>NW_025814845.1:23640833-26557500 GCF_022079265.1 Lynx rufus | reverse complement strand
CATGGGTTTGTTTCTGGGATTTCTATCTGGTTCTATCGATCTATATGCCTACTTTTGTACTGTTTTGATTACTATAGTACAGCTTTGTAGTATAACTTGAAATCTGGAATTGTGATATCTCCAGCTTTGGTTTTCTTTTTTGTTTGTTTGTTTGTTTTTGCTTGTTTGTTTTTCTTTTTGAAGAAAGTTTTGTCTATTTGGGGTCTTTTGTGGCTCCCCGCTTACTACTTAGTACTACAAAAAAATTTAATGAGTTAATAAGATGTATAAGAAGATCTCAGCACTGAGCCCATATTTAGAGCACAAATTAGAAAAACATGTATTCTGAGCCTCTAGGCTAATTATGTCAGGTATAATTTACAATTATATACCCAGAACTCTAGTTATAAATTTAACACACACACACACACACACACACACACACACACACACTCACACATCATGGTATAAACTTAAATAAAGGAGGAAAGATGGAGAAAACCTTTATTTTTATCTTACTAGAATACTACTTGGCCTATGTCAATTATCTGAAATTCATGACCTGTGAATTTAAACTTATTTGGGTCTTATACAATATCAGGTGGTACAATCCACAAATCTACTCTCTCAGAGTAAAAATGGAGACATTTGGGAAGTTGCTGACTTCTCACAAAGTTGAGAGATTTGTAGTGACTGCACTTATTTTCAAGTGCTTTTGTTATGCCTTATTTCTAACTATCTTCCTCTACCCTATCAATAATGAATTGTATGTAGACTCTAAGCATTAAAAGAAAAAAAATCTCCCTCTTCCATGAGAGAGCATTAATTCCTAGGTCATATGCTGCAGTGTTTCTACTCACTGTTGTAGAATTGTTTTGGCCTGAGAAACCTACCTCCTCTTAAAGGGTCTTTTGTCATATATAATTAATCCTTCCAGAGCTAAATTTACTCATTTTGGTACGGGTACTTCTTTAGCATGTGTTCAAGATGTGGGCATCCAAATTTAGCCAGCTTTTCTGCTGTTCTCTGTTTGCAAATAGAGTTTGAAATAGCCAACTTAGAGATGCTATATCTTCAGTGATCCTCTGGAATGGCTCTCTAATGCGGATGGATCAACTCCTTACAGTTTAATTCATCAAACAGAGTTCAATCTTATAATGTCTCAAAGGTCTCTAAATGAAACAACCCTCTTATACATTAAAATTACATCTTTGCCTCAGGGTAACCTGTTTGCTAAGACGTCTGGATCTGCCCAATCTGCTGCCACCTGCTCACATTTGCTGTGAGTATTTTAAGTTCAAGATACAGCAGCTGGTGCCCTAAAGTCCTCTTGCACCTGCTAAAGCCTTTATCTTTGCTGAAGACTCTGAAGTTATGTAGCCTGCACTTTGGGGCTGCCAATATTTGGTGCATTAATATACTTACAAATTATTCATCGCTTATCTGAAATCCAAATTTAAACCAATATCCTTTAATTTTAGTTGTGAAACCTGGCAAGTCAACTTGCACGTTTGTGTACCTATCTTTTTACCACCTCTGCTGAGACCAAAGCCCTCAACCTTTGGCTGCAGCCTATGTTTTTATTTAAGCTTGGGGAAACTCAAAGTCTGTTTGTACCTACAACTACAGTCCATTCTCTTAAAAAATACCTTTGGGCAAAGCTGCCACGAACTGGGGTAAGCTTCTAATGTAAAAATACTAAGTACTCCCAAGCTCAATCCTTCTTGCTCACGTCAAAACAGTTAATGGGTGTCCAGATAAAAAGATTCTACAGACCACTTCATGAAGAACTTGCTCCCCAAAATGTCAATTTTGTCTCCAAATATTCTTTGCTCTTGAACCCATTTGGGGATGTTAAGAGATATTTCTCTCAAAATCAAAGCTGGCTGAACCACCACACAGGGAGCCATCTGGCCCTGTATAATTTATGACATGGAGGCCTGTGGTGGGAATCACATACCCTGCGTGGATAGGCACATCGAAGCTTAATATAGCCCACTTATTTTTTTTCCAGATTGACCAATTATAAAGGCCAGAGAGAAAAAAGAAATGAAATTTACTGAAGTTACATACAGAATGGAAGAATATGAGTAGGGAAAAGCATTCCTCCTTTATAATAATCAGAAATATAGTAAAGCTAAAAAAAAAAGCAAACACAATAACAATATACAATAGATAGGGTACACACTTTCAGGGATAGTGGGAAGAACAAAATTACAGAAAGAATACCTGACTCCATAGCCAATGTATGATGTGTGGAGAATGATAAGTGAACTCTAGAGCCAGATAACTTGGCCTTGAATGTGGCTGTTTCATCTCACATGATTGGTAACCTTGTGAAGGCTACTTAACTTCTCAGTGCTTTGATTGCTTATGTTGAATGAAGAAAAATTGAAACAGAGTCTATCTCATCTGGTGTCATGTACATTAAATAAAATAATAAAAGTGAAATGATTAGACCAGTTTCTAATATATAAGTGCTTATTGCATGATTAAATTATAAATAGCATCTTTTCCTTGAGTATGATATTCATTTATTCAGATATCCACTTATTTATTCATTAGTTGGAGCAGTTCTGTTATGGGGATATGTGTTTCCATCACTTGTCCTCCCTTTTCTCTTTTCTCTTGAAGAACAGAAGTTTAGAGCAATTTTTTTTTCCAGATACCACTAAGTATAAAGAGAATGGGTGTGCTATAGATTCAAGGAATCCAGATGTTGAGAAGAGAGAAAATTTCCTGAGATCCTAATGAATTGTAAGAGAGTTAGATACGTTAGTTACCTTAGTAAGAAAAGAAGGCAGGCAGATGTCATCCGATTTGAGAAAGCGTACTCTGATGTGTTTGTCATTCATGTAGGATGGCATAGGGATATGTACATATTTAGTTTGACTACTATCTGGAAGCTCCATGTTTCTACTCCTACCTCCCAAAGTAGTATTGACTCTAGAGATATATAATATCTCAATAGCTTTAAATAGGAAAATTTGGATAACTGTTTTTTTTTAAATAATGTTTATTTTTGAGAGAGACACACACACAGAGTGTGAGCAGGGGAGGGGCAGAGGGAGACACAGAATCCAAAGCAGGCTCCAGGCTCTAAGCTGTCAGCACAGAGCCCTATGCGGGGCTTGTACCCACAAACCAGGAGATAATGATCTGAGCTGAAGTTGGATGCTTAACCGACTGGCCATCCAGGCATCTCTGGATAACTTTTAATAGCTTTAAATAGCTAAGGAAAAATAAGATTTTCTCCATCCCTCATAAATTATCAGAGAAATGTTACTTGTCAGTCATATAGTGGGTTTTTAATGCCTAATGTGAAGAATCAGCTTTACATTCAGCCTTGGTATATTTGACTGGCTATGTTGTTTTATTAGCCTGTCTTCTTTCTTTCTAATTTCCATCTACTATTATAGCAATAAGGGTGATAATTTTGTAAAGTTGAGTATACAATGCAAATATTCAATATCAAGTACATGTAGCATAATATACACTTTTACCTTTTTTATTATAAAACTCATAGGTAGAGAAATCACCATGAAAAAATGTATTACTTAATGAGTTATTAGAAGTTATTACTTAATAAATAAATAGTTATTGCTATATAATTTATTTACACCCAGGTCAAGAAATATAACTTTGCTACCCACCCTGGAAGCTCCTTATATGAGCCATCCAATTTCAAATTTCATCCCCCGCCCCCAAAGCAGCCTTAATCATGACTTGTATAGTGACAACTTTCTCAAATTTCTTTATAGATTTATCAATTAAGGCACATTCCTAGACACTATAGTCTTGCCTACTTTTTTAAAGTTGTGGCATATTTTTAAATTCTTTTTATATCTATGAGTTCCCCTTCACTGCTTTCATTTATTTATAATTTATCTGTTGATGTTCCAATAATCCATGTTTTGCTGACTGCATATGAGTAGCTGCATCCAGAGATTTGATCAGAATCTTGCCTGATCCTTTTGTCAAGATTATAGATAGAGATATGTTCTTACATTAGAAGGTGCATGATGTCTGATTGTGTTAGAGATGTTATTGATACTCAATGCCTAGTATATCGAGTATTTCATCAGATGGTTACAAAAATGGTGATACTAATTCAATCACATCTTTCTTATTAATTAGGTGAAATGTTTTTTTATAAGAGACACTTTACATAATTTAGTATTTTGTCATACAGTGCCACAGTTAATATAGGCAAAGTAGACTGAATGGTTGTAATTTCCTCATATTTACTCATTTTCAAAATAATGAACTGATTCCTCCAAGGTTAACTAATTAAGCTTTTTTTTCTTTGACATAATTTTCAATGCATAATTTAAATTAACATAATGAGTTTCAAGTGATGACAGTCATTATTCTGTTTGAGGCTTTTATTTGCAAGTCAGTTGAAGATACTTTGAGTTGGTACCTTTGGTTTGTTGTTGCTTCTTTGTTTGACAACCCTAGTTGACTGATAAGCCCCACTTGACTTTGATAGCCTCCTCAATATTTTGTATGTCTAAGATATTCCAGAGTTATCCTATACATTTTATTTCCTTTACCTGGAATCAGCAGTTCTTCAAGGGGTCCTCATTTCACTGATAATAAAATTTCAAACTATGATCTTAACTCTAGAGATGCCCATGGCTTCAAAACTTATCACTTCTTGCCAGGCTTGTTCTTACTGATACTTCCTGTTTAAAATGAAGCTTAGGCATCTAAATTTAACCCTTTATACTAAATCTAAATCTCCTTTTTTCCACTCTGAGAATTCTTGCTACAAAGAACACATAATAGATGAGAGATTTAAAATATCCTCCTAATTTGTCATTAAATTTATACACACAACAGTCTTAGAATCGGATTGCAAATATTACCACTTGTGCTGTCAAAACTCTAACTTTTAATGTTTCTTTATTTTTGAGAGAGAGAGAGAGAGAGAGAGAGAGACAGAGAGACCAGGGGAGGGGCGGAGAGAGAGAGGGAGATAGGGAATTTGAAGCAGGCTCTGAGCTCTGAGCTGTCAGCACAGAGCCCCACGCAGGACTTGAACCGTGAGATCATGACCTGAGAGGAAGTCAGAACTTAACTGACTGAACCACCCAGGTGTCCCATAACTCTAACTCTTCACATGGCGTTCCCCCTGTGTGTGCTTCTATCTCCAATTTTTTCTTTTTATTAGGATACCAGTCATACTGGAAAAGTGCCCAACTTTAAAATGATGTCATTTTAACTTGGCGATTTCTCTAAAGACCCTGTCTCCACATAAGGTGACATTCTGAGGTATAGGGGATTATGAATTTCAATATATGAAATTTGAGGGGATGCAGTTCAATCCAGAACAATCTCGGTCCTTTCAATTGTTTAATTTTATTTGATTTTTGTTTTCCTAAAAACCTTCGTCTTTTGTTTTTCTTGTAGTGAACAAAAACATGGTGACCTGTATTTTTAAGATTTTCTGGCTTTACCACCCCCTCCCTATTTTTCTGTGGATTTTCACTTTCTAATATTACTTTCCTCCTAAATTTTAATTCTACTCTTCACATTTTATCCTTAAAATAGGGTCTTAATCCTGGAGAGAAGTTCTGGATGCTCAGTTTCAAAAGTTTATGAATGGCTACGCTGATCCCTTACAGGTGTTACCATGGACCCCTCTCACTAACCCTTCTAGTTTGGGCAAAAACTCTCCCCATTTTGTCTGCTGTTCCAAAGTTGTCTCATCATGATTTTCATTGAGTTCCTACTGATTATCTTTGAGCTCTTCTTTCTCAGGTCCATCAGATCTCTTGTTGTGAACATTGGCTTTCTCCTGCAGAAACGCTGATGCCATGCAGTTATTTTGTACTGTGACTTGCAGTTTTGAGTTCATAAAAATAACTTTTCACCTGACTTGGTTTTAAGAGTTGTGAGTTTTATCTTTTGCTATGCATTTCCTTTACTTGCTTTTATACATGGATTTGAAGAGACTCAAAAATTAGCCACCCTTGTACTTTTCCCAGAATTGACCCTGAAGCAAGGGAAATTGCTTGACTTAAACTAATGTAGTTAGTCATTCCAGTAATTCTCCCCCCCCCCCCAACAACATGCCATTTCAACCATTTAGGGCTATATGAGAAATGTGGCCTCATCAGGACACAGAGCAAAGGAGTGAATTATCACTTTCTGAATTTTAAAACCGTGTTTCAAAATTTCTTAAAATCATAATAATTTGAAAAAAAAAAAGATTTTCTGCTCTCCCAAAGTAGATCTGCTTTCCAAATGTGAAGGTTATTTAAAAATAAACATCAGATTTTGGAAGAATATCTGCTAATTTAAGGGTTAGGTTTTCTATCCTAGACTTGGTAAAGATTTCATGACTGGGCTAGAAATGGTATCAGAGAAAACAGTCAACTCTAACAGTGTTGAAAAACTCAGAGAAGGGACTTTGATCTAGAGTGTATATTTTAGAGAATGAATGTGTTGTGATGACTCCTGTCCTAATTCTTTCACAGAAGCCCAGTAGAGAGTAGATTTGCCAACATATTGTAGTAATAGTGGGAGAGAGTTGGCTTTCATAATTGCAGCGGCATTGAGAAGGAGCCCTACGGCATTTTCTGTTGAATGGACTGGAGGAACAGCAGCTTGCCCAGGGCCTTGGAAAGAGTACATCAAATGTCAGGTCAGAAGCAAGCACCCAGATGTGTTCACAAGTGATAAGAGGCCATGAGGGTGATAACCAGCTTGGCCTGGCTAGCAGAGTTGCAATGGGACCTTACCCTTTGTGGAACTTAGCAGAGCAAAGAAGGAAGAAGCTGAGAATTGTGCCGTATTAGCATACATCAGACCTCGGCAGATGTCAACGAGTGAAGGAACATAGACCCCCAATCTTATTCACCCCAGGGAAAAGAATAGCAGAGGGTGAGGTCTGGAGTGATTTTGAAAGAAAAAAAATACTGGCATGACCATTTATTTTGCTATGATTACATGGACTGAATGCTTAAAATAATATGAGTTATTGGTAAAACAAAAATAATTTTTTCTACATATTCCAAAAGTGATATTTGACGCTTTTGTTCTCTGGTGTTCTGCTGAGGCCATCTTCCCCAAACAGCTCTGGGTGGTTGAAATGGAAAGTGAGAGGTAGGGAAAGTTAAAGAAAAGAAAAAGGGGAAGGAATTTTGAAACAAACACATTAGTTTAAACCAATACTTGTGACTTGAAAATGCCATTTTTTTAAATACAAGTTAGTTAGCATATAGTGTATTAATGGTTTCAGGACTAGAATTTAGTGATTCATCACTTACATGTAAACTCAGTGCTCATCCCAACAAATGTCCTCCTTAATGCCCATCGCCCATTTAGCCCATCCCCCTCCCCTCTCCTCCAGCAACCCTCAGTTTGTTCTTCGTATTTAAAAGCCTCTTATGTTTTTGTCCTTTTTCCTTCTTACCCCCACGTTCATCTGTTTTGTTTCTTAAATTCCACATATGAGTGGAACCATATATTTGTCGTTTTCTGACTTATCTATTAAATTTAGCATAACATATTCTAGGTCCGTCAACATTGTTGCAGATGGCAAGATTTCATTCATTTTGATCCCCAAGTAATATTCCATTGTGTATGTACATACCACCTTTTCTTTATCCATTTATCGGTTGATGGACATTTGGGATCTTTCTGCGATTTGGCTGTTGTTGATAGTGCTGCTATAAACATCAGGGTGAATGTGCCCTTTTAAATTAGCATTTTTATATCCTTTGGATAAATATCTAGTAGTGCAATTGCTGGGTCATAGGGTAGCTCTATTTTTAATTTTCTGAGGAACCTTCATAATGTTCTCCAGAGTCGCTGCACTCCCTCCAGTTTGCATTCCCTCCAACAGTGCAAAAGAGTTCCCCTTTCTCCACATGCTCGCCAACATCTGCTTTTTTCCTGAGTTGTTAATTTTAGCAATTCTGACAGGTGTGAGGTGGTATCTCACTCTGGTTCTGCTTTGTGTTTCCGTGATGATGAGTGGTGTTGAGCATATTTCCCTGTGTCTGTTAGCCATCTGGATGTCTTCTTTGGAGAAGTGTCTGTTCATGTCTTTTGTCCATTTATTCACTTGATTTGTTTTTTTTTTGGGGGGGCGGGTGTAGACTTTGATAAGCTTTTTATGGATTTTGGATGTTAGCACTTTATCTGATATGTCATTTGCGAATGTCTTCTCCCATTCTGTTGGTTGCCTATTAGTTTTATTGATTATTTCTTTTGCTGTGCAGAAGGTTTTTATCTTGATGATGCCCCAATAGTTTGTTTTTGGTTTTGTTTCCCTTGCCTCTGGAGATATATCTACTAAAATGTTGCTGTAGCTGAGGTCAAAGAAGTTGTTGCCTGTTTTCTCCTCTAGGGTTTTGATGGTTTCCTGTATTGCATTTAGGTCTTTCACCTATTTTGAATTTATTTTTGTGTCCGGTGTAAAAAAGTGGTCCAGTTTCGTTCTTATGCATGTCACTATCCAGTTTTCCTAATACAATTTGCTGAAAAGACTACCTTTTTTTCCATTGGATATTCTCTCCTTCTTTGTCAAAGATTAGTTGGCCATACACTTGTGGGTCTAATTCTGGGTTCTCTATTCTGTTCCACTGGTCTATGTGTCTGTTTTTGTGCCAGTACCATACTGTCTTAATGATTACAGCTTTGTAATCATGATTACAGCTTTGAAGTCTGGAATTGTAATGCCTTCAGCTTTGATTTTCTTTTTCAACATTACTTTGACTATTCAGGTTTTTTTCTGGTTCCATACAAATTTTAAAATTGTTCTAGGTCTGTGAAGAATACTGGTATTATTTTGATAGAGATTGCATTGAATGTGTAGATTTCTTTGGGTTGTATACATATTTTAACAGTATTTGTTCTTCCAATCCATGAGCATGGAATGTTTTTCCATATCTTTGTGTCTTCTTCAATTGCTTTCATAAGCTTTCTATGGTTTTCAGTGTACAGAAACCAAAGAAGTTTCAGTAACCAAAGAGGTTAGACTTATTCCTAGGTAATTTGTAGGTTTTGGTGGAAAATACCAAGTTTCATATTAAGTGATTTAGATAGTAATGCCCATATAATTGATAAAGAGTGTTTTCTTTTAGCATTGGTCTTCAATACAGGGACAATAAAATCTCCCTAGGACCTTAAGGGAATGAATATTTTATGTTGCTTAAATTTTCTTGATAGCTTAAGTTTCACTTCTTAAACACCTACAGTTTTACAGTTTTAATAATTTTTATTTGGACTCTCCCAATGTGTATTACAGATTTTCTACACTTTTACATAATAGAGAATAGTGTGAAAATGAGGTGAATTTTTCTATAAAGGGCCATGATCTCAAATATCTTAACTCGTTAATTTGTTTTTTTTATCCAATGCAGCAGTAGTTATCAGTGAAGGTTAGAGGTCCCTGTGACAGTTCCAGGTTCCTGGTTTCATTTCTACTCCAGTTTCTTAATCTCAATGAAGAAAAACTCCAAGGGATGATCTTGTAGGAGCTAGGAGATTACCTAACAAAAATGACAAATTTGTCGACTCAGATACATATGGATGAGAAATTTTACCCAGTAACAAACATTACTAATAATTTCAAATATGCAAGCTATCAGAAGGATGAGAACATATAGGGAGGACAGGCATACTGAGGGTGTCTTCCCAGATCCTTCCTTTGCTACATTAGATATGAACTCACTGGCCCTGAACAGATGAGAATCTAAGTGAAGCATGTGAAATATTACCTGACACATCCTAGAGCATTTAATTTATGAAATCTCTCCATTTTATACACCAGTTTATCTCATATTTTGCATAAATCCATAGATTCTGAGTTTATTTACCAAAAGCAAGAGTATTACATAGATAAGCGTCTTCCTCCTGGTAAATATCATTAGACTACTACCAGGAAGGACATTTATGAGTGTATTTACAAGATTAGGCTATGTCATATGACCTTCCCCAGAAGCCCTCATCTCCCAATAAAGACAGTGAAGGGATTAGAGGAGAGGATCTTTAACTTCAGCTACCCCAATTACCAATACATACAAATAGCCACTTGCACAGAATTTTGTTTATACCTAGCATTTAATACCAAGCGTATATTTATGTGTCTATAGAACTGAACTTTACACTGAAAAGAATCTTCAGGACAACTCTCCCAACACACACACACACACACACACACACACACACACACACACACATCACCACTACCACCACTATCAAATAGCATTCTTACAGAAACCCCAAATCTCCATTGTATTTAGATTTCATCTCTATCTCTTTTTAGCAACTCTATTGCTAAAAACCTCCATTTTTCCCGAGATGCCTCAGAAAATTTCTGTATAAGCTCGGTTTTTAGATTGTTGAAGTGCCTTAGGGCTCAGTTCTGGCCTTCCTTGTGGTTTCCCATCCAGTCTGTGGTTACAAATACCATCAAGGTGTGATAGAAACACTCATTTATATGACTCCCTTTTGAGTTTCAGACTGGTATTTCAAATACTCCCATTTGAAGATCTGATATGTGTATTAAGCTTAACACATTTAACAGACACATATTCACACACACACACACACACACACACACACACACACACACACACACACCTGCCTTTTACACCCCAGATTTGTTCTTTGTTATTTTTTCTAATATTTCTCATTTCAGTGAATATCACCATTTATCTTTTCTGTTGTTAAGATTAAAAACACCACTTATAATCAAGTCTTTCTTTGTTCATCTTTCCCATTTAATTCCTAAGCAAGTATGGTCCATTCCCCTTTACAGTAACTTTTCTCAAGCTTCACTATTAATAACCTAGAAAAAGACACTAAGTTATCTTTACCTAGCTATTGCACTCGCTAACTGGTTCCCTTTCACCCTTGCCCCTTTAAACTCCTTTTGCCTTAAAGGGACAAAGTGGGGGCGCCTGGGTGGCGCAGTCGGTTAAGCGTCCGACTTCAGCCAGGTCACGATCTCGTGGTCCGTGAGTTCGAGCCCCGCGTCAGGCTCTGGGCTCATGGCTCAGAGCCTGGAGCCTGTTTCCGATTCTGTGTCTCCCTCTCTCTCTGCCCCTCCCCTGTTCATGCTCTGTCTCTCTCTGTCCCCCCAAAAAATAAATAAACGTTGAAAAAAAAATTAAAGGGACAAAGTGATCTCTTACTCATGTTGTTATAGGTCAGTCATCCTCAAAATGATGTTAAAGCCCTAACCTACAGTACCTCAGAATGTGACCTTATTTGGAAATAGGGTCATTGCAGATGTAATTGAGATGAGTCATATTGCCCTAATCCAATATGACTGGGGTCCTTATAAACTGATAGCCCTGTGAAGGCAAAACACACAGGGAGAATGTCAAGAGAAGATCAAAGCAGAGATCAGAGTTACACTGCCACAAATGAAGAAATGCCTGGGGCTATCTGGAAAGAAATGCTTTAAAGAAGCAAAGAAGGGTCCTTCCCTAAAGGCTTTGGAGGCTTCCCCTGCATGGCTAACACGTTGATTCAAACTCCTAGCCTCTAAAACTGAGAGAATAATTTTCTGTAGTTTTAAGCTGTTGGTTTGTAGTATTTTGTTCCAGTAGGAAAATAATACAAATGTAAATCCCATCAAGCTACTTCTCTGCTGAAAACCCTCTACTAACTTCTTGCTACAACCTTTTTATGGTCTCGTGGCCTACATGGTCTCATCACTATCTACTCCTACAGACTCCTATCATTCTTTATCAGTGCTTTCCAACCACAGTAGTCCCTTCTTTTTTTCTCTTCCAAGGCCCAAACCTTTTATTTCCTCAAGGCCTTTACCCTTGCTGTTCTCTGGACTTGGAGGCCCCTCAGGCTTTTTACATGGCAGGTAACTTCTCATCATTCAGATCTCAGCTTCAGAGAGGCCAACCCTGACTATTCTGTGTTAAGTGCCCTCTGAGTCATTTTTTTTATTGAATTACATTATTTTTTCTACAGTACTTTTTACTGCTCAATATTATGTTTGTTCTTCAGTTTTTTGGTTCTTCTCATGTAGAATGAACAAGGGCATTCTCTCTCTTGTTCAATATCATATTCTTATAATACGATAGGTACTCAATAAATACTTGTTGAGTGAATAAAATCCTTGTGAAATAATACTAAAAGAAATGGTCAATACAATGCTACATCTTGTCAAATTTTTGCATTTCCTCTTGTCCTGCTTTGAGGCAAGACAAATCACCTTATCTTTCCCATACTCATTCTTCCAGTAAGTGATACTATGTTTGTTCATGTTTGTAAATTCTTCCCAGCTACCAGCTCATAATTTAGACTGTATGAATGAAGTCCACCTATCATTATTACATCTTTCATTTTTATCATTTTATGAGAGTCTTTAACTTTTACAATCATTTTATGAGAGCCTTAAAAAAGAGGCTTCCCGCCTGTCTTTGATATTATTGTCTGTTGAAATTCTAAGAAAGTTAAATTTTGAAAAATTGAGGCACTGCATATTGCTAAATTGTCTATCTATCTATCTAGTTTTAAAATTTTTAATTGTGTTCTCAAATGTATGAAGATACATATATGTAAGGTGTATTTGTGTGAGTGGTGTAAGGTGACCAACTTTCCTGGTTTGAGACTGAGAGATTTCCCTGGCAAAACTAAGGTGATCTTGGCCAAACAGAGATGGTCGATCTCTTTGGTGGGCTGAGTATGTATTTGTCCCTGGCATAAAGGTATCTTATGTATTATTACATTTACTATGTATTAATTACTTATAATAATTATGTGAAATGAATTTTATTACGTTTCCATAATCCAAATGAGAATTAAAGAATAATAGTTCCAGGTCCTAAACTATACAAATAGACTCTGCCACGGCTTGACTTTAAACCTGTCTTTATCTATTTGTAGAGTCTGAGATCTTTAGCTTTTACAGAAATAGATGGATCCCAACCAGATAAAATTATCACTCACTGAAAGTGACCTAATGAGGAAAATCTAAGGAGACAGTATGTTTTCTTGTAGCCTAAGTGTTATGATTTGTGCTGATATCACTGATTATTCGTAACTATCTCATTTATACAAAACAGAAATATAATATTTATAAAATCTGTCCAAAGTTGAAGTATTTTTGTCAGAATTGTTCTTTCTATGAAATCTATATATATCTTTTTTAACTGGCAAAATAATATTAGTATTTCATTAAAAAAGTCAAGATTGTAAGTATAATTGAATCAGGATTTCACATCTGGGTTTCACATGTAAATTGCTTGTCCTCATAAGGTAAAAAAATAACCTTCATATTGTGGTCATATGAGTTGATTAAAAATAATATCTCACAAAATGAACAATTTGTACTACCACTAGATTACTTTTACATATTATGTACACATAAGGACAGCTTGAAACTAGAAAATAGTAATTAATATGGTTAAATAATTGTCCCATATTATTAATATTTTAAACATGTTACAGAGTTTTTTATATTTGGCACAATAGAATTGTAGAGATGAATTCCATAACTGTAGCTAATATGTAAAGGTCTGGATTAAACAATTTAAAATTCATATCATACATGCACATTTCAGTCTATATTTCATTGAAGGAGGTGTTTCCAATGAATGCTCATCTGCCTATAGCATTGCACGTTATCAAGAACATGGTGTCGTATCATCAAGCATGTGTTCATTGAATCCCAGCCCTCCCAAGTGTGAATTGTAAAGTCACGGATAAATTACTGAACTTCTTAGTGCTTCAGGTCCCTGGACTTTATGGTTCCTATCTCTTCAAATGTTTGATTAAATGAGCTAATATCTATACATCACTTAGAACTTTGGCTGACACAATGAGCTTACTTATGTGTCATTTTATATACAGGCTTTGATTTTTAGATTAAGCGATGGACTGCATTGTATTATTGTACTATTCTAAAACATAGGTTTTATTTTACGACTGTTACTAGTGCACCCTAAACTAGTCCAAATATCTTATTGGTGAAATTAGAACTTACACAATTAATGGGTTTGTATTCCTTTAGAGAAGCTAACTCATAATATTCACTTCTTTACATCTAAACTGAAATTAAAGGTGCTTTTTCCCCAAATTGGTTAAATGTGTAGCTGATACATTCCCAGCATTTGTGGAAAGAGCTGTTAACTGAGCATGTCCCAGAGGCACAGCAGTCAGCAAAAAGGTTCTTAGTCCTGTTAGCCTGAGGAATGTGTGTCTCTAACAGATTGCCAGGAAAGATTAACTGCTGCGG
This sequence comes from Lynx rufus, assembly GCF_022079265.1. NCBI lineage: Eukaryota > Metazoa > Chordata > Mammalia > Carnivora > Felidae > Lynx > Lynx rufus. The sequence continues at coordinate 26,543,300 of NW_025814845.1, read as the reverse complement.
ATAGAACAGCTGCTGGTTCAAGCAATTTTGATCTTTTTATATCTTGTGTTCATTCTGTTTCCAGGTGGAATTGGCCCACTTGTTAAGGAGAGCCGCAGGTAGCCCAGCTGCTGGTTCAAAAAGTCTGGTCTTATATGTTTTGTTCATTGTGTTTTGACACAGAATTGGCCCAGTTGTTTTTGGAAGGCCCCCAAGGGAAAGTTTTTACAAAATAGTTTCATAACCTTTTCAAGGAGACAAATATACCTCCCATTTTTACTCCCTTTGGCAAGTAAATTAGGCCATTCAGGAAACCCCATTGTAAAACTTTTGCCCTAAAATGTATTAAGGAGAGTAGTATATTGTTCAATAAATTAACCAGGAAATGCATAAATATCGAGACTTTCATGCTCACCTTCACCTTTTTCTTTTCTCCTTTTTTTTTTTAAAGGGCCATTATAGTGGAGATTTTACATTTGTTTATGTGTAGGAAGGTTTTTGTGTATAAAACACTGAAAGGAAATTGTTCTGCTAAAGCATGTGTTAGGGAGAATTAATCACTCTTTACTATAGGGCTTTCCTACACTCCTGATACTTGTCAAAAAAGTAGATACACAAAGCTTGGAAATAAGAGAGAGGGAATTTACTTATGTCTGAAATGAGAAAGATTGAAGAATATATATCAGTGTGTGCATGTGCGTGTGTTAACATATATTTATTTTTAAATTATATATTTATATATAATTTATTATTGATAAGCCAAGGGTAGTTTTTGTGGAAAAAATATAGTTTGCAATGTACAGAGTTGCATTTTTTTACTATTTCTTTGGAGAAACAATTATTTTATGGAAAAATCTAATAAGATGAAAATTCATAATACTTTAACTATGGATCATCTACACATGATTAGGTATTGAAAAAGTAGATGATTGACTGACATGTATAGCATTGGTATAATTTCTCACCCCAAAAAAACCCAAATAGCAGGTTTTTACAACTGATTGCCTATTTTTAATCATAGAAACAATAGATTATCTACCAACTTAAAATCTATATGCAAGAAATAGTATTTAATGGATTAAGTAAGTTTTTGGAAAGTTATATCTTTCTTCTAAATCCTTTCTATTTTCAATATTGTAGAGGTGTTTATGTATATGCATTTATAAGACTTTTTTCTTTGCATTATTTCCATCTCTGATAGCTTTAGTTTAGAAAGGATAGTTGTGAGCTTCTGACAGCTTAGCATGTGTTACTGAAGAAATGTACTGAGCAATTAAATCCTACTTGAAAAAAAAAATAGATTTAGCCACTGCTTACACTACTTCAAGTGCTCTTATCAAGCTTTAAGAGATGCTCTTCTGAAACAATACCACCATTTCTGTTAACCTCAATAGACAGTTTTAGGGGAATATGTAATTTGGTTTTCTATGCTATTAAGAGTTATTTTATGGAACATTTCTTTTTCATGTTTGGAGAGTAAAAATCAACACAAATAGAAATTTAGCATACAAATGATTTAAGTTTTTACAGATAACATATTGAAAATGTAGCAAAATTGTCTCAAAAGACATTTTGATCCCTAGGACTGCATATATTTGATATTTTTGATAATTTTATGTGATATTTGAGTAATAGAGCGTTTAACTAATGAAATCAGTTGCGGTAGAGGCGTGCTGGTTCTCAGTTTATATCCTGAAACATGAGGACTAATTGCCTTTCGTTTGTCTAGATAGCTACAAGCAGCTTAATTGGTCATAAAGTTATATAGTCCTTTTCAAAATTCAGACACAATATTTGACTCTAGAGCCTTCTGCATCAGTAAATTCCATTAGAGATAGAATTTTTTTTTTTTTGGAAACAATCTAATTCTTTTGGACGATTGCTTATATAAAGTTTCTTTATTTGTATATACTTCCTTTTATTTGATTAGATAAATTTTGCAATAAAGTAAATAAATGAGTCAAAATTTCTTTTTGTTATAATCTGATTTGCTATGAAGAATAATTCATGTCCTCCATTAATTTAAGAACAGAAATGTTGGGGCGCCTGGGTGGCGCAGTCGGTTAAGCGTCCGACTTCAGCCAGGTATCGATCTCGCGGTCCGTGAGTTCGAGCCCCGCGTCAGGCTCTGGGCTGATGGCTCAGAGCCTGGAGCCTGTTTCCGATTCTGTGTCTCCCTCTCTCTCTGCCCCTCCCCCGTTCATGCTCTGTCTCTCTCTGTCCCAAAAATAAACGTTGGAAAAAAAAAAATTAAAAAAAAAAAAAAAGAACAGAAATGTTAATCCAAATCACCATGTAGAATAACTATTTCACATATTTTCTATATCTTACTATTTCTTATACTTTCTTGTTTTCAATCCTTTTCTTACAGATGACCATGTGTCTTTCTTTCCAAAGAAAACAGAGGCTGTTGGATAGAAACTCCACACATTTCTGCAACCACTTGCAGGCTCTGCACCACCACCCTACCCCATTCTTCCACATAAATATTTTTCCAATAGAGGAAGTGGTCCTTTCTAATCCCAGGATATCTCCTAAATTATGTTTTGAATTCCATACTTCCCAAACTTCTTTGGAATTTTACATTAATCAATTATCTCTACTCTCTCTTCCTGTAACTAACATCTCCTTTACAAATGCATCCTTCCTATCAATATTTTCAGATCTTCTATCTTACCTTCTGCTTGAAATATTAAATACACAAATCTTCATCAGAACATACACCTACATTCAGGCAATTCTCTCCCTTCTTTTTTCTTCCAACTGATTTCTCCCTAGATCTATCACCCACTCCTCAATTCACACAAATCTAGATTTTTTTTCATCGTATCACCAAAACCATCCATACGTGTCCAAGAGTACTCTTTATGTTTCTAAAACCAGAAGACATTTTTCAGGGTTCTTTATTATTTATCTTTCACTTTTTCAATGTAATCTTTTTCAAAAATTTTATTTATTTGTTTTTTACTACTTCTAATCTCTTTTCATGCTCAGTCTTTTTACATCCAATCCAGTGTTGGAGTTTCTCTAGGATTGACCCTAGAGCCTTTCTTCTATAGACTTGCCTTAGGCAATGTCACATACATTATATATCCTTGTGTTTCCTAAGACTCTCAAGTAGGAAATAAATATTTACTAAGTGAATAATCAAATAGTGATCTCATTTCAAATTAGACCTTTGTGTACCTTAAAATTCTTCATTTTTAGGTGCACCTGGGTGGCTTCAGTCAGTTAAACATCCAACTCTCATTCTCAGCTCAGGTCTTGATCTCAGGGTTATGACTTCAAGTCCTGAATGGGGCTCTGCAATGGGTGTAAAGCCTACTTAAAAACAAAACAAAACAAAACAAAACAAAACAAAACAAAACAAAACAAAACAAAAAAAACAACTTCACTTTTAAAAATTGAAACTAATGTGTTGAACTTATTGGAGAGCTAATTTTTCCCCCTTGGGAAAATAAAAAAAAAAATATTGCCTAGGAAGTTTAATTACCTATTATATGAAAAGTAAAAAAAAATAAACCTCCCCAAAATAAATATGAAAAATTTGTTTTCATTTTTTCCACTAAATATATGAACATCTCAGATAATATTGGGTGTAAATAATTAAACTGTTTCTCAACTGAATGCTTTACTCCAAGGGAATTAAAAAAAAATTTTTAACGTTAATTCATTTTTGAGAGGCAGAGCATAAGTGGTGGAGGGGCAGAGAGAAGGAGACACAGAATCTGAAGCAGGCTCCAGGCTCTGAGCCGTCTGCGTAGAGCCAGAGGTGGGGCTCAAACTCAAAGACCTTGAGAGCATGACCTGACATGAAGTCAGAAGCTTAACCAACTGAGCCACCCAGGAGGCTCTACTGCAAGGGATTTTTAATTTTTTTTTAATTTTTATTTATTTTTTGAGAGAGAGACAGAGTGTGAGCAGGGGAGGGTCAGAGAGAGAGGGAGACACAGAATCCGAAGCAGACTCCAGGCTCTGAGCTGTCAGCACAGAGCCTGATGCAGGGCTCGAACCCGTAAACTGGGAGATCATGACCTGGCTGAAGTCAGAGGCTTAACTGACTCAACCACACAGGCACCCCAGGAATATGTGATGGTCATACACATGAAGAACAGTGTCCATTCATGGTTCAACCCTGTGTGAAGCACCAAATTCAGCTGCAATTTCAGTTTTTCCAGCTTAAGCAAAAGATTCAAAATAACTACTTCTATTCCTTTTGAAAATAAAGATGGGGTGGGCAGAAGTCTGTTCAGAGAAGAGCAGCTGTGATTTAGGAAATAAAATGCATCAGTGCATAAGCTTAGAGACATTAGTATTTGCCATATAAATAATGAGTGGAGAATTGAATCGCACTGGGTCTGTGCATTCTTAAATGTAAAAAGAGACTAATATGATTTATCTGTAATTTATGTTTTTCTTTTTAGTTGAGATCACCTTGCTCATTGGTAATATGGAAATTAGGAGGTTTTCCACAAATTATTTTAGGAACAAGTCAAATAAGTTACATTAAAGTACCAGCATTGTATTTGTCTCATATTAGGAACTCACTAAAAATTTATCTTTCTTGGTTTTCCCTTCTCAGTGTCCTTCTCTTCCCTAAGATGTCACCCAATATCAGTTGTACTAGTTCTATCTATCATCTATCATCTATCTATCTATCTATCTATCTATCTATCATCATCATCTCTATGATCTATCATCTATATCTATCATCTATCTATCCATCTATCTAATCTATCACCTGCCACCTATCTTTCTTTTCCTTCCTTCCTTCCTTTCTATCATCATTTATATTTTTTACATAGCTGTTGTTATATTTTATTACCCACTAAGATCTTAAATGACAATATAGTGTTTCATGACTTCATTAGACAGTAGAAGATAAATCTAGAGGAGCATCCTTCCTAAACTCTTGATTAAAATATACAAACTATGGTGTCAGAAGGAAGTGAGTTTGAGTTTTACCTTGATTATTATAATTTCAGGCAAGCAATATTCTCTTTCTAAGCCTTCATGTAAGAAATTAAAATAACTTTAATTTGTGAACTGCTTATGATGTTCATAATATCTGATACATACTGATATATATATATATGTATATATATATATATATACATATATATATATATACATATATGTATGTATATGACAACTCAATAAACATGACCTCTTATTTTCTTTGTTATCCCTGAACTACTAGTATACCTGGGAATTTCTTATTCTTCCTACTTATAGGAGCTGATCTTATTACTAATATGAAGCATTGACTGTGCGTAGATATTTGTGTGATTTTAATACCAGGATTATAATTAATGTTTTTTCAAACTTTTAAAAAAGAATTAGTCTCTGGGGTGTGGGTGGCTCAGTTGGTTTGAGCGTCTGACTTTGGCTCCAGTCATGATCTCACGGTTTGTGAGTTCAAGCCCTGCGTTGGGCTCTGTACTGACAGCTAAGAGCCTGGAGCTTGCTTCCAGTTCTGTGTCTCTGTCACTCTCTGGCCCTCCTGTGCTCACACTCTGTCTCTTTTTCTCTCAAGAATAAATAAACATTAAGAAAAAAAATTTAAAAAATATATAACTTTTAAAAAAAGAATTAGTCTCTATAATATCTCAGTAAAGTTTTATTTCCCTAGATTTACTGATTTAATAAATGAAACTCTGGAAGTCCTAGAGAGATTTAGCCACAGTCTGCTTTTTTAAGTTCATACCAATTCTCTCATTTATCTTTGACTTATCATAGCCTGGGATTTTACACCTCTCTACTTGCAAAATTAAATTAAATTGCTTAGCCTGCACTTACTGTCCTGGCCCAGGCTCCCTGCCCAGTGGACTTGTAATATTATTATTACTTAGTCATATCTGGGCTTTCCACTAAAAACAACAACAAAAAATATTTAATTAGAGTTTAAATTGAGGATTTAAAGAGCTTATAAAATATGCAGATTATTGTATTTTATATGTTTCCCACAGTTTCAGTACTAAAAAGAAAATTTCAGAAATGTTTTATACTTAAGATCAATAAGCTGACCTATAAAACAAATGATAAGTATCTTACATTATTGTTTCCTTCTTTGAGCTCATTTTGGTATAATCGTCTTATTTGGGACAAACTTTTTTTAAAGTAACTTCATAAGGAAAAAAATAGGGAATAGCTGTTTACTGAATTCTGTCAACACTTCTTACCCTACTTTAGTATGTTTTTAATTATTTTAAAAGTTGGGATGGAAAGTAGCCCTGCTAATATAACTATGTTATGTGCAATTTTAAATACTACCGATCACAAATACATAACATTTACTTCAAGAGTAGTTCTTTTTTTTTTTTTTAATTTTTTTTTCAACGTTTATTTATTTTTGGGACAGAGAGAGACAGAGCATGAACGGGGGAGGGGCAGAGAGAGAGGGAGCCACAGAATCGGAAACAGGCTCCAGGCTCTGAGCCATCAGCCCAGAGCCTGACGCAGGGCTCGAGCTCACGGACCGCGAGATCGTGACCTGGTTGAAGTCGAACGCTTAACCGACTGCGCCACCCAGGCGCCCCAAGAGTAGTTCTTTTTTAAGCACTCAAAACGAAATGTATTCTATTATGTGCCTATTTCCTTTGTTTTAAATTTTAGGGATGTGAAAGATTGTAGCTTTGCTAGGTTTCATATATTCAAGCTTGCATTAGACGTCAGTCAATGCATAGTTTAAATGCCAAGTATCTACATTCTTGCTTCAGCATGTTAAAAACTTAAGTGATGATATATTTTTAAAAAAACACTGGGGTGCCTGGGTGGCTCAGTCGGTTAAGCGGCCGACTTCGGCTCAGGTCATGATCTCGCGGTCTGTGAGTTCGAGCCCCGCGTCGGGCTCTGTGCTGACAGCTCAGAGCCTGGAGCCTGTTTCAGATTCTGTGTCTCCCTCTCTCTGACCCTCCCCCGTTCATGCTCTGCCTCTCTCTGTCTCAAAAATAAATAAACGTTAAAAAAAATTAAATAAAAATAAAAAACACAAAAACCTCATAGTCAGTGTGTATATATTCTTAGGTACCATTCTATGCCTTTTTATATATTAATTCAATAATACCCAATAACTCTATGGGTTGAGCTATATCATTACCCTATTTTACAGTTGAGGGCATCAAGATATAGAAATTCTCAAAGAGTTGCTCAAGAATACCGAACTAAGAAGAAAGTACCACGAATATGACCCAGATTGTGGGCCTCCAGTGCTCTTATAATCATGACACTTACTTGATTGGCCTGGTATAATATACACCAAGTGCAATAAACTTATGACATTTAGCTTGCTAAACACATGAGATGTATCTTTTATAAGTTCTATGTTTTAGTACCAATTATGAAATATCATTTATACATTGATAGCAATCAAACACTGAACTTCAAAATTTGTTACAATAGAGGAAAAATGTATTTGCTTTCTAAAGTTTATTTATTTATTTTGAGGGGGGGTGGGGCAGAGAGAGAGAGAGACAGAGAGAGAGAGAGAATCCCAAGCAGGCTCCGTGCTGTCAGTGCAGAGCCCGATGATGTGGGGCTTGATATCACAAACTATGAAATCATGACCTGAGCAGAGATCAAATATCAGAGACTTAATCAAGTGAGCCACCCAAGTGTGTCCCTGCATTCTAAAGAGAAAGAAACTTTGGCCTGAATGAGGTTGCAAATTTAAAGTTTGTGTGGAATAGTCGCTACAACCTCCACAAATGAAATTATTAATGCTTGACTATGATTTTAAAGGCTATGGTTCTGTTTGATTTATCATCCAGACACAGGGAGAAGAGTTCCAGCATAACTCATCTAAAAGCTATGATGGGAAAGAACTTTATTTTTTCCTAGTGTGCATCCTATCAGGCCAGTTTCTTCAATAAACAAGTAAAGTAGGTAATAACTTTAAATAAGGTAGAAGTCTATGCATCATTAAATTCCAAAGGCTGGTAAGTTTGAGTCTGTTCCCCAGTATGAGTTTATCCCACCTTACATTTATTGTCTTAATTTCCTCAACCAAAAACAGTCTCTATGAAAGGCGAAATAAAAACTCATATCTGATTGGAAAGCTTGGTGGATAGGCAGAATGATGGCTCCCCAGTGATGTTTACCTTTTATTATTTATTTTTAATTTTTTTCTTAACCTTTATGTATCTTTGAGAGAGAGAGAGAGAGAGAGCGCGAGCGAGCACAAGTCGGGGAAAGGCAGAGAGAGAGGGAGACACAGAATCCCAAGCAGGCTCTGAACTGTCAGCACAGAACCTGACACAGGGCTCAAACTCACGAACTCCAAGATCATGACCTGAACCGAAGTCAGACATCTAACTGACTGAGCCACCTAGGCACCCCTATTTTTTTATTTTTTATATTTATTCATTTGTGTGTGTGTGTGTGTGTGTGTGTGTGTGTGAGAGAGAGAGAGAGAGAGAGAGAGAGAGAGAGAGAGTGTGAGCAGCAGAGGAGCAGAGAGAAAGGGAGACAGAATCTGAAGCAGGCTCCAGGCTCCGAGTGTCAGCATGGAGACCCACCTGGGGCTTGAACTCAGGAACTGTGAGATCATGACCTGATCCAAAATCAGATGCTCAATCGACTGAGCCACCCAGCTGCTCCTGATGTCAATATTTTAAATCCCGGTGTTAAAATTGTGAATATGTTAGCATTATATGACAAATGGCAATTGTGATTGCAGACAGAATTAGTGTTGCTAACCAGTTGACTTTAATATAGGGAGGGTCTCCTGGATTATCCCGGTGAGTCCAATGTAGTCATATGAATAGTTAAACGTGGAAGAAGGCAAAAGAGCTGATCAAAGAAATTCAATAATGGAAAAAGAGGCAAGGAAGATGCAGCAAGAGAATGATTTTATGCCCTGTGGCCAGTTCTCAGAAGTAGAGAGCCATGTACAAGGACAGAAGAATTTTTCTCTGGAGTCTATAGAAAGGAATGCAGGCTCCTGACATGTCGATAGTAGCCCAATGAGACAGTACTGGACTTCTGATCTGTAGAACCATAAGATAATGAATTTGTGTTGCTTTAAGGTATTCGCAAGAGTTTTCAGGAATTTGTTATTTTGCTATTTTAATTATAGGAAACTAGTACACTCGGAACTCTTGAATCTGTACTCTTAAAATATTCTGGTTTTCTATCAATTCTCATCATTTATCTTTTTTGAAAATTTTAATATAAAATAGTGACTCAATCTTCCCTTTGATTAGTAAACAAATGGTTAGACTACAATAAACTGCTTTTATTATTCATTTGTTTATTTATTTTTAAAAGTGTCTTCATTTATTTATTTAAGTAATCTCTACACCCAACATGGGGCTCAAACTCACAACCCCGAGATCAAGAGTCACAAGCTCCCCTTGACGGAGCCAGCCAGGTGCCCCAACAAACTGCTTGCTGTCTCCCTCTCTCTCTGTCCCTCCTTCGCTCTCACTCTCTCTCTCCCTCTCTCTAAAAAATAAGTTAAAAAAAAAAGCTAATAGTCAATCATCTATTCTTTAACCCTAACCTAGAGAAAATATCACAAAGAATTAAAAGTATATATTTATAAGCTGCCATATTGATGGATAGAAATAACTTTTTGTTTTGTTTTGTTTTGTTTTGTTTTGTTTTGTTTTCACACAAAGCCTTAAGGTGGTTGTCTGAGATTCTATATACAAACTTCTTGATATCTGTCTTTCATTTTAGAAAAAGAAATAATCTTGGAATGTATTATTAATAATTTAGTTTCTTTTTAGATATGGCACAGTCAAATGATTATCTTTCCATGAGTTTTGGTAGTTTGTGGCTTTCAAGGAATTGGTGCATTCCATAGGAACTTTCCAATTTGTGGGCATAGAGCTGTGTGTTCTCTGTTATCTTTTTACTCCATGTGATCAAGAGTGAATCCCTCTTTCACTTCATGTCATTTCATTTCCAATATTGGTAAATTGTGTCTTTTCTTTTTCAATGTCGTCCATCAAGGGCACTCTGTGTCTTGCAGCTCTATCATTTGTAGACCATAAAACTATAAATAATCTTCTTATTTATATCTTGTACATATTCAAATTTTAAAGGATCATCCTGATTTCTTTTTCATCTTCGTAATTATGGTTTACACTTGGGAAAATTCAAGGCAGATTAAAGAATATTAGGTTATGCTTTGAAATTCGGTTAATAGTATTTTGTCAAAATATTTTTTTGGTTACAAAGTATTTGCTTGAAATTATTTTTAAAGTATTTCACTAGTTAAATTAAGTCTTCTTAGCTGTTTAACAAATTCTTTTGCAGAGAAGCCAGAAGATTATGACCCAGAGACATTCAGCATTTGAGTAATATTCCTTAACTTATACATTGTTCATAAAAGCTACCTGTCTACCTTAGGAAATTCTTTGAGTATTCTGAGCTATTTGGCAATTTTATTGCCATTTATTGCCTGGCATGCCATATGACATGCAATCTTTTGAGTGTCCAGTAGCTTTTTACATGGTATAGTAATTTCTAAGACAGTCAGAGATTCATGTTTACTTACTTGTGGCTCAAAAAAATAACCTACATGAGTTGACAATCTAATGAGAAGTCCAATATTCAAGGGTCCTGGTTCCTTCCTATTAGGCAGAAAGGGAATTGATCAAATAGGTTTGGGTGCTAGGCAGTTATGAGAGCTAAAGAATCTGAATGGATTTGATGAAATTTCCTTGGCCCCCAGACTGGCATCAGTGAATTGAGGGAGCTGACAGATACATCACTGACGCCAGCGACTGAACACAAACTCTGCTCCTGCTACTGTTGAAGAGACAGATAGTTAATCCTCCCATATGTTAAATGATCAATACTGTGCATACCTGCTTCTTCATGTAATGTGCTTCTTCGTGTTGCTCAACTTCTAAATTGTAAAGCATGGACATCCTCACTGAGCGAACCTGGGTTACATGCCAGCACTCTGGCTACAAGGATTATTAGGTGAATGAGTTCTAGTTTCTGCTTTGGGAAGGAAGGACAAGTAGTGTGAAAAGCCTCTTTGAATAGAAATATCAGCTTGTTCTAAGTTAAATTTGAACACTTGCAACAGATGAAGCTACGTAATATCTGGACAGCTGGTAAAATTCTTTCTTATATTGACCGTGAGGTAAATGTTGATTTTAGGAAGTTTAATATGTGAAAAAAAAATACGTTTATCTTAGAATCAAGTACAAAGGTGTATATCATTTGTTCTCCCACTCTATGAATAAAGAAATTGACAGCCTAGCAATGAAGTTATTTCTATACTGTATGAGTTGTGGCACCAAGGAAATTGCCTTATACCTATGAGTACAAGTTTCAGGTTAAGAAAAAATGGTGTATATTATTTGATGGATTAACTGTAAATAGAAGTCATTTAAAAAATAGAGCCCTTTTGCTATTTACAGGTAAAGAATGGATTTCTAAATTATATACTGCGTATTAAGTGACAGTTATCCCTGTTGAACTGGAAACTTGGAGGCCTTTTACGGAGTACGTGGATCTGAATATATATATAGTCTCAATATATAATTTTGATTTTTAAGTAGCTAGTAAATAAATGTCTACGTAAATTGTTTGAAACTTTTCTACCACCTCAAGATGGAAGGGAAAATTTGTAACTGCATTGTAAATTGAAGAGCTTATTATGATCTTTATAGAAGTTATCTATTTTAGCAATAACCTGTCATCTGCTGGGATAAAAGGATGGAAATAGAGCCAGAGAGAAGTAAGACTCAAGGGAAAAGTTTTTATAGACCCCAAAGGGCTTGCATAATTGAAATTTTTCATCAGGAAAGAATGATCTGAAATTGATCTTTCAGGCCATAAAATTCTAAGCTTTTTCCAGAGAATTAAATGCCTGAGTAAATGGTGAATCTCAGGAGACTAAGACAGCTTTATTTCTGATATTTGCATACCTCTTTCTATAATTAGAAGCACCTATTTGTGAATTTTTATAGATCCTTTGTAATATGATGTGTTAAAAATTGTGACATTGAGACAACATGGCTACTATAATTGTTTTGCTGTATAAATAAGAATTTACAATATGCATTGCTTTTAAAGACTTTAAAATATGGAGAGATGGGGGTGCTGGATGGCTCAGTTGGTTAAGCATCCAGCTTCAGCTCAGAGAATGATCTCACAGTTTGTGGGTTCAAACCCCACGTCGGGCTCTGAACTGACAGTGTGGCGCCTGCTTGGGATTCTCTCTCTGTCTCTTTCTCTCTCTCTCTCTCTCTCCCTGGCCCTCCCTCACTCATACTTTTCTCTCTCTCAAAATAAGTAAACTTTAAAAAATAACTAAATAAAATGTGGAGAAACAATGAACCTCATATAGTGTCCCTTTAATGGAATAACATCTTAGAACCTGATATGTAGACTCAACTCATTATTAAATCATAATATAAAATCATTAAAGAAAATAGAAAGGTATGAAAGGTGGGAAAGAAGGAAGAGAAGCATAGATAGAAGAAAGGAAGGAAGAAGGAGGGAAGGAGGAAAGAAAAAGGGGTAGCTTTCTCTTCCTTTTTGTTCTACCCAAGAACTTAAGGGATCAATTAATTTAAATATTGATTATGTAAAATTCACTTACCTAATCTTTTTCATTCTTTAAATCTTTCAAAAATAGGTGAAATCTTGCCATGACAGGGGCTATGTTATATGATGTAGGGTGGAATCACATGGTTGATAAAATAGGATCAATTTGTGAATGGTTATGTGACATTAATAGATTTGCCATTTTACCACTTAGGTGCATGTGCTTTGCATGTTCCCTTTCTAATAAGCAATAAGTTTCTAGCATTGAGAATGCCACTTTCTGTTTAGTGCTATTAGCTATTATGCATTTCCTGGAGCTTTGCAAGGTAGCAGTTTAACTTGGGATACTACAAATGGATCACAGCAAAGTCTTATTGCGTGAAATGACATCAGTGCTTCTTGTTCACCCACATACAACATGAAGGTAGCCTTAGAGGGGACCTTCAGCAAAGATCAACCAGTAGGTGAGGTCAGCCAAGAGAAGGATCTCCAGCTCTGCCAACAGAAAGCACGCACTTAAACAGTTACAGGTGTTTTATTGGCTTGCGTAATTCTGGGCAAATTTTAGAAGCTGGTTCTCTTTTTCCATTGGCAGGTGTAATCCCCTCGTCTCAGACTTCTCAGATCTGCTTCAAAGTCATTTCTCTCTCTTCTCCAACTTTTCAGTCTGGGTGAGTCTCCAGAGAGATGAATAATCTCATCTTCCTCTTATGCCATCCAAATTGTTGTAATTTAAACTGTTCCCTTGATTCCTGAGAGTCTTCTGTTTTGGTTACTTTGAGACATTTCTTCTCTTAGCCCAGCCAGCTTATTAGAAATCAAAAGGTTTTGTTATTGGTTTTATTTTCTCCATTGTGTTCTTGCAGATCTTTTATAACAACCCTAAATTTCCCCTAAGAAATGTGGATACTTCTGAGCAAAATTGTGGTTCCCAGACCTGGTCATATATTACAATCACCTGGAACTTAAAATTGCTGATACCCAAGTAGCAACCCATGAATCATTTTTAATAGCTCTGGCATGTAGACTAAAAATCAGTATCTTTTAAAAAGCTGCCTGGGGAGTTCAACATATAACTACAGTTGAAAATGATAGTACCACAAGAAGAATCATGTACAAACAAGAGTTAAAAAGTAAAGTACAATGATTAATAGTCCAATATGTTATCCAGGTTTAATCATTTACCATTACAGAGGAAGTTACCAGTTTGGAAGTTTTTCAAATATCAGATAATTATATGATTCGTTTAATCTTTAGAATTACATAAAATATTAGAAAAACAAGAAACTTTATGCAAAAAAAATGTTTCATGGAAATGAATATGTTCCTCTTAAAATTAACCATGGGATCTAGCTGAGAGTTTCAAGCATGCCATTTTGTTTCATAATATTAATGAAAAAAAATGTTGATATCACTTAGAATGATTTGTAATTTCTATCTATAAAACACTCTAAAAATGAATTTAATCTTTATTTTTTGGAGGCTTTAAATTTGAAAATTACAAAAGTGTTTGTAGGTATACCTGCAAGTTTATTTTTAAAAGAAAAATGTATTCTATTCTTTTTATTTATTTTCATAAACTTTTAATTCTTTTTGGGAATCTTCCTAGGTTACATGATTTCCCTAAATGTCAATAAAATGAATTTGTGCTATTTGGGAACTTATATTCTACTGGGGAGAGAGATACAATATAAAAAAAAAATGCTACCTAAAAAAATTAAGTTTCTCTGTTTTTATGCAAATAGTAACAGAATTGGAATCCGGCCGGTGAAAATACGACCAGCTGGATTCCAATTCTGTTACTATTTGAATAAAAATAAGAGCATCCCAATGATATAGAAGGAAAGTTTAAAAACAGATTTCTTTTGTCACTGTTAGTTAAGAGACATAATCATAGAGCTAAGACTCCCCTGAAGCATTTTGAATAGATGAATGGAAAGCACTGAAGAATCGGCTAGACCTCTCTGGCTATGGTGTGGGTATATGGCATCTAGTAGAAGACCTGGATTCAAGAATAAGGAAGAGATTTAAATAACCCAAAGAGAGATGTGGCCTGAACTATAGCTTCTTTTATCTATTCTTCAATACTTTAGAGAAAAGGAACTTATTGAATACAATTCTTCTCTGGTGGAAAATAAAAGTCTTCCCCAGAGTAATCTTGTTGAGAACATTATCATAAGCAAATGGCGGTAAGACTGAGATGAGTGGTACAACCTCCAAATAGTTTTTGGACTGTAATACACTATCGCATACATTCTAGAATTTTTAATGCACCTTTCCCACTATTTTGCAATCAAAATTGTTAGTAAAATGGGATGTGGAATTTATGTATATATGTGATGTAAGACAATAGGATTTGTAGTCTTGAATTCTACTAATCAATGTAAATTGAGCCAAACTATATCTGTCTGATGTTTGTTTGCCTTTAATAACCAAAGTAGGTAAAATACCAGAATTTAGTAGATAGGCAGACAAAATCAATTTGAATGAAATACTGTCAATAAATGACACAAATAGGATAATATAATTATACTGGTACATTTTATTTCGCTGTGATTTTGTCTTGTATTTTAGAAATAATGTCCATATTTGTTTGATGAGTAGAATAGGCTTTTAAACTTCTGACACTAGCATACTGAGTCCACCTTGACTTTTCTGAATGGATTAAAGTCATATCTATCATCAAAATAATGTAGTTATGTCAGTGAGCATCATGGGATATGCTACATTAGAAGAAATGGCCAAGTTAACAGTTTATTCTGGTTGTGTGCCAAAAAGGTATCAAGCCTCTCCATGGACTTCCACAGATAAGATAGCTTTTCAGTGTCTTTAGGGCCTTACAGACTTCCAAAATACCGGGTGGCATATGTTGAGTCTCTGTATAATGAAAAAACTGGTTTAACACATGGTAGCACTACAAAGATAACTGGAAAATATTGACAGTAAAATTAGTATAGGAGAGCAGCTCAAGCATGTTAAAACAGTATCCTAGTTATGTAAAATTTATAAGTTTGTGCTTTGTATCCTAGTTATGTAAAATTTGTAAGTTTATGTTTCAGTACAGTAACTAGCAGGGATCTGTTACCGAAATTCCATTCTATTATGGAGTCAAATGTTCTATTATTTCCGTGGGGGGAAATTCAGTCCCAGATGCTTTTCTCCCCCTTTCTCGTCGGTAGAAGCCTCATATTTGTACCCAAGCATAGAAAAACCCCATTTTACTGAAAACCCTAAGAGACTTTTTATCTTCTAGTATTCTCCAAAGCGTCATTACAAAACTCAAGCAACTTTACATTATAAAATGCTAATAAAACTTTTGGCTCTCATGATCCACAACTAGTTTTCTTTTCATCCCTGTATTTACTTTAGTGGTGGAGAATCTTCCTTTCTACACCAACTGTTCAAGTTTTGTAATGCATTTAAAGGAATGTTGTATAATATGATTTTAGAACAATGGTTGGGGTTCAAAATTTGTTCTGTAGGTAATTCTGTTTCTTTTTTTAACTTTCTATCATTTCAAGAATATAGATCCATCATTATTTTCTATGCAGTGCTAAAAAAAGGAAAGAGACCATTACTCTGATTGCTTGTGAGTGCTGTGGCTTTCTAGTAGTATGCTAGATATTACACATTTATGTCATTTAATCATTGTAACATCTCTGTGCAGTAATTATCACTAAAAAATCTTGTTGCCTTAAATATACTTTCAAATTAGGAAAGGTTTATATTGAGTTCTTGCTTTATTTAACCTTATTTTATTACAATATTTTTAATTTCCTTGTTCTTTGTTCATTTGTATTCTTATTTGATCGAACTCCAGTTTTGAACGAATGTGTCTATGGGTCTTAGAGTCAGTGAAGGAAGTCAACCAGTTGTACAGACTAGTATCCTCTATGTTCATGGTGTCCTACCTTAACTGTGTTATATAATTATTCTGTATATATCTCTAACTAATATTTCATAACTTTCCACAGAGGATATTTTAAGCCTTTACCTACCTCCACTCACAGAATCTGCCCACTCCTTCTGTCTTTTCAATAGATGTATTCATCTTTTAGTTCTAAGAGCAGTATAATTTTTACCAGAAAAATCGCTAACCACTAAACCTCAACATTTAAATATATCTGCATATATAACTTTCCATTGATTTCCTATCATATATGTAAACGCCGTCCCTGCATGTATAGGTTATCACTCTGACTTTGCTCTAGAACTCATTTTTTTTTCATGTGCTCAGAAACTTGATTTTCTGCAGTACCTTCTATCTTTTTTATGTCTTCAAGTTTTCCATCATTTTAATTATCTTTCCATCAGTATGCCAGTGATGAATAAACTTAAAACATACAAAACAACCACAGCAAATGTATACTCGATCTTGTTAAATTTTTCAGCTACTACTTCTCTCTTCCTTTTAAAAGAACCTTCTGGGGCGCCTGGGTGGCGCAGTCGGTTAAGCGTCCGACTTCAGCCAGGTCACGATCTCGCGGTCCGTGAGTTCGAGCCCCGCGTCGGGCTCTGGGCTGATGGCTCAGAGCCTGGAGCCTGTTTCCGATTCTGTGTCTCCCTCTCTCTCTGCCCCTCCCCCGTTCATGCTCTGTCTCTCTCTGTCCCCCCAAAAATAAATAAACGTTGAAAAAAAATTTTTTAAAAAAAAGAACCTTCTGATTGGATTCTTTCTCCTTTTGAATCTTCACCTATTCTTTGATCCTAAAATTGTCCGTGCTGATCTCATTAAAGTAATTTAAGCCTTTCTTGGACATCTCTCAGGCTGATCTCCATCCTTATGTCTCGGAAGCATTTGACATCTTTGACCAGACCTCTTCAGTATTCACCTCTATTTGCTTTCATGATACCGCACTTTCTGATTTGTTCTTCTAAATGTTTGACAGCTACATAATAGTCTGAAGGAGACTGTAAATGTTGATATAGGTCAAGATTCTTTTCTAGTTTTATTGACATATTATTGACATATAACATTGTGTCAGCTTCAGATATATAATGTGTTGATTTCATACACATATATTGAAAAATGTTTACCACCATTGCATTAGCTAATACCTCCATCATGTCACATAATTATCATTTCCATTTTTTGTGATGGGAATATTTAAGACCTAGTCTCTTAGAAACTTTCAAGTATATGATACAGTATTATTAACTATAATTATCATTCTGTTCCTTAGATCCCCAGAATTTATTCATTTTATAATTGAAATTTTGGATGCTTTGACCACCATCCCCCATCCCCTGCCCAATCCCCCCAAGCCCTTGTTAACCTCCATTCTACTCTCTGTTTCTATGAGTTTGGTTACTTTAGATTCTACATATAAATGATATCATACAGTATTTGTCTTTCTCAGTCTGATTTATATCACATAATGCCCTTAAGGTCCATCCATGTTGTCACAAATGGCAGGATTTCCTTTTTATTTATTTATTTTATTTTATTTTTTTTAGTGTTTATTTATTTTTGAGAGAGAGAGAGAGAGAGAGAGAGAGAGAGAGAGAGAGCAAGCAGAGGAGGGGCATAGAGAGAGGGAGACACAGAATCCAAGGCAGGCTCCAGGCTCTAAGCTGTCAGCACAGACCCCCATGTGGGCCTCGAACTCACAAACTGCAAGATCATGGCCTGAGCTGAAGTTGGAGGCTTAACTGACTGAGCCACCCAGGTGACCCAGGATTTGCTTTTTTAAATGCCTTTGTAATATAAATTAAACTATATATATATATATATATATATATATATATATATATATATATAGTACTTCAAACACTATATATGTGGATTCTGGAAATGTCTTTATTTATCTATCTATCTATTTATTTATTTATCTATAGATGTTTATTTATTTATTTTGAGAGAGAGAGCACACACACAAATGGGGGAGGGGCAGAGAGAGAGAGAGAGAGAGAGAGAGAGAGAGAATCCCAAGCAGGCCTGGTGCTGTCAACATGGAGCTAGATGTGGGGTTCAGTCCCACAAACCATGAGATCATGACTGGAGCTGAAATCAAGATTTGAGCGCTTAACCGCCTGAGCCACCCAGGAGCCGTGGAAATGTCTTTTTAAAAAAGACCTATTTCTGTGGCTCTTCTGATTTTTATCTAATTTTCTTCAGGACTTCTCTACTAGAGTATCTTATAAGCACTTAAAAATAATATTTCTAAGATTTAACTCATTCATTATTTTCCCCCTTATGTTTAACCTCAAGCATTTTCTCCAAAGTAGCGAAAATTTTGACTTTCCTTTTAGTACTGCTCCTACATCAAATACCAGATACTACTTACTGACTATACTGCCTAAATACACCTAGAATCTCTCCCCTGACCTCTGCTACCACGTTAGTCCTGTCTTCCAGTTGGTCACCTAGGATCAGTCTTTTTCTCCCCCACCCATTTTATTCAGTTTAGCTCCCTAGGGCCACTTCTTTTTTTCTTTCTTTTCTTGTTTTCTTTTCTTTTCTTTTCTTTTCTTTTCTTTTCTTTTCTTTTCTTTTCTTTTCTTTTCTTTTCTTTTCTTTTCTCCTTTCTTCTTTCTTTCTTTCTTTCTTTCTTTCTTTCTTTCTTTCTTTCTTTTTCCTTTTTGTCCTCCTTTCCTCTTTTCCTAGCTTTATTGTGGCATAATTTATATATAACATAGTTTACATTTCTGGCATACAACGTGATGGTTTGATACACACCATTACCCTTAGGACAAAATTTAAAATCACCTCATAGGCATTTCACAGGCCTTTCCTGAAAGTTGTCTTACTTGTTCTCTTATTCCTCTTCCCCTGACATTATTTGATTTGGCTCTACTGAACCAATACCTCTGAAGATACTTTATTCTTTTACTTGCTTTAATTTAGACTCTCTCCTTTGCCCAGCACAATTTCTGTGCAAACTCTACTTTCTACACATGTATGAACAAACTATTGGAATGTGTATGTGTGTACACACAGGTATGTGTGTGTGTGCTGTGCTGTTAGTTTTGCTTGTTTATGTCTTTTTCCAACCAAGAGTGGTTTTTCCAAGCCACTAAACCATGAGACAGGTCCTTAATTCTTAAGTGAATGTAATTAAAATATCATCAGGATTTTGAATGGACCAATGATCACACGAGAGGAAATTAAAAAGTAAAGCAGAGATATAAAATTAAAAATATGCCATGAGGCCATTTCTTCTCTACTTATCTAATCTCACTTCATCTTTTATGACTCTGGCTGGACAATTTTAGTGAAGGCTATATTTTGCAGAATAGTTATTACTCAACTTAAAATGTTATCTAAAAAAATGTTATCTAACATTTCCCATTTATGCTTGAGGGGTAAAGAGATGCATTTAAATGCAGGCAATGATGAGAAGCTAGATATTATATATATATATATATATATATATATATATATATATATATACACATACATATATATATATGTATATATATAGTATTAAACAAAGGCTTCTAGGGTGTTGTTGCATATTACTGTTCTAAGAAGTCAAATGCTAAGTGTTATGTATCCAAGAGATCATTAAGTAACCCCCCAAAATAAATGTGTATTTAAATTCAACAGATCATAATGTCACTCAAAACTTATTTTATAAGCTTCCACTATATGATACGGCTCATTTATTAGACAAATTATGTAACCTTCAAATTCTGAGAATAGCAAAAATCTGAGCCATGTATTCTGCACTTCATGTAGTTGAAAATTGTTGTTTTCGAAATATGAGAGTGTTTTGTATATGTAAGTATTTTTCCTTAATAGCAAAAATTTAAAAAAATGGCTAATATTTTATACAAAGGTAAATATTGATGAAGATATTTTATGTTCAAGGTATTGTACCTAGTAATACTTTTACGTTGTTTTAAGTATTTCCTCATTAACAGCAAATGGCTGGTAATAACTACCATATGAGTTGCCTTGCAACTACCAGCCTTTACGAAGTGTCTATTAAATAGATGCGAAGATATAACAAGGTACAAGTAACTATAATTATGCTAGGAGTAAATATTTAGTAGATTTAGAAATATAACTGTTCAAAAATGGATACTCTTCCCTAAGACCCACTATACAGACTATTATCATATTTATAGTGTTTATGGCCATATAATTTTTTTTCTGTTTATCAAATCTTCAAAATTGATTACTCACCACCCAGGCTGATTAAAACAAACATGGCAACCAACAAAAAAAGATGCAATTATGAGAATAAATCTCCGTAAACTGAAATATGCTTTCTACAATTTATTATTTTTTTAAATTTTTTTTAATATTTATTTATTTTTGAAGGAGAGAGAGAGAGTATGAGCAGGGGAAGAGCAGAGAGAAAGGGAGACACAGAATCTGAAGCAGGCTCCAAGCTCTGAGCTGTCAGCACAGAGTCTGATGTGGGGCTCGAATTCACAAACTGTGAGACCATGACCTGAGCTGAAGCTGGACACTTAACCAACTGAGCCACCCAGACGCCCCTACAATTTAGATGTTAATAACTCAGACTCTATGACTGACAGGGTGTCTTAGCCAAAAGAAATTGAGTTGCTACTTTGAGTGACAGTTGAACTCTCTTGTGCCAGGAGTTAGGATTACAGAGATGCAAATAACTGATTCCCCCCTCCCCCCCCTTATTGGTAATAAGATAAAGGATGCTTTTTATTTTAATTTGAGTTGAAAAGCAACTATTATATACTAAAAAGAACAGTGGAAATACGTGAGAAAGAGTTATTAGGTTAGGCTGACCCTGCATTCTGAGAACTGCCTATCTCTTACCCTTTCTCTAGCCTCAAAATTACAGAGAAGGCAACTTGAAATATATTTTGAACAATGTAAACTGCATCCCACCATGTGCCACATCCCTGGGCCCTGCATAATTGATTAGCCCAGAAGAAGGCATATCATTTACTTTACTAAGTGTCTGGATCCTTCATATGGGAGAAAAGTCTAGGTTTCTCTTTGGGTTGCTGTAACTGAACTGTGTGAGGTGGGCGCCATGAATATGTACAGAAAAGCAGAGAATTTTTGTCTTCTGAATCAGAGGATAGTGATGCTATGAAACTGACACCCACAGAGAAACATAATTCAGAGACAAGGAGAAAGTCTGGAGAGTGTTTTTTATTTCTTTGTTTTATTCCAATACTTTAAGTTTCCTGATGGGTTCCGTGATGCAACAATTTACCAGTGATTTAAGAATCACTATTTTACTTCTTGACTTTAAGCTGTTTTATATGTGTTATATCTTAAAGAGTTCTAACAAAATTTAAATTTTGAAATCCACCACTAAATCTACTGGTTCCATCAATAACAAAATTTCCAACAGTTTTCATCACGTATCACCTATGTTAGTTATTTAATAATTTATTGGGTAACGTTTTCCTAATTTTTCAAATAACCCTTGGTATAAAATTGAATATATAGAAAGACGCATTCAACTGTGTTCTTATCCTGAGGCACTATTATACTTTAAAAACAGAATGAATTAATAATATGTTGAGTGCCTGCTGTGGGAGACAATTCCCCATGGGTGTCTCATGTTTCCACACATCTTGTGATCAAAGTGCTGACAGCACTTTTTCTCAGACTATTTTTAAGATGTCTATAGAGTGAACAGCAGTGGAAGATATAGTACCCACATCTGGAGCAGAGGGTGGGTTTGCTTACAGTGTTTAAAGATAAAATCAGTGTCTCCTTCTGGAGCAAAGGGCAAGCATGCTCACTGCCCACCTGCCCCCCGCCCCCAATTTGGGTTCTCTAAGCTCAGGATTCCTCCCTCTAAGATACAGCCCACTTGATATGCAGGTGTTGTTTGGCCTTGTTTGTGTCACCCTGTGGGAACTGGGGCACTGGGAAATGGTGGGAAAATGCTGATCTTCTGTCTACTGCTATTTCTGTGAGTAATAAACTGTCTTTCATCTCTAACCCACAAGGCTCATGTCTTCTACAATCATCCATGGAACTGTGACAGGCTAACTTGTTAGCTTAAAAGTAGGATAAAGTCTGATACCCTTCATCGTTCTTGATACTTATTTCTTGCCAAGTTTTTAATAAATTATTCATCCCTAATAATAATTTTGTCTAAGCATATTAACATGCACCTCTGATGGTAAAGAAAGAAGCTCAAATTAATTAACCCTTTGCCCTTGCTCATTCAGAGATAGTATTTGAACTCTGATCTGTCTGCTTAAAAAATATGTCATCCTTTTATGGTACCACATACTAACAGGTAGATTAAGTTCCAGTTTTCTTTTTTTTCCTCAGTTTTCAGTGAACTTTATCAGCTATCTATTATTTATTGGATTTGCATTTGCATGTTTCTGTTTGATTATTGAGTTTCAATCATCCATTAATCATCAGGAAAAACAGCATTCTTAAATGTAATTTTTAATAGATTGTTCACAATTTATATAAAATTACTCACAAATCTTGGTTAATGCTATCTTTTGGCATTTTGTATTTATAGTGCTCTTGTATACATTGCTAAAGTTATTATTGAAAACATTATCATATTTAATTAAAAATAAAGATGTAGAGAAAAGGCCTCTTTTGTCCTTGCCACATTTTTTTTTTTTTTTTTTTTAGCTCACATCTGATTTCTGTGGCAGGTAATTCAGTGGGAACTCAGAAATACCCCTCCAAGCCCACATCCCATCTCTGACATGGACACCACAACTATCTGACCCAGGGCCTTCTCCAAATCCGGAAACTCTTCCAGCCCTCAGCTTTTATGCAAGCAAGGCTAAATTGCTAGGGAATAAATCCTGGGGGGAAATTCTCAGAGAAAGACGAATGGCATTCTGGATATAAATATCCCTAACCATCTTTATTCAAGGCGTAAAACTCTGGGAAGAATCCAGAGGACTTTTTGAAGTTACCACCAGAATAGCCATTCTTTCACACAATAGTGACCTGAGCAGACTCAGTAATTTATCTTCATAAGGGTATTTCCTTCTTTTTTGATTCACTTTTTAAACTGTGCCCTTCCTGCCTTCAGGGTTCACCTCCCGAATATACCAGTATATCACCTACAACTCTGCAGCCAGTACTGACCTCAGGCTCTACTCTGGGCAGAACTCAAATAAAATGTAGTTCAATTAAAATCTATTGAATGTCTTCCACATATCCCACATACTGTATACTGTAGTTCCATTATAATCTCTGAAAAATTCTGTGATATTTTGTTTTCTCAATTTTACAAAGAAGGAAAATAAATGACAAACAAGTAACTATTAAACCCAGGTGTCTTAATCCAATGCCCATGATCTTTTTCATTTAATTTAAGTCTGCAGTACCCCAGTCCAAACTACATGCATTTTAGGTTTAAAAAATTACTTGGTGATATTCTTGGACAGATCGTATGAAACTTAATTCACCATTCTTTGCCCTAACTCTGACTTTCAGTCTGGTGTCATTATACAGCCCCAGTTTCTCAGCTTTGGCACCATTGATATTTGGGGTTGTATAGTTTTTTGTTGTAGGAGCCTGTTCTGTGAACAGTAGCATGTTTAACTGCATTCACAGAATCAATTCACTATTAGCTGTAGCACCTTTCCTACCCCCAAGTTGTAACAACCTGGAATAGCTCCAGATATTGCCAAATTTTCCTGGGGTGGAGTGTGTGTGTGTGTGTGTGTGTGTGTGTGTGTGTGTGAAAAATCCGAATCTCCTCACCCAACATGGATACATATGCTGTTTAAAATCACTGCACTAAACTAAATACCCAAAGTATAAAAAATGCACAGACTGACTTACCTTTTTATTCTTCAGCATCTTTCACAGTAGCTGATACATAATTAGGGCCCATTAAATATATACTCAAAAAAAAAAAAAAAACAACCCACAACCCATGGAATTCAAAAGAAAATCACTATAAACACTTATACTTCATCCACTTAAAGAGTCAGACACCTATTTAAAAAGTCATTTACAAACCATGTTTTTCACTTTATGAGTTAAATTTTAATTAGTAATATTGTATAAATGTATTTTTTCCCTCAGTTTTAAACAACTGACCTCTGTAAGGGAAAGTAGTCAAAAGAGAATCCTGGTATGTTTTTATTGTTCCCCCCCCCCATTTTCATTTTTCTCTTACAGCTAAAAACTTTGAATTGAGTATTGAAGACTCAACATAATAAATTGATTATTTTTAAATGACTAAATTTGTGTGAGCTCAGAGAAAAGCCTCAAACACTTGTAGTTGTTTATGACTTGTGACATTTTGAGATTTTGCATGAATATATCTCTCAACCGAGCTTCTCCTCCCATAAAATACATTTTCACTTATTGAGTGGTGTAAGTTTTTCAAACACACAACAATTTTCATGGCATTATATGAAAATAAAATGGTAAATCCATAGATAATTAGGTACAGTTAAAATTGAATTCCCATGATTTATGAGGTTTGCAGCATGTTCAGAAGTACGACCCATAAAATAACTGCCTCAGGATGAAATTTCATCACTTTTGTAACACTTAATATAGAACAGTCTCATCAAATTTATCATCAAGATAGGTTTCAAGTTATCATACTATTTAAGAAATGAACTCAACATTCTTTTTTTTTTGTTATAATACAGATGTACTTGTTCCACATTTTCAAAATCCACGATTTTATGTCTCCGTAAAATCAGTGGTTTACATTACCTGCCACATTATATTAGAATAAGTTACATTTGTTCAGAACACTTATTAAAATCAATTCCAGAGTTAATTTTTAAGAATTACTTTCTTTATCCTCCTGGTACCTGCTTCAGCAGAAACAAAACAAAAGTTAGTAAGTTAAACCAGGGCTTAATATAGAAGCTAAATATGTAATGATAGGAGATTCTAAGTATGTTTTAAAAAGATATAAACACATTTCTATTTCCTAAAATATCTTTATTCCTAAATACAGCTTCTAAGTTTTAGATCAGGGTAACATTAATTCCAATATTTTTTGGAGATTGGATAACATAACATGAGTCATTTGGAATTTGGCTACCTGGCCTCAGTTTCCACTGCCTTATATCCAACAAAATGTAAACTCCATGAGAATAACATTTTTACTTGTTTTGTTCAATGATGTATCCCAAGGAACTAGAACAACTACAGAATTTAACAAAGGTTTAACATATTACAGGAATTTAACAAAGATTTCATGAACAAAAGAGTAAATAAATGAATTCTTTATTTTGCACATTAGTTTTCTTTTGCTGCTGTAAACAATCACCATATTCTTGGTGGCATAAAACAAATTTATCATCATACAGTCTGGAGGTCAGATGTTTGACATGGGTCTTACTGGGTTAAAGTCAAGGTGCTAGCAAGGCTTCATTCCTTCTGGAGGTTATAGGGGAAAGTCCATTTCTGTGTCTTTTCCAGCTTTAAGAGGCTGACTGTGTTCCTTGGTTCATGGCCACCTGTCATCTCCTAGGCCATCAATGGCTGGCTAAATTTTCTCACATGGTACCACTGACAATGACTCTTCTTCCATTTCCTGCTTCTTTTAAAAAAAGATCTTTGTGAGTATATTGGGCCTACCTGAATAATCCACAATAATCTCTCTCTCTCTCTCTCTCTTTATTTTAAAGTTTATTTACTTATAGAGACAGAGAGAGGGTGTGAAGGGCGATGGGGCAGAGAGAGAGAGGGAGAGAGAGAGAAAACCAAGAAGGCTCCGCAATGTTAGAGCAGAGCTCCATGCAGGGCTTGAACTCATGAGTTGTGAGACCATGACGTGAGCCAAAACCAAGAATTGGACATTTAATTCATCGAGCCACCCAGGTGCCCCATAATCTCCATCTCTTGAAGCTGAAAGATTAGCCCCATCAATCCATATGCAATTTTAACTCCCCCTTGCCATCTATATAACATACATAGTTATAATTCCAGAGATTAGGATGCAAACATCTTTGGGTGATAATTCATTTGCCTATAATTTGTCACTCAACATTTATGCAATATTAGATAAGTTATTTAACTGCATGGTACTAGTTTCCATGTCTATTAAATGTAAATCACGAGTTCCTATTTTTTTCAGTTTGTTTTATTGAATTATTACATGTGAAATTCTTGGAATAGTATCTACACTGTGGCACAAGGTCAATGTGGTTCTTATTATATGTGTGTCCTTTTTAAGCTAAAAGTTTGTATTCAATAATTTAGTTCCACTTTTGCTTAAAAGAGGTTGGATAGATGACATCTGCTTAAGTTTCTTTGAATACTTAATGAGGTTGAGTCTTTGAAAATAGAGAAGGTGAATGCAGTTTCAAGATTCTGTCCTCAAAAGGGAGATCTTCTTGGCTGTATGTGCTTAAGAAAGTCACCTAAAGATATTATCAGAAAAGATGAACATGTCTGCAAGATAGATAAAGTAGTGCAACTCTTTAGTTTATATATAGTCTATTTTTGACATATTTTCATTAAAATATACTTTATATTTATCATTGGTTTAATATATATATATATATATATATATATATATACATATACATATATATAAAGCAAATATGTCAAAAGCAGGTAATCTGCAAAAATAGGAAGGAGCCTCCCTCAAAGGTCTCTCAAAGAATAGATGTAATTGTGGTACAGGAGTTAATTAGACTAAACAAAGACTATCCCTCAGATCAATACCATTGCACAATGGGAGGCATTATGTATTCCTAGAAAATGAGTGTTTAAATACTTGAATTAATCTTTTGGCCTCCTAAGTAAATCAACCAAACTATTTCTACATCCTCTTTGGGGAAAAGTGAGGCATAATAATGATAGGCATTAATGTAAATAAAGGCTGCTTGCTGATTGTATAGCATAGGAGAAAAGCTGCAAACGTAGCCATTTTCTCAAGATGCAAATCATTTAATGCATTTTAATTAAATAAAGATTAAATAATTTTCAATATTTTCTAATGGCATTTTAATTTGGAGTATGGGTTTACTTTTTCTCCAGTAATCCTCTAAAATATAAGATATTCAGTATCCTAATTGCTTCATTTTTTTCCTCTGAAAGAAAACAAATGTTTTTAAACAGGCTAACTGAATTCACATTACAAACTTCTCTACAATTATAAAAGCACACGTATTTTCAAAATAAAATTTTGTTTCTTGGCAAAGAAATTAAACTCAAAGGGAAAAATTGCTTTCAAAATAGAAAATCTTTCTATGTTGTTTTTCAACATTTTCTGACTATTGTATTTAAAAAAATTAATATTGTTTTTCTCTTACAATGAGGGAGAAGTCTTTTTCCAGTACAACTTGGTTGAATTCTGGTCATGCATTTAATTTCACCAGGTCTCATTTGTTAAATGGCTGTATTATTACTTGTCCGCTTCTACTACCATGGTAAATGTCAAATGAAATGATAGATGACAAAAAAAATTTGAACTAAAAAAGTATATCCACATGATCCATATTATTTAGTATTTTAGTCCTTCTGTTGAATGCATTGGGTCATGAATTAACTATCCATTTCAACCTCCTGGACAGGATAGCTTGACATTTGTGTGGGGTCAGTAACTTGGAGTTGAATATGACAGTCATCAACCTTTTAATGTTTTTGTTATGATACTATAGGATATTTTTAATTTCTTGCAAGGAAGAAGTGGGTAGAAAGAATTTAAAGCAAAACAAGCAAAACCAATAACTGGAAGCAGACATTCAGTCAATATCCCATTACTATTTTCACTGCTGTTATTATTATTACCTCTCCCACCATCACCACCACCACCAATAATAAGAAAAACAGCAACAGTAAAACTCTTGTCATGCCAACGCTTTCCAAATACTTTAAATAGATTTTTATGTACAAATGTAGTATTTTTGTATTTGTAGGCCTTTTGTGTATTATTTACTTAGATACATTTTTAAATTCAATAAAACCGAATATTCCTATGTATTTCAGCCTCCTTTTGACAAATGTTATCCTTGAAAAGATGAGAAAGATATAATTTTATTTCTTTTTTTCTAGTTCTCATGAAAATAAAAACAATTATGGAAATTTTAGAAATTTCATGAATTCGTCTCTTAAAATAAACCCATGGCTCACCATCGGTTTGCTAACTACACATTGGGAAGGATTAGATGCATTTTTATACCCATTTCACAGATGTAAGAACAGAAGCTTATGGAAGTCAAGTAACATGTCTAAAGTCACACAGTAGGTCAGAGGTAGAGCTGTCTTATCGATGTTAAATTGCCAGTCTAGTTACCTGGGAGTTTATGTCTTTTGGTATGCTAATCTAGACTCATACCATCTTACCATCTCTTTGGGATTTTGTATTAAGAAAAAGACAGGGCCAGATGTCCAGTTAAGCCTTTAGAAACTTTAAATGCCAAGCAAGAGAACTCATGTTGTTTGTCCTTGGATTGTGCATTTTATTTTTCATATATCAAGTGATGCATTTGTTTGAGAGCATCATGACATTTATTAATTATCCAAGCTGAATTCTCATTTTCAGTAAATGGCACCTTACACAGTGGGACCATGTCAAACAGGAGCCTTGACTGGGGAACAAATGTCAGTGTGGTGAGGAGCCTGCTGAGTGTTTAATAACTACAAATGAAGTGCACTGTTAGTGTTATCAAGCATCGTTCCATCACCCAGTAGGTTTCCTTTGTAAGTAAAGATAAAATGACTTGGACAATCTGTACCGAATCCATCAGCTTTAACTGTAAAATCACTAGGCAATGAAAGATTTCTTCAAATAGACTGGATGCTGGAGAGGAAGGAAGAGCAAGGTCATTATCAAATAAGAAATGAAATAATCTCAATTTAATCAATTACTATACAATAACACAGCTTTGGGAAAGGAACTGTAGAAAATGACCATACCCATAAGCTATTTTTGAGCCTTACTTATTTTCTGTATATGGTAGAGATCAGGAGTTAGAAAGTTGTGCACATATACTAGACTTATTTGTGTTTTATAACATTGAAGGAGACAATGAAAACCTTTACAATTCTCAAAGACGAGTTCTGTGATTTTAATGTGCCTGTAGGTTTCCCAGAGATAGAGAATATAAAGAAAATGAGCACATTATAAATAATAAGAAGGTGTTAATGTTGTTACCATGGCTAGAGGTCTTTCTTCCAGCAAAAATTTCTAATGTTTTTGACATTGTCCTGAATAAGGGCTCGAAAACCAAACAATGGCAATCCTTGGAAAGAATTGTGGGTGAATTGGAAAAAAAAATTGGATTAAACATGAAAATTTCAGAAACATTTTATTAAACGTAGATTATGAGCTATTTTCTTAATAAATATTATCTTCCTCAATTCTTGCAACTGTCTTGGGAAATAGGTAATATTGTAATATATTTAAAACTGGTGAAACTGATGCTCAGTAGATTTAAGGGAATTTAGGTTCTACTGAAGCAAGAGAGATCAAATCCATGGCCTGTCATGACATCACTGTAGCCCAGCTGTATATTCTTCAAGGTAAGTATAGGTCAGTATGAGTGCATTTGATCTGTTAGCAGAGGCTATACAGACCTTGGCCATAGACATAAGAGAAAAATATCTATCAGAGTATATTCCATGGACAGAGCTGCATGTGCATGGAGAACTTCTATGATAACATTAAAGAATCACTTGAAGAAACTAGTGAGGAGGAAGAGGAAGAGGACAAGAGGCCAGAAGGGGGAGGATACCTTGAATCTTGAAATTAGTGCATGAAGGATGTCATTGGCTCAGCTGGCACTGATTCAATTGTAAAAGCCCCATCACCTGAGCTTCTCTTACTCCCTCATTCTGCTGTCTCAGATGTTAAACCATCCTTCCTAGGGTGCTGGATCCTCTATAGCAACCTATACTGATCACAGCTATTCGCTTCTTCGTATTGGTGACATTTAAGCTAACTTGTAGTTGAAGAACCAGCAGGTCTGGATTTGGATTCTCATCCTTCTCTTCCTGAATAAACTGGACATTGTGCCTAACTTCTCTGAATAAATGGCAATGCTTCTATTTTTAGAAAGGGGATAGAGCTACTTCTGATGTTATGACTCTGAACATGAAATAAAGCAATGCCCCTCTGCTTAAATAAAAAGTAGCACAAGCTTACTATTGTATGAGGCTTACAGAGGTTTTGTTTTTTGTTTTTTTTTTTCCCTTGTACCAGCAGAATTTTTCTATTAATGTAGCTGTTCTCAACTCAGGTGAAAGTAAGAGAGTGGTCTGTTCTCTTTCAGCCGAAATAACTTGCCAGTTATATCACTTCACTTTTGGAGCTCATAACAGATTCTACCATCTTTTTAAATAAAGGACAGCGATATATAACTACCCCTACTTAACTTTAGCAGTACCAAGACACTAGTACCAGGGAGAAAAGGAGTGCCTGAAAACATAGGGTAACCAAAAAATATATGCATAAACAAATGCAGTACCAAAATTTGATCTATCTGCTTTTCTTGTTTATTCTAGTAAAATACTCAATTTCAATATCCTTTCACAACTATTAAGACATTTTAATAAAGGAGAACCTTTTATGGAGAATATGTGTAGAAAAAAATAATACACATTTAAAAAATTTTTTATTTGTTTATTTGAGAGAGAGAGAGCGAGAGAGAGAGAGAATGAGGGAGGGAGGGCCAGAGAAAGAGGGAGACACAGAATTCCAATCAGGCTCCAGGCTCTTTAACTGTCAGCACAGAGCCCGACGCGGGGCTCAAACTCATGAACTGTGAGATCATGACCTTAGCCGAAGTCAGACATCTAATCGACTGAGCCACCCAGGCGCCCCCAAAATAATACACATTTTTATTTCCTCTCAGGTCTAATACTGTAGTAACTATAATTAATAAAATTAATTTAAGAAAGTAGGGTTAAAGTTTCTGAACAATGAGGAATGCCACTCTTCAGGAGTCTACCTTGAGTTAGAAGGTTCTACTCTTTCCTTAAAAGGGCACAAGAAGATCTACAAACTTGATAAGTATCTAAGAGCACAATAACATCTATAATCTTGGTACTATTTATACTTAAAGAGTTGGCAATAGCATGCCAATTTCTTCCCTGAAGAATCTATACCTTAATAAGTACATGAGGCTTTCTTCTGAAATTAGCTCTACAAAAATCCAGCTTTCGGTCGAAATTGTAGCTGAATACAAATTAGAATCTTTCTTTGTCATCAATTCTAGGAAGCTACTTATCAGCATTAATGACTACGTTTGCTTTTACATATTTTGACGTCAGTTTATTAGAATAAGAAGGGTCCAAGTCACTTAAAACCAATAACAGTTTAGCTGTCTTGTCAAATTTCAAAAATTTAACACTTTATTTTTAAAATGAATATTAAAAGAGAGCTGAAATTTCCTCAACTTTTTTTTTTTTTTAAGAATAATGCTATAAGTTGCTAAAGGTAGCATTTTCTGGGTGTTTTTGTTCATAAGAATACTACTGTATTTTGTCAATAAGCATCAAGTAGAGGGCCATAAAACATCATGTCTTCTCTAAATTGTTGAATGTACAGAAATATGAATATTAAAATGAGTATTATTTATTCAAAATTATTCATAACTTACATATACGGATATTTGTTTAAAAAAACTATTAAAAAGAAACAAAGAAAGTTTAACATGAAAGCTGTAGTGAAGATGTTTTATGTTGTGACTTTAATTAAAGATTCATAGAACTCCGTTTTTAATGTCAAAATGTGTATCACACACCTACTGTAATATGTTTCATATGCATCTGTGCAAACAGAAATGCAAGCATTTTTGAATTACATTCAATGTTGTATAGAGATTAAAAGAACGGTCAAACATGGGAAATGTGACATTATTTTTTTTTAAGTGTGAAGTGCTTTGATGCTGATGTCTTAATTATTCCCAATAAGGGAGTTATTGTTTTCAATCAAGCAAGTTAAACTTGGTTGAATTGTTTTTTTTTTTTCCAACAAAGAATATCTATTTTCTATCAGTGAAGTTGTACTAAACTATACAGAATCTTAAAAAGCCAAGCCTGGGGGCGCCTGGGTGGCTCAGTCCATTGGGCCTCCGACTTCGGCTCAGGTCACGATCTCGCG
This sequence comes from Lynx rufus, assembly GCF_022079265.1. Taxonomy (NCBI): domain Eukaryota; kingdom Metazoa; phylum Chordata; class Mammalia; order Carnivora; family Felidae; genus Lynx; species Lynx rufus. Next base: position 26,510,844 of record NW_025814845.1, on the reverse strand, counting down.
GTCCATGAGTTCGAGCCCTGCGTCGGGCTCTGGGCTGATGGCTCAGAGCCTGGAGCCTGTTTCCGATTCTGTGTCTCCCTCGCTCTCTGCCCCTCCCCTGTTCATGCTCTGTCTCTCTCTGTCTCAAAAATAAATAAACGTTAAAAAAAAATTAAAAAAAAAGCCAAGCCTGTAGAAACAGGGAGTAAGTTGGTGGTTGCCAGAGGCTAGGTGTTGGGGGAAATGGGAAGGTGTTGGTCACATGGTACTAACTTCCATCTATAAGTTGAATAAGTTCTGGAGTGGTTGAATTGAACCTGGTTGAATAAACCTGGGTGGTTTATTAGTTTAAGCGTCAGATTCTTGGTTTTGGCTCAGGTTGTGTTCTCACGGTTTGTGAGACTGAGCCCCGCATTAGGCTCTGAGCTAACACCAAAATAAGTCACTGAGAGAAAGACAAATATCCTATGATATCACTCATATGTGGAATTTAAGAAACAAAATATGAACATAGGAAAAGGGAAGGAAAAATAAAATAAGATAAAACCAGAGTAGGCAAGCCATAAAAGACTCTTAAATACAGAGAACAAACTGAGGGTTGCTAGAGAGGAGGTGGGTGGGGAGATGGGCTAAATGGGTGATGGGCACTAAGGAAGGCACTTGTTGGGATGAGCACTGGGTGTTATATATTAGCGAGGAATCACTGGGTTCTACTCCTGAAACCAAAATTGCACTGTATGTTAATTAACTTGAATTTAAATGAATAAATTTAAAAAAATAAAATAAAATGGAATAAAATAAAAGAAACAATACTATAGTACCTACTTGAAAGTTCTGAAGAGAGTTAACCTTAAATGTTTTCACTACACACACATACACACACGCGCACACACACAGACACACACACACACAAGAGGTAACTATGTGAGGTGATAAACTAATCTTATTGTGGTAAATATTTCACAATATATATGCATATTAAATCATCATGGTGTACACCTTAAACTTACACATTATTATATTTCAAATATATCTAAATAGATCTGAAAAAAAATATACTGGAGTATCATTTTATTTTTGCAAGAATTTGAGTGTGTACTAATCCTAACCTGAGATTTAATAAGGTAATTTTCAAAAATATACCGTTTTTCAAAAATAGCAATATTTTAAAAAAGAAATCGAATAATTATTTATATAGAAAAGGATTTCTGGGAATTATTTATTTTAGGGATTATGCCTTTTATTTGTCACATTTGAGAGTAAAGGGTGGGGTGTAGTTGTCACATAGAAGTGTCCTGGGGTAATAAAGCACTTCCTATTGCCATTACTGGAACTCTATAGATAAATGTGCTCCTTCCTACCTTCCTCTTTAAAAAAATCCTCTGAGGAAGAGAGTGGCAGAAACTACATATGAAAATTCCCTGCAAATATTATTGAATGAGTACCTGAAACCCAAACAAAAATTCTGTATGTATGACAGTTCATGGGTGCTTAGTACAGTTGAACATAAATAGAGGTACCTAGGAACATGTTTGAATAACTGTGGAAAAAAGAAAGAGGTAATCCATCCATAATTAAGAAATCTTAAGAAATTATTAATATTTTTTAAATGTTGTTTTGTTAATGTTTTATTTATTTATTTTGAGTGAGAGAGAAAGGGAGGGAGAGAAGGAGAGAGGGAATCCCAAACCGGCTTCACACTGTCAGCACAGATCCCGACCAGGGGCTTGATCCCAGGGTTCTTGGGATCCTGACCTGAACAGGTGTTAAGAGTTGGTCACTCAACCAACTGAGCCACCCAGGCATCCCTGAAATCCTATGAAATTATTAATCAAGAAAGTTTAGGGGGGCACCAATGTGGCTGATTTGGTTGAGCATCCGTGTCTTGATTTCAGCTCAGATCATGATCCCAGTGTTGGGGGATAGAGCCCTGCGCTGGGTTCCATGCTGACACTGTGGAGTCCACTTGGGATTCTCTGTCTCTCCCCCTCTCTCTGCCCCTCCTGCGTTCTCTGTCTCTCTCAAGATAAATAAATAAACGTTAAAAACAGAAAGTTTAGGGGTGCCTAGGTGGTTCAGTCAGTTGAGCGACTGACTTCAGCTCAGGTCATGATCTCACAGTTGGTGAGTTCCTGACAGCTTAGAGCCTGGAGCCTCCTTTGGATTCTCTCTCTCCCCCTCTCCCCAGCCTTCCCCCACTCACACTCTGTCTCTCCCTCTCTGTCTGTCTCTCTCAAGAGTAAACAAACACTAAAAAAAAAAAAAGAAAAACAAAAACAAAAAAGAATGTTTGGGAAATGGGAGGAGGAAGTAATTTTTAATTTAATATTGTAACAATAGCATACAGTGTTCTATTCTGTTTTTCTACTGAAATATAAACATTTACCCTATCATGTAAGAGTTGGTTTTTTTTTTTATATTTTAAAAGTAGTTTTGAAATAAAAATTTACTGTCTTAACCATCTCCTTTGGTTTGAATATTTTAGTTAGCTTTCAAATTTCTCAATTATAGATTACGCTGCAATGAAAATCACTGCAGGTGAGACATTCTGTGTAATTAAGAGCTTCTGTGTCTCAGTCCCAATTAAATGACACTTACAACCATTGGTAATGATAAGGATCTTGAGTTATACAAAAGTCATCCCATGTACAAGGGCATACACAAAGAATGTCATTAAATTTTCCAAGAATTCCCTCTAAGAGAATTTAGTGTAATCACATTTAGTCTTCTGTCTTTGGGGACTCCCATTAATGTTATAAATTAAAAGGAAAATGATCACTCATACCTTACATTTATTTAGTGATTTACAGTTAAATGCTTGAGGTTTTTTTTAATGATGCCATAACATTCTCTTTTTTTGCTGGTGTGATTCAGAAAGAAAGCTTGGTGACTAAGAAAAAAAAACAGATAAAAAAACTAACAAAGAGGGAATAATAGAACATTGATATAGTGAGAGAAACAAGAGAATAAAGTAAATTTACTGATAGGGCATGAGCAATTAATACCTTACTTTGATTTTTATACACATTAAAAAGAACTTTCACATATTACTTTTTTCTTCACAGTAACTGATTATGATATCATCACTATTTTGTGGGCTAAAAACCGGAAACTCAGAAGTACAGAGCTCCTAAGTGGAAAATATGGGACATATTTTTCTGAAACATCAAATATGTTTTCTGTCCGCCCTTTCTTTTCTCACCTTATAAGGAGATTGGACTTCTTTCTTCTGGTTGATAGTTAAATGACTTGTAGGTTATTTGATATTTTAAGGCTTATTTTTAAACTCTTTTAGGTTGGACCTGGAGAAGTCTGTACCCTAGGGCTAATCTAGCCATAGTTTTAAGTTATAGCTTTTCCTATGTTGCTGCTAAAGGCCCTATTTATTAAATCAAGTCTCTCTTCTTTGATTCATGGGAACTTAAACAACCCCTGCAATTCTGATCTCTGGAAATTGCCCAGCTTGCCGGCAATACTCTCCTGTGGCTTCTTGTGTCTAAATGTCTTTTCTTCCGTCTTTCTTTTTTCTTTTCATTCATATGTCCCATTACTGCGACAGAGTCAGTACCTCCAGGAAGCTAGTTTATTCCTTGCCTTGGCTCTCATCACTAACCAGAGAATTTCTTTCCCAGCCCTGTTCACCCTTCTTTCCTCACTCCTTTTTGCTTTCTTCCTGTTGCCTCTCTCCAGTGCTTTCTCCCTCTGTGAAGTCCCAGGTGAAATTTAGGGACCAGAATAGATACTTGCATATAATACATTTCTGACTTCATTATTTTTTTAATTTTTTAATTTTTATTTTTTACACTTTTTAAAAGTTTATTTATTTTGAGAGAGAGAGAGTGTGAGCATGCCAGTGGGGGAGGGGCAGAGAGAGAGAGAGAGACAGACAGAGAGAAAGAGAGAGAGAAACAGAGAGAAAGAATCCCAAGCAGGCTCTGCACTGTCAGCCCAGAGCCTGACACAAGGCTCGATCTCAGGAATGGTTAAGATCATGACCTGAGCCGAAATCAAGTCGGATGACTGACTGAGCCTCCCAGGCTCCTCTCTCGTTAGATTTTTATTGACATTTATGCTATATAAATTACATCTGATTATTTTCTTTTCTAGACTTGTTGATTCTTTTCCTTATATTTGTTAACTTACACTATTTCTCCCTATGTTATTTGGTATTCTTCTTATAATATCTTTGTATGGTAATTATAAGTGACAGAATAGTTGGAAAGAGAAAGAAATTCAATTTGATTCTTCAGGTTTTTTGATCGTGTATTTGTTTTAGGCATGACACTTTTGGTTTCTGATCCTGAACCCTTCATATAGAGAAAAGCCATGGTAGTAAAGCAACTATATTTTTCTTAATAAGTTGTTGGTTCAAGTGTAATTTGTGCACGTCTTGGGATAATACAAAAGCCATAATTATCTATAAGTAGCTTTCATATTATAATGTTTTCTCTGAAAATTTGACTTATATGTTGACAAACAATGAAATAACTAGACAATGGAAGAGGAAGTTGGTGACTGAAGGCTTCCTATCAATTTACAAAACTACAGTTATATAAGTTATTTGATTAAATGTATTTTTATGGTTAAGAACCCAAAGCATAAGACTAGAAGTATTAATAATGGCTTTTCATTTAGTATATGCCTTTGTAAAAAGTCAATTCCTTTTTTTGTGTTCTCTATTTAGATAATGGAATAACACATGACAAATTATTTTCATGCATATTATTTAATGGCTATAAGATAGTATTTATGTAAATGTGCATTAGCATCTTATATAATTCGTTGCCTGGTTTAGCTTTTATCACAACTCACGTTCATTCAGAAATAATGAATTTTCATCATTAATAAATCATCAAATTATCTTCCAATGAGAACAGATTTTATTTCTGCTTTTCATAAAACGCTTTCAGTACAAATCCCGTGATGAAGGTCCATTAGGATGACCTAAAATGCTTCCATCATCAGTGACGATTATCTATTGCTGCATGACAACCACCCCCAAACTCAGTGGCCTAGAACAGTAAGTAACTACTCATTAGTTCATGATTCTGTGGGGTTGCAATGTGGGCACCGCTCAGTTTGAGCAGTTACTTTCTTTCACTCGGCATTTGTTGTCACTAGCTATGTCCACTGGGGCCAAGTAGTCTCTGCACACCTTACATGTGGTGGTCCTTTAACCCCAATGGCTGGCAAGCCCATGACAGCTGAGTCTCTCTATCTATAGATCTCTCATCCTGAAGGATTATATCTTGAGCCTTTGCCCAGGAGGTTGATACCTTGAGAGGGCAAGCAGAGAAGCTACAAGATCTCGGAAGTCTTGACTCAGTAGTCATACAATATTTCGTCAGACACAATCTATTGGCCCTAGCAAGTCACAAGGGCAGTACACACTGTAGGGCTGGGCAGATAGACTCTACTTCATTAAGGGAGAAAAATTTGTGGGCATATTTAACCTACCATCCTGTTATTTTTTAAAATCTTTATTGAAATAATGCCATGGATTTTCCCTCCACAAGATTTATTCCAAATCTCCATTCCCAAATGCAAATCCTTTCTCAATGTACATGTTTCTAGAAAGTTTCAGGAAAGAAAGAGAAAAGCATCAGCACATTTATGTAAATTTAAGGGGAGGTAAGTGAAAACACTCTTTGAGATAGAAGACAGATTGAAATCTTGGTTCCAATGGGATTAACATCAAAGCATGTGATTTCTCTGAGTCTTTCTTTCCACATTAAGAGATGTAAGATAAAAGACTTGGCCCTGGGTCATAAACCTTATAAACCAGTTAAGAAATGTAGGTAATGCATAAGGAAGAATTCTAAATGCAGAAAGTGTTTTGTGTAGTGGTGAATTTATTCCCATGATACTTCAGTTTGAGCCAACCTCAGTATAAGGAATTTGGGTAGGTATACCATATGTCTCACTGCTACTGATGGTCTCTTTAGTTCTTTTAATGGAAGCATTGATGCATTATACTTGATGTCAGCTTTCTCCTAGGCCTCTGTTTAGAAAATTTCTGCTCAGCAAAACTTCATAAAAAGCCTGTCAATAGTTTGGACCAAAATTCCTCTGGGAATTTGTTATAGAAGAGAAGATTGAGTCTAAGATCTACTATGGCCATTCTTTTGATCTTTCCTCTGTATTTTATGCTGTTGATGGATAACAGATACACTTTTACCTGGAACATTCTTTGTGTATATTCCTCTCAACTCAGCAGACATATCTGCTTTTTTCTTCCCTGTCAATTGTTCCTCTGAAATTAACCAAGCATCTTCAAATTATTATTATGTCCTTGTAAATATTTTGACATATGTTTATAACTTCCATTTTATGGATTATAAAAACTAAAGGCATTCAGCAAAAATTCTCAATGTATTAATAATGATTTTTTTTGTGTTTTATCAGTGAATCTCTTTGCAATTGCTGTTTAATTTTAAAACCTTAGCATTTTTATAAAAAAGGAAAAATATAAAGTATGTAAATTTTAGAATTTTATAAGACATAGAGGCAACTAAAAACCAAAAGAGAGAGAGAGAGAGAGAGAGAGAGAGAGAAAGAGAAAGTATAGCTAATGATTATATTACTGAGATACAATTCTTTTTTGTAGTATTTTTTTTTATATGAACTTTATTGACAAATTGGTTTCCATACAACACCCAGTGCTCATCCCAAAAGGTGCCCTCCTCAATACCCATCACCCACCCGCCCCTCCCTCCCACCCCCCATCAACCCTCTGTTTGTTCTCAGTTTTCAACAGTCTCTTATGCTTTGGCCCTCTCCCACTCTAACGTCCTTTTTTTTTTTTTTTTTTTCCTTCCCCTCCCCCATGGGTTCCTGTTAAGTTTCTCAGGATCCACATAAGAGTGAAACCATATGGTATCTGTCTTTCTCTGTATGGCTTATTTCACTTAGCATCACACTCTCCAGTTCCATCCACGTTGCTACAAAAGGCCATATTTCATTCTTTCTCATTGCCACGTAGTATTCCATTGTGTATATAAACCACAATTTCTTTATCCATTCATCAGTTGATGGACATTTAGGCTCTTTCCATAATTTGGCTATTGTTGAGAGTGCTGCTATGAACATTGGGGTACAAGTGCCCCTATGCATCAGTACTCCTGTATCCCTTGGGTAGATTCCTAGCAGTGCTATTGCTGGGTCATAGGGTAGGTCTATTTTTAATTTTCTGAGGAACCTCCACACTGCTTTCCAGAGCGGCTGCACCAATTTGCATTCCCACCAACAGTGCAAGAGGGTTCCCGTTTCTCCACATCCTCTCCAGCATCTATAGTCTCCTGATTTGTTCATTTTGGCCACTCTGACTGGCGTGAGGTGATACCTGAGTGTGGTTTTGATTTGTATTTCCCTGATAAGGAGCGACGCTGAACATCTTTTCATGTGCCTGTTGGCCATCTGGATGTCTTCTTTAGAGAAGTGTCTATTCATGTTTTCTGCCCATTTCTTCACTGGGTTATTTGTTTTTCGGGTGTGGAGTTTGGTGAGCTCTTTATAGATTTTGGATACTAGCCCTTTCTCTGGTATGTCATTTGCAAATATCTTTTCCCATTCTGTTGGTTGCCTTTTAGTTTTGTTGGTTGTTTCCTTTGCTGTGCAGAAGCTTTTTATCTTCATAAGGTCCCAGTAATTCACTTTTGCTTTTAATTCCCTTGCCTTTGGGGATGTGTCGAGTAAGAGATTGCTACGGCTGAGGTCAGAGAGGTCTTTTCCTGCTTTCTCCTCTAAGGTTTTGATGGTTTCCTGTCTCACATTTAGGTCCTTTATCCATTTTGAGTTTATTTTTGTAAATGGTGTGAGAAAGTGGTCTAGTTTCAACCTTCTGCATGTTGCTGTCCATTTCTCCCAGCACCATTTGTTAAAGAGGCTGTCTTTTTTCCATTGGATGTTCTTTCCTGCTTTGTCAAAGATGAGTTGGCCATACGTTTGTGGGTCTAGTTCTGGGGTTTCTATTCTATTCCATTGGTCTGTGTGTCTGTTTTTGTGCCAATACCATGCTGTCTTGATGATGACAGCTTTGTAGTAGAGGCTAAAGTCTGGGATTGTGATGCCTCCTGCTTTGGTCTTCTTCTTCAAAATTCCTTTGGCTATTCGGGGCCTTTTGTGGTTCCATATGAATTTTAGGATTGCTTGTTCTAGTTTCAAGAAGAATGCTGGTGCAATTTTGATTGGGATTGCATTGAATGTGTAGATAGCTTTGGGTAGTATTGACATTTTGACAATATTTATTTTTCCAATCCATGAGCAGGGAATGTCTTTCCATTTCTTTAAATCTTCTTCAATTACCTTCATAAGCTTTCTATAGTTTTCAGCATACAGATCCTTTACATCTTTGGTTAGATTTATTCCTAGGTATTTTATGCTTCTTGGTGCAATTGTGAATGGGATCAGTTTCCTTATTTGTCTTTCTGTTGCTTCATTGTTAGTGTATAAGAATGCAACTGATTTCTGTACATTGATTTTGTATCCTGCAACTTTGCTGAATTCATGTATCAGTTCTAGCAGACTTTTGGTGGAGTCTATCGGATTTTCCATGTATAATATCATGTCATCTGCAAAAAGCGAAAGCTTGACTTCATCTTTGCCAATTTTGATGCCTTTGATTTCCTTTTGTTGTCTGATTGCTGATGCTAGAACTTCCAGCACTATGTTAAACAACAGCGGTGAGAGTGGGCATCCCTGTCGTGTTCCTGATCTCAGGGAAAAGCTCTCAGTTTTTCCCCGTTGAGGATGATATTAGCTGTGGGCTTTTCATAAATGGCTTTTATGATCTTTAAGTATGTTCCTTCTATCCCGACTTTCTCAAGGGCTTTTATTAAGAAAGGGTGCTGGATTTTGTCAAAGGCCTTTTCTGCATCGATTGACAGGATCATATGGTTCTTCTCTTTTTTTTTGTTAATGTGATGTATCACGTTGATTGATTTGCGAATGTTGAACCAGCCCTGCATCCCAGGAATGAATCCCACTTGATCATGGTGAATAATTCTTTTTATATGCTGTTGAATTCGATTTGCTAGTATCTTATTGAGAATTTTGGCATCCATATTCATCAGGGATATTGGCCTGTAGTTCTCTTTTTTTACTGGGTCTCTGTCTGGTTTAGGAATCAAAGTAATACTGGCTTCATAGAATGAGTCTGGAAGTTTTCCTTCCCTTTCTATTTCTTGGAATAGCTTGAGAAGGATAGGTATTATCTCTGCTTTAAACGTCTGGTAGAACTCCCCTGGGAAGCCATTTGGTCCTGGACTCTTATTTGTTGGGAGATTTTTGATAACTGATTCAATTTCTTCACTGCTTATGGGTCTGTTCAAGCTTTCTATTTCCTCCTGATTGAGTTTTGGAAGCCTGTGGGTGTTCAGGAATTTGTCCATTTCTTCCAGGTTGTCCAATTTGTTGGCATATAATTTTTCATAGTATTCCCTGATAATTGTTTGTATCTCTGAGGGATTGGTTGTAATAATTCCATTTTCATTCATGATTTTATCTATTTGGGTCATCTCCCTTTTCTTTTTGAGAAGCCTGGCTAGAGGTTTGTCAATTTTGTTTATTTTTTCAAAAAACCAACTCTTGGTTTCGTTGATCTGCTCTACAGTTTTTTTAGATTCTATATTGTTTATTTCTGCTCTGATCTTTATTATTTCTCTTCTTCTGCTGGGTTTAGGCTGCCTTTGCTGTTCTGCTTCTATTTCCTTTAGGTGTGCTGTTAGATTTTGTTTTTGTGATTTTTCTTGTTTCTTGAGATAGGCCTGGATTGCAATGTATTTTCCTCTCAGGACTGCCTTCGCTGCGTCCCAAAGCGTTTGGATTGTTGTATTTTCATTTTCGTTTGTTTCCATATATTTTTTGATTTCTTCTCTAATTGCCTGGTTGAATCACTCATTCGTTAGTAGGGTGTTCTTTAACCTCCATGCTTTTGGAGGTTTTCCAGACTTTTTCCTGTGGTTGATTTCAAGCTTCATAGCATTGTGGTCTGAAAGTATGCATGGTATAATTTCAATTCTTGTAAACTTATGAAGGGCTGTTTTGTGACCCAGTATATGATCTATCTTGGAGAATGTTCCATGTGCACTCGAGAAGAAAGTATATTCTGTTGCTTTGGGATGCAGAGTTCTAAATAGATCTGTCAAGTCCATCTGATCCAGTGTCTCATTCAGGGCCCTTGTTTCTTTATTGACCGTGTGTCTAGATGATCTATCCATTTCTGTAAGTGGGGTGTTAAAGTCCCCAGCAATTACCACATTCTTATCAATAAGGTTGCTTCTGTTTATGAGTAATTGTTTTATATATTTGGGGGCTCTGGTATTCGGCACATAGACATTTATAATTGTTAGCTCTTCCTGATGGATAGACCCTGTAACTATTATATAATGTCCTTCTTCATCTCTTGTTACAGCCTTTAATTTAAAGTCTAGTTTGTCTGATATAAGTATGGCTACTCCAGCTTTCTTTTGGCTTCCAGTAGCATGATAAATAGTTCTCCATCCCCTCACTCTGAATCTAAAGGTGTCCTCAGGTCTAAAATGAGTCTCTTGTAGACAGCAAATAGATGGGTCTTGTTTTTTTATCCATTCTGATACCCTATGTCTTTTGGTTGGCGCATTTAATCCATTTACATTCAGTGTTATTATAGAAAGATACGGGTTTAGAGTCATTGTGATGTCTGTATGTTTTATGCTTGTAGTGATGTCTCTGGTACTTTGTCTCACAGGGTCCCCCTTAGGATCTCTTGTAGGGCTGGTTTCGTGGTGACAAATTCCTTCAGTTTTTGTTTGTTTGGGAAGACCTTTATCTCTCCTTCTATTCTAAATGACAGACTTGCTGGATAAAGGATTCTCGGCTGCATATTTTTGCTGTCTAGCACCCTGAAAATCTCGTGCCAATTCTTGCTGGCCTGCCAAGTTTCAAAAGAGAGATCAGTCACGAGTCTTATAGGTCTCCCTTTATATGTGAGGGCACGTTTACCCCTTGCTGCTTTCAGAATTTTGTCTTTATCCTTGTATTTTGCCAGTTTCACTATGATATGTCGTGCAGAAGATCGATTCAAGTTACGTCTGAAGGGAGTTCTCTGTGCCTCTTGGATTTCAATGCCTTTTTCCTTCCCCAGTTCAGGGAAGTTCTCAGCTATGATTTCTTCAAGTACCCCTTCAGCACCTTTCCCTCTCTCTTCCTCCTCTGGGATACCAATTATGCGTATATTATTTCTTTTTAGTGTATCACTTAGTTCTCTAATTTTCCCCTCATACTCCTGGATTTTTTTATCTCTCTTTTTCTCAGCTTCCTCTTTTTCCATAACTTTATCTTCTAGTTCACCTATTCTCTCCTCTGCCTCTTCCATCCGAGCCGTGGTGGTTTGCATTTTGTTTTGCATTTCCTTTAAAGCGTTTTTCAGCTCCTCGTGACTGTTCCTTAGTCCCTTGATCTCTGTAGCAAGAGATTCTCTGCTGTCCTGTATGCTGTTTTCCAGCCCAGCGATTAATTTTATGACTATTATTCTAAATTCACTTTCTGTTATATTGTTTAAATCCTTTTTGATCAGCTCATTAGCTGTTGTTATTTCCTGGAGATTCTTCTGAGGGGAATTCTTCCGTTTGGTCATTTTGGATAGTCCCTGGTGTGGTGAGGGCCTGCAGGGCACTTCCCCTGTGCTGTGGTGTATAACTGGAGTTGGTGGGCGGGGCCGCAGTCCGACCTGATGTCTGCCCCCAGCCCACCGCTGGGGCCACAGTCAGACTGGTGTGTGCCTTCTCTTCCCCTCTCCTAGGGGCGGGATTCACTGTGGGGTGGCGTGGCCCGTCTGGGCTACTTGCACACTGCCAGGCTTGTGATGCTGGGGATCTGGCGTATTAGCTGGGGTGGGAAGGCAAGGTGCATGGCGGCGGGGGGGGGGGGCAGGCTTAGCTCGCTTCTCCTTAGGTGATCCACTTCAGGAGGGGCCCTGTGGCAGCCGGAGGGAGTCAGATCCGCTGCCGGAGGTTTGGCTCCGCAGAAGCACAGAGTTGGGTGTTTGCGCGGAGCGAGAAATTTCCCTGGCCGGAGCCGGTTCCCTTTGGGATTTTGGCTGGGGGATGGGCGGGGGAGATGGCGCTGGCGAGCGCCTTTGTTCCCCGCCAAACTGAGCTCTGTCGTCCGGGGGCTCCGCAGCTCACCCTCCCTTTGTCCTCCGGGCTTCCCGCTTTCTGAGCAGAGCTGTTAACTTATGACCTCCCAGACGCTAAGTCGCGCTTGCTGTCGGAACACAGTCCGTCAGGCCCCTCCGCTTTTGCAAGCCAGACTCGGGGGCTCTGCTTGGCCGGCGAGCCGCCCCTCCGCCCCGGCTCCCTCCCGCCAGTCCGTGGAGCGCGCACCGCCTCGCCGCCCTTCCTACCCTCTTCCATGGGCCTCTCGTCTGCACTTGGATCTGGTGACTCTGTTCTGCTAATCCTCTGGCGGTTTTCTGAGTTATTTAGGCAGGTGTAGGTGGAATCTAAGTGATCAGCAGGACGCGCGGTGAGCCCAGCGTCGTCCTACGCCGCCATCTTCCGGGACACCTCTCTTTTTTGTAGTATTAATTACTATTATGTTTATATCCAGGCTATTCAAATAAATATGTATGTGTGAAACCTCACATACAAAGAATATCTACATAATAGAGTTTATACTGTGCACATATCATTTTGTATATTTTAACATACTGAAAGAAAAATGAATAGTTTCTTTTTATGGTATTCCATGGTATAGATATTTGTTTAGATATTAACCTGCATTGAAAGGTATCTGGGTTGTTTCTAGGTTTTGGTTATTACAAATAAAACTGCTTTGAATATTCTCACACAATTTTTGCATGAGCATAAGTTTTCATTTGTATGAGATAAATTCCCAGAAATACCTTGAAGACTGGAATGATAATATGTTTTGTTTTTAAGAAACCATTAAATTGTTACCCAAGTGATTGTATGATTTTACATTACTACCAGCATTGTATGAGTGATATAGCATCTCTGTATCCTTAACATCTGGTGTTACTACTTTTTACTTTAGTTATTCTGATAGGCATGTAGTAATACTTCATTACAGTTTTTTTTTAATGTTTATTCATTTTTGAGAGACAGAGACACTGAGTGTGAGTGGCGGGAGGGGCAGAGAGAAAGAGGGAAACAGAATCCGAAACAGGCTCCAGGCTTTGAGCTGTACCTCATGACCATTTTAATAAGCAACTCCCTAATGGCCAGTGATATTGCTATCTTCTCTTGTGCTTATTTTCCATCTTTATATTCTTATTGGGCATATTTGTGTGAGCTTCTATCTGGGTTTTTTATTCTCTTCCAATGATCCATCTGTCTCCCCCTCTGCCAATACTAGGGCATCAGAAATACTGTAACTATATAATATGTCTTGAGATCATACAGGTTGATTCCTCCTTCTTTTTGAAAGAAGAATAGCTTCTATTTTAGCTATTCTAGTCCTTTGCCTTTCTATATAATTTTTCAAATTATCTTTCCTCTATGAAAATCATGCTTAGATTTTCGTAGGATCTATATTAAACCTATATGTCTGTTTGGGAGAATTGCCATTTTTGTTTATTGAGTGTTCTGATTCATAATCATGGTTGTGATGGTTGTGGTAGGCATTCTAATCTGTAGAATTTATATATGTTTCAGTTGTGAAGTTTCCATTTGGTTTTGCTTTGTGTCATCTATTTATCGATAGTTTCTTTCTTTTTTTTTGATAGTTTACTTTTTTGTGGAGACCATTTTCCATTTGTTTCAAGCATGCTACTAGTTGCTTGTTGAAGTTTCTTTATAATGGCTGCTTTAAAATCTTCATCAGATAATTCTAACATGTCTGTCATATCAGTGGTGTCTTTATTGTCTTTTTTCATTTCATTCAGTTTGATATCTTTCTGGTTCTTGGTACGGCAAGTGACTTTCCACTGAAACCTGGACATGTTGAGTGTTATAAGATTCTAGCTTTTATTTAAACCTTCTGTTTTAGTTGGCTTCTTCTGAAAACACTTTGTCAGGGAAAGGGGGTTACCACTCCTTTATTGCCAGATGGAGATGGAAGTCCAGGTGCCCTACTTGGACGCTGCTAACACACCTGGTGAATCCACATTATTGCTGGGTAGGGATGGTCATTTTGGTTCTCTACTGGTCCTCCACCAACCTCTCTAGCTGGGAAGGGCATGAGTGTTTCCTTACTGCTCTCCATGAGGCCTCCACTGATACATGGGAGTAGCAACCTCATAACTGCTGGGTGCTGGTGAAAGTACTGACTTCCCACTACTCCCTCTCTGTTACTACCCTGGTACTCTGATACTACTCTGATACTACTGTCTGATACTACTCATTCCTGCTGGATGGGGGTGAAAGTCCAGACATCTTCACCATCTTTACCAGAGAGATGGCTCATTACTGCCTGATGGGGATGAAAGACTTAGCTCCCTTCTTAGCCTTTCTCTGCCACCACCCTGGCAGTGATTGGTGAGCATGTTAGCTGCCTCCTTAATCTTAGTAAGGGTGGAGAAGTCTAGGCTTTTGGCCTTCATTGGCATGCATGGGCATAGAGATAGATGAATATATTTTTTCCTGTGACATCTGGCTAGAAGAGAGTGGTTATTGTCTAAGTCTTCTAAGTTTTCTGTGTAATTAACCTGACCTTTTCTTTAGATGGCAAGTTTTCATTGGGGTTGTTTTTATCTACGTCTGTTAATAGTTCAGATTGTTGGCATCTTTAGTTTCATATGTGAGGTATATGAAGCAAAAAGAAAACCCAGGATTTCAAGGTCCTTAGCTGGTCTTTCTACTTAATCTAGCTTTTAGAGTTTGTTTTTATATGTACCACCCAGTGTTTTCTTTCTTTTTATTATTTTTTTGATATTTATTTATTTTTGAGAGAGAGAGCGAGCATGAGCAGGAAGAGGGGCAGAGAGAGAGGGAGACACAGAATCTGAAGCAGGCTCCAGGTTCTGAGCTGTCAGCTCAGGAACTGTGAGATCATGACCTAAGCCGAAGTCAGATGCTTAACCGACTGAGCCACCCAGGTGTTCCCTACCCAGTGTTTTCTTAGTAGGACTGATAAGAAAAGAGCCAGCTGGGGGCCCATCCTCCGGAAAGGCCCAGAACTTGGAAACCAGTGGCACTAGGGTTAACAGGGACCCTGGTTTTACAGGCACCTTCTGGAAGCCTCCTGGAGCTGTGGGAGCCACCTAGGACTCCTGGGGCTGCCTGGGGCTACTGGAGCTGGCTACAGCACAGATGGCCAGGGAGTCCTGTGTCTATGCTGGCCTTCTAGAAACCTGGAGCCAAGGAAGCCTGTGGTGCCAGGGAAGCCGCCTACTAGCTTCAAGAGCCTCTTGGGGCCCGGGAGCCAGTAGGCGCTGGGGTGAGCTGGTGGCCCGGATTCATGGGAGCTTGGTGCTTTGGAAGCCGCTGGGGCTATAGGAACCACCGTGGGCCACAGAAGCAAGCATGTACCAGAATTAGACGCAAGCTTGGGGTGGTTGGAGTCCATCCTACTCCAACTGGGGTGCCCAAGTTGGCAGCCCGAGTGAGCCTGGGTCCTGCAACCACAGGAGCTCCAGGAGCCACCCAAGGCTGGGGTAGTCAGCCTCGTGCCCAGACAGGTCAGCTCTGGAATCCGTCCTGAAGCTGGGTGCTCACTGTCCTTACCCAAAGGTAGTGTGTCCTGTGAGAGCTCCACTGCCTGGCCCTGGGGGAGCAGTGACAGGGGTAGTGTAAATTCCTCTTCCCTACCCCTGTCACTGCTCCCCTGCTACTGTGAAGATTTTCTCATGCTCAGGTCTTGGTTCAAACTGATGTTTCAGGGTGGACGACGAGCACTAGAAATTCCTATGTCGCTTCAACTGTTTGAGTCAAATTTAAAAATAAACTTCTAGTAGTGTTTGGTTAATCACCTTGGATTTATCAGTGACTTTGGAGGGGTCCATATCTTTACTATATATAATATTTTCCATTTATGTTGATTTTGCAAATTGTTTTTTTTTCTGCATTAATAGTTTTTATTTTTTTTTTTATTTTTTTTTATATGAAGTTTATTGACAAATTGGTTTCCATACAACACCCAGTGCTCATCCCAAAAGGTGCCCTCCTCAATACCCATCACCCACCCGCCCCTCCCTCCCACCCCCCATCAACCCTCTGTTTGTTCTCAGTTTTTAACAGTCTCTTATGCTTTGGCTCTCTCCCACTCTAACGTCCTTTTTTTTTTTTTTTTTCCTTCCCCTCCCCCATGGGTTCCTGTTAAGTTTCTCAGGATCCACATAAGAGTGAAACCATATGGTATCTGTCTTTCTCTGTATGGCTTATTTCACTTAGCATCACACTCTCCAGTTCCATCCACGTTGCTACAAAAGGCCATATTTCATTCTTTCTCATTGCCACGTAGTATTCCATTGTGTATATAAACCACAATTTCTTTATCCATTCATCAGTTGATGGACATTTAGGCTCTTTCCATAATTTGGCTATTGTTGAGAGTGCTGCTATGAACATTGGGGTACAAGTGCCCCTATGCATCAGTACTCCTGTATCCCTTGGGTAGATTCCTAGCAGTGCTATTGCTGGGTCATAGGGTAGGTCTATTTTTAATTTTCTGAGGAACCTCCACACTGCTTTCCAGAGCGGCTGCACCAATTTGCATTCCCACCAACAGTGCAAGAGGGTTCCCGTTTCTCCACATCCTCTCCAGCATCTATAGTCTCCTGATTTGTTCATTTTGGCCACTCTGACTGGCGTGAGGTGATACCTGAGTGTGGTTTTGATTTGTATTTCCCTGATAAGGAGCGACGCTGAACATCTTTTCATGTGCCTGTTGGCCATCTGGATGTCTTCTTTAGAGAAGTGTCTATTCATGTTTTCTGCCCATTTCTTCACTGGGTTATTTGTTTTTCGGGTGTGGAGTTTGGTGAGCTCTTTATAGATTTTAGATACTAGACCTTTGTCCGATATGTCATTTGCAAATATCTTTTCCCATTCCGTTGGTTGCCTTTTAGTTTTGTTGGTTGTTTCCTTTGCTGTGCAGAAGCTTTTTATCTTCATAAGGTCCCAGTAATTCACTTTTGCTTTTAATTCCCTTGCCTTTGGGGATGTGTCGAGTAAGAGATTGCTACGGCTGAGGTCAGAGAGGTCTTTTCCTGCTTTCTCCTCTAAGGTTTTGATGGTTTCCTGTCTCACATTTAGGTCCTTTATCCATTTTGAGTTTATTTTTGTAAATGGTGTGAGAAAGTGGTCTAGTTTCAACCTTCTGCATGTTGCTGTCCAGTTCTCCCAGCACCATTTGTTAAAGAGGCTGTCTTTTTTCCATTGGATGTTCTTTCCTGCTTTGTCAAAGATGAGTTGGCCATATGTTTGTGGGTCTAGTTCTGGGGTTTCTATTCTATTCCATTGGTCTGTGTGTCTGTTTTTGTGCCAATACCATGCTGTCTTGATGATGACAGCTTTGTAGTAGAGGCTGAAGTCTGGGATTGTGATGCCTCCTGCTTTGGTCTTCTTCTTCAAAATTCCTTTGGCTATTCGGGGCCTTTTGTGGTTCCATATGAATTTTAGGATTGCTTGTTCTAGTTTTGAGAAGAATGCTGGTGCAATTTTGATTGGGATTGCATTGAATGTGTAGATAGCTTTGGGTAGTATTGACATTTTGACAATATTTATTTTTCCAATCCATGAGCAGGGAATGTCTTTCCATTTCTTTAAATCTTCTTCAATTACCTTCATAAGCTTTCTATAGTTTTCAGCATACAGATCCTTTACATCTTTGGTTAGATTTATTCCTAGGTATTTTATGCTTCTTGGTGCAATTGTGAATGGGATCAGTTTCCTTATTTGTCTTTCTGTTGCTTCATTGTTAGTGTATAAGAATGCAACTGATTTCTGTACATTGATTTTGTATCCTGCAACTTTGCTGAATTCATGTATCAGTTCTAGCAGACTTTTGGTGGAGTCTATCGGATTTTCCATGTATAATATCATGTCATCTGCAAAAAGCGAAAGCTTGACTTCATCTTTGCCAATTTTGATGCCTTTGATTTCCTTTTGTTGTCTGATTGCTGATGCTAGAACTTCCAGCACTATGTTAAACAACAGCGGTGAGAGTGGGCATCCCTGTCGTGTTCCTGATCTCAGGGAAAAAGCTCTCAGTTTTTCCCCGTTGAGGATGATATTAGCTGTGGGCTTTTCATAAATGGCTTTTATGATCTTTAAGTATGTTCCTTCTATCCCGACTTTCTCAAGGGTTTTTATTAAGAAAGGGTGCTGGATTTTGTCAAAGGCCTTTTCTGCATCGATTGACAGGATCATATGGTTCTTCTCTTTTTTTTTGTTAATGTGATGTATCACGTTGATTGATTTGCGAATGTTGAACCAGCCCTGCATCCCAGGAATGAATCCCACTTGATCATGGTGAATAATGCTTTTTATATGCTGTTGAATTCGATTTGCTAGTATCTTATTGAGAATTTTGGCATCCATATTCATCAGGGATATTGGCCTGTAGTTCTCTTTTTTTACTGGGTCTCTGTCTGGTTTAGGAATCAAAGTAATACTGGCTTCATAGAATGAGTCTGGAAGTTTTCCTTCCCTTTCTATTTCTTGGAATAGCTTGAGAAGGATAGGTATTATCTCTGCTTTAAATGTCTGGTAGAACTCCCCTGGGAAGCCATCTGGTCCTGGACTCTTATTTGTTGGGAGATTTTTGATAACTGATTCAATTTCTTCGCTGCTTATGGGTCTGTTCAAGCTTTCTATTTCCTCCTGATTGAGTTTTGGAAGAGTGTGGGTGTTCAGGAATTTGTCCATTTCTTCCAGGTTGTCCAATTTGTTGGCATATAATTTTTCATAGTATTCCCTGATAATTGTTTGTATCTCTGAGGGATTGGTTGTAATCATTCCATTTTCATTCATGATTTTATCTATTTGGGTCATCTCCCTTTTCTTTTTGAGAAGCCTGGCTAGAGGTTTGTCAATTTTGTTTATTTTTTCAAAAAACCAACTCTTGGTTTTGTTGATCTGCTCTACAGTTTTTTTAGATTCTATATTGTTTATTTCTGCTCTGATCTTTATTATTTCTCTTCTTCTGCTGGGTTTAGGCTGCCTTTGCTGTTCTGCTTCTATTTCCTTTAGGTGTGCTGTTAGATTTTGTATTTGGGATTTTTCTTGTTTCTTGAGATAGGCCTGGATTGCAATGTATTTTCCTCTCAGGACTGCCTTCGCTGCGTCCCAAAGCGTTTGGATTGTTGTATTTTCATTTTCGTTTGTTTCCATATATTTTTTGATTTCTTCTCTAATTGCCTGGTTGAATCACTCATTCGTTAGTAGGGTGTTCTTTAACCTCCATGCTTTTGGAGGTTTTCCAGACATTTTCCTGTGGTTGACTTCAAGCTTCATAGCATTGTGGTCTGAAAGTATGCATGGTATAATTTCAATTCTTGTAAACTTATGAAGGGCTGTTTTGTGACCCAGTATATGATCTATCTTGGAGAATGTTCCATGTGCACTCGAGAAGAAAGTATATTCTGTTGCTTTGGGATGCAGAGTTCTAAATATATCTGTCAAGTCCATCTGATCCAGTGTCTCATTCAGGGCCCTTGTTTCTTTATTGACCGTGTGTCTAGATGATCTATCCATTTCTGTAAGTGGGGTGTTAAAGTCCCCAGCAATTACCACATTCTTATCAATAAGGTTGCTTCTGTTTATGAGTAATTGTTTTATATATTTGGGGGCTCCGGTATTCGGCGCATAGACATTTATAATTGTTAGCTCTTCCTGATGGATAGACCCTGTAACTATTATATAATGTCCTTCTTCATCTCTTGTTACAGCCTTTAATTTAAAGTCTAGTTTGTCTGATATAAGTATGGCTACTCCAGCTTTCTTCTGGCTTCCAGTAGCATGATAAATAGTTCTCCATCCCCTCACTCTCAATCTAAAGGTGTCCTCAGGTCTAAAATGAGTCTCTTGTAGACAGCAAATAGATGGGTCTTGTTTTTTTATCCATTCTGATACCCTATGTCTTTTGGTTGGCGCATTTAATCCATTTACATTCAGTGTTATTATAGAAAGATACAGGTTTAGAGTCATTGTGATGTCTGTATGTTTTATGCTTGTAGTGATGTCTCTGGTACTTTGTCTCACAGGGTCCCCCTTAGGATCTCTTGTAGGGCTGGTTTCGTGGTGACAAATTCCTTCAGTTTTTGTTTGTTTGGGAAGACCTTTATCTCTCCTTCTATTCTAAATGACAGACTTGCTGGATAAAGGATTCTCGGCTGCATATTTTTGCTGTCTAGCACCCTGAAAATCTCGTGCCAATTCTTTCTGGCCTGCCAAGTTTCAAAAGAGAGATCAGTCACGAGTCTTATAGGTCTCCCTTTATATGTGAGGGCACGTTTACCCCTTGCTGCTTTCAGAATTTTGTCTTTATCCTTGTATTTTGCCAGTTTCACTATGATATGTCGTGCAGAAGATCGATTCAAGTTACGTCTGAAGGGAGTTCTCTGTGCCTCTTGGATTTCAATGCCTTTTTCCTTCCCCAGTTCAGGGAAGTTCTCAGCTATTATTTCTTCAAGTACCCCTTCAGCACCTTTCCCTCTCTCTTCCTCCTCTGGGATACCAATTATGCGTATATTATTTCTTTTTAGTGTATCACTTAGTTCTCTAATTTTCCCCTCATACTCCTGGATTTTTTTATCTCTCTTTTTCTCAGCTTCCTCTTTTTCCATAACTTTATCTTCTAGTTCACCTATTCTCTCCTCTGCCTCTTCCATCCGAGCCGTGGTGGTTTGCATTTTGTTTTCCATTTCCTTTAAAGCGTTTTTCAGCTCCTCATGACTGTTCCTTAGTCCCCTGATGTCTGTAGCAAGAGATTCTCTGCTGTCCTGTATGCTGTTTTCCAGCCCAGCGATTAATTTTATGACTATTATTCTAAATTCACTTTCTGTTATATTGTTTAAATCCTTTTTGATCAGCTCATTAGCTGTTGTTATTTCCTGGAGATTCTTCTGAGGGGAATTCTTCCGCTTGGTCATTTTGGATAGTCCCTGGTGTGGTGAGGGCCTGCAGGGCACTTCCCCTGTGCTGTGGTGTATAACTGGAGTTGGTGGGCGGGGCCGCAGTCCGACCTGATGTCTGCCCCCAGCCCACCGCTGGGGCCACAGTCAGACTGGTGTGTGCCTTCTCTTCCCCTCTCCTAGGGGCGGGATTCACTGTGGGGTGGCGTGGCCCGTCTGGGCTACTTGCACACTGCCAGGCTTGTGATGCTGGGGATCTGGCGTATTAGCTGGGGTGGGAAGGCAAGGTGCACGGCGGCAGGGGGGGCAGGCTTAGCTCGCTTCTCCTTAGGTGATCCACTTCAGGAGGGGCCCTGTGGCAGCTGGAGGGAGTCAGATCGCTGCCGGAGGTTTGGCTCCGCAGAAGCACAGAGTTGGGTGTTCGCGCGGAGCGAGCAATTTCCCTGGCCGGAGCCGGTTCCCTTTGGGATTTTGGCTGGGGGATGGGCGGGGGAGATGGTGCTGGCGAGCGCCTTTGTTCCCCGCCAAACTGAGCTCTGTCGTCCGGGGGCTCCGCAGCTCACCCTCCCTTTGTCCTCCAGCCTTCCCGTTTTCCGAGCAGAGCTGTTAACTTATGACCTCCCAGACGCTAAGTCGCGCTTGCTGTCGGAACACAGTCCGTCAGGCCCCTCCGCTTTTGCAAGCCGGACTCGGGGGCTCTGCTTGGCCGGCGAGCCGCCCCTCCGCCCCGGCTCCCTCCCGCCAGTCCGTGGAGCGCGCACCGCCTCGCCGCCCTTCCTACCCTCTTCCGTGGGCCTCTCGTCTGCACTTGGGTCCGGTGACTCTGTTCTGCTAATCCTCTGGCGGTTTTCTGGGTTATTTAGGCAGGTGTAGGTGGAATCTAAGTGATCAGCAGGACGCGCGGTGAGCCCAGCGTCCTCCTACGCCGCCATCTTCCCAGAATTCACTTTTATTTTGTTTTTAAAACAGTCTCTATGCATACAGCTTCCTGTGTGGTCTCCTAAGCATTGGTTCAAAGTTCTTACTTCTGAACTTTGTCTTGTCTTTTCCTGTTTACTTCGCAGCTCATGAAGCTTCTCAGGGTATAATATGAAAAAGCTTTCTTTCTTTCACGAAGTCGCATCATAAAACATGGACTCTGAGATAGAGGGTGGTACAGCTTAGAAAAAGCCCTCGAGAGCCGGGTCAAAGGGGGATAAACTCGTCTCCTGGTCGCGCCACGAGGGTCTCTAGTCCAGTAAGTCTCACTCCCGCCTAGCGAAAGCCTTTGAAGCCCCGCGGAGCCCTTTCCCACCAGACAACGTGTTTGCCTCAGGATTTTCACCTCAGTTTCCTTTCTCTAAGATCGGTTAAGCTGTGCGCCCCCACCTCATGAAATGGTCGTCTCTCAGGAGTGGGGACTCCAAAGGCTCCCAGAACCGGGGCCCCTCCCCCTGCATTAATAGTTTTTAATACAGCCTTTGGCATTCTTTGTCAAGTATATACAAATACTTCATATTTTTGTTACCATTCTGAATTGTTGGCCATTTCTCTATTATAGTCTATGAATAATATCATTATATATATATACATATATAGTAATTACATTATATATTGTGTAATGACATTATATAATTATATATACATATATATCTATACCAGCATACTATATTATATATAAATAAATATAATATATATTAAGTTATATCTAACATATTCATATATAATGTTAATGACATCATGATTGTATATACACATATGTCTATACTAGCATACTACATTATATATAAATATAATTTTTATATTTAATATATCTATAAATTATATATCTATATAATAGCTAATCTTTGTGGGGTAATTATCATTTTTCAATTGCTCTATTGTATGTATGTATGTGTATGTGTTTAGATGATTTAGGAATGTCTCTAATAAGAAAGATATCATAGGGGAGTCTGGGTGGCTCAGTCTATTAAGCATTATTGGACTCTTGATCTCGCTCAGGTCATGATTTCTCTGGTTGGTGAGAATGAGCCCCATGTTCCCCTCTGTGCTGACAGCCTGATGCCTGCTTGGGATTCTCTCTCTCTGTCTCTCTGCCCCTGTCACATGCTCTGACGCACGTGGACTCTCTCTCTCTCAAAATAAATAAATAAACAAAAAAAAAAAAGATGCCATAGAATTTTCTTTTAAAAATTTTTTTAATGGTTTTATTTATTTTTGAGACGAGAGAGACACAGTGGAAGCAGGGGAGGGGCCAAGAGAGAGGGAGACACAGAATCCAAAGCAGGCTCCAGGCTCTGAGGCGTCAGCACAGAGCCTGACACGGGGCTGGAACTCAGGGACTGTGAGATCATGACCTGAGCTGAAGTCTGACGCCCAACCAACTGAGCCAGCCAGACGCCCCTAGATGCCATAGAGTTTTCTTTATAGTCCAATACAAGAGTCTTTTACTTTCAATAGGGGAATTTAATGTTTTTATACTTGTTAACATTCATGTTTTTTTTTTTTACCAACTTATTTCATTTTTGAATTTTGATACTAATCTGTGATCTTACATTTTGCCTGATTTCTTTTGTGTTATAATTCTGTTATATGGCCTTGGTTTACTATTATCTTCTGCAAAATTCTTGAAATGACTTTTTTTTTTATTCTATTGATGACTTTGGAATTCCTTTCAGAGATTCTCATATCTCTATTAAACTAAGTGCTTATCAAAAAAAAAGTAATTTAAAAAGATAACTTCAGTGCTTTTGGGGAGTTATGTTTTCAGGGCTCATATGTCTACTTGACTTTGTTAATTTCATATGAAGTGATAAATTATGCTATTTGAATTTTTTTTTTTACATAGCAGACTCTAATTAGTTTTGTAACCAAACTTAAGCTATAATTAGCGTACATGTAATGACTAGTTTTAATACTGCCAATTAATAGTCAACAAGTTCATTAAAAAGTATACACAGTTGATGTGTTTTCTAAGATCACACAAATATGAGAATGGCTGTCTTATGGTTGTGTGCACAATGCTTTGAAATCACAAACTTATTTTCAGAGCTTTGTAGCTATTCTGTTTTCTCTTATACTTTGGTATTGCAGAAGAACAAATAATATTGCTTAGATTTTTGTTCCTTTATGGGTAACTTAATATTATCCTTCCTGGATTTTTATAGATTCTTTCATTTTGTTTGATAAATTTTCCATGAAAACGTCAAAATGATATATATAGAGTCCTATTTATTGATGTTAATAATATAGTTTTTGATGATTACAGAAAACCACTTTATGTATTTTGCAGAAAATATGAAAATATAGAAAAGCATAATGAAAAAAATTAAAATCCTCTATAATTTCAAGACCGAGAGAAAATTTGATCAGTGTGTTTTGTGATTTATTTGGGTGTATAGTTATACTATAGCTATAACAAAAACTGCTCGATACTGTTATCCAGCTCGTATTCGATCTTTTTACATGTCATACAATGGATTGAGAACCTTTTAGTATAGTTATGGTTTTAATAAGTATTGAATGCGTATAATATCCCCTCATGCAGATATATAATTAGCGCTTAATAATTTTATTCTTCAAGTCCAACTAAGTGTCAATGACCAAAGATGAACCTGAGTCTTTTTTCATACTTCTGTATCTATTCTGAGAATGGAAATAGAAATACTAGGTTAAAGGGAACATTTTAAAATATGTGTACATATAAATGAGTTTCCTCCCGATTGTCAGACACAATATGGCATGCTAGTATACTACAGTATCCATCTTCGGGAGTGCTTCTTTCAAAATTAACTTTGTCTGACGACATGGCTTATTATTAACTTTTGGTAGTATAATAGGACAGTGCTCCCCTTCCTTCCCTTCTAAGATTTTCTTGATCTTTTGTGTAATCTAAAAAAACCCATGTACTAGGTAACTTTGTTTAATAAATTTGTTGGCTATTCACTGACAGTTTTAAAAAACAACTATACTTGTGGTACAATTATAGTTTAAATTTGGTTTCAAAACTTCATGATTTTTTCCCCATCCTTTAAAAATCGAAAGATTTCTCTATTATTTTTTCTCTCACTTCTAAGAAAATATTTCCACTTTTATTTATTGGTAACTTTATATTTTCTTTTTAAAGTTTAATCTTATTTTCAGGGCGCCTAGGTGGCTCAGTTGGTTGAGCATCCAACTTTGGCTCAGGTTATGATCTCACAGTTTGCAGCTTAGAGCCTGGAGCCTGGGTCAGATTCTGTGTCTCCCGCTGTCTTTGTCCCTCCCCTGCTGCTCTCTGTCTCTCTCTGTTTCTCAAAACAAAGCATAAGAGACTGTTAAAAACTGAGAACAAACTGAGGGTTGATGGGGGGTGGGAGGGAGGGGCGGGTGGGTGATGGGTATTGAGGAGGGCACCTTTTGGGATGAGCACTGGGTGTTGTATGGAAACCAATTTGTCAATAAATTTCATAAAAAAAAAACTAAATAAAGAAAAGTTAAGAAAAATTTAAATTTTAATATTATTTTCATCAGTATCTACCTGCTCTTCACAGACACCATTGTAGTTTTAATTCAATGATCATCTCACTTACTCATATAATATTTCCTAAACTTACAAATCTCTTTTCTTGTTTAAATTTTATAGATATGATTTTTTATGGAATTTTGTTTAAATTAGTCATATGTTTAACTTCATATTCTCCAGGAGCAAATCCATTTCAGATCATGGCATTTCCCATTTTCTTTGAATCTTGATAAAGTTGTTTGATTAATGGAAAGATCTATGTTTTACTATCATCCATGTATGTATACACAGAGGTAGACAACTCCTGTTCTGTATTTGGTTATATAGCATGTATCTAAGTTGAATAGCAGTTTTCATTACTTAGTGACATGTCTGACCAAAATTTATCCATAAGAATCTCCAGGGAGGGAAGCAAAAATATTGAAACTTGTTGGTAAAATTCTAGTTCACTGGGAACAGGAATGCCTTAGAGACACTTTTTTTTTTTTTTTAACTGAGAAACAGCTTTGTGAACTCACAGGAACATGATATTTGACTTCTGTTATATATCCTGAGGCTTTTTTCTTTGTTGAGGCTTTTCTTTGCTTTTTATAGTTAATGATATCAAATGTAAACTTCAGGTATATTGCTATGACTGACCTCAACTGTCATGACTTTCAACATTAGGAGGAAGTCTTTGAACTCTGATATTCTTCTTTAACCAGTCAGAAGAAATGAACTTAGACTTCTTACCTCCATCCATCATCCTTTTAGTTGGGACTGGTAGGGACAGTTTTAAAAGATCTCCTCTATCTTTATTTTTGTTCTTTTTTGATGGGAGAGGAAGACAGGGTCAGATGGATCAAGAGAGGTATAACACAGGTTCTCAATGCTTCTATCAAACCTTGTCATTGAAACTGTTACACTAATAACACTTACCTTTTGTTTTCCTTTAAAAAAATTTCTTTTAAAGGTTTATTTTTGACAGAGAGAGAGAGAGAGCACGCGCGAGAGCAGGAGAAGGCCAGAAACCCGATGTGGGGCTCAAACTCACGAACCATGAGATCATGACCTGAGCCAAATCAAAAGTCGGGATGCTTAACCAGCTGAGCCACACCAGCACCCTGTTTTCCATTTTGATGCAAGTTGTCAATCTTTTTTTTTCAATTATTTATTTTACTGGGAGTGGCAAGTGAAGGATTATAACTATTGTGTTCATTCTAACATCTTGTCTAAAATGTCTGCAGATGTTTATTCAATTAACTTTTTTCTCAATTTAGTAAAATTAAAAAAATAACACTAAGTGTTAATCAAATTTGATTTAATCCAATCTTGTAGTTATTTATGAGTTCTCATATTTTCTATGGTAATAATATTTAACAAGTATTATTATTATATTTTGGGGTATAAACTAGAGAAGGATGTATGTCTTATGGTTTTGTACTTTGTCACTCAAGAAATAAGAGGTTTTATTTGGGTTGAAACAATTTTCTCAGTTTGTTCCTTGCATGTTCTAATTATATTTTACTGTTATAAGATCTAGGAATTGTAGGTATTCTCCATATCTCATGCCCTTCTTTGCTTCTCTCTCATTTTTAAAATTCTGCTAGTACAAAAAATGACTTGGAATTTTTGAGATTTCTCATGCCTGGAACAGTTCAAAAATTAATCCATTTTGAGTATGGATAACCTTGTTATGGAACACCCTAATCAATTGATATAAAGTAATACCTTCTCTGAAGTTAAGAAAAATAGTTAGGAGAAAACATTAAGCTTGATCAAAACTAATTGTGCTCTAATAGCTTTCTTTCCTGACAGTTATTCAAGTGACCTCCAAAATAAAACGTGAATGCTATGCTAAGTGGACAGCAAGAATATTTATTATTCTTGACTTTAAAACTTTCTGTAATCTATGAAAAACCTAATGTAATAGTTACCAATGACAACCACACCTTCAGAGACTTAATCTGAAGACCTCACGTCCTTTTTGAAAATGCAATTTTTGTTCATCATAAATAAATTTAGGGGCACCTGGGTGGTTCAATTGGTTAAGCATCCAGCTGTTGATTTGGGCTCTGGTTATGATCTCACGGGTCATGAAGTCAAGCACCATGTCAGGCTCTGCACCGACAGGGTGGAGCCTGCTTGGGATTCTGTCTCTCCGTCTGCCCCTCCACTGTTCATGCTCTTTCTCTCTCTCTCTTTATATATACATATACATATACATATACATATACATATACATATATATATATATATATGAAAAATAAATACGAAAACAAACATAGATGCATTAAATAACTAAATCTGGGCTTTTTCCCCACTCATAATTCAGGCTTATCGATTGGTAGTAGCCCTAAAAATAGGCTTATGGCTCTACTGTTTTGGCTTCCAATGATTGAAACATGGATAGGTGACCGTTTTCAAGGGACACTCCCTTGTGGAGAGTGTTAGGTTCCTGAAAACTCTCACAGTTTCTTGTCCCAGTACAAATGCCATATGGGTAGACATGGTTGGAGTCAAACATTCACTCCTATTTTTCTTCCTAAGGTAAAACAATAAGAAAACTCATATGAAAAGAATTTTAATGATGTTTTACGTAACATGAATTTTAATAAAATGTACATTGCAAATAATATATCTTTGATATCTTTGTGACTTGCATTTCTGATGACCATATATCATTCATGATGCCAGAGAGGAAAATTATTAAGGGAAAAACAGTAGGATGTAGATATAATTGAGAAATATAACCATTCTGCCCATTTTTTTTTCCTGCAGTACACACATACTTACCTTTGAAGGAGTGTCATGATTTTATTCTGAAGGTTTATATGAATCTATGTGGATATATTAACTAAACCAAGATGTCTCAAACACTGTGCCATGAAATATTAATTCTGTAAGACAGATGATCAGCAAAAAGCAATTTATATAGGAAATTCAAGTTTGTAAAACACAGGACTCAATCTAGTGCAGTAGTTGTTACATTGCAGCAAATCTTAGAGGCTTTAACCTGCTAATGCATGTTTTTAGTCAATAAGAAGACATGGGTGTAGTATTTTCTAAAATTGTTCTAACATGATATATGGCATCTTACTGGAGAAAAAATATTTGAGCTCGAATGGGTTTTCCTTTTTAAAGAGTGGATTTATGCCACATGGTCTATTGAAGAGTATTTTATGCATCATTATACCTTTGGAACAAGGAATTTCACATATGTTTTGTGTAAAGTTTTAGATTTAGATTTTTCTTAGTGACTTTTAGATAAAGTCCATGAGTATACTAGAATACAAACATCAGGGCAAATGCCAGTTTGTTTTGTACAGAGATATAATTGCACCTAGAACTATAGGTGGCACAGAGTATATAATTAGTATATTTTAGTGCAAGAAATAGTAACTTTTTGTCATTACTTTTCGAGGAAGACTCTGATTTCATTTTGGTCAAAACATCAGCTTTCTAGTCTGCTAATTCCATGCATATCTCTGCCATGCTGACCTAAAAGTTTGGCATCTCGGCTACACTGTTTCTGCCACTCCTGACTCTCAGTGCAACCAGAGGTGGGTGACCATTTTTAACACTGTGGGCTGTGTAAGAATTACCTTTGTCAAAAGTGGAAATAGTATGTTCTTCTACCCACTCATAATGTCATTAGCAGAATCTCTTACTAAATCACTTCATGCCTAATATAAGATGACCCAGGTAGCACCTCAGTTGGCACTAGCCCTGGCCTAGAGAGTTGGCACAAATGGTTGAAAATATCACCAAAGTCGGAAGAATAGAAGTCAGTGAGCACAAGGCTAATCATTACCTTCAGAGAGTCAGTAAGACAATAAAACAATCAAAATTATCACATTTCCCACATATTTGATTTTCCCCTCTGGACAAACCATAGTTGTAGACAGAGATATGTCTTTATTCTTTCTCTCTCTTTTAATGCTTGCATATCAGTGTGTAAAATGCAATTTTAGTGTTATCATCCTCACCACATTTATGGATTTCTAACTACATACTTTTAAAAAGGAATGTGTTTATATGCATATATATATATATGTATATACACACACCTTACATATATGTATATGTACATTATATACATACATGTGTGAGTATGTGTCATATAGTATATTATATATCTCACTTCTGTATTCCTAGAACCCAGCACAATGCTTGGTACTTAGTGAAAAACATAAGTATGAGTAGAAATTTCTATGTTTTTCAATTTTCTCCAAGATAAGTTACACATTCTTTATTGTTTTCTTAGATAAAATAAAATCTAATTTCAATCACACACACACAACCCCCCCTCCATCATATGCATGAATGGAATAGTTACCTCATTGAGATAAATTTCTACAGTATTTGAAGTTGGAGAATTTCAACTGAATGTTTCCTTGGCTGTTTTAATGAACATTGTTAGAAATACGTGTCTGTAAATATTCATAGGAAGGAGTAATATGAATATTTATAAGCAGTAGGGAATTTTCTGAATTGGAGGACATTTATTTCTTGGGATTCCAGTATTAACAATAGAAACTACTATATTTCTCTTACCACTTTTATCTTCTTAATGGCTTTCTATAAAATTTTCAAGAACCTCTGGGCAAAATACATCGGAAGAAGCCAACTTTATTTGCATTTGATTTCATTTAAATGAAATATTTGAAATGCTTTTTCCTATGAATATCATAGTACAATACAATGAAATGAAATTAATGTATTTACATAAACCATTTTTGTTCTCAAATACAGTTGACCCTTCAATGACACGGGTTTGAACTTCATGGATTTACTAACACATGAATTTCTTAGGATAACTACAGTACTGTAAAGGTATTTTCCTTATGAGGTTTTGAATGACACCTTCTTTTCTCTAACTTTATAAAGTATGTGTTCATTATGTTATCTGTAAGGCTTTGAGTCAACAGTGGGCTTTTAGTAGTTAAGGTTTAGGAGAGTCAAAAAGGTTTATTTGGATTTTTGACTGTGCCCATACCCTTGTGTTGTTCAAGGGTCAACTATATTTTAAACGTTGAAAATTTAAAAATGAACAAAAATTGGTGTTACTGTTCAAATGAATAGTAAACTTTCAATAGAAATTAATTGCTGAAACTCTGGAAAACAGTATGGAGGTTCCTCAAAAAGCTAAAAATAGAACTACCCTATGACCCAGCAATTGCACTACTAGGTAGTTATCCAAGGGATATAGGTGTGCTGTTTCGAAGGGACACATGAACCCCCATGTTTATAGCGGCACTATCAAAAATAGCCAAAGAACATAAAGAGCCCAAATGTCCATCGATGGATAAAGAAGATGTGGTATCTATCTATCTATCTATACACAATGGAGTATTACTCGGCAATCAAAAAGAATGAAATCTTGCCATTTGCAACTATGTGGATGGAACTGGAGGGTATTATGCTAAGTGAAATTAGTCAGTCAGAGAAAGACAAAAATCATATGACTTCACTCATATGAGGACTTTAAGAGACAAAACAGATGAACTAAGGGAAGGGAAACAAAAATAATATAAAAATAGAGAGGGGAACAAAACATAAGAGACTCATAAATATGGAGAACAAACAGAGGGTTACTGGAGGGGGTGTGGGAGGGGGGATGAGCTAAATGGGTAAGGGGCACTAAAGAATTTACTCCTGAAATCATTGTTGCACTATATGCTAATTTGCATGTAAATTTTTAAAAAATAAAATTAAAAATAAAAATAATTAAAAAATAATAAAAAATAAATTAATTACTGAATGCTTTCAAAGATTAATTTCATTTGAATTCTTGGAGGATACATAAACATCCAAATTTGAAATCATGGAGTTATTCTCATAGCTCCAAAACTAATAAGTAAAAGCATAAACATATAAGAATTTTCTTATTTGTAATATCATGGAACATATACCATTTTTAAAAGTCATTTTAAATTATGAAGTAGAAAAGCCAGGTATTGGAATTTGTGCCATAACAAGAAAAACATAACTTTTGTTTGGGGTTGAGTATGGCTGATTTAATCTTTATTTTCAAAACCAATGGCCCAAGAAATTGGTAGTTAGGAGACATCATCTTTTGATGTTTCTCCAATTGATCTTATCTATAGTTCATTAATTCTTCATTTAATAACAATAATAAGGACAATGATAAGTAACATCTATGGAATACTTACCATGCATCAGGCACTTGGCAAAGCATGTTTCGAAAGTAGACTTTTTATTTTTCACATTTTATAGATGAGAAAAATGAAGACTTGAAATATTTGAACAGCTTGCCTAAGAGATCTCAGCAAATTGGTGTCTTGAGTTGGGATTCAAGCCCCTGCTTTAGAGTTGGCCTGACTCCAAAGGTCTGTTCTCTTCAATTCTGCCCTGTAATGTGTCCAGATGGTACTTCTGAGAAAAAAATCTTGTCAATGAAGACCAAAAACAGAAAGTAGAAGGACAGATTTCTACATGAAAGCTAGATGCAATGAATGAAAATATTTGCACTTACACAAATGCTCACTCAACATACATTATTCATACTTTGTCCACAGTTATTGCAAGATTGGCGTGGCATAAAATCCAACACCATGAAAACCATTTGATTCAAGCATGCTGAGTACCAGAACATGGAAAAGGTGTAACAGAATAAACAGTGAAATATTTCCAGGAAAATCAATGAAAAAACTTAACATTATTGGCTGATATTACGTCACAAATCAACATTTGGTATACCTGAGTACATTGGTTTTATTCATTTTCTATTGCTGCAGTAGTAGATATTGAGCATACAAAAGGAGAAAATTCTGTTCCCTCAATTACAAAACACAATAAAAAATTATTTAAAATGTTTGAAAGCCTGAAAATTGGACCCATGTTTTATCAAAATAATATAAAACAGAAAAAATAGAGTAGGTTAATTTTCATATAAATGATTTTTTTCAAACTGTGGGGTCTAACTTGCTTTCCAGTGAGTTGCTTTTACCCAAAATTTATTAGCAATATTTTGTACCACAAATGTGTGGGCTACTACATGTGATGTAGTATCTCAGTGTACTCAGTGATGTAAATATCTCAGTGATTTCTCAGGAAGCGAGACTTTACTGAAGTATTACTTGATAAGGTATTTCTTACAGAGTTATGGCTTTACTTATATATTACATTTTCTTTTGCAGATATATATCAGAGGTATAAAGTTTGTCCCCATCTTTCATTTTACTATAATCTAAAATCTCTTTCTTCATTTTAGAGCTGCTGAACATTTCTTTTTACCTTCACTAGCCTCATTTTATGCCAATAATTTATTATATTATATCTTGACTCTAATATTTCTGGGAAATTCTCAATGTGTTTCCTGGATCATTGCACAGAATAAATTATTGATGATTTTAGATGATTATTGTGAGTGTCCATGAACCAAAGAGACTTACTGGAGTTTATAATTTAGACATAACATTAGTAACATGATGTTGATGCAAAATATGGGCCTCATTTCAGAAAACATGTGTCTTTAGAAAAGTAAAATAAGTGTAGTGTGTGTGTATATGTATATATAGAACAAACGTATACATATACTAAAACAAGGTGATAACCCTGCAAGTATGATAACTTCGTTCTTCACCTCATGATTTGTCTACATAAGGAGTCCAAAGTGATCAGGTGACAAATGAAAGTTCATGTTTAGTGGGAATCTTACTGCATCTACTCCTCTGGAAAGCAGGATGTCTAGACCCACAAGTTTTACAATTGTGATGACGGAAGTATAAATTCTTTAGGTGTCTCTGGGAGTAATGGGGAGCAGAGACACTAACTTTCACACCAGGTGCATGTGATCTAATCATTGGTGACAGCGAAGCATATAATGTCAGATGGTTGAGCTACATACCAGATCCTAGGACTTTAACTTCATAGTAAGTCCTATAGATGACTTACTCTAGCTCCTTAGCTACACCTTCAAGAGGCTATTCCAATGCTTCATCAGGCTGCCATCTTCTTGGCAATGTGGTATATGCTAAGAACAGTGGATCCATAATCATGTTCCCATTGCCACACTTCCTTGGCCATAAAATTGCCATAAAATTAGTCCATGGTGGTATTATTTGGGATCCCATGTCGATAAGTCACACACACTCTATGAGCCCATGGATAATGATGCTGACTGAAGTGCTGTAGACAGGAAAAGTGAGCCATACCCAGAATACCTGTCAGTTGTGGTCAGAAAGAATTGTTACCTTTTACAGAGTGAAAAAGTATTATCTATACTATTTTTCACAAGCAGTTGTCTATTTTCTGTGATAACAAGAATTCTAGGATGCCCCCAAATATCTCCCCTTAATCCCTAGAGTTGTTCACTATGATGAGATATCAAGCCTGTGATGATATGACATTGGATGGGAAAAGACATTTTGCAGAGGTAGTTAAGTTGCTACATCTTAAGTATCTATCTGTAGTTAACGTACATGGATGTCAGTTACCTGCCTCAATCAGTTGGCTTTGAGTTAATCATAAAAGAACTTATGTAGGTAGACCTAACTGAATCATATAAGCCCTTTAAAAGCAGAGAGTTTTCTCTGGCAGGTTGCAGCAAGGGGGATGGTGGTCAGAGAAACTTGAAATAGGGGGACTCAACACAGTTTTTAGCTGGCTTTCTAGATGGAAAAGGCAGTGTTTGAGGCTCTGAGAGGCCCCTCTACTGGTTGATAGCCACTCTTGATCGACAGCCATTCAAGAAAAGACTATGCTTCTGCAACTAAATATTGAGTTCTGCTAACAATTTGCATGAGTTTAGTTGTGGATCTTCCCTAGAGCATCCAGATGAGAGCTGAGCCTGGCTGATACCTTGATCTTGACCTTGTGAGACCCTATATAGGATCTCACACTTCTGACTTGCAGAATGGTGAGCTAATAAATGCATATTTTTGTTTGTTTTTGTTTTTAAGCCACTGAATTTGTGGTAATTTCTTATGCAGCAACAGAATAGTAACACCTTCTCCTTTGAATCATGGTACCACGTTTGACAGCTCAGTGTTTTCCTTTTCTCCTCATTGTTCAGACATTCAGAAGAACCATTAACTAGAAACATTTTGGCAAGAGGGAGCACATGCTGTTGGGACCAGGAAAAGCTTCCATGACTGCTACTTTCACGGGCTATTGGGCAATCACATCAGTTGTCAATGTCAGAGATTTGTTCATGTCTATGAATTAGTTATGTTTTCCAACTGGCTGTTTGTTGTTTCTTTTGCAGTTGTTCTATCATTGGTACTAGGTGAGGTTAAAGGTAACCATCTTCAGTTCAAGATGTCAAAGGATAGACCATACTGGTAGAAATTACTAATGACACACATACTATGAAACATTTACATGTATTTCCTTCCACTAGCTAAGCAACCAGTGAGCTAATGAGAGTGAGATGGGCAAGAAGGACATTGTTATGTTAAAATTGGTGTTAAAACCTATCACTACCTCAGCTGCTTGGACTCCCCTGCTGGAATGTCAGTGACCTCTGCTAGAACTTTATTTTTATCCTTGTTCTGCTTAAGGAGATTAGAGTTTCCTTTTAGTATGTGCATCCCAGTCTACAGAAACTAAATTCAGCATAATCCATGAAACTTAAGGTGACTGATGCTCATATGCTCAATGTTTATTCATAGTTTGGGTAGTTGAGCTTTTGTGCCAAATTCTTTCCTGGGGGATTGGAGGTTACACAGCTTGGAGTATTAGCAGACATCTCTATTAGTGCTTCTACAGGCTTTGTCTCAAACACAAAATCTGGTTTATATTCCTTTGTGTTACAGGCTGAATGTGTTTCCCCCACAATTCATATGTTGAAGTCCTAACACCCAATAAGATGATATTTGGAGGTGAGGTAATTCGTAATTGATGAGGTTAAATGAGGTGATGAGAATAGTGGCCTCATGATAGGATTAGTGTCCTTATGAGAAGAGAAAGAGACAAAAGAGTGTCCCCCAGCCTCTTCCCAAGGACATTGACTGAGAAATGGCCATGTAAACGCAAAGTGAGAAGTCAGCTGTCTACAAGCCAGGAAGCAGGCCCTCTCCATAAACAGAATCTGCCAACAGCTTCATCTTAGACTTCGCAGTCTCCAGAACTGAGAGAAATAATTGTCCGTTGTTTTTACCACTGAGTCTATGGTATGTTGTTATAGCAGTCTGTGGTGGTTAATTATATGTGTCTACTTGATGCACCATGGAGTGCCTAGATTAAACATTGTTTCTGGCTGAGTCTGAAAAGATTCTGGATGAGATTACATTTGAATTGGTGAACTCAGTAAAATAGACTGCCTTCCCCAATCCATTGAGGGCCTGAACAGAAAGGTGGAGGAAGGAAGAATTGCCTCCTGTTTCTTCCTGCTTGCCTATGTGAGCTGGAACATGGGTCTTCTGCCTTTTGACTGGGATTTACATCATTGGCTCCCTGGGTTCTCAGGCCTTCTAACAGGGACTGAGCTGTTATTATTTCTTTCATAAATAATAAAAATAATAAAATAATAAAAATAAATAATTTATTTTCTCAAAATAAGTTTTAAATAGATACACTTATAAAATTTCTTAATGACAAGATTTTTATAGTTTAAAAAAGGAGAGGTGAAAATTCCGTCAAATTCTGTCAAAACAAATTCACTTCAGGCACAGGTGAAACATCATCATTTACAAATTCTTAAACGGATCACACACATGACAGCAGTGGATGCTCACTGATAAACATTACTGTCTAACATATCAATTCTTACATTTTATGCCTACTTCCACAGTTCTGTCAGCATTCATTTTACCTGGGACCATCTTCCTTCCAAACCTTGATGAAAATCAGTTCATTTGCCACTGCCTAGGGGTCCAGTTATACCCTCCCTTCAGACTGCTTCTCTCTGTCTGCAAAATGACTGACCAGATCCACTGCCAAAAGCCCTGCCCACTGGTCAGTTTCTCTACACTTTATCTCCCAGGATAGCTTTGGATGGGTCTCTAGGATATCAGCATTCTATCTTTGACTTGCTCCAACATACTGTGTCAACAGTCTGTGAGCAAGGCCCAGGAATTTTTTCTCATAGCTCTTCATAGGGACCACCCATGAGGCCCTAGGTATGAGCTGAGAGAGAGACATTGGTGCAGTAGCAATAGATAATATGAGAATTGAAACCACCATTTATGCAGCTTACTTTTGTCCCCTGGTCTTCCTGGGTCAATTCTGAATATATCATATCCAGTGAAATAATCTTCTGAGGCTGCCCAATTCTTTGACTTAGTGGCACTGGCAAAATTAAGCTTCTGATAAGATTGATTGCTCAGTCACTTGATGTATATTGTTTAGTATCAAATCAGACCCTCTATCTAAACCTCCCAAAGATCTGGGTATTCCTAGATCTGGGTATTTCCCCAGTACAGAGTTAGTCCTCTTGGGCCATACATCTCTTTGGTAAGGACTAAGAAAGAAATATATATGTCTGTTTTATTAAAGCTCTTTCCTCAAGGATCTACAACACTTCCAAATAAAAGAGGAAGTATGAATACTCCCAGTCTTGTTTAAGAGGTCAGAATAGAAGAACATGGCGGCGTAGGAGGACGCTGGGCTCACCGCGTCCTGCTGATCACTTAGATTCCACCCATACCTGCCTAAATCACCCAGAAAACCACCAGAAGACTAGCAGAACAGATTCTCCAGAGCCAAGCATAGAGGAGAGACCCACGGAAGAGGGTAGGAAGGGTGGGAAAGTGATGCGCGCTACAGACTGGTGGGAGGGAGCCGGGGCAGAGGGGTAGCCTGCCGGTGAAGCAGAGCCCCCGAGTCTGGCTGGCAAAAGCGGAGAGGCTGGACTAAGTGTGTTCAGACAGCAAGCAGGACTTAATATCTGGAAGGTTATAAGCTTACAGCCCTGCTTGGAGAGCAGGAGGGCTGGGGGACAATGGGAGGGAGAGTTGTTGAGCCCCGGATGACAGAGATCAGCTTGGTGGGAAACAAAGTCTCTCACCAGCACCATCTCCCTCCCCCATCCCCCAGCCAAAATCCCAAAGGGAACCAGTTCCTGCCAGGGAACTGGCTTGCACCTTGAAAATACCCAACGCTGTGCTTCTGTGGATCCATCCCTCTGGTGGTGGGTCTGATTCCCTCCCGGTGCTGCAGAGCCCCTCCTGAAGCGGATCTCCGAAGGAAAAGCGAGCTGAGCCTGCCCCTCCTGCCCCTGTGCACCTTGCTGATCTACCCCAGCTAATACGCCAGATCCCCAGCACCACAAGCCTGGCAGTGGGCAAGTAGCCCAGATGGGCCACGCCTCCCCACAGTGAATCCCGCCCCTAGGAGAGGGAAAGAGAAGGTACACACCAGTCTGACGGTGGCCCCACTGGTGGGCTGGGGGCAGACATCAGGTCTGACTGCGGGCCCCGCCCACCAAT
The DNA here is from genome assembly GCF_022079265.1 of Lynx rufus. Taxonomy (NCBI): domain Eukaryota; kingdom Metazoa; phylum Chordata; class Mammalia; order Carnivora; family Felidae; genus Lynx; species Lynx rufus. The sequence goes on along the minus strand of NW_025814845.1, from coordinate 26,472,992 downwards.
GCAAGTTATTCAAGACAGCACAGGGGAAGTGCCCCACAGTCCTGCACCACTCTAGGGACTATCCAAAATGACAAAACAGAAGAATTCCCCTCAAAAGAATCTCCAAGAAATAACGACAGCTAATCGAACTGAAAAACGATTTAAACTATATAACAGCGAATTTAGAATAATAGTCACAAAATTAATTGCTGGGCTTCAAAACAGTATACAGGACAGCAGAGAATCTATTGCTACAGAGATCAAGGGACCAAAAAATAGCCAGGAGGAGCTAAAAAATGCTATAAATAAGCTGCAAAATAAAATGGAGACGACCACAGCTCAGATTGAAGAGGCAGAGGAGAGAATAGGTGAACTTGAAGATAAAATTATGGAAAAAGAGGAAGCTGAGAAAAAGAGAGATAAAAAAATCAGGAATATGAGGGGAAAATTAGAAAACTAAGTGATGCACTAAAGAGAAATAATCTACACATAATTGGTATTCCAGAGGAAGAACAGAGAGGGAACGTTGCTGAAGGTGTACTTGAAGAAATCATAGCTGAGAACTTCTGTGATTTGGGGAAGGAAAAAGGCATTGAAATCCAAGAGGCACAGAGAACTCCCTTCAGACGTAACTTGAATTGATCTTCTGCCTGACATATCATAGTGAAACTGGCAAGATACAAGGATAAAGAGAAAATTCTGAAAGCAGCTAGGGATAAACGTGGTCTAACATATAGAGGGAGACCGATAAGACTCATGACGGATCTCTCTACTGAAACTTGGCAGGCCAGAAAGGAATGGCAGGAAATCTTCAATGTGATGAACAGAAAAAATATGCAGTCAAGAATCCTTTGTCCAGCAAATCTGTCATTTAGAATAGAAGGAGAGATAAAGGTCTTCCCAAACAAACAAAAACTAAAGGAATTCATCACCACTAACCAGCCCTACAAGAGATCCTAAGGGGAATCCTGTGAGACAAAGTACCAGAGACATCGCTACAAGCATGAAACCTACAGACATCACAATGACTCTAAATTCATATCTTTCTATAATAACACTGAGTGTAAATGGACTAAATGCACCAACCAAAAGACATAGGGTATCAGAATGGATAAAAAAACAAGACCCATCGATATGCTGTCTACAAGAGACTCATTTTAGACCTGAGGACACCTTCAGATTGAAAGTGAGGGGATGGAGAATTATCTATCATGCTAGTGGAAGTCAAAAAAGAGCTGGAGTAGCCATACTTGTATCAGACAAACTAGACTTGAAATTAAAGGCTGTAACAAGAGATGAAGAAGGGCATTATATAATAATTATAGGGTCTATCCATCAGGAGGAGCTAACAAATATAAATATCTATGCGCCGAATACGAAAGGCCCCAAATATATAAAACAATTACTCACAAACATAAGCAACCTTATTGACAAGAATGTGGTAATTGCAGAGGACTTTAACACCCCAATTACAACAATGGATAGATTATCTAGGCACATGGTCAATAAAGAAACAAGGGCCCTGAATGAGACATTGGATCAGATGGACTTGACAGATATATTTAGAACTCTGCATCCCAAAGCAACAGAATATACTTTCTTCTCGAGTGCACATGGAACATTCTCCAAGATAGATCATATACTGGGTCACAAAACAGCCCTTCATAAGTATACAAGAATTGAAATCATACCATGCATACTTTCAGACCACTATGAATCTTGAAATCAACCACAGGAAAAAGTCTGGAAAACCTCCAAAAGCATGGTGGTTAAAGAACACCCTACTAAAGAATGAATGGGTCAACCGACAATTAGAGAAGAAATTAAAAAATATATGGAAACAAACGAAAATGAAAATACAACAATCCAAACGCTTTGGGACGCAGTGAAGGCAGTCCTTAGAGGGAAATGCATTGCAATCCAGGCGTATCTCAAGGAACAAGAAAAATCCCAAATACAAAATCTAACAGCACACCTAAAGGAAATAGAAGCAGAGCAGCAAAGACATCCCAAACCCAGCAGAAGAAGAGAAATAATAAAGATCAGAGCAGAAATAAACAATATAGAATCTAAAAAAACTGTAGAGCAGATCAACGAAAACAAGAGTTGGTTTTTTGAAAAAATAAACAAAATTGACAAACCTCTAGCCAGGCTTCTCAAAAAGAAAAGGGAGAGGACCCAAATAGATAAAATCATGAATGAAAATGGAATTATTACAATCAATCCCCTCAGAGATACAAGCAATTATCAGGGAATACTATGAAAAACTATATGCCAACAAACTGGACAATCTGGAAGAAATGGGCAAATTCCTAAACACCCACAGGCTTCCAAAACTCAGGAAGAAATAGAAAGCTTGAACAGACCCATAAGCAGCGAAGAAATTGAATCAGTTATCAAAAATCTCCCAACAAATAAGAGTCCAGGACCAGATGGCTTCCCAGGGGAGTTCTACCAGACGTTTAAAGCAGAGATAATACCTATCCTTCTCAAGCCATTCCAAGAAATAGAAAGGGAAGGAAAACTTCCAGACTCATTCTATGAAGCCAGTATTACTTTGATTCCTAAACCAGACAGAGACCCAGTAAAAAAAGAGAACTACAGGCCAATATCCCTGATGAATATGGATGCAAAAATTCTCAATAAGATACTAGCAAATCGAATTCAACGGCATATAAAAAGAATTATTCACCATGACCAAGTGGGATTCATTCCTGGGATGCAGGGCTGGTTCAACATTCGCAAATCAATCAATGTGAAACATCACATTAATAAAAGAAAAGATAAGAACCATATGATCCTGTCAATCGATGCAGAAAAGGCATTTGACAAAATTCAGCACCTTTCTAAATAAAAACCCTCGAGAAAGTCGGGATAGAAGGAATATAATTACACATCATAAAAGCCATTTATGAAAAGCCCACAGCTAACATCATCCTCAATGGGGAAAAACTGAGAGCTTTTTCCCTGAGATCATGAACATGACAGGGATTTCCACTCTCACTACTGTTGTTTAACCTAGTGTTGGAAGTTCTAGCATCAGCAATCAGACAACAAAAGGAAATCAAAGGCATCAAAATTGGCAAAGATGAAGTCAAGCTTTCACTTTTTGCAGATGACATGATATTATACATGGAAAATCCAATAGACTCCACCAAAAGTCTGCTAGAACTGATACATGAATTCAGCAAAGTTGCAGGATATAAAATCAATGTACAGAAATCAGTTGCATTCTTATACACTAATAATGAAGCAACGGAAAGACAAATAAAGAAACTGATCCCATTCACAATTGCACCAAGAAGCATAAAATACCTAGGAATAAATCTAACCAAAGATGTAGATCTGTATGCTGAAAACTATAGAAAGCTTTTGAAGGAAATTGAAGAAGATATAAAGAAATGGAAAAATATTCTGTGCTCATGGGTTGGAAGAATAAATATTGTCAAAATGTCAATACTACCCAAAGCTATCTACACATTCAATGCAATCCCAATCAAAATTGCACCAGCATTCTTCTCAAAGCTAGAACAAGCAATCCTAAAATTCATATGGAACCACAAAAGGCCCCGAATAGCCAAAGTAATTTTGAAGAAGAAGACCAAAGAAGGAGGCATCTGGATAAAGACCTGAATGTGATACAGGAAACCATCAAAACCCTAGAGGAGAAAAAGGAAAAGACCTCTCTGACCTCAGCCGCAGCAATTTCTTACTTGACACATCCCCAAAGGCAACGGAATTAAAAGCAAAAATGAACTATTGGGACCTCATGAAGATAAAAATCTGCACAGCAAAGGAAACAATTAACAAAAATAAAAGGCAATCAACGGAATGGGAAAAGATATTTGCAAATGAGATATCAGACAAAGGGTTAGTATACAAAATCTATAAAGAGCTCGCCAAACTCCACACCCGAAAAACAAATAACCCAGTGAAGAAATGGGCAGAAAATATGAATAGACACTTCTCTATAGAAGACATCCGGATGTCCAATAGGCATATGAAAAGATGCTCAATGTCACTCCTCATCAGGGAAATACAAATCAAAACCACACTCAGATATCACCTCACGCCAGTCAGTGGCCAAAATGAACAAATCAGGAGACTATAGATGCTGGAGAGGATGTGGGGAAATGGGAACCCTCTTGCACTGTTGGTGGGAATGCAAACTGGTGCAGCCGCTCTGGAAAACAGTGCAGAGGTTCCTCAAAAAATTAAAAATATATCTACCCTATAACCCAGCAGTAGCACTACTAAAAATGTACCCAAGGGATGCAGGAGTGCTGATGCATAGGGGCACTTATACCCCAATGTTTATAATAGCACTTTCAACAATAGCCAAATTATGGAAAGAGCCTAAATGTCCATCAACTGATGGATAAAGAAATTTTGGTTTATATACACAATGGAGTACTACATGGCAATGAGAAAGAATGAAATATGGCCCTAGTAGCAACGTGGATGGAACTGGAGAGGGTTATGCTAAGTGAAATAAGCCATACAGAGAAAGACAGATACTATATGTGTTCACTCTCATGTGGATCCTCAGAAACTTAACAGGAACCCATGGGGGAGGGGAAGGAAAAAAAAAAAAGAGGTTAGAGTGGGAGAGAGCCAAAGCACAAGAGGCTCTTAAAAACTGAGAACAAACTGAGGGTCGATGGGGGGTGGGAGGGAGGGGCGGGTGGGTGATGGGTATTGAGGAGGGCACCTTTTGGGATGAGCACTGGGTGTTGTATGGAAACCAATCTGACAATAAATTTAATATATTTAAAAAACAAAAAAACAAACAAAAAAACAAACAAAAAAAGACCTTGAAAAAGGGCCTAGAACAACAACAACAAAAAATGTCAGAATAATCCTATGGCATTTTCCTACGTGAACAATTTGTTTTTATTATTGGAATGTATGCTTAGAAAGCTAATCATCAAATTGTCTGAACAAGTCACGTGATCATATTAATAGATGCAGAAAAGCACTGCACAAAATTAAATGCGAAATGTCAATGTCAAAATTCTCAACGGAGTTGAGAAAGAAGGAAATTTTCTTCATCTGATAATGAACATGTATGTAAAACCTATTGTTAATGCCATATGTGATGGTGAAATATTAAATGCTTTCTCCAAAATACCAGAAAGTAACAAAGGAAGTCACATCCCAATAATTCAACTTTCCACTGGATATCCTAATCAGTTCAATAGACACACAAAAAAATTCATAAACTTTGAAAATATAGACATGAAACTGCCTTTATGTATAGACATCATAATTGATAACATAGAAAATCCTAAGGAGTCCATAAAAATGAAAAGGAACTGGTAATTGAATTTAGCAAATATAAAGTCAGAAAAGATAAAAGCACAACATAAAACTCGGTTAATTTATATATAATAGCAACAAGCTATTGGACAATAAAATGAAAATAAATAATTCTATCTGGTATACCACCAAAATATATGATACTTGGGAATACATTTAACAAAAGATATTGAGTATCTCTGCACTAAAGATTAAAAAAAATAATAGAAATTAAGACAAAATATACTACATATATGTACATTTAAGGTAAAATGCTAATTTTCTCTCATTTAAACTATAGATCCGATTTAACTCCAATTATAACTATGCTGATTTGATTTTAAAAATTGTCGAATTGCTTCATTAAGAGTAGTAATAAGGACATAGAAGAGCCAATTGAAATAAAAAACAAAACAGATTCAGAGGATGTATACTGATCACAAAATTAACTGTAAACCCTCCTACATTTCCTGGTGAGAGTGTGAAATGAAATAGACACTTTGGACATCTATTTGGCAAGTTATTATAAAATTAAACACACAACCGCCTTATAACCCAGCCATTCCTCTTCCAGTTAACCGAGAATATGTACTCAAAAAGACTTATACTCAAGTGTTTCTAGCAGGTTGATTACAACAGACTCAACAAGAAACAGGTCAACTGTTCATCAACAGGAGAATAGGTGAACCTATATTGGGAGGGTAGGTTGTGATGGTTGATTCTGATTTACTAGAAAAACGCACAAGGAAACATTCTGGAAGGATGGGGATTTTCTATACGTTTATTAGGGTACTGGTTACCTAGATTTATACATCTTTCGAAACTCTGAATGATACAGAAGATCTATGCCTTCCACTGTATATAAATTTTATCTCATTAAAAATAAAATGTGTGTATGTCTGCATGTCTGACACTGTTTTGTGGTATGTATGCAAACCTTAGCAGAATAAAAAAATCCTTTACAGGCACCTAGTTTTACTTCCCCTTTAAACACTCACACACACACAGACACCATATGCTTTTATAATTAGGAAAAAACTATTCTGTTTTATAAGTGATATTTTGGTAGTAAGTTTTTTTTTTTAGTAAATGATACCTGAAAATCTATTAACTATAGAAAGGCAAAAAAGTTTTGTCTTAAGGCAAAATAAATAAACAGTATATCTGAATTACACGGATTGGATAAGTTATTGATGTGATTAAAAGAAAAATATTTTAAAATGTAAACATACTAATTTTCTATTGCATAACAATGCTAGTTTCCTACCACTACAAGTAATAAAGTATTATAAACCTAGTGGCTTGAAACAACACACATTGATTATCTCACTTTTTTTTAATGTTTATTTTTGAAAGAGAGAGAAGAGTGGGAGGGGGTGGGGGGTTAGAGACACACACACACACACACACACACACACACACACACAGAATCCGAAGCAGGCTCCAGGCTCTGAGCTGTCAGCACAGAGCCCAATGCGGGGCTCGAACACAAGAACCATGAGATCATGACCTGAGCTGCAGTCGGATGTTTAGCCCACAGAGCCAGCCAGGCACCCCTCTCACATTTCTTTAGATTATAAATCCACAAAAACACAAGGCTAACATCAAGGTGTTGGCAGGGCTGTTCCTTCTGTCGGCTCTGTGGCAGAACCTGGTTCCTTGCTTTGTCCAGCTTCAAGAGGCCACTTGTTCTTTGACTCACGGTCCTGTTCCATCGTCTTAAAAACAAACGAGCAGTTGAGTCCTTCTCATACTGTTTCACACTCACTGAATCTTTTGACTCCCTCATTCACTTTTGGGATCCTTGTGACTACACTGGAGTCACCTGAAAAATCTAGGCTTTTCTCCCTAAAGTCAGATAACTAGCAACCTTAATTCTATCAACCACCTTAACTCCTTATTGGCACCTTAAGTAATCTCTTCACAGGTTGCAGAGATTAGGGTGTAGATATCTTTCTTTGGCGGGGAGGAGTTTCATTATTCTGCTTACTATTAACACCCACATTCGTGTATAAAGTGGGAAATATTTACTTGTGAAAAGTTCACAAGTATTAGGACGAAAATCGATGAGTCACCAAAGCAGTAATTAGTAAAGGTTTTCCTTTCACGCACCAAAAAGGCAGTATATAGACCTGGAACAGTCACCCCACAGCACGGAATGAGGCTCAGTAGTATATTGTTATAAGGCAGCTTATGAAAAAGCAGTGACTGTTTATTCTTCACAGTGTTTGGTTATAATATTAGAATTTCCTTAAATGATAGGGAATTGGTCAGTGGTTAGTTACCTCAGATCGACCTTGGGAAACAGTTCAGGTTTTGCTTATGATTTCCAGAGGCAGAAGCAAGAAATGATTCAGGTGAGGTTAGCCTTGCAAAACAAGCTAAATTAAGCTTGGTTTGGATGACTAAACTGGTTTGTCTGCTCAGGGGATTTCCAAGGCTGGTCTGCTTTTTATTTCGAGGTAGTCTACAATTACTTTCCTTACTAGGTTTGTTTTACAGCAGGATAAAAATCCCATCTGTGAAATTCTTAGCTCTTATGTTCTGTTCCAACATGTGGCTCGCCTGTTAACTAGATACTTTTATCGTACATTTATATATGTCATACATAAATATTTATAAAACTTGTGTTATGCATACATATTTATGTATTTATATATCTATAATATATGTAAATGTAGGATACATAGAAAAGGAGATTTTATATATATCTACTTATAAACTTGTAAAGTAATTTTATTGTGATCTACAAACTGTTTTATAATCTTGTTTTATTTTAACTTGAGAGAAACATATATTCCTAGAACCTAAATTCAGCATTAAATTTATTTAGACTATAGAAATTGTTGTTCTGAAATGCTAGGCATAAACTGTCAGATACTAAATAAAAGGAATCATATTGTAATGAAATTCAAATTTTCCTTAACAGACAAGACTCATGTGACACAGTATGCACTATTCTGTCAATTGAAGCATTACAATACTTCAAAACACAAGTTTAGCCTGATATGCTAAGTTGATATCATCACCAGATGATATTTATAACATGACATTTTATTATAGACATTGCTTCCCCATTTGGCAGTCTGAAGCATCCCAGAGAAAAATTGAACAAATCTTTGGCTGTTATCAAATGATAACTAATTTTAATATTCAGTAACTTATTAGAAACTTGAAATAGCATAATTTATTATTGGATGTAACCATTGGGAAAGAAACTTTACAGCAAGCTAAGTCCAAAGATAGCAGGATTACAGTGAACTAATGCCTTTTTATTCCTTTTTCTTCTCTCGGTTCAAATGATTATAGTCCTGGCATGTAGTTTATCCTTGATGGATGAGAGGAGACAGTAAAAGAGGGGATGAACTAATAACAGTAAAGTCAGTATTGAATCAGAAATATACTGAGATTCTGAGAGAAATCAAGATATGTGCTTCAATCATTAGAGTTTGTCACTACTGAGATATGTTGGTTGATGAGCTGTCAATGAACCAAGAGAAAAAGGTTTTATAAGAAGCAACTAGACTTGCAGAAAAAACAACAGTTTAATACCCAAAGGACTCTGTATAAATAGGACTTATAAAGTAACAGTGACAATAAAGTTTGTAGATCAAAAGGGATAGAGTTTAACTTAATGCAAAATAAAACAGCTTCTATATTTTCCGCTAGTATCTTTAAGTTCTTTATAACGACATTTAAATATGATAATGATTATCAGCTTTTTCTCTAAGAGGCATTGCGTGCAAAACACAATAAACTATAGTAGGTAATTTTACGCTCAAACCAATCCATTTTATTTATTTATTTATTTATTTATTTATTTTTTTAATTTTTTTTTTCAACGTTTATTTATTTTTGGGACAGAGAGAGACAGAGCATGAACGGGGGAGGGGCAGAGAGAGAGGGAGACACAGAATCGGAAACAGGCTCCAGGCTCTGAGCCATTAGCCCAGAGCCGGACGCGGGGCTCGAACTCCCGGACCGGGAGATCGTGACCTGGCTGGAGTCGGACGCTTAACCGACTGCGCCACCCAGGCGCCCCTATTTATTTATTTTTTAATTTTAATGTTTTATTTACTTTTGAGAGACAGAGAGAGACAGAGTGTGAGTGGAGGAGGGGCAGAGAGAGAGGAAAACACAGAATCCGAAGCAGGCTCCAGGCTCTGAACTGTCAGCACAGAGCCCAACACAGGGCTCAAACTCACGAACCGTGAGATCATGACCTGAGCTGAAGTTGGATGCTTAACCGACTGAACCACCGAGGCACCCCCAAACCAGCCCATTTTAATGTCATTAGCATAAATGTTTTCTATGGTCAGTTTAAATCAAGTGTGTATTTTATCCTCAGTCATGAATAAGTGAAATCCACATACTTTCTGTGGGATTTAACTCACTTAAAAGTTCTGAACATCACATCCGATGAAACTTTTACTCGGAAGCTAAACATGGCTTTGGTTAAATGCTTTTTTTTTTTTAACTTTATGAATAGAAAAATGGATTATTACTCATCTTCCCACAAAACAGAAAAACTAGATCATCCACATGACATTAATCAATGCTATTAATTCCTGGTGCTTCTCCAAAAGTTTCTATTATTGTCTAGTTCACTAAAATTTATGATGGATTCTGAGGTCTTGTGTCTTTAATCAGGACTATAATTATCTGTATGTATCCCCTTTTCTGAATATTCTCAAGAAATTGATATGTGATATGATTTACTTGTTAATCTGTGTTTCCACAAGAAAGATGGATTATTAAAAAGCGATCTACACTTGAGATTTTTTGGTTTGGGAGACTTTCCCTTCAAGAAAACTGGTAATTTTTGTTTCATGGAGTAATATGTCTTGGATTATTCATGTTTATCCATAGGCCACACTCTTCCCAAATCCGTACTGCTGGATATTCTCCAAGACTGGTTCACCAAATCTCAGAAACAGAAATTTTCTGTTCATTTTAGTGCTAGGCCTTGCTCACAGTCTTAAAGCTGCACATTTGTTCTGGTGGCTCCAGCAGAGTAATTAATATTTTGGTGTAAAATGGGAGAGGGTAGCCATAGGAATGTGTTAAATCTCCCACGTTTCCAAAATTGTTGGCTAGTCAGGACTGTATAATACAATGGGTGTTTTCCATTTGTTCCAATAGTAGTTACTTAAGATATAAAGAGGGTCATCTATTCAAAATAGATTTTTTTTGCATTGTTTTCCTCTGACATCAGTAAAATGTGTTAATAGATGACACTTAAAATTTCAAAATATATATGACATTAAAAAGGCAATCTTTCCATAAGAAGTTTTATATATATATATAAAATATAGAATATATATTATATATAATTCTATTATAATATTCTATATAATATATTCTATTTACATAATATATTGATTTTAAGTTATATTTTACATATAATAATATATTTAAGTTATATTAAATACATTAGTTAATATATTGTTATATTAAGTTATGTAACATATATATAAAATAAAACCTAAAATCAATTTATTAAATCATGGCATTGGTGCCCAAGGATAACTTTCTCCTACTTAGTACATCAAGTAAAAGTACACAGAATTCTGAGTAGAGTCCATTGAGTAAATCAAAACATGTAATCCACGTATGTAGTAGATTTTCAAGTAAATTTCATTGTGCCCCTAATATATAGTGGAAAGGAAATAGAATTTGGTGTCAGATATAACTGGGTTTCATTCACAGTCCCTTCATTTATTAGATCTTTAGAATATTTAAAGTGTTTAAATGTATGGAGGGTTAAAACATGTCAGGAGTGAGTTTTAGTAACTAATTTCATTAGGTGAAATATACTCTGTTCTAGATAGTAAAGCTGAATTAGATGTCTGGTCCAGCCTTACAATTTGGTCTATTTGTTCATTAGACAGATAGTATAGACTAGTCAACACGCTAAGCATTTGAGATAAAGGAATGGGATTTGAAAGTCTCTGCTCTTGTAGAGTTTATAATCAATTTGATAAGAATGGAGTTTAAAAAATATATATATAGTTTTGATCTGGATAGTTTTTATTGACTGGAGACATGTTCCATTTCTTCCTATACCTTCTGTATTCAATTCACAACTTCAGTGTTTTTTTTTTTTTATCTTTGATGAGTCAAAACAGAATTTTTAGCCTAATTTTAGCCTAATGCATACTTTTTAGCCTAATTTAGCCTAATGCATAATTTTTAGCATTATCTTTGGCATGGTATATGAAAATGCTGCAATGTAAAAAAAGGTTTGCAGACAGGAAGTGGCTTTGAAATATCTATTTGGTCCCTCCTCTAATGCTGCTCAAAAAATAAAATAAGAATGGAACACTTAAAATATATAATTTATCTTAATCTTCATCACATTGTTGGCATAAATTTTTTAAAAAATTGACTTTATACAGGGATGGATAACAATGGTAAAGTTGCTTAGTGTAGTCCAGTGGTTCAGTTTACTTATCTGTGAAATAATGTATAATAATAAACAATAAATCATAAGAGATTGTCTTATATTTAAAGAAAAAAAACAAGTACAATAGCTGACAGTATACATGGCATTTAGTTCATATAACTATTATTATGTGCTCAATAACTTATTTTTTTCTCCTTCTCTCTTCCCACTCTCAGTTGGCAACAATTTATCAACTACTATGTATTTGGTCCTATGTAAGCATAAGAAAAGTAGCCCAAAGACTACTGAGTAGACTGACAGATTAAAAGTAAATTATTAGAAAAGTAAGTGACAGGAAAAAAAAAAATAAACTAGTTGTGGCAGTCTGGAATTTCTACCAAGAACAGAAATCTCCCATATAGCCTTTTAAAAAATATTTATTTATTTATTTTGAGAGAGAGAGGACACATGTGTTAGCAGGGGAGTGACAAAGAGAGAAGGAGAGAGAAAGAGAGAGACAGAGAGAGAGAGAGAGAGAGAGAGAGAGAGAGAGAGAGAACCAAGCAGGCTCCATGCTCAATGCAAAGCCCCATGCAGGGATTGATCCCATGACCATGAGATCATGACCTGTGCCGAAACCAACAGTCAGAAGCTTAACCAACTGAGCCACCCAGGTGACCCTCCTATATAGCTTTTTTAAAGTATAAAGTTAAATTCTAGGACATTGCAAACTAGACCATAGAAAGATATTTGAGATTATAAAAAAATTTTTTTCTGGAAAATAGTACATTTTTACTAGTGTTTTTATGCCTTATTCCCTTCTTCAGTAGATCAAGGAAGAAGAATTGGAACCAACAAATGACAGGAAATGCATAATCTCTCTTTTGCTTATTCCTTCTCTCTCACCCTCAACGCAAATATTATCACATGTCTAATTGAAGATGTATGCCAAATTCACATTCTCCTTAAATATTTTTGGGCATACGGATTACGTTTTCCAGTCTCCCCTTGCTGTTATGTGTGCTTGTGATACTGAATTCTAACCAACGATATGTGGTATGGAATGAATGTTGTATCCCCCAAAATTTGTATTTGAAACCTAATCCACAATGTGATGGTATCTGGAGGTCAGAGACATTGGAAGGAGGTAGGCCATGAGGGTAGAGCCTTTATGAATATGATTAGTGTCCTCATAAAAGAGATCCCAAAGAGTTCCTACAACTTGTTCCATCACATGAGAATACAGCAAAAAGATGGCCATCTGCGAACCAGAAAGTAGACCCCCACTAGACACTGAATCTGCAGGTGCCATAGTCTTGGACTTCCTGGAGTTTAGAATCGTGAGAAATAAATGTTTATTTGTAAGCCATCCAGTCTGTTATTCTGTTACAGAGCCCAAACAAAGATGACCTGTTAATGGAAGTACAGTGTGCCTCTTTCAGATGTGTTTCTCTAATAGATACTATTACTGCAATACTTACCAGCTAAAAATAATCACTTTATTTTTCTCAAATTTGGCGGATGCTTAGGAATTTGAGAAGAGATTGATTTGGCTGTTCTTGAATAGAGTCTTTCCTGAAATTGCAATCATTTTATCTGTCTTAGATCATTCACATGGCTAGTTGTTGATGCTGGCTGTCAACTAGAAGCTCATTTGAGAATAGTGCCTGGAACGTGTGTATGGGCTTCCCCAGTGAGGTAGACTCAGGGTGGCTGGAGTTTTCAAATGACATCTGCCTTCCTCTACTGAAAACATCTCAAGAATACCAGGCAAAAGTAAGGATTTCCTTTTTTGAACTGGCCTCAGAGGTCACAGAGCATCACCTGCACCCCACTGGATTGACTAAATGCCATGTAGATTTAGGGGGGTGGCGAGCACAAACCTCACATTTTGATAATATCCCCAATAATTTGGGGATATTGTTATAAACTTCCACACTTCTCCTTTTTCCTCTTCCTTTGGGTCTTCTGCATATTGTCCAGGAGGACACTGGAAGTCATAAGTAGAAGTTTGAAAATTCTTGCTTCAATCCTTGAAGAAAACTATGTGCAAGAGGAGTTGCTCACTCCTTCATTCCTATAACATAAGGAAGACTTAATTTACTTTTACAAGATAGCATGCATGCACATTTTTACCGTGTTTGTTATAGCAGTTAGACTTTTCTAACTAGACACACATACATGCACACACATTTTTCTTCCTTCCAAGACCTATTCTTTTATTTGTATTATTATTTTTACTCATTTTTTAATGTTTTATTTTTGAGAGAGAAAGAGACAGCATGAGCAAAGGAGGGGTGGAGAGAGAAGGAGACACAAAATCTGAAGCAGACTCCAGGCTCTGAACCATCAGCACAGAGCCCAATGCAGGGCTCAAACCCACAAGCTGTGAGATCATGACCTGAGCCGATGTCGGTAGCTTAACCGACTGAGCCACCCAGGTGACACAATAGTATTCTTTTGTATATCTTTTTCTAATGAAAAGAGTTTTGGGTTGGGTGCCTGGGTGGCTCAGTCAGTTAAGCATCCAACTCTTGATTTTGGCTCCAGTCATGATCTCACAATTCGTAAGTTTAAGCCATGTGTTGGGCTCTACACTGACAGTGTGGAGCCTGCTTGGGATTCTCTCTCTCTCTCTCTCTCTCTCTCTCTCTCTCTCTCTCCCCCTCTCTTTCAAAAATAAATAAATAAACATTAAAAAAAGTTTTGGGTTTATAAACAACACACACTTTCTGTGAAATTCATATTGAAGGATAGGATAGGACATAACTAAAATGTATTTAAGCAAATGCTATAGCTTTTTCTTAAAATTTAGAGAATGACTAAAATAATTATAATGTTATTGTTACAATATTGATAAATGATAATTAATAAATTCTATATAAGTTTTATTCATTTGATTGCTTTCCCATTTCTGCAGTGACCAGTATTTTGTTGTTGGCTGCAAAATGTAATTAAAGGCACGCTATGCTTAAATGACTTAGGAAATATAATACAGTATCTCTATTTAATAGGACAATTTAGAATTATTTTTTGATTCATAATATAATTTTTCCATTTAATTGTTTGGTCTTTTTACTATTTATATTCTTTTTCAAAATGAATTTATATCCCCCTATAATTTTTGTAGAGGATTGAGATAACTCATGTAAAATAACACAGATCTAGAATATAGTCAGATTCAATAATTATAATTTTTATTAAAGTTCAACATCATTTAATATTTACTGAGAACCTACATTTTCCAGGCATATCTCACCTACATATACACATTAATCCACACAGCAGCTTATAAGTTAAAAAGGCATTTTAATTATAACTAAGCAATAAGTACACTGAAATTCAGGGAATATAAATCACTTTGAAAACCAATAGAAGCATGATTGAAATAATTTTCTGCATAAAATTCTCGTTTATTTCTTCATGTTAGATCTCCTCCCATTTTATCAGTTGAGATATACTCTTTTTCAAAGGCCTTTGAAACAATGAAATCATCTCCTTATCCCACAGCAGTGATTCCTTTTTTGTGAAGTGTTCATATAATAACCTATGATACCTATCATTCTTTATGTAACATTCCATTCACGTATATGTGTTTTGTACCAGTTTGTAGCCACTCTGAGGTCATAAACTGTGCTTTATTCTTATTATGTTGGCTATAATTATTGTTAGCATATATGTTTCATATACTAAGTGATCAGTGCACATTTATTACTTAGATTTCTAAAATATGAAGTCACTTTCTGAAAGGAAAAAGCTATTGAGGAGAATTATTTCTTAGGAAGTTCTAAGATAATGAAAGGAACACTAAATTAACGACTTCTTTACCTTCTTAGGCAAATTCACTGTAATTATTTTTGTTGTGAATATCTGCATGAAAATTTGGAGAGTCTTGTAATAAAACTTAATTTAAAATGACTAATTATAATCATTAAATTCTTAATTGTTTGCTGTGTAACATTGATAACACTTTGTTGTGTGTTATGTATAAATGAAAATGTTTGCAAATAAATGTAACCACAGGGACTACTCTATTCAGCTAAAAATACCCACAAGGATGTATCAGGGACGGCATATCATGAAGCACACGATACTTCCCAGGGGCCTCTTGAGGATTCTGAATTATAATCAATTTTTCACTGGAAGCTGCCAAGAAACCCAAGTGTCTTCCTACTCCCCCAACTCCCCAGTTCCATCTTTCTCCCACATTTAGTCCCTCATGGCCAAGCACCTGCCGACCTGGTTAAGCTGGTCACTACTTCTCTTGATAAAGTTAAGCCAGTCCATCTAATGGAAGATAATACTGTCTTTGTGGGAAGTGAATTTCTTCCCTTTCTTTCCTATGTAAGCAGGTAAACTCTAAGGTTGAAACCTGAATGTGTTGGTCTTAATCTTCTTCTTCTCTTATCAACTTTTTTATTATGCTTTCCTTATTAAATGAAAAGTCTCAATTTCTGAAGGTTTACTTGGCTATGAGGGAAAGAGTATAGATTAAGAGGCTGTAAGGAATGGTTCACTTGGTTCAAAGCTAATTGCCGCATGACTGCATTTTGCAATTCAAATAAAGTTTAACAATGGAAATAAGTGAATAACATAGATGCCAGCATAAACCTATAGCTGATTAAAAAACAAAGAAATGAATTAGGCGGGAAGCTCATTCTAAATAAAAGTAAAATTGAGTATGCTTTCATCTGATAGTGGATTATGTGCTCTGTTTATTGAACAAACTGCGACTATATCAGTATTTTACACATACTACTCTATTAAACTGAATCAATGTGAAATTATGATATGTATATTAACCAACAGTCTTCTTAAAACTGTGCTTTTATTGTAAAATATTTATATTATTTCCCTCTGTTTTCTATTTTTCTTAATAGAAACAAAAAGGACAAATTTTTCCTGTTAATTCTTGGTTCAGTTATAGCTAGTAGGAGAAAGAACCCCTGAGTAAGTTTTATATTAAGTATATATACTTATACATGTATATATATGCATATATTCACAAGGTAAGCCTTTTCTACTCATTAAATTATAAGTACATTCAATGATAACATTTCTTTTAGGAAAACTATCAAATTGATATAGATTCCTTCCTATGAGGAGTAAATACATAATTTCAGAACTTTTCTTGATATACTGGCATATAGAGGAACGAGTTCAGGGAACCATAAAAAAAGAAAAAAGTTAAGAAAAAGTAGGAGGAAAGCACTAACTTCTGACATTATATAGAGCAAATACACCTACTATAAGGTGTCACCTTCAAATATTACAGCGAGAACAACTACATTTCTGTCAAAACATTAAAGCAATTTAGTCTTTTCTACTTGGGTTTGCTCTTCCCAAAATAAATTCTGAAGGCAATGTAATAGAAACTATAAGAGCCTCACCATTATTTAGGAATCAGAAAACTGACATAAGACAAATGATTATCATTAAAATACTTCCAGTAGATATTATTTAAGATGATGATATAAAGGAGTCCCTTTAATCACAGATTTGGACCTTGGAGATCATTTCCCACCAGCAGAACCATTCATTGAAAATGGAGAGTTTATTCTCTGCCGTGATACTCCCACCTTCAGCCCCCTGCACTGCTGCAAACCGGGCAGTAATCAAGGAAGGGAACCATATGGTGGAAATGTCAGTAGGGTTTAAAAAAATTCATCTATTCTAAGATCAATCTATTTCCCTCACCACTCTATATGCGTATTTATATATTCTGTCATTTACTTTTTAATTAATGTAATCAAAAGAAACATTAGGGGTGCCTGGGTGGCTCAGTTGGTTAAGTGGCTGACTCTTGATTTCGGCTCAGGTCATGATCTCAGGATTCATGAGTGCAAGCCCTACATCAAGCTCTGTGCTGACAGCATGAAGCCTGCTTGGTATTCTCTCTCTCTCCTTCTCTTTCTGCCTCCCCCCGCCCCGCTTGTGTTCTCTCTCTCAAATAAATAAATAATAAACATTTAAAAAAAAAGAGAAACATTAAATATACTTATTATGTGCTGAAAACCATTACAGACACTGAGGAATCAAAGATGGGAAAGAACCACTTTTGGGTCTTTACAAAATGCTTTCCAAAATGTGGGCCATGAGAAACAGCTAGTCTCCTTAGGCCTCTAAAGTGGCTCACAGGCAGCTTGGCTTAAGAGGAAAGATAAGTAAAGACAATTGTTTTATAAACTTGATATGTTAGATTTATTTTCAAGCATGTTTATGCTTTTAAAGGTGGAACATATGCTACAAAAATTGAATGTATCAGTTGACATTTCATCAACAAGATACAGTTCATCTCAACCAATGTATTTTCATAGCATTTGCATACTATAGTTCATATCTTTTTTAAAATTACCATTGCTCATGTGTGCTATTGTGTTGCTCTAGGTTCTCAATTCACAAAATATTTAAATCACTCCAAAGTTGTTTAATTAAATGTAAAAAGACATGTATTCATTTCACAGTTATTCAGTCTTCTAAATACTTATAAATACTCAGTATTCTAAATACTGCAATTTAGAAGTTTAAGAAAATAAAATTTATGGAGAACTTACTGTGTACCCAAGGGTGAATATCCAACAGTGAACAAAATAAAGTTTCCAAATTATTGAACATTTTATTTTAGTTGGAAGAAACACAATAAGTAGTTAAATAAGTGAATACATAATGTTTTACATAGTAATTACTAGAGAGA
Source organism: Lynx rufus (assembly GCF_022079265.1). Classification (NCBI taxonomy): domain Eukaryota; kingdom Metazoa; phylum Chordata; class Mammalia; order Carnivora; family Felidae; genus Lynx; species Lynx rufus. The sequence goes on along the minus strand of NW_025814845.1, from coordinate 26,454,636 downwards.
AATATAAAGATATAAAGCAAGGGGAAAGGATAGTCAGCAATAGAGGTGGATTCTTTTTAATGCGTTTTTTGTGGCACCTAGGTGACTAAGTTAAGTGCCAAACTCTTGATTCAGCTCAAATCACGATCTCACTTTTTTTTTTTCTTTTTTTTTTATGGTTTGTGAGATCCAGCCCTGCTTGGGGCTCTGCTCTGACAGCACAGAGCCTGCTTGGGATTCTCTCTCTCCCTGGGCCCCTTCTCTCTCTCTCTCTCTCTCTCTCTCTCTCTCTCTCTCTCTCTCTCAAAACAAACAAACAAACAAACAGACAGACAAACAAACAATAACTATGGTAATTGGGAGATCTCTATGGAAAGGTAATATTTAAGGAAAAGGATAAAGAAATGGAGAAGCAAATCAAATGAGTTTCAGGGTAAAAATTGTTCAGTGAATGAAAAAGAGTAAGTGAGCCATCCCTGAAAAGAAAGTTGTAACTATAGAATATGAATTTGGATATGCTAGTGAAAAGAAATCATGTTGGCAACTAACAATGAAAAGGACATTAAGAAGAAAAATGTTGAGAAGATGAAAATACATATTTAAAAAAAATCCCATTCAGCCATCATCTCTTGTGTTATGAAATTTTCTCTAATAGCCATCAAAATGTGGAGTCATTTTTCAGATAAAGCTTAGAGTGCCCTTTTAAGGAAGTCAGAGTTTATCCAGAATGCATATAAAATATTCCTTTCCAATATGAAATTGATCAACTTTGCTATAAATTGTTAAACCATAGCATCATCACTGAAGTACAATATGGGAAGTTTCAAAAGTTTGTAAAACTAGTCTCGGCAAATATGTTCGGGGTGAAAAATACAAAGAGCTACTGTGGATATTAGTTTACTGATTAACACAGAAGATGCATACTTCTGTTGTCATCCATGATACGATGAAATGACTATTGCATGTGTGTTCTACTAGATAGTTAACTACAGAGTTAGAAGAAATTACCAATGACTAGATTATAAACTGTTTCTTGACCCTGACAGTTAAATGCCCAATTAATTAACTCTGTTTACCATTGAAACTTCATGTTCTATGGCATTGAATACCTAATTCAGATGAGTTTCAAGCCAGGTTTCTCTTTATCTCTCTCCCTGGACTTCAACCTTACTTTTGTTACATAATCAGGTGTTAAGACTGTAGGTAATGGGTTGGAGTGGTCAGTGAGCTGGGTCAGCCTTAACTGTACCACATGAATCTAATGAAGAGAAGTAATTTCCCCCAGCAAATTAATGATGGAATGAATCCAACCCTAGGCAAAGGAACTGGTATGTTCTCATTCTACCACTTCAATGCCCAGTGCATATGCAACTATCAGTGTGAATGTCTAAATATGGTACTTATGATAAATCATCAGTAGGTTATTTGTCCACTCGTTGGTACTTAAAAAAAAAAGAACTGCACTTAAAATCTCCATTAATGACATAGAATTTTGGTAGGGGAATAAGCAGTTTCCTGAAAGAGAGTAGATAAAAGCAGTGTAGGACAAAAGGGCAGATAGGAACAGTAGAAGCCTATTGAAATGTCTAATAATGGCTACTGATATGTATTCTGTAAGAACGGTTATCATATTTTATTCACAATTGAGAGAAAAATCTCTGTAATAGTTTTTAAATTTTGAAATCAAATACAATAAAAAATTAAAAAAATATTCTATCTGATAGTGTGTATTGATTGAAATAATAGGAAATAGTCTTCACTGCTTTCCTGCAAGATGGACCTACATTTACATATAGTTTCTGAAGGAATCCTCTTATTAGATATTGCGGAATAAGAAGAAATCTGTATAAAATATATTTAGAAAAAAAACTGCATATTTTCCTCACACCCCTCTTTAAATATTAGCAAAATCTATTCATATGGTTCTGCTAAGTAATACAGAAAAGGAATTTAATTTGCTTACCCGGAATTTTCTAAAATGTATTTGACCAAAATAATCTATTTTCTGGATTAAATTCCTGTGCAACAATGTTCCTTGGCATACAGTTTGGGAAAGACTGTTGTAGGCACTCTTTTGCTTGACTCTAATATAGAACATTTGTTTCATCTGTTTTTCTTAACAGTGCAATTGGAATTTTGAAAGTGAAAGCATTGTTCACTCGTGCCAACTGAATTTGGCAGCTCAGAGAATATTTTCATGATGACTTTTGAAGCTAAGAGCTGAGATTTCTCTTGGTAAAATCCTATTTAATCATAATCTCTTAAAGCTTCAAAAACATCTATGAGAGCCAACGAATAGCCACAGGGATTCCAAAATGAATGCTTTTATGTGTGGGGTCCCATTGGATCCTGTAAACTTTTACCATATTTCCTGCCTCTGGATTTCAGTGCTCATCAGAACCGAGAGAGAGAGATATACACACATATATTTGTAAAATCTGAGATTATATAAGTGAATTTTCTTTACTCCAATCTATCAGTAGTCTCAACTGCTAAACCTGTAGTTTTAATCCCATATCAAAAGTGAGTACTAGAGGGCATTTCTTCTGAAGCTGTCGAGTAAGAGTACAGACTGGACAGACTGATAAAATGCATTTTAAATGTGAAGCCAAAGTTAGGTATTTTATTCATGTCGTTTTTGGGCTTTATCTGTTGTGTGCTGCTTCGCCCAGGTGGTAGGATGTAAACGTGGGACGATGGCATAGGTCGGGTGGATATGTGGGTATTTGAGAAGTATTTCTTCAGCTCAACAAAGAAACTCCATTATTCTGGGGAGTGTTTCAGCAAATCTGGATTTTGAATCCATATGAATTCATACAAAAATATTTATTTACTTCCCTGAAAAATAGTGTGGAAATGAGAAATATTTGTTGCTCAAATACTATCATAGCATGTGAAATGCATGTAATCACAGGAAAAATGTGTTCTTGAGAAAGAATATGCATTAGACTTCCTCTACATGTCTCCTGCATTACTTCCTTCGGAAACAGCCATTGGAGCTGGTTATCTGAGGTCAGACAGAGCCAAACTTTGTCCTACATTCATTAAGAACGATGGCTCTGGTGTTAATGTCCACATTTGAGTGCTGTTCCAACCTTGTCACTCAGGACAATTGACTTTCACCCTTGGACGCTCTGCTTACATATCAATAAAATGGAGGTAATAACAGAGTGTAGTGTGCCCATGGTTACAAATAAATGGGACACTGGGGAGCCTGGATGGATCAACTCGTTGAGCTTCTGACTCTTGATTTCAGCTCAGGTCACGATCTCACACGGTTTGTGGGTTCAATCCCCATGTTGGGATCTGTTCTGACAGAGTAGAGCCTGCATGGGATTCTCTCTCTTTTTCTCTACTTGTCTCTCTCTCTCTCTCTCTCTCTCTGTCTCTCCCCAAAATACATAAATAAACATATAAATAAAGCAAATAAATGCAATACTGTATATAAAGATTTTGGAACAGTGCATTCAAAACAGAAGTGCCCAAATTCCTGGTAACTGTTTTTATTACTAAAATTATCTTTCCCTCTAGCTCCTTTTTATACCTTTAAGCCTTATAAAGCTAAACTTTTTTTTTTAATTTTTTTTTCAACGTTTATTTATTTTTGGGACAGAGAGAGACAGAGCATGAACGGGGGAGGGGCAGAGAGAGAGAGGGAGACACAGAATTGGAAACAGGCTCCAGGCTCCGAGGCATCAGCCCAGAGCCTAACGCGGGGCTCGAACTCACGGACCGCGAGACCGTGACCTGGCTGAAGTCGGACGCTTAACCGACTGCGCCACCCCGGCGCCCCTAAAGCTAAACTTTTAAATGCCTTCAAATTTGTCTGTATACCAGAGCCATCGTAAAGAGCTAAAAAAATATATAGTAAAACAAAAACCAAACCAAAGCAGATTCCTGATATCTACCTGCATTCTTCATGAAGCCAAATACTGAAGAGAGGTTCCTTGTTATATGGATTGATATCATACTTTACTGATGAATCTTATACAAGATTCTGAAGTTTACACGTTAAATATGTTAATTTGCCAAGTTATTTGCTTATTTTTACTTCCAGACAAATACTTCAGGTCCATTTTTTCATTGTCATGTGTCTGGCCAGTAGTTTTTCTTTCACAGATATGTTTGTTCCTCTCCCTTTGCTTTAAAAAAATCTCACAGAAATTATAGTTTCAAAACCATTTAAACGTATGTGTTATGCACAGCACTTAAACCAACACATGTACCTTCTTTTAGTCAGTCGATTTTTCCCTCCAAGCGATATGAATATGCACGTTTCCCCATGCTCTCAGTTGAAGCTTACCATCTTCTGCTTCAGATTCTCTGTGAAGTGTGAAGGCTCTCTACTCAGAAGTCTTAACATTATTTCCCATTATTCTTAGATACAAATTTTGGTTTTTTGGCAAAGCAAATCTTTGCTTCCTCTATGCAAGGTTTATTTTAGTCATTCTCCAAAACTATAAATACCTTTTTACTCTTTCTAATTAGTTAAATGTATTACCTCTTTAAAAAATGTTTTTAATGTTTATTCATTTCTGAGAGGCAGAGAGAGTGTGAATGGGGAGAGGCAGAGAGAGAGAGGGGAAGACCCAGCAGCTGAAGCAGGCTCCAGGCTCTGAGCTGTCGGCCCAGAGCCTGACAGGACTCAAATGCACGAAACGTGAAATCATGACCTGAGCTGAAGTTGGATGCTTAACCAACTGAGTCACCTAGGTGCCCCTGTATTACCTTTTTAAAATATGATGGCATATTGCATATTTTTCTTATTCAGATATGTGGCCTGAAGTATGGTAGTAATGATTTAGAATACTCTGTTCGAGCATGATGAAGAACTTGACTGATTTAATACTGTTGGTGGTGTTGCTGTTAAAGGTTGAGGTATCATGTTCTGTTGGGTAATATTCTGTGTTAATTGTTAACCTGTAATTGTTTAACAGACATTCACTGAAGTGGAAATAACAGTAGTTTGACAAAACTAACCAAGTAAACAGTGATGATAGAATTATTTAAGTGGGATGCAAAGAGAAGTTTCCGAGAGAAGAAACCACATATGAAAAGGCATGACAGAGCATAATATGTTAGAGATAGTACATTTTTTTCCCTGAAATATGGGACATTGATATCTTTCAGAAGAGTGTGTAAAGAGAATACAAGAGGTTAGAGAGGCCCAAAGTACTGTTTTTGTGCTTGAATAATTAATCCTAATCTAAGAATTAGAGTGCAATATGAGGCACTGGGTGCAGAGATTCTACTCAAATAACCCTATAGGTAAATCATTTGCTGCAAGTGAGACAAGAAATGGTGCAGTGGGCCCTGTAACTCTTAATGTACCATTAAGCAGAACGATGGCCATGTTGGAGATTTAGCTAACAGCAAAGACCAAGGATTTGTAATAGCACCATCAATATCATAATTGAATTTGGTAGGATGACTAGTGGCCCTCAAAAGGATCCAAGTCCTAATCACTGCAACCTTGTAGCAAAAGGAATTTTGTAGATGTGACAAAGTTAAGGATCCTGAGAGGGTGACATTATTTTGGATTACCTGGTTAGGCTGTAAATGTAATCAAAATTATCTTTATAAGAGGGAAGCAGGGGGAGTTCTGACTACAGAGACAGTAGGCAGTGTAGGAACTGAAGCAAGATATTATGTTGCTGACTTTGAAGATGGAGAGAGAGGGGCTGTGAGCCGAAGAATACAAGGAATGTAGCTTTAACAACTGGAAAAGGCAGGGATGTGGATCTTCCCATAGAAGCTCTGGAGGGAACATGGCCATGCCAACACCTTGCTTTTCGTCCAGGGAAACTGATTTTGGGTGAGCCTACAAAGTGTGATTGTTTTTAAAAAAAAATTTTTTTTTTTTACATTTTATTTATTTTTGAGAAACAGAGTGAGACAAAGTGTGAGCGGGAGAGGGGCAGAGAGAGAAGGAGACAGAATCTGAAGCAGGCTCCAGGCTCTCAGCAAGCAGTCAGAACAGAGCCTGATGTGGGGCTTGAACCCACAAACTGTGAGATCATGACCTGAGCCGAAGTCGGACGCTCAACTGACTAAGCCACCCAGGCACCCCCAAAGTGTGATTGTTTTTAAGAGAAGTGTGTTATTTTAAGCCACGAAGTTTGTGTTGATGTGTTATAGCAGGCAGAAGAAACAAATACACTGTGTTTTTTTTTTTTCTTTCAAGAAAGAAAGAAAAAAAATGGGATTCACTGAATTCTGATGAAATGAGGTCACCTAATAGAGTGGATCAACAGGAAACCTAGGTTATTAGTGAGAGAACTAAACTGATGACAAAATAAGGTGGCTTATTCAGTCAAGTTGAGAACAGTAGCTGGAGCTATGAAGAGGAGATTCAGAGAAAAAGGAGAGACCAAGGCAATGGAAGATTTAGTGGGTTGAAAAAAGAAGTTAAACCAGTTGAAAGAACTGGAGGAATACAGTTGTGTGGTAATCAAGAATTTGAGAACTCACAATGTGGAGCCCAGTGTGGGGTAATGGAACAGTGTTGGGCCCTCAGATTGAGTCAAGTCAAGGTGCTGAGAGTCGGGTATGCTATTTTTGATTTTCTTATCCTTTTTCCTCTCTACTCACCCTCAGGTAACCTCAAATTAGCAAAAAAAAAAAAAAATTGCTCTACTAAAAAGTGGAATGTGGTTCCTGTGTGGCTCAGTTGGTTACTCGTCCAATTCTTGATTTCCGCTCAGGTCAAGATCTCCTGGTTGTGAGACTAAGCCCTGAGTTGGGCTCTGCACTGATAGCATGGAGCCTGCTTGGGATTCTCTCTCTCCCTCTCTCTCTCTGCCCCTCCCCCTGCTCATGCTCTCTCTCTCTTTCAGAATAATAAACATTATTATAAATAATAATAAATAAACATTTAAAAAGTAGAAGTTGTGCATTTGATTACTCTATTTACTTAATTATTAAATATTGTTTAAAAGTATTTGGGATATTATCTATACTTTAACAATGATAGAAAAAAAAAGACTACATAAAAAAAAGAAATTGGGGACGTAAAGTTCCTAAATAAACTGACTGTTTAGAAGTTTTAGTAGTTTTGTGTTATTTCATTTTGTATGTATACAGTTTGCTGTTAATTAATTGAATTCGCTGTATTAGCTTATGTTTTCTTAAAGCTTGAATGTTCTCTCTCTCTCTCTCTCTCTCTCTCTCTCTCTCTCTTTTCCCTTAAGGCAATAAAGCCAGGGAACATTGGCATCAATTTTATCTTCTTAAAAGTACCAACATATTAAAAGAGGATTGAGAGGAGACTAAGAAGATTTATAAGAGGAGCAAGATTTCTAAAAGTGTAGCAAGAAGCAAACAGTACTAAAATAAGCCCTTTACTAAAAAGAGCCTTCTTATTCTTTCTGGCCTTTTGAGTCCGATTTTTCGTGACTCATCCTAGTGATTACAGCAAGAGTAAATCATTGTGCCCTCATATGCACAATTGGATTGTTCTGGGTCAAGAAGTACTCAAATATAATATAGAAACTTCTATGCCCTTCTGTCATAGAGATAGATGTCCTATATCATGAAATGGTGATTATTTCACATGCTATGAATTTCAAAGTTCTTAGGTAGGCATTTTCTGATCATATATGAATCTACTATACTCCAGTTCTCCCTGGAAGATGGCATGTTGTCTACAGAGACTTTTGGATTATTTATAAAATCGTCACTACGGTATAATAGTAAGATTTAGTAATATTACCCCTGGAAAATTATATAAAATTTCCTCATTTTTTTTTCACAAATGAGGCTTATGTTTCATTTTGTAACAGACAGAAATAAACTAATTAAGCTCATTCTTGGATTATCTTTAATCCAAGTCTATCTATACCTAAATGAAGAAGGAATTAATAATCATTGAAAGTTAGCACTTTTTACAGGAATTTATCTTATAAATAATTTGGTGATTGCTTACCAAAAAAAGACCGTGAAGCAAAGAAAATGTACATTTTTAATGAACATAGCTTTCATCTTTACAAAAGTAAATACATTCTATTCAAGTTTTCTAAAAATACTAGAAATATATACATTGAAAGTGTTAGTCAATACTTCTGTAGGTTATAACCAATATTAATTATTTTATAACTTTCTGTCTACCTATCTTATCTATTCAGTTATCTCTAACATCAACTTGTCTTACAGTAAATTCTGTCTTGAAACCTGGCTTTTTTATTTACTAGTACATAAGAGAAGTGTTTACAGATGTATAGATGCTTCATGACTCTTTAATTTTCCATATTATACATAACCATAATTTTTTATAATTTCTGCTGATGAACATTAAGATTCAAAAAGACTTAAAAAATTTTTTTAAATGTTTATTTATTTTTGAGACAGAGTGTGAACAGGGGAGGGGCAGAGAGAGAGAGAGGGAGACACAGAATCTGAAACAGACTCCAGGCTCTGAGCTGTCAGCACAGAGCCCGATGCGGGGCTCGAACCCACGAACTGTGAGATCATGACCTGAGCTGAAGTTGGACGCTTAACCAACTGAGCCACCCAGGTGCCCCCAAAAAGACTTTTACTAACATAGACCATGTTTCTATTTTTTTTTTCTCTTGTTCAAGTTCAATCCCTAGAACTTAAATTTGCTTGGAAAAAGAATGCAATGTCTTCACTCTATACTCTTGTTTCACTGTACTTTTCTGTGTGTGGAAATCATAGTTATTTTCCACTGAATTTTTTCTGCTTTTGAAAGGGAGTGATAAAGAATATTTGACATCACTAGCGTATAGAGAGAAACATCTTGCATTCCAAACTCTAATTGACTTTACTATTAAATCAAATAAGATTTAAAAAAATTTAGAGTATGTGTATGATCTAATTTCAAAGTTTTATTTTTCTTAGCACACTTACAATATAATTTTGAAGCTTTTTATTTTGGGAGCCACTTAAATGTTGAATTACGTTGGTGAAACAACTTCCTGGGCCCAAGATTCTTGCCCAGGGTGGCATGTCGGCAAAACTAAATTCAGATAGTTCTCATAAACACCGTGCATTCAGACAACCAGTCCTCAAATGCCAAACCAAGTCAGGGCTTTCTCATGACAAAGTTGACTATGCGACCCCAGCCAATCACATATTTTCCATTTGTTTCTCTTCCTTGTTTTTTTTTTATTCTTTATTCTATAGAAGTTTTTTTGCCTTCTGCCCCATTCTGCAGCTCTCCCAGAGGAGACTGTATACTTCATAAAGTGTTAAAGCTTGTTTGTATCACCTAAATTGTGCTTTTAGTTGTTTTTTTTTTGTTTTTAAAGAATATTTATTTGTATCAATGTGGCCACAGACCTGTTGGTTGGTCATAACTGAAGTCATAGACAGCTTTAGTGTAATTCAAATTCTCAATTTACTCTAATGTGTTGCTTGCTTTCAAAATACAGGGACACAGATTTTGGAGCTTCATTTGACTTAATAAGGGTCCCTTGATCCCTATATACTATGTATTTTATGATCTCTTTGAACAGTATAATATGCATGGCTAAACAATATATATATATGTGTGTGTTTGTGTGTGTGTGTGTACACACACACAAGCGAATATAAGTGTATTAAAGTTACACGTTTATAGGATATAATTTAAAAAGGTTCAGAGGGAGTTTTTTTAATTAAGTAGAATTATGGAATATACATATAATAATTATATACTCAATTATAAGTCTTGATATAACTCAAAAGGGAAGAAACTACAATAATTTTATTTTTCTATAAGAAGTAGGTAGGTGGGCACCAAGGTGACTCAGCCAGTTAAGCGACTAATTCTTGATTTCAGCTTGGGTCATGATCTGTCATTTTATGAGTTCTAGCCCCTAGACAGGCTCCACTCTAATAGCAGGGAGACTACTTGGGATTCTTTCTCTCCGGCTCTCTCTGCCCTTCCCCTCCTCAAAATAAATAAATAAACTTTACTTAAAACAAAAAAGAACACTGTTCATAAATTCTTCTTTGCTTACAGTTATATTTACAACTTTGATTAAACTTCATGTCCTTCTTTAAAGGAAAGAAAAGGAGAATCCTTTTGGTGCCTTTCTAAATCACTTAATCCCTGTTTGGTTTTTTGTGGTTGTCTTTCCCTATTTTCTGACCATGTTTCATTGTACTAAATCTGTCACATAGATTCCAAAGGTGGAGGCTGCCTGTTGACATTTTGTCAATGTATCATCCACCTTGAGCTATTGTTTTATTAATGTTTTCTACCTCATTTCTTTGTTTATTACTGATAGATGAGATACAAACAAAAATGTCAGATGGATGTCTTTGGGATAATGAGAAGGGACAAATCTCAGTAGAAATGATCAAAATGAAAAAATTCTAACATATCGTGTATAATATAAATTTGACATCTTTGTGAAAATCCTGATTTTTCTATTACAGCTATTACCTAGGCTTTAGACTTGGTTTATTTCTCAATAAAAAATACCAATCACTTTGGTCTTAAGAACTAGAGAATCAAGACCCAAAGGAATTTGAGGGAATAGCCATTTCTTTCTTTTAGAGATCTGGTCAATTTCTCAGGTTAAATCTACCTGTTGAGACAGGTAAAGAGGCTTTGTGGATAAGGAGAAACATTGTGAAGTGGAGTACTGGAGGAATCCTAAGTTGCAAAGGAAAAATGGAACCTCCCTGCCTGCCTCTACTTAGCAAAATTATGACTTTATACTTTCTTATTTTTTAATTACGACTTTAGTTTGTTGACCATATATTTTCCTATGCAGACATTTATTTTCAATAAATTCTCCATAGTACCATCCCTAAACAAGGAAAGAGTGCCTGAAATTTTTCTTATTCCTTGGTGTCCAAATTCTGCCGATCCTCCTCTTATGATCCCCTGTCACACCTCTGCCTGTCAGCATCCCACAGCCACCTCTGGTGCTGTTTGCATTTGGGAATAGTCATTAGAGGAGAAGCTGACAGTTTTAGATGGTGTGGATGTTATGATTAAAGTGTAATGGAAGTAAGAAAGGATAAGAGAAATAAATAAAAATGTGGTGACATACGTAATTATAGGTGATTGGAAAAATTAAATGTTAATAAAAGTTATTATATAGGCATTTTTTAAATGTACAAAATATGTAATAATTAATATCTATTGAGAATGTGTCATGACTTGGTTTGATCTTAAGTGTTTTATATGTTTTTACTTATTTAATCTTAACAACAACCTTATGAAATAGACACTATAATATAACCAATACTTCTACAGGTAAGAAAAACTTATGTAAAGATTGTAAGTAATACTAACTGGAATTTAAATAAAAACTTGACACAAACAAACAAAAACATTGAAACCCTTAGGTTTTGCTCATATTAGATGGACTCATTATGTTATATGTATCTTTTATTCTTCTTTTGTGCTTTTTAAATTTCTAAATCTTGATAAGGGTTTTGGAGACTTAGATCTGTTTTCTCATATATTCAATTATATATATATATATATATATATATATGTGTGTGTGTGTGTGTATGTATATAATCATGGAAAATATAATTAATGGTTTAGTTAACCATTATTCCTAAAATAATTCATAACTCAAATATCTTTTAAGATCCAGTTCATTAAGAAATTGTACAGAAGTATTTAGATAGTATTTTTCAAACACTTTCAAGTCAAGACCAATATTTAAAATAAAAAATAAAAAATATGGCATAATACCTATATTTTTTATGATAAAAAAACATGAAACATGAAAAAAAAGGTGGTTATAAATCTAAAGTCAAACTGCCTGAACTAGAAAGCCAGCTCTGTTTTGTGTCAATTTCTTAAATGTGGACATTACTTAAACCTCCCATACTTAATTTTCTCAGCCATAGAATGGGGATACAATAATGCATAAAAACCAAGGATGTTATGAAGGTTACTGAGTTAATATAAATGTACAACTTAGAACACTGTCTGGAACCCAGTAAGCACAATCTAAATGTTTGCTATTATGATATCTGTTGTCAAAGATTACACTTGTGGAGCAGAAATAAAATAGCACGTGCAGTCTAAATGCAGAGATCATAGCATTACTATACCTAAATCTCCCACCTTCATAACAAAAATCTTTCCCTCTCTCTCCCTCACTTTCTCTATCCTTCTCTTTATCTTCCTACCCCTCTCTCTTACACACACACACACACACACACACACACACACACACACACTTGCATATACTCAATATATAAAACAAGTATTATTTTCTATCTCTATTTTAAAATTTAAGACACTGATTCAGAAATGTTAAATAACTTGTCATGGCTCATGAAATAAAAATAACAGACTCTTTGAGTTCATAGCATGTGTTTTTCCAGTTATAAATCTCCAGCATTTTTTGCAGTACCTGCTGGATATAACCATTCACTGTATTTTTGTTGAATAACAAATTAATTAAAGGCCAGCATAGAACTAGAACTATAACGCAAGAAGGACAAATTTACATTATGTATTTTTGCTAAATTTGTCATCAGAATAACAAGTCCTTGATACTAGATCTGACTTGATCTGGGTTTTGTGTGCTGAATAAATGAATCATTGGTTTATTCTGAACTTCATTTGGCATGTGTATGCAATTTAGCATTTACACCTCTAATATCTAGTAGCCATTTCATAGAGAGAGATATGATCATGATCTCAAAAATATCTTGAAAAATACATCACATTATTCAATTTAAATTTATATAATTTAAAAAGCTTCAGAGGAAGCTTTTTTAATTAACCAAAACTATGGAATATAAATATAATAATTATGTACTCAGTTATAAGTCTTGATATGACTCAAAAGGGAGGAAACTACAGTAATTTTATTTTTCTATAAGAAATGGATAGGTGGAGCACCAGGTGGCTCAGTTGGTTAAATGACCAATTCTTGATTTCAGCTCAGGTCATGATCTCCATGTTGTGGATTATGGGTTTTGGAACAGATTCTACTATTTCCTTTTATATGCTTTATACACACACACACACACACACACACACATATACACAAATATATACATAGACACACACATATATATAGACACATATATATAGACACACACACACACATATATATATATATATACAAATATATACAAATATACATACACACAAATATATATACACATAGTTATATATATAAATATGTAATGTATAGTTAAATAAATATATGTATACACACATAAATATATATGTACACAAGTGTGTGAGTGTAAGAATAGGACCCAAAAGGTCAAGTTTGAACATGTTGATCATGCAGGACTAGCAGAATAACAAAATGAGGTAGCAAGTATACACTGGAGATTTGAAATGGAAGTGCAGCTATGTGAATACCCAAGACGTTGAAGTCATGGGCTTTTAGATTCTAGGTGGAGGTCTGAAACTGACATGCATGTGAGAAACTCATGATATTCCCCAAGCACAATGAGCTTCTCCTTTGACTTTCCCATCTTTATAAAAAATGCTGACAGTACTTAATTGAGTTGCTCATGTAACAAACCTGGAAATCATCCTTGATTCCACCTACTCCTTCGGTCTCACATCCAGTTCAGTTCCATCTGCAAAATATATCTCATTCCAAATACTTTGTTTCTTGTCTGCTGAGGTATGGCCATCGGTTTCTGATTTGTCATCTTGATTTCACTCCAGCCTTTGTCAATCCATACACAGTGTAGACAGAATGATCTTCTTAGGAAGTATTTTTATCTTATCACTCATTAGTAGTTTTTTGTTTTTATTTTTTTGTTTTGTTTTGTTTTTTTTTAATTACAGACTTTTAATCCAGTAGAGATTATTTTTTCACTTAAACAAGTGCCTTATATGACATGGCCCTGACTTTCCTTCCAGCTATCCCCCTCATTTTAATTTTTTATTTTAATTAAAAAATTTAAAGTTTATTTATTTATTCTGAGAGAGACAGTGACAGCACGAGTCAGGAAGGGGCAGAGAAAGAGAAGGAGAAACAGAGTTCCAAGCAGGCTCCACGCTGCCAGCACAGAGCCTGATGTGGGGCTTGAACCTATGAAACCGTGAGTTCATGACCTGAGCCAAAACCGTGTCAGATGCTCAACACCCTTAGCCACCCAGGAGCCCCCTTGTTATTTTTTTAAAGTTTTTTTTTTTTTTTCGTAATTTATTTTGAGAGAAACAGAGATGGTGTGAGTGGGGGAGGAGCAGAGAGAGGGAGAAAGTGAATCCCAAGCAGGCTCCACACTGTCAACACAAAGCTCAGTTTGAGGCTCAAACCCATGAACCATGAGATCATGACCTGAGCTGAAACTGTGAGTCAGACACTTAACTGACTGAGCCACCCAGGTGCCGATTTTAACAAACACTTTTATCTCAGGGTCTTGCTGCCTGCTGTTTCTACCATGTGATGTGTCTCATTCTGCCCACCCTCGATTCGTATTTATCTTATGTAATTTTCTCATCCTTAAGTCTCAGTTTAAGCATCAAATCCTCAAAGATGCCTACATTCTTTAAAAATAGGTGTTTTATTTTATTATCTCCCACTTCCATTGACTATAGCTCATAACACTCAGACATTGTGTAAGTAAGTTAATTGTGTGATGGTTTGTCAAAACCAGGTCTCCCACTACAGGCACTCACTTCTAAGAGTGAAAGCACTCATCCATCCCTATGAGACTTCCCTGTGGAAGTCTTGGCCCTAGAGTAGATAGTCATCAAAAATTTATTGAATTAATAACGGTGGTCATTGTGAAAAAAGGGCTGGTGGAATTGATAGATGTCATTAAGGGCATAGATGGTTCTGGTATATTTCACATATTTGGGTGATCTTTCTGTGATCGTGAATTATTTCAGGTATTGGGGAAGTGCTGCGGTAGGTTAATCAGTTTGATGGTCTGAAATTAAGGGTTTGGAAATAAGATGCCAAAGAATGAGTGAGGCAGTAAGAAACCTAAAAATATGGGAGGCTGGGTTCAGATATTAGTGATTTCAAAATTGGGAAGGTTTCTGTTGTTGATACATTTTGCCGTGTATCCAGAGGAATGTATGTATAAAAAGGAGCAAAATTCCCCACCCATGATAGCCCTCATACACGCCCATTGTCTCAACCATGACACAAGCCCAAGTTTAGTTTCACTATTTTAATCAGGGCTTCAATTTCTCTCATTAAAGAAGGAGATCAGCTTTGCATTTATGTCACTGAAGGGAAGGGAACTTTTAGTTACACAGAAGAGCTTGAAACTCCCCTTTATGTTAACAATTATTGCATCAACACTTTCTTGCAGAGAGATGTGTTTCCTGCCCACTCAGACACTAATTTTATAATTGAAATTTCTATTATTGATATTAAGAAAACTGAACCATGTGAAATTAAAACCTAATGCAATATTAAAAAAATAAAAAGGAGCAAATTTTATGTCCTTGATGAATGAGTAGGGGCTAATTGGAAATTTAGAGTATGACAGAAAAGTAGAAGAGTGTACTAGACAGATGGCATGACTCTCAAAGAAAGGTATTTCGCAAAGCATGAGATAGAGTATTCTGAAGTTAGGGAGCTAAAAACTTATCAACCCCACTTCTACAGTTCAGGAAGCATATGACAGAAATAATAACAATAACAATAATAATAAAACAGCAATCCTCATTTTATGCTTAACATTGTGCCAAGAGATTAACACATCTCTTAAAGTCACCAACACTAATGAATGAAGTGTTATCATTATTAGTATTTACAGATTGGGAACCAGGGGCCTCAGATAATGTCAGGTGGTAAGATCAGACAGCAAATAAATGGCAACCTTGAGAATCAAATGAAGGAAGTGTCTGCAAGTTTACATCCTTAATTGTTATGCTACCATTGTCAGTCACTATGCCAAGCATTCCATTTAATTAATAGCATTTGCAATAAAAATATATAGAAATGAAAAGTCTATTTATACAGATTTATAACTAAAACTATAGAGATGTAACATTGGTCTTGAATGTCTGTCATTGCTTCTCAGTATAAGGCTTGAATGTAGTCCTTTGGTAAGTGCTTCTAGGCTTGCTCAATGTCCATGTTGGCAGGATGGCTTGTTAGAGAGTAGAAGAACAATTTTATAGACTGATTTTTTTTAATCAATCTTGAAAACATATTAATGACATAAATTTCATTAATTTCATATGCTCACTAAATGAAAACACTAAACTCAGGCACATTTTAGGTTTGAAAAGTTCAGTAAGAATAGAATGTTTTTTCTTCCAATTTTGCCATCTCTTTTTTAAACCCAAATAAAACCAAATATTTAAATAAATTTGGATTCTCTCTGTTTTTGCCCTTGCATTTCTGTTCTCACCTTTTGATTTAAGACTCAAAAAAGAGCCACAAGGAGGTTGCAACATAAATTGTCCTCTTGATATTCCTGGTTTGGAACAGAAGTTAAACTATATTAAATCTTATGAGAAAGTCTGCTTTTTGACATTTACAGCTCATTTTTAACAATTCAGAAGGTTTGAATAGGCTTCAGGTAAGCATCCAAGCTTATCCAGGGTGAACTTGAATTCTGAAACTTCTAAAGTTTCATCACTAGTAATCCTACCTTACTTTTGAAGATCCCACTCGTAGCGTCCCAGTGGAAATCCTGGTTTGCCATTGTCAAGGATGAATAAAGTCATGTATTAGCCACTTCATTAATGAAATAGGGGCGGACCAACAGGAAAGTTCATTAAGAATTCACTGATGGAAAGAAGTATGAACATGTCTTAACAACGACTACATAATGCAAGATTGTGCAATTCAGCTAATGCATTTCGAAACTATACCTTAAATAAAGTAATAGTGATCCTGATTAGTTAAACTTGTCAACAGAATTGATATTTTTATGTCTACAGACTAATGCAGTCAATAGGACTTTCTTTTTTTTTTAATTTTTTTAACGTTTATTTATTTTTGAGACAGAGAGAGACAGAGCATGAATGAGGGAGGGATCGAATCCGAAACAGGCTCCAGGCTCTGAGCTGTCAGCACAGAGCCCGACGCGGGGCTCAAACTCACGGACCGCGAGATCATGACCTGAGCCGAAGTGGGAGGCTCAACCCAATGAGCCACCCAGGCGCCCCTCAATAAGACTTTCTAAGAGTAGATGCTGTATGTAGAATAAATAAAATAATATGCATAATGAAGAATTACTTAATTTTTACATACACATAATTTCAATGAATGTTAAATTGAGACATCCAACAGAGTGTCTCTCTAATGTAAAACACACATATGTAACATACAATACTCTGTGGACAACACTGTTTCAGAGCAAGTTTGAGAGATATTTATGTTAGGAATAATTAAAAACCCATATAAGAATTGAAGTTTATATTCACCTTTCTAAGAGTGTTCACAGCTGCACTTCTAAAATCCTTACAACAAAGAAAAGTCAACTGATAAAGCTGCCTCAAATTTAAGTTCTTAGACTTTGGTACAGCTGAATGGAAAATATTTCTTTATCTTTGATTTTTCTGTCTTTATGTAAGAGTAAGGGATAGAATAAGGTAAATCATCTACAAAGGTTTATTATGTCTTTTATAATTACGTTTATTCTCATATACTAATTAGTTTTCTAACTGGCTTAGGCTAATCTCAGGAGCTCAGAAACAACTTTCTATACCACACTTTTAAGCTCAATGTACTGTATGCACTTTTAAAAATAGATTTATAGGAATTCTAAAGCAAAGAAGAATTCAGTGTGTGCATGTTCTTGTCTCTTTATTTTTCCTTTGAAGGAAAATCTTAGAATCCTGCTATTCTTTTCTTTCTAGTGGAGCAGACTAACATCTGTGCAATTATACAAACCTGCAAATTGCTTTTTTCCCTTGTGAGTTAATTGCTTCAAAATTATAATGAAAAAAGAATCCAAAACCTAAATGCAAAGTAATGTTAGGCAAAATTGAATGGTAAACATTCTGATTAACATAGAAAATTTAATGAGACTGTTTTGATAGGAAATCTTGAAAATAATGCAGGGTATCGAACTGTTGGCAAATATTTAATTTAATTAATGAATTTTTGTAATTGATAGTTGTATTTCACGTTAAATAGGTATTTAATCCCATTCATTTTCCTTCTGCTTTATAAATCAGACTACCCTTAGTAATCTGAGGGAAAATAAAACTGAGTTGAATTATGCTCCTTTTTTCACAGGCTAAGAAGAAAGAATGAAAACACAAGTAACTATAATTTTGATATATTTAAAATAGAAGAAAAAACAGCTAAAAGTATTGTCTTGAGGACAAGTTCATGTGTGGTATTTTTATGGTCTGACCACTGGGTATCAGTCAGATGCTATCATGTGTCGTTTATGTCTCCCATTTCAAATTTTCAAAAATGAGCCATCTGTACTCCTCATACAGCAGTACCTTTCTAGATGTTTCCTCCAGCCATTATTCCTAGATAATTCCTACTCACCTATCAAGTCTTTATCCAGATATTATTTCCTTCCAAAGATATTTCTCAAAACTTTAAATCCACTCTGTATATATATTCTATGCGGCTGAATTTCCTTCAAGTTTAGAGATTTCCTGTCTTTAGGGTGTGGAGCACGGTGGTCTTTCTGAAATATAAATATATTTCCCTGATGATGAGTGAGGTTGAGCATCGTTTCATGTGTTTATTGGCCATTTGGACGTCATAAGAGACTCTTTTTTTTTTTTAATTTTTTTTTCAACGTTTATTTATTTTTGGGACAGAGAGAGACAGAGCATGAACGGGGGAGGGGCAGAGAGAGAGGGAGACACAGAATTGGAAGCAGGCTCCAGGCTCTGAGCCATCAGCCCAGAGCCTGACGCGGGGCTCGAACTCACGGACCGCTAGATCGTGACCTGGCTGAAGTCGGACGCTTAACCGACTGCGCCACCCAGGCGCCCCAAGAGACTCTTAAATACAGAGAACAAACTGAGGGTTGTGGGGGTTGGTGGGTGGGGAAAATGAATGATAGGCATGAGGAGGGCACTTGTTGGGATGACTACTAGGTGTTGTATGTAAGCCAATTTGACAAAACATTATATTTAAAAAAAATAAAATAAAACACAAATACAACCATATTTTTACTTATAATTTTAAAACGTAGGAACAAACTGGAAACCACTTGAATATTCATAAAGGAATGGTTGAATTAATTATGCTATATACCTGGTTTGGATTTAATTTCACTATTTAACAAAGTGATTTAGATATTTCTTAGATATTGACTATTTATCTGGAGAGATAGTTATAATATTTCATTAAATGATGAGTGTCAAGTATGAGTAATTAGTGTAATATTAATATTTTAAAACCAACATGTCTGTATTTATGAACGTAAATAAAAGTTAAAATCATATCGACCAGATAATTAATCTGTTTATCTTAGAGGATGTGGTGTGAATAATGGTGTGAAATAAGAGTATTTATTTTGTCTTGCATATGTTGAAGACAAGGGACCCCCAAAAGCTAAGGGAAAAGTTAATTACATAAAAATTATTCAAAAGCCACAACCCATGATCCAAGATTTTCAAGACCATTGCTAGAATAAAACCAAATAAAACCCCATATCATAGTCATGTGGCATAAGACCGGAGATTAAAAGATAAAAATCTTAACAGCAACCAGAGAAAAAGACTCTCACATAGGATATATAAGAATACAAGGATAGTGGCTGAATTCCTACAAGAAAACATGAATAACAGAAACAGTAATATGGCAACCTTAATGTGTTGAA
Source organism: Lynx rufus (assembly GCF_022079265.1). Lineage (NCBI taxonomy): Eukaryota > Metazoa > Chordata > Mammalia > Carnivora > Felidae > Lynx > Lynx rufus. The sequence continues at coordinate 26,434,998 of NW_025814845.1, read as the reverse complement.
AGGGGAGAAAATCCTGCCATAGAAAAAATTCTATATCCCGCAAACATATCCTTTGGAAAGGAAGGCAAAATAAAAGCATTTTTATTCTAAAGAAACAGTGAGATAATTCCTTGCCAGGAAATCTGCCCGCAAAAAATGTAAAATGAAGTGATTTAGGCTAAAAGAAAATGACCAGACGGAATCTCAGATCCATAAGAAGAAATAAAGGACACCAAAATGGTAAATATACAGAGATGTTCATGATGTAGATTTTCTCTATTTAAAAATATAGTGCTGATTTTAGAAACAATTATAATATTGCATTATGCGGTTTGCAATGTTTGTTGATATAATATATATAACAGTTAAACGACTATGAAAAAAGCATGATAAAACTGCTTTTGCAAATTTCTTACATTTTACATGAAATAATACAGTATTAACATTAATGGTTCTGATAAATTAAAGATGAATACTATGATTCTTCAGGGCAAAATCTAAAAGAAATTGCCTAAATATAAAGCTAAGAAACTAACAGAAATATGAACATGGAATACCAAAAATTATGTTGAGCTTAGAATGTAAGTTATTAAGCATCTTCTTAGTAAAAAATAAGTAACTAATTTACAATGCTTCTCATTGGAATCCCATTAATAACATTGTATGTCATTCATTGTGATGATGTTTCAATAATAATGACTAAATAGCCAGGAAAAATTATGGAGAAATTTAAAGTGCAACAATACCCTTTATAAAAATACTTCATTTTTTCTAAAACTAAATACTCTCTTTTAATATAAAATTATATGATTACTAAAATTATATAAAAATAAAATGAAAATTAGAAATTAATATTCCCCAAAATTCCCCTAGGGAAGATTTCTTTTGCATACATAATGCATGTGGTAGGAGATTCACAGGGAAGACTGAGATAACAAAATTAAAAAACAATGTGTGTTTAAGAAGTGAGGAAATATTGTGGAATTAGAAAAGGAAAACTGAGGTTGCCATTCAGGAAAATTCTGAAAGACATTGCCACTTAGCTCTTCAAAAATCAGCCATTACGGAAGAATGGTTTCTATTGGATTTTAAGAGATAGTGTACTTGCTAATAAGGCCAGAGGAGAAGGCACCCATGGCCTGATTCTAGGAACAGGTGAAATAACCAATATATTTTTACTTATACCATATCTGCAGAGCACGGTATAGTGACTTTAGATTTGTCAGAATGGAAACCAAACACAAAGGAGTTATTCAAATGACATGTGAAGTAAACTGAAATAATCTGATTTTGCCGTACTTGAAAATGTTTCTTCTTCAGTTATAAATATCAAAGGTTTTAAAAAATAAACCAGGACAAGTTCAAGTCTCTTGACTATGTCTTATCTCCTTCCATTCAATTTTTATAGTGTTTTCTATAATTACAGTAGTTCACTGCCATTATTATTAAATATATAAGATTTAAACTTAAATATTCAACCCCCAATGATTATATTTTTTTCTCTTTTTACTTTAGCATAATAAAAAATAAAACCTGCTCTTTCAGTTTAAAATTATATAGAGGAATATATACAAAAATACATTTATTACTTTAAGAATCCAAGTAGCAAAAGAAAAGGAATAAAATACAATAATAACAAAAAGACTAGCAGGTGGTTCTATATTTTTATCAGACATTTGATATCTTTAGGTTTCAGTTTTTTATTTTGAAAGATAGAAAAGAAGTCTGAAAGGGGGGGGCTTTTATAAAAGATTGGAGTTAATAAATCCATGTGACTTGAATCTCCCCATTCTGTATCCAGAGCAGTCACTGTTAATTGATAATACATTTTTCACTGGTAGATCATAATAGTGACTCAAAATTTTCATATAATTTTCTGGGCTATCATTATCAACTATTTAGAGTTTCCAATAAAGATGAAACTTACCTCTTATTTATTGATAAGATGAATTATATAGTCTCTTTATGGTCTCTTCCAAATACATACTTATTTTATAAAATTTATCATCATTGTATAAAAGTGATCTCTTGAGATGTACTTAATTGCTCAGTGTCACCCAGGTAGTAAGTACCAGGACATCAATTCAATATAAATTAATCCAAATTAAAAGTCTGTACTCTGACTTATGCTACCTGTGATTGTCAATTTTATGTGTCAACTTTACTGGGATATAGGGGGTCCCAGATAGCTGGTAAAGCATTATTTCTAGGTATGTCTGTGATGGCGTTTCTGAAGGAGATTCACATTTGAATTAGTAGACTGAGTAAAGAAGGTGGCCCTCACCATTGTGGGTGGGCATGATATAAGCCATTGAGGGCTTGCATAGAACAAAAAGGCAGTAGAAGGGCAAATTTGTGCTCTGAATGGAGACCTTCTCCTACCTTTAGACATTGGCACCCTTGGCTCAAAGCCTTTGGACTTAGACTGAATTATACCACTGGCTTTCTTGGTTCTCAGCTCACAGATGGCAGATAGAATGACTTCTGTCTCCATAATCATGTGAGCCAATTCTTATGTTTATTTATTTATAAATAGGAGTTATATGTATATCTCCTATTGGTTTTGTTTCCTAGGAGAATCTTAATATATTATCCATTTTAACTTCTTTAATTATTAAAAAGTTTAAAGTGACCCAAGGTAAAATTACAGTCATAATACTGTACTTATTCTTAGCATCTGAAATTATGGCAATTTTTATAGTAATTTTTGAGTATATACTCTCTGTGAAAAGAACACCCTAAAATAGAGGTATATTTCTTTCTTTTTAGGGATTGTTTCTTTTTAAAATTCAAGGCTGTTGCCATCTGTTCACAACATTCTAATATTTTTTCATCTTTTGCAGTTGACCTTGCTATATGTCACTTGAGGGTTTGGATAAACACACCTAATCCTCCTTTTTATTTTCTGCAAGTGTTTACAGGTAATAGCACTAATAGCTTTCATGCTTCATTAAGTATTATATTTAATTTTCTCTACAAATTAATATGATCTGAGCCATTAGCTGTCTTCTGAGCCTTTTATAGTTGGGAGTTCAAACCCTCAATAATAAACTATTATAACTGATTTTCACAAAGCTGTCATCACAATTCAGAATTCAAAATCAGAGGAAATGATTAGTTTCAATGGCTTAATAATTAACTTTAGTAACAAATAGCATTTTTTGTTGGTTTCCCTGCTATGAGTCTTTTTCTCTTGAAGTTTTTCTATACCCTACACAGATATTGATACTTCATAATCAGTACTCATTACTGAAAAAATCAGCTTAGAATGGCATGGAGTATTAGTGCTAATTTTCTATTCCAATCTTCCATCTAAAGCAGTTATCTACTTTAAAGCTTCCAGCCAGTTTTTCTGTTTTATTTAGCTGGGATATTGAAAAACAGTTTACTTCTTGTAGAGTTATAATTAGTAGATAGTTTTGGTTTTTTTAACTTGAGTCCCTATTGGCTTTTGGAAACTGGCCTTGGTGTTTCCATTTTTATGAATCCCTCCTCTACTCAACAGTTCTCTAAAACTTACTTAGAAATGTTTTTCACCCTCCATAAGTTTCATATTTAAAGAGGTTCGAATTTACCTGGAATTTTTGTATAATTTGTGATTCACAAGTTCTTAGCATTTTTATATAAATCATAGTTTGTCTCAGTTAGCTTTGTATTAAAGAAAGAAAAAAAATGGTTCACAATGGCATCCAGGTCATTCTTTTTCTTACTTGCTGTACAAAACATGTTAAGAAAAAAAAGGTAGGTAATTCTCAAACTCTATCTCCAACATGTCTTCTGCAAGAAGGTAGAGACAAAGAGATGCTAATTGATCTTCAATTTCTTTTTTTCTTCATTGCTTTCTTCCTTCCTCCCTCTCTCCCTCCCTCTCTTTCTTTCTTTTTTTCTTTCCCTCTCTCTCTCTCTGCCTTGCCTTGCCTTGCCTTGCCTTGCCTTGCCTTTCCTTTCCTTTCCTTTCCTTTCCTTTCCTTTCCTTTTCCTTTCCTTTCCTTTCCTTTTTTCCTTTCCTTGCAACTTATCACTCCATTTCAATAGTGAGCTTTTGCAGGCATTGTCTTTGGTGCAGAGGCTTCAGGTGTCTCCATAATTTTACTGTAACTCCACAAAAAAAAACTTAAACCATAAAGGTAAGGATTATAAAATAGTTTTAGCACTTTCAGTATTTAAAATATATAAAAGAAGGTAATGAGGATTTTAAATGTATCTAGAATTATTTTATTTATATATGACTAATATACTTTTATTTATTTCTTTAATTTTTTTTAATGTTTATTTTTGAGAGAAAGAGAGAGACAGAGCATGATCAGGGGAGGGGCAGAGAGAGGGAAACACAGAATCCAAAGCAGGCTTCAGGCCCTGGGCTGTCAGCACACAGCCAGATGTGGGGCTCAAACTCATGGACTGCGAGATCATGACCTGAGCTGAAGTCGGACGCTCAACTGACTAAGCCACGCAGGCGTCCCACAACTAATATACTTTTATAATACTCTTCATTATAAAGGCTGTAGCTTCTAAGTATATGTTTAGACACATATATTTTAGTGCAGAGTGGTTAAACACATGAACTAGGAACTTAAAAAGTCAATTTGAACCAATACTTTAATACTCAGTTGGTATGTCATCTGGGGAATTTACCTAAGAAGATGAGAAAACACCTAGAGAAAGTAACACATGAGGCAAATTGCTTCTACTCTAAATTAGTGATTACCAGCTTCAACAAACTATCAAAAGTGTTTGGTGATCCTACTATATTTGTCATTTACTTTGATCTCCTATTTTTTGTAACATCTATCTCACACTTTACTCAATTTCCACCCCCTTTTCCTTCCTCATCCCAATAGATACTCAAACCTCTCAAAACTCCAAAATTACAAAAAAAAACCCTTAATTTGCATAAACCTAGTTTATGGAACCAAAGATATGAGGGATTCCGGTCTCTGCACACGTCTAAACATCTTCCTCTCCTGACATATTAGCTGCCTTCCCTCCAACTAAAGTAAGTCCTTTAATACAAATGACATGCCTCAGGTCCCCTTTTGGCTTTCTACAATTGTAAAATCTCATCAAAGGCAGGAGGAGAATGAGGTTTTTCTCCTAGAATACGGCAAAGTGTAGAGGCTTAAGAGAAGTGGTAAAACAGTATACTTTGTAGATTAAGGACTCCAGAAGGAAAAAAAAAATGTGAGGATTTTTATCAAGTTTTACCTACAAATGTTATACATAGTAAATGTAATAAAAATGTTCTGGACTTTGCATTGCTGGATATTCTCAGTTTGGTGTATGCCACTTTACTAATATCTCCTAATAAGTGGTATGTAGAACTGAATCCATATGTCCAACTGGGTTCAAAGAGGCTTGGACAAGATCTATACTCTACTTTTGGCCCCTACCCCTACCAATTTCACCCCCGCTTGTATGTTCAAGAACTGAAATTATTCCTCTCCATCATTCTCTGAGACCATACATCCTGCACAAGGCTCAAACTTCCTAATGTTATGTAAGAAACCCCCTTAGTTCTTCATGTAAAGAAAACTTTCCTCTGGGAGAGAATTATATAGTTATATAATTTCCTGATTGCAATGATAGTTCTGACAATTGTTAGGCATTGACTCCCTACTCCTTGTCAGTGGATTTGAGCTTTATAGAGACACTAACGTGAGTTTCGAATGCCTGAGTAGCCCTGATCTGCTCCTTATTGAGAAAAGAAATTAGTAGTTTTGATGAACTTGTCACAGTGTATTCTTGGATAGTGATATGATTTGCTTTCTTGGTAGGAAAAATCTCACATTGTGAGGGCTGTTTGATAAAGTGAATTTTTATTTGTCTTCATTCTCATCTTTTTATTAATATGAAGTAGTATAAAATCTTTACTTATTTATGCTTATTTAACCTAATCATATACATTTAAGAAAATTTTATCAGTATAGTATTATTCTTCCATGATTCTCCAATGAACTCTGTTCTTCAATAACACCTCCCCCAAATTTAGTGAAATTTGCTAGAAACAAGAATGCTTGGGTTATTTTATGGCCAATTTAATTCTTGACCTCTTCACTTACACTGTCAAAAATGTCAATTACAGTCAAAGGGCTTTTTTAAAGTTCTCCTTTTCGGTAAATGTAGGATAGGTTATTACTTTAGTCTACATTAACCTTTGGCCAAACTGTCATACCTCCTGAGTATAAAATGATTAACAATATGGCCCATTATAGCTTTCACTTTAAATAAAATGGAATAGCTTATTAAGAGAGTTGTTTTTAATTTTAAATGTTTTTAAACAATATATATATATATATATATATATATAATCTAGTAATTACATATTTCTTACTTATGTTTAGGTAAACCATTTATTTTTATATTTGTATTATATGTCAAAATGTCTGTGGTTAATCTCACTCCAAAACAACCAGCTTCCTTTGTCTTACCACCCACCCTCTGCCCCTCATCCCCCCGCCAAAAACCTTCAATTTGTCTACTTTTTTTAACTGACTTCAGGATCTAATTATTAGATAGTTCATTTGCCAATATCAATGATGATATTAAACTATTATATTATAGAATATGTGTTGTATTTATGATAGATATTATTAATGTATATATACTACGTGTGAATATATATTATTGCTTCCTCTATTCATTAATTATGATCTCATACTCAATTAAATATCATCTAGTCTTATATATTTCTTATTTGTGAAGACAGTTATGGACACAAGCACACTCAAGAGAACGAGGTGGCTATTGTTGGTAGTAGCAGCTGGTAAAAGTTGTAGTAGCTGGTAAAAATCTGACACTGGGTGATCACAAGGGCAGAGAAATGAATTGAATTTAAAGAGTATTGACGTGATACACGAAGGAAGTAAATTTCTGTGTGTTCCTATGTTAGAGGTAATTTGAAAGCAAATACGGGATCAGCAAAGATGCAGAAATCATCACATTGCTGCTGGAGCCTGACCAAGAGGCTCCTACCATTTTATGGACGCAGAAGTCAGAAGAAATAGGGTCTGGAGTGGAAGTGGAAATATACTGAATGAGAGTGGAGAAAATTATCTTAGTCAAAGGCCCCAGTAAAAAGACCTCTGAAAAGAAGCACTTAATTTGGACATGCAAATATGCAGATGAGGAGAGCTCTGGAGGTGAGGCTGAGTCCTTGACTGCAATCCTCTGAGAGACTACAATGCACCTGCTGTGTAGTAAACTGGTGGGTGGGATAGAGTGGGGGCCAGCTTCCCCCCTGACACCTCCCAAGCAAAATGTTGGTAATTACCTATGGTTAGGCCTGAACTAGCATGCAAGATTTGGGCCTGGTTTGAGACTCCTCACTTCCTTACTGGTGTGAGCTAGTCTTTCAGTCTTTTTATCTATGAAAAAAAAAATACCTACTTTGTAAATTGTATATGAGATTAAAATTAGGTAATATATATAGCATTTCTGAGCATGGTATGTATCCTAAACTGCATAAAGATGAGCTATTATTGGCTTCAAAAAAGCTGGAACTTTTCAGAATATGTCATTAAATATTAAAGGAGAAAAATTATAATTACATATAATTACATGTGGATATTAAAAGAAATAAAACAGCTGAAAGAATATAAGCTTGAGTATCATAATAGTTGGCTTTAATTGGCTATGTCATTTTGTATCTTAGTATATTTGTACTTTTGTTATATTTATACACTGGCCCAGTGGTTAAATTCAATTTTTCATGTCCCTTGATTTATATCAGCCTCTTCAAGATGTATGCTTCATTGTCAAACCCAGAATCCCAGAGCTGACTCTAAAAATTTCAGAATTTCCATGGTTGAAGCAAGAGATAGATTTTTTTTTTAATTTTTTTTTTTAACGTTTATTTATTTTTGGGACAGAGAGAGACAGAGCATGAACGGGGGAGGGGCAGAGAGAGAGGGAGACACAGAATCGGAAATAGGCTCCAGGCTCTGAGCCATCAGCCCAGAGCCCGACGCGGGGCTCGAACTCACGGACCGCGAGATCGTGACCTGGCTGAAGTCGGACGCTTAACCGACTGCGCCACCCAGGCGCCCCAAGAGATAGATTTTTATTTTCCAATTGAACTAGTGCCTACATTCTTACTCTCAAGCTCCTTATTTATTTTAAAAGACAAAACAGTTTTTCTAAGATTACTGTCAGGGATGAAGGCATTCTTTAGGAAGATAAAGGCTATGCTATGAATAGGTTATCTTCTATTCATAGGTTTGTAGTTTTACTCCTACAGACATAGTTGGGCTATGATACCTTAACACAATAACATAGAACTTAAAATAAAAAAAGTAATAAATTGAACAGCATACATAGCACCTGGCTTGACAGAGCAGATGATTACTAGGATACCCAAAAGTTTAGATTATTATTTAATAGATAAAAGTAGTTCCCACTGATGAAGTTTTGGGGTGATGGTGGGGTGGTCTGGAGCCGATGGCCAAGAAAGAATTCTTGAAGATGTCTTTGGTGCAAAAAGGTGATTTTACTAAAGCACAGGGACAGGACCCATGGGCAGGAAGAGCTGCAATGGGGTTGTGACAGATAACTCATTATACACCCTCAGGTTGGGAGGGGGTCAGAGATAGACTAAGTCTCAAAGGAATTTTGGAAGCAAGGTTTCCAGAACCTTGAAGATACTAGCTGTTGCTAGGGAAATGCCATTTATTACCATTTAGTAAAACCTCAGCCATGAGACCCTTTAAATGTATGTTGGGGGGGCCATAAGCTTGGAGTATGATTGCCAGCATATATCTTGGGGAAGTTGAGATAAAAGAAGTAGACTTACAGGATCCTGAGGTTTGGATAATGTTAAACTAGGGTTCTCTTTTGCCCCTAGCAAAAGTGTCCTCATCTGAGACAGCTGAGCTCCTAGTAGGAGGTCACCCTGCTGGTTTCAAGGACTTATCAAAGGACTATAGGCAGTAAGGGAATTTAATTTCTCATTTGCATTAGTTTCCCACATCACCATGGCAAGTACTTAAATCCCCTTCCCTTGTTCTTTGGGTAGCCATGGGTGTCCAAGGAATATCATACATATTCCACCTGGGAGGGGGGGAAGTGGTGTTTCAGCTGTATTTTGCCCTCAGCTTGCCCCACACTCCCTCATCACCCACTACATACTGAAAATTGATATGTTTTTTTAGTAGAGTTTACTATTATTTTTACATACAGAAATATATATTGCTTTTTTCAATTGGAACTCATTTAACTGTTTAAAATGATATATGTATCTTTCTGAGCACTATCTTACATAAAGTAATTAAGCCTGTTTTCCTAAAGAGAAATCCTTAACAAAATGCTAGCAAGTAAAATCTATCTAAAAAAAAGTTCATAATCATTAACTGATGTTTATTTCAGGAAATCAAAGTTAGTTTAACATGTTAAAATCAATTAGTGTGCATTCCCAAATTCATAGAGTAAGGGGAGAATCATATGATCATCTCAATACGTGCACAAACATAATTTCCCCAAATTCAACACTTGTTGCTGATAAAAACAAACAAAAACACTTTCAGAAATTAGGGAAGGAAATTTCATTTATGTGATAAAGAATATCCATGAAAAATATAAAGTTAATATCATATTTAACTAATAAAAGACTGAATGCTCATGCAATTAATGAGTCTAACAGTCCCATAATCTGCTGTCTGCAAGCTGGAGACCCAGGAAAGCATTTTTTGTAATTCCAGTCAAAAGTCTGAAGACCTGAGAACCAAGGAAGCCAATGGTATAAATCTTAGTTCAAGGTCAGGAATGGCTGATGTACCAGCTCAAGCAGGCGAGCAAGAAGGGTGAATCCTCCCTTCCTCCCTTTTTTTTTTTTTGTTTTATTTAGACCTTCAATGGATTAATGGTGCCCATTCTGGGGAGAATAATTTACTAAATTCATTGATTCAAATGAATGTGTGTGTCTTCCACACACTCATGTATTGGGAAAAGCAAAGGAGTTTATTATTTCCTTTAAGTAATTCCAAAAGGAAAAAAGGAAAGCAGCCCTTTACCTGGCCTCCTGTGTTTCGTGTACTATTCAGAATTTGCGTTCCAATCCTATGAAACTATATAGAGTTGCCAGTTGAATCCCAGCATTCTAGATATTTTAAAGGAAATTTCTGAGATCAAGGTAAACCTTTGGTCTGATTACAAACACCATGATTTTAGTCCACTACCTTTTTTGTTGTTGTTGTTGTTGTTGTTGTTGTTGTTGTTGTTGTTGTTGTCAGAAGACATACTAGTAACTATAGACTGCTCCTGCTTGCTTCCTGGTCATTATAGGGTGAAATCTAAGGTAGGGCTTCCTTGGCTTCTTAATCCACAGTAACTGAGTTGTATTTTAGACCTCACCATAATCTGACCTTTTTTAATCAAGGAAATAGAAGTCAAGAAAATAAAAATAGTGCAATAATCAGGATATTGAGATATCAAATTGGGTCTTTGATACCATTAACTCTAAAGCTTTCACAGTTTGGCTTTCAGTTAAATTTAGGCCCAGAAGTTTTTGATATGATAACAGCAACAATAAAAAATCTTGGAACAATTCTAGTTAAAGTAAGTAAAAGTGGTATTTGGATTTCATTAAGTTCTTTATGAAAAAAACATAATTTTTAAAATGACTGCTCAAGTTTAAAATAATATAAATAGTTAAGATGGTTTCTAGAGTATAAGAAATCGATATGATATTTGATTTAATAATGAATTGGGCAGGAGTTTTATGTTTTCTTGGCCAGGAAGTCACATTCACCTTTGTGAATTACAAGCAAGAAAGACAGATGAACAAGTTGTTATTAGGAGACTTTTCAAGAATCTGAGGTTCATAGTATGTCCCTGGTATATCACAAAAGCTTTATTAAATCTGTAGTAATATCCTAGCATAAAAGTGGAATAATCATGGGGTGCCTGAGTGGCTCAGTTGATTAAGTGTCTGACTCTTTATATTGGCTCATGTTCTCATGTTTCCTGAAAGTAAGACTGAGCCCCGGGTAGGGCTCTACTGACAGCATGGAACCTCCTTGGGATTCTCTCTCTCTCTCTCTCTCTCTCTCTCTCTCTCTCTCTTTCTCTCTCTCTCCCTCTCTTTCTGCTCCTATACCTCTCAGATGCTCTCTCAAAAATAAACATCTTTTTTAAGTGGAATAATCACAAAAGACTAAATTAAATTTCACAGCACTGTTTAAGAAGCCAGGGTTTACTAACAAAAACGTTTCCCTAAGAATGTTTAAATTTAAGAAATGTTACTTAAATAGTTCAACTTCAGTTGTCAATTAAATTTTCTTATAGACCCAGGCCCTGACAAAAATGGTTAAGAAGGAAAAAAAAAGGCACTAGTGAATGGCTATGTGCTTAGTATATTTATAATTTATATATGATATATACCCTGGGTAAAGTAGGTTCCAGAAATGGAAGGGCAGAATTCAGAGTGGAAAAGGTCAGAAATGTTTTTCGCAAATGGCATGGCCTGTAGGAATGAATATGGAGCGTCTGTCCAGGAGAAGCTGTATTTTTCCTTTTTGTCATTGAATAGAGTACACTCTGCATAAAGACTGTAGGATTCCTCTGCTGCTAATTGTCACTACTTGCAGTGTGACAAATTATTGGCTTCAGTGGAAATGGCTGGAATTCTCTACCTTTAATTAAAGCAATCTTATTATTTCTCTAGAGTTTCATTTTATTAACTTTTCGACATAGATAAATGTAAAGAATTAATCACGCACTGTATCATAGCTAGCACATATTTTTGATTTCAACAATTTTTCAGGGAGTATAAATTATTTTAAGAAAGGCAGGCTATAACCAATGATTATCAAAAATCTATCTTAAATCATTTGTTACTTGATATTTAATGCAATAATATTTTGTATCAAACTGTATATGCCCCCAACAAACAGCTAATGACAATGTGATAAGTAAATATATTAAATAATGCTGAAACTAATACTTGAGGCTGAATTTTTTTCTTTTCTTTTTTTTTTTTAATTTTTTTTTAATGTTTATTTATTTTTGAGACAGAGAGAGACAGAGCATGAACGGGGGAGGGGCAGAGAGAGAGGGAGACACAGAATCGGAAACAGGCTCCAGGCTCTGAGCCATCAGCCCAGAGCCTGACGCGGGGCTCGAACTCACGGACCGCGAGATCGTGACCTGAGCTGAAGTCGGCCGCTTAACCGACTGCGCCACCCAGGCGCCCCTGAATTTTTTTCTTATCAATCAAAAATTCCATGGGGCCACATGGATCCAGTATACTCAAGTATTTCGTGGGGCTAAATCAGCATTCCTTCTGACCCTGATTTAATAACCATATGGACAAGAGCACTAAATTATTTTACAGAACTGTTGATGCTAGAAGTAAAGATGCTATTATAGAGCTTTTAATTTAGTGCGTGATCAAAATTTGAAATGTAGCAGAAAGATTTGAAGGAGAAATTTAAACATTTTAAGTATCTGACAAGTCTATCTAATTAGGGCACATATATGTTGAAATTGGACGGAAAGATTTTTCTAGGTGCTTCCTTCAAAAATATAATTTATTTCTTTATTCTGTAACATACACATTTTTGGGGTAATGTGTTTGTTTGTTTTTTTTTTTTTGAGTACTGAGTGCTGATTTTAACTTCTTTTTAGAAATAGTTGCATTTGGTTTTGCTAGGCAGTTTGCTATGTTGAGGTTGTTTTTAAAGTATTATTAAAGTGTCAAGATATTTGAAAGTATATGTAGCAACTCTTAATATAGCACATTAAAGGATATTCATAATTGGTTTGCTAGATGTTGTGTGGATATTAAAATATGGAGCACAACAAGAGAGCAGAGGATGGGCTGCTTTAATGAATCAATTCTTTAAATGGGTAGAAAATATACAGGCAACAACCTGGAAAAGGATGTTGCTTACTCCTTATTTATGAACATGTTGATCCTTTAAAAACAATTGATTCCACCTTATGGAATGCTTTATATAAAATGGATATGACTATTTTATATTTTCTTGTATTATATAATGGATTCCATTAGTATTTGAGACCCACTTACTCAATACTTACATGTGTCAGAGATTTTCTTAAGTCCTAAAATAATATGAGAGTCTCTTCCCTCAAGATTATTACTTTTTGGTAGGGAAGGTAAACATAAATCATATAATTAAATATTATTTATATATCCATTTGATAAATGCAAAATTAAATATTTGCATTATTATAAATATTTATTTCATGGAAATGTATGCCAAAATAAATTAAAAGGCATCTGAATTAACACAGTTTAAAATTTCCTTTACGGATTCATATTGCTAAATTAAGGCTTGTATTAAACCAAATAGCAACATATGTAGCCATCATAACTATAATTTTTTTTGTGGGGGAGAGATTGATTATCAATCTCTTTTTTTCTTCTCCTAGTTAGAGGTTACTGGGGACTATTTGAGCTGATATTAGTGTATGTATTGTTTCTTCTTTTTGCCTGTCATCTTTTGTGTTCCAAACCTATGTGCTGCCAATATTGATCTCTGGATATCTATAGGTGTGTAAAAGACTTGGATCACAGCAGATAAAATTCTCAATATGTTTAAAGTTGCTTAAGTTCAATTTTAAATTACAAGATTTGTAACACACACACACAAACACTCATATTTCTCTCCTTTTATCGTGCTGGTTTTAGGTTGGAAAACTGGCCCAACCTCTTTTGGCCACACTGGCCATATTGAAAATAGACATTACGCTCTAGTGTTTTGTTTTGTTTTGTTTTGTTTTGGGGGGGGGGCAGTCATTACATGCTCCTGTCAATCAAATTTGTTTTTCTTATTTAACATCTTCAACGTGTATACCATAACTAGCTGGTTTTAGGTATATTCATTGAATGGGTTGTAATGGTGGAATCAAAAATACTCAATTTAGAAAAAGAGAGATAAACTTAAAATGGTAATTCAGAATCAAATGAAGCCAAACTTCGCTTAATATTCAGTTTTTAGTATAGGCCTTCCAGTGGATTCAACTTAGCCCTTCAAATCTGGTGTGGAGTGCTTTTATTTTTGTCTATTTCCTTAGGAGGTGTTTTAGTTGTTTTGGTAGCCTGTGTGGGATTGAGGGTCTCATGGGAAGATGTTATAAATCTTGCTATTTTATGTTCATTTTATGGATGGAGGTGGCAAAATGCTATTGAAAGTGGACAAATTTACAAGATAGAAACCCATTAAAATGTCAGATTTACTAATATCCTATTCACCACATATTTCAGATTTAAAAACAAAAGAAGAATGCGTATTCTTTCTTTTTACAAACTAACCATTCTTGATGTCTTTGTATAAGTTAGCTAAATAAAAATGGGTTTTTGAACTTAATATGATTTTATCTAAGTGAAATTCAAAATAAGTGTACTGATATCAGGCTAAATCTATTATTTTTGAGCACTTTTAACATTTAGAGAAGTTTTATTGATTTTGTTGACTGATCTTTTATATTAATGTGTTTCATAAATATAAATATTTTATATTTATATAAATTATATATTATATTTATATAAGTATATTTTATATATTTTATTTCATGAAATAAACTGGTGCTATAAAATTAAAACTGGAGAAATAGACACTATCTAAATTCTATTACAAAATCTTGAAAATAAAAATGAATGGGCATTACAGTGCAAATTTAAATATGTTATAAAGGTTTATATCTGGTAAATGTGAGCACTAATTTAACAAATATATTAACCTATGAAAGAAATCTGTATATAATTTTCTCCAGGTAAATGTAATAGTATTTTAGACTAAAGGTTGAAAATTGGCTTTTAAATCAGAGTCTATCATTGTGACCATAAGCAGTTTACTGCTGTCAGGATCATATCCTCATTTTTTATAATTCAATTGAAGAGGTTAGAGTACATAAACTATATATTCTGCTGAAAATCTGAGCTTTCTATGAGTCTTCAACTGATTGGCTCCACATCTCCTTTTTCAAAATATAAAGTAAAGTAGTCCAACAGGAGTGCTCTATGTTTTTTTTTTTCCTTTTAAGTATCTTTATTTTTAACTGTCTTCCATATCTTTAAAATAAGGTATATTTTTAAAGATACTTACTATTTTAAAGTCTAAAAAATATATCTTTCAATAGTGACCAAGTGTATTTTCTTAGTATATCTCTTGTTAAGTTTTTGTGATTCAAAATTAAGTTGAGACCAGGGTGATGTTACTACTTGATATATAAATTATGCCTACGACTTACACTATGCCATCCACAGTCAACAAATTTATCAGTAATAGGAGAGGGACACTTAAGAGCATTTATTTAGTATGTATTGTCCTTGCATTGTGTCCTCCCGTGGTGAAAGGGGAAGGGGAACTCTGTAGTCTCTCATAAGGGCACTGACCTTATGCATGAGGGATCCACAGTCATGACCTAAACACCTCCCTAGGCCATATCCCTAAATACCATCACACTGGGTATTAGGTTTCAGCATATGGATTTTGGGGGACACAAACATTCAGTCTATAGCATAGTGACCAAAGAATAGCATATGATATCTCTTCTGTACCATTCCACGCAGAAAGATGCAAGGCAGGGGAAAGGAAATACCAGAAAGTTTGAAGGTCTAGATTCTTGTCTTTGATTTGCATGTACTCCTTTTGTTTTGTTGTGACCAAACTGTGTACCCTCTATCAACCACAGAGTTCTCACTTAGCCCCAGGATAATCCTTAAGGTCTCATCAACCTCTAAACTGTCAATTTGTGGGGCACCTGGGTGGCTCAGTCAGTTAAGCATCTGGCTTCAGACCAGGTCATGATCTCACGGTTCATGAGCTCGAGGCCCACATCAGGATCCTTGCTTTCAGAACAGAGCCTGTTTCACATCTTCTCTCTCTCTCTCTCTCTCTCTCTCTCTCTATCTTTGTTCTTCCTCTGCTGTCTCTAAAATAAACATTTAAAAATAAAAACAAAATGTTACCTTATTAATTTGACAATAGATTAAAGTAACATGAAACTTGAATGGTCAAAATAACATGAAAAGTTATCATAATGTGTATGAAGACCCATGGATTGTTCCTATCATGAAAGAATGCATATTTTACATTTTAATTATCCTTTCTAGAATATCATCTTAAAATATATTTTATTATTATTATTATTATTGTTATTATTATTTACTGCTTGGAGAAGGTAACAAAGCTTGAGTGCTTCACATAGGGATATATTTATAATATATTAAAAACCATGTCCTGATATGACAATCATTTTGGGGGGTACGTAATGAGCATGTACCATTTTCTTTCAAATTTCACTTCTGACTACAATCATCTACAAATACATGTGCAAACATGCCTACTCTTTGGATTTCCAGGGGCAACTGTAAAGAATTTTAAAAATAAATCCCCTTACAATCTCTCATGCAGTGGATATGTGCTACAGCAAATTACTGTGGAGAGAGAAATGATAAATCACATTGTGGTTTCATTAATTCCATAGTCTGCTAAAGAATTCATACAAAAGAAGCTGTTAGCAAATTTTACTGTTGAAGGGCAAGTGGTATTAAAGTATGTCAGATAATATGGTCAGATACAGCAACCTGATTTCCAAACTAGAAAAGTTTTCATGAAAATTATGGATAGTTGCTCAGATAAGCCAGAAGAGGAAGGGGGAGCCTAGTTGTCCACCATTAGTACATTTCATTAAATTTAAGAATTTGAGCACTTAAGGTAAATCAGAATAAAGATAAAAACTGAAAGCCATACACCTTTCAATCAAAAACAGGATTAGGAGCTAATATTGAACTAGAGAGAGTCTAACTTAAACAGGCTAGCCTCTAAACTTTTGGAGCCCACTGAGAGTGGAACTTTATGAATATGGAAGCATTTCTGTATGATAGCCATGCTCCATTGGCACATATTTCCAAAGAGTATTACGTAGCCAATCATCACTTCTTTCTATTGCTTTCTTATAGATAATTAAATGTCTAGGGGCTGCTAATATTATTAACTCTTTGAAATAAGCCATTGTGTCTTCTGAATAGTGGCAAAATCAGTAAGGCACTTGGGTGGATTTTTACATCACTGGAAAGTAATCAGTCAAGACACGGTAGTCCTGCTTAGCACATGACTGACGTTAAAGAGGTTTATTACTTCTGAAAATGCCAAGTCCTTGTAACAGCTTACTGAATGTCCCTGCCACTAGAAAGGTCAGTGTGTAAGTTGTGACTAATACTGTTGTCAGAAAGCTCATATATTTCAATGCCATTTTTTTATTGTACCTTTTGTTTGGTGAAAGTTGTCTTATTTTTTATCCACTTGAAAAACCGGATAATAGATAGAATTCATTTACAATCACAGGGCTTGATTAAATGCATTCTGCATTAAATGAATCAAACTTACTGGCTCGCTTTCTTTAACTGTCTGTTGAAGTGTTTAAGGTTACACTGTGAGTGATCAACAAATAGCTCTTGAATAAGATGCTATGCTGACACCTTTGCTAGACCTAAGAATGATTTCTCTGATGAGCCTGCATCAAGATAAGGGTCTTTGCTTCAGCTATGAAGGTTTCAATACTTGGTTTGGATTAGAAGGGGGAAAATGATGTTTTACTTATAGCTAGCATTTCTCTTTTTTTAATATTTGTTTATTTATTTTGAGAGGGAGAGAGAGACAGAGAGAGGCAGACAGAGTGGAGAGAGGGAGAGAGAGAGAGAGAGAGAGAGAGAGAGAGAGAGAGAGAGAATCCCAAGCAGGTTCGGTTCTGTCAGTGCAGACCAGGATGCAGGACTTGAGCTCACAAACCGTGAGATCATGACCTGAGCCAAAATCAAGAGTTGGATGTTTAACTGATCTAGCCACCCAGACACCCTAGCTAGCATTTCTTAAAGATCCTTTTATAGGTAATTATATAAATTCACGAGCACGGTTCTATCTAAATGTCTGTGGTATTGGTACAATACCTGGCATATGATGCTTATACAACACGTATATGATAAATGGGAGATAAGCAAATGATGGCTGAAAAAAATAGCAGGCTTTATTCTTCTTTAAATTCTGTGCAATATCATACTCAAATATACTACATTTATATAGCCTATTTAGTTTCTTCAGCTTGAAAGTCTCCAATTCACATTAACCAGAGAGTGATTATTGATGTTGTATATGATCTTGAAATCCCTTAAAGTACCTGGAAGTGTTGCTGTAGGAGAGAAAGGAAAACGATCTTACAATACTTCTCTGAAGTTGGTTTATGTATTTGAATCATATTTCAGTATGCTTATTTTTGAAAGAAAGCATAACATATTTTCTGGGGGAAAGATTGCTTGAAATGTGTTTCCTATACTCTCTATGGGCCCTCAGTTTCTTATCTGAATATAACTTTGAAACTTTGTAAGACATGATAAGGTAACTCTACCTTAAAGTCCAGTACACTGGCTTAGTCTCAATAAAGTTTTCCTATCCCCTTTAAGAAAGTTGTCTGACCCTGAAATCTGACAGATTAAAGTACTCCAGAGTATGGTGATTTTTTTTTTTTTTCAGGAGAGGCAAATTTTATAACTTAGGAATAGATGTCTGCTACATTGATGCAGTTGACCTCTGGTGATAGTCTGTCCTCAAATAGTGTCTACTATTATCATTTATATCAAACAAAAAAAAATCAGAGGAGGCAGGGGAGGTTAGTGGCATTTGTCCGTGGTCGTGCAGAGACATCTCAGGTAATTTCTTGAGCCTCTGATGTATTATGCTCTCAGTTTTAATTTTCTTCTGCTGTTTCTGCATCGACTAAAGAAGGAAAGCAATTATTTTCTCTAAAATTTACAAGGAAATGTAAAAATAAGATCAAATAACCTATATTTAGCAAAGTAAAAAAAAAATTAAAAATGTGGCGGCTTTTAATTTTAGAAGATTGGCCTGGCATATGATAGGTGTTCTGTAACAGATTTTTTTAGTATGTTAAATGTTCCCATATCAAATTACATTCTCTTCTAACTTTTAAAGAGTTCTAAGATAAAGTTTTCATATATACTTAGATTGAAATGAGCTTTTATGTGAAGTAAAATGAACATAACACGGAGGTTTAAATATCTTTTGCTTATCACTGAATCCATGCAACTAAGAAGCAGCATTTGATTGTGAATGTAGGGTGTGGTAAGCAGAGTACTTCTTACTAGCTGTTTGTAATGCAGACGATATGAAAGGGGAACAGGGATTCCAACCGTGAGATTTCAGTGCTGTGCCAGTCTGCCAACATCTCGTTATGAAATCATAGATGAGGGAAGTAGGGTCTCTGGACATCTGATAAATCTTCTTGAAAAAAAAATTAATGTTTATTTACTTTGGAGACAAAGAGACAGAGCACAAGCGGGGGAGGGGCAGAGAGAGCCAGAGCCAGAATCTGAAGCAGGCTGCAGGTTCTGAGCTGTCAGCACAGAGACCGATGTGGGACTCGAACCCATGAAACATGACATCGTGACCTGAGACAAAGTCAGACACTTAACCGACTAAGCCACCCAGGTGCCCCTGATAAATCTTCTTTTCACTGAACATATTGCAATGGACACTATCTGAAACCCTGTTATCAATAATATCTTTAATTTTAATCTCATGAGAACTGGGCCAAAATATTGGTCAAAATTAAATTTTGAAGTATGTATGATATATTTACACACATATATGTTTTTATATATGTTTTTTCTATTTCATATATACAATGAAAAATCACTTCCATGTATAACATATATGTGTTTTTTTTTCTATTTCTTTTGTTTGCTATTATTTTTTTTTCTTATTTCTAATCCTATGTCCCCACTACTATAAACACATATACTGGGAAGAAATTTAAAAAGCCATAGCATACATAGATTTTTTTTGTGGTTAATGAGGTATGCAAACCTGTCAAAATAAACATTATTTCAAAATATTTGGTCAAAATAAATGAAACAGGTTTTTTATTTTCAACTGAATAGACAATATCATCATACCTTTTGGTATTGGAATGATGTCAGCATGCCTCCAGATTACATGAATGACGACATAAGTGATAAATGGTAGAATAAAGCACTGATACAGATTCCCTATTTGGTAAACCATAGAGATAATAAGTTCAATTTTAAGGAAAGGCGTTCAGTGATAACAGATTGGAACAGATATGAGTTTGTAGTCTCTCGGCTCCGAATCCAACCTTCTTTCCCTGTTTTGTGAACCCTGCACACATTTCTGCCTGTGTGCTTTGTTAGGCGTTATTTCCAATAACAAGTGCTAGAGGTGATAATGCGAGGTGACAGTGGCAAGGCAGCACTTTCCTTCTGATTGGGGTGCTGTTTCCATACGGTCCTTTGCCTCGACTGAAGTTTGCCTCAGCTTCATGAGCCCTCACAGACCAGGTCTAGACTCACGTTCACAGTAACTGTGCTCTTACTTGTAAGCTGTGCTGTCTCTACTTGGCTGGCTACTTTTACAGGTGAACTTCAACTATCGTTAGGTCCTGACTAGTATGTGGTTGCTTGTGGAAAAGGTCCAGCACTGACCTCAAGCAACTGTCTCCCCAGTGGGCAGCTTACTTCTATAGACAAGTTCCCATCTGCCCCCTTCCGTTGGCAATGGCAGACTATTTCTGTGAATTGGCGTGACCCACATCCTCTGGAAAGCTTCTTTGCCACAGGCAGACTGCTTGTCCCCATGTAGTCATGCGTTCTTTAAATCTCAGCGTTCTTTGAAATCTCAGCATTTAATGAAGAAATCTCTCCTAAGCCCTCAATTTCTTTCACTGTCTGATATGTTCCAAACTAGTGGTATAGTGCATTTATTTGCATATGCCAATTCTGGCCTCCTTGGAGTCCTCCTTACCTCTTATGGTAGGTGAATGCTTTTTATACGTTAATGATTCTTTTAGAAAATGTTCCTTGTTTAAATTACTGGTATATTTTTTGCCTCCTGACTGGACTTTGATTGATAGAAAGATATAATGGAAATCATTTGCTTCTGTTAAGTCATTCAGTTCTCATATTTTTGGAAGTATATGTATAAAAACAAAACAAAAAATGGAATGAGTATATGAATGTTAGGAAAAGAATACAACATTGTTGAAAAATATTTGTCAGAGAAGAAACTTGACATCCTTGGACACTGGCATGGCTTCCTGAGGAATAAGTACCTCTTTCACTTGCCAAGAGCCAAGATATCTAAACAGGGCTTACGCACTGGACAAATACATTAATCATACTGTCAATAGTGACAACCAATTTCATCTTTTAAAAAATAGCCAGGTAATTATGGTTTTTTGACAATTCTACTTAGCAACATTTTAATGTTTTCTTCTGTCAATGTATCTTGCTTCTTTTTAATGAAGGTAAGAAAAAAGGGTAGAATGTTAGATTGAGCTTGTATAGTATATGAGAGAGAGAGAGAGAGAGAGAGGGAGGAAAACTTATTAAAATAAACCTTGGCCTTTATGTTTCATTCACTGGCATATCTCCCAGCAAAATACCGCAGAAAGTAAATTGAACAGAGATGAACTCCCATTTGGTTAGTCTGGGAGTTTTAATTGACTTTACCTTCTCTTCTTCTCAACTTGGCTTTTTATTAACGCTCTATCTACTTTTTCTTTATATCTAACTAACTTCTGTTCAATGTGAAAAGCTGAAATATCCCTACTAGACAAACATCTGAGCTTACTGAATCAACAAATTGTGGTTAGCAAGTGATAGGTTAGAACTGGAAGAAGCCTTTTAGTTGTCTACTCAAATCCTCAATTTCATGGAAAAGGATGACAAAATTAAGGAAATTAACTCAAATATAAACAATGATGGTTTGACATGGGAATGGATGATAGGCATTTAGATCCTTTGGGTGGTGTTCAATTCCATGAACTTAGCTCTCTGCTTATCATATACTCGTGATGATATCAATCTATGTGAATCTCAAAGTACATCAGGATTTTGCTCAGAAAGCAAAACTACTTATATGAAAGAAATTTTTGTTGATATTACATATATTTGTGACTCCAGAATACATGGAATACTAGTGTAATGGTTTGAAGCCATAAGGACCCTCTACACTTCAAATTTTCATTCTTTACTTCATTCAACAAGCAACTATTAAACAACTCTAATGTGTTCCTGGTGTTGACTAGGCATTGGGGAAGGGGAAAGAAAATGAAAAGAGACAAGCAGGAATGTTGGTCTTTGATTTCAAAAATTCTAAAGCTTATATTTAAAAAAATAAGTGTATTTGGTAAACATTAGGACATCTAAAATAAAAATAAAGTAGTATAATTCTAAGTAATAAATTAAATGGGTCATATATTCTAAACAGAAAGAAAATAACGACCATGATAGAGAGGTAGATTTAATCGGGAAGGTTTTCAGGAAGGCTGAATAACATAATGAACACAAGGTGAAGAGGAGAAAATTTAGGGAAAGTCTTTTCAAATGATAAAACTTCAACAATTCAGGAAGAATGAATTATAAGGAAAATGATAGATGAACCAATGTACATGAAATATAATTAATAATTTGATAAAGTGATTTAAAAATATCTATCTGCAGTGTAAGAGAAGGAACGTGATTAAAAGTAGATAGACATAACATAATTTTACTGATGATAGATGATAGATAGATAGATAGACAGACAGATGATAGATAAACTTAGCTACATCTGTATTTGTATATACAGGTACATCTGTCTACTATGGACAGTATTTGAGGCCACTTGCATCATAAAGAGTAATTGTACTATTTCTAATGGCTGACTTCTTGGTCAAATTTCTAAATTTAACATATAGGGGAGAAAACATTAAGCACTCCATGCTTCAGTCTCCCCAAACGTAAAAGGAGGTGTCTGTGGCACTTACTTATAATGTTATTGTGTGGATAAAATGAGGTAACTTCTATAAAGTTTAGCATGGTAATGGTCACTCCATAAGAATTCCCTTAATGTTAACTATTTTTAATAAGATTCAAGATAAACCATTAAAATATAAACTTGAAACAATAGTTCAATTTCTTTAAATCAATAAGTTTTAAAAGTAAAGGACTTAAAAACCCAAAGGTTATAAATAAAATAAATACCTACTTCACGATAGATTTATTGTCATCACAAAAGTTTTGAAAGCATATTGTTTCAGCATTTAAGAGACTGAACTAAAAAAAATGATATCTAAAAAAATCCACATCTCTTGGGAATATCAGGGGGCTGGGTGTGAGGAACAGTTGTGCATTTCAGTTAGGTTGCGTTTTTGTTGTTTTCACATGCTCCAAACCACTGTGTTTTTTGTTTTGTTTTGTTTTGTTTTTGTTTTTGTTTTTGTTTCTGTTTTTCCTACTATGGAGTTTTTTCATTTATTTTTCATTACCTGCCTGATCCCAATGTTTTTGTCTTTGTTTTGTTTTGTTTTGTTTTTTGTTTTTTAATCTACCACCTCCAGTTAATCTAATACTGAAGACTCTACCAAATAAAGATCTGCATCTGACTAGTGAGGGAAAATAAACAGAAAAAGTATGTCCTAAAAGGAGGGGGATCACTACAGAAAACTTGAAGATACATTTGTATTTGAAAACAGCATTCCCAGAGGTAACCTTTGGTTCTCTTACTTTAATATGTTGCTTATAAAGTATGCATTTCAATCAGGATGTAAGATGATGTTACCATAAATAATTCAAGTCAGTCATCCACTGTACACCATTTAGTATAAAAAGCTAACTGATAAAATATGTAGAATGATCATTTAAATTTTGGACAGCAGACAAGCATTGAGCCAATCATGTACTGATGCTTACTTTCAACAGACTGCATGTTTCTGCCTACATTGATTAGCACGATGAAAGCCATTGCTTCTTAAAACTATAAATTTTTGAATTGATTTATTTTTTTGGTGAGGTGAAACAAAACAATTCTCGTATGTTTTCTGGTAGTTGTACCTCTTCTTAGCGGTCAGTTACGTAGGGGCATCTGCGTATATCCAAATTGGGTTATGTATGTTACTATTTGGGTGGTCTAATGGTTTACTTATGGAAAACTATAGAGTTAGGAACTTATTTGAAAGTCAGTTGCTGATTTATTTTCTAGCTTTATTTCCATATGTAAAAATATGTAAATTGTTTGAGGGCCAAGTGCAATGGACATTTCCAAGGATGAATGGTTGCTCCAATAACATGTACCAATTGAATGAATATTTTCCCTCAAATACCAGTTATATTCTCATGGCCATGATATCAATGTTAGAAAACTAAATGGTCAATTAGGGGTACCTGGGTGGCCCAGTTGGTTAAGCATCTGACTTTGCCTTAGGTCATGACTTCACGGTTCATGATTTCCAGCCCCTCACTGGCTCTCTGCTATCTCTGGCTTCAGATCTTCTGTCCCCCTCTTTCTCTGACCCTCCCCTATGCTCTCTCTCTCCCCAAAATAAATAAACATTAAGAAAAAGAAAATTAAATGGTCAATTAGATACTGTTCTGGGAGGGGGGGGAATACATGGAATACATGGAAACATTACACAAATTAACAAGCTAGTGAAACAATACGCGAGTGCTAATGGTTTTTACCTGTTTTACACACTGCGGTTATGAAGAGCATGTTTTAAATCTTAATGTGTTTGTATGGAACATTAAGAATCTATAAAATTGCTGGGTCATAGGGTAGGTCTATTTTTAATTTTCTGAGAAACCTCCACACTGTTTTCCAGAGCGGCTGCACCAATTTGCATTCCCACCAACAGTGCAAGAGGGTTCCCGTTTCTCCACATCCTCTCCAGCATCTATAGTCTCCTGATTTGTTCATTTTGGCCACTCATACAGAGAAAGACAGATACCATATGGTTTCACTCTTATGTGGATCCTGAGAAACTCAACAGGAACCCATGGGGGAGGGGAAGGGAGAAAAAAAAAAGACGTTAGAGTGGGAGAGAGCCAAAGCATAAGAGACTGTTAAAAACTGAGAACAAACTGAGGGTTGATGGGGGGTGGGAGGGAGGGGCGGGTGGGTGATGGGTATTGAGGAGGGCACCTTTTGGGATGAGCACTGGGTGTTGTATGGAAACCAATTTGTCAATAAACTTCATAAAAAAAAAAAAAAGAATCTATAAAATTACTTCAGTGGCACACACACAAAAGTGGTTACATTTTCTTTCAGTTGTAAACTTAGAAAGAAAATAAACTTTAAATGCTGGCAGTATTAAAACTCATTTGTGTCTAACATAATCCCATGTATTTTTTGATAGAAAATGTTTTCTGTTGGTCAAAAGACATCAGGGAAATATGTTTTTGACAGGTAAGGTAATACTTTTCAAATGTCTAAGGAGAAATCAAAAAAATTCTATAATAACAATTCTAAAAGAGAATGATTTTTTCCCCCTGAACAATCCGGTTCCATTCTTTATCTCATTGAATGATACATTCCCGTATATCTAACAATGTGTTGGTAGTAAGAGAAACTTAGTTCAAGTATTACCATTTTAAGGCTGCAGTCTAACCTAGCTATTCAATGTGTCAGTGGTCCATAGACCAGAAGGATGGGCATCATTGGGAAATTTGAGAAAAATGCAGAATCTCAGACTCTGTGAAACAGAATCTACATTTCTTTTTAGAGTTTGTTTGTTTGTTTATTTATTTATTTATTTAGAAATAGAGAGCAAGTGAGCAAGAGTGAGTACACATGAGTGAATGAGGGACAGAGAGAGGAAGAGAGAATCCCAAGAAGGCTCTGCACTGTAAATGCAGAGCCCAGTGTGGGGCTTGAACCCACGAACCATGAGATTATGACCCTAGCCAAACTCAAGAGTTGGACGTTTAGTTACCTGGGTGCCCCTAGCAAATTTAATTCTAACACAAATAAGAAATCCCAGAAACTAAAATAATTTTAATTTATTGTGGGTTGTTAAAAGGCTTGTGAGGAGTTTATGAAATATTGTGGCATTTACCACAATGCCTGGTGTGCAGAAAGTCCTTACTGGATACTTCGGGAATTAATAAGTAATGATTAATGTAGGCAGAAAATAGGTACAAAATATTTAGTCTTAAACATCAGATTATTTCTCTCTTATGCATAAGACAATAAAAACAGAAAAGGAAAATAATACATCAGCAGAATGCTATTAATATATAAAAATAATATTTTTTAACAAATAAGATAATGGAAATAAGATTATTCTTAAATTCCTTTCCAAAATTAATATTGTAGTGAAAATTATGTTGATACTTGATATTTTAAAAGGAGATGGCTGAACAAAGATGAAATTTTAACTTCAAACAAAAATATGTGAAGTACTTTCTTTCTATATATACTGTCTACATTCTAAAATTGTGTCCCCAAACAGCCTGTTTGTCAATGGAGTGTTGCAACTACTCTTATTTTTCTTTGTAATCCATTGACCTTGGACAAAGACTAGAATATAAAATTTCTCAATAAATGTTAATTGAATATATAATTCAGTAAAGAATATTTTACATGGAATACATTTTTCTTTTAATATAGTTAAGATAATTTAAATTTTTTGTATATTAGAAGAAATATAGTAAGATATAAAGCTCATGACTATATATTTTTTTAATGTTTATTTACTTTTGAGAGAGAAAGAAAGAGAGAACAAGCATGGGAGTGGCAGAGAGAGGAGAGGGAGACAAATTCTGAAGCAGGCTTGAGGCTCTGAGCTGTCAGCACAGATCCTGATCTGGGGCTCAAACTCACGAACCGTGAAATCATGACCTGAGCTTAAGTCGGATGCTTAACCGACTGAGCCACCCAGGCACCCCCAGGATTGGCTTTTTAAAAATCTTTTGTGCTTATATATTCTTTTAAGTCCTATGGTTTAATGCTGAAACTTAGCAGCATATAGATATATATACGTATATATATATATATAAAACTGTAACCATTAAACAGTATTGTTTTCATATAAGGAATCAAAACTGGTAAATTGTGATGACAAATATATATTTCGTTTTAATGAGTCGATGAAAGAAAAGTTATATTTATTACCACATTTTATGCCAGGCACTATTCCACGCACGCAACGTTTACTTTGCACAGCAAGTAGCATTAAGCCTTATAATCACTATACACAGGCAGTCAGGCTCACACCAAAAGATGAATTACCTAAGGCACCTGACATGTGGGAAGATTCAAAACCAGGTCTCTCAGACTCTTAACACTCTAGTATTTTGCTTCCGAAATGCTTTCACAAATATCATTTAATTAGTCCTCCATTTAAAGATTGCATGTCATAGAGGAAGAGATTTACTCGATGTCATAATAACTAAGATAAATAAAACTCAGTTCTTTTCATTTTACAGCTTTTGGGCTATTCCATATACTAAAATAGTATGTGGAAATGGTCAAAATAGGAGGAATACCACAAAACATGGAAAAGAATACAATGATGCCATACCTAAACTGAAGCGAGGGAAGGGGAAGTGATTACCTGTGTGTAATGTGTGTGTGTGTGTCTGTGTGTGTGTGCGTGTGCATGTGCATGTGCGTTTCTGGAAACTCTTTATTAAATGATCAATTTGTAGTCTTGTTCACTTTTATTAGCTGTGTTTGGGGGGAAAATACATTATATGAAGGCTTGACCAAAAGCAAAGAAAAACTCAGCAGACTTCAGCGAGATTAAATGTTTCTCAGAAGTTCAGATCATTGTGGTCATTTATCTATAGTTGATTACATCCATTTATCAAACCTCTTTTGCTTTCCCCACTGTTTTTTTTTTTTTTTTTTTTTTTAGTACAAGTTAGCTTCCTTCTCCAGTCAGTGATAAAGTAACTTTACATGATGCTATTTTTCTTTAAATAATTGTCTCCTCTGACCAATATTACTTTCTTCATTTCCTGTGTCGTTGCTTCTGATTATTCTTTAAGCAGTTTTAATGATGGAAGAAAAAATAAAAATAAAAACTAAAACCGGAGAAGAGGGAAAAAAGGAAGGAGAGTTCCATTTCAGTGAACCCATTAATTTCATTCCATGTTTGTCATATGAGAAAGGAAAATTTCTTAAAACACGTTAGGATGTGTTACCCATAACTTGCTTGTAAGTTTTTCTGGGAATGATAGTCTTACCTATATATTCATAAAAGTTGAACTATGACTGCATGAAGAAGGTTATTCACCCAATTTTTATTATAAGAAGGGATTTAGAATTTATATTTATGCCAATATAGATATTTGGTATTTTTAGCTGAATTATCTATTACTATTCTTGTATATATTTGAAGAATTACTACAGCTAGAATGTGAAATTTTAGGGTTTAATATAATGCAGTTTTGGAAAAATTATGAACATTTCAAATGATGGTCTTCTTTTAAAATTGTTATTTACTTTTGAGAGAGACAGAGACAAAATGCGAGTAGGTTAGGGGCAGACAGAGACGGAGACACAGATCTGAAGCAGGATCCAGGGTCCGAGCTGTCAGCACAGAGCCCGACTCAGGGCTTGAACTCACGAGCTGTGAGAGCATGACCTGAGCTGAAGTTGGCCGCTCAACCGACTGAGTCACCCAGGAGTCCTGATACTCTCCATTTAAAAGGCAACATTTCATTTAGAGTTCAGACACTGAAGATAGACTTACTTATATTATAGAATATGAAACTATGCAGTTTATTTTAAAATAGTAAACGCTACTAAGAACAAACCTTTATTGAATTAAGAAGATCTACTGCTTATAAGTGACCAAGTAATGCAAAAGAAATGAAAGCACACCAAGTAATTAATACTCATCCTATAATTCTGTTAAACTGTTTCTAAAATTTCTAGTGTGCACAGTGAGTGGACTATAAAAATAAACAATACTTATGTCACAATTGAGTAAAAATCAGCATGTCACAAATAATAATTTGAAATATTGTGACTCAAATATAAACTTCTGCAAAGATTTCTAGTCTTAAATCTGATATAATTTTATTTATTGATTGATTGATTTTAATATGACATTTATTGTCAAATTGGTTTCCATACAACGCCCAGTGCTCATCCCAAAAGGTGCCCTCCTCAATACCCATCACCCACCCTCCCCTCCCTCCCACCCCCCATCAACCCTCAGTTTGTTCTCAGTTTTTAAGAGTCTCTTATGCTTTGGCTCTCTCCCTCTCTAACCTTTTTTTTGTTTTCTTCCCCTCCCCCATAGACTTCTGGTAAGTTTCTCAGGCTCCACATAAGAGTGAAACCATATGGTATCTGTCTTTCTCTGTATGACTTATTTCACTTAACATAACACTCTCCAGTTCCATCCACGTTGCTACAAAGGGCCATATTTCATTCTTTCTCATTGCCATGTAGTATTCCATTGTGTATATAAACCACAATTTCTTTATCCATTCATCAGTTGATGGACATTTAGGCTCTTTCCATAATTTGGCTAAGGTTGAGAGTGCTGCTATAAACATTGGGGTACAAGTGCCCCTATGCATCAGCACTCCTGAATCCCTTGGGTAAATTCTTAGCAGTGCTATTGCTGGGTCATAGGGTAGGTCTATTTTTAATTTTTTGAGGAAACGCCACTGATTGTCTTCCAGAATTTTCATAGTGTAGCCTCATGTACATATTAAAGCATATTTGAGGGAACATTGCCATTTGTATTAGTCAGAATAAACACAGACTCTGATACTTTATAAACAGATCAGAATTGAAATGAGATGATTCTATGTATCTAAATGACTGAATGATTTTTACCTTTATATATACACATTTTTTTTAATGCTAGAAAAATACCTGGATTTAGAGTTAGAATTTTTGATTTCCCATCTTGGCCTGTCCACTCAGAAGCTTTTTAACTTAGAAAAAGTTACTTTAATTCTCTGAGAAACATTTTTTTTAATTATGTTTTGAATGCTTCCTCTAAAGTCCATTTCCTTCATTCTAAACATGTAATTATATGTCCCTTCTTTAGGAAAGCAAAACAAAACAGCAACGATTATATCTACACTTCACAAAAATAAAACCTTCATCAGCTTCGCCATCTTCACTGGTATAAACTACGCCCTTGCTAGTTCCTATCTTTCTTCCTTCATTTAGTTTTAGACCACAGGTAAAAAACACTAAGTCACTGAGGTTGATTATTTTCATTAACGTTAAGCACATTATCACCATCACTAGATAGCCACTCTTATTTTAATGTTTACTATTCATTGTATTTCTTTCATATCCATATGAAAATGGATATTTTCCACTGATATTTATGCAAAAACTTATGTATGTAGGTAGGTATTTATCTGAAAAATAGTGCCCTTATAAAATATGTAGTATAGAGTTATTTGTGTATCATGCATGTTTAAATATACATGTAAAGTAGTTTGCTTTTCTGACCTTCAAGGTATTCTCTGGAATGTATATTCTGAAGTGGGATTTCTAGGTCATATTTTATTCACAGCAGTACATAAGTGTTTCCCATTTTTCCACATCCTACGCAATACTTTGTTTTATATAACTTTCTTATTTTTGCCATTCTGGGTGTGAAGTGGCATCTCAGTTTAAATAGTATTTCCTTGCATACTAGATGCTATCATCTCTTGATACTTTTATGTCACAGTGAGTTCCATCCTCAAAGAGACTCTATTGGATATTTGTTTAATTTTAATGCCATCATAGGAAGATTTCAGAACTTTCCAGTTGAAATGCTAGAGTTCAAGTCACTTATCGGAATACTATCCACTTTGTTAAACAAAGGGAGTATCTCGGGGCGGGGGGAAGGGAACAGGTCATTCAGTCTAATTTCCTGTCACCTGCACTCTCAGGTAAATAGCAAAAATGATACCTGTTGAGAGGAAGGTAACTTCTCATTTAAATTCCTTTAATAGGGTGTCTCTGTCTAAGAATAACCTGCGATAAACAGACCCCCTTAAGAATTCTGATGTCTATTCAATCTCCAATAAAAAGTGCAGATGTGTCATAATTGAAATGCTTGGCACTGTGTGACCCACCCTACAAACCTCATCAGGGACCTGTGCCAGGGATACATATCCAACTTAGAGAGGTGGGGGCCTGGGAGCTGCCTCAGTTTCCCAGACCTCCATTTGCTTCACTGAGCCTCTTGCTACCTATATGCTCGAAATTATTTAGGAAGGTGTGTCATTTTGGGGCGCCTGGGTGGCTCAGTCGGTTGAGGTTCCGACATCGGCTCAGGTCATGATCTCTCGGTTTGTGGGTTCAGGCCCGCATCAGGCTGTGTGCTGATAGCTCAGAGCCTGAAGCCTGTTTTAGATTCTGTGTCTCCTTCTCTCTCCACCCTCCCCCACTTGCTCTCTGTCTCTCTCTGTCTATCAAAAATAAACGTAAAAAAAAAATTAAAAAAAAAAAGAAAGGCATGTCATTCAGTGAGGTTTCTAAGTTTAGTTGATTGGACAGTCTGATCCTGTGTTTAGGTCATTGGTCACTTTCTTTTGTTAAATCAGTTTTATTTGATAACGGAGTGCATTTTCAGGCATTAAGATTTTCAGTGTTGTTCCATTTCAGACATCCATCTCACATCCAGCCCAAAGCCTCCAAGTTCAGAGTGAGATCTGAACCTGGGCTCAAGGACCTACAGTAGGGAAGAGAGACAATGCTTGCTCTTTCCTTACCCTCCTCGCTCACTGCCTCCATCCATTCCTGCACTGATAACTCTTCCATCATTGGGGTGAGAGGACAAGTGATTAGTGTAAAGACAAAATTCTTAGATGACTGCCACGCCATGAATTCAAACGTAAATGACAACTCTACTGCAGGTAGTCAAATGCTCTCTTTTCTAGGCTCCCGTTTTTTTTTTATTATTTATTTATTTTTTTAATGTTTGTTTATTTTTGAGAGAGAGAGAATGAGAGGGGAAGGGGCAGAGAGAGGGAGACACAGAATTCGAAGCAGCCTCCAGGCTCTGAGCTCTGAGCTGTCAGCCCAGAGCCCCATGGGGGGCTCAAACTCCCGAACATGAGATCATGACCTGAGCCTTAGTAGGACCCTCAACCAACTGAGCAGCCAGGCACCCCGAGTCTCCCCCTTTTTATTTTTTATTTGTTTTATTTTATTTTTTTTAACGTTTATTTATTTTTGAGACAGAGAGAGACGGAGCATGAACGGGGAGGGTCAGAGAGAGGGAGACACAGAATCCGAAACAGGCTCCAGGCTCTGAGCTGTCAGCACAGAGCCTGACGCGGGGCTCGAACTCACGGACCGCGAGATCATGACCTGAGCCGAAGTCGGCCGCTTAACCCACTGAGCCACCCAAGCGCCCCATGTCTCCCCCTTTTTAAATTTACGTTGTTGGAGGCCTCGTGAAGTCATAGAAAGACAAATCCCTGGTGTGGAAAATGTATTTTCATGAAAGCTGACATCTTGTGATCTTGTCTCCCTTGGCTCCTGCTACTGGCACCTCATGCCTTGTGAAGGGTCTGCAAGAGAGTTCCTGGGTGAAGTTTGACATGCCCATACTGCTCACTGAACCCTGGAGGTGTATCTAAATTCGCCCTCAAAATGTGTGGTACAAAAAGCATTGATATCCGCTAAGGAACTACCACCTTTACCACATAATGAAACTCTTTCTGCTCACTCTACCCATTCTACGACTTACAGGAAACAGGAGCTGTGGAGGAGAGAAAGGAAGAAGAGTACAGAGAAGTAGAATAGATCATGCTCCCATTTGTCTCCTTGTGAAGGATGCTAAGCCATGGTTCTGGTGGGAGCCCAGAATAAGATAATTTTACTTGTGGTAAGACTCAAGTTTGATATAGTATGGACAGGACTTTAGAATATCTGAAGATTAATAGCCATCACAGAGTAAGACTAACCACAAAAATAAAACTAAAGGGAACTCTCTGAGATGTACAGAGATTATGAAACGGTAGCGCCTGAGCATAGGAGTTGACTAATAATAAATCTCTTTCTTGTTTGTGCCCCATTAAGGTCAACCCATTCAATGAATCATCTGAGTTTTTTGCCTAAATTATCTTTTTCTGGCTCTACACATTTTTTTTTTGGGGGGGGGGAGGTTCCTGGCTTTTTTGACTTCTCTCTCAGCAAAGTATTATAAAACTTATTGAGTCATTCATAGCCTTTGTCTTCATCTTCCATTCTCAAATAAATATATTAACACAACTTCTATTTCTTTCGTCCATTAAAGCTGGTTTTCTAAAATAGATTTTTCAGTATTTATCTTACTGAGATTCACTAATGCTGTCAGTTTTTAAACTCTGTTTCTTCTAGGTTACATGATATTATTTTGTCTGATCTTTCCTTCCCAGTCCTTTGTATTCACATGTATGGACCTTGATTTTTAAACATTGGCTCTACCAAGGACTTGTAAACTGGTCCATTGTTCTTTTTCTGTACCTTCTCCTTGGTTGATTTAATTTACTCTCCTGATTAAAAATTCCATCAATATGCTAATGATTCCCAAGGCCTCTCTTTAGCTCTGACCTCACCCTGCATTTCTATCTCATCTATTTAGTGCTTGTAAGTCAGGTCTGTATGTCTCAAAGTCATCTTAGGCTTGTAATTTTCAAAATAGAATTGAATATTTATTGTCATAAGTCTAATACATATATATATACATATATATGTATATATATGTATATATGTATATATATGTATATATATATGTGTGTGTGTATATATATATATGTGTATATATATATATATACACACATATGTATATATATATATAACTTTGTGGCAACTAAGTGGCAAAATGTAACTTAGTGGCAAAAATGTATCCTGGGTACAGAAATCTGTAACCTGGAATCTATCCTATAATTCTTCACCTTCTCAGACTTCCAGTCAATTATCAGCACCTCTAGAAAACATCTCTGAAATGCCCTTCCCTTTCGCTGCTGTTAGGTCACACTGTACATGCCTTTATTTCAATGCCTATATTGGATTCAGTCCACTTATATGTTTGTCTCTTTCATTAAAGAGTATGCCTCTTCAGGACAGGAATTATTAGGCAACTCTATAGTATATTTATTACCTAAAATGGAATATACAACCAATAAAATATATATTCCATATGTATTTTCTGCCTTGAATGAACTTTCAACATTACCTTTCAAAATGATTTTTCCTCTTCTTACATTAGTAAGATTTCACTGAATCAAGATAATAATTTATATAAAATACTTTCTGAACAGAGATGTGATGTGCAAGTATTAGCTGTGGCCAACCATCTCAATTGCTCTCTGCAATGAGGTAGAATATAAATAAACAACAAAAATGATCACTAAATTTAATGTATAAATTATTTTCCTTGCTGTTTAACCATATGCAATGCCAATTTGTATCAAATTATTGACTCAATTAGAATGCCACTTCAGAGAGAATACAAGAAAAGTACAAGAATGCTTCAGCCAATTGCCATAAAAATAAATTTAACAAGTTCAATCTGTTTCCACTACTACTGCATAATGTACTATTTCCTTTCTTTTGTGTACAACGAAGTCCTTCCCTTTCAAATAAACTTATTTGCCCTTGCTGTATACTGAGTGTCTATAACCAGTTTTTTACTTCTATTTCCTGAAAGATACATTAACTTATTTTTTACACACCTACTGATGATTTTTCTTCACCTTGCTTCCACATTCTTTCTCATTACAATCTTGCTTCTATATCCTCTTGGTATTTATTATCCCCAGCTTTGTGGAGCATTTGGCAATACTGACCCCACGTCCTTTATGGCATATATTTCTTTCTTATCCAAATATTGTTCCAACCAACTGCTCATTCTTTCTCTCCCTTCATTACAGAGAAGGCAATACATTTCCATTGATTTATTCAGTCAGAAACACATATTAAATGTCTCCTGTGTGTTAGCATTTTGCAAATAATAGCACATCGCCTGTTCCCAAAGAACTTACTGTGTTGATGGGAAGGAAGATATATAATGAACGTAAACATAATATCATTTTCCTGGTAGTGAGGTCAGCGAAGACACAGAGAGAAAGGCTTTCTGAGCAAACTGTGAGCATCCAGAAGGTTAATACTTGTTTTTGATCCAAAAACTATTAAAGGAAAAATTAGACACCATATTAAATGAATACAATGAGAATTTTCCTATCTAATGTTTATTCCTTTGCAAAGGAGGAATAAATTAAACTGTGAATCTTTGAGATATTCCTCTTAAAATACAGATCAAGAATAGTTTTACATTCTTAAATGATATTACTTTGGAAATTCCTGTGCTGATTTCCCACTTTCTATAATTATTTCATCCTTTAAAAATGAGCTCACTGGGGAAGAAGCTATATAATATCCATATGATATTTTTTCCTTTTCCAGTACAGTGTGTATCTAATTCAAGTGCAGTAGTCTGCTGTAGCACAAAGTTTTTATCATGTCTTTTGTGATATTTTGTACTGATGGGAGATCTCCTGTCACTCAGAATGATCTTGCACAGTCTTGTGAGGACTCATACATATGAAAAATAATCCTTCATGACAGTTTCCTCCAATTTAAGACAGCAATTTCTTCCATATCTGCCTGTATTATTGATAACCGTCATTGGTAAAAGAGAATTGTCTTCAACCTAGTGTAGATGAAAATGAGTAGTGTTAGAGATTAACTATAAATGTAACCTTGCTAGAGAAATTATGTCAATTTAAGACATATTGTCTCTTGAAGATAGACAAACACTAAAGAGCTGGACCATCCAGTTTATGGAACAACGTTTTCTCATCTCCCTTAATAAAATCAAAAATAACTTTTTTTTTCTTTTTTCCATTCTTCCTTCCTTGTTCCTTTCTCTTTCTCTCTCTCTTTCTTTTTAACATGGTATGTGTTAACTAATCACATCATAATTCCTGTGTACAATTGTTATGAGGATTAATTATGAAATGCTTATTACAGAATTTGTAACATAATTGCTATTTGTGTGTGGTAATATTATTTTATCAGACCCTTATCACTATCTTACAGAACATTCAAGTATAAACTTCTGTACCTTATATTGCAAGTCAAGGGCTATAATTTCCTCTCATGCTGTGTGTGGTGGGCACACTTGTACCCAGAGTCATTAATGCCCTAATTGCTGAAAGCTATGAATATGTTATCCTACATGGCAATAGAAACTTTGCAAGTGCGATTAAGGTTAAGGACCTTAAAATAGGGAGATGATCATGAATTACCAGGATGAGTTCAATATACTAACATGAGTCCTTAAACCAAAGTGTATTCTCTTTCTGGAATCAAGCAACATGAGTCAGGCAGAAAAAGAGAGATCCCAATCATGAGAATACTTCTGCCAAGACAGTTAAATGCTTACTTTTGATACTGCTAGTGAATCTCAGAAGCAATTAGATGAGAAAGATGGGAAGAGAGAAAAAATAAGGAGAGAGGCAGGGGTAGCAATAAGGAAGAGAAGGAGGACATCAGGAAGCAATATGTCAAGAACCAATAATAACTAATTAGAAAATAAAATAAGACTACAGAGACACCATTAAAAATGGCAACAAATTCTAGGGGCACCTTGGTGGCTCAGTTGATTGAGCATCTGAGTCTTGATTTCAGCTCAGGTCATGATCTAGGGTCATGGGATGGAGCCCCTGTGTCAGGATCTGCACTGAGTGTGGAGCCTGTTTAAGATTCTCTCTCTCAGGGTGCCTGGGTGGCTCAGTCAGTTGGGCGTCCGACTTTGGCTCAGGTCATGATCTCACAGTTCATGGGTTCGAGCCCCGCATTAGGCTCTGTGCTGACAGATCAGAGCCTAGAGCCTGTTTCGGATTCTGTGTCTCTTCTCTCTCTGCCCCTCCCCTGTTCACACTCTGTCTCTGTCTCAATGTTTAATAATGTTTAAATGTCTCAATGTTTAAATAAACATTAAAAAAAATTTAAAAAAAATTTCTCTCTCTCTCCCTCTGCCCCTCTGCCCCACTCGCACTCTCTCCCTCTCTCTTTGAGACTATATATATATATATGCACATATATATGTATATATAAACATATATACATACATATATATGCACATATATATGTATATATAAATATATATACATACATATATATATGAATGATTCTAACAAATATTACACAAAACATAATTAAAAGAAAGATGAAGACATGGTCGAAAGACAATAGATTTTCATTTGAAACAAAACAATAGCAATATGACAAATGGTCTTCAAAGCAAAGATTATTCTAAGAAAAATGAAGGAGGGCAATTTTTTTTTTACCAGAAATCAAGACATATTATAAAAAGATACTAAAGAAAAGCTAGTAGTTTTATACAGAATAATAGCAATGACAGAATGATAGAAAGATTTGTTTAGAGAAAATCTTTTTACCTTGATATATGGAAATATATCTTAAAAAACAGAAAGCAAGAATCTTAAAGAACTGAGAAATTTTGCCATATTTAAAATAAATACTTTGTAAAAGAAAAGACATTCTGAATGTTTACTAAGCAAAAGACAAAGGAGTATAAACATGGGAATAAAATTAATCAGTACAAAATTATGAACAAGTAATTTACGAGAAAATAAATCAGAATATCCAATAATCTAAGAAAGAATTCTTCATAATCATACAGAGCAAAAAATATGTTGCCTTGATGTACATGTATTAACATGGATGCGTTTTCAAAACATTATGTTCAATGAAAAGTTAATTGCTATGAGACAGGATAATAGGACACAACTTAAGTGAATCATGAACTTATTTTATAAAGAGTACCATCCTAAAGTTCGTGGCTATGCATATATTCAATATATAGAAATATGTCTATGGACCAAGAGACACCATTTTTTTTCTGGAGATGTCTGTTGGGCAATGGAAGTAGGAAAAATATTCATGCATAATAGTTTCGAGTATTGTGCCCAGTTGTGTCTATAATATTAGTCTCTGATTTTTATCTTAGAAACAAAATTAAAACGTGGGAACAATCGATCAGGCTTTTTGACCTGTTTTGTAATAGTATATTCTCATTAAATAACATTGCAACCCATTTCAATTTTTACCATAAATTGTAAAAAAAATTTGGAGTTAAACACTTTGACTTGATTTTTGTGAGATTATTTGTGTCTCCCCATTGGCATAGAATTAACTGTTTTTTTGTTTAATGTTTATTTATTTTGAGAAAGAGACAGAGAGAGAGAGAGAGAGAGAGAGAGAGCACTAGTGGGGGAGGGACGGAGAGAGAAGGAAACACTGAATCCAAAGCAGGCTCTAGGCTCTGAACTGTCAGCACAGAGCTTGACATGGGCCCAAACTCATGACCTGAGCTGAAGTGGGACGCTTAACAGTCTGAGCCACCCAGGCACCCCTAGAATTAACTATTCTTCTTAACCACTGCAAATGTGAAATAAAGCAAGCAAAGCTGCAACTTACATTTAAAATACACAATGCATTATTCAGTTGAACTCCGCTTTACATTTCTAGAAACACAAAAGGTGGCAGGAGCCTTACTTTATTCTCAAATAAAAATCTGAAAAATATTTAAGCTTTGAGAATTTTTCATTCATTGATTCATTCATGGTTTTCATCTAGGCTTGCACGTATATTAACCTAAGCAGAGTGCTATTTAAAAATCAAACAGTATTTAGAAAAGTGCTAGAATTCTTAGTTATGTGGAATTTTTTCTTTCCACTTTATATAAGCATAGAAAATTACTTTTTCTGACTAATGCCGAATATCTGCTTGGAAAAGACCAAAGAAATTTTTATTCTGCCAGATGACAGGGTTTGAGGAGGAGAGATATGTGAGTAACAGCATGACAGCTAAAGAGGTTGGCAGGCCTATTAAATAAATACTTTCCTGTTGATTATCAGAGTAATGTGCCTTTTGTTTCTTAGGTACTCCATGTTATGCCATCAAAATGACCTCCTTACAAAGGTTTGAATGAAATAATGTATGTAGGTAGTTACACTCATTTATCATCAAAATAAATACAACATTTATATTTCTATAAGTGGATATGTGATAAAGTTTTCAAAGTATAAAATCTCACACTTTAATTTTTTTTTATTTCACAATAACTAGAAACCTGACTCATCCTATTTGACAAAATTGCATAAATGTGATATATGTGTGTATGATTCAGAAAGTTAAAGTCATACTTAAAACAATTGTAATCATTTGTTCTTGACACTAAAAAGTCACAATCACTCATTTTGACACCACAATGATGGGTTCTTTTTATAGTTCACTCAGATGTTCTAAGAACTTAAGGAATTGCAGTTAAATTACTTATATTTAAATGCCATTGCTACATCATCGACCTGTTCAGATTTTTTAATCAGCCTTAGCAATGAAGCCCTAATACGTATTTTAGATATTTAAATTTTAAAAAAAAGGACTGAACAGAATGCTGTTAGAAATCAAACAAATCTTTCTTACCTATAATTGATGAAAAATTTTCTTGCAGTTCCTTTAAATGCATTGCCATATGTTCATCCATATAGTTTTATTTGCTATGAATTTTTCTTTTATTGAATTATATTTCAAATAAATATAAAAGTATTAATTATAGGCTTAGTTGCATTCTCTAATGATATTGAATGAATATTTTAATATCCCTGTAAACTTCAGTTGCCAATTAATCTTTCCAAAAATTTGAATATTCTTATTGGCTAAGGCAAAGATTGTCCATCACTTATGAGCAATGGACTCCTAGGGGACCAAAAATGACTATAATCCCTTTTAATCTGTATAGTTAAAATTTTCCTCTGTATTCAGAATAATCTTAGATGTTTGTTTTGCTGTTATTCATATGTAGAGGTAGCTGTGATTAATCATAGTTTCAAAGTAAATTTATATTTTTGTTATTCAGTTAAGCACATTTTTCATTGATGAATAGTAAGCATAAAGAGTATCTTGTGGTAGTCTGAAAATATTTAGACATCAAAAGAGTTCCTCACAGTAGATCAATTGGAAGATAGTTGGCCACTGTTTGTCATTTTAAGAATTATTAAAGTGGCTTAATGTTTTCAATGTGCTCTCATTTTTCATGAAATATTTTAATATGATGCCATTAAAATTATTTTCCTTGCAAAATTGGTATTGTAAATTTCTTTCAAGACAGCAAACATCTAATAGACAAAATTTGTTTTAATAGGAAATAATAAATTTCATTTTAAAGTTTATTTATTTTGAGAGAGGGAGAGAGAGCATGCAAGTGTGTGCTTGAGCGCACACACACACACACACACACACACACATGAGTGTATGGGGGAGGGGCAGAGAAAGAAGGAGAGAATCCCAAGCAGACTCCCTGTTGTCAGCCTCAGTCTCAATCTCACAAAGCATGGGATCATGATCTGAGCCAAAACCGAACCAAATTCAACTGACTGAGCCACCCAGGCGCCCCAGTAAAATACATTTTGAAAAGATATAGTTGGTGAGGGAGATAGGATACTCAGATTGTGAGTTAATTATATATATTTATATTATACATTTTATATAACTGTTTAATATTATGTTTTATATATTATATATGATTATATATTTAATCATTATCTAGACAACTCTCATTTTGTTTTCTATATTCCAAATATATCTCACATTTAGAGCCGACAAAAATGGACAGGCGTTACATTATAGTTATCTACTACAGCCATGATTGTATTTTGCCAGAAGATTACATTAATGAACAGTATATGATGTCAATGACATGGCTAAGTAAGAGTTTTATAACTGACGTGTACTAGTATGAACTATTCTGCTACATGCCTTGCTTGGTATACATAATGTCTGTAGTTCATGAATATAAATTAAAAATAAAAAGAATTCTAAAATAAAATATGTTCTTAAT
The DNA here is from genome assembly GCF_022079265.1 of Lynx rufus. NCBI lineage: Eukaryota > Metazoa > Chordata > Mammalia > Carnivora > Felidae > Lynx > Lynx rufus. The sequence goes on along the minus strand of NW_025814845.1, from coordinate 26,394,378 downwards.
ATTTAGCCAACTGTTATGACAATTAACCTGTGTCTGTTACCTCACAGGGTGCATTTTCATATCAGCGGTAATATATTTTGTGTGGTGTGCTTATATAGCTGTCAGTGATGTATTTTAGTGTTGTTATGTTGATAAATATGGAACTTTGGTAAGAATGGTTCATCTATCTGTTTAACCCTTTCAGGTTTTTTTCTGTTATATCCATGACCTATGGTAGTCCAGTCTGGTAACCTGATATTTTGTTAACACATTTTTCAAAGTTTGTATGTGTGTGTATGTGTGTGTATGTGTGTGTGTGTATGTGTTTGTTTAATTAAGACTCTTATAGTATTTTACCACTGATGTAATCTATAACCAATCATGATGTCTCAATACAATTATCTCCCAGCTATTAAGTTAAAACCTATTTATCTGGGAAAACCTTTCTAAATTAATGGATTTAATGTTTTCAACATATAGTATTCTGCCAAATGAGGAACTGCTTCTCATGAAAAGAAACTCACATAAAGTTGTGTGTGTGTGTGTGTGTGAGAGAGAGAGAGAGAGAGAGAGAGGAAGGTGTGTGTATGCTGTGGTGTGCTTTGTAAATTTGCAATCTTTCCAATTGTGAGACATATAGACACCTCATAAATGATTCACACAGTGCCCAGAGGTACAGTAAACGAGGGCAAACTGATGTCATGAATACATGTTTGTATAAAGCTCTATAAATAATAAATTAGTTCTCTGTTGTAGAGTCAGAATATAGTGCTTATGTCTAATAAATGGTGAACATGAACTTATGCAATTCTTTATTAAGAAAATGTGTCTTCTAGAAAGGTAATATGTACCCCTTTGCTCTTTCTAATGATTGCTTCTGAAGAATAACAATGAAAATATAATAAATTGTTTAAAATAAATTTTCTAATATATATTGTTGGAAAGTAGGGAACTTCCATTAATTTCTAGTTCAGTACATTGTCCGTATGTATATATGTGTTTGTATGTATATATGTTGGTTGGATACTACTACAAATTGACTATGCTAAAAATACTAAATGAAAGGAATAACAGGGAAGAAATTTTATGTTTAACCTTCCACTTAGCAGACTTCTATAGCTTGATAAGCTTATAAGGTATTTGAGAGTCGGTGTCATAACATACTTATTTATATGCAGATGTATAGTAGCTTTGCTGGTAGTCATAAAGTGTAGTTTTTAAATCAATTTTTAATTATTTTACCTAGTGAAACATGAATATCAGAAGTACTTAAGAAAAATGAAACTTCTGAATAAACACAAAGTTCTCCTATGCCTGCTAAAATGACAATAATGGAATTTTTTAAGTTCATTTGTTTATTTATTTATTTACTTAGAGCAGGATCAGGGGAGGGGCAAAGAGAAAGGGAGATAGATAATCCCAAGTAGGCTCCACACATGGGGCTTGAAACCATTAACCATGAGATCATGACCTGAGCCAAAACCAAGAGTCAGGTGCTTAACCGACTGAGCCACCAAGGATCCCCAACTATAATGGAATTTTTAAAGGTATTTCCCACAAGGACAAAACATAAAAAACAACAGCAATATATATGATGAGATCTGGTAGGAAGATAGATGAATAGGAACTGGTTTATTTGAACCAAAAGCTCTGAGTCTAAGTTAAGAAAGAATGACAGAAAGAAAGAGAGAGAGAGAAAAAAAACAGAGAGAAAGGAATAGGCAGGGAAGAGGAGGAGAGGGGAAGGGAAAGGTAGGGAAGGGAAGCGACAAGGAGAGGAGAGGAGAGGAGAGGGGAGGAGGGGAGGGGAGGGGAGGGGAGGGGAGGGGAGGGAAGGGGAGGGAAGGGAAAGGAAGGGAAGGGAACGGAAGGGAACGGAAGAAAGAAAGGAAGAAATAAAGTGATTATACTATAAATGTGCCAAACACTGAAGATGATATGGGTGGGGAAGTATGATGGAGTAAGAAAAATGAGAGGATTCTGTGACAGTCTTTTTGAAGAAAAAGAAGACTAGTGGATCTATTCTACAGCCCTCAATGTTCCTCTGCCTTCTGGAAGAAGCTTGGATATTTAATATCTCCAAAATATGAGAGAGGTTTCTGGACATCAGGCACAATGGAGAACTCAGGTACCACGGAGACTGCATGTTGAAAAAGACCACTCTCCATCACTCAACACTCATGCGCTCTATGAAGAGTATTTGTATGAATGTTCTTTTGGGTTTATCATATTTCAGGGGAAGAAGACTATTCTAATACCCCAGTGGATTATAAGTCACCTGGTTATCAGTGTTTTGTTTAACACATGGAGGAAGTATGTAATCAATACTTGAATTCAATCAGTTTCTTAATTTTCAATCACTAAGGACAAAGTGAGAGCTACAGATCACCACCTATTTAAGAAAAAAAAAAGTCTAAAGAAAATATGTTAAGGAGACGTCTAAAATTAAAAGCAGAAGCAAAAGAAAACCAAGGAATAAATACAAATTGAAAGAAATGGGTAAAACTGGGCTAGTGAAACTTAAAATATCATCATTCACGTTTTTAGCCTTTTGAGTATCTGTAGTAACAGAAAAGATTGCTATAATAACTAATTTCTCACCAAAATATGGAGGCTTAAAGTATGAGAGCAGAAACTAAAATTTAGTAGAAATACTGGAAGATAGACATGCCAAAAATTCTCCCAGGAAAGAAAACATATGAAAACTGGAAATGGCCTAGAAAACTGGTAAATGTTATTTTTCAGAAGAGTGAACTCAGGAAATTAACAAGCCAACACATTTCTGCTAATTTTTCAACTCTTTTTGCATGTGTCAGAGAGATACAAGGCGTAAGATATGTGAAATGCTGATTCTTGGAAGCTGATAATTAAAAGCTTCTTTGAAAAAATGTTTTTGAAAGTTTTGTTTGTTTTTGTTTTTGAGAGAGACAGAGACAGAGTGCAAGCAGGGGAGGGGCAGAGAGAGAGGGAGACACAGAATCTGAAGCAGGCTCCAGGCTCTGAGCTGTCAGCACAGAGCCCAATGCGGGGCTTGAACTCACGAACCATGAGATCATGACCTGAGCGGAAGTTGGACACTTAACCAACTGGGCCACCCAGGCGCCCCTAAATGCTTCTTTGATTCGTTCTTCACTTAGAGCAAGTGGAATTGCTGACTCTTAGGGAACTTAATCATCTGCAACTTAAACCCATCTCCAGTGTCTCTGGATGGGGTTAAATTTTGTAATAATCCGAACACATTAAGAATGTCTTCCAGACAATCCACTTCAAGGCTTTAGAAGAATAAAGGCCATTCCTGGTTGGATAAAATGGGTGTGTCTTTAGAGTCAGGGCCTGCAAAACAGCTCAGAATCAAAGGTAAAAGAGAAACCTTCCAGGCTAGCCTGGCACTTTCCAATCTATCGCTAGATGTATAAATAAATATTAATATATATATTTATATTATATAAATTATTATAATATATAATATATAATATATTATAAATATATACTAATATGTATATATTAATATTTTTTTATTTAGAGAGGGAGAGAGAGAGAGAGAGAGAGCACAGGCAGGAGAGGAGCAGAGAGAGGGGGAGACACAGAACCCGAAGCAGGCTCCAGGCTCTGAGCCATCAGCACAGAGCCTGATGTGGGGCTCGAACCCACGAGCCGTGGGATCATGACCTGAGCCGAAGTCAGATGCTCAACTGACTGAGCCACCCAGGCGCCCCAAAATGTGTATGTTTTAATCTTTACCCTGACTTTTCTCCTTTTAATCTATTCTGCTTTGAAGGCTGAAAAAAAATCTGTTAAAATTTGGATCACCTTGCCAGTCATCACGAACATCAACAGCTTCATTTTTGACCAGTTGTGGTATATATATTTTTAGAATTTTGCCTGGTAGTCAACTATTATCTTTCTCTTTTAATGGTCACATTCTCATATAGCTTGTGTTTTATGTAAATTCTTCCCAACCTTAGCAACACCATGTGCAAGGGAATTAGAGCTAAGTCTCCATAGTACACAAAGCCCATCTATTGTTTTGTTTTGTTTTGTTTGGCTCCAGTGAGAAGAGTACATAAAAAATTGTTACTTAGGGGGTGTCTGGGTGGCTCAGTCGGTTGAGTGCCGACTTAGGCTTGGGTCATGATCTCAAGGCTTGTGAGTTCTTGCCCCGCATTGGACTGTGTGCTGACAGCTCAGAGCCTTGAGTCAGCTTCGGATTCTGTGTCCCTCTCTCGCTCTGCCCCCGCGCGTTGTTCATGCTCTGTCTCTCTTTCTCAAGAATAAATAAAAAGCATTTAAAAAAATGTTACTTAGGAAATACTTGCACACCAACTTTGTATCTACTTTATAAAAAGTGAGAAGTTTTTATTTCAGTGAAACTTTGAAATAGAGGAATAACAAGAAGCACTTTAGTTTCAATCTTGTAAAATTATGCATTTTCTCTGCTTATGTGATAAAAAATCCCCTGGTGTGTGTATAATACACTGAGTGTAGTTTTAAAGTAACATATAACATAGATGGAAAATGTTACGAAATTTACTCTAAAACCTATTTTTTAATGTTCATTCCATTTTGAGAGAGAGAGACAGAGCATGAGAAGGGCAGAGAGAAGGGTGGGGACAGAGAATCTGAAGCACGCTGACAGCAGAGAGTCCAATGTGGAACTCAAACTCACGAACCACAAGATCATGGCATGAGCCAAAGTCGGATGCTGAACCAACTGAGCCACCCAGGAGCCCCTTCCTATGCCATTTTAAGACAACGTAGAGGACTTCCACTTCCAGCCATGATGAAGTAATAGTTGCTGACTGAAATAACGAAAAATCTAGGAAAAATGTCTGAAAAAAAATTTTTTTTCAGACACAGGATGACAGACACCACAGGGCAGTGATCACTGAGAGAGGGAAGAATAAGCAAGGGGATCCCTATGCTTGTCCTAGTTAACTGCCTAGTTTACTGTCCTAGTTTCCTGACCAAATTGCAGCAGTTTTACACTGGGCTTGTTGGGGTCTCCTGTGTACATGTACAGCTCACTCATCAGCCATGAATTTGAGGGGGTTTATACTCAGAGTCTTTGTATTCACATTCTAAGTCACCCTCGTTTTCAGGTTTCTTCTTTCAGTGACAGCCCTGACCACCTCTGACACCTTTAGCCAGTGACAGTGAAGATTTCCCCATGAGTTCTTACCATCCCTTACGAATCAACTGGACAGTGGTGTTAGGGGCCAATACACATAAATGTGGACTTCACTCTCCGAAGTTCATTGCTTTCAAGGACTGACCTCTTTTCTACATTCTTTGTGATTTGGGTCACTTCCATTTCAACAAACAATCATTCTGTTATGTTTTTGTCCAGAATTTATAATGGTTATCTGAGTCAGTCCAAAACAAATCATCTGAAATTATTCTTTCTTACAATTGTTTACATATTTCTGAACTTGAATTGGAGTATATATGTCAAAATGTGGGTACTGTATTTACTCATATTCATTATAAAACAGCAATGCTTAGTAGTCTGCTGTCCAGTACTCATTATATTGACAATACATACAATTCACATAATAACCTGAAATCCCAAATATTTCATTTTCTGATGATACTTTTTGTGCCTAGTTACATTACTGATGAATAAGTTCATAGTTACGATCTTATTTTATAATTTTTCATTATTATATTTATTTAAACCTAAGAGATAACACAGAGAATAGGTCACATTTCCTTCTGGAAACAATGCTATGTCTGATCACTGTGGCTGGGACTTCCAGTATTATGTTGAGTAGAAGTGGTGAGAGTAGGAATTGTTTTCTTGTTCCTGATATTAGAGGAAAAGCTCTCAGGTTTTCACCATTGAGTATGATATTAGCTGTGGGTTTTTCATATATGGCCTTTATTATGTTGAGGTATGTTGCCTCGAAACCTATTTCATTGAGAGTTTTTATCATGAGTGAATGCTGTACTTTGTCACATGTGTTTTCTGTATCTATAGATATGGTCATATGTTTTTTACCGTTTTGCTTCTTAATGAGATATATATATTGATTGATTTGTGAATATTGAACCACACTTGTGTCCCTGGAATAAATTCCTAGTGATTATAGTGAATGATTTCTTTTTTTTTTTTGGTAATGTGTTGTTGGGTTCAGTTTGCTAATATTTTGTTGAAGATTTTTGTATCTATGTTCATCACAGATATTGGCCTGTATTTCTTTCTTTCTTTCTTTCTTTCTTTCTTTCTTTCTTTCTTTCTTTCCTTTTTTCTTTTTTTTTTTTGTAGTGAATATGTTTTGATGTTGAAGTAATGCTGGACTTATTAAATGAATTTGGAAGGTTTCCTTTTTCTTCTATTTTTTTGGAATAGTTTGAGAAGAAAAGGTATTAACTCTTCTTTATATGTTTGGGTGAATTCATCTGTGATCCCATCTGGTCCTGGACTTTAGTTTGCTGGGAGATTTGTGATTACTGATTCAATTTGATTGCGAGTAATCAGTATGTTCAAATATTCCATTTCTTCCTGATTCAGTTTTGGATGGTTCTATGTTTCTAGGAATTTATCTTTCTTCTAGCTTGTCTGATTTGTCGACATATAATTTTAAATAATAATCTGTTAAAATGCTTTGTATTTCTGTGGTGTCAGTTGTTATTTCTCCTCCTTCATTTCTTTTTTTTTATATATGTATTTATTTTTGAAAGACAAAGTGAGATAAAGTGAGAGTGGGGGAGGGGCAGAGAGAGAGGGAGACACAGGATCAGAAGCTGGCTCCAGGGTCTGAGCTGTCAGCACAGACCCTGACGCGGGGCTAGAACCCACAGACTATGAGATCATGACCTGAGCTGAAGTCGGACGCTCAACCGACTGAGCCACCCAGGCGCCCCAGCTCCTCCTTCATTTCTAATTGTATTTATTTATTTGAGTCGTCTTCTTCTTCTTCTTCTTCTTCTTCTTCTTCTTTGGATGAGTCTGGGTAAAGGTTTATTAATTGGGTTCATCTTTTCAAAGAACTGGCTCCTGGTTTCATTGATCTGTTTTATTGTTTTTTAGTCTCTATTTTATTTCTTTCTGCTTTAATCTTTATTATTTTCTTTTTCTGCTGGCTTTGGGCTTTATTATTTTTCTGGATCTTTTAGGTGTAAGATTAGATTGTTTATTTGAGGTTTTTATTCTTTATCAAGGTGGGCCTCTATTGCTATAAACTTCCCTCTTAGAACAGCTTTTGTGACATCCCAGAGATTTTGAACCATTGTGTCTTCATTTTCATTTGTCTCCATATATTTGTTGATTTCCTCTTTGATTTCTTAGTTGATTCATTCATTGTTTAATAGAATGTTGTTGTTTTTTTTTTAATTTTTTTTTCAACGTTTATTTATTTTTTTGGGGACAGAGAGAGACAGAGCATGAACGGGGGAGGGGCAGAGAGAGAGGGAGACACAGAATCGGAAACAGGCTCCAGGCTCCGAGCCATCAGCCCAGAGCCCGACGCGGGGCTCGAACTCCCGGACCGCGAGATCGTGACCTGGCTGAAGTCGGACGCTTAACCGACTGCGCCACCCAGGCGCCCCTAATAGAATGTTTTTTAACCTCCATGTGTTTATATTCTTTCCAGATTTTAAATTAATTTGTAAGTTTCCATACTTTTTAGTAAATTCCTCCTTACATTTTTAACCTGGCATCATTACCACATTCAGAGATGGTATTTAGCTATTATCTTGTATATCTAAACCACTTGTTAAAATATTGAATTTGAATACTTCTACACTGGTTGGTAAATACTTTTTATTGGTCCTGATATGCTCCCTTTCCCTCTCTCAGGACTTCTGGGCTTTCCTATAATCCAAAAACTAGAGGGCATAGACCAGCATTGTAGGAAACAGCCACAAGTCTGTTCTAATTTTATGGTTTAGTGACTGTGTCTACTCCAAATGCTAATGCCTAAGACACATTGTGTGTAACATATAAGACCAAATCTTTATAGTTACTCAATTTTTCTCCAGCTAAGGTTTCCTGGCTAGACCCATTACTCCCTCTTTTCTGATTTCTAAGTAGCATTGTTATAGAGTTTGGTATTTTGATTACATTAAATATACAGATAAATTTAGAGACAATAAATGTCTTTACAAAATTGCAAATTTCCAGTCAACAACATGGTTCCCACACATAGATCATTCTCCCCCTGGATCTCCAAATAGACTTATAAATTCTTTTGTGTAAGTCCTACATATTTCAAAAGAAGCTCATATTTCTATATTTTATGATAGAAATTTTTAAAATTATACTTACTAAGTGCTATTAAAGTTTAAGAGAAATATTTCTTTTTTTTTTTTTTCACCTTTCTTGGTGCATCTGACCCCATTAGTGAAATCTCAAAAATTTCCACTGGTTTTTATTTCACTAAATTTATGTTTAGTAAATTCAAATTATTTTAATGATGAATAATGATCATTTTTATTCCTTCCTTCCTGTATTTATATTTGTCTCTACACACATCACAGTTTTCGTTAAATATTTAAGGTTTCCTTCTGGGCAGATGTAGAATTACACTCCCTTACTCCCTCAAATTGGATATGGCTAAGAGGGTTGCTTTGGACGGTATTTATGCATGTCACAGATAATAATTGACCATCTTTCCTACTCTCTGACTAGTAAACAAGAAATAGAATGTAGAGATAGGTATTATATCACTTTGGGAACCTGGGTGCTTATGTCATATGTTCAAAACAATAATTGAATCTGTAGCATAAGATGGTTATATATATTTTTAAATGCATGAACTTTTGCTTTCTTAAATTATTGACATTTGGGGATTATTTGCCCATTATTTCTTCTTCTTATCTATGGGTATAGATAAGGACCCTAGAATAGATAGAAATATTTCATTGTGTGAGTCCCACCTAAACGACACTATCTAACCCTGCACCCTGCATCCTCTATTCAGTATATATCATGTCTAGAAGAAATTTTATAAAATATACTAAATAAAATTAGTAGCAATCTCTACTTTCAGCTGAAAGATAATTTTGCTTTTTCCTTTTTATAATTTTTCTACGAAGAAATTTATATGAATTATTTCATTTAGAGAATAAATGGTCACATCAATTTTTGCGTACAAAAATGTGTGAATACACCCACACATATATTTCTATTTAAGAAAACAATATTGGGGCGCCTGGGTGGCACAGTCGGTTAAGCGTCCGACTTCAGCCAGGTCACGATCTCGAGGTCCGGGAGTTCGAGCCCCGCGTCAGGCTCTGGGCTGATGGCTCGGAGCCTGGAGCCTGTTTCCGATTCTGTGTCTCCCTCTCTCTCTGCCCCTCCCCCGTTCATGCTCTGTCTCTCTCTGTCCCAAAAATAAATTAAAAAAAAAAAAAAAGAAAGAAAACAATATTGGTTGGGGCACCTGGGTGGCTCAGTCAGTTCAGCATCCGACTTTGGCTCATGTCATGACCTCACAGCTCATGAATTCGAGCCCTGTGTCAGGCTCTGTGCTGACAGCCCAGAGCCTGGAGCCTGCTTCAGATTCTGTGTCTCCCTCTCTCTCTGCCCCTCCCATGCTCATGCTCTGTCTCTCTGTGTCTCAAAAATAAATATAAACATTAAAAAATTAAAAAAAAGAAAACAATATTGGTTAAAATTAGGCAAAGTTAAATCAAATTATATCATCATATATATGCTTTATATATGATATTTTATGTACACACACACCACACATACATACTTTCCTACTGTATAATGAGCTCCTTGAGAGGAAAGGATGATTGCTTATTTTTTATATTTTTCTTTATATTATCAAATGCCTAACATAATATCTAGTTCAATAAATATGTCTTGACTAAAGTTCTAACTATAAATGCTACTTTGCCTTATAGTTTCTGTACTCTTGATGCAGTGAAATAATTTGTGTACTTAAAATATGAAAGGTAAAACTTGCCTTTGTTTAAAAAAAGAAAAAAAAAAGCATTTAACTTTCTTTTCAGCCATAATAAAATGCTGATATAAGCAGAGCCTTAAATGACTGTACATATATATGTGTGTGTGTGTGTGTGTAATTCTCTGCTTATAGTTTAATAAGTACAATTATTATTTCATGAGGCACCATTAACTTTTATGGTAGTTTTTCCACACATATAAAGTCACTGCCCATTTGATGTCCTGGATATTCTTATTTTAAGATTGGTGTAAATAATTTCATGCACAGGGCTCCAGTTATATTTTTAAAGAGCATACTTTAATTGCATTTGAATGCCTAGGCAAGGAGACAATAATTAGGATGCTAAACATAAAAGCAATCATCCTTATCCAGGACTCTTCATTTATGCTAATCTTTAAGACTGGAGTAATTAACAAATATAATATATATCCTGGACATGCAAACCTTAAGGCAATGGATTTATCCCAAATCAAGCAGTCTTACTTCATCATATTGAAATTTTCATACATAAAACATTGTATAAAACCTGAGGATTTGCCTGTTGACTTAACTGTCTACCTCCAACTTGACTTTGCTCTACCTCTTTGTATTTAGAAATAAAGTGTTCTTTGCAAGTTATCAATTTGAAGTAGAAAAGTAAATGTCTTCCTACTCTGTGAAATAAGATTAATGGGTTTGGTAATTAATTAATTAATTAATTTATAAATGTTTGTTTATTTTATTTTATTTATTTTTTTTATATGAAGTTTATTGACAAATTGGTTTCCATACAACACCCAGTGCTCATCCCAAAAGGTGCCCTCCTCAATACCCATCACCCTATGACCCAGCAATAGCACTGCTAGGAATCTACCCAAATGTTTGTTTATTTTTGAGAGAGGGAGAGTGAGAGAGGGTGACTGAAGGGGCAGAGAGAGAGAGAGAGAGAGACAGAGGATTTGAAGCGGGCCTTGCACTGACAGCAGAGAGCCTTATGTGGGGCTTGAACTCATGAACTGTGAGCTCATGACCTGAGCCAGAGTCAGAGGCTTAACCAACTGAGCCACCCAGGGACCCCAGTAAATAAGTTTCAAATGTGATATTTGAAATACAAGAATTAAATAACAGAAAGGGGTTATAAGGCAACAATAGATAAAATGTGGTGACAAATATAACTTGTATTACAAAATACTAAATATCCAAATAACATACAATCTAAAAATTGTAGTTAAATTATGAGTAAAATTAATGCTTATTAATGTATATAAATATATCTAGAAGACATCTGTCTGGAAAATACAAAATAAGAATAGTAAGAGGAAGAATGCACTCAGAGGCCTTGTGGATTTGATGGTCTCTTTAAAAACATAACTGGAGACTATCTTGACATCTTCAGTTTAGAGATCTTTGGGAGGGATATTACTTATCATGCTATTTCTCCCACCTTCCTTTTAATGCCTAAAATTCTAAAATTATACTTCCACCTGCTCCCGGATTCACAGATGAAAATATTCATGGATGGCATGTTATTAATAATGTAGCTTAGTCTTCCAGGTGCCTGAGTGGCTCAGGTGAGTGTAGGACTCTTGATTTCTCCTCAGGTCATGATCTCAGGATTCCTGATTTTGAGCCCACGCTGACAGCATGGAGCCTCTTTGGGATCCACACTCTCTCTCACTCTCTCTCTGCCCCTATTCCATTTGCACACATGCACTCTCCCTCTCTCTCAAAATAAATAAATAAACTTAAAAATATAATGTAGCTTAGTTCTCTATTACTCTCAGACATTGTGTGTCACATTTTCAATTCTAAATTCCCAGGAAGGTAAATATGAATGCCCAACCTAAAGCAATCAACTGTAACTGGGAGACCAGGTCCAAAATCTGGGAGATGAGAGGAAGCTATTATTGTGAATGGGGGAGGCTTTTCCAGCAACTACATATTGCACTCTTTTAACACATATTCGTGACTCCTATTCTGACTCCGCAATCTCCCCTTGTATCATTGTTTCCATATAGCACTATCTTGCAGACATTCTCGTTTTCCAGTTTTTGACCATAGCAAACTACTTGCTCAGCTTTCATTTGCTGTTTCTTCTAACTGGAATGTGTCTGTATACTTCCTGCAGCATTTAATGTGGACAGGGTCTCTTCTTGTTTGCAGGGCTTTGACAGACAAATCACCCTGTGGAAATTAGCATCCTCACCGTGTGTGTTTTATCTCTTCACCCTTTAACCATCCTGAAAATAATTTACTACAATCTTAATTTTCTTCTTTTTTTGTTTTTTATGTTGTTTTCATGTTATTTTCTTATGTTGCAATCAGAATTTAAATCCCACAGACAGAATTTTTTAATCCTTATTACTACTATGCCTCTAGTGACTAGCTCAATCAGTACATTTACAAATGAATAATTTCTAAATAATTTGATGGTGATTAGTGAGCTTTCATTCATGATTCCTGAATTTCTCCCTCCCATTTCACAATTTTAAAACATAGAGAATTTTCAACTATGTCAAATAATTAAATATTATTGGTGAATAAGTTACTTATTTTTTTAAATTTTAATTTAAAAAAAAGTAGTGATTCAACAACTCCATATATCACCAGTGCTCATCAAGACAAGTTCACTCCTTAATTGCCATCACTTATACTTTCTCTTCATGTCACTAAATCTTTCCGAGGTTCAATTTTTGTATCATGAAGAGAGAATAATACCTACTAAGTAGATTTTTTATGGACATTAAATAAATAAATATGTAAAATGCTTACAACTCTAAAAGATGTTGTCTATAGAAGTGTTCTCTTTTTTGAAACTAGAATCTTCACAATTCATTTATCTGAAAAGAAGTACACAGAGAACTAACTAGCTTTTTAGTAAATTACTCAGAAAAGTAGCAATCCAATGAGAGAATGTTATACATCCTAATGATATCAGGGCTCTTAGCAAATATAAACACAACATTTGTATTGAATTTGAGCCATATTTATTAATCTATATCAAACATTATAATTACACTGGTGTTTTTATTGTGTAAAGCTCGGATTTTTCCACAATATAATTTTAATTCTATTTACCTTCTCATCTACTTATCAATAAACTTCCCTTCAACTTCAACAGAGGAAAAAAAAATGACTGCTTTTTAACAGTCTGTGATTATCTTGTTTATTTATGCCCACAGCCAAAGAATGAATTTGCTATTTAAACTGAATGACACATACTAGACCATTACTGGCAATAATTGTCATTCTACAGCAAAAGTTTCACTTTCATTTTTGCTCAAGGCAGAATATGTCTTTTTTTATGTTTAGAACAGAAAGGATGGAAAGAGATTGTCAGCCTAACCATTTGAATCCTGGGCTAAATATTATGAACTATATCTTGGAATCCAATGTCTCTCTCTCTCTTTCTCTCTCTCTCTTTAATGAAAGTTTAGCTTAAATTTTATTTCCCTTAAAAAAGTGAAGAAAAAAGTTTGTCACAATAGTGAAAGTAGTCTTGAAATTATTTTCTCACTTAAGGAATGTCATTTAAAGGTTTTCATAGTTTAAAAGTTTGTTTTAAAAGGAAAATGTAGCTGATTTCACAATTGGAATAGATTATAAGGATAAGAAGGGATGATAGATGAGAACACTGAGCAAAAATTTCATGTAGAAAATATATGCATAAATAAGGCTATAAATTTCCCAAATTTGGGGGAAAAACATCAGCATACATATCCAAGTCCACTGAACTCTAAATAAAATCAAATCAAAGAAAATCCCATGAAAATGCATCATAATGACATTACTTTGAGCCATAACTAAAGAGAAAATATTCAATACAAGAGAAAAAAAGACACATCACATGTATAAAAGAATGAATCAAATAATGAGTGAGTTCTTATCAGAAATAATAGAAGCCAGAAAACATTGAAATGACACATTCAAATCTTGTAAGAAAAAATCTGTCAACCACAAGTTTTTATCCAGTTTATTCTTTAAAAATGAGGAATAAATAAACATATTTCTTGACAAAACAACAGTGAGGAAGAGTTTTCTAGCACACCTACATACAAGAAATTAAGATAAAACTGTTGAAATGATGCCAGATGTTATTTGAATTAGCAGAAAAGAAAGAAAAGCAACAGAAGCAATTTTGTCTAAATTTGTTTTAAAGTTTTAGAACTTTTAAAATAAAATATAAATAAATATATCTGATGATATTGTAAACTGTAAATTAAAATATTTTTCAAAATGTAAGAGAAATAACTATGCCTAATGATATTGTACATGAAAAATTTTACACTAAGATATAGTGCTTTTTGCTTAAATTAAGTGATTTATAATTTCAGTATCATTAATTTAGTCTATATTGTATATACAGTATTGAAAACCTATTTAGTTTGGGGCGCCTGGGTGGCGCAGTCGGTTAAGCGTCCGACTTCAGCCAGGTCACGATCTCACGGTCCGTGAGTTCAAGCCCCGCGTCAGGCTCTGGGCGGATGGCTCGGAGCCTGGAGCCTGTTTCCGATTCTGTGTCTCCCTCTCTCTCTGCCCCTCCCCCGTTCATGCTCTGTCTCTCTCTGTCCCCAAAATAAATAAAAACGTTGAAAAAAAAATTTTAAAAGAAAACCTATTTAGTTTAAAAGACAAAACAGATAAATTTAAATGTCTTTGGAAAACAATTATGAAGGAAGAATGAATTTTCCCTCTACCCTGCACTAAAAAATAAATGGGAGAAAAACAAGCAGAAGTTATATAACATATATGCTTCCTATATATATGGGAGATACCTAGGGAAACGGAATTATACTCCCCAAAGTGGCCCAAGTCACCACCTTAAATACCACCTTCTCTTAAAGATAAAAGAAAGGTGTTAGGGGGGACAGGAACAGTGGGAGGTCAGTTATTGGAAGTTACCAAGGAAAACACACTAAAAAAAAAAAAAAGGTATATTTGTTATGATTTGGAAATCCTCCTCACTGGTGTAGAGATGGAGACACACGCAAATGGTGATTTCCCTTATAAACACAAATGTTTCTTACAAAGGTTTAAATTTAATTTGTTTTCAGAATTTCTCTTATGCAGTTTCTCAAAATAATCTTTATGTCAAAGATACATATTTTGGGGTAACATGTTCTATCATCCTTTAGCTGTTATGTGACTCTCTGCCACCATTATAAAAAGACATAGTCAGATATTCTCCAAAGAAGGATAATAGGCAGAACAGAGTCTTTACCAGCTCCCTGGAAGAATCCATCTGGATTAGCCCACCCCTACTCTACTACTAAAGCATAAGTGAGTTTGGCTGTACTCAACAGAATCCACAGATGTCCCCAAACTAGATCAACTAACTTTCAGCCAATCCATGGCAAGGAGAACTGGATAAATGCTTATTGATGTATGTCCATGAGTTTTCTGGTTGTTTGTACATCATGGCAATAGATAGTAAATGGAAATAATAGATTCAAGTTTTAAACACCATCTTTCTTTGACGTATTGACTATTTACCCTTCAGAAAGTTTCTTAAACTTCACTGTTCCTCACACATGTCATGTGGATAATAATACTGAATTCAAGAACATTAAATGAAAGGAGCATGTGATCATGGCATAGTAGAAGCATAACCTGTGTCAAATGCAGAAGTAATAAAAGCATAAAAATGCCTCATATTAAATATTCATTTCTTCCAAAAAAAGCCTTCCTTATCAAATTTTTGTCATTAACTTAATGCATATAATTTTGAATACTTGCTATGTGTCAGGCTCTGTGCTAGGCTCTGGGAATGAAATGATAAGGAAAATAGACTCAATGGCTGTTCTCCTCTACTTTATAGTTTAGAAGAAGAAATAGTCGACTGAGAAATAATAAAAGATGCATAAGCAACTACAGCAAGTGCTGCAACAGTGCTTATGATGGTATGAAATTCAGCAGGGAGAACTTGTATGGCATGGAGGTTTAGAGAAGATATTCCTATGAAACACTGTTTGAATTGAACCTGGCATAGATACCTTCCAATCTTTTTGTAACCTGGATGAACGTTATGAGTGGAAGTCTGGGTGTGAGTGTGAATGCGTGTTGCATTTTCCTATTAGGGACATTTGGACTGTCTGAATCTCTTAACAGCTCTCACAGATTAATTCCAGAAATATCTTTGCTACTCTTTTGTGGATTATTACATTTTCTTCATTCTTCTTTAAACTGTTTTTCCTGAAGCTCCAATTAGATAAATGCCGGATTTTATACTCTTCCCCATTTATACTAATCCAGATTTCACAGTTTCTGGATCTTTAATATGCTTTTCTGACTTCAGAATAATAACTTCAGCTCTATCAAGTTAGGAAATCTGTCCTCACTATACACTGAGGTTTTATTCTTTATCACTATGTGTCTTATTCTAACTTCTAATTGTTTCTTTTCCAAAATCACCTTGTTATTTGTTTGTCTCTTTTACCTTTGTTGTATTTGATTCATCTTCTTCTCTCTCTTTGAACACACCAAATATATTTAATATTTCTTATCTACTAATTTCAATAAGTAGATCTACTGTGGATATTTTATTACAAATAATTTTAAACCATGGTTGTTTCTGAATGTGTTCAGTGATATTTGAAAATCCCCTATTCATATTATTTTTGATATTACCTGTGGCATTTTTATAAGACTGATTTAAACTATCTTTCTCCAGAAATGATTTGATGTGTGCTTGTACCAAGCACTAAGGTACTACATTAAAGTTTAGGTCAAAATCTTAGGTTGCTTGATTGTTGCCATTTTTTATTATAGTTATTATTTTAATCATAAATATATAATTAAATATAGACTTAAACCCATGAAAATGTGTGCTTCTATTTAGGAATAGCAAGAGGGAAGTTTTGTTCTCTTTTTGTTGAATTTATACTTCGTCCTTCTACTTGAAGCCAAGATTAAGACACTGAAGTATTCTCTGTCCTTTCTGAAGGACAGGATTTTTCTAGGATACTCCCTGAAGGGAATCTATATTACTCTGGGTAAGTCTCAGAGGTGTCTCCTGTTTTCTGAAAGTACAATTCAAAAAAGTTAACACTCTAACTTGCAGTGGATAGACATATTCTATAGGTTCTAGTTCAAGTCCAATCCTCACTCTGATGCAAGCTTACTTACATGCATTCTTGATTCTCTTGCTTTCTTTCTGAATCAACAATATATTTGAAAATAACTTTTAACATATATTTTATGCCACAAGTTAGAAAATACAGTGTTATTATCCTAGAGCATTTCTCCAGGTAACTTATCTACTTATTTCCAAAAGCTGAAAACCTGTTCGTATATACAACAGTGGTCTATTATATTAGGTCCAGAATATTTCAATCACTGCATTATATTTTAGGTCCTGAGAGAGTTCAAAGGACAAAAAAGTATGAAACCAAAACCAATTTAGAAATTCAATTTTCTGCTTATGCCAAACCAATTGAGACTTCTTGAACAAAGGCTTATGGATTTTTTTCACCTCTTATAACATAGTTTTAGTTGCTTTGTTTTGAATTCTAGCTGTTTATCTTACAAAGCCCTAAGTAACCCACTATATTAAAATACTTTACTTTGTTATACGCCACCCCTAGTTACCATAAAATAAAGTAACTGTGGGACAAAAATTATGTATTTCCACTGGGTAATGAATATTATGTCCAGCACGATATTTTCTAAATTATTATTGTATCCTTGGCATTTGGTACAGAACAAATGCCAATCAGAGGTGAGCTTTTGTTTTTAGAGTAAGATATTTCTGTATGCAAATTCTTTTAAATTATTTTTCCTAAATTTGAAAGGCAGCATTTTGAGAGAAAGTTATAGAAAGCCTCCTAGATATGACAATACTAAATATATACATGATAATACCGTACCACAGAATTAGAACAAATAAAAGAACAGATTTGATCAGCCATGCCAAAGAAAAATATAAGCCATCTTTCTATTATCTCTATACAAACATTACCAAATATTAATTATGTAAAGATACCATCGGAATATGAAGTAAAAAAATTAGATAGATAGATACATAGATATGCTGAGTGGTTAATAAATAAAAATATTACCTGGATTATGTGATTTGAAATATTTTTCAGTTTTTTCTTCAAATTGCAATTCATTATATTCTTTTTTTTCTAAATTAAGAGAATTTTTTTTATTTTTTTAAGTTTATTTTATTTTGAGAGAGGGAGTGGGTGGGGAGGGGCAGAGAGAAGGAGAAAGAGAAAATCCCAAGCAGGTTCTATGCTGTGAGCTCAGAGCCTTGAGCCCACAAACCATGAGACATGACCTGAGCTGAAATCAAGAGTCAGACACAACCGACTGAGCCACTAAGGCACCCTTTTTTTTTCTAATTTTAAATAGATTTCACAGAACTCCCTCCATTTTTTTTTCCATTTTTAAATTATATTTTCAGCTTCAGCAACAAAATTCAGTGGTAAATTTGAATGTAAAATGCCCAATGTTTAAGTAAACAAGGTTACAAACTTATATTCTATTATAATACTTCGGCCTGGGTGGTTCTAGGACAAAATAATAATATTCCTATGGATCAACATGTCCCAATCAATTCTATACTATTGTAGATTTATGGCTTCTCAAGATTAAACAATAATTAATTAACATTAATCTTATATCAGTGACACATTTGCATAAGTATTTTCTATAACCAGTGTACTTACAGACTGCACTGTTATACTCTGTCCTGCACATGTGTTTTCTATAATATATAGAAACACTAGCACAGTTTGCTAAGGTAAATTTTATGTGTCATCATGATTGATTTTTGGTCAAACATTAGTCTGAGTGTTTCTGTGAGGGCATTTGTGGATGAAATCAACATTTAAATGTGTAGACTGACTAAGTAGATTGCCCTTCATAATGTGGGTGGGCTTCATCTAGTCAGTTGAGGGCTTGGGTGGAACAAAAACTCTGACCCTTCCCCAGGTAACAGAATTCTTGCCCTATGGACGTTGGACTGGGACATTTTTTTTTCCCCCTTGCCTTTGACTTGAACTGAAACATCATCTCTTTCTGAGTCTGCTGGCCCTTGGACATAGAACAGCAACATCAGTCCTCCTTGTTTTCAGGTCTTTGGACCTGGACGGGAACTAAGCCATTGTTTTTCATGGATCTCCAGCTTGCCAGTTCACCCTGCAGGTATTGGGACTTAACAGCCTCCGAGGTCACAGGTGTCAGATCCTTATAAACAATTTCTTTATATATATGTCCACATCCAGTTGGCTCTGTTGCTCTGGAGAACCCTTCCTTAATACAATGTTATAAATGTTTCAATTTGGAAAACAGTATAGTTGATTTTTCTATTTATATTCTTTCTTTTTAAGCAAAAGATTCCAGTATATATATAAGTCAAGACAAACATCTATTTTTGATAGCAATTCAAATGAAAGCCAAACTTCAAAATACTTCTTTTGTATGCTGTATTTTTTCCTTAAAAGGGTTTCCAAAAGTGGCATATACTAAAAGCTAATAGTACACTTCAGCTTTTAGAGTGTACTTTTAATAAAAAGGTGAAATAACTTATAAGCCACCAACATCAGATCTTTTCCCATGGTTGCTTATTCATGTAGCTTATAAAAAGAATTAGATCTTGTTTTGATTTGCTGAAATAGAAGCTTTTTGACTTTATTAAGAGTTATTTTCATTATTTGTATAATTCTGGGTAATTATAAAAAAGGCAAGTTCCAAAATGTAGCTCTCCAAATTGTGTAAAATAAGAGAGATCGCTAATTTATGGCTATGATAGGTTAAAAAAAAATGTAAAACTATGAATGGGGCTGTAATACACATTCTTGTTAAAAAGATTCTGCAAAATACAAATCAAATAAATAACAGAGCTTGTGAAGAAATTAAAATTTGAGCAGATGTTAGTGAAAACATACTTGAGGTATTTATCTTATCTTAATTTTTGCTAAAACAAAGCAGAATGCAAATAGTTGCTCATTTGTAGATTGCTTCTTATGTACTTCCTTTGCTGAAAACTTTAGTGAAATTAGACAACACACAGGCCACACTTCTGGACGTTTATAAAAAAAGGATTTTTCATCATGGGACGATCAAAAAAATATATCATACCACACTTGAAAAGCTTTTACAAGCCTTAAGCATTCTTCAGATTTCACTAGGACACCTCTGCTGCCTAATTTATTTGTTGTAAACATTTCTGATAAAGAAACTAATACCTTCCTTCACATCCCATTTTGTTTTGTCTCTGGATTATCATACACTTCCCAACCAGCAACATTTTGAAACGCGTACGTGTACCTACAATTCTTCCTTCTGAAAGCTATCTTCAAAGTGGTCATTCTCACCCTTGTCTCCCTACTTTTATATCCCATCATTGTGATTTTCTCTATTGACAATTTCCATATTTTCCTGAAGAAAACTCCAGTTTTATCTCTACTTTATATTATCTATATACACGTTCAACAGCCTGGATATTAATCTGCTCCTTTGTAACTGTGATTTATAGCTACCGCCATTTTTGTTTTTTCATAGTAGAGTGCAGATAGTAAACAGGGTGTTATCTTTGATTTGATTTTCAATAAAACACTCTCCTTCCCTTATATACTTTGATGCCCTTCTTGCCACTTTGTTGCTCGTCTTTGATTTGTTTTCATCTTGTTCTATATCATCTGCTATTACCGTCATCATTTTCTTTTGGGGAATCTCTCTTCTTCAAAATCAGCTTCTTTGCTTAACTTCATCTTTGTTTCCTGCAGCTTCAGTCTCGATAACCCCATCCTGCCTGATTCTGCAGGTCCTGTTTTACAGGAACAACAGCATGGGTACTTTATTTTTGATTTAGTAGTTTTTGTGTATCCCTAAGATTCTGTGACCAACCTCTTTTTTGTTCTTTTCTTTTTCATATTAATTTGCCTATTTTGTTCTAGCTGCTTTTCTGTAGTACAGATGGGTTGATTCATCTTAAACTTCTGTTGTTGCCTGCCTTAAAATGTTTAACCAACCACATGCCTAGGGATCTACTGTGATAATACCTTCTTTATTCAGCATCCTTTCATAGTCACATAAGAATATTTCTCAAGTAGAGTCATACCTATTCATAGTTCTCATCTTCAAAGAAGACCAGTAGATTGTGAGGTTCCAGTGCTTCAAAACACACTAAATCTTGAATAGTTTAATATCCTAAGTTATTATTGGAATCTGCCTAAATCATTCAACAAGCGAGAGCTCCACAAGTGAAGACATGAATTGGTGAAAGCCATGAAGCTTCCTGAGAAAACTTCATGATGTTTCTAGGAATGTCAAATTTGAAACAAGAGACTCCCTTTTTTCCCAGCTCTGGGCCATTTTTATTTTTTTGGTAATTATGTAATTCCTTTCTTAAAATAATGCACACAATATTATTTCTTAAAATAATAAACCACAAATTGTTGCTGTTTTTCAAGCACCTAAGGAAAACTCATCACAGCCATATAGACAGGAGTAGAATTCTGGGCTTCAAGCTTTTTTGTATAACTAAATGGAACTTCATTAGGAAAGTTAATCATCTCTTCTTTGCTTTAGTACAGGGATATTATCAGTTGGTCTACTTGTGGATTGTTATTATACTGAGACTCAAAGTCAGAACTTTTATTATATTGAAGCTCAAATTCAGCTAAATTTATAATGAGACAGTTTTTTTTACATTTTCATAAATAATGTATAAATCTATATGATGTGTATTAGAATCTGATCTCCTCTCTAACAAATTGATAAAACCAAGAACACAAAAACTGAAAGGGTAATCATCAGTTTTAACCTATATTGAATAAAACTAAAATTTATTTTTTTTGATTGACTCTCCAAACTGTTAAAGCATTTCCAAAGCATATGGTTTGAGGCACTTCTATATAGTCAAATTCTTGTTATGCTTTCCAGAACTCTTCAACAGTTAAAGTAGTATAAGCTTTTGCTGTCCTCATGAATGCCACTTTATCGCATCCTTTTCTTGGCGTGTTATTTTAGTACCAACAAATGGTAATGTTTTAAAATTTCTACAAAGCTGTTTTAGGCTCAAACTTAATATTTCATAAGATTATGTATCCTTGATATCTGTGGCCCATTTGCAAGTTTTGTGTACCGGAAGTGAAGTCAACAACTCTCTGTAAGCAGAACTTTTTTTTTAGATTTTTATTTTCATATATTATTATTATTTATTATTATTATTATTTTTTTTTTACTGTAGAACTAGTTGGCTGATGAAAGCACAGAGATTTTGCATATACGTTTCTGGTATTCTTTCACTGGATTTTCTTGTCATTCTGGCCACAGGGCCTAATAATGGTCTATGACTGTACTCACAGTGAGCCTCATAAAAGAGATGAAGAAGTCATCCTCTTGACATGATACTGGAACTGCTTCCCCAACATGGCATCCATTGCTTCCTCATCCTTATCCCTCTTCCTGATGTTGCTATTACCACAATCCTGATCACTGTTCCCACTCCCAGTGTGCAAGCTTCATGGGCTGTGGCTCTAATTGTGCTACCACTGCTGGAACCAACTCTGACTTGCCTGTTTCTAAAGTTCACTGCAGAGTTTTATAGCAAACTTACTATTTATGTCATAGAAATGTTTCTCACATGTCTGACACAAACATCTTTATCCCCAGGGATGCTTCCCAAATACGCAGATTTCTAGAACCCAAGACCAACTGAATCAGAAACACTTATTAAATGCATCTAGAATATATACTAAAAAAATAATATTTATTTATTTATTTGAGAGAGAGAGAGAGACAGAGCATGAGCATGGAGGGGCAGAGAGAGGGAGACACAGAATCCGAAGCAGGCTCCAGGCTCTGAGCTGTCAGCACAGAGCCTGATGCGAGGTTCGAACCCACGAACCTCAGATCATGACCTGAGCTGAAGTCAGAGACTTAACTGACTGAGCCACCCAGGCACTCCTAGAATTTACATTTTTATTTAGAATTCTATAAAGTTCCCATTTTATTTTAAAGAAAAAGTTTAATGAATTCTGTGCTCATGAGCATGAAGAAATACCAAGTATTATCTCTATATCTGTCTTATTTGGAAAAAACAATAAATGCTTTGTTCACTTTCAATCTTCCCAAAATAAGAAAATAAATTTAAAGTTGTTATTCATTATTCAGTATGACCACAACTGGGCAGGGTACTCCTATCAGTCACTTCATATGTCTTTGAAAGCCTACAGATGGCTACCTTGACCTCAGACATCATTTTGGGGATCCATTTAATTATGGACACAAGAGTAGAGACAAATGGCTTAAAGCATAGTATCTCAGGCTCAACACTCTACCCATGGAAAATATCATAGCCTTATAGTCTTTTGTATACACCTGAGAAGACTGTTCTTTGTCCTGCGATACAAGAATGAAATAAATGACTTCTCCATAGGTAGAAAAGTTAAAAGAAAGAAGAAAGCTATGGAGGCAGAGGAGGCAAATCTATATCTCGTATTAAAAGTAAGTTGGGTAGCTCAGTCACTTAAGTGTCCAGCTCCTGATTTTGGCTCAGTCATGATCTCTCAGTTTGTGAGTTTCAGCCCTTCGTTGGGCTCTGTGCTGACAGCTCAGAGCCTGGAGCCTGCTTTGATTTCTGTATCGCCCTCTTTTTCTCTGCCCCTCCTCTGCTCACGCTCTGCCTCTTTCTTTCTCTCAAAAATGAATAAACATTTTTAGAAAAATTAAAAAAAAATAGACCCTGTTAGAGAGCAAAAAGAAAACAATTTAAACAGAGGTGGAAAGTTATACAAAGATTCTATTTGTAATTGATGTTTGAATTGTTGTCTGAAGAGAGAGCCAGAGTTACCCATGTAAGAGAAAAGAGAATGTGGGGAGGTTTGATAGGAGCAATAATTTGTTAAATAAAAAGAACTGAAAAAAATCTCAAATGTGACTAGATCATAATGAGCTGCATCATTTAGAACCATAGCATAATACTAATTTTCATTTTAAAGAGTTTATATCAACTTTAGTTAAAAATAAGTATTATAATTCTACAAAGTTCCCATTTGGACAAAAACTATAATCACATAAGTAATGAGAGATAATTCAAAATTACATCAGGAGAGCAATTAAAGAGTCTTTGGTTTCTTTTTAGGGCTGAATAATATTCCATTGTTTGAATGCATCACAGTTTATTCCTTTACAAATGAAGGACATTTTGAATGCTTCCAATTTTGGGAAATAATGCATTAAGTTGCTACAAACATCTGTGGACAGGTTTTGTGTGTTGGTCCTAAGTTTCCAACTCCTTTGGGTAAATACCAAGGAGTGAGATTGCTGAGTATGTGTAGTTTTGTTACAAACTACCAAACTGGCTTTGAAAGTGGCTGTATCATTTTTTGTCCCCACCAGCAATGAGGGAGTATTCCTGTTTCTGGAGCATTTTGGATTTTGGCCATTGTTAAAGATTTGTAGTAGTATTTCATTGCTTTAATTTGCATTTTCCTGCTAACACATGATGTGGGATCTTTTCATGTTTACTGAAGTATGCTTTTTTTTTTCTTTATTTCAGAAAATACATTTTAGTTCCAGAAATTAATTAGTACATTTTTAGGTCTTTTATTTCTCTCATTATCAAGCTGATGTTTCCCTCCACCTTCCTGAACATATGTAGTGTATTTTTAATAGCTCTTTTAATGCCTTTGGCCTCTACCTCTAAAATCTTTATCTTTCCAAAATCTGTTTCTGTTGACTGGTTGATTTCCTTATTATGGGTTGAATATTCTTACTACTTTGCTTCTGTGATAATTTTTTTTTAATTGAAAGCCAGATACAGTGCATTCTACATTATAGAATACTGAATACTTTGTATTCTTTTAAATATTATTAAACTCTGTTCTGGAATTCAGCTATGTTACTGAAAAGGCTTTGATCCTTAAGAAGCTTGCTTGTAAGCTTTGTTTACTGATCAGACAAAATCTGCAGCTGTCCTGGAGGCAACACCCAACTGAGGACTTCACTTGCATTTTGTGTTTGGAGGTCTTTCCAGTCTGACTATTATATACCCGATGTATTTGCAGCCTTCCGTGAGCACTGAGGATTTTTCTACCTGTTCTTATTCAGGGGTACGTTCCCTGACCTCATTTATATTTATGCTGTTCACGTGTCAGTGCTATTCAGTATTCAGCAAAGAGTTGAGAGGAACACTGTGGACTTCCAGGGCCTTCTCTGCAATTCTCTTCTCTCTGATGCTCTGTGCCATCTCTAGACATCTGGGTTTACGTGAGTTCTGAATCTTGTCAACTCCGCAGAACCTCTCGTCATTTTTAGTGTACCTTCTCCCTGCACTACAGCCTGGAAACGGCAGGCAGTTAGCTTAGCCAATTACATGGCTCATCTCATTTGTTTCCCTTCTCTTCGGATTTAATGTCCTGTATTACTGATTGTCCAGTTTCTGAAAACTGTTGCTTTTTTATGTTTTGTCTAGCTTGCCACTTCTTTAAGGTGAAATGATAATTCTTTTCCAGCTTATTCTATCATAGAGAGAGGTGGAATTCTCAATATTATGTTTGAAAACTAATTTGTTAAAAATATGCTTTGCAAGGAAGAAAACATTTCACATGTTTTTTCTACTCCGAAAACTCTAAACTCGGGGATTTTTATAATGGTTGACTTCATTATGATATCAGCTATTTTATATTTATCAGCTAAATACCACAAGTTTCATTAGAGTATTCAACCAAATATCCCTCCAGGTAGAAATGATAATAATCATTAAATGGCAGGCATATACAACCTGAATGAATTTCACATGTTGAACCAAAGAAGCTAGATAAAAAAAGAACATATATTGTGTGAGTCTATGTATGTAAATATCAAAAGCATGCAAAAGTAATCTATGGTAATATAAGTTGGAATCACAGTTCCTTTGGAGACAAAGGAATGAGTAGTGATTGAATAGAGCAAAATGGGAGACCTCTTGGGTGTTGCTAATGTATTTCTTAATATGTCTTGCAAATATTTTCTCCAGTACTTTTTAACTTAAATTGGTTTGTGATATTTTAATCATAGGAAAGATTCTAATTTATATCTAGTGATATTTACAAATACTTGATTTTTTTTTAATTTCAGCTTTGTATTACTCTTGTATTTTTCTAAAACATTTAGGTTAATTTTTAGAATTTAATTTAAATCTATGCTTCACTCGAAATATATGTTGAAGACAAGAGTGAGATAACATCTTTTTATTATTATGTTTTCTTTGTCAATAGATAGCTAGTTGGTCTAACACCACTATTTTTCTCAAAAATTCAAAATACTGCATCTTCTGGTTTCATTTTATTCAAATTTTTCCACTAAATGTTACTACATAAAATGGATAAATACCAATATTTCATTTGAAGGCATGCAAGAAATAAGACTATATTGAAGGATGCTGGCCAAGTTTCCAGGGACAAAGGCCCAGAGAGGTAAGCATTTACAAAGAAACTCAGTGAAACCTAGTACTTTTGGTTGGGACTCGGAAGTGCTTCAGCCCAGGGGTAAGGTAAATACATAAACACACATAGACTTCTTCCTGATAGAAGAGAAATTTATCCTAGACATGAAATTATTTATTACAAAGAATTGCACAATCCCATTATCTGGCATACTGTAAAAATTTCCAGGCATATAAGAAGATAAAATAGCATGAATAAAACACAAGGGAAGAAACAGACCACAAAAACAGAAGAACTGGGGTCCAGTTATTGGAATTCTTCAAACAAGCTTCAGTGTAACTTTTCACTATGCTCAAAGAGTTAAAAGCAAGATAGAGAAATTTTGCAGAGAAAATGAATGTCTAATTTTGTAAAATATAGTGATTAGATTAGAATTCAAAGGATGGCTGTAATAGCAAAAGAGATACGGATACAAAAAAATAATAATTATTGAGAATATAGTCCAGAGAAAATATACAGGAAAATGAACTAAATAAATGTAGCAATACAATACGCTTCCATTTGGGAGATTAAGTATAATTATTATTTTCATTATTACAAAACAGATTCCTAGAATCAAAGTTATTCCAATAACATATTTATGTATACTTTTATGGGTATATGTATAGACTTGGAAAGAAGTTGACTCTAAATTTTATATACAATTCATGGGACATCAAGATGGCTCAGTTGGTTAAGTGTCCAATTCTTGACTTTGGTTCAGGTCGTGATATCCTGGTTTATGAGATTGAGCCCCACATCAGGCTCTGTGCTATAAGCCTTGAGATTCTCTTTCTCTCTCTCTCTCTCTGCCCCTCCCTTGCTCATGCTGCTCTCTCACACACTCTCTTTCTCTCAAAATAAATAAATAAGCTTAAAAAGTAAATTTTATATACAATTCCCAAAAAACTAGAATAGCTAATGTTTTTGAGAACAAAGGGGAGTAAGAAGCTCTACTGGATATAAAGACTTATTTGTGGGGAATTTAGTAATTTTAAAATGTATTATTAGCACATGAATAACCAAAGGCAACATCATAAAGAAGTTTGTATCCCTCCGCCAGTATCCAGAAATACATTGGTATAAAATACTGTGGATTGTTGCAAAGGTGAAACACTGGCATGTTTGCTAATCATGACAGTCTCCCTAGCCATTTTGAATTGTGGAAGAAGTGACACAGAATTTTCTGTTGCCTCCACACAAACCCTGTCTGTTATTAAAGTAAGGGTAGTTAAGTAGTTTTTTTCTTCTCTTCTCTTCTCTTCTCTTCTCTTCTCTTCTCTTCTCTTCTCCTTTCCTTTCCTTTCCTTTCCTTTCTTTTCCTTTTTCTCTTTTCTTCTTTCTTCTTTCTTCTTCTTCTTCTTCTTCTTCTTCTTCTTCTTCTTCTTCTTCTTCCTCTTCTTCTTCTCTTTTCTTCTTCTTGTTAGAATTTGGGCTCTGGGAATGGAATGCCTGGGTTAAGAACTTGGTTTTGCTGCTTATTGGCTCTTCTTAGCTGACATTGTTAGTATTCTGGTTGTATGTGCTTCGATTCTTTATTACCATTATCTGTCTTTTTCTCTCCCTGCAGCACAAACTTCAGTAGGCTTTCTGGTTTTAAAGGGGAGATTGCAACTCTTAAGCAACGTGAGCCTTTCTTTTCTCATATCCAAAAAGACCCCGGAATTCTGGGTATTCATATCCCCACATTCCCCAAGGGAATGACTAGAAAGAAAAGAGGAATCAGGCTGAAACTTTCCTTTGAGGGACTTTGCATAAAATCTCACCTGCACTGGGCATTTTCCCTCTCTTGTTCTGTTTCTTCTGTACAGATTCTGATTCTCCCTTTAACTGTTTTCTTATAAACCCTGGCGTAGGAGTCTTCATCTTAGACTGTTTCTGGGGAACACAAGTGAACACACTGTGTCGCATTAAACTAGTTATGGAACTTTTTCCATTTCTTCCACTGCAACAGGGATGCACAAAATTACAAAATTGCTTTGGGAGTTAAGACAGTTACATAAATGTTTGCTACTATATCAGGTGGATCACTCAGTGATAAGTCAATTAGTTCTGAAGCATTTTACAATGCTGGTGAGATGTGTGTGTGTGTGTGTGTGTGTGTGTGTGTGTTTTAGAGTAATCTATATATATGTTCTGATTTGCCATAATCTCATCATTTATATATTGTAAGTGCTTCTCAGTTTCATTAAACAGTTATATTACATTTTTTCTTTATTTTATGTTATTGAATGACTATCATGGAGGAAGGTATGTTATTGTATTTTGTCGTGTTTGGTTTTGACAAGATATCTAATCAGCTTCAATAGGAATTGATTTTACTACAATGTTATACTCATTACATATAAAGACATACATTTATGAAAAAAAAGAGAAAAATCAATTGCTTTATATTTTACATCATCTAAAAATGTTCTAAAAATGGTATACATCTAGAAAATCAATGCATAAAAAGTACAAAGAATCCCAGTATATTTTTGAAAGTACAATATGACTCTTCTTTTATTTTTTTTTTTAATCAAAAAGCCCTAATTCAAATTTTGTGAAGTGTTGCATGAGGCTCTCACCACACGATTCCTGTTAAAGTCAATGATCCCCGCTGACTATAATGGGAATCCCACAGTTACAACCCCAGGAAGGCCTTTGCACATTTAGTTATGTCTATAAAACTGCTTAGGCAATTTAGGTATTATTTTGTTTCAATAAGGAAAAAAATAATTTGGTGTTTTCAAAAGCCTTTAGTTGGCACCAAAAAGCACAATCTAAAGCAGTTTAATAAAACTTAAAAAAAAAAGAATGCTTCACATAATTGGGTGTTGTGACTAAGTTTTGGCACCACTTAATTTCACCTCATGTAATAAAATGAAGAAGTATAGTTTTATGACATGAATATTTAAATGAGAATACAACATCTAATATGAAGGCCTGGTTAGGTGACTCCTGATCACAGTACTGGAAATTTTATTGTTTTCACTACTTGTCTTCTGTCCTTTTCAAATAAGAGTGGCCCTCAAACAATGACCATTTCTTAAGCAAAGTTAGAGGAGAGAAAGAAAAATCTAAACTGTGTTACGTATACAATGATTTTCAGTCTTATTCATTTTTAAAAAAAATTTTTTTTTCAACGTTTATTTTATTTTTGGGACAGAGAGAGACAGAGCATGAACGGGGGAGGGGCAGAGAGAGAGGGAGACACAGAATCAGAAACAGGCTCCAGGCTCTGAGCCATCAGCCCAGAGCCTGGCGCGGGGCTCGAACTCACGGACCGCGAGATTGTGACCTGGCTGAAGTCGGACGCTTAACCGACTGCGCCACCCAGGCGCCCCCAGTCTTATTCATTTTATCTTGCTTATTTCTCTCAATTTCACTTTTTCTTTTTTCTTTTTTTTTTTCTTACAAGCATACACATACACACACATACACACACACACACACACATTGAGCATGGAGATGCATAAATATCTTTCTGTTTCTAGAGAGAAGTAATCTATCATGATAGGTAAGAGCACTTTCTGTTGAGACAGACTGCTCACATGGAAACCCACTCTCATCACTTAGTATCACAATTAATTTCAATAATAGCCAAACCTCACAAATTCCTGTAATTTGTAAAATGAGGATAATAATAGGATGCATATTATAGCATTACTATGAAGAATATATGTGTTAATGTCTGGAAAGCACTTAGAACAGTGTCTTACATATTGTATGATCTCTAATGGTAAGCTAATAGTATAGATTAGCTATATCCATATTTCAACTAGCTATTCTATATTATGCACATTTTGCCTAAGGGGAATGGGAAGGAAATGAAAATATGTACATTTTTCATAAATACAAGACATTGTGCTTGGCATTATATTCTATGTTCTGAAATATGCTACAAAGTTGTATGTATTAATATCTCTATTTTGACATATGAGGAAGCAAGTTCACAATGGTTCAGTAACATTGTGACAATGTATCAATTCATTTCAAAATGATATTTATATGATGGATATATGCTAGTTAATATCCCTGAACAAAACAGACAAGATACCTTCTCTGATGCTTCTCATGTTCTAGTAAGGAGACAGAAATAAACATGTTAATAGACACAATATAATTTTAACAATGATAATTCTCTTAAGAAAGCAAAATAAGTAATTTAAGAAATTATAACAAGAAAGGAGGCTTAGGGTAGATAGAGGTTATCAGTAAAAAGCGCTCAACAGAGTTAACACATGAACTGAGAAAAGAAAAATGAGCAGGCATCTCTAGCCAATCTAGGTCAGGGGTTGGGGTGGGGAGCTTTCAAAGAAGAGAGAACTAGAAGAGTGAAGCCCTTGGTGAAAGAAAGTAAGGAATTCATGATGTCAGTTTGAGCAATTGAGTGAATTCTAGTAAGAATTAATGGGAAGGAAAAGGAACTCAGTGGAAGTCAACTACAACAATTTGATATTGGACAGGTGTACAAATACAAGTGTAGAGCTTAGGCATAAAATCATCTTATGTGTATGATGCTAATTTTATTGACTACACGAAATGAAAGGACCTGAAAAAAATGTAGAAGAGGGCACAAGCAGAAGCGTTGGGATACTCCAAATTTTAAGATCAGGCTAAATAATTTTTCAGTAGAAGTAACAGGGAAGGGACAGAAGAAGACGCATTGTATTGTCATAAAAACAAAAGGAAACAAGTTTTTTCAAGAGTCATTGAAAGATCACCTGTATGAGAAGCTATTAAATGGTCAAGCACGATGAGAACAGAGGAGAGTTTGCCACCTGGATTTCAGTGATGAATGTGGAGCAGTGTGGTAAGAGGTTGGATTGCTCAGGATTAAGGGGAGACATGGAGGTGGGGAATTAGAGGAAGTTGGTTGGGACTACTCTTTCAGTGAGTAGTCTGGAACAGGAGCAGAGACCTGATTTAGGAGTAGCTAAAGAGAAATCATCCGGTAAATGTAAGAACACATTGGGAAAAAAAGAGATTATATTGTTAACTGTTGAAAATGACCATGCAGAGAA
Source organism: Lynx rufus (assembly GCF_022079265.1). Taxonomy (NCBI): domain Eukaryota; kingdom Metazoa; phylum Chordata; class Mammalia; order Carnivora; family Felidae; genus Lynx; species Lynx rufus. The sequence goes on along the minus strand of NW_025814845.1, from coordinate 26,363,082 downwards.
TTAATTTGATAATGTAGTTGAGAGGCAGCAATTGTTGGATCAAAATTATTGTTCTTTAAGTTCTTTTTTTTTGAGAGAAAGAGAGAGAGGGTGCACGTGAGTGGGGTTGGGCAGAGGGGGAGAGAGAGAGAATCCCAAGCAGACTCCATGCTGTCAGCACAGGCCTGACCCAGGGTTCAAACTCACAAACTGTGAGATCATGACCTGAGCCAAAATCAGGAGCCAGACGCTCAACCAACAACCACCCATGTGCTCCTGGATCAAAATTTTTAAGTGACTAGAATATATTGAATCTGGAACACATAGAGGAGTTAGCCTTAGACAAGTTCAGAAATGCATTATTCGTTTTAAGAGGAGGAAAGGAGAGGATGTAATTTCGGTTGCATTTAGTTTGGTAAATTTGAATATGGAGGGTTATGGAACTCCCACTTGACCGTATCCCTATTCTTCATCAAGTGTGAGCTAAAACCTTCAGCTTTCCTTCTTGAGTTAGAAGTTGAAAGATGAAAGAGAAGGTACAGAATAGTTGTATTGGAAATTAAGAGTGTAAACATACCAATTAAAGTGAAGGAAGATTCCTGCTAAACATTGAGTGTGTAGCTAAATCAAAGAATTCACATAACCAGAATCACATGAAACAGAGATAAGGATTTGCTAATAATTTCAAGTAGTTATTCATTTAAAACGATCAGAAGAATTAGAGAGAGATCTGGGATGTTGAAAACAGTTCCCTAGATCCTGTCTTCTCATATTAGACACGTACTATCTAGCTCAGAATAATAAATGAAGTCTCCAATTATGTCTGCAGATCGCCTCACACAACAGGCAGAATTTTAGTTTATGAAACATACTTAGATTATGAAATGTATTTTATATCGCAGGAAATTGCATAGCTTACATGACTTTATCCAATGAGCCATGTCTTAGAAATTTCAAACATTTTTAGTAAAAGATACCCTCTGGGCAGGGATCATCCTATAATTATGGTCTTCCTTCTAATAAATATCATTAGTGTATTTACCCAAAACTGCAGTTGACAAGGACACTAGCCTAGATCCATGCTCTCTTTTGTTTTGTTGCTCAAAGGAGTTTCCCTCCCTTCCCAAGGAAGCAAAACAATCACAGGCCAACTCTTAACTCCTTGCTCCTCAGTACTAGTTTGCAATTTGTACAGGTACAGATTTTAAGTGAGAGAAGTCATCGTGGCTTTTGTTGTTGTTATTTGGTTTTATAAAAGTAGTATGGTTAATGAATTGGGAGTCTTGAAAAGATTTAAAATATATTGGATTGAGGAATCCTAGAATACAAGTGTATAGGATGTAGTCACCTACTGGTGTGGTTCTTAAAGTTAAAACTTGAGAGATGGTATAAGTTATGGGTGATAGTGAATTGAAGACAAGTATGGGAGTAGATATGTAGAGGGAGAATAAAGGAAAATACTATGGGAGGTAGATAAACAAAGAACACTGAGAAGCTGCATTGAAGGAATATATCCTTCAGTTAAAACTTGACATATCCGCTATCTTAGGGAAATTTAAATAGAATGTGAAATGTTTTGTGAGTTAAGTGTCTGGAAACTGTTGCAATCTGTGTTATTATTCTAAAAGCATAGAGCTTTTAGGTCTGAGCCATGTTTTCTTTAATGAAATCTACCTTTCAATGTTTATTCATAAGGTCCTAATTAATTGTCAAGTGCAATTCATCAAAACAAATTGGGATACATTTGCAGAACATTGTGTAGAATTTGACCTTCACCAAATTTTACCTTGCTAAATCTTCCTCATACTTCTTTGAAAATGCCCTTCTAAGTCAAATATATTTCTCAATTGTCTTGTATGTCATGGGGAAATACAACCAGAGAACTGAATAACAGGTTTACATTCTATATTTAATAATCAGTCAGCCCTTTTCCACTCAACTGTCAACTCACGTAGTCCTAAAAAATATTAAGAAAAGAATTAACAGTGGAGATAACAATGTTTGTTCCTTGCCTGGTAGAACTAGAAGGTTTCCTTCCTTTTAATCAAGTAAAGAAAGAATTAGATTAGGATTAGTGCATGGTATATACGTGCATTTCACACTTATGACTCTACACCATCAGAAAGAGAACAGAAAAAAGTGCAGGACTATATGAGATAACTGGCAAGATCTTTAAGTAGGAAGAAAAGATTCAGCAGGGGCACTGAGTTAATAATAAAAATGTATTCATTTAACTGAATGACAAATACCTATTGCTCTTAAGAACAGCTCAAATAAATATAGGACTGCAGAACTAAATCTGACAAGTAAAACATTCTAGTTCAAATATTATAAGCAAGTTGGTATCATTTCCAAATTAAAGTGTTTGATCATAAACTAGGTCATTTCAGAGTTTATCAGGAATTTTCTGTTTGCCCCAAGTGTTGAGTTTACTTGGGAATTATAAACGTATACTGATTTGCTTCGGCTTCTAAAGAATACTCACTATTAAGTTCTAACTAGAGGTAAGGTATCCTATGAAAAACAGACAATTAACAGAGAGTCTACATTTGCAGATAACTTGAAATCTTGTGGGACGGTAGTCAGGTAAATTGTCAGTTACAGTGAAATTTATTGATCATACTACAGTCTTTATTGCAAGATAAAACAACTGTGATGGAATCTCAGAGCACAAATCAACAATTCTAGGGTGTTAAGGAACTATCTCCTTTAGTAAATGTATATAAAAATCAAATCTGTTAGCAAAATTCCTGAGGCCAAAAGTTGGAGGGAGTTCAATTTCAGGTTGAGACAATGATATGAGTTGATTTTCGGAGAAGAAGCTAGTGTGTAAGAAAACATTTGGTGTGCTAACTTTGGAGAGGTGGGTTGGGTCCAGACTTTCAAAGATTCTGAAACATAGAGCCATTAAATAGTTTTATACTGATTTTTAACTAGAATTATGAAACCACGAATATGTAAGATGACCCCTGGAAATTGAAGACTATGGCGGCTAGAGAAATTGACGTTTCTTTTTTTTTTCTCTGGATAGTATATAAACCGTTTCCACAAAAATAAAGACAATACAGCTTGCAAAATCTAAATTGAATATTCCAAAATGTTTTTCCCTAATGCAACAATAGGAATTATAGCAAAACTAAGGAACTAAGAAAGAAAAACAAAGCAAAACAAAATTCCAGCATTTCTGTAGGCAATGTATATCGAGGGAAGAAGAAACTGACTAGCGATTGCAACAAGGTAAAAGGTATTAAGTGTGTGAAGTAAAGCAAGAGACAGAATTGTTCAAATGCAAAAATAATCTTTCTTCATAGAAAATTGTACGTTACACTTTTTCAACATCCGATATAGATTACTCTAAAATGAAATCATTTCAGCCTTTGATTAAAATATCAGAAAGAGAAATATTACAATCTTTAAGTTCAGAAATTGTAGAGGAAAATGAACCAGAAAATTGATCATCATTTTGACACCAAAAGAAATCGAATTCTAAGGAAATCTTAATTCATTAAAGGACTCAGAATCTGAAAGTATTGATAAGCGTTCAGAAGAAAATGAATATCTGTGAATCAGTTCCAGTGCTAGGTTAGCAGTAACGGGAAGAATTCAACAGGGCAAGATTTATGACCAGAGTGAGGAAGATCATCGACAGGAGGACAATGGAAATATAATTGTGTGGGATGGTGTAATAATAAAAATGTAATAAAAAGGTCAAAGGCTTATAGACTCATAAAACATCTTGAAAGGTGAACAATTCACATTATATTAGCCAGATAAAAAAAATATGAATATGCCGGAGCCACCTTTTCTGAAGTGTAGGAAAATGTTCTTTGCCAACCCATGCAAAGTTGATGTGTGTTATGTATGCTAGGACATTATCCAGCAAACCTATTTGATCTCTTACAGAAATGAAAGCAACATTGTTTACAAATGGAAGTTGATAAAAACATAAGAAAGTGGTGGTCTACTGTAATATTAAAGTCTCTTTAATTCTGAAGCATTATGTCAATCACAACAATAGTTAGCAAATATTTTACTACTAGCAGCAAAGAACTTTAAATAGAGGGAAAATTTAAATTAAGACTCATTATGGGGTGCCTGGATGGCTCAGTCAGTTAAGTGTCCGACTCTTGATCTCGGCTTAGGTCATGATCTCAGGGTCCAGAGCTCCAGCCCAGCATGGGGTAGAGCCTAAGCCTACTTGGGATTCTATCTCCCCTCCTCCACTCATGCTCTCTCTTTCTCTCAAAATTAGTAAAAAAACCAAAAATTAAAAAGAGCAATTGTAAGTATAAGAACATTCATATTTACCTAAAGAATTTTAGATGTTTAAGATCAGCACTAATGGTAGCATAGAAAGACTTTGCACAGTGATGTAAACAGAACGGCCTATCGAACCTCCACACTATTACACACACACGTATATGTACACAAATTACATATGCCTCTCATACTTTATTTTTTATTTGATGTTTATATTTTATGCATTTAAACTGATAGGATATGCCAGGAATTGATAACATGAATTATAAAATCCTAACAATCAATAATACAAAATATAGATAATACAAATGAAAAACAGACAAAAGTTGTGAACTGTTAGCTAACAGAAAAAGAAACACCAGTTGCCAAAAAGGATTTGAAAAAGGCTAAATCAGGGCGCCTGGGTGGCTCAGTCCATTAAGCTTCTGACTTTGGCTGGGGTCATGATCTCGCAGTTGGTGGGTTTGAGGCCCGCATCGGGCTCTGTGCTGACATCTCGGAGCCTGGAGCCTGCTTCGGATTCTATGTCTCCCTCTCTCTCTGACCCTCCCCTGCTCGCTCTCCGTCTCTCAATAATAAAATAAACATTAAAAAAAATTAAAAACAGGCTAAACCTCATTAGTAATAAAAGACATGCACATCAAATTTTTTTTCTTTTTTTTTTTAAATTTTATACACCTTCTATTAGAGGCAATTAGAAATTGACAATGCCAAACGTCAGAAAAGATATGGATCAGTAGGGTTAATTACCCATCTTGAAGGGGTGGGAAGAGAGTATAGAATGCTCAGGAAATGAACTAACACTATGTTTTTTTTATTTTTTTTAATGTTTACTTATTTTTGAGAGAGGGAGAAAGAGAGCGCAAGCAGGGGAGGGGAAGAATGAGAGGGAAACATAGAATCCGAAGCAGGCTCCAGGCTCTGAGCTATCAGCACAGAGCACTTAGCAGGGCTGGAGCTCATGAACCATGAGATCATGACCTGAGTGGAAGTCAGACGCTGAACCGACTGAGCCACTCAGGCGCCCCGCTAGCACTATGTTTTTAAGTTGAGAAGTCACATTTCCTACTACTCAACAGTTATAATTCTTGGTAAAACCAAGATAGATTTTGTCATATCTGAATCAAAAATCAAGGAAGGGAAGTTCATACATTGTTCTGTTATGTGTGGGTCACCTGGGTGGCTCAGTCAGTTAAGTGTTGGACTCTTGATCTCCGCTCAGGTCCCGATCTCATATTTCATGAGCTTGAGCCCCACATCAGGCTTTGTGCAGACAGTGTGGAGCCTGCTTGGGATTCTCAGTCTCCCTCTCTCTCTACCCCTGCCCCCCTCGTGTTCTCTTTCTCTCTCAAAATAAATAAACTTAAAAATTTTTAATTATGTGTGTGGAAAATAGGACAGTATATTTTCAGAGTAAATATTAGTATTACCATCTTTCCAGTGGCAGACATTCCTTTCCCTAATATTATTTGGCAACAACATTCCATATTAAATCAAATGTGTTGGATTGGCAAATAAACTTTGTCTATTCAGTAAGTTCCTCTTTCCAATGATGTCCTCAGATGAAAATTATAGACAGCCTTGTTGTTTATAAAATGTGATCATACTGTATACAACATTCATGGAGTGTAAGCAAATACCATTACTTCTTCAATAATGATACAATTTTAATGAATCATTAAAAAATAAATTAGTTGCAAGCTATTGGTATAAAAGTTACCAAGAAACTCAGGTAAGATGAAAAAGCAGAAGGAAACATAGGAAAAATACCCTGACTAATGAGGGAGAATGTGACATTTGCTTACAAGATGCTTGAAGACTTGAGACAGCCTTGGAGTAATTCACAAAAGCCTTAGCTTGGGGAACATATAGTGGGAAACCTAACACAATTTTTACAGATCTGTTCTTAGGAAAAAATGAGCTGAGTTACAAAACCATTCACCTGAGTTTTTTGGAGTTCAGGTTCAAGCTTCTGTCTATAGGATCCAGCTCATTAAGTGTTCTGATTATTTTAAGCACACACAGTAAGTGTACAATAACATAAGTGTTAGCTGAATGAATATAAGTAAGTACAAATTAAGTGTGTCAGTGGCTGGGGTTAGACTACATATGTATTTCTTCTTCTTATCTTATTTTTCTTGAAACCACAGTTCATGTAATTTTAGTTTTAATTCTTTATATATTCAATGTCATCATTGCTCTCCACTCTCTTTCCTGTTCATAATTCGTATGATTAGTTTTGATCTCTGGCCTCATTACCAAACATTCTGGTACATTTAATCACATTAGCTGCTTATTTAGCCTGTAAACTTTACCTAGGAGATTTTAAAGATAGCATAAATTGAAATTCATAGTTCTCTTTGTGGTAATTTGAGTTTGCTGCAAATTCAGGGGTTATGTGTTATTTAATTTAGTTTACGTAATTATGTATAACATCATTTTGCTCTGAGAAGTCTCTTTTAGTCCATTTAAGTAAATCATAGGTTTTAATTATTTCTCCGCATAACAAGTACCTTTAACTTTTAGTCTGTTAAAAACGAGCAGTAAATTGAAAGTTATTTTAGCTTAGCTGTCATTCTAAAAGTTAATGGAAGAAGCCATAAAAATACGGGCTGGATTGCATGGTCAAACTTTAAAAGTAAGTACACCAAAATTAGTTAAAAGTAGTATGTTGTGTGTTTTCAGATTGATCTTAGATTATTATCAATTGTTTATTAGCATTTTCTTATTTATTTAATAACTCCCACTCTACATTTTTTATTATATGTGCTAATTGTTGGGAGGTATTTGCTTGTGCCCATCTCTTCTAAAATTCTCTAGCAAATATCCCTTTGATGCATTCTTAAACTTTTAGTTTAAAAAATAATTTACTGGGATACCCGGGTGACTCATTCGGTTAAGTATCTGACTTCGGCTTAAGTCATGATCTCCCAGTTCTTGACTCTGAGTCCTCCATCAGGCTCTCTGCTGTCAGCACAGAGTCCCCTTCAGATCCTCTGTCCCCCTTTCTATTCCTCTCCTGCTCATGTTCTCTCTCTTTCTAAAATTAAATGAAAACAACACCAGCAAAAATAAAATAAAAGATAATTAACCAAAACCAGATTAACTATCTTAGGGAGGAAATAATGAAATTATTAAGGATGTTTTCAATTACCAATGGACAATAAACCAAATCATATAATAATATCTGAAAGTCATTTGATAAAATTAATTCTCACCTCTCTTTGAAAATATTTATTCCCTAGCCATTAGTTAACCAATACTTTTATTATGACTCAGTCTATACAGTATATTTATTTTATTGTTATGATGAAAAATTAAGGTTTCCTATTAAAGGAAGGAACAAAGTGTCTGTTAACACAACATGATTTGAAATAGTAACAGATTTTAGATTCATGCTACAGAGATTACTTTCATTTTCCAATGGATCACTGAAGCTATGTTTTCTTTCTATGTGTCTGTTTTTCTTCTGTTCATAATTTTACTATCTAGTGCCATGTTTAGTAATCTTTTACTCCAGAATGCCTAATGTACATGGTGGTTGTTATTGTTTTGATTTCAGATATTACAGTTTTCATTACCAGCAATTCCTTTTGGTTCTCTTCTATAGTTTGCATTTCTCTTATCACTGTTCATGTCTTCCTATAAAGAATTGTTCATAGTAATAATAACAGTTTTAAATTTTGTGTCTTCTAATTCCATTAACCATATAATGTCTAAGTCTAGTTCTATTTTTTTTAATATTTTGTTTTTTGAAAATCATCTCTAAACCCACTCTGGGGCTCAAATTTACAACCCCGAGATCAAGAGTCACATGCTCTACTGACTGAACCAGCCAGGTTCACCTAGGTCCGGTTTTTTTTTTACTTATTTTTATTCTTATTACAGATCAAATTTTCCTGCTTCTTTGCACACTTATTACCTTTTTACTTGATGATAGGCATTGTGTATTTGACACTGTTAAGTATTTTGATTTTGATATCTTTCTTTAAAGAGTATCTGTCTTTTACCTGATAAGCAATAAAATTAGCTTCCGGTTAAGTTTGGTAGATTTAAGTCTTGTCTTAAAAAGCATTACTGGGGAAGTTCTAGAGTAGCTTTTACTCTAGATAGTTGAGCTCCTATATTAGTATTTGACACTTATTTTGTCTCTAATGAATACCCTCGTGCACACTCTAGCTTATGGTAACTTGCAAAATTATCAACTATTTGTGAATTTTTGGGCTCGGTTAGCTCACGGCTCCCCACTTATGTTTTTCTCAGTCTTAGTAATTTTTATTTATATGTACACACATCATTATACTCTACAAAGATTCAAAGGCAGCCTTAAGCAAATTTCTAGAGTTATTATTATTATTTCATTGATTGATACTGATTCATTGATTGCATAGTTCCTTCCTCTCTGGGTTTCTGGCTTGCAACTTTTGTATTTCTCAGCCTTTTAGTCTATCAAATCTGAAATCAGTTTCGTCTTTTGCACCCAATGCAACTGCTGTGCTGTGCTTGGGATTTTCAGCTCTGTTCAGAAATCCATAATGTGCCTCCAGGCAGAGGAACAGAATAGCACAGAGATTATAACATTTGTTTCACTCTCTCTTGGGCCATAGTCCTACTTTGTTGTGCAATGACAACCATTATTTCATATCTTTTGTGTAGTTTTCTCACTGTTGAAAAAAATAAAGTAATTCTGCAATAGTTCAAAGCTTGGCAATCTTTAAAATTTTTTTTAATATTTATTTACTTTTGAGAAACAAAGAGAGGCAGAGCATAAACAGGGGAGGGGGAGAGAGAGACACACACAGAATCGGAAGCAGGCTCCGAGCTGTTTGTTAGCACCGAGCCCTATGCGGAGCTCGAACTCATGAACTGCAAGACCTTGACCCGAGCTGAAGTTGGACACTCAACCGGCTGAGCCACCCAGGCGCCCCATAAAACTTGGCAATCTTTTTAGAAAGCAATTATGAATAACTAGATTTTTTTACTAAAATATATACATAAAAAGGAAGATGACTAGTTTGTCAAATATATAATCTTAACTATTTATTTAAAGAAAATGTCTTTGGATATTTAGATTATGTAATATTGAGTTGAAAACATATATTCAATCTAATATCTCCCATGAATATTTGACAGCTTTGCCAAGAGTTGAGATTAGTAATTAACTTTTGCCTCTTACTGGAGAAAACATCATTATAAAGGCTGAGTCTTCAATAGTGTTCTATAGAGAAAATAGATTACATGTGGATCATTTTTATAGTCTTGATATGGTTTTCAAACTAGAACAAGATAGGGGCACCTGGGTGGCTCAGTGGGTAAGTGTCCACCTTCAGCTCAGGTTATGATCTCATGGTCCGTGGGTTCGAACCCCACATCAGGCTCTGTACTGATAGCTTAGAGTCAGGAGCCTACTTCAGGTTCCATGTCTTCCTCTCTCTCTCTGCCCCTCCCCCACTCGCACTCTCTGTCTCTCTCTCTCTCAAAAATAGACTTTAAAAAATTAAAAAAAAAAGACTAGAGCAAGATATAAGAAGGAAAGAATAACCCTATATGTGGGATTTTTAAATTCAACTTATTTATGGTATATCTTCAGGAAAACAGTAGCATAAAATATGTACAGAGTCACCACAAAAAAAAAATCAGAATCTAGCTTATTGAAATATGTTAGTAGATATTTAAGAAAGACAAAACACATTGATTCAGCCATTTTCATGTTCCAGACTTCCTGACAGGACAAAGCTAGAAGAAAGGAATCTTGTAACACACTAAGAACAATTTTCTGACCAAGCAAGAGAAAGCCTACTACCTGTTCAAAATAAACCGTAGAATTAGTCCTATTGTAAATTTAGAAAAAAAAAAGATTTCTACAAATGAATGTGCTTTATTTTATTATAAGAAGTAATATATGCTATTATATTTTATATAATCTATACATATATTTAATAATATATAATTATATTTTAAATATATATTTATATATTTAATAATATACAGTTATATTTTAAATATGTATTTATATTTTAATAATATATAGTTATATCTTAAATATATATTTATATATTTAATTATATATAATATATAATCTTTTGTATATTTTATTTATTTATTTATTAAAAAATTTTTTAACATTTATTCATTTTTGAGAGAGAGAGAGAGAGAGAACAAGCAAGGGAGGGGCAGAGAAAGAGGGAGACACAGAATCCAAAGCAGTCTCCAGGCTCCGAGCTGTCAGCACAGAGCCCGACGTGGGGCTTGAACTCACGAACTGTGAGATCATGACCTGAGCTGAAGTCGGATGTTTAACCCACAGAGCCAGCCAGGCACCCTTCTCACATTTCTTTAGATTATAAATCCAACACAGGTTTTACTAGGCTAACATCAAGGTGTTGGCAGGGCTGTTCCTTCTGTAGGCTTAACCGGCTGAGCCACCCAGGCACCCCATATATAATATATTTTATAATTAAAATATGTTTTATAAGAAACAATATGTTTAATTAATTTTTCAATGAGTGAGAATTTTTAATCATCGTAATAGCTACCTTAAAGAACAATGAAGCAATTGTATATTTAAGATTTATCCAAAGTATAGACTGGTGATTCTGGAACTCAAAGGAAATAACTGGAATGTGCTCTACTGAAGCAACACATTTATTTTTTTAGATATCACAGGCTCGTATCATGAAATTTTTCCTTTAATTTTCCCATTTTGATACCATAGGGAAAAAAGATTGAAGGTAAAAGGGAGATGAGGAGAAGTTTTATTCAAATTTTTCATGAAAGTTGGTCCTGATCTATTTCTGTAGGGCTTCGATATGATCCTACTAGCAACAGTGACTGCAAGTCATGATACAATACAGTCAGTCAAAATTTGTTGCTGTCAATCATGACTGGAAACTAATGAAACACCATTACTTTCTGGGCTCCCAGAAATCAAATTCTTTGTAGAAAAGTTCCACTCCATTGACCTCATGTTCCTTAAAATCTTCGATTAGAGGGTATGTATATGCAGTATTACTATGATATTTTACTGTAGAATTTGTTCTCTTAACACAAACTGAGGTCTTAGCACAAACCTGTGGGAGAATTCAACCAGATATATGTGGAAAAGGCTGAATAACTCAGTGATTTCTATAAAATCCATATTGATTTTCATGTAGCTCACTTAGAAAGAAGCGTAATGGCGGTTATTGAAGCTCATGATGAGTATTAATTATAATTGAAAAATTCCTGGATATAAAATGAGTTTAGAAATGGAACAGAGTAACTATAACTTTAGTCAACCTCCCTACTCTTGGAGAAATATGTTTTTCCAGTAAGGAAACCCAATCCTTGGAATCCCTGTGATGTCACCTTCTGTGATCCACATCAGCCAAAGATGTGGGTCTCAGATTCTGCAAATCAGAGCTCTTCATTCACTTTGCTACAAACATACATTCAGGAGACTTTTTACTTAGACAATATAAGAAATTTCTCTTTTCCTTTGCTGAAGGTATTCTGACATGGATTTCTACTGTAATTCTACTTTATATATGTATATGTATTTAAAAAAATTTTTTTTCAACGTTTATTTATTTTTGGGACAGAGAGAGACAGAGCATGAACGGGGGAGGGGCAGAGAGAGAGGGAGACACAGAATTGGAAACAGGCTCCAGGCTCCGAGCCATCAGCCCAGAGCCCGACGCGGGGCTCGAACTCACGGACTGCGAGATCGTGACCTGGCTGAAGTCGGACGCTTAACCGACTGCGCCACCCAGGCGCCCCTATATATGTATATGTATTTAATTACTATTAAAATTGTATAAATGATAATTGCTAACTTGATAACATGAATAACATATCATTTGTATATTTCAGTAATAGCTGAAAACTCTCTTTTGAAAAGGTAAAATAATTGATAATTTGAATAAATTCTATGTTAAAGAAACTTCTTAAAACTAATCTTAGAATTTTTGATATGCTACTGTGTGATAAAACTCAAAGAACGGCTGTAGTTTGCTAATTACCTGAACATATTTGAAAAAATAATTTAGTTAACCAACTAAAATCTCTCAGGACATTGTTCAATAACAGAGATTGGCAAAACTGGGCAAAGTTTATTTTCATTTTTTTAATTTAATTTAATTTTTATTTATTTATTTTTAAAGATTTTATTTTTTATTTATTGTAATGTTTATTTTTTAGAGAGACAGAGAGAGAGAAACAGAGTGTGAGTGGAGGAGGGGGCAGAGAGAGGGGGAGACACAGAATCTGAAGCAAGCTCCAGGCTCTGAGCTGTCCATGCAGAGCCCAGTTTGGGGCTGGAACCCATGAACTACCAGAATATGACCTGAGCTTGACTGAGACGCTTAATGAACTGAGCCATCCAAGCGCCAAGGTTATTTTTGTAAGTAAAGTTTTATTAGAACATAGTTACAGATTTTTTTTTTTAGTGCAGTATTTTCTGTGGCTGTTTTTGTGCTCTAACACAGTTGCTATGGAAACTGTATGCCTCATATGACAGAATATATTAACCATTTGACCATTTACTGAAAAAATAAATTAATGATCCCTATTTATATGAACAGTTTGGGTCATCATATTTATATGAAGTTTTTAAAAATACTTCAAATCACTAAATGAATCATTTAATCTGAATAAGACTATTAGCATATGTGACCTTTGAGAAGGCTAGAGAGGAACTTGAAAACTAGCATTCACTGAATATGGGTTATTTGTACATACTCTAGTATTTAGTTAATTTTTATGAATCTGGGCCACATTCTTTTTTTTTTTAATTTTTCTTTTACATTTATTTATTTTTGAGAAACAGAGTGAGACAAAGCATGAGCGGGGGAGGGGCAGAGAGAGAGGGAGACACAAAATGTGAAGCAGGCTCCAGGCTCTGAGCAAGCGGTCAGCGTAGAGCCTGATGCAGGGCTTGAACCCAGGAAATGTGAGATCATGACCTGAATCAAAGTCGGACGCTCAACTGACTGAGCCACCCAGGTGCCCCCACATTCTTTTTTTTTAATAAAGTTTTTTTTTTAATGTTTATTCATTTTTGAGAGAGAGGAACAAAGAGTGCGAAGGAAGGGCAGAAAGAGAGGGACACAAGATCTGAACCAGGCTTTGCACAGCCAGTAGAGAGCTCGATGAGGGGCTCGAGCTCACAAACGGAGACATCATGATCTGAGCCAAAGTCGGATGTTTAACCAAGTGAGTCATGCAGGTGCCCCCTGGGCTACATTCTTATCTTCTAGGTATTATAGAGAGGAAAAAGGTAGCTAAATCCTTTTTTTTTTTTTTAATTTTAATTCAGTAGGACTGAAAAGTGCTGCATTATTTGCATAAAATCTTATAATAAATGAATCCAAATGGGGGGTTCATTTCTTTTCAGAAACCATTTGAAGCTTGCATATTCCATTAAAATGAGGTAGATTAGATAGTTACTTCTGTCACTTGTCTTTTTTCAGAGACATACATAGATTCTAAGCACAATAGGCTTTAATAACCAAATTCCTCGATGTATATGCAGGCAAACTATAGACAGAATGGTGATATTCAGCCTTGGGTAGATCTCACTCACTATTTTAATTAAATGCTCATGTCTATAAACCACATTCCATTTGACTAAGAAGGGAAGACATTAACAAAATATGTTAAGACTGAACATGTCCATTCCAAGCTCTGACTTGTCATGTTGATGAAGTACATTTCTCTGCCACTGAGTTTTACACATAAGTTGGTTTATAAAACATTTTATTTAAATGCTTTTGAGATCATTTCCTTCAGGGGCTCAGAGTAAAGTATTTATTTAGAAGTAAGCAATGATTTTAACGTAGTTACTATTTGGGGTTAGCTTGCCTTTTAAGTTCTGCCTACACCATTTATTTGAAAACATTTACCAGTGCCCTTCCTTTAGGCGTTAAACTTTGTAATTTTTTTTTTCCCTTGACCTGTCTTGCAATTCAGGGAAATTATTCTGAAATAATTATCCCAACAGAACTTAGTGATCAGTACATCAGCAGACTTGTATGTCTTGGGAGCAAAATCAGCAAATTAAAAGGGCATTTTATGAAGAACAGGTCATTTAGGCTAGTTCAACTCCTGAACCTGCAAGAAAAACCATAACAGAGAGTTATTTTCTTAATGTCCTTGAGTATACTAGAACAAAATCTTCTCAAGTGTTTTACACAAAGAACTCTGTTCATGAGAAATTAGGTCAAACTATTAAACTTACCTCTGTTTGATGTAAAATAAAACTGCTTATTGCAGATCTAACAAAACACTCGGTGTCCTATTAGATTGCCTTCAAAGAATGTCCCAGATAACCTTACGCTAATTTAAAGCACAAGCTAACTTCAATCTGTCTTGTAGACGCTAGGTCTCAGGCACATTACAATACACTTGAAAATGCAATCTTGCAAAAACAAAATAATTTCTTGCTGATTATAGATTTCTTTTCAACTGGTCACCTCTGCTTTAATTTCTCTGTATTTCACATAGAACAGCGAACGTTAGGAAAATTAAAGGTAAATAAAAGAACTAGGTTAACTAGTGTTAAAATGATGAGGCTTTGAAATATGGATAGCTCTGTATAAAGAATCATTTCCTCTTTGTGTGAGGTAAACTCCTTCCTATCTCCCTTCTCATTCTTCCCTTCACTTGACAGTGTATTATAACTACTTCGTGTAGAAACTACACTTTCACCTCTCATTTCCTAAACTGATAGAAGAGGGTAACTTTGATCTCTATTTTATACCAAAAATCTTGTGAATACTATAAGTAATTGTTTAATTATCAGAGTAAAATTTGTGGTTTTAGTTGCACCTTCAAGCAAGATGATTTGAGAATATATGTATGTTGATTCAGTGTACTGTGCTCCACATTTCTTTGTCTATAATAAGACAGGTAAAGATGCATTAAAGCAAACTAGAACACTTCTGTGCTTTCCAGAGCAAGGCAGCAACAGACTCTTACATATTATTGTAGAATTACCTATAAATTGGCTTGTTTCTATTAAGATATCTGACAACCTAACAGTGCCAGGTAAGTTTTGCTGTATGAGAAAAGACCCCAAATGTATTGGCTTGCATGCTATTTTCATTTGTGAATGATCTGCCTAGTTTTTCTCTTCTTGGTCAAGTTTAGTTAATTTCAGCTGGGCTCACTCATGGGCTTTTTTACAGTTGGTGGGTTAGCTGGAGATTGACATGTGCAGGATGGCCTAATTCACGTTTTGAATTTGCCGGATTTGGGCTGGGATAATAGAGGCTATGGCTGTCCTCATGGCAGGTGGATTCAACCCATGGGGGAGGGGAAGGAAAAAAAAAAAAAAAAAAAAGGACGTTAGAGTGGGAGAGAGCCAAAGCATAAGAGACTGTTAAAAACTGAGAACAAACTGAGGGTTGATGGGGGGTGGGAGGGAGGGGCGGGTGGGTGATGGGTATTGAGGAGGGCACCTTTTGGGATGAGCACTGGGTGTTGTATGGAAACCAATTTGTCAATAAACTTCATATAAAAAAAAAAAGATGACCTTATTTAAAATTCTTTTGTTATGCAGTTAAGCAGCTTTACAATAAAGGAAATTGATGAATATAAAAAAAAAAAAAAAAAAAGAGCGGTAAGAGGGTAGTCCTCAAAGTCCTCAAACTAAACATTTTTGTTTGTATCTAAGTGGCTACTTTCCTACCAATCGAAGTAAATGACAAGGCCTTACCACATTCAAGGGCTGGAAAAGTCTCCACATTTTGATAAAAGGCACTATAAATCTCATTGCAAGATTAATAATACATAAAACCTAATAATTTGTGGCCACTTGCATATTCTATTAAAATAGAACGCTATATCTGAAATATTTTTTCTATGTGAAAATCAAAACCAATGAGTAGGAATTAAAAAGGAATTAAAACTGTAATTCAAATTATGATTTAGATTACAAATATCACAACGTGAAATGTTAAATAGACAAAATTTTGTTCAGTCCATTTTGACTAATTATTGGGAATTAGAGCTGCAATAATCAAATAGTCATTGCTGTTAATTAGAGTTTGATATTTCTGTTTCTTTAGTTGTGCTTTTTCCTTTCCATAAATACAAAGAATTGATGTAAGTGGACTTAAATATCTAATAGATAAAAATAAACTTAAATGGAAGAAACAGAATTCTTGATATTTTCTCACAACTCATCCCCGAAGAAACCTCTTCCTTCCCCACCCGACCCCCCTCTCAGTAATTCCCACACCTCTACTTCTTAGATATCCAAGGTAAACCCTCAGAACCATCCTTGAACCCATGCTTTTTTTTCTTGACATCCAGACCTTCAGCATGTCTTATTGTCTATATTGCCAAAACACATTGAGTTCAAACGCTTCTCTTCATCTTCTCAAATAACATCTTAGTGAAAACCGTCATCTCTTACCTAATATATTGAAGACCATTCTAAAAAAATCTTCTTACATCTATTCTAACCGTTTTAATATATCACCTATTTAAGCCTCATTAAACATAATAAAGCAAATCATGTTTTTGTTTTGTTTACTTTTTAAATTTTTTAAATGTTTATTCATTTTTGAGAGAGAGACAGAGCACACGTTGGGGAGGGGCAGAAAGACAGGGAGCCACAGAACTCCAAGTAGGTTCTAGGCCCTGAGCTGTCAGCACAGAGCCCGCCGTGGGGCTCCAACCCATGAGCAGTGAGATCATGACCTGAGTGAAGTCAGCCGCTTCACCGACTGAGCCATCCAGGTGCCCCAGCAAATCATGTTATCTTGTATCTCAACAGCTCCCATTATCTTCCTATCGTATGTAAAATATAAATCTAATTCTTTATTAAAGCCTCAGAAGCCTGCATAGTCTGGCTCATTGGCTTCTATAAACCCAGGTTTCCTTGCTCATGGCTCTGTTCATACCACTCTCTCTAGCCTCTTGCCTTCTTCAAGGTCTTTCCTCTGCTCTGGTTTCAGATGTTCATACAACTGTCTCTCCCTCATTATTTATTATTTATTGTCATAGACTGCTTTTAAAAAAACAAATAAAGTCTTCTCAGACCACGGTACAGAATCTAAGGTCTCAGATCTCAAGTATTTACTCTCTTATATGTTAAATTCTTTATTTTCTTGCTTCACTCATCAGTAATTTGAATTATGTTATCTAGCTATCAGTTTATTATTCAAGTTATGTCTTTTTATGACAGTATAGAGAGAACTTGTGTGCTATAATTTTACTTAGTGCCTAGAATAGTGCTTGACAAATGCATAAAAATTTCAGTATATTTGTTGAATGATAAATGTTGAATGATAAGAAATTAATGACTTTTTCTTTTCTTTTTGGAAACAAAGTGGCTACATTTCCCCTAAATCACTTTTTTTAGTGGGTTACCATGCAAAAACACCCAGGTCTAAAGACATTTGTGTAAACATTTTTTTATACAGAAGAAAGGATAATCTCTGAAATTCTCTTTGCTTAGAGCTGAGAGATTAATCTTACTTTGAAAATACAATATATATATCATTCATCTGGCCCTTCACACTTATATTTTCAGTTATTCATTATTCAATAGAATACATAATTCCTGGCTATATGAATAGGAACTATGTAAGGCAATATTAAGATCTGACTTAGTATCTTTAAATGTTCTTCTAATTTTTTTAGGTCTTAACATATATAGTCATTTTTTTTTAAGTTTATTTATTTATCTGCCATTTGGGATGGGCAGAGACAGATGGAGAGAGAAAATCCCAGGCAGACTCCATGCTCTCAGCACAGTGCCCCATGTGGGACTCGATCTCACAAACCCTGAGATCATGACCTGAGCTGAAACCAAGAATTGGACGCTTAAATGACAAACACCGAGGAATGCCTCCATTCCATGTTTTAAAAGAAAGCCAAAATATCCCACATGATTATTCAATTATAAACATTTATTCAACTCTAGATTTTATCACAAAAGCACGATAATAATAATAATAATAATATACCAAATATAAGAGTTATTTTTAAAATTTTTATGAGCAACTGATAAACCTTTCAGAGAGAAGTACTCAAACATATAATGTAGGTAAAAGTGATGAACCAGTTGAAGTCTTAATTTGGGGGAAATGCATTGTTTCAGGATCCTATGAAGAATCACCTTAGGGTGGTTTCAAGGTTCTATGGGACATAGCTCTAGAGTGTAAATAATATATTTATTTATTTATTTTGTTCCCAATAAATCTTACTCTAATTTTGTTGCATTAGATTTAAGAATTGCACTGGAACATAATTTTTAAAAGTCACAAAACATTTTTTTTGGTGCCTTTTAGAGTTCAAGGTATGAGTTTAAAGTGACACAATGTGATTGGTTATAAATGATATAAACAAACACAGCTATATTCCTTCCACCCTTATGTTTTTCTCATTGCTCTGTAGTGATGATGCAGGAATTCGTACCATTCGAGAGATACTTTTGGGGCAATACGTATATAATTCCCTGTTAAAATAGGGAGTTTTAATCCAGTCTTGTGTGTCATACTAGAAAATTAGTTCTTGCTAAAAAGACATGCAATCAATACTAAATCCTTGAAACACAGTCACTCATTAAATTACGGACGAAGCAAGAGTACATTGCCAGTGTTGTTCATCACACATCCACACACAGACCACTACCACCACGAAAGTGTGAAGTTACGAGTAGTCTATTTGCCTGGTATTTAAAAGTTATGTTGAAACTTTCCTAAAATTTTGATGTGATGTTTGTTGTGACCACACTCAGGCAGAATCACATTAATGATGGTAAGCAATGGAAACAGTTTCTACTGCTTTACATCAAACACTGCATGTGATGTTATTTCCTTCATTATGCAGTACATCTGTGCATACTGATAAAATTGGCAAACAGAAAAATAATCTTACAAAAGAAATGTATTTTTAAGATTAAAATTAATTGCTGATTTAAGAAAAAGTTAAAACAAAATATAATGCTTGCCTAACTAAATCATTCTCTATTCATTTTATAAAGAGTTTAGCTCTGGTCCTGTGAAAGTCTTCATTTATATGAAAACTAATTTACAGTGGATTACTAAAAAGTCTCATTATTATTTTTTAATAAATCCATCTTATTTGGCTAAAAAGGACAGTAATGAAATTTGTTTGATAGTTGCCCAGTAAACATACATCTCACAAAAAGCTGGGGAAATAAATAGTAATTACATCATAATAGCCTCCATTTACAAATATAATTTACTTTTCTACTGAAAAAATTTATACTAAGCTTATGAATGTTTAGTGCTTCACAGAGAGAATGCTATGACCTCATTTAGCAATTAGTTTTCTTTCTATGCTCCATAAAATTGAAGAGATTTACAAAGCAAGTGGAAATACTAACTTTTATAATGATGAGCCATATGGCACTCGGTTTACTATATTTATGCTTAGCAGAGAGTACAAAATTATAGTTTTGCATTTTTTACAACATGAGGTTACTACCTCTATTACGCTTGCAAATTAGCAAGATGAAGATAAGAAAGAAAAAGTTTCTGGTTACTTTAAAAAATAGATTCTGCAGAAACTAACATTGTCCTTGAGCCATTTTGATTTATAATAAATATTAATATGCCAATAAACACAATATATTATGTTTATTAAAAAGTTTGGGGGCGCCTGGGTGGCTCAGTCGGTTGAGCGTCCGACTTCACTCAGGTCATGATCTCACCGTCTGTGAGTTCGAGCCCCGCGACGGGCTCTTTGCTGACAGCTCGGAGCCTGGAGCCTGCTTCGGATTCTGTGTCTCCCTCTCTCTCTGACCCTCCCCTGTTCATGCTCTGTCTCTCTCTGTCTCAAAAATAAATAAACATTAAAAAAAAAAAAGTTTGCCCAGGTGAAATCCATGATATGGTTAGTTTGGCTTAGGAAGCATTTCACTTCTAGTCCAAATGTGCTCTTCAACGGAGACAGGGGAACTGACTGGGACCTCCTGCTACTCTGTATTTCTTCAACTGAGTACACTCAGTTTGGAATGGATATATTTCTACTGGTGATAGGTAAATCTATAATTCATTGTAAGGGATTGAATATGCCTATAATCAGATAAATTTTCATCTCCAGTTGACATGGAGAGGGAGAGTTATGAATAGGAAATGTGTTGGGTTTAGCTAATAAAAGAATGAAAATTCTACTACACCACTTATTAGCCATGTGGTTATGGTAAGCAACTTACATCTGCTTGGGAAAAGCTCTTATGCCTTAAAGGCGATGGTAAAGAATATGAGTTTTTTTTTTCTAATTATGACAGGAAGCCGATGGAATATTTTAAACAATAATTATCAACCTAGTTTACATAAAATTTGATCCCCTTCATCTCTTGTGCATTGGCTACAAAGGGTCCAGCATAATGAAGTGATTCTGGCAGAGCAACGATCAAGTGTGTTGGTTAATAACACATAAAAAAAGGTACATCTCATCTCATTTCGAAAGAAGATGAGGATGAATCAAATTTATTATTCAAATAGTCATCAGTTGAGAGAAAACTCATGTTGTTGTATTGACTCACCCACAGTTTTATTTTATACGTAAATGCACATAATTATTCTATTAACGTAAGCACGCCAATTTTCTGGGTATGACTGAAACATTTATCACAACTATGCACATTTAAAAAAATCACCATAGCTCTTGTTTGTGCCGTCTTGGTTATGCATTCTCAATTTGAAAATCATCATATATGCCCTCATCTGAAAAAAAACAATGAAAAGTTTATATGTAGCATTATCTTTTCTAGGAAATCGATAAAATATGTATACCATCTATACTTTTAATAGCAATTTAGTGCATCTTTATGTTATTTTGGTGCCACACAATCAATATCTCATAATTAGCACCCCTTATTTGAGTTACCATAGTTGCAAAGTGATAAATTACTTTTGCAGTCTTCAGTTCCATGGAGTTTTGAGTACTAAATCAAAGTATCATTTTATAACAAGAGTAGTGCCGAGCTCTGAAGCTCATGGTCATTGCACTGAAATTAAGACTAAAGACATTATGCTAGTTTCAAAATGAAGAGCATAAACTGTCTGGTATTGGCAGTAACACAGAAGGGAGCATAAACCCAGGGAAACTTTCCAGTATATATATATATATATTTTTTTTTTCCCCTAAGTCAGAAAGATTAGCTTTGCTTGCATATAACAATGTGCTATCATTCTGTAATGGGAACAGAAAAGATTAAATCAAAAAATGTAAATGTAATCAGTTTTAAAGCCATCTGAAGACTCATCATCTAAGATATAAATTATAG
The DNA here is from genome assembly GCF_022079265.1 of Lynx rufus. NCBI lineage: Eukaryota > Metazoa > Chordata > Mammalia > Carnivora > Felidae > Lynx > Lynx rufus. The sequence continues at coordinate 26,341,595 of NW_025814845.1, read as the reverse complement.
GCTTTCTATGGCTGCTGAAAACTTAATAGCCTTTATTTCTAGAATACATACTATGTTGAAAGTGTGATGTTTTACATGGCTTAATGAGAATTCAAATCAGAGTATTTCTAAAAGGAAAGTATTGGTTCACACTAGGTCAACCATGATAAAAACCTGTTCCTGCAGCTATCTGAATTACTACATAAATCCATTCTCTTGTCAGATGTAACTAGTTTCAATTGGCCCCTCATACCTTTTAGATAAAATGTAAATGGACTGTTGCAGTCCATAAATGGATTAGGTCTTTCATGCATAGATAGATCCTGTACATTTCATTTTCAGGAACCCCTATTGTAATGTCAGAATGATCAGACTCATTAACATGCACCACAAAGATCATTTCTAAACTTTTAAAACCCCTTCTTGGGAGCACATAAGATTTCTCACTGACTATGTGTTTTGCTTTATACCAGTTCTCAACTGGCATTATTGATAACATTGTAATCTGCCACTCCATTCCTGTCTGTCTTTCAGGAATCATAAATGTGATGTAGTTTAAAAGATGGACCTTATTGATTCTTCTACTCAGTCCGTGAAGATAATCTTTCCCCTGCATGAAATATTTGGAAACATTGGCAAGAAATGTGGCAGGAATGATAAAATGTGATTAATACAATGTCAAATTTTAATCAAAATAAATTAATTTTAATTGAATTAAGAAAAATACATAGAAAATCACAGAAGTAGCTGAGGGATTGAGGTTCATAGTATTGACACTTTATGAATATATTTGTATCCAGTAAAGTTTTGATTCTCAACATTAGTTCATAGTCTGAAGGGAAGACAAAACCAATGAAATGTGTGGTTTGGATACTCTTAAGAATAGTTTTAATCACGTGGGTCTACCAAACTAGTGAAAGCTATTTTTGTGTATTGAGATGATAGAATTCAGGATAAAATCTGGTGTGCCAAATGAGATCAGGCTGAAAGTAATTTCTTGATAGCCACACCTGATGACATTGAAGGAGGCGGGGTTCCACTGGAGATGGAGAACAGATTCTGCCCAAGCATGAGATGTGTGGATGAGTGGAACTGATTTTTGTATCATAACACATTTTGGAAGTAAAGGGCCTCATGATGTGGGATGAGTTGAAGTGAGATGGAAAAAGTTGTCTCTATGGGTATTTTAGTCAATAAATGTTTCAGTAAGTTAAATGGTATAGAGGAATGCATTAAAAATGTACTGTAAAGAAAGACACGGCGACACAACTGTGTTTTGGCAAAGTCATTGTTTTCAAAGGCGACTTTTGAGTAAATTAAATTGTTTATTTTTTTCAATGAAAACAGAAGAGTGTCTCTTTACAGCATGCCAGATAGTTTCTTCATTTTCACCACCTTCATATAAAGTGCTCAATTTTTCACGTATTAGCCATGGAATTTTTCTCAGATTTTAACCTCAAACTGTGTACCACTGTCCTTTATATTTTCAAAGCTACTTAAACATCTTTAATTGAGTATTACTTTTAATTTAGTTCTACTTACCATAGATAAATATTTTCATAGGTAAATATTTTTGTGGTTAAAGCACCAGGTAATGCCTCCCATGTCTAATTTGTTTCAGTTATAATCTATTCTCGTGCTTCCAATTAAGCACCATCTTGTTGCTTAAACTTCATACATGTATGAGTGTGAGTGTGTGTGTGTGTGTGTGTGTGAGAGAGAGAGAGAGAGAGAGAGAGATTTCTCATGTGTGTCTTTGCATGTATATTCATACCACAGACACAAATGCAGTCAATGTGCTTCATCCTCTTTCTTGATCTCTATTATCTCTGACCACACTTCCAAAGTGTATTTCCACAGTCAACTTCCCTTAGGTTCTCTTCAGAGTGTAGCCAGTGTGCCATACATTTTTTTCTTTTCTTTTTTTTACTGGAAACATCATCATGTATCTTCCATGTGTAAGATAATACACTTCCTACTGGTTTTAGTTTATATTTATTTATTTATTTATTTATTTATTTATTTATAAAAATTTTTAACGTTTATTTATTTTTGAGACAGAGAGAGACAGAGCATGAATGGGGGAGGGTCAGAGAGAGAGGGAGACACAGAATCTGACACAGGCTCCAGGCTCTGAGCTGTCAGCACAGAGCCTGACGCGGGGCTCAAACTCATGGACCGCGAGATCATGACCTAAGCTGAAGTCGGACGCTTAACCCACTGAGCCACCCAGGCACCCCTGGTTTTAGTTTAAAAGCCAAAGTTTTGAGCAAACTTGTGATACTTTGCCATTTGAGCTCTGCTTACGTCACCAACCTCATCTGTGAACACTCATTTCTCTTCCTTTCAGCACTCTGATAGAAATGTCTTTTAATTTTATAAACATATAGCATTCTGTTCTGTTCATGGCCATTACGTATAGTGTTCCCGCTCCCTAAGACATTGTTCCTGAGGTTTATGCTTGACTGACATCTACTGCACCCTTAGATCTGAAAAGGACTCAAGATCTACCATTATGTGGCCTCATAAAAATCTTGTGTGTTCTGTCTCCTCATGGCTGATATGGCCATTTTTCCAGCCTGTTTTTCTTCCTAGCATGGCAGATGACCGAGGGGGATAGAGACTTGCCATTTCTGTCCTTCACAACATTCCTAGGACTAGTTCATTGACCAGCATATTGTTTAAATATGTCTGTTGCCTGAAGGATAAACACATGATATGAAGCTATACATGGTTAGACATAAAGTGCCATGTTGAATCCCTTTCCCTCATTCTCCTGGGTACTGCAATCAAATGAAATATTAAATGTTGCTAAACTGTCACAGTATCCATACTTCTGCCAGTGGCTATTACTCTTACAACTTCTTATTATACTACTGTTTTGAAGTTCCTGCCATTTAACCAAACGTGTAACTTCAGTATTGCCACGTATTGTCCTTCTGTGCATAGTCCATAGTTTATTCTGATTTTAGCATATGACTTACAGCTTACCTGTTTAAACAGATTCCTGTTATTAGCTTAAGTATATTCATGTTCATCATCGTGGACAAAGTGATACACACACTCTTGCTTTTACTTTTCTCTTTGTCTAGCTTGAATTCTATGATCTGGATTTGTCTTCACTCTTAGGTAAATTTCCTAAAACCATTGATATTTTTCCTATTTGCTAAATCTCAATCCTAAATAAATTCAGCTATTCTTTTGTGTTAATGTAGCTTAAGGTCACTGAATAATATTTTATAATCTGGAATTTGTTACACGATAATAATAATAGCTTCATTTACTTTATGCCAAGGCAAACAGTTAATCTGCCCAATATCCTTCGGGCGAATTTTTTTGTCATCACATTCAATGGAAGTTTCAATTTCACCTTTTCATATTGGTGCATTTCTATATTGAATTCCCTTATTCACTCTTTGCTACAATGATTTGCATACCATTTTCTCTAACAGAATTCCTGAATCTAATCTCTGTCCCATTACTCAGTGGATGACCTCATCTCAGTTTTCACTGACTGAATTAAAGCCCTCCAATGGAACTCTCTCGTGCTCCTGCCACAATCTCTGTAGCAATTCTGTAGGTACCCCCTCCTTTTCTCTTGTTACAGTGACAGGATTGTCTTTCTGCCAATCAGGGAAAATTTATGCGATATGTATCCTGGACCACAGCCTCTTCTTTACATACAATTGACTTTCTACAGGATATTGTTCAATTTCCTATTTCCCATTATTTTATTTTATTATCTTCTTTTATTTTATTATTTGTGTTTATTTATTTTTTTACAATTACAACAGATTTTTAATGGATATTGATTGTATACTGTGTTCTGCACACTGTTGGCATACAATAGGATGGGGTTCAAATTTACAACAGGTATAATGTTTTTACATATTTTTCAGATGCTCATGTTTCTTTGGAATTAGGTTGTTGAGATCAGCTTCTATTCTGTCTGAAAGATACCTTCACTCTTTCATTCACTGTCATGCTTCATCCACTTTCTCTCTTCTACAAATGTGTTGAGATCTTCTTCAGTTATAATCAAATCTTTCTCCACTGAGATGTGCCCATTTCTTGACTTCAATTACTTTTGCATTTCTTGACTTCAATTTCAGTGTGGCATCTGTGTGAGGGATATAATTTCATAATATTTTCCTTCCATCCAGGCAGATAGGCCAGGCTGGTAGTCACTTCCTTCTGGAAAGGCCAGGCCCAGGCCTCGAACAGAGACAGATTCTTCTGCACTTGGTGGGAGAACATTGTCACCCACAGGTTCACTTTGTCAACATAGTCTGTGGACAAATTTGTCTGGTTCCTATACTCAGTGAAGAGACGGATGAATGGCTTCCAACCAAAGGCCTCTTGTAGTTGTGGATACATTTCTCTTTTAGATAATTATCTTCTTCCTCCCTGTTGGTCCTTGTAATCCCTCTTCAATACTCAAACATGTGTTGATTGCTCCCATCTTCAGAAAAAGAAAGGAAAAGAGTATTTTTAGACACCATGTCTTGGGGTGCCTGCACACCTCAGTCGTTTAAGTGTCCATCTTCGGCTCAGGTCATGATCTCACAGCTCATGGGTTCAAGCTCCCTTCAGGCTCTATGCTGACAGCTCAGACCTGGAACCTGCTCTGGATTCTGTGTCTCCTTCTCTGCCCTTCCCCTGTTTGCTCTGTGTGTGTGTGTCTCTCTCTGTCTCTCAAAAATAAATAACAGTAACCTCAAAGAGGTATTGACTATACCCATAATTTCCATTTCTTCATCTCCTGTTTCTTAGTTGCTACCATTGTATCAAATCTTCCCAAGGCCTTCACTCTTCACTCCACACTACTGACTTAGATGATTTAATCTCCTCACAAGTTGCCAAAAATAATAAACTTTATCCTACTGACTCTGTACATTTTTTAATATCTTAACGTCAAAACAGTAATTCATCTGTAATCTAATTGCATGTCATATTTCTATTGGCAATGTTAATTTTTTTCTTTATGAGTGATACAAAAAATAGTGATGCACCCATGTTCTATAGTATCTTCTATGTGAAAAAAAGACAGAATTGGAATTGACATATATTGATTCCCCTCTCAATTCTGAACCTGTGTCAAGCAATAGAAGTTATATGCAACTTTTTCTCAACCTTTGTACTTGGATTTTTCTCAAGCATCTTGTGTTCACCATATAAATAAGCAAAAGTTTGTGGGTATGTTAGCCATAGATGCCCCAACTCCAGTCTTATTATTTGAAAAGCCTCGATTTTCAGAAACTTGGAAGTCATTGTCAATATTTGCCTTAAACCCACATTCAGTCATTTAGTAAATTCTACCTCCAATATAATTATTAGTTTAACATTTAGTAAAGTATTCATGTACTAACACTTTAGGTTTTTTCATCCACTATCTTAGTTTTATTAGAAAACAAAACAAAAACAAAAACTGAGAGTTTGGAACCAGTATTATCCTCAATTTACCCATGAGGGAACTGCGACAGAAACTTACAAGGCAATACAGCTTATTAAGTGAGAACCCAAAATTTGGTTTAAATTGTTTAGGATCTGTGCTTTGCTAATTTTTCTTTTTTCTTACACCTTTCATTCAATTCATCTCACAACTTTCATCCAACTCTTAATTCCTTCTATTAATTCTGTACACTGCACATAAATGATCTTTTAAATAGATAAGTTGAATTATTGATGCTTCTCCTGCTTAAATTATTTAATTGGTTTCCATTTGAAATACAATCTAAAATTCTTATCAAAATTCACGATACCTTTCTTTACAGAGTCTGCCATTTTACATTAATTACATGGCATTATGGTATGGTAGGCCGAATAACTCCCCCCAAGGTGTCTATGTCCTGATTCCAAAAACTTGTGAAAGTTAGGTTACATAGCAAAAGAGGGAATTAAAGATGCAGATGGAATTAAGGTTGCCAATCAAGTGACTTTAAAGAAATTATCCTGGATTTATCTAGATGGTCCTATTGTAATCACAAGGGTCCTTAAAAGTGGGAAAAGGAATTGAAAAAACAAAAACAAACAAACAAACCAAAACAAAGAAATAGCAGTATGAAAACGACTGGCATTGCCACTCTTGAAGTTGGAGAAATGGTACCATGAACCAAGGAAAAGAAGCAGCCTCTGAATTCTGGAAAAGACAAGGAAACAGATTCTTCCACAGAAACTCTAGTAAGAATGTAGATATACAGATATCTTGATTTTAGCCCAGCATGATTCATTTCAGACCTTCGGAAATGTAAGATAACCAATTTTTGTTTGTTTGTTTTAAAAGTTTCCGGTGCTTTGTTACAACAGCATTATGAAACGCATGGTTATATTTCTTTCAAGTGTTCATTCGGCTCATATGCATTGTGCAATTGCTATTACTTATTCCAAAGTGTGCATTCAGTATTTTAAAGAAATACTCTAGTTTTCTAAGATGTGCATATTCTTTTAGAAAAAAAAAACACATTGAGTTTACTTTAGATAGATATATAAAATAAAAGATGTCAGCATGCTTATTATGGTACCGATTCTAGTGCTTGGGTCAACACTGAAGAATGTAGGAATTTTTAAAAGTTATCCATGCCATCCTGCTTTGCCTCTATGGAAAGTTGCTCTTGTGCTAAAGAACTCTTGACAACAAAGAATGAGAGTATCTCTTTCTCTGGGAATGCCAAAGGAAGAAAGACATTGAATATCGAAACAATGGGGAATATAAAGCTACATGTGTTTAAAAGAAATACTAATCAATGTATAACAATGGGTAAGGGGCGCCCAGGTGGTTCAGTGGGTAAGTTGTTTGAGCATCTGATTTCGGCTAAGGTCGTGATCTCATGGTTTGTCGGTTCAGACCCTGGAGCCTGCTTCAGATTCTGTGTCTGCCCCCCTCGCTGAGCATCCCCCTCTTGTGCATACATGCTCTCTTTCTTTTTGTCTCTCAAAAATAAATAAATAAATATGTAAAAAACCCACAATGGGTAAATATTCTGAGTCTTCATTTAGGACAATATACAGGCAGTATATATTTATAACAACTAGTAACAAGCATATTTAGGCCAATCTATATTTTCTTGTATTTTAATAATTTTATAGTAATCAATTGTGGGAGGAAACCATGTGCCATCATTATATGAATATATGAATATATTCATTATATGTATTTGTTTCCCTTGATAATTGAAGTTAGAAGTTGACATAGTGGGAGAAATAATAGCTTAAAGTGAATTTTTTGCATTCCCCCCCTCTTTCCTATTTTCTTTTTAGAATATAATCGGTAGCTGGCAAGGAACATAATTTTTACTAAATTGTTTCTTATTAAAAGATAGCAATGTGCATATTTTGAAATGAAAAAATAAACGCATTACTTCTAATTTTATCTCAAACTATACAATATATAAAACAATTCCATTCTTACAACAGATAAAATTGAATAAAAAGAACATTAAACATGAACAAGGTAAAACTGAGTAATGCTGCAAAATTATATAATGGTTTTCTGATATCTTTAATAAGGAAACTAGGCTATTTCTCCTGTTTTACAGTAGAATATTAAACTAATGACAGGTTTATTTGTCCATACTAAAGGAAAATAAATGAACTATAATTTTTTTTTTACATTGTTAGCAAAGAACATTCACTGTTTAATGTTAGTATTTTTTGGCTGCTACACTGATTCAGCCAAAGTGATACTCAAATATGAATTTTCATAATTGAATTATCTGATGGAATTATATAAATTAAAATGGTGCAATCTGTTGTATAGGGTGATCTTTTTTAACCAAACTAAATTCTTATTCTTAACTGTAATATTTCATACGTTTGAAAAGTTTTCTCCATTCTGTATTATTGTCATTTCACCTATATATTAGTTATTCTACAAGTTACTTGCTACTATTTATACTTTTGTCTAAAAATGAGATTATACTTTATACAAATTGTACATTTCAATTGCTTTCATATCGTGAGAACTCGATAAATTATAGAAGTAATAGTAATAGTAGCAGGAGTGATAGGAGTGGTAATAGTGGGAGTACTTTGCGCTCTTGCCAACATTTTTCTATAAAAAGCTTTACGATAGCTAATGAGGTCACACATTAGAGCACACAGCATGGTGCTTACAACTGTTACCTCCAAATTGTTAAAGTTGTTAAAGAAATGATTACATGGTATGAATAGTAGATTAAGAACTGTTTTCAGAGTCACAGTTTATAGTCAAATATATTCTTTTTTTCATAGATTTTTGAGGTTTATTTATTTATTTTGAGAGAGAGAGAGAGAGAGTGTGTGTGTGAGCCTGGCAGTGGCAGAGAGAGAGAGAGAGGGAGAGAGAGAATCCCAAGCAGGCTCTGCGCTGTCATCACAGAGCCTGACATGGGGCTTGAACTCATGAACCATGAGATCATGACCTGAGCTTCGATCAAGAGTCGGACACTTAACTGAGCCACCCAGGCGCCCCTCAAATGTAATTCTAATGCCACCTGATATTCTTACTATATGCATGCTCTTGTGCTGAATGCTAATTAAGCAAACTGACAATTTTAGGTAAATGAACTGATCAACATTAAGCCAAGCATCTCAGGGTTGAGCTGAGGAAAAAAAAGAGATAAGTCAGTGGATCCTTCTTCTGCCTGAAGTCCCTATTAAAATTCTGATTCCATGACTTCAGAAAAATTAGGTGCCGATAATTCCTTCTTTCCCTTAAGGGGCTATATTCTAGCTAATTTTTGTATGTTTGTTTGTTCGTTTGTTTGTTTCCAGAAGAAAAAATTCAAGCTCTCATTTTTATTTTTCCACTGTAGGATATGTTATAAATAGTTTCATACTTTTCATTATTTTTTTAATGTTTTTTTTAGTGTTTATTTATTTTTGAGACAGAGAGAGACAGAGCATGAAAGGGGGAGGGTCAGAGAGAGGGAGACACAGAATCTGAAGCAGATTCCAGGCTCTGAGCTGTCAGCACAGAACCCCACGCGGGGCTCGACCTCAGGGACTGTGAGATCATGACCTGAGCTGAAGTCAGACGCTTAACCAACTGAGCCACCCAGACGCCCCAAACTTTTCATTATTTTCTAAGATCGGGGTTATCTTAGTCTGACATTGGGTGGGTTTTTTTTTTTTGTTTTTGTTTTTGTTTTTGTTGTTTTATTTTTGCTTCTGCTTTTACTTTCTTTCTTTTTTTTTATTTTTTTCACAGATTTTTTAGGATATAATTGACATATTTTAACTCTGATACTGTGTTTTTGGTGAAGAAATGAGAGATATAATTGCTACACATAGGAAACATCTTTAAAGAAAATACTACATTTTTTTTGGTCTTATATCCATGACTTCTAGACCTGAGCACCTAGTAGGGATCGGTAAATATCTGTTGAATGAACAAATAAGTGAACATCCACTGATGCCAAGAGGGATTCCAGGGAGAAGACACACCTCTTAGTTGGGAGCCTGTTAAACACAATGACACATCCAGACCTCAAGTGACATGATATATTACAGGTTTAGGAAGTCAGTCTAGTGGGTTGCAGACTACATTTTTGAAAATTAGAATAATATCAGGTAAATAAATAATGGAATGCATGTATTTCATGTTGGGTTATTTCTTATAAATTTGTTATATATATAACAACTATGTATATATATATATATATATATATATATATATATATATAGTTGATATCTTCCTTGGGTCATGATGTTGCAAGGGAAAAAAATCAAACGGAAATAGCAACAAAAAGTGCTACCCTGCTTCAGGAAGATTCTAGTTCCCCAATTAGTTCCCTCATTACAAAATGTGGCTTGCAGTTCATTAGCAACAGATCCAATATACACTGCTACACATTTCTTGACTTATAAATATATGCATGTGTGCATACATGTGGAAAATATCTATATGAATGAATATTAGTTAATACAAGTGGATTCCTAGTGCTTTGTGTAAGGCAAAAAAACAGTTTGCTGTATATATAACTTAAGTTTTCCACTTAGGCAATTTCCTTTTATATGACTGCAGAATTATCAAATGTTACAAGCCTTTGCCTTCAGAAGGTTTGTGTTCATTCATGAGATCTTTGAGAGAAATATTGCTTGTGTAAACGAACACATCTAATGACTAGTAGTGAAAGGAACATTACACTGGAAATGATGTAAAGTTGATAGAAACTTAAGTTGAAGTGGGCTTAAAGCATTCCATTTCATCTATCACAGGGTTTAGTGATTTCATGTGACTGATGGTACCTTTCATATCACAAAATAATTTACAATGTCTTTTCTTTTTTTGAGGTGAATTCTATAGTTTTTTTTTTAGGGGGTTTATAGCTCTTTGTATCATTTGAAAGAAACTAATGTTACTGTGCATTAAGCATTTCAGTTGGGTCAAGCACTATACTAAGAAAATTAGTTATTTAATCTTCACCAAACCGTATCAGATGGATTCTGTTGTTTTACTCATTTTCCAATGCAGTTGAGAGAGATTAAGTCACTAGCCCAAGGTAACGCATTTAGAAAGATGTAGAGTTTGCATTTACACTCAATTCTCTGTAACCACAGAGCCCCCCATTTTTTTACTGCTATTCACTATTGTTTTTAACAGATATCTCTTATCAGTCTAGTAGTTTTTATGAACCTGATCTCATTCAATATTCAGAAAAAAATAGGTAAGGAGGGTATTTACTTTCAACAGAAAAATTATTTTGCCTAATTGTAGAAATAGATTTTATCATAAAATATCCTTTAAATACAGTAGCCAGGAATAATATCTTAAAAAGTCACTTGAAATATCATCATTTAAATAAATCCAATATGAATTCTTTAAAACCTACAGCCCTTCCACCATGATTTTAAATTATACAAACATGCTTTTCATTTACCTGAGACATTTGTCTCAAACTTTTATCTTTTTTTAGAAGGCCTCCTGTATTTTCATGAGTGAAATGTTCTTCTAAATATTATTGAGAAAACAAAGAGTCACCTATATTTCATTTTTAAACTTGCCAGAAGTAAATTTATTTCTGAGGTAGCTAACTGCTTGAACATTTATAAAATTAGTGTTCTTCCATTTTTAATATGAAAAATCTTTTCTCTTAAATATTCTTCAAAAGCCCACCAACCCTCTGAATGTTTTATTACTTTCTACTAAAATGCTCTGTAACTTGTTTAGCAGAATTTCTCCCAGATATCCAATGTTTTGTATGAATGATTTGTAGATCTTGTTTACATTGTCAAGACAGTGTTTTATTATTATTTGTATATTTTGTTCCTATCTACAAGAATGTTAGTTAATAGATATGATAGTTCATTTTATGTGTCAACTTGACTGGGCGAAGGGATGCCCGGAGAGCTAGTGAAACATTATTTCTGGGTGTGTCTGTGAAGGTGTTTCTGGAAGAAACTAGCATTTGAATTGATAGACAAAGTAAAGAAGATTGCCTTCACCAAAGCAGGAGGAAATCATTCTATCCACTGAGGGCCTGAATAGAACATAAAGGTGGAGGAAGGATAAATGTGTTTTCCATTTGAACTGGGACATCCATCTTCTCCTGCCCTCAGACATCAGTGCTCCTGATTCTCAGGCCTTTGGGTTTCCTGGTTCTCCAGGTTGCAGATGGAAGATTATGAGACTTCTCAGCCTCCATAATCCCATGAGACGGTCCCTCATAATGAATCTCTTTCTATATAGTTACAGATATTCCATTGGTTCTTTTCCATTGGAGAACCCCGACCAATATAATAGGGCAGGAAGCTGTCTACATTTGTAATGCCATCTTGTCAATATCTTTTTTTTTAAATCTTTTAATGTTTATTTATTTTTGAGAGAGGAAGAGAGTGTGAGTGGGGGAGAGGCAGAGATAGAGAGAGAGAGAGAGAGAGAGAGAGAGAGAGAGAATCTGAAGCAGGCTCCAGGCTCTGACCTGTCAGCACAGAGCCCAATGCGGGCTCGAACCCAGAACCATGAAATCATGACCTGAACTGAAGCCAGACACTTAACTGACTGAACCACCCAGGTGCCCTGATTTGGTTATTTTAATAATTATGAGTAATGTCAAAGAGCAGAAAATAGAGTATTTAACAAGCTCAAGGAAACCCACTTGTGCTACATCTAGTAAATGTAAGTTATTTGCTTCCATGACTATGATTAGTTTGGGGGAAAATAAAGCATTATAGATTGTACTGAAGATCTGCAAGTCTCTCCAAATACAGCCATCTTAGTCCCTCCCTCACTTCATAGAAGTAGCAAATATCCTAATGTGTTTGAGCACTTCCTCCACCCAAGTATATTTAATTTTACTAGTTATGCAAGTGACCATAAAGGTTATGTGGCATACTTTTAAATTGCACATAAATGGTATAATGCTTTGTTACATTTTCATTCCAAGTAGACTTTCAATATTTTTCTATGTTGTTTCTTTCCATTTTTTAAATTTTATTGGCCTTTTATTATACTATTCATGCCATGTGTGAAGGGAAGAGAATGTGAAATATAATAGCATGCTACATTAGAAACAATTGGTGAAGGCATTTTTTCATTCTAGAGTCGCCATTTTATTGGGAATGCATTTTGCTGAACCTTCAAAATAAGGACAAGAAACTACTTTTGTTTAAATGAAGTGACTTGATCATAAATGAAATTTAATTGGAACCTTTTCTGTTACAGAGAGCTACATTAAAATAGAGGTTTAATTGGAGCAACACTGTAGAATTGTTTGGTTCTCACACACTTTAAAAATTGTATTTGTCCCTCTGCGGGGATAAAGCCTGATTGTGAGTCTGCCAAATAGAATGCTCCATGCTGTGGGGAACCAGTGGGACATGATAAGTTCTTCACAACGTTGAAAGGAAGTCGTGATTCAGAAATACGAAAAATGTGAAAGAATTCTATTCAATGGGACTATCAATTAACCCATTGTGTTTTTGTGCGTGACTCTGAGAATCTCTTTAATTTTAAATATATCTTGCAGAAGAAAATGGAGTGATTACAGGCTCTAACAACTAATGACTCTCCTTTTATAATCATCTAGAGGGGGAAGGAAGTAAAAGGTTTCTCTGTTCTGTCTTCAGTCTCTTCTTTCTGTCATCATCCACCATTTATTTGTATTTGCCACTGCATTCACTTGTTCAACCAGTATTTGTTGAATGCCTACTATGTAGTATTGATAGAACTTTTCAAATTGCTCACAGTCTAGTGAGCAAGGAGATACTGATGTCTACCTCTTCATTGATTCAAGAGTAATCTTCTTTAAAATATTGAATGTGAACTTTATGGATTTATCTTGACTGCTGGAAAGCATACTGTAGTTTCCTCATGAGAAAAGGAAGACCCAGGTAAGGCCACTCCATCCCCAAGACTTGTACCTCCATTCCTAGGAACCAAGGGTATGCTCCTGCAATATTCTTGCTCCTGGGAAGATCGGCCCCACTCTAGCCCCTATAAAATACTCACAGCTACCCAGATTTGCTGTGGTTCTCTCTGGTAACCTCATCAAGCTTTCCCCCCTATTTTATATCGTTTTTTTTTTTTAATCCAGATTCATCCTGGAACTATTAGCTCCATTGTGTTTCAAAAAATATCACTCTTACCTCTGTCACACAGTCTGTAGAATACAGTGTGTACCAAGAAAAAAAGGTACCGAATGAGGGACGTTGACTCAGTGTTCCAGTCTTGGCTTTACAGTTCTCAATGTGACATTTGAATCTTTTTTCACTTCTCTTCTCCTTGCAAAATAAAAATAATCTCTTCCTGCTCAGTGGGTTGCTACAAGTTAAAAATTACATAATATTGATTTGTTTGAAAAGTTTTGATCACCTTACAAAGATGTAATAATATGGAGAATACTGATAAGTATTAATATAAATTTCGGTGATAGGATTTATTATTAAGATTACATTCAAATGTGTAAATAATAATCTCTTTGTATACATAATACAAAATTGTCATAGGATATACCTTTTAAATTAAAACGCAAGGTTTCAGACCATGAGTCAGAGATACAATGTGATCATTAATGGAGCTGTTACAGAGTTTTTAATTGGAAAATGAAATAGTCATAGCCCTAGAGTAAACTTGACACCTTGTTTGTTATCTGAGACTTGATTTTGTGCTATAATTACTTTAGGATCCCATTAAAGTTTCAGGCTAACCAAATGATTGAGCTATACATGTGAATAAACCTGAACTACGTGCGAAGTGAATTCTTTGATAAATATATCCTGCTGATTTGGTTTCAAGGGAATCTGCACTAATTTCAGGTCCTTTTCATTGAAAACCTAAGAGGCAGTCACTTGGAAAGAAGCATCAAAACATGTGCCTTGAGATAAGAAAACAGACTTTCAAAGTGCTAATTTATGACTTGTAATTAGCAGCAATGCTGTTTACTCTGTGTTTTCATCCCAGTAAAGTTTGAAACTCTTTCCAGTAACTCAACATCATTACATATCAATTCTGTGTCCAGGATAAGTGTTGTGGGAGAAAAAAAAAGGGGGGGGGGAAGAATGTGACCTCTGATTGTGAGGTTTCTAGTCAACTAGGAAGGAAAAAGACATTAATTGAGCCCCAACTATTTTCTAGGAAATAGGAAAAGAACTATTTTATCTAATCTAATCCTTATAATCAAGTTTAGCAGGAAGATACTGTAATCCCTCACATTTAATTCTCTTAATTGAGTTTAGGAAGAGGACACTTTAATTCCCTTTGGGGGATAAACAAATTCAGTTGAATGGCTCATAAAGTCGCTCTTTTGAGCATTCAATAAATCCAGAATCATACAATTTGTATGTTTCAGAACTTATAGCTCTATCATGGGGTCTCTTAAGTGTTAAAATGTGCATGTGTGTGGATGCCTGGGTGTCTCAATCAGTTAAGCTTCTGGCTTTTGATCTCAGTTCCAGTTTTGATCTGAGTGTCACAAGTTCAAGCCCCTGTTAGCCAAAGTGGAGCCTACAATTTTTAAAAAAGTGTTTGTTTTTGAGAGAGACAGAGTGCGAGAGGGGGAGGGGCAGAGAGAGGGAGACAGAATCCAAAGCGGGCTCCAATTTAGAGGCTGCAGATTATGAAAATAATCCCTTTGATGCAGAGCTCAAACTCACGGACTGTGAGATCATGATCAGAGCCAAAGTCAGATGCTTAACTGACTGAGCTACCCAGGCGCCCCATGTGGAGCCTACTTAAAAGTAGGCTCTTTTTTAAGAGCGGTGTCTGGGACTGACAATCTGTCCCTAGTCCCACACCTGCCAGTGGCACCTGGGACTGATGGTCTGTCCCTGGGCACACACTCATATATATACATATATACACCCATATATATACATATACACACACACTCATATATATACATATGTATGTGTGTATATATATATATATATATATATATATATAAATGAATTGAAGGCAATGTATATAATATATATAGTAATGCTTTTAGCAACTGAAAGTTATAGCAATGAACACAGGAGGCAAATCCTTGCCCTCATAGACACCTTTTAGAGAAAGAGAGAATTGCAATATATTGCAATAAATAAATAATACAATTTCAGTTAGCACTTCAGTTATGGTCTCAAGAAAAATAAAGCAAAGGGATTAAGACTGATGGGGGGAGGCATTTTAGAGTAGCTGGATAAGGCTTTTCTGAAAAAAATGACATTTGACTAGAAACTAGAACAAAATGTAGGAGAGAACCTTATAAGTAAATCTGAGCCAGAAAAAGCAGCAAGTGGAAATGCTCAAAATTTGGACAAAACTTGGAAGATGTAAGGAATAGAAAGATGGTTGATTGGGATCTAGCAAACAAGAAAATGGTGCAAATTGTAGCATAATCTTTATTAAATTTTATACCCCCAAACCATGGTGAATAATTTGAATTTTATTCTAAGGGTGTTGGAAAGCTTTTAAAATCTTTTGAGCATAATTTTGGTCTGATTCAATTAGAAAAGAAACAACAACAACACCAACAACAAAACAAACAAGCAAAAAAAAAATACAAGGAGAGCAGCTTCAGGCACTGAGGAGATTAGGACTGGAGAGTTGAACTGGTTTCAGCAGGAGACAGGTACAGGGTTATGCAGGTGGTCTAGGTGATAGGTTACAACTGCTTGGAATGGGGTCATGACAGGAGGTATAGAAAAATGATTGAATTCAGAATATATTTTGCCATTTGCAACGATGTGGATGGAGCTAGAAAGTATTATGCTCAGTGAAATAGGTCAGAAAAAAGACAGATACCATATGATTTCTGTCACATGTGGAATTTAAGAAACAAAACAAAGAAGCATAGGGAAAGTAAGAGAGAGAGGTAAGGGGTGCCTGGGTGGCTCAGTTGGTGAAGCGTTCACTTTGGCTCAGGTCATGATCTCACAGCTCGTGAGTTCGAGCCCCAGGTCGGGCTTTGTGCTGACAGCCCAGAGCGTGGAGCCTGTTTCAGATTCTGTGTCTCCCTCTCTCTCGGCTCCTCCCCCACTTGCACTCTGTCCCCTCTCTCTCTCTCAATAATAAATAAACATTAAAAAATATATATAAGAAATTAAAAAGAGAGAGAGAGAGAGAGGTAAACCGAGAAACAGACTCTTAACTATAGAGAACAAACTGATGGTTACCAGAGACAACCTGGGTAGAGGTATGAGTGAAATAGGTGATGAGGATTAAGGAGTGCACGCATTGTGATGAGTATCTGGTGATATATGGAAGTGATGTATGGAAGTGTTGGATCACCAAATTGCACACCTGAAACTAATATTACACTGAATGTTAACTGATTGCAATTTAAATTAAAAAAAAAAAAAGAAACAAAATGTATTTTGAAGATAGCCATGAAATGGCCTACTAGAATTCTTGTGTACATTAAATTAGATAATGAATGTAAAAGTTTTATCATGCTTTTGGTATCAAGATGGTAGGCAACTATTAGATTAGAAAAAAATCATGAAATTAAAAGCATTATATCCTAAAGCCAATATAGAAAGGTTTTAAATTTCTGCTCAAAATTAAAGTTATAGTAGTCCACAAATTGATTTTTATTGTTAATTTTTTAATTGACAAAAGATATTGAAAATCCAAAATAGTTCTAAGTTTTTTTCTTTTATATTTTCTTTGTACATTTAAAATGGGAATGCTTTATTGGTTAAATGTGGAAGTGCCCAGAAATTAATACCATTTTTTTAGAACATGCTTACATAATGTATCGGTACCTTAAAATATGCATCAGTTACATATATAATTTGGTTTTATACTGAATTCTAACGTGTGTGTGTGTGTGTGTGTGTGTGTGTGTGTATTTGGGTATGGGGCTGTGTTTGAGCCCTTGTGGGTTATTTGGTATTCTCAGGGTATGATACCCATGTAAATAATTACAAAATTAGAAATTCCTCAGAGTAAACCTACTTGGGACCAATGTTCAAAGCTGCCTGTCTAAACTAATGACATATAATTTGTGCAGATCAAAGTAGTAAATTTTAATTAGCAATGGTGCAGTTAATAATAATCTTGGAACATGTTATGTAAGACTGACACTGAGTTGGGTAAGAAATAAAAAAACAAAAACCAAAACCAATACTGTGGTTGACAAGCAAAGTGAAACAAAAGTGTTAACACCTATAGGCTTCTGCTTCTGAATGTGGCTCAGCTCATCTATTGTAGGGCAGAACCTATTTATCAGGGGGTAGCCAGATGTTCAGCTTCCAATGTTGGCTATTTTCTTCAAGGCTTTACTAGTTTTCTTCAACTTGTTAATTAGAACTATAAAAACTGTTTTTGGAGGGAGGTGAAAATTGAGAAGTACAATTTATATTTAAATCATTATCTTGTAGGCTATTAAGCTCCAAAGTAAGACACTGGAATTATTTTGGGTTACTAGGAATATATATATGTTGTAGTATAATAAAAGAATATTCATATATTATGCAGTTCTCATAGAGAAATGTTTTAAAGGAATTTTATTTTTTTATGTTTTTAAAGTTTTTAAAATTTCTTTCTTTATTTATTTATTTTGAGAGAGACAGAGACAACATGATTAGGGGAAGGGCAGAGAGACAGGGAGAGAGAGAGAGAGAGAGAGAGAGAGAGACAGAGAGAGACAGAGAGAGAGAAACCCAAGCTGGCTCCGCATTGCCAGTGCAGAACCCGAGGGGCTCGAACTCATGAAACCACAAGATTATGACCTGAAAACTGAAATTCAGATGCTTAACCAACTGAGCCACCCAGGAACCCCTTAAAGGAAATTTTTAATTTTACTTCCAAAAACAATGCTTCACACCTTTGAATTAGAGAATGTAGGGATAAAATTTGGGAAAGACCTTTAGCATAGGGCTTCTCAAAATTTAATGTGCATACAAATCACTCAGGGGTTTATGTTAACATGTAGATTTTAACTCAGGAGTATTGGGAAAGTATCTGCGATTTTGTTTTCCTAATAAGATCCCAGGTGATAGTGATGAATCACACTTTGACTATCAAGGTTCTAGATAACTGAAAAAGACAAGAAAAAGCATAACACTTAAGTGATTCTTCTTTAGGTTGATATAGAAAGTTTCTTTAACATTCTGCTTAACATTAAAGAGCTAAAACTGAGAATAATAAATAATGCATATGGAAGTGTTTAGGAAAGATTTTATAACACGCTAATCAACAGACATTCTTAGAACCTAGGGAAAAATTTTGTAAGAGGCTCTCAGTGCTTCCCCTCAACAATCTTGGAAATTTCTGTTTAGTCTAGGAGTATACAGTTTAATCATTAGATGATCTCCTAAAACTATGGTCCATTCATTGACTGTGTTTCTATCATCACTGACCTTGTTTACCTTCTGCATTTTTCTTGCCTCATGTCTTGCCTAAGGCTATGAAAGCAATGCTTAGCTAAATGAATCCCTGTAAATTAATGAATTTCTTCTTTTCTAAAACAAATACATGAAAGACTCATATTGGTTGATACTTTTAAAAGTATGATCCTATTGTATGTGTTTTCTCACCATGTCTTTGTTCATGAAAAAGAAAGCAATTTGCATTTAGTTTCTTCCCAAGACCTTTACCCCAAATTGTGTAATAAAACAATTCTCTGTACAGAATCAGTTTTACCGTATAGTAAATGCCACACAAAATGCAGAGTAAAGATTTGAGAGTGATAGCTTCCTAAGTTTTTAAGTTGAGAAAGGCAAGCTTACATACAGAGAGATTCTCAACTGCCTTCTTGGTCATCAGGGTAGAGACCCACTTGAGCTGAGATCAACTTGCAGTGGATATCCTAACAGAAAAAGGGTACTCAAGCTGCTGTGAACCCAGCCTGAATTCCAAACCACATCCTCTTTTTTCTTAGTCTATGAACATCTGTCTACACAAGATGGAAAATTGAGCCTAGGTTCCAATAACTACTCTATTTTTAAATTACTTAATAGAGATATAATTTGATGTGCCTGTCAACATTTAATAGAAGTGGGATACTATAGTTTTCCTTACAGAATTTTAAAGATAAAGAAGGTCTAAGTCATTATTTTTTTTTCCTTTTGGTTGGGAGACAGTTAAAGAATTCTTTCTGAAACTTGGAAGACAGTTAAAGAATTCTTTCTGAAAGAATTGGTAACTGAATTTGATTTTAATTCATGTGTAGGCTTTAATCACGCAAACATTGTGTTTTGGAGAGAAGTTCAGGGATGGCAGAGAAGAGAGTGTACATAAAACCAAGAGAGAAGAACCATAGTGGTGAGTTATTTTTTTAACTACTCACCACTTCAATATTGCTGAGATATATAGCTTAAGGACATATATACCAGAGTCACAAAGGTGTCTAATTACTGAAGATTTTCTATCATTCTATCATATATCAAATATAAAATCATATTCATATTTTTGATTAAGAGAAATTCTTGTTGTTTACCTAGATGATTCATTTGAGAATGACAGGTTCAAATTATTTGGATATTTCTCATAGACAAAGGATAGAATTCTTATTAACTCCATGTTTTGAGATATCACACAGACAAAATGATAATAAAATTATGGGAAAATGAAAGAATAAAGATAAGAATGATTCTACAAATGTGGACATAAAAAATGGAAGTTTAAGATTTAAACTGTTTATGATCTCAGTGTTGTTTGGAAATATATATATTTTTTTCTTATTTTAAAACTGTTAAAATTGTCTTCTCAGTGGTAGTAATGCCAAAGGTGATAAAAATTTCTTCATCAATATTGTAATAACCATATTCATACTGCTGTTGACATTTTAAAAAATAATTTACACTTTTTGAAAGATAGTGCTCTTTTATATCAAAATATTTTGTCTTCTCATATTTAATGATGCCATTTTTGCAAGCCAAAAAAGTTAATACAATCAATAAATGAGAAAACTCTGAACATTTATTGAAAATTAATTTTTAGGAGTCATACTATATTTGAAAATAGCCTTTCTCCCTTTGGGCTGGTGTCCAACTGAATGGAAAACCCGTCATCTTGCAGGCACTAACCTGTGAGCACCAGGTACCTGGAGACCAGGCCCCCTCTGCTGGGGGTCCCCCAGGAGCTATGCCCCATCATTCTGCAGCCCACTGACTCCCAGCCTGATGCACATTAAAGACTGAGAGGTACAGATCTAAATTGTCCTATGGAAGAAGCATGGTGCTACTCTGGGCATGATGAGAAGCTGAGTCTAAAACACTAGTGGGGTGGTGTTGGTGGGATGATGATGGTGTAGGAGGACACTGGGCCTCCGGCGTCCTGCTGATCACTTAGATCCCACCTACACCTGCCTAAATAACCCAGAAAACCGCCAGAAGACTAGCAGAATGGAGTCTCCAGAGCCAAGTGCAGACGAGAGGCCCACAGAAGAGGGTAGGAAGGGCGACGAGGCAGTGCCCGCTGCACGGACTGGCGGGAGGGAGCCAGGGCGGAGGAGCGGCCCGCCGGCCAAGCAGAGCCCCCGAGTTGGCTTGCAAAAGCGGAGGGCCGGATGGAGTGTGTTCGGACAGCAAGCGGGACTTGACATCTGGAAGGTTAAAAGCTAACAGCTCTTCTCAGAGAACGGGAGGGCTGGAGGACAACAGGAGGGAGTGTTGTTGAGCCCTGGACGACAGAGCTCAGCTTGGCGGGGAACAAAGGCGCTTGCCAGCGCCATCTCCCTCGCCCATCCCCCAGCCAAAATCCCAAAGGGAACCGGTTCCTGCCAGGGAACTTGCTTGCACCCCACAAACACCCAACTCTGTGCTTCTGCAGATCCATCCCTCCAGCGGGTCTGACTCCCTCCTGGTGTTGCAGGGCCCATCCTGAAGCGGATCTCCGAAGGAAAAGCGAGCTGAGCCTGCCCCTCCCACCCCTGTGCACCTTGCCGATCCACCTCAGCTATATGCCAGATCCCCAGCACCACAAGCCTGGCAGTGTGCAAGTAGCCCAGATGGGCTACGCCATCCCACAGTGAATCCCGCCCCTAGGAGAGGGGAAGAGAAGGTACACACCAGTCTGACGGTGACCCCACTGGTGGGCTGGGGGCAGACATCAGGTCTGACTGCGGCCCCGCCCACCAATGCAAGTTATTCAAGACAGCACAGGGGAAGTGCCCCACAGTCCTGCACCACTCCAGGGACTATCCAAAATGACCAAACGGAAGAATTCCCTTCAAAAGAATCTCCAAGAAATAACAACAGCTAACGAACTGATCAAAAAGTTTTAAACAATATAACAGAAAGTGAATTTAGAATAATAGTCATAAAATTAATCGCTAGGCTTGAAAACAGTAAAGAAGACAGCAGAGAATCTACTGCTACAGAGACCAAGGGACTAAGGAATAGTCAGGAGGAGCTAATAATTCTATAAACGAGCTGCAAAATAAAATGGAAACGACCACGGCTCGGACTGAAGAGGCAGAGGAGAGACTAAGTGAACTAGAAGATAAAATTATGGGAAAAGAGGAAGCTGAGAAAAAGAGAGATAAAAAAATCCAGGAGTATGAGGGGAAAATTAGAGAACTAAGTGATACACTAAAGAGAAATAATATACTCATAATTGGTATTCCAGAGAAGGAAGAGAGAGGGAAAGGTGCTGAAGGTGTACTTGAAGAAATAGTAGCTGAGAACTTCCCTGAACTGGGGAAGGAAAAAGGCATTGAAATCCAAGAGAGAACTCCCTTCAGACATAACTTCAACAGATCATCTGCACGACATATCATAGTGAAACTGGCAAAATACAAGGATAAAGAGAACATTCTGAAAGCAGCGAGATAAACGTGCCCTAACATATAAAGGGAGACCTATAAGACTCGTGACTGATCTCTCTTCTGAAACTTGGCAGGACAGAAAGGAATGGCAGGAAATCTTCAATGTGATGAACAGAAAAAAATATGCAGTCAAGAATCCTTTGTCCAGCAAATCTGTCATTTAGAATAGAAGGAGAGATAAAGGTCTTCCCAAACAAACTAAAACTGAAGGAATTCGTCACCACTAAACCAGCCCTACAAGAGATCCTAAGGGGGACCCTGTGAGACAAAACACCAGAGACACCGCAACAAGCATGAAACCTACGGACATCACAATGACTCTAAACCCATATCTTTCTATAATAACACTGAATGTAAATGGACTAAATGCACCAAACAAAAGACATAGGGTATCAGAATGGATAAAAAAACAAGACCCATCTATTTTCTGTCTACAAGAGACTCATTTTAGACCTGAGGACACCTTCAGATTGAGAGTGAGGGGATGGAGAACTATTTATCATGCTACTGGAAGTCAAAAGAAAGCTGGAGTAGCCATACTTATATCGGACAAACTAGACTTTAAATTAAAGGCTGTAACAAGAGATGAAGAAGGGCATTATATAATAATTACAGGGTCTATCCATCAGGAAGAGCTAACAATTATAAATGTTTATGCGTGGAATACAGGAGCCCCCAAATATATAAAACAATTACTCACATACATAAGCAACCTTATTGATAAGAATGTGGTAATTGCAGGGGACTTTAACACTCCACTTACAGAAATGGATAGATCATCTAGACACATGGTCAATAAAGAAACAAGGGCCCTGAATGAGACATTGGATCAGATGGACTTGACAGATCTATTTAGAACTCTGCATCCCAAAGCAACAGAATATACTTTCTTCTCGAGTGCACAGGGAACATTCTCCAAGATAGATCACATACTGAGTCACAAAACAGCCCTCTATAAGTATACAAGAATTGAAATCATACCACGCATACTTTCAGACCACAATGCTATGAACCTTGAAATCAACCACAGGAAAAAGTCTGGAAAACCTCCAAAAGCATGGAGGTTAAAGAACACCCTACTAAAGACTGAGTGGGTCAACCAGGCAATTAGAGAAGAAATTTAAAAAAATATATGGGAACAAACGAAAATGAAAATACAACAATCCAAACGCTTTGGGACGCAGCGAAGGCAGTCCTGAGAGGAAAATACATTGCAATCCAGGCCTATCTCAAGAAACAAGAAATATCCCAAATACAAAACCTAACAGCACACCTAAAGGAACTAGAAGCAGAACAGCAAAGACAGACTAAATCCAGCAGAAGAAGAGAAATAATAAAGATCAGAGCAGAAATAAACAATATAGAATCTAAAAAAACTGTAGAGCAGATCAACGAAACCAAGAGTTGGTTTTTTGAAAAAATAAACAAAATTGACAAACCTCTAGCCAGGCTTCTCAAAAAGAAAAGGGAGATTCCCAAATAGATAAAATCATGAATGAAAATGGAATTATTACAACCAATCCCTCAGAGATACAAGCAATTATCAAGGAATACTATGAAAAATTATATGCCAACAAATTGGACAGCCTGGAAGAAATGGACAAATTCCTGAACACCCACACTCTTCCAAAACTCAATCAGGAGGAAATAGAAAGCTTGAACAGACCCATAACCAGCGAAGAAATTGAATCGGTTATCAAAAATCCCCCAACAAATAAGAGTCCAGGACCAGATGGCTTCCCAGGGGAGTTCTACCAGACGTTTAAAGCAGAGATAATACCTATCCTTCTCAAGCTATTCCAAGAAATAGAAAGGGAAGGAAAATTTCCAGACTCATTCTATGAAGCCAGTATTACTTTGATTCCTAAACCAGACAGAGACCCAGTAAAAAAAGAGAACTACAGGCCAATATCCCTGATGAATATGGATGCAAAAATTCTCAATAAGATACTAGCAAATCGAATTCAACAGCATATAAAAAGAATTATTCACCATGATCAAGTGGGATTCATTCCTGGGATGCAGGGCTGGTTCAACATTCGCAAATCAATCAACGTGATACATCACATTAACAAAAAAAAAGAGAAGAACCATATGATCCTGTCAATCGATGCAGAAAAGGCCTTTGACAAAATCCAGCACCCTTTCTTAATAAAAACCCTTGAGAAAGTCGGGGTAGAAGGAACATACTTAAAAATCATAAAAGCCATTTATGAAAAGCCCACAGCTAACATCATCCTCAACGGGGAAAAACTGAGAGCTTTTTCCCTGAGATGAGGAACACGACAGGGATGCCCACTCTCACCGCTGTTGTTTAACATAGTGCTGGAAGTTCTAGCATCAGCAATCAGACAACAAAAGGAAATCAAAGGCATCCAAATTGGCAAAGATGAAGTCAAGCTTTCGCTTTTTGCAGATGACATGATATTATACATGGAAAATCCGATAGACTCCACCAAAAGTCTGCTAGAACTGATACATGAATTCAGCAAAGTTGCAGGATACAAAATCAATGTACAGAAATCAGTTGCATTCTTATACACTAACAATGAAGCAACAGAAAGACAAATAAGGAAACTGATCCCATTCACAATTGCACCAAGAAGCATAAAATACCTAGGGACAAATCTAACCAAAGATGTAAAAGATCTGTATGCTGAAAACTATAGAAAGCTTATGAAGGGAATTGAAGAAGATATAAAGAAATGGAAAAACATTCCATGCTCATGGATTGGAAGAATAGATATTGTCAAAATGTCAATACTACCTAAAGCTATCTACACATTCAATGCAATCCCAATCAAAATTGCCTAGAACAAGCAATCCTAAAATTCATATGGAACCACAAAAGGCCCCGAATAGCCAAAGTAATTTTGAAGAAGACCAAAGCAGGAAGCATCACAATCTTAGACTTTAGCCTCTACTACAAAGCTGTAATCAAGACAGAATGGTATTAGCACAAAAACAGACACATAGATCAATGGAATAGAATAGAAACCCCAGAACTAGATCCACAAACGTATGGCCAACTAATCTTTGACAAAGCAGGAAAGAATATCCAATGGAAAAAAGACAGTCTCTTTAACAAATGGTGCTGGGAGAACTGGACAGCAACATGCAGAAGGATGAAAGTAGACCACTTTCTTACATCATTCAGAAAAACACACTCAAAATGGATAAAGGACCTGAATGTGAGACAGGAAACCATTAAAACTCTAGAGGAGAAAGCAGGAAAAAACCTCTCTGACATCAGCTGCAGCAATTTCTTACTTGACACATCTCCAAAGGCAAGGGGATTAAAAGCAAAAATGAACTATTGGGACCTCATGAAGATAAAAAGCTTCTGCACAGCAAAGGAAACAACCAACAAAGCTAAAAGGCAACCAATGGAATAGGAAAAGATATTTGCAAATGACATACCAGAGAAAGGGCTAGTATCCAAAATCTATAAAGAGCTCACCAAACTCCACACCCAAAAAACAAATAACCCAGTGAAGAAATGGGCAGAAAACATGAATAGACACTTCTCTAAAGAAGACATCCGGATGGCCAACAGGCACATGAAAAGATGCTCAACGTCGCTCCTTATCAGGGAAATACAAATCAAAACCACACTCAGATATCACCTCACGCCAGTCAGAGTGGCCAAAATGAACAAATCAGGAGACTATAGATGCTGAGAGGATATGGAGGAATGGGAACCCTCTTGCACTGTTGGTGGGAATGCAAATTGGTGCAGCTACTCTGGAGAACAGTGTGGAGGTTCCTCAAAAAATTAAAAATTGACCTACCCTATGACCCAGCAATAGCACTGCTAGGAATTTACCCAAGGGATACAGGAGTACTGATGCATAGGGGCACTTGTACCCCAATGTTTATAGCAGCACTCTCAACAATAGCCAGATTATGGAAAGAGCCTAAATGTTCATCAACTGATGAATGGATAAAGAAATTGTGGTTTATATACACAACGGAGTACTACGTGGCAATGAGAAAAAATGAAATATGGCCTTTTGTAGCAACACGGATGGAACTGGAGAGTGTGATGCTAAGTGAAATAAGCCATACAGAGAAAGACAGATACCATATGTTTTCACTCTTATGTGGATCCTGAGAAACTTAAAAGAAACCCATCGGGAGGGGAAGGAAAAGAAAAAAGAGGTTAGAGTGGGAGAGAGCCAAACATAAGAGACTGTTAAAAACTGAGAACAAACTGAGGGTTGATGGGGGGTGGGAGGGAGGGGAGGGTGGGTGATGGGTATTGAGGAGGGCACCTTTTGGGATGAGCATTGGGCGTTGTATGGAAACCAATTTGACAATAAATTTCATATAATATTTCAATGAAAATATGAGACAGCTATTTATGGAGAAATAAAATCTAATTTCAGGATGCCTATTTCACTCACAGATTAATTATTTATGTTTTATATGCATAATAAAATTTTCTTCTATAGGACAATAGATGTATATTCATTATTTTAAAAATCACAGTATTCTATTAAGCGGCATTTTGTTGTTTGATCAAAAAGACTCGTTAATTTTTATTAGCATTTTAATGTAGGTTATAATTATAAAAGAGGAGTTAGTTAAGTAAGACTGAAAGGAAGGATGAGAAAAAGGTAAAAATAATTTAAGTAGTTCTTTGGTGTATTCTATGAGTAAACATTTCTAATTCTCATTTTTGGAAGAATCACAAGATAATAAAAACCCAACAGAGTCCAAAACTAAGTTACTGTTGTTTCCTGTCAAGTTTAGTTAACAGTTGCCTGGGAACAAAAACAAAAAACCAAACCAAACCAAACCAAACCAAAACAAAACAAAACAACTGTAGGGATTTACAGGAGGGTTAACTGAAGACAGGGTTAAAGACATCAGGTAAAATTCTCTTGGTTTTGCCTCTCTCCCTCTACAAATTTTAAACTTATCCATGGATGGTAAATGTCCATATATTCCAGGATTCAGAAATGCACAATACTCCATCCAGGGGAGAGAGAGAGAGAAAGAAAGAAAGAAAGAAAGAAAGAAAGAAAGAAAGAAAGAGAGAAAGTCAGTTCTCAATTCTCTCTTATTGGTCCTACCTGGATCACTTTCGTACCACTGAACCAATCCCACTGATTTTTTAAATCACTCCCAGCAACTGTGTATGAGACATAAATTTTGCTCAGCTGGCTGTTACAAAATTTGGGAGGCCCTGAGTGGGTGATGCAGAAACAATTCACAAAATCTTAACAAAATTCTTAAAACACCTTAGATTTATATCCAGATAGAGAAGAAAATACATGCATAGACTATGGTCAAAATAGAAGGAAGAAAATTCATTTTGTGCTTTAAAAAAATGTTTTGCTTGTTTGTTTTACATTAGAGAGAATCATGCATTAATTTGGGATTTTCTCTGAGCCACTAACTTTGAAATCAACTCAAGCACTTTTTGCAATGCAGATTTTTTTTCCGCCAATGGCTGGCAACATTTAATCAGCTAACAAAGGACTCAGAATTCTGCATTTTAAATAAGTTCCCAAGGGAATTCTCAGGCACGTTTAATTTTCAGAAATACTACAATTAATTATGAGATCTTTGAAGGTAACGAGGATGCACCTTTGTCTGTATTCTTGTATTACAGTGATTCACATCATTTTTGGTATGTACTGTGTTTACTGTGTACAGTCATAAAAGGGGCATACAAATGAATACGCAGACTGTGGCTCATTGAGAAAGAAGAGCCAATCACTTAGAATAGGCCAGAATCTGGCCTAAGTGGAGAATAAGAGGCCTCTAGGATATGGTGCATTGGGCACTAGGTCTGTAAACCTTTAAAAGCCCTGGCACTCTTAAAATCTCTAGTCATTTGAAATTTACATTATCTAATTCTTCTTCTCTCTCTATTTGTTCATTAGTACATTGCATCCACTTCTAAACACCTCATCCTTTGAAGACTTTGATGCCAAATATGCCATAATCCAACGTTCTTGACCCATGAATGTCATATCTGATAAATGGCTTCTCAGATTTTTTCACCTTTTCATTCCCAAACTCTACATTTTTTTTTTTCCTGATGTGTCTTGGATATTTCTTTCCTTGCTGCTTTCATAGTCCAAGATACCATCAACTTTTCCTAGATTGTCTTAAAAATTGGTATTGCAATTTTATTCTCCTCCAAACCATTCTCCAAATTGCAGACACAAGATTTTCCATGTTAATCTGACATTTTCATGCCCAAAGTCCTCTAATTAATTTCCCATCTCTTAAGAAAAAGATGAAAATCCTATTAAAAATTGCATAGGGAGCCTGCATGTTTTACCTGTGCAATCTTCAATTTTTTTCTACTCATTCTCTGGACTCTAATATAACAGTATCTCTTTCAGAACTGTAAGTGAACCATGTTTACCTTCCATTGCGGCCATTTTCCACATGTTACTCTCTGTGACTGGAATATACTCAGCCATCCTTCTTTACATTGATGGATTCTATAAGTCTTTATCTCTCAATTCCATTTCCTATTCCTTAAAAGAGCTTTCTTAACCCCCCATACAATGCCAGGCTCATATAGCACTATTCACACTTATTTTATACTACATAATACTGTTTATAATTAAAAGTACCATTGATTTTTACTCCCTCCATACTATAAGCTCCCTGAGAACCGGGGTTCCTTCTGCCCTGATTTACCACTTAAAACCAAGTGTCTACCAAAATACCTAGCACACCGAAGGTTCTTGTTACATATTTTTAAATGAATGAATTAATGCTATGCTTCTGAGCTTCGGTTTTATTTATGATACATGAGTAGTAGGTATGTCAGAGCATTCTTCTGAGGAATATATTCACTCAAATACCTATCATGGTGCCTCACATAAAACAGCAGCTCAAAAAACTGTTTTTCTTTGTTTGTCTTTCCTTCTTAAAACATTGACATTTAATGACAACATGCATCTGATGAGATACTTCTAGAACTGAGATTGCATTTGGATTTATTTGAAATTGAATCCAGATTTATAGATATTGTCTTGTGAAATTTACGTGCTTATGATGTTCTGCTATTTTGTTTGCCTATAGGAATTTTTG
This sequence comes from Lynx rufus, assembly GCF_022079265.1. Lineage (NCBI taxonomy): Eukaryota > Metazoa > Chordata > Mammalia > Carnivora > Felidae > Lynx > Lynx rufus. Next base: position 26,312,379 of record NW_025814845.1, on the reverse strand, counting down.
TTAATTTCACTCATTTGGAATCTTAATTTTTTTTTTTTTTTTTTTGGAAAATAACCGAGCCTTAGTTGATTCTTCACAACACATGCTGCATTAAAACCAAGACTAGAGAGACATTTTGGAACTGCACTCTGTCATGAAAATAAATAAACTACTCTGGGGTTTGAGATACTGTAGCTGTTAAAGATGCCTCTGGAAACCTCTTGATTTTATTATCATCCCACCTTTAGAGTTAACATGAGATGTTTTTATTAAAAGACACCCATGAAGTTGGGAAAATATATTTTTCAAAGTAGTGTTTTTATTGTAATATCAAAAACTGTGGGTTGGAAAAGATGGTTTACGGAGAAAAAATATTGTGTTGAAATTTGTAACTGTTAATTTCAGCATGAATTTACGAAAGATGACCTGAGCCAATGCAAGTAACGTGAGATGAGGAAATCATCCTCACTGCAAGGATAAGACTCTGCAAATTTTAAGTTGTACAATCAAGAATCAGAAATTAAAGGGAGAAGAGGAAAGAGAGAAGATCAGAAGAAAAGAGGAAAATTATCAAAAATTATGGTGAGGGAAAAAAAAGACTTTAAATGGAGAATGGTATATTAAATTTTAATTTGCTCTGGTTGTCTAACACCCTCCATCTTTTAAAAAAAATTTAATGTTTATTTATTTTTGAGAGAGAGACAGTGTGAGCCAGGAAGGGGCAGAGAGAGAGAGAGAGAGAGAGACAGAATCCAAGGCAGGCTCCAGGCTCTGAGCTGTCAGCACAGAGCCCGATGTGGGGCTCGAACTCACAAACTGTGAGATCATGACCTGAGCAAAAGTTGGAAGCTTAACCGACTGAGCCACCCAGGCATCCCCTGGAACACCCCCCAGCTTTAAGAATCTGCCACTCAAGTCTGAGTCCCAAAGGGAACCTTGGTGTGAGAGTCAACTTAAAAAATAGTAATAACAGTTTTTGAGTTTTGAGTTAGTTCTATTGGAACAATTATTCACTAGGCTTTTCTCATGGCTGACTCCTCAAAATTGAAATATCAGTTTAACTTCACTTCTTCAATCTCTAGGTAATCATCTTTCTTTATTCTTTATTACAGCACCTTGTTATTTTTATCAAAAGCACTATCATAACCCACACTTAACTAATTTGTGTATTTGTTCATTTGATATTTATTTTCTTATCAACTGTAATGTAAATCATGAAGGCAAAGACCTTCTCTGTCTTGTTACATCACTGTGTCGACAGTAACTATCACCAAAGGTGAAAATACTTGTTATATTAAAACAGGAAGGGATTAAAGGATAATGCCCTGAAAAATCACATTTTTTTTGCCAACTTTAATGCAGATTAAATGCATTGTCCTAAAATTTCTAGGTACAGTATCAGATCTCTAATAACAAGCAACATTGGGAAAAAAATGTTTCTGAAAAGTCACAGACTTTCTCAGGGGTGGTAGTAAGTTTCAATCCAATCATGTATGTGGGTATATGTACATTCACATACATATAAACAACCAAAAATATGTTGTATATAAAAGGCAACATATATTCTTGGAAGAGTTTTAAGACCTTTATGTGTATTAACCATTTATTTATCATAATAAATATATTATTAAGCACCAGATCCATTACAGTATCTATGATATTATTTCCTTTTCTACAGATGATGAAACAGAGATAGAAAATAAATTGCCTTTGTTTGAGACAGGTATTAATGGATAGAGTTAGGACTGAAACACAGATAACCTAGACCCCCAAGTCCATTACATTAAGCTATCCTCTGAAGCAAAGGAAGGTTTCAGCCAATATTTCAATTCACAAATATCAAGTACTTCTGGGTGGCTCAGTTGGTTGAGTATGTTACTTCAGCTCAGGTCATGATCTCACATTTCGTGGGTTCGAGCCTCACATCAGGCTCTGTGCTGATAGCTCAGAACCTGGATCCTGTTTCAGATTCTGTGTGTCCCTCTCTCTCTGCCACACCCCCTGCTCACCTCTGTCATCTCTCTCTAAAATAAATAGACGTTAAGAAAATTTTTTAATGAAAAAAATATATCAGGAAGAATGAATCTTCAAGAAGTATGAGATATTGAGGATTGCTGGATATCAAAGCTATCTATTCAACTATCCTTTTAGCAGGACGTATGACCGCCAACTAAAGACTACATTCCTAGGTTCTTTTTCTGTCTACCAAAGATGTGAGCAGAAGCAATGTGTCTCACTTCTCTGTCTGATTCTTAATATTTGTGTCTCTTCTATGTCCCACAGAGTAGGAAGTAGTGAAAATCGAATTAGTGAATTTCAACTCACATTAGAAATGAGAGATAATAAATATCCAGGAAATCCAATATCTAAAAGGATTTCTCAAAAAGAAAACAAAGCTATTAGAAAGAAAGAGATGAAAAGAATTAATGTTGAAAAAGATTGCTTTGACCGAGATTTACGTAAATCTAGTGTCCTGCATATGGGGATTAGAAGAGAGAAGGTAGAAAGACAATGATATTATAATTAAGCATGTAACCAAGAATCAAAAGGCACATGATCTCTAGTCTAAAAGAATGAATTACCGTGTTTTTAGTGAAAACTCGATTGCCATTAGATTTTGATTTCCAGTTATTCTAACACTCACGTTTGAGAGCAATGAAGTATTTGTAGGCGTATGCATGTACCATACTTAAAACACATCATTAAAACACTCAAATATTTTCTCTAGCAAAGTATAAAAACAAAAAAATGAAAGTAATACATAGTAATTAACAACATCATTGTTAACATCATCAACAAAACAACAGCCACAACAACAAAAGTGGAACTGGACAGGAGGGTGATTAAACAAAATTGGAAATTAGAAGCTGTTATGAAAAATTCCTTTCTTGAAATTATAGGACATGAATTCATAAGTAAAAAAAAATTAAAACTTTAGAATGGAAACAAAAGGGCATCAGGCACTAGAAAACACAAAAGTCTTGTGTTCATGTTAAGCAAAATATAATCTAAACTTTTTATTTAAAGACCCTAATGTTGGATTTTGCCGGCATTTGCTCTATTTTTTTTTCCTGAATTTCAAAATAGCTTTTCTTGAGCATTTGCTGTTGTTATAACTAACAAAAATATTTACTTAATAGACAAAAACCTTGGAATTCAAAACCAGAGAAGGCTTGCCAGTCTGCTGAAGTCAGTTTTCCCATGCCTGGAGCCCCAGAGGCCATTCTGTAACAAGCAAGAACAAATTTAGGAGCCATACATGGGATAAAGATCACAGTGTACCTCTGTTTTAATTTTTAGAATGTGAATTTTATGGTGCATTGACACAGATTGCTCGTCTCTTTTCACTAGCCTAAAAATGGACAGATAGGGGCGCCTGGGTGGCGCAGTCAGTTAAGCGTCCGACTTCAGCCAGGTCACGATCTCGCGGTCTGTGAGTTCGAGCCCCGCGTCAGGCTCTGGGCTGATGGCTCGGAGCCTGGAGCCTGTTTCCGATTCTGTGTCTCCCTCTCTCTCTGCCCCTCCCCTGTTCATGCTCTGTCTCTCTCTGTCCCAAAAATAAATAAACGTTGAAAAAAAAATTTAAAAAAAAATGGACAGATAGAAGTGCCTGTTGTGCTAAAGTATTCTGATGTTACAGACATAGGAGAAATAAATAAAAATCACATTGAATGCTTCTTGTCCAATGAAATATAAGGAAAACTTTCTTTAATCGTTTCTCTCACTCTGTGTTTGAATTTCCATTGGCTCATAGCCTTTGTATATGTGTACGTTTAGAATCATTTCACAACCATGGGAGATAAAGTTTTGGTCTGGGTTAAAACAGTAAATTGATTCACACAACTTAAAATATTACATGGAGCAGATGCACCAGTTTAAAGATCATCCTGGGCATGGCATGCCAAAAGACATGGGCTGACTGATTTTGATCAAAGGGAAAATTAAGGGTCAAAACGATGAACAATTGCAGTGATAAAATTAGCAGTGATAAAGGCCGTAAGCACACACTATGAAGCAGATTTAAAGGCCCTATAAATTAGTCAGTTAATAACAAATGACCATATATTATAGAGTCTGCATCATATCAGTGAGAAATACAGAAAGTGTTAAATCTCCCTGCACTTTGTGAGCTAACAATGTAGTCAAAAGACTAAATCATCTCATATTGCACATTAATAGACATTAAATATCATTATACAATTACATGTAAATATAAATTACATGTACCATTGTAATCACCGCTATTCTAGGGGCTAATAAAATGCTCTCTCTTTTTCTCTTGTGGGGATTTTAAAAACTCCTGTAGAATTTTTATATTTATCCAATGTGAATGTGAGGTGTATTATTGTTTTAAAAATTGTTTCAGACTCTTTGAAAAAATATGGAAGTGTCAATACACTCTATTGCTGTATTGTACCTGAAACTAATATGTATGTTCACCAAGTGGAATTTAAGTAAAACTTAAGATATATATATATATATATATATATATATATATATATATATACATACATATATACAGTTTAATTGAAGGTGCCACAATAATTCAGGGAACAAGAAGATAAGTGGTAGGACTTGAAATTTGGTAGGGAAATAAGATTAATTTTGGAAGTGGGGAACAACACGCAAGGGAATGGCAGTAATTATCAATACAGTATTCTTATAAAACAGAGAAGTGGGCATAAAATAACAGGGGAAAGGAGAAGTAAACTTGGAGGCCAGGCAGGTAATGGAGAGCCATGTGTATCAGGAGACTTTATGCAAATTGAACTCGAAAGAGACTAGAATGTCATAAAGCTGTATGACCCTGGATTATATGTGACAAAATGTATGTTCAAAATATAATTTTATAGAGTTCAAGAGGAGTCAAATTGAGAAAAGTAAAAAAAAGAAAGAAACAGTGATAATTATAAATATCAATAACAACATCATATGAAGGAACATTTTTAATAACTAAATTTGGCAATATATTTTTTTTATTTGTTACAGACAGTGACATTCAGACTCACCAAACTGAGTAATTTTTTTGTCATTCTCTCTTTTTTTTTAATGTTTATTTATTTTTGAGCGAGAGAGCCAGAGAGCATAAGTGAGGGAAAGGCTGAGAGAAAGGGAAACAGAATCTTAAGCAGGCTCAACAGGGTCAGCTCCCAGACAAGGGACTCAAAACTCATGAGTCCTGAGATCATGACCTGAGCTGAAACCGAGTCAGGTGCTGAGCCGACTGAGCCACCGGGCGCCAGGGGTATTTTAAAGGAACAGTGTTAAAAAATGGAGAAGGATCAGTTTTTACGACATTGCTTTAAAGAATAATACAATAATATAAACACTTGGTTAATTATGAGTTTGAAGGGAAAAGTTAGTTATACTCATTTTGTCTATGATGCATTTCCCTAGATATATAAGCACAAGCTAATGCTTAGTTTTTAACTGGGATGTTCACAGAATGAACTTTTTATATCCTTGATATATCATGATAGTACAAATGCTAACTTATTAACATCTTTGCTGCAAAATGTAAAAAGACAAAATTATGTTCTAATATTTACACATGTATATTTTCTAAATTTTCAGAATGAAGACATATCATTTGATTATAAAAATATGTCTTTATTAAAGGTGTTAAAAGAAGAAAGCTTTAATGAGTTTATAGATTTTGTCCATATATGTATGAGAAACCAATTCCTTTTGATACTTTTGAGTTAGCTAATATTAAAAAAATGAGTGAAACTACAGAGCAGGACAATCATGAGCAAATAGTCATATAAATCAACCTATTTAGAAAAAAAAAATATCATTGATGGAATTAGAGAAAGAAATATCGTGAGCTCATGATACTGCTTCCCATTGGCCAAATCCAATAGCAGTCAGAAGGCAAGGATAGCCCTCGTCACAGCCCACAAAACTAAGCCTCTAGGGACACAGGGCAGGATGGGAGAAGAGTGGAGAAAGGATGATGCAATGGAAAATAGTTTTATTATATTGTGTATTTCATAACTTAGATGGTGTAATTTTTCTTTAATGCATTTCTACTACAGGTAGAGATGTGTCTGTGTGTACTCTTTCTCAAGTAGTTACAAACCAACATGATGCATTTTTACACTGATTTTTAATAAAAACAGAACAGAAACAAAATCAAGATAGCTTCCACAAGATTGTGAAGTTGCCATGAACGTTGACCACAAGAATGAGAGACAATAGATTTTGGTCATCCAGACATTTGTGTTTGGCCTAAAGACAACAATTTTATGAAACTTAAACTTATGTTGTTCCTTATTTATTTTTCTTATTGAAATACAAAGTATAACTTTTTCTTTTCAAGTCCAGTGGTAAAAAAACACAATCCTAAATGTATATTTCTTTCACATTAGAAAATATGGGGGTTATTTGTACTTATTGGCTCTATCTTTATGAAGTTTAATATATAATAAAACTTTACTGTAAAATACTGAAAAGGCCATGCTTTTTTTTTTTTTTTTTGAGACTAGTCCGATCTGGAACCTTTTAAATTTATATTGACTACATATTATGAAATTATCTATAAAACTGAACTGTAACCTTGAATGTTATTTTATTTCTTAGTGGTTAAAATAAGAATTGGTTACTTAGACTGTTGTTCATTAAAGTACTTCCCTATGAGACTCTCTAGGAAAATCCCATAATCTCTCACCACCCACAACCCACCCACCTCTCACTGCCTCCAGGACCCAATATACTCCCTAAATACGTAATGTGACTAAGCTAATCACTGGTGTTTTATCAACAGCTTACTTTTAATTATCAATGATGAGCTAGATGATTATTTCATAATATACTTCCATCTTTCATTTCATAAAAGTCAAGAGAGTGATCTATGAATGCATGTTATTAATTTAACCTGTTGCTAGTCATTGGAGGTATAAAGATAATTAGTAAATGATAATGATCTTCAAGAAACTCACTGTCTTGATGCAGATCTATAAATAGAGAGCTGATGATTTTTCAAGCTGTTTGCTGTTATAAAATTATCAGTGCGATGCTTTCTGTGAATTGGCAAAGAAATACTACACAAACTGGGAAATGTAGAGAGATGTATCAAGAATGCTTAGACATTAAGTAACATTTTTGAGAAGAAGAGAAGGATGTACAGACAAAAGGAAATTTTATGACTGTGATAGTCCAGGGACTCTTGAGACCTCTATTGTATGAGAATGTAAGGTGATTTGAAGCAGGTCAAAATTGTCAAGGGCTTGCTAGTTTCAAAGGTAGAATGTGGCCAGAAAGTAAAATGTTTTGCATTGTATGCCAAGGAATGTTTTTACTCTTCATCTTTTACTCTACCAAGAAGTGACACAGGTTAAACATAAAAGCAGTATTGGGATTATACTTCTTGTATTCAGTATTTTAAATTTTTACTATTTTTATTTACATTTATAGAAATGATTATAAAAATCATAATAATGGTATGTCTTGAATACCGAAAAAATAAGAAACATTATGGAAAGAAATATCCAATTTAATAATTTTTTAAATTTAATTCTCAAAAGAATTCCACACATTAGGTATAGTTATCATTATTTAATAGACTCAGGAAGGTTAACTCGCTTATCCAAGTTGCCAGAATTATAAAGAAAGCTGTGCAAAAATTAAACCCATAACTAGCTGAATTTGAAGGCATTACATTTTCTTTACGGCCAGTAATATTCTAACTCTTAAATACAAAAATTTATGTTATTTTACTGAAATAAAATTTAAGGTGTACAACATGAATTTGATACACATATATTTTAATATGATTGCACTGGTAATGATAATTAGCACTTTTATCATGGTACCTAATTATCATTTCATTTTAGTGGTTGGAATAATTAATTGCTAGTTTCTTAGCAAGTTTGATGATTGTAATACAATATTGTTGTGTATAATCACTGAACTGTGCATTAGATCTCTAGGGTTTATCTACTACTCAATGCAAATTTCTATACTTAAATAACATCTGTCCTATTCCCCACTTCTCATTCCCTGGTAGCCACTGTTTTATCCTCTGTTTTTACTAGTTTGGGTGTTTTAGATTCCACGTATAAGTGATACCATATTGTACTTGTCTTTCTCACTTAGCATAACATGCTCAAAGTCCGTCCACGTTATTGCAAATGGCAGGTGAAGGAATAAAGGCAATGTGAAATATATGTGTGTGTGTGTGTGTGTGTGTGTGTGTATACACACACACACAATGGAATATCATTCAGCCATGAGAAAAATCTAGAATGTTTACAGATTCAGTTTTCAGATTCAGTTTACAGATTCATAGATTTGAACAGTAATTTTCATTATATTACTACTTGAAGTATATGTTGTTTCTGATCATTAATTTACTTTACTGAACTGATTCAATAACAATAATTTTTAGAGGATTATGAAAAGAAAAAAGAAAATCAAAAGCTGTTGGTGCCATAGGTTTGTTTTCATTCAAGCTAAAAGCCAGACAACTGTTACACCGTTCATATTTTTTTTCATGAAATAAAAGAGCTTAAGTTTTTAAATTTCATAATTTTCCATCAGTGAGAAGAATATGTTTAATAATTTCACCATGAAAGGAAAGGTGAATGTTTTCAACTCATCAGAGCTAATGCTGCTGTTTGTCCAGACTGAAATCAAAGTTGGCGTTTTACTGAGGGACACAATGTTTCAAAGCAACATTGGTATCACTAAGCTATATTATCAGATGTATTTAGGAAGACACATGTAACTTATGCTTTTTTTAATTTTTTAAATGTTTATTTATTTTTGAGAGAGAGAGAGAGAGAGAGAGAGAGAGAGAGAGAGATTGCATACACCTGCATACAGGGGAGGGACAGAGAGAGAGGGAGTCAGAGAATTCCAAGAAAGCCCTCTGCCCTGATGGCTTAACTGACTGAGCCACCAAGGCGCCCCAACTTACTCTTTTTAAATAAACCTAGTCTTAGTTTAGATTGTCTACAAAAGGTAGAAAAATATTCCCCAAATTATCAAGACTGATGACTTACAGCCTAACAGGAATGAATGAGTTTTATTCTTGGCCAACAAATTAAACTACAGTAAAAGAAAAAATTCCTAGTCCATACTTACCTAGAGCTATCTTAAAACCAACAATCTTAAAAGGCCATGTCGACTGGAAACACTGTGCTTTAAATGGATTTTCTAGAAAAGACTTTTACTTGATGATAAGGTTAAATATATGGATTTAGAAAAATTACACATGAAAGCAGTTAATACAGAGTGGACAAAGAATTAACTAGTTTCATCAATTCTAATCTACTTAATTTTATAATTTTGACAGTAGTCCACAGGCTGTACATAAGCTAGTCATGGCTATTATCAATCTATTGTCAATCTTATTCATTCCCAGCATGCCTAGGGCATTCTAATAGGCATCAAAGAAAAACAAAAATGCCAAATTTTATCATATGGACTGAATTTAATTGAAGCAAGGTGCAGAAACAACATTTTTTCCTACTATCTGCTTGCTGTGAGATCTATTCTTCAGGGTAAATGATCCATGTTTAAGAAATAACATGAAAAGTTTTATGGAGGTAGAATTTTCGGGATTTCAAAATAGGTGTTATCATAGTGCAGTTAGGCTGCCATTGCACAGTACCCTAGACTGGGTGGCTTCAACGTCAGAAATTTATTTCTCACAGTTCTGGAGGATGGAAATTCCAAGATCCAAGTTCTGGCCAATTCAGTTCCCGGTGGGCTCTCTCTTTCTGGCTTGCAGATGTCCACTTCTCACTGTGTCCTCACATGGCCATTCCTCAGTGTGTGCAAATGGAGGGAGATGTAACTCTCTCTCTTTTTCTTATAAGGCTACCAATCCTCTCAGATTGGAACCCGACCCTTATGACTTTACTTAATCCTGATAATCTCCTAAAAGCCTCATCTCCAAATACAGTTACACGGGAAGTTAGGGCTTTTTTAACATATGAATTTGGGGGGCAGGGGACACAAGTCAGTCCATAGCAAGTCTTATAAAGACAAATAAAGAGATAGCAAAGAAACTCTACAGAATATAAAGAAATTTAGAAATAAAGGAAAAAAGAGAGGAGAGAGACAGGAGTTAAAGGGATAGGCAATACTGTAAGTGGTTGGACCCTGTAAGAGGAAACATCAACATGACATTTCTGATGGTAGGGTGTCTGAAGAACGTCAAAAGGCACTTTGCATATTACTAAAGTTTAACGTATTTTTGCTTTACATTCGGTCCTGTCCATCATTTTCTCCAAAATTTATTGAAGTTTGGCATACACAGAATGGTCAGTTAAAATATTCTATTTCCCTCTCTCTCTCTGAAATGGAGAACAGCGACTGAATTGTGTGCAAAGTGGCACACAGTTATGGCACAGTGGGAAAAAAGTAACAGCATGTGGTGGCAGTAAGAGGCAATATGTGTGTGAAATTTGGAAGCAATAAGGAACAGCGTAAAATCATAAGATTGTGTGTTCCTGTGAATTGATATATTAGTTTGACATTTTTCTATAGAAAGACTGAGGTGATTTCATGTCTCTTAAAGGACAAGATGACGTCAGTTGAGGCACATACATATTTTATGAATTCAGAAAAGATACATGCTACATGTGTATGTGCCCATATATGAATGTGTGCAGTATATATAATATAGATAATGTACTATATATTATACACATCATCTGTAATATACACACGCAAACACACATACATGTATGTATTTAGGATTTGTGGTAGCATATAAAATTAACCAATAAAATGTATTACCAGAAGTGTAAGTCCTACTTAATTTCATAGAAGTGACCAAATTGTTATAAACCCTGATGCATGATAACTATTTGCTATAAGGGATGATTAAAAGGAGATAGGACTTGGATAAATAAAAGAAGAAGGGGGAAACATTATAAACAAAGTTTCCCAGATAAAATGAATAGAAATATGTTTCAAAGATGTTTATAGAATAGGGATATTGGAAAATTAGGGTAAGGTAAAGAAGTAAGTAGGGATTGTATTATCCGGGACGTTTACCAAGAATTTGAGTGTGAAATTTATTTTTTAAGTCATAATTCTTTTTTGTGATGTTGTAACACATTAGAGTGTTCAGAAAAGGGTTTGTTACCAATTTCTTTTTTTAAATTTTTAATGGTTTTAATTTTAAAACTAAAATCGTTTTAATTTTAATGGTTTATTTTTGAGAGAAAGAGAGAGAGAGAGACATAGCGTAAACGGGGGAGGGGAGAGAGAGTGGGAGAAGAATCTGAAGCCTTCCAGGCTCTGAGATATCAGCACAGAGCCTGATGCAGAACTCCAACGCACAGACCATGAGATCATGACCTGAAACGAAGTCAGATGCTTAACCGACTGAGCCACACAGGCGCCCTTAATTAATTACTAACGTAGACACCTAATTTGAAATTTTAAAAATGTAAATTAGAATGAGTTTCATTTTAGCCCCTTTGCAAGCCATAGTCCTTCGCTAGCATACTGATATACTTCCGTAGAGGAAAAAAATAAAAACGGGTGATTGTACACTATTGCCGTGAATTATACAACCATCCAGATAAATCTTAACTTTAATGTCATAGACATATTTTATTGGAATAAACATTTGTTGTCACCGTTATTTTCATAGAAAATTAAAACAATGCTGAAGACTTCTGTATTGAGCAAAGGAAAGCCATTAGAGGTATGTGTACCAGGTGTAGAAGCTATAGAGTGGTATTTTTAGGAGAGTCAATTTTGTAAAAGTAGGTAGGATTTAAGGAAAAAGGAGACTAAAAAGCAAAAAATTATCTAATCTATTGTAATATTCCAGGTTGTCCTCATCTCCAGTTCTCCTACCAGCAAAAAAAGGTTATAACAGACTATTTCTTAATGCAGTACAAATGTAGACGTTATGTATATGCATACACACTCATACATATAGAAATATGTATGTATGCTTACATACATGCACATATATATTTATATATACCTATATTCACATTTGGATTGTGAGCGACTATGTAAACAGGTATTTCTTTTAAATTCAGGATTTATATTACTCCAAGTCCATAAAAACATACAATTTTAGAATATAATATAATAAGATTGTAGTTTTGCAAGTTCAGTGTAGCTCGAAAACCTACTGAGAAATTATATGGCACTTTTCAATATACAGACTCATGAGCATGAATGAAAGATAAATCAAATGCCATTTACAACCCCACTCCAGGATGTACTTAAGTACTGTCTTCTATGGTTCAGCCTCAGTTTACCCCTGTAGATTAACTTTGTGTGTATGTCAGAATAAAAGAGGAAAGTAGGAACATCCCAAATGCAAACTCTAGACATTGCTTAGTACTTTGAAAGAAACCAAAGAAAACATTTTTTTGAACTGTCTAAACAGAAGAAGGAGGATTTAAATTCTAAAGTTTGAAACACAAGGGGGTGGAGGTGGTTCCTGGGTGGCTCAGTGGTTGAGCTTCAGATTTTTGATTTCAGCTCAGGTCATGATCGCAGTTTTTGAGATATAGTCCCATATCAGGCTCTGCGCTGACAGCTCAAAGCCTCCTTCCTCTCTCTCCCTCTTTCTCTGCCCTCCTCCATGTGCTTTCTCTCTCTTTCTCTCTCTCTCTCAAAATAAATAAACTTGCGATGTCTAGGTGCCTCATTCGGTTAAACAACCGACTTTGGCTCAGGTCATGATCTCACAGTTCCTGAGTTTGAGCCCCACATCCAGCTCTCTGCTGACAGCTCGGAGCCTGGAACCTGATTCAGATCTGTGTCTCCCTCTCTCTCTGACCTTCCCCACCCCCCCCCCCCGCTTCCCCCATGCTCTGTCTCTGTCTTTCTCAAAAGCAAATAAACATAAAAATAAATAAACGAATAAATAAATAATAAACAGGCTTAAAAAAATAAAAAGGTCGGAAATGAGGCAGCAGGTCTGACCAAGCGATGTTGGATTCCAAGACACTGAGTAAGGTGTTCGAAGTTCCATGCCCTTCAGCATGTGCAGAAAAGTGAACATGTCCAATGGTTTCCTGTCAGTGCCTTGGGGGATGTGGGTGATGGCAGCCCACTAGGAGCCACAGCAATTGGGAGTCTGGATGAACATCTCACAGATAGGAAGAAGTGGAAGCCGTACCTAGCCACATGCTTTCAAGTGGTCCATCCAGATTTCCGAAATTTGCAGACAGATGGCCAGGCACATGTCCTGCATTTTTTTCATGGAAATAGTTTTCTTCATTAGGAAGAAGGAAAGATAGACCTGGAAATTTACTGAAACAGGATCGCTGGCAAGGGTTGTTATGGGGAAGGCCAACCTAAATTTAATTTAAAACAATAAAATATGATGTTATTTGTACTCTAAGCATAGTTAGCAATTGATAAATCTGTTTTGGTAAACAGCTTACATAATTAGCAAATTCATGACTTCTTTCATGAAATGGAAAGACACAGGAAAGACATTTTACTTAACTTATAGTTATTTTGAGGTTGGAAATAAGAGTAGAAACACAGTTAGAATTATGCAATCTTTCTCAGGATCCACATAAGAGTGAAACCATATGGTATCTGTCTTTCTCTGTATGGCTTATTTCACTTAGCATCACACTCTCCAGTTCCATCCACGTTGCTACAAAAGGCCATATTTCATTTTTTCTCATTGCCACGTAGTATTCCATTGTGTATATAAACCACAATTTCTTTATCCATTCATCAGTTGATGGACATTTAGGCTCTTTCCATAATTTGGCTATTGTTGAGAGTGCTGCTATGAACATTGGGGTACAAGTGCCCCTATGCATCAGTACTCCTGTATCCCTTGGGTAGATTCCTAGCAGTGCTATTGCTGGGTCATAGGGTAGGTCTATTTTTAATTTTCTGAGGAACCTCCACACTGTTTTCCAGAGCGGCTGCACCAATTTGCATTCCCACCAACAGTGCAAGAGGGTTCCCGTTTCTCCACATCCTCTCCAGCATCTATAGTCTCCTGATTTGTTCATTTTGGCCACTCTGACTGGCGTGAGGTGATACCTGAGTGTGGTTTTGATTTGTATTTCCCTGATAAGGAGCGACGCTGAACATCTTTTCATGTGCCTGTTGGCCATCTGGATGTCTTCTTTAGAAAAGTGTCTATTCATGTTTTCTGCCCATTTCTTCACTGGGTTATTTGTTTTTCGGGTGTGGAGTTTGGTGAGCTCTTTATAGATTTTAGATACTAGCCCTTTGTCCGATATGTCATTTGCAAATATCTTTTCCCATTCCGTTGGTTGTCTTTTAGTTTTGTTGGTTGTTTCCTTTGCTGTGCAGAAGCTTTTTATCTTCATAAGGTCCCAGTAATTCACTTTTGCTTTTAATTCCCTTGCCTTTGGGGATGTGTCGAGTAAGAGATTGCTACGGCTGAGGTCAGAGAGGTCTTTTCCTGCTTTCTCCTCTAAGGTTCTGATGGTTTCCTGTCTCACATTTAGGTCCTTTATCCATTTTGAGTTTATTTTTGTAAATGGTGTGAGAAAGTGGTCTAGTTTCAACCTTCTGCATGTTGCTGTCCAGTTCTCCCAGCACCATTTGTTAAAGAGGCTGTCTTTTTTCCATTGGATGTTCTTTCCTGCTTTGTCAAAGATGAGTTGGCCATATGTTTGTGGGTCTAGTTCTGGGGTTTCTATTCTATTCCATTGGTCTGTGTGTCTGTTTTTGTGCCAATACCATGCTGTCTTGATGATGACAGCTTTGTAGTAGAGGCTGAACAGGAACCCATGGGGGAGGGGAAGGGAGAAAAAAAAAAGACGTTAGAGTGGGAGAGAGCCAAAGCATAAGAGACTGTTAAAAACTGAGAACAAACTGAGGGTTGATGGGGGGTGGGAGGGAGGGGCGGGTGGGTGATGGGTATTGAGGAGGGCACCTTTTGGGATGAGCACTGGGTGTTGTATGGAAACCAATTTGTCAATAAACTTCATAAAAAAAAAAAAAAAAACACACGGACAAAAAAAAAAAAAAAAAGTGAACTAATGATTGTAGCATACATTTCTGTGTATTATGGACTTTTTAAAATTATATGTCAACATTCTACATCTTTTTCCTGTGAATAAATTTCTTTAATTCTTTTGTTAAAAAAAAAAAAAAAAAAAAAAAGAATTATGCAATCTTTTGTGTATCATGAATTATATTTACATATTGTGACCCAATAAAATTGTATAGTGAATAGTGATTTTATACCCATAAAAATAGCTTACATTCTATGTGCTCTTGATTTATGTCTGCTCTCAAAGCCATAGAAAGAGTAGTAAGTGTATTTATGAGGAAAGGCTGTTTTTTCCCCCAAACTAAAATACAATAAAAAATAAGAAAGTCAATAGCATATTCCATTTTGTATTCAAAAATAAGTGATCTTACTTGTAGTCTGAAATAATTTATCAAATGAAAATAGTAATAAAAATTGCGCTCAAGGAACTATAGGAAAGATTATATTCTTAGATTATTACAAAATAAACATAAAGCACTCTGTTATTCTTACCTACTTAATTACCGGGCCATCCCTTGAAATGACCCTCGTGATTTTAAGTATAGCTACAAGATAAGTCATGCTTTTGCTATTTCCCAAGGAAGATGATATTTTGATGAAGTCTGCATTTACAATTTAAACAAAAAGCATAAAAAAATAATTCTAATAAAATTAGTGAGATTAGTGCTAATGTAGTTTCTAAGTACTATAATTGTGTTTTGCATGTGGGAACAGAGACTATCAAAGTCAGTTAAGGAATAAAGCTGAAAATAGAATGCCTTCCTCTCTTGACAATTTCTTCAGAGAAAAGAAAGGCAAGGGAGACAGATTTTCAATTTATTTCGGTCCCTTAAATTAACACCTTTAAACCCAAATTATGCTGAAAGTGAAACTATATATGTATAAAGAATGCACACCATGTTTTTCCAGATAGATTGATCCTTGAACAAAACAAAACAAAGATAGATGTGGCAGAAGATAAGAAAACAAAAGCTACAAAGTGAGTTGAGATCGTTTCATTGGGAGAGACCATCCAATGACATCTTTTAGGTAAGGAGACTTTTAATCTTCAATGTGACTTAGTTCACACAATGCTTATGGTACTTGAAATAAGTATGTTTTCAAAAAAATATGTTCCATCTGTAGGACTAAATTATACGCGATATGTAATGTTTAACTAAACTTGTCTGTAAAGCTTGTTGGTGAGTCTATTCCAAATGTCTGTATAGAATAAATGAGAATGAACTTGTTTTTTAGTGGTTACCTACTGTTACTAATTTATGTTATGTGTTACGTGAATAGAAATAGGGAAGCAATTTAGTAAAATAATGGTGATTTCTTTAATATAGGTAAACAATGTACTATGTGATGGCAGAGGGAAAATGTGAGAAGGCCAAATAAGACAGTTTTATGATAAGCCGTGTAATGTGCAAGCAGAAGGCGGGAAATGCAGAGATATCAGTTGAAGTTATTTTATGATAATACATACAATAGCAAAAGGTAAAGCTGTTGGGCACTGCCTCCTTTTGGAGTTTTCTTTTCCTTTTTTTTTTTAATATGCTTCTTGCCTGTGTTTACTCTTTTTGAATCTAGTATATTCTTACATTTTTAGCAGAATTAGCTCCTTAAAATATATATGTGTGTGTATATATATATATATATATATATATAATTGACCATACCGATGCGTTCAGGGGAAAAAAGTGTATGTTAAATCTGAAGCTATTTTATCTCTGGTTTTACCTTTTACAGTCACACCCTAATAATCTTCATTTCATATTTCTCTATAATTTCTGTATTTACTCAGACGCTAACTATTCTAAAGTTTATATATGTTCCCTTTCGTCCATTGTAACCGTTTCCTTTCCTGAATAGAAAAATAATTTGGGGCACCTGGGTGGCTCAGTCGGTTAAGCATGCAACTCTTGACTTCGGCTCAGGTCATGATCTCCCAGTTCATGAGTTGGAGCTTCTGTTGGGCTCTGTGCTGACAGTGTGGAGCCTGCTTGGGACTCTCGATCTCTCTCTCTCTCTCTCTCTCTCTCTCTCTCAAAAATAAATAAATAGACTTTAAAAAAAGAAGGAGACAAACAATTTACCCTTCCAGACACACCCCACAGGTCACTTCTGTGGACCATTCCTAAAGTCTTGCTAACCCTCCTTGCTTCTATTCTAGCACTTCCATTTATTCTTCCAGTAGATTCACTACACACTCAATTCTTTGAAGGAAAGCCCTGTTTCTTTAGGTCCTTACAGAAAATATTGTGCTGGAAACATGTATCCTTCAGTTAATTTTTGAACTGAATTAAATGGAAGGACATTTTCTAAAAGTAATTACTGACTCAGTTGATTGTTTATGGGGATAGGAAAAAAAGTAAAGAGAATTAAAAGATGAATTTAAGAGAGTAAGCAGTCTTAAGATATCCAATCTCTAGTAAATGATTTGGGGATGGAAAGAGATACAAGTCAAGTGGAAAATTATTGGTCATTGAAAGGGCAAAAAGGCACGCATTTTATCTTAAGTTGTCTTTTTTTTAAGTTTATTTATTTTGAGAGAGAGAGAGAGCAAGCAAACACAAGCAAGGGAGGGCAGAGAGAGAGGGAGAGAGAGCTTGATGTGGGGCTCGAATTCACAAACCTTGAGATCATGACCTGAGCCAAAACCAAGAGTCAGAAGCCTAACCAATTGAGCCACTCAGGCACCCCTTAACTTGACTTTTTACCTGAGTTTTTCCAAGGTCAGTGCAAATAAAATATGTAATATACAAAATAGGGAAACATGGAGATAGGTACTTTGATTTAGATGAACTATCCTTTACAATCAGAGCATATTACAGAGGTAAAGCCCTTCAATAATTTTTGGCCTTGTCAAAAACAGGTATTTGATATACTCTTTTCCAAGGGGAAGGAGAACATTTTTTGTCGTTATTTTCTCCAATAATTAATGAAAGCACTCATTTCCATATGTTTTATTGAGCTACAGGAACTAACTACTCCCATTTTTCTCCTCCTCCTCATCTGCTCAACAATAAACTCGTTGCAGTCATGACAATATTATTCTTCATCATTTAACTAACATTTATGCATGATATTCATCTTGATTTATATAAAATTAAATCATAAATGATGTTTATGACCCATCTTAAACATGAGATCATTATTCAGATTAATTAACATTAATGCATTGCTTTTATTTTTGTCATGTAGATGCTACACACCAATTCAGTTCCAAAGGATGCAGAACGTGGAATGTCATACCCCTAGGTGTATGTTACATGTGACCGTGCTCACAAGTAGCAATTCATACATCCAAGGAATTATACCTTTGCTGTGTCTTTGATTGAAATGTTTTCTTCTTTCTATAAGGGAGTTTCGAAGTTTTATTTTTATCATAAATGGTTTTTAAAATTATTGCAGCTAAACTACACATATGTTTTTCAAATTAATGAGGACATTATTACTAATCTCCAAATTTTATTAATACTTCAGTGACATCACTTTTATAAAAGAACTCATAAGAAATCATTTTTTTCTTGGGATACCTGGGTGGCTCAGTCGGTTAAGCGTCTGACTTTAGCTCACGTCATGATCTCACGGTTCGTGAGTTTGAGCCCCGAATGGGGCTCTGCGCTGATAGCTCAAAGCCTGGAGCCTGCTTCAGATTCAGTGTCTCCCTCTCTCTCTGCCCCTCTCTTTCTCTCTCTCTGTCTGTCTCTCTCTCTCAAAAATAAATAAACGTTAAAAATTAAAAAAAAAAAGATATCATTTTTTTTCTTTGTGCCTGAGCCCTGTGCTCTTCCAGTCTGAGCCCTCAAGGCACATAATCTTACACTCAGACCTGTGGTGACAGTACAAATGAAGGGAGTGAAAGATTCGACCATTTTGCAGAAAAGTCAGATTTTGAAGTTAATGTGTGCTTAATGAAGAAATGATAGAATTGGTTATAATGAACAGATGAGTAGAGTCATCTCTGTGACTCTTGTATTCATATGAGGTGATTTTTTATTATTTTCTAAATGTTTATTTATTAGTTTTTAAAATTTATTTTAAATATTTTTATTTATTTTTGAGAGAGAGACAGAGACAGAGCACGAGTCGGGGAGGGACAGAGAGAGAGGGAGACAGAATCTGAAGCAGGCCCCAGGCTCTGAGCTGTCAGCACAGAGCCCGACGCGGGGCTCGAACTCACAGACTGCGAGATCATGACCTAAGCCGAAGTCAGATGCTTAATTGACTGAGCCACACAGGTGCCCCAATGTTTATTTATTATTGAGGAAGAGAGAGAAAGAGAGAGAGAGAGAGCATGAGTGGAGGAGGAGCAGATAGGGAGATACAGAATCCGAAGCAGGCTCCAGGTTCTGAGCTGTCAGCACAGAGCCTGACACAGGGCTTGAACTCACCAACCACAAGATCATGACCAGAGCCCAAGTTGGACACCAACAGACTGAGCCACCCAGGTACCCCATGAGGTGATTTTTTGTTTTCAACCTGCCTATGGAATCCAAAGAACTGGGCAGGATTTCTTGTTCGACTCTTCTTTAGTTTTATTATCTAAAAAAAAAAAAAAAATTCATCTACTGTAAATTTTAGATCTGTCATCTACAAATTAAAGGTAATTATATATATGTATATATATATACATACATAACATATATATACATGCATATGTATATATATATACATACATAACATATATATACATGCATATGTATATATATACATACATAACAGGTTGCTATAAATAATAAAAAGATATTTATAAATTAGTAACTACTGTGTTTAAGACAATGTGCAAAAAAAGTAAAATAAAACTGTGTGTGAGAATATATGAATGGCCAAGATTTCTTTAACTTAAGGTGTCAATATATTTCCTATATTTCCTGTATATTTCCTATAATATAAACTATTATTAGTTAAACTGCATCATTTAAAATCCTCAATTAATGGGCACCTAGGTGGTTTTGTCGGCTAAGCGTCTGATTCTTGGTTTCGGCTCAGGTCATGATCTCACTGTTTAGGAATCCAGCACCACATGAGGCTATGCACTGACAGGCTGGAGCCTACTTAGGATTCTCTCTGTCCTTCTCTCTCTGCTCCTGCCCCACTCATGCTTTCTCTAAATAAATAAATAAACAAACAAACCAGCAAACAAACTTTAAAAAAATCCTTGATTACTTTCTTTGCTATGTAAACTGGACAGGTGAACATTCTATGCACCAGACACTGAAGTAGCTGTTCAGCGGCTAGTGGTTCCTGTTCTCTTCCCGTGTACAATTAAAGTAGTGAAAACAGTTACTAAGCTATTAAGAGAACAAGTAGACCGACAATTTGTAGCATGTATCACAAGAAATACACAAATTTAGGACACAGTATAAGGTATATATATTTGAAACAGTGGGGGAAGGTCTTTCATAGGAGGTAACAAGATGGTCCCTGAATTAAATGAAGGAAACGTGAAGGGAAGGGTAAAAGGGAATGTTAGCAAAGTGGTACCTATGTGGATAGCTGGCTGTTATAACAGAAATAGCAGCATGTTCAAAAGTCTTGGAGCAAGAACGACATTAATACCCTTAGAAGACTAAAAGCCTCTGTAGCTGAATCAAAACAATGGTGCTAGATAAAACAAGGGAGATAAGCAGGGGGTAATCACCCAAGCTTTTGAAAACATGTGCAGACAATTGGAAGCCTTCAGCGTATTAGAAGCAGAGGGTATTTTCAATATACCATCTGGTTGTTCTGTGGGGAATTGATTAAAGAAGTCAGAGTAGAAGTAGAGAGAGTGGCTGGCAATAATAGTAAGGGCGAGAGATGGCTGAACTAGAGATTGTGTTTTAGGCGGTGCAAACAAATTAAGTTGCCGATGAATAGATTTTGAACGTAAGTGAGCAAGAAAAGTCATGGAAGATTCTCAGTAGTTTGACTTTGGTAGAAGTGACATTTACTGGCATGAGAAAGCTGGGCAGGAAATAAGTGTTGCGAGAAAACTGTTAAATTTAGGAAATGAAAAACTAAAATGCATGTGAGATTTCAAACAATGAAATCTTACAATTTGCAACAATGTGGATGGAACTAAAGTGTACTATGCTAAGTGAAATAAGTCAGAGAAAGACAAATATCTTATGATTTTATATATGTGGAATTTAAGAAACAAAACAGATGTACATAAGGGAAGGGAAGGAAGAATGAAATAAAATAAAATAAAAACAGAGAGGGAGCAAACCATAAGGGACTTTTAACTATATAGAACAAACAGGATTGCTGGAGGGGAGTGAGTGGGGGATGAGATAAATGGGTAATGGCATTAAGGAGGGCACTGGTTGGGATGAGCCCTGGGTGTTATATGTAAGTGATGGATCACTAAATTCTACACCTGGAGCCAAGAATACACTATATGTTAAATAACTTGAACTTCAATAAAAAAGAACAAATAAGAAGTAGAAATTAATGGTGGAATTCTATCTACATACATTGGAGGCTAATCAGCATATAGCCCGCAGACAATCAAGGGATGGATGTGATCATCTAGAGAAAGAATAGAAATGAGAGGGAAGAAGAAGAGTTAAATTTAATTTCCAAAGAGTTCCAGTCTTGGGATGCCAAACAGAGGTGTGCATAGCAAAAGTGCCTGTAAAGTAGCAGCGTGACCTGTCCTAGAAAGATGAGAAGGTGGTGGTATTGCAGAAAGCAAGAACACGCACTTCATGAAGAAGATGTTTATTGGTATCGCCTCTACACTTGTTACATAGGAGAGCTCTAAGAACAGAGTTGGAATCATGCGACTGGAGGCAGATAGGCAAATAGTTTTGCTTAATCACACATATTCATTCACTATGGCTTGAGGAGAAGTGATAGAGAAAATGACAGGGCTAAAATCTCCCCAAGTTCTCCCATGATGTGACCACTCTTCTTCAGTTCGGCTTATAATTCTAAAGAAATAACGGTATGTTGATATCTAGCAACAAGAATGGCATTGGGTATGTTGCCTAGACTCTAGACCAGTTTCAGTGTTAAGTTGGGGACACTAGCCAGGATTGGGTAGACGGAACTACAACAAGGAGGTGAGAAGTGAGGAAACCGAATATCAGTAATTTTTAATAGAAGTTTATCTCTGTGACCTCTGATGAAGTCAATGGACAGTTTTTGTTTCTGTTTTTAAAACATTGTATTTTAAGACATTTTTGTTTGGGCGAACTCTCGCATCTATTTTGTAATTTAGAGGCCATTTTTCTATTATCTTGTTTCATACTTACAATAATTCCATGAGCCAGGTAAATCAAGTATCATTATTTACATTTTACCAAGGGGGCAAATAGGAGTCAGAGAAGTGGGGTTAGTTGTGTAAAGTTCCTTTTGAAAAGCAAAACAGAAAATAAGCAACTCAATTTCTGGTGTATAAGGTTGATTTATCATTTATATCCATCAAGATTTGTCTTCAGTTCACCACTATTACTACAAAGAAATAGTAACAGACTGTTTGAGACTTGTATTTGGCCAGACTAGTTTGGCCTGGCTTCCTATTTTGATTCAGAAAAATAAGCACTAATAAACAAGTGTAGCTTTCACAGTCTTCATCAAAGAAAAATTGAAATTGAGATGCAAATATATTCTGAATTCATGTTTTTCTATTTCATGTATTTATCCTTTTTTAATGTGAGTTTGGTGGTTATGCTGCATAATTAAACACAGTGATACTTACAATGGCAAAAAAAAAAAAACCCAGAGAATTACTGCATATTTCACACACCACCAAACTATGAATTGCGCTGAAGATGGGTAGTGAAAAAAATTAACATAATTTGTATCACAGCTGTTGATATTGAATATCTGCACCATCATAACTCCTTAATTTTAGTTATAGTTCATAATTAAAGTTATATGAACATACACATAGATAATGTAGTTAGATAATATTATACTGAATTATTTGGGAATTAAATGTATTATTTAATAGATGTGCCTTATATATAATGCATAAAAATAACTTTCATAGAATTAAAATAAATGATAAATAATACTCCATATTATTCTGGGCAATGATCCATTTTTTTTAAATTCAGGTTATGAGGGGCGCCTGGGTGGCTCAGTCGGTTGAGCATCCGACTTTGGCTCAGGTCACGATCTCGCAGTCCGTGAGTTCGAGCCCCGCGTCGGGCTCTGGGCTGACGGCTCAGAGCCTGGAGCCTGTTTCCGATTCTGTGTCTCCCTCTCTCTCTGCCCCTCCCCCGTTCATGCTCTGTTCCTCTCTGTCTCAAAAATAAATAAAAAAGCGTTAAAAAGAAAAAATTTAAATAAAATTCAGGTTATGAGAATTTTCATGAGTAGCATCAAACTAACACATCTTGACTTTAGATGCATGGCTTTTAATGGTTTTAAGCCTGTTTATTTCTCTGCATCTTTCATCTTCAGAGGCAGGTAGTTTGGCTTGTTTGTCTCTAGAAATGTCTCCCAAGTTCATGTCTTCAGCTTTGTTCTTTCTTCTGAGTGGACATGTTTCTTCTCAGTACAGACATGTTTCTTATTGAATATTCTGCTACCATTTTACACAGAACATTTAAAGGGTATAAAATATTTAACAACAGGATTGTTTTCCTGCTTATCTCCCGTATATGCCAAAGAAACTGCATGTCTTGTAGTCATGTAGGCTTAAAACCTCAGAGATGTATTTGTCTTCCAGTACTTTATTTCTCTTCCAAGTTCTATTACTTTCCCTCTGTAAAATTTCACAAGTTTGACTATTTTGCTGTATTTCCGAAATGCTACATTGATTGTAGTCATTTTTCATAACTACTGCATTTTCTTCTATCAGGTTTTGTCCCTGTAAAACTCCACTCTGCAAAACATCATATGTTAGAATACTCTTCCTAAATACACCTGTCCCTTCTCCTAAACACACGTCATTACTTTTAGAATCACATTCAGACCCTTTATTGTGACATGCAAGGCCATAAATGACCTGTCCAGAGATCGTTATATCAATTCATCGTTCACTTATAAATATGTTTCACTCCAGCTAAATTTATAAATTATATTTATTCCAAAGATGTCCTATTTCCTCTTCCCTCAGTGTCTCATCTTTTAGTAGAAGTTCCGCCCCTTTCTCAGCTAATTTAAGTTCCAGTCCTCAATTCTGTGTCTGTTTCCGGCTCATGGAAAGTTTCTTACCTTTGAATGTTTACAGTATTCATTTCCTATTGTTTGCCACAGCGACACCATACCCTCTCTCTACATCCTCTCTCTCCAGATAATTTTTAATATGCTATTATTTATATTAAGTACATTTTCAAAACCATGAGGAAACAAATAACAGCAAGTTATTGAGGGCGTTTTTCAGTCCTAGACTGTCCAACATATAAACCCCATTAATATATTTCCAGAATTTTCCAGTATGTGGGGCTTATTGGGAAAAGAACTTCCCACCCACTATACAAGATGAAATGGTTTACGTAGCCATTCAGGGGGTATAGACACAGCGTCTAGACTTCGCGATCAATTTGGTGAAACAAAAATTAGAATCTGTAGCTAGGCATTTATTTTTTTTTTAATTTTTTTTTTAACATTTTTATTTATTTTTGGGACAGAGAGAGACAGAGCATGAACGGGGGAGGGGCAGGGAGAGAGGGAGACACAGAATCGGAAACAGGCTCCAGGCTCCGAGCCATCCACCCAGAGCCTGACGCGGGGCTCGAACTCACGGACTGCGAGATCGTGACCTGGCTGAAGTCGGACGCTTAACCGACTGCGCCACCCAGGCGCCCCTGTAGCTAGGCATTTAAAGATGCATCATCGGGAGCAGTCAGCCCAAAAGGTAGGCAGTGTAAGCTTCCAAAGTTGAGTGCCTACACCGTGCTCGTAGGCACAGGGTGGCAGCATTCAGTGTCAGTCGCAGCTGTACTTCTTACTTAACTATTAAGATGCCTGATACTGTCTCTGATTCTGGTTTTCTAGAGTTCCTTATGTCTTCTCCTTTCTCTGTGCATGCTTTCCTGAAACTTCCTGACAATCCTTGAAGTACCCATTATCTTTTCAATGAATTCTCTCTCTCTCCCAGTATTAGCCAGTTATTTTTCAATCTTGCAAATGAGAATCTAACAAATGTACTTGCCTATAGGAAAGCAAAGCAAAATAGTTTATTTTATTTTTTTTTAATATATGAAGTTTATTGTCAAATTGGTTTCCATACAACACCCAGTGCTCATCCCAAAAGGTGCCCCCCTCAATACCCATCACCCACCTTCCCCTCCCTCCCACCCCCCATCAACCCTCAGTTTGTTCTCAGTTTTTAACAGTCTCTTATTCTTTGGCTCTCTTCCACTCTAACCTCTTTTTTTTTCCTTCCCCTCCCCCATGAGTTTCTGTTAAGTTTCTCAGGATCCACATAAGAGTGAAACCATATGGTATCTGTCTTTCTCTGTGTGGCTTATTTCACTTAGCATCACACTCTCCAGTTCCATCCACATTGCTACAAAGGGCCATATTTCATTCTTTCTCATTGCCACGTAGTACTCCATTGTGTATATAAACCACAGTTCTTTATCCATTCATCAGTTGGTGGACATTTAGGCTCTTTTCATCATTTGACTATTGTTGAAAGTGCTGCTATAAACATTGGGTTACAAGTGCCCCTATGCATCAGTACTCCTGTAGCCCTTGGGTAAATTCCTAGCAGTGCTATTGCTGGGTCATCGGGTAGGTCTATTTTTAATTTTCTGAGGAACCTCCACACTGCTTTCCAGAGCGGCTGCACCAATTTGCATTCCCACCAACAGTGCAAGAGGGTTCCCGTTTCTCCACATCCTCTCCAGTATCTATAGTCTCCTGATTTGTTCATTTTGGCCACTCTGACTGGCGTGAGGTGATATCTGAGTGTGGTTTTAATTTGTATTTCCCTGATGAGGAGCGACGTTGAGCATCTTTTCATGTGCCTGTTGGCCATCCGGATGTCTTCTTTAGAGAAGTGTCTATTCATGTTTTCTGCCCATTTCTTCACTGGGTTATTTGTTTTTCGGGTGTGGAGTTTGGTGAGCTGTTTACAGATTTTGGATACTAGCCCTTTGTCCGAAATGTCATTTGCAAATATCTTTTCCCATTCCGTTGGTTGCCTTTTAGTTTTGTTGGTTGTTTCCCTTGCTGTGCAGAAGCTTTTTATCTTCATAAGGTCCCAGTAGTTCATTTAAAACAAAATATTTTAAATACCAAGGTTAGGAGTTGAATTGTCCTCCCTACCCACCCATACCTATGTTGAAATCCTGACCCCAGTATCTCAGAATGTGACCTAATTTAGAAATAGAATTGTTGCAGATATAGTTAAGTTGAGGCCACACCAAAGTAAGGCACACCTCTAGTCCAATGTGACTGGCGTCCTTTCAAAAAGGGGAAATTTGGAGACACATACACACACAGAGAACATCACAGGAAGATGAATCAAAGATCAGGGCACTATATCTAAATGCCAAGAAATGCCAGAGGTAGCCAGCAACCAACAAATAATACATCCTTTTCCATATCTGAAGGAAATTCTCTAGTCCATGTTGGATGCAGTGTAGTTAGCACAATCATAAACATCATGGAATAGGATAATGCCTTTAAATACACCGTATGTCAATGGAATACTACTTGGCAATGAGAAAGAATGAAATCTGGCCATCTGTAGCAATGTGGATGGAACTGGAGAGTGTTATGCTAAGTGAAATAAGGCAGGCAGAGAAAGACAGATACCGTATATTTTCACTCATATGTGGATCCTGAGAAACTTAACAGAAGACTAGCGGGGAGGGGAAGGGGAAAAAATTACAGACAGGGAAGGAGGCAAACCATAAGAGACTCTTAAATACTGAGAACAAACTGAGGGTTGATGGGGGGTGGGGAAGAGGGGAAAATGGGTGATGGACATTGAGGAAGGCATCTGTTGGGATGAGCACTGGGTGTTGTGTGGAAACCAATTTGACAATAAATTGCATATAAAAATAATATGAAACTACTGAAAAAAAATAAACACGCTGTATGTACTAGAGATGAAATAGACAAAACTCCCACTTGGTAAAGGTGAACATTTTGTCACAAGGGGATATTTTTTACTCCAGGTGATAAAGTTTAACAGAAATTTATAAAGGGTAAGACAAGAAACTACCCTGTAGAAAAGTTCTTTTGAGTGGGGAGGACACCATCTTTCAGCTTCCAAGATGTACATTGTATCTCTATTGCTCTGAGATCACTGCCAGAGTTATCATGATCCGGGTAGTAAAGAAAAGAGGAATAGAAGAAAAGAGTAGGGGACAGACGTATTTTTTAATTGAGAGCATGGCTCATTTAAGAGGAAAAACCAGTTCTAAATGTCAGAGATGGGACAAGTGTGGAGTTGCTGAGGTGGAACTGGTTAAAAAGCAAAAAGCCAAAGAGGAACACATTTAAATTGTATGGGCAATTCAATTGACCATTCCAGTTAATGAAAATGTATAGTCTGGAGTGAGAGGATTTGAACTCTATGAAACTCTTGTTGGTTCTAGCACATTAGCATTTAGCAATACTGAATGATTTCACATCTTTAAAAACCCTATTTATTTTTGGTTCTTTCACCCAAATGAAAACCTATAACTTATTAGCTAAATAAGCATCAAGCAAAGGTAATTTTCACTCTGAGAGTTTTATTTTATTTTATTTTATTTTATTTTATTTTATTTTATTTTGAGAGAAAGAAAGCGTGAGAGAGCTGGGGAGGGACAGAGGGAGTGAGAGAAAATCTTAAGCAGGCTCACGCTCAGTGCAGAGCCCAACACAGCCCTAACCCAAGACTCTGGGATCATGACCTGAGCCAAAATCAAGAGTCAGACACTTATCCAACTGAGACATCCAGGTGTCCCGTACTCTGAGAGTTTTTTTTAACCAAATTTTATAACTGATTATTTGAATTTAGAGTTAATACCGGTATTTGTATTAATCGTCAGTGTTTGGGAAGGCAAGCTCATGTGACTCTAAGATGGGCAAAAAGGTTTGGGCTTATTTGGTCTACCTGAGAAGAGAAAGCTTCCAGGGACCTTGGGGGATGGTTTTTAATGCCAAGTATTAAATATTTTCAAATATTGAAAGTTTCCCGCCAGTACCTAAGTCACTCTACTGTGGATGTTCACAAAATATTTGTAATCAAACTTTCTAACATTTCTGCTATCTGCAGTTTTGTATGAGAAAAAATATCAAAACAGAAGAGGCAGGAACATGTAAACATGATTTCTGAACAGTAAGCTTTTGAAATGGAAAACTTACATGGTTCCATTCTCATCTTTTAAAATACAAATTATAAGTATCCATAGCTTGCTTAGTGAAGATGATAGTGCCAATCTTAAGAATAAAATGGCCAGTTATTTTACCAGCAAAAAGGTTTTTTCTTTTTTTTGGAATAGCAGAAGAATTGCAATACGGACAAGCTGAACTTTAGCAAACCATTGTCAATTCCAAAGAGACAAAGAGAAGGTTAGCTTTTATTAGGTTTTAGGAGAACACAGGGAAGGGTTGTTGAATGAAAGTTCATTGGAGAAGAACACGTTTGAGGTCGCGATAGTGTTTCATGGGCTCCAAGCAGTGGTTAGTGCTATGCTGCTGGGGAACAGAGGGATCTTCCTTTTTACCCTAAAACCAGGAGATAAAATTCATATGAAATAATTCCTTCCTTGTCAAAATAACTCTCTTCCTTCTTCCTGCTGGTTATGTGGCTGCAAAGAGTGGTTCCTGTGTGAGATCTCCTGGGCTTCCCCACTCCATTTTAATGAGATTTCCCTTACTCGTTTTCACAATACCTGTTTAAGAAAGGGCACCCCGGATTCTGGGAAGATGGCGGCGTAGGAGGACGCTGGGCTCACCGCGCGTCCTGCTGATCACTTAGATTCCACCTACACCTGCCTAAATAACCCAGAAAACCGCCAGAGGACTAGCAGAACAGAGTCACCAGACCCAAGTGCAGACGAGAGGCACACGGAAGAGGACAGTGTCCGAAGATGGCAGCATAGGAGGACGCTGGGCTCACCGCGCGTCCTGCTGATCACTTAGATTCCACCTACACCTGCCTAAATAACCCAGAAAACCGCCAGAGGATTAGCAGAACGGAGTCACCGGACCCAAGTGCAGACGAGAGGCCCACGGAAGAGGGTAGGAAGGGCGGCGAGGCGGTGCGCGCTCCACGGACTGGCGGGAGGGAGCCGGGGCGGAGGGGCGGCTCGCCGGCCAAGCAGAGCCCCCGAGTCCGGCTTGCAAAAGCGGAGGGGCCTGACGGACTGTGTTCCGACAGCAAGCGCGACTTAGCGTCTGGGAGGTCATAAGTTAACAGCTCTGCTCGGAAAGTGGGAAGGCTGGAGGACAAAGGGAGGGTGAGCTGCGGAGCCCCCGGACGACAGAGCTCAGTTTGGCGGGGAACAAAGGCGCTCGCCAGCGCCATCTCCCCCGCCCATCCCCCAGCCAAAATCCCAAAGGGAACCGGCTCCGGCCAGGGAAATTGCTCGCTCCGCGCGAACACCCAACTCTGTGCTTCTGCGGAGCCAAACCTCCGGCAGCGATCTGACTCCCTCCGGCTGCCACAGGGCCCCTCCTGAAGTGGATCACCTAAGGAGAAGCAAGCTAAGCCTGCCCCCCCTGCCGCCGTGCACCTTGCCTTCCCACCCCAGCTAATACGCCAGATCCCCAGCATCACAAGCCTGGCAGTGTGCAAGTAGCCCAGACGGGCCACGCCACCCCACAGTGAATCCCGCCCCTAGGAGAGGGGAAGAGAAGGCACACGCCAGTCTGACTGTGGCCCCAGCGGTGGGCTGGGGGCAGACATCAGGTCGGACTGCGGCCCCGCCCACCAACTCCAGTTATACACCACAGCACAGGGGAAGTGCCCTGCAGGCCCTCACCACACCAGGGACTATCCAAAATGACCAAGCAGAAGAATTCCCCTCAGAAGAATCTCCAGGAAATAACAACAGCTAATGAGCTGATCAAAAAGGATTTAAATAATATAACAGAAAGTGAATTTAGAATAATAGTCATAAAATTAATCGCTGGGCTGGAAAACAGCATACAGGACAGCAGAGAATCTCTTGCTACAGACATCAGGGGACTAAGGAACAGTCACGAGGAGCTGAAAAACGCTTTAAAGGAAATGCAAAACAAAATGCAAACCACCACGGCTCGGATGGAAGAGGCAGAGGAGAGAATAGGTGAACTAGAAGATAAAGTTATGGAAAAAGAGGAAGCTGAGAAAAAGAGAGATAAAAAAATCCAGGAGTATGAGGGGAAAATTAGAGAACTAAGTGATACACTAAAAAGAAATAATATACGCATAATTGGTATCCCAGAGGAGGAAGAGAGAGGGAAAGGTGCTGAAGGGGTACTTGAAGAAATCATAGCTGAGAACTTCCCTGAACTGGGGAAGGAAAAAGGCATTGAAATCCAAGAGGCACAGAGAACTCCCTTCAGACGTAACTTGAATCGATCTTCTGCACGACATATCATAGTGAAACTGGCAAAATACAAGGATAAAGAGAAAATTCTGAAAGCAGCAAGGGGTAAACGTGCCCTCACATATAAAGGGAGACCTATAAAGACTCGTGACTGATCTCTCTTTTGAAACTTGGCAGGCCAGAAAGAATTGGCACGAGATTTTCAGGGTGCTAGACAGCAAAAATATGCAGCCGAGAATCCTTTATCCAGCAAGTCTGTCATTTAGAATAGAAGGAGAGATAAAGGTCTTCCCAAACAAACAAAAACTGAAGGAATTTGTCACCACTAAACCAGCCCTACAAGAGATCCTAAGGGGGACCCTGTGAGACAAAGTACCAGAGACATCACTACAAGCATAAAACATACAGACATCACAATGACTCTAAACCCGTATCTTTCTATAATAACACTGAATGTAAATGGATTAAATGCGCCAACCAAAAGACATAGGGTATCAGAATGGATAAAAAAACAAGACCCATCTATTTGCTGTCTACAAGAGACTCATTTTAGACCTGAGGACACCTTTAGATTCAGAGTGAGGGGATGGAGAACTATTTATCATGCTACTGGAAGCCAGAAGAAAGCTGGAGTAGCCATACTTATATCAGACAAACTAGACTTTAAATTAAAGGCTGTAACAAGAGATGAAGAAGGACATTATATAATAATTACAGGGTCTATCCATCAGGAAGAGCTAACAATTATAAATGTCTATGCGCCAAATACCGGAGCCCCCAAATATATAAAACAATTACTCATAAACAGAAGCAACCTTATTGATAAGAATGTGGTAATTGCTGGGGACTTTAACACCCCACTTACAGAAATGGATAGATCATCTAGACACACCCTCAATAAAGAAACAAGGGCCCTGAATGAGACACTGGATCAGATGGACTTGACAGATATATTTAGAACTCTGCATCCCAAAGCAACAGAATATACTTTCTTCTCGAGTGCACATGGAACATTCTCCAAGATAGATCATATACTGGGTCACAAAACAGCCCTTCATAAGTTTACAAGAATTGAAATTATACCATGCATACTTTCAGACCACAATGCTATGAAGCTTGAAATCAACCACAGGAAAAAGTCTGGAAAACCTCCAAAAGCATGGACGTTAAAGAACACCCTACTAACGAATGAGTGGGTCAACCAGGCAATTAGAGAAGAAATCAAAAAATATATGGAAACAAACGAAAATGAAAATACAACAATCCAAACGCTTTGGGACGCAGCGAAGGCAGTCCTGAGAGGAAAATACATTGCAATCCAGGCCTATCTCAAGAAACAAGAAAAATCCCAAATACAAAATCTAACAGCACACCTAAAGGAAATAGAAGCAGAACAGCAAAGGCAGCCTAAACCCAGCAGAAGAAGAGAAATAATAAAGATCAGAGCAGAAATAAACAATATAGAATCTAAAAAAACTGTAGAGCAGATCAACGAAACCAAGAGTTGGTTTTTTGAAAAAATAAACAAAATTGACAAACCTCTAGCCAGGCTTCTCAAAAAGAAAAGGGAGATGACCCAAATAGGTAAAATCATGAATGAAAATGGAATGATTACAACCAATCCCTCAGAGATACAAACAATTATCAGGGAATACTATGAAAAATTATATGCCAACAAATTGGACAACCTGGAAGAAATGGACAAATTCCTGAACACCCACACTCTTCCAAAACTCAATCAGGAGGAAAGAGAAAGCTTGAACAGACCCATAACCAGCGAAGAAATTGAATCGGTTATCAAAAATCTCCCAACAAATAAGAGTCCAGGACCAGATGGCTTCCCAGGGGAGTTCTACCAGACGTTTAAAGCAGAGATAATACCTATCCTTCTCAAGCTATTCCAAGAAATAGAAAGGGAAGGAAAACTTCCAGACTCATTCTATGAAGCCAGTATGACTTTGATTCCTAAACCAGACAGAGACCCAGTCAAAAAAGAGAACTACAGGCCAATATCCCTGATGAATATGGATGCCAAAATTCTCAATAAGATACTAGCAAATCGAATTCAACAGCATATAAAAAGAATTATTCACCATGATCAAGTGGGATTCATTCCTGGGATGCAGGGCTGGTTCAACATTCGCAAATCAATCAACGTGATACATCACATTAACAAAAAAAAAGAGAAGAACCATATGATCCTGTCAATCGATGCAGAAAAGGCCTTTGACAAAATCCAGCACCCTTTCTTAATAAAAACCCTTGAGAAAGTCGGGATAGAAGGAACATACTGAAAGATCATAAAAGCCATTTATGAAAAGCCCACAGCTAACATCATCCTCAACAGGGAAAAACTGAGAGCTTTTTCCCTGAGATCAGGAACACGACAGGGATGCCCACTCTCACCGTTGTTGTTTAACATAGTGCTGGAAGTGCTAGCATCAGCAATCAGACAACAAAAGGAAATCAAAGGCATCCAAATTGGCAAAGATGAAGTCAAGCTTTCGCTTTTTGCAGATGACATGATATTATACATGGAAAATCCGATAGACTCCACCAAAAGTCTGCTAGAACTGATACATGAATTCAGCAAAGTTGCAGGATACAAAATCAATGTACAGAAATCAGTTGCATTCTTATAGACTAACAATGAAGCAACAGAAAGACAAATAAAGAAACTGATCCCATTCACAATTGCACCAAGAAGCATAAAATACCTAGGAATAAATCTAACCAAAGATGTAAAGGATCTGTATGCTGAAAACTATAGAAAGCTTGTGAAGGTAATTGAAGAAGATTTAAAGAAATGGAAAGACATTCCCTGCTCATGGATTGGAAAAATAAATATTGTCAAAATGTCAATACTACCCAAAGCTATCTACACATTCAATGCAATCCCAATCAAAATTGCACCAGCATTCTTCTCGAAACTAGAACAAGCAATCCTAAAATTCATATGGAACCACAAAAGGCCCCGAATAGCCAAAGGAATTTTGAAGAAGAAGACCAAAGCAGGAGGCATCACAATCCCAGACTTCAGCCTCTACTACAAAGCTGTCATCATCAAGACAGCATGGTATTGGCACAAAAACAGACACACAGACCAATGGAATAGAATAGAAACCCCAGAACTAGACCCACAAACATATGGCCAACTCATCTTTGACAAAGCAGGAAAGAACATCCAATGGAAAAAAGACAGCCTCTTTAACAAATGGTGCTGGGAGAACTGGACAGCAACATGCAGAAGGTTGAAACTAGACCACTTTCTCACACCATTTACAAAAATAAACTCAAAATGGATAAAGGACCTAAATGTGAGACAGGAAACCATCAGAACCTTAGAGGAGAAAGCAGGAAAAGACCTCTCTGACCTCAGCCGTAGCAATCTCTTACTCGACACATCCCCAAAGGCAAGGGAATTAAAAGCAAAAGTGAATTACTGGGACCTTATGAAGATAAAAAGCTTCTGCACAGCAAAGGAAACAACCAACAAAACTAAAAGGCAACCAACGGAATGGGAAAAGATATTTGCAAATGACATATCGGACAAAGGGCTAGTATCTAAAATCTATAAAGAGCTCACCAAACTCCACACCCGAAAAACAAATAACCCAGTGAAGAAATGGGCAGAAAACATGAATAGACACTTCTCTAAAGAAGACATCCAGATGGCCAACAGGCACATGAAAAGATGTTCAGCGTTGCTCCTTATCAGGGAAATACAAATCAAAACCACACTCAGGTATCACCTCACGCCAGTCAGAGTGGCCAAAATGAACAAATCAGGAGACTATAGATGCTGGAGAGGATGTGGAGAAACGGGAACCCTCTTGCACTGTTGGTGGGAATGCAAATTGGTGCAGCCGCTCTGGAAAGCAGTGTGGAGGTTCCTCAGAAAATTAAAAATAGACCTACCCTATGACCCAGCAATAGCACTGCTAGGAATCTACCCAAGGGATACAGGAGTACTGATGCATAGGGGCACTTGTACCCCAATGTTTATAGCAGCACTCTCAACAATAGCCAAATTATGGAAAGAGCCTAAATGTCCATCAACTGATGAATGGATAAAGAAATTGTGGTTTATATACACAATGGAATACTACGTGGCAATGAGAAAAAATGAAATATGGCCTTTTGTAGCAACGTGGATGGAACTGGAGAGTGTGATGCTAAGTGAAATAAGCCATACAGAGAAAGACAGATACCATATGGTTTCACTCTTATGTGGATCCTGAGAAACTTAACAGGAACCCATGGGGGAGGGGAAGGAAAAAAAAAAAAAAAAAAAAAAAAGGACGTTAGAGTGGGAGAGAGCCAAAGCATAAGAGACTGTTAAAAACTGAGAACAAACTGAGGGTTGATGGGGGGTGGGAGGGAGGGGCGGGTGGGTGATGGGTATTGAGGAGGGTACCTTTTGGGATGAGCACTGGGTGTTGTATGGAAACCAATTTGTCAATAAACTTCATATAAAAAAAAAAAAGAAAAGAAAACAGTAAAGCAAAATTTTCAAGGAACTTAGGGAATGCAGATACAACAATAATTTATCTCCTGTATCAAAGCAGTCCTACAGATGCAAGAACTTACAAAATACTGTAATTGTGTACCTTGCCCGAGTAATCTATTAATCAAGAGTCAGCAAACTATAGCCTACCAGTCTGGTCAAACAGCTGCCATCTGTTTTTGTAAATAAAGTTTTATTGGAACACACAAAAAAAAAAAAAAAAAAGAAAGGGCACCCCAAAAAGTGACATTTCAGTTTGAATAAAATATCTTATATTTTATGGTTCACAATGCATTTTCGTAGGTAGTCGTTCCTTTGATCCTGAGAATAATCCCCTAACTCATGGAAAGCAAGGAGAGACTCTAAAAGTAAACTGGTTTACTGAAGAGTAAATCACTGTTGGTGTCAAAGGAAAGGAAACTTTAGGATTTGGGCTCTCCCACAGTTCAGTCTCTGTAATATGAAAGGCTCAGTTTGAAAAGTTGGGCACCCAAGACATGCCTTTGAATGGAGTATCTTTTTTTGGAATAAGTACTGTTGTGCCTTCAACAACATGGGGATTAGGTACCCCAACCCCAGCATAGTAAACAAAAAAAAATCTATGAATAGCTTTTGAAGCCCCCCAAATGTAACTACTAATAGCCTACAGTTGACTAAAAGCCTTACCTTATGTTATGATAATGGAAACAGTATATTAACATGTATTTTTATATATGCATTATATACTGCATTCTTAGAGTAAGCTAGAGAAGAGAAATGTTACCAAGAAAATCATAAGGAGAGAAAATACATTCACAGTACTGTATTTATCAGAAAAAAAAGTGCATATAAGTGGACCTGTGTGGTTCAAACTGCATTGTTCAAGGGTCAAGCATACGTTTATGATTGTAAAACGAAACCAAACAAAATGTGTTTGCAATAAGTTGGATCTGGTGGTCAGCACAACCACACAGGTAATGAAGCACATTTTGTTGTCTTCAGGGGACAATTATGGGTCACAACACTGCCTATCACCTTCACTAATGCTGAAAAAACTCAAGAAAACATATTACAATATTTGGGTAACAAGTGTGATGGTAGAATGAGGGAGTAAGAGGGAAGGAAGGAAATAGAAGTGAAGGTGGTGTTTGTTTGTTTACAAAATTCAATGCAATACGCTGCAAATTGTGCTGGGCAGGTCATAGGTTTTGTTTTGTTTTTTTTTTTTTTTTACTCTTATTTACGTGAGAAATAATACATGCTGGGTGTCTCACTTTTGAGAAACTAAGTTTATTTAGTGAAAAAAAGGATTCAGTAGAGAAAGCTTGTACTTTATAACACTCTAAATGAATTTAACTGGGTGTTAGGAAAGGAGCTTTATGAGGGGTTATATGGAATATCCGCTTTACATACTTCATTTTATAAAGGAAGAATCAGAAAAACGGGGATGTCTGTTACAAAATTATAGAACCAAGATTTAAGTCCAGGGTTGCTGGTGTTTTAAAGTTTCAACTCCACCTTGCTCGATGATGTTCAGTGGTCTCTCAATGTTGAAAAATATTTGAAAACAGTAATATTGCTGCTTTGTTGTTTAAAAATATCTTCCTGTTAATGTTTACTCTGCAAAGTGACAATTTGCAGAAAGAATATACAAAACAAAACAAAACAATACCTTTGGGCTAATATTTCTAATGGCCAGAATTGAAATGAAAGGTAAGTCTATCAATGGCTGAGTTATGAACAATGAGCACATTCTAAAGTTTAATGAGGGTTTATAACTTAAATGAGATTTCTTCCCACTCAAGACTGAAAACATATCTATGGTATAAAATTAAATTTATAAAAAGTCCTTGACAAGGGTGGCTGGGTGGCTCATTCGGTTAAGCATCCAACTCTTGATTTTGGCTTGTCATGATCTCACAGTTTGTGAGTTCGAGGCTCAGCCTCTGCACTGACGTGCCAGCCTGCTTGGGATTCTCTCTCTCTCTCTCTCTCTCTCTCTCTCTCTCTCTCTTTCCCTTTCTGCCCCTCCACCCCCTCCCAGTGTGGGATCTCTCTCTCAAAATAAATAAACTTTTAAAAATTGCTAAAAACATAAGTCCTTGACATCACTCGGCATATATTAAATATAGTAATTAATGTGTTCAGTTCCTGAATAAGCTACTAAAACATAATATTCAAAATGTAAATAGTATATATTGTCTTACAGAAAAAAGTGTGTAAAACTTTTAAAGTACTTGACTAGGGGTGACCGGGTGGCTCAGTGGGTTAAGCGACCAGCTCTTGGCTTCAACTCACATCATGATTTCAAGGTTTGTGAGTTTTGAGCCCTGCATTGGGCTCGATGCTGACAGTGCAGAGCCTGATTGGGATACTCTCTCTCCCCCCTCTCTCTGCCCCTCCCCTCTTAGTCTCTCTCTCTCTCTCTCTGTCTTTCTCTCTTTCTCTCAAAATAAATAAATAAACTTAAAAACATTAAAAGTACTTGGCCAAAATGAATCAGGATAAGTGGGGTTGGTTCCAAAATAATTAGTTTTGTATTTTTTACTATATATGAAATAGGAAAATAATATGAAGGAAAAAACTTCTGATTTAAAGAAATGAGCAAGAAAAATATTCAGGTAGGGAGAAGTAACTGAATATGAGAAAGAAAAACATTTAAAGAAATACTGTAACTTTGAGGAGTAAAGTTTAAAAAGATATCTCTTTTTGGGTCAAAAAGAAATAACGATTCAAACTTCTACCTCTCTGCACCAGAGAAAATAAATTAAAATGTTGTCAGTTTTAAAGATTAATAATTAAAAAAATATCTTATGGCAAGACTGATTCTATAGCCTCAAGAAAGTATCACTTTCCTAAACTTCAAGCAAAACAGTCTAGCTTCATGTTGATTATATGACAGTAAGCTTCTCTCTTTTTAAAAACTTTTCTCAAATTATTTACAAAATAATTCTATGTGATATTTTATAATCATAAATTTTTGCGTTTTTAAAATGAATTTCTTTTAACCCTTGGAATATTTCATTTTCATTATACTGTATTCTCTAGTCTAGTGTGAATTCTCACTGTGTTACTTGAAGTTCTTTTAGGAAAACACTTATGGTCAAGGTAAGAAATGAACAGGGCTTAAGTGGAGTTATTTCTGGTTAAATTTTATTTTTCTCTATGTACTTTTTATTCTGTTCTGCAGGAATGATCACAGTTGATAATCTTGCAAACATTGTAAACCATCCTTACAAGACTGGAGCAGTTTTGGGTGATCTACAGTAAATGGAGGAGAGCCATATATAGGTAATAAACACAATATGAAAGGACTTTGCAAGTTGCTAATCTCTTTTATATACATTATCTCGTACAATCCTGGCAGTATCCCTGGAGGTAGGCATTGTGATTCCTGCTTTACCAGGGAAAAAATTCAGGTCTCAGAAATTTTATGACTTGCCCAAGGTTACATCAAGTGTTAAGAGGCAGAGCTAGGAAATAACTTCAGGTTTTCTGGTTCTCAGTTTATGTTTCTATAAGCAAAGCAATCATGAAATGTACCTTAATATTGTCAGTAATTGCTTTGGGTCCCCATGTGGCTTCTCTAGTTTCGTTTTCTTTTTTCTCTCCTCAAATAACAAACAACTCTGGACTTAGGTAAGGAGAGACATTTTTCGAAAACATTATTGCAGGAGGGAAGAAAGGACTATGACAATTGAGAGAAGCTGAGAAGGGGCTGTCACATTAGGAGGAATCTGCAAGCATCTTAAAGGTTAGGTCAACAGGGATACATATATAGATAGATAGAGAGAGAGAGAGAGAGAGAGAGAGTGTGTGTAATCAAGGCTAGATATATGGTCATGGGGAAG
Source organism: Lynx rufus (assembly GCF_022079265.1). Taxonomy (NCBI): domain Eukaryota; kingdom Metazoa; phylum Chordata; class Mammalia; order Carnivora; family Felidae; genus Lynx; species Lynx rufus. The sequence continues at coordinate 26,273,673 of NW_025814845.1, read as the reverse complement.
TAGGATGAGCAAGGGTGGCATAATTGAACAGTAGGTGAATGTTTTACCCTGAGGTCAGTCTATTTGGCAGAGGAATCATTACAGAGGAGTTGTGTGCTTCCTCAGGCTGAGGCTGGGTCACAGTTCGGGGTCTGGGGAAGGAGAGAATCTTAACCAAAGTTTAGTTCACAAGCACTTTTGTTTCAATTGATCAGCAAGGATAAGCAATTCAGCGAATCAACCAGGAAGCAAAAAATGGGAATTCAGAGAGTCTGTGTCTGGCTTTGTTCTAGGAAAACACAGGAACATCCATTAGCCCAACTAAGTCATATAGGGAAGGACAACTTTTTTTTTAATGTAGGTGTTAAAAAACAAAATTTATATGAGTAAAGCTAAATATCAAACTGGCTTTATTTTATGACTTGGCCAGCATCCCATCTAGCCATAGAAAGGAGCTCCAAAGGGCTATAGAAAGGGAAAGGTATTCAAAGTCAAAGAGGGAGGAAAGAAAAGGAAATTATTAACAAAGAACGCACTGTTTAGGCAAGGTCACCTTTCTAAGGAAAATAGAAGGGGTATATCAGCCGATTACCTCCTTGTGCTGACCAGGAAATTGTATGTCTACCTGGTTAAAAGGCAACATTTCTGGGAGAAACTGAAGCTGCAGTTAGGTTAAGTATTGGGTCTTGGTGGAGTTTAGCATAAGTGACTCCATTTTGGACCCTCAGTCTCCTTGTTAACAAGGGTCAAAAGGTACAAACTTTCAGTTATAAAATAGATAAGTCATGGGATGTAATATACAACATGATGACTGTAGTTAATAATACTGTATTGTATATTTGAAATTTGCCAAGAGAGTCGATCTTAAAAGTCCTTATCACAAGAAAAAGATGTAACTATGTACAGTGATAGATACTAATTAGATTTACTATGGTGATTATTTTGCAATGTTTACAAATAGTGACTCGTATTGCAAGCTGAAATAACTATAATGTCAAATACACCTCAATAAAAATAGCTCTTAAACAAGTCATTCTTCTCATTTATAAACATTTTCCCTGAGAGGAAAATACATGGAAACCCCAAGATCCATGGCAGTCCTTCCTGGACCTCTGGCATCATGACAGCTTCCTATCATTTACTGTATCACACAAAGTGGTATACCCACCCCTAAGGCTTCTTAATGCACATCAAGGTGGGAGTAAATCTCGAACAGACATGTAGTTATTAAATCAAAAACTGTTGGGTTCATTTGATTTTCCCTTTAACTTTATCCCCATAAATATTATTTTGCCCCTGTGTTTTTATTCTCTCTTTGGCAAAAAAGGAAATTGCTCTCCACCTATGGATATTTAATATATGCAGTGTTAGTTAAACCATTTTGAATTTGTAAAATAGTACGCAAATATAATATATCTTTATTACCTGAACTTATAAAATTGACTAAGGAGCATTAACTTGATACAGCCCATGAGACCAAATGTTTTCTCGGTCTATAATATTTCAAGGTATACTCAAACATTGGTTGCATGTCAGAATACAGATAAGGTTGATTTCTCAAAACTTAGCCCACCCGCCACTATATTCCAAAACCCTTCCTGCACTACAAAATAGCCAATAACTCTTTTCTCTGTGTTGCCTTTTCCCACAAACATACTTTTATTATTTTACTCATCACACGATCTTGACGTTTATTTATTCACCTACCTGACTCCCAGTTTTCCACAAGCTCTTTGAGAAAGACGTGAAGAAAATAACCTGAAAAACAAAACTTGACACATAGAATTTTATTTATAAATATAGTGTTATATACTTTTATTATCCAGGATCATTGCGATGATTTGTACCTAGGTGGTGCTGGATTCTCTTAACTTAAGGTCTGTTTCCCTTTATGTCCCAAGCTGTTAATAGTGATGATGATGATGATGATGATGAAATAAAAGTTTACTGCACATTTTATAACTTGTTTAATTATTACTGAAACCCTATTACGTAGGTGCTATTATTTATATCCAATTTACAGATTAGCAAACAGGCATAGAGCCTCACTTATTTGACTTTTAGCTGTATTTACTCATTTTCAGTTTATTGTTTTTATATTCAGTAGGTATTTTATAATATGAATAAGGATCACCAAATTGCTAATACTTATGAAAGGGTCACTATGTGTGCTAAGTACTTGTCTAATCATTTTATAGGTGTTAACTCATCATTCTTTCAACCTAAGTCATCTCCCACCCTCCCTAGTTCATGTTCTTAAAAATGACACAATAGGGGCGCCTGGGTGGCGCAGTCGGTTAAGCGTCCGACTTCAGCCAGGTCACGATCTCGCGGTCCGTGAGTTCGAGCCCCGCGTCAGGCTCTGGGCTGATGGCTCGGAGCCTGGAGCCTGTTTCCGATTCTGTGTCTCCCTCTCTCTCTGCCCCTCCCCCGTTCATGCTTTGTCTCTCTCTGTCCCAAAAATAAATAAACGTTGAAAAAAAAAATTTAAAAAAAAAAAATGACACAATATACCCTCTCTTAATAAATGACGTACAGCTTTGTTTTGTTTTGTGTTGTGTTGCAATGATAAAGTATAAATGAAATAAGCTATTACAAACAATTTTTAATAAAATGGTGGATGTGTCCTCCTAGTCTTAATACGCTGTGGCCATTATCTATCTATATTTTCTATTTTACCTACTCATATCAATAAATAGGAAAATGGGAAAATGTGAACCTTAGTAATTTACAACTTTAATACTGTTGTTGTCCAGAAACTCACACGCAAGTCTTTTTAAAAAATAGACTAATTTCGGGGCGCCTGGGTGGCACAGTCGGTTAAGCGTCCAACTTCAGCCAGGTCACGATCTCGCGGTCCGTGAGTTCGAGCCCCGCGTCAGGCTCTGGGCTGATGGCTCGGAGCCTGGAGCCTGTTTCCGATTCTGTGTCTCCCTCTCTCTCTGTCCCTCCCCCGTTCATGCTCTGTCTCTCTCTGTCCCAAAAATAAATAAACGTTGAAAAAAAAATTAAAAAAAAAATAGACTAATTTCTTATTTTATTCAGCAGCTATTGAGTAACTTCTATTAGCCAGGCACTGCCTTAGTTATTATGGATGCAAAATAAATATGATACACATTGTTATTACCTTCCTAAGTGGGAGGGAAGATAGAAAATGAAAGAAATCCCATATTTCTAGCTTGTGATTCTGTCGAACAATAAAATGGTTCCTGATTGAGAAATTTCAGTCTAATGAATTTCAGTCTAATCATGTGATTATATTATTTTTATATGATTTTGTTCAAAAAGACCCAATTTTCCTGGAAGTCATGGAGACCTGGGGAACGATTGTTTGTTAAATATTCACCTTATACAATAAATGATCATTGTGGGGAAGGACACCATTCTTGCTGATAAACAGTTTGACGGCTCAGATGTGTATTGAATCAACATTGAGAGAACATGTGCACATTTTAAGCAATAAAAAATCATGTGCAAATGGCAAAATGCTGAGGAGAAAGTAAAAATTCAGAGTACGGTAAAGTTTATTAGGAAAAATCTCCTAGAATGTTGGGCTGTTTTATCATGAAGTTTAAAGATATGAAACTACAGAGGAGATAGAAAATTATGCAAGAAAAAGAGAATGGCATGAGCAAGAACTCTGAAGCAGAAATTTAGGATTTGATATTGACAAATAAGAAGTTATCCACTCTCTTGGGAATAAGAAACCAATTTTTTCACATCTAAACTATAACAGATAAAAAATCTTATATGAAACAATTAAATGCATTGAATGGGGAATTGTCACCTTATAGCATTATTGTTTTCTCACTTCTACCTTCAATAATGATTTATTGATTCTTATTCCTCTTGACTTGACAATATCTCAGGTGAATCTGTACATCCATTACGGATTTGGACATTATGACATTGTTGATATTTCTGAAGATTTTAGCTCTTCTCAGTTTCCTGAACACATCATTATTCTGTGTCCTTGCTAAAATTTCATCTTTTGTAGTTCACTCTCTGATCAGCACCTCCTACCATTCCAGATCTTTCTGTCGTACTTTGATCTCCTTGGGATTCCAGTCCACTGACATCACTGCATTTCTATACTTCCTCTCCTACTGTACATTATGGGTTCTTCCATTTTCTGGTCAAGTGTCATGGTCAATACGTGTAAGATGGATTACAGTATCATGTAGATCATTAACAGCCTTTCTTCCAGTTCTAATTTTTCATTATTCTAACCTTTCATAAATTAATTTAGATGAAGAAAATCTGTGGATCCAGAGACATGATTTTCTGGAAGGACACAGATCAAGGCACTGATCAAGACAGCAACCCACCTGCATTTATGACTGCAAGAGTCAGTATTCTGTTTACTTGAAAAGAACCAGTTTATAATAAGATAAATGATGCTGGTATTGCTTACACATGGGGCACAATTATTATCTCTAATTGTGACTTCTGTATGGGCTAAATGCATGTGTTTCTTCAATGATATATACTGTAATATTCCTGAACTTTTATATAATGAAATAACACATCCATCAATATTTATTACCACCAATTTGTGCCATTTCTCATTGCACTAGAGAGGTACACGTTTGCAAATATCTGAAAGCAGCCTGCGTAACTTTCAAAAATACTGCGTAACTTTCAACAATAATCTTGGAGCTCTCAAGTGAGGAGGCTAACAGAAAACTGAGTCTCTATAGGAGCCACAGAGTGTAACCTACAGCAGTGACTCTTTCCAGTGCCCTACTCACATTCCCAAGTCCTGGATAAAAGCGGTCAGTTCTGGGAAGGATGGAAGTTCGGGCATCAGTCTCACATAATTTTTCCTTTTCTGACAGTGCTGCCAGCCATGGAACCTATTAACGCTAGTCATGATGGCAAATGTGGAAAATAGAGCACCGTCTGGTAAAACTAGCCACAGACCACCACCTCATTTCACCAATGTACAAAAGTTTTCAAAAGTTGAGATGTTTTTACTAGTGTCTAAAGAAATAGGAATCATAGTTTGGGATCAAAATGAAAAATGAGAATGAAATGAATACACTTATTAGCATGTAAGGGAGGACCCATCATTCTGCAGATCTCGATTTGTAATTTTTTATTGTTTTTGACATTATTGATAGATGTTTAAAATATATACACCTTAGGATTTCTAATGCTATCATGTATCAAATAAAGCAGTTAATAATATCACTCTCAGAGATAAGAAGGTTTTCCAATTGTATACTAAAGGTGCAATCACAGCTTTTAGCTCATCAAAGTAGTATAAGTTGAACAAATGAAAATTTTCCAAGCAAAAGGAACTTAGAGATAAGAGTAAACAGATGCACTCGGCACACAAATATGGCATCTGGGGATGGTCTTGTTACACTAAAACAAAACGGGAGAGAGAGCATGCCACTGAAATCCGTAAGATGAAAAGCCACTTGGGCACCTGGGTGGCTCAGTCGGTTGAGCTCAGGTCATGATACCGGGGCCGTGGAATAGAATCATGCATTGGGTTCCATGCTGAGCACGGAGCCTGCTCAAGATTCCCTTTCTCCCTCTGTCCCACTCGTGTTCTCTCTCTCTTTCTCTAATGTAACAAATAAAATTAAGCCATTTATTATCTGGAAAGTTTGGGCAATAATGTTTGTTACCTAACAGAGGTTAAAGAGCCTTGTTATGAACACTTGACAATAATCTTTCATTTATTTTTGGAATTTCACTGAACTGATCTTGGAAAAGTTGTTAAAAAAATATACAGAAGTATAGGAGTTTACAAGTTTCAGTTTTAATCTTGCTCCCACACACTAGCATGAATAGAAGGAATTTTAAAAGTGGAATGATATATTTGTACAGCTATTAAATAGATTTTCTCTTATAGACACTCTATCTTGCACACACCAATAGACATAATTAATAAAGTAGTATAACCAATAGAGCTTGTAGACATTTTTTAAAAAGAATATTTCCACATTGAGGAAATATTGAATATGCAAATTCCACAGAGAAAAATATTTAAATACATAATCTCTTGGCGTTAGTCCTTGCCAAAATTTTGCTATCTATGAAGTCATTATTTTTCCACACACATGAATCTCAGGGACAATAAGACCTACGAAACAAAATAGAATACCCAGAATCCCAAGAATATAAATAAAATTATGTGCTCATGGGAATAATTAAAATATTAAAGAAAAGTGAGACAAATAATTATACCGATGGGGAAAACACTACTGTACAATAAACTAAAAAGCAATATGTAAGCATATTATAATACAAATTAAGGAACACTTTTAAAACTTTATACAAAACATACGTTAATATTTTTATGTAATTCCAGTATGAGTTTCTCAGAGTATATCACTGCCAATATTTGAGAACTTCTAAAAAATATTCTTGCTGAATTAATATTGAATTTTGAATTTGATCTATTTCAATTTGAATTTCCTAGGTTTTGAGTGAAATTACCTGTGTTGTCCATGTCATAAATTACCTATCTTGACGGTTTATTTTTAATGAATCTCTTAGTTCTGAGAAATTTATATGAGGAGATTTTTATTAAGGTATGATATGTTTTTTAAGCCTTTAGTCATGAATATTCTTATGTTGCTTTTATAGATGACTGATAGGGAGAGTACAAATGAAATTCTTTCATGACAACCCTATCCACAAAGTTTTCCCACTGGTTCTTGGATTATCATTCTTCTTTATTGTTTTTCCTTAAACTTTATCTCTTTTCAATGTTTATTTATTTATTTTTGAGGGGGGCGAGGGGAAGAATAGAGAGAGAGGGAGAGAGAATCTGAAGCGGGCTTCACTCTGTCAGCACAGAACTTGACCCCAGGCCTGAGTCACCATTAGATCATGACCTGAGCCAAAATCAAGAGTCCAGTGCTTAACCAACTTAGCCACCGAGGCACCCCTTCCTTAAACTTTCTTACACCTTTTTAACTAGTGCCTTTATTAAACTCTTCCCAGTTACCCCTTTGTATTTGCCACTTATTTTCTGTTAGGACCCTACCAATCTTCCATACAGAATATGGAAGGAAGTAATAAGATCTTCTCTTTCAGAAGGCTGCATATCAGAATACGCAAGTTGGAGTTTGCTTTTTTAAGTTAGCTTTTTTCAGAACTCTGGTAGTACAGTGTATCATATCATAACACTGGTTTGAGTACTTTTTGTCATTTGTTTCTGTGGATCATTCCTTCATGTTCAGGGTGTATTTCACTCATTTTCTGGGATTATATGGCTCCTTTTAAATTTTCTGGATGAAACAAATAGTTTATTAATTCACATATATAATAATTATAGCAAAATGATGCCCAGATGTATCTATAACAAAACACACACATATATATATAGTTTATGAAAAAGCATAAACTTAATACAAATAGGATTCTATCTAATCTATCCATGTATTTATCTATATGTGTATATAAGTATATGTGAATATATATACACACAAATATGCACCACAAAATTTTTGATCAGTTTATACTTAGCTACTATATTTTGTTATGGTTGTTACTAAGATTATTTATCATTATGATTTTAACTGTTTATTGGTGGAATGTAAGAAAATCGTACTTCCATTTATTTTTAAATTAACAAATATATACATTATATTAGGTACAGTGTTTTTCACTTGATTTTCCTGGGTTTTCCAAGTATCTTATTATTTCTTATATTTGCGTTATTAGTGTTTTTCTCAGTTGCTTATTTAGTTTCTTTGTATTGAGCAACCAATAAAAATAAATGCAAAGCAATTAATATTTGAGATTTGTCACCTCACTCATGTTTATTATTTTCTATATTATTTGAGTGGTTTTGAAAAATGTACTTACATTAGTTTTCTTTTAAATGTAGTAAATGATTTTAAAATTTGCTTTAAAAATCTCACAATATTCTCAGATACAGTATATTATATACATATCTATTATATATATATTTGCATCCTTAATTCCACTTTCCTTTTTTTCAGCGTTTTCAAAAGTATCTCAGGTTTGTTTTGTTCACTACTTTTCAATTCTGCTTTTTAAATACTTTATTTTAGATGTTAATAAAGTTTTATTTTTTCCAAGTGCTTATTTATATGTTGAGCTATCTTTTCCATGATAATTATTTCTCAATCTCTTATTTATATATTGCTTTAAATTTATAAATGTTATATTTTTATACGTGATTATTTTACTGTAGATCTGAAAAGATTCTTGAAGATTTCTTCAGGAAATTCTATATAAAACATTTTTGTTAGGAGTTTTTACTCTAGCCTTTGCAGTAAAATTATTAATTGGTCTATTTTTTCATTAAATTCTAACATCCTCAGAGTTCTGAAGTAGGTAGGCAGATAAGTGTTACAGAGAGGGAGAAGAGGCTTATGAAAATTTCCTGGTTAAAAAAAAAAATCCCCTCTCCCAACTTCCATGACCACTTACATTTGCATAACTTATGTATATTGTTCAAATTGTTCAAATGCTCCTTTTCAATAACATCTACCACAACCACCATATTTTTATTGTAATTTTTACCTCTCTGACTTTTCCAGCCCCACTTTACCCTGTTACACTGTTATTTTTTTTCCCATAGCCCTTATCAAGTTTCAACAATATGTAATTTGCTTTATTTATTGTTTAGAGTAAAAATACCTCCCCCTAGAATGTAGGCTCCACGAAGGCAGAGAACACTCAGACCTATACCTGGCACCAAGTAGGTACCCCTTAAGTATTTTAATCCACACCATTAAAACTCTAAAACCTACTGCAGACTCACTGAAAGAAAATTTCTGGGTATGAACACTGGAATTCTACATTTAACATAGTTTCTTCTCAATGATTCTGATGCACAATAAAAGTTGAAAATTATTGTCTCCTGCAATTAGAGTTATGGGTGGACTGCAAGTTTGTGTGTTTTAAAAAGCCACTCTGGTGACTCTGGTATTCTCCTTACCTTATCCCCACTGGCCTGATGGATATTCAGCAAGTACAGTTCTTTTGTCCCAAAGCCAGATATACTCCTAAAGTCACACTGTTTGTTTTTGTTTTTGTTTTTGTTTTGGACACTTGAAATATATTGGTTCCTGCTAAAACTGTCATTAGTGGCACTCAGAATGATGAGATCTATTCTTCCTTCTGCCCTTTCCTGGATCATTTATCTTGGTCTGCAAATATGGTGAAATCCATCAGCTGTGGAAACCCCACAAGCTTTCCTGTTCTGTTGTTTACTAGACTCTCAGAACTAGTTATTTATGGTACTCTATAATAGGAAATGGTTCCCTTTGGAGGCACTAAATGCACTAAGGTCTTTCTACCTACTTGCCTTTAGATAAACTGGGCTGCCTTTTACATGCAGCAAATTATAGATGGTCTTTTTTTTTTTCTTTCAAATCAACTTTGTCCATCTTATTAGCAGCATCTTCCAAGTTATTATAAGTATAGTTTAGCTTTTTTTTTTTTTTGTCTCAATAGGAACTTTGGTAAGAAGTTGGAGAAGAATGAATGATAGAGATGGCAATCAGATGCCATGTGAAACCAGAGATTTCCCTTGATATTGCTGATCTGTTTTGATGTTGTCAAGGAGCAAGAATTCCTGTCACTTAAAAGGTCTTTGTGGCTGAACTAAGAATCAAATTGACATGAGACAGATTAACAGGAGACAATAAAATTTAATGGTGTACATATGGAGAGTCCACACAGGCACAGAAATTCTAAAGACAGGCAAAATGAGGTATTTATGTCATTCTGAACAAATGAGAAGGAGTTTGATGTCTGGGACTTCAAAGGGAAGGAAAGCATTTCAAAGAAAGATGAAAAAGAGTAAATGTGTGGTAAACAAATATTTTCCCTGTCATATACATGGATTACTCAGATAAAATATATCTCTGGTTATAACATTTACTCGGCAAAGACACTCCAATTTAGGTTCTTCAATGTATTTAGGGGAGGGGCGAAGTTTCTCTTGAGGCTGCAGGATCTCAATTGCCTTTAGCTCAAAGTAATCCACATGCCAAAACGGCCCATCTTGGGGCAGCCTGCCCTTGGTTCCTACAGTGTCTCACAAGGAACTGAGCTGTTTATTTTTATTAATGAGCAAATATATGCATAGCAATGTATTAACTATAGCAGAAGGCATATAAGCTCTTTAAGGGTATCACAAAGGAAGGAGCCATCAATTCTGATACAATGCATTAAGTGAAGATTCAAAGGGGAAAATATTTAGGTGCCAGGAGCATAAGAGAAATAAAATACCCAAGCACATAATGCAAATTAGTGCCAGAGTTGGAACCAACGCATAGACCACATAGACAAGACTCAATAGGATGCTTCTACTACACAAATCACAGTCCTCATTGTTCATCATTGTCTTCAGAATTTCTTCTTTTCATTATTTATTTATTTATTTATTTATTTTTGAAAAACAGAGTGAGACAAAGCTTGAGCGGGGGAGGGACAGAGAGGGAAGGAGACACAGAATCTGAAGCAGGCTCCAGGCTCTGAGCAAGCGGTCAGCACAGAGCCTGATGCGGGGCTCGAACTCACGAACTGTGAGATCGTGACCTGAGCCGAAGTCAGACACTCAACCGACTGAGCCACCCAAGTGCCCCTCTTTTCCTTTTAATTTAAAGTTCAAATCCATTATATTTGAGAGATTATATTAAAATAGAGGGTATAAAAATATTTATTGATTCCTTATTACATATTAAAAATACAATAAGATAAACCTGTGGCAGACAATGTTTAAAATACTTAAAGCTGGTATCTATTCTAGGTAATTCTTTATAGAAATACTGATCCATGGATTTGCATTACAACAGATTTTTTAAAAGTCATTATAGAAATTTGTTGTAAAGTTTCATCTTCTAAAATCAGGTCAAAGACAAAAATTGCAATACTAAAATTAAACTTTTACTGGCATTGTTACCTGTTTTTTAGTGGAACCATAATATGTGACTTACAGTTTATAGTTGAAAAAAAATACTTCACAGAATTTTTTCTGCATACATATGTTTAAGAGTTTGTTGTGTTCAACAATAAAGATAATAATAATAATAATAATAATAAATATCAGCATAGTGTGTGCAGTTTTAAAAATATCAGCAATCCACTGACATCTTAAAAGACACAAACAGAATAATAAATTCAATGTCATTGTTACCTAAAGCATTTTATTTTGTTTGTTTATCTATGAAATTTTGATGCATATTTTCTATTGACAAGAATGCATTTTTGTTAGGGATTCTAATGTATTGAATATAAGTTGCTTTTTCAGGGTGAGGGCATAATTCTAGCACAATGGTCCAAAATATTATCCTACATGTATGTTCTGTAGTCTGGAATCTGAATTTTATATTTTTCACCAAATATTTTTGGTTCAAGTAGGAAGAAAACTATACTGTTAAATACTACTTATAATTAAGTCAAATTGATCCCTGCTTTAAGCACCCAATGGAATGTTTTAAGCATTGGTAACAATTCTGCCTTAGTTTCTGTTCTCTGGGGTTATCTCAATTGCATATTAGTACGATTCAAAGTAGTAATGTTTATGTCTTTCTAGGACATAGGCTTGTCATTTTTTTATGTCAGTGATTTAACAAATCAGATGATTGTTGGCTAGATCACTGGATTAAGGCATATTTCTTTTTTTTTTTTTAATTTTTTTTTCAACGTTTATTTATTTTTGGGACAGAGAGAGAGACAGAGCATGAACGGGGGAGGGGCAGAGAGAGAGGGAGACACAGAATCAGAAACAGGCTCCAGGCTCTGAGCCATCAGCCCAGAGCCCGACGCGGGGCTCGAACTCACGGACCGCGAGATCGTGACCTGGCTGAAGTCGGACGCTTAACCGACTGCGCCACCCAGGCGCCCCAAGGCATATTTCTAATTACAAGAATATTACTAAGCAAATTAAGACCACTTTTGCATTACTCTTAGATTCCTTAAAGTGCTTTTCAACTTCTTTTTTAAGCAAAGGCTTCATTGCTCATTCAAACTTTAGTTTTCTTCTTTTATTATTTAAACATTTCTTAATCACCAACCATGTGCAAGGTGAGGCACATCTGTATTTCTGACAGGTAAAGAGCTAAACAAGATAACCCAGTTCCCTGCTCTCATCAAGCTTACATTCTAATGTTGGTATAATAATAAGTGCCATTGTGTAATGTATATATCGTCATTATGTGGACAAACAGCTTTAAGAAGAATGGAAGAAAAACAAAATAATATCTTCCCCTCAAAGTAGAAAGAAAAAGAGAGGGAAAGAGGGAGAGGAAAGAAAGAAACAGAAAGAAAGAAAGAAAGAAAAAGAAAGAAAGAAAGAAAGAAAGGAGGGAAGGAAGAAAGGAAGGAAGGAAGGAAGAAAAAAAATTTTCAACTTAAAGTATTGTAATTAGGGATGAAAAGTAATGGACAACCTAAGGAGCAGTAAAATAGCAATCATTTAATAAAACACAGGTGGTAAGACATATTTAATTTTATGTGGATATATATTGCATATATGCCATTTAATATATGTCAAAAGCCAAAAAACCTCTCATATTATTAGAATATTTTCTATTTTTATATTTTATACATAGGCTATAATGAGAGATATGTGCACCTATTGGATGAGAAGGGAGTTCATTGCATCCTTGCAGATGGTATAAATATTTAAAAATATATAATAATGGGGTGCTTGGATGGCTCCGTTGGTTAAGCCTCCAACTTTGGCTCAGGTCATGATCTTGGGGTCCATGAGTTGGAGCCCTTCATTAGGCTCTGTGCTGACAGCTCGGAGCCTGGATCCTGCTTCAGATTCTGTGTCTCCTTCTCTCTCTGCCCCTCCCCTGCTCACACTGTCTCTCTCTGCCTCTCAAAAACTAAATAAATGTTAATAAATAAATAAATAAATAAATAAATGTGTGTGTATATCTATATATATAATACTCAAAATAAATGTGTTACTAGGCAAACTATACCTATGTCAAAATAAATAAATATTGTTAATTTATTTTCAAACTGTGTGCCATGAACTTACCAGGTATAAGATTATGTGATTCATGTATGGCCACATAATTTTTAAAAAGAGACTTTTTTTAAGTGTTCTGTTAGTATTTCATATAAAATCTTAGCTGAAGAAATGAGTTCCAGCTATAAAAAATTTTTAAAAATGTTTTATATGTATATATATATCTGCATAAAACCTCAAAATCTATATGTCTACATAAAATAATAATTATTTCTGAGTGTCCTTATAATGTTTGATTTCAAAAATAGTATTTCCAGAACTTAATCTAGAAAACAAAACTAAAAGAACAAAATCTTAGCTATTATTTAACTATTAAGTAAAATCTTAAAAATATTACAGAAATAAATTATGTTGACTATTTTGCACAATTTTCCCTACTAAGTCATATCATAGTGTCATTTAAATTAATTTATGTTTGAATTTTATGGCATAAACATATATTTATATTTTGTAAACTCTCAAACCATTCCCCCAGTTTCATTCACTCTTGATATTCAAATCATTTGCCTTTGAAATACCAATCATATCATCATGCTTGTAAATATCACTGCTTCATTGCAATTGGCTTTGCAATTCTCCAACATCACTTTCACTAGCATCATGAAATCCTGCGTAGTTTAGACAAATGTTTTACTTTCTCCTTGCCGAAGTAGTGCTCTGCATTTGCATTTTGCTATAGAACGTTTCTAAAATTGAAAAATAGGCTAGGTTAGGTCAGAAAGACATAGCCTATGTAATGCCATAAAGGAGGGACTCAGATCATTGGTAACTGAAAAAATACTCTTACTATTTCAAGCATGTGATGTGTTTGGAAATCACTGCTCTAAGTTTAATATTAGAGCATAATTATTGTTGTCAAGTCGTAAAGTTAGTTTTATTCTGTCTTCAAGGAAGAATTTAGATGTAAATATAAGCAGAAAAAACTTAAAAAAAAATAAGCCTTATGTAGAACTTGTCAAAAGAAGAGCAATGCATAGACCATGTCCTTGCTTATAGGTGTCAAAGCTGATACAAGAACCCCCATGACAGCAGCTACTGGAAGAAATTGAAAATCACCTCACGCTTGTCAAAGTTGGTGTTTGGGTTAGATGGCCTTAATTCAATTATCCCATTAGTTTTCATTGATTTTAATATAAAGATAAGGCAGATCCTAAACTTAAGGCTTTTAATCAGTTTGTGGGTTCTGTCCCAATCTGCTTATTCTAGTCTATATAGAAGCATCATCAACCTCAATTTATTTTATAAGGAAAAATCTTCATCTTTAGCTCCTACTTTCTGATATTACTCCAGTAAATACCAACAGCAGACACTAGTTTCTTACTCCATTTTCCTTCATCATCACCTTTTTTTTTTTTTTTTTTTTTTTTTTTTGTGCAAATAGGAAAGAGTCGAATGGGATGGGGTGGTCATTTTACCCTTGGTAAGAGTTTTTGATTATAAGCTACAAAACAGAATCCTATGGCAAGAGGGTATTTTATTTAAGCTCCACTTTAGTAAATAAATAAATGGTGTCCCTGACACAATAATACTGACTCCTTTGAGTAGCTGACTGAGGATTTACTACCAATCCCTAAAGAGAGAACCTAGGTGAGTGAGTAAATTAACACTGTAAATAATTTTTATTTTCTTTTTTCTAAACTGAAGGTTTAATTAACCTCTGCCCTTTCTGTTTGCTGATCAATGGTTTACCTTACTCCAAAGAGCTAGTATCTTCACTAAGCAGCACCATTGTTTCTTCAAAGTTTCACTGGCCTCTCTTACGTTTAGAGGTTAAGTTATTCAGAATGATTGAAACACATTTTCAAAATAACTGAGAAGTTTTAACCTGATTATACAATAAGCATTTTACTAGAATTCAATGAATTTTCAGATACTATAATGAACTCTTCAAATTTATTTTCTTTAATTTTACAGTGTGACTTGACATATGAGAAGTTGCAGATATAATGGAATTCTGAAGTACACCGAGTTTTATGGCCATACCATTTGCTATATAAAAAAATAACTCACAACTGAAAGTTGATGTTCTCCTAATTTCAAGAATGTTAAAAGCATGAAAACAAAATTCGCGGTAACAAAACTCTTGTAGCCAAGATTTCAATGTTTATTATAATGAGATTTTGTCAATAATTATGACTGCCAATTTCAGTTGCTTGAATTCACTAGTTTCATAACCTTCCAATTTTGCTTTATTTTTCTGAAGGCAACAAATTTGTCCTTCATCTGTGAACAGTGAGCTTGAAATCTCTGCTCTCATTTGGACACAGCCATACAAGTGTGAAAGCAATTAGTTTCCACCTTGAGAAGAATTATTTTTCTTCCTTGGTTTAAAAAAAAAAAAAAGAAAGAAAAAAAAGTAAAGGTAAATTTGTTGTTTCCTTTTGTCTTAAAACAGAACAGTTTTTCTGCTTCCAAAGAGACTTTCAACCTACCTAGTTACAACAGAAACTTACTGTTAAATATGCTTAATTTCCTTTTATCTAATGACCCAGAAAACAGTTCTTCTTCATCATCACAGGAATCAGATACAGATGCCACTTAAAAAAAAATCAGCTCTGAAATCATGTAGGTGATGAGGAAGAGAGACTGCGGCTGGTTTAGTGATGGAGGGAAATGGGGTGGGGGTGTGCCTCTGATTTCTGAAAAAGCCAAGCATGACTGTATTGAGCTGAGTCTCTATAAACACAGAATCCTTTATCAATTCAGAGAATTTATGTGTCAATAATTCCTATAAAGTTCCACAATAAATACATAAGTGTAATTTAAATGCCAGTGCCTAAATCATAAATTCAACCTAATAGATACTAAGGAAGCCAAATTAATATGTGTGTGGGAGATGGGGGGCAGGAAGAAGTGGTAAGATTCATGTGAAGGACAATGGAGAAGAGAGTATAGACAATAAATATAATTTATTTATTTATTTATTTATTTTTATTTTATTTTATTTATTTTTTTTATATGAAGTTTATTGACAAATTGATTTCCATACAACACCCAGTGCTCATCCCAAAAGGTGCCCTCCTCAATACCCATCACCCACCCGCCCCTCCCTCCCACCCCCCATCAACCCTCAGTTTGTTCTCAGTTTTCAACAGTCTCTTATGCTTTGGCTCTCTCCCACTCTAACGTCCTTTTTTTTTTTTTTTTTTCCTTCCCCTCCCCCATGGGTTCCTGTTAAGTTTCTCAGGATCCACATAAGAGTGAAACCATATGGTATCTGTCTTTCTCTGTATGGCTTATTTCACTTAGCATCACACTCTCCAGTTCCATCCACGTTGCTACAAAAGGCCAGATTTCATTTTTTCTCATTGCCACGTAGTATTCCATTGTGTATATAAACCACAATTTCTTTATCCATTCATCAGTTGATGGACATTTAGGCTCTTTCCATAATTTGGCTATTGTTGAGAGTGCTGCTATGAACATTGGGGTACAAGTGCCCCTATGCATCAGTACTCCTGTATCCCTTGGGTAGATTCCAAGCAGTGCTATTGCTGGGTCATAGGGTAGGTCTATTTTTAATTTTCTGAGGAACCTCCACACTGCTTTCCAGAGCGGCTGCACCAATTTGCATTCCCACCAACAGTGCAAGAGGGTTCCCGTTTCTCCACATCCTCTCCAGCATCTATAGTCTCCTGATTTGTTCATTTTGGCCACTCTGACTGGCGTGAGGTGATACCTGAGTGTGGTTTTGATTTGTATTTCCCTGATAAGGAGCGACGCTGAACATCTTTTCATGTGCCTGTTGGCCATCTGGATGTCTTCTTTAGAGAAGTGTCTATTCATGTTTTCTGCCCATTTCTTCACTGGGTTATTTGTTTTTCGGGTGTGGAGTTTGGTGAGCTCTTTATAGATTATAGATACTAGCCCTTTGTCCGATATGTCATTTGCAAATATCTTTTCCCATTCCGTTGGTTGCCTTTTAGTTTTGTTGGTTGTTTCCTTTGCTGTGCAGAAGCTTTTTATCTTCATAAGGTCCCAGTAATTCACTTTTGCTTTTAATTCCCTTGCCTTTGGGGATGTGTCGAGTAAGAGATTGCTACGGCTGAGGTCAGAGAGGTCTTTTCCTGCTTTCTCCTCTAAGGTTCTGATGGTTTCCTGTCTCACATTTAGGTCCTTTATCCCTTTTGAGTTTATTTTTGTGAATGGTGTGAGAAAGTGGTCTAGTTTCAACCTTCTGCATGTTGCTGTCCAGTTCTCCCAGCACCATTTGTTAAAGAGGCTGTCTTTTTTCCATTGGATGTTCTTTCCTGTTTTGTCAAAGATGAGTTGGCCATATGTTTGTGGGTCTAGTTCTGGGGTTTCTATTCTATTCCATTGGTCTGTGTGTCTGTTTTTGTGCCAATACCATGCTGTCTTGATGATGACAGCTTTGTAGTAGAGGCTGAAGTCTGGGATTGTGATGCCTCCTGCTTTGGTCTTCTTCTTCAAAATTCCTTTGGCTATTCGGGGCCTTTTGTGGTTCCATATGAATTTTAGGATTGCTTGTTCTAGTTTCGAGAAGAATGCTGGTGCAATTTTGATTGGGATTGCATTGAATGTGTGGATAGCTTTGGGTAGTATTGACATTTTGACAATATTTATTTTTCCAATCCATGAGCAGGGAATGTCTTTCCATTTCTTTAAATCTTCTTCAATTACCTTCATAAGCTTTCTATAGTTTTCAGCATACAGATCCTTTACATCTTTGGTTAGATTTATTCCTAGGTATTTTATGCTTCTTGGTGCAATTGTGAATGGGATCAGTTTCCTTATTTGTCTTTCTGTTGCTTCATTGTTAGTGTATAAGAATGCAACTGATTTCTGTACATTGATTTTGTATCCTGCAACTTTGCTGAATTCATGTATCAGTTCTAGCAGACTTTTGGTGGAGTCTATCGGATTTTCCATGTATAATATCATGTCATCTGCAAAAAGCGAAAGCTTGACTTCATCTTTGCCAATTTGGATGCCTTTGATTTCCTTTTGTTGTCTGATTGCTGATGCTAGCACTTCCAGCACTATGTTAAACAACAACGGTGAGAGTGGGCATCCCTGTCGTGTTCCTGATCTCAGGGAAAAAGCTCTCAGTTTTTCCCCGTTGAGGATGATGTTAGCTGTGGGCTTTTCATAAATGGCTTTTATGATCTTTAAGTATGTTCCTTCTATCCCGACTTTCTCAAGGGTTTTTATTAAGAAAGGGTGCTGGATTTTGTCAAAAGCCTTTTCTGCATCGATTGACAGGATCATATGGTTCTTCTCTTTTTTTTTGTTAATGTGATGTATCACGTTGATTGATTTGCGAATGTTGAACCAGCCCTGCATCCCAGGAATGAATCCCACTTGATCATGGTGAATAATTCTTTTTATATGCTGTTGAATTCGATTTGCTATTATCTTATTGAGAATTTTGGCATCCATATTCATCAGGGATATTGGCCTGTAGTTCTCTTTTTTGACTGGGTCTCTGTCTGGTTTAGGAATCAAAGTCATACTGGCTTCATAGAATGAGTCTGGAAGTTTTCCTTCCCTTTCTATTTCTTGGAATAGCTTGAGAAGGATAGGTATTATCTCTGCTTTAAACGTCTGGTAGAACTCCCCTGGGAAGCCATCTGGTCCTGGACTCTTATTTGTTGGGAGATTTTTGATAACCGATTCAATTTCTTCGCTGGTTATGGGTCTGTTCAAGCTTTCTCTTTCCTCCTGATTGAGTTTTGGAAGAGTGTGGGTGTGCAGGAATTTGTCCATTTCTTCCAGGTTGTCCAATTTGTTGGCATATAATTTTTCATAGTATTCCCTGATAATTGTTTGTATCTCTGAGGGATTGGTTGTAATCATTCCATTTTCATTCATGATTTTACCTATTTGGGTCATCTCCCTTCATCTTTTTGAGAAGCCTGGCTAGAGGTTTGTCAATTTTGTTTATTTTTTCAAAAAACCAACTCTTGGTTTCGTTGATCTGCTCTACAGTTTTTTTAGATTCTATATTGTTTATTTCTGCTCTGATCTTTATTATCTCTCTTCTTCTGCTGGGTTTAGGCTGCCTTTGCTGTTCTGCTTCTATTTCCTTTAGGTGTGCTGTTAGATTTTGTATTTGGGATTTTTCTTGTTTCTTGAGATAGGCCTGGATTGCGATGTATTTTCCTCTCAGGACTGCCTTCGCTGCATCCCAAAGCGTTTGGATTGTTGTATTTTCATTTTCGTTTGTTTCCATATATTTTTTGATTTCTTCTCTAATTGCCTGGTTGACCCACTCATTCGTTAGTAGGGTGTTCTTTAACCTCCATGCTTTTGGAGGTTTTCCAGACTTTTTCCTGTGGTTGATTTCAAGCTTCATAGCATTGTGGTCTGAAAGTATGCATGGTATAATTTCAATTCTTGTAAACTTATGAAGGGCTGTTTTGTGACCCAGTATATGATCTATCTTGGAGAATGTTCCATGTGCACTCGAGAAGAAAGTATATTCTGTTGCTTTGGGATGCAGAGTTCTAAATATATCTGTCAAGTCCATCTGATCCAGTGTCTCATTCAGGGCCCTTGTTTCTTTATTGACCGTGTGTCTAGATGATCTGTCCATTTCTGTAAGTGGGGTGTTAAAGTCCCCAGCAATTACCACATTCTTATCAATAAGGTTGCTTATGTTTATGAGTAATTGTTTTATATATTTGGGGGCTCCTGTATTCGGCGCATAGACATTTATAATTGTTAGCTCTTCCTGATGGATAGACCCTGTAACTATTATATAATGTCCTTCTTCATCTCTTGTTACAGCCTTTAATTTAAAGTCTAGTTTGTCTGATAGAAGTATGGCTACTCCAGCTTTCTTCTGGCTTCCAGTAGCATGATAAATAGTTCTCCATCCCCTCACTCTGAATCTAAAGGTGTCCTCAGGTCTAAAATGAGTCTCTTGTAGACAGCAAATAGATGGGTCTTGTTTTTTTATCCATTCTGATACCCTATGTCTTTTGGTTGGCGCATTTAATCCATTTACATTCAGTGTTATTATAGAAAGATACGGGTTTAGAGTCATTGTGATGTCTGTATGTTTTATGCTTGTAGTGATGTCTCTGGTACTTTGTCTCACAGGGTCCCCCTTAGGATCTCTTGTAGGGCTGGTTTAGTGGTGACAAATTCCTTCAGTTTTTGTTTGTTTGGGAAGACCTTTATCTCTCCTTCTATTCTAAATGACAGACTTGCTGGATAAAGGATCCTCGGCTGCATATTTTTGCTGTCTTGCACCCTGAAAATCTCGTGCCAATTCTTTCTGGCCTGCCAAGTTTCAAAAGAGAGATCAGTCACGAGTCTTATAGGTCTCCCTTTATATGTGAGGGCACGTTTACCCCTTGCTGCTTTCAGAATTTTCTCTTTATCCTTGTATTTTGCCAGTTTCACTATGATATGTCGTGCAGAAGATCGATTCAAGTTACGTCTGAAGGGAGTTCTCTGTGCCTCTTGGATTTCAATGCCTTTTTCCTTCCCCAGTTCAGGGAAGTTCTCAGCTATGATTTCTTCAAGTACCCCTTCAGCACCTTTCCCTCTCTCTTCCTCCTCTGGGATACCAATTATGCGTAAATTATTTCTTTTTAGTGTATCACTTAGTTCTCTAATTTTCCCCTCATACTCCTGGATTTTTTTATCTCTCTTTTTCTCAGCTTCCTCTTTTTCCATAACTTTATCTTCTAGTTCACCTATTCTCTCCTCTGCCTCTTCCATCCGAGCTGTGGTGGTTTGCATTTTGTTTTCCATTTCCTTTAAAGCGTTTTTCAGCTCCTCGTGCCTGTTCATTAGTCCCCTGATGTCTGTAGCAAGAGATTCTCTGCTGTCCTGTATGCTGTTTTCCAGCCCAGCGATTAATTTTATGACTATTATTCTAAATTCACTTTCTGTTATATTATTTAAATCCTTTTTGATCAGCTCATTAGCTGTTGTTATTTCCTGGAGATTCTTCTGGGGGGAATTCTTCCGCTTGGTCATTTTGGATAGTCCCTGGTGTGGTGAGGGCCTGCAGGGCACTTCCCCTGTGCTGTGGTGTATAACTGGAGTTGGTGGGCGGGGCCGCAGTCCGACCTGATGTCTGCCCCCAGCCCACCGCTGGGGCCACAGTCAGACTGGTGTGTGCCTTCTCTTCCCCTCTCCTAGGGGCGGGATTCACTGTGGGGTGGCGTGGCCCGTCTGGGCTACTTGCACACTGCCAGGCTTGTGATGCTGGGGATCTGGCGTATTAGCTGGGGTGGGAAGGCAAGGTGCACGGCGGCAGGGGGGGCAGGCTTAGCTCGCTTCTCCTTAGGTGATCCACTTCAGGAGGGGCCCTGTGCAGCCGGAGGGAGTCAGATCGCTGCCGGAGGTTTGGCTCCGCAGAAGCACAGAGTTGGGTGTTCGCGCAGAGCGAGCAATTTCCCTGGCCGGAGCCGGTTCCCTTTGGGATTTTGGCTGGGGGATGGGCGGGGGAGATGGCGCTGGAGAGCGCCTTTGTTCCCCGCCAAACTGAGCTCTGTCGTCCGGGGGCTCCGCAGCTCACCCTCCCTTTGTCCTCCAGCCTTCCCGCTTTCTGAGCAGAGCTGTTAACTTATGACCTCCCAGACGCTAAGTCGCGCTTGCTGTCGGAACACAGTCCGTCAGGCCCCTCCGCTTTTGCAAGCCGGACTCGGGGGCTCTGCTTGGCCGGCGAGCCGCCCCTCCGCCCCGGCTCCCTCCCGCCAGTCCGTGGAGCGCGCACCGCCTCGCCGCCCTTCCTACCCTCTTCCGTGGGCCTCTCGTCTGCGCTTGGGTCCGGTGACTCTGTTCTGCTAATCCTCTGGCGGTTTTCTGGGTTATTTAGGCAGGTGTAGGTGGAATCTAAGTGATCAGCAGGACGCGCGGTGAGCCCAGCGTCCTCCTACGCCGCCATCTTCCCAGAATCTGTTCAATAAATATAATTTAAAACTTAGTATTTTAAGGCTCATGCTTATGAACTCTATTTGAGATCCAGAAATATTCATTGATACTTCTTAATTTTCCTAAAGTAAAATGTCAACCTTTTAAAACACTTTATTTCATGTTATGCTTATCAGAAACCTGTTGAATGTATAGGACATGTATAATCTATGACATATAGCTTAAATGTCTGACCTAAAATTCCATCAAATCCTGCCTTCTTACTAATTATTTGCCCTTATGTGTTTTAAGGACAGGATGAAGGTAATGCCTCTGTTATTTTCCTATCATTATTATAAAAATTCTGTTTTCAGTCTTTCAAGAAAGTCAAGTTCACACAAATTTGTTTTCACTATGATTGTTTTAATATTCAAGTTCATGCTGCATCTCTGTGAGTTATAAAATTTTATTTTAAAGTGTTTGTTATATATGATCAGGGGGAATACATGTTGTGTACTATTTGCACTGTGTATGCCTGTGGTAAGAGTTCTAAACAAGTTATATACCTATGTACAGCTCTATATTTCCCATGTAAATAATACTAGAATGTGAGAAAGAACTTCTGCTACTTCTGATCTTAATAGGTGAAACATCTGTACTCCCTGGCTGGATGACACCACAGGACGACAGAGCCAGGAGATCTAATCTGCAAGGACCCTCGACTCAGAAGCCATGCTTAGGACGGCTAATTCAGGGAGGTGAGAAAGGAGCTAGAAACAAAATTCTGTTGAAATTTTTATTCAACAGAATAAAATTTCTGTTGAAATATTTCTGTTGAAATATTTTTATTTCTTCATGCTTCATTCTTCATACAACAATTAAACTGGAGGCAGACAGATATTACTGAACGACCAGAGACCCTGATCTGCAAAATCATCTGCTGTTGGTATCCAGCTGCCTGAGGAGGGACTGGGATTCTTCCCTTTGCAATCTTCTGTTAAAATAAAAAGCAGTTAGTTATGTTACCAGCAAAAGTGGGTTTATCTGGGAATAGAAGAGAACTGAAGTTCGGGACATGCAAGCTATGGCAAAACCATAGGAAAATCCAACGAACAAAGTAGAGAAACATTATTTTATGCAGAAGCAAAAGGAAGTTAGGAGGGATTGTTTTGAATGAAAGTTCGTTGGAGAGAAGCAAGAGTTCAAGGTGATTATGGTTTTTCATTGACTGAGTTGCAGGGGTAGATGATTTCTAACAGAAGATTCAGTGTATATCTTTTCGAAGATTCAGTGTATATCTTTTCCTGTTGGGGACTGTAATTGATCATTCT
This sequence comes from Lynx rufus, assembly GCF_022079265.1. Taxonomy (NCBI): domain Eukaryota; kingdom Metazoa; phylum Chordata; class Mammalia; order Carnivora; family Felidae; genus Lynx; species Lynx rufus. The sequence continues at coordinate 26,250,546 of NW_025814845.1, read as the reverse complement.
TTCCTGTTGTTGATTCTTCTGTGAGGGTCTGTAATTGACAATTCTTCCTGTAACTGGCATGGAATAATACAGCTGCCCTTCTAGACTCTGGACTCCACTTTAGTGAGGTTTGTGTTTATTAATTTTCACTTCCAGTCTTACTTTTTTAAAGTTCCTGGTGAGTTGTGATAACCCCTTAAACCACTAGGCATTAAATATTTAGATCTTTCTTTACCTTTGCTCCTTCCTCCATCCATTCAAAGTGAAACCTGAGATGTGCTCCTTAAAGTTTTGCCCACAGGGAGATTTCCTATCTTTCTCAGCAACTCCTGTTTGGGGCAATAATGCAGCAGCAGGAAACCAATAATTTTTCTTCGCTTCTCTTTGGATCTAGAAAGAAGATACACGGTGAATTAATAAGTATGGATGGAAGGAGAGGCAACAATATAAATACAATATGTCCTGAGCAGAGGCCACCTCCTCATGAAAGAACTTGTGTTTTCCAAACCCACTCAAACCTGTCTCATATTCCACTTCTCCTTGCCAATGAATGGTCGCTTAGTACCTCTACATTTATGGTTTGTTGGAATAGCTCTTACTCAGTTAGGGTTTCATAGTCATGGAGTCTTCCATGGACAGAAATTTAATTTTTACCAGCTACCAGTATCAAGCCAAGAGCTGTTTCTTTAAAGAAAATAGTAATGTGTAGAAAAGTCTATGTTGGGTATGGCTACAGCCACGTAGAACTGAGTAGTAGACTAGTTCTACCAGTAGACTACCAATTTGTTATTTTTTTTTATAAAATGTTATTGAAGTTTTATTAAATTTATTTAAATTTGTTAAATTCATTAAATATTTTGAGACAGAGAAAGATTGGAAAGGGCAGAGAGGGAGAGAGAGAATCCCAAGCTAACAGCACAGAGCCTGATGTGGGGCTCAAACCCACGAATCATGATATCATGACATGAGCTGAAACTGTTCAGGAGGGTGGGAGAGACGCCGGTTTTTGTCTCACGGAGTTGAAAAATGAATGTCTCAGACAACAGACAGTGAGCAAAGTGACAGGGTTTATTGAGAGAAAGTATAAAGCTCTCAAGAGGGAGAGGGGTCCCGAATGGGTAGCCACCAAAGATTTTTGTCCCTAACTTTTTATTGGGACCTTATCAGAAAGTCTGTGAGACTCCACGCATGGCATGTAGCCCAGGCAGGTCTGGAACACTTTTATCTTATCCTCATTTTTCCCAAACTCTGTGGCTCCCTCTTCTTCAGCCTCCCATTTGTAGCTGCATCCTGCCTCCCTGAAGGTCCTTTATCTCTCCCTGCCTAATGTTAACCCTTTCCCTACTCAAAACCAAGAGCAGGCACTTAACCGACTAAGCCACCCAGGCACCCCAAATCCAATATATTAAATTTTTAAGAGTACCCATTACCAAAGGTACCATTACCTTAAACTTCTACATCTTATATTAGTTGATAATGACTTTGCATTTAACTTTACAGTAATGCTAGATATTTCCTTTTGAACATAGTTTATATAAAAATAGTTTATATAAATAAAAATGTATATTGATTAAAAAATAGAGATTGGAATAATATGAACTATTGTCAGATGTAGCAAAATTCTTTTTTTTTTTCTTTTCAATTCATCCTCATCACCTAAGCCACTTGAACCAGTCAAGAGAAAACTCTATAGGTTCTTGATGGCAACTTGGCTGCCACTGGCCCAAGGGCAACAGAAAAGATGACGCCCCAGGTCTCTCGACACATCCATTTTGTGGGTGTAGAGTTTACTCTGCACCTGCTTGTCTGCAGGTTCTGCCCAGCTGACTTGGATTAAAGCGAACAGCTCAGGTATTAAGTCCATAAGCCTCATGGCATCTCAGAGAGTTACATCAACCTCAAGCACCCAAAATTCTTAGCAATAATATGCAAATATACCAATTTAGGTAAAACTGTTTTGAGATTTATATTTGATTACAGGCAATGAAACTGGGGCTTTTCTAAGCAAATCATTTATTGATTTCTAAACAAATCTTATTAATGTAAGTGATACTCAGAGGCACTCTCGGCATCCTTAAAGCTCTTTTCTCTTCCCTGAAACACATTTCCTCTTTAGCTCTATTGTAACAATAATCAGAGGGTCTCTTGGGGTTAGTACGAAGAGTAGTGAGAACAGCATTTAATCCATGAGGAACATGGTACCTATTTCAGGAAGCATTCCAGTGGGCTTCTAATATAATTGTACTGATGCTTCTGTTTTTGGTGGGGAAAATTTCCCAAAGTCTCCACTCCCATCTTTTCTTAAAAAATTATTTTTTCCAGGGGCACCCAGGTGGCTTAGTCAGTTAGGTGTCTGACTTTGGCTCAGGTCATGATATGGCAGTTTGTGGGTTCGAGCCCCACATTAGGCATTATGCTGACAGCTCAGAGCCTGGAGCCTGCTTCAGATTCTGTGTCTCCTCTCTCCGCCCCTCCCTGGCTCACACTCTGTCTCTCAAAAATAAATAAACATTAAAAAACAAATTTTAAATAAACAAACAATTATTTTTTTCCAGACTCAGCTGCTGAAAGTAATGAACATCAGCTGGGAGGTTAATTAAATGGTTGTTTCTGAAAGGAATTCTACTTATTATCGAGGCTCCACTATAGACTAAAGGCATTCAGGTTTCTGGGAGAAGATGAACAGTTGCATAGGAAAAGTATCCTACATGACAAAGCAAAGATTGGACCTCTCTACCTGAGTGAAGCATATACCATGATGTGATTCAAGATACCCTGAACCTTTCAATAAGAATCAGTTGAGCTCAGAGATGCATTTGGCCAGGTCAACTTTTTTCTTCAATTCATACCTTTTCCTTCAGACATAGCACATGCTGATATATTCTTTAGGTTCACATTACTTTTCTTTATTCTTACTCTAAACAAATCCACAGCCAACTCTGACATTGGAATTTCATGAAATTTGATGATGGCCAATGGGTGCATAAAAGATAAATTTTAAGAGCCTGTCAAAATAAGACTACTCATCTAAAGAATCCTCAGGTATTGTGGCAGAATAAATATAAATGTTAAGACTTATTATCTACATCTCTTTAGAGAATTGAATAAAATTTTATAGAGAGATATATATCAGGAAGATCAAAATCTTTCATAAGACATTATTTGTGATTAACATGGCTTTCTCTACCTTAAGATTTTTGGCATGAGGACATAGAAGAAAAGCCTAAATCTCACTCATTACATTAGGATGATTTTCAATATTTTTTAACAAAGTTCAATTGGTCAGAATTTGTAAATTTAATGTGTACCACCGTATTCCAAAATTGATTTTTATTTATTTATTTTTTTTAATTTTTTTTTCAACGTTTATTTATTTTTGGGACAGAGAGAGACAGAGCATGAACGGGGGAGGGGCAGAGAGAGAGGGAGACACAGAATCCGAAGCAGGCTCCAGGCTCTGAGCCATCAGCCCAGAGCCTGACGCGGGGCTCGAACTCACGGACCGCGAGATCGTGACCTGGCTGAAGTCGGACGCTTAACTGACTGCGCCACCCAGGCGCCCCTCCAAAATTGATTTAAGAACTGAGACATTTATTTCAGAGGCAGAGTCTTTCAGTTCATTGATTTACAAAGTTATATCTAAAAAAAAAAAAAAAAAAAAAACAGATGATCTATCTTACTGGATTAATGAAGATATTTAATAAAAGCATGCACATTTTGTAACATTGGGAGACAAGAACTAAGAAAAATAAAAATAAAGACATAGGTGTGAAAATGAGAGTTGGTTCAGTTTGAACCTCATCAATAAGGGGACATTTCAGGAATTTGATCAAGGTCTCAAAATTAGCCCAGAATTTAAGAATGCCTTGGGACCTGGGTGGCTCAGTCGGTTAAGAGACTGACTTCCACTTAGGTCATGATCTCCTGGACTATAAGTTCGAGCCCCAACTTGGGCTCTGTGCTGACAGCTCAGAGCCTGGAGCCTGCTTCTGATTCTGTGTCTCCCTCTCTCTCTGCCCCTCCCCTGTTCATGCTCTGTCTTTATCTCTTTCTCAAAAATAAATGAACATTAAAAATATGTACTTACAAAAAAGAAGGCCTGGGGCGCCTGGGTGGCTTAGTCGGTTGAGCATCCGACTTCAGCTCAGGTCATGATCTCATGCTCCGTGAGTTCCAGCCCCGCGTCAGGCTCTGTGCTGACAGCTCAAAGCCTGGAGCCCACTTCAGATTCTGTGTCTCCCCCTCTCTCTGCCCCTCCCCTGCTCATGCTCTGTCTCTCTCTGTCTCAAAAATAAATAAAAAAAAAATTAAAAAAAAGAAGGCCTCAAGTGAACAATGTACTAATAAATAAAAGGTGGGACCATGTAATAGAAATTTTGCATATTCTCCACTTAATTGGGTATTTGGCATAAGACAAATTAAGTGAGAGTGAACTCCATATTAAAGATTTACTTATGCGGCATGGCTTTACGTAATTAGTGAACTGTATTGGTATGCTGAGGAATCTTCCACATTTCTGTGACAGGTATGCAATACTAACAGTCATATAAGATGACACAGTTTTAGACACAGTTTTAGAATTTAAGATAAGAAAATAAGTTAGCATGCATTAGTTCCACATGGCATGAACCCCAAGGAATGCTTGCACGACATCATTCAGCATGAATTAATCACTAGTGAGCCGTGGCTTACTAAAATATCTAGCCATCCTTCTAACTGGAGCTTCATGCTTTCCTCTGATGTTCTCTGACTGCCATTCCCAGACTGGATGTTCTGTATCAGGTTACTTGGTCATGAAGGAAGGGAGATTACCAACATGCTTGATATTTTGAGGATTGTTCATTTCAGAGTAAAGAATGGTTGCTAATACCTACATAACCACTAATGCACAAGGATCTGAGACAACCATAAATTTATTACCGTTGAGGTTATTGGAGAAAAACATCAATTCCAACACATTTATTCAAACACTCTGGGAATAGCAAGGACAAGCAAAGACCATATAATCTAGTTCTAGACCCCATTTATTTATGGGGTCTAGACTACCTATTTATTGATGCATGGGCACCTTTCCTTCCTTACTCGATATGATGGATTTAAGTATGTATACAGTAAATATATGTTGAAATATTATTAGGTGCCAGGCATTGTGTTGTGTCCTGAAGTTATCATCGAGAAGCAAAATTGTCCCCCATCTTGGAGTGGTTTGAATTTTAGGGTATGTGAAATTTCTTTTTTTTTAATTGAATATAGTTGAGCCACAATATTAAGTTAATTTCAGGTGTATAACATAGTGATTTGATAACTCTATATATGACACTATGCTCATCACAAGTGTAGCTACCATCTGTCACCACACAACACTATTACCACACCATTAACTGTATTCCCTATTGCTGTTCCTTTTATCCCTGTGACTTATCCATTCCATAACTGGAAGCCTGTATTTCCCACTCCTCTTCACCCATTTTGCCCATCCTTCCCACAAAACTCCTCTCCTGCAGTCATCAATTTATTCTTTGTATTCATGGGTCTATTTCTTTGTTCATTTGTTTTGCTTTTTTTTTTTAAATTGTACATGGCAAATGATTGAGAAGCAAAAATAAAGACAAAACACTACAGAATGTACCAACTGTACTTAGCAGGGAATAATCCAACATCTACTTTTCCATGTGTACTTCCAAATGAGAAGTCTATGTGATGTTTCTGAATGCCTATGCTTTCCTCAGAGGGAAATAAATGCATGTGTGTGTGGATGTGGATGTGTACATTTCTGATGCATTCAGCAGAGCAATTATACCTGATTATACATCTTCCTTCTTGGTTCTGCTTTTGCTTACTTTCAGCATTCATAGTTTGGGAGAAAATCCTTTATTATTCCTAACATGCAAAGAAGATTAAAATAAATACATGAATAAGTAAATACATCCCAGGGATATAGTTTGGTCTCAGATAAAACCAAAACCATCATGTCAGATGCTCTTGAAATTCTATACTCTTTTTTCTTCTCTTTGCTTGTGGGTCTTAGTTTTACTCACTGAAGTTTGCTTACCTCAATGTGTCAAAAAAATGAAAGTTACTGATAACACCATTCTTTTTAATCTTACTATTCCATATGGGAGAAAGGCTACTTATAAGAAAGAATTTAAACAGTATTCTAGAATCTTAGACAACATATAACTCCTTTGATAGGCGAAGTACTCAAATACAAATAAGTTTAAACGGTCAATTTTACATTTTCCCTTTAGTCATTAACGAACCGGAGTAGTCAGATGTATATTGGAGAAACATGGAGTAGTTTGTTGTTTGATTGTTTCTAGTTCTACTCAACTCTCTTTAGAGAAAGTTAACTATCTTGTAGACTTATACTACATGGTGTGAAATCGCATGCTATATATAAATCAACTTTACAGGCATGGTGCAGATATGCAAATGAATTTCCACTAATCCTTAGAACAATCTGTTGTATAGGCATAATTATTTTCATATTGGATATAAAGGAACTGAGGTTCAAATACTTTAGGTGGTTTTTCCAAGTGCATAAAATGTATAGAGTGCTTATGCAACCTTTTCTATTTTGCCATATCTTCCTCAGTATTGCTCAAAGAAGCCTAGTGCATGAAAAAAAATTACAAGGTCAGAGCTGCCTATAAGAATCAGGCAAAAAAAATCAGACACAATTTTTTAGTCCATAATTGTAAGTTTTCTTGAAAGGTTTGTTCCCCTTTAGTATAATTTTTATGATATCTTATGCACAGTTATTTTAGCACTTATTTCAACTAATTCAAAATCCACTTCAACATTTGATTTGAGAGCATACCATGTTGGTTCAGAGGTCACTACGAATACATATTAGCAGACTCACCTAATGAATTACCCACCCTGAAATAGACTTGACTCCCAGCCATATATTATTTTACTGCATTAGAAGAGAACGGCCGACCTTTTATTATAATTGCTTACGTAATTAGCATGTAATTGATTACCTATAAAAATTTCAAAAGTTAATATCTACAAAACATATTTGGAAAAGGACACATGAAGAGACCATAAGTGGAAAACTTTACTATAAGAAGAAAATTGTCTTAAATTGGATAACAGTTAAAATTCCATCAAGAATTTTTACAAAAAGGTAACTGAAAATGTAAAATAAGTATGGGATTTTAATAAGAAGGGTAGCATGATTTCATCAGTAAAACTTGCTCAAAGAATTAAATTCATTATTTTCCTTACTGAGAATTGATTGTATTTTTTTGGCATTTTTTTTAACGTTTATTTATTTTTGAGACAGAGAGATACAGAGCATGAACGGGGGGGAGGGTCAGAGAAAGGGAGACACAGAATCCGAAACAGGCTCCAGGCTCTGAGCTGTCAGCACAGAGCCCGACGCGGGGCTCAAACTCACGGCCGTGAGATCATGACCTGAGACGAAGTCGGCCGCTTAACCGACTGAGCCACCCAGGCGCCCCTTGATTGTATTTTAAGTAAATGATTAGTTAGCAAAGATATTTATATTTGCTTCCTAAGAATGAAATACATGGTTCATTTTAGTGAGAAAATATAAACTTGTTGTATTGAGATAAGCAGGATGTTTGTGGCAAGTTAGTTACTTTTAATTAAATTATTTATTTTGGAATTTTTTTCCTTTTTTTTTAAATTCTCAAGTTAGTTAACATACAGTGTAGTCTTGGCTTCAGGAGTACATTCTAGGGATTCATCACTTACATATAACACCCAGTGCTCATCCCAACAAGTACCCTCCTTAATGCCCATCACCCATTTAGCCCACCCCCCATCTCCCCACCCCCACCAACCCTCAGTCTGTTCTCTGTATTTTAGAGTCTCTTATGATTTGCCTCCCTCTCTGTTTTTATAGCAAATTAGTTACTTTGATAAGAAATAATATTTGGAAGGAATCTATTTAAAGCCCTCTCCCTATCCTAGCCAAGCTTACAGAAAAAACTCACAGGTGTCTGCACTTGGCCCTAACTTTGTTTTTCTAGGTCACAGGGACTTACCTTCTTGAGAAATTGACCACAACTACAAAACATACTCTTCACTAGCCTGACCACAACCCCACATCCCAGACAACCCACATCCCAGACGATTCCCAGACAGAACCCCTTGAGAAACCTGTCACCTCCTATTCTATCTGGCCAAGAATCAACCCCCATTCCACACCCACCATGGGCACAACTGCAACCCTCTCACCACCTTAAAACAAAACAAAAGAAATGAACAAAAAATCTTAAAAGGCCCAGTGTGACACAAGCTCATGACTGGCTGACATCTCTGTTGATGTCTGGCCCCTCTCCTTCCTTGGCAAGTGAATAAACTCTGTCCCACTTGTTGCTCTAATCTTGGTGCAATTATTTGCCACCTGCGTCACCGGTCACCTTAACAATATTGACATATAGCATTCAGATAAGCCAGGTACTTATATATGACATATATAAAAATAAGCATCCCAGTTCCAGATAATGTCAATATTACATACAAACACTTGTGTGCAGATATTGTAGCCTTACTAAATAGTTTGCTGTACAGTCAGAAAAAAAAAAAAAAAGATGAAAGCAATCTGCTGGAGAATTTTCTGTTGCTCCGGTGAGGCTGATCTTTTTGTTCTCAATAAGCCTTCACCTGATTGGATGAGGCCCACCCATATTATAGACAGCACTTGGTTTACTCAAAGTCCACTGATTTAAATGTTAAGAAGGCTTTGGGGGATAATTTAGATTATCCTAATTTCTTTGGAGATTAAAAGCTGCTGCCAAGGTAATTGAAGCATTGTTTTGTCTTTTTCCTTAAAGAGACAACATTGGCCCATATTTCTTAAAGTCTATTCAGTGCCAGGCATTTTGCTGAGGAATCCAATAAACAATGCAATTCAAACTCATTACATTGATCTAAGAGCTGCATTTGTTAGGAGCGGTCTTTCAAAAATTGCTGTTTCACTGTCTAAATATTTAAAGACCTTACTGTAGAGCTTAATTGTATCCTGAATTGTCACCTGTTTATTTTTACTTTCTTTAATATATATTTTAATTTTTTAAGTTAATCTCATCAGAGAATACTCTCACAGAAACATCTAGAATGTTTGACCAAATACCTGAGAACTCTGTGGTCCAGCCAAATTGACACAAAAAATTAACCATCACAAGTCCACCCCGTGTCAACTTGACAGCCATAGGCACTTTCTTAAACCGCACAACTCTCCAAATAAAAGACAATAACGAGGCTTTTCTTTTATCTGATGTGATACAACCATCCTGCATAGAACTGAAAATGCACTAACATTTCCTATAAGAAGAGGCAAAGTCCTGGATGATGTTTACTTTTCTTGATATCCTATAAATACTATGATATAAAGTCAATACATTTTATGTTACATAAAAAAGGGACAGTAAATAATAAATCTCTCTCTCTCTCTGTCTCTCTCTCTCACACACACACATAATATAACATAATTTGTTATATTTATAACAAATTAAGGAGGAAATAACTCATGACAATTACAATCTTTGTTTCTGTAACAGGTCACATAGGTATAGCTGGTATTCATAACTCTCTTTTTTCACTACCAATTCCATATTCCCCTTGTTTTTGTTTTGTTTTGTTTTTTTAATTTTTATTTTTGAGAAAGACAGAGTGTGAGTGGGGGAGGGACAGAGAGAGAGAGAGGGAGACACAGAATTGGAAGCAGGCTCCAGGCTCCGAGAGAGCAACAAAGAGCCTGATGCGGGGCTCGAACTCACAAACTGGTGAGATCGTGACCTGAGCCGAAGTCGGTCACTTAACCGACTGAGCCACCCAGGCATCCCCATATTACCCTTGTGTTAAGAAAGCACCTCAGCTGGTCATGGTTCTTTACCTGGTGGGGTGACCCCAACCTTCATTCCTGAAGGCTCTGGCCCATTAGTAGTCCAGCCTGGTTTGAATTGTTGCAGTTTTCTATTGACTTCAATTACAGAGATTGATAATGCTAAGAGATACCTTAAATCTCCTGTATTCTAGACATACTCTTCCTTACCTCTATTGTGGAGTAGTGGCCCCATTTCCCTGGGAGTCAGGATCAGTCATACTGGCCATTGTAGTAACTCCCTTCTTTGTCTGTTGGGTCAGAGGCACAAGGACTGTTAAGGGGCTGGGTAGCAGTCTAAACTTCCAGGTCAATGGAATTGTTGTGTCTCCTGGTGGAAGTGTTCTTCTTTTTAGAACTCAGATCTTTAGATCCACAGAAGGAAGCACGATTTTTGGCAGTCGATCACTAGAGGTGATTGTGAGTGGTGTTCCTCTTACTTCCACCCCCTGGTTTCTGAACCTGCAGATCTGGACTCATAGACGCAGCACTTGGAGGAAGTTGCCACAGATCTGCACAGTATTACCACCCATCTGGCATCATATGTGAGTCTTCAAAAGCCCTTTGTGATACAACAAATACAGGAAAACCTTGCTTTGCAAGCATAATTCATTCTGGAAACATGCTTGGAATCCAAAGCACTCGTATATCAAAGCGAATTTCAGGAACCATTGGCTCAGTTGTGATCCTGTGACGTTTGCCATCACGTACTACTCATATTGCAAGACATCGCTCATTTATCAAGTTAAAATTTATTAGAAATGATTTCTCATCTTGTGGAACGCTCTTAGAACAACTTACTTGCAATCCAAGGTTTTACTGTGTGTATTTGAGTCTCTTCTGTTTTCCTGGCACACAGCTTCTAAAACCACTGGAAAGTCTGAAGTGATAAGTGTTGTTTTGTATGAAAATGAGAGGACTGTTGGCTGGGATGGCTGGGTAGACTTAGGACAGCTGGTTGCTAGAAGAACCAACCCTGTGGATAAAGGGGTGGAATTTTCAGCCCCTCTCCCTGAACTCTGGGGGTAAGAGATGGGCTGAAAATACAGTTAATCACTAATGGCCAATGATTTATCATTCATACTTACATAATGAAGCCCCCATAAAAAACCCTAACTGAAGGGGGTGGGAAAGCTTCCGGGTGGGTGAACACTCAAGGTGCTAGGATGGTAACATGCCCAGAGAGGCATCAAAGGTCCATGTCCCTTCCCACATACTTTATTCTATGCAACTCTTCCTTTTGGATATTCCTGAGTTGTATTTTTCATTATAGTAAATGGGTGATTCATCAGGAACACATAACAAACATAAAAAAATTAATGTCTAATATATGTGGACTAATTACAATTTCACATAAATAGTTAATAAAATCCTTCTATAAGCAATTGATAGGGCAACTAGATTAAAAACTACTCATAAGAGATCTGAGCCAACTATCAGCCCTCCTGAATATATTGATAATTAATATACTACATTACTGCTGACTACAATATGCACATTCTTTCTTTTTTGAGGCTTTGTGATACTTTTATTAATTTAGATCATATATCGAGCCATAAAGCAAAATTTTGATAAATTTACATGGGAATAAAGGGTGTAGAGTATGTTTTTCGGAACACAATCGTTTGAAAATAGAAGTCAGTAAAAACAGGAAACCAAAATCCCACCCAAATACTTCGCAATTTAACTACAGCTTCTAAGAAATTCACAGGAAAGGAATAAATCATAAAGAAAATTAGAAAAGCAGTGGAACTGAATAGAGATGAAAATTCAATATTTTAAAATTTGGGCATAGAGTTAGGCTTCAATGAAATTTTGGAAGTTTAAATAGTAGAAAAAAAAAAGAGGTGAGGAAATACAGACAGAGACCGCAAATCAGTCTTTGAAGAAGTTTCTCAATGAAGAGAACTAAGAGCCTATACGTTTAGTAGAGTATTTGACGGAGTGAGCTCAATTGAAATTTATAACTCCAGGGGCACCTAGGTGGCTTAGTCAGTTAAGCCTATGACTCTTGATTTTTGCCCAGGTCATGATCTCATGGATCGAGCCCTGCATCAGTCTCTGCATTGATGGTGCTGAGCTGGCTTGTGACTCTGTCTCTCCCTCTTTCTCTGCTCCTTCAGTGTTTTCTGTCTCTTTTTAATGACTTGTTTTATTTTTTTATTTTTTTTTAATTTACATCCAATTTAGTTAGCATATAGTGCAACAATGATTTCAGGAGTAGATTCCTCAATGCCCCTTACCCATTTAGCCCATCCCCCCTCCCACAACCCCTCCAGTAACCCTCAGTTTGTTCTCCATATTTATGAGTCTCTTCTGTTTTGTCCCCTCCCTGTGTTTATATTATTTTTGTTTCCCTTCCCTTATGTTCATATGTTTTGTCTCTTAAAGTCCTCATATGAGTGAAGTCATGAGTTTTGTCTTTCTCTGACTAATTTCACTTAGAATAATACCCTCCAGTTCCATCCACATAGTTGCAAATGGCAAGATTTCATTCTTTTCGATTGTTGAGTAACACTCATTGTGTGTGTGTGTGTGTGTGTGTGTGTGTATACACTACATCTTCTTTATCCATTCATACATCGATGGACATTTGGGCTCTTTCCTACTCTGGCTACTGTTGATAGTGCTACTATAAACATGGGGGTGCATGTGTCCCTTTGAAACAGCGCACCTGTATCTTGTGGATAAATGCCTAGTACTGCAGTTGCTGGGTCATAGGGTACTTCTATTTTTAGTGTTTTGAGGAACCTCCATACTGTTTTCCAGAGTGGCTGCACCAGCTTACATTCCCACCAACAGTGCAAAAGAGATCCTCTTTCTCCACATCCTCACCAACATCAGTTGTTGCCTGAGTTGTTAATGTTAGCCATTCTGACAGGTGTAAGGTGGTGTCTCATTGTGGTTTTGATTTGTATTTCCCTGATGATGAGTGAAGTTGAGCATTTTTCACTTGTCAGTTGGCCATCTGGATGTCTTCTTTGGAGAAGTGTCTATTCATGTCTTTTGCCCATTTCTTCACTGGATTATTTGTTTTGAGGTGTTGAGTTGGTAAGTTCTTTATAGATTTTGGATACTAACCCTTTATCTTCTCCTATTCTGTTGGTTGCCTTTTAGTTTTGTTGATTGTTTCCTTCACTGTGCAGAAGCTTTTTATTTTGATGAGGTCCCAGTAGTTCATTTTTGCTTTTGTTTCCCTTGCCTCCAGAGACATGTTGAGTAAGAAGTTGCTGCGGCCAAGATCAAAGAGGTTTTTGCCTGATTTCTCCTCGACTCTCTCTCTCTCTTAAAATAAATAAATAAACTTTAAAAAAAAGAAAATTGTAACTCCAAGACTGATATTTGAAGATTACATGAGACAAGTGAATATCATTTAGAATTTAATGTTAATAATTATTAACATTGATGTTCTATTTAGCAGATGATAAATATTTTAGGAAGAACACCTCACTTGATTCTCAAAAAATTCGTGTGGACATCCTAGTTAATTTTTGTGGGGAAGTGGAGACCTACAACCATTAAATTATTTGCCCAACATGAAACTAAATAAGTGGTAGAGCTCATTTTGGAATCCAGACAATAAAGCTCCAGAAACTAAGTTGTTCTTGTTGACATCACTGTGTCTCACTCTAATGACAAGGATTTTCTGATGCATCTTGCTTTAAAGCCTAGGATATGCTAATTTTGCCTTATAGACAGTGTGTAATCATAGAGTCTGGAAAATAAATTGGATCTGATTCGTAATCTCTCCCAACCTCCACCAATTCAGGAACCACACTGATAAAATTTGTAACTGATGGCTATGTTGCCATTTATGTTTTTTTTTTAAATTTCTGATTGTTAGGAAACATAACAGCGAATCTAGCTTATAGCAAATGAAGCAAAGAATTCATGTTAGTATCGGTCTAAGATTTGTCTGTCTGTAGCTTCCTTTCATTAGTCCTAGTTACACCTCCTTTATCTATGAAGACATCCTCTGACTTCTACTCTATTAATCCCTTCAACACTTGAAGACTTATGTTCTCAATCCAAACATTTTTCAGAAATATACGCATACTGCTTTCCTCTTCTGTTTTGACTATTGTAGAACTAAATTTTACTTAACCAGTATTTTTTTAGTGTCTTCTCTGAGACTATGATTCCGATAAATGCTAGGAAGACGGACCACTTCATATCAACCAGACCAGGCACTTTAATGATCTTGATTCAATGCATCTGTGTGTCTTTAAATGAAGACTTAAGCTTCCCTGCACCAATAGTTCTTCGCTTCATGAGGAAAATCTCTCTTGGAAGTGAATGAAAAGCACAAAATTGGCTATTCTGACAGTGTCAGGAAAAAAAAAAAACACCTCTCCAGAACTCTATATATTTTTTCTATTTCTAACTTCCGCAATGGGGCTATCTGCTGCACCTACAATCAATTTTGACATACGGAGGTAATGTGAGCAGGGAAGTTGTTTGAAATCGCATAGAAAAATGCACATGAATAACAAGTGTACTGTGAACAAGTGCTGGGCAAGTTCTGGCAGGTGTATATGCAATGTGCTTTACCTTCCATATATAATTAGTCTGCATGACCAGCCGGGCTTTGTTTTAAACAGCTTGTAATTTTAACACATGTGGCTTTGGGGGCACCGGTTTCTGTAGACATTGCTTACTGAGTCGATTGGGGAGAAAAGTAAAATAAATATTCCACCGATACAGAGGCAAATATCAACATGCGTAGTAATAAGAATTACATTCCAATTTTAATTCTAAATTGGGATAGAAAGGGTCTGTCTCTGAAAAAGGGATTAATGTCGTTAATGTCAATTTTGACATTGCATTAACGAGTATTGATTACCTTGCTGAAATGTAAATGAGTAGTAATAGATTAATCTCATAGATTAAAAAAGTGAAGGGCATAATAATAAAATGTTTACAGTACCAAAACACTGGTCATTAACTACTCCTCAAAAGAAATCAAGATACAATCTATCAATCGTAAAATGAAAGAAAAACATTATCTCTGAGTTATAGCTCAATCTAAATCTTTTACCACATCATCCCTGATGATAATCCCATAAGCAGCAGTGAAAATCACACTCTTGGACAGCTTTTCTATTATAGAAAATGACTTTTTGAAAGGAAAATAACTAAATAATTTGAACAGCACTGCTTGATTTTCACCAAAACCCTGAGCCAAACTGAATATGCAGTATTGATTACTTATTCAATGCATACAACTCATTAGTCTGCATATAAGTAAGTGGATGGCATGGCTTGATGCCATCTCTGAGTAATAAAAATAAGTTATATTGGCTCAAAATCCTAAGACATACTCATCTGGTAAATTACAAAAGAGGCAAACTTATGTCATGAATTACTTTAAAAGCTGCCTGAGTAAATTATTCATAAAAATTATGAAATGCTCCTTGGATGAATTAATCTATTTCTGAATGAGGTTAATGTTTCACTTTGATGGAAGCCATACATATAGGACTATCCTTGTTTTCTGAAATGGATGCATTATTATTCTGTCTAGTCTTTTTTGTAGATGAGACAAGCAGATTGTACAAGTAGGCACCGTGACTTTAGAGGTGGGCTTAGCCACAGAAATTTCATTTGACACGTATAAATTGTTTTAAATGTGATAAATATGATCTGATTTTGAATTCTTGAAATTTGACTTGCCTCTTTGATTAAATCTAAAACATTTTCCGGATCCAAAAAAGGTGATATGAAGGAAGAAGTTTATTTCCTGGTCTCTAATTCCTTGACATCGTGGTTACCTATAAGGGAATGTCTACTACATTTTGGTGTGGGCACCAGTAGAAGACTGGACTCTCCTGGACTAGAAAAAGCAAAGTCACAAAACTGGAATTTAATGATTTGATTCCCAAAGTCCTTATGGTTCTCATCACAATTATATATAAAAAGTGTGACAAACAGACACACACACACACACACACACACACACACATTGGAATTATATATGTTGAAAACAAATTGAGAAAGAATAAATGTAAGTTAGATGTGGAACAAAACATTTCATTTCTGGTAAAAGCTGAATTGGCAGGGGTGGGAAGTCTGGTTTGCTCAGTTCATTGAGCCTCTGACTCTTGATTATGGCTCAGGTCATGATCCCGGGGGCGTGGGATCCAGTCCTACGTCAGGCTCCATGCTGAGTGGGGCATTGGGAATGCTTAAGATTTCTCTGTCCCTCTCTGTGTCTCTCTCTTTTTCTCTGCCTCTGCCCCTGCCCCTCCCCCCCACGTGCACTCTCTCTAAAAATAAACGCTGAATTGTGTGCATGAAATATATGAATGGCCACAATAATCTAAAAATGAAATACACACATTCATTCACAGGCAACATTTCACAACTGCAGTTCTCCCACTGAAACCACAGGTCCCATCTATTTGGCCTATTGCTGGAACCCATGGTTAATAGCCATTGGAAGCATTATATTATAAGCAATTGTGTAGGTGAATTATGGCTTTTAATTCCTTATGACATCAACTTAGATGCTTGAGTATTGGAATGTTAACATACATTCCCAAGTAAATAGAATGTTTGGCTTTGATATATCACTGGTTATTTCATACTTCAAAGGATTATTACTATTTAACTTGGGGCATTTGTAGATTACTGCCACACTATTATTGGAATGTAGCCATGATATGATTTTACCTCATTGTATAACTTTTAAATTGCTATTTTTGGCAATGCAGTATGGGAAATAGAATAATAGTAAATTACTATCATGGAGTATTACAAGACCTTGGAGTGGAAATATTGACATCAAAGTCATTGCAGGACTTTCTGTGGTTCAAGTGAAACTGCACATCAGCAGCTTAAAAGGACACACAAAGTGCAGAGGATGCTGTTTTTGGCAGCTGCCTCATAAAAGCAAGGGAAGTAACTGGACATCCTGATACGCTCTTGTTTTCCCCTGCAAGGACAAGATACACATCTAGCAAGCAGAGGCTTGTTGCTTAAGCCCAATGCTAAGATGAGGGGGGCGGGGGTGGTCATGAAGGAGAGCTGAAGAATTTTAGGACACACTTCCCTTTTTCTGGCCTAATATGTCCAGGTGAAGACACTTCTGAAAGAATAATATTCCCAACCTTTCTCCCTACCTCTTTGTGATGATATTAGCCCCCAATAAAAAAGAACAAAAACAACAAAAGGAAACAAAACAACAACCTTTAGTTGTGTGGCTGAGCTAATTTTGCGCTCTCTACTTTTGGAAACATCCTGCCTAAAGGAAATATGCATCCTGAGGTGTTCTCCAGGAATACTGACAGAGTTCTAAAGAAATTGATATAGGGGATCTTGGGTGGTTCAGTCGATTAGGCATCCAACTCTTGATTTTGGGTCAGGTCGTGATCTCATGATCAAGCCCGGTGTCAGACTCTGAGCTGAGCGTGGAGCCTGCTTGGGATTCTATCTCTCCTTCTCTCTGTCTGCTCTTCTCCCACTTGTGCTCTCTCTCTCTCTCTCTCTCTTTCAAAGTAAATAAATAAATGCAATTAAAAAAATAAAAACCTATTTATAAAAAAATAAATTGATACACATTTCATGTTATTATCAAATATTTATATAACTATATCTACAAAGTACCTTTTTATTAAGATGAATAAATTTGATAGGTTCCTCAAATTTATTCTATGATCTCATTTGGCAGGATTTAAGAGCTTCATATTCAACGTTTAATAAGTCAAGAAGAGCTGGAGGGGTGTTAGGTTGCAGGATGGGCATTAAGGAGGGCACTTGTTGGGATGGCACTGAATGTTATATGTAAGTGATGAATCACTAAATTCTACTCCTGAGATCATTGTTACACTATATGCTAACTAACTAGAATTTTAGTAAAATTTAAAAATAAAAAAAAGAATTATTCTTTGAGGATTTACTGTTTGTAGTATCTGAACACAAGAATAAAGTGGTGAGGAATTAAAAAAAAAGTACTGTCTTCAGTAAACTTATATTCCTAAAATATTATTTCACACATTTAAGGTGGGAGTAATTGCTATGAAGCTGAATAAAGCTAAAAATTCTGTCTGAAAGTGAAGACAGCATGGGTTATATTTTGGATAGTGATGCCATAATAGACTACTCTTATAAGGTAGCATATGAGGCAAGGATTAACAAAAGGGATCATGTGTTTGATGGGGAAATAAAGCTTCTAGCTTCAGGAAATTGGAGGCGTGAAGACCATGAGATGAGACCAGACCTGGAGTGTTTGAGGAACAGGAACAAGGCCATTGTGTTTGGAGTGAAATGAGTAAGGATGAGAGCGATGGAGAATAAAGAAGGCAGGGTGTCCAGATGTCGCCAGATTCATCACATGAGGCTTTTAAATCCCATTAATGAGTCCCGAGTTTACTTCAAGCGAAATAAAAAGCTGTCACGAGGTTTGGAGGAGAAGAGGGATAAGATATGAGTTATTTAGAAAGAATCATTCCAGCCATTGTGTAGCCACCAGGCTTCAGATGTGACAGAGATGCAAACATGAAAACTAGGTAAAAAGCTATGTCTGTAGTTCAGGAGAAAAACATCGGGAAGTTAGGACAAGGGTGGGAGTTTTGAAGATAGTGAGGAGTAATCATATATTGCAATCAGAAGTAGAGTGGTTAGTTTTGTTTTGTTTTTTTAATGTTCGATTATATTTCAGAGAGAGTGGAGGAGGGAGACGGAGGATCTGAAGCAGGCTGACAACAGACAGCCCAACGTGGGGCTTGAACTCACCAACCGTGAGATCATGGCCTGAGACGCAGTTGGACACTTAACTGACTGAGCCACCCAGGCTCCCCTCAGAAATATCATTTTAAAGCACATTTGCTATTGGATTAGATGTGAAGTATAGAATAGGTGTATTAAATTTAACTCTAAAGCTTTTGACCAAAGATTGGAAGACTGGAAAGAGGTCTTTGAGGGAGAAGAGATATCAATGAGATCAATTTTGGACATGTTACATTGTTTAAACTCAATTCAATTCACAGTTATTGAGTAGATGATGGGATATAAATTTCTACTGTCAGGGGAGAAACCATATGAGAGATATAAGTTTGAGTGTATTTATCATACAAGTATAACTAAAGATGAAATTACTTAGTATGGTAACCAGCTTCTAATGATCCCTTCCTCATTGTGTTCATGTCAAGGGCATGAATATACAGACTTTCACATTGTACTTTAGTTGGCCTGTGTGACCAGTAGCATATGACATAAATGATTGTTATGTCATTTCCAATCTTAACTCATGAGAAACAATATACCAACTGCTTCAAGACCTGAAGACTCTTGCCAAAAGCCATATGAGCAAGCCATCTTGTGAATGGATTCTCCTACCCCCATCACACTTTCAGAAGATTGAAGATCTAGCCAATATCTCTACTGTATTCTCATGAAAGACCTGAGCCAGGGGCATCTGCGTGGCTCAGTGGGTTAAGCGGCCGAATTCAGCTCAGGTCATGGTCTCGCAGTCTGTGAGCTTGAGCCCCGCATCAGGCTCTGTGCTGACAGCTCGGAGCCTGGAGCCTGTTTCAGATTCTGTGTCTCCTTCTCTCTGACCTTCCCCCATTCATGCTCTGTCTCTCTCTGTCTCAAAAATAAGTAAACGTTAAAAAAAAATTAAAAAAAAAAAAAAAAGACATGAGCCAGCATTACCAGATAAGTCACACTTGCATTTCTGACTCAAAGAAATAATAAAGAAATATTTTGGTCGTTTCATGACACTAAACATTGAGTGAGGGTAATTATTTTTTAATAATTCCATTAATTAGTTAATTAATTTCTATTGGAGTATTTTAAGGGCAATTCTCAATGCAGCAATCAAAAACTAAAAAAGGGCCCCTGGAAGTGGAGTGCTGGTGCAACTAAGACTGAAATTGTGGGAAAGGCTTTGGAACCAGACAGTGGTAGGGGCTAAAAGTAATTTAGGAAGCACATTAGAAAAAGAGTAAATTGCCTTGAAAAGACTGTTATTAGAAATCTGAATTTTGAAGGGCACCTCGGTGGCTCAGCCAGTTAGGTGTCCAATTTAGTTTCAGATTAGGTCATGATCTCAAAGTTCCTGGGATTGAGCCCTACATCTGGGCTCAGGGATACTCTCTCCCTCTCTCTTTGCCCCTCCTCTGCTCACGTTTGAGCACTCTCTCTCTCTCTTTCTCTCTTTCTCTCTCTCTCTCTCTCTCTCTCAGTAAAATCAAATACACATCAAAAAAGAAAGAAAGAAAAAGAAAGAAAGAAAGAAAGAAAGAAAGAAAGAGAGAAATCTGAACTTTGAGGTGGCTACCAGTGAGTAATTGAAGGGAAGTGAGAAACAAGGAACATTTACTTTGAAACTGAAGGAAGAGGGGTCTTTGTTATATGGTGGCAACATTTCAGCAACATATTCACAAACAGTTATATGGAAAGCAGAAAATGCACCTTAAGAACTGGAGGATTTTGCTAAGGAGGTTTTCAGCCAGGATGTTGAAGATGCCCTCTGATTTCTTCTCTTGTTATAATAAAGTGTGAAAGGAGAGATTTACACTAAAGTAGGGAACATAAGCATTAAAGAATCAGGACTTGATTTAAAAAATTCTTGTTCTCGACAGATGTCAAATGATGTTAAAATTAAGAAATAGTTTCTGGGAAAATACCAAATTTAGGGCACAGCCAGTTAATCCCAGGCAAAAGTGAGTGTGTGATTGTAAAAATGATGTTAAGTTCTCAGAAATGATGAGGAATAAATGTGTGTTTTATGTTACTAAATGTTGAAGGCATCTAAGAATACAGTTTAGTCACTCATACACACGTGTACACACACATGAAACAAAGTTTCTCTAAAATATTTATGGCAGTGTTTTTTAATGTTTATTTATTTTTAGAGAGAGAGAGAGAAAGAGAGAGCATGAGTGGGGGAGGGGCAGAGAGAGGGAGACACAGAATCTAAATCAGGCTCCAGGCTCTGAGATGTCAGCACAGAAGTGGGGCTGGAACTCAGAACAGCGAGATCATGACCTGAGCCAAAGTTGGATGCTTAACCAACTGAGCCACTCAGGTGCCCCATGGCAATGTTCTTTATAGAACACCCATTCAATTCTCCCAATCAAATAAGAAAGCTTCTATGAAACTTAAAAGGATCAAAATAGTAATATAGGAGGCCCCTAACTCTCCCTTCTCCCCCAAACACACCAAATATATTGCTACATATATATGGATCAGTTCCCTCTGGGAGAAATTTAGTAAGTAGTTGAGTGACTTTTACATAAAGGGCAACTGTGAAAATATCCACACTGAAATCGGTGGGAAAGAATGAGATACCGTCTTCCTATAAACCCCACTCTAGGCAAAGAGCCTTGCAATTGGGAAGGAAAACCCAATTCCCAGCTTCTCCCTGAGGAGTGAAGGGTTTGGACCACACATATGGTGCCCTAACTTTTAAGGCTGTCACCTGAGGAATTGGTCCTCAAATCATCTGGGTCTGATAGCCACTGGGGCTTTTGATTTAATGCTTATTTATTTATTTTTGAGAGAGAGAGAGAGAGAGCATACATGTGTGTGCACTGTCAGTGCAGAGCCCAAGGCTGGGCTTGATCTCAGGACTGTGAGATCATGACCTGAGCTGAAATCAAGAGTCAGACACTTAACCAGCTGAGCCACCCAGGTGCCTCAGCCACTAGGGCTTTGCATTAATGAGTCCCACATGAATACAGCAACAACAACAAAATGTTTTTTTTTTTAATTTTTAAAAGTGTTTATTTATTTTTGAGAGACACAGAGAGAGAGACAGAGTTTGAGTGGGGAAGGGGCAGAGAGGGAGGGAGA
Source organism: Lynx rufus (assembly GCF_022079265.1). NCBI lineage: Eukaryota > Metazoa > Chordata > Mammalia > Carnivora > Felidae > Lynx > Lynx rufus. The sequence continues at coordinate 26,228,909 of NW_025814845.1, read as the reverse complement.
CAGGATCCAGAGCAGGCGCCAGGGTCTGAGCCGTCTGCAGAGAGCCTGAACTCAGGGACCAGGAGATCATGACCTGAGCCGAAGTCAGATGCTTAACCGACTGAGCCACCCAGGCACTCCAACAATAAAATGGTTTGTAAACAGCCACAGGAGCACTTCCCATGGCTGTACATCCAGGCTCAGGTTCTCCCCAGAAAAGGCTTAACTGCATACTTCCCCAGCTGCTGCCTGAGTCCCTGCATCTAATCAGCCTGAACTGAAGTGCTGAATAGAATCCTCCCAGGAGCCCAAGGAATCACTGGGCAATGCTTCCCTTGCACTCTCTCTCTGCTCCCTCCAACAATAAAACCAAATCTTCAGCTTCTCAGAGATCTACACTGAGACACTCTAATTAAATTGGGAAAACTTGAAGACAAGGAGAGATTCTTAAAAGTAACAAGAGAAAAATTGCTAGAAATACCAGAATATTTTTTTTCCAACGGACACCTTGTAGGCCAGAAAGGAGTGGGGTAATATAATCAAAGCACTGAAGAAAAAAAACAAACAAACAACAACAACAACAACAAAAAAAAACACCTGCCAAACAAGAATACTCTACCCAGCAAAATTGTCCGTCAGAGTTGAAAGAGATGGAAAGAGTTTTCCCGACAAACAAAGCTTGAAAGAGTTCATCTCCACTAGGTTGGCATTACAAGAAATGTTCAGCGAAGTCTTTCAAGCTGAAATGAAAGGACACTAATTAGTAACAAGAACCATAGGAAACTATAGAGCTCACAGACAAAGGTAAATATGTAGTTAAATTTAGAACACTCTTATATTGGAATGGTGGTAGCTACATCAATTACAACTCCAGTATAACGGTTAAGTGACAAAGGTATTAAAAATTACTATAATTATAATAATTTGTTAATGAACACAATATAAAAAAATATATATATTGTTGCATCAAAATCATAAAATTTGAGGGGAAGAGTGAAAATATAGAGATTTTGTTTGCATTGGACTTAAGTTGTCATCAGATTAAAACAGACTTTTGTAACTATGAGATGTTTTATGTAAGATTCATGGTAACTACAAAACAAGAACCTATAGTAGAAATACCAAAGATAAGGAAAAAGGATTCAAGGATCATCAGTATAGAAAATCAGAAACGAGGAGAGCAAAAGAGGAAGAAAGGAGCAAACATACCATGAAAGAGCCAGAAAACAACAAAATAACAGTGCTAATTCCATCCCTATCAATAGCTCTATGCTGCCTGGAGGAGACCTGCTTAAGCTTTAAGGATGTGTAGACTGTAAACGAAGAAATGGGAAAAAATATTCCATGCAAATGGAAACCAAAAGAAATCACAGATAAGTATACTTTTATCAGACAAAATAAGTGTTAAACCAAAAATTGTAACAGGAGACAACGAAGGTCATTATATAATGATTTAGGACAATATGTCCAAAGGACATAACAATTAAAACACTTATTTACCCAACAGGCTTGTGTATGCATAAGTATATGTAAAGCAATAATATACCATAATAGTAGGTGACTTCAGTACCCCACTTTCAACAATGGACAGATAATCCCGAAAGAAAATCAAGAAACACTAGACTTAACCTACATATTGGACTAGATGGACCCAAAAGACAAACATATACAGAACCTTTCATTCAATAACAGCATAATACACATTCTTCTCAAGGGCACATGGAACATTTTCCAGGATATATCAATTTTTAGGCTACAAACAAGTCTTAACAAATTTAAGAAGCCTGAAATCACACCAAACATCTTTTCTGACCGCAGTAGTATGACATTAGAAATCAATAACAAGAGGAAACCTGGACAATTCAGAAGTATGTGGAGATAAAACAATATTCTCCTGAACAACTAAAGGTTCAAGAACAAAAATCAAAAGGGTAATCAAAAAATATCTTGAGACAACTTAAAATTGCCACACAATATACCAAAACTTACAGGATGCAGCAAAAGCAATTCTAAGAGGGAAGTTTACAGTGACAAATGCCTACATTAAGAAAAAAGAAATATCTAAGGTAATGACCTAACTTTACACATCTAGGAACTAGAAAAAGAACAAACTAAGCCCAAAGTTAGTAGAAAGAAGGAAATAAAGAGCAGAGGAGAAATAAATGAAATAGAGACTTAAAAAGCAATAGGGGAAAAAATCAAAGATTAATAAAGACAGGTTTCTTAAAAAAAAAGACAAAGTGAACAAGTCTTTAGTATACTACAAAAAAGGAGAAGACTCAAAAAAATCAGAAATGAAAGAGACTTTACCAATGATAACACAGAAATACAAAGGAACATATCAAACTACCATGAACAATTACGCATCATCAAATTAGATAACCTAGTAGTCACATAAAGAAATTAGATAAGTTCATAGGGATACGCAACCCACCAGGATTGAATCATGAAGAAATAGAAAATGTGGACAGACCAATTACTAGTAAGGAGACTAAATCAATAGTCAAAAACTTCCCCAAAAAAGAAAAGTCCAGGACCAGATGGCTTCAATGGTGAATATTACTAAACATTTAAATAATCAATACCAATCCTTCTCAAATTCTTCTGCCCAAAATAGAAGGGAATACTTGCAAACTCATTTACAGAGGCTCTGCATTATCTTGATAACCAAGTTAGACAACGATGTTATAAGAAAAGGAAATTACAAGTCAATATCTGTGATGAATATAATGAAAAAATTCTCAACAAAATATTAGTACATGAAATTCAATAGTACACTAAAAGAATCATAGAACATGATCAAGTATTCCTATGATGCCAGGATGGTTCAACATCAGCAAATCAATAAATGTGACAGACCACAATAGCAAAATGAGGTATAAAAATCATACGATTATCTTAATAGATGCAGAAAAGTCAGTTGATAAATTCAACATCTTATCACGATCAAGACTATAAACAATTTAGGGATAGATTGAATGTACTACAACATAATCAGGATGTATATGGTAAGTATACAGCTAATATTATACTCAACAGTGAAAAGCTTAAGGCTTTTTTTTCCCCCTAAGATCAGAAACAAAGCAAGGATACCCACATTCACTACTTTGTTATTTAAAATAATAGTAGAAGTTCTAGCCAGAGAAATTAAGCAAGAAAAATAAATAAAAGGCATCTAAGTAAGAAAGAAAAAAAGTAAATTTACCTCTATTTGAAGATTACGTGATGTTGTATATAGAATATGCTAAAGTACCAAAAACTGTTAGAACTAATCAATAAATTCCATAACATTACAGGATAAAATTTTAACGTCCAAAAATCAGTTTTATTTCTAAATACTAACAACAAAATATTGTAAAGAGAAATGAAAATGTTTTATGATGTATCAAAGAGAATAAAATACTTTGGAATAAATCTAGCCAAGAAGGTGAATTGTCTGAAAACTAAAAAACAATGATGAAAGAAATTGAAGAAGATACAAATAGATAGAAGGACATTTTTTGTTCATGAGTTAAAATAATTAATATTGTTATAAGAGTCATACGACCAAAAAAATCTACTGATTGCATCCTTATCAAAATTCCAATGATGTTATTCATAGAAATAGAGCAACTAATCTTGAAATTTGTATGAAACCATAAGAGACCCTAAATAGCCAAAACAATTCTGATATAGAACATACCTTTTGATTTCAAGCTATATTACAAAGCTATAGTAATAAAAACAGTATGGTATTGACTGACATGAAAACAGACACATAGATCAGTGGAATACAATAGAGACCCAAGGAAGAAACCCATGGATATAGTCAATTAATTTTCAACAAAGGCACCAAGAATACACAGTGGGGAAACATAGTCTCTTCAATAAATGATACTGGGAAAACTGGATATCCACATATAAAAACAAAACCATGAAATTATGCAGCTCCTGGGTGGCTCAGTCTGATACGTGTCCGACTTCGGTTCAGGTCACCATCTCACAGCTCGTGGGTTCAATCCCTGTGTTGGGCTCTCTGCAGATAGCTCAGAGCCTGGAGACTGCTTCAGATTCTGTGTCTCTGTCTCTTTCTCTCTCTGCCCCTCCCCTGCTTGTGCTCTTTCTCAAAAATAAATAAACATTTTAAAAAATAAAATAAATTAAATCAAAAAAAAACCCCATGAAATTAGACCTCTGTCTTACACCATATACAAAAAGCAACTCGAAATGGATTAAATACTTGAACATAAGACCTGAAATCATAAAACTCCCAGAAGAAAACATTGGGCATAAACTCCTTGACACTGACCTTGGCAATGATTTTTTGTATTGATACCTGAAGCAAAGGCAACAATAATAAAACAAACAAAAGTAAAGCACACAAGTGGGGCTACAACAGTCTAAAAAGTATCTGCACAGCAAAGGAAACCATCAAGAACATGCAAAGGTAACCTATGTAATGGAAGAATATATTTACAAAATGTATATCTGATAAAGAATTAATATACAAAGTATACAAGAAACTCATACAATAACAAACTATGCAACAATTTAATAACAACAACACAGTAACTCCTATTAAAAAATGGGCCAAAGACTGGAATATGTATTTTTCTAAAGAAGGCATATAAATGACCAACAGGTACATGAAAAGATATTCAACATAATTAATCATCAGGGAAATGCAAATCAAAACCACAATGAAATACCATTTCGCACGTGTTAGGATATCTATACCAAAAATACAAGAAATAATATATGTTATGGAGAATATGTAGAAAAGGGGTCCCTTGTATACTGTTGGTGGGAATATAAACTGGTACAGCCATTATGGAAAACAAAATGGAGGCTCCTGAAGAAATTAAAAATTAAAAATAGAACTACCATATGATCCAACAATGCTACTTCTAGCTATACCCAAGGAAAAAGAAAACACAATGCCAAAAAGGTAGCTGTTTATTGTAGTAAGTTACATATTTGTTTTGTGTGTTTTTCAGTAAAACATCTGAGAATTGAATTAAATTTAATAAAGTGAAGGTCATTTCTCTTTGACATTGAAATTTTTTTAACATTTATTTATTATTGAAAGTCAAAGAGAGTCAGAGCATGAGCAGGGGAGGGGCAGAGGGAGAGGGAAACATAGAATCTGAAGCAGGCTCCAGGCTCTGAGCTGTCAGCCCAGAGCCCGATGCAGGGCTCGAACTCACAAACTGCAAGATCATGACCTGAGCTGAAGTTGGATGTCTAACTCACTGAGCCACCTAGGCACCCCTTTTTTTAAATAGAGAAATAGAGAGTATCTAGGTTATAATTTTCAGCTTTTTAGATAAATAGTATAGGAAGATAAATATTAGGTGATTTTGATTGTAAATGTCACTTGAAAATGCTAGTGGCATTTGCTAAAAGATTTTTCTGATACTCAAGGAAGCATTTTAATTACATACACACACACACACACACACACACACACACACACACACATGTATTTCTTTGGATTCTCTATGTTCCATAGTGAACTGTAAAATGTTGATGAAAAATTTATTAATTTTAGCTGTTACTTGGTATTTGTTCCATGCATTGGAAGCAAATAAGTTAACACTGCCTCTTTTTCTTAATATAATGCAGAAACTTTCTATAAGAAAATCAGTAAGTTTTAGGAAAGGATGAAAAATACTCTCATTAAAATGGACTATATATGTAAAATTAAAGAGTTTACTTAGAAATGTTTTCATAAATCACTTTATATGTAACCTCTTTCATTTCTCAACTTAGAAACATGGCCATTTGCTACCCATGAACTTATTTGATGTTTTAATATATTCATCATTGACAGGGTTTTGTAACCTCAGCATTTTTCTGTCTCAACCCTAATGAAATTAATAGCATTATGCATATCTATAATTTGAAAATGAATAGAAAATCATTTTTTAGTGAATCTAAAATAGCTTTAAAAAATAAAGTCTATTATTTAAAAAAAATGAGTATCAAGTGGGGACATAAATACAATGCCTAACCAGACTGATCTTTTTTATGCCGTCATTTCTACCCTTGATAACCTTTTCAATGTTAATTTTTGCATCCATTCTTGTGGAATGTTCTTTTAGGAATTAGTTAGGAGATAATAGATTTTCTTCTGAAAGAGTAACCTTTACTTATTTTGCATGTACCAATACCCAAATTCAGGTTTGAGTATTGTGTGGTGTATTTCCATTTTTTAATTTAAATTTTGATAGTTAAAATGCTTACTGATATTTTAGCGTGACAATTAGTAACAGAGAATGGCAAAGAATCTCAAATTATTCGTTGTTATAATTGATTGTTTTTAAAATGTCACATTTCACAGTGAAAATTTGGAATAATAATTTTGCTGCTTGATGTGCTATTTAGCAGAACATAATCAAGTCTAGTTGCATTAGAAGACACAGAAGTCATTCAGATTTGGTTTATGTTGAAAGTTTAAGAAGAGTACTAGAATAATTTCAATGGTAGGGTGAGGAAGTAAAGCTTAATTTGTATGGGAGTGAGATTAACACACAATTTACTTTTTAACTTTTTTTAATATTTATTTTTGAGAGAGAGAGATAGAGAGAGTGTGAGCGGTGGAGGGGCAGAGAGAGAGGGAGACACAGAATCCGAAGAAGGCTCCAGGCTCCGAGCTGTCATCACAGAGCCACCGCGGGGCTTGAGCTCACAAACCATGAGATCATGATCTGAGTTGAAGTCAGATGCTTAACTGAGCCACCCAGGTGCCCCAACACACAATTTAGTTTTGTATTTAAACAAATAAGATACTTTTGCTAAAACATGGGGGAAAATGAGGAAAAATGATTAATGATACTGTGTTACAGATCTGGGTTTATTAAGTGGACTAATAAAAAAATATTTCCATCTCTTTATTTCCAAATCGGCAAACGATTCTGACATGTTCCATAAGAATGTTTCATTCTTTCTCTTTCTTGAGGGGTTTTGATAATGACATAGAGTTTCAATTTCTGGGAAATAGGACAGGATTTGTATGTGTTTGTATGTATATTTCTTTTGTATGTGTTTTTCTTCATTTATTAATTTTAAAGGGAAATACTTCATGATTTACATGAATAATTTTCTGATTTTTCTGATTTTTCCATCTGTGCATGTAACCTGATTTAACTGCCTCCATTCTAAGATTCATGTTTTGTGTCAGTCATTGCCCCTCCCCCACCCTATGACTGCCTTAATATATTTTTTAACTTTTGAAAATTTATGTCCTGAAAAATTATGTTTCTGTTTGGGACATTAATTTCTGGATCAAATGTAACAAATTGAAAATGGATTCTTATTTTCCAATATTTATCAGTATAAAATTTTATTATAATTGTTGAAAATCTTATTTGAAAATTTAATAGTCATTCATTTTTCTATTTGTTTAAAACTTGAATCCCTAGAGAAATGCAATTACTACTAAATTTAGAAGATTAAATTCAGTGAATATTCTGTCTTTATATCATGATCCTTTTGAAGTGAACAGAAGGGTCAACATGTAGCTATTACCAGGATATTTTATCATAATTCTAAAAAATATATTTCTAGATCTCTGTTTTCTCTATAATCTCCACTTTGTTCTTTACCCATTCCAACAGATATATATGTGAGTGGTGTGTGTGTGTGTGTGTGATATAGTTACTCTCATAAAGCATTTACTATGTGCTAGGAATTGTAAGAATGTTGTATGTATTAACTCATTTGATCCACTCAAGGTCTAATGAAGTAGATATGCTTTCCTCTATTTTACATTAATTGACCTGCCCAGGATCATGTGATATCTTTCCATTCAGTGTTTCCGCCATCTTAGTAAGCTGATTATTCTTTTAACATATGTAATGTGAAGCATTCAGACTGGTGCTTGAGGAAGTATCAGCTCCTTTAACAAAAGGATGTAGAATTTCTGCCAGGCTGTATGAGAAATTGGGTCCTGAGGAAGAATAAAACAAATGAATAAAACTACCTGGTGCAAATTTAAGGATATCTTGCTAAAAGAATTCTTAGACATTCTAACAGAGGAAGGCAAGGCTAAAACAATATGCAAAACAATTGACTCAACGGCAACTCCTGGTAAAGATACAAGACCAGGTGCATCACTTTTCCCTAGTGATCACACCCTACTAATACACTATTGGCACACTATAGTCTATATTGATAGTGTATAGTCCAGTCATAGGAAATTTCTTATGTTCAAACATTTTTATTTACCTGATTTAGTTTTTTATCATGATTTAGATGACTAGACTAAACCAGGATCTGGTTGTTTCTTTAAGGTTGGTTCTATTTTTATTTTTTATTTTTATTTTATTTTATTTTATTTATTTATTTATTTTTCAACGTTTATTTATTTTTGGGACAGAGAGAGACAGAGCATGAACGGGGGAGGGGCAGAGAGAGAGGGAGACACAGAATCGGAAACAGGCTCCAGGCTCTGAGCCATCAGCCCAGAGCCCGACGCGGGGCTCAAACTCACGGACCACGAGATCGTGACCTGGCTGAAGTTGGGCGCTTAACCGACTGCGCCACCCAGGCGCCCCAAGGTTGGTTCTATTTTTATAATGTCTCATACAAAGTGTCAGATACCTAAGGCCCTCCGTAAATATTTATTAAATGAATGCATAGCAAATAAATCAGGCAATAAGCCAGGCATTGATATAATCTGCATCACTTTGTTATTTCAAACTAGAAGGTGAGAGTTAAGATCAGTACTCTTGGCTTGATCCTCTTTTCTGATATCATGTATCATTTTTGCATAATTGATCTAATAATATTGATGTTGTTTCACGTAGAAACATTTAGCACAGCGACACTGAACCAAAAACCATGTTACATACTTAAAGATACTGAAAGCACAAAGTTAAATGAGCTCTTATCTTGGAAGATTTTGAAATCTAGAGATGGAGTCAAATACATAAATCAGAAATTACACCGGTGTATCAATGCATAACAGGGTAAGCAGAGCATAAAATGGAAACAAAGAAATAGCATCTAATGAATTCTATATTTCGATGAAAAGATACCAGAAAATTTGGCTGAGTTGAACCCTTTAGGATGTGTGAGAGTAAATTAAGTAAAGATCAAAAGTCAAGACTCAATAGATAGCAAACCCCATGGCTTAATCTGTTAGAATTTCAGCACAACTGAAATGAATGAGACTTGAGTGTGTGAAGGCAAGAAATTATTGCAGAAGACAGTGATCCTGGAAGATCTTAGGCGTTAGCTTGTCTAATTAGTTTGAACTTTTTCCTGGAAGCTACATGGACAGCAGTTGCATTGTCTGAAAATGAAATATTATTTTAAACCTTATAAGGATAATAAATTGCTTAAAATAGTTATTTCATGAGGCAATTAAGTTACTAAAATAGTACTTATTAACCATCAGTGGAAGTGTGAATAATGGCACAAGAATTCCGGTTTTTATTAAAATTTTATCATTCCGTTGAAATCTTACTAATCGAGTATATAATCCTTGAACAATACTAAAAGCATGGTACATCCATGAAATTGAGGATCAGAAAGGTATTATTACCAAACCCAACTTGGGATAAGAATTCTTTTCTGGTGTTATGAGTCAGTAATTTTTCACTAAGATCAAAAACGAGAAAGCTTAGTTAGTAAAGAATCTCTGATAATTTGGGGAATTCAATTCTCTCCTTATATTCATTTTCCAGTTGCTTGCTTCAAAGAATATCTGTTACTTCATAAGCCTGTTTAAAGCATTAATATGCTTAAAACCTACTCATAATAGAATATGTAGATGGCCTCTGAAGCAATCTACCACATTCAAACTCAATATTCATATTAATTTTCTCAAGACTCTTGAACACTTTATAGTGCTAATTATGTCTATTAATGTGTCATTTACTTTGAAATGATATGTATGTTTTCTTCTAAAATAGAAATCCTTAATTTTGCTTAGCAGAGTTCTATTTCAGTAAGCCTTTCTGATCTAATGACTCTGATTTCTCTTGGAAATAATAGGTTTACTTGTACAATGAATAGTAACACATATGTTTAATGCAGATAACTGGCTGCTTATCAAATTGGCTCTAATTAGACATTTTTGCATTATGGGATTAATATGAGTGCTCTTGGGACAGGGCACACAGAGCATGTGAATTTTCTGAGTGAAAATACATTTGTAAAGATGGCATTTTTCATTTCACACTAGCTTTGTACTACTCACCAAATGTTAATGACTACTGATCCACAACTGGATCTTGATAGTAACTGCCTGGCAAACAGATATGAGAGATTTGGGTGGAAAATAACAGATTTTGTGGGATTTGAGAGGAAAAATATTTTAAAAAATGACATTCTATTTTTACATGGTTCTCCTAAATAGATCTATGGAGAGATGGGAAATTTCCCAAGAAAAAGGTTTCAGTGCTAAACTAAATTTATTGGCAGAAAATGACATCTTTTCTAGATTGCTGTTGAACACTAGCATAAAGAGGGCCAGGCTGATCCATCTCTCTGATTCCATCATTTTTTCTCACTCATCCACTTTTTCTTTTATGTATTTGGAGGTTAAACATCAGCTCCCTGATTAAATGTTAGTGACATGAATGAATGTAAGACTAAATCAGTTTCCCAAAAGTTATGCTTTAACTGAAAACAATTCTATCAATTTATAGATCTAAAACATGTCCTTATATCATGTCAGTTCAAGGTTCATTTACACGGTAGCTAAAGAAATATTTCCTGAAAATTTATTTTTACTTAAAAAAAAAAAAACTCCTGTATGTGTAACTTTCCTTTGTGTAAAGCTCCTCTCTCTCATCTTCTTGCATAAAACCACCTTCTTCATCATTATGACTTCGACCAAAATATTCTTGCAATTATCATGTTGTTCCAATATGACATCCAGAGGTAAATGATGAACACTTTATCAGCTATGTATATATAACATGTGTCAAGCCAGCAGGGCAAGTGGCCTAGAAGTCCTAGGACCAGGGCTGCCAGAGTGGTATGGATTGGGGAAACCTCATAGGCAGTATCAATAGCAGGTGTATACAGCACCCATTGAATATCACTCTTTGAAACATTGTACAACTATTTGGCAAGGCCAAAAATCAAACTTAAGAGACTTTATAAAGGGACTCCAAATTTTGACTGTGGGCTTTGAAGCTGTATAAACAGGGAAAACTGACCCTACCTCTGGTGTCATCAGGCATCAGTGCTAATATAATAATAAAACATAGAGAACATTGGGTCTAGTCCTATTTTTTCCCCAACCCAACATCAACCCCACCTGTGGCATAATCCAAGGTCTGGGGTTTAATATCTGGCCCAACTGTTTGATGGGCCATGGTTTGCTATATCTCTGCTTATGGTTGGGAAATCTGTTCCTTACCACTCCCCTCATGACAGGGACTGGGCTAGGATAGGACTGTGGTCCAAACTTTGTAGCCAACCAGAGTGGATTGTTGAACACTGTGCTATAGCTTCTTTCTTTGCCAGAGGTCAATTCCATTCCCGGGATTCCAGCTAATGAGGGATCAATCTCAGAGAAATGCCTCCTTATCAATAAGTAAGATACTATCAATGCAAATTATAAAATACCATATACTATCTATATTGCATACATATGCAGTAACATAATTTAAAAAATAAGCAAGCAGGAAAGAAAGCAATTTGTTTCATATCAGTTGTTAGTTCTTCCATAACCATTTATCAAATAGTCCATTCAAAATAAAATCTATTCATTTTGCCCTGCCCCTCTGTCATATACCAAGTTCCCATATAGGTAGAGAGGTGTTTCTTTGCTTTCTATCATATTCTGTTGGTTCACTGGCCTAACCCGGTGCCAATGCCACAGACTGAAGTTGTTGATAATTTAATTATCCATAGCATATGAAAGAAAACTAAACAATAATGTTCTTCAAAAACTTCTTAAATTATATAAGTTTTATGTATATATGCAGTGTGCAAGCAAAACATTATTATAAAAATTAAAATTCATTAGGGAAAACATGAGGACACTTGCAAGCTTTTCATAGCATTTAATGGCTTATCTCAAATATATAAAATATTATTCTCTAAAACAAATATATAACACAGTATTCTCTAAAACAAAATTGTCCTTTACTCCACTACATTTTAGGTCATAAGTCATTGCCTAGAAAAAACTTATGAGTTGTTAATGTTGTGTGTGAAGAAAGCATCAAAAGATGCTTTGAGATAATTGCATTTATATACAAATTCCATTAAGCAAAACAAATCTGGGAAGTTCAGAACTACAAGTACAAATGGGTCAGAGCAGATTATTTGCTTCTTTAGGAGAAAAAAAATTCTTTATTCTATCTGATAAAATATGTGGTTCTAGAAATAGGAGAAAACGTGGTAAAAGAAAAGTATGTTGTGAAGAAGCTTGGATGAAAGAGAGAATATCAATTGGAAAATTAAGCATGTGACAACTATATATGTGACAGTTTTAATAGGATAGTTATCTTTATAATCAAAAGTTAAATATTGTGATAACCTATTTTGCACTCTTGAAATAATCAAAAACAATTTGTATACTCAGTTCTTTAAGTCACTTAAACACGAGCTGAGCAATCTTGTTGGACTAAGGTGTTAGATAAAGGTAAAATCCTCTCTTGTGTAATATCAGTAGCCAGCTTCAACTGGGATCATAAGTGATATCTAGGACCTCAGTTCAATAGTTCTCATTAACTATTACAATTTAATGGCCTGGATTATAGCAAGAGTGACCTAAATGCTGTCCAAGATTTCTCCTTATGCTCCTCTAATTTATTCTCCAATGGCTTCATAGACATATTTCTAATAAAAAAATACAATGTCACTGCAATAATTGGTGATGACATTTCTTTCCATTACCAAAATAATGAAGTCCAAATTATTTGGTAAAAAATAGTTTACCATATTCTCTGCCTATCTGACCAAAATCATTCCCACCTACTCCCAGTACAACACACACACACACACACACACACACCCTGACTCTGATAAACATCCTATTATCAAGCAATATGGAACTGCGTGAAGTTCCATCATGTACTGGAAATACTGCAGTGAAACAGACAAAAATTTCATCACTTATTCTTTTACATTTTAGTAGAAGAGGCTAACAATAAAACTAAGTAAGGAGAATATATAGTATAATGATATATACTCTACCCGCAAATATGCCAAGCAAGCTCCCACTGCAAGACATTTGCATTTGATGTTCTCTCTGCTTCAAAGGCTCTTAACAGTAGTTAAAATGAGGTGAGCAAGTGGGAAAGTACTGTTGAGAGAACCTCTCCCCATATTCCATCAAGCTTTTATCTAAATTTATTCCTGTTTCAAAATTTGCAAGAGGCAGTCTCTCAAACAGGAAGCTTTCTTTGATATTTACCAAGGTCTGGTAAAGATGGTTTCTAGGAGTTGTAACACAGGTTCTGTATACCTCTATGACAACTGTTAGAGCACACTGTGCTTCATCTATTTCAGTATACATGTTTGTTGAATTATCTATCGCCAACACAGAAAGGCAGTGACTATTTGTGTGACTCAACAATCTAAAAGGCAGTACAGAATGGCAATTAAAAAGTAGAATTCTTGGGGCACCTGGGTGGCTCAGTCGGTTAAGCGTCCGACTTCAACTCAGGTCACGATCTCGCGGTCCGTGGGTTCGAGCCCCGTGTCGAGCTCTGGGCTGATGGCTCAGAGCCTGGAGCCTGCTTCTGATTCTGTGTCTCCCTCTCTCTCTGCCCCTCCCCCGTTCATGCTCTGTCTCTCTCTCTCTCAAAAATAAATAAACATTAAAATAAAAAAACATTAAATAAAATTTACATTAAACATTAAACAAATTTTAAATAAACATTAAAAACATTTTTTTTAAAAAAAAGTAGAATTCTTGGACTCTAATCTCAGATTTTCTATGTGCTGTGGTTGAGAGGGTTAATTAACCTCATTTGTTTCATATTCCTCACCTCTAAATTGAAAATAATTATAATAATATAGCACTTGATGTGGGCCAGGCATTGTTTCAGGAGCATCATACTTATTAGTCCGTTTGTGTTTTTTACCATCCCTCTCTGTAAAATTTGCAGGGGCCTGTAGCATTATTGATTAAATTAGTTAGATTTCAAACATCACTTTAAGTTTCTGGCATCCAGTTCATGTTTATCCAATTGTGTATATATCTGAAGAAAAGTATACGTGAGATAAAGTTACGATATCCCTGAAATTTCTTTACATTCAGAGATCTACTTTTAATCACTTTTCAAGTCAACATCATTTATGCCCATGCTGTATCACACAATATTTTTTTCTTTAAGATAAAGATTGTGGTTCATACAATGTTTCTTAAATAGCGTTCCATGCATACCCTTGGGACTTTCTCTAAGCCCCAGAGATTCATCCTAGCACTTTTTTGATATTATCATAAATTAACGACAGAAGTTTTTCAGAAAATATTAAACACTTCTATTCCTTTCCCAAGTAACCCTTAGGTGGACCATTGATTATGTAAAATATTACAATTGTCCATCATGCCCTAAAGAATAATGACTACATATTTGTACACATGTGAAATTAAACTACTTCTCTTCTGGCTAATAGTAATTGTAGGATATAAAATGATATAAGGGATATAAAAAATAGCATTATTTAGCCAGAGAAATATATGAATTGTTTCTCTATCTCACAAATTTGGCAGTGTTTCTGGAAACGTTAGAAAACAATTAAATTATAGAATGAGTAAATTACTCAATGAAGGAATAAAATATTCCTTTTTTTAATTCCTTTAACTTTTATTCATTTTTGAGAAACAAAGAGAGACAGACTGTGAGCAGGGGAGGGGCAGGGAGAAAGGGAGACACAGAATCCGAAGCAGGCTCCACGCTCTGAGTGGTCAGTACAGGGCCCAATGAGGCGCTCCAACTCACAAACTGTGAGATCATGACCTGAGCCACAGTCAGATGCTTAACCAACTGAGCCATCCACGTGCCCAGGAATAAAATATTCTTAATGGCATTTTAGATCAACCATACATTTTGACCAAAGACCATATCCTCCTTGTCTAAGAAAGCAGCATACACAAAATAACAGGTAGAATTTTCCTAGGGAAATAAGAAAAGCCACAAGCAGCCATGAGCAAATCCAGAATACAAGCAGAATAACTGAAAGTGTCATCTGTGACATAGTACTGGTCCAAGAATTGTTTGTAACCATGTTGAAGATATAAGGGGTTTATTCCAGCATTTAAATCAATCAAGAAAGTATGCCTTTATAATGAAACTCTTGCTATGAAAGTGTAAAGGAAGCTTAACAAATACATTGATACCATCATTTTTGACTAGGACTGATGTTTAGAGAACACATAGAAAACAAATGAATTATAATTTTGTAAAGTTGGATGTTACCAGAATATGAAATCCCTTAAATGGCAGGCATTGATGAATATTATTCATATGCCCTGACTTTTGTTTTTGGTTTTTGTTTTTTTTTTTGATAACAATCATGTGGTATTTCTTGTGAGTCTTTTTGTTAAAGCAAACTCTACCCTCAATGTGGCACTCAAACTCACTACCCTAAGATCAAGAGTCACATGCTCTACCAACAGAGTCAGGCAGGTGCTCCAATCAGAGTTCATTGTAAGAGTTCTTTAATAGATAAATTTATAAGATCTACTGGAGTGAAAGAAAAGGGAAATACCTGGTAGGAATGAAAACTAAGAAGGGTATGAAGAAGGATGCTGAAACATGGAATGGAAATGTAAGAAAATTTGAATAGCAATTCAAGTAGATAACCAAATGGTTTTGGTAGCAACTAGTTGGTGTAGATGTCATTTTTCATCCATAGTGGGCAAATTTTATTAAAATTTGATAAGATACAACATTACTAAACACAGGTCTGATGAATGAACATACAAACAAAAGAAATATACAATAGGATTTACACATGTCACTCTCTCTACTTGAAACTAGTCCGTCAGCAATTGTAAAGAAATATGAATCTATAATGTAATGCGGCAATGGCAATGTGATGTTAACTACACGTGGAAACATAGCTTTGTTTGTGAATCTCTATATCAGAAGGCAGCTTGTGCAAAGCCATGTAAGACAGTCCATGTGAGTAACACAACATCTACTTCAATAGTTACAAAATAACATAAGTTTAATAAAATATAGCTCTGTTATAATCTAAAGTATTTTAAGAAAAGGGTTACCAAGATACACTATAAAAATGAGGATCACAGAAAGTGGTTGTTCTTTTCATGGTTGTGCATCATGCTGAAAGGGGTAATAAATAAAATATATGTTATCAACAATAACATGTGTGTATTAATCTACACAAAAGAAATAAAAATGCCAACACATGGGGCGCCTGGGTGGCGCAGTCGGTTAAGCGTCCGACTTCAGCCAGGTCATGATCTCGCCATCCGGGAGTTCGAGGCCCGCGTCGGGCTCTGGGCTGATGGCTCAGAGCCTGGAGCTTGTTTCCGATTCTGTGTCTCCCTCTCTCTCTGCCCTTCCCCCGTTCATGCTCTGTCTCTCTCTGTCCCAAAAATAAATAAACGTTGAAAAAAAAATTAAAAAAAAAATGCCAACACATTTCTTTGTAATGTAGACTAAATTTCCCAACTGAAAGAGGAACTTAGATTATTTATTCAACATAAAGGAAAGGTCAACATAACCTTCAGAAATGAAATTAGAAAAGTACTTTTGAATTTGACTGAAATACTACAGCAATTGCAAACAGAATAATGATAAATTATGTCTCTTAAATCTAAGTGCTGCAATTATAAGATTCTCAGAACAGTCTTAAATGGTAGATTTAATGTTCTGCTACATAGAAGGCAAAATAAAAGCACTCATCTAGCAAAGCTTTTCCACATTGAATTTCCTTTTCTCTTTTCAAAAACAATTGTCAATAAGAATAGTGATCCCTGAGGATAGTTTGGAAGCATCATAATATCTGAAATGTTTTTTGAATTTCAAAGAAGAAAGGATGGAAAAGAAAATGTGTGTATTTAACACAATGACAAAGTTCTTTGCACCCATTGGAACATCCATCAAAAATTACAGTTTTATCACATATCCATTGGGGTTCGATGTTGGAGAACTGCCTAAACAAATGGGAAAAAATAGACTAAAGATTAGAAAAGATCCACTTCCAAGGAGAATTTGCTTTCCTTAGACTCTGGAAGTAAGAAAACAAAATTGTGACTTAAGTAATAACAGGAATATGTGTTCCAGTAATCAAAAGAAAGCAATATTGGTTATATAAGGATCCTTACGTATAGATGTTATTTAAACACAGATAACAAGAATTTGTCAAAGACATAGATCATTTCATGTTAAAATTTGTCCAAAACTCATCATTGTCAAAATGTTAAATATATATATATATATATATATGTGTGTGTGTGTGTGTGTGTACACACACATGCACACAAACATATATATGATATAAGGCATATGAGTATAACACTCCTCAGGCTTCAAAACATTGTATTTGGAAGAAATGTGTTCAATCAAGGTAGGACTCAGAAAACTTGATCTAAATGCCACACAATATGTAGTACTATGGACAGAATAAAGACATTTTGAGTTGATACACAAGAATTGCTTTCAAAGAGGAATGGAAATTATCTAATCAAACATTTCATTAAAACTATATTTTTCCCCCAACAACAAAAGTATATTATCTTAATCCAGGGATATTTGGTCTCTTGCTCCTCAAAGATGATTAAAAATATTACTTTAGTAGAGTCAAGTTCTATTAAGTTTGTTAATATATAGACCATTATGCAAAGTCTTAAGAAAACTAGATTTTGTCTAATTGCTAGAAAACTGTAATGCTATTTAAAAAACAATTTGGCTACATAGGTTACATTAATATCAAAGGCCAGTAGTTCCCAGATACTTTAGTATATGGAAAGTTATATAGACAATTAAATGTTAGCGAGCCTTTCAAGAATTTTTTTTAAACAGGTGCTAGTTTTACGTGCAGAATTCCCCCTACACGCAGACACACACACACACACACACACACACACAGACACACACACACACAGGGAGAGAGAGAAAGGCTTTCGCTTTTCTTTAATATATCCATTTTCTAATTTTGTTATAGCACAAAATACAAAGAAGAATGAAACAACTAAGCAAAGAAAGAATCACAAAATCACTCCCCAACTATCAAGTAATTAAAATTAATGGAAGCTTTAAAAATAAAGCTGACTCGCTCTTTAAAGGATAGTATTAGAAACTATACAAATCATTTGTAAAAGGCAACATCACTTACTCATATCCTTACATCCTTCCAGATTTCGCTTAGCCAATTTGCTGTTGAGCAGTGTTGCAGTTCAGCTTCATGGGTAACTTTTATGAAGGAGGATCTCTTTAAGTACAATGCTACCAAGCTCCTTTGACTTTACTGTACAGCTCTTTTAGTGATAGTTTATATATTGTAAGCAAAAAACTAAAATTCAATTCAATTGAACAAGTTTTCATTAAGTGTATTTATTAACAACAAATTGTTAAATGCTATATTCAAGGAACTCAGCCTAATCAAAACACACAATCATATATATATATATATTTTTAATTTTTCTTAATGTTTCTTTCTGAGAGACAGAGAAAGACAGCATGAGCAGTAGAGGGTAGAGAGAGAGAGGGAGACCCAGAATCAGAAGCAGGCTCCAGGCTCTGAGCTGTCAACACAGAGCCCGACGTGAGGCTCGAACCCAAGAACCGTGAGATTGTGACCTGAGCCGAAGTTAGACGCTCAGCCGACTGAGCCACCCAGGCGCCCCTCATATTTTTAAATGATATGTCATTCTGCATTCCAGGGAAAAAAAATGTATAAATAATGGTAGGTCGCTAGCATGTCACTGCCTATTATTGACCAATGAAGTATAATTGAATTGATTCCTTGTCTTTTATTCTTTTTTTTTTTAATTTTTTTTTTCAACGTTTATTTATTTTTGGGACAGAGAGAGACAGAGCATGAACAGGGGAGGGGCAGAGAGAGAGGGAGACACAGAATCGGAAACAGGCTCCAGGCTCCGAGCCATCAGCCCAGAGCCCGACGCGGGGCTCGAACTCCCGGACCGCGAGATCGTGACCTGGCTGAAGTCGGACGCTTAACCGACTGCGCCACCCAGGCGCCCCATCCTTGTCTTTTATTCTTAATGACACTGCTTTACAATATTCAAAAGTATAATAAATATTTCTGAAGTTGCATTTTGAAAGTTGATTATATCTTGCAAATTGTTACATTTTACATGACTAGACAGGACTCTCTTCTCATTTGCTATAATTTCTTTTTGGTTCTTTGTAGTTTTTCAGTACCTTTGGGGGGGGTGTTATATTATTTGATCTTCCTTTCCTAATGATTTTTCTATAGTTTCTAAAAATATTTTTTCTTTTTTGCAAAATTTTTTGACACATAAAATTTCAAAGAATTTTTCAAACAAGTAAATGGAGTTCCAAGTGCAATAATCATAAACAGTTACTATTCTTTTATCATCTATTTTCATCACCATTGGATAATCAACAGGTACAGTTTTCACGATATTTCCTTCAAATTTATCTAGTTTTCATTATTTGGAGAACTTACGTTGAAACCATACTTGGCTGTGTGTGGTACAGAACATATTAAGACACATGCAAAAATAGCATTCTTCTCAGAGCTAGAACAGACAATCCAAAAATTTGTATGGGACCACAAAAGACCCTAAATAGTCAATGTAATGTTGAAAAAGAAAACAAAAGCTGGAGGCATCAAAATCCCGGATTTTAGCCTGTACTACAAAACTGTAATCATCAAGACAGCATGGTATTGGCACAAAAACAGACACATAGACCAATGGAATAGAATAGGGAACCCAGAATTGTACCCACCAATATATAGCCAACTAATCTTCGACAAAGCAGGAAAGAGTATCCCATGGAAAAAAAGATGGTATCTTTAGCAAATGGTGTTGGGAGAACTGGACAGCAACATGCAGAAGAATAAACTGGACCACTTACTTACACCATACACAAAAATAAACTCAAAATGGATTGAAGACCTAAATGTGAGACAGGAAACCATCAAAATCCTGGAAGAGAAAACAGGCAACAACCCCTTTGACCTTGGCAGCAGCAACTTCTTACTTGACACATCTCTGAAAGCAAGGGAAATAAAAGCAAAAATGAACTATTGGGACCTCATCAAGATAAAAAGCTTCTGCACAACACAGGAAACAATCTACAAAACTAAAAGTCAACCAACAGAATGGGAGAAGATATTTGCAAATGACAGACAAAGGATTAGTATTCAAAATCCATAAAGAATTTATCAAACTCAACACCCGAAAAACAAATAATCCAGTGAAGAAAGGGGCAGAAGACACGGATAGACACTTTTCCAAAGAAAACATCCAGATGGCTAACAGACACGTGAAAAGATGCTCAACATCACTCCTCATCAGGGAAGTACAAATCAAAGTCACATTGAGATACCACCTCACACTGGTCAGAGTGGCTATAATTAACAACTCAGGAAACAACAGATATTGGCGAGGATACAGAGAAAGGAGAACCCTCTTGCACTGTTGGATGGGAATGCAGACTGGTGCAGCCACTCTGGAAAACAGTGTGAAGGTTCCTCAAAAAATTAAAAATAGAACTACCCTACAATCCAACAATAGAACTATGAGGAATTTATCCAAATGATACAAGACTGCTTATTCATAGGGGCACATGTACCCCAATCTTTATAGCAGGACTATCACCAATAACCAAATTATGGGAAAAGCCCAAATGTTCATCAACTGATGAATGAATAAAGAGGTAATATATATATATATATATATATATATATATATATATATACACACACAATGGAATACTACTTGGCAATTAAAAAGAATGGAATCTTGCCATTTGCAACACTGTGCAACTGGAGGGTATTATGCTAAGTGAAATAAGTCAGTCAGAGAAAGACAGATATCATATATTTTCACTCATATGTGGAAGTTGAGAAACCTAACAGAAGACCATGGGGAAAGAGAAAGAAAAAAAAATTGTTACAAACAGAAAGGGAGGCAAGCCATAAGAAATTCTTACAGAGAACAAACTGAAGGTTTATGAGGGTGGGGAGTGGGGAAAATAGGTGATGGGCATTGAGGAGGGCACTTGTTGGGATGAGCACTGGGTGTTGTATGTAAGCAATGAGTCACAGGAATGTACTCCCAAAGCCAAGAGCACACACTGTATATAGTATATGTTAGCTAACTTAACAATAAATTATATATATATATATATATATATATATATATATCTGACATTGCAACCTCCTATATTCCCTTTGTATCTATAAAATATTTTGCATGTTTGTATATATATATATATATATATATATAGAGAGAGAGAGAGAGAGAGAGAGAGAATAATAGAACTGGAGCAAATAGACCAGTGTGATCTGAATATGTAGTGTATAAAAAGAAGATTATAGACAGAAATAGCACTTTCCATGTTCTAAGTACAATTTAAGTGTTTTACCTATATTAATTCATGTAATTACTATAACAGCTCTACAAGAAAAATGCAATGGCATCCCTGTTTTGGAGATGAAGAAACCAAGGCCCAGGGCTGTAGAATAACCTGTCCAAATTCTCACAGATAGGTACGCATCAGAGATGTGCCTTGGTGCAGACAGCCAGGTTCCAGAACTTGAGCTCCCCAAAACCAGATAGTACTACCTTTCAGGAGATACGTATGGAAAACAAAAATAGAGGCTTTTGAAGTCCAACTTAAAGAATAGGAAACTATAGCTACATTAGCAAAAATTTGTAAACAAGAACATCACCTTGTGATATCTTTGTACAAAAACAACTCTATTGGATAAGATTTTGATGAGAATATATAACGTGTTTAGAGAACTCAAGATAGTGATTAAACAACTGGTGAAGACAAGCAAATAAATAAATCAGATACTTTAGTTTAAGGAAATAAAATTCTGGCCTAGCCTTGGGATAATGTCAGAGGGAATAATTTTAAAGAACTGTGTTTGTGTGTGTGTGTGTGTGTGTGTGTGCATGTAAGCTTTTGAAATAATCTCATTTTCTCCAAGGGACTGGAGACAAATGGATTTTTTGTGTGTTTTCCAAAAAAGAGGTCATATGCAAAGCAACTTTAGACAGCTGATTAGAAATTATAATGAGGTAGATATAGTATACATGTACACAATTTTAAGTAAGAAAGGAGATTTTTTTCTCCTTTAATAACAAGCTATAAATGCTAGAGGGGATGAGAATTGAAGGTCACAGGATAGATTTATTTATAGCACTTTCTTAAAGTAGGAAATAGTTTGGACAAAGTTCCCGGGTAAGAACAGCTCTGAAAATTGTCTTTAAAGAGGCAAAGTGTTTCTGAAGTAAGTTTGTCCTTTTGGATTTGAACATACTGATTCTTGCAATGAATTGTTATGTCAGCACTTCATCTACCCCAAAGGAAAAGCATGATAAATCTGCATTATGCTTTGAGGAAAGAGCATTACCAAGCTCTAGTATTAGCTTTCAAACCAGCTATTTCTAGTAACAGGTCAGATTTACCCATTGGCAATTCTGCCACACATGCATAGATTCACATTTTACGCTGAATGGGCTGTATTTTTTGAATACACCTATTACTTGAGCACATATTACAGCATTTATTTTCAACATTTACGAATTAATATGGATTTACTGTGTAATTTTTTTCCTGATTGAGATATATAATTAAGTTCAAATATTATCTGGATGTAAAGTGTTTTAATGATGTGAAGCAAATCTTTTTATTTTTTTTTTCTGAAACAAGTCTTTTTAAGCAAGAAACAGTATCAGGAGTTACCTCTGCATTGAATCTATATAATATTATTATTATTGTCATTATTTATTAATTTAAATTCTTTTAGGAATTTGTCTTCTTGTACATTTATTTTGATTTTAACAACGAATCAAAGCAAATCGTAGAATTTCTCCCTTATGATTTTGTTTTTGTCTGCTTTGAAATAGAAACCAAATCATCACCCTCAGGAACATGTCATAGTTTATGGAACCAAAGATATTAAAATATCTAATTTAGAATATGACCTTGATTATTTTTTTGGCATAACTTGATTTTTCCAGTAAAGAGAACCATTTCTATTCAAACCATATTAGCTTTGGCTATCCAAAGCTGAAAACAATTAATAGGAAGAGTTAGCCCTCATTGACTGTTTGGACGTAACTGGGAAGCTCAAGAAAAAGGAGTACTTTCTCAGATTTTTCATCTTTCCCTCCTTTGTGTCTCTGATTTACTTCTGCAAGACTTTGAAAGAGGTGTCATGTTTCTGGAGCACAAGTAGCTCAGTTACTTAGAGAGGAATGGAGAAATGGAAGAAATGAACTAAAGTATATTTGCCATTTTGTCTCCCTGTAGAACAAAGTTAAAAAGATATAGTAAAAATGCTGAAGCAAGGATTAAAACTTTTACCAAAGCCCGTCTTCCCATCCCCGTGTTTATCTCTCCATACTGTGCTGTAAGTAACTTTCTACATATCAGGAAGTTCAGTTTATTGACCATTGTCATAATCAGTAACCATCAGAGATATTGAGCACCTTGGAAGGTTTAAGATTCTATTCTGTGCCCTGAAAAAATAAAGTGATGTGAAGTATGAACATTTCCTCAATAAAAGATAATAAGTTAAGGGAAACCTACAAGAAATTATTTAAAGTTTCATAGGATAAGAATAAAATGAGTGGTATGTCATATTAAATCAGCCACATTCATGTGAATGCTATTGGAATTATTTGAGAAGAAAGCACAAGATACCCCTGTTTATGGAGACTGGGATGAACTAATTCTCATTCTTACCACCACCCACAATCCCTGTTTTTTTCCTTGTCTCAGCAAAGAAAATAGGGAAGAATGAAGAAAAGTGTGTGATTTCTGAGGATTGGGGGCAAATAAATGGGCATCTCTGAGCCTTTATGTCTTAAAGAGAGTCATTTTTCTTTTCTTTTTTTTTAAGTTTATTTATTTATTTTGAGAGGTGGGGAGGGATAGAGAGAGAGGTCAAAAAAATGAATTCCAAGCAGGCTCCATGCTGTCAGCACAGAGCTGGTTACAGGATTCAAACTCACAAACCATGATGACATCATGATCTGAGCCCACCAGGTGGCCCTGCTTTGAGGACTTTAAACTGTATTATGTGAATATAGTAATGCTTTTGGAATAGGATCCCCTAAAATTGGACAACTCCCTTTGTGGATTTGTCCTAAATCCTCTGGCTATGAGTTAAATAACAACTCCTCCAAAGATGTTAATTTGTGTATCACACAAACATCTTCTCCGTGGTGTAGTATCCAGAATTTAAATTTTAGGAGAGTCTTGCCAAGTAGACAGTCAAACTCTCAAGGATAGAGACCATTCCTTATGCATGTTTGAATCCTATAATCCAGTACAAAATCTAACACCTCATAGAGGATCAACATACACTAATAAAGCCCACTATTAAAAGTGACACTGTGCCCACCAGGAACACACCATTAGTCAGACAAACTAAAATTTGTCAGCTTAGTATAGCAAGAGGAAATGGACCTCAGGATAACCATGGAGCATGTCAAAAGGGTATTAGAAAAGAATATTTCTAGGATTCGGAGGATTAGAGTAAATCATAGGATTATCTTTGAATGAACTGATGAACTTTACCTGTGAAAGACAGCAAGGTTAGAATTTATAGTCAGATAGTCTAGCAGATTACAGTTACATTGACATAGCCAGGGAATAATGGATTGATTCTAAAAATGTCCAGATGCTTCTTTTCCTCTTATGATTTGGCCATGTGACTTACTTTGGTCAAGGGAACATTGATAAACGTGACAATCCAGGGTTTGGAGAGAGTCTGTGCCTTGGAGCTTACTCTCTTTTTGTTGGAAGATCCATTGCTAGGTAAACAAGCTAGTCAGTCAGATGCTCCAGGGGAGCATGCAGGTCATTCTGGATTAGCACCCCCCCCCCCGACTGAGTTGGTGATGGGCTGCACACAAATGAGCAAACTCAACTGAAACTGGAAGTACCATCCGGATGAGCCCAACCCAAATTGCTGACTCCTGGAATTGTGTTCTAAATAAATATTTATTGTTTTAAATTACTAAGTTCTGTAGTGGTTTTATGTCTCAAAACCCAAATGACAAATTGTTAATAGAAGATGAGCCAATTTAGCCAGTCTGTTCATCTCCATTCAAGTGAGCAATCATTCATTAATTATGTTAAATACAAGAGATGAGGACTTTTTCGTGAATAGCTGTCCACCTTGGTTGCCTCAAGGTTGCTCAGTCCTTCTGAACTACCCTGAAAAGACAACCCTTTTTTCAATGGATTAGAACCTCCAAATGATACCTTATACTGAATGACAGTGAAAGCCAGTGAAGTGAAAAGACACCATCCCTCCCCACCCCCATCCCAGTACTTGTCCTTGAATAGGGAAAATGGAGTCAGCCCACAAGGGAATAAACTCACTCTCCCACATAGTACATACTCTACAAAAACACAGTGCTAACAAGAGTAGATCATTTGGGAGACTTAGGACTATTTTAGTCTGGCCTCGAAAATATTCTTGGCCATCTGTGTCCACATATTTTAGTGGTTTTTTTTTTTCTATGAGAAAACTCAATAAAAGTAATTCAAAAGTTTGTATTACTTGTAAATGAAAAATAATTTGGAGTAACTCAATACAAGTGTGTCAGCTTAATTACAAGCAGGAGGTGTGTACCATTTCGGTAAAGCACTGGCCCTATTGACGACATTGTTATAAAGCAGTGTTTTAAGTCCATATTTTGTCATGGCTATAATTTAACAGTTTAGAAGCAAAATTAATGTGTTGTGTTTCCCTTTGATTAATACAGCACATTTTATTCAAAGTGGCTTGCTATTCCTTTTTGTTTCTGCCAAAAAGACCTGGTAGACACTGACAAGGAAATAGAACATTGTGTGGGCCAAATTTCTGACATTCATTTCCCTCAGACATTAATTTAGTACAAAGGAGAATAATCTGCTGTTCACAAAGAAGAAAAAAAAATACCAACACATTTGAAGCCAAATCCTTTCACTTAAAGGTTATATGACTGAACATAATTTTCTCAGGAGGGAATTTTGTTGTTTGAAATGTCTAAGACAAGAATCATCACAAGAGAGAGTTAGCTGCATCTTGTCTATTGTAGGTCTTTGGGTAGTTAAGGGCATGGAATAAAGGAAAAAATTCCATCTGTTTGGAATCAGAATCAATTTTTGACACAAGCTGTCAAAAAAAAAAAAAAAAAGGCAGAGAGAGAAGCCGAATACCCCAGAGGGGAATATAACGTTGCTAAACCAGTTTGATGGAAAATTAGAAATTATACCTGTATTTAATTAAATCTGGGCCAGAGGAGACTACCGGTTCAGGTCTTTGAAACAAAGTTAGAAATAAATAGACCTTTACCATCAGAGATTATCAAAGTGTTTTTTGAAGGTGAATTACAAAGACAAAGAGAAAAAGAGATGTTGAATATTTTTATAAAGTAATGTTTAAATTCAATCTATTAAAACTTCTTTTTTAACTAAAAAGTAGAGGTTGAACATGACTAGAGGCATTTTAAATTAATAACAGATGTGGTAGCGAAGAACTGGTATAAACTACTGAGGAAAATTGAATGAAGGGCTGAGGGTACTTACATTAGAAAATTATGTGTTTTTTAATAGTTAAAAAATAGCAAATCCTTATACAATATTGTCCAAAACAAAACAAAAGAAATGTGAAAATGTTTTTATCTAATATACACAAATACATATATAAAATAGAGAATTGTTCTTCATTTTCCCAGATACCAGAACAAATGTACTTATGTTTAAAAAAAAGATGTATGGTTATAAACCTATTTTCTACAGAATTTGGATTTTAGAAGAATACATTATGTTTTAATCTGAGGGGGTAAATAAAGTTCTCTTAATTACAACCATTCTTTTACATCCAGACTCTGCAAGGAAGAGTAGATTAAACATGTACTCCTGAGCTAGAGTGCCCAGATTCAAATCTCTCTGTCTGCCAATTTATCCACATTTTTTAAGCTTTCTAAACCTTAATTGAGTGAAATGATCCACCTTATCTCACGGGCTGGTTGCGAGAATTAAATGTGACAAGATGTATAAAATGTTTAGCATGGTGCCTGCTTAAAATTTTTTTTAAAGTACTAATATGGGATGATAAAGACAGTTTACCTTTTATTCCAGTGAAAGCAATACAAGATCCAAAGACTTTCTATCAATGGAGGGTTTATCTTAAGTCTGATTTATTTAGTCATTTTAGAATAATAGGAAGATGCTTTTCCACAATTCAATTAACTTTTCAGATTCTCAGTAGGGCTGCCTTTTAAAAGACATATAATCTGACAATGGAAGTTTCTGACCTAAGCAATGAGAAGGATGGTATAAGGAGGACATAGGCACATCTGTGGACCATTGTTTTTAGAGATTGTTACTAAATATTAGGCAATAAGGTGAATATTAGATGGGTATTAAAGATCTGAGTGGGGATATTAAGAATGTAGCTAAAGCAAAAGCTGTAATTCAGGGAAAATTTTAGGATGGAGATAAAAATTTGAGAGCAACATATATAGTTAGATAGTAGTTAGAAAATGTTTTTTTTTTTAATGATCCATGTCTTTAAATATCTCCTTCTTACCTTGTTTTTTGACTAAATCTTGAATTCTTTAAGACTCAAGACATATTTTCACTCCTTTGGGAGCTCTACATTCCCAGAGTAGCCTGAATTAAGTTCTCCTCTTATATATACTATATGCACAGCTACCTATTATTATAACATCACTTTTTATTGTGATTATCTTTTTTTTAGGATTTATTTGATTTTTTAGAAAGATAGAGCATGTGTGTGAGTGGTAGAGGGTCAAAGGGCGAGAGAGAGAGACCTAAGCAGGCTCCATGCCCAGCTCAGAGCTTGAGAAGTCTGATGTGGGGCTCGATCCTTCCACCCTGGGATCATGACCTGAGCCGAAATCAAGAGTCAGACACTCAGCCGACTAAGCCACCCAGGTGCCCCTCTTCTGGCAGACTGAGAGTTCCCAGAAAGAAGAACTTATATTTTATCCCTCTTTGTAGGCCCAGTGCTTAGAGAAGGTGGTTGGCAGATTTAAGACTGAATTTAAGACTGAAGATAGCAGTGTAATATAATTAGAAAAAAACTTTCATGTGATTTAATTAAACAGTTTATTGTGGGTAAACAGCATTATGCAGAACTGATAGAAAGGGGCTCAACTTTGAATAAGGGTAAAGGGTGTGAAAATTTGTCTGAAGAGTATGAAATTCTACACAATTTTGATCAACCGACTTGAATTTTGCAAAATGGTTCTTATAGCTTAATGGAGGATGGACTGCATTGAACCAAAGGTGGTAAGTTACTTTGAGAAATGGCTAAAGTTGTCAAAAGATATGGATGCTGTTGCACTGGGGATGAAGTTCTACATCCCAGCAGGGAAAGAATCTGGGGATCCATATGCATGGCAATTGAGGCATTTACTTTGGGAGATTGTAGAATGAGAACAATCAGCCACGGACTGATCTACATAAAACTATTTAAATGTTATGCAAATATAATTTTAAATAAAGCCCCTGGAATATAATGAAAAGAGAAGCTAGAGAAAGAAGAGAATGGCCAAAAGACAGTTTTACCACAAAAGGAAGAGAGTTTCAAGGAGAAAGAAGTAAATTAATTAATTAATTCTCAGATCGATGAAAACATAAAGAACCAAATTATCTATTGAAATTAGCAATAAGATGGTCAGTGAAATTCTTAGAAAGAAGATTTCTGGGGGCACCTGGGTAGCTTAGTCAGTTTTGTTCAACTCTTGGTTTCGGCTCAGGTCACGATCTCACGGTTCCTGGTTCCTGAGATAGAGTCCCACATCAGGCTCCGTGCAGGCAGTGAGGAGCCTTCTTGGGATTCTCTCTCTCCCTCTCTTTCTGCCCCTCTTCCATGCTTTGCACACTCTCTCCCTCTCAAAATAAACATTTTTTTAAGAAGATGTCTGTAGTAATGAACTAAGGGTGAATGAGAAGACTGAGAAAGGAAGAAAACGCCATTAGAAGGACAAGGAAAAGAGAGATGTGTGTGGCATTAGCTGAGGGCAAAAGGCTTACTAAAGGTTTCTGTTTTTTTGTGTGTTTAATGATAGGAATGATATGAGCATGTTATTTTCCAAAGGGAAAGATCTGTCAGAATCATTTACCACTGTTTTGGATGCTCTCTATGTTACATTTAGTGACAAAAATAAAAATGTTCATGATTATACTTTACCTGAGCTTTGGGCTTCCTCTGGGAAATGAGTAGCTCATTTTTGCCATTACTATATATTGAGGAAATTTCAAAATTTGATGTTTATAAAATAATTGTCTCTGTGTCTCTGGGTATCGGGAATGATAGCTGTTTGGATTAATGGGGCATCTGCTTTATAGTTAATTCTATGTATTCTTTTTCATCACTCCCTAGATAAAACCTGCTTTTTTTTTTTTTTTTTTTTTTTTTTTTTTTTTTTTATACTCTGAGGTGGTTAATGCAATGAAACACTTCTTGGAACTGAAGAAAAACAAATTTTATTTCAAATGTGTTAACACTCTGTAATCCATAAAATAGTTACAAAACAAACTATTTAGAAGAGTGTAATCCATTAGCCAGACTAATTAGTCGATTGTAGCCAAGGGCTATTCCAGAGCAATATCTATCTAACTGTCTGTGCAATCCCTGTAGCTACTTTTGAGTACTCCTGATATAGTAGCTTAAACAAATCCCTTCTCACAAATATTTATGTATGTTAAGATGTTCTAAGAACTTACAAAAGAAAAAAAAAACTTCCACCATTCAAACTAAAATATAAAGCCAATATATAGGGGCACCTGTGTGGTTCGGTCGGTTAACCAACTCACTCTTGATTTTGGCTCAAGTCATGATCTCACGGTTCATGGGTTCTTGAGTTCGAGTCCCACATTGGGCTCTGCGCTGATGGTGTGGGGCCTGCTTGGGATTCTCTATGTCCCTCTGTCTCTGCCCCCCCACCAAATAAATGAACATTAAAAAATAAAAATAAAATAAAATAAAATAAATGAAATAAAATAAAATAGAAAGACAATATAAATGTAAAATCCCATATAATTAGTGTGACAAAATAAAGGCTATTCTAATAACAAGACAATAGATAATCTTTTACTATATACTTACATACAACACAGTCATTTCGACTGAATAAACAATAAAATCAGGTCTGTGTTTTGTGTGAATCTGTGTGTGCAAATATGAGAGCGTATAATAATTACGATTTATAACTTTACTAATTTATAAGGAATCAGCACTGGGAATGAGAGGGTTCCTCCTTTGCCAAGTGTAGTGGTGGCTGTCAATATGTAAGTTTTTCAGGAGATTTTGGAGAAGAGTGGAATCGGTCTGAGTAACAAAACCAGGAAACAAGTAAGTTTGCAGTGGGAGAGTTCAAGAGGAAGTATATGGCCACTGAGAGAAACACTGGCTAGTGAATTCAGAAGGGGTCAAAAAACAGGAAAACTTGATCCATAACGCAGCCATGAGTATTTGGGTTGGCAATGACACCTGGGCCATTGGGGACTGATATGCTGAGCACTTGGAAAACAGAAATGCCTGAGGTCCATTTATTGGCATATGTGACACCATAACAGAATTGGAATGGGTAAATAAAGAGAATGGTTATGTAGACACATTCATACAGTTTTTTGAAAGTGTGCATTTTATTCAAATGATACCATTCAAAGGTTGACAATGAACAAGTCATATGATTGTATTTTATTTTCAATTTGTAACAATGTGGCTTGTTTGTCTTTTGCTCTGTTAATTGGACTAATATTAAGATGGATTCCAGGGCAAATATGCATTGAGTGGGTCCCAGTTTCCTCCCTGATTGAGCGTCTTTTATTAGTGTCCCAGAGCATTTGAAACAAATGTAAATACTGCTTATGTGAGTTACAAGAGCCCAGTGATCAGGCCCTGCTTCTTGTAAGATGAAATTGTTTTGAAATTGTCATTCTTCTCTTTCCTACTTGGGAGTGAATATAAGTACTCTATGATCTTGGTGACTTTTCATATATATTTTTATTCATCTAAAATAACACTTACTAGAGCTCCTTTCTACCTGGTAGATGGCATGCTGCCCTGTTCACGAATCATTGAATAAAGGCAATAAGATCTTTATTTTCAAGCCAATAATATCTTTAAATATATAGAGATCATTTACTATAATGTCCTGTACTTACTCTGTACTATATCTCTAATTTAGTAATGATCTTCACATTTCTTCTCATTAGACTCTGAGGGATGTTTTTCTCTCTCTGGTATCTCAGTAACAATAGAAATGCCCATAACTATAATAACTGGTTGATAAATATTATAGATTAAATGGTCAAAGAGTTGCACTAAATGCCTACAAATAAATTCTTTTGGTAGGAACTTCTACTTTGTTATGGTACCAAAAGAGAGTTCTGTCTTTCTTTAAAACTTAGAACAGTTTTAAGACTTCACTAAGTACTTCATTGAAGCATTTTACTGCAACAAATTATGAAAAATATATAAATATTAATAACTAATATTTCACATCAATTGGGAATAAACTATCAGACTGTAGCATTATTATTCTCTACAGCCCTATGACATATGTTCTATTTATATCCTCATGTCCATGTTACATTTGAGATATTTAAACAGACATATTGCACAAGATCACTTGACAAGTGACTGGTAGAAGGGAGATGCAACCCCTGTCAGTTTACCTCTGAATCTTTTACTGTTAACTGCTTTTCTAGGCTGCACCTCATGATTTTCCCTAAGGAGGTCAAAAATATTTAATAAACAATGGTGTATTTATCCTAGAAAAATGTAAAAATACTATTCATTAACTCATGCAATGACTGTCTATTGACTGTGTGTTCAATGTACAGGGTATGCTGTATACTGGGATATAGTAAAACCAAGAATAGATAAGCTCTACCCCTTGAAGCTGACTGTTCAGGACCAGAGCCATTGTAACATGATGACTAACATTGTTGGCTCTGGGAAAGCTAGCCCAAGCCCATCACTCCGTTCCATGACCTTGGGCTAATAACTTAACCTCTCCTTTCTTTGGTTTTCTTATCTGTTAAAACTATCATTCTATGGGATTAAGTGAGTTGATCCATATAAAATGCTTAGTACAGAGAATTTCACATAGCAAACACTGACTTCATTTTGGTAGGAGGCTCAGACTATAAACAAATAATGATGCTAAACAATTTAAGTGCTCTAGAAAAAGGGAGCAAGGTCATATGTGAGTATTGCCTGAATAACCTGTCCTGGTCTTGGGATAAAGGTGGCAAGGTACAACATCTATGGGGTGAAAAATTAGTCCAGGAAAACCAGCCTATGCTTGTATGGATAAAATGTGTTATTGTGACTACGACCATAAAGAAAGAGAGCAAGATTTCGTATGAGAAAAGAATAAATTCTCTAGGGATCCTTGAACAATGGATGACCTTAGACCAACCCATTTCAGAAAGGTATTCAATCAAGACTTGACCTCTCCCTTGAGTCCACACCAATATGAAACTTTGAGGTTAAATAAAAAATGGAGAGATAAATGCAAGTAACATCCTGTTCTAAAACTCTCTAGATAATAGACCTTCCATACCTGGTTATAGCTATATCAATTTATTTTCCTGTCTCTTTCAGTTTTGAAGTTATTATATAAACTAGAAATAAGAGAACAAAAAGATACAATATGAAAACAAAAGAGTAAACAAAGCAAAAACTATGAAAAATCACTTTCATTCTTTGTTTGCATATTGTTCCCATTATCTAAGGAAATTAAGATCTGTTGATTATGCCCTCTGAGACAAGATTTTTTTCAGTTCAATTGACATCAGTAAACATGCTGATGCTTACACTGTCATTTCATAATGATAAAGAAAAATTATAAGTTATTATAAACTATTTTAAACTAAACTAAAAACTAATTACATAGAAACTCATTATGTAGTCAAAGAATACCAATTCACTTATAACCTGGCTATTCCAAAATTGTTGGAAGAATTGATAAATTTACCCACAGTAATTGAGACAGATTTCCTGACATTTTATGTTTTCTATGCCTTTAGAAGTTGTTAAGGGACCTACATCAAGGTCAGAAACTACTTTTTAAAAACTTAACTTTATGTATGTAATATTCAGAATACTTAATAATCGGTACTATAATAAAATATGTAAATCAACATATAAATAATAATTATAAAATATCTTCTTTTCTTGCTGAAGTCATTCAAACTGCATATTTAAAAAGTAATTAACATATAACTTAAATTGTAGTGCAAATTAATCAATGGATTCTAATAATTTCTACTCATTACCGGTTTATACAAATGTGTTGTGACCCTTTGCTGTGATAGAGCTATCACTGTGCCATGACATAAAGAACCATATTAATCCCTTTGAAGACTTTATCTCACCATGAAATAATATCATTAGTGACAGAGTATTTGGTAGCATAGTGAATTCACGGCTTATCCTCCTTATTCCCATCTTATCCTCCTACCTCTCCATTCTTGCTTTCTTCTCTCACTATATATAGGTCACACTTGTAGTGAGGGTGAAGCGCATTCAGACCAGATGGGGAAGAAGTCGGGAGAGCGCTCTAGTGAGGTGTGTAGGAATATACTGAGCTAGTTGCTGTACCTAGGAGTTTGACTCTTAGCCTGATTCCACCAAGGGAGTGAGAAATGGCTGTGCTCCTTGCATAGACCAACCAGTGAACAGTTGGTTAAACACACATAGGCAGCTGTTAGCTGATGTCCTCTTATTAAACCAGAGTAAAAAAAGAGGAAGAAAAAAAGGGAGAAGGTACTAAAAAAATTTAAACAGTGATTACCGACAGGCTGAGCCTATACGCAAGGGCTCCTTTAAGGTAATCAGTTCAGGACAAGTTGAAAGAGCCAACAGGGCAAGGGGAGTTGAGGAGCTGGTGAGAGGC
Source organism: Lynx rufus (assembly GCF_022079265.1). Classification (NCBI taxonomy): domain Eukaryota; kingdom Metazoa; phylum Chordata; class Mammalia; order Carnivora; family Felidae; genus Lynx; species Lynx rufus. The sequence goes on along the minus strand of NW_025814845.1, from coordinate 26,194,897 downwards.
TCCTTGGCCTTGTATGGAGATGGGGGAAACAGAGGAGGGTCACGGTGTCATACCATCAAGACATGCTGAGGTGTGTACCCTGATGATGAGTTAAATGGACAGTTTACCTTCCTCAAGACCTTATCACAAGGAGACAAAATGGCCCCCCTTTCCATTTTCCCATGCCAACTACCACAAAGGGATAGTTTCCAAAAACAAAAATAAACTGCAAACTTATCTAAGGAATGAACAGTCTCTATGCAACCAATTTTTAATATCCTTCGGTTCTCTGCAGTCACGGCGTGAGACCAGATAAGGTTAGGCATTTCTGTGTGTGTGTGTGTGTGTGTGTGTGTGTGTGTGGTGTGTGTGTGTGTGTGTGTGCACGCGCGCTTGTAGGGCTAGGGAGGGATATGCAATAAGTCTTCCTCTGCTCTGTGGAACAGCTTCCTTCCTTATCCAAGAACTTCTAAACTCTAAACATAGAGACTTCTCTTTACATCTGAAATAATTAAAATATCTATATCAACCTCACCCTACCTTCAACAGACATACACACCAAAATCGGTGCTCCATTTTCTAAACTTAATTGCAGAACAAGTTCTGTATGCTAGATAAATCCTATCTACTAGAATGCACATTATTAAATGATTTTACCACTCATTGCAATTACTGTTATACTATTGACCGACCATGACCCATGTAATGCAGCTCAATCTTAGGCTACTCACTGCACCTGTGACTGTGTGAATGGACTCTTATGTAGGCTTCATGTTAATTACATTTTGTTTGGCCTGTGTTTGGGGTTCCCTATTTGTTTCAGTCTTGGAATAATGCTGAAGTTATCCCTCTGCTGGTAATTTGCCCCATTACTGTCATGTACTTTGTAATTTAAGATGGTGCTGTTATAGATGCTTGATATTTCCTGCCTTGTATTGCTTTGTCAGCAGAGTACACATTTGACCTATGTATAATCATTCTGTCCTTGCTAAATTGTGTCTCAAATAATTGAAAACATGTGTGTCTAAGAGGTGACTAGAATTAGCTTTATTCTCCAGAAACATTTTAATGTAATTGATTTTAAGAGCCTTGTCAAGGTGGACATATTAAGTTATTTTACCTAATTGCTATTATAGAGATTCAGTTTCCTTTTGGAATATGTTGATGGATTTTCATATTTCCTCTATGTGACATTTTTTATCATTGTTATCTGTATCATCATTTATCATTGAATATTAAAGAAGTAGAAATCTGTTTTGGAATTTGTAAAAGTTAAAATACTAACTATGGTTTATAATTATGTTATGAGATGTAAAAAAGAAAGAAACAGGCATAGAATTTCAAAATGTTAACTCTAATTTAATAGCTAAAATGAATTTTATTGAAAATAAACACATATGTTTATATTGTGTGTATTTAAATGGTATACCAAACAGAATTTATGTTTGCATGAAAGTTGGGTTTTAAATAGTAGTTTTAGAAGTTGCTCGTGATTATAGACTATTTGAAATTTGGGAGAAGTTTCACAGTAGGAAAACACTAAATAAAATCTTATGCAAACATGTCTGTGTTTCAAAGTTTAAACTGCTTTAACTACAAGAGTAAGTCATCTCTGGGATTTCCTGATGTAAAATGCTGATCCTGGTAAGAAATGTTTTTTAAAAGTTTCCTAACTATGTTAAGCAATGAAAAAGATGAAGCAAGATAGTTAATAATGGCCTTTCCAACAACGTGGAGTTTTGATTTCATCCTGAGGGAAATGTGGGGTCATCGAGGGGTTTTGACTTTCACATCATTCATATCTCTTTCAAGATCTCTTTCACCTCCTCAGAAGCATCTTCCCTGGCCACCTGATCTCAATTAAAGATCCTGTAATTCCCCACCTTCTTGTCCTCCCTTGTTTTTATTCTTAGTACTGCTACTGCTTGTGATTAATTTATGTATATTTTATATCTGTTTGTTTAATATCTAACTTCCTCAGTTTCCCATTAGAAAGCTTCATATCAGCAAGAACTTTATTTTCTTATTTTTCTTGTTATTGTTATTCACTCAAATATTCCCAGAGCCTGCAGCCGTACCTAGAAAATAGGCATTTTTGAATGAATGAATACTAGTATAATGAACATGTGAACTTCATATGATTAGTAACAGTTCATGTATCTGAAAAACACAAGGAAACTTGACCTAACCAGAAAGTGGATAAAACCTGAAGGATGGATGCAATAGTGAAATATTAGTCTCAAATACAAAAGGTATAGATTTATTCTCTGTTTAAATGCTTTACAAATATTGAGGAGTGCCCTTGCCTTTCTCATAGCATTTATTTACTATTAATTACATGTTAATCTGATTTCTTTGGTGATTTGATTTCCAGGCTTACATCAAGTTAGAAAAGCAGAATATTAGAGAAACAGAAAAATGATTCACTTTGCAGCCAGAGCAACATTTTTTTTAGTGTTTATTTATTTGTGAAGAGTGGTAGAGAGAGGAGAATCCTAAGCAAGCTCCATGCTGTCAGTGCAGAGCCCAACATGGATTCTAGGTGTGTGTGTGTGTGTGTGTGTGTGTGTGTGTGTGTGTGTGTGTTTAAGTTGAAAAATATCCTATAATTCATCTGGAACAATTTCTGAAAATATCTGGCAAGAATTGTGTCACATACCTATGTTTATGCTTACACCAATTATTGGCAATGGGAGTAAGATTACCAGGTTTGGTTTATATACATCAGGATTCACTACATGGGGCTAGACAGGTGCTTAGCCTATTCTGAAGGAAAGTTTCACTTGTGTGATGGTAAACAGATTGGGTTTCTGTTGGCAAGAGAGATATGGGTGTGGCTATTAAGTAGCAAACAATTGTATCTGAAAGACACAGACTGTGGCAAATATGAGTGTCTTTGTAATGTGATAATGCACATCTTTATCAATTTCTTCATAATTTTTATTATAGCAATGACCCTCCTCCTAGAAAATTAATCAACACTTTTGACTTCTGGAATACAGACTCCAGGATTCTTTTTGTACAATAATGAAGGAGAAAAACATATGGCACAGCATACTTATCCTTACATAAGTAAGGCTGCTGGGTGCCCAGGGATTTTAAATATATATATATATATATATATATATATATATATATATATGTATTACATATACATATATGTACAAATACACACATATACATATATGTATTTATTCCACTGCAGAAAGCTGGCCAATAAATAATAAGAATTTATTCCATCATCAACCCAGTTTTTCTTTTCTCAAAGGCCAATGATTAAAATATTTACAGATTATTTTACCAAATGTACAGGATTATGTCTTAGCTTTAACAGCAATGCTCTTTAATGATTTTGATCTCATAACTATTAGTAGGATTAGGGAAGTACTTAAATAAAATTAAAATGAAGACATTAGATTATAAATTCACTAAGTTAATAAGCATTAGAATGAAAACATGCTGAAACTATGCTTGGGCAATGTGCATATGTGGATATAGCAGTTTAATGTCTGATCCATTGCTCTGATCCTGATAATTACCAATAGGATGATAAAATCTTTGTTTCCTAAAGTAGTAGGTGAGATGTTGTAAAGTATGTTTCCCAGAACCTTGGGATTCCTTGGAGTTCTCTAAAATTGGCCTTGGAGAGTAAAATTAGGGAATCAATAAAGTGGGACTCTAGAGAACTTCCAAAACTCTATTCACTGAGGCAAATCAGACTTTCTTGGTATATACAGAGAAACATGTAAGTGTTAAGACAGAAGGAATGAAGTGAGGAGGGAGAAATCAGGGAGAGGTTGAGGGATTTTTTTTTTTAAGAATGAGAACTTTTGGTTCTTGATCCATCCTTTTGTGACAAATATCTAAGTATTGGTTAGCCAGGCATATATATAGATACAATATATCTAGAGAGTATTTTCTAAGTCAGTTTTCCTAGAATAGAGATTTGCACACTGTATTGAGAAGTACTCTTTGGAATAGCACTTTCAAGAAGTGAAGGAAGCAACACGGGGCAGAGAGAAATGTTGAAGCGCAATGCAGTCATAACAAAGGCCCTAGCAGATTGCTCTGGAAGTTTTGGAGCTGGAATTGTCCTTTGGAAGTATCTTATTGAGGTAAGGTCTAGACCTTTATTCTCCCATCTCTACTTGATGCAGGCTGCTTCTGGGCAGGTGCCCTTAAAGGCAGCTCTTTAAGCTGAGAGAAAGCCTTTGGTCAGCAACAGCCCAGGCAGCTGGGGAAGGAGTGTCTTGGTCCTGAATCTGGAATCTGGGCAGGGGCATACATCCCAGAATTCACTGCATTGGTTATTAGACTTGATTACCTGCTCAGAAAACAGAACGGGCTACTCCACTACCCCACCTCCTTACACATGCATATTTGCACACTTTCTTCTCTCTGTTTCTCCCTAGGAAACGTGGCGGGGAAACTCAGGCTTACTATTTGAAATGGAGTAGAATGGTGATTGCAGAAATATAGAGGGGAGAACAAAGAGTAATTTTCAGCTTTCATTTTCAAATTGACATTGGAGAAATCGTCCTGAGAGACAAAGGCTCTCTTTGCTTCGCATGATCTGGGATTTTTTTTCTTCCTCAACAGAAATACCCTGAAAGTCTCCAGTTTATGTCACGGTAATAAGACAGCTTTTTTCCCACCTGCCCAGACCCAAGGAAGATCCCATTGGCTTGGGATGAGAGGAAAGATCAAAAGGGAAATCAACAAATCAGAGGCTAAAGTGCTGCTCTGGGTAAGTATTTTACGTCTGTCTCTCTAGCTGACCACGGGGCAGCGGAATGGAGTGGAGATAGATCCTGTTGACAGGTTGGGCTTCTAGAACATAGAGAAGCTATGTGCTGCTTCTCTTCTACATTCATGGGAGGCAGAAGTTCCTGAGAACCCTGTTTCCATGGGAAAAATAATATACTTTGATACTTGATATACCTAAATTGGTGGGCTAGAGGCAGCCTCATAGAGTTCCTCCCCAAAGGATGTTGGAACACCAAACTCTACTTATGTGGCTAAACATGGCATAAATATGATACTGAGACCAGACTAACATAGTCAGGGCTTGAATCTTTAACAAAGTGATACCACCGGTAAATGAATCATAGATTGCATGAGTAGGGACCATTATGCCTTAGAAATGCTAGTGTGGAGCCATGGCCATGTTCAATGGGGTTTAAAGTATGTCTCAATGGAAACGTACACTGAAGAAGCACAGATGTCTTGCCACAAAACTATTTTTTGTTCATTTTTTTAATGCTTATTTATTTTTGAAAGAGAGAGAGAGAGAGAGAAAGCAGGGGATGGGAAGAGAGAGAGGGAGACACAGAATCCAAAGCAGGTTCCAGGCTCTGAGCTGTCAGCACAGAGCCTGACACAGGGCTAAAACTGATGAACTGGGACAGCATGACCTGAGCTGAAGTTGGGCACTCAACTGACTGAGCCACCCAAACACTCCCCCTCAAAACCATTCTTCGAAAAATTCTTATAATTTAGATGTCAGGGTTACAAACCAGAGAGATAAAGTACTGATCGATAGAAGCATGAAAATACAGTACAAACATTTATTTTTCATTTTATGTTTTAGAGAGAGAGAGAGAGTGCACAGGCAGGGTAGAAGAGGAGAGAGAGAGAGAGAGAGAGAGAGAGAGAGAGAGAAAGCCAAGGAGATTTCACACTCAGTGCGGAGCCTGATGCAGGCTTGATCCCATGACCCTGGGATCATGGTCTGAGCAGAAATCAACAATTCAATGCTCAACTGAGGCACCCAGGCACCCCAAGAAAATATAGTATAAATGTAATTTTACAATCTCAGAAAGCTGAAATTTTTAAAAATTTTAAAGATTGTTTCTACCACTATGCAAAATGGTTACACAAGATAAAGATGAGACTAAAATTTTGAAAACTAAAGACACTTATATCTATTGCAAACCTGAGAGAAAAGCTTGAAAATATTGTAGCCCATATATGGTGAAGTAACTACAGCAACAAAAACAAAGGATCAGAATGCTAGAAGAAAGCAAAGACACCAGAAGCAGAGAATTAGCAATGATTACAGTAACACTAAGAGATAGAATCATTTCAACATAAAATTGGAGTTAATTAGGATTGAATGTGGACTCTACCTAGTGATATGTGAAAAGTGATATCTACGTGAAAGGCATTTTTGAAGTCCCAGGGCCAGAAAAATATGCCTTGTTAATAAGGAAACTTTTGGCCTTATTACTGTGAGAAAAAATTTTGAAGACTTAGAATCTGACCAAAAATGTTACTGGTAGTCTTTTTGGTGACTGTTGAGTGTCAGTTAGTGTGTCCTCCTAGGATAATCTGACTGTATGGGGTTTTGTACTCCTGTTTCTTTCTAATACGTCTCTTTGGTGTGGATGTTAAATGGTGGAAAACTGGTAATGTAAATAAAAATGCGAATAAATATATTTCATTGAAACAAAATGTTTACCATGTAGAAAATATAACCCCAAATAGTACATTTTATTACCTTATGTTCCTGATATTAACCAGCTTTGTATCTATTAGCAAATTCATTTCAGTGTACCTTGTGTGTGTGTGTGTGTGTGTGTGTGTGTGTGTGTGTTATTCGCATTCTCTTTGAATCAGTTGTCACATCTTAATGGCTAACTCTTTAATGTGTTGACTCATTGCCATAGGTTCAGTTTATATTTGTAGGAAATGTCATGATTCTGCACTTTGAAAATCATGGTTTCCCCTTCCATGTTCACTTCACCTGGAAAATTACTCTCAGATTCTTGAATTAAAGTCTCAATCATGTGCTAGGCAAAATGTTCCTTTTTTTTTAAATCCCACAAATTTCTTAAACATATTTTCTTAAGAAGCAAGCAATACTTGCAAGCCAGCCTGGAGTTCTCTAAGCAATTCTTTGAGTATTTGGAACACCTGATTTCACGGAGAAGCTACATGTGTTAAAACATCTTGGTTCTTGACAGAGAAGAGAATTTGGAACAGCTGACCTAATTCTATCACATAGGTCTAATAGTGCCAATTTAAATGTTGAATCATACTAATATAAGGTTTTAGGATTAAAATGCAAGAGGCCTGGTTAAATTTGAAATTCAGAAAAATAACCAATACCTTTTTTCTAGTATAAGTATATCCCATGCAATATTTGGGACATACACCTGTTTACCTATTCTAAAATAGCATTTATTTTACCAAATATTCAAATTTAAATAGCATGCTACACGCTTAGTTGCTAAACCTGGCAACTCTACCCAGTTATGAAGTAATACAAGGTGGATGGAGCTGGCTTGCAGTTTAGTTTAAAATAAGCAGCAAAATCTACAGAGACACAGAACGTCTTTATAATTGAACTATTGCCTAAGCCACATCTATTATTTAATAAATACGGTACCTGAATATTGAACCGCCGTAGCCTGTGTTTTGGAGCTTCAGGTAGCTAAGTGCCTCTGGCCATGCTGCCTGTATTGAGTATGTGCCCCAGCAGTCTCCATTAACTGATGAGTCCATTCAGGCCACTACAACAAAGTACCATAGACTGGGTGGCCTATAAATAGTAGAAATGTATTCCTTTTAGGTGTGGAGGCTGGCAGTCTGAGAGGAGGGTGTCACTGTGGTCAGGGGCTCGTGAGAGTCCTCTTCCAGGCTTGTTTTTGTTTGGTTGATTGGATGTTTTTTTGTTTTGTTTTGTTTTATTTCATTTTGTTTTTTAAAGAGAGATTACATGTCCTGAACCCACTCATACAGACTTCTCTGTGTATCCACACAAGATGGAAAATGAACAAGAGAGCTCCCCGGGGTCCTTTTTATAATCCCGTTCATGAGGGATCCAGCCTCCTGACCTAATCATCTCCGAAAGGCCCACCTTCAAGTACCATTACATAGGTAAAATATGAACTTTGGAAGGACCCAAACATGCAGCCCATCACACTTAGACCCCCCGCCCCAAACCTGAAACTGACACTCTTCTGGCCTTCATTTATTCTTCTTGCAATTGCTCCCCCCACAGTCATCTTTGTCTTTGCTGAGGCTACCTATACCTGCAAGTGGCCTGAGGTCCTCATCTTTGCTTAAAGTTCAACATATACCCTTGTAGCATTGGCTCCCAATCTTATCAGAACATTGGAATCACCTGGTGAGCTTTAGGACACTATTGACGCCTGTCCCTTCATGAACAATTCTGATATAAGTGGTTTGGAAAGCCTCCAGGTATCGCTAATGTGAAGCCAAAATTGAGAATGTCCAGCTGATACTGACGCTACTGCTCTAGGGCACCACTGCTCTATTGCAATAGCCACTGAGCTGTGGGTAAAGCCAAAGTCAACAGACTTGGTAACCCAAAATTTAAAATATCTTTTCTACACTTCAATTCAATTGTAAAAACCTCATCAACCTGGTCTGTACATAGTACCAAGGTGAAAATGCACCATCCTCCGCAAAAATCCAAGTTCCAGGTCAAATATCCAACCTCACTTAAAGCCTTTTTTTTTTTAATTTTTAAATTTTTATTATTTTACAAACTCATCAGTTTAACCCCCTGTGAAAATAATCACCTCATTTTTACTTTTATTGCTTTAGTGTTGGGATTATTTAGAACCCTTAATAAATATAATCTCTCTTCCTTTTCCAGTTCTGAATACATTGAAGAATAACACACAGAAAGGGCATATCGGGAACAAAGTATAATTTTTGACAAATACCAAGTTAAAGGATTTGATTTAACGCTGTACTTGGCCCATGCCTGCTGGCCTACCTCAGTTATTAGGTTGGTACATTAGCTTCTTGTATTAAAGGCTAAATTAAAAGTCAGTTTTAATTAGGGGATTGATTGATGCAAATCAAAGAAAATCATATTAGATCACCAGAGTAGTAGTCTGAGTAAAAGAAGTTAGTTGGGTGATCTTATTGCATTACTAATCAGTGTTTGACAGCTTAATGGGTCCATTTCCACATGAATCCTAGAAATGTCAAGTTAACTAGAGTACTCATTTAACCCGAATGGTCTGCTTACTCTCTTATTCACCCTATTAGATGTTAGCTTTTAAAGGAGTGGAATTATTTATATTTACTTCCAGCACCCCAGCTAGATTAATGACAGTAAATATCAGTTGAATTAATGGTAATGCAATATGATAAATGCCACCACTAAGTTAGAGACAGAAGGACACCTCTATGATCTCATATGTTTTAGAAAACTCTAAGACACAGAAATGTGGAAGAGCCTTCCCAAGAACAGGTACAATCTTACATAAATGAAGAACAAAGAGTATGATTACTCCTTTAGAAGGTTTCAAAGAGTAGACCTGGAGATCAATACATATGATCCTGTGAGATATGGCTGGAGCCAATGTATGAAGTAGCTGCTACCCATCCTAAGGGACCTGAGTATTCCTCAAGCAAATGTTATATAAACAGCTGCTCAATTTCCAAAAGGAAAAATGTATATGTGCTTATATTTATTACCCTGGTGGGCTTTTAAAAAATATACAACACAATAAATTACACTGCCAAGGCTTGATCCTGCTCTGATTGATAGCTGCATATAAAACCACAGATTTACAAACATCTCCTTGATCTCTGATGTTTGCCTATAAGCAACCTGGATTAAAAAAAATCCCTCTTGTTAGAAGCTTTAGATCTCTCTTGCTTTCTTAAGGCAATAAAATAATAATAATAATAATAATAATAATAATAATAATAAACAAAAGTTCTTATGATATATCTAAGAGCTGGCTAGACAAAGTAGAGAGCCTATGAAGTTTGAGTACAAACCTAGCTTTGCCTTTAACTTTCTGAAGTACTTCATCTCTTTGTGTATCAATTCCTTCATCTGCAAAGTGGGGTTATAATAGTCTTTACCTCATAGACTTGTAAAGAATACATGAGTCAGTCTGTGTTAAGTACTTCTTTTAGAGACTGGCAGAGAATAAACATGGCATAAAGGATATTTGGTATTAATGACAACGGCATTTTCTATAGACTATCTACTTACAATAAGCTTATTCTAATATTTACTTACATTTCCCATACAATGGACCTTGTTCAGTCAATATTTATGTCCTCAACTTTGAATCTAAGAATCTCCAGGTTTTGATAGAAATTTAAATTATGATTTTATACTCTGTTTGCAAAAGTATTTGATAACAGAAGGCCAGTTAGCCAAAGTCTGGAAATGGAAGGCTGTTGTTCATCTAGGAAAAAACTAGTACTTTCCTACATTCGGAAGCCATTTACATTCAGGAAGTGTTCGGTCCATGGAAGGCTGAGTCAGATGTTATGTGTTCAGAGCATGATAAGGACTGGATTTGTTTAGCCGTCTCTCTTGGCCTGCCATGTAGAAACCTCACAGTATCGAATGCATATGATTAGTTGAGAATTGGAACAAAAACAGTATCTCAAAAAATAATAGTAAACTCTATGAGCTTTACTATAGATATCTTGTGCCTCATGCACGAAATCGTAAAAAGAATATTTGTGTTATATGACATTATAGATAATTTTTGCAGAAGATTGGTAAGATTCTCAAATACTATTTTCACTTGAATTGCCACGAAATTCAGTACAAAAGTATCTTATATCTACATTGACATATAATTAATTATATAGATATAGATATGATAAAAATACATAGAAAGTGATTTATGTTATTCTTGATATATCAGCCTTTTAACTTATATTATTTTTAGAATCATTTTCTTATTTTTTAAAAATGTTTTTTAATGTTTATTTTTGAGAAAGGGAGAGAGAGACAGAGCATGAGCAGGGGAGGAGCAGAGAGAGAGAGGTAGACACAGAATCTGAAGAAGGCTCCAGGATGAGCTGTCAGCACAGAGCCTGACGTGGGGTCAAACTCACAAACCTTGAGATCATGACCTGAGCCAAAGTCGGGCACTTAACTGACTGAGCCATTCAGGTGCTCCTAGAATCCTTTTTAAAGAAAAGGGAAATAAACCCTTTTGATTTGATTGAGATTTGTTTATTAATTGACTAAAATGGAAGTATTATTTCTACATTTGACTTGTATTTTTCAATACTACTATTATGAATGAGTATCCTTTTGGTCTAAGATTTTTTTTTTTTTAAATCAGATGAATTTTTGTTTGGAGATAAAAAACAAAAAACATGTCTAAATGTCATGGATAATTCACATTATAAGTTGTATTTTAATATCCATTGTTTTTATCTCTGAATTTGGAATGGACCTAGAGGATTCTGTGAGATTATTTAAAATATGCTTGGGAGTATTCTATGTAAATTAAGAACTGCAAACATATTAAAATCATCATGACTTTCTAGTTTTTTCATAACAATTTTGTGTAAGTACCATATGTCAGAATAAATGCAGTCTTCGAAGAAGATAGCATTTGAAATTGTTTTTCTCATAAACATATTTTGTATTTGAGAATAGGAATGTATTGACTGACACAGACATGGGCCAACAGAACATTCTTAGGAGTGTTTTCATTTTCATTAAATGTCGCTTTAGGCTAATGCAAATTTTGCATAATTCTGGAGGGGAAATAACAATTCTTGAGTGTAAAAGCAAACAGGTATATATATGGTTTTTGAGCAAAAGCAGAAGTAGAAACAAATAGGATTGCTTTAAAATAATTGCTTACAATTCAAAACACAGCAACTTTCTTTCAGTTCTTTTGAAAGTCCACATACATTGTGCCTTTCTTACTCCTCTAAGCCCATTCCTCAGTGGGGAGCTTACAGACGCTCTTAGTAACCTCGTTAGTACTCTTTCATGTTATGATTTGCTGACTAACGTGATCTTAAGGCGGAAAGTGTGTGGTAAACAAGGGATTTTCTCTCTGCACTCGGAAATACTTCTAAAGATCTTCTGGTGAACACGTCTAAGTTTCAGGCATTCGCTAGCCAAATGCCATCTGTTTTGACATATAAAATTCTCTACAAACCCTGAGAGGGATGTAATGAAGGAATTTGATTCTTATTTTTCATAACCTTTTAAGGTATTTTTAAGGGTCGTCTGATTTTAAAAAAATGAATATCCTTAAAAAGAGACTAATTGGTTTTTCACCATATTATGAATTCACAAAAGAATATCGACTTAATTTGTCTTAAAATCCCTTTAAGAAAAGAATATAGGGGAGCCTGGGTGGCTCAGTTGGTTAAGCATCTGTCTTCAGCTCAGATCATGATCTCGCAGTTCATGAGTTCTAGCCCCGAGTCAGGATCTGTGCTGATAGCTTGGAGCCAGGAGCCTGGAGCCTGCTTTGGATTCTCTCTCTCTCTCTCTCTCTCTCTCTCTCTCTCTCTGCCCCTCCCCCACTCACATTCTGTCTCTCTCTCTCTCAAAAAAATAAATGAACATTAACAAAATTAAAAAAGAAAAGAATATAAATATATTATAAACTAAAATATTAGCATTCAGTGTTGCAAAGGTTAAGAACATTCTTTGTTGTTAACTTGATTCTTATAATCGTATGATTACAACGGTGGTTTTTAAAGCAATCACTTGTGACAAAAATTAAGACTGGACACTTCAAGGAAACATAGGTAGTGGCTCTGCTTTAAACACATTCATCTTCTTATTTTTTAATTTATTTTTTTATTTTACTGTTTATTTTTGAGAGAGAGTGAAGGCACATGGGAGAGGGGCAGATTTGGAGAGAGACAGAGGAACCAAAGCAGACTCCACACTGCCAGCACAGAGCCAGAGGGCTTGAACTCAGGAGCCATGAGACCATGACCTGAGACAAAGTTGGACGCTTAACTAACTGAGCCACCTAGCTACCCCATCTTATGATGTTTTTTTGCGAGATATTATACAAATCAACACTTCAAAACAAATAATTTAATGTGTTGATCACAACATTAATGATTTTAATACAACTATTTTAGCTCCTTACCCCATACCTAATTGTTGCCAAAGTTAATATTCCCTGTAGTGTATCATGGAACAAATGTGCCAATGATGGAAGTAAAAATACAAAAAATAGCAAAGATGCTTCCCCTGTGGTAGACAACGTCTAAGATGACTCTCAGAATTCCAGCCCCCTGGTATAATAAATATGATGGCTTATCTCTCACTTGACTAGGCTCTAATCAATTTTGAATTAAAGGAAGATTATCTGAGGATACCTGACCTAATCAGATGTGCCTTTTTAAAGAAGTTCTAGAGAAGTCAGAGAATGGAAGTGTGAGAGGGTCTGTGGAGAGGGCCATGTGTCAAGGAACCCTGGGGAACACCATAAAGGGTTGAGAGCGATCTTTGGATGACAGTCGAAAAGGAAAGAGCACCTAATTCTACAGCAGCATGAAGCTCAATTCTGCTAACAACCACAGGAGCTTGAAAAAGATGCTGCACTCCAGAAAGGACCAGCCAACCAACACCTTGACTTCAATTTTTTTCCTCCTAATGCAAAGGCCTCAGGTCAGCTAAACTTCTCTGACAGAAACCATGAGATAATAAATAGGTGTTGCTTCAGATGTAGTTTGTTAGGCAGCAATAGAAAACTAGTAGCATACGGGAGCTAGGATGAGGGTTGGACAAGAAGAGAGGTATGGAGGCTTATTATGGCTAAAATTCTGAACCCATTTTAGAAATTATTTTCAAGTGGTAAGCACACCCCAAACTGTAATTCACTGAACAGTCCTACCTTTTTATCCTCTCCTATTTACTATTTTACTATAGAGAGCTATGGAAATAGCTTCAAGAATTCTTCAAAAATATTGAATTTACCCATTGACTGTTCATCTGTTTGTTAGATGTTATTGACTCTATAGGAATTAATAAGTGTAATCACTCTGAGGTATCACTACAACCTCATAAATAAAAATAACAACTATAAAAATGGAATTATTTGAAGACACTTGTTAAAGTCATTATTAGGATTATAGTAGTATATTTGAGAATGATGTTCTGATTAAAGATATAGATCCATGGATTTCAGACTGCCTAACTAGTCCCCACAATTATGTCAGCCAATTTATGGTAACATATACCACAATATGTAGATATGTATCTCCTACTATATGTATAATGTATGTATGTATATTATATATGTATGCATATTATATGTGTATGTAAATATCTATGTATATTATATGTCTATGTATATATATATATATTTATATATAAAACCTCCTACTTGTTTTTCATCAAACCTTCATCTTCTGTCCTATCTTTTCATGTATCTTTACCTTCTGATTTTCAAAAAAGTCATCCTAAATTGCTTATGAAAAAGTTTTACCTTATTCTCTTTAAAACAAATCATACATGACTATATGTCTCTAAGACCCTTCTGGCTTCCCATCTATTTGATTTTGATGGCAAACTTACTAAAAGAGACCTAGATTTTTGCTCTTCATAGCATGGCTCATACACATAACATCATTTTACCTGGGTGCTTCCTGGACATGTACATTGTCCAGGCCCATCCAGACAAAGTCAAAATCTTTATTTTACAAGGGGCATACTATGATGGTCATTTTATATGTCAAAGTCTTTATTTAACTATGTCCTATGGCAATTCACATGCACACTAAAGTTTGAAACTACCAGGAAGATTACTTACTGACCTCTGCTCCTCAGCACCCTAAATTCTATATCCACCAATCTTCTCTAACACAGTTCCCCAAGTTATCAATTAAGATTCAAAATTTAAATTTCCATGTAAGGGGATCTGTGTGGCTCAGTTGGTTGAGTGACCGACTCTTGGTATCTATACAAGTAATCATCTCATGGTTCATGGGATTGAGTCCTACATTGGGCTCTGCATCGACAGCATGGAGCCTGCTTGGGATTCTCTCTCTCCCTCTCTCTCTCCCCATCCCTCTCTCTCTCTCTCTGTCAAAATAAATAAATATATTTATTTTTATTTTTTTAAAAAAATTTCATATATATTTATTTCTGAGAGGGGGAGACAGAGTGCAAGTAGGGAAGGGGCAGAGAGAGAGAGGGTGAGAGAGAATGTGAAGCAGGTTCCAGGCTCTGGGCCATCAGCAAAAACCCTGATATGGGGCTCAAACCCATGAACCGTGAGATCATGACCTGAGCTGAAGTCAGGCTCTTAATCCAAAGAGCCTCTCAGGCACCCCAAAATAAAATATTATTTTTTAAAAATTCAACACGAACATTCAGTCCATATATTCAATTGCTTAAGTTACATTTTATTACCAAACATACTTCCAGAGCCCTTTTTTCACGTACTCAGAATCACTGAACAATATCATCTTTCTAAATCTTAAGTTTTCACCTGTATAAGGGGTTTGTCCAAAATCTATTTCAATATCTAGGTGCAGGTCAAAATAGAAAAGTGAAGAAAAAGGAAAATGAGGAAATTTCTGTGTCCCAAAACCCCAGTGTGTAAAATATTTATAGATGAAAGTAAAGGTCAATTATATCAAATTCTGGTAAAAATTTCAGTAAAATAAAGACCAAGAGCTGACTCTTGGATGTCCTATCATAGGTCATTGCTGATCCCAATAAGATAAAAATTTCAAAGGAGATATGAACGCAGAATCTTACAGGAATGACTCAAGAAGGCAGGCATGTATATAGGCAGATATTTAGGGGAGTTTTACTCTAAAGAATAGATGATAGAGTTGGAATGGGTGGTGGGAGGGATCTAAGGAGGATTTTTCAAGACAGAAGATATTATAATCTGCTCTTATTCTTAAATGTTTATTTTATTAGTGTGTGTGTGTGTGTGTGTGTGTGTGAGAGAGAGAGAGAGAGAGAGAGAGAGAGAGAAAGAAAGAGAGAAAGAGCCAGCAGGGTAGTGGCATAGAGAAAGGGATAGAGAGAATCCCAAGCAGACTCCATGTTCAGCACAGAGCCTGACATGGGGCTCAATCTCAAGACCTGAGATCATGACCTGAACCTATATCAAGAGACGGGTGGTTAACTGACTGAGCCACCCAGTCTCCCCTAACCTTCTCTTATTCTTATTGAGAGCTGTTTGCGATGCATGAAAGAGTGGATCATTGCCAAATCAATGTTATTGATGCCATGATCGTTGGCCATTGCACTAAGAAGCAGTAAGACATTGAAAGGAGGGAAAGCAAAAATTATGGGTACCGATGTAGGCAGTTGTTAGATAATGTAATGTAAGAATATGAAAGTTCACTTCTGCGAAGTTCTATTTTCTCAGTGAAATAAGGAGCAAGATAATCATCAGAGAGAGAAGAAAAGAGAGCAAGTGATTTAGAGCAAGGAAAGCTATGAAATAGCTGCCTGAGAGAAGTTAATATATATGTAAGATACACTGGACGAAGGTTGGAAAAGAAAGGGCATACTACGTTACCATCATTAATATCTGCAATTTTAAATTAAATTATAAATGTTTAAAATATGTTACTTTGATAGATCTTAAACATTTATATTAGAGAATGTTAAACACAATTTTGGAATAGAACATAACTTGTAACACTCTAAGATTGTACATTTCAATGTAAAATTTCTTTTGTATATCTTTAAAACAAGAATATGCCTGATTTTATTGAATTTTCAGTGCCTTATCGAAGAACATTTAAAACTAACTGCTCTTATGGGCAGCACGCCAAGCCACTTACATTTGTTGACTCATTCATAGCTAGCTGAAACTCTGAATCCTAACTATCCCCAGCGGTACAAGTTTAATCATTTGGATCACTGCTTGCTCTGGAAACAAACTGAGCAGAAATTGAAATGATCATCCTCCTAAAACCAAGAAACAGTCTCATGACCTATTTTAGGTTTCCTGGCTAAACTGCACTAGACTTCATTCTAAACTCAGACCATGCTCTCCAAACACAGTGATGTCCGGTGCATTTTGGAAGTTTCACATGGCCTGCAACTACTGCTTCTAAAAGAGAAAGAAAGGCTGTGGTGTCATTACTCCCCCACCCCATAGGTTTATTTATTCTTCTCAACAGGTAGAAGCATTTCATTCAGTATTTATTGAACATATCCTGTGGGCACAATACCAGGAAACTGATGATAGTAAATGAGCCAGATTATATTGTTAGCAAGCAGATGTTCCAGCATTATTTGTCACCTGTGACTAGTGGGGTGCTTGACTTTAGCTGATGTGTGAAAATTCAGCAAAGCAGCTGGAATCCTTTATGTGACTGTGTGTGAGCTTTTTGCAAGGATGTTAGTAAAAATGTAGTTCATTAGAGATTGGTTTCCTGGTGTACAAATTCAGAAACTCATAACCTCAAATATCAGAGCTCTGTTTTCATCAATAATACTAAAGACGTCCTTAGATGTTATGGGAAATATTTATGTCTTATTTTCTCTTTACCACCACCTCTCTCCTGAAAATGAGTTTTACCCAACACACAGATGAGCTTACAAAATGAAACCTGAGGTGAAGCTAGGTTACCGCTGTAAGTGTCAAATGAATTTTTCTGAATTTATTTTTATCCATTCCATGTGTTATTAAATTAGGGCAGTCAAATGGATCCTAAAGATATTGCCTCTTCAAACATCATCAAAAGATATTCAGTTCTACAAAAATAAGGCCTCTTTATGAATCAAATAAATCAACTAATTTCCCATGAATATGGAACTCTGGTTATCCATAAATATTGACTTGGGAAAACAACTTTGATGGGCCATGAATCATCTTTCTAATTTTAGTTATTTATCTTATGAATCCTTATTTTCAGCAATGACACTTTTCTTTAGTTTTCCCTCTTTCACTCTCTATGTCTCTCATCTTTTCCTTCCCTCTCATTCTTCTGCCTTTCCTCAATCTCCCTTTCTCTCTCACTGTCTCTGGAAGAAAAGGAAATCAAAATAAAAATTAAAATATATTCTACTGAGAAATTAATCTAATTAAAACTTATCTAAAACCGTACCTCTGAGATCCCCAGCCCAAACTTTCTCCATCAATCTCAGTAAATGACAGCTTAATTTTTCAAATTACTCAAAACTAAAATTCTAAATTCATCTTGCTGTACTGGTCTTTTTATCTCATACCCCACACTGAAATCATCAGCAAATCTTGGCTCTGTCTTCCCAGTATTTCTGATTCCAACAACTTTGCCCCCAATACACCAACACCATTCTTGTTCAAGTTACCATTTGTCTTGTCCTTGTCCTTTTAAGTTCATTCTCTCTATGTTAGCCAAAGGAATTATTTTAAAATTAAAATCAGATAAGGTTACCCAGATTTTACATTCTCCAATGGCTTTCCGTATCTCAAATTGACCTATGAGGCACTACATGTTTGGTTCTTTGCTGTCTTTCTGATCTAATTCCCTACCAGTCTTTGGCTTGCCTGCCCCACCTTACTTTATGTTAAACATACTCTGGCATTAGGGTTTCTGCACTACCCTCTTCTTGGAGTACTCTCCTATGGGATTAAACTCTAAGACAACTTCTGTCCCTTTCTTCAGCTCTCTGCTCAAATGTCACATTATATTAGGCAAGATCTTCATTCATAAGCCTATAAAAAAATAGCACCTTCCCTCACTACCCACATATTCTATCCTCTTTGTTCCAGCATATTTCTCTCTCATGAATCTCATTTGAATAAATAAATATTTATTTTTCCATTTCTGTTTCCTACCATGTAACTGTAAGCTTTATGAGAGCAAAAGTTTTATATTTTTTTCCCCAATATTACATCCAGAGTCTCTTAAAAAAATGACTTACATGTAGGAACCACTTCAAAAATGGTTTCAAGGTTTAAATTTATTATCTCAAGGTCATAGTATACTTATGTACTTTGTATTATTCAACATATTTTAAAAATACCATCAAAATTAAATGATATTTCAATTGTCTAAAACCAAATCCATTTTATTTAAAGAAATAAATAACTATATTTTGCATCATTTTAAAGGATTGGGGCTAACTTCCATATTCCATCTATTTATTAGTAGGAAAATAACACAAAATAAAAAAAGTAAACATCCCAGAGATTTTGCTGAAAGAAAGAGGTTCTCCTTGCAAGCATCTCCCTATTTGCCAGTAAGCTAAAGTGAAAAGAAAGGATTCTGGTTGCCTCAGTTTTGAAGTCATTCATTTGGAATAGCATATGGGTTAACACAGCAGATGAGAGAATGTGAATGCAACAACTATAAATAGAAATACCACAAGAGAGTTTGTCAGTGTTTTTTTGTAATCTTTACGAAATTTTCGTTCTTGATAGAGTATAGAGTAAAATATTCTCAATATCATGGAAGCACAATTAGACAAGGACCAGAAAATCATCTCAATAACCCGAGTTCTCTCTTATAATTGCATGATGTTAAAACGATAATTTGGAAATTCATTTATATAGGATCTATGAGCCTGAATCACATTACACAGTTGGGGAACCTCACTCTCCTGGTGAAAGGACACAAAGTGAAACTATGAAAGAGCAAACCAAAAACAGCCATAGAGGGAAAAGAAGTGGTAGTAAAAGGAAAAATATTTTGGAATGAAGTAACATATAATTTCATATGTAATTTTAAAAATAAATAAATGGTGTATGAATATTTAGATCATATCAATGATTATCAACATTTTAATGAAGAAATTATATAATTGAAAAAAGCTGTTACAAAGAACATTTGGAGTTTCTCAGTATTTAAAGGCATTAAGAAATTGTTAAAATAAAAATACTGTGTTGGATATAAACTGTTTAATGTCCAGGGCGCTTGGGTGGCTCAGTCTGTTAAGCGGCTGACTTGATTTCAGCTCAGGTCATGATCTCGAGGTTGTTGAGTTTGAGCCCCACCTCAGGCTCAGTGCTGACAGTATGTAGACTGCCTGGGATTCTCTCTCTCTCTCCCTTTCTCTCTGCCCCTCCTCTGTTAGCTCTCTCTCTCTCTCATTCAAAGTAGAGTTATTTTATACTTAGATGGGGGCAGCTCTGTACTTATATCTAGAGATGCTTGGATATATGGCTCCACTTTTGGCCAGTATAAGGCCCACCTTACCAAATGATAATTTGTGATGCATGTTTAAATGCTAAAACTCTTCTGTTAGCAAGGAGAGTTTGTTTATGGATGGGTTTCACCTCACATAAGAAGTTAGATGACTTGGCTTGCCTCAGTGACCAGAGGGACATAAAATACACTCCTGGGAACATTTTTCTGGAGCTCTCTGAAACAAAGATTCATTGCAGAAATCTTTAAAGTTCAACCCAAAGATGATGTACATCTCTGTGCAAATAAAAAAGGACCTCAGGGAGTGGAAGCCTTGATATCTCTTGGACCCCCTCCAAAGGTTGCCTGAACTTACTTTCTTTTGCTATCTTATATTGTTTCCTTTTATTACAAGCCTTGAATATGTTCTGGAGAGTCTCAAGATCCCTTGCAATTATTCAAACCTTTGTAATGTTTGCAATTATACAAGGTAATTAAAAACAAACAAAAAACAAAATGCAACAAAAATGCATATCCTTTGATATTATATTTTCTATGGGAGAGTAATTCCTGCAACTCTACTAAATAAGATGCACAACCTAACATGTAAACTTTATAGTTTGTTGGTTCTAGTTAAATAGTAAATATCAAATTGAACAAAAGTATGGTATTCTACAGAATAAGCTAATTCTTAAGATGGCTTGTTAAACAGTTCCCCAGTATGACATTGAAAATACATGCTGTTTAACCTTTTTCTTATGTCATATTTTAAATATTTTTTTCTTTTTTTAAGAGAGAGAGAGAGACAGCAGGGGAGAGTGGCAGAGAGAGAGAGAGAGAGAGAGAGAGAGAGAGAGAGAGATCTTAAACAGGCTCTTCTCTCAGCATGGTGTCCAACAGGAGAATCAGTTCCTCAAAACTGGGGTCAAGACCTGAGCCCAAACCAAGAGTCACACACTCAAATGACTGAGCCATCTAGGCATCCCTAAATGACTTTTCTTAATAATGATAAAAGTAAAATTTATATGATTTAGTACTTATTGTATCTTTTTATTTTATGATATTGCAGTGATAATGCTTTCTCATTCATTTCCTGGAGAGTGACATTTAAGGGACATTGTTAATAAGACCCAGGGCAATTTATCTATTCTGCTATAATTCAAGATATCTTAGCAAGTGACTGAGACCCTATAAAGAAATTACACATTACACTTATGCTTATCCAGATATATTTTAACACAAGTATATTTGTTGCGGTCAAACAGTTCAGATCGCTTACCTAATACTGAATGAAAAATCTCTGAAACAAAATGTTCTGATTTTTTGGGAGGACATTTAAAATAATACAGTGATCTATGTAGATATTCCGAAAGTCTAATATATAGCTAGAGATGAAAGTTAGAAAAAAAAAGATTAATGTGGAAGCTTAACATGGAGTTAAGGGAAGTTTTTTCATAGTTTGTTTGCATATGCTATATATCTATATCTATATCTATATCTATATCTATACACACACACAAATACTTAGACATACACATACATATATGCATCTGTATGGGAGCTTTTCATTTATCACCTAATAAAATATAAAATTTAAGATATAAAATGTGTCTAATATATGTCTACACAGCTTCCAATAGTGTAAACCTAACACTTAATGCAACCTAACAATATAAATTTAAAAAATAAGGAAAAGCTTATCATAAAGAAAACAACATTGTTAGTGTGAGATATCTTTTTTTAAAATACACTACTTTTAAAGAAGATTTAAAATTTATTTGCATGTAACACGGATGGGAAGATTCTCCAACAATTCTGTTCCTGGAGTGATATGTTATCTAATCACACAAAATCTTATATACATGTATATAGACATGCTAGAATGTTTTTCTATAATTTATATTCGGGGAGTTGTATTTTATATACTTTTAATACATGCTACCATCTTTTGAATGAAAATACAAAATATGAACTTTGATAAAGGAGATTTTGAAGGTCATAGTTAATTTCACAAGATAAAATTTGAATATAATTTCAGGCATTTTCTTTATATAATTATGCTTATAAGAAGTATTTATCTCCAAGCGCATTATATTATAAAATAAATATATTATTATTTACTTTGTTTCTTTCTTTCTGATGTTTTTAGCTTTCATAATTATGACTAGTTATTTTAGGAGTTGCCAGAATTTAACTACACCTTTTGTTGCTTAATGGCATAGAGATCTAACAGCCCATAGTTAACTTTGTTCTATCAAGAATATTTTTAAAGGATTTACATAAAAGCCTAGTCAGACATTCCTTGTAGAATCAAAGATTGATTTTTAAACTTTCATTTACAGAGAAATAGTTTGGTTAGAAAATATATCCTGCTTAAAATCTCTTGAGAGTTTATTACAATAATTATAGACTCTGTTTTTTGTATATTCATCTCTAAAATTAAATTCTTTGTAATTAAGTGAAAGTATTGTGTTGCGATGTTTTCTAACTATAAAAACAATCAGGTCTCAAAGAATAAAGTGCCTCATTAGAGCTAAAATATAATGATCACCTGAGTATTTTTCCAACAAACTAATTTTGCTTTACAGTTACCACTTTACCACATTTATTGCAATATATTTATCACATATTGAAAAGGAAGTGTGTATATGTTTATTGCTGACAAGCTGGAAAATGAGCACAAGATCATATTCTAATTATGGAGATGTTCTAGAGGTTGGAGGAAAATATAAAGATTATAAAGAATGATAGTAAAACTGGTGAGAAATATCTGAGTAAAGAGAAGGCCATTAGACCTGATGAGAAAAGGAAACAACAGATCTGAGGAGAGCCAGTCTCCTGGTTTGAGGGGCAAATAAGCAGAAATTTGAGTTTTTTGTTTTTTTCTCAGACATAGACGTGTTCCCTTGAGCAAATTATTGTACGCTAGCCACTGCAGAAGAGAAGATTAATGCTTCCAGAGACATATTGCAGGTTACATCTGAGTGACTCAAAATCCCAGTCACCTAGGATATGGAGTCAATAATTACAGGTAACGGCAAGTCTGAGAGTTTCCATGTCATTCACATCTCAACATTCTTGTGCTGTGTGACCACAACATAGGACAAAAGCTTTCCGAAGGTAGCAGAGTATGAGCAAAAAGCAGAAAGAGGTGCCTTAAAGGTTAAGCCTCTGATGTTCTCCAAGTACATACTATTAACAAAAACACAGCAAAAGCAAACAAACCTGAACAAACCTGAAACTTTAATGGAAAATAAATTCATAGGCAAGGAACAGACTCCCTTCTTGTTTTAGTATGGTAATATA
The DNA here is from genome assembly GCF_022079265.1 of Lynx rufus. Classification (NCBI taxonomy): domain Eukaryota; kingdom Metazoa; phylum Chordata; class Mammalia; order Carnivora; family Felidae; genus Lynx; species Lynx rufus. Next base: position 26,171,800 of record NW_025814845.1, on the reverse strand, counting down.
GCTCAAAAAGAGCCATTCTTACAATTAGTTAAAACTTAAAACTTAGGGCAAAATGAAAGAAATAAGACTTAAATGTAAACCAAAGCTGGCGGATTTTGGAGGAATAGTAACTTGGAGAGGTAATTCTCAAAGGGAAGTTTTCCTTCTACTTCTTCTTCTTCTTTTTTTTTTTTTAATGTATCCTGGGCTCAGCTCTTTAATGATCCTTTTTTTTTTCCTTAAAGACAGAGTCATTGGGGTATAATTAGTATACAAAGAAGTGTACATATTTAATGTGTACAATTTGCTGAGTTCGAGCATATATAAATCATCATAATACTATCATCACAATCAAGATACTAAACATATCCAATACTTCCAGCACAGACCCAGTCGCGGGGCTCAAACCCACGACCCCTGAGATCATGACCTGAGCCGAAGTCGGATGCTTAACCAACTGAGCCACCCAGGCACCCCAAAAGAGGTATTTTCATAAAAGAAACCAAAACTATTTTTTAATTAAAATCGAAATCTAAGAATTTAAAAGTGTGATTAAAAAAAAAAAAACTCACTTGATTGACCAGATAACTGAATGGATACAACAGATAAAGTAGTCAGTAAAGTTGAGGACAAAAGGAGATAAAGGAAAAATTAGCAAAGTCCAAGGGGCTATTGACAACACCAAAATAGCTAACATCTATAAAATTCGTCTGGGAAAGAAGGAAGATAGGGAGGAAATTTTTAATTAAATAATGGCTAAGGACATACTAAATTATGACAGACCTAAGCTTATAGATTCAAGAAGTTCAGTAAACTTTAAATAAGTTAAACCCAAAGGAAACCATGCATAGTGACATTGCACTCAGACTTCCACAAACCACACATAAGGAGAAAAATCTTGGAAGTGTCTAGAAAAACTAAATGCAACACATACAGGTCAACAACTTGGTGGACTTCAGATTTCTCATGGGAATCCATGGAGACCAGAAAACAATGAAAAACACTTTGAAGATAATGAAAGAAACAGAAACAACAAAAACCTAGAGTTCTATATTCAGTAAAAATATTCCTCAAGAGTGAAGGTGATTTGAACAAGACTAAAGAGAACTAAGAGAAATTGTTACCAGCACATGTATGTGAAAAGGGATGTTTTTGGGGCGCCTGGGTGGCTCAGTCGGTTAAGCGTCCTACTTCAGCTCAGGTCACGATCTCACGGTCCGCGAGTTCGAGCCCCGCGTCGGGCTCTGGGCTGATGGCTCAGAGCCTGGAGCCTGCTTCCGATTCTGTGTCTCCCTCTCTCTCTGCCCCTACCCCGTTCATGCTCTGTCTCTCTCTGTCTCAAAAATAACTAAATGTTAAAAAAAAATAAAAAAAAAAAGAAAAGGGATGTTTTTCCGATTTAAAACAAATCATAAAAAAGGAGAATTTGGATCTTCAGAAATGAAAAAAAGAGCAAGAGAAATGGTAAATAACTGAATAAATTCTAAAAGTTATTTTTTTCTCTTAAGTACTATAAAATATACATGATTATTCACTAAAATTATAACATCATCTGATGGGGCTGTCAGTACTTAAATGTACACTACACGTTTGGAAACTATTACAAGGTATCAGTGGGGGCAGTGAGAAGGGAAGATTTAATTGCAACATTTCTATACCTCACATGAAGCAGTAAAATATTGATCCTAAATAGACCATGAAAAGTTATCTACCTATGCCATAAAGCTAAAGCAATTACTAAAAATAATACAAAGAAATAGCAACAAAAATTAATAGATAAAATAAAATACTGACCATACTAAAATACTTCAAAATATCAGGATATGAGAAACAAATGAAAAAAAAAAAAGAAACAGAGGAGGTGAAAAGTAGTAATAAAATGGTAAACCTAAATCTAATCCTATTGATAACTGCATTGAATATTAGTTATGGAAAACTTTAAATTTTTAGAGCAGTTATAGGTTCATAGTAAAGTTGAGAAGATGAAGAGATTCCAAGTGCACCATTGTCCGCACACAATCCCCCTTTTCTATAGAGCCTATTTTCTATTTCTATTGATGAGACAAGCCTTTTCAAGGTGCTACATTTGTTACTACTGATGAACCTACATTAATATGTAATACTCACTCAAATTATATAATTTACATTAGTGTTAACTCTTGGTGTGGTATATTCTATGGGTTTGGACATACGTACAATGGCATGTATTCATCATTATAGTATCATATAGAGCTCCACTGTGCTAAAAATCCTCTCTGCTCTGCCTGTTCATCCTACTTGCCTAAAACTCCTGGCAACTGCTGATCTTTTTATTGTCTCCCTAGATTTGTCTTTTCCAGAATGTCATATGGTTGGAATCACACAGCATGTATGTAGCCTTTTCAGATTGGCTTCTATCACTTAGTAATATACATTTAAGGTTTTTCCATTTTTTTTTTTTATGATTTCATTGCTCATTTCTTTTTAGTGTTGAATAATATTCCATCATCCGGGTATGCCACAATCCACTTATCCATTCACCTACTGAAGAACACCTTGATTGATTCCAAGTTTTGGCAATTATGAATAAAGCTTCTATAAACATCTGTGTGCAGCTTTTGCTGTTATCAGTATTGTGAATTTTGGCTATTCTAGTAAGTATTTAGCAAAATATTAGCTATTTAGACAATTGGGGAAAAAAAGCAGAGTTTGACAAAGTGGATAAAAAGAATGATTTAATTATGGTTAATTGGATTAATGTGGAGAAGTGGAACTCTTGTATTTTGTGGTGGGAAGGAAAAGTGGAAAACAGTTTGGCAGATTCTCAAAATGGTGAACAAGAAATTACAATGTGTCCCAGCAATTGTACTCCTAGGTAAATACCTGAGAGAAATGAAAATATGTGTGCATGAAAACTTGTGCATTAATGTTCATAGCATCATTATTCATAATAGGCAAAAATGGAAACAGCCAAAAATGTCCTCCAGTGGATCAATAGAGAACTATAATGTAGCATATTAATACAGCACATGCTACAATAGGAATGAACGCTAAACACTTTATTCTAAATTAAACAATCCAATTATGATTGGATCACATACCTAGGATTCCACTTATCTGGAATATCCAGTATAGTAAACCTATAGAGATAGAAAGCATACTAGTGGTTGCCTAGGTCTTACTGGCTGCAGGGGTGGGGGGCAGGGAGCAGATTGGTGGAGTCACTGCTATTGGGCACAGAGTTTCTACATGATTAAACATTCTAAAATTGTAGTGATCGGACACAACTCTGTGAATGTACTAAAAGCTATTGAATGTGTGCTTTAAATGGATGAATTTTATGATCTATGGATCATATGTTAGTATTTGTTAAAAAATAAACACATTGAGGGGCGCCTGGGTGGCGCAGTCGGTTAAGCGTCTGACTTCAGCCAGGTCACGATCTCGCGGTCCGTGAGTTCGAGCCCCGCGTCAGGCTCTGGGCTGATGGCTCAGAGCCTGGAGCCTGTGTCTGATTCTGTGTCTCCCTCTCTCTCTGCCCCTCCCCCGTTCATGCTCTGTCTCTCTCTGTCCCAAAAATAAATAAACGTTGAAAAAAAAATAATAAACACATTGAAAATAAAAATAAAAGGTTAACTGCAAGGGTGCATGGCTGGCTCACTTGGAAGGGCAAGTGACTCTTGATCTCAGGGTCATGAGTTCAAGCCCCACGTTGGGTGTAGAGATCACTTAAAAATAAACAAGCAAACAAACAAACAAACTCAACAACCACAAATGTTGAAGTGCATGTGACGTAAGTTGTTTGGTCCGCTTCATGACAATCTGATATGAATATTGGCAAACTGGACTCTATGAAATAACTTAGGAGATGTGTGAAGTAACAGTACTTCATGCTTGGAATCAGGGGCTTTTCAGTTACATTTCAGTTGAAACTTTTGTTCCAAACATAATATTCCTTATTAACATTTATAAGACAATGTTTTTTTTAATGTGCTCTCATTCATACTATGATTTTTTTGGTCACTGATTTCCCAGAACAACCTATATAATAAATAGTACTCAAATCCAAGATTTAGCAATATTAAGTTATTTCCTGAATGAGTAAATACATATTTATACTTCATAATTTCCTTTGTAGTAATTTAAAATTTAGGAGCATAGAGTTGAACTGAAACTAGATCCTTTTCATCAGGATTCACAGCAGGGGCACATAAATTATCTGTATAGCACCTTTGACAGCAGTCATTTTTTTCAATAATTTAGTGTAGCATACTAGTTTAAGAAGCAGCATATTTATTGCTAGACATCTCCAAATATTTAATTTCTCCTTATGTTGAAGCATCTATGGTCCTATAAATCTCATAGAGGCAGCTTCCATCTGCTACCTAAGGCAAAAAATACGTGTTTACTTTCAGTTATAATGCAGAAAGCCTCCAATATTTGCAGGTAAATAAAGTGTCTGTACTTAGTTTTTGGTTTTCTGGAGTAAACACATAATTCAAAAATATTACTCATATAAAGTGATTTTTATATACCTAAATATCAATTTAGAGTTTCTTAGACTACACTTATTTATTCATTCTTTCATTTATCAACTAATCTATCCATCTATCACACTATGCGTTCATCCTAATAGCCAACCATCTACATGCATTGACTGACCTTCTATAAAAATCCAGGTTAATGGAATAAATATGCTAATTAAAGGGAACACGAGATATATGGTCCACAACAATTTTTTTTTTTTTAGGTAAAGCAGCTGCTTAATAAATGATTTCTCATATCATTGCTGTTTTTGGAATGTTTTGATATTGACATTGAAATATTTGTCAGTCATGCTGCTGAGTAATTATGTGATTAGAGTTAGTATGCATTTGTTAACTAATTAGACATTCAGGAATTTGGGGCCAAAAATGAAAATACAAACAAATACAATAAATCTATAATAAATTTGATAATAATATATGATATATATTAAAAAGTCGTATAATTTTTGTGAAGAAGACACATAAATATATATATAAAGTTATTTTGAAAAAATATCCCTCTCTGATTTCTGCGTAGTCTGTTTCTGTTATTGTTTATTTATACATGTGATATCATAGTTTTATTTTTCTGCATTTTGAAGATGAAAAATTTCAACAAATATGACTTGTAGATCGAAGACCTAAGAATATAAGATGTAGATATGACAAATACATAATAATAAATATAATAAATTTTCATGTTTCTATTACTAAGCTTTAATAATCAACTCATGATTAATATAGTTTTATATGTACCCAATCCACTAATCCTCCAATATCATATTGTTTCACTGATAAGTATTTCCGTAGGTATCCTTACAAGAATCTTAAAAAATATTAAAAAATAGCATTGTCATAATTAAAAAGTAACAACAAACTTTTATATCATAATTATCTTGTGCTCAAATATACATGTATATATATACTTAAAATATTTTCCTGTTTTTGAAATTAATGATGTTTAATTTGTATCAGGGTCAAAATGAAATCTAAAATTTCTGTTGGTTGATAAGTCTTTTTAGGCTCTCGTAATATATAGTTTCCCCCCTCTCATGTTTTTCTTTTTCTTGTAATTTATTTGATGAAGAAACTAGGTTATTTCTCATAAAGTGTTACCGTGACCACACCTCTTGTCCCTTAAGTTTTTATACATTGCAATTGATCAATATTTGATTTTGATATAGCAAGGCATATAGTTTTTATGACATCTATAATTAGAGATTATACTTAATTTGTATTTTAATATGTATATGTGATTTTATGTATTTTATTTAAAATACATTTGAATTGGGATACAATATCCAAAATGGATTCTCTAATTGAAATAATTTTACTTTGGGGAGTGCCTGGGTAGCTCAGTCGGTTAAACGTACAACTTCGGCTCAGGTCATGATCTCACGGTTCTGGGTTCAAGCCCCACGTCTGGCTCTGTGCTGACGACTCAGAGCCTGGAGCCTGCTTCGGATTCTGTGTCTCCCTCTCTCTCTGACCCTCCCCCCCACACATTCTGTCTCTCTCTCTCCTTCAAAATAAATAAATAAATACATAAACATTAAAAAAAAATTTTAAAAAAAGAGAAAAAGAAATGATTTTACTTTGTCCTTGATTATTTTTCTGTAGATCTGTGGCTACCAGTTACTTAGAAAGAAAGAAAAGAAAGAAAAGAAAATTTAAAAAAATAAAAAGAAAGGAGAGAGAGAAAGAGAGAACAAAAGAGAGAAAGAAAGAAAGAAAGAAAGAAAGAAAGAAAGGAAGAAAGAAAGAAAGGGAGGAAGAAAGAAAGAAAGCCATACTTGGAAAAAAAGGATGACTGAATACATAACAACTGGATTTTAATTCTTTATTGAGTAATATATTGTAATAATTTAAATACATGTACATTTGTTCATTTTCAAATTAAATTCTCTCATAAACAAAGAAATACATTATACTCTCTACTGTCAAATTATAAATAGACATTTAAATAAATCTTTTGTAAAATAATCTCCCTGATTTAACCTGAAATTATTCACAGTAGCCATTAAAATTTGGAGAAAAACCTTATAGCTTCTAATGTAATTATATTCATAACATGAAAATAAAATCAGTTAAAGCAATTATTAAGAAATTCAATAGAAAATCTTTATTTAGGGGCGCCTGGGTGGCGCAGTCGGTTAAGCGTCCAACTTCAGCCAGGTCACGATCTCGCGGTCTGTGAGTTCGAGCCCCGCGTCGGGCTCTGGGCTGATGGCTCAGAGCCTGGAGCCTGTTTCCGATTCTGTGTCTCCCTCTCTCTCTCTGCCCCTCCCCCGTTCATGCTCTGTCTCTCTCTGTCCCAAAAATAAATAAATGTTGAAAAAAAAATAAAATGATCTTCATTCTGTCAATGATAGGTAAACATATTATCATTATTATTAATTACACAAAATATATTATAACAACATTAGAAGAAAAGTAGAAATAAATATCCCCTGGTTCCATTGCTTAATCAATCAAACACTTTTTTCAAAGTTTTCTTTTAGTTTCTTTATATATATAACATATTAATTATATATTGCCAAAACCTCAGCATAACGGCATTTCTCTAGTCTGCATTTTTACTGAACATTATATCATGAGTAGGGTTGACCGTATAAAAGTAATTAATAGTTTTGAATTCAGGACTAAAGATGTCATCTTGAGGCTTAAAACTTCTGGGTCTTGACCTTCTCATTGAAAAATAAAAATAAAAATATTTACCTTGGGGTAAATTATTAAACTGTACTTAATGTACTTGATAAAATATCTGATGAAAATAAGCACTAAAGAAATGATACCTACTAAAAACATTCTTATGTTTATAGTTATCATAATTGAGTTATAAAATAGTCCTCTGAATGAGTTGACATAATATACTATTCTTAATCATGCCCCTTAGTCGACCCTATTTACCTCAGTCATCACAAGAAGGCTCAGACTCTTATGTTAACTACCATCTCTTACACTCTAATTCCTGTAAGGCTGTAGACCACCCCCCCTAGCTGAGAAAGAGAAATGCCTCCCCTGATAAGGAGGAGATGGCCTTGAGCTCACAACCAGGTCAATGTATTCTCCCATTATCTATAAAAATTTGCGCAAAACAACGTCAGACAAACGACACTCTGTGACTGAACACTCTGTGTCTCAACACGGATAAAGGCAAAAATATTGTCCAAAACACCAAAATGCCTAAATCTTATTTTATACTGGCTAATAGAAGTGACTGGTGTTTACTGATCAGATTTAGTTTTCTGATTTGTAGGATAAGAATTATTAAAATACTCAATTGAAGAATTACTACATTTCTTTACAGCACTCAATCCAGAACCAAGTCTCCCTTTTCTTATACTCTCCACAAATAATCTAACATACGTTCAATAGAATAAATCTTTTCTAACATCCTCTCATTGTAACAATTAATGTAACATTTTAGTGCAACAAGCTTTGAAGAGTCAGTAAACCCAACTGTATTGAAATACCCGTGTTGCTTGTGGTCTTTGGTCAAAGAGTATCGTCAGAGTCCTCTGAGCTTCATTGTCCATGAGAAGCAATATTTCCTATATCCTCAGTATCTTCTCTGAGCCATCCTTCCATGTAGTAGCTGAGTAGAACATCGTAAAGTCATAATCTCCCTTGAGTGTATCACTTCCTCTGAAGCTCCTTCAAATGTTGAGTAGATGTTCTTCCTCCATACTCATGTCATTGAGCCTAGAGTTGAAAAGATATCCCCTACCTCCATATTGTTACTTACAGACAAGTCTTCTTCCTACCTCCCTATTCTCCTCCAGACACATGATTATCTTATCCACCATACTTATTGTTACCACTATCTGCCAAACCTTGAATCAATCTTACTCTCCTTACAAAATTCTTATTACTTGGGTCACTGTCACTATCTACAATATTTCTGTCTTCATTTTTGACTATTTCCATGTTTATATGAATGATTTCCCTCGAAATTAAGATCTCTCAGCCCCTTGAATAACTCTTTTCCATTAATATTGTCCTCTATGTATTTTACGTTCTTGCTGCCATGATTATGATCTGGACCTTGTTATTTCTGTAATCTCAGCTTCATGCATTCTGCTCTCAGGCCACTACCTGTTATCTCTCTAGTTCATTGCCTTTGTATGGCACCACTCTAAACCTAAACTTGGTATTACTGGAGAAAAATATATAACCAAACTGAATATTCTAAGATTAAATGCAATGGCCAAGAACTTCAAGTGGATTCTTCATGCTTCTAGGCAGTCTTAAACCATCACCTCTCCAAACTCCTAGAAGACTATTTTGCACCTTTTCTACACCTCAAACCCTAAATACCTTTCCCCCATACTCACTTCTATCTGGTCATGCTTTTTTAGTGACGAAAACAATTGAAGAAATCAGAGGCGAATCTTCAAAGACCAAGTATTAGTTTTTTCTTGCTGTGTCGTAAATTGCCACAAACTTAATGCCTTACAGCAGCAAATATATATTGTCTCATAGGTCCTGTGAGTCAGGAATCTGTGCATGGCTTAGCTGTGTAATCCGCTTCGGGGTCTCTCATAAGGCTATGCCCTCAGTGTTAGCCAGGGCTGGGGTATCCTAAAGCTTTACTGGGGAGAGATCCACTTCCAAGCTCATACAGTTGTTCACAGGATTCAGTTTCTCGAGGGTTCTCAACTTGAGGTCCTCAGCTTCTTGCTAGCTGTCAGCCTGAAGCCACCTTCAATTTTTCTGTCTGGGACTCATTATCTGATGGCTTGTGACATCAAAGCCAGCAAGGGAGAGAATCAATAGTTCACTAGCAAGACAGAAGTTCATAATCTCACGGAATACAATCATGGAAGTGACACCCCGTTATCTTTGTTGCATGCTATTGATTAAAAGCAAATTATAAGTTGTGCCTAATTTTATCGAGGAGGATTTCACAGGGCCATAGATCCCAGACAGCAGGTATATTTGTGGGCTATGAGAGTTTATTTGTTACCAATCACAGACAACACCTCTACCCACCTGCTAGAATCTATACTCATCTTTCAAAAATGTTCTTTATCTATTTCCTTTACCAGCTATCAAACCATTTATTTCCTCCTTTTTATAATAAAACTTCTTGAAATTTTTATACTTATTCACTGTGTCTAATGTCTCCCCCTCATTTTCTTCGAAACCCACTCAAATTATGATTATACTCAATACTTAAGTGGAATTGCCTCTGTCAAAGTCACCTATTAACCTCCACACTGCTAAATTCAGTGGTAAATTTTAATTCTTCACTTTATTGATTTAACAGCAGTATTTGATATGGTAGATTATTAGCATCCCTGAAACAATTTTTAAAAAATTGGCTTAAGATTCCAGGATTCCATATACTCTTGGCTTTTCTCCTCCCTCACTGAACACTTCTTTCCAGTCTCCTTGATGTTTTTTGTCCTCCAACTTTACATCTTTCATCTATAGCAAAATCTTTACTTTGTCACTTAGACCTAGTCATCTCTTCTTGTCGTCTTGGGTTATAATATAAAATGTCAAGTATGTGCTCAGGTCTCCTTTATAATCTTTCCAGTCCAAATTGCTCTTCTGAAAAGCAAGCTTGTATGTTCAACCATTTACATAGTATCTTCATTTGCATACCTAATAGAGATTTTAAACTCACTGTGTCTGAGACTCTAGTCCTGATCTCTTCACCCTATGTATTTCAAAGGTTCAGTCAGTTTTCCCATCCGACTGAACAGCAAGTATATTTTTGTAGTTGTTCTTAGGGGGCTAGGACTGTTCCTTTCTCTCACACCCCATATCCAATCGTCTAGAAAATCCTATTGGCCCTGGGATGCCTGGCTGATTCAGTGGGATGAGCATGTGATACGTGATCTCAGGGTTCTGAGTTCAAGCCCCTCACTGGGTGTAGAGATTGCTAAAATAAATAAATAAACTTAAAGAAAAAAGAAAATTCTATTGGCCTCACTTTCGAAATGTGAACATTTCCAACATCTCTACTGCAATCTTCCTAGCTTATGCTAGCAGCATCTTTGACCTAGATTACTTCACTAGCTTCATAACTGTTTCTTCTCTCGTATTGATAACCTGTTATCAACACAGCCTACAGAATATACTTTTAATAGATAAAGCAGATCATATTGCCTTTCAAAGCACTGTGATGGATGCCTCCTCCACTCAGAGTGAAAGTCAACATCCTTATAGTGCCCAGAGATCTTACATCTTGCCTCTTGCCTCACTAGCCTGATATATACTAATTTCTTCTTATTCTGTAGAGAAGAATAATATACTATTTCTTCTTATTCTGTAAGACCTGGTCATACTGAGCCTTCTAGTTATTTCTAGACAAACTCTAGTGTCTTTTCATGGGCCGATGCCTCCATTTAGAATATTTCTCTCCCAATATTTACTTGGCTCATTTTCAAAAGTCTTTTCAAATCTCAATTACTCAGCAAGGACTATCCCTGTAGTCTGTTTAATACTTCAATCTGCTTCTAACCACTGCTCATATACATGAGCCACCTTCCTCTCCCTTACCTTTTCCCCAGTAGAATTTACAACCTTGTAATATAGTACCTAATTTGTTTATTAATTATGTTCTATTGCATAAGACCATTCAGGAGAATGTTAGCCCCAAGAGAGCACATACTTTTCTTTTTTTAATCACTAATGTTTGGCAAGCACCTGATATAGTACCTGACACATAGTAGTTATTCAAAGAAATGTGCACTGAATTAATACATGAATGAATAAATGAATGAATGAGTGCATGAATCGTTTTAGGGTAATGTGATTCAACTCTGAGTTAAATTGAAGTGTTCTGGTCCTCTGATTTCGTGGGAAAGTCAAGGAATTATCAAGAGACCAAGTTATTCTTTTTTTCTTACTCCTCTTGGACTTAAGTGTCTCATAAAGTGTACCCTAACCTTAACTTTTAAGAAGAGCCCTCATTTTTAAAAGAGATTTATTTTAATTAGATAAAGAGAAACTGCAACAAGATTTGCCTTTATTCCCTATACAGCCAGGCTAGACATTAACAAATGTCCTAGGAAATATTTGAATGCATGTGTAAAGAAATCAGATCTTATGTTAGGTTCCAGGGAAAATAGAATCTAAGTAGAATTGATGGATATATCCTTCATTGTGGAGTGCAGTCTTGGTGAGACAAAGAAAGAGAAGCAAATATAAGGCACATCACTGCTCTCAAATCATAACAAGTGTGGCTGATTATTCTGTTTTACAGGATGTCTTTTCATAGACCTTACTCTTTTGTGGAATACTGTGTTCAGAGTAGAAAGAAAGCATAATTTTCTATTTACTTTCCTCTCCCATCGGTCAAAGTTTACCCCACAGGGTGCCAATCTAGGCACTTCCAGGCATTCTGCATTTTTGGGTAGTTGCCAAGGAAACCACATCTCAAGACAGCAGTGGCAGTCTCTGAGGCTTGTGCCAGCAACACTCACTCCTTCCTTTGCCTTTTAGTTTTGCAGGCCACACCGGGGGAGGTGGATGTGCAATAGGTTTGCTAAAACGTCCAGTGAACACTCCAGGGTCTTTACCTTCAGTGACGACAAGAACAGGAAGTACACTCCAAGGCACAGCCAGTTGTTTCCATAAGTGATTTGCAGGAAAAGTGTCAGGTGCTGTAGAGGACCACCAGACAGAGCCACAATTATAAGACCACTGTCACGTATTAGTGATGAAGCTCAGAAAGTTCCATCTGTAGTCTGAAAAAAAATTCTTCATGTCCAGGCAATCACCCTGGTAGATTATCAGTAGCACTGAGTAGAAATCCCTGCCAAATAAATCCAGAAAAGTATCCAAAGAGGATCCAGTGCATTTCATTAACTAAAAATTTCCATTATCATTATGAGAATGGTAATTCTCATAATTCTCCATCCTTAAGCCTGGGCTGACAACATACATTTAATTATTTTGAACAAGTTTATATTTAGTTATCTATATTAATTCTGTCAAGTCTTTTTTTCAATATGTTAGGTCACTTTGGTTTAGAGAACAGTGAAAATATTATTCAAGAGTCTTCGGCTTCATGTGGCAACAAATACTGGAGTCACCTTAACCAGATGACCTTATTTTCCTCCACTCTAAGACAATTCACACTCTTGGAAAAATTCTCAGGTTAGGCACAAATGATATGAAAATCCTCTACAGGGTAGTGAACTCAGTATAAAATGCATTTCATGTGGGTTATCTCTTAAGATTGATTTACAACCCTTTAGACCTCTTGTTCTCCTCCATAGATTATTATGAATTCCTGTTTTGTTGCCCCAGTTGCACTACGATCTCTGGCTTTGTGCTGCCTAACATCTACGCACAAATTCTGCAAAGTCTGATGGTGTTTCTCAATGTATGCCTGATTTGGGATGCTAAAATTCATGGTTCTGCTTTGTCCTTGCCTACTCTGTGCTGCCACTTAACTCTAGGCCTCCTGTTTCCACTTGTTTTCCATTGTTTAATGTGGTTTCTCTGAAAAATATTCCCATTAAAAATGTAGAAAATGGTGATTCTTTGAAGTTTATAGTCTAGCAGAGGAGACAGAGAGGAGAATAGTATAAGTAAAAGTGGTAAGTACGTTCATGGAAGCCTGAGCAACGTTCCTCCAAAGGAAGCGTTCAGTCCTGCTGCTGGAGCATTGAGGGAAACTCCCCTTCAGTTATGCTACCTTGACTTAGTCAATTCACACTCTGATTTCTAAAGGATCATTTCCCTGTTGCCTCTCCTCAAACCATACACACCACTTTCTCCTTCTACATTTTCTGCTGAGAATTTAGCTCCATATTTCACTGAGAAAATCTACAGAACTCGGTACCAATAACTTCCACTTTCTACTTTGCTAATGCAATGCTTGTTTTTCAATTTTTATCTTTTTAACCTATTAGAAACATTTGATTTCTCTTTCGCGCTTCCTCTTTGTCCTCTCCCCCCCCCCTCTTCCTGCCTCTCTTCCTCCTCCTTCTCCTCAAATCAATAGCCACTAGATTTCTCTCTAATTTAGTTCTTCTCTTTCCTCACTGCCTCCCATTCTCACTCTTGTCTGTGCGATCTTCCTTATCTTCTAGTTGTTTTTCTCTTTACCTCTCCCAGGCATTTTTCAAAAGAGCAGCTGAACTGATTCTTTAAAATGTAGTTGTGATCATGTTATTGCTCATATTAAAATCTACCAATAACTCCCATTTCACTTAGAATAAAATACAAATCCCTTACCATATTTTACCAGGCCCTACCAACAATCTCCAAGCTATGGTTCTAACTTTAAACTGTTATAGTATGCCCTTGCCCACTCCTCTCAAACCAAAATGGCATGCTTCCTGACCTCAAAAACAGCAGAAAGTCATGCCCTTTCCTCAGGGCCTTTGCATTTGTTTCTCTATCTGCCTGGTCCATTTTTCCTCTGGATAGCTTCTTGGCTGATTACTTGCCCTTCTCAAGGTCACTACTCAAATATTACCTCATCAGAAAGCGCTCTCTTCAGGTATTCTCTTCGTTTTTTAATTGCATTATTTGTTTGTTCTTGTTGTTGTTGTTGTTGTTTAGATTGAGATGTAGATTTAGGTTGAGTTCCTTATATATTTTGAATATTAACTCCCTATCAGATGTATGGTTTGCAAGTATTTTGTCTCATTCTATAGATTGTCTTTTCATTTTGTTTATGTTTCTTTTGCTGTGAAGAGGCTATTTAGTTTAAGCTCATCCCACTTGTTTATTTTGTTTTTGTTGCTTATGTGTTTGGTGTCTTATCCAAAAAGTGATCGTCCTAAGACCAGGGTCAAAGAGCTTTTTCCCCAATTTCTGCTAGGAGTTTTATAGTTTCAGGTCTAATGTGGAAGTCTTTAATCAATTTCAAGTTAATCTTTATGAGTAATACTGGATAGAAATCCAATTTCAGTCTTTTGCATATTAACATCCAGTTTTTTTTAACATCATTTATTGAAGACACTTTACGTTCTTTACTGAGCAGTCATGACTGCCTTGTCAACTGTTAATTGACTGTTTATGTGATGGTTTAACTTCTTGGCTCTCGACTCTGTTCCATGGGTCTACGTGTCTTTGAATGCTAGCAACATACTGCTTTGATTACTACAGCTTTATAATAGTCTGAAATCAGAACTGTGATGTTTCTGACTTTGTTCCTCTTTCTCAGGATCGCTTTCCTTTCTGGAGTCTTCTTTTGTTCCACATGAATTTGGGGATTGCTTTTTCTTTTTTGTGAAAAATGCCATTGGAATTTTGATAGGGATTGCATTGAATCTTTAGATGGCTTTGGGTATAGTATGGACATTTTTATAATATTAATTCTTCTGATCCATTAACGTGGAGTATCTTTCTGTTTATTTGTGTCTTCTTCAATTTCCTTCATCAATGGCTTATAGTTTTAAGTATACAGATCTTTCACCTCTTTGATTGAATTTAATCCTGATCATTTTATTTTTTTGATGCTATTGCAAATGCAATTATTTTCTTTATTACTTTTTCAGGTAGTTTGTTGTTAGTATATAGAAACACAACCAATTTTGGTATATTTATTTTGGATCCTGCAACTTTACTGAATTTGTTAATTAGCTCTAACAGTTTTCTGATGGAGTCTTTAGGATTTTCTAAATATAAGATCATATCATCTGCAAGTAGAGATAATTTTTCTTTTTTCCTTCTTTTCCAATTTAATTTTTTTAAATTTATTTTCTTTTACCTGATTGTTCCGTCTAGGACTTCAGCTCTATGTTGAATCTGAGTGGTGAGAGTGGACACCTTTATCTTATTTCTGATCATAGAGTTAAAGCTTTCAGCTTTTACCATTAAATATGATGTAGGCTTGTCATATATGCCTTTTATTATGTTGAGAATGTTTCTTCTATGCCCAACTACTTGAGATAATTTTTGAGATTTTTTTAAATATGAAAAAAAATGTTTAATTTTTTCAAATACGTTTTCTTCATCTTTTGAGGTGATTATATCATTTTTATCCTTCATTTTGTTAATGTGGTGTATCACATTTATTGATTTTCTTACATTGAAACATCCTGGCATCCTAGTGATAAAACCCTCTTAAATATGGAGTATAATTCTTTTTGTTTTTTTTTTATGAAATTTATTGACAAATTGGTTTCCATACAACACCCAGTGCTCATCCCAAAAGGTGCCCTCCTCAATACCCATCACCCACCCGCCCCTCCCTCCCACCCCCCATCAACCCTCAGTTTGTTCTCAGTTTTTAACAGTCTCTTATGCTTTGGCGCTCTCCCTCTCTAATGTTTTTTTCTCCTTCCCCTCCCCCATGGACTTCTGTTAAGTTTTTCAGGATCCACATAAGAGTGAAACCATATGGTATCTGTCTTTCTCTGTATGGCTTATTTCACTTAGCATCACACTCTCCAGTTCCATCCACGTTGCTACAAAAGGCCATATTTCATTTTTTCTCATTGCCACGTAGTATTCCATTGTGTATATAAACCACAATTTCTTTATCCATTCATCAATTGATGGACATTTAGGCTCTTTCCATAATTTGGCTATTGTTGAGAGTGCTGCTATGAACATTGGGGTACAAGTGCCCCTATGCATCAGTACTCCTGTATCCCTTGGGTAAATTCCTAGCAGTGCTATTGCTGGGTCATAGGGTAGGTCTATTTTTAATTTTCTGAGGAACCTCCACACTGCTTTCCAGAGCGGCTGCACCAATTTGCATTCCCACCAACAGTGCAAGAGGGTTCCCGTTTCTCCACATCCTCTCCAGCATCTATAGTCTCCTGATTTGTTCATTTTGGCCACTCTGACTGGCGTGAGGTGATACCTGAGTGTGGTTTTGATTTGTATTTCCCTGATAAGGAGCGACGCTGAACATCTTTTCATGTGTCTGTTGGCCATCTGGATGTCTTCTTTAGAGAAGTGTCTATTCATGTTTTCTGCCCATTTCTTCACTGGGTTATTTGTTTTTCGGGTGTGGAGTTCGGTGAGCTCTTTATAGATTTTAGATACTAGTCCTTTGTCCGATATGTCATTTGCAAATATCTTTTCCCATTCCGTTGGTTGCCTTTTAGTTTTGTTGGTTGTTTCCTTTGCTGTGCAGAAGCTTTTTATCTTCATAAGGTCCCAGTAATTCACTTTTGCTTTTAATGAGAGCTTTTTCCCTGAGATCAGGAACACGACAGGGATGCCCACTCTCACCGCTGTTGTTTAACATAGTGCTGGAAGTTCTAGCATCAGCAATCAGACAACAAAAGGAAATCAAAGGCATCAAAATTGGCAAAGATGAAGTCAAGCTTTCGCTTTTTGCAGATGACATGATATTATACATGGAAAATCCGATAGACTCCACCAAAAGTCTGCTAGAACTGATACATGAATTCAGCAAAGTTGCAGGATACAAAATCAATGTACAGAAATCAGTTGCATTCTTATACACTAACAATGAAGCAACAGAAAGACAAATAAAGAAACTGATCCCATTCACAATTGCACCAAGAAGCATAAAATACCTAGGAATAAATCTAACCAAAGATGTAAAGGATCTGTATGCTGAAAACTATAGAAAGCTTATGAAGGTAATTGAAGAAGATTTAAAGAAATGGAAAGACATTCCCTGCTCATGGATTGGAAAAATAAATATTGTCAAAATGTCAATACTACCCAAAGCTATCTACACATTCAATGCAATCCCAATCAAAATTGCACCAGCATTCTTCTCGAAACTAGAACAAGCAATCCTAAAATTCATATGGAACCACAAAAGGCCCCGAATAGCCAAAGGAATTTTGAAGAAGAAGACCAAAGCAGGAGGCATCACAATCCCAGACTTTAGCCTCTACTACAAAGCTGTCATCATCAAGACAGCATGGTATTGGCACAAAAACAGACACACAGACCAATGGAATAGAATAGAAACCCCAGAACTAGACCCACAAACGTATGGCCAACTCATCTTGGACAAAGCAGGAAAGAACATCCAATGGAAAAAAGACAGCCTCTTTAACAAATGGTGCTGGGAGAACTGGACAGCAACATGCAGAAGGTTGAAACTAGACCACTTTCTCACACCATTTACAAAAATAAACTCAAAATGGATAAAGGACCTAAATGTGAGACAGGAAACCATCAAAACCTTAGAGGAGAAAGCAGGAAAAGACCTCTCTGACCTCAGCCGTAGCAATCTCTTACTCGACACATCCCCAAAGGCAATGGAGTATAATTCTTTTAATGTGCAGTTGCATTTTGTTTGCTAATATTTTCTTTAGAATTTTTTGCCTCTGTATTCATCAGGAATATTGGCCTGTATTTTTCTTGCTTTGGTATCAGAGTAATGCTGGTTGCATAAATTAAGTTTAAGGGTGGTTTATCCTCCTTACTTTTTAGAAGAGTTTGAGTAGGATTGACATGAACTATTCTTTAAAAGTTTGGTAGAAATCACCAGCGAAACCACATGATTTTATTTGTTGGGAAGTTTTTGATTACTGATTCAACCTCTCTTAAAATATTTTCTTTTTCAAGGAATGCATACAAATGACCATCAGGTACATAAAAATGTGCTCAACAATGCTCACCACGAGGGAAATAAAAATCAAAACCACAATGAAATCTCAGTTCATACAGTGGGTTATTAGAATGGCCATTATAAAAACACAAGAGATAATAAGTATTGGTGAGAATATGTTTAAATGGGAACCCTTTTGCATTGTTGATGGGAATGCAAATTGGTGCAGTCGCCAGAGAAAACAGTATGGAAGTTTCATCAAAAATTACAAATAGAACAATCATATGGACCCAGCAATCTAACTTTTGGGGATATACCCAAAGTAAATAAAATCACTACCTTGAAGAGATTTCTGCACCCCCATGTCCATTGCAGCATTATTCACAGCAGCTAGGACATGGAACTTAAGTGTCTATATATATATATATATATATATAGTGTCTATATCTATATCTATATCTATATATATATATATGTATAGTGTCTATATCTATATCTATATCTATATCTAAGTGTCTCTATATATATATCCATACAACAGTATATTATTCAGCCATGAGAAAGAAGAATATCCTACCATTTGTGAAAAAATGGGTGGACCTTGAAGAAATTGTGCTAAATGAAAGGAGTTAGATACAGAGGGACAAATATTGTATGATTTCACTTATATATGAAATCTAAAAATGCTGAATTCATAGAAACAGAGAGTAGAATGGTGATTGTCAGAGGCTGGGGTGGAGGAAATGGGGAGAGCTCATCAAAGTGTACACAATTCTAGTTATAAGGTGAAGTTTTAGGGATCTAATGTACAATATGGTGTCTATGGTTAGTGTATTATGTACTTGAAAGTTGTTAAGAGAAATCTTAATTGTTTACACTCCTAAGAAAGAGAGGTGATATATGTGTTAACTATTCTTATTGTGGCAGTGATTTTGCAACACACACACACACACACACACACACACATATATATATACATTAAATCATTGGAAAATGTGTTATTTTTTTTTAAGGTGAAATTAAATCTTTATCTCATCTTGTATCCTAAGAGTTGTGTGATCGTGGAAATTTAATTTAACCTTTCTGAATTTTACTACTTTCCTGTTTAAAATAAAAATGCAGGGGTGCCTGGGTGGCTCAGTTGGTTAAGCGTGTGACTTCAGCTCAGGTCATGATCTCACAGTCTGTGAGTTCAAGCCCCATGTCAGGCTCTGTGCTGACAGCTCGGAACCTGGAGCCTGCTTCAGATTCTGTGTCTCCCTCTCTCTCTCTGCCCCTCCCTGCTCATGCGCTGTCTCTCTCTGTCTCAAAATTAAATTAAAAAACATTTAAAAATTTTAATAAAATAAAAATGCCATTCCTAACTCTTATGTTTGAATTTTCATAAAACACTGTGCTCAAAAAAACACCTAACAATGTTAAAAACATAGTAGGGGGTACATAAATCATATTTCTTCTTACTTAACATCCAATACAATTTTATCTTAGCAAATTTATTCATTTTAACATAATGAGAAGTGAGATTTTATTTGTCTCTAACATTCTGTAAAGGACAAGAGAGGGAGATGTTTAGTTCATGTTTTCTTAATTGGCAGTTAAAATTTTAATCAGGTGGGTTTTTATCATTTAAACAAAAATAACATGAATGTGCTGATTCAGTGACTTTTGTCTTTAGTTACTAATAATTACAAAAATTATAAACATGTTCATTTCCTTGAGGGAAAAATTAGATTGACAAGCTAATGAAATTTGCAACTCACATATCTGACTGAATTCATGGGGAAAATATCAACCCTACAACCAAAGTTACCAAAAATATGTTGTGATAAAATGTTGATGGTTTTTACCTTACAAATAATAATATTTTTTAAATATTATTCCTTAAAATCACAAAAAGCAAATATAAAGAAACGTATGTAATAGATTAATAGGTGGAGTTAATCAGGTTACATAAGAGAAATGTCTATAAGCATTCAAGATTGTTTTTCATTTTTATTAGGCAGAAGATGATTTGGGGGAAGAGATCAGTAGCCTCACAATGTTTTTGGTGTGTTTTTCTTCCTTATAATAATTGAATGTATTACAATTCCTTAGTCTTATGAAAAGTTTCAGATTTTAAGTTACCTACATTAATGTACTTCAGCAAGAATTTGAGGGAACTCATTGCACTTGATTCTAGGAGATAAATACAAGCACCATCACAATTTGTGAGGGCATGTGTCCTTACCTCTCCTTTCAAGTAATAGACTCTAGATTTGTTTCTTTAATTTCTTCATTTCCTTCTCACACTCTGTCAGATTCCTTGTCTGTACCTTGGTGAAACCATAGGAGGTAGAAAAAACTACTCAAGTAGACACTAAAGAAGAAAGGGGGGGAGGTAAAAAAAAAAGGCAAGTACTTTGAATAGTGTGGGACTTTGGGAATTGAGCAGTTGGAAAGAAAGGGTTTAAGACACTTGTGGGGTCAGGAAAAGTAAATGGGAGAGGAGAAGGGATTTTAAGACTGTTGTTAGGAGCTGCTTTTCTTCTGTTGTTTTGTTTTGTTTTGTTTTGTTTTTGCTTTCAATGTAAGTGAACTTACATTTTATTGAGAATTTCTCTTTAGTGTTTGAACAGTGCTTCTTTGCACTAGGTATGTAATGATGTGAGACTAAATACCTCAAAGCTTTGACAGTGCAATATGAAGATAAGTAAATCATGCAAGAAATGATTTTAAAAACTCCCTTCTCTATTTTAAGAATAATGGTGTTATAGGGAAACTCTAATTTAGGGGTAAATGGAGTAGAACATGGTGGAAGAGAAGGAGTAATCCGAAATTGTTTGAAGTAGAATACATGACAAAGAATTTTGGACACAGGTGGTTGTAGTAAGCTATGTGAAAATCAAGATCTCAAGCCTTCTGATACATTTGAAATTATCTTTCTTAACTAAGTCACTGGCAGACACTGCTGAGAAAATATGAACTAATTCAATGGATAGCCTTCTTTGATTTCCTATTGCCTTCACCAGACATTTTTCTTTGACTATATTATTTCTAGCCACATAGTCAAGTACTAAATCAAAATGTGATAGCTGACATGAAATTTCCCTTGTAGTTTTTTTTTTTTTTTAATTGGTCTACCTCAGACTTTTAAAACCTGTGCTCCCTTTAATAAATGTAAAATCTAGTTGAGGTCTTTAATATTATTTGAAATAATACAGAAAACCTCCTTGTGAATAAAAATAAATTAAAACATATTCCTGAAGGAAGTGGCTATTTCTAAATGAATATTTAAAATATGGTAGCAAAATTGTTTTAAAATAATAAAGCAATAATATATTAACAAAAGCTTATATCTTTGGAATTCTTATGGAGTTTTCTGTGAAGGTATACCTCATGAAATTACTTTTTACTCCTGTATCATTCTGGCAAGACATTTTAAAACTCATTGAAAATAAAACTTAATCTTATGGCACAATTAAGTTCTTTTAGAATGGTTCAGTATGTTTTACCCTCTTGATTTATCACACGCACACAAAATTGATTCCTGTGGAAGTCAGAAATCTTTCTCTAGCAATAGCAAAAGCAGATTCAGAGCTTGTAATAACTTTTCTCCTCCAAAATTATTGTCTGAAAACAATTGTAATTTCATTAACATGCTGACTTTCATTATATGAAATTTCAGAATAATGCAGTTATTATGATCTTAAGTAGAAATAGTAATTTTATTCGTATACATTCCATGATACAAAGCAAGTACACAGAATTATTTGATTATAATTTGTTTGGGACTTTAAAATTTTCATGTCATAATTTTAAAGTGAAACAATACAGATCAAGAGAAAAGTATGGTTTCCAAAGACACTCAAGAGAAAAACATTGAATTGGCAATCCTTGGCTGTGATGGCTCTGAGTTTAATGGTTCAAAAACAGCCTACATTTTCATGTTTGCTTAGAACATTTTACCTGTGGTTTGTTTGGAGGGAGTAGCTCTTCTTTCAATTTATTTAACTTTAAATATCTTAGATAGAAAGGAATGTAGGAAGTTATGATGATGATAATTATGATATTTTGATAATGAGGGGAATTGCTATTGGACAGTAATGCAACCCCCCTTCCTGTTTTCAATACAACATGCATATATCCAAAATCTCTTTTTAGAAAGACAGTGTCAATAATGCTTTTATTTTTTTTTATTTTTTTTAATGTTTTATTTATTTTTGAGACAGAGAGAGACAGAGCACAAACAGGGGAGGGTCAGAGAGAGAGGGAGACACAGAATCTGAAGCAGGCTCCAGGCTCTGAGCTGTCAGCACAGAGCCCTATGCGGGGCTCGAACTCACGGACCGCGAGATCATGACCTGAGCCAAAGTTGGACGCTTAACCGACTGAGCCACCCAGGTGCCCCAGCAATAATGCTTTTAACTGAATTGATGAAGACTTGTGTCCTCAAAACATCTGTTTGGCAATTAAGGTTTGTTATTTATTATATGAGCACACAAAAAATAATTCAAACTACCTCAGATAGCTGTACATCATTGTCATCTTCAAGTTAAAACTTTCATATATTAGTGTTATGAGAATTGACTTTTTTTTTTAGATAATAGAGTAATGCTTTCTCTCTCTGTGGGCTTCCATGTTTAGAACCATTGGGGGAGAGGGGAGGAGAGAAAGAGGAATAGAAGGAAGCCAGGGTAGGGACTAGGAAAGCTGATCTGGCTCCAGGGTCAACCCTTCAAAGGATAGCTCAATATTCATATTTTCAACTTATCTTAAGGTAGCCAAGATCTCCCTGTGGTCATCCATTCCAAAAATTCTTCTTGAAAACAAAACCCTGTCTGTGCCAGGAAGTTTGTTAGGCATTGGAGATTCAAAGGTGAGCAAGTGACAGATAGTTTTTGTGCTTGTGGATCTTATAACCTGATAGAGGAAAGATAAAATGAACAAAACCCAGTCATTGGTTCAAGCTGAAGTGTCAGACTTATAAATGGTTCAGCCAGATGAGCTGACTTGGACTATATTCCTACAAGGTGTATGAGAGATAGGGAAACCAACATATAAACATAACATTTACTGGAGTTTAAAATCAAGCATATATGGGTTTAAGTCCAAGATCAACTGCTTAAGACAAAATACTATGAAAAAAAAAAAAAAAGACATCGTACTATGGTCATAGGGAGCTTTTCACACTAATCTAATATTCCAGTTCTATTGTGTGCTGGTCAAGTTAATCTTTCTGCATCTCAATTTCCTTACTTAGAAAACGAAGCAGATGATACCAGGAAAACTAATCATATGGTGATCCAATGAGTTAACATATGTAAAATGCTAAGGGTGAAGGGCAGTGGGAGGTACAGGGTTTCAATTATGGAATGAATAAGTCACAGAGATGAAAGGTACGGCGTAAGGAATATAGTCAATGATATTGTAATTAGGGTCGCATGGTGACAGATGGTAACTATACTTGTGATGAACGTACCGTAATGTAGAGACTGGTCAAATCACTGTTGTGTTGGTATATGTTGGTTTCAGGTAAACCAAGGTCACATTGTGTGGCAACATTACTCTAATAAGACATATGTAAACTGCATTGAACAGCATCTGATGTATATTAAACATTGAAAATTATTATTGTTGTCATTGCTATTGCTGTTATATTCTCTTTACTGTGTAACCTGAGGCAAGTTACTGGACTTTATGAACCCCAGATTTCATAATAAGTAAATGGCATAATAAAATGTTCACTTAACGATATTTTTTGTTGTTCCAGTTAGCTCTTGCTATGTAAATCTTAAAATGACAATTCATTACTATCTCTTGCTTTTATATATATTGAATAGGTTCAATCGGCTGGTTACCACGTTGAGTCACTCATGCAGAAATAGTTAAATGTGAGTTAAATGGGGCTGTAGTCATCTAAAGGTTCTGTTGGGCTGAACTTGAAAATGGCCATACACAGGGTGGACAGTTGCTGGTCGCTGTCATCTGACGCATATTTGGGACTTCTGAACACAGTGACTATGTATGGGTTTTCCATGTGGCATAGAAAGGACAGATAGACTTCAGGAGGGAATATCTTCAGAGTGAGTGCCCTTCCAGGAGGCCTGATGAAAATTGTAAGCTTTTTACAGTACCACCTCAGTAGTCCTAAAACTCTCTCTCTCTGTCTCTCTCTCTGTCTCTCTTTTTTTTTTTTTTTTTGCTATATTTCATTGGTCAGAGAAGTTACAAGGGCTAGAATATACATAAACAGTAGTGAATTAAATCCTGCTTGGCAAAAGGAAGTAGCAAAGAATGTAAGGCCATCTCCAACATCTCCAATCTACCTCACTTGTGGGAAATCTGTTTTGTCTTTTTTTTAATCTTGATTTATTTTTGAAAAAGAGAGAGACAGAGTGTGAGCGGGGGAGGGGCAGAGAGACAGGGAGACACAGAATCCGAAGCTGGCTCCAGGCTCTGAGCTGTCAGCACAGAGCCTGACGCGGGGCTCCACCTCACAGACTGTGAGACCATGACCTGAGTCGAAGTTAGACGCTTACCCAACTGAGCCACCCAGGTGCCCTACTTGTGAGAAATGTACCACATAATAATTTTTACCAACACTAGCCACCATCATTTTCTTCATTATCATCGTCACCCTCATCAGGCATGTCCATTCTCATTTTACATTGTGGTGACCCTTGTGATAAAAGCATTGTTATTTTCACTTTTTCAAGATAAGAAAGGAAAATTACATAACGTAGGCAATTTAATCGAGGTCATATTACCTAGTAAGCAAGAGGCAATTTTCATCTTGGACCTATTGGCTCCAGAGTTTCTAAAGTACAATACTTGCATAATATAGAAAACCAGAATGCAACTGTCATTTCAATATTTCAACTTTTTAAAAAGAAACTCTTTTCAAATCTTAAGTGAATCATCAAATGTGGGGGAAGTGTTTAAAACTTATGGTAGATATTCCTGAAACATTGTATCTGTAAATAGGAAGTAACAAACAATTTTGTGTTTTGCTTTAAAGCTCACATCTAAATGCAAATACTGAACGTTCCTGTGGGTGAAATTATCCACCATTATTAATTTGCTTATATAATTTGTTGCTGTCCAATACAGAATTTGTTTCTCCAAATTCCAACTTTATATCCAATAGTGCATAGCAAGCTCCTAGCATAATTGTATATGAATGAATGAATATTGTCATTTCAAAGTAATATCTCAATGGAATATTTGGCAGAATACTACCAAAACTTTAAGTAAAGGCAATGTTTAATTACAAATACAGCTATTCAGTAGCTCTCTCAAAAAGCAGAATTTTAGAGGGCCACTGAACAAGAACACTCAGGAGAGTGATCTTTCTCTTAAAATCTAGGCCTATGTTCTTGCATACTAATTAAATCATGCCTGTTTCATTTTAAAAGTACAGACATACTACTTGCCCTAAGGATACATTTCATTATCATGTAGAATATGAAATGTTACTCTCCTTCAGGCGATAAAAGCAATTTAATTTGAATCTCTCTGGAAACTAAAGCATCGGCATAGCTAGTCATCCGTAACATCCGTGACTATTATCTTTCAGCAAACTATGTGATACTGTCATTAATATCTGTGACATTTTTGCATACTGAGGCTCTCACAGGTGATGGTATTACATCTCACCCCTGATGGCTGCGTCTCACCCCATTGTGTGTGTGGGAAGTCATTTTTCACTTAGTAGATCTTTGTTTGGATTACACATAGTTTTAGAAAGTGGCCAGAAGTGGAAAGGAGAAGGTGTTCCGCAGACAGCCGTGTGTGTACTACTCAGTATTCTAATTTTATTAAAAATATAAATTCCTTCTGAGATTAAAAAACCCTGTTGTAATCTCCTGAGCCTTCTAGATCAGTTTCACAGCCCATGTAGGCTTTAACCAATCATAGCATGTTGCCTAATGGTGTTAATGGGAATTCATTTCTTCTTCTAATTAAACACAGATGTAGATCTAAAATTTAAGAAAAAGAGAAAAGCTGTATTCCCCTGCCAAGCTCATAATTTCTCTTTTTTGCACACTACAGGGTCGTTGACTGTACCCAGGAGCCTAACACAGATGCACATTAATTACTCGTTCTCTAATTACTAGGGTACCAATAGAACTGCTCAACCATTCATTATACATTCTTCCCAACTTCACAAAACCCCCAGAGACATATGTATGAAGCACGCCACTTGGCAACATTAATTGAACCTTATTAACTCATAAAATTTATGAAAAGTGCAGCTATTAATAAAAAAAGTGCTCTTTCATTTAGTCCACCAAAGCCACAATATACAAATGATCATTTTCCTTATGCTGTATATTGGATACCGGACAATGCAGCTGCTCACAGATTGTTAATTATCAGGAATACATCAACAGGATTAGACTAGAATCCTGGTGGTTAAATTAGCCAGGCTAATTTCCCATTCTGGAAGTTATGCACAGTGGTAGTTAGCTGTCTCAGCAAATCTAAATAGGATGCTTAGCCAGGACGTTAGATTTAAAAAAAAAAAAAAAAAAAAAAAAGAAGTAAACAAAAACTAGCTCAGTCATAAACTCAGTCATAAGAAAGCAGCACACTCTCAAAACTCTAAGTTTACTTAGAATATAACTCAAATTTAAATACTTTAATTGAGAAGGTATCTTTAATAGGACATTTTATATAGGAAATAGTGTATTTATTGTATCAGATACATTTTTCCCTAATCATGTATTTATTATTTCTGTGTCTAATCCAAATCCCAAATCATGCATTCTCAGTGATGCATGTTGGTTTAGCAGGTCATTTCTGGTTTATCTCCTGGTCATCCACATGTGAATCTCAACATTTAATCCATCTAATCTATATGCCATTTTACCCACATGTCATCGCAATCTCCACATACATACTTCAATGGGCCTCTATTGTGCTCTGTATCCCTTCTTCTGTTTTCTGGGGTTTTTTGTTTGTTTCTAGTTTCGAGTTCTTATTTAAATTCCAGTTAGTTAACATGCAATGTAGTATTAGTTTCAGGTAATTCATTTAGTGGATTTAGTGATTCATCACTTATATGCAACACTCAGTGCTCATCACAACCAGAGCCATCTTTAATATCCATCACCCATTTATACACACACACACATACACACACACACACCCCAACTCTTCTTTATCCATTCATCAGTTGATGGAGATTCGGGTTCTTTCCAAAATTTGACTATTGTCAATAATGTTCCTATAAATATCAAGGTGCATATATCCCTTCAAATCAGTATTTTTGTACCCTTTGGGTATATACCTAGTAGTGCAATTGCCGGATCATAGGGTAGCTCTATTTTGAAATATTTTAGGAACCTCCATAATGTTTTCTGGAGTGGCTGCATTAGTTTGTATTCCTGCCAACAGTGTAAGAGGGCTCCACTTTCTCAGCTTCCTTGCCAAAATCTGTAGTTTACTGTCTTGTTAATTCTAGCCACTCTGACCGGTGCGAGGTGGTATCTCATTTTGGTTTTGATTTGTATTTCCCTGATGATGAGTGATGTTGAGCATCTTTTTAAGTGCCTGTTAGCCATCGGTATGTCTTCTTTGGAAACATGTCTATTCATGTTTTCTGACAAGTTTTTAATTGGGTTGATTTTTTTTGGGTTTTGAGTTTGGCACATTCTTTTGGATTTTGGATACTAACTGTTTTTCAGGTAATTCATTTGCAAATATCTTCTCCCATTCTGAAGGTTGCCTTTTAATTTTGTTGATTTCTTTCCTTCCCTGTGCCTAAGCTTTTTATCTTGGTGAAGTACTAATATTCCATTTTTGCTTTTGTTTCCCTTGCCTCAGGAGACTTATCTAGTGAGAAGTTGTGACAGCCAATGGCAAAGAAATTATTACTTGTGTTGTCCTCTAGGGCTTGATGGTTTCCTGTCTCACATTCATGTCTTCAACCCATTTTGAATTTATTCTCATGTAAGGTGTAAGAAAATGGTCCAGTTTCATTCTTTTGCATGTTGCTATCTAGGTTCCCCAACACAATTTGTGGAAGAGACTGTCTTTTTTCCCATTGGATATTCTTTTCTACTTTGTTGAAGACCACATATTTGTGGGACCACTTCTGGGTTTTCTATTCTGTTCTATTGATCAGTGTGTCTGTTTTTGTGCCACTACCATCATGTATCAATCATCATCATATATTAATCACTACATCTTTGTAATGTAACTTGAAGTCTGAAATTGTGATGCCTCCAGACTCCAGCTTTGCTTTTCTTTTTGAAGATTGCTTTGGCTATTTGGAGTCCTTTGTGGTTCCATACAAATTCTACAATACTTTGTTCCAGCTCTGTGAAAAATGTTGGTGGTATTTTGATAGGAATTGCATTAAATGTGTAGGTTGCTTAGGGTTGTATAGACATTTTAACAATATTTCCTTTTCCAATCTATGAACATGGAATTTTTTTCCATTTCTTTGTGTCATCCTCAATCACTTTCATAAGTTTTCTATAGTTTTAGCATACAGATCTTTTACCTCATTGGTTAGGTTTATTACTAAGTGTCTTATTGTTTTCATTGTAAGTGTAAATGAGATGGATTCCTTGATTTTTCTTTCTATTGCTTCATTATTGGTGTATAGATATGCAACAGATTTCTGTACGCTGATTTTGTATCCTGCAACTTTATGAATTCATGTGTCAGTTCTAACATTTCCTTGGTGGAGTTTTGGTTTTCTATATAGTGTATCATGTCATCCACGAATAGTGAAAGTTTCACTTCTTCCTTTCCAATTTGGATGCCTTTTATTTCTTTTTTTGTCTGATTGTTGAGACTAAGACTCTAGTACTATGTTATATGACAATCGTGATCATTAACATCCCTGTCTTCTTCTGGGCCATAGAGGAAAAATTCTCAGTTTCTCCCCATTGAGGATTATATTATCTGTGAGCCTTTAATATATGGCCTTTATGATGTT
Source organism: Lynx rufus (assembly GCF_022079265.1). Classification (NCBI taxonomy): domain Eukaryota; kingdom Metazoa; phylum Chordata; class Mammalia; order Carnivora; family Felidae; genus Lynx; species Lynx rufus. The sequence continues at coordinate 26,142,924 of NW_025814845.1, read as the reverse complement.
GAAGTATGTTCCCTCTATCCCTACTTTGCTGAAGTTTTGGGGTCTTTTTTCAAGAATGGATGCAGTATTTGTCAAATACTTTTTCCATATCTATTGAGAGGATTATTAGATTCTTATCCTTTCTCTCATTAATATCATGTAGCACATTGATTGATTTGCAAATATTAAACCTCCTTTGCAGCCCAGGAATATCCCACTTGATTGTAGCAAATGATTCTTTTAATGCACTACTGGACTCAATTTGCTAGTATTTTGCTGAGAAATTTTGGATCCATGATCATCAGGGATATTGGCTCTAATTCTCCTTTTCAGTGGGGTCTTTGGTTTTGGAATCAAGGTAATGCTGGCCTCACAGAATGAGTTTGAAATTTTTCCTTCCATTTATATATTTTTTGAAACAGCTTGAGAATAGATATTAACCCTTCTTTAAATGTTTGGTAGAATTCCCCTGTGAAAACCATCTGGCCCTGGACTTTTGTTTGTTGGGGGATTTTTGATTACTGATTCAATTTCTTTGCTGGCCAACAATCTATTCAAGTTTTCTATTTCATCCTTTTTCAGTTTTGTAGTTTATATGTTTCTAGGAATGTATTCATTTTTTTCCCAGATTGCCCAATTCTTTGCATTATAATTTTTCATAATATTCTCTTGTAATTGTTAGTATTTCTGTGGTGTTAGTTGTGATCTCTCCTCTCTCATTCATGTTTGGGCCCTTTCTCTTTTCTTTTTGATAAGTCTAATTAGGGGTTTATAAATTATATTCCTTCAGAGAACCACCTCCTTGTTTCATTGATCAGTACTGTTTTTTGCTTATTTTTTTTTGTTTGTTTGTTTCTACATCATTTACTTCTTTCCTAATCAAAATTATTTCCCTTCTTCTGCTGGCTTTAGGATTCACTTTTTTTTTTTTTTTCTAGCTCCTTTAGGTGTATGGTTAGGTTATGTATTTGATTTTTTTCTTACTTCCTGAGGTTGGCCTGTATTACTACATACAGAGTTTGGACCATCATGTTTTCATTTTCATTTGTTTCCCTGAATTTTTAATTTATTATTTAATTTTCTGGTTAACCATTTATTCTTTAGTAGGATGTTTTTTAACCTCCATGTATTTGTGGTCTTTCCAAATGTTTTCTTGTGGTTTATTTCAAGTTTCATAACATTTTGTTCAGAAAATATTCATACTATGATCTCAATCATTTTGTTCTTGTTGTGGCCTTATTTGTGACATAGTATGTGACCTATTTGGGAAAATGGTATGTGAACTTGGAAAAAAAATATGTATTCTGCTGCTTTGGGATGAAATGTTTTGAATATATTTGCTAAATCCATGTGATTCTGTGTGTCATCCAAAGTCACTGGTTCCTTGTTGATTTTCTGCTTAGATGATCTGTCTCTTGCTGTAAATAGGGTGTTAAAGTCCCCTACTATTATTGTGTTGTTATCAGTGAGGTTCTCTATGTTTGTTATTGTTTTATATATTTAGATGCCATCATTGAGGGTCATAAATATTTACAATTGTTAGATCTTCTTGTCAGAGGGACCCCTTTACTATGATGTCATGCTCTTCTCCATCTCTTTTCACAGTCTTTGGGTTAAAATATAGTTTGTCTGACATAAGTACCATTTGTATGATAGATATTTCTCCATCCTCTCACTTTCAATCTAAGGTGTCTTTAGGTTTAAAATGAGTTTCTTATGGGAAACATATATATGGTCTTATTATTTTATCCATTCTGACACTATGTTTTTTGGTTGGAGGGTTTGGTCGATTTACACTTAGAGTAATTAGTGTTAGATATGAATTTAGTGCCCCCTTTTTACTTGTTCTGTTATTGTTTCTGGAGATTTTCTCCTTTCCTTTATAGTCTTTGCCACTTTTGGTCTTTCTTCACCACTCAAAGAGTCCCCTTTAATATTTCTTGTAGAGTTGTTTCAGTGGTCACAAACTCCTTTAGTTTTTACTTGTCTGGGACACTCTTTATCTCTCTTATTCTAAAAAACAACCTTGTTGGATAAAGTATTCTCTGCTCCATATTTTTCTCATTCAGCACATTGAATATATCATGCCATTCCCTTCTGGCCTGCCAGCTTTCTGTGTAGAGATCTGTTGCTAACTTAAATTTCTTCCCTTGTAAGTTAGGGACTTCTTTTATCTTGCTGCTTTTAGGATTTTTTCTTTATATTTATATTTTGTAAATTTAACTCTTATATGTCTTAGTGGTGACCTTCTTTTATTGACTTTGATGGGAGTTCTCTGCCTGATGGATTTGGATGTTTGTTTCCCCAGATTAGGGAACTTTTCAGCTATAATTTCCTCAAATAAGCCTTCTGTCCCCTTTTACCTCTCTTCATCTTTTGGGACTCCTATAATACCAGTGTTATGCTTTATGCCATCATTGAGTTCCCTAGGTCTACATTCATGATCCGATATTTCTTTTTCCCTCTTCTTTTCATCTTTATTATTTTCCATGAGTTTATCTACTATATCACTTACTTGTTCCTCTGCTTCTTCCACCCTTGTGGTCATTACACCAGTCAGTTTTTATTCTAGGTTATTGCATTTTTTATTTTGGCCTGACTAGATTTTAGGTCTTTTATCTCTGCAGTAAAGGACTCCCTGGTGTGGTCTATGCTTTTCTCAATCCAGCTAGTGTCTTTATGATTGTTAGTTTAAATTCTGGATGATGCATATTACTTACATCTATTTCAATCAGATCCCTGACCATGACCTTTTCTTTATCTTTCTTTTGGGATGAATTCCTCCATCTTGGCATTTTGTCTAGGTGTCTGTCTTCTGTGTATTACAGAAGCCTGTTATCTTTCCTGCTTTTGAAAGTAATGGAGTTATGAAGAAGAGGTCATGTGCTCTCCAGGGCCTGGTGCTTCATGAAGTGTCTCTGATGTATGCTGTGTTCACTCTCCTGCTGTGTTTTGGCTGCTTTTTCCCTCAGGTCAGTCCTCTACAGAGTTTCCCCTTGTCTGCAGTGAGGAGTGTTTGGACCTTGGTCAGTGAGGTAAGCCTAGGATCTCCCTACCTCTCTGCCATTTTAGCTCTTCCACCCCTTCTTTTTGAAATATGTAAACAGTTGTGCCTCTAAAATTTATTCTAACTTACCTACTGTCACTCTGAATTGATGTCTTCTGTACACGTTGATGGAACAAATAGTTGTACCATGCTCTTAACTGGTCTCTATAGATACAATGGTGAGCCAAATAAAATGTAAAACAGATAAAATGGAAGATCTGACTGTTTAGTGAAGAAGAGATTTAAATGCAAAAAAATATTAAATACAGAAAGAAAAAAAAAGGCTAGAATCTCATGGTAGCAGAAATGGAGACTAGTAGTCCTCACCTCATGAAACATAATTTGTCCATCTAATTTGTGGCCTCGCATGCGATGCCCCTTTGCTTACTTATATTTTTATGTATATAGATTTTTTTCTTCAATTGAATTGCTTTATATTGTTTATAGTCACATTTTCATATGTGACCCTTATTTAAGTATCACATAAAAAAGATACTGAAAATACAAAGATATCTGTATTCACTAGGATAAGTTTTGGTGATGTAACAACAAATTTCGGGGCATCTACGTAGCTCAGTCAGTTAAGCATCTGACTCTGGATTTCAGCTCAAGTCAAGATCTCACAGTTTGTGAGATCGAGCCTCATGTCAGTCTGTCTATTCACAGCGCAGAACCTGCTTCAGATCCTCTGTCTCCTCTCTCTCCCCCTCCTGTTTGTGCTATCAAAAATAAATAAACATTCAAAAATAAATAAATAAATAAATAAATAAATAAATAAATAAATAACAAATTTCAATAGTAAAAATGGATTTTTCACAGGGGTGCCTGCACAGCTCAGACAGCTAAGAATTGGACTTCAGCTCAGGTCAGAATCTTGTGGTTCGGGGTTTGAGCCCTGCATCGGGTTCTGTGCTGTCAGGCTGGAGCCTGGAATCTGGTTTGGATTCTGTGTGTGGGTCTCTCTCTGCCCCTCCCCTGCTCATGCTCTGTCTCTTTCTCTCAAAATTAAATAAACATTAAAACACATTTAATACAAAAATTAAAAAGAAATAAAAAGTAATATTCACAAATTGTACTTTTTTATTTTTTAATTTTTTTATATTAACTTGAATATTTCCCAGCAAAATAAGATACCATGCATGGTGTAATAAACAGTGGAATAGTATAACAATGGCTTTTGGTTCTTCCCTATTACCTTCCTTGAAATTAAGACAAAATTTTACCATACTTTTAGTATGAGTACGCATTGCTTAATTTCTTTATGTGGACATGGTACATTATTATCTGTCTGATAAATGTGTGGATGACTTTTCTTAAATATGCTAAATCAATCAGATTACAATATTATATCTGTCCATGTTGCAAATGGACTGGAAAAATCCAATCACACTCTTCATGAAAAATTCTCCACACTATTAAAAGTGGTTTGAATGTCTATCTTTTTTCTTTCAGTTTTTTCAGGGCCATCAAAATATAGAAATAAATGTATGCAAATGATCAAATAAAATCCTAGCTTGGTTGTGTATTAGGAAAGTGTGATGAAACTACTTAGATTGTATGAAAGGTCTCTAAAATATTTATCTTATTTGTGAGAAGGCCACAAAACCTAAGAGGGCAAGTTGAAAATCTATTACATTAAAAGAATAACTTCAACAGTAGCCTTGCCAACTCTTTAACTGTATCCCTTGGCTGAAGAAAAAATATAACCTATTTTATAAGAGTGAAACAATAACCAAAGCACACATATATGGAAGAGAGAGAATTTGAAAGTTATGTCATTATGGTATTTTGAGGTGAAAATAAGGCACAGAGAGGACACAGAACCAGGACAGCTAACCTGCTCTCTGTCTAGTTAATTACTGCATGTCGGACACATTTAATCTTAAAGCTGAGAGCTGCTATAATGTAACACAGATGCAGGATTTCATAGGGAAAACCTGCAGGATAATTTCTTTCTCCTTTTGAACAGGATTGGAAATTTAGGATATGTCAGACTAAAATAGGAAGTTGTAGACAATGATAAAGAGTGTGATTATATCCAAATCCTAATTGGAAGCCAATGAAGTATTTAAAATGTTAACGGATTTAACTAGAATTTATTATCTGTTTATTTAACTAATAGCTATTTATTATCTACTTATTTAACTAGAATTTATATTATCACAATCACATTGGGGAACCTGGCTGGATCAGTCAGCTGAACACCCAACTCTTGATTTCTGCTAAGGTCATGCTCTCACGGTTTGTGTAATGGAGACCCCTGTTGGGCTCTGGGCTGCATGGACCCTGCTTGGGATTCTCTCTTTCTCTCCCTCTGCACTCCACTGCTCCCACTGCTCCCACTCTCTCTCTCTCTCACTCAAAATAAATAAATACAATTAAAAAAAATTAACACACCACATTTCCTTCACAATAATTCAAACTATCCACTCTTGGACTCACATCTTGAGTCCCTCCATGTTGTTTGCTTTGGGACCTCCATTCCAAACATCCTTTGACTCACTGAGTTATCTACCATACACATGACTTTTTACGTTATCTATCAATTCTGTAATGTCTTTCTTTGCCACCCTTAGATCATTTTATTGATAAGTGGAAATGCTTACCGACTTAGACTTAAACATTTAATTATCTTCCTTTTTCTTTCTCAGTGAGGTCGTCTGGAGAACTCCAAACTTTTTCAATTCCATGGCTCTGCTTACCCCTATCCTGCATCCAAACTGTCCCAAAATAGTATTAACTTTCTCCGTAGTTTTATTTTCATATTTTTTCTCCTCAATCTTCCAACACTCCTCAATCTTAGTTGAAGTTATTAAATTATGTTTCATTGAGCAAATAAATTGATCAAATAAAATCATTTCTTCTGTCTACCATCAAATACTTGTATATGTACCTGCATACAATTTATTCTATTTCCATGAATAAATTCTCCACATTTAGCTGAAGCCAACCTGTCAACTTTTGTTTAATCAGACCACTTCTACTATTTTTTAAACCTACAAAATTCTTCTGTTTTCTGGCCTCATGCTTCTTCCCTTTATATTGTATCTCTGATATCATCATATAAACATGCTTCAGAAACTCAACTTTAAAATACACTGATAGACAAAAGAAAGTTGTGTGTGTATGGGGGAGAAGGCAGAAAATTGGTTCCAAGAGATAAAAAGAGATGGACATCTAAATCTGCAAAAGAAGAAAGAAGCTAAGAGAAAATTGGCCTTACACTGAGCTTAATTTTAAAATATAACTACTGGGCATTTTCTATAAATTAGGCATTTTGCGGATGGGGTGGGGCAGTACCTAAAATATTTCTGAAGACTTAATGTCTTGATGAAAAAAAAAAAAAAGTCACCTGGGCGGCTTAGTCGGTTAAGCATCCAACTTCGGCTCACGTCATGATCTCGAGGTTCATGGGTTCCAGCCCCACGTTGGGCTCTGTGCTGACAGCTCAGAGCCTGGAGCCTGCTTCTGATTCTGTGTCTCCCCCTCTCTCTCCCTCTCCCCTACTTATGATCTGTCTCTCTCTCTCTCTCTTAAGAATAAACTTAAAAAAAATAAAAAGAGAAAAAAAATCAGCATGAGAGTACAGAAAATCAAGAGGGGACAGAGTTTGTGAAAATAATTGGGAAATGAACATGGAAAACCACTGAGAGCAAAATCATTGTAGTTTATATGAACGAACCATGTTTTGTTAATGAGAAAACTAAGATTAAGAAAAATTAATTAACAAAAGTATATGTGCTTTTAATTGCAGCGTAAAGATTCCCAAGCACATACTTTTTTGGTCTGCTTTGATTTTCATCACATCTTTGCACATTCATGTGACAGTATTTTGATGTCTGAGATAAATATCAGGACAACATAGCTTAGAAAACTGTAAACCTAAATTACCTCCAGCTTAGTTCAATTCTGTTATTCAAAGTAACAATGAAGTAATTCAGAAAGTGAAGGAAGAAAATAGATCATGTGAAAGAAAGAGAAAGCAATGATAATTAGAATAAAATATCATTTCATTACAGTTAAGTCAAGCCGAACTTATGTACTTTGTAGAAGGGAGTTCTAAAATTCTAAAATATATTATGTGATGATACTTTTTTACATGATAGAAACATACATTGTAAGATAAGTATGTGCCTTTCACTGATTTTTTAGAAGGAAGACAAGAATTGTTTTTCTCCTTGGAGAGATTTTTGTGATATGCCTTCCATGAAAACCACTTTAACTCCAGTATGAATTGGAACTTTCACAACTGACGTGTCATTTAAGTTTTAGAAGGTTAAATAAAGGACAGAAGGATATTCTTGATACAGTAAAAAATGAAACAACACGTTTCCCCTCCTCGACATAGATTTCTTTATGAATTTTTCCCAGGATGATATTTTCTTGGTACTTTTTAATCATCTACCTCTTACAGGCTTTTTATTTTATATTATTTTTTCTTCATTTTTGAAAAGTATTTCTAATTTTATTAACATCTTGTGAAGAGACTCATTTGCATGTGATTAGTTTCTTCATAAAATGATTTCTCTTTCTGAAATTATGCAGTAGCACATTATAGAACAATCAAATTATCAGCCTCTCTTCCAAGGATCAATTCGACACTCAGAAATTATGATGAGTGAGGTTCTCCATCATTAAAACTGCATGCAAATTCTTCAGAGCTGTCAAAGCAACATGATGGTTGTTATTTAATGTGTTTATGACTATCAGGAGTTAATGGCATTTTGTAACAAGATAGAATTTTCTAGGAAGTTAATCTTTCCGTGAGTGGAATATGTGGCTGAAGGCCTAAAAAATCCCAAAGAGCAATCTGTTACTATTTCTAGGCCTCTGCTTCCAAATTATAGCCAGTCTACCACCTTTCTGATCTACACATGAATGCTGCATGAGTGTAACTAAAATCTGATAGGTTTAAAATCAATAGTTTTTTTTTTTGTTTTTTTTGTTTTTTTTTTTTACCATGTAGTCAATTGAGTCATCAAATGAAAAGCTAACATGAATGGAGCAGTAGCTTTATTGTGTTTCCCCCAGGTCTTATAAACATTGATAGATTATCCTTTTACTGATGGATATATTTTATTTTTCCACCTGAAGATAAATATGGATTCAATATTTGCCAATGTAGTCACATTAATCAATGTTAAAGTTTAAGAAATTAAATGTGTTGCCACCAAACAAACAGATAAACAAAAACCACGAAGGTACACATATAATGATTAGGTTTATTTCTCTGCAGAAATCACCTTAGACTTACATTTTTTGTCAGATCACCTTACATTTTTTTTTCAGATCAACAGTAGAAAGAACAAAGCAGACACAGCTCTTCTGGTTCTTTTATTTCAGTATTTCTTAAAGTCTAATGAGTTACCTGAGGATCTTATTAAAATGAAAATTTGCGTTCAGTAAGACAGGTGTGAGCCTTAAGATTCTGCATTCCTAAAATGCTTTCTGGTGAGCTGTAGCTGACCGTCTTCTGAGTTAATGCCACTTTGAATAGCAAGGATCCATAATGCACTTGTTTCTAGAAAAGAAGGGCTTCCTATTATTTGCTGTGGCTTCTTTTCCTGGGATATTTTTGGAATTTATCTGGTTTGCTTCCTGTACCATCTATTTACTAGTGGTATTACCTGCATCTAAATGTGTGGCTAGTCAAGATCGAGTCCTTATATAGCTCTTAAATCTTATTCAAATCAGATATCTTGTCCTTAGGCAAGACCTGCTGAACAAAGAGTTTCTCAAAAAATAAACAAAATTGACAAACCTCTAGCCAGGCTTCTCAAAAAGAAAAGGGAGATGACCCAAATAGATAAAATCATGAATGAAAATGGAATTATTACAACCAATCCCTCAGAGATACAAACAATTATCAGGGAATACTATGAAAAATTATATGCCAACAAATTGGACAACCTGGAAGAAATGGACAAATTCCTGAACACCCACACTCTTCCAAAACTCAATCAGGAGGAAATAGAAAGCTTGAACAGACCCATAACCAGCGAAGAAATTGAATCGGTTATCAAAAATCTCCCAACAAATAAGAGTCCAGGACCAGATGGCTTCCCAGGGGAGTTCTACCAGACATTTAAAGCAGAGATAATACCTATCCTTCTCAAGCTATTCCAAGAAATAGAAAGAGAAGGAAAACTTCCAGACTCATTCTATGAAGCCAGTATTACTTTGATTCCTAAACCAGACAGAGACCCAGTAAAAAAAGAGAACTACAGGCCAATATCCCTGATGAATATGGATGCAAAAATTCTCAATAAGATACTAGCAAATCGAATTCAACAGCATATAAAAAGAATTATTCACCATGATCAAGTGGGATTCATTCCTGGGATGCAGGGCTGGTTCAACATTCAAATTTCTTTCTGTAAACAACTCCGAAAGTGTTAACAAGGTATGCAAATATGTGAGATCCTAAATTCAGGTGTCTATCATATAGACTAGAATTGTGCTTATTTAAACACTTGGGAGAAAATAAACTTCCTACGTTTTGGACCTCTGTTTCTGCCTGTTTTAGTCCATTTGACCCAATGATGTGTATATATATATATACACACACCCCCCCACACACATACCATATACATATACATATGCACATATACATATATATGTATATATGTGTGTGTGTGTGTGTATATATATCCAGTTTGTTTCAAACTGGAAAGAATTGATTTCTAAACAAAAATGTAAAAATCTCTCACTATGTTTCATCCAGTTTACTCTACAATATAGATATTCCATTTTGTTGAAAACTTACTGCCTTCCTATGCTGTTAGAAGATCCTAGAACCACACATGGACTAGTAACCATATCGGTCTATTAACAACCACTCGTTCACGCATTGGCAAATGGAAAGTCCCGAGGAAGTTCTCCAGTGTATTGCTGTAATAAGCCTTACACACAATGTGATGGTAACACTATTTTGATTCTGGTATCATGGCACTACAAAACAAACAGAACAAAACAATACAAAACAAAACCCCAAACTCTCCGGATGCCCTTAAGATGAATAGATTAGTTAAAAGCCTTGTACAGTATTTCTCTCAGAAAAAAATGATAAAGATAATGAATCCATGTAACTTGATTATCAAGGTAGTAAAAGATACAAAATTGAAGCCACCAAGAAGAATAAGATAGTTGTTTTTTTTTTTTTTTTTAATTTGAAATCCTCGGTCAGCATACCAAGTCAAAGTACATTTTTGTTCCAAGTTTAAGTATCCCACTAATTTTAGCAGTGATCTTCGGTTCCTCAAAGGAAGGAATAATATTTTACTTATTTTAATTTTGTATATAACAGATGATGTCTGTATATATTTTTTTTTTTGCTTTTTTTTAACTTTTTTAAGGTTTATTTATGTTTGAGAGACAGAGAGACAAAGCGTGAGCAGGGAAGGGGTAGAGAGAGAGGGAGACATAGAATTCAAAGCAGGATCCAGGCTCTGAGCTGTCAGCACAGAGCCCAACGCGGGGCTTGAACCCACAAACCCATGAGATCATGACCTGAGCTGAAGTCAGATAATCAACCACTGAGTCACTCAGGCATCCCTATAATATTATATTAAGAAGGCATATGATATAATAAAGGACATACATTCAGTACTATATCATTTCTACTGAAAGATGTAATGATAAAATTTTACGTTCTCATCTTATTAAGCCTAACACTGAATTAAAGCAGATTGGTAACTACCTTACAGTCTCTTGCCCTGAGCCCATATATGGTTAGTGTCGCTTTCAAAGCAGATGGCTGTTACTCTCACTTTGTAATTAAGAAGTGTCAATTGTAATTAAGAACTTTATTTGGAATACATTTGCGAGTTTATTCATGGCAAGTAATAGTGTTCACGATGTAAATGTTAAAATGAAGGTAAAATGATAATTTCCAGTGTTATTGCAAATAAATATTTAAATTAAGAAACATTTAGTAAAGTATACCTTTTCAAATTAACCTTCATTTTCAAAATGCAATATTTATTGAGTGTTTACTATGTGCTAGGTGCTATTCCAAGAACATTTGATAAATTATCTCACTCAACTTTCACAATTCTAGGAAATGTTCTAATAAGATTCCCATTTAGCAAATAATGAAATTACGCCACAGAAAAGTTGCATAATTTACCTGAGATCATAATTCATCAAATAATAGGAACCAGAAATTCAGAAAACTCTGTAAGTTTCTAAATCCACATTATCAACCACTATCTACCCTCAGGCTCATATCTGTGGCCAAAAAAATCATGGAACTGCATTGAAATTTTGGTAAGTTACTCATCTCCAATTTCTTCATTTGCAAGGGGTCAAACCTAAACCATTCAGAACTGGTTGTGTTTAATATTTTTAACAAACTTTAGGATGAGAAACATTCCTTCCCTATGTGTAATTTCTAAGAGATGAGTAAATATGGAACTTCAATAAATGTTTTTATTTATGAGTGATATATAGAGTCATTTGGAAAATATTTTTCAGGCATTGATGTTATTTATGATTCATAAAAACATAAGCAGAATCCTTCAATCTTATCTTGCTGTCTACAATGGCTATAACTCTGTAGCATTTATAAGGATACCTTATAATTTTGGTAATCTTGCTTTCAAGAACTGTTCAAACAGTTTCAAGGACAACAGTTTTAAAATATAACTTTTTTTGTATAACAAAATAATTATTTAATCAAAAATGGTGATGAAGGGGCGCCTGGGTGGCTCAGTCAGTTGAGCGTCCGACTTCAGCTCAGGTCAGGATCTCACAGGTCGTGAGTTCTAGCCCCACGCCGGGCTCTGTGCTGACAGCTCAGAGCCTGGAGCCTATTTCAGATTCTGTGTCTCCCTCTCTCTGCCCCTCCCCCGCTCACACTCTGTCTGTCTCTGTTTCTCAAAAATGAATAAACGTTAAAAAAATAGTGATGAAAACATTGGGATAAAAACTTTTATAAATGTGCGCTTTCTGAAAAAACCTTTCAGAATGGTTAATGTGCCAATGTTCTCAGTGAAACTCCAAATTAGAAACGCATTCCCACAAAATTACTTATATACAATTCTTTTTTTATTCATGGAGCATGGGATATTAAGTACATAGTACATAATTTTGGAAATTCTGTCTACAGTCATAGGAATCAAAATGAGTAATAAGCAAATTAGAGCCATCTTGTGAAGACAGAAGAAGTCATATTGTAATAGACTGGCTACCAAAAATGAGAGAAAGAAAGAAGGATTTGACTCTTATGATTTTGTTTTGAGATATGATCAGGAGATCTAAAACTTGTGTGCATGTGTGCGTGTGTGTGCACGTATGTGTGTTTGTGTGCATGCTACACATGTATGATATTTAAAATTTAAAAAAAAATGAAATCATCCTGGGGAAGAGTATAGATTCAGAAGAGTTTATAAGCCTCAACCATCTTAGGAGAAGAGTAAAAACAAGCAAATGAATCTACACACAAATGGCCAGTGACATAAGAGAAAAATCAAGAGATTATTGAGAAAATGAAAAAGTCTTTCCAAAATGGGGGAGTGATAAACTGCATTATATGTTCTTGAGAAGTTAACTGGTTAAAGGAGAAAAACATACACTGACATTAGAAACATGGTGGTTTCTGATAATTCTGTGAAGAGACAGGAAGAAGAGGCAAAGATTTGACTTGAGTTTTAAGTCTCATGAGCTACTGACTTACAATGTGGCCAAAATGGAAGTAGTTTTTGTTTGTTTGTTTGTTTGTTTGTTTGTTTGTTTGTTTTTTGTCTGTTTTGCTTTTGAGAGAGAGAGAAAGACCAAGCGAAGGGTGAGGGAGAAGAACAAAGGAAGAGAGAGAGAGAATCTTACGCAGGCTCCACGCTCAGTGCAGAGCCCCACTCAGGGCTCAATCCCACAGCCCTGGGATCATAACTTGAGCCAAAATCAAGAGTCAGATGCTCAAGTGACTGATCTACCCCAGGCATCTCATGATTTTATTTTATTTAATGAGGAAGGTCTGAAAGAGTGTTATAATGCCTATTTTCCCTACCAAGTAACACATCTAATTTATTTTACAGTATTTGATACATTATACTATTAATTTTGTCCTGAATATTCTGATGGCCCATAGAATCCTAGTTTTGATTCTAAATAATGCTTGAGAAGAATTAAATAATATCTCAACATGCTAATACTAATATTAGAGGAATTTAACTCACATTATGCCATATTTATACATAGAAATTTTTATTTCTAGGTTTATCAACAAATATACTTTAACAGTTTACTTATCTAAACCATAAAAAAGATTAATGATATCATCATAAATAGGCTATCAATAAATATGAATTACTAGTGTAGTTAAAAAAAAAAAGACTATTGGCCTACATCTTTAGACTGAGGTTCAGTGGTTGTTGGGTAAAGCACAGCCGTATTTCACTTTTAAGAGTTTTATTAAGGTATAATTGTTATGTAAAGAACTGCACTTATTTAATGTGAGCAATTTGATAAATGTGGACATTTGCAGATACCCATGATTCCATAACCATAATCAAAATATTAGACATATATATCCAACACCTTCCAGAGTCATCTGTGTTCTTTGCTTTTTTGTTTCTTTGGTTTTGGGTAAGAACACCTTCATGTGAGATCTACCCTCTTAATGAATTTTGAAGAGTATGATATCATGTTGCTAAGTATTGATACACAGTAGATATCTAGACTATGTTTATCTAGCATAACTGAAACTTTATACCCATGGAACAACTCCCCATTTCCCCCACCCCCAAAGCCTGGCAACGAATTGTAGAGTGTTCTCTGCTTCCATGTATTTTAGTAGTTTAGGTATTTCAAATCAGTGGGATAAATAGGCATATATCCAAAAGAATTGAAATTAAGACTTCAAGGATTTATCTGCACTTTCATGTTCATTGCAACATTATTTACTATAGTCAAGAAATCAGAACAATCCAAATGCCCTCTGACAGAAGAATGAATATAGAAAATGTAGAATATTCATGCATTGGGATATATTCAGCCTTAAAAGAAAAGGAAACTTTGCCATTAGTGACAACATGGATGAAGCTGGGGGACATTAATAAGTGAAATAAGTCAGTTATAGCCAAAAATTAAATAAAAATTTCCTCAGTTCTTCTGATATACACCAAATATTGAGATTCACTCTGCTAAATTAATATAATAAACAGCACTGTAAAGACACTTTTTAATTTATTTTATTTTTTAAATTTCCAGTGTAGTTATTTAGAAATTCACTTTTTTATATTCAAGATGTAAATGTCAGGGCGCCTGGGTGGCTCAGTCAGTTGAGCATCTAAATCTTAATTGTGGCTCAGGTCTTGACCCCAAGGTCATGGGATCAAGCCCCACATTGGGCTCCACATTGAGTGTGGAGACTGCTTAAGATTCTCCCTCTCTCCTCTGCCCCTCTCCCTTGCTTGTGATCTCTCTGTCTAAAAAAATAATAATAAAAAAATAAAATGTCAATGTCAAGCATATAGAATATACTCAGTACTTAATAAAATAGTCTTTAATTAGAAATACAATCTAGCTTCCTCATTTATTCATAGTCCATAAACACTATCTGACATACTACATTAGATTTGAATCTTTAAGCAACATTTCTAACATATTTGTTAGTTTCTGAAAGAAGCTTTTTCCCAAACATGCATGTTTCCAACGTGTTACATACAGCAGAACATCTTACTGGTGTCTGAACAGCTGGAGTTCTTAGATCTCCATCTTGATACATCAGAATCTCTCTGTCTTTGCTCCTAAAATCTGACCATTCACAATTTCATCATTGATTCCATTTTACTTCCTTATATCAACTTATCACTTATGGCTTTTGATGATATATAGTTGTGTTAATCATGACTTGCATCGACTACAACATTTGTGCATTGCCTTTTCCGTATGTATATCTTGTGTGTCCGTGCCTTTACTCACAGTAAGGAATATGATTTGGCCCAAATATTTACTAATGCTCTTTGGTAAGGTTTGTTTTTTCTTCTAGTTTCTTATTGGTTGATATCCATCTTGTAATCCACTCAACTGTAACTACAGAGATGATGTACATGGTAAGCAATACAATCACCTATGTATATAGAACTGCTAAGCTATTTCTGAAACAGCAGATTGTAGATAAAGTAGTTTCCATTCAAAAGAATTCTGTGGCTGTAAAAGATATTTGAAGGAGAAAATGAAAAGAGAACCAAATTTGTCTTTTGCATATCAGGACAAATTGATGCATGTAATTCCTTGTAATTCAAGAAAGCAATGATACATTTACTTAAAAATGGATTTGTTACTTGAAATAAGGGATTATATACCTTAACTATTCATATACATTATTAAGATATAAAAGTCAAATCCAAATCACCATTTATTAAATATAAATACATAAGATGCTTATCATATAATTTCACATTTTAGTGGGAAATTTTCCTAGGTATAAAAAAAAAGAGATTCAATAACAAAGGGCAAGAAATGACAAAAAGACATCAATTCAAAGATTCAATATAATAACACACAAATTGTTATTAATTTTAATATATTATCTATTAAAATTAAGCAGTCATATTTATTTCTGAAAAGAAACTGTTACCGAACAAACTTCATTTTAAAAAAGCAGTCATAAAACTCACATTTAAAAATGTATTATTAAAATGAATTTAAAAATTAGAATTATGAAAATGTCAAATTTTGAACTTATTTAAGGAAGCAAAAGACTATTGAAGAATGAGTTTTTTCATCTCAGAGTATTCTCTTTCTCCTAACGTTGCAATGAAATTAATTTTTAAAGCTTCAGTATATAGAAATCTAATTTTCATAAGGATGCTTTCATAGAGAAATTGTGCTCCAAAATAAGAAAAACTAGTTGTTAATTAGTTTTGCTTTTATTGTTAGACTTAAACTTCCAGTTTTAAATTACTTCAGACTTTCACTAAGTTAAAAACAATCCATAGATGATTGCATTTTGGCAGTAGCAATATCTGAACAAACCATATATTTGATCAAAGAATAAATTCATAATGAGTAGGAGCTGAAGTTTGATAATTTCACTATCTAGCATATATTAAAATCTCTAAAAAGTCATTTTGTCAATTACAAGATAATTTCTTCTTTAATAAGGAAAAATGCAATGTCACTTTCTGTCCATGAATTTAATAACACAATATGTTCAGTGATTAGTTTCTTCATTTAAAACTGTTGCATTTTGAGAAGTTTCATCACTAATATTGTAATTCCTTAAATCGAATATGTGAACCAATTGCTAATTTTCAGGAGAGAAAAAAAAATGTTTCTAAGTTTTGTGCTGAACATTCTCGTTAATGCAAATCGTCTGAGTAGCCAGAGACACCGTGGCCCCTACTTTTATTTTGTCCTCCCCTTTTTTCACACTGGACTTCCTATAAATTAAGGGGCTACTTTCTATTTTTCAATCACATCAGTGAATTTCTATGTCTATTGCCAGGCCCTAGAGACACAGTTGTTTTCCTTTACTTTTCATCACTGACAATCTCTTACTTAACACATGGGTCAATTCTCTGTTACAAAACAGAATTTATTTCTTTCAGTGTCATCTTACTTCCTGTCTTTTGAGATAACCTGTTTCAAAAGAACTTTGGACTAGCATATTAAAATTTCCATTAGCCTTTAAAAAGATGTTTCAAATTGGAGAAGATTTTTCAGACCATACAATATAATATAGTAAATGCCCATAATGAATTGGCAGCAACTAACTCCCTCAGTTCACCCTCAGTTCAGTCTTCTAATCCCTGCTCGCAAGACAGAACACTTTCAACTTCATGACATTCTTCCACATGGTCTAAGTATCAATGACAGGAAATGTCATAAAAGACCCCCCTTTAAATTTGCAGTGTACTTGTCTTTTTGAATTGAAGTATAATTGACATGCAATGGTACATTAGTTTCAGGTGTACAATACATTGATCCAACAATTCTACACATTACTCAATGTTCCCCACAGTAAGAGTTGTAACCATCTGTCACCATATCTATGCTATCTTGTTCATTTCCAGTACTTATTCTTTTTAATATTTATTTACTTTTGAAAGACAGAAAGCACGCATGGGGGAGGGGCAGAGAGAGATGGAGACAGAGAATCTAAAGCAGGCTCCCTGCTGTGAGTCCAAAGCCTGACGTGGGGCTGGAACCCATGAACTATGAGATCATGACCTGAGCTGAAGTCAGATGCTCAACTGGCTGAGCCATGCAGACACCCCTGCATGAATTATTTTTTGTAACTAAAACTTTGTACCTCTTAATCCCTTTCATCTATTTTGCTATACTTATACTCATTTCCTCTCTGGCCACGACCAGTTTCTCTCCATATTGAAGAGTTTGTTTTGTTTTTTAGATTCCACTTATAAGTGAAGTCATATGGTGTTTAACTTTGTCTGACTCATTTCACTTAGCATCAGTGATGTCACAAGTGGAGAGATTTCATTCTTTTTTATGACTGAGCAATATGACTGTGTGTGTGTGTATTCCATGTGTGCATATATATGTATGTATACGTGCATACACATGTGTATATATATATATATACATATATACACACACAATATTCCATTGTACATATGTATGTGTGTGTACATATCTATTCATCTATGAATGAACACTCAGGTTGCTTCCATATATTGGCTATTGTAAATAATGCTGAAGTAAACATAGGGATGCATACATCTTTTCAAATTAGTGTTTTCATTTTCCTTGGGTAAATATCAAACAAAATAAATAAAAGCAAAGATAAACTATTGACTACACTAATATAAAAAGGTTTTGCACAGTAAAGAAGACCATAACAAAACAAAAAGGCAACCTAATGAATGGGAGAAAATATTTGCAAATGATAAATATTCAAATATACAACTCAACATCAAACAAACCAATTAAAGAATGGACAAGTGACCTGAATAGATATTTTTCCAAATAAGATGTGCAGATGGCCGACAGTCACATGAAAGGATGCTCAAAGTCACTAATCATCAGGAAAATGCAAATCAAAACCACATGATATCATGTCACACCAGTCAGAATGGCTACTGTCAAAAAAACAAGAAATATTAAGTGTTGGCAAGAATGTGGAAAGAGAAGCCTCATGTACTATTGATGCAGTCAGTGTGAAAAGTGGTATGGAGGTTCCTCAAAAAATTAAAAGTAGAAATACTACAGATCCATTAATTTCATTACTGAGTATTTACCCAAAGAAAACAAAAGCATTGTACTTGCCTTTTAACCTGCACAAGGCCTGCCCATGTGGGGCTGAGCCTACTTTGAGCCAACCATTTAGTAATATACCAAGGCTGAAATATTTGTACCTTCCCTACAGCAGATGAGCTCCTCAGGAGTCATTGTTCTCCAAACATGTGACATAAAAAGTGCTGAGCTTACTTTCTTCTAATAGCTGGCTAGAAGAGTGGTAGTGAAATTACTATTGGCTAAATGCTTTCTTTTAGTTATAGAAATATAATTTGTTAATATTATGGGAAGCAAAACTGACCCCAAAAGTTTTCAGTGATACAATAATTTTATTGATTCATTATCGACTACATTAAAGTAAGTACACTTTTTTTCTTGTATCTCTAGAACTTACAGAAGAATTGGGAACATAACAGACATGAAAATAGCATCACTGAATGAACTCCTAAATTAATGTTTGGTTGAAATGAATGCATATATAATTCTGAAGTCTAAATATAGTCAATGTAAGCTTCTCTTTTTCCTTAATCCCTTTCTCTCTTTTATTCTATTCTGGAGACATCTTCAAAGACATACCCAAAAATAATGTTTTACCAGATATTTGGGCAATCCTTGGCCCAATCAAACTGACACATAAAATTAACCATCATAGCAACTATCTACAATGTACCATAAAATAAATATACAAACATAACCCAGGAGTTTAAATACTCAGTACTAAACATGGCTGAAAAGATACGTAAGAGGTTATCTATGAGGATACTATCTCAGTCCATTCTTGGAAAACCTAGAAAATTCCATGCAAACACTCTGCCAAGTGGGAAACCACAACTGACTTTCAAATAATTTAAGTGCTCCGCCCAAAGCTTTTTAATCTTCATTGTTTTACAATACCAGTAAAAATAACTGACATAACTTCTTAAATGATTTCTATAGACCTTCTAAGAGTAATGTGGATTAGAATGCAAAACATGTCACAAAGAAATATATTTCATTCCAGATGACATAAAAGCATGCTGGAATTAGTTTTCTAGTTTGCAACACTGATGTTATAAATACTGGATCTACACATGCTGTTTTCATTTCTTCCATTTGTTTTGTATTTCTTTTGATGTTGTGCAGAGAAGGAAACTCTAACTCCATTCTTGTCATTCACAGTAAGTCATTTATAGACTTTGACAGTATTCCTATTGATTTCACGATTTCCCCCAACAAATAAAACAGTTCAAAATGCAGCCTTAAGTGCAAAAGCAAGTAGTATGCTAAGCCACTGTCAATCATGACCAGAGTAGGCTTTGATTTCATATCAATTTTACTTCTCCACAAATGCAATTTGGGAATAAATATTGTTATGAAAATACAGTGAAAGACTTTAAAGTGATTGCAATAAAGACAATTGAATATACTATGCGCCCAGTACAATTTAATTTGCTAGTGTTTATTTTATTTTTAACAGATTCTCTAGAATTCAGTATATGATTGTCTGTCCCCCAGCTCCCCAAGCCTTTGAGTGAAATGATCACTTGGAAATTATTTACCTTTCTTACTCTAAGAATGATTTTTACCTTTCCACCAATGAGAAATTACCTTTTTACCTTTCTCTTTCCCAAATACTGTCATTCTTAAGTATTCAGCTCAAAGTCTAGGTCCTTCCCACAAAAGCTTACATTGCATCGTCTGTAATTTATCTAAAAATAGTGCAGGAAAAAAAAAATAGCGGCATACACACGCTGGGAATGGCAATTTTCATGGTGAGGATTAGCTTCTAATATACAGAAAAATCACAGAGATTATGGTTCACGATGAAACCCACTGTGAGTATAAGTGTTTCAACGGCTGCATCAGTATTTCATTGTGTATTTCATAGTTGATTCAACCAATGCACAGTATTAGGATGTTTCAGGTCTTTCCAGTCATTTACGATTAAAAATAATCTTCTGTGCACATGTCGCTTTACATACTGCTGGTGCATAATTAACATGGAGCCATAGAAGAAAACTGGTGAGTCGAAGTTTTAGTTCTTATGTAGTTTTGTTAGATGTTGCTATTTTTGTCTTCATTATAGCTGCACCCATTTGCATTGCCTCAAGCCTGGGAGGGCATGAATCTTCACAGCCTCAAAAATGGCATATGTTGTCAAACTTTAGGATTTTCGCAAATCTTTAGTTTATAAAACGAAACCAAAAATGAGCTCTCAGTTTAATTTTAAATAACATTTTAAATTTACATGAATGAGACTGAGTATTTTTCATAAGCTTAACACACATGTAACCCATTCATTTCTTTTCCTGTGAACTGTCCTAATTTGTTCTAGAAGTTTGTTGCTCTTTTCTATCAACTTTTAGAGCGCTCTTTATACTGTGTCTATTAGACTTTTGACTGTGACATAACTTGCAAAGACAATAAATACACAATATATATGATGTCCCCAAGCATTTTAATGCACTCAAATTTATCAATCTTTTATTGCTTCAAGATTTTGAGTCATCATTATGAAACTGTTCTCCCTTTCCAAAATATGAAGGTATCCAGAAGTTCCCCCTAAGAAGTTATTTTGTTTCCATTTGCATTTTGGTATTTTTAAAATTAGGAATTTATCATGGTGAATAGTGACATATATGGATATTAGCAATTCAGCACAAAAGTCCAGTAACTGAGCAGAAAAAAGTGTACGCATGTTAACTTTCCTTTCTCTCTTTTTTTTCTTCTCTTCCTGCCTCCATTACATCATTTTTTTTTCTTTTCTATGCTTCTTGTTATTCCCATTTTGTTTCTGAAAGTATTTATGGAGACAAACAAGTATATTATTAAACAAAATAACTCAAATAAAAACGGAGGCAAAAGAAAAAATATTAAATAGCCTCCATAAGAAAAAGGAATGCTCGTGCACTGTTGGGGGAAATGCAAGCTGGTACAGACACTGTTGGAAAACAGTATGGAGGTTCCTCAAAAAAATAATAGAACTACCTTATGATCCAACAATTCCACTGCTGGGTGTTTATCCAAAGGAAATAAAAACACTAATTCAAAAAGATATCTATACCCTACGTTTATTGTGGCATTATTTACTATAGCCAAGATATTGAAGCAACCCAAATGTCCAGTGATAGATGAATGGTTAAATAGGATATGGTGTATACATACAGTGAAATATTACTCAGCCATAGAAAAGAAGGAAACATTTTCATTTGCAACAACGTGGTTGGATCTAGAGGGTATAATGCTAAGCAAAATAAGTCAGAGAAACAAAAATGCCATATGATTTCACTCTTGTGAAGTTTAAGAAACAAAACAAACAAGGAAAAAAAGAGAAAAACCAAGAAAGCACTCTTGACTATAGAGAACAAACTGACAGCTGAGGAGAGGTGGGTGTGGAAGATGGGTGAAATAGGTGAAAGGGATTAAGGAGTGCACTTAATCGTGATGAGTACTGAGTAATGTACAAAATTGTTCAATCATTATGTTGTACACTTATAACTAATATAATACTGTATGTTTATTATATGTGAATTAGATAAAACTCCATAAATATATATAATTAGGAAATCTTGTACCAAAAGCTTATATGTTGCCGTTTAGTAAAACACTTTATCAAGGTCACTTATCAGTACTTGAACAGAATTTGAGCCCAGTATTTTAAGAATTCTTTTAAATATATATATATATATATATATATATATATATATGTGTGTGTGTGTGTGTATAAATACATATATATGTATATATACTTAAAGAAAATCTAACTATCCATATATCTAGATATAGAAAGAGAGACTGATTTCAAGAAATTGTCTCACACAATTGTAGAATTGGCAGACTAGAACCATTTTGCTTATTTATTTCCAACATCGTGATGGTATGTCGGGTCATAATTTTTATCTGCTCAGGGGCAGCATTATTTTTTCAATGAGTGATTATAATCTGGCATTTTACTGTTATCTTTTCTCCTTGTTTTCTGTGATGTTTGTGTATAGATCTGTTGCATCCTTTTGATATAATTTACCTTGATTTGGATTGAATAAGGTAATTATATTTTCTTGGCAATCTATTTGTTGAATGTCTAAGGTAAACAAACAAACAAAAAACAACACAATGTCTTGCTAGAAAAATTCTGCCTGTTATCATTTAATCTCCTGAACACATACATCTGTGTGTGTATGTGTATGTGTACGTGTGTGTATGCGCGTGTATGTGAGTGTGCGTGTTTGCTTTTACTCCTCAGCCAACAGAGATCAGTAGTTGACAGGTTAAAATATAATCTCTCTTTTTATGGTTTTCATTTTTCCTCTCTTTCCTTTGCCCAGTCTCACTGATAACGTTGCTTCTTGCATTTTTTTCCCCTCTTCTGGCATATCTTCCCCCTTTTATTCACTAGTGACAGTGTCCAAGAAAACCCTGAACTCAACTTATGCACCTGAGGCTCCAAATAAGGGATTGTTACTTTTTACCTAAAGTGTGGCATGTGCTTTCCAGAACTGAACTGTACTATCTGTGTTTAAGATCTTCAGGGCAGGGGAGCCTGGGTGGCTCAGCTGGTTAAGTAACCGACTCTTGATTTTGAATCAGGTCATGATCTCGTGGTTTGTGGGGTAGAGCCCCATATTGAGCCTTGCATTGGGCTCCACACTGACAACACAGAGCCTGCTTGGGATCCTCTCACTCAGTTTCTCTCTCTCTCTCTCTCTCTCTCTCTCTCTCAAAAATAAATAAATAATATTTAAAAAAAATCTTCAGGACAGGTGTCTTCTCTAGGCATTTTTTTTTTTGCCGGATTGGTTTCACTTTCATTGCATTTGGTAGCCCCTTTTGTTCACATTATCACTGAAGATGGAGACTCAGTTTGTAGTTATCACCAAACTTATAATTTTGGGGTAATACTAAAAAGATGAAGGGAATAGTGTCTTCCTCAATCTGTCTCCATAGACTTGGAAGTTATTCTTATTTGGTTTACATATTCTTTTCATTCATTCATTTTATGGTTCATTTATTTCAGTGATACTTATTAGAAATATTATTTGTAGTTAATATGTTAACATTTGAAAGGTTCTCTGGAGAATAGTGTATGATGAGTAACAATTTTATATGTCAACTTGGCTTGGTCACAGTACTCAGATCTTTGGTCAAACACTAGTCTGGATGTTGCTGTGAAGGTGTTTTTAGATGAGATTAACATTTAAATCAGTAGATTCTGGGTAAAGTGGATCACTCTTCATAATGTGGGTGGGCCTCATCCAATCAGTCGAAGGCTCAAAGGCATCAAGAGGCAAAAAACTGACAGCTCCCAAAAAGAAAGAATTCTTCTCACAGTCTGCCTCAGGCTTGAGCTTCAAGACTGACTCTTCCCTGTCTTTCCAGCCTGCTAGACTCCACAGTATCGGAGTATAATAGTGATGGATACAATACATAAAACTAAGTCCATGCACTCTACATACTTGCCTAATAGGAGAAATAACACTTCCCTGCAAAAGATTTTAATACAAAATACTGTAGTATCATTATATTTTTCATTCTTATAAGGGTGTCATACAAGTTATAATGCATTGTGGAATTTCAGAGGCAAAAGATAATAAACCTTGGGAATTATCAAAAATTTTAAGGAGGTTATAGTAGATTGTAAAGATGGTCACAAATCCAAATTCCTCCTTGTATGCATGCCCTTTTGTTACATGTGATTTTACAACATGTCCTTTCTGTACCCATTGAATCCAGTCTAGTTGAGATTTGGTTGGGACAATCAAATGTGGCAGAAGCAATATGCTTCTGATTTTCAGTATAGATCTCAAAATAGCCTTCATAATCTCTCTTGATTCCAAGCCAATCTACCCTTTGAACAAGTCTGGTTACTCTGTTGGATAAGGAGAGGTTCGTTCCTAACCCTAAAGTCTACACCCAGATCAGTCAGCCAACGATCCTGACACAGCACAGCTTTGCTATCCTACAGCTGACTGTGGACGCACAATGAGACTAGTCGATATCAGCCAAATGTAACTCAGAATAGTGAAACCAACCAACTAACTCAGATATGGAGCTAACCATTAGGATGTGAGGTAAATTAGTGGTTGATATTTTAACCCTTTAACTTTTGGGGTGGCTTATTACACCATTAGTAATTGGTATATAAGAAGTGATACTTGAACTTATTTAAATAGCAGTGTTTGGGCATGTGATTTCTAGAAGGCATAATATATTACATAATTATTAACTAGTTCATAAATAACATAAGGCTCCTTTAAGATGTATTTCATGGACTAATAATGTCAGAGTTCTCTTGTTTGTTTTTAATCTACTTCATCTCTCACCAGGATTCTCCCTTTCCTGTTTCAGATAGAATTAGAGAATTTAAAAACAAAAATTATAGTATTTAGCCCAGGGGCTGGTACATAATAGACACTTAAAAGAGAATTCCCTGCCTTCAAACCAGCTTTAGGAAGGATACTTTCTTTCAATTGTGAAACCTATTACTAAAGCAATTTTGTCTATTTTTCCAGTTATTACTTGTCTCTGATTTAATTATTTTATTATTTCAAGTTAATAGCTATTTGAGTCAGAATCTGGCCAGAGATTGGTATATTCTCTTGGATTCTGAACCCCCTACCAAATGAAATAAAATTAAAGTAGATTTTTCTTCTGATTAAACCCTGTAAGAATTAGTAAAGCTACTGCTTTCTCAGCTGATTCATTAATTGACTTCAGTTAGAAGTTTTGCTAGGAGGAGTAATGACTGCACAATTGACCTTGAAGTGATTAATCCGTGAAAGGGTGTGAAAGCAAAGGCAAAGAAGATAAAGGGGGGAAAATAAAGCCTTTGATTCTTTCCTTTTCCTTTTCCTATCTACCTTGAGGTCATTTAGGCAATGAGAATATCTTATTTTTTATATATAAAGCCTAATTCTAAATCAAAAATAAAAAAAATTAAAAGGTAAGTCATTTGTCAAGATGATGAGCCAGTTAAAATCTGATTTTCATATTTTTAAAGTATAATGGAAAATTCACTTATACACATATATGAAAAGCGATAAAAAGGCGAAGTTGCAATTTAAATACACTTAATCAAATAAAATTGGCTCATCAAAAATATTTCTGTCCTATATTTAAATTTTCTTACAAATTCATTTAAATATGGTCACTTTCCTGAAGCAAAGCAGATTATTCCATGAGATGTATTCCTAAAGAAAGGATCAACATTATTTAATCAATTTATTTAGTTATTTAATCATTATTTTTTCCCTGAAATGAAATATTTGTCAGAATTAATATTTGAGTGCACAAAAATGAATAAAAGATAGTCATAATTGCTCTCCAGGAATCCATCATGGAATGGAGACAAATAGACAAAATATCAATTATAATAGTTATTGTAAGCGCTCTAGTAGAGTGACATACAAAATATCTGATAGCACAACAACTCAAGTTCTTGTTTTTGTTTTTCTGGAATATTACAAAAAGCTTTACAGTTTAGAAATGCTTTAATAACGGTATCACATTTGACTAGATATTCACAGGTAATAAAATGGGGGAAGACCATTCATGATAATATGTTTTATATATGCAAAAATGTGGAGTAAATGCGTCATGGCATATTGTAAAAATTAAAGCCATGAAAGGCAGGGTTGGGTTGGAAATTGCTTATGATGAGTTTCAAGATTTACATACAAGAGAAATTATGGAAATCTCCCTCCTTCCTGGCCCCATTGGAATAAAATGTCAGTACCACCCCATGAGAGACAGAAGTCAATGAAAATTTATAAGTAAGGAAACAACCACAATCAGGTACCTATATTTGAAAACTCATACTCCTAGTGTTTCATGATATGTGGCATTTGTAAGAAGCAACTACAACTCTTCTTTAATCAATATAGGGTGGTTTAAATATTTGCTTTTAAGATGAGCTGTACAGAAAGCGAGTCTATATTTTCCCCATGTAATTGTATTTGAGCTTTACCAAGAGAAATAAAAGTAAAAGGATAATATAATAAATTGTACTAAAAAGAAATATAAAGTAAGGAAATAATAGCACATTGTAAGTATTATACGACAAAGAGAAATATTTATCTTGTATGTGTATTTTGGTTTTAGATTGATTTTTTTTTAACATTTATTCATTTTTTGATAGACAGACGGTGAGTGGGGGAGGGCCAGAGAGAGAAGGAGACACAGAATCCAAAGCAGGCTCCAGGCTCTGAACTGACAGCACAAAGCCCGACACGAGGCTCAAACTCAAGGACCGTGAGATCATGACCTGAGCTGAAGTCGGACGCTTAACGGACTGAGCGACCCAGGCGCCCCTGGTTTTAGAATGATTTTAAGTTGTATTACTTCAATATGAGTTTTGTTTCTCAGAACGAAAATTTTAGATCAACACAAACAAAAAAGCATGATTAAAAGGAAATGAACCCAACTGATGTAAAAGGTAAGACTCTTCAACTTCTTTCTTTGCATTTGAGTTTCAAGTTCTAGCCAATTTTGTGGTAAATTTGGGTGACAGGAAGCACGAAATTTTGTTTTAGTGCTGGGCTGGAGGAAAAGAAGGGAAAATAGGAAGAAGAAAGAAAAAACTCTTCGTATGCAAAATTATAGGTTATGTTTAAATTGGGGAATATGTAGGGTGCCTGGATGGCTCAGTGAGTTAAGGGTCCATCTCTTGATTTCGGCTCAGGTCATGATCTCATGGTTCATGAGATAGAGCCCCATATCAGGCTCCACACTGACAGTATGGAGCCTGCTTGTGATTCTCTCTCTCCTTCTCTCTGTCCCTCCCCCATTCGTGCATGATCTTTCTCTCTTTCTCTCTCTCTCTCAAAAAAAAAAAAAATAGAATTGAGGAACATCACTTAAAGGAGCAATGAAATAATAGAGTAATGGAAAAAGACAACCACAGTTTTCTGTAGAAAACTCATGCAGAATTATTTAAATTTTCCTTTAAACACTTTTTGCAAGGATAAATTTGCTCACAAAAGTTACAAGTTTAACAGAATAAACATGACAACTTAACAACTTCTAACCTGGACAATAGCAACAAACCTGCTAATTTTTTCCCCTTTTTATCTTCTCCCTCTCCTTCTCTCTCCCTCTCTCCCTCTCTCTCTCTTTTTCTGTTCTTACTTTGCCACCTTCCAACCACATCTACACAGCGCTGAGGGGTCTCTTCATAAAACAAACTCAAACCCTATTTCCTCCTTGGTTAAAACATCAGATGATTTCCCAATGCACAAGCACACAGTTTCATCTTGTCATTTCTCTGAGCCATCCATGGTCTGTCTACCTCTGACTTCATCTCATAACCCTTTTCTTAGTGATCATTATTCTTCAGCCACGTCAGCTATCTTTCTGCTTCTCAATGAGCTTAGCCTTTTTCACTTGAAGTAATTTGTACTTTAACTTTGCTAAAACTTGGATTTTTTTTAGTTTCACTCATTCCTCATAAATTTGATGCCAGTGCTCTTTGTTAAAAAATGCATAATTTTGCAAAAGTGTCTAAAAATTCATGGAGCAATATCTCTGAATATCACTCATCCAAAAATCCAGAATGATAATTGTTTGACTAAGAGATATATAAATAAAAGAATAATGTAATATATTATACTAAAAGAATGATACATAATATACACATATATATGCTATACATATACACGTAGTAATATTAAATACTAAACATTAGGTTAATTCAATTATCATGTTCAAGTATGCTAACTTGGAAAGTTCTGGTATGCACTGCTTCTCCTTTTTATTATACAATTCCTTGATTTTCTTTAAGTCACAAATCAGTTTGTGTAATATTACAGATTGGTACTTGTATCAATTTTGGGGATGGATTCTTTACAACTTTAGGAACAGCTTCAAAATGAATTATTTAAGCTGTAGCATATTTTTGTAAAAATAAATTTCAATTCAATGGTCAGTTTCTTATGGAAGATATTCCTAGCTGAGATTTCCCCACATGTATTAGAGCCTTGGAAATGTGCCCCTCCTTGTCCTTCTAGGAATCCTTGAAAGAATGCACTTGATTTCTGACAAAAAAGGCCAAGTGAGAACAGCATCCTTTGCCTATATACTAGAAATTACTAAAAATAAGTATTTGATTTGTTAAGAGAATATATATATAAATACATTTTCTATATTTTCTTTTTTGTAGACATCTGACTGCAGTAGGCTTTGGATCATATCATCTGAATTTATAGCCTGACTCTGATATTTGCCAGCTGGATAAAATTATGAAAATAATATTTTCGAACATCAGTTTTGCCATCTGTACAAGAGACAAAATGGTGTCTACTTTAAGTTATTATGAAGTTTAATTTTCATTGTGTAAAATGTGTTGCAATGTCTGAAATGTGGCAATGTTAAGTACCTATTTATTACTGAGTTATTTATACTTATATACCTAATACATGGAGAATTCCAGAGGACTTGGTATTAGAGAATTTCAAATCTAGATGTGTTGTAATTATCTGTGGTTACATAATCATGGTTTCTATTATCACAATTTCCCAATTGATAAGTCACATAACTGTCGTCCTAGAATTTTTATTTGGATATAATAAAACAACAAAAAAAGCGAAAAGTAAGCATTCTTTATTAAATCTGACCATTTCTATTCCTGTCTAGGATACCATTCTCTTTTGCCGTCTCCAGAGCATTAAAAGGGGTGTTTTGGTGGCTCAGCTGGTTAAGCATCTGACTCTTGATTTTGGCTCAGGTCATGATGTTGTGGTTGGTGGGACCAGCCTCTTGTCAGGCTCCATATGCTGTTAGCGTGGAATCCCTGCTTGGGACTCTCTCTCTCCCTTTCTTTCTGCTCTTCCCCATGCTCTTTCTCTCACACCCTCTTTCTCTCCCTCTGTATTTATAAGTGTATACGTGTGTGCACAGGGGTTTTATTTTCATGACCTTTGCTTACAAAATAAACATATTATTCTTCATCTCACTTTTCTTATTTAATAATAATGTATGGAACCTCCTGAAGTCAACTGTTGGAGTATCTAATTCCTGTATTTTATTGCATACACAATATGTATTATGAATATATGAATATTTGTATATTTATGTCTCCAGCATCTATTTCTATTCTTTGGTCCAGAATTACAAAAACTCTCCTGTTTACCGACCTGTTCACTTGAATGCCAAAAGGTACTTCAAACTGTGCATGCCCCAAACAGTGCCTCATTTCCTCATCAAATATAGTTCTTCTCCAGAATTCTCTTTCTCATTGATTGACAACATGATCCATCCAAGTGACTCGAAGGCTGATTGTGTTTTATGTATGCATGATTTGAGAATTAAAGGACTGCAGCAATCATACAAAATAAACTATTGTAATAATCTAAACTTTAAATTGTTAAGCCCTCCCCCAAAACACAGACACACACAAGTGTGCAACTCACAAACTCTGATTATACAATGGGGTAGGGGCTTGAAATATGTGAGGATGATTATATCATTAACAAAATATAGGGGCGCCTGGGTGGCTCAGTCAGTTAAGCATCTGACTTCTGCTCAGGTCATGATCTCACCGCAGTGAGTTTGAGCCCCCGGTCGGGCTCTGTGCTCACAGCTGGGAGCCTGGAGCCTGCTTCAGATTCTGTGTCTGCCTCTCCCTGCCCCACCCCTGCTCAGGCTCAGTCTCTCTGTCAAAAATAAATAAACATTAAAAATATCAAATATAGGGGCGCCTGGGTGGCGCAGTCGGTTAAGCGTCCGACTTCAGCCAGGTCACGATCTCGCGGTCCGTGAGTTCGAGCCCCGCGTCGGGCTCTGGGCTGATGGCTCAGAGCCTGGAGCCTGTTTCTGATTCTGTGTCTCCCTCTCTCTCTGCCCCTCCCCCGTTCATGCTCTGTCTCTCTCTGTCCCAAAAATAAATAAACGTTGAAAAAAAAATATCAAATATATATCTGGGGACGCCTGGGTGGCTCAGTCAGTTGAGTGTCTGACTTCAGCTCAGGTCATGATCTAACAGCTTGTGAGTTCAAACCCCGCGTTAGGCTCTGTGCTGACAGCTCAGAACCTGAAGCCTGCTTTGGATTCTGTGTCACCCTCTCTCTCTCTCTACCCCTCCCTCGCTCTCATGTTCTGTCTTTCTTTGTCTCAAAAATAAATAAACAAAAAATATTTTTTTTATATCTGAATATGCGAGAAAATTATGTGAGAGATCCCCCTGCCATGACATTAAAGTTTCATAGAAAAGAGAAAGGTCAATGCCACTTTGGAGAGGGGCCTAAAAAGTGGTGAAAGAGAGTGTGAAGCCCATTCTTGATCCTGATACACTAGTGGAAGGAAAAGAAAGATCGTTGTAGTTAAGGCAGGAGGTTAATCACAGTTTATATCATCACTTGCCCACCCATATGCCGAGGTTGAAATTCTAGAGAGGCAAAGACCAAAGCAAAGGATAATTTTGCCTAGTACCTGCTTGAGATTTCAAAGAGACTTATCTTCAGGATTTGGATGGCTTCAACCCAGTGTAAAATGGCTGCTTGAGAACAAATTAAGGGGCGCCGGATGGCTCAGTCTGTTAAACGTCAGACTCTTGACTTTGGTCACATCATGCTCTCACCATGGGGAGATTGAGCCTGGGGTCAGGCTCCATGCCCAGCAATTATTTAATCCCTGCTTGGGATTCTTTCTGTGTGTGTGTGTGTGTGTGTGTCTTTCCCTCTTTCCCTCTGCCCCTCCCCCACTTATATTCTCATGAGCTCTCTCTCTTTCTCCAAAAAAAAAAAAAAAAAAAGAAAGAACAAAAATCAATGCCTTGGTGTGGTTAAGCAGATAAGCAGAGGGAAGTCCCCGCATTAATCCACTTAGAATTGTCTTTGGTTCCCACGTGGTTCCAAATATTCACACAAGTCCTGTGGAGCCAAGCATATTATTATAGATTGTGTTGGCCCCAAATATTCATTTATTAATTATTTAATCAATCAATAACAGCTTATAGAGAGATGGCAATGACAGGGAAAAGGCAAGTAATTAGTTGGGATTATCAAGGAGGGGAGGTGGCCAACAGGAGGCATAGCTAGACTTCCGGGGAGGCGGAGTGCCAGTGAGAACTGAGGCATGGGGAGGAGGCAGGGACATGGCCTGTCTCTGAGGAGCCTTCATTTGCTGCAACCCTTTCCAGGCAAGAAGGGCAGGGCAAGAAGAACCAGATGCAATAAGACATGGACTTCTTGGCTGCACAGATGAGTCAGTAACAAAGTATCACAAAGACTTGGACACAGATGAGAGGCCTCTGTCCCACCAATACAAAGACACTGCACTCCCGTATGTACTCAAATGTCACTTTGATGGAAGTGGTATTCCACTTGGTATTCCAGTGGTAGAAAGAGTGGTATTCCAGTGGTAGAAAGAGTTGGAACTCTAAAAGAATGAGAATTTCCTAGAAAGTATGTGTAGTAACTCAACAGAAACTGTATATGACAGAAAGGGTTGAGGCATTCATTGGCAAGTGTGAGTTTCTCCACATAGAGGTGGGGAGACACTTGTGTAATTAGGTCAATTAGATCCATATTACACACATGACCTACCCCCTGTTGGTAAGTACCGTAAGAATAAACTTTTTTTTTTAGATGTTTAAATAAGGACAATAATTGTTCAAATTAGCAAGTGGAAGAGAAGTGCCTTAGATCCGTAAAATCAGATTTCAGATATTAGAATCCTGACACTATGTATAGTACCTACATGAGGTTAATACAGGTAGAAAACTGAGTTCAACATTCCTGAATGTAGCTCCCCAGGTCAGAACCAGATCCCTCTGCATCATCCTGCATCCCTGAACATACAACTGTGCATTAAACACTAGAGGCACTTAAAATGCCTTTTCCATAATGGATAACATTGCATGTAATCTGATTAACAGATTTTTTTCAGCTATTTAGCTTCAAAGTGATTGCTGATTCTGATCAAAAGGTTGGCTATCTACCTTGGTATTTAGAGAAACTCAACACAGGTTCTCTTCTAGATTTAAACACTTAAAAATATGTACAGATACACATTTGAAAGAACAGCTTTAATATATGTGGAGACCAACAAATATCATGCCCTAAGGTTAATTAGTGATGGGTTATGACTACATTGCCTAAACAAAGTAAATTTATAAAAATGGCCGTAAGCAAAATGCTGCTAATTTGTTTCCTCATGTGATTCCCAAAGACTTCACTGAAAACCTATACTTAGATTTAAAGGACAGATAGATTTGGGGAAACTATCTGAAAAGCATACAGAAGTGTATGACAATTAACAGTCCATATGCAATACAGTTCAGTATTGTTTAAGGAATCATTAAATCAGATATAAAGCTATGGTGGATTATGATGTTAAAGAAGGAGAATATTGTCCTAATCATTTTCATCCACCTGTTTTGTCCTGGTTGTGTGCCCTCTCTTTTTATGTCAATATAATCTCAGTTTTACTAGACTCCAGAACATGGAGTCATATGATTTGAGATTTATTTGAATTACTCTGGCTTGTGTGAATGCTCAATTATCATTTTAATCCCCTCTTATCACTATAATGTATTTATATAAGCTAAGAAGACTTAGCCAACATGAAGTAATAATAACTAATGAACATAATTTAAAATAAATCTCAGATATTAACTTTGTTGTTATTTGGCTATTTCACCTAAATTTCGGTTTTTCCTATGTTGAAGAGTTATTGAAAACTTACAGGTATTTGGTCCTGTATGGTAGAAGTTATTATACACTTATAAAAGGATTAGATTAACACTAGTCATTTTATAAATAATTTATAAGGTAGGAGTAAAGCAATAATGACAAGCAAATTTATTAGAAATTTTAAGAAGAAATTAAACATAGTAAGCATAAACTCTCTTTCACAATTTCTTGAGTTTGAAAGTGGGCAACATTCCTCGAGTACAACTCATTTGTCAGTAACTTTTATCCATAAACCTGGAATGTAGCCATCTTATAAATACTGATTCCAGGTTTTTAATGCAACTCTAATATGCTCCAGCTTATCCATACTTTAGGTTCTTCTTGCACTTACCCCCTAAACAGGAAATCCTATTTAATATTTTAAAGGCTTATACTTTTTTTGAAGAGAGAATGACTTATCTGATAAAGAGTTAGTATACAAAGTCTATAAAGAGCTCTTCAAACTCAACATCCAAAACCAATAATCCAGTTAAAAATGGAAAGAACACATGAATAGATATTTTTCCAAAGAAGACCTACAGATGGCTAACAGACACATGAAAAGATGTTCAATATTGTCATCATCAGGGAAATGCAAATCAAAACTACAATGAGATATTATCTCATACCTGTGAAAATGGCTAAAATTAATAACACAGGGAACAACAGATATTGGTTCAGAATGTGAAGAAAGGGGAGCCCTCTTACACTCTTGGTGTGAATGCAAACTGGTGCAGCCACTTTGGAAAACATTATGGAGGTTCCTCAAAAAGTTAAAAATAGGACTACCCTATGATCCAGCAATTGTACTACTAGATATTTACTCAAAGGATACAAAAATACTGATTTGAAGAGATACATGTACACCAATGTATTATTAACAATAGGCAAATTATGGAAAGAACCCAAATGCCCATTGAGTGATAAATAGATAAAGAAGATGTGGTACACACACACACACACACACACACACACACAATGGAACATTATTCAGCCATTACAAGAATGAAATCTTGACACTTGCAATGACATGGATGGAGCTAGAATATTATGCTAAGAGAAATAAGTCAGAGAAAAACAAATACTATTTGACTTCATTCATATGTGGAATTTAAGAAACAAAACACATGAACATAGGGGACAAAAAAGGGAGAGGCACACCCGCAAACATTCTTAACTATAGAGAACAAACTGAGGATTACCAGAGGGGAGCTTGGTGGGGAATGGGTTAAATAGGTGATGGGTATTAAGGAGAGCACTAGCAGTGATTAGCACTGGGTGTTGTACGTAAATGATTAGTCATTAAATTCTACACCTGAAACTAATAGGACACTGTATGTAAGCCAACTGGAATTAAAAAAAAAAAAAAACTTGAAAAAAAAATAAAAACAAGCAGAATACAACAGCAGTAACAATTTAAAAATGAATATTTTGATAGAATTAAAAAAGAGAGAATGGCTAATTTGCTCTGTAACTGCACAAAAATGTTTATTTTGGATTTATAAAAAACAATTTTAGTTATCAATCCAATTATTTTTTTCACTTCTACATCATTAATTTACTTCCAATAATTTTTGTGTACATAGCCACTTTTAGCATTCGTCAACTTATGAATAGTAGCAAGTAAATTTTTGTCATCCTAGAATACACATTTTGTCACATATGTTTTTAGCATGATAGAATGATCCACACTCACTTTGCAAATATGAAGCTCTTCCAATTGTGTAACTAACTTGATGAGATTTTTTTAGAAATACATTGTTCACTTACTAATTCTTGAATATAAAAATTCAATTAAGATAATATCATATGGAAACTCTCTGAGATAGTGCTAATATGATCCATTTCACTCTCATTATTAGAGGCTAGAGTACAGTTCACAATCCCTTTGCATCCACCTTCTAATTTGTCTCATAACTGTGATAAATCTTCCTCTGTCAATTTTCCTCTCTTTGCTCTTAAGGCAGAAAATGAAAATTCTGAATTTTCACTTATGTTTAATGAAGCATGAAAACATTAAATAACACTAGAAATAATGTCTCTAGAGTCCTTTTATACCTTTTTTTGAAAGCTGATACAAAATTTTGGAAACACAATAAGAAGAGTCAAGGATAATGAAAAAAGTGATGATTTATTTCAACATCATCTTATGGACAATTACATCATTCTTACCTTTTCATTTATTTTAGTCTTTTATTTATTTATTTTTGGTAGTTGGGATAATTGCTGAGTAATAAAGAGTTAATTCCTATAGTGATGAAATATAACTTTTTTCAATACATAGAAAATAATATCATAAAAATCTTATATCTTAGATTTCCAAAATTATCCAATGAGACTATTTAGTAATTGTAATGCATAATAAGTTCTATATTTTATTTAAAAATTTATTCTTTGTTTTTATTTTATTTTTGCTTTGTTTGTTTTTTTTTAGAAAATCTCTATGAAAGAATAAAACCGGTGAAATGCCCATCCTTACAAAAATACGTAAGTGCTCAAGAAAAGAAAGTCAAAAACTAAAATTGGATCTCATGGACCTTGATAGTATGTATTTATATACATATACACACACACACACATATATATATACATATATGTGTTTATATGTATAATATATATACATGTATATATGTGTATATATGTATATGTGTATATGTGTATATAAATGTATACATGTATATATATATATATGCATACATATATATGTATATATATGTATGTATACTTCCTACATTGGAAAGTAAATTACAAATCATGAATCATTTGCAGGTCCATCTTTGGTATGAAGTTACCTGGTAAATGCTGGCTTTTAGATTACATATTTAGCATGCAAATTGATGCTACACAGAATCGCCAGATCTTATTTAGAACACTTATCTTTTTAGGTAGCAGTTACATTGTTACCATATGAAGCATTTGGCTTAATCCTCATATTTACATCAGATGTACACTTAACAGATTACAAAAATACTATTAATTCCTGAGATCATAACAAAATACATTTTAACAATTATTTGCAGGTAAATCTACATTATATTTGCATTGAATTCCTGACTAATATTTGTGTTGCATGCATTACATATGTTATACACACATATACATATACATGCATACATACATGTATTTACATATGTATATACACATATATATGATGGTATTTGCTATTTTATATGCATTTGGTAAGGGTTTTTATCTCAGTTTCCAGACTCTTGTTTAAGTAAATATGGTTTGAAAACAGACAAGAATTAATAGGTTCAGGTAAATTAGCGTCCTGCAACAATGCCTCAGGTTTGATTAGTCTTAATGGATTTCTGCTCTAAACATTTATCTGAAAAATAAGACACAAGAATCCCTAAGATTTGAGGGCATGCACTAACCTGGAGATAAATACTTTGAAAATAATTGCATTAATTATTTAGGTAAAGCCACTCTTTGAGAACTATTTAATTTAATCAGTTCTGAAACTTAAGAGAAAAAGAGGATAAGTCTGCTTTCACACCCTGACAAGTTCAAGTAATTAGCAAATTAGTTTTCATCTGATCTTTATGAATTTGTTTATATGGTCAGTTGTTTCAGGATTTCCGAGGGAAAAAAATAGATATAGAAACAGAGAGACTGATAATGTCTCTCCATTTTCATAACATCAGTTATTCTAAAGGCAGATTATATTTGTCATCCATGTTTCTTTGGTACAAATACTAATTGAATGCTTGTGTCTGTAAAACATATAAACTGACATACTAATATTGTATTCCAATTAATTTGGTCTCCTCATTTCAAGTCTAGTCTGTATAGATAAGAGCACAAGTTGGCTGAATATAGTGCTTTAATTCTCCTTTTTTCATCTGCTCCAGAAGACTAATTGATTACTTTTAATATCAAAATCTTTATCAAAGCTCTCTTTCCAAAACTCTTCAATCACAGAAGATTGTCATTGCTAGCATGTTTTCCAAATTCCCTTCTCCCCTCAAGCTCACCTGTAAATAGCTGAAAAAGACAGGCAGTTTTGAAGTTAAGATAAAAACTTAATAAAAAAAACCCTCAAAATATGAAAATTATATATTACATTCCTAGAGACACCACAATAGAATCCTTTGTCTATAACTCAAACACATGGCCAGAGGGACAGTACCAATTCTAAGGCGATCTTCCCAAGGCTTCAGTGGTAAAAATCCTATTTATTCTGGCTACAGTCTATGAATGCCTCAATCATTTATGAGATTGCCTGTCTCTTCTTCCTCAAATAAGGAGCAGTAAAATAGATACATATCATTTTTTTTGAAACCTAGAGCAAGCACATCCATAAGCGAAGTCAGAATCAGTTAGGCAAAATTAAATTTCAGATACCAGTAAGACCTAATGCAAATAATTCCAAATCACTAAATGTGAGATTATTGTCAGAGTATTGGAGCCAAGCAGTTGAAAATTAGAAAAAAAAAAAAATGATGGCAAACAAGTTGAAATAAGGGCATGGATGGAGCATCCTTGAAAATTACTTCAACATCAGTAGATTTTTATAGCTAAACTTCTAGGGTTAATTACTATGTCAATATTAGAGCTTGGAAGATGAAAACAATGCAGCAAGTGGTGTAGGGGAGTTAGGAGTAGCAAAGAATCAAGGAAGATGGAAAGGATTTGTATTTCAAGGTGATTGAAGTTAGGAGGCAGTGAATTTGATTAACTTGATAATTTTTGACCAGCCCTAGAAAAACAGTCTTTCAATTTTTATCAGAAGGTTGTGGTATGAATGTGTCAGATAGAAGGCCAGGTGGCATTTGGAAATCACATTTTATCTCTGAGAATTCAATTTCTATCAACACATAATAGGTAACTTTCTTGACATATTGTATGGTGTCCTATTGCACTTTGTGTGTCCTGTCCTCACTCAATATCATCTGGGTACTGATTTAACACTAATGTTTTGTTGCAATCTTGTTGTTGAAAAGTGGCAGGGTAGAAGGTACATTTATTGTGGAGTTATGTTTTAAAAGTAGAAGTATATGCAGTGAACTGCTATAGGAAAACATTGTCATGGTCAGAGAAGGTGTCGGTTGGTAGTTTTCAATTTCATTCTAATGGAGTTGTAATAGTATAGACATTTTCCCAAGGCCCACTAGGTATTTCTATCTAGCAATTGGAAAATGAATAATGGTTAATGGGTAGGCAGCTACAGAGAGGGAGAGTTTTGAACAATATTTCTCAGTATCATAATACAATCTACAATGACATTTGATGATAAAATAGTTTTTGGAGACAGAAAACTTCTTTGATAAAATGAGATAAATTTGCTGAGGTGAACCAAAAAAAATGATGGGGACATTTATAAAGAGGACACATCCTAATAGAAATTATGAGTGGGGTTAGATTGATTATAAATTTCATCGTGAGAAGTCATAGAGCACTCAGTATGGCAGTAAATGGTAACTTTTGAAACTGCCTAGGGCATATGTAAGTCAGGACTGGATAAATAATTTCATATAGAGAGCCATCAAAAGACCTAGTGAAGCACATTTAACATTTTAAATATATTATGATGACCTCAGAAATGCAGTCATGGGAAATGTACAGCTCTTATAAGTCAATAGCATACATGCACATGATTGGCTATGAATAGGCCCATTCTTTTTTTTTTTAAATTTTTTTTTCCAACGTTTATTTATTTTTGGGACAGAGAGAGACAGAGCATGAACGGGGGAGGCGCAGAGAGAGAGGGAGACACAGAATCGGAAGCAGGCTCCAGGCTCCGAACCATCAGCCCAGAGCCTGACGCGGGGCTCCAACTCACGGACCGCGAGATCATGACCTGGCTGAAGTCGGACGCTTAACCGACTGCGCCACCCAGGCGCCCCTGAATAGGCCCATTCTTAACTCAGGGTCTGATGTGTATAGTTATTATAGTTTGTTTGTTTGTTTGTTTGTTTGTTTGTTTATGTCGCAACTTATCTTCAGCTATGACTAAAAAAACCTACACATTTTCAAGTGTGATGTACTCTCGATGTTCTTTCATTGACATTCTACCTGAATGAAAAAGACGTCTGTTCAATGGTCCTCATTTTGTAGTTCCCATGTCCTAAAATGCTTCAAAAAATGTATTTGGTTGATAAGCCTGAGATTTCTGTTTTGCTTATGTTGTTTCCAGCTTGGGGATTCAGATTTCAAGGAAATAAGATATAGGGCTCTTATTAAGTAAACTTACCCATCTTAAATCAATCATTGATTAATGGGTCTGGTGCCATCATATAACTGACTTCTGATGTGAACCACATGCTTAAATAGTCATAGAGTCATTGGTTACCACATCTGCTAGAGTCATCTGATGAAGACTGCTGACGTTTGTTTTTGAGCACGGGTCAGGGGTGAGTGTGGTAGTAATATAATACACTAGAATTAATGAAGATAAATAGGTCACAAATTCCTGAAATTCTGTGGCTTAGACTGATGAAAAGCACCAGAGATTCCTTCTTGATGTTTGCTTTCCCAAGGGAGAAGTTTTTTGACTGATATGTGGTGTCTTGTCATTGAGTTTAAGTTCTTCTTATTGGGTTACCACATTAAGGTAGTGG
Organism: Lynx rufus; assembly: GCF_022079265.1. Taxonomy (NCBI): domain Eukaryota; kingdom Metazoa; phylum Chordata; class Mammalia; order Carnivora; family Felidae; genus Lynx; species Lynx rufus. The sequence continues at coordinate 26,103,493 of NW_025814845.1, read as the reverse complement.
TTTGGTCACAAATTCTTCCTGACACGATTATTGAGAGAGATATTGCCTCCCTTTATCTTAATAAGGATTCAGTGTACAGAATGACTGGCATTTGTTATTGTGATTTTCGTTTTTATTTTTCAGGGGAGGGGGCTAGGCTGGTTTCCAAATAGAACCCAAGTAGTTCCTTCTTTATTGGAATCTCTGGGTTCTCAATAATGGCTCTGATGATGTTCAAGCTGAATTCTCATGAGTGAAACTCACCTCTAACGATAATGAGGAACAGAAGTATGCCGTTATTATGTTGTGAATTAATAAGAAAAAAAAATCAGAGTATCTCAAGCAAAATCACTATAAGCCAGACTTTCCTGGAGAAACAGAAACAGACTAAAACTGTGTGTGTGTGTGTGTGTGTGTGTGTGTGTGTGTGTGTTTGTGGAGGGAAAGAGAGAGAGATGGGGAGATTTATTTTTGGAAATCGTTCTCAGGGGACTGTGTGGGCTGGAAAGTCCAGAACTCCCAGAGCAGTCCAGCCGACTTGAGATCATGGGAAGAGTTGGCATTGTAGCTTGAGTCCAGGGGAGGTCTTCACTACATCACTTCAACTAGAACTATTTATCATATCTGAACCAGTTCCAGGAATTCACTTATTCCTTCTGTAAACATTTTCTCAGTGTCAACTCTGTAGCCAAAACTGTTCTAGGTGCTAAGGAGGCTGCAGTGAATAAAATAGACAAGATCCTGCTTCCATGAAATTGTATTCAAGTGTGATGGTACTGAGAGCAGGAATGAAATTTATGTAGATATTGTATGGAATATGGAATGTTCATATATGCTATAGGGAAAAATAAATCAGGAGATGAAGAAAGGGGTGCCAGGTTATCTGCGATAATCCCCCCCTCAAGAGTCTTGCTATTTTCTGAGTAGGGCTTTTTAAACTTGCTGCCAGCTCGGTCAAACAAAATCCTAGAAATATAATTTCTCAGGTTTTTCCACAAAATAATAGCCAGAATAATTCATAAATAGCTTATAACAGCTTGAAAAGACCAGACATTTTAGAGGGCAATCTTTTTTTTTTTCTTTCCTAGAGAATAGAGAAAGGCCATATATAGAGATGACAAGGAAAAATCCAATTTCAACATCCATTCTGATCATTGGTTACCCAAAGTAGATACCAATCCTCAGAAGCCTGTATTTTCATTTCACTTATCATATTTCCAAGTCCAGTGGATAAAAAGTTGTTACCACTTTCCTCTTATCGGGGGGTGAGGGCAAAATAATGGATTGGCAGCAACTTACCTAAATTTGCCCCTCACCTGGAAGATTGAAGCAGACTCAGAAGGGCGATGGATCAAATGTAAAAGGTCGGTTTGAGTTCCATAATGCTCAGATGAGGGTGGAGTTTTCTCTTTAATGAAGGAAGATGTACAGTACATATATGCAGCATTTGCAAGAATACATTAAAATATAACAGCAGAGTAATCTATTAGGAGAGGGTGGGGTTCAACAACTGACAAGATGAATATAAGCAGGAAATGCAAAGAACAAGATTTGTGTTGTTAGTGAGAATCAAAGTTAAACAGATAAGGAATAGGTAGGATAGGCAGTTCCTATCCTACCTTATATTAGATTAATTATAAGATTAATTAATTATATTAGATTAATTATAAGATCAATGGGACTATGATATAGAGGTATCAAGTTGTCTTAAAGAATAAAGAAATAGTGGACAATATCTGGTAATTTCCATTTTTAATGAAAAAGGAAGGCAAGAATCTCTCATTCTTTTCTCCATTTCTGAAAGTATTCTTGAGTCATTTTTATGATGTCCCTTTTTAAATGTCTTTATTTTGTCATTTTCTGTGTTATTTCAAGTTTTCCTTAGTACCTTTCTTTCAATCTAATGTACTGACCTGAGTCTTTTTTATTACATTTCTGTGACATCTAGCTAAACCACCAACTTCAAACTTATAGAACAGCTTAATTATAGAATATGACCCTTTAATGTTGACTTAGATATTGAAATGTCTAATGATTTTCCTGGATAAATAGGAAATTCCAAATAAATTATTGGTAAGTTTATTACATGTATAAATTAAGCAGGATGAGAAACTATAGTATTTCAAGCTGAGAAAAAATACACACTTTTCAGCCACGGAGAAATGGGCAAGGCAAGGGGACTTTATATCATTATATAGGAAACAAAGCAGCTGTGGGTCTTAAAAGTAAGGCATAAAGTAGGACACCAGGGATATACAAATTGTTTACAGAAAGCATATAAACATTAGGACAAGTAATACAATTTGCCACATGGCCAGACACTGTTCTAAAGCAAGTTTAATTAGTAGGACAGTGATACACCCACGACCAGGTTATTATTCCCAGGAAAATTCCACCCTTGCCACACACAGAGGGTAAATCAACTGAATACATTGGAATTGAGCAGCCTGTACATGCCACACAATCTGACCCCATTAGATTGTGCTGTAGGAAAAGTAGCTAAAGACATACTTCCAGACTTCTTAAATTCACTGCATTCATACAAGGATGGTTTTTAAAGCAGAAAGTGAAGTCATCACTGAATTCAATGATTTTTGATTCAGTTTGAATTAACACTGTGTCATTAATTGTACACAGCATCGGACGTTAACTTTCCAAGTTTTTACCAGAAGAATATTGTGCAGTTGGTTGAAGTAAGCTCAAGAAATCACCAATTCTGACTACTCAGCATTCCTCTTATTCCCTACAGGGATACTTGAGCCATTTCTGGTGATCCTACAGTTGAGTGGGGCTCAGACAGGAAATCACTTATCTGGAGGATCAAGAGGATAGAATTTAATGATTTATGATGTTAACAGTCATTTGGGAACTGACAGCTTTAAGAAGAATATTATCATACAGTGCAATTATAATACAATTAACGAAATCCCTTTTGCTAATGCAACATTGTGTGTCAACCATACTCAAAAAAAAAAGAAAAGAAAGAAAGAATAAAAAGGCTTTAATCCTTCATAATAAAGTATTGGCCCTCACGACACCCCAAAAAAGAACAATATTATCAACCACTAATTTAAATTAGTGGGAAGAATGTGGTATAGTGTAACATTTAAACCAGCCATTTATAATCAGACTGCACATTGTAGGGAATATGCTACAGTGTTTACAAATGAATGTACAATATTTAAAAGTCTATAATCTGACTTTTTAATTTTTATTCTATTTATTTATTTATTTATTTATTTACTTATTTATTTATTTTAATTCCAATATAGTTAGCATACAGTCATGGAAAATCCTGCAATTCTGTGATTGCACTATCACAAGGCAACAATAAACTGAATTTAAGCATTGGCTGTCTTTATGAATTGAGCATACACTCTTTTTTTTATAAGTTTTTATTTAAATTCCAGTTAGCATACAGCGTGATATTAGTTTCAGATGCATAATATACTGATTCAGCACGTCCATACAACACCCGGTGCTCATCACGTGTGCCCTCTTTAATCCCCATCACCTCTTTCACCCATCCCCCCCACAGTGGGTATGGTGGGGACCACCAGTTTGTTCTCTATGGTTAAGTGTCTGTTTCTTGGCTTGCTTCTCTCTCTTTTACCCTTTGCTCATTTGTTTTGTTTCTTCAATTCCACTCTTGCCAACTTCTTTATCTTCCTATTTTCATACACACTGACTTGCATACTGGAATCTGACACCTGTAGGAGTTTGCAACATGTATAGATGAGTAAAGGTACATAAGTCAGAACTGTGTGATTCCTGATTTGTAACAATAACCATTATGATACTCAGAATCTTGGAGCCCTACCCTGTGCAATAAGAATAAAACAAATAATGTAATAAACATTTGTGTGAGAATTAAAAAAGTATATTCTGAGGAAATTGTGGTTAGAAGATAAAAGTAGAGAGGATCACTTCATAACCACCCAAAATGATTAAAATAAACATGTATATTAGCTAATATGATTAAGGATTTAAAAAAAATTACTGATTTGTCACCCTTTGATTCCTCATTCCCTAGTCACAACACCTTGGAAAGTGTTATAAGCCTAACATAGATATCATAAGGAAAAGCATATATTGTACTTTCCAGTTTCAGTAAACGCAGCTGAATTTCCATGCAATTACATCACCATCAATAAGTTCATTGAGCTACTGACTAAGGAAGCATTGCTGTGCCCAGAAACATGTTCTTAATTTGAGGTTATGCTAATCTTGTAACCTTGACCAAAGAACTTTAAAATTGAAAATCAGATAACTTATAAGATGGAATTAGCTACTTTAAGTACTCAACAGCCAATTAACTCTGTGACCTTCTAGGCATGACATGGGGAGATTGTGTAAAAGAATGTAGAGAGAAGAGAATATTGGGCTAGTGCCCTTTAGGATTAAAGAAAATTCTAATGATGAGCATAATGAAGAGAATTTCATTAGCAGATAATTCATGCATTTGATATATACCAATTAATTGACTGGAATAATTACTTGGCTCTCACTTTTTCTTTTTAACTTTATTCTCTTCTTTTACATAGCTCTTAAAAGCACAATTATTACTAAGATCCCTGAACTCTAGTTTTCATTATTTATATGCGTTTAATTAGACACTATAGGCAATATATACAAAAGTACAGCCTAAGGACCATTTATTATATATTAAATTGTTTTAGTCTCATAATTAAAACCAATAATCACATTAATTAGATTTCTGTTTATTAATACATTCACAAGTATCAAATAAGCATCCATTATGTGGTAGGCACTACATATACACACACATGTATGTATGTTTCATGTGCTTGGATACAGTAAACAAAACACACAAGAAATGCAGTCATCTTGAGGAAGACATCCCAGTAGGAGAGAGAGTTAATAAACAAAAAAGTAAAACCTGTAATATGTTAAATAGTAAGTGCCAGGGAGAAGTAAGTCAGAAAGAAATGGGATTACTAGTCAGGACAGGGCTCAGTCTCATTATTATTACACACACTGTTAGTCCTGTGAATAAAGTGACATAAGCACAATGGCTGGAATGTAGTCAGTTGTGTGTCTTTACGTTAAGGAAAACAATCAAAGTAGATAGAATATTTCTGAGCTATAAATCACCTGGGATATTTCAGAACCAGCAAAATGATTCAATAGCTGAAAAGGAACGATGGAGGGTCAGATAACAGCCAACAAGTAACAAATGTGCTGTTCACATAGGACATTTTAGACAACTGCAAGGATTTTGGCTTTGATTGTGAGATGGGAAGCCACTGACGTGGAGTGGAAAAGTCATATGACTTTGCTCGTATGTTAAAAGGATTACTCTGGCTGCCATGCTATGGTTGGGGTGTGAATGGCAAAGGTAGAAACAGGAGTACCATGTTGGAAACTGTATGATGGTGGATGGTGGCAGGGTGATAATGGTAGGTGTGGAAACAAGTAATTACATCCAAGATAAATTTTGAATAGGACTATGAGGAGCTTAAGACTGAACATGGGGATTGAGAAAAACAGAGATTCAAGATGATTTCAACTGTTTTACCCTGAGCAACTAGATCAGGAATGAAAATATCAATTACTAAACAAATGACAGTCTTAAAATATGGTCCAAAATTTACATTATAATTATATACAGTCGCTAAACTCTACAGAAAAAAAAAAAAAGCAAAGAATAAGCTTTGCCTTATAGAAGATAGGTTTAGAAATTTGCTAAGAGTCAAAGAGGAGATACTACATTGTGCTGTGTATTAATTCTGGATTGTTTTAAATAAATTCCCAATTTGGTACAGTTGGTAAATAATAATTCTATATATAACATTAATAGGGTATTTTGACCTTATAACCTATTTTTAAAAATTCCCCTTATATCTCATACACAGTTGGATTGTGGTGATTTAGCTTGTAATTCTGGGGCTAAAAGCAAGACACCAATACTCTTCACCAAATGCTTCATTTAAGAACTTAATCTAATTTAAGGGCATAAGGGAATAATTAAGCAAAGCCTCATCTGTTCAAATATACTTACCTCTGTAGATGTGACAATATTTGTTTCATACATTAAAATAAGTCAGAGATCTGAATATTTTTCACAGATAGAGAAGAAACAGTAAAATATTTATATGATTTACCAATGGGAAAAACACAAAGAACTTTCTGGGATTTTTATTGGTCTAAAAACCCTTGAAGTGATATAGCTTCAAATCTACAGTCTGTAGCATTTCTGCTTCATCCTGATACTCGACTGATTAGATTATTGGAGAAACCTGCCAGTTTGAGAATAATCATTCTAAAGAATTTGTTTTAGAGTCTGTTTTTTAACGCAATATTCTCAGAGGAAATCAGAAACATATTTTATGGTTGCAAATGAGTTAATGAATTTAAAATTTCAGGAAACTACCTCTATCATTTTTGAACCACCTTAATAAATATTTACTTACACATCTAGAAAATGTCATAAAAGATTCAACATTTATTATTGATATATTAGTTAGGTCTCTTTCAGCACATAAATGACCAAAAACATAACTCATTCTGGCCTATACAATAATAGGAAATTATTGACTCAGATAGTTCAGCAGGCTTGGGTTACAGAGATTTGTTAGGCACATTTCTCCGATGACACAGTTTAATTGGCTCACGTCAGGAAATCTACCTATCTACCTCAGTGGATTTGCATTTCTAAAATAAACTCCAGGAGAAAAATTAAAATAGTTTAACCTGTGCATAAGAGACTCTATTCTTTTTTTTTTTTAATTTTTTTTTCAACGTTTTTATTTACTTTTGAAGGAAAGAGAGACAGAGCATGAGCGGGGGGAGGAGCAGAGAGAGAGGGAGACATAGAATTTGAAGCAGGCTCCAGGCTCTAAGCCATCAGCACAGAGCCTGATGTGGGGCCTGAACCCACGAACTGTGAGATCATGACCTGAGCCGAAGCCGGAGGCTCAACTGACCGAGCCACCCAGGCGCCCCAAGAGACTCTATACTTTAGAAGAACTGGACTTTCCAGAATGAAAGACACAGCAAATATTAAAAAAAAAAAGTTAAAAAGAAGAAAAGTAAATCCATAAGGTTACCAAAGTTAGTTTCTTAATAATGGAAAGACATGATAGTCTCCACCCACCCCCTCACATTTCTTCCATAACTACAGAATCATCTCACATCTATAGGTATCAATATCATGAAAGGGGGTAAAAAAAGTTATATTTCTCAGGCCCTTATCATTTGGTGACCTATTGGTGACAGACTGCCTTTTCCCCTTGTGTTTCTTTGTAGTCAATTCCCTTCTTAGACCATTTCAACTGCCAATATGCATTCTGCCTGCATATATATATATATATATATATATACATAATTTATATAATTTAATATATATTTATATACTATATAGCAATTTATATTATTTATATATTTTTATATACATATAAATAGTAGTCTTTTGTGAAATTTCCAGTAACAGGATAATATAGTAAATGTGGTTTTGTGCCTGACTTATTTCACTTACATAATGTATTTGAGATTCATCCACATTCTTGCATATATCATTAGCTTCCTCCTTTTTATTTCTTTTTATTTATTCTAAATATGGATGCAACAATTTAACACCTCACCAGTTGATGGACATATGAGGTATTTCCGGTTTGAAGCAATTATAAATAAACCCTTAATGAAACTTAATAAATGGATATATGTCTTCCAATTCGTTCAGGTAAATATCCAGGAATGCTATTGCTTGGATGTATATGTAAATGTTGCTTACTTTACAAGAAAATCACAAAACTGTGTCCCAAAGTGACTGCTCTATTTTGCATTCCCAATGGCAATCTATGTGAGTGTCCCAATTGCTCTTTTGCACTTCGTCTTGTTACTGACATAATCAGCCATTTTAATAGATATATGGTGGTATCACAGAGTTTTATTTGCATTTCACTAATGAATAATGAAATTTTGTCATTAGTGACTTGAGGTTAGTGGAAGAAGTTTTCATTTTTTATGTGTTCATCATATGTGTATCTTAACTGGAGAAGTGTCTGTTTGAGTCTTGCGTCCATTTGATTATTGGGTTGTTTATCTTCTTATGGCTGAGTTGTAAGAGTTGTGGATAGCAGCCCTCTATTAGGTATGCTTTTTGCAAATACTTCTCCCAGTCTGTGGCTTGTCTTTGGATTAGCTAACTAGTATCTTTTGAAGAGCAGAAGTTTTTCATTTTGATGTAAGCCAGCTTATTGATTTGTTCCTTAATGTTTTCTGCTTACTATTCCTTACCGACCCTCTCCAAAAAAACAAAAACAAAAACAAAAACAAAGCAAAAAAAACCCACAAATGAACAAAAAACCAAAAACAAAACAAAAACAAACAAACAAACAAAAACACCTCAGGCTTAAATTTTAGTTATATTTTTGCTTGGCAGCTTCATTATGTCAGGTTTTCATTTCAACTTAATTTTTATATAACGGTTAATGTATTGTCTTCTCTTGTCTCTTTCTCAGTTTCTCCCCTCACCCTCGTCTTTCTATTTCTTTAAATAATCATACCCATTTTTTTCCACCATTACTTTAAAAACCTATGCATTTCCTATTGAATTACCTATACAACTTTATTCAAAATCAAATTACATTACGTGTGGATCTATTTCTGAACATTCCCTTTTGAATCATTTGTGTGTATTTATTCTTATACAGATACTGAAGTATCTTGATTATTGAAGTGTTATTTTTACTTTTTTAATGTTTATTTATTTTGAGAGAGAGAAAGAGAGAGCATGAGCAGGAAAGGACAGAGAGAGAGAGAGAGAGAGAGAGACAGAGAGAGAGAGAGAGAGAGAGAATCCCAAGCAGGCTCCACAGTATAAGCACAGATGACCTGAGCAGAAATCAAGAGTCCTACACTCAACCAACTGAGCCCCCAGACACCCCAATTGAAGTTTTAAAGAAGTGTTGACATCAGATAGTGTCAGTCCTACTACTTGATTCTTCCTTTTCAAAATTGTTTGGGCTATTCTGGGAGTACTGTGTTTCCATATAATTTATTTAATTAAACTTAACTTTTTTTTTTGAGATAACCATAAATTAACATAAAGTTGTAAAAGATAACATAGAAATAACTCATGTACTCTTTACCAACCTCTCCCAATAGTTGTATTGTACATAATTCTAATATTTCACAACTGATAGGTTAACTTTGACAAAACCCACCAATATTCTGATGTTTGAATCAGTTTTGCCTACTGTTGTATGTGTGTGGGGCAATGGGTGGTGTGGTGTTTTTCTTTCGTACTATGAGAATTTATTACATACTGAAATTTGTGTAATCATCACTACAGTCAAAAACAGATGAAGTTCATAACCTCTAAAGTTCCTCGTGCTGATCCTTCAAACTAAAGTTTTGTTTTTTTTTACAATACTTTTATATTTTAAAGAAAAATTGTGAATATAGCATTGAGGTTCTATACACCTTCCACTCAGTTTCCTCTATAATTAACATCTTACCTTAATATGCTAACTTTGTTATAGTTAATGAACCATACATATTGATATATGTTACTATTTTTGTTATATATTGCTTTGAATCAAAATTCATACTTTACTCAGAATACCTTAATCTTAACCTAGTTGTTGTGTTTTTTTTTTTTTTTTCCTGTCCCTGGATTCCATCTAGGACACCACATTACATTTTTTTTTTGTCTCTTTCCTTAATTTTCTCTTACCTGTATTGGTTTCTCACATTTTTCTTTGCTTTGACCACTTTGACAGTTTTGAGTTCTAGTCAGGTGTTTTGTTGTATGCTCATCCATAGGAATTAGGCTGAAATTTTCTCATGATTTTATTGGGATTATAAAGTTTTAGGGAGAAAAACCATAGATGTTAGATGCCATTTCAATCAGAATGTATCAAGGGTACCTACAATCAACATGACATACCACTGTTTATGTTGACCTTGATTACTTTGCTAAAGTAGTGCTTGTCAGGTTTCTTGAATGTAAAGTTACCCTCCTCTTGCTTGATTTTGTACACTTTGGAAGTAAGTGAGAGAGAGGGGCATCCCACACTTAAGAAGTAGAAAGTTATGTTCCACCTCCTTGAGATCAGGTAATTTACATATGAGTATTTCTGATTCACTGGCCTCCAGACAGTAACACAGAAATTATCACACCAAACGCATTACCTATATATTATTCTTAATATTGATTAATTTATTTTTTTAGTCTCAATGTTCCCTCCCCTCCATTATTTAATGGTAACACTTGGGTGGAAAAGCCACAAGCTTAATTTGATTTCTGCTGGCAAATTGAGTCTTAATGTGCCTTTATTCTTAAAAACTTTTCAATACTATTTCCCATTATTTGGAATCTAGAAGCACAAATTCTCTAAATCTGTAGGCCTTCATCTTTTTTTTTTTAATTTTTTTTTCAACGTTTATTTATTTTTGGGACAGAGAGAGACAGAGCATGAACGGGGGAGGGGCAGAGAGAGAGGGAGACACAGAATCAGAAACAGGCTCCAGGCTCTGAGCCATCAGCCCAGAGCCTGACGCGGGGCTCGAACTCACGGACCGCGAGATCGTGACCTGGCTGAAGTCGGACGCTTAACCAACTGCGCCACCCAGGCGCCCCTGTAGGCCTTCATCTTTAAGTGCTATGACTTTTTTCTTCCATTTCTCTTTTCAAGCCATCTAATCCTTCCATGACCTCATCTCCTTCTTCTTATACCTTTCTTTTTTTTTTTTTTTTTTTAAATTTTTTTTTTTTTTTCAACGTTTATTTATTTTGGGACAGAGAGAGACAGAGCATGAATGGGGGAGGGGCAGAGAGAGAGGGAGACACAGTATCGGAAACAGGCTCCAGGCTCCGAGCCATCAGCCCAGAGCCTGACGCGGGGCTCGAACTCACGGACCGCGAGATCGTGACCTGGCTGAAGTCGGACGCTTAACCGACTGCGCCACCCAGGCGCCCCTTATACCTTTCTAAATGTAGAGAGTAATGATCAAACACACACGGCTCTGATTCTCCTTCCCAATCGCTTTTTCTATAGTCACAGCCTTAATGGACTTGCATTCCACCTTTCCAGATTTCAGGATTAAGTATCAGATTTCTAGCTTGTGTATCTAAAAATGCTCTTTATTATGTGAGGGAGCACAAGAGTTGGATCAATTCTTAGGAAAGTGAATATGAATTAGGTATGTACATGTGACTATAAGGTGTTACTGAGATGTTTTGGAAGGTCTATAAAAAGGCAATTGTGTATATGACATTATACACAGAGATATCTAGGTTGAAGTGGTGTAATGTGATACAGTTATGTTTACTTGACCAAGCACAATGCATTACATTAAGGCAGATGTTTGGGTTCACTCAGAATTGTTCTTTTGCTAGGGAAGTGAAATAGAAAGGATGATGTGTCATATATATATAATAGGTACCAATTCTGTGGTAGGCAAGAATCTAAGATGGCCTTAAAGATTCCCACCCCTGGTACAGCTGTGATTAAATTGTATTATGTGGCAAAGATTAAGAGGTTTTACAGCTATAATTAAGGCTGTAATTGGCTTGACTCTTGAGTTAAAGGTAGATTAACCTGGGTAGGATTTAAGTTAGTCCTACTTACTTAATCTGTCGATCCCTGTAAAAAAAAAAAAATAATAGGGACAAGCCTTCCCTGAAGTCAAAGAAGCTTTATTAATGGCACTGAAGAGGCAAGCTACTGTGAGTCCTATAGGTACAAAGAAATGAATTCTGCCAAGAGCTTAGAAGAGGACTGGGATCCAGTTTAACCTGGGCTGGGGTCCTGACCCATGGAAGTAGTGAGATAATAAACATGTTTTGTGTTTAAGCCTCTGAGCTTTTAGTAATTTATTATTCAACAATAGAAAATGAAAATAGCATTTGTAGGTGTTATTAAATGATCAAATTTTGAGTCTGAGTCAAATAAGGAAGAAAGTAAAGGCAACAGCAGGATGACAAGACATAGTTGGAGGGATTAATGTCCTGTTGACTTTGATGAGGTTGAAGAAGCATTTACTCAAGCACACAAATTGAGGATATGGTGGTCATAAACAGTGATAGTTTTCTGCAGTGAATTTCTGTAGTTAACATTGTCCTGAATGAAAGTGCATGAACAATTAGATTAGACGGAATATCCAAGTACTAAACAGGTGTGTCTGCTTAGGATCTCAAAAAGCTGAAATTAAGGATCCTAGGGTCCTCTTTTTAAGCACATATGGTTGCTGGAGGTATTTGGTTTCCTATGGGTGTCAGACTGAGGTCCCCATTTTTATGCTAGCTGTTGATTGGGGACCACATTCATCTTCTAAAGGCAACCTCAGTTCTTTGCCATGTACCTCCCATAGGCAGTTCACAGCATAGCTATTTGTGTTTTTTTTAATTTCTTTTCCCATGCCAGCAGGATCCTTCCTCTTTGACTTCTTCTACCCCTCAATCAGCTCCAATAGTCTTCTCTAACATCATGTCTTAACAGGAATGACTATCTTATCACCATTTGCCACATAACATAAACTAATCAAAAGAACCACCATGCCATCATAGTTACGTTTCATGTACACTCAGTGCTGGGGTTATGTAAAAGGTACACAACAGCACAACAGGGGTAGGATTGCTCTGGGCCCTTTTAGAACTTTGTCTTGGACAATGCTTATCATAGATTTGGAAAACTGGATTATAAATTGATTAAAAATATTTCTGGAAATAAAATTTGCATCAAAACTCTTGCATTTTTCATATCACTTGATCAGTAATTCCATATTTAAGATCTATACTGAAGAAATAATCTGCTATGGTACTTATTGAAATGTTTTATGAAATGTAAAATAAGATAACAAAATCAAACTGTTGAAGGAAATATGATATATAGATTTTCAGTTCCAGACAGTAATGATAATCATGTGTTCAATATTTTAAATAACAGGCACACGCTGACAAAAAATGAGCAAGCAATGTACATGGTAATTATGCAATGAAAATGTTAGTAAATGGTTGTTCTATATAGTGCTATTACTAGCTATTTGTTTAAATCTTTTTGGCTATTTTCTATATTTAAAAAAAATTTTAATGCTATAATATAACGTTACTTGTTTAGACTGTTTTAACAAGAGAGCTTGGGTGTATTGAACAAAATACAATTAGTATACTCACACCTACCCACTATATTCCTAAGTCATTGCACAAAAATATAATTTGTTATTGCTTAAAAATCATTGATTAAAAAACACAGGACTTATCTTTTCACAATGTATAACACAAATTCTGAAATACAAATTGCCAAAAATAAAATTAAGTTGTGGAGTAAAATAAGAGCATATTCTCGGCAAATAATTATCAATGCCCTGCTAACAATTAGGGAAAGCTGTCAATATCACATCCTCATGAATGCCTTCATATCCGCCAGGTTGTATAAATTAATATTAGCAAATAGGAGATTTTTGCATGAAATACACTTTTCTATTTGAACTATCTTGGTACTTGGATCATCTGTATCAGTGGGCCATCCTGTTGACTTACACGCTCAGTATGAAGGCTGTTTTAAAATTTTAAAATTTATTTTGTGATTGGTATAAGAAATTAATTCATTTTTAAATCAATGTCTCATTTAAGAACATTTAAGTATTAAAAAGCAGCAGCTCTATTTGGTCTCTGGCTTTGTTGGGATTCTGAAATAATATCATAGAGTATTAATACAGACTTAAAATTTCAGTTCTTGACTTTGGTTATTAGGTATATTTTGGGTTTGTGTTGACCAGATTGATTATAATACTCATTAAGTTGCTGAACAACAATAACAGAAAAAATTGGAATATGCCTTCATGATAATGCTTTGTATCGTGCCCAACATCTGCATTTCTAATTTGTCTTAATTATGTACATACACAATTTGGTCAATGTTTTGCATTTCAAAAATCCTTTCTAATTTAAATGTATCTGATAGTTCATATGAGCAATTATGTAATTAAATGAGACAATCATTGTCTAATTGGCATATTTCAGTTTCCACTGAGATGTGCCAATTAAGTAGAATCCGTTGTAGACCATAATATCTCCAACAGAGAATTTATGGACTATCAAGTAAACACAGTGGTTTTGAAGCAGCATATCCTAAAGTTCATTTACTAAAATGACTTTCACCAAGTGGGGTGTACTCAAATGCATAAATTGCACTTAAACTAAAACATATATCATCAATGGCAGTACTTTGTTCATTTCTAGACTCAATGTCCTCCTGTCTTATACAAGCAATGTAATGAAGTTAGGTTGTTGGAGTGGTATTCAATCCATCACATTTGTATTTAATGTATCAAGAACACTGTGCTAACTTCTGAAGGTATCTGAGAAGCAATGTGAGATATTATCTTAACCTTCTATAAAATGTCCAAATTGATGATCCAGTGATGAATCTATCATCTATCTATCTATCTATCTATCTATATATCATCACTTACATATACTTTGTTCTATATATGGCAGTTTAGGATAAACTATAAGGATGACTTAAAGAGAATATTAGTGATATTGGATTGCAGATAAGGTTGTCCTGTGTTTTTCTTTCTTAAGATAGATTCATTGAGATATCCATTCAAACCAGCGCAAAATATCAAATTTACAAGTAAGAAGTCAAGGGCATTAGAATTTAATACAAAATAATTCTAAATACAAGAGCATTTAGAATTTAATACAAGTATAAAGTCAAGAGCATTTAAAATGTAACAAAAATCGGGGCGCCTGGGTGGCGCAGTCGGTTAAGCTTCCGACTTCAGCCAGGTCACGATCTCGCGGTCCGTGAGTTTGAGCCCCGCGTCAGGCTCTGGGCTGATGGCTCAGAGCCTGGAGCCTGTTTCCGATTCTGTGTCTCCCTCTCTCTCTGCCCCTCCCCCGTTCATGCTCTGTCTCTCTCTGTCCCAAAAATAAATAAACGTTGAAAAAAAATTAAAAAAAAAAATGTAACAAAAATCTTACTATTGTAGCATGAGACAGGATTTTCTTCCTTTTCCAGGCTGAATAATATTCTATTCTATGTGTATACCGCATGTGCTAAGTGTGATCAGCCAGTCACAAAATAGACAAACACCATAGGATTTCACTTATATGAGGCACCTAAATTAATCAAATTCATAGAAATAGAAAGAATGGTGGTCACCAGGGACTAGAGTGGAGGAGTGAGGATGGGGAGTTGTTTAATGGGTATAGTGTTTCAGTTTTGCAAAATGGAAAATTTCTGAAAATCTGTTTCACAACAGTGTGAATATATCAATACTACAGAACTGTATGCTTTAAAACAGCTAAGAAGGTAAATTTCATGTTATGTGTTTTTTAACACAAAAAATAAATGCTTACTAAAAAATAAAGGCTTACTAAATTGTTCTAGAAGTCTAAGGATTTTAATCTGTTCATCAGCAATATTTATTGTCTACTATATTGCAGATGCTATGCTAGACGCTGTGATTAGAATGGTTCCTAAAACAGATAGAATGTTTGCTTTCATGAGACTTAGAGTCTAGTACAGGGGAGGTTACAACTAAATGAAGATGGATAGTAATATTAGAGAGATTTCATCAAATAAAGGAAGTCTGGGAAGGTTCCTGTAAAAAGAAGTAGCTAGTAGACAGAATAATACTCCCCAGAGATGGCCATTTTTTAATCCCTGGCACCTATGAATATGGTACCTTATATGACAAAAGGGACCTTGCAGAAATCATTAAGTTAAGGATGGAGAGATTATTCTGGATCATCTTAGTGTGCCCAGTATAATTGTGAGAGTCTTAGGGGACCCTGGGTGGCTCAGTCGGTTAAGTGTCCAACTTCGGCTCAAGGTCGTGATCTCACAGTCTGTGAGTTCGAGCCTGCGTCGGGCTCTGTGCTGACAGCTCAGAGCCTAGAGCCTGCTTCGGATTCTGTGTCTCCCTCTCTCTCTGACCTTCCCCTGTCCATGCTCTGTCTCTCTCTGTCTCAAAAATAAATAAACATTAAAAAATTAAAAAAAAATAATTGTGAGAGTCCTCCTAGGAGATGACAGTAAAATCAGATTCAGAGAAGTCAATGTGATACAGGAGCAGAGGACCTGAGTCAGAGAGAAATATTTGAAGATGTTATCCTGCTGGCTTTGGAAATGGAGAAGGGACGATGATCCAAGGAATGCAGGCATGACCTAGAAACTAGAAAAGGTAAAAAAAAAAATGAATTTTTCCCTAGAGCCTTCAGAAGGAACCAATCCTGCCAACATCTTGATATTAACCCTGTGAGACTGATTTAGACTCCTTCCCTCCAGAACTGTAAGATAATAACTTACTGTTGTTTTAAGTCACTACACTTTTGGTAATGTTAAGTAGCAATTGGGAACTAAAACATTTAGCTAAGGTCTAAAAACTAGTCAGGATTAACTTGTCAATGAGAAGAGCAAAGAAAAGCATGGAGAGGGAGAAAATCCTTTATCTAGAGAAAATGTCCACTTAAGAGGATAGGAAAAATAAAGGCCACTGTTTTGTGAGGAAAGATAAGGGAAACATGCTGAAACAAGAATGAGAGGGGAGCAAGTGGCCATATAGCAATGGGCTCTGAAGGACAAGTTCAGAATTCTGGAAAGCCATGGATGCATGTTACACAAGAGACTATGAAATGGGACATGATCAAATTTGTATTTTGAAAATACTTCTCTAACTTTAACATGGAGGACGATCTATGTGTGTGAGTAACTTGGGAAGGTGCTTCAAGTGTCAAGAACTATCCAGACATTGGAGGTAGGAAGTGGGAGATGCTTTAGATCTGCAACTTATAAACTGTTGCAGAAATTCAGGCAAAGAATGACAGCAGCTGCTCTGGGTGAAAATTCTGGAAGTATACAGAGATTGACATAACCAGGAGGTGTTTGGAAGTTGAAATTCATGGGTGCCATCATGTGGGGCTTTGACTGTACACAGTACCTTCTCCCCAAAAATTTTATATGGTACACATCAGAGGTGAGAGAAAGCTTTCAAACAGATTGTATGGATGTGGTTAAAGGTTGTTGGCAGTAGGAGAAAATTAAATGGCATCAAACAGAAATAAAGGGAGGGAAAGGAGGAGGAGGAGGGAGTGAGGAAGGGAGAGAGAGGGACAGAGAGACAGAGACAGAGAGACAGAAACAGAGAAAGAAAGAGAAAGAGAGAGAGAGAGGGAGAAAGAGAGAAAAGAAAGAGAAAGAGAAAGAGAAAGAGAAAGAGAAAGAGAAAGAGAAAGAGAAAGAGAAGGAGAAGGAGAAGGAGAAGAAGAAGGAGAAAGAGACAGAGAAAGAGAAACCAAGGAGATAGGTCATTCTAGACCCTGAATCCAGAGATCCCTGAAACAAATTCTACCTGGAGACTTCTCCTATTTTGCTCAGGTGAACCAAAAATGTTCCGTTTATATTTATATTCATTTTTTGGCAGGGTTTCCACAACTAGCTCTTGAAAACACTAAGGCAATGTAGACTCAAGGTAAAATTTCCAAATGTAAATGGCTAAAAGTTAACAAGCTCATAGACAGAAACCATCTTCTATTGGCTGCTGGGGTTATGTGTAAGCTCTTGACTAAACTGTAATCTTGTAGAGGGAAGGTTTTGACCCTCCACTTAAAGAGTTAAGGGGAAAACAGTACTGCCTGTCTGGAGGGGATGATGTGTCTGCACACCTACTTAACTGCTGAGTTCCAAACACCAGACATGTTTTACAGGTTCAGTTGGTTCATAATAATTAATGTAATTTCATTACATTTTTTTTAACCCAGTAGTTTTAGGTGTTATCTCCATTAATATATTCATGACCACTCGATGCCAGTTATGTAGAATTTTCCTGTCAGCAATTAGATAATGCTGTCAGCATAAATAGCCCTGTTAGGCTTTCCTGGGTCTAATATGAAGGCCAATGGTAAGAACAAGAACGAACATGCGGTGGGCCTATTTCGTGACTCTAACAGAAATGCTTGGAAGCCATATCACTTGATAATCATAAAGTAATCCTTAATAATATGACTAAATTCTCAAATATACAGCATTTATTTTATTAGAAATTAGTTTCTAGGCTCTAATCCCAATATTAACCACAGATAACTTTGTTGTATATACTATAGATTGTATCATAATGCATATTACATTACTTTACAAAAAAGGGTTCATACATGTATATTGGTATATAAGCTGCCTTTCACCAAATGATATATCTTAAATATTTTCTACTTCATTAAAATTATCCTACTGTATCCTTTTATATTTTTTGTACTAACTTTCAGATTATTTATGTTAAGTGTTGAAAAAATAGACAGCCATAGTGCCCTTTTTAGCACAGGAAGGAGAGTGTCAGTCTCACAATATGAAAAAAAAGAAAATCTTGATTATCAAAATTCCACTACAGATATAATTGCTGTTAGCATTTAGTATATTCCCTTCTCGACATGTCAACACATGTGCATGCATGTTATATTGCACACATGTATTAAAATTTTGGATCATCTCTCACATAGCATTTTGTACTTTTTTTCACTCAGATAGTATTACAGCCTAAATATATTTCTGTACCAACACACCTACTTTAACAGCTTCATTTCTATGGATAATATTCTATTTTCCAATATGCTATAACTTATTAAATTAGCTGCCTAGTATCGATCATTTAAGTTGCTATAAACTTTTGCCACTACAGTGCGGTAACAAACATCTGGGTATCTCTTGTCTTGCTTATATTCCCCCAAGTATAAATTCTGAATCAAATTTCGTGAAAAATTATGTTTGGCTTTGATCTCAAATTTTATGTTGAAATCAATTATAGTCTCTTCTTCCTTCTACTCTTATTACAGCATTTTGTTTAGAGGATTTTATAGAGCTTTACTTAATTATCTTTTTCTCATATTATTCGAATGACTCTTAAAAGTTATATCTTCATTTGATGCTGATGTCAACATTGAAAGAAACATTGAAAGAGTATTATACACCCCCCCAGTGTCCTTTAAATGTCACTAGTGTTTTTTGCTTGTTTGTTTTTTGCTATTGTTTGTTTTTCACATTAGTTTCAAACAAATAATGTTGCTTTTAAAAATTTTCCTAGTGGTATGTTTGCCCAAATACATGCATAGAAATACATTTCAGTAGAATCAATTGAGACATAAGCCATCTAATTCAATAACTTCAACAAGAGAACAATCCCTATTTTTTTTAATTTTAGTTAACATATATTATTTATATATTTTTCACATGCTCTAAGTACAAGATCATATATATATCAACATCACCACTATTGATAGTAGGTTGCAGCATGGACTGAAAAATATTCCACAATCATCATAAACTCTTCATTCATAGTAATAGTATACTTATCCGTACATCTGTACATATGACTGCTCAGAATAAGGACTGTATTTCCAGCCTCTTTCTCAGGACACGATCTATCACAATTTTAAATTGTGACAAGCAGGGTGTCACTGGAAACTATAAATGCAAACTCTAGGACATATACTAGCAAGAATGTACCTTCCTTCTTTCTGTTTTGTCTTCTTGTCAATTTCAATAGGAATTTTAGTAACTGGGGCTGGGAGAGCCATTTTGAAACACTTAGAGATGGAGGCTGCACACAAGGGCAAGTGACAAAGAAAGAATGTGAATTCCTGACATTGTCTGGCCACACACAAGCTCTGAACTATTTATCTCAGCTTTTACATGGAAGAGAGATGAACATCTATCTTGGGGTTCTGTCACTCACAGCTTAAATTAAACACATCCACATGTAAGGAAAATACAAAACATTTATTTTTAAAACCTAAATTAGTCAAGGATATTTATCATTTTCAAAAGAATATGTGTATTTTGTAAAGTATACATATGTATATATATATATATATATACACACGCACACACATATATGTGTACCTTTTGAAATTTTTGCATATGTATGTACTATGTATGCATATGATTTTATTGCTTGAAATAAAAAATATAGGGAAAAATAACTGCAAACTTCCCACATAATTTATATTTTAAATAAAAGATATAAAGACATGATATAAATTTAGATATAATGCCTTGTGAAATCCTAACATAAGTATAACTTCAAGGGAGGATATTTTTAATGTACACAGTTGCCATTTTAATAGTATAAACTGGTGTATAAATGTGACTAATTGCCACAAATTACATAGGTTTCCATAGATGTTAGGTTTTATTTTTATTTTTAGACAATGAAAATACTCTGGTGCTATCACATTCTTTATGCAGAGGTAATATTCAAAAGATTAAAATAAAAAATATAGACTTAAGCCTTCCAAACTTTAAAATTCTCCTTGAGTTCCTAAGGGGGGCTTTTAAGAACTGACTTGGGAGATGGTGTAGAAACCTTTTGAAACATAAACATTCAGTCTCGTTCTATTTTCTGAGGCAGAAATCTTGCTATAAAAGAATTTCAAATTTACCCCAGTGGACATGTTAGTGAATGTAGAATAAAGTCTTTTCTTACCTGCTACTGTTTACTTTGTTATTGCCTATTAAAAATCATTCGCTGCTGTAATTCCTGTGAATGAGACACCATTTCTATGTTATTAGAAAACTTTCAAGGGCAACTCAATATAGTTAAAATGCAACTTTGCTAAGGGTTTGGCTTTCCTACTAATTCACTCATTCAGTTGAAGTAGTATAATAATAAACCCAGCTAGAAAGTTTGGATTCTATAAATGTGCAGAAGAATGAAGTTCTGCCCTTAGTGATTAAATCGTTGCTTATTTCTAAAGTAGTGTATGTCCACAATGTGGCTATTCTTTCCTGTTTTGAGATTAGTGGCTGAGAACATCTATTGTCAGACTCCTTCCCTAGCCACCCTCAACTGCAATAAGATGAATGTACTTGTCAGAATTTGCACCTTCTTGCTTAGAGATGAATCAAGCTCAATGATAGTTCAGGATACAAAATTTTAAATGTCATTTTTATTGTTACCCTGACCTTCAGATACCAAAATTCTGTCTTAGGGACTAGGCTTTTAGTTTCTTAGCATTCTCTTCATAGGTCTTTGTTTCTATTTTTGTTTGTTTTTCTCAAATAAACCTTTGCTTACTTACATGTGTTCTTCCTGACAACCTCTGTTTTCCTTAGCTGGATTCTGTGATTTTTCATTCTGATTTACCTGAGTGATTGTGATTCATGGTTCTTCCAGCAGCCATTCCCCGCTTTTGGTCTTTCCTTACTGAGCAATTACTAATCAGGTGTTGATATTAAACGCAAGGATACTTTAGGCACTCTTATTTTTCTCTTTAAGTGGGAATGATTTTAGACATATAAATTCTGACTCTTAGTTCTACACTTTTAATACTTTTCAAATTTCCTTAGAAAATATTTTTTTTAGTATATTGTCAAAAATAACTAAGAAATGTTCTCTAATCTAAAAAGTACAAGAATGGAATAATCTGTATGAACAGAGATTCTCTTGTGCCTGAGGAAAGGCAGAAATGTGTAGATTGTTTCAGTAAAAAAGATTAGTGCTTATAAAATAACATACTAATGCACAAACAACATAATGGTTAAAATTTTAAAAGATTGATCATACTCCATGTTGTTAAGGATGTGCAGCAATTAGAAGTTTCGTACGATTCTTTTGGTAGTGGCACCATTGATTTGGAGCATTTTTTTAGTAATGGATACTAAAGCTGACCCTATGCATAGCATATGTCTCAGAATATCCACTTAATATATACCCAATAATCATGTACAATTTATTCATCAAAATACATGTTTAAGAATGTTCATAGAAGAAATACTGGTAATGTTCAAAAACTGAGAAACATCCTAAATGTCCAACAATAGCATAATTAAAAATCAATAAAATCTGGTACATTTATACAATAGAATAATATGCAACATGAAAATTAATGAAATAGTGTTATAACACAACAGGATAATGAATGTCACAAATACAATATTGAGAGAGAGAAGCCAGATATTAAAGATTGAAAACTAATAACAGGCATTATAAAATCATGATAGTTCCTCTCTGAGGAGGAGGAGAAGTTGGTGGTTGGGAAAAGGACAAAGAGCTTATCAGATGTTGGTAATGCTTGATTTCCAGATCTGGGTGAGGATTCACGGTTGTGTTGGCTTTACAGTAATTGATCAACATGTATACTTAAGATTATGAATTTTTCTGTATTACATTTTACTTTTACAAAGTTTATTTTTTCTTAAGTTTATTTTTGAGAAAGAGATAGAGAGCATGAGCTAGGGAGGGACAGAGAGAGGGAGACACAGAATCAAAAGCAGACTCCAGGGTCTCAGTTGTCAGTGCAGAGCCAGATGCCGGGCTTGAACCCACGAACCATGAGATCATGACCTGAACTAAAGTCTGACGCTTAACCGATTGAGCACCCAGGCACTCCTACTTCTACAAAATTTAAAGAAAAATTAAATCAGTATCAAATGATTTATTCATATTTAAATGTGTCCTTGTGTATAGATTTAAACTCGTCATCACAAATCTTCAGGTATAATTGTCATTAATCATTGAATAAGACATGGATTTTTCCAGAAACATTTTCTTGGTGAGTTTTAGTACTTGAAGTAGTTATGCTTGCTAAGCCAGAGAACTTGGGCTATTTACATCTACATAGTTGAAAGCAATGAAGAGATTGTAGAAACTCACTCTCCCAAACTGCAGACTTAAATTCAGAGCTTCTATGAAGGAAGACAACTTCGCTATTCATACCTCATATACCATCACCGAGAGCAGCCAATACATTGTTTCTGAAGTGCAGCTTATGTTCCTCTGGCTGTCTAAGCAATCAATGGATATTTATTGAGTATCTACCGTATCTAAGTCACTCTACTCATCTTTCAGGAATTACACATAAGACACAGTGACTCTTAAGTAGTGTAGAGAAAACTAGAAGTAAAATAATAATCTTATTACATATATGTTGTTTGTAAATACGTTCCTTCTTGGTTTTGATAAGAGGAAAGCTACATTTACATAGCAATAATAAAGGAAGACACAACAACCAGATACGCATTAAAATTATGATGAAATGCACTTTTTGTTAATGAGGTCCAATTACAGTTAATGAATAATTGGTATTATGAGACATCTAAAATAAATAGTTCAATTTATTTAATGAACTTTTTCTTTAATGATCATGCGACAACTGACACTTGTCCACATATCTAAAATCTTAGTGCCAGTGTTCAAAAATTAGCTGTGCATTTCTATGCAGTGTGCATATTGAAATGATGCAACTAATGGCAATAAGTGATTTAAATATTTTTAAAATAGCAGTACTAACAACAGTACTGATATGCCCTTATGGATGTGTTCTTCACACTGTATTCTGAGAGTTTTCACAAATCATTAAAATAGTTTGTTATTTATACATAGCAATGTCTCAGAGGAACATCTGCTTAATTAAACTTTTTCTTTACTATAAAAACATTTTAGTCTTAAAAAGGAAAGTTGGGCAATAAAGGTCATATATGAAAAACCCACAGGTAATATCAGCCTCAATGAGGAAAAACTAAGAGCTTTTCCCGTATGGTTAGGAGCAAAAAAGGGATGTCCACTCTCACCACTGTTATTTAGCATAGTACTTAAAGTCCTATTCTCCGCAATCAGACAACAAAAAGAAATAAAAGACATCCAAATCAGCAAGGAAGAAGTCAAACTTTACTATTTGCACATGACATGATACTCTATATAGAAAACCCAAAAGACTCCACCAAAAAATTGCTAGAAGTTATACATGAACTCAGTAAAGTAGCAGGATACAAAATCAATG
The DNA here is from genome assembly GCF_022079265.1 of Lynx rufus. Lineage (NCBI taxonomy): Eukaryota > Metazoa > Chordata > Mammalia > Carnivora > Felidae > Lynx > Lynx rufus. The sequence continues at coordinate 26,079,768 of NW_025814845.1, read as the reverse complement.
TACAGAAATATTTTGCATTTCTATATACCAATAATGAGGCAGAAGAAGGAAAAATAAGGAATCAAACTCATTTAGAATTACACCAAAACCATAAGATATCTAGAAATAAACCTAAACAAAGAGGTAAAAAGCTATACTCTGAAAACTATAAAACACAGATTAAAGAAATTGAGGATGACACAAAAAATTGGAAAAACATTCCATGCTCAAGGATTGGAAGAATGAATATTGTTAAAATATGTATACTACCCATAGCAATTTACACATTTAATGAGATTCCTATCAAAATACCACTAGCATTTTTCACAGAATTAGAACAATCTTAAAATTTGTATGGAACCACAAAAGACCCCAAATAGTCAAAAGAGTCTTGAAAAAGGAAACCAAAGCTGTAGGCATCACAATTCCGGGAGTCAAATAATATTAAAAGACTGCAGTGATTAAGACAGTGTGGTACTGGCACAAAAGTCGACACATATATCAGTGGAACAGAATAAAAAAGCCAGAAATGAACCCACAAATGTGTCGTCAATTAATCTTTGACAAAGTAGGAAAAATAGTCAATGAAAATGAGACAGACTTTTCAACAAATGGTGTTGCAAAAACTGGACAGCTTACACCATATATAAAAATAAATTCAAAATGGATTAAAGACCTGAATTTAGACCTTTAAATATAAAAATCCTACAGGAAATACAGGCAGTAACCTCACTGACATTGGCCATAGCAACTTTCTTACTATCAATGTCTCCCAAGACAAGGGAAACAAAAGCAAAAATAAAATAAACTGTTGAGATTTCATTGATTAAAAAAAAAAGCTTCTGGGCAGGGAAAGGAACAATCAACAAACTAAAAGGCAACCTTTTGAATGGGAGAAGATATTTAAAAATGACATATCTGATAAAGGGTTAGTATCCCAAATCTATAAAGAACTTATAAAACTCAACATCCAAAAAACAAATAATCCAGTTAAAAAGTGGGCAGAACACAGGGATAGATGCTTCTCCAAAGACATCCAGATGGCCAACAGTCACATCAAAATATATTCAACATCACTCATCATCACGGAAATACAAGTGAAAACTAAATTGAAATATCACCTCATACCAGTCAGAATATAAAATTAACAACACAGGAAACAACCAATATTGATGAGGATGCAAAGAAAGGGGAACTCTCATACACTGTCGGTGGGGATGCAAACCAGTGCAGTCACTCTGGAAAACAGTATGGAGGTTCCTAAAAAAGATAAAAGTAGAACTACCCTATGATCCATTAAATTGCACTGCTAGGTATTCAACCAAACAAAAACACTGATTTGAAGAGAAACATAATCCCCCCCCCGACAGATGTTTATAGCAGCATTATCAACAATAGCAAAATTATAAAAAGAGCCCAAATGTCCAGTGACTAATGATTGGATAACGAAAAGGTAATGTGTATATTACTCAGCCATAAAAAAGAATGAAATCTTGACATTTCCAATGACATAGATAGAGCTAGAGCTTATTATGCTAAGCAAAATAAGTCAGTCAGAGAAAAGCAAATACCATATGATTTCACTCATCTGTGGAATTTAAGATACAAAACATATGTGGGGTGCCTGGGTGGCTCATTTAAGCATCCGGCTTTGGCTCAGGTCATGATCTCATGGCTCATGGGTTCGAGCCCCACATTGGGCATGTGCTGACAGTTCAGAGCATGGAGCCTGCTTCAGATCCTGTGTCTCCCTCTGTCTCTGCCCCTCCCTCACTAGTGCTCTGTCTCTCTCTCTCTCTAAAAAATAAACATTAATTTTTTTTAAAAAAAGATACAAAACAAATGAACCTAGAAAAAAAAAGACAAGCAAATTAGGAAATAGACTCTTAACTATAGAGAACAAACTGATACTTACCAGAAAGGGGGTGTGGGAGGGGGATGAGTGGAATAGGTGATGGGCATTAAGGTGTGAACTTGTGATGAGCACCAGGTGTTGAATGAACGTGTTGAATCACAAAATTCTACACCTGACACTAGTACTACACTGTATGTTAAGTAACCATAATTTAAATAAAAACTTGGAAGAAAAAATACACAGTGTTGGGCATTCTATGTAGAACATGAGAAGTCTAAAGTGGATAATGTCTATTCTTTAATGTTTCCATAAAGGAATGTGAGCCCTACAGTGATAAATAAACACATTTTCAAGAGGAATTAGAAATCGGTATTTGACATGCCGCATTCTGATGAAAAAGCAGGCTAACAATTAAAACCAGGCTTAATAAGAAAAGCCAACATAAAGCCCTTATGAGTCAAACAAATGCATCTGTGAAAAAAGTCATTATTCTGGAACTAATGTAAACTTCCAAAGTAACTCTAAGGCTTCTTGTAAAATGTATAACCTAGACAATGAAATAGGCAGTGAACATTTTCTGAGATGGTTGGTAACAGAGTTCAAACCTGAAGAGAAAATCTACAATTTAGAAAAGTTGAGTTTCCAGATAATATTTATAAAGATTGTGAACATACTTCACTTTTGGTAAAGTCCAAGAGGCACAATTTGCGGACCTCGCTGGAACTAAGTAGAGCGGTTGTGTTCAGAAACTGAATGAGTACGACAAAGTTCAACTTTGTCTGGGTGCCTTCTCTCTCGGCAGTGTGTTCACAAAGAAGCAGCTGGAGAGTGTAATAGCATGAATCAGAATGGAATGGCACAAAACAGGAGACCGCTGCTAGGAGGAGATAGACTAACATATGAAAATGATCAACAGGCAGAAGAAGAGGCAAATGAAACTCTACAATTTCTTCTGTTGGCACAATTCACTCCATTTTTCTGTCTCTGTCCTTACTTGTTCTAGTGTTACAAACACTCAAAGCCCCGTGTCTTTTATGTAACAGTGTCATACCCTCAGTTCAACATTGTTCCACTCTGCTCAGGTTACTGAACAGGTATTAATACTATTATTTTGAAATCAGGAGTTCAAAGTTGACAGATGGTATGGTCTGGGTTGTGTGCTCTGCCAGTATGGGTACAAAGGTCATGCTGGCCAGGGTCTGAGAAGGGAGCAACACATTCTTCAGTGTGATGAGTAATGTCCGAGCAATGATGCTGCATATGTAGAAGGTAGGGGAGAGCCCACAGAGTTGATTAGAAGCCAGAGATCTGTTTCAGTGAACCTGAGAGCTGGAGATGTTCCTAGTGAATCGAGGTCAGAAATCTATCAGAAGGTTAGCAGAAATCCAAGGGGTAATCCCTTATCATGAGTGTCCCTTGGTGTTAAAAGGACAGGTGTTGTCTTCTCAGGAGGGAAGTGATGTCATTCAATTTGACTTGTTCAAAGGCATTCTGTGGTTTTCTACTTGGGAAAAATACACTGTGGGGACACTTGTTCATGTTTTATTCTGTTTTCTGGACATTTTCTTTTAACATATGAGCAATTTTTCTTTCCAAACTTCTAATCAATTCTATCTGGAGCTTATAAAGAAGCTATTTAAAGGTGATAGATATTACATATTCAGCTAATTTCCTCAAAAATATGGCTGGATGATGAAGAACATATATATCAAGTGAGTATATAAATGGGTAAAATAACTATAATGTTTCAAAGGTAAACTAATAAACCACACTGATAAATATTTGGCTTTAAAACAATACATCAATGGCAAAATTCTGCCATGTACTTATAAAGGAAATTATTTCACAAGACATAAGTGAATGTCTATTATCCCCATGGAGCCATGCAACGCCCCCCATTGTTTTGACAAAGTCTACCTGCTGCTGTTATTTCTCCTTAAAAACCTAGTCTCTGTGGACTCTTCTAGAATTTTATCTTTTCTTTTTCATTAATTCTATACTTTTTGTATAATATCAAGTTCTTCCTTTCACTTCCTTCTTTCTCTCAATCCAAAAACTTCATACCTTGTCCTTTAAAAACAATCACACAAACAAACAAACAAGAAAATCCCTGGACGTTGTGTCTATCTTACTATCCAATTTCCTTTCCCACTTCCAGGTAAAGAACAGTCTATATCCAGGGTATACCCAGACTTTTTTTTTTTTTTTTCAGTAAAGAGCCAGATAGTAAATCTTTCAGGATTTGTCGCACACACGCTGCCATCACAACTATGCAAACCTGTTGTGAAAGAAAGCAACCGTAAAGAAAGCAAACTTAACACTTATTTACAAAACTAAGTGGTGGTCTGGTTCAATACACAGGCTCTAGTTTGGCAATCCCTGGTCTACATAATCACTGAACTCACTTCCTTCTCTCAGCATGTGCATCCTCACACTTTACTGCAATTTCTCATCATTTAAAACTATCTCTGCTATGCACACCGAATGAAGTATGCATGGTCCTTTTAAGACCAGACCCTCCACGTGACTGTAGATTCCTGCCTTGGACTTTCTCAAAGACATTCATCCAAAAATCGTCACTGACTGGGTGAAACCAGCCCCCACTGACATTCCAGATCACCTTTACCAAGTTTTACTTTTTTCTATCTTCAGTGTTCTTTGAATAGAATTGAATTCTTCATGTCACATTAATTTTTCATCCTACTGCAATCTGATTTTGGTCTTCTGGTGTCCTTGAAAATATAATCCCTAGGGTCGTTTTTAAGCTGCCATCTTTCAGATCTGAATTTAAACGCCATTTAGTCAGAGAAGACTGTCCTAACTTTCAAATATATATTAAGGAACTCCTGTTATTTCCTGTCCCCGCTCCTCATTTTCTCCTTAGCGCTCATCATGATTTACAGTAATATTTTTCTGTTTTATGTTTTTCTTCCCCACTAACCTATAATCTCCATGATGAAAAAGAGTATATCTGTTTTGTTCACCTGTGTTCATTGTGCTTAGCACATAGTAGATCTTCAGTGTATATGCACCAAAGGAGTAAATGTCAAATCCCAAGGTTATTATTAGGTCTTAATTTTCTGCTTCATTTGACACCTTTGCTCACTCTTTCTTTTTAAGACCCTCTGCTTTCCTTGTTTATAACATATTGTAAAAGTTTTTCTGACTAGGTCTTCTTTGTTACATGCTACCTTTTGGCCCATCACTTACATTTCTGTTTTACAGAATGTCAATCAAAAAGCCAACTGATTTTTTATTATGTCGTCTCTTTAGGTGATCTCAACTAAATCCATGCCATGATCTAATAACTGTGTGCTAATATTTGGCAAATTTATATCTCCCCCCAGATCATTTCCATGATTATGAAACTTTCTCTCCCTTTCTGGAACCACAAAATTAAACTATACAAATCTGAATTCATGTCTTCCCTATACATTTGCTTCCTTGTTTCAGACTTTATATAATTTGTCAACACTGTGATCCACCAGTTTCTTATCTAATAAACCTTTCTTTTATTGATGTCTGCCTCTTAATCCTCTCTAAATATGTCCTAAATATTACTCAGTCTCTTTAATACTTAAGATGAATATCCTAGTTTAGAATACTATCTTTCCTCACCTAACCTACCTCAACAATCTCCCAATTAGTCTTCCTGCCTGAAATATTTTCTGAAATAAAGTCTGATATAAGAGTTTCTGCTTTAATTCTCAATGAGTTAAATATTTACTCAACTATTAACTGTGGATAATGGATATTTTGCTCAGTTTTTTAGTCTCAGTGCTCTCAGCATTATGATTGGGTAAAATATTACCTGCTTAGGGGCGCCTTGGTGGCGCAGTCGGTTAAGCGTCCGACTCCAGCCAGGTCACGATCTCGCGGTCCGTGAGTTCGAGCCCCGCGTCGGGCTCTGGGCTGATGGCTCAGAGCCTGGAGCCTGTTTCCGATTCTGTGTCTCCCTCTCTCTCTGACCCTCCCCCATTCATGCTCTCTCTCTCTCTCTCTGTCCCAAAAATAAATAAACGTTGCAAAAAAAATTTAAAAAAAAAATATTACCTGCTTCATGGATTTATGGTTATGAATACATAGTGTTGTATGAAGTACCTTGTTCATAGTAAGTAATTGGTTATTATCTATTAAGTGAATGAATTGAGGATATTTCCATATATTCAATGCCTTATGAATAAATAAGAAACAATAGACAAAAAATTAGTAATCATTTCTAAAAATTCAGATAAGCCATGCCTGAGGCAAGTCTGATTTTAAATTAGCCCTGTGATAATAGCACAATAACTTACATGTCAGAAGGCTAGTTTCCTATCTATAGTTGGTCACTTACTAAATTACAAATTGGAAAATTGAATTAGTACTCATGCTTATTTAATCCTTTAAAGATTTCTTACACAATAGGGATATAATAATTTGGTGGTTATGATGATAAATTAAAAAATGCTTTGATAAAATTTTTGTATCCATAATCATTTTTCTGTTGATCACCTGGGAAAATTGGTTGTGGTAATGAACATAGCATCTAAGTTTAATAGATAAAAGCCTAATTTTTATGATTAGAATCCTAAGTTTTCTTTTTTCCTATACTATTTTGGCTGGTTATATGACCTCCCTCAAATTCAGTTTCCTTCATCTGCTAAATGAAATCTTGGTAAAATTTAAATGAGAAAATTAGTGTAAACTTATTCTGAAAGAGTATAATGTCGAAAAATATAAGTATTATTAATTTTGATCAGCAGTCTAGGTTTTAAATTTTAGGTTGAGGTCATAACATAAAATACAATTAGTTTAAATTAAAAAATTAAATGATGAACTGAATACAAAAATATTATCATTTCACTCCTCAGATAGATTTTCTCACACCTTAGACTTATAGCAAATTAATGTGATTGTTCTTAGTGTGCACACCTCCCATTAAGCTAGCAAATCAAAAGGCAACACACATACACTACTAATGAATTGCATGACCCAAATATATTTTTTTGTACATTTTAAATGTGAATTAAAGACAAACATTAAGGGAGTGCTTTTAACAAATATGGTTGCAACACTAAGGAAAAGGGTTCATTAAGTGATTGTTAGAAAGTCAAAAATAGAAAGTAAAAAATATTTAGGGAAATGATACAGGACAATCTATTCATTCAAGTTCATTCCTTCTTAGTCTTCCAATTTCCTGGTAGATGGTTTCTCATTTTCCTTACATAGCCTCTGTGTCTTACCTTAGTTGTTTTGTCTGGTATCTTCACCCCCTCATATTTATCATTTGCTTATGGAGGAAAAAAACAAAGCAAAACAAAAACCAAAAACCATATCTCTTGACATCTCTTTTGATTTCATTAAAAAAAAATCATGTGTTGATGTTTGGCCAGTCCTCTTTATAAAAATAAAAAAGTCAAGAAAATCACTTGTTTTTAAGATGTTAACTTTATTTAAGGGTTTTTTTAAATGTTTATTTATTTTGAGAGAGAGAGAGAGCAGGGAAGAGACAGTGAGGGAGGGAGATAGAGAATTCCAAGCTGGCTCTGCACTGTCAACACAGAGCCTGATGCTGGGATCAATCTCATGATCCATGAGATCAAGACCTGAGCCGAAATCAAGAGTTGGATGCTTAACCAACTGAGGCACCCGTGTGCCCCATAAGTTATTTTTGTTTTAATACTCTTTAGGAAACTTATTTATGTCGTTTAAATTATCAGTTATTGCCACAACCAAAGTTCCGTGGTCATCTGCTTTGTTTTCCCTGGTCCAATTTATTTTACAAATCTCAATACTTGAACTTGAACCTAATATCCAAATGTAAAATGGTGGTATATTTCGTATTTATATATTTTCATTTTTCACCCTTGGTTCTTAGTTTTATATATGTATTTTTCTAGACAATTGTCAGAGTTAGTTATTACTGTTTGGGAGAGCAAGTAACAATAACAATGTATATTATTTTAAGGAATGTTAATGTAAACATAATGATTTGGTGGCTCTCACCTATTCACCTTCAGCAAATTTTTCTGTCAGAGGTTGCCTTACAGTCTGATTCAACTCAAGCAACAGAATGCGTGTTGGGAACAATATTGGCATTGGTATCCGAAGAACTAGGTTCCATTATTGCTCTGAAAATTGGTAGAACCATGAATAACTAAATTTTCAAGGTATGACTTTCTTTTCTAATGAAATGATCAAATATATTACCTTAAGTTGTTCTCTAGCTTCAAGATTTTACTATACTTGTTTCCTTTCCACTAACTTAAAATTATGAATCAGCATAATTTTCAAATAGCAATTTGCTTTAGGTACTGAGTGACAAAGACATTATTTCGGCTCATGAGATACAGTTTTCTATCAAGTTTAGGATTTGAAATACACAGCTAAAATTGTGGTGGAACTCTTTAAAACAGAAAAAGAAAGGCAGTTCTTTTCAGAATAAATATCCCCAAAGATTCAGAAGAGTTAACTTTGGCTAAAATAATTCTCTGCAGCAATTGGATATAATAGGCTTCTTAGAAGTATAAACATATGTTGCGGTAATCCATTTAAAATTGTGTGTTTAAACATTTTAATATCTTCAATAATGGCTACCACTTTTTCAGTAGAAATAAACAACATCAGTCTTAAATTTTATACCTATCTGTTCCATTTATCAAGTTTTTGTGAAACAAAAGACACAGAGGAAAGCTAATCAGTGTAATATACTGCAAACAATGAACGCTAGTGGAAAGCATAATTTTAATACTATAAGAACTATGCCTTGCAAGTATAGTCATTACTTTTTTTGTCCCTTTTTTTCTCTATATATACATACTAAAACACACATACTCCCACCACGCATTGGAGTTTATATGGAAATGTTTGTTTGTTTTTTTCCCCTATTTTCAAGCTTATAGCTGAGGCAGCAATGTGATAAAGTTACTCTCAGAGTAGACTGATTGGGGAATGGGTATCATATTCGATTGGCATCACTTATGCAGTAATACCCCAAATCCTACTTATAGGTCAACTTGCCTAGGAGAGAATATTTAAAGCAAGTCATATCGTTGACTAGCTTCCCTGAGATTTTCAGAGTTGAAAATGAGAGGTGATTTTTGATGTCTGGACTAGAAGAACAAATGATTGAGAGTTACCCGCAGCCAAGGGTCCTCAACAAGGGACAGAAAAGCAAAGGAAGCTTGGATAGTGAAATGACATAGAAAGTTCTTAGCTTGGGACTAGGGCCAAGCACAAATTAATCAGAGTTGATAACCATTATTTATTGTTTTTATTATTGTTTTGAATTTGGACAGGAGTGTTCTGTCTTCCTTCCTTCTCATCCTCTCCCACCACTTTCTTCTCCTTCTCCTCCCCCTCCTCCTCCTCCCCCTCCTCCTCCTCCCCCTCCTCCTCCTTCTCCCTCTCTTCCTCCTCCTCCTCCTTCTTCTTCTTCTTCTTCTTCTTCTTCTTCTTCTTCTTCTTCTCCTTCTTCTTCTCTTTTCTTTTTAATTCTCCCAACTCTTCTCTGAATCTCCCCTCTGGGTCCAGAAAATTCAGAGTGCATGTGCTGTGAAATATTTCTGCAACTTTAATGCAGACTGATTCAGAAAATAAGTTAAAAATAAAGTTTGAAAACTTTAGACAGTCTATTTTATTTAACTGATGGATGGATTTCAAACACTCCTGTGATTTCTTTATAACGTAGTAAAAGAGGTGCAGTTAAAATGAATTAAGGTGAAAACTTATGTCAATGAACAAACAAGAGAATAAATATTTCTAAAACCAATTAAATTGCCATTCTTTCTACTTCCTAAAATACTTGACCAAAACCACTAGCTCTGACTCTCAGAAAGAAAACTTTTGGATAGCATGCCTCAAAAGTATGGCCATAAGATGTGAAGTGACTTGCCCTGGGAACAGCAAGCTGGCAACAATAGTCTGAGTCTCAGACATCTCAGTTGGATTAAGTGCATAGGGACTAAGAAGCTGATCAAGATTTAAGCTGTTTGAGGAGCGCCAGGGTGGCTCAGTCAGCTAAGCATCCAACTTCAGCTCAGGTCATGATCTCACAGTTTGTGAGTTCCTTCTCCACATCAGGCTCTGTGCTGACAGCTCAGAGCCTGGAGCCTGCTTCAGATTCTGTGTCTTCCTCTCTCTCTGCCCCTCCCCAACTCATGCTGTGTCTCTCTGTGTCTCTCAAAAATAAATAAACATTAAAAAAAAATAAGACTTAAGCTGTTTGAAAGATGACCTGAGGCATCTGACAGTCTTTAAGAGTATATCTGAGCAAAAGTTGATTGGAATCAGAAGTGGTAAGCACTGGGTGTTGTACGGAAACCAATTGGACAATAAATTTCATACATTGAAAAAAAAAGAAGTGGTTAGGAGCACTAGACCAACAGGAATCAGGGAGAGACTATCATAGAGAAAAAGTGGAAGAAAAGTAAGGACATTATCGATTGGCTATAGCCTAACGCCTATTTGGCTATTTGTGATTAGCTGTTCTTAGGTTTCAATTTCAAATCTTTGAAGCATTTTCAGGACTAGATTTTGGTTTGCATAGAAGGCTCCCAAGGCATTAAAACCACCTTAGTCTAATGGCCTCATTTGTTTGATTAAATTAACAGAGTTTATATTAGTTTCACATCTTAATTGTAAGCATGTTATAACTTTTGTGAAAAATGGTACATGGGAAAAATGATTGATGTTGACAATGTAAAATTTTTTTAGACTGAGTCCTATGATCCTGGAAATAGCCAAGGTTAATCAAACAAACAATATAAACAGCAAAAACACAAACACAAAAACAAAACCCCTTCCTTTGTTCTAGGAGCTGGCTTACCTATGACAAGAACAGACACAGAACCTCCAAGTTCCCATCTGTTGCCTCATAAAAGTATAGCTGAATTGTTTGTCTCCACTGATTAATTGAGGGGAAAATGTGCTGTTAACAGACTTAAACAAACTTTAGTTAAGCTCTTCTCTCCTTACTCCCAAGTTTTGAATTTTGACCCACCCTCAGCATACAATTCCTCTTTACCAGCACCTCCAGAGAAACTGTGGACCACAAGGAAAGATTCCCTGATGAACTGTCCTCCAGTCACGCCACCATTCTTTTTGGCTTTAGTTGTCTTTCCTTATAACAGACGATCCTTTTTCTCCTGCCCTTTGAGATTCTTATCAATCTCCCTATGTAAGTATTTCCCCAAAATTTTGCTACAGTCTCTTTTCCTTTATTGCAAAAATCCTTTGAATAAAGTCTATCTTTACCTAAATCCAGATTCAATTTTATTTGAAAACATCTAAGGTTTTAATTATTGAATTATGTTAACCTATACATTTTGGTTGAGAGGAGGGATGCTTCTATATCCCATTATATCTAATATAAGGGATACAATTTTCTGAGATCTAACAAGGAACTCTGCTGCTTAAACACCAGTTGATGCAGTTACACTTGCTTTCTCTTTCTTTAAACGGGCCTTTAAAACATTTTTTTAATTAAACTTTAACAAAAATCTTAAAAATGAACTTGAATTTCCTAAAGATCAATTAAGAACTTAAGAATTAAGAATTTAGCAGTATACTTTCCTGTTCCTTAACTTGAATGTACCTATTAATTATGCTATAAAATTATATTACACGTATGAGTACGCAATCTAGGAGGATGAATGCCCCATGGGATATGCTAACATTACACTTTCAATGACGATTTTCTTTCAAGTAAAATTTGAAATTGTCCTTTCCTTCAAGGTCATCCCATTTTTCCACGGGAGGGTACATTATCTGAAAGTTCTTCCAGCTCTTTCTCCTACACTTGAGACCATTAATTTCTACATATTACGTAACTGGCTGTGTGCAGAGCAGTAAAGTCTTTTGATATGGGATCATGTAAGCTTGCGTTCATTTTTAGCTTGAACTGTCATTCATTTTTAGCTTGAACATGGGAAAATATTATAGACTGTCTATAAAATGGAGATGATAAATTTCTATACAACTCTTCTTACCATAATTATTTCTTCCCTGTGTACTCTTTAAAATATGTAATCTAAGGAGTTCATTTTATTTTAACTGTCCATATCATGTACTGTTCTGCAAATCATTGAAATGAGCAAAGTTAATATTACTATGAAAAGAAAGAAAAAGAAAAGCAACAGGCATTGCTACTAATTAGATAGCATGCTTCTTAAATGCTTACAAATTATCTATATGACTTCTCACTCTTCATTTAGTGTTCTATTTTTTTTTTTTTGCTTCTGTTTTTTTAGATTATATGCGTGGGTTTGAGCCCCGCATCAGGCTCTGTGCTGACAACTCGGAGCCCGGAGCCCAGAGCCTGCTTTGGATTCTGTGTCTCCCTATCTCTCTGCTCCTCCCCCACTCATGCTCTGTCTCTCTCTCTCAAGAATAAATAAACAGTAAACAAAAATTTAAAAAAAATTAAAGAATCTTCAAAAAAGTAAACACCCTTATAGATAAAAACAAAATACATGATCATTAAATGATATGGGATGTTAACAAATGTCATGTACTAGGAATTTAAAACAAAAGTTGTTTGTTTTTTTATTTTTTAATATGAAATTTATTGTCAAATTTGTTTCCATACAACACCCAGTGCTCATCCCAAAAGGTGCCCTCGTCAATGCCCATCACCCACCCTCCCCTCCCTCCCACCCCCCATCAACCCTCAGTTTGTTCTCAGTTTTTAAGAGTCTCTTATGCTTTGGCTCCCTCCTCTAATTCTTTTTTTTTTTTCCTTCCCCTCCGTATGGTCTTCTGTTAAGTTTCTCAGGATCCACATAAGAGTGAAAACATATGGTATCTGTCTTTCTCTGCCTGATTTATTTCACTTAGCATAACACTCTCCAGTTCCATCCACGTTGCTACAAAAGGCCATATTTCATTCTTTCTCATTGCCAAGTAGTATTCCATTGTTTATATAAACCACAATTTCTTTATCTATTCATCAGTTGATGGACATTTAGGCTCTTTGCATAATTTGGCTATAGTTGAGATTGCCGCTATAAACATTGGGGTACAGGTTCCCCTATGCATCAGCACTCCTGTATCCCTTGGGTAAATTCCTAGCAGTGCTACTGCTAGGCCATAGGGTAGATCTATTTTTAATTTTCTGAGGAACCTCCACACTGTTTTCAGAGCAAAAGCACCAGTTTGCATTCCCACCAATAGTGCAAGAGGGTTCCCATTCCTCCACATCCTCTCCAGCATCTATAGTCTCCTGATTTGTTCATTTTAGCCACTCTGACTGACGTCAGGTGGTATCTGAGTGTGGTTTTGATTTGTATTTCCCTGATGAGGAGTGACATTGAGCATCTTTTCATGTGCCTGTTGGTCATCTGGATGTCTTCTGTAGAGAAATGTCTATTGATGTTTTCTGCCCATTTCTTCACTGGATTATTTGTTTTTTGGGTGTGGAGTTTGGTGCATTCTTTATAGATTTTGGATACTAGCCCTTTGTCTGATATGTCATTTGAAAATATCTTTCCCATTCCATCGGTTGTCTTTTAGTTTTGTTGATTGTTTCCTTTGTAGTGCAGAAGCTTTTTATCTTCATAAGGTCCCAATAGTTCATTTTTGCTTTTAATTTCCTTGCCTTTGGAGATGTGTCAAGTAAGAAATTGCTGTGGCTGAGGTCTGAGAGGTTTTTTTCCTGCTTTCTCTTCTAGGGTTTTGGTGGTTTCCTGTCTCACATCCAGGCCCTTCATCCATTTTGAGTTTATTTTTGTGGATGGTGTAAGAAAGTGGTCTAGTTTCGTTCTTCTGCATGTTTCTGCCCAGTTCTTCCAGCACCATTTGTTAAAGAGACTGTCTGTTTTCCATTGGATATTCTTTCCTGCTTTGTCAAAGATGAGTTGGCCATACTTTTGTGGGTCTAGTTCTGGGGTTTCTATTCTATTCCATTGGTCTATGTGTCTGTTTTTGTGCCAATACCATGCTGTCTTGATGATTACAACTTTGTAGTAGAGGCTAAAGTCTGGGATTCTGATGTCTCCTGCTTTGGTCTTAAATGTGAAGTGACTTCCATTCACTCATTCAACTTCTACCATCATCCAGACTGTCTATCTATCTATCTATATTATAATATATATACATATATATTATATATTATTATATTATATATTATAATATATATACATATATATTATATATTATATATTATTATATTATATATTATAATATATATTATATATATTACCCTATATATATTATATATTATATATTACCCTATATATATTATTTATTATATATATTATTATATATTATATTATATTATATATATTACTATAATATATATTATATATATTACCCTATATATATTATATTATATATATTATCCTATATATAATATATATTTATATATATTATATATATTATATTATATTATATACATATATAATATAATATATAATGATATATTAATACTATATACATATATTTACTTTTTTACTAAATTTTTGAATAAAAATATCAATAAAATATATTTAATATACATATTTGATATGATTTTATACAGTGAAATTATCACTACAGTGAAGCTAATCAACAATATACCTCTTTACACACGTTATCATTTTGTGTGTGTGTGTGAATTGTAAGAGCACCTGAAATTTACTCACCTAGCAAATTTCCAATGTTCAACACAGTACCATTAACTATAGCCATCATAGTGTACATTAAAACTCTAAAACTATGCATCCTACCTAACTGTAATTTTGCACCAATTGACATGTCTCCCCATTTCTCCCACCTCATTGTCCCTGGTAACCACCATTCTACTCTCTGCTTTTATGTCTTTGACTTTTATAGATTCCGCATATAAGTGAGATCCTGTGGCATTTTTCTTTCTGTATCTGGCTTATTTTACTTATCAAAATGTCTTCCAGGTTCATCAGGTTGTTGCAAATGCATGATCTCCTTTTTATAAGGCCTTTTATTAGGCCGAAAACATATATGTATATAGTTTTTATTCATCAATGGACACAAGTTGTTTCCATATCTTGCCTATGGTGAATAATGCTGCAATGAACATGATGAACATGGAAATGTAAATATCTCTGAGGTACTGATTTTATTTCCTTTTCCTATGCATCCAGAAGAATAACTTCTGAATTATGTGATAGTTCAATTTTTCATTTTTTGAGGAATTTTCATACTATTTTCCATACTGGCTACACCAATTTACATTCCCACTAACAACGTATAAGAATTCTCTTTTCTCCACCTCCTCACCAACACTTATCATTTTTCTTTTTGATAATAGTCATTCTAACAGATTTGAAGGTGATGTCTCATTGTGGCTTTGATTTCCATTGCTCTGATGATGAAAAATGTTGAGCACCTTTTTACATAACTATTGGCTTTTTGTCTGTCTTTTCTGCAAAAGTGTTTATGCAGTTTCTCTGTCCGTTTTTCAATTAGGTTGTTTATTAGTTTGGCTATCAAGTTGTATGAGTTTCTTATATATTAATTATATTATTATAATATATAGTTTATATTAATTATATATTATATATTATATATTAATTAATATATATTAAACTTTTATTGGATATACAGTTTGCAAATATCTTTCCTTTTCATTTTGTTGATGGTTTCCTTTGCTGTGCAGTTTTTCAGTTTAATGCTTTACCACTTGTTTTAATTTTTGCTTTTCTTTCCTGAGCTATTGAAGAATGTCCAACAGTGCTCCAAAGTTGTTGTTCCATCATATTCTCTTATCAGTAATTTTATTTTACTTTTTAAAATTTTATTTATGTTTTAATTTACATCCAAGTTAGTTCGCACATAGTGCAATAATGATTTCAGGAGTAGATTCCAGTGATTCATCCTCTGTGTATGACACCCAGTACTCATCCCAACAAGTGTCTTCCCTAATGTCCCTTACCCATTTAGCTCATCCTCCCTCCCATAACCTCCAGAAATACTCAGTTTGTTCTCTGTATTTAAAAGTCTTACCAGTAATTTTAAAATTCCAGTAGCTTCACAAGCTGATCAAGACTAGGAAGTCAGTCTCAAATAGCAATCATTCCGGTATATGGATAGTGATATTGTTGTACATTCTGATATGAAATATGACTTCAAAATGCACTGTGAAAATATATAGTACTTTTTCAAATACTTAATGGACATTCGTATATCCTTTTTTGTGGAAAGTTTGTCAAGTATCTTAAATATGTTTCCATTGCTATTTCTGTCTTATTTAAAAGTATTGATTAAAAGGAAAGATTTGAAATATTGATTCATGCATATTTCCATGAATATGCAAACTTTTTAGTTAGTATGTGTTGGAATTATGTCCTCTGCTGCTGCTTGCTTTTTCACTATTCTGATTAAAGGAAATTTTTAATTCTACTGTAATTTATCAGTCTTTTATAGAAATTTGTATAATGTATGCATTTGCCTGTGTACTGTTCCAGAAATGTTTGCTTATCCAAGTTTATGACAAGATTCCTCTGACATTTCCAGAAGCTTTGTTGCTCCACTTTTACAATTTTTATAAACATTGAACCTGGAATCGATTTGTGTGTGTTGTACAATAAATGCCAAATATCGTTTTTCTATATGTAACATTAATTAAAATTTATTAGATGACTGTTTCCTCACTACATCAGTATTATCAAAAATCTTGTGTGTTTATACATATATATATATATATAAACAGTTCAGTTTGTTTCTGAACTCTGTATTCTTTGCCATTAATCTATTTTTCTATTGTACTACCCATAAAACAGAGTTTTAATTAGTAAGGCTTCATGATAAATACTTATATTTAAAAGAATAAAATAATCCCACCTCCTTGTTATTTCTCTTCAAGACTATCTTGGCTGTTCTTTGCTCTTTCAATCATACGCATTTCAGAATGAGCTTGTGAATGTCATAACAGAAAAACAAAATCTTGACATTTAGTCTGGGATTACACTGAATAATTTAATTTATTTGGACATAGTGCCATCTCTCAAATAGTGAGCCTACCACTCCATAAATACGTGCTGAGCTATCAGCACAGAGCCCGACATGGGGCTCAAACCCATGAACCGTGAGATCATGACCTGAACCGGCATTGGAGGCTTAACCGACTGAGCCACCCAGGCACCCCTTCCCATTTTATTTTCTAAGTATTTATTAAATGTCCATAGAGTGGAAATTTTTGTACATTGAGCTTGTAACCAGCAGTTCTCAGAAATTCACTTACAAAAATTATAATAATGTATTTGTAGATTTTTCTAGATTTCCATAGTCATGTAATTTGAGAATGCAGTTTTTTCCCACTTATTATACACTCTTTCCTTTACTTGATTTGAGAACATTCAGCAAACTGCTGAATAGAAGTAGAGATAAATAAGTATTCTTATCAAATTTCTAGTCTCCAAGAATGAGTTCTAATATATCACCATTAAGTATGTTGTTTTCTGTTTTTGTTTTTTTTTCCCCATAGATATCCTTTATTAAATCTGGCAAGTTCTTTTCTATTTCTAATTTGATGTGTTTTATCAGGAACAGGGGCGGAATGTTATCATTACTCCATACTATTTGTTATGCTGTCTACATCTTCGTCAGTTTTGGAAAGTGATTAGTCAGGTGTTACGGAATATAAAATATAACTATTTAACAACATCTCTTTAGGATTCTACTTTAATGCTGACAAATGACTACATCTATAATCCAGAGTAAATTTTTTAGGTTACGTGAATGGAATTGCCAAGTGAAAAAAAAACGGTTTATGAATTAGTTCATTTTTAGTATTATTATAATACGTTTCTCAAGAAAACCTTTGGTATTGTGGTGGAATGAAGTAGTATTATAAGCCTTCCTGCATATATCAGTTACCAAGGCTGCCTATGTAACTTTTCATGGTCCTTCTGCCCAAATAAAACGTTCAGTCACTTTGTTCTCACATCTAACTCTACCCTCTGCAAAGGTGACACTCCTTCCTCTTCTGCTTTATATTTCTCCTTAACAATGATTATTCCTAGTATATTATATTTTTCTTAATCATTTTGTTCATTTTTTCTCTCTTCTACTAAAATCTAAGTTCCAAGAGAATGTGTTTGTGTATTTTGTCAGTGTGGTACCCCAGCATTCAGAACAGATATTTATAACAGCAAGAAGGAAAACTAGAGGGGCATCAAGATTTGTAGCATAAGCAGCATTTGTAGCATAGGATTACTAGGATAATGAACTGGCCAAAGGATAAAGGGAAATGTGACTTCTTTTTTTGTCAGTGGTAATAATAGAATAACTTGGAGGGTTTAACGTGTAGAGTGAACTGATCATATGGTATTTTAGACTGATTCTGTCATTGTACTGTGGTTAATAATCTGTATTATTTTTCCAAATCATTACCTTATTTTATCATGATCTTATTTTATCATTGATCTGTTAGGCAAAATAACTGTGACTTTGAATATTACCTGTTACTAGTCTGTTGGGAAGTATTATTAATTCTATTTTAATACATGTAAACTATAGCTTAGAGAGATTACAAAACATGCACAAGTTATATAGTGGATGTACCAGGTTTCCAATAATTATAACTATTATTGTTTTTTAAAAACATAAATTTAGTTACAACTGAATAGTGATATAACTTGTGACACCACTGATACTTTAATCACATTGATGAGTCCTTTTAAAAAAACATATTTTCCTGGCCTCTACCTCAAATGATTCTGATATTAAGTCTCTGGAGTGGGGTCTATTTATCTATATTTTTCAGCAAGTTGCCTAAGTGATTCTGATGAATAACCTGATTTAAAAGCACAAACATGTTTGATGGTATTTCTTTTCAATGCTTGGTTTAGGCTAATTAGAGAGAAAATTATTATAGTAGTGCAACTGAGTTAAGACAACAGAAAATGCTGAAAAGATAGCCATGATAGAACAAGAAGCTGTCAATGATATAAATTAATGGAATATGATGTTTTCCTTGTTGAATTCTCCAGGGTTCTGTTATCAAAGCACCATAGGGATAGTGAAATAAGGAATTTCACTTTATATAATTTTGGAGGAGCCAGAAGAGTATAGAACTGAAAAGGGGGTTAGAAGATCAGAGGAAAGTCAGTAACACACCCTGGAACAGGTGAGGGTTTCCAGGAAAATATAGGACTAGATACACCTATCTGCTAGAATAGAACCATGATGACCTGGCATACACATCTGTGGCAGGAAGTTGTAGCTATTGCCCTCCTGAGTTTGATGAGGATCAGATTCCTGTTTCATATAAATGCCCTCTCCACATGTTCTTGGTAATATACTTCCCCCCCCCCCCCGCAAAAAAAGTGAAGAAATACTAGTGCGAAGAAAGCAGCCAACATTATTGGGGGGGGGAGTAAGATAAATGTACTCTCGTAGAAATGAACTTATATACCATCCGGTGGAGGATTATTAGTCAAAATTTCCCCTCAATATAAAAGTTTCCAGCTTCTTATGCCTGTTTCTTGCATGAGGAATCCAACATAACTGTGATTTCTCTCTTCACTAACATAGCAGGTTTCTGTTATGTTTCTAAAGATGGTTATTGTTTTTACCGCACTCTATTCTTTCAATTATCTCTCTTTTAGTATTATTGATCATGGGTTTGTGTTCGTCTCTTGTGGCTACTGCCTTCCTGAGTTTGAAAATAAAAAAAAAAAAAGCAATAGTTTTGAGCCAAGGGTGATATATCAGCACAGCCAGTGAGAGGGGAGAGTTCTTAGTGATGCATGGGAAGAGCAAGATTTGGACCCCACCAGTACATCTGTTCTGGTCTCTCGTTTCCTCTAAGCAACAGCAACCTTCTGAGCAAAATGGCTGCTCCTGTATTTTTATCTCTTAAATATTAAATATTTTCACATTTGTCCACTATTGCATATTTTCACTTTTGTCCGATTCTTGTTCAGGAAGGAGAAACTAGGGAACCTAAATGCTAATAATAACTTAATTGTGCTACAATAGTCCAGCATATATGGTAAGGAAAACTTAGAGTTACATGATAGTATGTAGAGTACTGGGGCAAAGTGTTAAGGACTAGAATACTGAGTGAAATGGAGCTCGTCTGAATAAGGGTATGGGCTGAGAGTGAACTCAAAGTGTTTTTTTCTAACTTTCTATATCGAATCTTAGAATCTGTTTAATATATATTCAGTATATCTAATAAGAACTGAAATAATGACAAGGCTAGAAAGTAATAAAAATATTTAAGCTTGCTTTTATCTATATTGTCGTGTTTTATATTAGGATGGCAAAATTTTATTCCATGATCTGTTGGTGTTACACAACTCAAAAAGGGATTTCCTATTACTTTTCCATTTCTTATGTACTACATGCTCTCTCCTGATACACAATTGAGCACTTCTCTGACTTTTACCATGAGACATGACCTAATTTCTACTTTTGTGAAATTCCCATCAATTTTCTTCTCTGCGTTACTCTGAATGTAGTCAATTTTATATCTCCCTAGTGATCTGTGCTTTTCATTTAGTTATAAAAAAAAGTGTTTTTTTTTGTAATGTCAGTGATTTTTAATTTAAAGAGTATAAATTGTCTTTCACACGTTGTCTTTTACATTTCCTTCTCATTGAGCTGAGCTTTTGGATATCTACTTAATCATGAATTTTAATTATAGCATTAATTATATTTTCAGAAACTGCTTTTTCAATATAATATTTCCAAGTTCCCATTCATTCTTATGTACTCAACTATTTGTTCTGACTTGCCTCAAGGACATTTTTTTCTCTGTTTTAGGTGATCTAACAAAGACATGCAAGTTAAAATGTAGAGGCAGACACAGAAATCAAGCAATGAAAATTAGGACAGATAACAGAGATAAGTTCAAAAAGAGATATTTGCTATCAGATACTAGGCCAAACAGGAATTAAAATCAGCTTACATTCCTTGACTACTCTTAAAATATATAGGCCACAGGAATAGGATAAAACTGAGAAACACTGGCTTTTTAAAGCAATTTATTCTCTATTTTGTAACAGAAAATGCGAAGTAATGATCAGAATTCATTAGTAAGATCAAGCCTGAAAGTGAATATGAAATATGTGATTATCCAAGCATCTACATGCTGGTCTGTGTTATCGTATGTGTCTGCTTTTCTCATTAGAACAAAAGCTCTGTTGCATGGAGAGCTTGTCTCATTTTTAAACTGTCACCCCTGCCAAAGAGCGATCACAAGGATTTGAAGTAATTATTGTTGAATAACTCACTGGAAAAAATATATAAATAAATAAATTAATTAAAATAATAGTTATAATACATCAAATGCCACAAAAAGAACAAAGCCAAGTTTAGAGCATTTTCTAAAAAAAAAAAAAAATGAATAGAATCCAAACCAATGTCTTTCATAATCAAAGTAGTTGCTAATGCTTCAAAGTTTCTGTCTTAATTTTCATCAAGCTTTTCAATATGTTCCAATACACTTCTTTGATTTTATGGCAATACATCCATTTTCTCTCATGCTTTATGCTTCCAAATGAAGATGAAAAATCAAGTATTTCTGAATTGGAAATACTGAATCCAATTGAAATGTGATTCTCATATTAAGTTTCCAACCCTTAGCGTAATTCTGAGAGGTGGTCAGATTTAACATGTATGTGCTTTGTGGAAATTAAGATGGGTCATGCTAATACTGAGTTGTTGATGTGATGTTTTGTATGAAGCACATTAAGCAGGAAATCCTTACCATAAGACTGCCAGTGTATATCTATATTAATGAAACTTGCTGTCATTCTTTAAAACAACGATACATCCTAATAATATTACAGATTAATATGGGTGGCAGTGACTAAAAGTGTTAGAGCAGTTCAGAGAAGGAGGAGATAATGGCTATTTAGATGAGTTTTTCTCAAAGGGATAAGACGAGCTAGGTACAGAAATATTTGAATACAAATTTCCCACTGCACTATCTTAATTGTTGCTAATATAGCTTTTTTACATTTACATTTTTTTATAAATATCATAATCTTAAAAGATATCCCCTGTGAAAAATATAAAATTAATTTCTTAAAATATAATTTTGAAGAGTTTTTCTAGATATAAATATTTTGTTCAGTTTGTTTGTAACGTACCTAGAACTATTTGTGGGAAAAAGTTCAGTTATCTAGAAATATCTATGTGTAAATTTTAAAACTCCCCCTTCATTCATTTATTCTTTTAACTACTATTGACCCTCTGTTGTGTGTCAGACATTATCTAGGAACCAAGGATGTGAGAGATCGCTTTTTCTATAAATTCTGGAGTTTCTGAAAAGATAGAGCATATGCAAAACAAGTGGTAAAATATGAAAGTGTTTCTCAACCTTGGCTTTTTTGATATTTCAGGACAGATAATTCTGCCTGTGGGGGTCTATCCTGCATAGAGGATTTTTAGCAGCAGCATCTCTGGTTTTACCTGCTAGATGCCAGGATCTCCCTTCCTAGTCATGAAAACTGAAAATGTTGCCAGATATTCTTAAATGTCGCATAAGGGACCAAATAGCTACTGCCAGGAAACCACGCGTAGAGTGTATTAGGAGCTAAGTGCTTTGGAGAACAATAAAACTGAACAGATGGTTTACCTTGACATAGTGATTAGGAATCACAGCCTTCTTCCATGTGTGGCTCACTCGGAGCTCCCCTTCCACTTGAGATTCTAGAAGAAAGGTTGTTGGACAACAGCTCTTCACTGAGCAGCTGCTTCCAAAGAACGCCACAAAATGAAAGGATGAATTTTTATGGGAAGTTAGCTGCCCCTTCCTTAACTGGAAAGGACAGGAACCAGTCAGGAGGATGAACGTGGTATCCAGAAAATATGTTCAAAAATTTCAACGTTGGACTATTCCAGTATCTTCCCATTGTGCATTTCTCATATTCTGCAGCCCTTTCTGGGAGGCTTCCTTCTTTTTTTATTTTTTGTATTTCTTTCATTACTAATAATTTCCAAAGAAATGATGTAATCTTTGAGTGATTTGTCTAGTTGCCCATAATGGTTCATCTTCTCTGTTGATGCCTTGCAGAAATATGGAGTATATTCATAAGGCAAAGGGCCTGGTGAATGATTGACTGTGTGCTGAGACTAAAATACACAAGCATCAATCCAAAGCCCCTTTCCTATGAAATATATTGTCTCTTGAAATTAATTGGCTTCAGATCAGCATCTCTGTAATCTGGACAGAAGTCTTACTGAGATATCAATGTGTTGCACAGCTGAGCAATGATGCAAAAATAAATCAACAAAACACACATATTTAAATACATAAACACATGTATTTGTAGAAATTAAAATACAGGAAGGAATCCTCCACTGATCATTAAAGCTTTGGCTTTTATTGTTTGTTTTCTAAAATAGGTACTACTTTGATTACCTCTGTGGAAACATTTAAACAATTCTTCCTTTCACACTATGTTTCAATCACCTGATTATGAAATAGCTAATGCTACATCGACTGTTAACAGCCATGATTCCAGGAATGGAAATGGCCAGGTTACCAAGTAATAGGGACAGCCAAGTAATAAAATGGTTATTTTCTAATAGATTTTCCTAACTCTGCTCTTCACAATATGTCAACATTTTATGTTTTGTTAAGTGCCACAAAGATATTTAGGTCCATATTTAATCAGCAATACAGAATAGTTTCCATCTAGATACAATACTCAAAAAACTACACACCTTAAAAAATATATTTTTTTAAATGTTTTATCTATTTTTGAGAGAGCACAAGCTGTGGAGGGGCAGAGAGATGGGGGCAGATGCAGGCTCTGCGCTGACAGCAGTGAGTCCAATGTGAGGCTCGAACTCACAAACTATGAGTTCATGACCTGAACTGAAGACAGGTGCCTAGCCAACTGAGCTACCCAGGTGCCCCCAAAGTACATTTTAAGAAACAATGTATGAAAGAAGCCTATTGCACTCAATTCTCTAAAATTAACGTTAAATCCATATAGGCAGGGAATGCATATGTAGATCTTTTTTTTTTTTTTTAATTTTTTTTCAACGTTTTTATTTATTTTTGGGACAGAGAGAGACAGAGCATGAACGGCGGAGGGGCAGAGAGAGAGGGAGACACAGAATCGGAAACAGACTCTAGGCTCCGAGCCATCAGCCCAGAGTCTGACGCGGGGCTCGAACTCACGGACCGCGAGATCGTGACCTGGCTGAAGTCGGACGCTTAACCGACTGCGCCACCCAGGCGCCCCATATGTAGATCTTTTAATATTCTATTTATTCTCTGTCATCGCAACCTATCCAACACACGGAAAATAAAAATGAACTGATGTTATTGAATTGCACAGAGCAGTGTGTTAATATGTCCCTTTCAAAAGTGCTGTAGGAAACAGACTCGAAAAATTCTTATCTGATCCACTGTAAGAAATATTGTTGAGGATGATGTTAATTATACTATATAGTTTGAGTTTTATGATTACTTATAGGTAAAAGATGTAAAATAGTATGCTTCTAAAATAACTGTCCCATTGATATAATAAGCCTTAGACACTTTGCAAATAACCTGAATTATTTTCACTGATGGAATTCATGGAATGATAAAAACAAAATGTGTGTCCATCACACATACATAGATCTATATTGTTTTGCATTATCTTCATTGTTAATGACCTGATATGGCCCTATCAATATTATGTATTCTTGCCATTTCAATTTATGTTATATTATATTCTATGTGTCTCTATACTCAGCCCTACATCTCTTTGAACCAAGAATGTATATAAATAAAATAAATAAACTGTTCTAAACACCTGAGACATAAATATATATTAATTTATGTAGATACTAAAGTATTTTGGGGATGGCTGGGTGACTCAGTTGGTTAAGTGTCTGACTCTTGATTTCCACTCAGGTCATGATCTCATGGTTTGTGAGACTGAGCCATGCTTGGGGCCCTGCACTTAAAGTGCGGAACGGCTTGGGATCGTCTCTTTCCTCTCTCTGCCCCTCCCCCCCTCAAAATAAATAAATAAACATTTAAAAAAAGAAGATATTTTCAACTGACACATAGGTTTTAATTAACTATTCATCTATCATTTGAAATTTAAAGTCTTTGTATAATCACTGACAAAACACCATAAGAAAAACATTCTCAAAACAAGTAAAACAAAACCAATATTCTCAGAACAAATTTCTACAGCATCCTATGTGCAACTCACTAACAGTTCAGTAGAACTCAGCGCTCTTTTATGTAGTCACAATCCTTGTCACTTTTCTTCACGTTGTCCCAGCAAGGGATTCAATTTTCACCTTAATAGATTCCACTCTGCATGCTGCTACCTGATACTTCCTAAATGACTCTTTAAAACAATTACCATAAAAGCACAGCATATTTGAACCAGAAAGCCTAAAAAATACAGACAAATACAAAGAACTCCTTACGTGTGTGTATTAACGTTTGCAAATTGTCTTCTATGGAACATTTGTGCTATGAATAGGTAGGAATACATATATTTCATAGAAATTATAGAATCATTACAGCCATATTTTGTAATTCCCTCCTTTCATAAACTATCCTTTTTTTCAACCTCATTAAGCACCCTCTCTCATATCTTTTTAATGACCACAAATCAATCTGCGTAATGGACTTATCATAATATGTTTAGGAACTCTCATTGTTAGGTGAGTTAAATGATTCAGCAACATAAGCAATGTTTTGACTACACTGAACAGTTTCAATTTCGAGCAGATGAATTCCAAAGGACAAGTTCTTTGAAGTGGAATTTTTGAGGCAAAAAGCAAGCCAAATACCAAAATTTTGACTTAAGATGTCAAAGTGTTTCAAAAGCTGCAAAAAAAATTCTTGCTACATTTGCACCAGATTGTTCTTGTTATGTTGACATATTTATCACATTGTCACAGCTTAATAATTACTGATTATATGATGTCAAATCTAGACTCTAACTTGCCATTAAAAACATTTCATGCAGAATTATGTTGTACAGATTTCTCATTTTATCCTAAAGGTTTATAACTGGAAAGCTAATTTTTATGAATATATTACTTTTTTGTTTGTTTTCTGCCCATTCATTCACTTTGTCATTTCACTTGTACCTCACAAATGCTACCAAACAAAATTGTGTTTACATGAAGCTTCATCTTGAATATAGCCACAATCAATTAAAAAGGAAAATATATCAAATCATATAAAAGTATGACCTCCAACTGTATAAACTCTATCTTGATTACAGTACAGACATAGAAAAGCTATATTGTTAATTATTGTAAGAATTATAATAGAAGTTGCATTTAGTGGGTGCTTAGTATACAGTAGGCAAAGTGCGAAGTAGTTAGCAGAGACCAACTCAAAACTTCTCTGTGAAAGGCATCCATTGGTTAACTGACTGATGTTAATTTAGTTATTTATTTATGCAACAATGTTTATTCAACACTTCTTATATGCAAGGCTATGTTCTAGGTCTGGACTGAATAAATGAATTAAACAAAGTACCTCTCACTAGATTTTGCATTCTAGAGAAGATATTTTAGTTTATTATCCACACACTACAGGCAAGAAATGAAGGTTTAGAATAGTTTGATACATTTAAAACTGAAGCTCTATTGCAGTCTTTATACATTTATTTGAAATGTTACCCTCACACATCTATTGTCAGCTGGTGCTCCTGGAGTTTGAATATCACCTTCATTCACATATCCTCCTCAAAATTTTTAATTACAAAATTATTCTTAGCTCTTTCTCCCTTTGAAGAATGATAATTTATCAAAATGATATGAACATAATTAGCTACTTTATCTATCTGTCTGTATCTATGTATCATCTATCTATATCTATCTATCCACAAATATATATAGATATCCTTTCCTGTGTTTGTATAGCATAGATATGAACCATTTAATTTAGCCATTAGATATACACTATATGCATGCACATTTATTTTCCATATGCATGTAAGAATCAGTTTTCATCTCAGCAATACTGTAAAAGGATGTGAGTACAGGATTTAAATATGCAAGCTATGAGTGAAATTTTTCTGACTGTAAAAGAATTTGGACACTTGAGATAAACCACTTAAGTCATTTGACCCAAGATTGCTGAAGGCTCTCCCTCGCCCATTTTTATGCTTATTATCTTTTTCTTTCCTTAAAAAACAAATAACCCAAAGCATAACCTTCATTTAGTAAAGATGAAAAAGTTCAAATAAAAAATGTACACTTTATTTTTTAGAAGTAATTGATAAGTTGCTTTTAAAATACCGTCTCTCGTGTCAATTATTTCTATCAATCATTTCAGTCGGCTACCTTACAATTAAAGTTTTGAACTCCATTTCTATGAAGGAAATAAAACATTTTGTTTAAATTTTTTTATAATATATGTAAATTAAGGAAGCAGCAGATAGACTGATACCATCACTAGAATCACAGGTCAGGAACCACATCTACATACTCTTTTTTGACTCCACAGTTTCTAGCATAGTATTTGACCAGAGGAAGCATTTTAAGGTTACTTTCTGGAAAATCAGGTCTTTTTCTTATTTTGCTTTGTGTCATTTGCACACTTATCTAATAGAAGAACTGGGAACCAGAATAAATAGTGATAAACTAGGTTCAAATGAATAAATTTCTGTTATACCAGGCCAAAAATCAGCATTTGGGAGGTGATTTAAGAAATGATTAGCTCCGGCTGATTCTGGGAAGATGGCGGCGTAGGAGGACGCTGGGCTCACCGCGCGTCCTGCTGATCACTTAGATTCCACCTACACCTGCCTAAATAACCCAGAAAACCGCCAGAGGATTAGCAGAACAGAGTCACCGGACCCAAGTGCAGACGAGAGGCCCATGGAAGAGGGTAGGAAGGGCGGCGAGGCGGTGCGCGCTCCACGGACTGGCGGGAGGGAGCCGGGGCGGAGGGGCGGCTCGCCGGCCAAGCAGAGCCCCCGAGTCCGGCTTGCAAAAGCGGAGGGGCCTGACGGACTGTGTTCCCACAGCAAGCGCGACTTAGTGTCTGGGAGGTCATAAGTTAACAGCTCTGCTCGGAAAGCGGGAAGGCTGGAGGACAAAGGGAGGGTGAGCTGCGGAGCCCCCGGACCACAGAGCTCAGTTTGGCGGGGAACAAAGGCGCTCGCCAGCGCCATCTCCCCCGCCCATCCCCCAGCCAAAATCCCAAAGGGAACCGGCTCCAGCCAGGGAAATTGCTCGCTCCGCGCGAACACCCAACTCTGTGCTTCTGCGGAGCCAAACCTCCGGCAGCGATCTGACTCCCTCCGGCTGCCACAGGGCCCCTCCTGAAGTGGATCACCTAAGGAGAAGCGAGCTAAGCCTGCCCCCCCTGCCGCCGTGCACCTGGCCTTCCCACCCCAGCTAATACGCCAGATCCCCAGCATCACAAGCCTGGCAGTGTGCAAGTAGCCCAGACGGGCCACGCCACCCCACAGTGAATCCCGCCCCTAGGAGAGGGGAAGAGAAGGCACACACCAGTCTGACTGTGGCCCCAGCGGTGGGCTGGGGGCAGACATCAGGTCGGACTGCGGCCCCGCCCACCAACTCCAGTTATACACCACAGCACAGGGGAAGTGCCCTGCAGGCCCTCACCACACCAGGGACTATCCAAAATGACCAAGCGGAAGAATTCCCCTCAGAAGAATCTCCAGGAAATAACAACAGCTAATGAGCTGATCAAAAAGGATTTAAATAATATAACAGAAAGTGAATTTAGAATAATAGTCATAAAATTAATCGCTGGGCTGGAAAACAGCATACAGGACAGCAGAGAATCTCTTGCTACAGACATCAGGGGACTAAGGAACAGTCACGAGGAGCTGAAAAACGCTTTAAAGGAAATGCAAAACAAAATGCAAACCACCACGGCTCGGATGGAAGAGGCAGAGGAGAGAATAGGTGAACTAGAAGATAAAGTTATGGAAAAAGAGGAAGCTGAGAAAAAGAGAGATAAAAAAATCCAGGAGTATGAGGGGAAAATGAGAGAACTAAGTGATACACTAAAAAGAAATAATATACGCATAATTGGTATCCCAGAGGAGGAAGAGAGAGGGAAAGGTGCTGAAGGGGTACTTGAAGAAATCATAGCTGAGAACTTCCCTGAACTGGGGAAGGAAAAAGGCATTGAAATCCAAGAGGCACAGAGAACTCCCTTCAGACGTAACTTGAATCGATCTTCTGCACGACATATCATAGTGAAACTGGCAAAATACAAGGATAAAGAGAAAATTCTGAAAGCAGCAAGGGGTAAACGTGCCCTCACATATAAAGGGAGACCTATAAGACTCGTGACTGATCTCTCTTTTGAAACTTGGCAGGCCAGAAAGAATTGGCACGAGATTTTCAGGGTGCTAGACAGCAAAAATATGCAGCCGAGAATCCTTTATCCAGCAAGTCTGTCATTTAGAATAGAAGGAGAGATAAAGGTCTTCCCAAACAAACAAAAACTGAAGGAATTTGTCACCACTAAACCAGCCCTACAAGAGATCCTAAGGGGGACCCTGTGAGACAAAGTACCAGAGACATCACTACAAGCATAAAACAGACAGACATCACAATGACTCTAAACCCGTATCTTTCTATAATAACACTGAATGTAAATGGATTAAATGCGCCAACCAAAAGACATAGGGTATCAGAATGGATAAAAAAACAAGACCCATCTATTTGCTGTCTACAAGAGACTCATTTTAGACCTGAGGACACCTTTAGATTCAGAGTGAGGGGATGGAGAACTATTTATCATGCTACTGGAAGCCAGAAGAAAGCTGGAGTAGCCATACTTCTATCAGACAAACTAGACTTTAAATTAAAGGCTGTAACAAGAGATGAAGAAGGACATTATATAATAGTTACAGGGTCTATCCATCAGGAAGAGCTAACAATTATAAATGTCTATGCGCCGAATACCGGAGCCCCCAAATATATAAAACAATTACTCATAAACAGAAGCAACCTTATTGATAAGAATGTGGTAATTGCTGGGGACTTTAACACCCCACTTACAGAAATGGATAGATCATCTAGACACACGGTCAATAAAGAAACAAGGGCCCTGAATGAGACACTGGATCAGATGGACTTGACAGATATATTTAGAACTCTGCATCCCAAAGCAACAGAATATACTTTCTTCTCGAGTGCACATGGAACATTCTCCAAGATAGATCATATACTGGGTCACAAAACAGCCCTTCATAAGTTTACAAGAATTGAAATTATACCATGCATACTTTCAGACCACAATGCTATGAAGCTTGAAATCAACCACAGGAAAAAGTCTGGAAAACCTCCAAAAGCATGGAGGTTAAAGAACACCCTACTAACGAATGAGTGGGTCAACCAGGCAATTAGAGAAGAAATCAAAAAATATATGGAAACAAACGAAAATGAAAATACAACAATCCAAACGCTTTGGGACGCAGCGAAGGCAGTCCTGAGAGGAAAATACATTGCAATCCAGGCCTATCTCCAGAAACAAGAAAAATCCCAAATACAAAATCTAACAGCACACCTAAAGGAAATAGAAGCAGAACAGCAAAGGCAGCCTAAACCCAGCAGAAGAAGAGAAATAATAAAGATCAGAGCAGAAATAAACAATATAGAATCTAAAAAAACTGTAGAGCAGATCAACGAAACCAAGAGTTGGTTTTTTGAAAAAATAAACAAAATTGACAAACCTCTAGCCAGGCTTCTCAAAAAGAAAAGGGAGATGACCCAAATAGATAAAATCATGAATGAAAATGGAATTATTACAACCAATCCCTCAGAGATACAAACAATTATCAGGGAATACTATGAAAAATTATATGCCAACAAATTGGACAACCTGGAAGAAATGGACAAATTCCTGAACACCCACACTCTTCCAAAACTCAATCAGGAGGAAAGAGAAAGCTTGAACAGACCCATAACCAGCGAAGAAATTGAATCGGTTATCAAAAATCTCCCAACAAATAACAGTCCAGGACCAGACGGCTTCCCAGGGGAGTTCTACCAGACGTTTAAAGCAGAGATAATACCTATCCTTCTCAAGCTATTCCAAGAAATAGAAAGGGAAGGAAAACTTCCAGACTCATTCTATGAAGCCAGTATTACTTTGATTCCTAAACCAGACAGAGACCCAGTAAAAAGAACTAGGGGCGCCTGGGTGGCGCAGTCGGTTAAGCGTCCGACTTCAGCCAGGTCACGATCTCGCGGTCTGGGAGTTCGAGCCCCGCGTCGGGCTCTGGGCTGATGGCTCAGAGCCTGGAGCCTGTTTCTGATTCTGTGTCTCCCTCTCTCTCTGCCCCTCCCCCATTCATGCTCTGTCTCTCTCTGTCCCAAAAATAAATAAACGTTAAAAAAAAAAATTAAAAAAAAAAAAAAAGAGAACTACAGGCCAATATCCCTGATGAATATGGATGCCAAAATTCTCAATAAGATACTAGCAAATCGAATTCAACAGCATATAAAAAGAATTATTCACCATGATCAAGTGGGATTCATTCCTGGGATGCAGGGCTGGTTCAACATTCGCAAATCAATCATCGTGATACATCACATTAACAAAAAAAAAGAGAAGAACCATATGATCCTGTCAATCGATGCAGAAAAGGCCTTTGACAAAATCCAGCACCCTTTCTTAATAAAAACCCTTGAGAAAGTCGGCACAGAAGGAACATACTTAAAGATCATAAAAGCCATTTATGAAAAGCCCACAGCTAACATCATCCTCAACGGGGAAAAACTGAGAGCTTTTTCCCTGAGATCAGGAACACGACAGGGATGCCCACTCTCACTGTTGTTGTTTAACATAGTGCTGGAAGTTCTAGCATCAGCAATCAGACAACAAAAGGAAATCAAAGGCATCAAAATTGGCAAAGATGAAGTCAAGCTTTCGCTTTTTGCAGATGACATGATATTATACATGGAAAATCCGATAGACTCCACCAAACGTCTGCTAGAACTGATACATGAATTCAGCAAAGTTGCAGGATACAAAATCAATGTACAGAAATCAGTTGCATTCTTATACACTAACAATGAAGCCACAGAAAGACAAATAAAGAAACTGATCCCATTCACAATTGCACCAAGAAGCATAAAATACCTAGGAATAAACCTAACCAAAGATGTAAAGGATCTGTATGCTGAAAACTATAGAAAGCTTATGAAGGTAATTGAAGAAGATTTAAAGAAATGGAAAGACATTCCCTGCTCATGGATTGGAAAAATAAATATTGTCAAAATGTCAATACTACCCAAAGCTATCTACACATTCAATGCAATCCCAATCAAAATTGCACCAGCATTGTTCTCGAAACTAGAACAAGCAATCCTAAAATTCATATGGAACCACAAAAGGCCCCGAATAGCCAAAGGAATTTTGAAGAAGAAGACCAAAGCAGGAGGCATCACAATCCCAGACTTTAGCCTCTACTACAAAGCTGTCATCATCAAGACAGCATGGTATTGGCACAAAAACAGACACACAGACCAATGGAATAGAATAGAAACCCCAGAACTAGACCCACAAACATATGGCCAACTCATCTTTGACAAAGCAGGAAACAACATCCAATGGAAAAAAGACAGCCTCTTTAACAAATGGTGCTGGGAGAACTGGACAGCAACATGCAGAAGGTTGAAACTAGACCACTTTCTCACACCATTTACAAAAATAAACTCAAAATGGATAAAGGACCTAAATGTGAGACAGGAAACCATCAGAACCTTAGAGGAGAAAGCAGGAAAAGACCTCTCTGACCTCAGCCGTAGCAATCTCTTACTCGACACATCCCCAAAGGCAAGGGAATTAAAAGCAAAAGTGAATTACTGGGACCTTATGAAGATAAAAAGCTTCTGCACAGCAAAGGAAACAACCAACAAAACTAAAAGGCAACCAACGGAATGGGAAAAGATATTTGCAAATGACATATCGGACAAAGGGCTAGTATCTAAAATCTATAAAGAGCTCACCAAACTCCACACCCAAAAAACAAATAACCCAGTGAAGAAATGGGCAGAAAACATGAATAGACACTTCTCTAAAGAAGACATCCAGATGGCCAACAGGCACATGAAAAGATGTTCAGCGTCGCTCCTTATCAGGGAAATACAAATCAAAACCACACTCAGGTATCACCTCACGCCAGTCAGAGTGGCCAAAAGGAACAAATCAGGAGACTAGAGATGCTGGAGAGGATGTGGAGAAACGGGAACCCTCTTGCACTGTTGGTGGGAATGCAAATTGGTGCAGCCGCTCTGGAAAGCAGTGTGGAGGTTCCTCAGAAAATTAAAAATAGACCTACCCTATGACCCAGCAATAGCACTGCTAGGAATTTACCCAAGGGATACAGGAGTACTGATGCATAGGGGCACTTGTACCCCAATGTTCATAGCAGCACTCTCAACAATAGCCAAATTATGGAAAGAGCCTAAATGTCCATCAACTGATGAATGGATAAAGAAATTGTGGTTTATATACACAATGGAATACTACGTGGCAATGAGAAAAAATGAAATATGGCCTTTTGTAGCAACGTGGATGGAACTGGAGAGTGTGATGCTAAGTGAAATAAGCCATACAGAGAAAGACAGATACCATATGGTTTCACTCTTATGTGGATCCTGAGAAACTTAACAGGAACCCATGGGGGAGGGGAAGGAAAAAAAAAAAAAAAAAAAAAAAGGACGTTAGAGTGGGAGAGAGCCAAAGCATAAGAGACTGTTAAAAACTGAGAACAAACTGAGGGTTGATGGGGGGTGGGAGGGAGGGGCGGGTGGGTGATGGGTATTGAGGAGGGCACCTTTTGGGATGAGCACTGGGTGTTGTATGGAAACCAATTTGTCAATAAACTTCATAAAAAAAAAAAAAAAAGAAAATGTGTGGGACCTAAGTGATGGCTTGTTGGCATAGAGAGACTGTCACCACTCTCATGACTTTCAACTTTGGTGCGTGAACATTGTGGATGAAGATCACGGATATACAGTGCTCATATCACTTTCTACTACAGGTTGGAAGCATCCCAGATATTCTTGTGGCAAATCACATATTCCTTGCACCAGAAGGACCTATTTAATGTATGGAAGAGATAATTGCAGTTTTTTGAACATTAGTCCCATCAATATGGATAGCGAGTGTTCACGGACCTGGGAAGATGCAATATGGAAATTTTATTTCTCCGGTAAATTGATAAATACTATAGAACTTGAACAAGGGGCCCTAGAAGCAATTCTAAACATCTTTTATAGGTAGCAACATTATTAATTGTATAGCCTCCTGATGTAATTATTGATAAAGTGAATACTAATTTAATAGTCTAAATTCTATCGTGTGTGTTGAAAAATTAGTTTTTAATGTGATTTGTACATGTTCACGTTTGTCGAATTTTTAATTAAGTTTTTTTTTTTTTTCTTTTTTTCATGATGAGGCTAGGGTTGTGAGAGACAACAGCCAAGTGCTTCAAAAGTAACTTGCCTGGGGCGCCTGGGTGGCTCCTTCGGTTAAGCGTCCTACTTCGGCTCGGGTCACGATCTCAGGGTCTGTGAGTTCGAGCCACTCATCAGGCTCTGTGCTGACAGCTCCAGAGCCTGGAGCCTGCTTCGGATTCTGTGTCTCCCTCTCTCTCTGCCCCTCCCCCATTCATGCTCTGTCTCGCTCTGTCTCAAAAATAAATAAACATTTTTTTAAAAAAGTGACTTGCCTCCATCTATGATGACCCAAGAGAAAAGCCACCCTTAAAAATGTATAGCTTCTATTGTTTGCGATTTTTCATTTTGACTGCAAACTGAGTGTCATTCTCAGTTTCTCTTTCAGTTTACCAAAACACATCGTATCAAGGGTGATTGTAATTTAAAGCAGAAAGCATATTTTTGTTGGTTTGGGGAAAGAATAGCCAATTGCTTACATATTATTCTAGGGAACTATACAAATTTCCTTTTTATCCTTCTGTAATGTCATGTTGCCCTGGAAAAGGTTGAAATATATCTAATATTAATTCAGGAATATGTATACACTAGTGTCCCAATATAGTTCATCTTTACTATTTAAATTTCCCTGCTCTGTTCAAGATTAATTTTGCACAAATCGGCATACTGCTCTTTTCGTTATTACCGTGACATTCAGTTTTGCCAATGAGTTCTTAGATGGATGGAGTAAGTTATCTATGCTAATTAATGATAGTAAAATGCTCTTAAAAATTAAATTATGTTCTCGGTGTATTTAAGACAAAAGCCTTTCCAAGGTGCTCTTGAAGAGTTTTTTCTCCCCCAGCTATCACCTCCGCGCCCCTAAATTAATGTATCTGACATTTCTGTATCAGAATGCTGAGTTATTGAGTGAGCGAGAAGAAAATGATGGCAAATAAGGCCTCTTCTGCTCATTCTTGGGAAAATGTCGAGATTCAGGATACAAATCCTCCTTTCCTCCCATTCATTTTTTCTCCCACCCTCTCTTTTTTCTTTCCTTCTTCTTTCCTCTTCTCTTTCTTTCTCTTTCTTCTCCATATTTTTGTCTTTGGCCAATAAATTTATGCATTTAAAAAATGTATTGAGAGATAGATCATTTATTTGTTCCATGGTAACAAACCACCAAAGTTTAATGGCTAAAAGATCAACTATTTATTTACCTTGTAATCCGACAGGTTGGCACTGGTCTGGACTCAGCTGAATGGTTCTTCAAATCTGGGTCAGACTCAATTGGGATTATTCATGTTTCTGTATCAGTTGACAGGTTGGCAGGAGGCTGTCTGGTCCCAGGTGACCTCACATACATTTCTGGCTGCTGTCTGGCTGTCAGCCTGGAAGATGGAAATTATTGGGTCACTTCTTTCTCATCATTCAACATGTGAGCCCAGGCTAGTGTCTGTGGGCTTTGCCTACCTTATCATATTCAACGTAACAAACAGAGGTAGGATATGTTAGTTTGCTCATTATGCCAGTGAAGAAACAAGTTGAGATTCTCTTGTCCATTATTACAGATGGGGCCATTAGCAGAGGCAGGATCTTTGCAGAAGTGTGCCTTATGCCAAAAATTTGTTTGCTTTCCTTTGTAGCATGCTGCCATAAGTAATAAGGTCCTTTCAAATAACACAGGATATTTGAAATTCACTGAAGTTATAGAGGGATCATCCACTAAAACCAATGCCAGCTCTGCCTAAAGCAAACAGCTTACCTCCTGCATGGTTCTCGATGGTTTAGCAACTCTCAGGAGCTGCCTCAGGGACAGGCTAAATTAAACAAAGTAAAAATTAAAACTAAAATCATTGCTGAAAACTTCCTAAGTACATAGGCTGAAGGCTATACTTATTGCTATTCTAAGATCATTGACTTCAGAATTTTTCCTCTTCAAAATCTTGGTTGGATATTCAAGCCCTGAAGCCACCTGGTAAGATGAGCTTTTTGCACTCCTACTTGTACAAAAATCTGTCTGTCGGTTAATATTTCTCAAATCTTCCTGATTATTTGACTAATGTTTTAGCTTTGGGCTTGCTAGCAGTGTTGTTCTTTTTAAATCTCTGCTGATCAATCTACTTCTTTGCAGATGCCATGGTTCAAAGCGAATACCTCCAGCTGCCTCACCTCTTTTCTGACCATCCGTGGCCACAAGTGTTCCAAACAAGGAGTAAATGAACTCTGAAAGATTTAACAGCTGTTTATTTGATTTTTGATCCAGAAAGCTTTCAAATACTCCTTCTGCTTCTATGGAGATATAAATAATATTATGGAAAAATAGTTTATTTAACTAGGAAAAATGACTGTGTTTAAAAAAAACCGGAAGAACTAATCCTTCTACTTATTAGTCTCAATCTTTGGGAGAATTTATGGTAGCCATTGACAACCTGTCAATATCTGCTAGATACTGTGTTAATTATGGTAATATCTATAAGTTAGACCATAACTGCCCTCAAAGAATGAATATTTTAGTGGGAAGAGATTTATAAAATAAATGCAATAATGCATGGAAAGGACAACATGAAAAATGTGTACAAAGCGGACTTGGGAAAAACAAAGAAGTAATTAACATTTTAGAGTTTATTTAGAGAATTTAATAAAGGAGAGTAATTTTTGAACTTACTCAAATATGAATGTAGCTCTATTGGAAAAAATAAGAATGAGGAAATATATACAAGTATATATGAAATCAGAGAAAAAAATAACATGATTTCAAGACATTTTATATAGCATTATGTATTTCATAAAGATAAAAGTTAAAGAACGTTTAAAGTTCTATCCCTTTTCCTTCCTGACCATGCATTCAATTTTAACAATTGATGAGTTGATAAGTATTTTTAAAACTCACTAAATTTGTATTTGTTCAGAGGCTATTACATATATACACACATATATGTGTAAATCTGTGCATAAACACATACATAATAATACTTATGTATATGGTATGTATACACATATGTACATATATGTATATATTTATATAATTATACATATAATATAGACATATACTTTATATATGCAT
The DNA here is from genome assembly GCF_022079265.1 of Lynx rufus. Lineage (NCBI taxonomy): Eukaryota > Metazoa > Chordata > Mammalia > Carnivora > Felidae > Lynx > Lynx rufus. The sequence continues at coordinate 26,042,566 of NW_025814845.1, read as the reverse complement.
ATGTACATACATACATAAAAATACATGCATACATATTTACATCCAGTGATTACAATTTTACTTTATTATTTAAACAAAATTTAAGGTTCTCAAACTATTGGTGACACTTTAATAGTCCAAATGATTGAAAAATAAACGCTGATAAAGTCCATTTTAATTTCTTTGACTCATTCCAACTCATTTTCTGTCAACAGGAGAATTTATCAACTTATATTGTCACAAGCATAATATGTAAATTGTTAAACTTTCTACTTTCAATACTTACATATAGACCAAAAAATTTAAAGATCTGGAACTGAAAAAAGGTTTTAAGTGGCATAACAGTCAGACCAACACAAAAACTTGTGTGGGGGTAAATCTAAGTCGACTCGTGTCATGTAATTAAGTGTTGGGGTAATGGTTTCAAACTCTGGGTTCTTTCCATGATAAATGGACAAATGGAATTGTCAATTAACTTGATCTTGGTTTACACTAGTTCCCAGAAAACATAGTGGCATTTCTTTTTCCAGATAATATTAACATACATTAAAATACAGTTAAAGGAAAGAAAAAGTAAAACCATTCTTTTCAGTTTAAAAGACAATTCATTATGGCAGAAACCTCAAGAAAACATTACCTCGAGAAAACATACGCATCACCATTCTCTCTCGTAAGTTATCTTTGATCTCTACTGAGTTCTGAAATAGACCAAACCAGTGCAATGCACAGACTTCTGAAGAATGAGACACCTCTTCAGGGTATATTAGACAATGTAGATATTTCATAGAAACAACTCCCATTGATCTTTTTGCCTATTTTATTCTTTTATGTTTTTAAAATACGCTTTCATAAGAGCACATGAATAGCTTAGCTGGTTGAGTGTCTGACTCTTGAGTTTAGTTCAGTCACGATCCCGGGGTTGTTGAGATCAAGCCCCACATCAGGCTCCGTGATGAGTATGGAGCCTGCTTAGGATTCTCTCTCTCCCTTCCCCACTACCCCTCTCCCTGACTTGTGTGCTCTCATTCTCTAAAATAAAAAATAAAATAAGTTTTCATATTTTTGAGACAGTTATATTTAAACCTTTACTAAAATGACAATGATTTTTTTTCTCCCAATAGGACAAAATAACTTGTATTACTCTTCCAGGTATCCCCTCCCCCAAATACTATGGGAAATATCAGGGTTTATTTATTTTGTTTATTAAAATAAATATCAGAAAGCATCCAACAAGAAACACAATCTAAAGGTACCTCACATCACGAAAGATACAATATATGTTTAAGTACTAGAGGCATGAATTTGATGCATTTGCTGATGGTTTAAAGAGATCTGCACAAATCTCAGAAAGGATCAAATCTTTTTTTTTCCTCCATTATTACACACGAATAAAAATAGTATGTAAAACATGTATAGTTTTAACAAATTTGTGTACATTTAACAATCCTCTCTCCTGTTATAACTAAACACATCATTGATTGTAGAAAAACCAATCTACTATGTATAAGAAATTCAGTAACTTCAAATCTAAAACTTACTTTTAGATAAGATGGTATGAGTAAGAATTTCATAGGGTGGCAATCATTTTACAGATCAAATCATCACATTAGACACCCTAAATTTGCACAACATTATATGTCAGTTTTACCTCATCAAAACTGGGGAGAAAAAGGCCAATCCTATAAAATAGTCACAATTTGGGGATGAAAAAAAATAGATCTGCTACTACTGATACAACATATTTATGAATATCTATCTATCTATCTATCCATCATCTATATTCATTACATTTCTGATTCTTATAGTTGGTGACTCTGGCTTTCTTATTACTGTTTAGTAAGTATCTCTTCCTTCTTTTCTTTCTTTTCTCTCATTTAAAAAAATTCTTTTTAATCCTTTTTTTTTAAATTTTTTTAATGTTTATTTATTCCTGAGAGAGAGAGAGAGCATCAGCAGGGGTAGAGAGGGAGGGAGTCACAGAATCTGAAGCAGGTTCCACCCTTTGAACTGTCAGCACAGAGTCCGGCGTGGGGCTTGAACTCATGACCCATGAAATCATCACCTGAGCTGAAGTCGAATGAGGTCGACTGAGCCACACAGGTGCCCGCCAAAAATTCTTTTTAATTCTTCATGCTTCACCTACAGTGACTTCACAGAATTTTTTTTTTCCATTCTTATCCCTGACCTCCCTATATTTCCCTAAGTCTATTTTTAGGTATTTTTACCCTCTTCTCATGGCTAACACTATTTACCATTCAATATTCAATTCAAATATATTTTTCTCTGGGAGAATTTTTCTTGGACTCTTTCAGCAGTAATGGGGCCTATTAAATGGTCCTATATTACATCAAGTTGATTCTTTGGCAATTTGTATCACATTTGTAAATTTTTTAATGTTTATTTATTTATTTTGAGACAGAAGGAGACAGAGAGAGAAAGAGAGAACATGAGCGGGGGGGAATGAGGGAGAGAGAGAATCCCAAGCAGCCTCCACACTCGATCCCACAAACCATGAGGTCATAACTTGAGCCAAAATCAAGAGTCGGACACTTAACCAATTGATCCAACCAGGTGCCTCCACATTTATAATTTTCAAAATTTAATGTGCATAATATAAAATTCAAGTATGTGGATTAAAATGACTAAGGTGACGTAGCTTGCTTTTTTCATTCATGTTTACCTACACACAAAATAAATATATGTTTTCTTTAACTCCATAACCTATAATATAGTTATGTATTTTGTTGTTGGGATACCATTTGGTGCTTACACACTGTTCTTTTAAAACTGTGATTGGGTCATTGAAGTAGCTTCCCCTGAAATTGCAAAGCAACACATCTGCCTACATCTTCGGGACCAAAATTTATTCACATGATACACTTGTCCACATGAGAACACTGGAAAATCTAGTCTTTAATTTCAGTAGCAATATGAATTGAGTGTTGCTACTCAGAAGAATGGATAGACAATAATTTTTACTAAAAAAAACATATTATGGTTCTTGAGATACCTTTTTTTCATTGTATTCTGTTATTATGACAATAGCTTCATTTAACTTAAGGATTCTGAAGATGCACAGGATGTATGTGTTTTAAAACTTCTTTTGCCTAGAATGTCTCTTCAACAAATGGTTTTGGGAAAGTGGACAGCAACATACACAAAAATGAAACACATCACTTTCTTACACCATATACAAAAATAAATTCAAAATGGATGGAATCCTAAAGTTGAGACTTAAAGCCATAAAAATCCTGGAAGAGAACACAGGCAGTAATTTCTTTGACATCGGCCATAGCCAGTTCTTTCTAGATATGTCTCCAAAGGCAAGGGAAACAAAAGCAAAAATAAACTATTGATACTTCATCAAAATGAAAAGTTTTTGCACTGTGAAGAAAACAATCAACAAACTGAAAGGAAGTCTGTGGGATAGGAGAAGATATTTGCAAATGACGTATCTGATAAAGGTTTAGTATCCAAAATATACAAAGAACTTGTAAAACTCAACACCCCAAAACTGAATAAATCAATTAAAAAATGGGCAAAGACTTTTTTTCCAAAGAAGACATACAGATGGCCAACAGATACATGGAAAGATGGTCAACATCACCTATCATCAGGGAAATACAAATCAAAACTGTAATGAGATATCACCTCACACCTTTCAGAATGGCTAAAATCACCAATGCAAGAAACAACAGGTGTTGGCTAGAATATTGGGAAAGGGGAACTCTCTTGCACTGTTGGTGGGAATGCAAACTGGTGCAGTCTCTATAGAAAACAGTACAAAGGTTCCTCAAAAAGTTAAAAATAGACCTACCCTATGATCCACCAATCTCAGTATTGGGTATTTACCTAACAAATACAAAAACGCTAATGCAAAGAGATGCATGCATCTCTATATGGAAACAGCCTTAGTGTCCATGACTGATGAATGCATAAAGAAGAGGTGCTATATGTATACAGGGAAAATGACACAGCCATAAGAAGGAGTGAACTCTTACCATTTGGGACAACATGGATGGGGCTAGAAAGTATTATGCTACATGAAATAAACCAGTCAGAGAAAGACAGATATCATGTGATTTCACTCATATGTGGAGTTTAAGAAGTAAATGGGCAAACATAAAAAAAAAAAAAAAAAGAGATAGAGGCAAGCCAGGAAACAGACTCTTAACTCTAGAGAACAAACATGGTTACCAGAAGGTAGTTTGGTGGGGGAATGTGTTAAATGGGTGATGGGAATGAAGGAGCGTACTTGCTGTGATGAGCACTGGATGTTGTATGAAAGTGTTGAACTACTATACTATATTGTACACCTGAAACTAATACTACACCGTATGCTAAGTAACTGAAATTGAAATCAACACTTCAAAGTAACTTTTTCCTTTCCTGAATTATCATTGTCTCCTATAAGTTCATTTTACTCCTTACTGTATTGGTCTCAGTGTTTTATGTTGGATATGTTCCTCATAAATGAAGTGAATCTATGCTGTTACTTATATTTAATTGTGGAACACACAAATGCTGATAAGAATTTGTATAAGGTAGGGGATATTTGTAAGCTGGTTAATTTCAATACAGTGGTTCAGTTGCTGTATGAGTTTTGATGGCAAAATGCAACTATCAGAAATACTAGATTTTTGTGCTTCTAAATTTCTCAAAAAGGTATAATCTGATTTGCTGCCCACTAGACATAAACAGTGAACTCAGACTTCAGTGGGGAAAGAAAGGTGAAGGTATATTGTGTAGGTATTACTTATATTTATTATTCTGATTTGTGTAGCTCAGTCTTCTATACGACCCCAGCCTCCAGAGTGCCTTCGATGCTTCCTTTGTAGTCAATCCTAACTACTTCTAGTCTTTCCTTGCTTAAGGGAAATTCCTTCTCTCTGACTATCTGGCATGGTGAAGATGACCTCAGGAGCCAATTTCTAATTGATGCATTTAAATGAGGAACGTCACATGAGCAAAGGTATATTTTGCCTCTCTGGAGGTAGTGCGAAGTATGGACAGGATGAAGATAACCTTGAAAAAAGGAGTGTTAGCAGGTGATTGCCATGGTCCAGTTAGCAAGCAATAACAGTCTGCAATTAAGGTAAGAGGCAGTGAGAATGAAGATAATTTCTTTCCACTCTCCTTCAAATGGATACTGAAGTAATTGGGTCCCTGTAAAAGCCAGTTGCTTTTTACTGTATATATTGCAATGAACGTTTCTAATTAGGTTTCTAATACATACAGTAAAAAATTCTGTTGTGAGAATTTTGGACAACAGACAACTAAACTCTAAATTGCTCTCTGTTGGATAAAACTTTCATTGCCTTTGTTCTCCACAACAATCATTTACCCTCTGGATTTATCCACTAAAATAGACAGTTGACATCATGCACATCGTGTATTTGACAACGTAGTCAACTGCAAAAGAGCATTCAATTTCAAACAAGCCCAAAGTATTTTGGAAAAAGAAAAAGTATCACAAATTTATTCTGTACTTTATTTTATACATATTCATTAGGACAGATGACATTTTGGCAAAGCGTCAGCTAGGGATTTCAAACAAATTTGTGTTAATGAATACAAGTGGAAACATTAAACATGGCATCTAACAGTTAAAATTCTTTAGTAAAAAAGTCAAACTATAACGCGATAACATGAGATTTAAAAGTTCTTTTTTTCATCATTTAATCTAAACTAAAACCTTAACTCTTTCCAATTCAGTAAGATGAATAAAAAATGGATTAAATACTGTAGGTTATTTTTAGTAGAAAATGCTAAATTCATGGGCAATTATAACATGTAGTTAATGCTCTCTAATCTCGGTATAATTGCATTTTATGCTTCATAGAAAAATTTAGTCACTACAGATGTAAAGAAAAGACTGTCCCCTTAGAAGGCAAGATGGGGCAACCTAGGTGTCATAGTAGATATGTTTATCTTTGTGGAATACTTTCAAAGGTCAGAAATTTCATTGCTAAAGGCAATGAAGAGTAGATATTCCCAGTAAATAGCTAATAAATATAATATTCACAAAATTAAGTTTAAAAGCATTATTGGGGCACCTGGGTGGCTCAGTCCGTTAAGCATCCGACTTTGGCTCAGGTCATGGTCTCATGTTGAGTTCGAGCCCCACACTGGACTCTGTGCTGACAGCTTGGAGCCTGGAGCCTGCCTCATATTCTGTGTCTGTCTCTCTCTCTCTGCCCCTCCCTGGCTTGCACTCTCTCTCTCTCAAGATAATAAATACATATTTTAAAAAAGTATTATTTATGCCTCTGAACACCTTTTTTGTTTTCTTTACTTTTCTTTTTTAAAAACTTTTTCTCCTGATTGTGGCTAAGTAGAATTCTGGAAGCTCCTATTTACTAAAAGATATAAATTTATGGGGCGCCTGGGTGACTCAGTTGGTTAAGGGTCTGGCTGATTTCAACTCAGGTCATGATCTCAGGGTCATGAAACTAAGCCCCACTTTGGGCTCCTGATGGGGTGAAACTGCTTTTGATTCTCTGTCTCCCTTGGGGTGCTTGGGTGGCTCAGTTGTTGAACGTCCAACTCTTGATTTCAACTCAGGTCATGATCTCAGGGCTTGTGGGTTCAAGCCCAGCATCAGGTTCTGCGTTGACAGTGCAGAGACTACTGGATATTCTCTCTCTCCCTCTCTGTTTGCCCCTCCCTGCTTATGTTCTGTCTCTCTATATATAAATTAAATAAACAACCATGAAAAAAAATTTAAAAATTGTTTCCCTCTACTACTCATGCTCTCTCTCTCTCAAAAAATGAAAAAATAAAGAAATACATTTTTTTAAAAAAGACTAAAAAAGATATAAATTTGGCTAAGAGAGAAATATTTCCTCATTTTATTTTAACCTTTATATTATTAGGATAACAGACAAATAAACAAGAATATTAAATATAGTACTTTTGCCACAAACCTCTAATTGTGTGATATTGATATTTAACTTTTGAAGGACAATTTAGTAACTAAAACCTGTAGCTAGGATCTCAAGTCATATTGTCCTGATTTCTGATCTTTTGAATTTCACAGTTTATTAAAGCAATACCTAGTAAAATGCTATCATAACCTGTATGGACAATGAATAAAATGGAAAGCTCAAGCACTTTGAAAGCAACAAAATAGATTCCAACTGAACTAGAAACTTTAGATAAATATACTCTAAGACTTTTATGTAATAATGATTTCTGGAAGACAGTGCTCATATTTCCCTTTGTTGTGGGGAGTTAAAAAATAAAATAGGTTATTAAAATATATTAAAATTAATACATTATAATATAATTATATATACCACATATGCTATAAATATATAATGTATTTTAATAAATTAGCCACTTAATAAAATAGATTAACATCTACTTAATTTATTAAAATACACAAATATCTTTTTAATAACTCTGTGTATGATGCCCCTGATTATTTATAAACATCTGACTTACAGTTTTTAGTCTATTTGTTTCAGTTTTTACTCATTTCGTAGGTCATTTTTTTAAATTGAACAATATACCAGGTATATTTAGTATTAATAATAAGTGTAAAAGTGGGCTGCCTCTGTGGCTCAGTTGGTTGAGTATCAGACTTCATCTCACATCATGATCTCACAGTTTGTGGGTTCAAGCCTCACATTGGGCTCTGTGCTGACAGCTCAGAGCCTAGAGCCTGCGTCGGATTATCTCTTCCCCCTCTCTCCCTGCCCCTCTCTCTCTGTCCCTCTCCTGCTCATGCTCTCCCTTCCTCTCTCTCTCTCTCAAAAATAAACATTAAAAAATTAAAAAATATAAAAATAAATGTAAAAGCATATTATTGATCATTGGTCATGAACATCTGAATATATACCAATATCTAAATCATCTTTTATAATTTTGCTTACTGTGACATTCATTTAAAATCATAATAGTGGGAGAAGCCAAAATGGAAAGGCAGAAAGAATTGTGCAGCATAATCTTTATTAATTGCCTCCTGGGTGGTTACAAAGAAAAAGATAGGACAGTGCCATACACAGCTTTATTCTATATATACTTATCTCAATCTTCAAAGAGCACTTGAGGAGGAGAGGTTTAGAAAGAGTAAATGAGACCATTTGAAGACTATTAGCTTTACACAAAAAAAAGAAAAAAAAAAACAACTTGCCATAATAAGGTGAAAATGGGAGGGGTCTAAATATTAGTACCTGAGTGTTGATCCTTTTTTTTTTTTAATTTTTTTAATGTTTATTTATTTTTGAGACAGAGGGAGACAGGGCATGAACGGGGGAGGGGCAGAGAGAGAGGGAGACACAGAATCTGAAGCAGGCTCCAGGCTCTGAGCCATCAGCCCAGAGCCCCACGCGGGGCTCGAACTCACGGACAGCGAGATCGTGACCTGAGCTGAAGTTAGACACTTAACCGACTGAGCCACCCAGGCGCCCTGATCCTTTTTTAAAATATGAAAAAATTTTGACTTAATTTTGCTTATCTATAAGGTTTCCCAATAACTATTTTTTTTTAAGAATGTAAAAGAACGTTAAAAAGTAGTTCAGGAAATAGAAAAAGATGATCCTCAAATTCATAAGGAATTGCAAGGAATCTTAAATAGTCAAAACAATCTTGAAAAAGAACAAAGTTGAGAGGACTTGTACTTCTTGTTTTCAAAACTATGTACAAAACTACAATAATCAAAACAGTGTGGTACTGACATAAGGACAGATATACAGGCCAGAGACAGTGAATTAAGCTCCAGAAATATATTCAGACATCTATGGCCAATTGATTGTCAGTAGGGGTGCTGTATCCATTTCATGAAGAAAGAAATATCTTTGCAGCACATTGTACTGGGACAACTGGAATATAATTAAATCTCTAACTCATACCATATATAAAAATTAACTTAAAATTTAGCAGTGACCTAGTTTAAATTGACAAATAACAATTTTTTAGAAGAAAACATAGAGGTAAGTTTCATGACTTTGGTACAGGAAATTCTTAGACACGACACCTATTGAATGAATAGGAAACAAACCAAAAAACTGGACATTTAAACATCAAAAACTTTTGTGAATCAAAGAAAATAGAGAATGGAAAGTACATCTATGGAATGGAAAGAAATGTTTGCAAAACATACCTTTGACAAGTGTTTAATACACCGAGTATATAAAGAACTCCTATGACTCAACAACAAAAACCAATCCAATGTTTAAAATGGGCAAAGGAATTGAACAGACATTTCTCCAGAGAAGATATACAAATAGCTAATGAGAACATGAAAAGATTCATAGCATCACTAACCATTAGGGAAATGCCAATCCAAACCACGATGAGATACCACTTCATATTCATCAGGATGGCTATAATGAATACTACATTTTTACATTAAAAAAAATAAAAGTGTTGGCAAGGGCGTGGAAAATGTGAAACTCTCATGTATTATTCATGGGACTGTGAAATTGTGCAGCCTCTGTGGAGAACTGTCTGATGACCCCTCAAAAAGTTAAATATAGAATTACCACACCACCCAACAATTCCACTCCTAAATATATACCCAAAAGAAATAGAGGGACTGAAACAGATAGTTGTATTCTAATTATTCAGTATAGCCAAAAGGTGGAAACAATCCGAGTGTCCACCTACAGATGAATGAATAACAAAATGTGTAGTATACACACACAATGAAATAATATTTAGCTATAAAAAGAATGCCTTTTGATACTTCCTGCAAAATGGATAACCCTTGAAAACACTATGAGAAGTGATATAAGCCATACACTGAAAGAAAAATATTGTATGATTCTACCCACAGGAAAATCTATAATAAGCAAATCCTTAGAGATACACAGGTGATTCAAGATTGCCATGTGCTGGAGTGAAGGGAGAAAAAAGTTTACTGCACACTGTTACAAAGCCTCCATTTAGGATGATAGAAATGTTTTAAATAGATTGCAGTGATGGTTGCATGACATTGTAAATATAATTAATGCCTGTAAAAACAGTTAAAACGGAAAATTTCATTTATTTTATTTTTAAAAAGTTTTCATGTATTTATTTTGAGAGAGAGAAAGAGAGAAAGAGAGAAAGGGAGCAAGAGCATGCAGAGGCAGGGGAGGAGCCAAGAGAGAGGGAGAGAGAGAATCCCATGGAGTCTCTGTGCTGTTAGCGTGGAGCCCTACACAGGGCTCCATCCCACGAACCTTGAGATCATGCCATGAGCCAAAACCAAGAGCCCTACACAGGGCTCCATCCCACGAACCTTGAGATCATGTTCTGAGCCAAAACCAAGACACTGGTTTGGACACTTCACTGGTTGAGCCAATTGGCTGCCTCAAAATAGCAAATTTAGGATATACATATTTACCTAACAAAAATTTTAAAAAATAAAACAGCAGTTCAAATAAATACATAGCAAAAATCAAGCAGCTCATTGTTGAGTTAACCATGGTCATGGAGTCCGTATCATTTTACAGGTATTTCAAAAGTGATACCATTCCATTTTTTTCCCTGGCACTTTCCTTTAAAGTCTAATATATTCCTAGTAATCTTATTGTATATCTCTCTGCCTCCAAATGCCTTTTGACAGCCCACAACTTATTAATGAGTTTTGAGGCACAGTATAAGCTACTGGGAAATTACCAAATGAGAAAATGACATGTTCTTTGGAATATAATGATTTCTAAAATTTCAATATTATTAAAGGATCCATCATAAATCTCCAGAGTCTAAAGCCATGGAATGCTGTTCTACCCAGTTATTAAAAAATTATTTTAGCTCATGCTCATAGTCAATGGTCAATATATGTTTGTTGAAAAAAAGGAATTTGGAGAAATTCTTATTGTCCAAAGGACATATCATAAACAATGTGAACGTTATGTTCTGGAGTTTAAAAGGACCTTTAATGGTTTCATATTTTAGGCCTTTCTGATAGGCAGTCAAGAGACAGTAAACTAATATTTTTAGCTTAATATGGAAAGCTGTTTGTGGTGCATAATTAATGATGTAACTGTAGCCAATTGCTTATTTGTTGAGACTACACTTTAATAGATACTTTTTTTAAAAAGCTTTATAAATCATGAATGCCTAAATTGATGGAATTTATGAGATGAGTCCTATCAACAGTGATCAACAGAACTATTTTAAGTTTTAAAACATCAAGAAAATTATATTTAGCTACATTTAATAGGAAAATTTTGTCATTTCCAATATCCTTTCCCATATCTTTAAAATTATAATTAAAAATAAATAAACGATACAGATAGATGAAAGAAAGGAAGAAATGAAGAAGAAAGGAAATAAAAAAAGAAAAAAAGAAAGGAAAGAAAGAAAGAAAGAAAGAAAGAAAGAAAGAAAGAAAGAAAAAAAAAACATTCCTGTATCTCATCCCCTACTCTGATGGCAAAGAAGCTCTCACGTTGACACAGATACCCTGTAAGAGGAAAGCAGGCTGGGTTGCTGAGCCATACATGAAGGACAGGTGCTCTTATAGGGCATGTAGAATTGCAATGATGTGGCTGTTGATTGACTATACACACACACACCCTTACAAACCTGCATGTGAGTATGGCAGTGGGTATGAATTAAGCCACGGGACTGAATTGGGATTGTTTAGTCCTATAGCACAATCTAGCTGACATGCAAACAAAGAATTTTTTTCCTATTCCTGATTGCTTTCAAATCATTAACATATTTATCAAAATATGACAAAAGTATTATTTTGTAGTCCAATGTCCTATACCTTGTTGTTGTCCCATAAGTGCCAAATAAGTGAATTTCTGAGAAATGAAAGTAGATATGGATGTTTTTTATCAAATGTCCATACAGAATAAGTAGATAATTTAAAACAAATCCTTAATACACTACATGCTTTCATCTAGTGCAAGTAAATATTGAACAGTCTCTGACCTGCCTCTCTTGTAGAAGCTGACATGGAGACACAGGTCTTGGATGTTCTTTCTCTCATCTTCCTTTCTGGACATTGCGCACAGATCTGGGTGTCAATTGTACTAGTCCTCTGAGCGTGCAATTCCTCATTTTGAGGTTCCAACCTCTTCCCAGATTCCATCTTAATTTTTCCTACCCTTAATTTGTTGCTAATTTGCATATGCACATGCACATGAACAAGCATGTTTTACATATGTTTGTGTTTGTTAAATGGTTCAAATTGTTTTATTTTTTTTTTTAGAGAAGGGACCTTGGAAAGACACTCTTATTTTTAAATGTTTATTTATTTATTTTTGAGATAGTGAGAGAGAGAGAGAGAGAGACAGAGAGAGAGAACACAAGCTGGAGAAGGGCAGAGACAGAGGGAGACACAGAATCCAAAGCAGGCTCCAGGCTCTGTGCGGTTCAGCATAGAGCACTTGGTGGGGTTTGAACTCAGAACCATGAGATCATGACCTGAGGCGAAGTCAGAAACTTAATTGACTAAGTCACTCAGGTGCCCTAGGAGGTTCAAATTTTATACACTACCTTAATGACTTTGAAGAACAAAGCAAAATGTTGACAAGTCATTTGTCAAAGGCAACATTAATGTCTGAACTTTTACATTGATGTAATGCCTTTAAATTTTATAAAACTGATTGCGAAAATAGCTTTAAATGTCTCCAGATAACTGTTAAAGAGGTAGGAAGATCATGTTTAAGAGAAGATGGGAATGCATAGTTATTGGAAAATTTAAGCATTTAGTATTTATATACTAAATTACGTTTAAAAGCCATGTAGAAACTTCTAAATCAAAGATACTATATAAAATACTTTAAATATTTTTTTTATATTTAAATATTTTGTATTTTTACATACCCTTGGTTTCCAGGAAAAAATGAATTTTGAGAGAATTTTGACAAATATTCAGATGGTTAATATTATCAATATTTTATTTTTTTTCTTTTTTTTTTTATATATGAAATTTATTGACAAATTGGTTTCCATACAACACCCAGTGCTCATCCCAAAAGGTGCCCTCCTCAATACCCATCACCCGCCCTCCCCTCCCTCCCACCCCCCATCAACCCTCAGTTTGTTCTCAGTTTTTAACAGTCTCTTATGCTTTGGCTCCCTCCCACTCTAACCTCTTTTTTTTTTTTTTTCCTTCCCCTCCCCCATGGGTTCCTGTTAAGTTTCTCAGGATCCATGATCAAGTGGGATTCATTCCTGGGATGCAGGGCTGGTTCAACATTCACAAATCAATCAACGTGATACATCACATTAACAAAAAAAAAGAGAAGAACCATATGATCCTGTCAATCGATGCAGAAAAGGCCTTTGACAAAATCCAGCACCCTTTCTTAATAAAAACCCTTGAGAAAGTCGGGATAGAAGGAACATACTTAAAGATCATAAAAGCCATTTATGAAAAGCCCACAGCTAACATCATCCTCAACGGGGAAAAATTGAGAGCTTTTTCTCTGAGATCAGGAACACGACAGGGATGTCCACTCTAACCGCTGTTGTTTAACATAGTGTTGGAAGTTCTAGCATCAGCAATCAGACAACAAAAGGAAATCAAAGGCATCAAAATTGGCAAAGATGAAGTCAAGCTTTCGCTTTTTGCAGATGACATGATATTATACATGGAAAATCCGATAGACTCCACCAAAAGTCTGCTAGAACTGATACATGAATTCAGCAAAGTTGCAGGATACAAAATCAATGTACAGAAATCAGTTGCATTCTTATACACTAACAATGAAGCCACAGAAAGACAAATAAAGAAACTGATCCCATTCACAATTGCACCAAGAAGCATAAAATACCTAGGGATAAATCTAACCAAAGATGTAAAGGATCTGTATGCTGAAAACTATAGAAAACTTATGAAGGTAATTGAAGAAGATTTAAAGAAATGGAAAGACATTCCCTGCTCATGGATTGGAAAAATAAATATTGTCAAAATGTCAATACTACCCAAAGCTATCTACACATTCAATGCAATCCCAATCAAAATTGCACCAGCATTCTTCTCGAAATTAGAACAAGCAATCCTAAAATTCATATGGAACCACAAAAGGCCCCGAATAGCCAAAGGAATTTTGAAGAAGAAGACCAAAGCAGGAGGCATCACAATCCCAGACTTTAGCCTCTACTACAAAGCTGTCATCAATATTTTAGAATATAGAGAAAGCCATCTTTGCTTGAGAGTTTTATATATATATATATATATATATATCATATATATATATATATGATATATATATATTTGATTTTGAGAGAGAGAGAGCATGAGCTCACACATGGGAGAATGGCAGAGAGAGAGGGAGAAAGAGAGAGAATCCCAAGCTGACTTTGCACTGCCAGCGTGGAGCCCAATGCAGGGCTTGAACCCATGAACCGTGAGATCATGACCTAAGCCAAAACCAAGAGTTGGATGCTTAACCAAGACACCCAGGTGCCCAAGAATTACATTTTTTAAACTGTAGGAGCTTAAAGTCTCTAATTTTTTTTAAATAAGCAATCACAAAAATTGATACTTTCTAATTACATCTAACTAGTTACTGCTGGCTTCTAATCACAGCTAACTTTCCTTGGGGAAGAAATAAAATGGTTATGGAATAGTAGAATATTACTTTGGAAGTACACCTTTTTATTGCTAGTGACTTTCTTGGTTATGTACCAAGAGGTCTTGTGAATGAACCCCAGAAAAAAAGTGAATGAAAACAAAACAGAAAATTTATATTTTTCAGCATAGTCTTTTAGATTGGAGACAGTATCACAAATACTTTCACTAGTAAGCTACAAAGAGCACAATTAGAGCTGGGAAACCAAGACTATAAAAAATATCCACCAGTTAAAGTTAGACCCTTGTCTCTTCCACCCTCCTCTGCAGCCAGCTAGGAATATGAGCTCCCCAAAATATTTCAAGATGGCAGAGGTGAATACCCATTAACTCAGTAGATAGGCCACTTTTTGTTGGTTTGCTTTCACCTCTGGTTGGCTTTCCCTATGAATGCCCACTTCTAGTCTCATTTTACATGTCCTCTACATGTGCTCTGCAGATGCTCTGGAGCAAGGTGTATCTCCTTATTAGGTCTCCTCATTGCACCGATTTTCAACTCCCTAAGTTTCACAAAGCCCTAAGAAGTTTTTTTGCTACTTCTGGACCTTAATAAGTGTAGACGAAGAATTTTATATTCTCAGAAGCATTGTTGAAACTATAAGTCCTAACAAACTAATAGTATATGGGCAAAAGGAAAACGATACCTCCATCCCGTCCTGAACTGAGTATTTCTGTTGTCTTGATCTTTATGATACTAATTTGGTAATTATTCAATTAGGCATAGACATAAAATTGTAGTGAGAAAATTATATATATATATATATATATATACACACACACATATATTAGGTGTGATTATATATACCATTGGAGTAATATATTAGCTCATTTGAATTTTTTTCAATTTGTATTTATTTTGGGGAGAGAGAGAGAGAGACAGAGAGAGACAGAGAGTGAGTGGGGGAAGGGCAGAGAAAGAGGGACACACAGAATCTGAAGCAGGCTCCAGGCTCTAAGCTGTCAGCAGAGAGCCCGAAGTGAGGCTAGAACCCACAAACCACACAGAAGTCAGATGCTTAATGGACTGAGAAAACCAGATACTCAATCATTTGGATAATAACATATGGAAAGGAAAAGTATTTACTTGGGTTGTAATATTTTTTAAGAACTTTTTTCTTGGGGTGCCTGGGTATCTCAGTCAGTTAAGCGTCTGACTTCGGCTCAGGTCATGATCTCAAGGTTCATGGGTTCAAGCCCTGCATGGGCTCTGTGCTGACAGCTCAGAGCCTGGACCCTACTTGAGATTCTGTGTCTCCCTCTCTCTCTGCCCCTCCCCAATTCACACTCTGCCTCTCTCTCAAAAATAAATAAACTTTAAAAAATTAAAAAAAAAACCTCTTCTTAAATTTTTATTTATTTATTTTTAAGAGAGAGAGAAGGCATGGGAGAGACAGAGAGAGAAGGAGAGAGAGAGAATCCCAAAACGGCTCCCCACACTCAGTGCGAAGCCCATGCAGGGCTCAAACTCACAAATCATGAGATCATGACCAGAGCTGAAGTCAAGAGTCAGATGCTTAAACAACTGAGCCACCCAGGCGACCCTTCGTTTTATTTTATTCTGACTTCCTGACTAAGAAAACTTAACTAATAATGAGATGAAATTTCAAAATGCACTATTATTTCATTTATTGAAAGAGATCATCATATAGGAATGTTTGAATAAACTATAGTGCATCCACTGAATGATAAAGCCATGAAAAGGAACAAGGAACATTTATGCAGACTATTATGAGTTGAATTCCAGGACATATAATTTGGCAAAACAAACAAACAAATAAATAAGTAAAATGGACTATTTTTAAGTTAAATTCTTAGGGCTAAAAAACACACTAGAGCTGTTGGGACTAGGTATGGTGTTTTGTTTGTGTTACAAACAATTTGATAAGAGATTGTTGTTTTCCATTGACCTGATTCACTGAACAATAACTAAATTTCCAACCTATTGAAAATGGCTATACAAGCAAGTAGTACTTGCGGAGGTATTAGATGAGTCTCTGACCTTATTGTTTATTTGTAGATTATAATGGAGAATCGAGTCATATCTTTAAACAACAAAAATGTCAGATCCCAAGCCCTCAAAAATGAAAAAAAAGTAACTTAAAAATAAAGCAAAAGAAGAGCCAATGAATGAACTCTTTATTGCTGATGTTAGGAATGAGTAAAATGCACTGCCTGTTATGTACATTGACAATATCAGATAAAGCAAAAGGCCAGACTTACAAGGGAATTGAGGGCATGTACAAAAGGTACTTGTAACAGCACCTCTGGTTATAGTGAAGTGCTTTAGCTTTTAAAGGACATTCCGCAAGCAGGGAATTTCTGTAATTGCTTTGTAGAGTAGTTCAAACCGCTGAGGCAGCGCTGTGAATTCACTATAAAACTGAACAATACTTTATGGAATCAAACAGTATGCAATTGGCTGTTAACACTAACTGGCCTCAGAAATAACATAATACAAAAATTCTAAGAACTGTGATGCCCATAGTAAACAATAAGGGGAATTGCTTTCAATTGTATTTATGTTCTTGCATAAAAAAATCTGTTTAAAAATTAGAAAATATCCATAAATATATATATATATATATTTTTTCTAAATACCATCAATCTAACTCATTGGTTCTTACATTCTAATGTGCATAAAAATCATCTGGGGAATCTGATAAAATTTAGATTTCACTACCTGATAGGTGGATTAGCAGATCTGGGATGGAACCATAACTCTGCATTTTTACCTAGCACACCATGTAAATTTTAGATCTCACAAAAATCTCAGCCTATCATTTTAACATGTTGAAGAGAAAGAGAAAGCAAAATATAAAAATCAACAAAATAGTTTTTTTCATCCTAAAATGCGAGTTGATAATAAATATGAGTTGATGTAAAGCTTCTACTAGGAGGAAAAAATGGAGTCATCACAGAAATGGTATTGGGAGAAATTAATGAAATTTGGTTCTTGAGTCAGATATCTATTACCTACCTTAGTCATTATAAAGAATGTCCTAATGTTAAAATATCAAGAGATGATCATAAAGCTGAATTTTAATGGCCAATAATGCAAATCACAAGACAATTTAATAGAAATAGCGATGGAAATGACATACCATCTTACCTATATACTGTAATAGCGGGCATGTGTTATTTTACTAAAGGATTTGTTTTATTTTATCTGATTTCTGAAAAATGTCTAGGAGTCACGAATAAATAATAATGAATGTTGCCCTTTTTTAGATTGTCTTAAAGAAAACACATTTACTTTTGACATTTTGGCACTCATATGTGTTGTATTGCCAAATCTCAGCCAATTTCACCAACAGTTTCTTCTGTGCCCATTTTGCAATTGTCATGATACAGTCATAAATCATGTACTTTTTTTCTCCCTATACTACACACAGAAATAAAGAATTACTGTGTTTTCTACCTTCACTTTTTTTTTCATCCCAAATAATTAGTCACCTGAAAATAATAGTGATAATAACAATCTGTTAACATGGCGGACCACTTACTACAGGGACAAGTACAGTGAAGCATGAGTCATCTTTTTAAATTTTCATGACGGCCTTTGAAAATAAGTACACTCATGAGCATAATACAAATGAAGAAACTGAGTATTAGATAGAATAAGCAATTGCCCCAAAGTCACAGAGCCCACTAACCACTAACCAAGAGCAGTGGGCTGAACTTGAAGTGGAAAATGTATCAGAATATGAGATGTGAAGGCCTGACTTGTCTTCCTATCTCAATTTGCTTCAAGCAAGGAATAATTTTCTTTAGAGGACCTAGCATTTTAAGGGAGAGTTCTGATGGCATGGGATGGAGGGGATACAAAGATTAACGAGACATTGTTTCCTCCTTTAATGAACTAGTGTTTGGCATAAGAAAAAAAAACATATAAACAAATAGTTCTGAATTCTAAATATAACTAAAATGAATATGATGTGTGAATTATGTAAAACAAAAATACTTCATGCTGACTGGAAGAACAGGGCATATTCTCTGTATTACCGGCATTTAATTTGTTTTTTACATAACAGAAAAGTTATTTTAGATAATGGTAGAAGTGTTTGGGGCTGAAGGAAACAACTAAAAATGGCAGGTACCTTTACCAATCACATAATGAGTGTCAAGCACGTGTTAAAAGCCATGTATTATCTCATTTAATTCTGTGAGATTGGTATTATTTTCCTAGAAATTTGCAAGTTAGGAAGTTGAAATATGAAGAGATTAGGTTATTTACCAAAGGTTACTACCAAATAAGTGATAGTATTGGGGATGCAACCTAAAGAAGGCTGATTTCAGTGTTCAGGCTCTAAACAAAAGCACAGCAATTATTCCCACCTGAAAACTTGGTTGACACATTTGGGAACCAGCAGAAGAGTATAATTAGATTGCAGTGATTTTGAAGGACATAATGTGAAATGAGGCTGAAGAGTGAGATTAGGAACAGATTGTGGATGGCCTAGGATGTCTTACTGCGGAGTTTGAATTCACTCTATAAGCAATACTCAGTGACTGTTAAATACGGATAGAGGATGTATAATGATCAGAGGCAGGTATTACGAAGATAACTGTAGAGGCATTATGGGAATCAGAATGGGAAAATATTTTAGACAGGCAGAGAATTGTGAAAATATTAAAATAGTTTACATGTGAGTTGAATGAACAGAGTCGAGGCAGTAAGGATAAATTTCAAGAAGTAAGAGCAGATTTAAGTGGCATTATCATGACAGAATTGACAGAATTTCCAAGTCTAATGTGTAGAAAGTGGTCCAAGGATAGTTAATTACATTAACAAAAGCTTGTAAGAGTTTACTGCATTGCACGACTTGTCTTACATTCAGTCAATTAATCCTTGTAAAAATCTGAAAAAAATATACCATTACTATCCACTGTACAATTGAAGAAACTGAGGTAAGGAATTAAACACATAATTTGGCCTAAATCTTCCAGATAGAGGAAGATTTGAACCCAATTAATATGTTTCTTTAGAAGGGTCAATTAAGAGGGTTTTATTAGAAGGAATACAATGAATTCAATTGATATTTGCAAAACAAGACAAGGAATATGTTGTTACACTTAGGAGAATAAAATTTAAAATGGAATATTCTGCAACATAATTATGAGAGACATGTTACCAGGGGGGAAATTGACAGATTGTCCAAAGAGATCCTCACCAGATGGCTCTAATCTGTGACTTCGCCAAGTGTAGTTTTAACCTTCAATCTTTAAGGCACAGAAACGTAATATCTGTGTTCCAAAATTAATCAAATTTAAGAATTCTAATTCATACTAACAAAGCTTATAAGGAAAGGACAAATAATGTCACAACGTCAATTCAAGTTTTATAAGGAGAAAAATAATTCTTAGAATCAGATCAGCTTTCCCATCATTCTTTCATTCTTTTTGTTTTTGTTTTGTTTGATTTTAATTTTAGAAGTGGTGGGGACAGGGGCAGAGGGAGAGGGAGAGAATCTCAAGTAGGCTTCACGCTTAGTGCAGAGCCCAACACAGGATTCAGTCCCACAACCCTGGGATCATGACCGGACCCAAAATCAAGAATATGATGCTCAACCAACTGAGCTACCCAGATGCTCATTCTTTCATTCTGACAAGACTTTATGGAAAGCATATTGTAGTTGGAATTTTTCTTGGTGAGAATGGATTTGGTACAAATTGATTGGTACAAAATGATACATGAGCAATATCAGACTCTGGTAACCTAACATTTCACTATCCATAATTGGGATGTTCCTACCAGGAAAATGAGGTATCTAAATTAACTGGAGAGAAACCCTTTCCCAGCGGGAGTCTTTGGATATGTGTGTGTCAATATGTGTATCGACACACATACCTCTACAATGACTCATACATGCATATGATGGCATAATTACATACTTAAATATTACTCTATATAGTACAAGTACTACATATATGTATTACAATATATACTAACACAGCCATTCACGTTACAAACTGGCCTTCATCTATCTCTATTCTTTTCTATTACATGTTAATTTAGAGTGTAGAGTTAAGCTCTCAGCCCGATTTCTTCATTTGCAAAAACTTACCAAGTGAAGGCACATTTTGCCCTGAAAAGTACTTATGATTAGGTCCCTTTCAGAGATATTGACGCTACATTTCTGAGGAATTTTCCATCTGGAAGAGTCAAGCTGGAATCTTGGAATTTAAAAATGGAGCACAAGATAGGTGACAATATAATCAGTCATAGTAGAAATAATTCAATAAAATGATGGTTAATATCTCTCACAGCTTCGGCATCAAATATATTTTACACATAACTTCTTACTATTTATAATTTTACTTATGGTAACAGATGAGGAAACAGGTTTTGTTTTGGGTCATTTTCACACACTAGGAAACTGAAGTTACTGAGGTATATACTATTGAGGTATGTAAAGTGTGAAAGCCACACACTACACACAGGAAAATAAACTCTTCAGTGGTTGAGTCACCACAAAGCCCAATTAAGTAATTCTTCCGTTAATATTATGGTGGCATGAGGGAATATGAACAACTAGTCTCGTTTCCTCACATCTCATACTTGTTCTTAAGTTTACGCAGCATATATTTAACCTATTTTATAAATCAGGGGAACTTGAGTTAGAGAAAAAAGCTAAACATCCTCACCCCTAAAATGAGCCCACATTTCAATAGTCATGGATGAATCATTTCCCTCCTTTGCCTAAAGATTTTTCATTTTGACATTTTCAAAAGTTGAAAAGAAAAAACGATAAGGCAAGTTTTGGCTTACTGACAGGAAGCAGGAAACCAGAATCTGTTAATGTGCTCTCATAGTCCCCTTGGGGAGATTCAGCCAGATGTGATGCTGGCCATTGTCCTTTTCATGAAGACAGTGCTCTATAGATGGCAATGCCTCAGACTCAGGAGACTCATATGTTGTCTATACTGTTATATAAAAGAAAAATACATCTGTATGATGGAATTAAAGCTTTACATTTGACAAGGCCCGGGACTCTGGCTAATTCCTTATAGAGCTTAGTAACATCTAATGCATCCTAATTTCAGAGGTTTACTTAGCAGTGCTATTTTACTGTAGCAAATGTGTTATGTGCATTGTAATGGAAATCAATTACCCAATTATGTGTGGTCGAAGATTAAACTCATCATTTCACTAGCCACATGGGTAGGCAGATTTTTTTAGGTTGTTAAGAGGAAAGATGAAGCCAACACAAGGTAATCATAGATAAATGTTTTTCCTTCAACAAATGTCAGTTTTATAATTTTACATCATCAGCCTACTTCTGTCCCATTTATGAATCATAATTTAGTTAGTGTCAAGAAAAGAATGAATAACCAACACTTGTGTTTTATAAAAGTGTAATGCATGCATTGAGGACCAAACTTCTTGAACCAGAAGCTTCCTAAAAAGATAAAAAAAAATACAATTGGTTGTTGAAAGTGGGAATGGTTTGATTTACTAAAAACACTTTCATAAGAATTATTACTATTTTATTGTGTATATTCTAATCTATTATTTACGTAAGTGATAAGATCAATTCACACTCAAGAGCTAGTCTTGAGATCGTATCAGTGGTTCTTCTAAATGAATTTATTAGCACATAATTTAAGATGTGATCATTTGTATCATGTCAATTATTTAGATGAAGTGAACAAATGATAACTCAATCTCAGTGCATACTTCAAAATTTATATTCTGAATTTTGCAGGTTAGTGAATGGCTTGAGAAATACTTGCATGCAGAAAGCATTTGCCATTATCTTGTTAATAGGCCCTTTGCTTTAAATCTACAAGGAATGCAAATAACTGATAATTCTGCACTCATTAAGGAAATCTCCAATGACTTACTTCAGTTAAATGTTCCAACAGGCATGTTTAGCACTTCCTTTGGAATTGGTAAAGTTCCAAAAGTCTGTAAATTAAAGTTCTGCAGAGTGCTATCAAATATGCATAATGGAGCCCTAGATGTAAATTAAGAAGATTTATATGGCTGCATTCTGCTTACGTTATTCAATAGCAATGCCTCACAGGTTTTTATGAAGCAAATAAAGTGTTCTTTTTCTTGAATTCCATTTTAAATGGTCACTATGGATTCATTCTTACATTACTTGGTTCACCCATTATGGAATGAATTGTCATTTTAAATCTATAATTCATCCTAAAGGTTTATCACACAACACAGTCAAATTACATGGTATTCCACGCATACCACTGCACAGAAGTTGTCTAAAGATATATGAATAACTCAAGCAGCTTCAAAGATAAATGCATGCCGTTTATATTAATAGCCTTTCCAAACATTATCCAGGAATTATGATGTGGCACTCCAGCAATTTCCTTGACTTTTCAGACTTAGAGATGCTGGTTTTGCCATATTAACTCTGAAATCTGAAGAATGTTATAAGTTTAATGAGAAATGTTAAGATCTGTTAAGAGGAATATGTGAATTTTATGTACATGCAGACAATTATCCACCATATATAATTAATTCTGTTGATGCAATAGGCATATATCCTCACTTTGGAAGCATGAGTCTGGCTTCTGGAAGACATCCATTGTTTCATATACTAGTTAAACAAAAAAATAGTATCTAAGCCTTGAGAACATACTCTGCAGATAGACTAAAACCACTTGAAAAGAATAACAGGGACAAATAGGTGAATTTGGCATTTCATTTAAAGTTCTTCTAAAAGCTTAGACTAAAAAGTACAGGAGACGGATGCCAAGGAGAATTAAGAATTAATGTTTAGATGAAAAAAAAGTTGTCTAGCAAGCTTAGAGCTACACATATCTTTTAAAGTTCGTGTTGGTATCCATCAGGAAGTAAATGCCATGTGAGAAAAGGACTGGGTCTTTTCTAATAAAAGTCAAAAATTAACTTTCATTGGCACAAATAAGAAATCAGCTTTCTTTTAGTATCTATTTTCACTATGTTTCAGGGCATGGATAGCATATTAGAAATAATTTTCTATTGAGTGTTTTAAACAAAAAGAGAAGTATAAAGCAGATAAAATAGATAAAAATTCACTATTATGCTTTAAGTGTCAACATACATATACTTTCCATTTAAGTTTTTGCTCTTATACAAAAAATATTGTCTCCTCACTTCATTGTAAATATTTTATTTTTCTGCTCCTATTTTAAAGGAAGGTTTTCATCAGTGTGACAAAAAGAGATGCCTCGGGGAAGCTTCACTCCAATCTATTATCATAAACCCTTCTTCAATCTACTCCATCTGAATGAAAATAGTAAGGTCATTATTCATTTCATGGTATAATGTTTATAATTAAAAAAAAAGAATAGTTGTCTTTCCTTACACAAAATCATTTATTTTAAATTAAAACTTACATGATTAATAAAATATGAGTAATACAGCTGAGGCTTTTTGTCGTGTACCTCCCTTGTTCTAGCAGCAGATTCCAATGTTGATATTTAGGCATCTGCTCCAGATCCGATGTCATAGGACTTTGCATCCTAAGAGCCACAATCATTTGTTCCAAGGGCTGGACTATATCAATCCAAAGATTCTGAGGACATTTGGTGGAAGAACCAGAAAAGAATTCACTCAGTTTTTTATAATTCATTAACTTGTAAGGAATTCCATAACCAATGGGAAAAAGAGAAATAGAGAGATAAGGATAGAGAAGTAGAAACAGGTAGAGAGAGAAAGAAAGACAGGCAAAGAACAAAGAAAAAAAAGATCATTGTTTATGATGGTTAATTTTATTCATCAACTTGGACTTGGTTGGGCTAGGGTGGCCAGATATTGGCTAAACACTCTTCTGAATGTTTCTGTGAAAGTGTTTTTTGTATATTAACATTTAAATCAGATTTTGAACATTCATAATGTGGGTGTACCTCATCCAATCAGTTGAAGACCTTAATAGAACAAGGACTGAGCAAGAAGGAATACGTAGAAGACCATTTGGACTTGAATTTCAACATTTCCCTGAGTCTTCACACATCCTGTTGGTTCTGTTTCTCTCCAGAACTTAATACATCATTATACTTTCTTTTTGGGGGTATCAATGCTTAAAGTTGTATCTATTTCTGATCTCAGTTAATTAAGTTCACTATACCTCCTTTTTGTTAAAATGATTTGGTTCAATTTTTTTTTTCACATTTATAGTAGAAGGAATCCCGACACAGTCTCTATACCTTTAAATAAATAGAGGAAAAGAAAAGGAGTAAATCTTTAACTGATAAATGCTAACAGATGTCTGTAAAATGTCAAAGTAAAATAATTTTACTCTCTGAGCTTTAGTTTTTTCATGTACAGAATGAATGCAATTATAAAGAGCTCTCTCGAGATGTAAAAAGAATATGTGTGGTAGTGGTTTTTAAACCATAAAATGTCATAAGATACAAGGTATTATGTAACCAATTTCAAGGGATTTTGCTTACTTTTTATTAAAAAAAGGATTTCAAATTATTATTTTATGCTTGTTTTAATTACCATAATTTATGTGGTAATTTTGTAGGAAAATATTTAGAAATATTATAGGAGATCTTAAAATAAAATAAATGGACTGTTGCATAATACTTGTAAACCTTTGTGGCATGTGATTAAGTTATTGGATTTTCATGAGAAAGTTAAGTCATGCAGACTGTAGGCTTTATTTTTATAGGTAGTATAATTTTCTTTTTCCTAAGGTGTGTTCCAGTATTGAATACCAACTTCCAGAGATTTTCTGCAGATAAATAAAGCCTGCATAGATTTATATAGCATATCATTATGCTTTATGAGATGGCTTTTCTGAGAAGTCTTCCAATTACAAAAATATGCTTAAGTGTATTAAACTCAATGTGTTTCAAATTTATATGACCAGAAATAAGTTTACTCACATGACATATTTCATCATTCTCTTGAAATAGTCTACATAAAACACAATTGGAAACCCATACCTAGTAGTAGGTCTATCTTCATACTAAACACTTGAATTGAATGGCAAATCTGGAACCAGAAAATTCTACACCATTACAGATTTCTGTAACAGTCTACAGATTAGATTCTGTCCTTTTTTAAAAAAAAATGGTTACTTATTTTGAGAAAGAAAGAGAGAGAGAGGAGGGAGGGGGCAGAGACAGAGGGAGAGAGAAAGAATCCCAAGCAGACTCTGCGCTGTCAACATAGAGCCCAATGCCAGGCTCGAACTCACTAACTGTGAAATGGTGACCTGAACTGAAATCAATTCTGCTCTTACATATCCAGTAACTCCTGTATTAAATGTAAACTCAAGGAATGAAAAAAAAAATGAAGGGATAGATACAGTTATTATTAATCCTAGGATTGCTATCTATGTTTGTGTTTGCCATTTGTGTGTGTGTGTGTGTGTGTGTGTGTGTGTGCGCCTGTGTGTTTTTGAGATGGACAGAGACATAAAAGGAAGAAAAAAATAATTAGGTATGTAAGTATATGTGCTCTTCTCCAGAAACCTGAGACATACTTGAGAAATGTCAGTGGGGCTCAGATTTTGGGGGAGAGATTAAATGTTTTCAGTTTAGAGTTTACAAAGTCAGAAAATTGATTAGAACATACCATCTTCTCCCAACCTATTTAAGACAATAAGAATAAAATCATAGGAAGCTCCAAAGCAAAAACCAACTCAGTTTATATTATATATAGAAAGATCTTCTCAAATTATTTATTACCATTTATGTTTATATCAAAAACTTTTTCAAATTTTTTTAATATTTAATATTTAATATAAAACATTTTCAAAAATGTTTAAATATCTTAAGATATACATGTGCTTGTATATGTGTGTATACTCATGGGACTTCCATAAATGTTTAGTTGAGACATGCTTTTAAATTTCATTTTATTTCTTGTTTTATATTTAAGAAAACAAGAAACTAAAGCAAGTTTAATTCACTTTTTGTTAACAATAACCTCAATAGTTGATATTGTTATTACATTATTTGTTCCATTCTTTATGTGATTTTACACACTAGCCAGTAGCATAAAGCATAAATATGCACACAAACTCACACACACACACACACACACACACACACACACACATTCAGCTTAAAAGGTCACCATGTTGACAATCATATTAATTTTTTTTTCCTGATGTGCAAGAGGCTCATTGGAGGTACCCTTACAAGAATAAAATAGGGAGGAAGAAGAATTGGGCAAAGACCACCTCAGATTGTGATGCCAGTCTGACAAGGTCTTAGTCGACAGTCATATTATTTAAATGTCATTACCTAGTCTTTGTCATTATGGTCAAGACAGGTAAGGTGAAAAGAGATTACCAAAAGAAATATTATCCTATTTACAGGTAAGAACTTCTAGAGATTATGCAAGACTATCTTCAACACAAATGCACAATTGATAATTTCAATATGCCAAAATAAAAATGATATATGGTTAGCATAGAAAATGTTCTTATTTGCTTCTTAAATTAGTTGTAGAATGAGAAACAGTCACCTTCCTAAGACTTGGTACTGAGTGAAAGGTAAGGGGAAGGAATTTCAGAGTGAAATATGTGAAGTGTCTAATTATTAAAACAAATTTTGGAATGCATTTCAAACGGAAAATTACAATCAGTAACCAAAAAACTCATGTTTGCAAATCAAATGTCGTTGTAGATGGGTAGGTGCTTTGTGAATTCAATTGCCCTGAAATTAAGATGGTGTTTCATTTGAATATTATGTTTAGGGTTAATGATACAGCAATGATAGCTGCTTCATAGACTAAAATGTCTCAGATGTGTGTATGTACATTTTTATTGAATGCATTCAAATAATTTGTCAGTACTTGTAAAAAAACAAACTGATACTTAGGCTTCAGTCCTTACTGTACCTCTTACTCTGTGTGGGACCTCTCACAAAATTATTAAATTGCCTAATTTTCAGCTGCCCGATAGGTAAAGAGGAGATTAAAAACTAACCTAAATTGTGGTTGAGTAATTTGGAGATGATATCATCCAAAAACATTGACTAATACCTGTTGGGTTACTTAGTAGTTACACAATAACCATTTTTTCAGTGAATGTCTGGACACATATTGGAACGTAAAGGACAAGTACTTTATAAAGCACATAGTGGAATAGACTAGAAAATCTGTGTTTTTTTTCTGGGAATCAGTTTTGGTTTTAATACTAATCAGTACTATTATCTTTTTTAAACTTCATTGTCTAATCTTTTGCTTTATTTGTGCTATTCCAGCCCAGACTTCTCTTTTTGATGCACTAGGAACACACCAAGCCTACTCCTGCCTCTGGCTTCCACTTTGATTCTTCCTTTTACTTAGACAAAGGTCCACAAACTTTCTTGTAAAATGCCACACTGTAATTTAGTTAATGGTTTTGTGGGCTATATGGTTTGTGCAGCATTTCTGTCCCTAAAACCAGCCAGGGGCAATATATAAATATATATATGTGTGTGTGTGTGTGTGTGTATATATATATACAGTTATATTCATAATTCATATATATATGTATACAGATATATATATATATATATATATATATATACCCTATTTACAGGTAAGAACTTCTAGAGATTATGCAAGACTATCTTCATACACACACACACACACACACACACACACAGTTATCAGAACACACTAACTGTTCTGATAAAAATTCATTCACAAAATAGGCTGGGGGCTGGGGGTGGGGTGTGGTTTATATCCTCTAGAGACCTTGATTTGTCAACCCCTGGCTTAGACCTCTCTTCTTTCCAATTACTTTTTTTAAAATGTTTATTTACTTTTTAGAGAGAGACAGACAAAGGGAGGGCAGAAAGAGAGGGAGACAGAGACTCTGAAGCAGGCTCTGTGTTCACAGCAGAAAGCCTGATGCAGGGCTCAAACCCGTGAACCATAAGTTCCTGACCTGAGCTGAGTCAGAGGCTCAACCAGCTGAGCCACCCAGCTGCACCGCTACTTTCCAATTTCTTCATGACTTGCTCCTTCACCTCCTTTAAGTCTTTGTTCAAATTCCACCTTCCTAAGTCTAACCAGAGCACTATATTTACAATTGCAAATGACTCTGTTCCTCACTAACACTAACATTTACCCTTCCCTAACTAAATTTCCTTCATAGCAATTATCACCTTCTAATAGACTATATGCTTTATTGATTTTGTTTTAAATTATCTGTATTCCACCTATTAGAATGTTCCATAAGGGCTAAGATTTTTTTTTCTGTTTCTATTCAATGCTGTATCTCTAATGTCAAGTATAGTACCTAATTCATAGTAGGTACTTAATGAATATACATCCCCCAGTTAACACTATATAGGGAATATATTGAGAACAGGTGGGAGAGAGGGGGTACAGGGTGGGTAGAGGGCAGTGACTGGTATGTGTAACTTGTAGGTTGCTGCAATCGAAATTGGGATATGTGCTAGTCTTTGCTTTAACTGCCAGATTTCAGTGATGCACACTACTATACTTTGAGTTGAGTTTTCTTATCTGTTGAATGATGGCAGCCAGTGAAAACTTGCAATTCATCCAGTATCAAGTATCTTAAACATCCTAACTCTCTTCCCTGCTGAGATGTCAGATCTTTCCTCAGAATCTTGTTGGACAAAGAGATCCATGCTCTAAGAAAGCAGTGCCTTTTCAAAGAATACCACAAGATGTCAAGAGCTGGGAAATGAAGGGAAAAAAGAGTCCTTTCTGGAAAACATCTCTGATGTCAGGACAAAGGCCACAGTGGCATACTCCTTTGCTCTTTTCTTCTGGTAATAATATCCCTTTACAGACCCCACCCTTTGGCATGGGTTAATATAATGTGGGAAAAAAATCTGGATTTGAGAGGTGTGATATAGAGTTTGAAAGTCTTTTGTTCTCTTGTTTAGAAGGTCAGTTTTGATGTAGACTGGCATCATCAAAGAAATACAATTTCTGAAGTTTCCTGTGACTGATAAACCACTATGATCCTCAACTCTGCTGGAATACCACATACAATAGAGGAATGTAATATTAACACATGACACATAGGATTTATTTGTAGACAGTTGGGGTGATTGTCAGTTCTGTTTTTTAGTAAGCCACCTGACAAATATTTTTTTTTCCTCAGAGTAATGAAAATAAGCTCACATTAATTATGACTAGTATATGCTCAAAGTGGAAAATCTCTTGTAGATATTAAACTACTGCTTCGTTTTATGAAGAAATAACAGCTTTGTAATATTTAAAAAAACATTATTATTTGAGTCAAAATTCATACATAATGTGCCATTTGTTAAAGTCTAAATATGGTATTATGTCTTGAAAGAAAGTACAGGATTCAAAACAAACTGCACATTAATTCTAGCAGCAAAGATTAAAATAATGAAAGTGAGAAGAATTGCATACTTAAGAAATGCATTATTTAGGTTGTTTTATTTACAAAAGAAGGATAAAGTAAAGACTGATTTACTTGACATCAAAGATCCTGTCCAACCCTATTATTTCATACAGTAATCCAACACTATGATTTTTGAGCTTTTATTTTAATTGTTCAACTAAAACACAAATATCAGTCATCCTTATTTTTTTCACACAATTCTATCTTAAAGGATAAAACAAAGCTTATTTTTTTTACTGACTAAACTCAGAACACATTAACATTCCAGATACCCAAGTATTTTTTTTTACATTTTATTTATTTTTGAGAGAGAGAGAGAGACAGACAGGCAGAGCACAAGTGGGGGAAAGGCAGAGAGAGAGGGAGACACAGAATCCGAAGCAGGCTCCAGGCTCTGAGCTGTCAGCACAGAGCCCGACGTGGGGCTCGAACTCACAAACCGTGAGATCATGACTTGAGCCGAAGTCAGACACTTAACTGACTGAGCCATCAAGGCGCCCCATATACCCAAGTATTAATGAGAGCTATAGTGTAACAGAAAATGAAAATTGTGGCTCAAATAGATAGATTATAAACATAATTTTAAGTCAAAACCTACCAGAAGACACAATGACAATGTCCATACAAATCAACAGAACTGAACTATAAATATCAGGACTTATCCAGAATCTAAAGCCCACTTATCTAGCTGATAGGTGGAACTTTCCTCATTCATTCATATGTTGAACATATAAATCAATCTTGCCTTCTGACATATGCTCACTAGAATAATCTGTCAAATCTCATCCATGGTGTTTATTTTAGCTCTTAGAAAGAAAAAAAAATAAACACATTTAAAATTCCTTCTTGGAGCACTTGAGCGGCTCATTTGGTTAAGCTTTAGACTCTCAATTTTGTCTCAGGTCATCATCTCATGGTTCGTGAGTTCGAGCCCGGCATGGGCTCTGCACTAACAGCATGGAACCTGCTTGGGATTCTGTCTCTCCCTCTCTCTCTCTGTCCCTCCCCAACTTGTGTTCACATTCCCCTTCTCAAAATAAACAAATAGACATTTAAAAATAAATATATAAAATAAAATTTCTTTTCTATTATGTCTTGTTTGTGGCTGGTGTCTACTGATACTGATTAAAGATTATACGCCATTACATTTTTAGTAGTATGCACATGACAACACACACACACACACACACACACACACACACACATGCACGTGCGCGCACATGTACACACATTCAGAAAACTCTGAAGTATTTAGAAAAAAATTCAAATGTGTGAAGTCTGTGACTATAAATTGTTCTAGGCAGAGATCTTTTGTCACAAGTTTGATACAACCAAATGCATATAATCCCAAGTAAAGAATATATTTCTTTTTTAGAATTGTATGATGTTACTAAGAGCATGTTCTGGCATATCACTTCAAGTGAGTTCTAATATTCATATTGGTTCATCTGAAGGGCAGAATTGGAATTGACTTTCTGTTAGAAGTGATAATAATCTAACATTTTTATAAGGACAGATCTAACTAAAACAAATTGAAATTGAAATTTTAACTGGCAAGGGATTTTCACATTGTCACATTAAGAATTTATTCAATTTAAGTTAGTGCTAGATTTGTATTTTTCTCCTTTATTTTGAGGATGTGCATTTTCTTAAGGATAATTCTGTACTTCATGATAATAATAATATAATATTTTAATTTCATTGGCACTGGTAAATACTGTGATTAGCTAGATTCAGTTTGGATTCTGCTGTTATAGTGCACATTTACTCAATAATAACCAGTGAATTTCACTTTTTGGATTTAAATTTCAGTCATGATTATGTATCTATTTGGAGGAAGAAAGAATTGTTTAAGTGGCCATGCAGAAAGTATTTCAATGAAAAATGTATACATTTGCTATGACTCATTGACCTCTTTCCAATAAATTCAAGTTAATTTGAAATATTCCTTTTTGTGTGTCATGGGAAATTTGAATTGCAAAAAGCTATTATAAAACATGTCTGAAAACTTAATATGCAGTTTATCTGTCATAGAAAAAGAACACTACTCAATAACAAAATGATTTGCAAGTTTGCGTTATATTTGGGAATACTTTCATTAATATAAAGACAAGCTGTTAGAATATACCCAGTGTCCCTCTCTTAAGTGCTAAATGCCTGACAAAGTTTAACAAATTTTAGCTATCGAATAAATGAATTCTTGTCCAATAGACCTAGAGAATTAAATAAGAGAATGGAAAGTAATAATATGAAAACTATATACAAAAGATTTACTTACCTTATCTGTGTCCTTTTTCTCAAAGACTAACTTACTGGGTATGAAAATAAAAATTAAACTATTTACTCTGGCTTGACATAGATGAAAAAAGATTATAGAGGACTTTTTCCTTTCTTCAGAGATGAAAAAAGAAGCCACCAACCATGGTGCAAGGCATTTCCAAGATATGTAGCTCTCAAAAGCCTTCTTTCTAGAATATGTATAGCATTCTTATAAATCAATGAGATAGATAAATGAATAGAAAAATGGGCAAAAATCATACAGTAACTTTATTAAAAAAGCTTTCTAAATGAGGGATAAACATAGGTAAAGGTATTAAACATCATTACTGGGGCACCTGGGTGGATCAGTTGGTTGAGCATCCAACTTTGGCTCAGGCCATGATCTCGCCGTTCGTGAGTTTGAGCCCCAGGGCAGGCTCTGTGCTGACAGTCAGAGCCTGGAGATTGCTTCAGATGCTGTGTCTCCCTCTCTCTCTCGGCCCCTGCCTCCACTCTTTCTCTCTCTCCAAAAAACATAAACATTAAAAAATTGAAAAACACATTATTATTGTATATATATGCACTTTTATGGTATGTGCAAAAGCTGTCTCCTTAATTCTAATTTAGCCCTATTCTTTTCTCATTTATTGCCCTTCTATTTCCTCCATGTTTATACAAGCTGAGATGCTTCAGCTATGCTAATTTCATAAGACCAGGTGTGTCTTTCATTTAGGGTATGTGACCTGAAGTATAAAACTTTCCAAGGAGCACAGGGCGTGGGTTGTTTATGGTGATGAATTTTCAGATTATAGATTCCAAGTTATGCTCCATTTAAAATGCACATGACTGGGAATATGGATGTAGTTAAGGAATACTGCAAAATCTCTTTTCCCACCTCACCTTTCACTACCTTCACACCACACTATGTAGAAGAAAGATCTATATCTCTCAATTAAATGAAATTTACTGTGATGTGTTGCCCTGTTGTCTTAATGCCCCATACAAAGAAGCAATTTAAAAGTACAATAGGAATGTTAACAAAGACTCCTTTAATCAAAAAATATGTAAAATCTGAAGGGTTTTACATCGTTTCCATTTCTAAAGACCACACCTCATCTTAAAATCAAGCTATATTGGTCCATAAATAAGAATTACTACCTAGATGTCAAATCCATGAACTTCTATTCCTAGAATTAGAATTCAGAGGTAAAATGTGTGTCATAAAGATGAATATTAAAATTTTTGTTTACATTTAAAAATAAATAAATAAGTAAATAAATAATGGGGCGCCTGGGTGGCTCAGTCAGTTGAGGCTCAGGTGAACTGAGTCAGTTGGCTCAGGTCATGATCTCACGGTTGTGGGTTCGGGCCCCACTTCGGCCTCTGTGCTGACAGCTCAGAGCCTGGAGCCTGCTTTGGACTCTGTGTCTCTCACTCTCTCTGCCCCTCCCCCACTCATGCTCTGTCTCTCTCTGTCTCAAAAATAAATACATATCAAGTAAATAAATAAATAAATAAAATTTTTGTTTAAAAATAATGAAATCAATATTTTCTAATGGAAAGTAAGGTAGATTTTTTGCTTGTTTGCTCTATTTACAAGTATATTTTATGCAGAAATATCAATGA
Organism: Lynx rufus; assembly: GCF_022079265.1. Taxonomy (NCBI): domain Eukaryota; kingdom Metazoa; phylum Chordata; class Mammalia; order Carnivora; family Felidae; genus Lynx; species Lynx rufus. Next base: position 26,008,873 of record NW_025814845.1, on the reverse strand, counting down.
ATTGAATAAGCTAAATGCAAACACAATATTTTAAATAAATTATGTTGAAATTATGCAAGAAGATAAAGTCATTTTAGCAAAAACATCTGTATTGACAATAGAGTATTTAAAATAATATTTTTATTTTCATACCATTTTTTAATTTAAACAGATGTCTCTAATTTAAAGGATAACTAGTCTAATAATCAATCATAAGACAAAGTTTTACTACATCTCTTCTTACATATGCTGTCAAAACATGAGAAAGTAAATTACTTAGAACCAATGACTCAATAATAAAATATTACAAAAATTTTAACGTATTTATTTTTGAGAGAGAGAAAAGAGAGAGAGAAGAAAGAAAGAAAGAAAGAAAGAAAGAAAGAAAGAAAGAAAAAGAAAGAAAGAAAGAGGAGAAAGGGTAGAGGGAGAGGCAGACACAGAATCAGAAGCAAGCTCCCAGCTCTGAGCGATCAGCACAGAGCCTGATGAAGGAAGGGCTTAAACTCACCAACCAGGAGATCATGACCTGAGCTGAAGTTGTATGCTTAACCGACTGAGCCACCCAGGCATCCCAATAATGAAATATTTTAAAACTTAATACACAATTTGGGGTTTCAAAAATTTTTTTAAAAGACTACTAGAATATTTTATATTTGACATGATTTTGTTGCATGTAACAGAAAGATTTAAGAGAATTCAAGTGATAAACACCACAACAAGACACTTTAATTCCAATCTACGTAATTATGTGAACAAGATTACTTAGTGTTTGTATCTACAAATTAACGAATATAACTGATGACTAAAACTTTTCTTGTTGTAGTAATATTATTCATTCACATCTATGAGATAAAGAAGAGTAAATATAATGCTCTTGTTTCTCTGATTATTTAATTTATTCAAAAATATTTTCTTTGATAGTTAAATATCAAAATTCCTTCATTGTAATCAGTTTATCAATTGTGCACTGTAAACGTACACTAAAATAATTACACTTTGAAGGATAGAAACTGTAATACAATTTTTCTTGTGTACTTCTTCATGGATGATGATGGAAACAAAATGTTATGGAATGTAGATTCCACTGCATGCTTTTAAATATATCATAGATATATACACAAGATATATACACAAGATGTCAATATTTGGCTCTCAATGCTAGCATAGCTGAGTAAATGTCTACTGGATCCAAACTTCACATATATAACGACTATAAATTCCTGAGAAAATCAAAAAATTGAACAACCCTATGGCACTTTAGAGTGACACAATGTAGACAGATTCTGGAGGTGAACTAAAACTTGGAAGAAAGAAAAATATAAACAATACAGAAAATTCATAAAGCAAAATGTGGACTCTGAAAAGATTAAAATAAACACACAACAACAACAACAACAAACAAAACCTTTAGGCAGAAGGCTAGAAAAAAAGAGTATGGAATTTTAATATCAGGAATTCAAGAGATGTGCATGAAAAATGTATTTTGTGGGTCTTATAGATATTAGGATAATCAATTTCTATGATGAACCACTTTATTCTAACAAATTCAACAACTTATATGACATACCCATTAACAAATACAATATAGTAAAAATGACAGAAGGAAATAGAAAATATAGCATGATATCTACTATAAAAACATCAAAAATATTTAAAACTTTCCATCAAATAAAACCCAGGCACAGAGTGGTTTCACTGGTGAATTCTATTTAATACTCAAGAAATAAATAACAAAATGATGAAACTTTTATACAATCTGTGTTGGGAAATAAAGAACACTTTCCAACTTTTGCCTGACTCCAGTGCATACTTAATACCAAATCTTGAAGATGGTATTCTATTAAAAACAAACAAATAACAACAACAACAACAACAACAAAACAAAACAAAAGTGAAGCAAGAAGGAAGATAGATGATACCTGTAGCATACAGTAAATTTATTTCTGACAAATATGCCACAACAACCCAGTGAGGAAAGGGTTGTATTTTCAATAAATGGTGCTGGCTTACGTGGATATCCAGATGGAAAAACATCTGTGCCCCATATCACATCATAAACAAAAAATTAATTTTAAATGGATCATAAACCTCATTTAAACTCTATAGATTTTTAAAAAATATTTTAATATTTATTTTATTTTTGAGACAGAGACAGAGCATGAGCAGGGGAGGAGCAGAGAGAGAGGCAGACACAGAATCTGAAGCAGGCTCCAGGCTCTGAGCTGTCAGCACAGAGCCTGATGCAGGCTCCAAACCACCAACTGTAAAATCATTACCTGAACCACCTGACCCAAAGTTGAACACTTAATGGACTGAGCCACCCAGGCTCCCCTAAACTATATAGATTTTAATATAGATGAACATTTCCATGATTTGGGGATAGCAAAAGATTTTTTTAGGTCATAAAAAGCAAAATCCATAAAAGAAAATTACAAATTAGCCTTTTACATATCTTATAAATGCATATATATTATGACACATATATTATTATAAAATAGGCAAATACTTTGAACACACATATCACAAAGGAGATAGACAACACTCTATTGAGCACATTAAAAACACTGAACATTATTAGTCATGAGAAATTACAATTAAAAGTCTAATGAGATATGACTACAAACCCATACCTAAAATTTCGAAGTGCTACAACTCCAAACAAAATTGGCAAAGTTTTGGAGCATCTGAAATGCTGGAGAGATGTAAAATGTCTGGAAATTTCTTACTAAATTAAACTTACACATATCTCACGACGCCATACTTCCACTTTTAGGTATTTACTCAAAGGAAGTGAAATTAAATTTCACTAAATGATTCGTAAAAGAATGTTCATAGAATCTCTGCACATAACACACAGTTGCAGGACAACCAAACTATCCATCAAAGGAATGACTAAACAGAGTGCGGTACAGTGTTATAATGGAATACTACCAGCAATAAAAAGGAAGGAATTCTAAATATATGAAACAATAGCGATGAATCTCAAACATTATTCTGTGTCAAAGAAGCACTCCAGAAAATAATTCAACTGTACAACCACTGTATAGTTATCTTTATATGTAATTTGAGAACCGGCACATTTAAGAAACAGAGGAAAACAACCTGAAGAATGGTTGTCTCTGGGGAATAAGAGCAGGTTGACCGGAAAGGGTATCAGGCACCTTTCTGCAGTGACAGTAATGTTATTTATTTTGATAAGTGTTTGGATATCCAAAGAGTTAAGAATACTCATTTGTCAAAATAACGGAAAATGCATTTCTGATTTATGCATTTCATTGTATATAAATTTTAGAGTAAAATTGTGAATAAATATCCATCTCCAGGTAATGATATTATGCTTAAATTACTTAGGGAGAATTATACTGTTTTCTGCCAATTTCCTAGAAATGTATAAAGCATTCTGTGGATTAATGGGTGGATCAAGGAATGGATAGATATAATGTAAGCATAGCAAAATATTAGTAGTTGAACCTAGTTGGAAGGCAAATAATGTTTAGAATAAAATTCTGTTAACTTTTATGTATGTTTGAAAAATGTCATTATTTAAAATATGCTAGAAAATACTCTTTACAAATATTTACGTATGACGAAAAATATTAGACGTCACCTTAAAATCTATATTTTCTATAATACTTACAAAATGTGTTGAGGCGCCTGGGTAGCTCTGTCAGTTGAGCGTCTGACTTTGGCTCAGGTCATGATCTCACAGTTCTGAGTTTGAGCCCCACATCGCGCTCTCTGCTGTCAGCAGCGCTGAGTCGGCTTCAGATCATCTGTCTCCCTCTCTATGCCCCTTCCCCCTTCAAAAATAAATAAACTTAAAAAAAATAAAATGTGTAAGTAAAAGTGTCTGAAATCTAATGAAATTGGCTACAACATGATGATATTATTAGAAGGTGTTTTTTCATAGGATACCACTTTAATTCGCAGATAAGAACTACATGCAGATAATCACTTACTAATTGTTTTTAAAACTAACAAGGGAAGGAAGGTCATATACTAAAATTGCCATCATTTCAATTTAATTTATATGAAGTACTTGACAAGAAATCCAAAATTATAATACATGTATATTAATAATTCACATTTTTCTTAGTGAACCGAGTAGGAGTAGATTTTGCCATTGTACTATTTATACAAGTTCTATTGTTTAAACACTAAGCATTTTCTTCCCTTGCTAAAAAAAATACTACTTATTTTATTGTATAAAATGATTCTGAGTTAGGGCACAAGATTTAACATTTTTCTGTTTTTTTCTCTTTTATTTTATTTTTTTCTAATTAATTGGCTAATGTAAAAGACATCTCAAAAATGTAATGTATAGCTGAGTAGCTGTTTGTGTCTTTGACGTATCTAAGGCTTGGTAACAATTTTATGGTTCTTTGACCAGGGTACTGCTGTGTCCATGATGATCATTAAATGTTCCTTTGTTCTTCAAATATTTCCAAAAATAACTATTCATATTACATGATTCTCTCAGTGTATTTCCAGAGTTATGCCACCAAGGAAGATTTTATTTCTCTGATCAAAAGCCCTAGCAGAATCTTTCAATGAATGGAGAAACGTGATTATGATTTTTAGTTTGTTTATTTTCTTTCCCATTTTGTCACACTTTACAACTGAGTTGTGGATTAAAGAATTCAGACATATTCTTCTAAGTTTTGGAGTAATCAAATTTACCCCTAGTATTTGTTTTGACTATGTAACAGAGATGGGAGGTCTGAGCCTTGTGTAACACTATGTTTGTCCTTGTATGATGGTGTTGGCACACACATGTGTATGGACTTTAGAATACATTAGTATCTCCCATGTTTTTCATCTTATCAATATTTTAGCCAAATTTTTACTTTACCTATCACCATTGTGCTTATCATGTATTCAAAAAATTGGAAATAAAATACAGCATGTTTTAAATAAGCAATTTTTCCCAAAATGTTGACAATGTTGAGTAAGAAGTATGTGCATACATTACCACTGGAAAGAAAAATTGGTACAATATTACCAACAAGAATAAATGATTTTTAGTGTATATCATACAAGTTTTTATGCCCTTCAGCTCAGCAATTTCACTTTTGATAACCTATCAAAAACAAAATCTAAATTCCTGAGAGAAAAATACACAGATGTATATGTTTATAAAATAATGTTTTATATATAGTGTCCTATTTTATTTTGATTATTTATGTTTATTGAACCAGAGTTGACCTACAATGTTATATTGGTTTCAGGTGTACAACATAGTGATTTGAAGAGAGAGAAAGAATCCCTAGCAGGCTATGTGCTGTCAACAGAGCCCAATGTGGGGCTCCATCCCACAAACCATGAGATGGTGACCTGAGCTAAGATCAAAATTTGAATGCTTAACCAACTGAGCCATCCAGGTGCCCCAAGATTTAAAAAAAAAAAAAAAATTTTAACGTTTATTTATTTTTGAGACAGAGAGAGACAGAGCATGAATGGGGGAGGGGCAGAGAGAGAGGGAGACACAGAATCAGAAGCAGGCTCCAGGCTCTGAGCCATCAGCCCAGAGCCTGACGCGGGGCTCGAACTCACGGACCGTGAGATCGTGACCTGAGCTGAAGTCGGACGCTTAACCGACTGAGCCACCCAGGCACCCAATCAAGATTTTTTTTTAAATCAACATCTAGAAAGCTTGAAGTAATGGAATGGTAGTACTAAAAGCAGAAATTAACGAAGTTTAAAGTGGAGACATTTAGAGTCATAATTAATCCCAATTACCTTTAAACTCAAATTTAAAACTAAGATGATGGGGCACTTGGGTGGCAAGCAGTTAAGGGTCTGATTTCTGATCTGGGCTCAGGTCATGATCTCAAGGTTTGTGAGTTTGAGCCCCACATCAAGCTCTGTGCTGCTGGTGGGGAGCCTGCTTGGGATTCTGTCTCTCCTTCTCTCTACCCACACCCTACATGTGTGCTCTCTCTCTCTCTCTCTTTCTCTCAGAATACATAAATACACTTTAAAAAAGTAACAAAAACTAAGATGAAGCTCAAACACACAAAACTGTACCTGATAAAATAATTGCTGTATCTGTAATATATAATTATAGTATATTATATTATAAATCATATAATTTACTTGTATATAATATATATATATAATATATACATACATTATATATCCATATTATATCGAATTATCTAATTATATGTATAAATCTCAAGATGAGAAAAAGTATATATCTTTCTCCATATAGATAGATATAGATACGTCTCATATATGAAAAACTATGACATTATGCACATTTGTATCCCAACAAATTTTAAAAATGTTAATAACATGAAGTGCTTTTCAGAGATATAAAGTACTGAAAAAAGTATAAAACAGAAAACAATAAAAAAGTGTTTTGAAAATGCTCCAAAATAGATTATATACTAACTATTATTTATTTAAAGATATGTTTATTCAAACTCTCAGGGATCAGATAATTTCCATGTAAGTGAATCTGTGCATAGTGAATTTCTACATGGAAAACAATACAGTTGATTTTTGTGAAAAATAGTATAATGCTTGAAGAAAAATAGAATAAAAACAATACAATAAAGAAATATAAAGTCATTATTTATTAAATTCCAACACAAGTATCCTAAGTAAATCTTAGGATGTAAACATAAATAACATCTCATATATAGTCTATCATAATTCAGTAACACAAAAATAATGAAGTATTAGACTATTTATTAATATGTAAAATAATTAGTTGTTATCCATGGATATTAACAAGTGCATTTGTTTAGTTCTAGAAATATTTGAAGATTATTTTCCAAAAAAGTTTAAAATCATATAATACTAAATCAAAATTCATAGATCATTAAAAGTAGAGTCATAGGTATAAAAAATCAAACTAAGACTCTACTAAAACTATTATATTTTGGAAGTTTCTAAATAAAATTTAAAGCAGAAAACATACAAATCCTTAGCCTTTGGAAAGGCAAAATCCTTAGTAATAAGTAATAGTTTTGTAAATAATGGCACACTTGGAAAATTAAAAAAATCTAAAAGGGGTAAAAAAGGCATGTGAGACCAGAGGAGGCATATGATAGATAAAGAACACAAGTGTGATAAATGTCATGAAGCATGAATGGACGTACCATGTTTCCAAAACAGGAGAAGTGCTAGTCTCATGATATGTGAATGTTACATACTATTGACATGATTTATTACTGCTAATATTAGCTTTGATCATCTGGCTGAGGTCATTTATTAGGTTTCTCCACTATTTTTCTCAATTCCATACGGCATTCTTTGAAAGTAAGTCAATGTGTATTCCAATTTAAAGGAGTGGGGAGTTAATGCTTTACCTCTCTAAGGGTGTAGTATCCATGTAATTTATTTGGAATTCTTTTGCATTGGAAATTAATCCCTCCTCCCCATTTTATGTGAATTCAATCATTTATTTATGTAAATATAGGCACATGGATATTTATTTTATATTTTGGGTTATAATTGGATACTATTTTTATATGGCCTAAATTAGTCCAAGTTTTGTCATTAAGAGCTCTTTCACTTGACTCATGTCACTTTGACATACCTTTCTCATGTTTTTTTGTTTGTTTTGTTTCGTTTTTTAAACAAGTTCTTATTTTCTGACACTATCAGATGCTCCAGGCCTGTCTTGTTTACGTTCTAACTCCTAGTCTGAGACAATTGTTAAAGAACTCTGTGTTTGTTTGTTTGTTTGTTTGTTTTCCTTAAAAATGGTATGAAAGCCAACAGCTGGACACTAAGGTGTATTTGTTGTTAGTGAGGAGTAATTGTGTCTAGGCCCTCTGAGGAGACAAAGCTATATATTTACTTATATTCTCTGAATTCTTATATATATTTAAAAATGTTATATTCTCTTAAAATTAACTCTCAATGGTAGCATTTTGGGAGATTAATTTTTTTAGTACAAAATTAAGAAGGCAAACACACAGTCAGGTTAAAATATTTGCTGTTTATTTTTGTCCTTACATTGTAAATTAATTTTTACTTTCTTAACTTATTTGTGTTTCATGGTGACTGCATTGTTCACCTATGAGGTTTGGTCTTTAGCATTAATTTTTTTGCCCATTTTTAGTATTTAACCATACACTTACTTAAATTGTTCCTTAGTTGTTTGTATTTATAACAAAACTGCATCGTGTATATTATAAGCACCATGAAGATGTAGCCTACCTTATATTAAGTTTCATCCTCCAGCACATACAACATTGAACTTAGAGAGTAAGTTTTTACTGAGTGCTCCTCTTTGACTTTTGACAAATAAGAATCCATCTAAAGTATCACTTTTTTTTTTTTAATCTGGAGCTGTCTCATATGCATATATATGTATAAATAGATTCTATCACTTCTATAACTGACAACAAATATTTAAATATGTTATATTTAAATACATATACATATTACATATAACAAAATATACATATATTTATATATTATATACATATATTTATATGCACACATATACATAATATATATAATATATAATATATAAATACATAATAAATAATACATATACATATACATAATATATACATAAACATACCTATATTTATATATTATATTTTAAATACGTATACATATTACATATAACAAAATCAGAATTTCAGGAAATTTGAATTAATTGGATGTGATTTTTCTATGTCTGTGTTACAGAGAGGTAATAGCCATTTGAAAGCCAGAAATAATTCAGGTATCATATTTAGATAAACGTGTGGTATTTTTTTTAAATGTTTATTTATTTTTGAGAGAAAGCAAGACAGAGCACAAGTGGGGGAGGGGCAGAAAGAGAGGGAGACACAGAATCCGAAGCAGGCTCCAGGCTCTGAGTTGTCAACAAAGAGCCTGACGCAGGGCTTGAACTCACCAACTGGGAGATGGTGACCTGAGCTGAAGTCAGACACTTCATGGACTGAGCCACCCAGGTGCCCAGATGTGGGTTATTTTGAATCCCTAATGCCTAGAACTGAGCTTGGTCCTTAGTAGCATTTTAATGAATACTTGACATCTGACAAGTAGCTTCCTGCCATAATCCATTGTATCCAGGCCCTTGGCACATCATCATTCTGACCGATGCCAACACATAAAACTATTTTCACATTTTTTGTATTGAGTTTCAGTAGTCGTGGTTCTAGTAAGATTTGCTCATGGCCTTCGGGAAATAGCTGACACTGATGAACGATCCTACTCAAACTTACATCCGCCAAACAGCACAAAACTTGCTCTGTGTTTTAGGCAAGATGGGCAATCCTGAGAAACATAAGCAGCCTCAGGGGTACCGAGAAAAATATTGTGACTCTATTGTCTACATGACTCCCTTCATGAGACCAATTTGCCTTCTCTTAAAGCCTATGCATTTCATTCTGCCAAAGAAAATAGCCCACACTTACTACTCAAAAGCCTATGGATATTTTCACAATCTCAAAGCATTATTGAATGTTTTTATATCTGGATTTGGATTGCCAAGCAAACTATGTAAAAATCAATTCATTATACAGATTAGACTCTTTTTCATTGAGCATCTTTTTTTTCAGATGGATGAATGGTTCAAGACCTCTACATGTGACCCTTCTAAGACAATGAAATGAAACACTCTTTAAAGCAAATTTGATCTTTTTCTTTGAAATTTAAAGTTTCTAATATAATAAATCAAACACAAAATGTGGTATAAAGATGGTCTGGATGGAGTCAAAATAGCTGCCACTTGATTGTCAACTCCCTCCTATTCTCGTAGACAAATTCCATTTCAGTAAGAAAATGTTAGTGAGTTAACTGTGTGAAATACACAATTGTACAGTTGTCCTCCCATAGACACTTTTCAAGATTGTGATGCAAAAGTTAGAGTCCAAGGATAACAATAAATATCCCTCACTACCTTTCAAAAATATTGGGACAATGTGAGTAGTAGTAATTTCTTCAAATATTATTTTGTTGAAATATTGTTTATTTGGATATGAATTATTACCTTTCCTTGCCATGACTTTCCATTAAGATTATAAATGCCTTGAAGGCCACAAAGCCCTCCATTATCTAACACATGTGTAACATTTCAAACTCATTTTCTATTATTGTCCACCTTACATCTTTCTGTCCACACTGGCTTTCTTGCTGTGCATGATGTATGCTAAACACGTAACCATTGTTAAAGCTTTTGTACTTGTATCTCACTTGGCTTACACTGTTATTTTTTTTTTCTCAAATAGCCACATACATAAATTTATAGTATTTCCTATCAATTGAAGAGGCACTCAAATATTTTCCCAACTGTGAGGTCTTCTCTGACAACCCTATATATATTAGCCATCTTTTATTGTGATGATTCTATTACCATTCTTAATTTTCATTCATAGTATTTATAATCTGAGATTTCGAGTTTATATTTATTTGTAGTTATTGCCTATTTCTCACTCTAGATTGTAAATTTTATGAAAGCAAGAAGATTGCTTGATTTGGTATTGTATATAGTTTATCAAACCCTGATAACCCCAGGGTAGAATGATCATCTACATTTACGGGAATTGTGCCATGGCAAGTGCATTGTACGTACTATTCTAAATGGGAACCCCCTGAGTTGTGTTGTGCACAAATTACATTGTGTACATGTCTATCTTAACTGCGTCCCTGAAATCTATAAAACTGATTGGTGTAAGAGAAGCTCCATGAATATTCTTGGATGGTTATTTTGTAAGCTCAGAAGGCCTTTATTGAAACACTTGTCCTCAGTGCCTTGAGAGTCTTCAGTCATCTGGTTTATTCTCAACCAGTTTTAGCTACTCCTGGAGCATGGAGCTGTTAGAACATTTACCAATTTAAGGTTCCAAAGGTACTTTGTGTCTCTTAAGGTATACTAATTGCTAGAAAGATAAAACCAAACATGAATAGAGCTCAAAAGCAAGAGATATTTTTTTCTTGCTCACCTGCCAATCTAACGTAGATTCTCCTAATTGGTGGATGCCTCTCTTCCATGTTAGAACATGCAGGCTTTTTCGCTCTTGTGGCACCTGCACCCTCAGAATCGCATTGTCGCTTATATCCAGATGTTAGAAGGGGGAAGTACACCTATGCTTCAAGAATCTTTTACCACAAGTGGTGCAACAATTCTACACACTTTTCAGTAACAAACTACTCCCATGATTGCAGTAAAGTATGAAGACACTGGGGAGTTTAGTAGGCAGCGCTGCAGCCACATTCCAGCTACAACTGTGTGGCCCCAAGGGGAGAAAGGGATTTGATGAAACCCGGCACGTGAAATATCTGTGCAAACACTTATCTCCATAGATACAGAACACTCGCTCCACACCCACGACAAGGTCAGAGGCGAGCAAAGGCAGGAGGAGACTATTGTCCAGACAGCCTGAGACACTCCACCACATTCTTTTAAGATAATAAGTAAAATTGGGGCGCCTGGGTGGCGCAGTCGGTTAAGCGTCCGACTTCAGCCAGGTCACGATCTCGCGGTCCGGGAGTTCGAGCCCCGCGTCGGGCTCTGGCCTGATGGCTCAGAGCCTGGAGCCTGTTTCCGATTCTGTGTCTCCCTCTCTCTCTGCCCCTCGCCCGTTCATGCTCTGTCTCTCTCTGTCCCAAAAATAAATAAACGTGGAAAAAAAAAAAGATAATAAGTAAAATAATAAGTATTCTTAAAGGACCAAACCATGCTACTGGCTTCTCTGTGTATAGAGTAAGTGTGTTAGCAAAGTCAAAGGATGTGGTTTTGTTTTTTAATGAAAAAAGAAAGGAATGGCTAACAAGAAGGAAGAACCTTAATAAAGGTCAGAACTTTAGTGCAGTTAGCCCGAGAAATATGTTGAGGTCTTGAAGGGAGTGAATTTTACTAGGTTTTATTATAATTTCGGCAATTTTGTCTGAAAAGAAAAATTAACTATGTTAAACTTTTGACAGTGTTTGCTTAGTTCTAACAGATTTGTCTACAATATTTTATAAAGAACCTGTAAATCTTTGTTGACAAGCATTATAATGAGTAATGTATATCTAGAATATGTTTATCCCTCAGAATGACAAATAAGTCTTGGACAATTCATTTGTCCTTAGCAAGAGTTAATAAATTATTATTCTGTATCTTCTGTGTCATTTGCTCAGATAAAAGAGATTCCACATTTTAACAGAATGATACTGTAGTTGAGTGTCTTATGCTCTTGATTCTCTTTACATAATAAACAAAAAAGTAACACCTTCTAAAAATGTTAAGTACCCAACAGGTGCATTATATTCTTCTATGTATTATTTTTTTAATTTTTTAATGTTTAATACGTTTGAAAGAGAGAGACAGAGCATGAGCTGGGGAGGGGCAAAGAGAGAGGGAGACACAGAATCCAAAGCAGACTCCAGACTCTGAGATGCCAGCCCAGAGTCTGATATCAGGCTTAAATTCATGAGCTGTGAGATCATGACCTGAGCCGAAGTCGGACACTTAACTGACTGAGCCACCCAGGTGCCCCACATTCTTCTATGTATATTTTTAAATATTGCTTTGTCACTTTGATTACAGAATAGCAAAGCTTCATGAACCAATTGTTTTCGGAAAACTGGTGCCCTTTTAATCAAATGACAAGCATCTCTAAGAATTTAAACCTCCAAAGATCAAATCTGAAAAACAGAATAAATGATTTCTAAGAAGTTTTAAACCTCAACTCTCTTTGGTGTTTCCCAGAAGTTCCCTGGAAAATCACATTTTGTTTTCTTTTTATTTATATAAAAGGAATTCCAAAAACATAAAGACTGCTTAACATTATCTTTAATTCTGTCTAAACTGTTCCAAAATGTATCATGATATCACTAACTCAGAAAATTATTTAATTAAAAAATTCAATATATATTGGTAAATTGGTAGTGTTAGCTCTTCTCACTAATTGCATTATTTATATTCTCTAAAGAGAAATATTTGGAAGAAAAAAATTTTTCTCTAGGATGTGACAAAATGAGACACTTGGGAATGAATATTCCAAGTGACAAATTATTTTAAACAAATAAGATATCATTTCATTATATAAATCCATGCACGAAGGCCTCATATTTTTATTTTTTTTAATTTTTTAAAATTAAGTTTATTTTTGATAGAGACAGAGTGCAAGCATGAGCTGGGGAGGGGAGAGAGAGGGAGAGACACAGAATCCAAAGCAGGCTCCAGGCTCCAAGCTATCAGCACAGAGCCTGACACAGGGCGGGAACACACGAACCATGAGATCATGACCTGGGCGAAAGTTGGACGCTTAACTGACTGAGCCACCCAGGCGCCCCAGGCCTCGTATCTTTAAAGATATGTCTTTAAAATGGTTTATTTTGATTTTATTGTAACAACCTGAGTTCCAAGCATGCATTGTATACACATAGTGTCTATGTAAAAATTTGATTTTCATATCAGATGATACTATCAAGATATTAAATCTAATAATTTTTAAGATGCTGTGATCCCATTAGTTTTCTGTTTTTTGTGAAGAAACGAGATCAAAGCATGAGTATCAGAGGTGTCTATGCCAAAGGATAATTTCCTTAAATATTTAGGATATAAAAGGACAATTAAATATTCTGTGTAATTCATTCTTTGATGACTTATTGAAAGGCAACATTTAGTATCAAAGGTGCCTTACTGACATTTTTTGTGTACCTTAATTAATAAACCTAATTGGTACATTTTAAAGGCTACAAGGAAATGCAATTTATATCTAGGACAGGGTGACTAGATTAAGAACAAATGTTAAAATACTGAAGTTAGAAATGGTTTCCTGGCAATTGTTTTAAGGTCTAATAATCTAAATAATAAAAAAAAATGATATGATTAGTAGTGCAGCATTTGTTTCTGCTTCAGAAAAAAAAGTGCATCATTAATTGAAATATTTTATCTAGGCAATTTTCCTTGTTTCCAAAGTGCATGCCCACTATAATTATTATTGAAATAAATGATAGAAATGACACAGCTGCTAGATAAGAATATTTGCAGGACATCTGCTTACGGCCATAACAGAAGAGCAACCAGACTAGCTTTCCCCTTGTAAACAACTTTAAAAACTTAAAAAATATATATATTAAAACATATGAGGCCAGTGTTTTCAGAGAATGGACAACAGGCAGCAACATTCTCAACCACATGAAACAATATTACACTGCTGTTTTGGAGGAAAAACAAAAAAAAAAACAAAAACAAAAAACAAACAAGTTAAGAGGTGACTACTAAAATCAGTTCCCTCTTTGTCTGAAAACAATCCTCTCATCAATACATAGACAGCTAGAAAACTGAGGAGAGCTCAGGGCCACCCCTGGGCAGAGGAGACAGAGGTCAAATTTCAATTCAGCTTGGGTCTGGAATCTGTAGCACAAAGCATAAGATGCTCAGAAGCTGTGCACAGGAAATAATCTAATATTAAACATGTACAAAATAAAAATAGAAGAGAATTCTGAATAAAGAGAAGAAAACTCAGGCAAAGTATCACAATATGAGATATTTAATTTCTACCTATAAAGTCAGATTGATTAGATAATAAAATGAGGCCAGAAAAAAGTTAGTGAAGAATTAATGGGGAACAATTTCACAAACATAAGTTAGAGCTCAGAACATATGAACCAGCCCCAAGCAATATGTTTGTGGGTGTATGTTTATATCTGTGTTTAATTTCCATGTGTGGTTTTCTTTCATTCATTAAATTTTTGCCATTGGATAATGCTTATAAAGTTAGATATTGATGAAGCTGACTGGAATTAAATAAAAATTTTGAAAACTTAAAACAAATTTGCCAAGTAATCACCATATTGACATTATTTTCAAATGATGCAGAAAAACCATTAGGTAAAATCAATGATTCATGATTAAAGTTCTAAGTAAACTACAAATACAAGAGCAATTCTAAAATATATTAAAGGACATCTGTAATTAATATCATACTTAGTAAAATTGCCCCATAAGATCAGAAATAATGCGAGAAAGCCTGCTTTTATCACTTCTAGTCGGCATTGTGCCAAAGATCTGAGCCATTTCAATAAGAAGTAATAAAAGGCATTGAAACTAGAAAGGAAAAATGAAAACTGTTTCATTTTCCAGTTGATATGCCTGTGTATGTAGAAAGTACTATGAAACCCTTACAATAATGAAAACAAAATTAGAAGGAAGGAAAGATAAATTATCAATTTAAAAATCAATTGTATTCTTACATATGACTAACAAACAACTGGAAAATAATTTTTTATTATTTATTTATTTATTTACTTATTTATATTTTAGAGAGAAAGCACAGCAGTCAGGGAGAGGGGCTAAGGGAGAGAGATTAATATATATTCTTAATATATATTAATGTATATGTTAATATATATTTGATAGAGGACCTGAACTTGCATGTGTAAAGGATGTTTACAACTCAACTTTAAAAAAATAAAAAGATAAGCAAAAATTTGGTTAGAGTTTTGCAAGGTTTGAAAAGCTATTTCACAAAATAAAACACAAATTGCTTATAAGCACATTAAGTGATAGTCAATATAACTAGTCACCGGGCAAGTGCACACTAAATCCACAATAAGATAAAAGTATAGAAAAACTTAATTCCAAATTTTGTGAACAGGTAGAGAAAGAGGATGTAGGGAAGTCAAAGGTTTTCATTGACCCTCTTAGGGTCCCTGGCTGGGTGTGAAAATAAAACTGACAAAAATAGATTCACAAGAGAAAAGCATACAAGTTTTATTTGATATAAGTTTTACATGACACTGAAACCATCATAAGGAAATGAAGACCCAAACCAACAGCTGGACCCATGTACTTTTATGCTATATTTGATGGAGTGGACAGTCATGAAGAAACATTCTAGGTTAAGGAGTTTGAAATAATTGCAATAAACTGGAGTAAAGGAGCAAGGCCTATTTGTGGAGATTCTTCTTCACATTTCTTTACCTTGAGATAAGGATTCTCCTTTTCTGTTTGTATTGGGAGGGGACCTCTCAGATGAAGGTTTTAAGGTCTGTTTCAGAGAAGAAGGGCAAGGAGTGAGATATAGTCAAAGTGAATTTTCTGCTTTCACCATTTTCTCAAATCCTTCAGTTTAAAATTCTCAGGCGCGAGTGACATTTCCACCCGTGTAGCTCCCTAAGCAGAGCCACGGTGGTGGGCAAGAACAAGCAACTTAGGAAAGGCAGCAAAAAGGGACCCAGGAAGAAAGTGGTTGATCCATTTTCAAAGAAAGATCGGTATGATGTAAAAGTACCAACAATGTTCAACATAAGAAATATTGGAAAAATACTAGTCACGAGAACTCAAGGAACCAAAATTGCATCTGATAGCCTCAAGGGTCATGTGTTTGAAGTAAGCCTTGCTGATCTGCAAAATGATGAAGTTGCATTTAGGAAATTCAAGCTAATTGCTGAAAATGTTCACGGCAAAAACTGCCTAATTTCCATGGCATGGATCTTACCCGTGACAAAATGTGCTCCATGGTCAAAAACTGGCAGGAAAACAAAAGCTATTGTAACTAGGGCTATAGCAGTCTTCAAAAACAGGTTACTGAAGGGGCACTGGGGTGGTTCAGTCGGTCAAATGACTCATGGACTGTGAGATCATGACCTGAGCTGAAGTCGGTGGCTTGACTGACTGAGCCAGCCAGGTGCTCCACACAGGTTCTTATATGTGGAAGAATGAACCAGAAGAGATGGGATAATGCCATGTGAAGATTCTGCCTGATGTTACCAGCTTTGATGAAGAAAGAGGACCATGAGCCAAGGGAAGTGGGTGGCCTCTAAAAGCTGGAAAAGACACGGATATCCTCAGTGTCCTGATGGTACAATAGTATATGCCATCATTATTGGTCCCACATTTCATGCACAGTAGTCTCCCCACCACCAATATAATCACTGAGAAGTTTTAAAAAAGTGTGACATATGACCCACTAAATTTTTATAGTTGTACTGTTAATGTTGCTTGAGCACACGGCCATTACTTCTATTCTCCCTCTTAGGCCTTATGTAGTCTCATTGTTACAACTACTATTAATAGTTACAACTATTAGTTGTAGTTGTAGTTACAACTACAACTGTTAATGCCCGCTTATAGTCCTTAGATTGATAACTCTGTAGTTACTTGGAAGCTTGTTCTCTGGTCAGTTCCTAAGTTCTCATGGCAGTACTTTCTGAGTTCTTGCGTGTTTAGTATAATTTGTCAGTGTGCTTTATACCTGAAAGTCACCTTTATTGGGTATAACATCCTTGACTTTTTGAGCATCTTAAATATACTACTCCATTTTCCTCTGGCATAAAGATTGCTAAGGAAGGTCTGATGATAATCTAGTTTTCTTTCCGTTATAAGTCACTTTCTGGTTTTGGCTAGAAGCCCAAAGAGTTTTTTTTTTTGTTTTTGTTTTTGTATTTTTTTAGCTTTTTTTTCTTTTTTAAATCCAATAAGCTTATAAAATGTATCCTGGTAGTGGTTGTTCTGATTGAATAGTCTCAGGTATGCAGTATACTTTGTGAATATATAACTTCAAATCTTCCTTTGGGTAAAGTTTTCATCAATGAAAACTTTTTAGCATTTGTTCTGTTCCCTTGATTCAGTTTCCTTTATTGGGGACTTCCTTACCTGTGACTTCCTGGCAGCTGTGATGGTCCCTACCTATTCACGTGATAAACTCCTTGGGCTGTATTTCTGGAGGATATGATAGCTAATTACTGCCCATGGGCTAAATCTGGCCAGTGTCTGTTTTTTGATGGCCTGCAAGCTCAGAATGGCTTCTCCATTTTCATATGGCTGAAAAAAATCCTTCCATCACATGTGAAAATTATATGAAATTCAAATACAGTAAAAACAAAGTTTTACTAGAACACAGTACACTCCTTCAGCTTTATGTATTTTCAGTCGCTGCCTTTTGCGCTACAAGGGCAGAGTTGAGTAGTTGTGACAGACCATATGTGGCACCCTCATCACTTCACACTAAGGTGCAGCACAGTGCAGACTGCAGCGTTTATAACCAGTGTTTCGTATCAGCTATCTGAAAAGACACCTTCACGGATGCATTACATAAAATCTCATTGCAAATCAGCATTCATAGGTGAACATTTGCAGTTGATGATGATGGAGATGGCTAACTTGAACACTAATTAACTGAAAGATTACCCCAACGCTCAAAGAAAGACTTGTATTATTTTAAAAAATTACTCAACTGTTACAATTTCAACTGGATTAATAAACATTTTGTGGAGAAAAAAAATTCAACACAGAAAGGTGCCATATTTTGGGGCAGTGCGCCCTGAACCCTAACAGGGAGCTCACATATACTGCTCATCATGAAGAATCAATCATAAAACTACTTTGGAAAACTGTTTGGTAGTCTCAAAAATATTTAAATAGACAACTCCCATATGACTCAGCAATTCGACTTCTAAGTATTTACCCAAGTGACACGTCAACGTATTTCACTCAAAGATTTGCACACAAATGTCAATAGCAGCTTCATTCACACCACTCAAAAAATTGGCAGAAATGCATGCATGTGTAGTAAGTGGATGGATAAACAAAATGTATGTCCATATAATACAAAACGGTTAATTAATGGAGGGTAGTAATGACTGACAAGAACATTGTGCCTTAAAGTCATGGATCTTAAAATCATTACATTAAATAAAGGATGCCAGAAAAAATAATCTGTACACTTTTATTAATATACATGTCTAGAAACTGCAAACAAATTTGTAGTGATGCTTAGCAGATTGGGATTGCCTGGAGCCAGGAATAGAGGGAGTGATGGACTGCAAAATGGCACAAAGAAACTTTTTGTACTGATAGAAATGTTCTGTATTTTGTTTATGGTAGTAGTTTTGTAGCTGTATGCATATGTCAGAGCTCATGAAATTATGTTATAAATTGATTCAGTTAATCATCAACCTTGATGAATATGATAACAATAAGTATAAACACATAGAGAGATTGAAAGTAAAATAGTAAGATATATCAACACCACACAGTCAGTAGGCATACAAAAGCTAGCATGGTCACATTATTAATGGACAGTTAGACTTGAAGATTTAGTTTTACAAGAGATAAAAAAAGCTCTTACATAATAGTAATGGTTTGAATTTATCATGATGATATAACACTCAAAAATATGTATACACTTAAAAACAAAGCATCAAAATCTGAAAGTCCTGAAGGTACAAATAGAAAAACCCACTTCTCAGTAAACTATAGGAGACAACTAAGACAAAAATGCTTGAAGAATACAGAAGATTAAAAACAAAAACATCTTGCGGTGCGTGAGTTCGAGCCCCGCGTCGGGCTCTGTGCTGACAGCTCAGAGCCTGGAGCCTGCTTCGGATTCTGTGTCTCTCCCTCTCTCTCTGCCCCTCCCCCGTTCATGTTCTGTCTCTGTCTCAAAAATAAATAAACGTTAAAAAATTTTAAAAAAAAAAAACAAAAACAAAAACACCAAAAAAATATATATTTTTACCAACTTTTTTTTTTATTTTTTTTATTTTTTTTTAATTTTTTTTTTCAACGTTTATTTATTTTTGGGACAGAGAGAGACAGAGCATGAACGGGGGAGGGGCAGAGAGAGAGGGAGACACAGAGTCGGAAACAGGCTCCAGGCTCTGAGCCATCAGCCCAGAGCCCGACGCGGGGCTCGAACTCACGGACCACGAGATCGTGACCTGGCTGAAGTCGGACGCTTAACCGACTGCGCCACCCAGGCGCCCCTATATTTTTACCAACTTAACCTAATTGGAATTTAGAGAAAAATAAACCAACTTAACCTAATTGGAATTGAGAGAAGAATAAACACTATACGTCATCATTATGTTATTTGTTTAACAATAAATGACAAATAAGCTGTTTAGAAAATCTCACACAACTTTGAACAGTACATGTTTAAATAACCCCCAACACACAGAAATTTGAAAATTAACAAATACATTTAAATGGAGTATAATAAAAATACATTCTGTTAAACATATTCTGATTTCATAATCAACTAACTGTCTTGGCCTTGATTTTTTTCCACCACTGGTGAATTCTATTAAACAGCGAAGAAGTCACACTAATTTGGTCTGACTCTTACTTAAGTAAAAAGAAGACTCTGCTATATTTATATTCTTACATTAGTGGCATTTTGGATAATGAGCAGAATGTTAAGTAATGTAAAGGTATGTTCATTTTTCAACTCCCTTAAAACTAGTGTGTTGACATAGAATGCTAAAAATGTTGCAACACTAATTGGAGTACAACGGTGAGTAATAGACTAATAGAAAACATAAGCGAAGAATTAAACCTGCACTGACAGTATCAAGTACATTCACACCACACAGAGAAGTAACTGCAGGCTTGATGGTCTCAGAAGCTGGTAAAAATATAATATCTACTTTTTTAATCTTCCCAAGTATAAAATAGGAAAGGGGCTCATATGAAGGAACAGTTTATACTTAGAACATATTTGCTCTTATTGTTGATAGAAGAGTTTTGTACATGTATTTTGTACATGTAGAAATTTAGAAGTAGAAATTTAGGAGTAGAAAACTCATGCATATAATTATGAATTTACTTAATAAATGTATACGGAGCACGTGCTTCGTTTCAGGCATTTTTGTAATACTAGGAATACAGAAATTAGCAACACAGACAGATCCATGCATGGCTTGAACTCATGAACCCTGAGATCATGATCTCAGCCCAAATCAAGAGTTGGAGGATTACCTGACTGAGCTACCCAGGCTTCCCAAGAAATTAAAAGGTTATTAAGAAAATCATAAGGAAGAGAAAATACACTTACATTATTTTACTGTATTTATTTAAAAAAAAATCATATGTAACGACCAGTGCAGTTCAAACCCATGTTGTTGAAGAGTCAACTAGATTTTCTTATTTTATTCATTTAAATCATATTAAATTTTTAGGGGCTTCTGGGTTCACTCAGTTAAGCAACTGACTTTGGCTCAGGTCATGATCTTGCGGTTCGTGATTTTGAGTCCTGCATCAGGCTCTGTGCTGACAGCTGGGAACCTGGAGCCAGCTTCAGATTCTGTCTCCCTCTCTTTCTGCTCCTCCCCCACTCATGGACTCTCTCTCTCTTTCTCTCTCTCTCTCTTAATAATAAAACATTTAAAAAATTAAAAAAATAATAAATCATACAAAAGTTTTAAATGCTGAATAAAAATTTCAACTTGGTAATTTAACAGTTTAATGAGTTTAATAAGTTTTCAGGACAGCATACTTAGGTGATATTGTACAAAGACGTAAAGCATTTTTATAAAATCTAAAATCTCATAATATTAAACTTATTTCCTATGTTCTTTTTATGCAAACTAAATGTTTAGGAACCAACTCTTTTAAAATGTCCTTTGCATTAGTTCTGATCTTTCTTATCTAGTATTATTTTATAAGATTATCTGTAGCATTTGTTAACTCCATAAGCACCCAAATAGCCAAAGCATTTGTACTATTCTTCCATTACCAGTGATGATAATCTCATAAATTTATCAATGGGAGACAGCCAATGGGGACAGTCATATAAATTTTTTCTCAGTTCTCCCTTTTTAGTAACTGAACTATAAAGATTCTGTAGGAGTTGGGAATTAGGGCATCATAATTAGGAATAATGTTAGTGAGAATACTTGCAATTAGTAAACATGGCCATTTTAAGAAGTTAACGTTTCTAAGCTGCAGATCGGTGGTGAAAAGAATATTCTGAGCCAGCCACAGAAATCTTTCCCTTGTAGTTTGCACTTGAGCTTTCGTTTCTCAAATAAAGGATCAAATGTTTCAAAGTCAAATGGGGGAGTTTCTGAATTCTATATATGCAATCACATATCTATGCACAATAGTCCTTTCAAAACCTTTAATCATGAATTCTATATAATTTGGAGAACTCTAGGAAATCATTCAGTAAGAACACTTGATTAATGGTTCTGTTATTCAGAGAAGAATGTATGAAGGGAATTTGTAAGAATTAGATGTTGTTCTAGTTAAACTGAATGTGTGCGATCTTAGGAAAACATTCTTGATGGTAAAAATAGTTAATAATCTATCGCCCTCATTGACAAGACACTTAACAAAAAATTTATATTATTAATAAGAATGACAAAATGTTTAATACTACATGGAATATTTTTCTTGACAAATTCCTAAGGCAAATGATGACTTCTTATGATGTATAATAATTCTGCTGCTCATCAACTGATTAGCCTACAAGTGTCAGATATAATTTTATATTAATATTTCCACAGGCTGCTTTGTCATGAATAGAAACATAGTGTAAATTTTGGCAAGAAATGTCACAGAAACAATAAAGTCCAGTTGAATTTCTCCCAAGAGAACTCACAAGGAGCCATCAACCTGGTATTTTTGCCATAGTCTACAAACTCCTTATTCTTAGAGGTTCCAAATACTGATTTCCTGGGACACACAGAGTAAGTCATCTGAGAAAGATTTACGTTCACCTTAAGCATTGAACTTTGCTTTTTCTGGAATGTTAGTTTTGAATAAACCCATTTTTTCAACTTTTTAAATTTTAATTTTTTTAGAAGCTTGTTTATTTAGTTTGAGAAAGAGAGAGAGAGAGAAGAGAGAGAAAGAGAGAAAGCTGGAAAGGGATAGAAAGAGAGGGAGAGAGAGAATCCCAAGCAGGTTCTACACTGTTAGTGCAGAGCCTCTGTGGGCCTGGAACCCACAATGCGTGAGATCATGACCTGAGCTGAAATCAAGAGTCAAATACTTAACTCCCACTGAGCCACCCAGGAGCCCCTGACCTATTTTTTTAAAGGGAGAGCTTGCAGATTCTATGCCTCTTTCCTGCACTTAGACGTTCACTCTTAAAGAAGAGCCTGCTGTTTCCATGACCTCTTATATGAAGGAAGACACTTGATCCTCTTAGGCTTAAAGAACAGAAGGGTCCTCACAGTCACCTCAGTACATTGGTTACTCTACACATAATGAGAAGATGAAAAAGCTGAGTGCTTTGGTATATATCAGGATGATTTGGCTTCAATTTCAGTATTCATCAGTATTACCCAAATTGTGCCTCTTTGCATTCTATGCAATTTTACCAACTCCCACAGCCTGATATACTGCCCGGTGTGTATGTGTTCAATAATCATTTATCAAATGGAAGAAAATACCAAACTTCTCTCTTCTGGTCTTCACATATTCAACTCTATTTTTTGCGGAAAATGCTTTTCCTTCTTTAGGACAAAATTTGGGAGTGCGGTGGCATCGTACATGAATGCCCTTCAGATTGCAACTTAGACATCATTTTATCAAGGATATATTCCTTGATCTATATGTAATTTCATTCCTCAATATTAAGCACTGATTTTATATGACCATTCTCTACAAGTTGCTGTAAGAAATTGCCAAGTTGTCTCTTTTCCGGTTAGAGTGTAAGCCTCATAGTGGCTGTTTCTCTCATCCTGTGGGTCCAGAACGTTGAATACAGTAGGAACTCAGTAAATAGTTGTGGAATGAATCAATAAGCTTTCAGAAGTAACCAATAATCACCTATATAGTTGTAGGGGCTGTAATAAACAGCTTGTAACTCTATCCATCTTCCCAGGTTAAGTTCTTTTAACCAAGCATTTCATCACTTATCCAATGTATTATGTTCCTCCTGCTTCATACAAAATTAAACACAATTTTGGCTTGAAATGTTAACATAAACACAGAAAATCAAACTTAGGCAATTTGTGATATAATATTGCAAATTAACGTTATTTACAGACATAATGATGATTTGAGTCATACTAACCTTTCCACTCAATTAAGCTATGATAGTAATATGGATACACTTACCAAATATTTATTCATCTGAGTCTGAAAAAATTATTCTGTGCAAAACAAATTAATTAAAGCTGTTTTGAGTCCAAAGATAGATTTTTATAATACTTTTTCTTAAAGATTTTAATTGATCTTGGTTTGACTTATTTAAAATGAGCTTTTATGTTTGGGGCTTGGAATGGAAGAGAACTCAGCAGGACCTATATCTAATATCCATTCAGCTGAATCCTGTATCTGACAGCAGAAGTCATTAGTAACTTTCTATAAAGAACTTAAGTACTTATTGGTTTCTATTTCTGCAAACTAAGAGTTTTTGCAACATTATCTCTTTCACTGAGGTCTAAATTCTTGGGTTCTATGGTGAGATGGTGGCTTTATGGTAACTTATTGTTTTGTTTTGTTAAATAAATATATAGTCAAGGATACATGGATGCAAGAAAACACTGGATAGATAGAAAGGGTCTTAGTCTTCAATGTCAATGTGTGCATATTAGTTTTATTTTATAATAGGTTTCAGGGCACCTGGGTGGCTCCATTGGTTAAGCATCAGACTCTTGATTTTGGCTTAGGTCATGATCTCATGGTTTGTGAGACTGATCCCCACATTAAGCTCTGTGCTGATGGCAAGGAGCCTGCTTGGGAATCTCTGTCTCCCTGTTCCTCTGCCCTTCCCCCATTCATGCTCACACTCACTCTCTCAAATAAATAAACATTTTTAAAAAATGTAAAAAAAGTAAAGTAGGTTTAACAATGTAAAAAATACACAAAAAATAAAAAGATGACCCATGTAATGTCTATATTTCTGTATCATTTTCTAATTATTGTTATTGTTGTTTAATTATTACCATTAAGATTAATAAAGGAAACCTGTGTGCTATCAGTGGGAATGTAAATTGGTGCACCCTCTATGGAAACACTGTGGAGGCTTCCCAAAAATTAAAAATAGAACTACCATATGATCCAGTAATTCTACTTCCGGGTATTTATCCAAAAAAAAGAAAATGAAAACATTAACTTGAGGTGTATCTGGGTGGCTCAGTTGGTTAAGCAACTCACTCTTGGTTTCAGCTCAAGTCATGATCTCACACTTGTGAATTTTAGCGCCATGTCAGGCTCTGCTCTGACAGCATTTATTTATCTCAAAATAAATAAATAAATGTAAGAAAATACATTAACTTGGAAAGACATATGCACCCTCATGTTTATTGCAGCATTATTTACAATAGTCAAGATATGGCCACAAACTATGTGTCCATCAATAGATGAATGACTAAAGATGTGGTATACATAAAAGATGGGATATTATTCAGTAATCTGTGACAACATGGATAGATCTTGAAGACATATGCTCAGTGAAATAAGTCAGATGGATAAAGACAAATGCCTTATGATCTCACTTATATTTTTAATCTAAAAAAATACATAAAAAACCTAATTCAAAGAGAATAGATTGGTAAGTACCAGGTTGAGGGGGATGTGAGAGAGTAAAATAGGTGAAAAAAATCAAAAGCTACGAACTTCCAGTTATAAAATAAATAAGTCAATAAGTGAAGTATAGCATGGTGACTATAGTCAATATATTTTAATAAATTTTAGATCTTACCCTGAGATCCAAGGTATATACTCTTCCAGGATTCATTAACAATAGATTGTCCCACAAGCCAGACAGCTGCTCATCTGATATGGGATCCATTTGAACCTAAATTTCCACCCAAACAAAATAAAAACCTTGTCAGGACCATCTACACATAATTCTGTTGTTTCTTGTCTTATTACCGCTGATCTAGGTGCTTTCACTGGTTTACAATTAAAGACCCATACAAACTCAAATGGGTCCACTTGGAGAGGATAGCTCAGTTCTATATCCCAGACAGCATCACCTATCCAAAGAGCTCACTACTTCTTGATGGTGGTGATATGGCAGATGATATTGGCTCATGACTTCTTACCACCTATTCCAGGGACAATTTCGCCTGGACACAAAGATCTTTGCCCAAACAATGCCCATAGAAGCCATTTGACGCCAAATTGGACATAAGACATTTTTTTCTTTTCTTCCTCTGATGTTAGGGATCCTATTATGTTTCTGAATTTGCTATCTACTGAATCTATGATCGGTTTATGCTTTTTTTTTTCTCTGTTAAAACATACACCCCTAAAAGGAAATCTGCCTAAAAGGAAATCTGGTAGAGATTAGTAAAATTAATGGAGCTTATTGCTTTCCTCAGGATGTACCTGCTTCATATGAGTGAACCCCTTGACCCCTTGGGAAAAAGACCACCCACATACTAATGCCTTTCTATTTTTTCCAGATTTCCTCCACTGTCTCTTGCCTTGCATCTCCAACCATGGCCACTACAAGCACTCTTTGCCTAGGTTAAATGGAGCACTATATTTTCTCAGGTATGTTATGCTATCAATATGACATCTTAGCTCTATACGAGTCCAGATTGACATGCACATCACCTTATATATGTTTCCTTGCCAATTGCCAGCATATTTTCCCTAATGAAACCGTATCCCAGTGTTCAGTGGTTACACTAAGGATTCCTATAGTTGTTTACACAGGAGATACATCCCTGTTTTCATTAATCCAAAGATAAAGGGAAAAATAGTATTTCTATCTTAATAGGACATTCCAATACCAAAGATCCACCAGCATTGATATCAGTACAGCAGGCTTTGTCGAACAAAATCACATTTTAATGTCAACAAAAATCTTTCAGTGACACTTGAGATCATATTCAAAGTGTATATGAAATGTTGTCCTTTATGCAACTAGCCCTTGAGTCTCTGACCCAAATGGTGAAGGACATACTGGCTCTTGACTACTTATTAGCTGGGTAAGAAAGTGTTTGTGCCATTCAGGGTGTATGCTGCTACGTGTGCATTTTTAACTATGAATAAGTATAGGCAAAACTACAATAAATAGGCCCAGAGCTAAAAGTCTTTCATGACATAAACAAATCTTCCATCAGACTTCCTAAAATCAAAGATAACCTGATCTATCCCTTTGGTTATTGCCCACAAAGTGGTATCTTTGGTTAGACTGGGTTCCAAACCTTCATCATATGCCCAATATGACTCTTCCTAGTTGTCATTTTGGTCATAGTTTGGCTTCTACAGCTAAGTCAAGGTTATTTTAATATCTTCTCAATCATGAACACAAGTATTATGCATCCCAAATAGTGTTATTAATGATGAGATATCACGGAGTCCTCACTCTCTCAACTGTTCACCTTCTTGGTGGAACCTGTTCCCTTGGTACTCCTCCATATGTCCCCCTGATGACATGCTATTCCTTTTCCAGACCTGTGAGTATAATGAATCAATTTCACTTTTATATACCTCTCCATGATGTTATTCTTTGTCTGGCCCTGACTGATAATAAAAAAAAAATCAATTTTTAAGTACTGTAATTACTCCTTGTAACATAAGATATAAGCAAAACTGTCACTGCATGAGAAGCAAAAACATTACTCTGGTGTAAGTACATTTGCTTATACAAAGAGGAAGTCTACTGCTTATGAAATAGGGGGAAAGATCCCCGATGTATAAAAAGGTAGAGTTTAGCTAATATAAGGAGTAATGGGAAGAAATACTGAGAAAGCCCTAACCTACCCCAGGTATTCATGGGCTAACTAAAACCTAAACCAGACCAAAAGACCCAAGAAAGCCTTTCTGTATGTAATGAGACTTCATTCTATAGCTATGAGGCAGCAAAAGTACGGAGAGTCCCCCTCTCCCTGCCTGTCCCCGTTGCTCACATAGAAATGAATGACCTACTGAAAGATTAGAGTAGAACAAGAACACTGATAAAAATTCTCAATCTGAAAAAAACTTTCAATCTGAAACTAAGTGCAATGTATTATCAGTCTACCACTAAGGAATTTGAAGTCTGTAAAAGAGGAAATGTAGTTACACCAGCAAATCAACCCCAATCAGCTTGACTAATTACTAAACGACCTAATTTCTCTCATTAATGGCTTGATCCAAGATAAAGCATGCCCATTGCAGTGTGTAAATATTATTTATCCTAGCCTCTTCTGATATGTTGTATATAACTTTATTCATAAATTATAAAGCACATTAAGCAAAAAAGTAAGCCAAAAAAATTGCTAAGAGATAAATTAGTCTATAGGAACAGATCTGATGGTGGACCAGATGCTAACTATCTGAGACTTAATAACTGGGATAACTATGCTAAAAGATGTATGAAAAGGAAAACAATATGTATTAACAGAAAATTTAAGCAGAAGAATGGAAACCAGAAGACATAGTGAAATATAAATACTAAAATTAAAACATATTACACCAGAGATGAAGAACTTCTTCAATGGCTACATGAACAGATCAGACAGAAGAGAAAAAAAAAATGAGAGAATTTGATTCTAAGTTCATATAAGTGATAAAAACTGAAATGAAAAAGAAAATAAGTAAACATATAAAATGAAAGACCCACGGCCCTTGAGAAGCAATAGATACTGGTATATATGCAATTGTAATCTCAAAAGGAGAAGAAAAAAAAGGTAGAAGAAATAGTTGAAAATATAATGACTCAGTATTTTCCCAAATTACTAAATGATAGTAAACCACAAATTTGTGAAATTCAGAAAACCTAAAAAAAAAACAATAAACACAAATTTAATACACATAGTCAAATGAACGAAAACCAAGAAAAAGAAGATATCTTGAAATTAACCAAAGAAAAAATTATAAGAATGGCAGCAGAATTTTTGTTGTATACAATAATAGAATACTATGAAATGACATCTGTAGAGTGCTAAAACACAAACAAAAATAAAACTCAGAAAATAAAACCTTGTTAACTAAGTATTCTATAGCCCAGGAACTATTTTCAAAATTTTAGGGAAAATGCTTTTTTTCACATAAACAAAAGCTAAAATAATGAATTATCAGCAGAAATTCTTTACAAAAAATATTATAAAAAGTATTTTCAGGGCTCAAGAAGCATATTACTGTCTGGGGCACCTGGATGACTCAGGTGGCTAAAGATTGGACTCTTGTTGTCAGCTCAGGTCATAATCTCACAATTAATGAGTTAGAGCCCCATGTCCTCTGCACTGACAGTGTGGAACTTGCTCGGGATTTCTCTCTCCTTCTTTCTCCTCCTCTCCCCTCCCCAGCTTGCATGCTCTCTCTCTCTGTCTCTCTCTCTCTCTAATTATTTTTTAAAGAGTATATTACTGTCTGAATATTTGATTATAACAAAGAAATAAAAAACAATGGATGTAAAATAAATTTTCCACTAGTTTTTTTTTAACTTTAAAAGATAACAGTACATGTAAATACATATATATGTGTTGTAAGGTTTATAACATACATAAGATAAAATTATATGACTATGCCAACACAAAATATTGAGAAATAAAATGGAGCTATCCTGTTGGAAGGTTATTACATGAAGTGATAAAATTATTACAAAGCGAATTGTGATTAGTTAGAATATAAATTTAAATTCTATCCTAGCATAATGACTACAAAATAGGAAAAACTAATAACAAGAGTAAGGATAAAATAGAATTATAAAAATTAATAAATTCATTCAAATGAATACAGGAAAAAGGTTGAGGAGAAAGAGCCAAGAAGATATAGAAACAACAGAAAAACAAAAGCAGGAAAGAAACTTTAAACATAGAAACAAATTGTATTAAAAGTAAGTAATCTAATGATTCCATTGAAAATATCGATTTTCAAAATAGAAAAAAAAAAACAAACAAAAACATGAGACCACACTATAAATGGTCTATAGAAGCCCACTTGAAATAAATACAAAAAAAGATAATTAAAAATGAATGGATAAAAAATTATATACCATTAAGTCTCATCGAAAGAAGGCTTGAATGACTATATTATAATGCACAAATAGATTAGAACCAGGAATAAGGATGGATGTTTACCAATAAATTCATTTTTTTTAAAAATGTTTATTTATTTTGAGAGAGAGAGAGTGTGTGTGCATGACAGTGGGGGAGGGACAGAGAGAGAGGGAGAGAGAGAATTCCTAGTAGGTTCCATGCTGCTCCATGAACCGTGAGACCATGACCGGGGCCGAAATCAAGAGTTGGGCACTTAACTGACTGAGCCACCCAGATGCCCCACAATAAATTCTGCTAGTAATTAAAGAAATAAACAATATTACTATATCTTTAAGAAATTAAAGTAATTCTTCTCAAATTGTTTATGACAGCAACACTATAATTGTATAAAAGATTGCTATGATTTCATAAGAAATAGAATGAAAAACTAACATAAATCATAACTATTGAGCCAATATCCTTAATTAAATATTAACAAATGAAATTCAGCAATACATATATAATTATAATATGGATTTTATTCCCAAAATACAAGTTGGGTTTCACATCCCCAAATAAATCAGTGTCACTAATTTATTAAAAGTTGAAAGTTATACTCATTAACAGATGTCAAGACACACAATGAAATTCAATATTCGTTTATGATTAAAAACTTTTGTAAACTAGAAATACAAAGGAGTTTTTCAAACAAACAAAATGCATTTACATAAAACCTTCAGCTTAGAAGATTGTGATAGACAAACCATATGGTGAGCCCCATTGATCCCCACCTATTAATGTGTATGCTTTTTTGCAAACCCCACCCACTGAGTGTGGGAGGAACATGAGACTTCCTTATAATCATCAGAATATGGTACAGGTGATGGAATGCTTCTCCCATCATACTGTGCTGTATAATATACTATATTATCACTCTGGAGATTGAGGTTGTTCTTGCATGCTTAATGTAATAAGCAGACATGGGGCACCAGGGTGGCTCAGTGGGTTAAGTTATGGACTTCGGCTCAGGTTATGATCTCGCAGTTTGTGGGTTCAAGCCCCATGTTGGGGTCTGTGCTGACAGCTCAGAGCCTGGAACCTGTTTCAGATTCTGTGTCCTCTTCTCTCTCTGCCCTGCCCACTTGCGCTCTGTCTCTCAAAAAAGAATTAAAAAAAATGTTAATGTAATAAGCAGACAGGATATAGAAGCCCACTTGACTCAGAGCTACATCTAGCCTCAAGGCTGAAGATAGCCTCCAGCCAATAGCCGAAAACATCTGGGGCCTTCATCATGTATTCACAAGGAATTTAATCCTGCCAACAACTTGAATGAAATTGGAGGTGGATTTTTCCCCATTGGTGCCTCCAGATGAGATAGAAAGCCTGACAAGTCTATCAGATTGACCCTGATCAGAAGAACCATTTACCCATGCCCAGATTCGTGACCAACAGAAAGTATAAGATAATAAAAACACATTGATTTAACCTGATAATTTCTCAGTAACTAGTTACACAGGAGTAGAAAACTAACAAAGTCATATCTAATGGTGAAAGAGCAAACATGTTCTCGCAAGACTCAAGATACAGCAAGAATGTGCAGGTCCTAATCATTATAAATGACCAGAAAAACAATTACACATACAAGAAGGAACAAAAACAAAACAGTGTCTATTATTTATACACAACATGATTATATATGTATAGATTCCTAGGTAACCAGCTTTTATCATTTAATTTCTATTAATATCTATGTTGTACCATGATCCATAGCAATTTTTAGTTTCCTTTTGAATAAATTAAACTTTCATTGAGCAATATAGCTTTAAATGGAAAGATTATACGTACCAAAAATTAACTCCTTTTGGATACCATTCAAGTTCTAAATTTTAAAATATTTATAATTTTATTAACTCATGTAATTATTATATGTTGGGCTTAGATAATTTCAAAATTTTCTTAGATAATTTCAAAAACAAAGAAATACCCAAAGACTATTTCAGAAATCAAGTTTATTTTGTGTTTAAATTGTTGGACAAATAAAATAAATTAATATAGACTTTAATAAAGCACATACATTTTAAGAATCTTCACAAGTTACAGAAATTGCATTTAACTTTATTCTTAAGAAACTTTTAAGTTTTGGACACAAAGTTCAACTAAATGACTTATCCATTCTAAAAAGGCATTCTAAATCTCCAACTGAGAAACCCATGAGAGTCGACTAGGAAATATCTAACTTTTCTGCTGGAGGGATGACTAAACATATAAGAAAACAATTTCAGTTGGAACATCTTGTTATTTTGAGTTCTTTTTAAAAAATCTGATTCTCAACACTTCTTTTTGGAAAGCTATTTCTTCATTCTAGTCTTGATTTACTTTGACATTTGTGAACATGCTAATTTTCCGTTGACAGATTTTCTCCAAATCTCATTTTACTCAGCTTTGTCACTAAGCATAATGATAAGATGGTTAACAAATGAAAATAATAATAAAGATGATAATAAAAATCTTAGGTAATTTAAGCTTGGTGTTTATTCTTCCCATGCTTTTCATGTAATACATGTGCTAGAGAGTAACCATGGTCAAAGAACTATAAAATCAACTAAATTAAAAAATCACCTACTAAATAATCAAGGGCAATGCTATTATTGCTAAAATGCTGCAAGTACAGTGTGATATTTGCCTTATAAAATTAAGCTTCACATTATTTTGTTAGTATTCTTAAAGTTTGCACATATATTTCAGTATATATTTGCCTATAGCCATAAAAAAATATTTATTTCTTTTTGTGCCAAACACTTATCAAAAGCTCCACAACCCAGAAAAAAATTGACAGTGTAAGAGGTTCACAGGCATAAGTAGATAAGAAGTTACATTTAGTTTTTCTAAAAACTTTACTTTTTAACAGACTTCAATCAAGATCTCTTTTGTAATGTCTTTTGTGCTTTGCATCCAAAATGCACACCAAAATGAGATTCATTTTTCATTATATCATTGTCATTTCAGAGCATAAAAATGCAGAATTAGCATCAGCATTAGTTCCACAAAGTACTTTCTTCAGATTAAAAGTCAGCAAATTATTGTAAACAACATGATTTAATTCATTGGCAGTGATATTTTTGGCAGCTCAGCCACTCTTAGAGTTATGTTAGAATTATTTTTTTTTATTAGCAGGCATGATGTAAGTGATGTGAGAAACAACTGTGAAATTATAATCTGCATAATAGACAATTCTGAAACAGTTATTTTTCCTGTTTCCATGTGCTTTTGAGAACGTGAAAATGAATTTAACTTCCAAGCATTCTTCATATGTTTTTTTCTGTAGTAACTAGGAATACCAAATGCTCATTTGTGATAGCAATACAACTCAAAACACACACACACACAGACACACACGCACACACACACACACACACACACACTCCAGGGATTTATATAAGCAGAATTGATGGGATAGTAAAATACTGTTTGCATAGGAGCTCAGTTGCTTTTTGAGTAAACTTCTAGATATTTAACAATCTAGCCAAAGACTTTCTCTAAGCACTGAAGGTTTTGGGTTGGGGTAGATAATTTGACTCTTCACTATAATTACTCTCTGAAATTTACAGGTTATATGTTTCAAAACTTCATAATTTTGATTTTGTCAAAGTAGAATTCTATTAAAATTGTATAATCTATAGATGGACAGATGAAGTCCAAAACTATTATTATCTCCAATAAGTGTAATAAAATGCTCTTGTAGAAATAGAAACATAATGATGTTTAAACATTTAAATAACTTATGCATTAACGGAATTATATAGAAATAAAAAATGAAAGTTGTAAACAGATGTGTATTATTTTTAAATAATCTAGGATAAAAGATTTCAAAACCTTTAAGACTATGATCATTTCGTATTTAGACTATATGCCTAGTTTTAATGTTTAAAGTGGAATACATTTGATGACTTTAATCAAAATATAGGGGCGCCTGGGTGGCGCAGTCGGTTAAGCGTCCGACCTCAGCCAGGTCACGATCTCGCGGTCTGTGAGTTCGAGCCCCGCGTCAGGCTCTGGGCTGATGGCTCAGAGCCTGGAGCCTGTTTCCAATTCTGTGTCTCCCTCTCTCTCTGCCCCTCCCCCGTTCATGCTCTGTCTCTCTCTGTCCCAAAGGTAAATAGACTTTGAAAAAAAAAAAAAACAAAATATATATGCACCTGGGAGTCTCTTTTGGCAGACATAATTTGCATTGAAATTCACTTGAGGGGCGCCTGGATAGCTCAGTGGGTTAAACGTCTGTCTTCCGCTCAGGTCATGATCTCACGGTTAGTGGGTCCCAGCCCTGAGTCCGACTCTGTGCTGACAGCTCAGAGCCTGGAGCCTGCTTAGGATTCTGTCTCCCTCTCTCTCTGCCCTTCCCCTTCTGATGCTCTGTCTCTGTCTCTCAAAAATAAATGAATGTTAAAAAAAATTCACTTGAAAGTAACCCCTTCAAAAACCATACAAATATGTATTGAATCTATACGATGGAAAAGACGTAAGACATTTTCCATGCAGGTACTTCAAATCTAAGTGATAGGATGGCACAAGGAAATAATAGAAGGCATTACAAAATGGGATATAATTTTTCTTTATCATGAGGATAAATCTTTCAGAAAGACAGGAATATAGAGGCTGAAATGTGTTCAGAGACATGATACCACTCATCGTTCTTCCTTCCTTCAGTAGAGAATATGCCTCATTTTCTTAAAACTCAGTACATATTTTCCAGCATTTTTAAACATTTATTTATTTTTGAGAGACAGAGACAGAATGCGAGTGGGGGAGGGGCAGAGAGCGTGGGAGACACAGAGCCGCTTGGAAAGATAATGTAATTTGGGGGCATAAAAGTACAGTATTAAGTCAGTAATTGAAGTTTGCCAATTTATTTGATTTATATTTTTTCAGATAATGCCACCATCATCCACCTCCCAAGCTACTTTGTTCTGTCATGATCAGTCTCTTCTACTCTTATGGTCACCTCTTCTCAATAAGATCTTATAAAGTTGCCTAATTAAATTGGACATTTTATGTAAACCTACTATGCATGCTTGTGTGTGTGTGTGTGTGTGTGTGTGTGTGTGTATGTGTGTTCAGTTTCACCAATGCATACCTCAAGAAATGTTATAATCATAGAATGCGAAAAAAGTTCAAAATAATACAAGGAACTGCTTCATGTCTTTTTATTGGGTGATGAACTACTTTGTGACTACTTAATGTATTAAAAAAAATCAACAGAAAGGCAACAGGATCTGAGCAAGTACTTGAACTACACAGTAGCTTCCATATGTTGATGTTCCTAGTATGACAAGAAATGTATTAAGTAATTTTTAGTTTCCTTAAAACTTTCAGAAATCCACATCATTATCTTCATTTTGTGTTGGAGACACTGAGGCCAAAATCATTAGATATATACAAAACATCACACCCCAGTTCATTGAGAGAAATTGGAGTCAAATAGATATATTTACGTTTTGCCTAATTTTCCAGTATGCCAAAGGACCTATCAATTAAGTTAAAAGAAATCAGTGAACACATTGTCAAAGCAAGTGTTTAATTGAATAAGCAAAACAAGAATGAGTGAAGTAACACTTTTCAATAAGTTGTAACAGTGTATGAATCCATCCAAAGATAGTAATTTAAAGTGCAAATTATTTTTAAATATAGTGCCACTTCAATGAATAAATACCACAAATATGCAATTTTCTAGATACAGCGTTATAAACAGCAATGCCACTCTTCAAATTGGGCTCTTCTGTTGTAGTTACCTTAACTTGTAAATAAAATTGGGTTTTCTCTGACTCCATAACAACAGAAACAAATAATCAAACACA
Source organism: Lynx rufus (assembly GCF_022079265.1). NCBI lineage: Eukaryota > Metazoa > Chordata > Mammalia > Carnivora > Felidae > Lynx > Lynx rufus. Next base: position 25,973,477 of record NW_025814845.1, on the reverse strand, counting down.
TATAAAACAGCTTATACTTAAGCTAGGTATACCACACAAATGACATTTTTATTCTACACCTTTAATATATTGTGCTTCACCTAATTACTAAATTCTTTAGGTATCTCATTAATTTTACAGAGGTAAGAAAAGATAAAGAAGAATGTAAATAGAATGTAAAAGAAGGAAAAAAGAAGGACTAAAACTTTATTGTTATATTTTTAGTTAAAGAATACATTTAAGTATATCTTTTCTCTAAGACAGTAATATATTACTGAAAGTGTATGTCTGTTTATAGATGAATGCATATATGTGTGTGGACACAGGTTTGTATGTATATTACACACACATATACTATATTGTGATTAACATAGTGTAAATATGCATTTTCTTTCACAGATAATCTTCTAGGTATTTTTAGGTTTCAGATAAAAATAATTGAAATACAGCATGTTTTTGCCCATAATAATCCCTTTCATAAGTGAAGTGTTACCTACTATCTCCCAAGAAAGTAAATAAAATTCTTATTTATCGCTGAATATATCTCTGAATTATGCCTATCCTTATATCAGTGTAGTAAAATATATACACATATTGATTATATATAATGATATACATCTTTAATATATATCACAAAATATGTATAGAGATTATATATTTATAATTAAAGAAGCACAAATAGTTGTAAATTATGTTCCTCATTTCTGAAACTGGTTATGGATCTGTATTTGGTATCTATGATTTCCCTGTTTTACGAATCATTTCACGTTCTACTTGACTTTAGACATTAATTCTGATGCTTCTCCTTTTTGCTTAAACCTGATGAAATAACTTAAACATTTATTCTGAAGACTGTGAGTTATCAATGATCTTGTAAATATTGCAGTCTTTAAAATCACACCTGAAAATGTAAAAATTGTAAAATCACACCTGAACATGATATAGATTGTCCTGGTGTCAGATATTTTCCACCTTGAACCCATTGGTTAAAAAATTATGTATGCATATATATATATATTATGTATATATATATGTATATATGTGTGTGTGTATATATATATATGTATATATATATATATATATATATATATATATCCCCTTGATTTCCATGACAACTGCTTCAGAAAATGCAATTACTTCCTTCTTTGTTTGCTGCTTTGAAGACCTGAAGAACAAAAATGACTGTGTGTTACTCTCAACATTTGTTTCAATGGAGTTATGATTGGGGCATTTAGGAGAACTAGGAACTCTATTAGTTTTTACATTTTTTAATTATTTTTTTTTAATTTTAATTCCAGTATAGTTAACACACAATGTTATATTCGCTTCAGGTGTACAATACAGTGATTCAACGATTCTATTAGGAGAGTGAGGACCTCTAACCCAGCAACACAGATTGGAGTAATAGGAAACAAATTTTGCAAGTGGACTACACCAGGCAAGTGTGAGCTGCATTCAGTTGACTTTTTTATTCTTACAGGGAGTTGAATAGTGTCCTCTCAAAATATATGCATTTTTCCTTAACTTCCAAAACCTATGAATGTGACTTTATTTAAAAAGGGTCCTTGCGGGGCGGCCGAGGTGGCTCAGTCAGTTAAGCATCTGACTTCGGCTCAGGTCATGATCTCACAGTTTGTGAGTTCAAGGCCCACATCGGGCTCTGTGCTGACAGCTCAGAGCCTGGAGCCTGCTTTGGATTCTGTGCCTCATTCTCTCTCTGCCCCTCACCCACTTGTGCTCTGTCTCTCTCTGTCTCTCAAAATTAAATGAAAAAAAAATATTTTTAAGGGTCTTTGTAGGTATAATTAATTTAAAAATATTGAAATGAGGTCATTCTGAATTATTCAGATGGGCCCTAAATCCAATGTTCTTATAAGAGACTCTGAAGATGAAGAGGTAATCTGAACATGAAGGGAGAGATTGTGGTGATGTAAGAAAGAAAGCCCAGGAATGCCAGAACTCACCTAAAGAGTCTCCCAAGTAGTATGACCTTGCTAAACCTTGAATTTTGACTTCCCCTCTTCTGAAATGCGATAGAATAAATTTCTGTTGTTTAAGCCACCCACAGGGTTCCTGGGTGGCTCAGTTGGTTGAGCGTCGACTTTGGCTCAGGTCATGATCACGGTTCATGAGTTCAAGCCCCGCATCATTCTCTGTGCTGACAGCTCCGAGCCTGGAGCCTGCTTCAGATTCTGTGTCTCCCTCTCTCTCTGCCCCTCCCCCACTTGTGCTCTGTCTCTCCCTCTCAAAAATAAATGAACATTAAAAAAAAATGTTTTAAAAAGCCACCCAGTTGGTGGTAATTTGTTACAGCATCTCTAGAAAACTAATGTGGTTCTCATTTATGTGTACTTTGTCTTTAAAAGAACACATAGATTTCTCACTAGTTAAGTAACATCCGATACTTTGTATAACACAACTGCAAGGTGTTGTCACAAACTTGGTGCCATGAAAGAACCATTCTACAATAATATCAGGCTATTTGTTTGTAAGTAATAAGGTATTTGGTAAAGCCAGTGAGTTTTATAAATATGAGCCCATATTTATAGGGTTCATAGACTACAGGTCGAATTGTATAATGTCACTTGAAGATACAATATAATGAAAATGTAAACTATAAGCTGTACTGAGACTACTGAAATAATAAGATTTATCGTAAATAAAACTACAAAGTATATAAAATGGAAAATAAAAATCACTCAATTGATCCACAAGAATACAGAAAAAAAAAGAACTAGATCAAAGAAAAGTTATGATAAATCAAAACCAAACTTACAAAGTTTTGAATCAAATTATGAATAATAATATTCTCTTTGGGGGCTCCTGAGTGGCTCAGTCAGTGGAGCATCCAACTCTTGATTTCAGCTCAGGGTCATGATCCCAGGGTCGTGGAAGAGTTCAACTCCGGTTATGATCCCAGGGACATGGGATTAAGCCCCATGTCAGACTCCGTGCTGAGCTTGGAGCCCGCTTGGGGTATTACCTCCCTCTCTTTCCCTCTGTCCCTCTCTTCTGATTGCACCCTCTCTCTCTAAAAAAAAAATAAAAATAAAAATAATAAATAAATTAAAAGTAATAATATTCACTTCAGATGTATAGGTCCTTAACAACTAAATTAAGGGGTTGAGATGATCAGATTGGATTCAAAAACAAAATCCATCTATAGGTGACCTACACGAAACTCACTTTAAATATACAGACAAAATAGGTCAAGAGTAAAAGATGGAAAATGATATGCTATACTTCCGTTAATCCCAAGAAAAATAGAAACTTATTATTGACATCAAAAAAATAACATTTCAGAGCAAAAAATGCCAGGTTGAAGAGAGTTTCATAATGATAAGGGAGTCAATTAACCAATCATATTTATGCACTCAAGTGCAGATTCACAGAGGATACAGAGCACAAGGTCTTCAAGATCTATCAAAAGACAATTCCACAATTATAGTCAAAGATCTTAACTCTTAGAAAAATACAGGCATATAAAAGACTTAAACAATATTGTCATCTTTTATGTAATTTATGTAATTCATCTAGCAACAGTACAATAGAAAACCACATGGCAATTTTGCCAAAATAGACTATATATAGGACATAAAATAAGTCTTAACAAACTAAATTAATTTGACATAAATGAATGTTCTCTGTCCAAAGTAGAATTAAATTGGAAATCATGAGAAACCTCCAAATATTTTAAGTTTAAATGGACTTTTAAATAAGTGATGCATCAGTGTTTAAGTCAGAGGAGTTAAAAAAACATTTTGTATTATACGACAATGAAAATACACCATATCAAATTTGTGGTATGCAGTTTCTTAGTAGAAAATTTATAACACAAATTCTTATATTAGAAAAGAAGAAAGATCTTAAGCCAATGACCTCAGCTTCTGCCTTAAGACCAATGACATATATGAGAAAATGGGACACTAAGTGATCAGAAGAAGGAAAATCATAAACATCAGAGTGGAAATCAATGAAATAGAAAACAGAAAACTCAATAGAAAAAGTAAATGAAAACAATAATATGTTCTTTTTGAAGATAAATATTAGTTACAAACTTCTGATTAGGAAAAAATATGGAAGACACAAATTGCCAAAATCAGAAATGAGAGAGGAAACATGACCAGAGATCCTTCAGAAATGAAAATGAGTTTAAGAAAATATTGTGGACATCTTTATATCAACAAATCAGACAATTTAGATAAGATGACATCAATATTCCTCATTCACAGATGCAATATCATTAACAAAATATTAACAAATTGGGTCTGGAAATATATACAAAGGATCCTGTACAAATTAAGTGGGAATTATACCAAGAATACAAAGATGATTTAATAGTGAAAAAAAGTAATACAATGTACAATATTATAGAATAAAAGACAAAAATTACAAGATTTCGAATAGATGAAGAAAAATAACTTGTAAAAAATCATAACCATTACGATAAAATTCTCAACAAACTGTGTAGAAAATCCCAAAAAATCTACAAAAAGTTCCCAGCTCTAATAAATGATCAAAGAATGGACAAATGCAAAAGTCAGTGGTTTTCTTATATACTAGCAATGAAATTTGTAATTTGAGATAAAAAGCCATTTTTAACAGCTACATGTTATATGGCATATATTATATGCCATTTATAATAACACCAAAAGATGAAATACTTAAGGACATATTTTATAAAATAATAATCATTTTATTATGATTAAGTCAGTTTAGACTCAAAATTCTTGGTTTGGCTCAGTTCATGATCCCAGGGTTTTTGAGTTTGAGCCTTTGCTCAGCACTGAGTGCATAGCCTGCTTGGGATTCTCTGTCTCTAGCTCTCTCTCTGCCCCTCCCCCACTTGCATACATGCACTCTCTCAAAATAAATAAATAAACTTTAAAAAAGAGCCAATATTGTTAACATGTAATTTCTTCCTAATTTAGCTACAGATTCAAACCTAATCCTAATCAAATGCAAGCAATATAATTTGTATCAATCATCAAGTTGATTCTAACATTTGTATGGAAAGATAGCCTAAAGTAGTCAAAAAAGTATAAAAGGGGCACCTGGGTGGCTCAGTTGGTTAAGTGTCCAACTTCAGGCTCAGGTCATGATCTCACAGTTTGTGAGTTCGAGCCCTGCGTCCGGCTCTGTGCTGACAGCTCAGAGCCTGGAGCCTGCTTCAGATTCTGTGTCTCCCTCTCTCTCTGCCCCAGGCCCACTCATGCTCTGTCTCTCTCTGTCTTTAAAATAAATAAAAAACATTAAAACTTTTTATTTTATTTTATTTTATTTTTTAAACTTTTTTTTAAAGTATAAAAGAAATTGAACAAAGCTGGTAGATACATACTGCTCAAATTTTAAGGCTTACTATAAAACTGTAAGACATCATGGTATTGACCAAAAAGGAAAAAAAAAATATATATATATGTAAATGTATATGTATATGTGTGTGTATACACACACACACACACACATATATATATATATACATATATATATATATATGCATATATAAATCAAACATAATACAGAGGCTGGAAAGATAGCCACTCAATATAGTCAACTGACCTTTGACTAGAACTAAAGACAATCCAACATAGAAATAATAGTCTTTTAAACATATTGGGCTGGAAAAATTGGATGTCCATGTTTCTCAATAAAAGAATCTAGACACAGACTTACAGACTTTACATGTCTCACAAAAATTAACTCGAATGGATCATAGACTCAAATGTTACATTAAAAAAGTACTTCTAGGGGCGTCTGGGTGGCTCGGTCAGTTAAGCGTCCGACTTCGGCTCAGGTCATGATCTCACGGTCTGTGAGTTCGAGCCCCGCATCGGCTCTGTGCTGACAGCTCAGAGCCTGGAGCCTGTTTCAGATTCTGTGTCTCCCCCTCTCTCTGCCCCTCCCCTGTTCATGCTCTGTCTCTCTCTGTCTCAAAAATAAATAAACTTTAAAAAAAATTAAAAAAAAATACTTCTAGTAGAAACATTAATTATCTATGTAACCTTGGGTTTATGATGTGTTTTGAACTAAAACATCAAAAACTTGATATATGAAATAAAATATTTATAAGTTGGACTTTATTAAAATTAAAAACTTCTGCTCTGCAAAAGCAAATGTTAAAAAAAAAAGCAAACACAAGTCACAGGCACGGATAATATATTTGCAAAACATACATCTGATAAAGGAGTATACCAAAATATTCCAAGAGTACTTAATTCTCACCCAAAAGAAAACACATAACCCAGTTAAACTTCAATTAAAAAATAAGCAACAGATCTAAGCAGACATTTCACCAAAGAAGATAAACAGATGGCAAACAAACACATAAAAAGATGCTTAGCATCATTAGTCATAGAGAATTGTGAAGTAAAACACAATTTAGATATCGCTACATCATTATTGGAATGGCTAAGATCCAAAAAGCTGACAATACCAACACCAAATACAGATGAAGAGACAGAACAACTGAAACTCGTATTCATTGCTGGTACAAATGCAAAATGGTACATCATTTTTGAAGATTTGGCAGTTTCTTATACAACTGAACATAATCTTGCAATACGATCAAGCTATTGGCTCTTAAATATTTATTTATCTAACTGATTTGAAAATTTATTTCCACACAAAACCTTCATGCAAAATTTATATCAGCTTTATTCATAATTGCACACACAAAAAAAACCTTAAACAAGTTGATCTTAAATCTGTAAATAGTGTACTTCCATGAAAAGGATTACTATTTTATGATATAAAAAAATAGATGCTGGGAATTAAAGAGTGCTCTTGTTGTGATGAGAACCAGGTATTGTATGGAAGTGTTGATTCACTATATTGGACACCTGAAACTAATATTACACTTTATGTTAAATAACTGGAATTTAAATAAAAATTTAAAAAAGATAACAAAACAAGATGTCAGGCCGTGAAATACAAAGAAGAAAGGTCTGCATATTATAGTTTTTCATGAATAGGGTATGCTGGGGAAAACACAATTATAAAAGGTCCGTTGAGTGCCAGGGGGTCAGAAGGAGGAGGAAGGATTGAAATGGTGGAACACAGAGAATTTTTTTTGGATAGTGAAACTATTCTATATGATACTGTAATGGCAGATACATGACAATGCATATGTCAAAACCCATAAAAATTTACAAATTAAATAGTGGACTTTATTGTATGCAAATTAGAGAATGTCATTCAGGAGACTGGTAGATTCCAGTATAAAATACAGACGATGACATGGGCCACCTGGGTGGCTCAGTCAGTTGAGCGTCCGACTTCGGCTCAGGTCATGATCTCACAGTCCGTGAGTTCGAGCCCCACGTTGGGCTCTGTGCTGACAGCTCAGAGCCTGGAGCCTGTTTCAGATTCTGTGTCTCCATCTCTCTCTGAACCTCCCCCGTTCATGCTCTCTCTCTCTGTCTCAAAAATCAATAAAGGTTAAAAAAATTAAAAAAATAAAAATAAAATACAGACGATGACAAAAGAAGCTAACGATTATGTGAAATAGCTACTTGGAGGATGGTGGGCAGAAAGGTACTAAACCATGCAATTTGGAAATTAGCAGAATCTTAAGAGAAACAGAAAAAAAAAATAAAAAGCCAAAACAAAACTGTGACTAGAAATACACTCCAGTTGATAAAGTTGATTTCCATGGAAATATGGGTGAGCAATATTGGTTTTTTTGTTAATATTTATTTATTTTTGAGAGAGAGAGAGAGAGAAAGAATGAGGAGGGGAGGGGCAGACAGAGAGAGGGAGACACAGAATCCAAAACAGATTCCAGGTTCTGAGCTGTCAACACAGAGCCTGACTCAGGCTGCAACCCCCCGAACCACGAGATCATGACCTGAGCCAAAGTTGTACGCTTAACTGAATGAGCTACCCAGGCGCCCCATCAGCAATTCTTAATGTAGCTACACATGTACACTGGAATTAAACAACTAAGAAAATGGATGGTGGATGGCAGGAACCGGGTTTAGAATTGTTAGAGTGGAAACTTACAGACAAGCAATCAAAAAGGCTAGGATAATTCATATGGATTAGAGTTGGAGGTATCGGTACAGTCAGGTTAGTATAATGTAGATGTGGTTGGATATATAGAGAAATATTTATAGACATATGTATGTATATACATGAGTTCACATACACTTACGTTTCCTCACTCTGTCGGCTCAAAGAACCTGGAAGAAATGACACTCCAGTAGAAATAAGCACACCTAGGACATAGATCTTCATTTCTGCTACTGCTCCCCAATAAAAAGAACAGGGCTCTTTTGAGAAATATCTAATTCTGAGGCAGGAACTATATAAAATGAGCCTGGAATATCTTGTAATGTAAGAAAGTAAGGAAGTATCAAATATATACAGCTATATAGATATAGATATTTGATATATCTATATATATATATATATGCTTATTTATTTTTTAGAGACAAAGAGAAATAGAGCATGAGCAGGAGAGGAGCAGAGAGAGAGGGAGACACAGAACCTCAAGCAGACTCCAGCCTCTGAGCTATCACCACAGAGCCCAATGCAGAGCTTGAACTCACAAACCGTGAGATCATGACCTGAGCCAAAGTTGGACACAACCAACTGAGCTACCTAGGAACTTCTCTTTTTTTAAATTCTATGTCAAAGGGACATAGGAGCCAACTGAAAGAGCTCCGAATAGCTGGAGCTGGAACAGTTTGGACGACAAAATATTGGACTATAACCTAAAGTATAAAATAATATCCATGAGTTCATACTGCTGTAAATAAATGCTTGACCAAATCAATAACATGGGGAAAAGAGACAAATCTGCCATACAGAAGAATTCCAAATAATTTATGTAGACGTCTCACCCTCAAGGAAGAGGAACATAACTCACCACCCCGTAAGTGTGGCTCCACGTAGTGTATTTCTTCCAAAGACTACAGTCTGGAAAGGAAGTAAAAAAGAATAACTTTACAGTGGGGAAACCTGACAAACTATCTCAGTCATTGGGTAAAGTCAAAATCAACAGTATTGATGCTATCGACCCTTGAAATATTGTGATGAAATTGGTACTTTAGATCTGTACTCTTCTTCCCTGTCTAACCATGAGAAAACTTCAAATTCCAACAGAGAAACATTCAACAGAGTACCTGATGGGTAATATTCAAAATTATTAAGCTCACCAAAAACAAAGAAAGCCCGAGAAACTGGCATAGCCAGTAAAAGTTTGAGGAGACATGGCAACTATATGCAATGTGTATCCTGGATGGGATCCTGGTATTAAGGCTAGGCAACATACCCAGGTGGAGTAAGTCATATTAACACAAATTTAGGGAATCTTCTACCCACTTATGTGCATGACACCAGAGTCTTTACTCTTAAAATTACTTCTTCCCACTGCATTTGTTACTATACAAATTTGTTTATGCATAGTTATGCCCAAAAATTGACGACATTAGTAGATTAAAAACCCACATATTTATTATCTCACGGTCTCTGTGGCCCATGAATCAGGGCAGGATTTAACTGGTTTCTCCACTTCCATCTCTCTGGAGTCTGCAATCAAGGTGTTGGGTTGAAACTGCAGTCTCATCTTAGGGCTCACCTGCCATTGGACCTTCTTCCAGGCCCATGTGGTAATTAGCAGAATTTATTTTCTTGAGGTTGTGGGATGCAGAACCTCCATTTTTCATTAACCGTTAGCTAGAAGCTGCCCCAGTCCCTTTACCTTGTTGACTATCATAAACTAAAGCCAATTTGCTGCCCAGAAATGGGCATTACACAGTGAGAGGAGATAATTCTAAAAATGGTTCTTTGAATGGTAAATTCAGCTAAGCACATAGGTAAAATAATAAGAGCTTGGAATGCAGGAGAAAGAAAAAAAATTATTTCCACCTTCATGAAATTTACATTCTAGCAGTGAAATTATTTATCACTCTCAAAAGCTCTGGAATGAAAAATAAGATCATGGATAAGACACGGTAGACTTCACTAAGAGACAATTTGAAAATAAGTTAAAACCTCGTGATTCTTGGTTCTGAGGAAGGACATTCAGAGTCTAACAAATATTTAGTAAGCTCATATGTGTGAGACATTCTTCTAAGTAACATCCTTGTCCCTGGAATTACATTCTAGTAAAAGCAAAGAGAATAGATAAAGAAACATATATACTATGCATGTATACATGCATATATAAGTACATGTATCATAGGTATATATAATAAACATATATTATCATATATTATATATAGTATATAATCATATCATATATCATCATATATATAATATATGATAGTATATGTTTATTATATATATACACATATATATATATATATATACACACACACATATTATTTTAAGAGAGTGGTGAGATCTCTGAATAAAATTGATGTTAAGGGGGAGAGGGTGCTTGAGGAGAGGCAGGTACTTTTACTCTAACAGGGTGGTCAAGGAATATATCTCTTAGAAGAGGCATTTCAGCAGAAACTTTTACGATAAGAATATAAAGTAAAACCTTGGTTTGTGAGCATAATTCATTCCAGAAACATGCTTGTAATCCAAAGCACTTGTATATCAAAGCAAATTTTCCCATAAGAAATAATGGAAAGTTAGATGATTCATTCCACAACCCAAAAATGTTCATATAAAAAGGATTACAATACTCTAATATAATACAAAATAATAAAGAAAATACAAAAGACAAAGAAAAATAAACAAATTAACCTGCACTTACCTCTGAAAACCATCATGGCTGGTGTGAAGGAGAGAAGAGAGACGAGAGTTATTATGTAGCATGACGTTCACTATCACAAACAGAATCACTGCTATCTAGATATTGGCTCAGTGATGGGGCGCCTGGGTGGCGCAGTCGGTTAAGCGTCCGACTTCAGCCAGGTCACGATCTCGCAGTCTGTGAGTTTGAGCCCCGCGTCGGGCTCTGGGCTGATGGCTCGGAGCCTGGAGCCTGTTTCCGATTCTGTGTCTCCCTCTCTCTCTGCCCCTCCCCCGTTCATGCTCTGTCTCTCTCTGTCCCAAAAATAAATAAAAAAAAAATGTTAAAAAAAAAATTGTTATAGATACTGGCTCAGTGGAATCTTTTTCTGCATGGGGGACATTGCCTACACTCGCAAGGATGTTGACTACACTACAGTATTAACAAACTCTTGTCATATACTGTATTTAATGTACTAGGCAATAGAAAAGCAGGAGGAAAGGGTCTCTATCTGCAGGCAGCCGGACCTAGAATGAAGCAAAGCATTCCTAAGCTCACTCTTGTATGGAAAAGCAAAGGACTGTCCCCAGGTGCTTTGAAGTGACAAAAGATACACTAGTGCCTATTGTGGGCACCTTGCAAAGTTCTGAAAAATCACTGATTGTTGCAAACACCAGTTTGCCTGAGACTGAGCATCTGAGCATGGGAGATGATAACCAACAATCCCCAGAGAGAGAGAGAGAGAACCATTGTCTCAGTTGCAATCATGTGACATTCGGTGTCATGTACTACTCATATTTTAAGACATCACTCACTTATCAAGTTAAAATTTATTAGAGATGTTTGCTCATCTTGCAGAACACTCGCAGAATAAGTTACTCCCAATCCAAGGTTTCACTGTACTAGAAATCTCAATTTGGGGCGCCTGGGTGGCGCAGTCGGTTAAGCGTCCGACTTCAGCCAGGTCACGATCTCGCGGTCCGTGAGTTCGAGCCCCACGTCAGGCTCTGGGCTGATGGCTCAGAGCCTGGAGCCTGTTTCCGATTCTGTGTCTCCCTCTCTCTCTGCCCCTCCCCCGTTCATGCTCTGTCTCTCTCTGTCCCAAAAATAAATAAACGTTGGAAAAAAAAAAATTAAAAAAAAAAAGAAATCTCAATTTTGCTGATGCTTCCCTGGGAGTCTAGATATGCCAAAACTCATCAAACCATACACTTTAAGTGAATTGTTTATTAGATGTCAACTATACCTCAGCAAAACTATTAAACACACACACACACACACAACACACAACACACACACACAGTTTGATCCACAATGTTTCCTAGGCATATTCAAAGATACATGAGAACATAAACTGGATGTTGTCTTGGGAATGGTTAGGGAGGCATCTTCCTAGGCCAACAGTGACAGCCTTTGGATTACAGCACAAGTGGTGATCTCTGGGTCTCTGGGGCCACAGGTTGGTAGAGAAACTCCTTCTAATAGCATTTGTAAATTTGTCTCTCTGTGTGTTCGTGTTTCCCTTGGGTCACTCCTGGCTTTGCTTACAATACTGCTAAATGTGAAGCCACTATCATTACAGGCAATTAATAAGCAGTTCTATGCCCACAATTGGGTCTAAGGGACACTATCGTATAGAAGGGACATTATCCTATAGAAATCAAAGGGTGTATTTCAAAAAAGTGACAAGTGGTCTCTGGGAGAGAAATAGCAGTGGTCATGGGTCAGGCACCTGGCTGAGTCAACAAAGGCCTGAGGGCCAGATCTGGGAGATGGGAAGCATTTACCAAGGTAAATACACAGAATAAAAATTTGCTAAGCAATTTGAACATCTGCAGCCTCTAGCAGCTTCAAGAGTTCTATATCAAAAAGGCCCATATCTGGGGCTCCTGGGTGGCTCAGTCGGTTAAGCCACTGGTTTAAGTACAGTCAGTTAAGTGCTGACAGCTCAAAGCCTGGACCCTGCTTCAGATTCTGTGTTTCCATCTCTCTGCATCCCTCCCCTGCTCAAGCTCTGTCTTTCTCACTGTCAAAAAAAAAAAAAAAAACAAAAAACAAAAAAACTAAAAAACAACAACAAAAAAAGCAACATTAGAAAAACTTAAAAAAAAAGGCCCATATCTATAATACAACTGGAAAATGTATCTAGCTACTGGATATTTCCTTGCTGTATTTAAAATGCAAGCACACTGTGTTTGGTTAGATGGTATGTTTTCTTTGGGGGGCCCCCAGAATCTGATAGAGATTTGGGCAAATGGTAAAGTCTCCAGTGGGCCTGCAGGTTTATGCAAAAAGTTAAGACACAGATATTTAAGTAATTAAATCTATATTTTTCAGCATGTATATAAATAACTGCACACACACTAATACACACAGATTACTCTTGGAACTGATCTAGACACCAGCAAAACAGCACAAAAGAAATAAACTTCATCCCTGGCATTTAATAGAGAAATGAAGATCAATAATAAATAATTGAGACAATTTCAGACATAAGTGGTAGAAGAGATATAAAACAGGGAATTGATCTAAAGGAAATTACTGGGAAGAGGCAAAATACAAGGGTCAGGAAAAATCTCTACAAAAATTGTCTGTTTGAGCTAAGATCTGAATGATTGTATAAAGTCAGACATGGTCAGTTCCAAGAGCCCCAATTTCACACAAAGCTAGCACTATATGCCAAGGCCTGAGCCAATAATTAGCTTGGCATATTTGAGGACTAGGAAGCAAGGTGCTGTAGCTGGTGTTTAAGAATGCAGCCAGTGGCAGAAAATTAGATTCTAGATACGGGCAATGCAAGTTTATGTAGGACCATGATGATGTGCTTAGAATGTCTAGGACTTTGGAAAGCATTCTAATAACATGAGAAAACACTGACAGATTTTGAGTAGAGGAATAATTTGAACTTCATAAACTAATGTGTTTTGTCTTAGACACTAGCTGGTAAGCCTGGAACCTATTCAACACATTCACATGCAGGACTAATGGACTAAAGGAGAACTGATTAAATCAACCTAAAAAAAGTAGGAGAGGAAGGAAAGGAAAGGAAAGGAAAGGGAAGAGAAAAAAAAGAAAAAGGACAGAAGAAAGCATCTTCTTCTTTTAAATTTTATTTATTTTCAAAGAGAGATAGAGAGAGAGCAAGCAAGCGAGGTACAGAGAAAGAGGGAGAGACAGAATCCCAAGTGGGCTCCACGCCATCAGCACAGAGCCTAATGAGGGCCTCAAACCCATAAACCATGAGATCATGACCTGAGCTGAGATAAAGACTTGAACACCTAAAGCAACTGAGCTGCCCAGGTACCCCAGAAGAAAGCATCTTCTTACATGGAATTGAATCGACACAATCATTGCTAAAGGAGATAATGGTACTTAGAAAAAGCATACTATATCCTTCTGGAAAGAATTGCTCATGGGCCTCACTTTTTTCCACGGATATAGGTTGTGAAAAGGGTATTGAGAGATTATAATATTAAGACCAACTAGGCTTAATCACTTGAACACCACTGCCTGAACTGGGGCATCAGCACGTTTTGTCCTTAAGTAATTTGCCCCTCATCTCTACCTCTTTTATAGCCAACTTCTGTACTCTCAACTGTCCTTTGTCTTTCAGTTCTGTTTCTACATATGCACTTCTATGACCCAGGACCTCTGGCTTCCAGTCTGTGACTTGTGTCTCAGATACTGTCCGTTCTCTCTGTTTGTCCCTCTTGAACATCACTTGATGATTTATGTCTTCTTTTAGCCTCAGGATTTCTTGGTAAGGTCAGCCCCTCAGGCCACACAGACCGAAACAAAATTCACTGACATTGTCTCTATTCCTTGGTACTGACATCAGAAATGATTGTGTAGGGCACAAGGCACTATACCAAAATTATGTAAAGAGCCTACTGCTATTTTAGAGTTTGCAATTTCCCTGCCAACAGTTTGTGTCAGGGAACAATAATATTAACTGGGAAGTCAGAGTAAACTTTCATGGGTTGTACGTAACTCCTTGCACTGGAATTTTGCTGAATTTCTTTTGAATTTGTCAAATTGTTCAAAAGAAATGAGCCATTTGTTAGGTAGATATTTTGATGTGGCTATCAGGCTTTTAATAATACATGCAGTGATACAGTGAGGCTTTGGGTCTTCGTATCAGACATTTTGTTAGGAGGTTCCCCTTTCAGAGAGCTGTATGTTCTGACAAATATATTATCCCAAGAATGAAATACAGGAGGTAGACTTTTATTCTAAGAACATTACTAATAACAAGACAATTTTTGTAGACAATACCATATATCATGATCAGAGATTGACATGGTGATATTTTGATTATGCACATTTTGGCAGAAACAAGTAGCAGACCATTACATTTTATTAAGTGAACCAGTTTCAAATGTTGCATCATAGTACTTGCAGTAATGGACCAAATTAATTTAACTTAATACATATTTAGTGACTTCCTCCCACATGTTCCACATTTGTATGCGTGGTTGTTTGTTATAAACTTGGCATCACCGTCATTCCTTTCAAGGTTGCTTCTGCATTGCAAAAGAGAATCTTGGATTCACATTTCTCCAAAACACATTTTCTGTATTGTTGTACAATAATTCCTGAGGACTGCAAAGACTTTGTTGTGCGACGAAAATAATCTTTTCAGTGTTGTAGGATCAGATGTTCATATTTGGCTTCCTCAACTTCCAGCACCTGCATCCCTGTCCTTCACTATTCAGTTCTTCCAAATTTAGGTTAACTCTATAATTTTTTGTACTAAATCCTTTATATTCAGAATATGTTAACTGGTCTCCATTTGACTGTCTAAACCCAGACAGTTTGGGGCACTGGAAGTGATCTCAAAGGAACAGCATCTTAAACGTGGGGATCTGGAATAATTTATTGGATTTCATTAAAATTGAAGATAATGATGATCTCATTAACAGTATTAAATGAGATCCTTGTAGATAAGGGCTAAAATAGTTGCATGAATTTTATTTGCATGTATCGAAGTTCCTAAAAAAGCATGAGACTTGAGGTGCCACATTGTAGTAATAATAGAATATTATGAATTAAAATAAAAGTAGAGGATTATAATATGAGGTGACTCCTGACTACATTGGGAAACTCAGAATAATTCATTAAACTCATGGCTTTAAGTTCTGAGGAAAAGAAATAAACAGAGAAACTGAAATCTCATAGCATGGCTGTGATGGTTAGTTTTATGCGTCAACTTGATGTGGGAAACAAAGGCAGAAGGAAATGGCCGATAAGACTACATTTCCCTTATAACCTGCAGTCCATTGACAAATCCTTGAGGCTCCAAGAACTCCCTAGTGTCTTAATGCTAATGCTTTGCTAGAGGGAAAACCACCTTACCTTTACAATAGCTAGACCTCCAGTATCCTGTGAGTTGTCTTTAGCATATGATAATCTCACTGGAAACTTCTTCTGGACTTTACCTCCCTCATCTCCATAGTAGGCAACCAGTCTTTCCTCATGATCCTGGGGCACCTCTTCCTGCCCACGGGTCCTGTCCCCATGCTTTAATAAAATCACCTTTTTGCACCAAAGGCATCTTCAAGAATTCTTGTTTGGCCATCTGCTCCAGACCCGATGAACCCCACTATGACACCAAAAAAACCTCATCAAACTCAGCTGGGTCCCAATGCCTGGATAGTTGACCAGATGCTCTGGATATAGTTACAAAGGTGATTTTTTCATGAGATTAACATTTGTACTTGTGAACTTTGACTAAATCAGTGGCCTCCATAATGTGGGTGGGCTTCATCCATGAGGTTAAGGCCTTACAAAACAGAATGACTTCAGAGCAAGAAGAAATTCTGCCAACACACTGCTTTTGGACCCCAACTACATCTCTTCCTGGGTCTCCAACATGCTGAACTATCCTATAGATTTTAGACCTATCAAACCCTCACTACTGCATGAGCCAATTCCTTAAAATGAACCTATCTCTCTCTCTTTCTCTCTCTCTCTCTGTGTGCCCCTCTCTCCACATACTTCCTATTGGTTGATACTGCTGAACAGTTACCCTAAAGTTTGATCCTCTGTGTGGATGAATTATAATGCCAATTGAATTCACAGCCACACCCATCTGTTACATTCAAATTAGAGCATCTGTTGAGTAAAAGGGAGACCCAGAAATCTTTTGATTGTGATTCTTAGAAAATTACTTTGTTATTTCAAAGGAGATCTTCAAATGAGGTCCCTTTATCTTCTTAACTTTTCAGAAGTTCTTAGGACTTTTCCCCCAATCCTCAGCTTTCCTAATAGTCACCTAACCTGTAGTTCCTATATTAAGCCTTTTATAATGAGAATGCTTACAACAGATTCTGTTCTCCTGGCCTGGCTTATAAACTATGCTAACCCCCAGAGAAAGTAACAGAAATGTGAACCAGAAAATGACAATGAAAGACTAAGAAAAAGAGATATAAATAGAAATAGTTTTTGCCTTCAGGAGTTCAAATTTTACATCAAAAGAGAAAAGTTTCAGTGAAATATCACAGGTTAAATCAAAATATAAGACAATTATTAATAGAATAAGTCAGTTTCCAGAAAAAGTTGATCTTTCAAATATCTATGAATATACCAGGGATTCAAGAAAAATTCTGAAATTATCCAAAAAATTCAAGGTAATTATAGAAAATAATCCTTGCATTAAGAAAAATGGCACTATGATCCTAATTCAATTGTCATGCTGGAAATTTTTACTAATTCAAACGAATTCTGTTCTTTTCTGATCATTGTGCCCAACTTTTAAAAAACATGAGTTCAGGCTTGGGAAGAAGATGGCGGCGTAGGAGGACACTGGGCTGATCACTTAGATTCCACCTACACCTGCCTAAATAACCCAGAAAACCCCCAGAGGATTAGCAGTACGGAGTCGCCGGAGCCAAGCACAAACCAGAGGCCCACGGAAGAGGGTAGGAAGGGCGGCGAGGCGGTGCGCACTCCACGGACTGGCGGGAGAGAGCCGGGGCGGAGGGGCGGCTCCCGGCCAAGCAGAGTCCCTGAGTCTGGCTTGCAAAAGCGGAGGGGCCTGACGGACTGTGTTCCGACAGCAAGCGCAACTTAGCGTCTGGGAGGTCATAAGTTAACAGCTCTGCTCGGAAAGCGGGAAGGCTGGAGGACAAAGGGAGGGAGAGCTGCGGAGCCCCCGGACGACAGAGCTCAGTTTGGTGGGGAACAAAGGCGCTCGCCAGCGCCATCTCCCCCGCCCATCCCCCGGCCAAAATCCCAAAGGGAACCAGTTCCTGCCAGGGAACTTGCTCCTCCGCGCAAACACCCAACTCTGTGCTTCTGCGGAGCCAAACCTCCGGCAGCGGATCTGACTCCCTCCCGCTGCCACAGGGCCCCTCCTGAAGTGAATCACCTAAGGAGAAGTGAGCTGAGCCTGCCCCTCCTGCCCCCATGCACCTTGCCTACCCACTCCAGCTAATATGCCAGATCCCCAGCACCACAAAGCCTGGCAGTGTGCAAGTAGCCCAGACGGGCCACGCCACCCCACAGTGAATCCCGCCCCTAGGAGAGGGGAAGAGAAGGCACACACCAGTCTGACTGTGGCCCCAGCAGTGGGCTGGGGGCAGACATCAGGTCGGACTGCGGCCCCGCCCACCAACTCCAGTTACACACCACAGCACAGGGGAAGTGCCCTGCAGGTCCTCACCACGCCAGGGACATCACTCCAAAATGACCAAGCGGAAGAATTCCCCTCAGAAGAATCTCCAGGAAATAACAACAGCTAATGAGCTGATCAAAAAGGATTTAAATAATATAACAGAAAGTGAATTTAGAATAATAGTCATAAAATTAATCGCTGGGCTTGAAAACAGTATAGAGGACAGCAGAGAATCTCTTGCTACAGAGATCAAGGGACTAAGGAACAGTCACGAGGAGCTGAAAAACGCTTTAAAGGAAATGCAAAACAAAATGCAAACCACCACGGCTCGGATGGAAGAGGCAGAGGAGAGAATAGGTGAACTAGAAGATAAAGTTATGGAAAAAGAGGAAGCTGAGAAAAAGAGAGATAAAAAAAATCCAGGAGTATGAGGGGAAAATTAGAGAACTAAGTGATACACTAAAAAGAAATAATATACGCATAATTGGTATCCCAGAGGAGGAAGAGAGAGGGAAAGGTGCTGAAGGGGTACTTGAAGAAATAATAGCTGAGAACTTCCCTGAACTGGGGAAGGAAAAAGGCATTGAAATCCAAGCAGAGAACTCCCTTCAGACGTAACTTGAATCGATCTTCTGCACGACATATCATAGTGAAACTGGCAAAATACAAGGATAAAGAGAAAATTCTGAAAGCAGCAAGGGATAAACGTGCCCTCACATATAAAGGGAGACCTATAAGACTCGTGACTGATCTCTCTTTTGAAACTTGGCAGGCCAGAAAGGATTGGCATGATATTTTCAGTGTGCTAAGCAGGAAAAATATGCAGCCGAGAATCCTTTATCCAGCAAGTCTGTCATTTAGAATAGAAGGAGAGATAAAGGTCTTCCCAAACAAACAAAAACTGAAGGAATTTGTCACCACTAAACCAGCCCTACAAGAGATCCTAAGGGGGATCCTGTGAGACAAAGTACCAAGACATCACTACAAGCATAAAACACACAGACATCACAATGACTCAAAACCCGTGTCTTTCTATAATAACACTGAATGTAAATGGATTAAATGCGCCAACCAAAAGACATAGGGTATCAGAATGGATAAAAAAACAAGACCCATCTATTTGCTGTCTACAAGAGACTCATTTTAGATCTGAGGACACCTTTAGATTGAGAGTGAGGGGATGGAGAACTATTTATCATGCTACTGGAAGCCTAAAGAAAGCTGGAGTAGCCATACTTGTATCAGACAAACTAGACTTTAAAGGCTGTAACAAGAGATGAGGAAGGGCATTATATAATAATTACAGGGTCTATCCATCAAGAAGAGCTAACAATTATAAATGTCTATGCGCCGAATACCGGAGCCCCCAAATATATAAAACAATTACTCATAAACAGAAGCAACCTTATTGATAAGAATGTGGTAATTGCAGGGGACTTTAACACTCCACTTACAAAAATGGATAGATCATCTAGACACACGGTCAATAAAGAAACAAGGGCCCTGAATGATACATTGGATCAGATGGACTTGACAGATATATTTAGAACTCTGCATCCCAAAGCAACAGAATATACTTTCTTCTCGAGTGCACATGGAACATTCTCCAAGATAGATCATATACTGGGTCACAAAACAGCCCTTCATAAGTTTACAAGAATTGAAATGCATTTGAAGATAGGTCATGCATACTATCAGACCACAATGCTATGAAGCTTGAAATCAACCACAGGAAAAAGTCTGGAAAACCTCCAAAAGCATGGAGGTTAAAGAACACCCTACTAAAGAATGAGTGGGTCAACCAGGCAATTAGAGAAGAAATTAAAAAATATATGGAAACAAACGAAAATGAAAATACAACAATCCAAACGCTTTGGGACGCAGCGAAGGCAGTCCTGAGAGGAAAATACATTGCAATCCAGGCCTATCTCAAGAAACAAGAAAAATCCCAAATACAAAATCTAACAGCACACCTAAAGGAACTAGAAGCAGAATAGCAAAGGCAGCCTAAACCCAGCAGAAGAAGAGAAATAATAAAGATCAGAGCAGAAATAAACAATATAGAATCTAAAAAAACGGTAGAACAGATCAACGAAACCAAGAGTTGTTTTTTTGAAAAAATTAACAAAATTGACAAACCTCTAGCCAGGCTTCTCAAAAAGAAAATGGAGATGACCCAAATAGATACAATCATGAATGAAAATGGAATTATTACAACCAATCCCTCAGAGATACAAACAATTATCAGGGAATACTATGAAAAATTATATGCCAACAAATTGGACAACCTGGAAGAAATGGACAAATTCCTAAACACCCACATGCTTCCAAAACTCAATCAGGAGGAAATAGAAAGCTTGAACAGACCCATAACCAGCGAAGAAATTGAATTGGTTATCAAAAATCTCCCAACAAATAAGAGTCCAGGACCAGATGGCTTCCCAGGGGAGTTCTACCAGACGTTTAAAGCAGAGATAATACCTATCCTTCTCAAGCTATTCCAAGAAATAGAAAGGGAAGGAAAACTTCCAGACTCATTCTATGAAGCCAGTATTACTTTGATTCCTAAACCAGACAGAGACCCAGTAAAAAAAGAGAACTACAGGCCAATATCCCTGATGAATATGGATGCAAAAATTCTCAATAAGATACTAGCAAATCGAATTCAACAGCATATAAAAAGAATTATTCACCATGACCAAGTGGGATTCATTCCTGGGATGCAGGGCTGGTTCAACATTCGCAAATCAATCAACGTGATACATCACATTAACAACAACAACAACAAAAAAAAAAAAAAAAAAAAAAGAGAGAAGAACCATATGATCCTGTCAATCGATGCAGAAAAGGCCTTTGACAAAATCCAGCACCCTTTCTTAATAAAAACCCTTGAGAAAGTCGGGATAGAAGGAACATACTTAAAGATCATAAAAGCCATTTATGAAAAGCCCACAGCTAACATCATCCTCAACGGGGAAAAACTGAGAGCTTTTTCCCTGAGATCAGGAACACGACAGGGATGCCCACTCTCACCGTTGTTGTTTAACATAGTGCTGGAAGTTCTAGCACCAGCAATCAGACAACAAAAGGAAATCAAAGGCATCAAAATTGGCAAAGATGAAGTCAAGCTTTCGCTTTTTGCAGATGACATGATATTATACATGGAAAATCCGATAGACTCCACCAAAAGTCTGCTAGAACTGATACATGAATTCAGCAAAGTTGCAGGATACAAAATCAATGTACAGAAATCAGTTGCATTCTTATACACTAACAATGAAGCAACAGAAAGACAAATAAGGAAACTGATCCCATTCACAATTGCACCAAGAAGCATAAAATACCTAGGAATAAATCTAACCAAAGATGTAAAGGATCTGTATGCTGAAAACTATAGAAAGCTTATGAAGGTAATTGAAGAAGATTTAAAGAAATGGAAAGACATTCCCTGCTCATGGATTGGAAGAATAAATATTGTCAAAATGTCAATACTACCCAAAGCTATCTACACATTCAATGCAATCCCAATCAAAATTGCACCAGCATTCTTCTCGAAGCTAGAACAAGCAATCCTAAAATTCATATGGAACCACAAAAGGCCCCGAATAGCCAAAGGAATTTTGAAGAAGACCAAAGCAGGAGGCATCACAATCCCAGACTTTAGCCTCTACTACAAAGCTGTAATCATCAAGACAGCATGGTATTGGCACAAAAATAGACACACAGACCAATGGAATAGAATAGAAACCCCAGAACTAGACCCACAAACGTATGGCCAACTCATCTTTGACAAAGCAGGAAAGAACATCCAATGGAAAAATGACAGCCTCTTTAACAAATGGTGCTGGGAGAACTGGACAGCAACATGCAGAGGGTTGAAACTAGACCACTTTCTCACACCATTCACAAAAATAAACTAACTCAAAATGGATAAAGGACCTGAATGTGAGACAGGAAACCATCAAAACCTTAGAGGAGAAAGCAGGAAAAGACCTCTCTGACCTCAGCCGTAGCAATCTCTTACTCAACACATCCCCAAAGGCAAGGGAATTAAAAGCAAAAGTGAATTACTGGGACCTTATGAAGATAAAAAGCTTCTGCACAGCAAAGGAAACAACCAACAAAACTAAAAGGCAACCAACGGAATGGGAAAAGATATTTGCAAATGACATATCGGACAAAGGGCTAGTATCCAAAATCTATAAAGAGCTCACCAAACTCCACACCCGAAAAACAAATAACCCAGTGAAGAAATGGGCAGAAAACATGAATAGACACTTCTCTAAAGAAGACATCCAGATGGCCAACAGGCACATGAAAAGATGTTCAGCGTCGCTCCTTATCAGGGAAATACAAATCAAAACCACACTCAGGTATCACCTCACGCCAGTCAGAGTGGCCAAAATGAACAAATCAGGAGACTATAGATGCCGGAGAGGATGTGGAGAAACGGGAACCCTCTTGCACTGTTGGTGGGAATGCAAATTGGTGCAGCTGCTCTGGAAAGCAGTGTGGAGGTTCCTCAGAAAATTAAAAATAGACCTACCCTATGACCCAGCAATAGCACTGCTAGGAATTTACCCAAGGGATACAGGAGTACTGATGCATAGGGGCACTTGTACCCCAATGTTTATAGCAGCACTCTCAACTATAGCCAAATTATGGAAAGAGCCTAAATGTCCATCAACTGATGAATGGATAAAGAAATTGTGGTATATATACACAATGGAATACTATGTGGCAATGAGAAAAAATGAAATATGGCCTTTTGTAGCAACGTGGATGGAACTGGAGAGTGTTATGCTAAGTGAAATAAGCCATACAGAGAAAGACAGATACCATATGGTTTCACTCTTATGTGGATCCTGAGAAACTTAACAGGAACCCATGGGGGAGGGGAAGGAAAAAAAAAAAAAAAGAGGTTAGAGTGGGAGGGAGCCAAAGCATGAGAGACTCTTAAAAACTGAGAACAAACTGAGGGTTGATGGGGGGTGGGAGGGAGGGGAGGGTGGGTGATGGGTATTGAGGAGGACACCTTTTGGGATGAGCACTGGGTGTTGTATGGAAACCAATTTGACAATAAATTTCATATATTAAATAAATAAATAAATAAATAAATAAAAATAAAAAACATGAGTTCAATATTGTATATTTTCACTAGATTTATTTGATTAATTAATTATTATTTATGCCTCTAAATATTTCAGACTGACTTATAAAAGAGTTCACAAAATGTGATGAAATTAATAAATTAAACATAATTTAGAAGATATAAGAACAGGATTGAGAATAATTAGAGCCATAAATGAGAATGAAACAGTGATTTCAAAGTTCATCAGTTCTCTTACCATGTATCGAATACAAGCTTGTCTCTAAAGCTTTTAAAAGAATACTCAGTGGGCTTCTGGGTGGTTCAGTCAGTTAAGCGTCAGGCTTGATTTCATGGCTCCTGGGTTCGAGCCTGGCCTCTGGCTCTGCTGACAGCTCTGAGCCTGGAGCCTACCTCAGATTCTATGTCTCCCTCTCTCTCTGCCCCCTCCCCCACATCTGTCTCTGTCTCTCTCAAAAATAAACATTAAAAAAAGATTACTCAGAAAGGAAATCTGTTTAAAATATCTGCAAAATATATTTAAAATATTTGATCCACCAGTATTTATCACCATTTAGGAGTGATGATTAAGCAAGGATGATTATTCATGGGACTTGATGGAAAGGAAGACTGGAATACAAGTGGAAAACAGTACTTTATAGGAACCCAAATATCAACTGATATGACTGAGTCTTGGTATCCTTTTAACACAAGTGAGAAGAAATTATGTGCTTCTTTCTAACAATTTAACTTATTTTCTCAGCTGAGCCTTTGATTAAATAATTGAATTCGATGTAATTAAAATTATACTCCCTGGAAAATCTGGTGGAGCAGCTAATCTATTTGTGGAATGCCACTATGTACTCTAAGGGTTAGTTTTGTATAAACAGATGAGCCTAATAAATACAAGTACCTAAAAAATGGCATATCTTTATTTTATTTTTTTTTTATTTTTTTTTCAACGTTTATTTATTTTTTGGACAGAGAGAGACAGAGCATGAACGGGGGAGGGGCAGAGAGAGAGGGAGACACAGAATCGGAAACAGGCTCCAGGCTCCGAGCCATCAGCCCAGAGCCTGACGCGGGGCTCGAACTCAGGGACCGCGAGATCGTGACCTGGCTGAAGTCGGAGGCTCAACCGACTGCGCCACCCAGGCGCCCCTAAAAATGGCATATCTTTAAATAAAAAGCAACTCTCTGTGATTAATTGATAGAATACCATGTATTTAGGGGTGCCTGGGTGGCTCAGTCAATTAAGCATCCAACTTTGGCTCAGGTAATGATCTCATGGTTCATGGATTCAAGCCTCACATCGGGGTCTCTGCTATCAGCATGGAGCCCGCTTAGGATCATCTGTCCCCCTTTTTCTCTGCCGGTCCCCTATTTGTGCTCTCTTTGTGTTTCTCTCAAAAATAAATAAATAAACTTAAGAAAAAAAAAGAGAGCTTGGATTTGCCTTAAATAATGTAAACATTCTCCAGGACAAATGACCCACTAGTGTTCCCAAATACATCTCACGATGATACAATGGAAAGTGGTTGTTTTAATTTGATCGTCCTGCCATGACAAGTTGTTATAAACCTAGCAACCTAAAACAACACAAATTTATGTTGTTATGTATCTAGAGGTCAGAAGGACATGCTAGTCAACATTTTGCATCCCTTCTAGAGATTGTAGGGAAGAATCTGTTTCCTTGCCTTTTCTATATTCTGCAGATTTACAGAGGCAAATAAGCATATGAAGAGACCTTCAACACCATATGCTATTTTGGATTTGAAAATTAAAATAACAAGATAACACATCTATTAGATGGCCAAATCCCAAAATATTGACAACATCAAAAACATTCATTCATTGCTGGTGGGAATGTAAAATTTTATAGTCACTTTGTAAAATAATATGGCAGTTCCTTACAAAATTAAACCTAATCTTACCATATGATTCAGCAACTGTGCTCCTTGGTACTTACCCAAATGGATTGAAAACTTGTGTCTACACCAAAATATGTATAAAATGTTTATAGCAGTTTTATACATAATTTTCAAAACTTGGAAGCAACTAAGATGTCCTTCAGTAGGTGAATGGATAAATAAACTGTGGTCCATTAGAGACAATGGAGTTACTCAATGCTAAAAAGAAATGTGCTAGCAAGCAATCAATGGATATGGAGGAACTGTAAGTACATATTAACAAGTGAAAGAAGTCAATCTGAAAAGGCTACATACTATATGATTCCAATGATAATGACATTCAAGAAGAGGCAAAACTGTAGATATGGAAGATCAGTGGTTGCCAGGGATAGGGATGAGAGAAATGGTTAGACAAAGCACAAATTTTTAGGACAGTGAAACTAATGTGTATGTTGCCACAGTGGTGGATTCATGTCTTTATACATTTGTCAAAACCCAGAGATTGTACACCAAAAGGAAACCCTGAGATAACTATAGACTTTGGGTAATGATGTATCAGTCTGGGTTCATTCCTTGTAACAAGGGTACCCCTCTGGAACGGGATGTTTACAGTGAGGGAGACTGTGCATGTCAGTAGGTGCAGGGGGTATATGGGAAATCTCTGTACCTTAAAAAAAATTGGTGGTATATCTACCGAGAATAGAGTTAACAAAAATTAGCTGGAAGTATGTACTATGTGTTCCCGGCATCCTACTCATTTTAAGATGATTAAGACATTTTCAAAGAGAGGTTTTGCCACATGTGCTACACAACTCCTATTTGTGAAAACTCGTAATAGATAACCGATGAAACATGGTACTGCTTCCATTGGTTTGACACCGGAAGTCCTATTGATGTAATCTCCACATAAATATCTGTAATTGGGAAAGTAATCCACTCAACAGTTACAGCTATTTATGTTCATAGAGTCAATAGATGATGACATATTGATCAGAACCACAAATAAACTGGGGTGCCTGGGTGGCTCAGGTGGTTAAGTGTCCAACTTCAGCTCAGGTCATGAACTCATGGTTTGTGGGTTCGAGTCCTGTGTCAGGCTCTATGCTGACAGCTCAGAGCCTGGAGCCTGCTTCAGATTCTGTGTCTCCCTCTCTCTCTGCCCCTCCCCTGTTCATGCTCTGTCTCTCTCTCCCTCAGAAATAAAATAAACATTAAAAAAATAATAATAACAAAAAGAACCACAAATAAACTAATATTATTTGTAGTAGATTCACAATGTTCTCTGGTGTAATAATAACAGAAAATATGCTTAAGCAAACTAGAATTCTATTTTATAAAGGAAAAAGGCAAAATCAGATTTAGATGGAATGTTTTATACAGTGCTAAACTTCTATTTTGAGGCTATTACAGATTTGAATCATTTAAAGATGAACAAAAAGAACTCTTGGTCCAATGGCATGGGGCTGTGGTTATGGAATTAATATAAATAAGTAAGTTAGTGAATATCTAAATCTGCTATTTTGAGCAATATCAGCATATGTCTAGAAGCAATGGACTTCACATAGAAACTATGTTGCAAAATTTTTTGAGGATGGGTGTTTTACTCATTTTTTATTACTAATTTTTTAATGAGCCATATCATATGAATTATAACTTCCTTGAAACTTCCTTGAAATATTTTTCTTTTCTGGAAAGAAAGAAAAATAAATGTGATAATGACTTACATAATAAGTTAGCAAAGAGATCATTGCATTCTATTTATTCAGTAATGTTTAGCCCCTGTTATTTATAGCCTCGGCAATAAGCTATATGCTTTAATAAATTGTTATTGGATTCTAACCAAGAATATAATGTGCATGTATTAGAAGTAGTCAAAAATTACACTATAGTTCTCACAATACATCACTTTCCAGCAAGCAAATCCAGTATACTATTAAAAAATGAAACACAAATTGTTTTATCTTTTAAAATAAATCATGTTTCAGAAGTTATAAACAAAAAGAAAAATTACAACATCAGACCAAGAAAGAAGTTTTGAAAATCATGTTTTGTCCCCCCCTCACCCTGTTTTATAACTTCAGAGTAGATTCAGCCTAAATTAAGTCAGTAGCACTTCAAAGGCTTTTCATAAATGATGTCAAGTAATTTCAATTGAATTGAAGCTTCCAGGTTCAAGAGAGATATGGAAGGTATTAGGACCCTAAGGACACTGGAAATTTCACTAGTTTCAAATTAATTCAAAGTATATTAACATCAAACACTGGGAAATCCAGGTTAGTGATAGCATTAGAGAAAGACTTTGGGGCCACTCTTCTTGGCTTTCCTTCTGAGTTGTTATTTATCATTGAAAAGCTACATATAGCCTGTATAAATGTATTTTCTAACTTCCAGAAATCCAGATTCTATTTTTCTTGGAAATAAAATTACTGAATGACCAGTCGTGATTCAGTTACCCCGTTTAGGAATATTTACTAGTGTGAGAAATTATATCCTTATCAATGCATCAACATAGAAGGTAAAGTTTTTGTATTTTTATGCTACTCCAGAATTCCAGTTAATTTATAACAAAATGAGTCAAATATCTCTGTAGCATTACTAGTAGAATTATACTTTTACAACTATTTGCTTTTATGCAATGGGAGAAATGTAATTATAAACTTTGCTTCTTCACTGCTCAATATGGAAATTAGATGCCATGGTTTAACTGGAATTATTTTATTTTTAGGTTTATTTATTTATTTTTGGAGAGAGAGAGAGAGAGAGACAGTGAACAGAGAAGGGGCAGAGAGAGGAAGAGAGAGAGAATTTCAAGCAGTCTCTGCCACTGTGAGTGCAGAGACCAATGCAGAGCTGGTACCCACAATCCATGAGATCATGACCTGAGCCAAAGTCAAGAGTCAAATACTTAACTGACTGAACCTTCCAAGTGCCCCATTAGGTGAAATTCTTGATGCCATATTATCTAATCTTTATCAATACAGATGAAGGTTAAACTGGCCAAATAATATTTGCAACTAGGAGAAGTTTTTTTAACGGAAGAAAGAGAATCTTACGTGACACTTTTGAAGAGATTGCTGTCCTTTCCCCTCTTCCACACCCTCGCCCGTATTGGGAACAGCATTCTTTGAACATATTTTAACAGATATTTGGAAGTGTTTCCTGGACTGATGTTCACATATTTTATAAAATCCAATAAGTAAAAGAACAGCAAATACAAGACTGTAACTCCAGAATTTAAGAAAAACTTTAGAGAGATAGTTCTGACAGAGCCTATATTAATTAACCATGGATTTGAAGGTTCCCACTGGAGAGCCATGCAAGTGACAGAAAAAAAGCTTTTAAACCTCTTCTATTTCACTGTCAAATAATTGCAACTGCCTCCATCCAACTAATTCAGAACCCGCAAGATACTGTTGCAAGAAATTATTTTTATGTTTTATTACATGAAATTATTCACCTTTACTATACTACAAGCCTTTACATCCAACAGAATCAGAAACTATAGGTGGTAGATTAATTTTAAAAAAGTGAATATAGGATAAGGAATCATGGAAAAATATGTACACATTGCATATTTTTTCTTAAATTCTGATTTTTAAGAGTATACTCACTTGCCAAACACTTCACAGAAGTCAAAGGATATTTTATGTGTTGTTTTTCCGTTAAATCTCTTTCACTGATTGTCCTGTGGTAGATTTTTATATTAACATATCCGTGACTCATTTATCATTTTCATTTTTAGTTTCAAGACTTTGTTCTTAAGGATGCTTAATAACACACTGACAGAAGAATTGATTTCAATTTTATTAATTTATTTCTGGATTTTATTTCACAATCGTTGGCCCACATACTCTTTCAGAGGAAAACAAAAAGGGAATGCTTCAAAATCCGTGTTATAAAATCTTAACACTCTTTAACTTAAAAATTATAAGAACATTACAGGAGAGAAAACTAAAGACACAACATTGTCATGAAATACAATGATATGTTAGCAAATAAAAGTCACCAATATGAAAAAGTGGAGTTTATTTCACAAATGGAAGTGCTAACATGAAAATCTATAATCAATCTCTACAAGATGTCAGCATCATAGTAAAAAAGAGAATCACATGATCCTCTCTAAACATTCAATAAAGTATTCAACAGATTTAAACACACCATCATAATTAAAATTCCAATTGAATCAGAAGATGACAGGTTTCTCAATCAGAAAAAAAAATGCTAACATAAAACTAACAGCAAAAGAAAAGTAAAATATTTAAAGCATTCCCCTGAAGTCTGGAATCACCATATTCATTCAGCATTAATTTGAGGTTCTGGAAAAACACACTAAAAATTATTATTTGTAGACTTTATGACAATTAGAATAGTAAATCCAGCAAAATCTATAGAAAAACTGTTAGAATTAATCATTCTGCATAGTAGGGGCACCTGGGTCTCTCAGTCGGTTTAGCATCTGACTCAATTTTGGCTCAGATCATGGTTTCATGATTCTTGAGAGGAACCCTTGTTGGGCTTTATGATGACAGCAGAGAGCCTGCTTGGGATTCTCTTTCTCCTTCTCTCTCTACCCCTTCCTTTCTCTCTCTCTGTCTCTCTCTCTCTGTCTCTCTCTCCCTCTCAAAATAAATTAATTAAAAAAAATTCTACACAGTAAAGTCCCTGGATATGTGGACAAATATCATTAATTTAATATATGCATCTATCTATCTACCTACCCATCTATGTTGCATGTGTGAATGTTTGTATGCATGTCTTTCTATATGCTAGCAACCGAGAAATTGGAAGTAAAATAAAAAATACGATTCACTGTAGTAAAAAGTTGTCATGTTTTAAAGCCACCACACATTTTCTCTGATACTCTAAAGTAACTCATACTCTGATGAAAATGCCTAGATTATCATCTGGCCACATGATGGCTAAGATGAATGTTCTTATGTACATCTACGGCATAGAGAAGTGGAGTTAGTCTCAAATGCCCAAACAAGTAGGGACATTGAGTCATGTGATGCAACACTAGACTCTTTCCTACTCCTGAGTCAGTAAGATATGATCGATCCATGTTCTGGATTGTGAAGAACTGCCACAATCGTATCTATTTCAGAGGAGAGATTCCCTCTTCTACTCCTAACACACATATATACTCATCAAAACCCATTTTTATTATAAGAGTTAGATCCGAAATGATAAATAAATTGTAGTCTAAGATTTTATCACAATCGGTAGATTTATCGTTTTGACTCAGTTGTACTAAAATACATAATTTGAAACTTAAAAAGTACACATTGTCATGGACCAATAAATGCTGAATTTTACCCTTTAGAATAGATGCTATTATGGGGTGCCTGGGTGATTCAGTCAGTTGAGCCTCTGACTTCAGCTCCGGTCACAATCTCGCGGTTCCTGAGTTCGGCCGGCAGCAGGCTCTGTGCTGACAGCTCAGAGCCTGGCGCCTGCTTCGGATTCTGTGTTCCCCTCTCTTTCTGTCCCTCCCCCACTCGTGCTCTGTCTCTCTCTGCCTCTCAAAAATAAAGAAAACTAATAAAAAAATTTTTTTAAAGAATAGGTGCTATTTTTCTTTACACGTCATGAAAATAAATGTATGTATATAATTTTCAATAAAATAATCATACCTAGACAGCTGTCAATTGTACATTTAAAGTGAATTTAAATGGCTGAGAAATATACCTTTGAAAGAGAGGCTTTTGAACAGAAATAGCAAGTGACCTTTAACTGGAATGGTTCTAGTAAGAACAGCTCTAATCGCTTGGAAAAATGAAAGGAAGTGTGCCTGTGATTCCTCTGTGGCATTCATCCATTGGTTAAAAATGAAATGCTGCTCTGTGATTGCCTTTTGGAAATTGGCTGCCAGGAGAATACAAGTCATGAGAAAGTTAGCTTAAAAGATTTATGGCAATGACTAAGTTTAACGTCAACAAAATAAAAGGAAGCTGTACATGGACTATAACAATCTTAAAACTTGTTTCACCCTTTTATGTTTCTTTCCTCCCTCGTAATTGAGGAATAACTGATAGATATAATTACACATATTTAGAGGGTACAAGGTGATTACCTGATACGTATTGTAAAATGATTACCAAAATCAAGATAATTAACATATTTATCAATTCACATAGTTAACTGTGTGTGTGTGTGTGTGTGTGTGTGTGTGTGTGTCACATTTTCTTTATCCATTCATCCATCAGTGCACATTTAGGTTGTTTCCATATCTTGGCTATTATGAAGAATGCTGTAATGAATATGAATGTACACATATCTCTTCTAGATACTGATTTCATTTCCTTTGGGTAAATATCCAGAGGTGGGATTGATGGATCATGTGGGAATTCTATTCTTAATTTTTTGAGGAACCTCCATACCATTTTCTATAGTGTTTTCCAATTTGTATTTGTACCAACAGTGAAGAAGTGCTTTCTTTTCTCCACACCCTCACTTGCTGGTTTTTTTTTTTTTATCTCCTTGATAATAGCCATTCTGACAGGTGTGAAATGATATCTCTTGGGGATTTAATTTGCATTCTCCTAATTAGTGATAATTCTTGAATATAGATTTCTCAATCATTATGATATGGAAAATCTATTCATTCTGTGTTGCTTAGGGTTTTGAGTTACAGATAACCACAACTTTCTAGATAGTTTAAACAGAAACAGATATATTACAGCTTATTTAACTAGCCAACGAAAAATGCAGAAGAACTAGGGAGTCAGATGTGAATGCTACATAGAAAAAAAAATTGCAACCAAGAAAAATAACTTTCCATACCACAAAATTCTTCCATCAGAAAACCACTACTTTCAAGCTACTGCATTTTCCACTTGTGATCCTGTAGACCGAACAGTGATTTTCTACTAGAATTGAACCAAAAGAACCAAATAGTTATAGCAGCATGCATAAAAGAAATATGCATCTCCCCATTCACGTTCAGTATTCCATGTTGCTTGTGTCTTTTTTCCAAGTCTTATACTGAGACTACTGCTTGGCCTAAGCTAGACCACATCTGGAAACCTACTCTATCAAGGAAGCCTGAGAAATACTGTTTTACTGAAATACAGGGTGAAGGGGAATAGAATAGATAATGAGTAAGCTAATCCATTGACTCACTTTACTCCACCACTTGAGCACTCAACATCTATGTACATGGTCACAATATAAAAAAAAATAGCAACAAAACTCTATCCTTAGGTAACAAAACAGAGTTTTACTTTATAAAAATGAAATCTAATTGCCTTTCTGCCTCACGTTAAGAGGTAATGTTCAACAGTCACTATATCAATCTCAGATTAATACTCTTTCCTTCTCAAGTTCAGTTACAATTCTATAATACTGTAAATAAGGACTAAATGATATATTTCATAACGATGTGCTTATCCTGAATAAAATCATGGAAAAAAAGGAGAGGGAGAGGGACAATTGATTAGTGAATGTAAATATGACATAACAAATGAGGGAACACACTTGGCTAGCACCTACATTTCTCCCTTCTGACATAAATCCCAAAGCAAACAATTAATATTTATAATTTTCTCCTTACTTACTTTTCCATTTGTCTTCATCCAGCAACTCCTATGGTCAGGATGCTGTACCTGTAGGACTGATTCAAACACACATTCTTACGAGGTCTTGATAGTCTAACCTATACGGATTAGGAATAATTTCAGCTGCATTTTATTACTAGATATGCAGTTTGATGCGATATCCCAAATGATCCTTTGAAATCCAGGCTTCTGTTGGTTTGCAAATGGGCCCATGTACACAGAGGGCAAGGAGAGACCAAAGAGTCAGACTGTTCCAGATTGATACGTAGCAGTTTTAAAAAGCAAAGGAACTCACATAAAAGGTTTGTCATGATAAGAGCAGAATTTCTTTCTTTTTATGGCTGAATAATATGTGTGTGTGTGTGTGTGTGTGTGTGTGTGTGTGTCTGTCACATTTTCTTTACCCATTCATCCCTCAATGGACACTTAAGTTGTTTCCGTATCTTGACTATTGTGAAGAATGCTGTAATGAATACCTGCCCACCAGAATCTTAAAAAAATTATATACAAGCTTCAGGCTCAGTGACATACCATCCAGATGGTCTCATTACTACATTAATATTTTAAGTATGTTATCTTGGGCAAGGCAGCGTGTAGCTTAGGGAAGCGCATATTCCAAGGACAGAGGAAGGAGTGAGGAGTCTTAATGTCCAGATCAGATCACAGGTCAACCAGGGGTGGAGTCATGTCCTCTCGATGATCACCTCCAACTGGCATTAGCTTCAGTCAATCTATTATGTGGTTACAATGCTATTTTCTCTTGATAATTAGGATCAAGGTCCCCTGCCAAAACATTAATCACTTCATTGTTCTGGGTGTTTTTTCTTTGAATGAGATGTTAAAATTGTTATGATGGGCTGTTCTATATTCTTCTAAACAGAACCATTGTTGAATTTTTCAGTGGAAGCTACACTCTGTTGGATATTAAGACCTCTGAATCACCAGAATGAAACTTTGTAGGAATGAGAATCAAATATTTTCATGTAGACTTTAGGGTATATTAATGAATTGCTTCACTCCTATTTATATTCTTCATATTAGTACCTTAATAACTTGTTTTTGGGAGAATTGAGATTATATAGTGGTGACTTCCTCAAAAAAATGTATCTTATCCTGAATGCCAGCACCCCAAACTTGAGAAATGGGGTTCTTATAGAGTTATAACTGTTTCCTCAATTAGGTAGCTATTGGCTTAGACACTTAGCTGAGACCCTGCAGGAGAGTCTATTTCCACACTCATTTAGTTCATTGACAAAATTTAGTTCCATGTGAACATAGTACTGAGGTTCTAGCTCTCAACAGTAATTGTTCTCAACTTCAGAGAATTCCTCAATGATATGGCTCATAGCCCCTTCTCCCACCTCCCCATATTTCTTCAAGGCATTATTGGTGGGTTAAATCCTTCTCATGGTTTACATTTCTCTGACATACACTTCTGTTCATCTCCCTTGTCACCACCCAGAAAAATAAGATCTACATTTTTTAGGGTTCATATAATAAGATGTGCCCTGTAGCAATCAGGGTTCTCCAAAGAAACAGAACCAATAGAATACACATACTCACCAAACACACACACAACATTACTTATATGTGTATAAAATGACCTATTCTATACAACTGTATTATTATTATATTTAGGGAGAGAGAGAAAGAGAAAGAGAGAGGTTTACATGAAGTAATTGGTTCACACAATTGTGAGGTTGTCAAGTCCAAAATCTGTACGACACACTAACAGGCTGGAAACCTGCAAAAGAGTTAATATTATGCCTTGAGACCTCAGGGAGTTTGACGGCAAAGTTACCTCCTCCTTGAGGGATGTTCATCTTTTTTCTTAAGCCCTCTGCCTCGGATGAGGCCAACCCACATTATAGAAGTCAGTGTGCTTTACTCAAAGTTTACTGATTTAAATATTATCTCACTCATAAAACACCTTCCCAGCAACATTCACGCATTTGGTCAATTATCTGAGTACAACGGTCTGGGCAGGTTAACACATAAAATTAATCATCACAAGTCCATCCCTTGTGTACTTGCCACCTATACGCATTACATTAAACCATATTTAATCCAAATAAAGACAAAAACGCATTCACGCTTTTGCCTAACATGTCGTGTACTATCCTGCAAACTGCAAATGCACTACCTGTTCCCCTGAAGAGGATGCAAAGACCTCTATGACTGTCACTTTTCTTCTTCATGTCCCGTAATAACTTAAATACTATTTTATAAAGTTAACAATACTTAAGTACTGTTATATAAAGTCAATATATTTTACTTTATGTGATGGGGGATAAGAGAGGGAAAAACAAAGATAACTGATATATATATATATATATATATATATATATATATATATATATATGAAACAAACATTTCTTTCCAATGTTCTATTGTATCTATATAAATGATGGATGTTAACTAAACTTATTGTGGCAATTATTTCACAATGTTTGTAAGTCAAACCTTTATTCAATACACCTGAAACTCATACACCTGAAACTCAGTGATGTATGCCATTTATATCTGAATATAAACCTGGGGGCAATACAAACCTTCGGGCAAAATTTTGTTATCTTAACTGTTTACATTTAGATCTACAAGATTTCCTGACTTTTTGTATAGGACATGAAGAGGGATTCTTATTGACAGATATCCAAATGACACAACAGCATTTATTGAAAAGGCCATACATACCCCATGATACCATCTTTATAATAAATCAAAGGTAGTCTCTTTCTGGACATTCCATTCTTTTCAACAGGTACATTTGTCTGTCCTTATACCAATGCCACATCTTAATTGCTATCACATTAAGTCTTGATGTCTAGAAGCAGTATCTCCAACTTTGTTCTTCTTAAAGAACATCTTTGCTATAGTTGGTCCATTTGTTCTAATTCAGTAAGGAAGAAATATAACTATTACAGCCATCATTTATGTAACTTGTTATATGGCTGTAGCTGGTATTTGTAACTATCTTCTTCCACTACCCAATTCTGTGTAATTTTGCTTTCAACTAGCACTTCAGCCATCATGGTTCTTTACGCAAATCTACATTTCTGAAGAGTCTGAATCATTAGTAATCTTGCCTGAATTGGGTGTTTGTCGTTTACCATTGACTTTACTCACAGGGCAAGTTAATGGTACGAGACACCCTATGAGAATTCCTCTATTCTCGACACACTCTTATCTCCATAGGGTTGTAGCAGTTCAATTGTTTCGTGGGAGTAAGGCTTTATTACTGAAACCAGTATAATAATGCTCTTTTCCTGTCTGTTGATTCAGAGACATGAGGAACCCACAGTGGCTATATGACCATCTTAAATTCCAGTTGAATGGAATCATTGTTGTGTCTCCTAACAGAAGCCTCCGTCTCTTTGGAAATGAGACCCCTCATCTAGTGTAACATAAGATCACAGGAACAGGAAGCAAAAATTTTACTAGTGGACCACTAGGGGTAAGAGTGAGTATGACCACTCCTGTTACCAGCCTCTGATTCCTAAACCTGTGATTTCTGGCTGCACTGACTTAAAGTCTATACAGCCTCCAGGACATTGCCCTTGCCATGAAATATGCTGTCATATACTTGATGGTGAAACTAAGTCATCAAAGGCTCTTGCAACATTCTATTAATTCAGCTGCTTCAGCATGGTGGGAAACATGATAAGACCAGTGATTTCCATGAGTTTGAGCTCATTGTGACACTGTTGTAAAGTGAGTTTGTTGGTCAGAAGCAATGTTATATGGAATATGGATTTATGGGTCTGAATTCTCACAAGAGATGTCCAAGCTGGGGATCCAAGAGTTGGGCACTAATGCAATAAAATAAAAGATGGAAGGTTTGGCCATTAAAATGATAAACTGTTAGGAAGTGATGTTGCTCTAAAGCCATCCTCGCCCTGATTCACACATCCTCACTATGGAATCAGAACTAGCTAGCTGTACCATCAGCCCCCTTCAACATTAGAACCTTCTCCCTGTTTTCCATCTTAGTGAGGAATAATGGACTTTTTAAAATGGTTACATCAAAAAGCATTAATTACTCTTCCGGATTTGTCCAGGGTAGTGCTCTGACACCCAAACTCTCTCAGGGATGAGCAAATTTCTGCCACATCTCTTCAGGAGCATACAAGGTCACCTCCCAGAATAACAATTGCTGTGGAATGGGGTCCTTCTGCATCCTTCTCACAGGACATGTCTAACAAAGCTGAGATAAGTAAAAAAAAAAAAAATATGATACCCAAAGAATGATCATCATTATTTTTTTATTTTTATTTATTTTTGAGAGAGACAGAGACAGAATGCAAGTGGGTTAGGGGCAGAGAGAGAGGGAGACCCAGAATCTGAAGCAGGCTCCAGGCTCCAGGCTCTGTCCAGCACAGAGCCTGACACGGGGCTCGAACCCACGAACCGTGAGATCATGACCTGAGTTCAAGTTAGATGCTCGACCAACTGAGCCTCCCAGGTGCCCCTTGATCATCATTATTAAACTCCTATTAATCACCCACAATGTGTGAGCCTTTTTTGAAATGCATATTTATATACAGTCCTTGCCCAGGCTTAATTATTTAGTATAATCAATGAATATATGATTCTGAAACATCACACGAAAATGATTTCTCATCTAGCTCACATTCTTAGCTTCTAAGAGTTATCCACTCACTCATTAATCTATTCACCAAAATAGTGATTGACCAGGGTACCAAAATAAAAGTCATTGTCCAAAATGGCACAGGGAAATTGACCAGTGGACATATAATTTTGGTGCAAAGCAACATACAATGATGGCCAGGAGCCACAACCAAGAAAATTCTACGGACTCACCAGATTTTAAATTTCTTAGACACTTACAATTTCAAAAGTAACAAAAATTAGGGAATGCTTTTGAACAAAAAAATTCCCTTTTAGCAAATAAGAAAAAAATTAAAAGTATACACATAATTGGTATCATTTTATGAAAGGATATATTTTTTTTAATTTTTTTTTCAACGTTTATTTATTTTTGGGACAGAGAGAGACAGAGCATGAACGGGGGAGAGGCAGAGAGAGAGGGAGACACAGAATCGGAAACAGGCTCCAGGCTCTGAGCCATCAGCCCAGAGCCCGACGCGGGGCTCGAACTCACGGACCACGAGATAGTGACCTGGCTGAAGTCGGACGCTTAACCGACTGCGCCACCCAGGCGCCCCTGAAAGGATATTTTTAACAGAAAAAGAAAAAAAAGGTCAAGAAAGTTACCTCGAAACAAAAGACAATTTTTCAGTTAAAGTATTTACATATATGCAAACTTCCTATACACATTACTTATTTTCCTCCTTTCTTTTGAAGACCAGTGAAAAGATTTTAAAATGAATCAAAACTAGTCAGAAGATGAGTACTTGGGAAATCACCATTCTGGTAGCTTCGAAACCTCCTTTGATATTTGTTGTATGTCCATGCATCTTTCCATGAGCATTTAGCGAATGCTGACTCATTTGGCCTTAACATGTAATGAAATAGACTTGGGCAAGAGGCATCCAAAAGAAGTCCTTTGCGTGGGCGCAACTTTCTACCCCTCACCAGCTGGTTAGGAGACGAGTTAGAGAGAAACTACCAGAGTGGACATGAACCTGGCCATAACACATTCATGGTGACTCCAGAGGTTCCCAACCTGGCTCTCTCGGCATTTAACAACCTGGGGAATAGGCAAACAATACCGAATCTAGGGCTCCCACTCAGAATTTTGATTTGTTGGGTATGGAACTGGGTTTTACAATGTCATTTTACTCTTTATCACAGCACTAGATACATGTGGTTTAAACACTCAAAGAGTTCCAAAAGGCTTACAGTAAAAATAACTATCATCTGGTTCTGCCACCCATCTCTGGCTCCACTTCCCTTTTAAGTGAATTCTTCTGGAATTTACCTCTATAATTCTTTTTTATTTTATTTTAATTTTTGTTAACATTTATTCCGTTTTGAGGTTTAGAGAGACAGAGCATGAGCAGGGCAGGGGCAGAGAGAGAGACACAGAATTTGAAACAGGCTCCAGGCTCTGAGCTGTCAGCACAGAGCCCGATGTGGGGCTGGAACTCACAGACCATGAGATCATGTCCTGAGCCAAAGTCAGAGGCCCAACCGACTGAGCCACCCAGGTGCCCCTTTTGTTTTATTTTATTTTATTTTATTTTATTTTATTTTATTTTATTTTATTTTATTTTATTTTATGAGAGAGGGACAGAGCAAGTGTGACCAAGGGAGAGGGGCAAAGGGAGAGAGAGAGAGGGAGAGAGAGAGAATCTTAAGTAGGATGCATGCTCAGCGCCAAGCTGGACATGGGGTTTGACCCTCCGAACCCGGCATTATGACCTGAGCCAAAATCAAGTCTCAGAGGCTCAACCAACTGAGCCACCCAGGCGCCCCACCTATAATTCCTGATAACATGCTTGAATGGTTATATCCCAATTCATCCACTGAGCACATTGAGTACCATAGCTCTTAATGGTGGCAGAATAATTTCCCCTCAAATTTGTCAGCCTGTTCCCAGGGACCTATTAAAATGTCACTTTACATAGCATAAAGAACTTTGCAGGTGTGTTAAAGTAAAGGATCTTGAGATGGGGAAGATTGTCCTATATTATTCAAGAGGGTACAATATAATCACAGGGTCTTTTAAGAGGGAGAGAGAGACAGGCTTTGAGAGAGAGACAGGCTCTGAGAGAGAGAGAGAGAGAGAGAGAGAGAGAGAGAGAGGCGGGTAGAGTCAGAAAAAGGACGTGTGAGGATGGAAGTGGAGTTTGGCACTTTGTGCTTTGAAGATAGAGGATGGGGCCAAAAGTCAGGAATGCAGGCAGCCTCTAGATTTTCCACTCGAGCTCCCAGAAGGAACGCAGCTCATCTGACACCAGTTAGACCCATTTCAGATTTTTGAATCCAGGAAGGTAGGATATCGCATTTACGTAGTTTCAAGCCACTAAGTTTTGTGGTGATGTGTTATAGCAATAACAGGAAAGTAATGCAACTCTCTTATATTCCCACAAACCGCCACCCTGTTGCCCCCAAGAAACAAACACTCCCCAGTGTGGTTTGTCTGGGTTTTCAGTCAAGCCAATATTAATAACAATGTAAATACTTTTCATTGAACCAAAGAAGAAAAGATAATTGAAGTTTTGTTGAACATATGTTTTTTTTTTTTCTTTTTGTTAATAATTATTTTCTTCTTCTGGGGCACCTGGGTGGCTCAGTCAGTTAAGTGTCCGACTTCAGCTCAGGTCATGATCTCATGGTTCGTGGGTTCAAGCGCCCCTTGGTGGTCTGTGCTGACAGCTCAAAGCCTGGAGCCTGTTTCGGATTCTGTGTCTCCCTCTTTCTCTGACCGTCCCCTGTTCCTGCTCTGTCTTTGTCTCTCTCTCAAAAATAAACATTAAATTTTGTTTAATAATTATTTTCTTCTCCAGATGAACATAAGGGAAGGGAAGCAAAAAAAAAAGTATAAAAACAGGGAGGAGGACAAACATAAGAGACTCTAAAATATGAGAAACAAGCAGAGGGTTACTGGAGGGGTTTTGGGAGGGGGGATGGGCTAAATGGGTCAGAGGCATTAAGGAATCTACTTCTGAATCACTGTTGCACTATATGCTAACTAACTTGGATGTAAATTAAAAAAATAAAATAAAAAAATAATTATTTACTTCTCATACACATATGGCTAATTTTCAAAAGTTTCCATTTATCTATAAAATCATTTTTCCCAACACAGACAATGCATTAGACAATTTGGTGTTCCTATATTTTTCTTGGAGGAGTATTATCTGGTACCTTTGGTCTTTCAGCTCCATTCTGGACCAGTTAGTTCCTCCCTTGGCTCCCAGCAGAGCTGTTGCTTGAGAGTAACTTCACTATCACTCCTATGAGTCCCTTTTCTGCTCTCCTGTGTTGGCTGGCTCCCTTTGCTGAAACTCCCTGCCTACCTTTTTCTCAGATTCTTGTCTCATGTTGGAGAAACACACGCCCACAGGCGGCTTAAGAAAGAGCTCATGGAGATAAGTTTTTTGAGACCTTGAATGTTTGAAAGTATCTGTGTTCTATTGTGACGCTTGATAGTTTGTTAAACAAAGAATTCCATATTAGAGTACTTTGAACTTAGCATTTTGAAGGCATGGTTGTATGGTCTTCTAGCTCCCAGTGTTGCTATGGAAAACTCTAATGAGAGTCAGATCACTGATATTTACTATAGAGACTCTTTGCTCTTCCTGGAACTTTAAGATCTTCTCTTTACTTCTGGTGCACTGATATTTCACGGTGATTTGCCTTCACTCGGGTCTCAGAACACATATTCCTCAGCTGTGGGGAACTTTCCTGCATTTCTTTGATAATTTCCATATATCTCATATTTGTCAGATGTTTAATTCCCTAGACAACTTTCTCATCTTCTTTTCTTCTCCTAAGGTTGACATTTTGATTCTTTAGTTGTATGTATATGTATATGTATATGTATATGTATATGTATATGTATATATACATATATATGTATGTATACATACATATATATGTAATTTTTTTGCAAAATTTCTCATTCTTATCTTCTAATAATTCTATAGAATTCTTGTTTTTATTTTTTTCCTTTTCCCTAACCCTCATCTGGAAGCTGTGAATGTTCCCATTTTTTCCCTAATATCTTCACCTTTTTCCTACAGATGCATAGCTTCTCTTACTTCCTGGAGGAGTTTGTGAGTTTTTAGGGAAGTTTTTTCCTCTCTTGTCCATTTTTTTTTCTGAGTTTCTTTGACTATTGCCTTCATCTGTTTTTGTGTTGGGGGACTTCCTGTCTGGTGGTCTTTGTGCATTCATAGTTAAGAAAAAGGGACTAAAATTTTTGGCCAGGAACTTTAGTTCAGGGATAGAATTGACTATGGAGAGGAAGAATGTACATTCAGAGGAGGCTGAAGTGTCAACGTTGGGAGTCTTTTCTCTGAGCTGATAGTCAACCCCTCAGGGAGTGGACTTCCATCTCCCCCACCTCACACTGGAGGGAGCCAGCTGTTTTCTATTTTTCCAAATGGTCACCCTGTGGTCTCCAGTGAAATTGAGTGGAGCTATGTCTGCGTATATCTAACAGTTTCTTACTCCGGCATTAAACAGCCCATCCTTCTTAGGCGCTCCCTCAACCCCACTCTCTAGAGTGTGTGGAGCCACCAATTTCTGAACCTCTCAGGTGGGTCCACCAAGTTTTTGTTTACATCTCTGACTGCAGGCAGTTTGTGGCCTCTGTCACTCTGAGTCCATTCCACTCACTGCTTCCTCTGCTTTGCTCTTTAAACAATTACTGACCTTCTCATCACTCTGAACACCTCTACTGCATTCCTTGTCCCGTGGACCTGTTTTCATTCTCTAAGGACATTTTAGAGGGTTTCAGGAGGAACAGTGATGAACTTGTACGCTTCATCCACCTTGTTTCAAAAGGCATTTTTTCTGTGCCAGTGGCCCCTGAAGGAGAGGTGGGGAATCTTCAGGGAAGGCTGATCTACAGAGGGATACAGAACAGACCCAGGAAATTGTCTCTCACTCCCCATCAGCCGTTCAGCGAATCCTGGCATCTCTCTTTCATGATATGACAGACTCGACGTGCATCTTTTCATTTCACCACCTGCTCCAATCCACCTGTTCTCCCTGGGATCCCTGCGGTTGCCTCTGACTGGACCTTACGAACACAGAAAGACTCCAAGCCAGCACTTTTCAAACTTTAATGCACCCACAAAGCAGAAATTATACTAGTCAGTGCTTCTCACTCTGAAATGTGCAAATCCATTTGTTGATTCTGATTTTGCAGGCTTGACACAGGACCTGAGATTCTGCATCTCTAATACATGTCCAGCTGGTGATGATGTTGCTGTCTCCCTGCCCACACT
Organism: Lynx rufus; assembly: GCF_022079265.1. Classification (NCBI taxonomy): domain Eukaryota; kingdom Metazoa; phylum Chordata; class Mammalia; order Carnivora; family Felidae; genus Lynx; species Lynx rufus. Next base: position 25,930,757 of record NW_025814845.1, on the reverse strand, counting down.
TTAAGCAGCAATAACTTGACTGAGGTGAGGATACTAACTTGTCCCAGACACACAGATTGAATGATGGACCCCCCCCACCTCTCTTCTCTACCTTTGGACAATTATTTCACATCAGAGGGTGGTTCACTCTTTTGTCCCCAGGGATCTAAAGTCATAGAAACTGAGGCACCCAGAAGTACTGTCCTTTGGGTGAATCAGTGGCTTGACTGAGATGATTGCTCAAGGGATATGACTCTTTTGGACAAACCTCACTGCCCTTTCCAACCTTTTCTTAACACCTCTTTGCCCCAAAAGGTATTTAGGTACAACAGCGATCTCTTTCAATCTCTTCAAGGATACTCTCTCCCTAGAGAGAAAATCCTGTAAGGTACAATTTCTTTTCTTTCACTATCAAATAAGCCTTTACTATTACTCATAGTTTTAAGATCAACAGGATCTACCCTTGGTTGGGACTCTTCTATCTGCTTAGCACTCTTCTAGACATTTCACATTCATAATTTCATCTAATTCTCACATGTATGCTATGGGATGCCTATCATTACTCTTTAAAGGTGAGGACATTGAAATGCAGAAGCATTAACTTGCTCAAAGCACAAAGCCAGAAAAAGGAAGAGTCAGGATCCCAGGCCACCTGTCTGATTCCTGAGGTCATGTTCTCATGTAAGCTATACCATGTCAGGCCTTGAACTCCAGGAAGTGAAGGAAGAAAAGAAAAAAAAAAGTAGCCTTTTATTCTCCATGATCTTAACTTCAAGGAGAGTCAAGGACAGGTGCACCACACTGGCACAGGACAGGCTCAGGGTGATACATCAGTGGGACAGACGGTCAGTGCCCTGCATGCGAACGGGCCTGAATAAGCTGAAAAAACAAAGAAATGAGATGTGTGTGCACTGAGATCTGAAGAATGAGAGGTTTGATGTAGGTGGAGGATAAAAGAAGCAAGAAGTAATTCACATTCAGGAGACAGTGAGGATGCAGATTAGTGGGGGAACCTGTAGGATCTGAATGATCAAACTTTAAACTGGATACATCCAAATTGTTTAAAGAGTTACAAAATCCTACCTACTTGTTTCAACACAGCAAATTTTAAGAAAGCATATAAGAAACAGAGAAGGGAGGGGTGGGGCAGGCTTCTCCCTGTTTCTTCTTTCAATTTTACTCCTTTAAAGGGTTGGGGAATGGACTACACTTTGAACTTTAGACTCCTCTATAGGTTGTTTTGTAACTGGTGACTTCACTCAACAAAATATCCTGGACCTTTTTATGAGCCAATAGTTTCAATCCAATTTATATAACATTCTCAAGATGACAAAGTTACCGATGATAGAGATGGAAAACAGATTAGTGGTTGCCATGGGTTAGTAACGGTGGGTTGGGGTAGGGAAGTGGATGGGTCTATACAGAGATAGCATGAGGTAGAATACGTGTTTTTTGGTAGAATACGTGTGTGTCTTGATTTTTTGTTTTGGTAGAATACGTGTGTGTCTTGATTGCGCATGATTATATGTTTCTGAATGTCACAGAACTATACACACATTTTGTACCAATGTTTCCTGGTTTTGATATTGTACTATAATAATGTTCGATGTACACATTGGGAGAAAGTGGGTAAAGGGTACACTGGGCCTCCCTAGTTCTACCTTTGCAACTTCCTGTGAATCTATGTTTATTTCACGATAAAAAACTAAAACATTATAAACTTTTGAGGTAAGGAAATTGCCATAGACTAGTTTCCCAAGCCTGATGAACTTTCCAAGAATCACTTATCATCTGAGCCATATAAGCCCCTTCTTCTGGCTGGTGGACAACAGAATTTTGTTTCCAAGGATCAGTGTTATCTCAGAGAACACCTCCAAAAATCCCCCAAAATGCTCTTTTCCCCGTGAACATTCCCTCTGATAAATGGCTGCAAGTGCCAATTGGGGAAGACTAGAAAGAAGGTGTACTTATGGAGTTATCTCATAGTTCCTCCAAAATAGAATCCAGACTCAGATTTTTTTCAACAAATTCCGTACCTGTGAACTAAGTCAGGACTGGGAATTACAGCCAGAGCCATTTAAGGAGCTTCAAATTAGTCTCCAGAATAAGAGAGCTTTTCTGCTCCCCTCCTACACCATTCCAGTTAAATAAATCAAAGGTGATCTTAGTGACACTTAGTAAGTCCCGGACATAATATCAGCAGTTGTCCAGAACCATGATTCGTGAAGTTTACATTCTGATTGTTTTTTTTTTTAATTTTTTTAATGTTTTATTTATTTTTGACAGAGAGAGAGAGACAGAGCATGAGCGGGGGAGGGTCCGAGAAAGAGGGAGACACAGAATCCGAAGCAGGCTCCAGGCTCTAAGCCGTCAGCACAGAGCCCGATGCGGGGCTCGAACTCACAGACCGCGAGATCATAACCTGAGCCGAAGTTGGACGCTCAACGGACTGAGCCACCCAGGCGCCCCTACATTCGGATTGTTAATACAACCGTATTGACTATTAAAATACCCAAGAATAATTAAAAGAGCATTGTTTTGGCAATGGAGCATTTCCTATATATATATATATATATATATATATATATATATATGTATATATTTATGTATGTTTTTATGAATGTTTTAAAAAATTTATGATTTATGAATGTTTTAAAAAATAGTGGCCTCTGGATTCTCTTAGGGACATAGTTAGGGAATGAATGTTGTATGACCTAACAGTTCCAACATTCCAATTCACTCAGTGTTTGGATATCTTGATTTATGCTTTTATCTTATTTTATGTTTTGTCATGGAGTTTCTGGAATTTCAACTTCATATGGAATGAACTAATGACCTCCAAATCACATCAACAGAATGAACCGGCGATTAAAACCACTTCTAATTTCTCAAGTTGGCACATTGACTCAAAATTTTTGGCAGCTGTTCCACATTAATAAATTTGGCCTAATGTGCAATTATATTATTCCTTTCTTCATCTAGAAATCCCTGAATCTCCACACATAACTCCTGGATTACAGGACCTAATACATGAGCCAAGTCTTGCAATTATGTTGGTGTATACACCATTTTCTACAAAATTTTGGCTTTGGAATTTCTCTCTTGAAGCATCTTGGATGTGTTTATTACAGGCCTGGTGGAAATTAAAGAAAACAAGAGAGGAGTATGAGGAGAATTTGCATCTCATCAAGATTATTCCCTCACATACATTCATTGTATTTGTTCGCAGAAGACAGGAGCAGTCTTATATTTTGGCGCGGGGGGTTGGGAATCCTATGAATGTCACTGGAATACTATCAAATTATCTCCTTCCAAATTTCACTATCCCATTTTCTCTTACTAAATGTCCTAATTTTCACAAAATATTTGAGACTGTATGTTTAGTTTATATACTTACTATGGATTGACTTGTATTCCTCAAAAAATAGAAGTTGAAGTCTAACTGCCAGTACCTCAGAATACAAGCTTATTTGGAAATAGGTTCTTATAAGGACACGAGTCACACTGGATTATGGCCCATCCTAATAACCCATAGGTTTTTATATGAGGACATGGCCAGATATGCAGAGGGAAGACATTACGAAGACGTGCAGGGAGAAGACAGTCATGTGACCAGAGTGATGCGTATGAGGCCGACGAATGCCAAGCATTGCTGTCAAATAACAAAAACTACAAAGGCAGGGAAGGGTTCTGCTGTGTAGCCATTAGGGATCCAGATTCCATGACACCTTAATTTTGGGCTTCTAATGTCCAGGAAGAAAATAAATTTCAGTTATGTTAACCTATCTACTTCCTAGGAAAGCCTGAAGCTTATCTACTTCTTAGGCTGCCTTTATTAAGGCCACTTAGGAAACTAATAGAATGCCTTAATTTACCAAACTGAAGGGTCAGATTTTATTTTTAAATTTATATACATGTAAACTTTGCAGCTAAAAAGTGCTTACTTTGGTCAGGACAAAAGACCTGTGTGTTCTCAGCAACTTTTGAGATGAAAATCGAAATCATGAGTTGGTCACTATCTTTGGAGCATGGGCAGAAACTGCCATTCTCAACCCTACTGCCCTGTTAAACCTGTCATGGTCATGGACCATAATACCACCAAGTCTGTTAAAGCCTAGCTCTCAATAGGCAATTAATTCCAGGTGATCATAGGTAATACTTTAAGTAACTATTTTGTCACTGCATGCAATGGATTACTAGTGTCTTATCCTTTTGTATTAATTGGCTCCTTGCTGACTTAATCTCAACCTCCTGAAATCATTAATCCTAGATAGCTTTGAGAGTGTCTTTTCCACAAGCACCTTTGTAACCAATTACTACATTGCTTACAACTCCTCAGTTTCAGGCAATAATATACCTGCTAATTAATGATGAAAGGGCCATCTTAAATAGTTCTTAGAATCCCCCAGATAGCCACGGTTTCCATACCGCGTAGCTAGGAACAATAGCAGCCAAGGTAAACAGCTACACTGTAACTCCTAAAAATTCTTCTAAAAATTCTTTTAGAAATCTCATTAATGTACTGCCACTTTACTCAGTGTCTGAAATTCTAGGGATGCTAGGAAAGATAAATGAAAAAGTAACACAGCATAGTGGTTGAGGGCATGGGCTCTGTAGCAAGCCTCGCTAAATTCAAATCTTGCCTCCACCATTCATTAACCCTGTGACCTTAGCCTCATTAGGAAATCCGTTGTGCTTCAGTTCTCTCCATCTGTAAACTGAGAATAGGAACCATGACTATCCTTTCAAGTTATGAGGATTACATGAGTGAATATTAAAAACATCTGGAACTTCTTAGCATAAGATAAATATGGAATAGGGAATAAATAAATAGGAAGCAGGCACTATAATGGCTGCCTGATTGTCCCAGATAGAGCTAAGCATCTCCAGCCCTATTGGCAAGATAAATCAATTTATTGAAAGCATTTCTGATGTTTTGCCTTCCAGTCTTGTGTGGGACTTCTATACATCTAGAGTCCTGGCTGCAAACAAGTTTGACAAATACGGTTTTAGATTTAAAGTGTAGGGGCGTCTGGGTGGCTCAGTCGGTTAAGCATCCGATTTCGGCTCAGGTCATGATCTTGAAGTCCCTGAGTTCGAGCCCCGCGTCGGGCTCTGTGCTGACAGCTCAGAGCCTGGAGCCCATTTCAGATTCTGTGTCTCCCCCTCTCTCTGACCCTCCCCCGTTCATGCTCTGTCTCTCTCTGTCTCAAAAATAAGTAAACGTTAAAAAAAATTTAAAGTGTCTATTAAAAATGCACAAGTCGATTAATATGATGGATGGTACCCAGCAACACAGCTTTTCCCCATGCAGTCCTCACTGTATTTGGATATCAGAGAGCATACAATGTTCTTTTTATTTGGAAACTGTAAGGGAAACCCCACTCTTGCAAGAAGCTAAATCCCTTGGAGAAGATTTTCTAAAACATATTAAATAATCAAAGTATCAGAAGATCAGGATTTAGGAAAACATTCTATACTTTTCTACCACAGAGTAATAGAACTGAATTATACTAGATGATGCAATAAATCTGAAATAATTTTGCAGTGATATATATATCCTCCTCCATTCTAAATGATGCTTAATGCCATCTAATTTTGACTGCACTAGTATTTTAATGTTTGGTCACAGAATAAAATATTTTGGGGGGAAGTATGTGGACATTAATTCGAACTGAAAGACAGTATAGACCTTTACAGATTTATTAATATTTGAGAATTTACATCTGTCTATGAGTGGAGATAACTACAGGATTAAAAAGGTAACCTCTCTAGAGTAATCCATATATATCAAAAGTAATCTGCCAGTGTCATAAACCCATGGGGTGAATATTAGGACCTACAGATGTGTTGTTCTGCAGCAGATACTGATTGCTAGCCTATCTTATCACTGCAGATTCACCTAGAAAAGATATGAATATGATATAGGAAGAGATAACATAATAGTAGATTTTATTTGCTGATTTTTTATATTGTAATAAGTTCCTAAAGCAAATGAAAAGTTGACAAATATCCTTAAGATGAAAAGCAACAAATGTGAAAAAATCAAAAGAAACGAAACGCTCCACATATATAATGCAGTAAAATGAAGTGTTTATTCTATCATTTTGATTGAGGATTTTGAAGCAAGCACATCAGTTTACTACTAAATTAAAGATAATACCAGATGATAGGCCTTAAGCAGGTTTCTCGGATGATAGACTGTTTTCAATAGACTTCTCCCAGAATCCTGAGTCTTTTAACATCCCTTGTATCTAAGTAGCTTCTCTTTATTTTATTTTTTTAAATACAATTTTGAGCCGTGGAATCACTTTTGAAGTTTATTTATTTATTTTGAAGGAGAGAGAGGGCACAAGTGGGGAAGGGCCAGAGAAAGACGGAGAGAGAGAGAATCCCAAGCAGGCTCTGCACTGATACCACAGAGCTTTCAATGCAGGGCTGAAACTCAAGAACCCGTGAGATTGTGACCTGAGCTGAAACCAAGAGTTGAACACTTAACTGACTGAGCCATGCAGGTGCCCCTAAGTACCTTCCCTTTAAATGAGCACTAACAAAAATACCTTGTTCAATATTCTGTGGTAATATTTTTATCCATTTCCTGGTTATTTTACATATTCAAATCCAATTCACTGCAAAATAGTCAACTTCAGTTATTTTATTTATTGACTTATTTATTTGTTTATTTGTTTATTTATTTATTTATTTATTGCACCTTCTTCAAATTCAAGTATGTATTTGGCTAAAAAACTTGGTAGGATTAATAAATTTTTTTTTAATTTTTTTTAATGTTTATTTATTTTGGGGACAGAGAGAGACAGAGCATGAATGGGGGAGGGGCAGAGAGAGAGGGAGACACAGAATCCGAAGCAGGCCCCAGGCTCCGAGCCATCAGCCCAGAGCCTGACGCGGGGCTCGAACTCATGGACCGCGAGATCGTGACCTGAGCTGAAGTCGGACGCTTAACCGACTGAGCCACCCAGGCGCCCCAGTAGGATTAATAAATTTTGATATCCTCTCAGCATAGCAAGCTCCTCTAAGATCTTTGACTTCACATTCACTCTTTTTTTTTTAAAGAAATTATTTGTCTATGTATCCATTTATTTATTTATTTTTAGTTTCTTTTTAGTTTCAACTTTTTATTTAAATTCCAGTTAGTTAATATATAGTGTAATATTAGTTTCAGGAATAGAATTGATTCATCATTAGATGTAACACTCTATGTTCATCACAACAGGTGCCCTCCTTAATGCCCATTACCCATTTAGCCCGTTCCCCTGTCCTCCTCCCCTCCAGCAACCTTCAATTTGTTCTCTATTTTTTTAATGTTTATTTATTTTTGACAGACAGCATGAGTGGGAGAGGGCAGAGAGAGAGAGAGGGAGACCCAGAATATGAAGCAGGCTCCAGGTTCTGATCTGTCAGCACAGAGCCCGATGCCGGGCTCAAACCCACAAGCCATGAGATTATGACCTGAGCCAAAGTCAGAGGCTCAACCGACTGAGCCACCCAGGTGCCCCAAGTTCTCTATTTTTAAGAGTCAGCTTTCTGGTTTGCCTCTTTCTTCCTCCCCTCCCCATGTTCATCTGATTTATTTCCTAAATTCCACATATGAGTGAAATCATATGGTATTTGTCTTTCTCTGACTGACTTATTTTGCTGTATATAACATACGCTAGCTCCATCCATGTCTGTGCAAATGGCAAGATTTCATCATTTTTGATGGCTGAGTAATATTCCATTGTATGTATATGTGTGTGTGGGTGTGTATATACACACCACATCTTCTTTATCCATTCAACAGTCAATGGGATATTTGGGCTCTTTCCATATTATAAAATATAATTGTAAACCCAAATCTCTTTCCCAGCTTCATAAGTGACATCCCTGAGATCATTTGCCAATCCCTGCTAAACACAGCGAGCAACAATTCCAAGGACATGTTTACAGTGACTCCCCTGGAGCCATTAAATTTCCTTGGTCACATAGGTATTTGATAGATGTCACATTTGGAGGAAAAAATTTTTGAGAATAGTTTTTACATGAAGTTCAGTCTTACTAATCTATGGTGAGCTGCAGTATTGGTACAGACTGATTATTGATCTAGCTAAAAATTTTCCCCAGCTTTCTCATGCTTTCAGCCATGTGTAATAACACACACAAAAGTTGCTTAAATGTTTCAGGCGTTCACGTTTTTTTTTCAACTATTGCCATCTTTTTTCTTTTGTGGGACTATAGCCAGGAACAGTTGATCTAGTCTTAGCACACTTAAAATCTGATGATGCTCTCTGCTCAGCCATGTTAGGAGTTTGTTAAGGCAGCCTTAAGTGCCATAATTCATCAAACTGAAGTCTCAGATTTTATTTTTATTACGATTTTTTATTTAAACTTTTAATTTGAGTATGGTTGATACACAATGTCACATTAGTTTCTAGGGTACAACAGAGTGATTCAATTTCTCTATACAGTATGCTCACCACAATTGTGGTTACCATCTGTCACCATAGATACTTCTATGATATCATTGACTATATCCCTTATGCTGTACCTTTTATCCCTATGACTTAATTATTCTCTAACCAGAAGCCTGCATCTTCCACTCCCCTTCACCCATTATGCCCATCGCCCAGATTTTATTTTTAAATTTATATCCATGTAAATCTTGCAGCTAAAAAGATTCATTCATTCATTTTACCAGAATATGGCACCAGTAGAAGGCTGTTTCATTAGCACTGAAAATTATTCAGTTACAGCTTTCGTCAAACATTACTGAAGCAAATTTTCAATGTAATTTTTGGCTACCTCCAGGTGAAAGATTTTTTTAGTCCATATTTTCACTAATTTCAGTGTCTCTATAAAACTTTAAAAACTCACGTTTGGTTTTTAAATTAAATATAGTCTTAGTTTCTGACCACATATTTTCACTAAATTACTTCAATAACACATTGAAGCTTTTATAATTATTTTTCTGTTCTATGAAAAAGAAAGGTTTCCTTTTCTTTTCACTGTGACCTTTCACTTTGACATTTTCACACAGTATTAAAACCCAGGGTCTGGACCACTCACACACAGGTACACATACAATGCAATATCAACAAAGTGTAGTGTGGTTTAGGACAGACTAGTCAGGGTACTTAGACACACTCACATGGGTTCGAGTCAACTGAAGTTTCCAGGTAAATGTGGACAGAAATCTCAAGGGATTTCAGTGGGTTTCGGTGTAGGAAATGCACCTATAACACTACAGATCTGTATTAAACAAGTGAAATGGGCTGGCTTAATAAATATCAAATTCAGAGACACAAAAACATTCTTTGTTCATATTGGTGTAAGTTAAATATACAATTTAATTACCAAGGCAATTCAAATTGTAACTTAAACCTAGTTTTGATGCATTAAAAATTATTTTTTATCCTATTTGGAAACTGACATCTGAGGGCTTTTCTTCAACAAAATGTCAGTTACTGTTCTTCATATTTCAATATTCGTTACAGAAATTATTTTTGAACTCTTTCCAGGAGTGATATTTAATACTATTCAATTAGCAAACAGAAATCAGTGGATCAAAATTATAGTTACTTCTAACTACTGATAGAAACTTTGAATTATTTTTTAACATATAGGGTAATTACTCCAAAGATAATCATATAATTCTGATATTTCTAAAAGATTATGATAGTTTTAAGTTCCAAAAAATAGTCCAGTTAAATAAATTCCATTTGGAGAGATTTCCTCCTTTTTCAACAATATGAATTGAGAAAGCTAAACTGAACACTGGTTAATTCATTTTCTTGAAATTTGAGATTTAAAAAAATGTGGAATTTAATATTCCACCCTGTAATTTTATAACATAGGAGAGGATATAATCTCTCTGAAAATTAATTTAGTATCACTGAGCATAGAGAAATACATCTGAATTTTTTCCTTGATGAATAAATTTTTTAGGCACAGATTATTACAAAAAGTATGACACTAAACATTCAGTTTAATCAGTGACTTCCACCTTTGCTCATTCTCACTATCTTTTCCTCTGACTTTCCTCTTCCCCCTCCCTATTCTGTTTCATCCCCACTGGATTATTTGCTGCATTCAAACACATCAGGAATTATCCCAACATAATGCTTGCTGTTTTCTGTTCTAAATCTGGACAATTCTTTCTCCAGATATTTATATGGGCCAGCCTCATTTTTTAAAAACTTATCCACTAAAAGGTTAACCAATCATATATTTTTCTTCTGATCACCATAGATAAAATAACATACTCAAATCACACTCATTCAATATCACTTTTGATAATTTGACTTTGTTCATTAACTGTCTCCTTCTTGCCCCCCTCACAACACTAAGAATGTAGAGGCCATGAGAGTAGTAAATGACAGTTTACTATGTATTTCTAAACTACGTCTTAATTATATACACAATTTTTATGCATTTTTGTTTTTAAATTTATGTTCACAGAGCAAACAGGTGAAAAATTAATACATGAACTAGCTTTGATTTTGCTGAAAATAAAAATGTATAGAACACCTCTATAGCAGACACTAGTATAAATGCTTTAGAAATATTAAATTTATTTCCTTTTCATACTGAAAGAGAAAAACAGCCCCTAACTTTCAGCAGCTACCTAACAACAGCTTGGTATCAGTGTTCTTAGCAATAGTGTCAATATGTGAACCATAGATTATAGCTCTTGGTATGGAACACTCGATATCATCTCACTACAGCCTCTAAAGTTAAAAAAACAAAAACTTCTTAACTTTGTGCATTGCCAAAATTATGAGTTGCATGCTAATATTTCTTTTTAGGAGTTAACATCATGAATTTGTTATATCAATGGACTTGTAAAAGTGTCTCCCATTCTATTTGACAGATGCCAATAGGTAGCTGTAAAATCTTGTGGTAAAAAAAAACATTATCTATCACCATTATTTTAATATTTTAAGTTGCTTATGCAATTGTAATTACGAGGGTGCTGTCCACACGAAGGTGGACTCTAGAATATACTTATAAACTAAATTTCATCCAGCTATAGCTCAAAGTGAGACATTACTTTGTATTTAAAACATGTTCTTCTCTATATAAAGATATTACCATAACTATGTTATAACTATTCATGAGATGAACATGGTTGTCTATGTGTATATAAGACAGTAGCTGAAGTGGATAATTATTACAATCAAAGGGTTGAATAATTCCTTTGGTAGAGACATGGGGATATAACTCCCTTGACAGAACTCCCTGCAATTCTTGTTAAGACTAATAGAAATTTTTCGTATGAATAAAGACAAAAGTATACCCCAAAGAGTTGAATAGTGAAACTTAAATTCTTACAAAATAGCAAAGTAGTTTAGCTGATCTATGAACAATGCGATAAAAAGTTAAGTTATAAAGACTACAATTAGTGAGACTCTATAAATACAAATATCCTGTTATATGACTTCTTGGACAACAATGTAGTTTAAATTAAATTACAGTTTTGGAAACTTTCCATAGTAATTAAAGACTATTCATGCAGAAAATTTAGCATTATTGAAGTTCAACAGTTGTGCTCTAAACACCACAGGTAACTTCATAAGTACAAATTTCATCCTAATGTTTAGGGTCAAATATCACTTCATAATTTCATGCCATAATTCACAAATGGATTTGGTACTTTTATAGAGGGTAGAAAAGATTTAACTGCTCTTCCCAGTTGCTTTTAACCTTAACCAGAGATATTAAATATTTCTTATCCTTTTTTGTTAATTTGAGGGAAAGAGAGAGAGAGAGAGAGAGGGGAGGAGGGGCTGAGAGAGAATCTCAAGCAGGCTTACACTCAGCATAGAGCCCAATGTGGGGCTCGATCTGACAACCCTGGGGTCATGCCCTGAGCCATAATCAAGAGTTGGATGCTCAAGGCCACCGAGGTCCCCCAAATATTTCTGTATTGGAATTTTTCTCAGCACTTTAAGATTTCCATAAATAAATTCGGAAACAAATCTAAAGCAAATCCATTATTCTCATAGGTGATTAAGTTTTTTACATGAATAATATTTTTACTTATCATTCATATAAAATGGCAATCACAATTATATACTTTTATTATGCAATTAAATCATCTATTAGACCAAAAAATGTACCTTTCAAACATTTGATAAGACCTCAAAACTTACAAAAAATAATTCATGAAGTTGTATGAATGTTCATTAAGTCTACTGATAGCCACATAATGTTATTTCCCTATTAAGATGACAATCAGTTTTTATACAGTAAAATAAAATAAGGATTTCTTGATGATATTTTGAAGCAGAATAAATTGGCTTTGAAGTCTGTTTTCGTGTAGCAACAATAACAAACTTAAATGACAGTAATACATTTAGGTTTTATATAAACTTAAGAGGTTTGTGTAACAAAGTAAGGTAAGGTGACTGCTAAAATAAAGACAGGTATGTTTTATTCCTAGAATTTATTTTGACATGTTTGAGGTATTATCCTCTCCCTCCCCTTGCCCCCAAAATACCTCCTTTAATACAAGAATGTTCCTTATTTGTGCAATTTGTCCTGCTCTTAGCGTGGCTCGTGAGCAAGTAATACTTGGAATTATTCCCAGTCAGACTCATCCTTACTTGAAGACTTGCCTTCTGCTTCTCATGTTTACATTTACCTGATGGACCAAATGCCACTGATATTGGCCAGATCAATAAAGTTATTCCAAGCATAAATGAAGCAATAAAACTCTTTCTACGTCACTATTGACAGTCATTTTGCCTTTCCTCCTTTTTAAACATTTCTTTGGAAATACGGGTTGACCCTTGAACAACACAAGGGTTAGAAACGCCAAATCTCTGCACAGTGGAAAACCCATCTATAACTTTTGACTCACCCAGAATTTAACCACTGAAGCCTATTTTTGACCAGAAGCCTTATGAATAACACGGTCAATTAACACATAGTTTGTATGTTACTTGTATTATACGCTGTACTCTTACAATAAAATACTCTATAGAGAAAAGAATGTCATTAAGGAAATCATAAGGAATAATATATTTATAGTACTATACCAAATTTATTTTAAAAACTCCACGTATTAGTGGACCCGTGCTGTTCAAACTTGTGTTGCTTATTTTTTCCGGTGTGGGAAACAATCTGGCTTAACAGAAACTAATTGGAAATCTGAGTTATGAGAAGCTGGTTCTGTTTGGTTGGAAGCCTGTGCTATTTTATGTATTTGAAAAATCGGTCAACCTGCAATGTGAAAGATGATGAAACTGCCACAACCGTGATTGTGATCTGATTTCTGGAGTTCTGGTGATGTGAACTTGCCCTCTTCACATCGCCTACATCTTCATTAATGGGAAGGATAGAGCTGCCGTGTCTGCAATGTGTTTGGGAAAGACAAGGAATATATAATGCTATTGTTTGAACAGCTTCTTACACAAGTGAATTGTGCTTTCTAGATAATGTGTGCTTAGCGATACGTGCCGTTTGTTTTTAAGGTCTCAGAATATCTTGTGGAATCCTTTAACTTTCTGTAAGCTCCATGCACATAAATATGTATCAGTATTTAAAAATGACTTCAAAACAACATGAGCTTCTGTATTATTGCCTCCAGACGTATTACAATTTAAAACACAACTGGTTTAATATACGCTGAATACCAGAACCATTAAATACACAAATACCATTCTAAATATTTAAACAATTTCTTTCTAAATCTTAAATAAGCAAACAAAAATGAGGGGAGGGCACTCCTTAAAACTCAAGGAAAAAAAAGTGCTCTCAGTGTAGAGTTGATAGATAAACTGACACCAGCTAAATTTGAATTTAAGATAAATAATGGATTTTTAGTGTGTGTATTATTGAGATACTTTTAATACTAAAACATTATGCATCGTGTATCTGAATTTCAAATTTAACTCGGTGTCCTGCATTTTATTCCCTAAATATAGCAATTCTATACAAGAAGAAAATCCTCTTTCTATTAATTAATTTTATAAAAAGTCCTACTATTAAAAATTGAACCAAAATATGTTGAAACTAGGTAAGTGTTGGGTAGGTAGGAATTGGAGATGGAGACTTGAAGTAATTGGCTCACACAGTTAAGGAGGTGGGCAGTCAAAAATCTGCAGGGCAAGCCAACAGGCTGGAAATTTAGGAAGGAGATAATGTTGCCATTTTATAGGACAGGCAGATAGGTTAAAGCTCAGGCAGGGTTTCCATGTTGCAGTCTTGACGCAGAATTTCTTTTTGGAAAACTTCAGTCTTTGTTAATAAGGCCTTGAAATGGTTGAATGAGGGTTGAATGAGGCTCATTGACATTATGGGGATAATCTTTACTTAAAGCTACTTCATTTTTTAATGTTTATTTTAGTTTTGAGAGAGAGAGGGGGGTGGGGGTTGAGGGAAGAGAGACACAGAGAGACACAGAGACACAGAGAGACACAGAGAGACACAGATACAGAATCCTTAGCAGGCTCCAGGCTCTGAGCTGTCAGCACAGAGCCTGACTCAGGGCTTGAACCCATGAACTGCAAGATCATGACCTGAGCCAAAGTCAGACACTTAACCAACCGAGCCACCCAGGTGCCCCTAAAGTTACTGATTATCAATGTTAATCACATCTAAAAAATACCTTCACAGCAACATCTAGACTAGTGTTTCAACAGCTGGGCATCAGAGCTTAATCAAGAGGACACATAAAATTCATCATCACACTAATCTGGGCACTGCTTTGCATGGATTTTGAAAGTGTAATTAAGATTCCAAATCAGCTGATCCTAAGATAAAGGCAATATTGGAGTGAGCCTGATGAGATTATATAAACCCGATAAATCTGGAATTAGCAGTCTGGGAAAGGGGAAATAAGATCCATTTGAATCAAGATTAGGATTTGAGCCCTGAGAAGTTTTCCATTGCTGGCTTTGAAGACAAGGTAGGACACAAGGCAAGAAGGCAGGTGGCCTCTAGGGGCTGAGAGTTCTAGCTGACAGCAGGAAAATGGAGACTTCAGTCATATAACTGTGAGGAAATAAATTCTGCCAACAATTTCAGTGAGCTTTTAGGCAAAATCTTGCTCCAAGCCTCAAGACAGGAATTTGGCCTGGCTGACACCTCAATGCCGCAATATAAAAACCATGCCTTGTGATAACCTGAGCACAAAACCAAGCCCTTTGGCAAAGTGGTTTCCAGTTTAGCATATAGACGCTAGTCAGCCTGATTTACATCCCATCTCTGACATTTCCATGCTATGCAACTTTAGGCAAGTTAATTTTTCTAGCATCAGTTTTCTCTTCTGAAACAGAAGGACAGTAAGGTTGTTGTATGCAGGTTTTCACAGGTCAGAAAATACCTAGAACAATTCCTAGCATAGAGCAACCTCTCAGAAATGTTAGCAAATAATGCCATTCATCTTATTTTTTTTAATTATACAAGTAATGCACAAATATATTATCCTATGCATTGACATCTATTAAGGATAAAGAGTGAAAATATTCTCTATACTATGCACAATCATGTACTCTTACCTGCATCAGTAGTATCCTCTCTGAATTTTTAGAGCTCTAAAATTGGGTGTTACCTGACAGAATTCTCCTTCATATTTACTTGATATTTTAGAATATTTTCAGGTATAAAGTTATTAGTTGGTATTCTTCAATATGTGGTTAGCTTTTCAATTCCATCAAATATCCCATTGAAAGGTTATTTTTGATTCCATTGATTTATTAATTTGGAGAGAAAAGTCATTTAAACATAGTGATACTTTTCCATCCATTTTAATTTCTATACAGAAAAAGTATTGAGAAGATTCTCAAGGGAAAGGGTAAAAAAAAGTGAGTAAACAAATTAATAAATAAGCTAGAGTTGACATTTTCAAATCCCCCCCAACCAGAACTGGGAAATAATTCATAATGACATGTACACTGATCTTTTCTAGTTATCAAGAAATCTATGTTATATACAGGTGTTAAAATCAACACCTTGAATTAAACCTGTAAAACACTAGGAAACTGTTAGAAATCTATGGCAGGTGTACTACTGTACAATTTATTTCTAATTGGAAAAGTAAAAAAAAAATGTGGAAACAATTGTTCTTACTTTGTTTCATTTTGTTTTTTAAGACTTTAATGTTTTAGAACAATTCTAAGTTCACAGCAATTTTAGAGGACCTTTTATATACTCCCTGCCCCCACACATGCATAGCTTCCCTTATTATCAATAACCCTCCACCACGGTGTTTCATTTGTTGGAATCAGGGAACTTATACTGACATGGCATTAACACCCAGAGTTAACAGTTTATATTAGGGTTCAGTTTTGGGGTCGGACTTCATTCTGTGGCTTTTGACAAATTTATAATGACATGCATTCATTATCTTAGTATCTTACAAAACTATTTTCACTGCCTTAAATATCCTGTGTGTTTGTCCTATTTATTCCCCTTCCCTCTACCTCTGGTGACCTCTATGATCTTTTTGCAGTCTCCATATGTTCACTTTCTTGAGAATGTCATATGTCAGATTATACAATATACACAATTTTCAGATTGGGTTCTTCACTTAATAGTATGAATTTAAAGATCCTACATGTCTCTTCATGACTTGATAGTTTATTTCTTCTTAACATTGAATAATATTCCATTGTCTGCATGTACCACACTTTATATATCCATTTGCTTATTGAAGAACATCCTGGTTGCTTCCAAGTTTTGGCAATCATGAATACAAGATACCATAAACATTCAGGTTCAGGTTTTTGTGTGGGCATAGATGTCCATCTCCTTTGGGCAAACACCAAGGGGTGGATCATATGGGAAAAGTATGTTTAGTTTTCTTTTAATATGTTCAGTTTGGTAACAAACTAACAGACTGTCTTCTAAAGCAGCTGTACCATTTTGCATTCCCACCAGCAATGAATGAGAGTTCCTGTTTTTTCACATCATCGTCAGCATTTACTGTTCTTAGTGTTCCAAATTTTGGTCATTTTAATGTGTAATTTTGGTTTTAGTGTGCATTGTTGTTTTGCCTTGCATTTCCTTGATGGTGTGGAGTATATTTTCATATGTTTATTTTTCATCTACATGTTTTCTTTGCAGAGGTATTTATTAACATTTTGGACTACTTTTTTAATTGTGTTGTTTTCTTATTGATTTTTAAGATTTTTTTGTATATTTGGATAACAGTCCTCTATTAGATTTATTTTTTACAAAAAAAAATTCTGTGGCTTGACTCCTCATACTTTTGACTTTTTAAAAAATACAGTGTATAAGTTTTTTTTTTTAATTTTAATGAAGTTCAGCTTATTCATTAATTTTTTTCTGGATTACATCTTTGCTGTTGTATTTAAAAATCATTATCATACACAAGGTTATCTAGGCTTTCTCATATCTATGTTATTTTCTAGGAGTTTTTTTTTTAGTTTTTCTTTATTTTACTTATAGGTCTATGGTTCATTTTGATTTAATATTTCTGAAGGGTATAACTTTTATATCTCAAATAATTTCTTCAATGTTGGATTTCCTGTTGTTTCAGTATTATTTGTTGAAGAAATTAAATTTGCTCCATTGTATTGCCTTTTTTTCTTTGTGAGAGACCAGTTGACTGTATTTATGTGGTCTATTTCTGGCCTATGTATTCTGTCTCATTGATATATTTATTTCATTACTACACTGTTCTGATTAGTGTAGCTCTATAATAAACATGAAGTCAAGTAGTGTCAGTCTTTTTTTTTTTCTTTTAATGTGTTGGCTATTCTGGGTCTTTTGCCTTTCAATATAAAATTTAGAATCAGCTTGCCAAAAGTCCACGAAAAACTTGCTTGGATTTCTGTTGGGATTACATTGAATCTATAGATCAAGTTGGAAGATCTGACATTTTGGCAGTATTTAGTCTTCTTATCATAAACATGGAATATCTCTCCATTTATTTAGTTCTTTGATTTTGTTTAGAGTTTTTTTTTCCTCATATGGTTCATGTAGATATTTTGTTAGATTTGTACCAAAATATTTCATTTTTAGGGTTACTTATATAAATGATATTTTTTACTAAAGTATAGTTGACATACAATGTTATATTAGTTTCACGTGTGCAGCATAGTGAATTGACAGTTCTAGACCTTACTCAGTACTCAAAACCGTAAGTGTAGGTACCATTTGTCACCATACAATATTGTTGCAAAATTATTGACTGTATATTCTCTAAACTATACTTTTCATAACTCTCATTTATTTGTTTCATAACTGGAAGATTGTACCTCTTAAACCCCTTCACCTATTTTGCCCATCAATTTCCACTCTTTCATTGTCAGTATATAGAAAAGTGATTCTTTTGTATAATAATCTTATATCCCACAAACTTTCTGTAATTCTATATTAGTTTTAGGAGTTTTTGTTTGATTCTCATGGGTTTTTATATAGACAACCATGTCATCTAAAAATAAACCCAGTTTCATCTCTTCTTCCCAATAAGTATATCTTTACCCTTTCCTTTCCTTTCCTTTCCTTTCCTTTCCTTTCCTTTCCTTTCCTTTCCTCTCCTCTTCTCTCCTCTCCTCTCCTCTCCTCTCCTTTCTTTTTATTTAAATCGTTATAAATTTCATTTATATTGAAAAAAGACTGGTATGAAAGGATATGCTTGCCTTGCTATTGATCTTAATGTGAAAGCTTTGATTTCATCATCATTAAGTATATTAGTTGGAAGATTCTTTGTAGATTATCTTTGTTGAGTGGTTTCCCCACTATTCCTAGTTTACTGAATGTTTTTTTTTTCAGTGTTTATTATTTAGTTTTGAGAGAGAGAGAGACAGAGACAGAGAGCAGGGGACAGGCAGAGAGAGACAGAGAGACACAGAATCTGAAACAGGATCCAAGCTCTGAGCTGTCAGCTCAGAGCCCAATGGGGGGCTTGAATCCTCAGATCACAAGATCATGACCTGAGTTGAAGTTGGGAACGTAACCTACTAAGCCATCCAGGTTCCCCTGAATTTTTATAATGAATGGGCAATGAGTTTTGTCAAATGAGTGTTTAGTATCCAATAAAATGATCATGTGATTTTTCTTCTTTAGCCAGTTGATATGATAAATTACATTAATTGATTTTCAGATATTGAAACCACTTGGTCATGATGTATATTTCTTTCTATACAATATTGGATTTGATTTATTCATATTTTATTGAGGACTTTTGCATTTATATTCTTGAGAAATACTGATCTGTAGCTTTCTTGTAATGTCTTTGTCTGGCTTTAGTATAGAGGTAATGCTGGCTTCTTGAATGAGTTGGAAGTATTCCCTCTGTTTTCATCCTATGGGAGAAATTCTAGAGAATTGATACAGTTTCTTTCTTAAATATTCAGTTGAATTCACCAGAGAACACATCTCAACCTGGTGCTTACTGTTTGGGAATGATATTAATTATTGATTCAATTTCTTTAATAAATAAAGTCTATTCATATCATCTATTTCTTCTTGTGTGAGATTTGGCAGATTGTGTCTTTCGAGGAATGGTCCGTTTCATCTAAGTTATCAAATCTGTGGGCCTAGAGTTGTTCATAATATCCTTGTTTATTTAATGTCCATAGGATCTGTAGTGATGTCCCTTCTTTCATTTCTGATATTAATAATTTGTACCTTCTCTCTTATTTTCTTAATTACCCTGACAAGAGGTGACTCAATTTTACTGATCTTTTCAAAGAAACATCTTTGGTTTTCTTAATTTTATCTACTGATTTCCAGTTTTCAGTTTCATTTATTTCTTCTCTAATTGTTATGATTTCTTTTCTCCTGCTTACTTTGTATTTAATTTGCTCTTTTTTTTTACTATCCTAAAGTGGAAATTTAGATTATTGATTTTAGATCTTTCTGCTCTAATATATGCATTCAATGCAATATATCTCCTTCTAAGTGTTGCTTTTACTGCATCCTGTAAATATTGATTAGTTACGTTTTCATTTTAATTTTGTTAAAAATATTTTAAAATTTCTCTTGATTTCTTCTTTGACGACTGTGTTATACAGAAGACGTGTATAAGTTCTTTAATATTTATTTATTTTGGGATTTTCCAGTTATCTTTGTTATTGAGTTCTAGTTTAATTCCATAGTGATCTGAGAGAAGACATTATATAATTTCTATTCTTTTAAATGTGGTAGGTGTGATTTGGGGCACAAAATGTATCCTATTTTAGTGAATGTTCCATGTGAGCTTGATTAGGGCAGGCCTTAAGAAGAACAGAGTACTCTGCTATTTTACAAAATGGTTTCTTTTCTGGGACATGTGAGTGGCTCAGTCTGTTAAGCATCTGGCTCTTGATTTTGGCTCAGGTCATGATCTCATGGTTGTAAGATTGAGTAACATATCTGGCTCCAGGCTGGGCATGGAGCCTGCTTAAGATTCTCTCTCTCCCTCTGCTCCTCTCTATTGCCTGATGTCTCTCTCGCTCTCGCTCTCACTCTAAAAAAAAAAAAAAAAAAAAAAAGAATCCTTTGCAGAAAGCAAGACGAAATTTTTCTGCAATATTTACTGAAAGAATCTTGTCAAGGTCACTGGTTTTTCCTGGAATTGTTAACTCTCAAAAGTGACCACACTAAGCCTTCAGAAATTCATCAATTACAGTTCATTTTCCAACATAGGCCTAATTCCAGTGGCAGTTTCAGCTTCTGAGTCTCTGTTCTGGTAACTCATGGCTTATGTTCACCTGTCCGTCTCTCCACTATTAGAGGTAGTGTTTTGCCCTGTGTTTTTTCCTCTTTTATGGACCCAAGAAGAGTTGTTAATTTTTCAGTCTTTTCCATTTTTTATTTGTCAGGATGGAGTGCTGACTTCTGAGCTCTTTTCAAGTGTAACTGAAACCCAGAAATCCCCAATATATTTTTTTTCAATTTACTGTTAGAATGGTTAAACTTGATTATGTCAATTGTAGCACAACCAATAGAGTGAATATGTTATAAAATGTACTAAAATGTAAAGGATTTTCATATGAAGTTAAATGAATGTTATTACATCATGTGCCTATTAATTGGACAGAGCTTAAGCAGAACCAAAATTATAAATTTGGAATCCTTTAAACATAGCATTCTTTGGTTGGGAAAATTTTCCAGTATTTGAGTAATATATGGTCTCCTATGTGGAAATAATTCCTTTGACATGTGTTTCTTTTCCCTCACTTCATGAGTATTTATCACAACAAAGCAGTGAGAAGAGTTATGTGTGAAACAAATACTATTAGCACTTTCAGAGTTGCACAATGAAAACCCAATATACGACACAGACACCTGTCTGATATCCGCACTTAAGAGTGGTGCTGTTGGGGCGCCTGGGTGGCGCAGTCGGTTAAGCGTCCGACTTCAGCCAGGTCACGATCTCGCGGTCCGTGAGTTCGAGCCCCGCGTCAGGCTCTGGGCTGATGGCTCGGAGCCTGGAGCCTGTTTCGGATTCTGTGTCTCCCTCTCTCTGCCCCTCCCCCGTTCATGCTCTGTCTCTCTCTGTCCCAAAGATAAATAAACGTTGAAAAAAAAATAAAATAAAAAAAAAAAAGAGTGGTGCTGTTAACTATGGGAGGCTGGGAGGCTTCTTACTAATAATTTCAGCCAATTGATGGGGAAACGGTACATCTGATACCTTGACACTCTATATTACAGAGAATAGCTATATCCTAGATCATTTCATATAAGACAATATATGTAAAATGCACAGCCCATAATAAAACCACTTGATAGAATTAACTAGTAATATTTGAAAAAATATTAGCATGAGCTTAACTTGGAGGTAACTGGAAGGTAAATGTGACTTTATTCTGAATAAAAAAAAACACATTGTTTGAAGTTTTATTTATAAAATACTAAACCACCAATGTCACCAGAACAATCATTTCCTTTAATTTATTTTTAAATGCTTAATTCTTACACCAGTTTTTTTTAAAGATGAAAAATGAGCATTTTAAAATGTGTTTGATTGATAGAAAGAAACACCAGCTAAAAATGCGTTCACATATTGTAGCACAGAATTCTGAAACCTTAATTGACTGTGCTACCATGTGTTGTATTAAACTCCAAACAGTATTTTGGGGAAAGCCTGTCCCTGACAGTTGTATTTGTCAAGTTCCTGATAGTAGTAGGTAATCAGTGGCTTTATAATTAGGAAGGGAGGTATGCTAAATTTTCCTATCATTCTAAGAGACAGGTACATGTTATACAGTGAAAAATATTTGGTAAATAAAAGGAATTAATGATAAAGCAACAATCCAGATGATAAAGCATGTGGATCCGTACATAACCATTAATACAGGCCATCAGCTTTTCACTTACATTTCGAGTTAGGGCTAAGTAGCATTGCATCTATTGTGATGTTCATCTTCTAATCTCTCTGACCTTAGCTAGAAGTTGTCCTCTGAAAACAGTGATTTTTAAATTTCATTGTAATTTTCTTATAACATACGAATTTTTAAGCAGAGATTAATGGTGAACCCAATGATGAAAACACAAACACATATTTTTACTGGCAACATAAAATACTATTTGTGAAAGCAAGGAGCTCCGTTTCTTCTACATAATCCCTTTCTCTGTTTCATTCAAATAAACCCTCAGCATATAGACTTTCATAAGGGAATAAAAACACTTACAGTGGTATTTTTAAAGCTTTATCCATAGACAGGATTTTGTTTCAGATACAAAACATCAAATAGGTGAAATAAGATAACATGGTAAATGCTTTGGAAAAAAAAAAGAGAGAGAAAAAGTCATGTTGAAATAGAGTGATTTGCAATCTATTCTAAATGTAGCCAAAACAACAAAAAAGAATTTATCTCATTTATTTGAAATTCACATAAATGTGTACACTCATTTTAAATTTAATTTCAACTGCTTCTTAATAAATGAGGTAAGATGTAAATATACTAGGATATTTTTATTTGTAGGTTTTTAATTTAAAATAGAGCCCTCATGAATTAAATGAATAAATCATAAGCATATAGACCACTGGATTTTTTAAAAATATAATTTATTGTCAAATTGACTAACATATAGTGTGTAAAGTGTGCTCTTGGTTTTTGGGGTAGATTCCTGTGGTTCATCGCTTACATACAACACGCAGTGCTCATCCCAACAAGTGCCCTCTTCAATCCCCATCACCCATTTTCACCTCTCTCCAACCTCCCCCCCCATCAACCCTCAGTTTGTTCTCTGTATTTAAGAGTCTCTTATGTTTTGCCTTCCTCTCTGTTTATAACAATTTTCCCCCTTCCCTTTCCCCATGGGCTTCTGTTAAGTTTCTCAAGATCCACATATAAGTGAAAACATATGATATCTGTCCTTCTTTGACTGACTTTTTTTCACTCAGCATAATACCTTCCAGATATTATGGATACTATAGGATACTATCAAACTCTAGAATATTCCTTTATGCTTCTACTCAGTTATTAGACCTTGGATAAATGTAATCACACTTCTGACATCTGTTACCAATAAAGTCCCTTCTTGTTTTCCTTTTTTTTTTAATTTTTTTTAACTTTATTTTGAAAGTGAGAAAGAGAGAGTGCAAGTGGGGAAGGGGCAGAGAGAAAGAGGTAGAGAGAATCCCAAGCAAGCTCTGCACGGACAGCACAGAACCTAAAGTGGGCCGCGAACTCACAAACCAATAGATAATGATCTGAGCTGAAATCAATAACGAGACACTTAACTGACTGAGCTACCCAAGTGCCCCAATTTTCTAGCATTATCAGTGCAACTATTCTATATATGGATTTTTCTTTACTAAACATTGTGGGATTTATCTGTTTTGTTATATATAGTTGTAGTTTGTATTGTATTGTATTGCATTGTATTGTATTACTCTATAATAGTGCATTGTAGTAAAAATTCTAACTTAATTTTTTTTCATTTACTTCATCTATTTTACTGTTGTGATAATTTTGGTCATTTCTACCTTGGGGATACAATAACACTTCCATATTCTTGTACTTATTTTTGGTGACATATGTACAGATTCCTGCTGTTTATATATAAATTCTTAGTATATATGTAAGAATTGATATGTCATAATATACATATGTTCAGCTTTGGTAGAAACTAGTAAACAATTTCAAAGAGTCTATAACAATTTATACATAGGCAATTAATTGAGAGTTCCTGTTACTCAATATTTCTAGTAAAACTTGGTATTACCATTTTTTATTTAATTGTAGACATACTAATACTTTTATAATGATACTTTGTTGCAGTTTTTTATTTTGCTAATAAGTTTGTTGAGCATATTTTTTCATAAGCTTACTTTTGGATAACATCTTAAGTTCCTGTTCAATTAATTTGTTCATGTTTATTTTAGATTTAGTTGTCTATCTTTTCATTATTGATGTGTATTTTTATGTATTTTTGAATCTTCAATTGATTATCCGAATTGCATATAGCTCATCCAAATTTGTGGATTGCCATTTATTCTTTCAAAGTTGTCTTTTGATGAACAGAATTTAATTTTACTAAAGTCAAATTTAACAGTCTTTTTCTTCATTATACATAATTATTGTGTTCTACTGAGGAAACAGTAACCTATTGAAATGTCTATGTAATACTGCAGAAAAATTATTGTTTTAGCTTTCGGATTTTGATTTATGATCCATCTAGAATTGATTTCACACATGTTGTGAATTAGAAATTCTCTTTTTTTTCATATGGTAAAATTATTCCAGTACAATTCGTTAAATTAAGAAAGCCATTGGGGTACATATGCCCCTATGAATCAGCACTCCTGTATCTTTTGAATAAATTCCTAGTAGTGTTATTTCTGGATCATAGAGTAATTAAATCTTTAGTTTTTTAAGCAAACTTCACACTGTTTTCCAGACTGGCTGTACCAGTTTGCATTCCCATCAACAATGTAAGAGGGATTCCCTTTCTCCACATCCTCGCCAACATCTGTTGTTTCCTGACTTATTTTTAGCCACTCTGACGGGTGTAAGTTGAAAAACTTAACAGAAGACCATGGGAGAAGGGAAAGAAAAAATATATGGTTACAAACAGAGAGGGAGGCAAACCATAAGAGACTTTTAAATACAGAGAACAAACTGAGGGTGGAAGAGAGTGGGGGGCCAGGCAGGGAGTGGGGAAAATAGGTGATGGACATTGAGGAAGGCACTTGTTGGGATGAGCACTGGGTGTTTTATACAAGTGTTGAATCATGGGAATCTACTCCCAAAGCCAAGAGCATACCATATACACTGTATGGTAGCTAACTTCACAATAAATTACATTAAAAGAGAAAAAAATGAAAGCCATCACCTTCTCTTGCATCGAAGTTGTTTGTTAATATAAATCAAGTGATTCAGCATTTTTAAGTTGTAGATTTTTTTAAGTTTATTTATTTATTTTGAGAGACAGAGACAGAGACAGAGGACGTGGGGGAGGGGCAGAGAGAGGAGACAGAGAATCCCAAGCAGGCTCCACACTCTCAGTGGAGGGAGCCTGATGCGGGGCTCGAATTCACAAAACCATCAGATCATGATGGGAGCCAAAACCGAGAGGCAGACACTTAACCCACTGAGCCACCCAGGTGCCCCAAGATATAGATATTTTTTTTTTAAATCCCATGTATTTCAGATGATAGCAGCTGAGCAGAGTGTGGTTCCACCAAACTCACTTTTCTTGTAATTTAAAAGTTATAGTTATTTTAGTTATATCTGTTTTATATTTGGGTCTTCCTGTGCCTTCCCCTTCCATCCCCCATCTTCTTTGCTCGCATGCTTGTTCTCTTTATGTGCCCTTCCTCTTCGAGAAGAGCCCTATAGGATGATGAACTATAAGCCTGGCATGATTGCAAGACCTGACTTCTTTTTGAGGAATTCAGCTGTATACATTTTTGTTCCAGAAGGCTGAGACTGCCAAAATATTGGCATAGTTTTCCTTCCTCAGCAGCTGTTTTTCTTTGTTTTTACCTTTCACTCCAGCCCCGACCAACTTAGGAACTTTTCAGGGCTTGCATACAGAAGGCTTGGAACAACCTCCACGGTTTCATTTCTCTTCCAGTTTGTCCTCTTAATTCTGGATTGCTCTGGTATCCATGTGATATCTGTTACACCAGCTCAGCCAAAATGACACAAACTTCAGATCATACTGTGATCAGGCTCAACCCGAAGATAAAGTCGGCAAACAGCCTGAGGGGGGGAAAGACCGCTTTGAATGTAACCTTGATACAACTTTATAGTGTCTTCCTCTCAAGTTCTGGTATTTTAGTTGCTTTCTGATGCATTCAGTCAATATTTTTTTATTCACTTGTTTTTCTCATAACATAAATAGTTTGCAGTTGTTTTCAATGAGTGATTATAACAAGGTTGCTCATCATAGCTAGGAATGAAACTCAAGATTCATGTCTACCAAGTTTTATGGATGGCAGTAAAGAAGTAACCAAAAATAATAATGAATAAAAAATGATGTCTTTTGATTCCCCAACACTCTTAAGTGGAAGACTTGCAGAAGTTCTGATTGGCAGAATTTAACAAGTCAACAATTTCCCCAGACATGGTGCCATATCAGATTTTCTGCCAGTGAGAGACAGTGGTTCTAGCTGCAAAAAGATCTGACACTTGTCACTTAAGGGTCCAGAGGGGAGTTAATAGGAAGTTTTTATATCTTTCATTCTATAGAGTACCTTCCTACTTGATCCTATTCCCTCATACTGATTTACTGCTACCATTACATATGTGTATTTTATATATTTAATATATAATATATTAGATTTTCCCTGTCCAAATTACTCTGTGATTTCTGTCTCCTCATTGGACTTTGACTAATAAAGTCACATAAATAAGAGTTATGAGGAAGATTCAAACACAAGTAGGAAGGACATAGCTACTCTAAATATAGTTTTGAGTTCTCCTGGCTCTGAAAAGGCTAGCACACAGAGAAGAGAACAAAATATATATCAAGTATAAATTCAGAACATGAATATTATAATTCAATCTTGATTCTAAATCAATCCTATAAGTAAGATACATGCCTGCTTATATTCAGATTTCTTATAATTCAGAGCTTCTCAGAGTTCATCAAAGGATGAAACCATAGTTAGGGGGTCAGATTTATATAAGCAAATATAGATAGGTTAATCAATTGCAGGATCAAGAAGCTCAGTATAAAAAACAATAGAATAAAAGTCAATGGAATAAAATAAAATTTTTGGTGGATGTTATGGAGGCCTGCCCTAAGTTCTTTTATGTGAAACTGGAGAACAAATTTAAATTTCCTTAGTCATAGGTGTGTAGGGAGTGTATGCATTTTCTCACACATATACATACATAAAAAAAGGAAGGGAAATAGGTAGAGATAACAATAGCTAAGGTGGTGGCTTCAAGCATTATTATTAGCAGCAGCAGCAGCAACAGCAACACCAGTATCATTAAATTAATGATAAAAAGCAGTGAAAACAGAACAAAAACTATTTCTGAAGGAATTCTGTTCCCAGGTAATACTTAAGTTCTGATCTTCCAATTATTTTAGAGTCTGAAAAGTCTGAGCAGAGTTTCTTCGTTCATTTGTTTAGTAGGAATCTTGCTGAGAAGAAGGGAGGGAAGGCCAAGGAGGCTTTAAGAAATATTGTTATGATCTGTATTTTTCTCAGTATAGTGATCAGAAAAGCGTTTTGAAGTGTTTTAAAGTTATTTGTTTCTTGTTGAAATGTGCTTCTCAAATATGACATTGATCAAGAATTGAGTTGTTTAAATCATGAATTGTAAGTAACCCAGAGCCATACCTTTAACAATATCCGTATCTCCTTTTGCTAATGCCATGCGTAATTAAGAGCATTTGGTAATTGCACTTAGCATGTCACTTACTCAAAGAGAGAAATGTGTATGACAGGCACATAGGCAATTTGGTTTTTTATTTACTTTTGAAATACTTTAAGTTGACAGGTTGACATCCTGGATTATACATTTGGTACGTTGGTGTGTTCTGAATTTTGTGAATATGAATCAGCTTCTTTGTTTTCATTCCAGTCTGTGATCCTGAAGAAATCGAGACCTGAAATCATCAAGACTTAGGACCAAACTCATGATAATGATGAATTCCCCAAGACTGATATGGTTTTAGGACTTGATGCATTTGGGTAACCACTTAGCCTTCCTAATTTTTCATTGGAAACATTCTCAGTATAGATGCTCGAGGTGAAATTGGATACATGGGTAAAATATTTTTGAGTCCATTTATTCTCTCTTAGGAAGGTACCGCAAATAGGTATTAGAAAAAGCTACATACAATAAGATGGATAAATTCAGCAAGTAGGACTTATGAACAGTAAAGTGTCATGTGAATTCATGTGATATCAAGAAAAATGTAAAATATAACCTTACTCATATTTTAAAAAAACACATATCTAGCCAATATAATGAATAATCCTCTTATAAATGTGTTATATACATTATAGTCCATAATACAAATTTAACTGTTACTTAAAATTATTGCTGGGAATGAAAATCTCATGCACTTTCATATTAACCTGGAAAAGAAGGCTTAGAGGAATACAGATTTTTCTTTCAATTATAAGGTTGTTATTTTCTATTAATAGGAGATAATTATGTGATAACTGAATAAGTCTACTTTTGAGAGCTAATTTTCTGTGATATTTTTATAGGGTTTACCATTATTACTGCTTTTATAACAATGATTCAGATCTTTGAAGACCCCCCCAACTGTATTTATTAAAATAGTTCATTATTATGGAATCCAAGAATGTAGTAACATTAAATAACATGTAATCTTTTACATAACTGTACAAGGTTTAGTTGTAAAAAGAGAAAAATTTGGAACGACAAATAATTAAAAAGAAAAACAAATGTAAATTAAACAAAAGATTTCACTTGGTCCATTAAGAGTAAATTAAGACATTAGCAAACGATTATCTGTGCTACTCATCTCCAGCTGCATCTGTGATTCAGACTATTTCAACTGCTTTTAATTAGAAGTTTTTGTGAATATCTCAGAGGTTGCAAATTAAAGAGAACATTGACTAGCAGATTCTGTACTGCTTAAAAAAGAAATATCCTAGGGAGAACCCCAAATAGCCATAAAGAATCTCAGTAGTGATGAAAAGCAATGATAAGGCATGTA
Organism: Lynx rufus; assembly: GCF_022079265.1. NCBI lineage: Eukaryota > Metazoa > Chordata > Mammalia > Carnivora > Felidae > Lynx > Lynx rufus. Next base: position 25,901,723 of record NW_025814845.1, on the reverse strand, counting down.
TCAGGAAATTAAAAAAAAAAGTGAGAACTTCTAGAGTCTCAGACTTTATACTATAAAAATAAGATTCCAAAGAGATTAGGTGAATTTGTCTCCTATTGCTAATTGAAATGGGAGGAAAATAAAAACTACCATCTCACCAGAAACAGGTTCAACTGTGGTAGTGGTTACAGGGAGGTAATCCGATTACTCTAATTTTCGATGTATAATATAGGTTTCAAAATGTACCAAGTTTAGAGCAGATGAAATTTTCATAATTTTACTTTTATTCTTCTTCATATTTCATAATAGAGCCTATAGCTCAAATTATTTTTGGTAGTATGAAAAATAAAAACCTGTGTTCTTAGAAATTTATGTTGTAGAAATTCATGTGTGGTTCACCATTTTTCTTTTAATTTTCATTTAAAAATGATTTTTAGAGCAGTTTTAGGTTTCACAGCAGAATTGAGGAGAAGGTACAGATATTTCCCATATAACTCCTTCTTTCACACATGCATAGCCTCTCCCATTGTCAATATCCCTCACCAGAGTGATACATTTGTTACAAATGATAAACATACATTGACAGGACATTATCATCCAAATGTCTGTAGTTTACCTTAGGGTTGGTTCATTCTTGGTGTTATGCATTCTATAGGTTTAAACAAATGTATAATGGCATGCATCTACCATTATAGGATCATACAGAGTAGTTTCACTGCCATAAATATCCTCTGCGCATCACACGTTTCACTTAATCTTTGGATAGTCAGGATATCTTGAATTATGTGGGGTTTTTTATTGTTGTTGTTTGTTTGTTTTGTTTTGTTTTGTTTTTTAATAAGCAATACCTAAGAGGGTATCCTGAAACAACAGCAGAACACACTCTAGGGACACTCCCTGAAGCACCAGGTCCCAAACATTACATGACCTCTTCTTCATAAGGCCATTGGAACAGGAGACATAACTGGATTTTCTAACACAGAGAAGAAGCCAGAGACTTAGACAAAATGAGAAGAGGAATTTATCCCAAATGAAAGAACAAGATAATGCCATGGCCAGAGAACAAAGTGAAAATGATATAAGTAACATGCCTGATGAAGAATTTAAAGCACTTATCATAAAAAATATTCTCTGGACTTGAGGAAAAAAAAAAGGAAGACACCAGTGAGACCCTTACCACAGAGATAAGAGTTAAAAAATAATCAGAGATGAAGAGTGTCATAGTGTGAGAAACAAGATTAGAAATATGCTTAATGCAATGAACAGCAGGATGGGAGAAGTGGAAAATGAATTAATGATCTAGAAGACAAAACAATGGAAAGCAATGAAGTTGAAAAAAGAAAGAAAGAATTATGAAAAATGAGAACAGACTTAGGGAACTCAGTGACTCCATCAAACATAAGAACATTTATATCATAGGTGTCCCAAAGAAGAAGAGAACGAAAAGGGGGACAGAAATGTATTTGAAGAAATAATAGCTGAGAACTTTCCTATTCTGGGGAAGGAAGCAGATATCTAGATCCAGGAGGCACAGAGAACTCTCATCAAAATCAACAGAAGTAGACCCACCCCAAGACACATTGTAATTAAATTAACAAAATGTACTGATAAAGGAAAAACCTTAAAAATAGCAAGGCCAAAGAAGTCTCTAACTTACAGAAAAAATCCATAAAGTTAGCAGGAGATTTTCCAACGGAAACTTTGTAAGCCACAAGGGAATGGCATGATATCTTCAAAGTGCTGAATGGGAAAAATCTGTAGCCCAGACTCCTCTATCCAGCAAGGCTATCATCAGAATAGAAGAGAGAAAGAATTTCACAGACAAATGAAAACTAAAGGAGTTTGTGACCACTAAATCAGCACTGCAAGAAATATTAAAGGGGTACCTTTGAATAAAAAGGAGAGACCAGAAGTGAGCATATAAAGGTAAGAAACACAAAAGCACTGAAAATAAATATTTCTGTAAAATTTCAGTCAAGGAGCTCACAAAAAAAGATATAAAATATAATAACATATACTCAAAGTGGGGGGTAGAGGGGAAAAGAATACGTTCAAACTTAAACTCTCATCAACTTAATATAGACTGCTATATGCAGAAGGAGTTATATATGAACCTAATGTAATCATGCATCAAAAACTGCTAGTTACATGCAAAGACTAAAAAGAAATAAACCCAAATATATCACTAAAGAAAATCAGCAAAACATGAAAGAAAGTCAAAGGATCAGAGAAAATATCCAGAAATAACCACAAAACAAGTAACAAAATGGCAATAAGTACCTATCAATGATTACTTTGTAAATGGCCTAATACTCCAAAAGACATAGGCTGTCATAATGGATAAAAAATTAATACCCATTTATATGCTGCCTACAAGAGAATTATTTTAGACCTAAAAAGGTTTTTAATTGAAAGGGGATGGAGAGACATCATGCGAATGGTTGTCAAAAGAAAGCTGGAGTAGCAATGCTTATATTGGACAAACTAGACTTTAAAACAAATACTCTAACCAGAGACACAGAGGGTTTTCTATAATAATAATGGGTACAATCCAGTAAGAAGAGATAATAATTGTAAATATTTACACACCCAACATGGAGAGACTCAAATATGTAAAACAATAACAAACAGAAAGGAACTAATGGATAATAATACAATAACATTAGGGGACTTTAACACCCTACTTACATCAATAGACAGATTATCAACACAGAAAATCAACAAGGAAACAATAGCTTTGAATGAAACACTTGACCAGATGGACTTAATGGATATATTCAGAACATTCCATCCTAAAATAGCAGCATATACATTCTTGTTAAGTGCATGGAATATTCTTCAGAATAGATTATATCCTGGGCCACAAAATAGGCCTCAACAAATTTAAGAAGATTGAAGTCTTATCATTCATCTTTTTCTGACTACAATGCTATGAAACTAGAAGTCAACCACAAGAAAACATCTGGAAAGACCACAAATACATGGAGATTAAATATCATGCCACTAAACAATAAATAGGTCACCCAGGAAGTAAGAGTATGTGGAAACAAATGGCAATGAAAAAACAAAACAAAACAAAACAAAACAAAACATCCAAAACCTTTGGGATGCAGCAAAACCCGTTCTAAGACGGAAATAAATAGCAATATTGGCCCACTACAAGAAGCAAGACAAATCTCAAAGAACCTAATTTTACATCTAAGGGAGTGAGAAGAACAACAAATGAATCCTAGAGCCAGCAGAAGAAAATAAATAATAAAGATTAGAGCAGAAATAAATGATATACAAACAAAAACCAAAAGCAATAGGACAGATCAATGAAACCAGGAGTTTGTTCCTTGAAAAAGTCAATAAAATTGACAAACCTTTTAGCAAGACTTATCAAAAAGCAAAGAGAAAGTACCAAATAAATAAAATCACGAATAAAAGAGGTGAAATAACAACCAGCACCATAGATGTAAACAATTATAAGAGAATGTTATAAAAAACTGTTTGCCAACAAATTGGACATCTTGGAGGAGATAAATTCCTAGAAATATATAAATTACCAAAACTGAAACAAGAAACAGAAATCTTGAATAGACCTATAATCAGCAAAGAAACTCACTCAGCAATTAATAAACTAAATAAACAAAAGTCCAGAAGCAGATGGCTTTATAGGTGAATTCTACCACACATTTAAAGAAGAGTTAATACTTATTCTTCTCATAAAAAAAAAACATACAAATGGAAGGAAAACTTCCAAATTCATTCTTATGAGGCCAGAATTACTCTGATCCCAAAACTAGATAAAGATACCACAAGAAAAGAAAACCATAGGCCAATATCTCTGATAAACACACATGCAAAAATCCTCAACAAAATACTAGCACACCAAATCCAACAACACATAAAAAAAAATCATTCACCATGATCAAGTGGGATTTATTCCTGGGTTGTAAGAGTGGTTTAATATTCACAGATCAATCAATGTAACACATCACAATAACAAGAGAAAAGTTAAGGACCATATGATTATCTCAATAGATGAAGAAGAAAAAAAAACATGATAAATGCAAGATCCATTCATGAATCAATGGATCCATTCAAGATCCATTCATGATTCATCCATCCATTCCAAAAAAGTAGGTTTAGAGGAAACATAAATCAACATAATAAAGGCCATCTATAAAAAACTCACAGCTAACATTATCCTAAATGGGGGAAAAGTGAGAGCTTTTCCTCCATCATCAGAAACCAGACAGGGATTTCCAGTCCCACCACTTTTATTAAGCATCATACTGGAAGTCTTAACCATAGCAATCAGACAACAAAAAGAAATAAAAGGCATCCAGGCTGGCAGGAAAGAAGTAAAACTTTCACTATTTGCAAGTGACAAGATATACTATATAGAACAATGAAAACTCTACCAAAAACTGATAGAAGTGATAAATGAATCCTGTAAAGTCACAGGATACAAAATCAATGTTCTGAAATCTGTTGCATTTGTGTACACAAGTAACAAAGCAGCAGAAAGAAAAATTAAGGAATCATTCCCATTTACAGTTGCACTGAAAATAAGCTAACTGGGAACAAACCTAACCGAAGAGGTGAAAGACCTGAAATCTATAAAACACTGCTGAAAGAAATTGAAGAAGACACACACAAAGAAATGAAAAGACATTCCAGGATCACGATTTGGAAGAACATTGTTAAAATGTCTATACTACCCAAAGCAATCTACACATTTAATGCAATCCCTATCAAAACACCAAAAGCATTTTCACAGTTCTAGAATGAACAATCCTAAAATGTGTATGGAACTGCAAAAGACCCCAAATGGTCAAAGCAATCTTGAAAAAGAAACGCAAAGCTGGAGGAATCACAATTCTGGACTTCAAGTTATATCACAAAGTTGTGATAATCAAAACAGTATGGTGCTGACACAAAAATACACATGGAACAGAATTGAAAAAAATACAATGGAACAGAATAGAAAACCCAGAAATGAACCCACAATTATATGGTCAATTAATATTTGACAAAGCAGGAAAGACTATCTAATGGGAAAAAGACAAATGATGTTGGGAAAGCTGGGCCATTCTCTTCCATCATGCATAAAAATGACTCAAGATGGATTAAAGACCAAATTGTGAGACGTGGAACCATAAAACTCCTTGAAGAAAGCACAGACAGTAATTTCTCTGACATCGACATCTGAGAAAGGTAGTGTAGCACTTTTTTTTTTTAGGTAGGTCTCCTGAGGCACGGGAAACAAAGGCAAAAATAAAAAATAAACTATTGGGAGTACTTCAGGGGCACCTGGGTGGCTCAGTTAAGCCTCTGACTTCAGCTCAGGTCATGATCTTGCTGTCTGTGAGTTCAAGCCCCACATTGGGCTCTGTGCTGACAGCTCAGAGCCTGGACCCTGCTTTGGATTCCGTGTCTCCTTCTCTCTCTAACCCTCCCCTGTTCATGCTCTGTCTCTCTCTGTCTCTCAATAATAAATAAACATTAATTTTTTTTTAAATTGACAGATGACATTAACAGACATTTTACCACAGAAGACATACATATGGCCAACAGATATATGAAAAGATGCTCAACATCACTTATCATCAGGGAAATGCAAATCAAAACCAAAATGAAATATAACCTCACACCTGGTTAAAATCAACAACACCAGAAACAAGTGTTGGGGAGGATGTGGAGAAATTGGAACCCTCTTGCATATGGGTGAAAATGCAAACTGGTTCAGCCACTATAGAAAGCAGTGTGGAGTTTCCTCTAAAAGTTAAAAATAGAACTACCCTACAATTCATCACTCACCCTACTGGGAATTTACCCAAAGTATACAAAAAATACAAATTCAAAGGGATACATACACCTTGATGTTTACAGAAACATTTACAATACCCAAATTATGGAAACAGGCCAAATATCCACTCATGAATGGGTATAGAAGATGTGGTATATCTATCTATTTATCTGTCTATCCATCTATCATCTATCTATCTATCTATCTATCTATGTATCTATCTATCTATACATAGAGATATGTAGATAGATATATAAAGGAGTATTATTTACCTATAAAAAAAGAATGAAATCTTTCCATTTGCAATGACATAGATGGAGCTAAAGAGCATTATGTTAAGTGAAATAAGTCAGTCAGATAAAGACAAATACCATATGATTTCAGTCAAATGTGGAATTTAAGAAATAAAATTATTAAAGAGAAAGAAAAAAGAGAGAGAGGCAAACCAAGAAACAGACTCTTAACTATAGAGAATAAACTGATGGTTACCGGAAGGAAAACTGGTGGGGGAATGGGTTAAGTAAGTGATGAAGATTAAGGAGTGCGTTTGTTTTGATGAGCATTGTGTGATACATGGAATTGTTGTATTGATGCATTGTACACCTGAAAATAATATTATACTGTATGTTAAGTAATTTGAATTTAGATAAAAAGTGAGAAAAATATTAAAATGTAAAAAAGTTAAGAATTAGAAAAAAATCAGGGCTATCATAAACCATGCTAAGAGTAAATAAATACATATATATGTAGCAGCTGAGCCATTACTGAACAATTCCAAAAGGAAAAATTAATAAAATTTGAGATTTCTTTTTTTGTTTTTTTTCTATATGCCAATTTATATAGCCAAGTTAGTTTTAACTCATTATTGTAAACCATGCTGGCTCAACATATTTCTTCCTATATCCCTCAAATATTAGCTATGCATAAATACCATGCCATATATTGGCTATAGAAAGATAAATATGACCTCTTTTCGACACTTAAAGGTAATGTAGTTTACAGACAATCTTGTATAGTTCTCTTATTGTGCCTTAGAAGACATAAATCGTGAGCTTATTTATACATTGTTACAATAAAGATCTTCCTATTCTCCTTTAATCCACATATAAAGTTAATTAGCATTCAACATAATGTAAATTAAACCACAAACTTATGATAATATCATCTAAGATGATGCCATATATATATATACATATATGTATATATATTTAAAGTTTATTTATTGAGAGAGCGAGAGAGAGAGAACGTGAGTTGGGGGTGCAGAGAGAGAGGGAGAGAGGGAGAATTTCAGGCAGACAAACCTGAGCTGTAAGGGAAAGCCCAGTGTGGAGCTTGAACTCATGAACTGTGAGATCACAACCTGAGCCTAAATGAAGGGTTGGATGCCTAACCCACTGAGCCACCCAGATCCCCTAAGATGATGCTGCTTGTTTAGAAAAAAATCTATAATATATCATGCATATTGAAAATAGGATATGAGAAATATAATGGTTCCACCCAAAGGGTCAAATTTATCTTTAAGGAAGAGCATAGGTCTCTGAGGTTCTAATGACAAGCTTGCATTTAAAAATACAAACAGGGGGGCGCCTGGGTGGCACAGTCGGTTAAGCGTCCGACTTCAGCCAGGTCATGATCTCGCGGTCCGGGAGTTCGAGCCCCGCGTCGGGCTTTGGGCTGATGGCTCAGAGCCTGGAGCCTGTTTCCGATTCTGTGTCTCCCTCTCGCTCTGCCCCTCCCCCGTTCATGCTCTGTCTCTCTCTGTCCCAAAAATAAATAAACGTTGAAAAAAAAAATAAAAAAAAAAATAAAAATACAAACAGGAAATTAAATACATATATATTCAAATGAGAACACACAGTTTAGGGATGCCTGGGTGGTTCTTTCAGTTAAGTGACCTACTCTTGCTTTCCACTCAGGTCACAATCTCACAATCATGAGATAAAGTTCCCACATCCGGCTTCACGCTGCGCATGGAAACTGCTTGAGATTCTTCTCTTTCTCTCTTTTGGCCCCTTACCTGCTTGTGTATGTGCACACATGCCCACTCTCTCTCTCAAAAGAAATAAATAAACTTAAAAAAAAAAGAACTCATACTTTACTAATTTCTCTCATCCCCACCCCCTATCTCTGGCAACCACCCAACCCCCAATCTATTCTCTGTATCTACAAGCTTGATTCTTGTGTTTTTGGACTCCACATATAAGAACGGCCATACAGTATTTGCCTTTCTCTGTCTGATTTATTTCACTTACCATAATGCCCTCAGTGTGTATTCATGTGGCTGCAAATAGCAAGATTTATTCTTTTTTAGTGGCTGAATAATATTCCAGTGTGTGTGTGTATATATCACGTGTGCATATATGTGTGTATATATACACATATATATCATGCGTATGTATATGTACCAGTATATATGAACTGTGTGCATATGTGCCACGTGTATGTATGTATATCATGTGTATGCATACATGCATGCATTCATACACATATACATGTATGTATGTATGTATGTATGTATGCATACACATACAAAAACACTGTAATTTCTTTATCTGTTTATCCATTGATGGATGCTAAGGTTGTTTACATATCATGGCTGTTGTAAATAGTGCTGCAGTGTATATGGGGGTACATATCTTTTCTAATTAGTGTTTTCATTTACTTTGAGTAAATACCCAGAAGCAGAATTATTGGATCATTTGGTAGTTCTATTTTTTTGTGTTTATTTATTTTTGAGAGAGAGAGAGAGAGGGAGAGAGAGAGCACAGCAAGGGAGGGGCAGAGAGAGAGGGAGACAGAGATTCTGAAGCAGGCTCCAGGCTCCAAGCTGTCAGTACAGAGCCCGATGAGGGGCTTGAACCTACAAACCAGGAGATCATGACTTGAGCCAAAGTTGGATGCTTAACCAATTGAGCCACCCAGGCGCCCTGGTAGTTCTATTTTTTTATTGAAGTATAATTCATCTACAGTGTTATATAAGTTTCTTGTGTACCCTACACATGATTCAGCGATTCTGTACATTATTCAGTGCTCATTAAGACCAGTGTACTCTTGATCTCTTTTATTTACAAGGTAATGACGTTTTTCATTCAACCCTGCCCTAGCATTTGGTTTTCTTTCAAATCTTACTTTTTGCCTAAACTGCCTTATTTCTTCTTGGTATGCCCCCACTATTGAGAATATGTCAAGATCCGTTAGTAATCTAAGGGGAGAAATCTTAATTAGCACCTAGATTCAAGTTGACTAGAAGCCAGACCCTGAGGCATCAGCGTCTAAAAGTATGCAAATATATACAGGCAGTGCAAGCGGAAGTCCACTGGTCTCCAAAGCCAGGCAATCCGGAGGTGCATGCCTGGGTGACAGTTACAGAAATCTAGGCTTTAGATGAATATATGCTGTAATCCTTTCTAGGGAATATTGGTGAGCAGGAGCAAGGCAGAGGGAGAGTGCTGAGGTATCATCTTTAGCCTATGTTTCCTTGAGAGCCGCTCTGTGGGCCACTAAATGTGTGCCAATCCTGAAACTTAGTTATCAAGCCAAAGCTCTAGGATAAGCGAAGAGTCCTCTTTCACAGAAATACTTGGGAGCATGCCAGTCTATTGGGTACACAATGCCCTGGGGGGAGGGGGGGGTGATAGCATACAAAGAATTCTCCCTGGGATTATCAGAGTCATGGGAGACCCAGCGGTGCAAGCCTCCCTGGCTACCAGTTCCAGGTGATCAAGGGATGTCCACTGGGCAACAGCTGCCACTGGAGGTATGTAAATCTCCCTCCTGGAGACACTGGCACAATCAAACATGGCAGAGGGTGAGCATGTGGCTAATGCCCACCTTCCAGGTTCTCTGGAAAGGATTACAGTCCGCATGTTTAATTAGAAGCCTGCCCTTCAGGCTAATGATGATTAGGTAATCACCCTGTTTTACAGAAAGGCTGAGCACCTGGGTCTCTTGCCTCTTGTTGTGCTCTGAGGGTGGTAGCTGTTTAAGAATTCTTTCTCTATTGTTACAGGGCTGTGGGACCCACAGACATAAGCCCCACTAGCCGTCAGACCTAGGTGATATAGAGGTGTCCCCTGGCAGCAGTTGTAAAACTTGGGGTGGAGGCAGTGGTCTAGCCTCCTTCCTGGGTGACATGGATTATCACAGCCTCATGAGACCATGAATGCAAGTTCCCCTGGCCTTTGGAACCAGGTGATCAAGTGGAGTCTTCCAGATGTTGCCACAGAAGTCAGGAAACCAAATGTGTGTAAAAGCTCACCCTCCACGAGCTACTGGTTCTCTGGAGCATGGCAAAGAGACAGCAGTTGGTGTCTGCCAATCTTCATCCCAGGAGATTGTTCCGGCAGGCTGAGATACGTGTTAAGTTAGATGTCTGTCTGCTACTCAGGCCAATGCTTTAATATAAGCGGGTGAGCTTCCTTCACTTCATGTCTGGGCATGATTGGCTACCTCCGAGCTGGACCCTGGGGTGGATGAGTTGGAGCATGTGAACTCTTTCAAGAACAGTTTCTTAGATTGCTACAGTCTGGTGAGTCTAAGAATGTAAGCCCCATTGTTTTTCAAAGTTAGATGTTTTGGGGGCTCAAAGTTAGATGTTTTGAGATGCCTGATGTGTGATTCAACCTCTTTGTTTCTTAGGGTGAAACTTTTGGTTTTGAGTTAACCTGCCAGTTGTTGGACCCAAGGTTTGGGCAAGATTGTGTCCCCACCCCTCCTACCCACTTTGGCATGGTTTTCTTTTCATTTATTCAGTGTGTTGTAGTCACTCAACCAGTCTTCAGGTTTTTTAAAGCGCAAACTATTCTGTATGTAGCTATAGATAGCTACAGTCTCAGTGTGGAAGGAGATGACTTCATGATCTTCTTACACGGTCATCTTGAACTGGAAATTCCTTAACCCAAATGTACAGTTTGCTCTGTGTGGTAAATTAAAGCAAAGTGAGAGAAAAGTCTGGTTGATTATTTCCTTACTGAAAATTTTTGGAAACACTTTAGGATCCCATTCATGCTGTATGACCCGTTCCTTTTACTCTAGTTATCCACTCATTCATTCAACAGATATTTATTAAGTGCAAGAATTAGATATATAAGTTTAAACTGGTAAAACTTCATGGTAAAACATACTTCCCTTGTGAACAAGCATATTAGTGAGGGGAGATAGATAATGATTAATTTGCACAGTGTGTTATAAAGTCATAAGTGCTACAACATTAGAATGGGCTGAAGGAGTAGGGAATATGAGAGAAAGGGCAAAAAGCAGTTTTTAAAAATAGTCATACGAAGGCTTACCTATTCAGAGCAAAGAGAGGGAAAAAGTAGACGACAGGAAATCAGAAGTAATGTGTTGGCAGAGCGGAGCAAATAATGCTTTGTAGATCGTTATAACGACTATAATTTTTCACTGAATAAAAGAGCCATTGGAGGATGGCAGCAAAGAAGTGATACATTCAAATTTAACTTGAAAAGGATCTCCAGGTGCCTGGGTGACTCAGTTGGTTCAGCGTCCAACTCGATTTTTGGCTCAAGTCATGATTTCTCACTTCGGGAGTTTGAGCCTCACATAGGGCTCGGTGCTGGGCCTGCTTGGGATTCTCTCTCTCTTTCTCTCTCTAGCCTTCCCTCACTCATGCTGTCTTTCTCTCAGAAAATAAATAAACATTAAAAAAGAAAGAAAATGATCTCTCTTTTGAGAATAGATGAGGTAAGCGTATATGCTTCAGTTAAGAAGCAATTTAGTCTAGTACTCTAGGGAAAGAAGATGAGAACTTGGACAAGGTGGTGACAAGTGGCCAGGCTCTGGATTCATGTTGAATTCAGGAGTTCCTATGGATTGGATGTGCAGTGTGAGAGATACAGAGCCATGAAGGTTGGATAGGAACCTCAGATGATTTATTTTGCACAAGTTAGGTTCAGATAACTATAAAAACTCCAAGTGGAAGTAGCAAGCAGGCAGATGAAGGTACACATCTGGAGTACAGGGAAATGTCCAGGTTGGAATATTCCCAAAAATTTGGGGGAGTGATTAACAGATGTCTCATACATGTTCATGAAGAGCGCCAGTTACAAGGCTGTACCTAACATTCCGATTCTTCTCTCGCTCCTCTTGCACTTAAGGGCGATCACTAGTATCAGTAGGTATTGCTATCCCAGTAGGCACTGTTGAGTCCAGAAAATAGTGCTTTTCTGAGGGGCACAATTATCTATCATTTCAACTCCTAAGTGCAAGCCTCTGTGATAGTCAGGAAGTGTAATCTTCTATTGCAAAGTGAGGGAATGACACTTTCTCTTTTCTGTGTGTGTAGGATGATTTTACATAAAATATTTCTTAAACAATGAAAATGTCTTCCATTTAGGATTAAAATATTTATTTTTTAAAAATGTTTTCTTTAACGCTTATTTATTATTGAGAGACAGAGAGAGACAGAACATGAGCATGGGAGGGACAGACAGATGGGTAGATACAGAATCCAAGGCAGGCTCCAGGCTCTGAGCTGTCAGCACAGCCCGACACGGGGCTTGAACTCACAAACCACGAGATCATGACCTGAGCTGAAGTCAGACGCTTATCCAGCTGAGCCACCCAGGTGCCCCAAGGGTTAAAATATTTAATACTCACATTTATATCAAACTATAAAGATTGACTGCCAGCAGGCAAATCTCCTAAAGGGGATTAAAATGAGATGTTTCACATAAGATTGTAGTGGGAAAAAAATGTTATGTTTGACAGACAAAATCACAATAAATAAAAGCTATTGATATTAGTATTCCATTTTCCTTATTCCTGAATAATTTGACCTGCTAAATAAACAAATATATTCTAAGATGGGCACAGTATTTTCTTATCCTCAACTAATTTAAATTCTGCATTAATTTATTAGTCTAACTATAATTCTTGTAATAAGAATATAATAAGATTATTTAAAAGAAATATAATGGACGTGAAAGAATGCTGAGTAGATGTTGATGGATTACCAATAATCTTTCTCAGTTTACTCAACCGATTCAAATATGAACTAAAAAGAACAAGAAATCGGCAGATGTCAGGAAATATTCCTCACCCTTTTCTGTTTCTAAAACCATATATGGTCCAATTTAAAGGATATTGGCCTATTAGAGAAGTCAGAGATCCTCTATTTACTGTTTTGGGACTTCCTCATTTGCGAGATAGGGATTAATGACTCTTTTAGGGCACTAATGATAATGCGATACTTTTGTGTGGTATCTAGAATAGTGAGTGCCACACAGTGAGACACTTTTTGGTATTATTTTACCATTCACTGTGATATAGCCATCTAAATTGATTTTATTTACTTCTGATAAGATTAAATGAAGTAATGCAGGTGAATTATTTTTAAAGATAATTATAAATGCCTTTTAAATAAGAATAAAATCTTTTGTAGGCATTTAAAAGTGTACTTGTAGAAGAATGTAATTGATTTATCCATGTAAATAATTAGATTTAAGGATAAGTAAGTTTTGTTTACTACAGATTTTTATAATTTATATGTAAACATAAATTATAGAAATAATATGTAAAATATATAATATATATATAATATATATATAAGGAGATGATACTTTGTTTTTAAAATTAACTCTATATTCTCAGGTTAATGTGTTTGTGTATTTTTCTCTGTAGTTTGAAATAACTTCAAGTCTATGGAATAGTTCCATGAATTTTAGAGTTAACTTTTTATTTTCTTGAGCCATTTGAGGCTCAAGAGGATATGTTGAGGATATATGAGGATATGTTGCTGACCTACGGTCAGCCAAAATAATGAAAAATAACATTGATAAATAAATTACTATCAAATACTCAAACCTCATCTGGCTTTGCTGATTGTCCCAATAAAGTCCTTTAGGGAAAAGGTTTCAATCAAGGATATCATGTTGAGTTTATTTTTCATGACTCATTAGTCTCTCAGGTTACTCAATAGTGGATATATCCCTGTATGTATACAAAGTATACTTGAGTTATTATTTATAGGAAAGTTGCTATTAGGTTCTACGGACTGAAAACTACAGATTAACAAAGCAGCAAGGACACATTCTTTTATAAATCCATATGTTGAAATAAAAATGTTTAAGTATTCATTAATATTAGTATCAATATTTAGAGTGCTACATAATAACTGGTTGAGGCAAAAAGAAAAACATTTAATCATAATACTACAAATAAAAATACTTTAGTAGTTAATATTCATCTAATTTTCAAAACTAGATGAATACTAACTTTGAAAATTCAGTTAGAATTCAGTTTTGAAAATTCAGTTTTTTTATAAAAAAATAACTAGTAAAATGCAAAACTGCTCCCTCAAATGTTCACAGTGAACCTGGAATACATAAATGCTGTCTAAGAAACAATAATTTTCCAGTGATTTTGGAGGATTTTTACTGCTTAAAATGACATTGTTATATAAGCAATTTTCTAGAACATGTGAAATTTCAGTCATTGATACCATTTTTCATCTGACATTTTTTACTGTATAGAAATAGCCCTGAAAGAAAGAAAGAAAGAAAGAAAGAAAGAAAGAAAGAATCTTAATACACCTTCCATCACCTATGGATGAATCATGAATGCAAATGTGTTAATTAAGTACATATAGCAAGGCTGGAAATTTTTTTGTCTCCAGGGTTTCTCATTTATGCAATCTACTGTTGGCAGATCTAAGCAAAATTCTCCATTACTTGTAAATGTTATAGTTATAGAGAGAAAATGCAAAGCAAAGAAAGAAAATGTAATTGACTATAGTTTAAAGCCTAGCTTTATTTTTGATTGGTTATCCTTAGGGTTTTGATTTCATAACATTGAGACATCTGTATACAGATTTAGATCTTGGTTTGTTTAGGTAGGCTGCCATGACAGTAAAGCCACCTTAGTCTAGAGGCCTTGTTTTCTTGATTTAACAATCTAATATATTAGCTGGTTTGGCCTTCAACATACAATGTAGTAAGTTATAAGTCTAAGAGTTATTCATTTAGAGATTTTGAATTTTAGGCGGTTTTGACAACTATTCATATAGCAATCTGAAATTCATGCTAATTCTTCTTCCTGATTCAAAATGTATAAAACAAAACAAACAAACAAACAAGAAAGAGTAAAACCAGGCAAGTGTTTTTTTGTTTGTTCTTGTTTTGTTTTGTTTTCAGTTTCATATGAAGAGATACCAGGGTTTACATTACTGGCTTTCCTGAAATCTGAGGAATAAGAAATGCCCTACAGCTTAAACACCTGTTACTATTGGATAGATGAATTTGTCCAGGTTGTAAAATTAAAGAATTTGGTTTTTTGACAAAATATGTTTTTACAATAGGCACACTAACACACATATTCATTTGCTATATCCCAAAATATAAGAATAAAGACTCAATGTCAATATCAATATTACTACTCACAATATTGTTACTAAAAACAATTTAATATTTTTATGGAGTTCTTTCTTATGGTATATACCACAAGAGATATGCAACCAAATTACTGTATCTTGATATCATGATATTTTCTATCTCCATGTGATTATTCCATCAGCTAATTACAGAGATTCTTTTTCTTTTTTAGAGATCTCATTTTAAGAGATTGTTTTCATATTTAACTTGTATAATTATAAAAATTTACATGGTTTTTAAAGTTGAGTCTACTTGGGGGCGCCTGGGTGGCTCAGTTGGTTGAGCATCAGACTTCAGCTCAGGTCATGATCTCGCGGTCTGTGAGTTCGAGCCCCACGTCAGGCTCTGTGCTGACAACTCAGAGCCTGGAGCCTGCTTCCGAGTCTGTGTTTCCATCTCTCTCTGCCTCTCCCCTGCTCATTCTCTGCCTCTCTCTCTGTCAAAAATAAATAAACTTTAGAAAAAAAAAATAAAAAAAATAAAGTTGAGTCTACAAAACAAGATGTCCATGAACATCTACCTTTGTAGATTTGCCAGGATTTCTTGGGACAGAGACCCAGAGGTAACATTTGTGGATCACATGGTGTAATGTATGCAACTTTTGGAAAATATTGCAAAATCTCCCTGCCCGGGCTTGTCTCCCTTTTCATTACACAACAGAAGTGTGTAACATGGCCTGATCCCCAAAGGCCTTGTCGGTAGAGTATATTTTCACACATTCGTATTGTATTGGTAGAGGAAAAAATGGTAATTTGTGTCTTCATCATTTTGGCTGGTATAACAGCATACACTAGACTGGGTGGCTTAAACAAATTTTTTTTTTTTTTTTTTGTTTTCCCCTCATAGCTCTGGAGGCTAAGATATCTAAGATCAAGCTACGAGACTGGTTCCTTGTGAGAGCCTCTCTTCCTGGTTTGCAGAGGGATGCCTTTTATTGTACCATCACCTAGTGGAAAGAGGAAAATTTTTCTCATCCTCTTTTTTTTTTAAATAAAGGCATTAATCCCATCAAGAAGACACTCATATGACTTAATCTAACCCTAATTACCTACCAAAGACTCACCTACTAATACCATCTCATTAGGGATTATGGTTTCAACATACGAATTGCAGGACTGGAATACAATCAGGCAGTCTGTAACTTTCAGCATAGTCTTTTTTTGTTTTTTGTTTTTGTTTTTGAAATGTTTATTTATTTTTGAGAGAGTGCCTGAGTGGGGTGAGATAGAGGATCAGAAGCCAGTTCTGCAGTGACAGCGGAGAGCAGAATACAAGGCTCAAAATCAGGAACCCTGAGATTATGACCTGAGCCAAAATCTAGAGTGGCATGCTTAACCAAATGAGCCACCCAGGCGCTCCTATAATGTTTCTTGATGATTTCACTGAGTTGAAGATGACAACTTTTAATTTCAAAGATATGCACCAACACTCGATGTTTTAAAATACTTTTATCTTTATTCTTGTGCAACTAATTGTAAAATGTGGCATATTTTTTAAAGTTTATTTATTTTGATAGAGAAAACATGAACAGGGGAGAGGTAGGGAGAGAGGGATAGAGAGAGAGAATTCCAAGCAGGCTCTGCACAGTCAGCACAGAGCCCCATGTGGGGCTTGAACTCATGAACCCTGAGATCATTACCTGAGCTGAAGTCAGATGCTTAACCAACTGAGCCCCCAGCCACCCCCAAATTTGGCATTTTAAAGTTTTTTTTTAATGTTTATTTATTTTTTGGAGAGAGAGAGAGACAGAGTGTGAGCAGGGGAGGGGCAGAGAGGGAAGGAGACACAGATTCAGAAACAGGTTCTAAGCTCTGAGCTGTCAACACAGAGCCTGATGCAAGGCTCAAACTCACGAACAGTGAGATCATGACCTGAGCCAAAGTTGGATGCTTAACCAACTGAGCCACCCAGGTGCCCCTGGCCTTTTTAAATTGACACATTTTGAGCATGAATTTAGTATAAAATCTCTAAAATGGTAGCAAGAGAAATGGTTGAGTTTTATTGAGTTTTCATCACTATGTTAAACATAGTAAGCATATTGCTTAATTTCACCCTTACAGAAATAATGTGTGGTAGGTATCAGTAATTATCCTCATTTTACAAATTTACAAAAGGCTATTTAGAGATAAAATTCTCAGTATCACATAGCTAATGAATGACCATTTGAAAATGAACCACACCTATCTCCAAACGTCATGCTCTGAATCCATAAATTCCATTTGTTTCTCTTTTATTTGGAAAGGTAAATGATGAGTTTAATAATGAAGCAGCCTGCTACCCTGATAATGACTCAAAGATATCTCTTCTTAATGTCATTATAACCTGCCTCAGTAGAGTGTCCTACAACAGGTGTAAAAAAAAAAAAAAAAAGACAGTGATTTGACAGATGTAGATAGACAAGGACTTAGAAACTTTCCTCATTTCTGAAAAGGGCCATGTATCAAGGGGCCTGGCCCAGTTACAGGTAATAAGAGGCAGACATGTTGAGCTTGTTACACAACAGAAAAAATAGAAAAAGAAAAAGAAAGAAAGAAAACAACTAGAGAATTGACTGAGGCATGAGAACATATTTTCCTGAAGAAATTATTTTATACTATATAAATGTATTTTATATAGAAATGTAACATTTTATAAGTAAATTGCTGACTTATAAAAATGTTAATTTATATTAGTTATAATTAATATATTAACTTTTATTACATGAATATCAATAAATGTATAATTTTATAAATCAGAAGGCTATAATTCAGATTTATAAGGGCATTTTTTATAGTTTGGAGGAAAGACAAGCCAGCCTTTCAGAACATGGATAAACTATGAAATCACACATTGTATGAAATGCCAAGCTATAGACATGAAAATCAGGGTGTATGAAAGCCAGAAGGGCATCAATTATGGAGCTAAGGGACTGTTTCAGCAGAAAGTTTGCAATGAAAACCTTCTAAAAGAACCGAAGAACATAGTGGCTTTTGACCACAGGAAATGCCAATATCTGAGTTATAATACCATGGTGGCAACTTTGAATCAGGGGAAGCACGGGCGTTGACTAATACTCAAATTGATGAAGGCAAAAATATGCCTGTCTCTCTTTTTTTTCTTAAATTCTCAAAATGTAACACTGCATTGAACTCAGAGTATACCCTCTGCAAATATTATGGAATAAATTATTCTCTCAATTGGACACACCCTTCACCAAGGGGTATGGTGAATTAGAGGAGAGAATATAGCTGTGAAACTAAAAGAATTGATTCAAGGCACATAGTGGTATTTTCCTAACTTCATGGTAGTCAAAAAATTATATAATATACCTAAGTTTCTTCCCTCAAAATCATACATTGCTGTAAGGATGGAATGGAAAAACCTTAAGAAAATACATAATTACAAAAATATCAATTCCTGGTTGAGGTCATTGGCTCAATTTGGAAAAAAAATATTTTTATACTCAGGTATTGATATCAGAGTTTCTTTGGATGATTTAAATCACTGATCTTGTGTTCCTGTGTCATGCTCTTTTATATTTTCTTCTTTCTGGGAAAAAAATGGTAATCCGTTTACACTTGATTAACCCCAAATTGCTATAGAAAACATTTTAAGTTAAATATAAAGGATTTCTTTTACTTTAAAAAAAATTTTGGGGCGCCTGGGTGGCGCAGTCGGTTAAGCGTCCGACTTCAGCCAGGTCACGATCTCGCGGTCCGTGAGTTCGAGCCCCGCGTCAGGCTCTGGGCTGATGGCTCAGAGCCTGGAGCCTGTTTCCGATTCTGTGTCTCCCTCTCTCTCTGCCCCTCCCCTGTTCATGCTCTGTCTCTCTCTGTCCCAAAAATAAATAAAAAAAAAAAAAATTTAACGTTTATTTATTTTTGATATGGAAACAGAGTACGAGCAGGGGAAAGGCAGAGACAGAAGGAGACACAGAATCTGAAGCAGGCTCCAGGCTCCAAGCTGTCAGCACGGAACCCAACGCAGGGCTTGAACTAACGAACAGTGAGATCATGACCTGAGCCGAAGTCGGATGCTTAACTGACTGAGCCACCCAGGTGCCCCTCTTTTACTTTTTTACTAGAATAAGTAAAATATCTTCAATAATTTATTACTTTTGACATTACTGAAATGATCAAATTTTTTATGATATCAATGATACGACTTTTGAAAATATGGCTAATTTATTGTTAGTTTAGATTGGTATTATGGTCTGAATGTTGGTGTCCCCCCAAGATTCAGGTTGAAATTCTAGCCCTTAAAGGTGATGGCATTTGTAGATGGGGCCTTGGGGAAATGATTAGGCCATGAACATGGAGCTCTTATGAATGAGTTTAGCGCTCTTGTAAAAGAGAATCCCCAGGGGTTCCTGGGTGGCTCAATCAGTTAAGCATCATGTCATGATCAGTTAAGCTCAGGTCAGGTTCTCATGGTTCATGGGTTGGAGACCCGCACTGGGCTCTGTGCTGACAGCTCAGGGTCTGGAGCCGGCTTCAGATTCTCTCTCTCTCTCTCTCTCTCTCAAAAATAAATAAACATTAAAAGAGAGACAGAGAGAGACAGAGAGAGAGAGATCCCACAGAGCTCCCTAGGCTCTTCCAACCATGTTAAGGACACAAAATCCTACAGCCTGGGACAGGACCCTCACATTCTGGCACACTGATTTCAGATTTCTCAACCCTAAGAACCTATGAGAAATAAATTTCTGTTGTTTACAAGCCACCTAGTGTGTGGTGTTTTGTTAATAATTGCATCCCAGACAGATTAAGACAACTAGTAATTCCAATTATCCTAATAATTGGCATTTCAGGTGACAAATGTTAGAAAATGCCCTAGATTTCTCCCCATTGCTCACTAGAAAATTCAAATAAAAAGACAGTAAGGAAAAAAAGCCTCGGAATTGACAATTTGATTTGATCATTTGATTCCAGCTTACTTGAATCTATATCATTAATTGAATAAAAAGCCACTGCATAATTTAGACTCCTATAGTTCTACTAAATAAAAAATGTATGAAGTAAGTTTTTAAGGAATTTATAATTGGATAAATACATCTCTTCACTTAACACTACAGTTTTTCCCTGTCTTATGATTCAGCATCCATTCAAGACAGAATAATGAAAGATTCATATTCTAAACTGTATTGTCTTTTGGATTTTTGTTTAAAACCGGGTAAAAAGTAAAGTGTTCTCATTCTTAGTCACTTTGTTGTCTGAAAACATTACTGAAGACTAGAATTTTCACCTATTTGCATTTCTAATTATCTAATGTTTCATTTCTGCTAAGGACTATATACTACTTGATTGTTTTATAATTTATGTGCTATATTTACAGAATTCAGTTTTCAAACTTCTTTGATTAGAATATATCTCCATAACAAATAATTTATCATAATCTATAGTTTCCTGTCCCTTTTTGGTTAATTGTACATTATATCAAATGTTGAGTTAATAAACATTTCTAACTAATAATCCTCATTTAAGAATAATATTACAATCTATATTTGTGTCAGTTGCCTTTAATCTGTGATGGATTCCATAATAAATAAAAACTATATAGGTTTTTATTCATGATTTACTAGCCTTTCTCTAATCTAGACTGTGATATTACACACTTTGGTTATGGCAATAACAGTAGTTCTTAAAGTGACTTATCATCCTTTTATTGTTCTCAGATGTTTTAGCTGCAATTAGCACATTCATTTATTCCCATTCCCACCTCCCAGAAGTAAAAATCTTCTTTCAATCTTAATTTTAAAATGTAGGTCTTTACAGAAAGATGACTTTGGATGGTACCACTACAAGTAACAGAATTCTCAAACTCAAAATTGCTTATGCTGTTAGAACAACTTTATCCCAAATGAGAAATCCAAAATCATGGCGTGTGCCAGGTATGGCGCAACATAGTTTCTTCTTTTTCTTCATAAGTACACCCTTCATCCAAACTATCCACGCATCTTCAGCTCTGAGTGGCATTTCCCAACAACAGACACGATAGAACAATTTGTCTGTCAATGATTATTTCTGTGGCCTTTAAAATATTAAACATTTCAGATATATCTATTTGGTAGAACTTTCAGATACTGAATGAGGGAAGAAGCCAGCTATCTGTAGTATTTTGCAGTTTTTTAAAGAAACTGGGATATTCTGCTTTTAATTTGATTTTAAAATAATAATGGTTTATTAGTAATTTCTACCAATTCATAAGAAATTTTTATTTCTACCTCTTTGTAGAATCTTTTTTGTTGCAAAGTAGAGGTAGTTAATAATTTTGATTAATTTTCTGTGATAATTTTATATATCCTCTTAAGATGATATTTTAAGATATAGTTTTTTAATTATATTTTTTCCTGTTGTAAAGTATGCAAAAGCATTCAGCTAAGAGGATGATCTTAATTCATTTTTCTAATACTCTATAGATTAATATTTAAGTTGTTTTCAATATTACTAGAGACAATGATCCAATTAATATATGTGTATATTGTAAGATTTTGTCCTATAATTTCTGGCAAGTAAAGCTACTGAGTCAAAGGGTATGCCTTATAAAAAAATCTTAATGAATTTTCCCAGTTCTCAATGTAAATCACATTAGATCAATGTAAGTTAGACCTTAATGTAAATCACAAATCACATGCTAATGATTAATTATAAGATGACTTGTTTCCCCATCATTTTATGAATGAAAAGTGCGTGGAAATTAGTCCATAAAAGCAGGAAATTGGCCCTTTTTTTTCTTTATCAATTTCTAAGAATGTAAGACTTTGCCCTTTTCCAAGTATATGAATTGTAAATCTTAAATTATAGTTCTTAATAGTACATAAAAGTCCAAAAATTAAATATGTGCCACATATCACAATTCTCATTCTTCTTCAGTAGAATCTTTTTACTAAGAAACAGCAAATTTATATTTTATAGCTTCCATAACTATAAATATTTTCTCACTCCCCAGCTATAAAGAAATAGTCATTATTTACATTTTGTTTAGACATAATTCATCTTGAGTTAATCATGGAATCTAGTCTGAGTAATCTACTTTTTCCAAGTGTCTTTCCAATTCACACAATTTATTGAATAATATTTATGTTTCACAGTGGTTCGAGATGTAACCTTTACCATATACTGAATTACTATTTATATTGGGTTCTGTGTCTAGACTTCTGTTTAATTACAGTGCCATAATGTTTTAGAACTTGAAATTAAAATGTACTCTCCTTGTACATATTTCTGTTTCTTTAAAAAAAAGAATCATGTTTATTCATTTTTGACAGGGAGAGAGAGAGTGAACAGGGGAGGAGCAGAGAGAGAGGGAGACCGAATCAGAAGTAGGCTCCAGGCTCTGAGCTATCAGCACAGAGCGGAACATGGGGCTCAAACTCACCAGCCGTGAGATCATGACCTGAGCTGAAGTCAGACGCTTAACCGACTGAGCCACCCAGGCGCCCCCATCTATAGGTCTTATCTTTAAGGCATTTTCTGCTTGTTAGGACTTTTGTTTCCCCCACAAGAACTTAGATAAACCATGTCCAGTTCAAAACAGAAAACAAAAGCCTATTGGTATGACATTGAAACTAAAATTTAACTGAGAGAAAACTGGCATCTTCATAAAACTGAAAATGGTATGCATTTCTTGTGATTAGTTGTTGTCTCTTACCCAGAAGTGTATTTTTGTTTCCTTCACACTGGTGGTATTTTTGTTTTTTTGTTTTTTTGTTTTTTTTTTTCAATCAGCAGCTCGGGTAGCATAGCAACCGAAAGATAGAATGCCTGTCTCAAGTCTCACTTCTGTCATATTCCATGTATGTAATATTGGACTCAGCTCTTTGCTCCTCTGAGAGGATTAGCACTAAGACTAAACGCATGTCCTTAGGGTAGAAGACAGGTAGAGGGCCTTCACAGCTCTGCAAGCTTCCCTACTTTACTCTCTAGGATTTTGTTGCCTGGATTTATTTTTCTCAACAGTTCTGCAATTCCTTAACTCTAGATCTTGTTGTTTTGTTTTCTAACTTTTTCAACTGTGATTGCTTTGCTTGTTGCGAGCTATTCCATAAGAACTAAACTCTATTTCCTTTAAATATATTTTTAATATAGACTGGCTTATAGTGTCAACATGTACAGAAAAGTGCTGTATCATGCCACAGTCATAATGATTGAGGGATAGATAGATAGTCTTGTTCATCTTTTCTTCCAGTGGGATTTCATCAGAAGACCCCTGTAGCACCCAGTATTAGCTTTGATTGAAATAGCTTCAACTTAATGCACTGTTCACAAAATTTATATAAAAGAAACTAATTGATAGAGTGCTCTTAACATGAAAGGCTTTGTAAAGAATTAAGTGAAAGATGACTTTTTTATTTCTCAGACATGATTATTTTGAGGGAGAAATATCCTGCCTTACATTAGTGTCCATACGTTATACTTTAATTATGATTTATGTTCTAACCTAAGCAAATAGAGAAACCTTTTGCCCTATAATGGTCATCCAATAAAAAAGAAAATTAAAAAAAAATAACAAACTAACAACTTTGAACACAATTTTATTCTAGAGTTTACGTTACATTCGCATGTCTGTAAAACTAAAAGTAAAAATTTTACTGAGAGGCATTCTCATGAGAAGACTTGATTCAGTAATGTAGTACTGAAAATTAAAATAAGGTCCCTTCTACCTAAGAGAAGACATTTCAAGTCTAACTTATCAAAATCATTTTGGGAACTAAAGGAAATTCTCAGAAGAGACTTGACAGAACAGTACATGTTTTTATGAAAGATGACTTTAAAATCTTTACTTGCTAAGATAATGCAAAATGATACCTGAAATAGTTTACTTTCTGATTGACCGTAGGATCAGATCTTAGTAGAATTTTCCCATTGTAAAGGCAGAGAATCTCCCCAACAGAAAATTAAACAACTCTCTCATTCAATTAAGTTATCTGTTCTAGAGTTTGGATACTATGGCTATTTAAATCTGGGATAAATGGAAGTCTTTACCATTGATTCCCTGGTTACAAAATAGGCTAAAATTTAAACATCCAAATTGAATTTGTACTCATCAGTGTGATCTCTCTGGGAGACTACATATCTGCTCCATTGATACTTGAACACAAAGTAGATTTGAAATTCCTTATTTGGGGAATTTCCTTAACTTAAGATTCCTTAAGTTAATGAGTTAAGTTTTTAGAATATCTTCACTTTTAGAAATATTGATCTTTGAAGATATATTTGAGCTTCTGGGTTTTTTAAACACACCAAACTAATTTAAAGGCAAGTTCAAAGAATTAAGTAAATGATTTTGATATTTGGAACTTTAGTCAAAAGTGACATAGGCTTATAAAATTAAGATTTGTTTTCTTGTATATTTCCCTAAAATGAGTCCCAGACAGATTATTTGCCATAAGAGCAATTGGCAAATTTAATAAGACAGGAATTAGTCTTTGATGAAATACTTTGTAAATGTCTAAAATATATTTTACTTTCATATGAAACTTAACAAAGTTTTGAAAAACATATAAGTGGAGTTCATAGATTTCTTTTTTTTTATACATATATATATGAAATTTATTGACAAATTGGTTTCCATACAACACCCAGTGCTCATCCCAAAAGGTGCCCTCCTCAATACCCATCACCCACCCTCCCCTCCCTCCCACCCCCCATCAACCCTCAGTTTGTTCTCAGTTTTTAACAGTCTCTTATGCTTTGGCTCTCTCCCACTCTAACCTCTTTTTTTTTTTTTTTCCTTCCCCTCCCCCATGGGTTCCTGTTAAGTTTCTCAGGATCCACATAAGAGTGAAACCATATGGTATCTGTCTTTCTCTGTATGGCTTATTTCACTTAGCATCACACTCTCCAGTTCCATCCACGTTGCTACAAAAGGCCATATTTCATTTTTTCTCATTGCCACGTAGTATTCCATTGTGTATATAAACCACAATTTCTTTATCCATTCATCAGTTGATGGACATTTAGGCTCTTTCCATAATTTGGCTATTGTTGAGAGTGCTGCTATGAACATTGGGGTACAAGTGCCCCTATGCATCAGTACTCCTGTATCCCTTGGGTAAATTCCTAGCAGTGCTATTGCTGGGTCATAGGGTAGGTCTATTTTTAATTTTCTGAGGAACCTCCACACTGCTTTCCAGAGCGGCTGCACCAATTTGCATTCCCACCAACAGTGCAAGAGGGTTCCCATTTCTCCACATCCTCTCCAGCATCTATAGTCTCCTGATTTGTTCATTTTGGCCACTCTGACTGGCGTGAGGTGATACCTGAGTGTGGTTTTGATTTGTATTTCCCTGATAAGGAGTGACGCTGAACATCTTTTCATGTGCCTGTTGGCCATCTGGATGTCTTCTTTAGAGAAGTGTCTATTCATGTTTTCTGCCCATTTCTTCACTGGGTTATTTGTTTTTTGGGTGTGGAGTTTGGTGAGCTCTTTATAGATTTTAGATACTAGCCCTTTGTCCGATATGTCATTTGCAAATATCTTTTCCCATTCCCTTGGTTGCCTTTTAGTTTTGTTGGTTGTTTCCTTTGCTGTGCAGAAGCTTTTTATCTTCATAAGGTCCCAGTAATTCACTTTTGCTTTTAATTCCCTTGCCTTTGGGGATGTGTCGAGTAAGAGATTGCTACGGCTGAGGTCAGAGAGGTCTTTTCCTGCTTTCTCCTCTAGGGTTTTGATGGTTTCCTGTCTCACGTTCAGGTCCTTTATCCATTTTGAGTTTATTTTTGTAAATGGTGTGAGAAAGTGGTCTAGTTTCAACCTTCTGCATGTTGCTGTCCAGTTCTCCCAGCACCATTTGTTAAAGAGGCTGTCTTTTTTCCATTGGATGTTCTTTCCTGCTTTGTCAAAGATGAGTTGGCCATACGTTTGTGGGTCTAGTTCTGGGGTTTCTATTCTATTCCATTGGTCTGTGTGTCTGTTTTTGTGCCAATACCATGCTGTCTTGATGATGACAGCTTTGTAGTAGAGGCTAAAGTCTGGGATTGTGATGCCTCCTGCTTTGGTCTTCTTCAAAATTCCTTTGGCTATTCGGGGCCTTTTGTGGTTCCATATGAATTTTAGGATTGCTTGTTCTAGCTTCGAGAAGAATGCTGGTGCAATTTTGATTGGGATTGCATTGAATGTGTAGATAGCTTTGGGTAGTATTGACATTTTGACAATATTTATTTTTCCAATCCATGAGCAGGGAATGTCTTTCCATTTCTTTAAATCTTCTTCAATTACCTTCATAAGCTTTCTATAGTTTTCAGCATACAGATCCTTTACATCTATGGTTAGATTTATCCCTAGGTATTTTATGCTTCTTGGTGCAATTGTGAATGGGATCAGTTTCTTTATTTGTCTTTCTGTTGCTTCGTTGTTAGTGTATAAGAATGCAACTGATTTCTGTACATTGATTTTGTATCCTGCAACTTTGCTGAATTCATGTATCAGTTCTAGCAGACTTTTGGTGGAGTCTATCGGATTTTCCATGTATAATATCATGTCATCTGCAAAAAGCGAAAGCTTGACTTCATCTTTGCCAATTTGAATGCCTTTGATTTCCTTTTGTTGTCTGATTGCTGATGTTAGAACTTCCAGCACTATGTTAAACAACAGCAGTGAGAGTGGGCATCCCTGTCGTGTTCCTGATCTCAGGGAAAAAGCTCTCAGTTTTTCCCCGTTGAGGATGATGTTAGCTGTGGGCTTTTCATAAATGGCTTTTATGATCTTTAAGTATGTTCCTTCTATCCCGACTTTCTCAAGGGTTTTTATTAAGAAAGGGTGCTGGATTTTGTCAAAGGCCTTTTCTGCATCGATTGACAGGATCATATGGTTCTTCTCTTTTTTTTTGTTAATGTGATGTACCACATTGATTGATTTGCGAATGTTGAAACAGCCCTGCATCCCAGGAATGAATCCCACTTGGTCATGGTGAATAATTCATTTTATATGCTGTTGAATTCGATTTACTAGTATCTTATTGAGAATTTTTGCATCCATATTCATCAGGGATATTGGCCTGTAGTTCTCTTTTTTTACTGGGTCTCTGTCTGGTTTAGGAATCAAAGTAATACTGGCTTCATAGAATGAGTCTGGAAGTTTTCCTTCCCTTTCTATTTCTTGGAATAGCTTGAGAAGGATAGGTATTATCTCTGCTTTAAATGTCTGGTAGAACTCCCCTGGGAAGCCATCTGGTCCTGGACTGTTATTTGTTGGGAGATTTTTGATAACCGATTCAATTTCTTCGCTGGTTATGGGTCTGTTCAAGCTTTCTCTTTCCTCCTGATTGAGTTTTGGAAGAGTGTGGGTGTTCAGGAATTTGTCCATTTCTTCCAGGTTGTCCAATTTATTGGCATATAAATTTTCATAGTATTCCCTGATAATTGTTTGTATCTCTGAGGGATTGGTTGTAATAATTCCATTTTCATTCATGATTGTATCTATTTGGGTCATCTCCCTTTTCTTTTTGAGAAGCCTGGCTAGAGGTTTGTCAATTTTGTTTATTTTTTCAAAAAACCAACTCTTGGTTTCGTTGATCTGCTCTACAGTTTTTTTAGATTCTATATTGTTTATTTCTGCTCTGATCTTTATTATTTCTCTTCTTCTGCTGGGTTTAGGCTGCCTTTGCTGTTCTGCTTCTAGTTCCTTTAGGTGTGCTGTTAGATTTTGTATTTGGGATTTTTCTTGTTTCTTGAGATAGGCCTGGATTGCAATGTATTTTCCTCTCAGGACTGCCTTCGCTGCGTCCCAAAGCGTTTGGATTGTTGTATTTTCATTTTCGTTTGTTTCCATATATTTTTTGATTTCTTCTCTAATTGCCTGGTTGACCCACTCATTCGTTAGTAGGGTGTTCTTTAACCTCCATGCTTTTGGAGGTTTTCCAGACTTTTTCCTGTGGTTGATTTCAAGCTTCATAGCATTGTGGTCTGATAGTATGCATGACCTATCTTCAAATGCATTTCAATTCTTGTAAACTTATGAAGGGCTGTTTTGTGACCCAGTATATGATCTATCTTGGAGAATGTTCCATGTGCACTCGAGAAGAAAGTATATTCTGTTGCTTTGGGATGCAGAGTTCTAAATATATCTGTCAAGTCCATCTGATCCAATGTATCATTCAGGGCCCTTGTTTCTTTATTGACCGTGTGTCTAGATGATCTATCCATTTCTGTAAGTGGGGTGTTAAAGTCCCCAGCAATTACCACATTCTTATCAATAAGGTTGCTTCTGTTTATGAGTAATTGTTTTATATATTTGGGGGCTCCGGTATTCAGCGCATAGACATTTATAATTGTTAGCTCTTCCTGATGGATAGACCCTGTAACTATTATATAATGTCCTTCTTCATCTCTTGTTACAGCCTTTAATTTAAAGTCTAGTTTGTCTGATAGAAGTATGGCAACTCCAGCTTTCTTTTGGCTTCCAGTAGCATGATAAATAGTTCTCCATCCCCTCACTCTCAATCTTAAGGTGTCCTCAGGTCTAAAATGAGTCTCTTGTAGACAGCAAATAGATGGGTCTTGTTTTTTTATCCATTCTGATACCCTATGTCTTTTGGTTGGCGCATTTAATCCATTTACATTCAGTGTTATTATAGAAAGATACGGGTTTAGAGCCATTGTGATGTCTGTATGTTTTATGCTTGTAGTGATGTCTCTGGTACTTTGTCTCACAGGGTCCCCCTTAGGATCTCTTGTAGGGCTGGTTTAGTGGTGACAGATTCCTTCAGTTTTTGTTTGTTTGGGAAGACCTTTATCTCTCCTTCTATTCTAAATGACAGACTTGCTGGATAAAGGATTCTCGGCTGCATATTTTTTCTGTCTAGCACACTGAAATTCTCGTGCCAAGTCTTTCTGGCCTGCCAAGTTTCAAAAGAGAGATCAGTCACGAGTCTTATAGGTCTCCCTTTATATGTGAGGGCACGTTTACTCCTTGCTGCTTTCAGAATTTTCTCTTTATCCTTGTATTTTGCCAGTTTCACTATGATATGTCGTGCAGAAGATCGATTCAAGTTACGTCTGAAGGGAGTTCTCTGTGCCTCTTGGATATCAATGCCTTTTTCCTTCCCCAGTTCAGGGAAGTTCTCAGCTATGATTTCTTCAAGTACCCCTTCAGCACCTTTCCCTCTCTCTTCCTCCTCTGGGATACCAATTATGCGTATATTATTTCTCTTTAGTGTATCACTTAGTTCTCTAATTTTCCCCTCATACTCCCGGATTTTTTTATCTCTCTTTTTCTCAGCTTCCTCTTTTTCCATAACTTTATCTTCTAGTTCACTATTCTCTCCTCTGCCTCTTCCATCCGAGCCGTGGTGGTTTGCATTTTGTTTTGCATTTCCTTTAAAGCGTTTTTCAGCTCCTCGTGACTGTTCCTTAGTCCCTTGATCTCTGTAGCAAGAGATTCTCTGCTGTCCTCTATACTGTTTTCCAGCCCAGCGATTAATTTTATGACTATTATTCTAAATTCACTTTCTGTTATATTATTTAAAACCTTTTTGATCAGCTCATTAGCTGTTGTTATTTCCTGGAGATTCTTCTGAGGGGAATTCTTCCGTTTGGTCATTTTGGATAGTCCCTGGTGTGATGAGGACCTGCAGGGCACTTCCCCTGTGGTGTGGTGTATAACTGGAGTTGGTGGGCGGGGCCGCAGTCAGTCCTGATGTCTGCCCCCAGCCCACTGCTGGGGCCACAGTCAGACTGGTGTGTGCCTTCTCTTCCCCTCTCCTAGGGGCGGGATTCACTGTGGGGTGGCGTGGCCCGTCTGGGCTACTTGCACACTGCCAGGCTTGTGATGCTGGGGATCTGGCGTATTAGCTGGGGTGGGTAGGCAAGGTGCACGGCGGCAGGGGGGCAGGCTTAGCTCGCTTCTCCTTAGGTGATCCACTTCAGGAGAGGCCCTGTGGCAGCCAGAGGGAGTCAGATCCGCTACCGGCAGTTTGGCTCCGCAGAAGCACAGAGTTGGGTGTTTGCGCGGAGCGAGCAATTTCCCTGGCCGGAACTGGTTCCCTTTGGGATTTTGGCTGGGGGATGGGCGGGGGAGATGGCGCTGGCGAGCGCCTTTGTTCCCCACCAAACTGAGCTCTTTCGTCCGGGGGCTCCGCAGCTCTCCCTCCCTTTGTCCTCCAGCCTTCCCGCTTTCTGAGCAGAGCTGTTAACTTATGACCTCCCAGACGCTAAGTTGCGCTTGCTGTCGGAACACAGTCCGTCAGGCCCCTCCGCTTTTGCAAGCCGGACTCGGGGGCTCTGCTTGGCTGGCGAGCCGCCCCTCCGCCCCGGCTCCCTCCCGCCAGTCCGTGGAGCGCGCACCGCCTCGCCGCCCTTCCTACCCTCTTCCGTGGGCCTCTCGTCTGCGCTTGGGTCTGGCAACTCCGTTCTGCTAATCCTCTGGCTGTTTTCTGGGTTATTTAGGCAGGTGTAGGTGGAATCTAAGTGATCAGCAGGACGCGCGGTGAGCCCAGCGTCCTCCTACGCTGCCATCTTCCCTTCTCCTATTTCCATAGATTTCTTTTTAATTATGGTCAATAGAAAACAAACAAATGATCATTTATTAAGAATCATAGACTTTATACACCACTGTAGCATCACCTCCTTTTGCTGAAGGTAACAATCTTGGGTTAGTGTATCTTCTATTCAGTACACTGAAATGTATAATAAAAGACTTCTCTTCTCATTATTGAAAGAAAAAGAATTACAACCAGTGATGTAGATTTCTTATAGGACCTATTTCTTTTCATGACTAAGTCCTATCCCTTGCTCTATAGAAAAACCCAGGAAATGATAGTAAGAGTGTACTGTCTGTTTACCATGCACTGTTTGAGTTTGATAACTATTCTTGGACAAAGACCTGTGTTCCTATAACTAATTTGTTCTCCTCTCACAAAATTCCTTCGTCTCTAGCTGGCTAGTTGGTTTACTTACGTAACACTTCTAGAGTCTCAGTTCTTAACTATGGGACATGGGCAAAGTCAAGGGAGATGAACGTCCCAATATAACAAGAGTGTTTAGTTCTCCAAAACTGGAAAAATGGAAGGATATCAGGTTGCAAGAGTGTCAGATACCTCAGCTTCCTTCCACAGAATTTCTCACGGTTACAGGATCTCTGATGGGAGAAATGTTCTTTAAAGCACTTTGTTTTTGGAAACTATAGTAATTGTTCAGTGACTTGGCATGGAGATCATAATTTCTATGGGCAAAAGGACCACTAATTTCAAGTGAACCATAAAAATTTAGGTAAGAGTAGCAACATTTTAATTTTTTGTTTGGAGCTATTAACCACTGGTGATGAAGTTGGAGAGAGGAGTTAAGAGATTTAATTTTCTTGAAACTGATTTTGTACACTAAACAAACAAATAGATGTTTGAGGTTGGTTTTGGGGATAATAATAGGGATTTTGGAGAGACTAAAATCCAATCAAGCCACATTTCATTAAAGCTACAGTTGGGCAATATCTTAACATTGTCAATAGTAAAATGGAGATCAGACCTAAGAACTTGATTTGTTTATACTTTTATTTTCTCTCTCTCCTCCTCTCCCCTCCCCTTCCTTTATTTTTCCTCTTCTTTTTCTTCTTCTCCAAGAGAAGGACTTATTTCTGTCACATGGATGAGGTCATACATCCTGTTAATCCTAGCAGGTAGCCATTGAACTAGATCAGATTTAGTTTATAAATGTAACAAAATGTGACATTATTTATGCTTACGTGTATTGAAAAATCCATACATGCAGATGCCTAAGTTGAATTTGTCCATTTGTTTAAATTTTTAAGTTCTAGAAACAAGTCCTGTAGGAGATTGTTTTGATACCCTAGTCACTAGATTAAAAAAAAAAAATGTCAAAAACATTTTAATACCTAATCTGTACAGTTGAGTAAAAGCTTTAACTAAAACAAAGGTATTTAGAAAAAACAAACAAAGAAGCTGGAGGGAGGTAGGCAGGGTATGGGCTAAATGAGTGATGGGTATTAAGGAGGGTACTTGTGATGAGCACTGGGTGTTGTATGTAAGTAAAATCACTAAATTCTACACCTGAAACCAATTTTCCCATGTATGTTAACTAACTGGAATTTAAGTAAAATCTTGAAATTAAACAAATAAACAAACAAGGTCAGGTTGTAGGTGACTTAAAAAAAATCAACAAAGAATGTAATCAATATTCCATTCTTCTAGCAATTTACCTACCTACTCATACAGGCTCAAATTTCAAAGGCTCTGAAGACTCTCCTGTGTTTATATAAATTTTTGTAAACAATCAAGTTAATTATGGAAATAAGATGTTTCTTTTCAGAAAGAATTTTCACTTGACTTTGATTCCATTTTCAAATCTTCTTCAGTGTACTTTTCAAGTGCAGCGAGAAAATGGATTTGAGTCTAAAACACCCAGGTGAAAATTGAATTAGGGATTTTATATTCAATTGTAGCTCACTTATGCTCAAAGGTAAGCTAACATTCTGAATTAATTTGTGCTTCAGGTTTTGGAAGAGCAAATCCTTTCTATGCAAACATCCAGCCTTTAATCCAACTAATTTACACTTAAAGTTGACCGCTTCTAATAGATCAAAATTAAAGTTTATACAAACATACTTTTTAAAGTCAGAGAGAAAAGTTGAATATATATCTGGACAACATGTTATGTGAAAACCTAGAAAAATATAATTTCATGCCTAAAGGATATAGAATAAAACACATAATTTGCCATTATCAGGTAAACTAAGAATAAAAATTTTAATTTAGTTTTAAAATAGAATATTGGGGGTGAGGTCACCTGGGTGGCTCTGTTGGTTAAGCGATTGATCTTTGTTTTGGCTCAGGTCACCATCTCATGGTTCATGGGTTCAAGACCCACGTTGGGCTTTGTGCTGAAAGAGTGGAGCCTGCTTGGGATTCTCTCTCTCTCCCTCTCTGTCTGTCGCTTCTACACTTGTGCATGTGTGCACACACGCTCTCTCTTTCTCTCTCTCAAAATAAATAACTGAATTAAAAAAATAGAATCAAATACAATATTAGGAAGTACTCTTAG
Organism: Lynx rufus; assembly: GCF_022079265.1. Lineage (NCBI taxonomy): Eukaryota > Metazoa > Chordata > Mammalia > Carnivora > Felidae > Lynx > Lynx rufus. Next base: position 25,868,589 of record NW_025814845.1, on the reverse strand, counting down.
CCATCTCAAAGAATACTGGAGCTTACAAATGTGGCTAGGAGGAAGAAACACAAACTCTTAGGAGACACTGAAAGGATGGTTCAGATTTGAGAAATACACATAAATAATGTCAAGTTACAACACTTAGGTGGAATTTTGAGAAAACACTTGCTTACTTGGACGTATTTATAAAGGGAGAGAGAAGACTATGAGAAAAAGCACAGATTATAACCCTTTTAACCGAAAGGCAATATATGTGCATGAGTGTATATACCCATTAATATAACTATAGTAATTTTAGTTATATATATAATGTATATATAATAAATGTATTGACATATACCTTTTGTTAATGTATATTGTATATATATAAATATCCAAGAAAGTCATTAACAGAAATCCTATGTTTTCCTATATTGTTCTTGTTTTCATTGTTACAACTATTTATTTTTGTTTTACAGGAAGTTATGGGTACCAGTTTCATCGTTAGTTACTCAAAACAATAAGCTTAAAAAGCAAAACCACTCCTGTCTTTCCATTAAACTACCGCGAAGTCAGTGGCCATTAGGCCATTAATTGTAACTTACGTTTTCTGAATATTAATTTGTTAATAAAATCCCCCTAGATTCTATAAGCATTATTTGATTGTATGCATTTATATTTTTTGGTTGTATCCTGTGAGGATAACGTGCCACAGGGGACAAGAAGCCCTTGAAGATACAATGGCTGCCCATGGTTAAGTGTTTTCAGAAAATGAAGCAGGAAGGTGAAAAGTCAGCAGATTAAATTAGTACATGTCTGAAGTGGAAAGCCAGATTCAATCATAACATTCAAAGTCCAGTTGAGAGCCAGAGGCTGAGCTTGCTTGAAGTCACTTTCTGAAGGAAATCTGAGAAAGAAACATCTCTGTCCAAATGAGCTGGAAAAAATGCTGGCTGCATATACTCTCAGTTTGACTTTTTCAAGCACAGAAAACAGCAACATTATACATAACAAACAGCACTTGTCTCCCTCACAGAAAGTAAGGGTTGGCTGGCAGCCAAAGGCAGTCTTGCTGTGAAAATAGATTAAAGAAAACCAAATACAGTATTGCAACATAGGGAGGAAAGAAAAGAGGAAGAGTAAAAATGTGAGAAGACAAAGGAGAAAGCAAGTAGAAAGAGGATGACAAAAGAATGGGTGAAAAATGAATGACTAGCTTAGCTGAAACTATCCATCTAATTTTATTGGCCTTCCATTGATTTGCAGACACATAGAGGGATTTTATTAGGGACTTGTGTGAGCAGAGGACGGAACACAGGATTCACAAACCTATAAATTAGTCTTGGTTCTAATGTGGCTGAGGCCTCTGTTTCACCTTATCTCTCTGGGCTTAAGTGTACTTATTTATAAACAATAAATAAACCAAGAGAAAGGATGATTTCAGGAAGATGAGTCATATGGACCCTTCAAATTATGAGACCTGAGAGATGGTGAAATGATGAATGCTTGTTGCATGATTTTGTAAAGTTGTGGTTATTCTGTTCCCAATGCACTTTATCAAAATCTAAAGGTAATAAACTTCTATGCTTTATATGAAAACAATTTCTAGAAGCAGTGTGATTTTATACAATTTATTTATTAGTGAACAGAGAGCAAGGTGCAAATATCGCCCCTTGCCCTTCCAAAAAGCAATCGACCAAAACCAAAACCAAAACAAAAACCTTGTCCAATGGAGTTTTTTGAGTCTATTAACTTTTTGTTAGATGTCATTACTGCACGCAGAAAGTAGCACACAGTTATTGGTAGTACACAAATTGCTTCTTCCTTTAAAAACATATTGGTTACTTACTGTACAACAAAAATGGTTAGAATGGTAAATTTTACGTATATTTTACCACAGTAAAAAAGTACACAGGGGCGTCTGGGTGGCTTAATTGGTTAAGCGTCCAACTTTGGCTTAGGTCATGATCTCGTGGTCTGTGAGTTCGAGCCCTGCATTGGGCTCTGGGCTGACAGCTCAGAGCCTGGAACTTGCTTCAGATTCTGTGTCTCCATCTTTCTCTGCTCCTTCCTTGCTCGCAATGTATCTCTCTCTCTCTCTCTCTCTCAAAAATAAATACATGTTCAAATTTTTTTTTAAGTACACAACAATATATGTAAAGAAGGAAGATGTTAATGAAAAGCATCAAAGATACGTTATTCACTTATCTGAGTCAGGTGGGATAAGATTGTGAGAGAGCATGCTAGTGTTTCCAAAATATTACTTTTACAGGTTAAGTATATTCACTAAATCTTAAACATTTCTTTGAGCAACGCTCAATGCAACAGAATTGCTTAGTTAGCTTTAAAAAATACAGATGCCCAGACATCAATCTCAAGGTTTCATTGCTGTTGCTTAGCGGTAGGGCATGTGCGATCAGATCGTGCAATTCTAATGTGCAGCCAGTGTTGAGAGCATCGCTTAGGTTGTAAAATCCGTGAAGACAGGAACTGCATTTGTCATATCCACAACTGTTTCCTTAGTATATTGTCTGGCCAACTAAAATATCTGTGGGCTGAATGAAATATTGAATAAACAAATGACCTCTTAGTGTACTTTACCTCTATATTTACCCTGTATTAGATTTACTTTGAAGCTGAAAGAGCCATGGGGTTTCCATAAAATCAGCCAGAAAACATAAAAGTAGATTAAATAAACAAAAATTCAATTATCTCCTCTTCTCTATTACCCTACCATCACTACCTTAGGACTACAAATATTAAAAGTTTCACACAATCTTGGGGCGTCTGGGTGGCTCAGTCACTTAAGCTTCCAACTTCGGCTCAGGTCATGATCCCGCAGTCCGTGAGTTTGAGGCCCACGTCAGGCTCTGTGCTGACAGCTCAGAGCCTGGAGCCTGTTTCTGATTCTGGGTCTCCCTCTCTCTGCCCCTCCCCTGTTCACTTTCTGTCTCCCTCTCTCTCTCAATAGCAAATAAAACATTAAAAAAAAGTTTCACACAATCTTTCAACCATTCTCTATTGGCATACAAATATATACAATTAAATACAAATATGTACAAAGTTTGTTTCTTGTTGTGTTTTGTTTTGTTTTTAATTCTACCACCCTGTTCTCCAGCCAGATGGAATGAAAATGTTCACAATGCTGTACATTTTTCTTCGCTTAAACTTTTCTCAATATCACACCATAAAGGACTAGTTCATTCTTTAGTATACAAGTAAATAATATTCTAATATGTGTTTCCTAAGCCATTTAATTACACTACCTCCATTCACTTGGCTTCATTTCTTCACACACTTGGCACACACTTCAATATTTTAGCTCCTACCATAACAGAGAAGCCAATGTCAAATTTTCAACTGCATCATTTTCCAGTTATGTGTAAGATTTGACCATATCTTCACTCCTTCCTTAGTGCAGCTTTTTTCACTTGACCTCTAGGCTACCACTCTCCCTCATTTTCCTACTTGATTGTCTCAGTGAACTTTGTGGATAGTTCTTCATCTACCTAACTGTAAGGTTTAAACTAAGATCCAAAGACTTTTCTCTTTTATATACACCCATTCTCTTATTTCATCTAGTACCAGGGTTTTTCAGACTAGCTATATTACGACAGCTCCAGATTTTTGTATTCTGGGCTGAAGTTCTGTATAAATTACAGACCAATGTAGCTAGGTAGTCTGCTGATATCTCCAATTTTCCATCTCATAAGCATCTCATACTTCGAGTGCCCCGAATAGAAATTTTGACTCTTTGCTTAATTTCCCCTTATATTTCCTGGTTCAGTACGTGGCAATTCTATTCTTTGAGTTCTTAGGCTGAAACCCCTTAGGTTATCCTTGAATTTCTACTTCCTGTCACACTCTGAAACATTTTATTGGCCAATTCTCTTTATTTAGAAACATATCCAAAATACAACCATTTGTCACCATTTCCTAGTCAAAGACAACATCATTTTTCTTCTGGAAGATGGCTATAGTACCCCAACTGTTTTCCCTGCTCCTCTCTTGGTCTTCAAAAATATTTTCTATATGTACCAGCAAGAGTGATCTTTTGAAAATATTAATCAGGTCATCTCATCCTGTTTGTGCCCCAAGTTCTTAAGGGGTCTCCCATTTTATCTGAAATCTCATTTTTCTTCACTCACTCCAATGCTGGCCCTACATTATGTGTGATTCCCCAGTCTCCCTGCTTCCCCACACCTTCCTCCACAACACACACACCATTACTCTTCAGATTTCATTTTCTACCATTTTCACTGTCATTTCCTCTGTCCCAGTACTTTATCCCTACTATGCTTCTTTGAACACACCAAACATTCTAGTTTTTTGAGTATTTACACTAACTCCTAACAGCTTGAGCAGTATTTGTGTAGACATTTGCATGGCCTGATCTGTCATTTCATTTAGGTCTCTGCTTAAACATCACCTAACCAGAGAGGTCTTCCCTGATTATTCTAGCTCAAATAATCTGATTAGAGCTTGCCACACTTCACCTAGCTTCATTTCTTCCAATGATCAGTATTTTCCCATCATAAGGTGTTGTATGTCACATACATATTTCCTTAAATATTGGAACTTTAAAAAGTGGAATACATTTATAGAAATAGAATCATGTGGTCAAATCTCTCAGAAAATATCAGATTTTCCCCCCAAAATATTATAGATTTCCACATGGCAAACAGTATTATATATTTAGCAGTGCTATTACCAATACTGGAGGAATCTTGCTTGTTTATCTTCTTTTCTTGAGGTGATTTTGAAATACATATACAAATTCTTTAATGTTTGTGTTTTAAAATGTGGAAATTCCCTCCCCGTGAATATGGACTGAACTTAAAAACTTCTAAATAATAGAATAAAGCAGAAATGACTATATGCACGTTTACTTATGGATATATATGTATATGTGTGTACATGACTATACATATACAAAAATTCTTATAAACAGTAATAACTTAATATTCTTATAACAGTGCCCAGTATTTAAAAATAGATAATACTTTAACTTAAAATTTATTTTAATTTCCATTAATTTTTTTTTTTTTGCTTATTTATTTTGAGACACAGAGCAGAGAAGGGGCAGAGAGAGAGAGAGAGGGAGGATCTCTCAGGAAAGCTCCATGCCGACAACACAGAGCCCAATGTGGGGCTCAAACTCATGAGCCATGAGATCATGACTTGAGCCAAAACCAAGAGTCGACGCTTAACCAACTGAGCCACCCAGGTGCCCCTTAATTTCAGTGTTTGTACAGTTTATTTTTATTATTCTTTTATCATATACCTATAGAATTATTTTAATATTCATGACTTAAAATGACTTGGGGTTTGTAAATATTTTTAATCTTGTTTAATGTGTCTATTTTGATCCCCTGCAATCCAATGTAGTTTTGAATGTAGTTCAATTTATCCAAATTGTTTTAAAGTAAACATTTAGGGTGAAGAGCTAAGATGGTGGAGTAGTAGGAGGACCCTCAGCTTGCTTCGTCCCCCAAACACAGCCAGATAAATATCAAATCATTCTGAATACCCAAGAAATCAATCTGAGAACTGACACAATAAACTACACAACTAGAGGGAGAGAAGAGGCCACACTGTGGAAGGTAGAAAGTTCGGAGACATGGTTTGGGGGAGAAAAGAAAGGATCATAGGTGCTGCAGAGGGGAGGGAACCCTGTTCACGGAGAAGTGAGAGGAAGAGGGAAGGAAGAGTGCACAGCAGATCACACAAGGAAAACATTTCCCCAAAGCTACCCTCTGGGAAAATGAAAGGTGCTGATTTCCAGGAGGTTTTACAATGAGTGGAGCTCAAAGACTGGAGTTTTAGAGGCTTATAGCATGCCTGGTGTGGAGCGTGAAGGTGCCGAAGTATTCCTGTGGAGAAGCAGGGCAAATAGCCTGCGGCTGATGGCAGGCTCTGAGGATCCCCTGGGATACACCGGGAGATACGGTTCCCCCTTCTTGGAGCACATCTGGGAGAGGTGGCATTGACTCTCTGGGGATAAAAGAGCTGGTAGGAGCCATTACCCTCCCCCACCCCTCAGCATAGGCACAAAGACACCTATGGAGGGCAGGTTACCTGGACACTGACATTTTGTTCACTTTACTCCAAACTCCAATGCCCTTGTGCTTGGATGCTACTGACCTCCTGAAACAAACTTGCAACAGACCCAGCATGGTGAAACCCTCCCCCAGAGGATCAGCACGCATCCTTGCCATACCAGGTCCCTAAAGTGTGGAGTTTTAACACTCAGCCAGCATCTATGGGATGGACCCCAAAGAGCACTGCACTGCTGGGTAGAGAGATGGCATGAGCACAGACAAGGTGAAGGCAGAGAGCAGAAGGATGCATGGGACACACACGGCAAGATTGTTCGGTATTCTGGGAGGGCTTCCCAGACAGTTGCAGTGAACTCCCGTCTCTGGGAAGGAAGAGGGGACTGGTACCATTTTCCTCCCCAGCCCCATCACATAAACTGACTTCAGTAGTAAGCAGCACAGAGAAACAGTGGTGGCTTAAACCACTTTCACCAAGCTCCTGCCCCCTATATTTGTTTGTCCTGCTTGTCTCAGGCAGTGTGCCTGAGAACCAGAGCAGCAGGTCTCTCCCCAAGTGGACCCAACACAAATCCCCCGTATGCACCATGTGTACTGACCACAGAGTTCTGCAAATCTTCAGCTCTAGTAGAAACTACCTCAGGTCTCTTTTTACAAGCAGACCAGAGCACACCTAGTTAAAACTGGCCACACTCTGGCCAAGGTCCAAACATTCCCCATTGCAGGCAAGGAGAAACTCTGCAGAGTACTGACCTGAGGGAAAGAGCAGCCAAAACACAGCAGCAGAGTGCACAGAGCATGCACCAGAGACACTTCCTGAAGGGCTAGCACCTGGACAATATATGACTTCTTAATAAAGCCATGAATTACTCTCAGGAGCAAAAAATCCTAACAGTCTTTCCTAACACACATAGGACAGAGACTTAGACAAAATACCAAGATGCAGGAGTTCATCCAAAAAGAAAAGAAAAAAAAAAAAAAAACAAGAAAAGGTCACGGCCAGGATATCTAATCAAAACAGCTGTAAAAAATATTCATGGGAGCACCTGGGTGGCTTAGTCGGTTAAGCATCTGACTTCAGCTCAGGCCTTGATCTCATAATTCGTGAGTTTGAGCAATGCTTTGTACTCTGTGCTGACAGCTCAGAGCCTGGAGTCTGCTTTGAATTCTGTGGCTCACTCTCTCTGCTCCTCCCCTACTCACACTCTGTCTCTCTGTCTCTCAAAAATTAATAAACATTTTGAAAGAACGCATGATCCAGATTTAAAGCAACAATAATAAGTAGACTAGAAGAAAAGCACATAAGACACCAAGGAATCCCTTACCACAGAGATAAAAGGCCTAAAAAACTAGTCAGGCCAAAATGAAAAATGCAGTGACTGAGATTTAAAATCCACTGGATGTAATGACCACAAGAGTGGGAGAAACAGAGGAATGAATAAGTGATCTAGAAGATACAATTATGGAAAATATAAAGCTTAAAAAAGAGGAAAAGAAAATATTAGATCATGAATGTAGACCTAGGGAACTCAGTGACCCCATAAAAATAATAACATTAATATCATTGTAGTCCCAGAAACAGAAGAGAAGGGGAAAAGGGGAGAAAGTTTATTTGAGGAAATTATAGCTGAAAACTTCAGTAATCTGGGGAAGAAAACAGACATCCAAATCCAGGAGGCACAGAGAACTCCCATCAAAATCAACAAAAGCAGGCCAACATCAAGACATATCACAACTAAATTTGCAAAATATAGAGTAAAGCAAAAATCCTAAAAGCAGCAGGACAAAAGAAAGCCCTAACTTAAAACAGAAGACAAATAAAGTTAGCAATAGATCTTTCCACAGAAACTTGGAGGGACAGAAGGGAGTGACATGATATATCTAATGTGCTGAATGGGGAATATATGTAGCCAAGAATACTCTATCCAGCAAAGCTTTCATTCAGAATAGAAGGAGAGATAAAGAGTTTGCCAGACAAACAAAAACTGAAGGGATTCATGACCACTAAACCAGCCCTATAGGAAATATTAAAGAGGACTCTTTGAGTGGGAAAGAAAGAACAAAAGTAACAAAGACTAGAAAGGAGAAGAGAAAAATCTCCAAAAACAATGACAAAATAAGTAATAAAATTGCACTAAATTCATATCTATGAGTAATTACTCTGGATATAAATGGGCTAAATGCTCCAATCAAAAGACATAGGGTAACAGAATGGATAAAAGACAAGACCCATCTACATGCTGTCTACAAGAGACTCATTTTAGACATAAAGTCACATCAAGATTGAAAATGAGGGGATGGAGAAACATTTATCATGCAAATGGATGCAAAAAGAAAGCCAGAGTAGCAATATGTATATCAAACAAACTAGATTTTAAACCAAAGACTGTAACAAGAGATGAAGAAGGACACTGTATCATAATAAAGGGGTCCATCCAACAAGAAGATCGAATAATGTAAATATTTATGCCTCCAACTTGGAAGTACCCAAATATATAAAACGATAACAAACATAAAAGAACTCATTGATCAAAATACAATAATAGCAGGGTACTTAACACCCCATGTACAGTAAGGGACACATAATCTAAACAAAAAATCTACAAGGAAACAATGACTTTGAAACACTGTACCAGATGGACTTAACAGATATATTCAGAAGATTTCATCCTAAAGCCACAGAATGCACATTCTTTTCAAGTGCACATGGGGCGTTCTCCAGAATAGATCACGTACTAGGTCACAAATCAGGTCACAACCAGTACAAGGAGATTGAGATCATAACAAGCATATTTTCCAATCACAATACTGTGAAACTTGAAATCAACAAGAAAAAAATTTGGAAGGACCACGAATACATGGAGATTAAGCAACATGCTACTAAGGAATGAATGGGTCAACAAGGAAATTAAAAAAAAGAAAGATCAAACACATGGAAACAAATTAAAATGTAAATATGATGGTCCAAAATCTTTGGGATGCAGCCAAAGCACCCAAAGAGGGAAATAAATAGCAATACAGGCCTACCTCTAGAAGCAAGAAAACCCCCACCCAAATACACAATGAGCTAGAAAAAAAAATGAAGCCCAAAACCAGCAGAAGAAGGGAAATAATAAAGATTAGAGAATAAATAATATAGAAACAATACACAGTAGAACAGATCAATGAAACCAGGAACTGGTTCTTTGAAAAAGATAATGAAATTGATAAACCCCTAACCAGACTTATCAAAAAGAGAAAGGACACAAAAGCACAGATGAAAGAGGAGAGATCAAAACCAACACCACAGAAATACAATTATGAGAGAATATTATGAAAATTATATGCCAACAAATTGGGCAATCTGGAAGAAATGGAAACATTTCTAAAAACGTTTTTACTACCAAAACTGAAATAGGAGGAACTAGAAATCTTTAACAGACTGATAACCAGCAAACAAACTGAATCAAAATAAATAAAAAAAAAAAAATCTCACAACAAACAAAAGCCCAGGGTCAGATGGCTTCCCAGGGGAATTCTACCAAACATTAAAGAAAAGTTAAGACCTATCCTTCTCAAACTGTTTCAAAAAATAGGAATGGAGGTTAAACTTCCAAACAAATTCTGTAAAGCCAGCATTACCTTGATTCCAAAACCAGATAAAGACTCCACTAAAAAAGAGAACTACAGGCAATATTCCTGATAAACATTGATGAAAAAATTCTCAACAAAATACAATCATATTGAATCCAATAGTACATGAAAAGAAACACTCTCCACAAACAGGATTTATTCCTGGGCTGCAGGACTGGTTCAATATTCTCAAATCAATCAACGTGATATACGATGCTAGTAAAACAAAGGATAAGGACCACATGATTCTCTCAACAGATGCAGAAAAAGTACAGCACCATTCTTGATTAATATATATTAATAATTATAATAATTATAATTATATAAGAATTATATATAATATAAAATATTATAAAATATAATAATTAATAATAATATATTAATATATTATATATATATATATATATATATATATATAAACTAAGTAGGGGTAGAAGGATTACACCTCCACATCCACATCATAAAGGCCATAAACAAAAGACCCACTGCTAATATTATCCTCAATGGGGAAAAACTGAGAACTTTCACTCTATAATCAGGAATAAGGCAGGGATGCCCTCTCTCACCATTGTTTTTTAACATAGTACTTGAAGTCATAACCTCAGCAATCAGACAACAATTTACTTCATCACCGACTTTTTCAGAAGCCTTTCCCAAAAAGGTCCATCTAGATTTGCCACCACAAAACCCCTTAATATCCATTTTTTATAATAAATTTTAAGAATTGTTATGGGAAGAGATAATATTTAGAAGAATATAGGTTTTATGAAAGTGTATTTGTTTGATAGTTCTCTCTTTGCAAAGATTTTATGTAAGGTAGGTATTTGGAAAAAGTAATAAATGTTTCCCTTTGCGTCTTTATTCCCTGAATTTTTTTCTGGGAATTCTATTTTATGTGATAGATTGAATGTCTTAAATTAAACTTACCTTTTGTAACTCAATATGTACTATACTCTATATCCATGCAATATATTTATCATTTACATTAGATACCTATATCAAGCACTTATATAAGTACATATTCTATTTAGTTAATGCTTATCTAACACATTTACCACAAATGCTTTTGTAACTTATATTCATGTTACATTACTGACTTATTTTATTGATATAATTAACTTCATAAATTAATGTCTCCCCTCTCTGTACCCCATCACCACGACCATTAGTTTCAAAGTAATCAAAAATGAGGGGTGTCTGGATGGCTCAGTTGGTTAAGTGCTGACTTTGTCTCAGGTCATGATCTCACAGTTGGTGGGTTCAAGCCCCATGTCGGGCTCTGTCCTGACAGCTCAGAGCCTGGAGCCTGCTTCGGATCCTGTGTCTCCCCTCTCTCTTCCCCTTCCCCACTCGTGCTCTGTCTCTCTCTCAACAATAAAATATACATAAAAAATTAAAAATAAATAAATACAGTAATCAAAAATGAGAAATAAGGTGTTTGGGAAAATGAGGATGCTAAAGCCTCTCCTACTTTTTCTGGTCCATGCTACTAGGTGGAAAAAGGTCAAATGTTATTCAAATTCCCAAAATTTATGCTAGGAAAAGTTCTTATGAGTGAAAGCTTTCAAACAAGTTAAAAGCTAAACCTCACAGCATGTAAATGTTTATTTCATCTTTCTTTTGGGATCTGTTGTTCTTTCAGAATTAGAATTGTGGGGCAGGGCCCTTTATTTTTTCATATGAGAGATAAGATCTATTTTCCTCTGCTTTCTTTTGGATGTCTCATTTTCAACTATGAAAGTCCGACATGTTCTTTCATGGAGCAATGGGCCATTATCCTTTTCCCTTTAAGGTCATATCTTTCTTTCCTAGATAGAGAAATAAAAACAGGCCTGGGGCCAATGTGCTTCACTTTCTCAACATCCCTGGACAGTTCCTCTGATCAGTCTTTTCATACGTACTATGACAAATGTCCTCTTCTACTTTTTTCCTTTGTTTAGTTGCTATTTACAGCCCTGGGGTAGTATGGTTTCAAGCAAAAATAAGGTTTGGATTTAGAGTTGGGGTATAACCTGGCTGTTGAAATCTAACCACTTAAAGCCAGTGGAGCCTATGACATAATTCCCGAGAGTTCACTCAAGTCCATTTTGGGACTTGGAAGTACAGCTTTAAAGGGATATTTTGTTTCACTTCTTTGATTCCTTTCTCTAGAATTGAATAATCTGGTTTTGTTCGCTTCCCTGCAGCTTTTGTTTAAAAAGAAACGTAGAATGTTTACTATGTTGACATGCAAACATGGATATGCCATATATTGTTTTATGTTGGATGTGTCCAAGTTGTGTCTAAATGTTAATTGTAAGGTGTGTTATATTAAAACAAATAAAAAACTAAAATTAAAATTGAAATTATTTTATTCGTATGCATCTGGCATTTGATTCCTAGATATTTTAAATCAGTAACAAATGTTGTCGTAACACCTATCCATCAATCAAAATGTAAAATTCTCTAAAGCTATTTGATATTAGCTATTTTAGTAGCAGAACAAAATTACTATAAACACATTATCAGTGCTTGAAGAACTCACAAAACACCTTTATATGTGTTATGTAAAACAAGATCCTGGAAACTCTTTCTTGTTACCCAGAACATAAGCACTGTGTCAAAAACAAATCTTTCAGTAGTTCTATACTCAAATATCTTGAATGACTCAAGTTGAAACCAGCATCATGCTGTAATTTCTTATTTGCATTTATTCTTTATAGATTTATACATTCAAATTAAGATATTTAAAAAAAATAAGCTTTTTTTTTATTTTTGAGAGAAAGAGCATTCGAGGAGGGGAGGGGCAGAGAGAGAAGAAGACACAGAATCCAAAGCAGGCTCCAGGATCTGAGCTGTCAGTACAGAGCCTGATGCAGGGCTCGAACCTATGAACCATGAAATCATGACCTGAGCTGAAGTCGGCTGCTTAACTGACTGAGCCACCCAGGAGCCCCTAAATTAAGATATTTTTAAAGAAATGGTACATACCCTTTCTTAATTTCCTGAGCTTTCCTAAAAATAAACATTTTTAGGGTATAAGTTTTATTAAAATTATTAAAGTATAATATTTAATAAAAATTCACAAATAAAAAATGTATATGATTGATTTTTTTAAAACTGAGCATGCTTTTGTGGCTAGCAACTAGATCAAGAAACAAAACATTACTATAACCCCAAAATGCCTCCATAACCTTTCTTCTAGGCAACACTTACCATAGGTTATCACAAAGTTGATTTCCAAAATCATGGATTAGTTTTGAGTTTTTTTGAATGCTCTATGAGTAAAATCACATAAAATGTGTCTCTTGCATCAGAACGCTTTTATTCAAGTTGTTTGTGAAAATAATGCATGTTATTGTATGATTGATAAAATCAATTAACTTTTAATACAACCCAATTTTTCCACTTTGGGAGGTATTCCATACTGTTTATAAAAAATAACCTTACATAATCATATGACTATAGTCCACTTATTGTTTTAAATTTTGTTTTTTAATCATCCACATTTAGCTCTATAAATTTCTTTTTGCTAGAATGTGAGGTAAGAACAAGAATTCCCTTTGATCTCCTTTTATCTCTCCTTTTGATATATGGAAAAATTTACATGTATCTTGTTGCAATGAAGTATTATCTTTGTCATATATCAGATGACTCTTTACGTGTGTGTTCCTTTATGGATTGTCTTTTCTGTTATATTCATATAGTTGTTTCTACAGGCTTTAATTTTATTGTGTTTGAATAGCGATAGTTTTATAATAAGTTTTGATATCTGATGGGGTCTGTCTAAAAATAACAATTTTGAATACTTTAGAAAATTATTTATACAATTTATTCTATTAGGCTTCTCATGATTACATCTAACTCCTATATTTTAGCAAATCTTCTGACAAATTGTATTTATCTACTCATTAATCTTTATATGATATAGATGCTGTTGTTCCTCCACATATAGATCAAATGGTTTATATCAGTGGCTCTAAGGCTTTTTTTTCCCCTCAGTAATCATTTATACTCTTAAGGACCTCAAAACTCTATTTATGCTTAATCTATTAGAAACTAGAATTAACAAATTTTTGATAATATTTAGTAAACAGTAGTTTATTTATTTAAAACAAATTAATGTTTATTTTTGAGAGAGAGACAGACAGAGCATGAGCGGGAAGGGGCAGAGAGAGGGGGAGACACAGAATCCGAAGCAGGTTCCAGGCTCTGAGCTGTCAGCATAGAGCCCAATGTGGGGCTTGAACCCACAAACTGTGAGATCATGACCAGAGCTGAAATCGGACACTTAACGGACTGAGCCACCCAGACATCCAATAAACGGTAGTATAAAGCACCATTTTTTTTTTAGCCAAAACATTAAATTTTTTTAACAAAGCAAAAACAATATTGAAGAGTGGCCTTGTTTTGACATTTGTCAGATATCTTTAATATCTGGCTTAAGTCTATGGTCATACCTGACCCTGAATACCTCTAATCTCCTCTGACCTGAAAAATTAACCCAGGTCAGGTCTGGTTAGTACTTGGATGGTGGACCACCTGGGATACTGGATATTGTAGGTTTTAAAGAAAAAAGATCTGGCTAACAAGAAGATAGATGCATTCTCCTATCTGCTTCTTCATTCAATCTGTTATATGCCGTTTTTGCATGAAGAAAAAAGACCTCCTATAGATGAATTTAAAAAAGGGAAAATTTACCCATATGTATGTAAGCCCTTCTAGATAATTTTGTATATTCTTCTTTGATACTATGCTAGAACCCAGAAAATGCTAGTTTCTTAAATGCTGGTTAGTTGCAGTGTAAGAGATGAAAATATATCAATGAACTTTCTATATTCCATTATTTTAAAATCCATGCTTCTGGGGCACCCGGGTGGCTCAATCAGTTAAGCATTTGCCTTCCACTCAGGTCATGATCTCACGGTTCACGAGTTCAAGCCCTGCATCAGTCTCTGTGCTGACAGCTCAGAACCTGGAGCCTGCTTTGGATTCTGGGTCTCCCTCTCTCTCTGCCCCTCCCCAGCTCATGCTCTCTCTCTCTCTCTCAAAAACAAATGAACATTAAAAAAAATAAATAAATAAAATCAAGTTTTTATTGTACTTTGAATGAATTTTTTACACATCTGGTATTGTATCCTATGCTTTGCTTATTTGGAAAATATTGGATCACTGAGTTATATAGATCTTTCAATAGTCAACTTACTTTTTTATGGTGTTTTTTTTTTAATAGACCAATATTGATAATATTACCACCAATCTCATCAGTAAATCTTCAAATTTTGGAAAGCTATCAAGTTCACAGATAAAGTTTTCCAAAATTCTAATTTTTAAGAGAAAGCTCAAATTTTACCATTGATGACAACTAGTTTTCTCTTGTTTTAATTGAAGATACAGTTTCGCTTCATTAATTTTCAAAAATCTAAGACTCTATTTACTCAGTAGTCCAGTGTAAGTAACCATAGTTTACCTGTTTTGTCATTCTTCCAAGTAAAACTGGTTTACTTTGAAAAGAGTTGTTTATTCCACTCACAAATCAAACTATCACAAAGTGATTTTCTGGGGCATTTATCATACTTTGGTGTAGATTAGAAATTTCTTAATTCATTCTTCCCATTTTGTTGCACAGAATATTAAAAAGACATGTGCTCAAGAATGAGAAAGTTGTCAAGGTTTGAAAAATTGTCAGGAGTCACCGAAAGTCTGTGGACCAAACTTTGGGAACTGTTGGTATAGATGAAGAAGAAAATCCATTGTGACTGGCTTCAGAACGTGTACTCTTGATCACTATTACACTGTATCTTTAATTAGTCTGCCTTTAATAATTTAATTGCAATACTTCCTCATCTCATCATTTGTATTCAAGTTTGAAGTTCAGTGAATAGCTAATCATCTTTGACGAAAATTTCGGGAATATCTCCTTGACTTCAGAAACAATCTGGAAATATTTTTTTTACATGTCATTAAAATTTTGGATGCTCTACAGATAACGAACAGCAAACTCAACAGGTCAGATTGTAAAGGGAGAGCGTCACTTTTTCTTCTGTAGTAAAACTGAATACTTAGAAACCCCAATTAAATTATCTTAATCTATATAAATTAATTAATGTACAAGGTGCATGTAGTTATATACAAGACGGATCACCTTCCTGACTACCAAATGAGAAATATACATAATAATTGAGAGACTAAATTCCTTAAAGGGAGAATTTCTGAATTGCACACATGCATTTGGAAGTATAACACAAATTCAATCAAAATTACTTTTGGGGGAGAGTTTTAAGAAATAATGTTAAAGACTATATAGATCTTTAAAAAAAACGATGATCTTTAAGAAATCATTTCGAAAGGAAAGGGGGAAGATGGGAGACTTGCCCTATAGTGTATAAACATTAATAGTGCCATGTGGTAACAGAGGAGAAATAAATAAATACAATTATAGAAATTAAGAAACTGAAGTCAATGAAGCAGATGAAATGATTCAACTTTCGCTTGGTAGTTGGAAAAAGAAGATTCAATTTCATGTTTGCCCATGAATGGTCTCAGGATAAGAAAAGTAATGTTTAGTGGAATTAAATGACTTGTGTAAGGTCATTAGTTGCCACTCGTTCATCTTAGGTAACTGGTTCAGAGCTGCTTCCTCTAGAACAAAACTCTTGTTGAAATCTTTTCTTTTAATTTTCAGTTCCAGATCCTCTCTATGGTTCTTTGTTTGCTAGTACACTTTACAGATTGCTAATGGTTAATGCTGAAACATAACAAGTAAACTCATGGGCTTTCCCCTTCTGTCCTCAGAGCTTGCATTTTTTACAACGTTCCCTTAGCTTGACCAATGCCACCAGCATTAGCACTGGTGTAAGTGCCCAAATCCCGGACGTCATTTTTTGACTATTAGATTCCTCATGCTTCACCCCTTTGTCACTGAATCTGAATGTTCTTTCTCCTGGTTATCTCACAAATGTAGTTACTAATCTAATGCCAGTGTCATCAGCCTTCATTTCTTTCCCTGTCTAGTAAGAAAGTCTCTTAAAACTGATCTTCATTTATTTTCTCTTCCTCAACACCTCCAAGCATTCACTACTCTGCTCTCAGAGTAAAATAAAAGATTATGAGTGTCCCTTTGCTAATTAAACTATATTATGATTTCCCACAGTACTTACTAAAACTCACAGTTCCCTATAACTAGTTCTTTTCCTTTTCATTTCACCTCTTTAGACATTTTTGTTTGCTTTTAACTGACTATGTTTTATATCTGTTTTAGATTCACAGCAAAATTGAGTGGAGGATACAGGGATTTCCCTTATACACCTACTCCTGCACATGCATAGCCTCCCTAATTATTAGCATCCTCACAGAAATGGTACATTTGTTAACAATTGATGAACCAACATTGATGCATCATTATCACCCAAAGTTTGCATTTTTCTTTAGAATTCCCTCTGGGTATTGTACATTCTATGGGTTTGGACAAAAGTATAATCACATATATCCACCATTGTAGCATCATACAGAGGAGTTTCATTGTTCTAAAAATCCTTCGTACTCTGCTTATTCACCTTCCCAAACCATTGATGCAACCATTGATGTTTTTGCCATCTCCATAGCGTTGCCTTTTCCACAGTGTCACACAGTTTGAATTATATGGTATACAACCTCTGCCTAGCTGTTTTTCTCCAATTATAAAAAAAATATCTTACCTCTTTGGGTAGGCCCACATTCTCTATTTCTTTTTTTCTACATCTACTATTGTTTCAACTGGTAAACGATTTCTTCTAATCCTTTATGTAATTTTATATTTAGTCTTCAGTTGAAATGCTACTTCCTTAGAAATGCTACTTCCTTGAAACTTCACAGAAATGTCCTAGAATAAGTATACTTTCCTATGTATAACTCCATGACATGTCGTATATCTATCTTTCTAATGCTTCCTTTCAAAACTATGTGATTATTCTTAATTATGTGTGTAATATTCTTTTGTCCTGCATATTTTAAGCCTCATTAGGGCAAGTATTACATCTTTCACTTACACTGGTGGATCTTCAACAACTAATGTGGAAATTACTATAGAATGTTTACAAGGATGCCTGGATGGCTCATTTGGCTGATTTCAGCTCACGTCATGATCCCAGGGTCGTGAAATCAAGGACTGTGACAGGCTCCATGCTGAACATGGAGTCTGCTTAAGTTTTTCTCTCTCTCTCCCTCTGCCCCTCTCCCCTGTTCATGTGCTCGCTCTCTCTCTCTCTCTTTCTCAAATATATATATTATTACAAAATATATGGAATGACTAAATAGAGTAGTACCTACATACTATGAGGATGGGGGAGCAAGGTGGGCAAAATGAATTCATATGGAGAACGAAGCCTAATGCATACTTGGTAATAACCTGTGTATTATATATTCAGTTAGGGAATCATAAATTTAAGAAATAATTAAGCCAGTCTAAATTAAAATGCTAGGAAATGTTAGTAAATATATATGCACTCCTGAATAGTCCCTTAAAGTTACGTATTTATGAAAACATATCAGCAGGTAAAGAAGTTTGCTTTTTTTCCCCCTAGAAGCCATAGAAGAACATCTTACAAGGGTAGCTATTTTTAAACATGGGTTTTAGTGGTTTGAAAGTTTTATTCTTCATTATCAACTTTTCTTTAATTGATGTATGTATTCTCCTAAAGAAAGACATTTTTCCTTCTTTATTCTCTTTAACTTCCTAATCCTTTTGGATAATGTTCTTACATGTTCTTTTGGGGAACTCCATTCAGATTAAACAACAACAACAACAATAACAACAACAACAAAAACAGACAAATCACAGTGGTATCTTTTTGTCTTAAGCAAAACTCTCTGGCCCAATTATGGAAGACTGAAATAGAAATGAGGTTGCTGAGTATGGATTTCTGTTGAGCAAACAGTTATCACTTGTTTTAAACATACTAGTGCCCAAAACTGAGCCAGACAAACAGATGGAGACTGTACAAAATAAGCTGTATAAGCTCCATTGAGGATGGAGAATATATATATATATATATATATATATATATAAACTTATATATATATACAAACATATATATATACAAACATATATATATATATATATATATATATATATATATATATATATAAGCTTTTTGTTTTTTCTTTACAGAAATTTTATAGAACCCTCTTCCTAGCAAGAGTTCTTTCACGAAATTTATAGCCCATGTAATCATATAAACAGTGAGAGAGAGAATATAAGGTTCTAAGATTTTTTGTTTTTGATGTTCTAAATGGACTTTTGCTTTTCATACAGGACATCGATAGGCTTTCAGGCATCAACTTCACATGGATATTAACAGTGCTCTCTAAAAGTATATTTGACTGGATACTTCTTTCATTTAAATTTCACTCAATCATTTTCCTATATTTTGCAGTACACAATGGTTCTGATTATGCAGGAATATTTTTTTTGGTTTATTCTTTCTGCATTTCTCCTTTCTCCAGCTTTAACTATTTGCTATTATTTTGAGAGACAAGACAAATTTCCATTCAAAATATTGAAGCTAACTTACCAAACAGTTACTTCAAGGAGGAAAACAAATTTTTCAGAAATATCTTTGGTTTTAAGCACATTTTCATTATGTATTAATAAATGAGACACATATCACGACAAAAGTGGTGATTGTGCTTCGAAGATAATACATTATTTATCAAAATTTAGGCTTGAAGCATACATTCAATATTTTCCTGTGAAGATCTCAAGTATATTAATTAGAATTCTAATGAAAATCATATTTTTCCCATCTAGCTTAATGTTGTAATATAAGTATTTAAACAGACAATCTCAATGAGACTTTGAGCCTATGGTCAGTAATAACACTATGGAACTAGAATCTAGGCAAAGTTGTATAGAGATCTTATTAGACCATTAGTTAATTGCTTAGTTGGATCAGGAAAATAGCACATTGTCAAAGGCTAACAAAGCACCATGTCCAGCATCTACAAAATGAGCATTGACAGAGCTCAAAGAAAAGACAATACTGTTTTTCAGATTGATTCTTGTAATCATAACATTTAATGTAATTAAAGTCGATAATCTGCAGTCTTATAACTGCAAAAACTTTGGTGGTTTATTCTTAACCATCTCTATTAATGAACATTCCATATTTCTTTTTAATCCAAATAAAATGCTCAGTCTTCCTTCATTTTCCTATTCCGTCATCCTAATTCTAAGCCATGAAATTGCATCCACAATGCTACCATTTTGTAACCACTACTACTTCTCTAATGTTACTATGCTGGCTAAGCCATTTGAACTAATTCGCCTGCATCTATTCTCATCTGCAAACTGTTTTCAGTGCAACAGCTAATGGGATCCTTCAAAGACAGTTCCTCTGCTCAAAATCCTCCAATGCCTCCCCATTTCACTCAGAGAAGGAAAAACCAAGCCAACACCCTCACAATGGTAATATTTGACCATAATAGGACCTTCAATTTCTTCTGATTTTATCTTCTACTTTCCCTCCTAATCACCAGCTCACCTACATCTTCTCCTTGATGTGATTTAAACATTCCAGGTATGCCCCAGCTATAAACCCTTTGCGTCAGATATCCCCCCCTATCTGAACAGAACTTTCCTCAGATACTCACATAGCCAGCCACTTCTCTTTCAAATCCTTGCATAAATGCCATCTTCTCCAAGACACCCCACCTTAACCATCTGATTTAAAGTTGTGACCTTTCCCCGTCCTCTGACATATTGGTGTGTATGATTCAATGTACCCTTCTCCATTTCTTTGCCTTCAGTGACACTTACTTCTACTTTGCTATGCAATTTATTGTTTGTTATGCTGTTTGTATAAGCTCTGAGAGCAAATTTTTTTTTAATCTGTTTTGCTCAGTGATGCATTTCAACTGCCCAGAACAGTGACTGTAATGCAGTAGACAGCCAATAAGTATCCCAGAGAATGAATGAAAGGATGATAGCCCAGCACCTGCATCTTGATTGCTTGCTGAACACGAGATATTTTTGTGTGGGGGGGACTCTTGACAGCAGAGGGCAAGCCAGATGGTCAGAATGTTCACTCACTGCGATGAGGCATTTTATAGGACATCTTGTTAGATTGAGGTACAAATTGATGGCTGTGCCTTGCATTTCTATGGGGATAAGCTATATTCTGGAATCCAAACAATGTGTTAATTTATAACAATATATCTTTTCTTAAAATCTCATCAATAATCCCTAAGTTTTTTACAAAATAGTAAATTTAGGGACATTGGGGAAAATATGAAAATGCTTTAAATATCTTACATATCAATACTCATGACAAAACTCCTAGAGTTTTAATAATTATTAATTTTTTGATAAACATTAAAACAGTACTGTAGTGGAGTTAAATATAATACCCTTTATGTTATGTGATATCAAGAAACTATACACACACCATACACATATGTACATACAAATTATAGATGAATTTGAGAACCATAAAATATCTGAAAAAAATGATCTTGAAAATAAGATATAAATATAATCTTAATTGTATCATCTAAGTGATTTGAAGTTAAATTGCACTGTAGCATTCTTACATTAATACGATACTTGAAAATTTTCCTTTGGAAATCGAAATGAGCTTTATCACTGGATATTTTCTGATACTTCAGAGTTTCAAATTACCCCATGGCATAAATAAGGTCTGTATTTGAGAATTTTGACATACAGAAAACAGAGCAGCACAAGAAGTTTTTAAAATTGTCAGAGGAATAATTTTATGTCTTCTCACCTTAGCTAAATTAAAAATAAAAGTCCATATGCTTTCTTTAACAAAGGGGAATAATTTTATGTCCTCTCACCTTAGCTAAATTAAAATAAAAGTCCATATGCTATCAAGTACATTAGCAGTGGATACTTATTATTGATTTTGCTAATAATTATTTCTTTGCCTTTTGCAAATAGTAATGGTAGTAACAGCAATGGTAGCATTAAGAGCAGAAACAACAATAAAATGCATATTTGGTGTTTACAATGTGCCAGTCATTACGTTAAGTGTTGTGCCTTTGCCAATTTTTTCCTAATGCTTAGGGATAATGCTAAGGTGACTTCTGAACTGAAGACTATTTTTTTTAATCATTGTGAAACTTTTATGGAAAGAAAACATCATAAGGCAATATTATTTGAAAATACAAACTATTTCCTTTTCCTTATTATGGAGAATATTCTTCTTTGAAAATTATTTGTAAGAAAAATTTTGCCATCTATATAGATCAATGTGGCCACTGGCAATGTCACCCAGATACTTGCATTAAAAATGAGTGAATCCTAGTAAGGATGTCTAAGGTTTTGTTATATACATTTTGTAAATGTCATTTTGAGAGACTACGGCTAAAACAATTATACCCATATGACAAGTTTTAGGGAAGGAAGAGTTCAAATGACATGATAGTGTGTGAACTTTGTTATTTATGGCTTGTAGTAGAACTCAATCATGATGGATTATTAGAATTTTATTAAATAGAAGTGTTTTTGTTTGTTTGTTTGCTTGTTTGTTTGTTTGTTTTCGTGTTGTTTTGTGTTTCTGACACAGAGAGAAGGAGAGTGTGTGCATGTGTGAGCAGGGTAGGGGGGAGAGAGAGAAGGAGAGAATCTTAAGCAGTCTCTGTACCCAGTGGAGAGCCAGACATGGGGCCCAATCTCATGACCGTAAGATCATGACCTGAGCCAAAATCAGGAGTCAGTTTGCTTAATTGATTGAGCCACCCAGGCACCCCAGGAATGGTTTTAAAAGTAAACGCTTTAAAATTAACCTTATAAGAAGAAAAGTGAAATGCTCATCAAAATCAAACAAGCAAATCAATATCAAACTGTCCAGTGAAGGTACCCTTAGCTATAGTATGGTCAGTTTGCTCTCAAGTAAATATACAGGGCTATTTTAATACTGAGCAAGGCAGTTTGATGGTTAACCTCAAAATTGCTATCGACTCTTTGCATAGAGTAAAGCAATCAACATGTGGATTTATCACTTATTTCAAATTAGTTTTATTGAAAGATCTCAATTTTCAAAGTCATTCTAAAAGACTACTTATTAAGAGGTTACTCTCTGCAAAATAATGTAGAGGTCAGAAAGAAAAATATATTAAGATTCTAATTAGAAAAAAATTAAGTCATATAACTACTTTTGTATTATATTAGCCAATAATAAAGAATGACCTGCTTTAAATGGAAGGCAGGGGAGCTAATGTGGATGTCCTATATAAGCCTACATAAGAAATAGTTTGTAATTAAGTTATAAGCTTCCTTATCTACTGTGGAGATTGCATCAGTTTGTGCATAATTTTTTTCTAAAAAGATTTGTTATCTAAAAATAATCTCTTTTTAAAAGATATTTATTTATTTTGAGAGAGAGAGAGCACAAGTGAGGGAGGGGCAGAGAAAGAGGGAAAGAGAATCGTAAGCAGGCTCCCCACTATCAGGGAGAGTCCAATGTGGGACTCGGACTGAGGAACCATAAGATCATGACCTGAACCAAAGTCGGCTGCTTAACTGACTGAGCCACCAAGGTGCCCCTCTAAGAAATAAGCTCTTATACATACGTTAAAAATTGCTTGCAAACTATTCTTATGCTATGTCATGGGGTCATATTCAATAGTGGTTAGTGCACAGAATCAGAAACAGATAGCCTAGTTTGATATGCAGTTTCCCTCCAGTATACCAGAAGACCTTGTCTAATACATGCAACCTCTCTGTCTCAGAGTTTACTGTGTATAAAATGTGGGAAGATAATAGTAGCTCCCTACCACATAAAATTGCTGTGAAGATACAATTTTTAAAAATGGGGAGTGTTTGCAACAGCACTGGCACATAGTAGGGATATAAGATTTAGCAAAGATTTATTTATACTAAATATCATATATGACAAAGATCTAAAATGTCATATGATATGTAAGGTATACTACATGATTATATAATATGTAATACATGATATAAAATATGTAAAACATGTATTTAACATATATGACATACATATTTAATCTATATAAATATATATCACCATGAGGAAAATTGAAAAAATAAAATACGAGTGTAAGACATTTTTTCTTAGCACAGTAGAGTTTAATGCTGAATTAAAACAATATACATGTTTATAACATATAATACGACATTGGATACATTTATTTTTGCTACTTCGATATCCTCAATTTAAGTATATGGAAGTTTGTATTCAGAAATTTGTTATGATTGTAACTTCAACATTTTGTGGTTGCTTACAGTTAATTAAAAACTTACACATATAATTGCTTCAATAAAATAATAAAGGGCAATTTATAAGCAGTTCCTGATACATATTGATCTTACATATAAACTATATAGGATCACCCTAAGATCTGTTATATCTATGTTACTCCACCTTAGGCCATTGCTTTGTGTTCCCTAAGGAGGAGCTTGAAAAGACTTACAGCTTCTTAGAAACTGTGCATTCAGGAAGGAAGGAGAAACGTTGTCCCACTTTCAAAAAGAAATCACCTTTAGAGTAGTTGTGGCTTGACAGACTCCCAGTATGGCTATGTCAAAATGTGTAGCCTCCTCCCTCCACCCCCAAAATGCAGCATTACAGCATATACTGATGAACTTGATTTAACTTTGGTAAACTCTGTCAAGTTTTTATCAATTACAGATTTGTTTGGTTTTATCAAATAGTCTATTTAGAAGAAAAATAGACATTTATGTCTCAAAGCTATAGCCTTAGCAAATTTGGAGTATACTATTAGTATACCCTGGTTCTATAGAATTAATTTTTACCAAATACCCAATGAAATTTTCTGAAAGACTGAAAGTGTTGCTCAGTGAAAAGGAAAGTTAAGACAATTTGTAGCAGAGGCTATGTCAAAAATGGTTTACTTGTCTCCAATTTAAAGTTATTTGCAGGAGGACATGCACATCTAGAGAAAGGACCTAAGAAGAGTGAAAAAGGAAGAAAGAGACAGAGTCCATAATTTTAGTGTATTAAGCAATATATTATAAACAGCTTTATGACATTTACTTACATACCATTGTTCTGTTAAGAAAATGCATTTTTAGTTTTATACGATCATAATACAACCATAGTTGTGAAAGCAATGTATGACAGGTTAGAGAAAAGTTGTTTGTAAAATTTGCAGCACATTTGGTTTCCCATGGGTGAGAGGATAAAGTTCTATAGATTATCTAAAGCTTTTTTCTCATATTTGCCAACAAGAAGCTTAGAAGATTAATTTTCAGCAGCAACAATTTTTTTTCAGATGTTTCTTTTTTTAATGTTTATTTATTATTGAAAGAAAAAGAGTATGAGAACAGGGGAGGGGCAGAGAGAGAGGGAGACAGAGGATCTGAAGCATAGAACCTGTTGTGGGGCTTGAACCCATAAACCCTGAGATCATGACCTGAGCCAAAGTTGGACACTTAACCAACTGAGCCACTCAGCAGCCCCATTTTTCAGATATTCCAATGATGTTTTAGTTTACTTCTGCTTATCTACACAGTAAAAAAGAAAATAAAGCAGAAAACAAAGCAACAGAATCAAACTTTGGGACATTCTCATGCTGAAAATCAGCTTTAGGAGCAAATAAGAGGGTACTTTTTTGACACTGGACTTCTCTGGCTTTTTTCAATGAGTCATTCAAAGTCCCTCAGTAAGGAATTCACCACTCAGGAAAGAAAGAAATGTCTCAAACAGAAGATATAGACTGGACTTGGCTTTGGGTACATCATTATCATTCAGGATGTTAATCTTTCACCAAAATACAACTCTGTAGGGAAGCTTTTTGTCTACTTACCAATGAAATATTAAACTCATTTTAAACAACCTAAATGAAAGATGTCTAATAACCATAGAGATGAGCTCACTCATTCATTTACTCCTTCATTTATTCAACCATACAATACACATTTATTGCTTCCTCCATTGTATTATATATTAGGAATATAAAGGAGAAAAGAGATATACTCTCTCTGCTCAGAGTTCACAATTGTAGGTGGAGCAAAAAGAAAAAGAAAAACTGATTAGAACATGGTATAGAATAAGAAATTATATCACTTGTTTAAGTTAAAGAACAGAGAGTATGAACAATCCTGTTGCAGTTTTTAAGGGGAGTTTTATTGAGAGTTGGCTCATTGATGAAGTCAATATGACTCATTAGGTAATAAGATATATACCTTAACCATGTGCCACATTATTCAACCAATGAAACATGAAGCTATGTTAAATTTTAGTTCTTAATATCTGTATTGTTTTTTAATATTTATTTTATTAAATTAAACATGTTCCTTATCAATATTAGGAACATTTCAACATGATTTACATTCTCTGGAAAACCTGACGTAATGAATAGGAAAATTTTGTTGAAGAATTTAGTAAAAAAAAAAAAAAAAAAAAAAGTGTCCAGGGAAATGGACACTTACCTATTGAGGAAATAAAATTTAACTGGTTACTTTCTTTGAATCCACATGTAATCTGAAACAACTAAACATAAGGGAAAAAAACCGAGTTTATGGGAATTTTTAAGAGGAGAATGGGTCATTTCTCTTAACAAGATTGAGAAGAAAGATAAAAGTTAATCTGAGAATGAAACTTCTATGAAAACAATCTAGTAAAAGCAACAATAATTTTGTAAATGTCAAGAGTTCTGGGGCAACTGGGTGGCTGAGTCGGTTGAGCATCTGAGTTTGGCTCAGGTCGTGATCTCACAGTTCATGGATTCCAGCCCTTCATCTGGCTCTGTGCTATCAGCACGGAGCCAGCTTGGGATTCTCTGTCCACCTCTTCCTCTGCCTGTCTCTGCTTGCACTCTCAAATATAAATAAATAAATGTAATTAAATATAAAACAAAAAAAAAACCAAGAAGAGTTCTGATTCATAAGTTGAATAGCAAATGGAGATTCTTTAATGTGTGGCCATGGAGGTAAGCAGAGACACTTGACTACTTAATCCCTCAAAATGTCCCATCTGTGGAAATAAAACTGGTTTTAATACACACATGGCTTTACATGTTGTTCATTGCTTTTACCTGTTAAATTAGTCAAGTAGTCATTTGGAGTACTTTTTAAATTTGCTGATTGCTATCAAATTTTTGTAATTAATACATTATTAAGCAAATAAACATCGTGTTCAAACTGCCAGGCACGTGGGTATTCCTTGCTGGTTGGTGCACTTCTATCAAGTATGAAGAAAATAAAAAAAATTGAAAAGTGAATAGTTAAAAGTAAAGAAACTCCACTGCTAGCATTTATTGAAAATAGAGTTTTAACTATTTGTATTAATAAATTAAAAATGTTCGTTGTGAAGAATGGAGACATGTCAACATGATTTATAGTCTCTGGAAAACACAACTTACTTTGTGGATAAGTGTAAAATTTTATTAAAGAATCTAGTTTATAAAAGAAGGTATAAATGGACGTTTACGTGTAGGGAGATACAGGTCTTGTTAATTTCTTTGATCCTCGTGCAGTAATAGCTGTCTTACTATTCCGAGAACGTGAATAGTCCTTAGAATTACACATTTCTTGGCTAATGCTCACCCAGCAATGATGCTGTGGTCAGTTACAATACTTGGTCTGCTGTGCTAACTTGCAGGTAGAAATAAAGGTCATTAGTCACTGCAGAGTTATGCTCTATTGCACAGAAAATTTCCCTGTTTCTTAAGTTTATTATTTACCCAGGAGTCATACCCATGATCTGTGGTTTGTTGCAAAAAAAAGTTTTCCCTGTTTGTGAAGATTATAGTTTACCCAGGAGTCACACTCATGGAAGAAGATCAAGTACCAGCACAAACTGCCAAAAAATGATAAGAGCTAATACACTTGCAGATGCACCCTGCGAGGAATTCTGGATTGAGATCAACTGTGAGCGAACAGATATTACTATTAATCAGCCTAAAGAGAATACTGTTAGAGAGGAAGGAAATACTCTAGAGAGAGACATAATATGGAGATAGATTGAATTCTGGTGTTGCGGGCAAAATTTATTTTGATTTCTAGGAGAAAATAGGTTTCAAGGAACTTCTCTACATTACTAAAAATATTCATTCATTGGTAGCTATCAGAATTGTACTATAAAAAACAGATGGTAGTTCATAGTACTACTCCCATAATTTCAATATGTTCAAAAATATATATAACCTATTTGGCTTGCAAGTGAGTTTAGTGAGATCAGGGGTCTCCCTTAACCCATCAGCATGTCTTCAGGGCTTTACACTATACTTGTCATAGAATGAAAGACTCAAATTATCAGATAAATAGTATTTTTCAATGTAGATTTATTTAAATGTAGATTTCAAATGTCGATTTATTTGAAATAAACTGGGGAATTTACACTACTGCTTTGAATGATTCCATCAGAATGCTTTTCCTTTTTAAGTCCATAGATTTCTTTATGTGACATAATATTATGCAAGGAAAAAAAAAAGAAGATATTGAATCAAGTAAAGCAAACCCAAAAGGCTTCTTTAAGTGCTTTCATACTTGTAAAAATATTTTCTCCCTCTTTTCAGAGGTTTATTTAATTATATGTAATTTCCTGAAGTAACAATAACAAACACCTAATGACACTCATAGGTAGATTTATTAGATTTTTTAATTAAATTATTATAGTTTCTCCTCATCTTATTCTATAAATAAACATCTATGACATTTGATTTCAATATACATTTACTATTTATGTAGCTGTGGACTGTTAGATATTTGTTGAAATATTCAAATTCACAGAAATTAAGATTCCAATTCTATAAAATGAGGATGAAATTATTAAACCATGCCACAACAGTTTTGTGGTGATTTTAATAAGACATAAATGTGTATGACCAGCATCTTGCTCGTTTACTTTTCTTTGTCAAGAATGTAAATCAGATGCTGTACTCTAAGCTATCTGTGGGCAGTAATTGTGTTTTGAGTGTACTTTGAAAAAGGGTATCTTTGAGTTTATCTTTGAGTACACACTGAGGAATCTAAAATTGAATTTGAATTCATCTGAAATTGATCATTGACCATCTGGGGGCATGTTGACTGACTATACTTTGAGAAACATTATACATTTGAGTGGAGCAGAATTCTTCACTACTAAAAGTAAATTATTCCTTTAATTAAAGTCTTATAAAAATACATGCATCAACTTTCAGAATAGCCCTTACTTTAAATAAATGCTAGAAAAAAATATTTCAACTGTGGCAACACAAAAATGTCCTCATTACATGAATGGCTCCAAATGGTGCTCAGGGTTCCAAAATTGGGTCAGGGAAATGGGATGGAGATAGCATATTAGTATCTTAATAGAAACGACTTAAAGACTTACGTCAGCATTATTTGGTTTGCTGTAAATGGCACAGCCATATTAAATTATAAATAAAGGAAAAACTAAACATTCCACAGGCACTTAGACGGGATCTTTATATTTTCCTTATCCATTGTTCGCTCAACATCAAATGTAGGTGCTTTTCCCTTTTGCCTAACAAAACCTCCCCATTTTTGCTGCAGGGACTCTTCCTACTTACTGTTTACTACTCAAGGCACCCTATTATTATAAGCTCATTTCACCTTCCCCAGGTAGTTTTCTCAGCAGTTGTCACAATTGTATGTTGTGTGAGTGTGTACGAAGATGTGAGAGTATATGTGATATGTGTAGGCTGCGCGTGTATGTTTGTGTCTGAGTATATGATGGGAATATATTTTTGTTTTGAGTCACCATTATATCTCATTGTAATGTTTGGAACAGCATTTGGCATAAAGTAGGACCTCGGCTTTGAATTTTGTTTATCTACATATGAAATATTACAGAAAAGTGCTATCATTGCTGTTAATAGTAGCCCTTCTAAATCTGTCAATATTTTTCTTTTCCCTTTTTACACATATAAATTAATTTTAAAACATAATTAATAGTGCTTTTTTTCCTCTATTTTCTTCTTTCGTTTTGTTTTGACTGGCTTGGATCCATCGCTTCCTCTCAAGACCTAGCCTCACTCTTTATTTCCCTCACTGCCCAAGGAGCACCTGTGTCCAGTCATGCTTTCAAAAGCCCTTTGTTCAGGTTTTCTCTAGATTTTTTCATCACTGATTTTTTTAAAAAAATAATGTTTATTTTTGAC
This sequence comes from Lynx rufus, assembly GCF_022079265.1. NCBI lineage: Eukaryota > Metazoa > Chordata > Mammalia > Carnivora > Felidae > Lynx > Lynx rufus. Next base: position 25,838,893 of record NW_025814845.1, on the reverse strand, counting down.
AGCAAGAGAGAGGCAGAGTGTGAGACAGGGAGGGGCAGAGAGGGAAGGAGACACAGAACATGAAGCAGGCTTCAGGATCTGAGCGTCAGCACAGAACCCAACACAGGGCTCGAACCCGTGACCCGTTAGATCATGACCTGAGCGGAAACCGGATGCTTAACCAACTCAGCCACCCAGGTGCTCCATCAATGATTCTTGCCTTCTCAGTTTTGTGCCCCTTTAACTTACACGAACCCCCCTAATCAATCCCTCCCCAGAAACAGTTATCATCAGAGGTGATCCACTTAGCCTGATATCATGTTCTGGCGCAGGTAGAACACTTAGCCTGATATCATGTTCTGGCGCAGGTAGAACATTTCCCTTCTCTGAGAATATCCACTTTATGGAGCTTAGTTAGTTTCTCTGGAGAGTCACATAGTGGACTTGTCTTTCCTTTTGTGATCTTCTCATCAGTTCTTTGGAGCCTAATCTCTTTTTTATCCCTCTCTCCCTCTTCATTCATGATGTAAATGGTTATATAGCATCAATGTTTGGAGTTACCATCATTTACTTAATTAATCTTATATGTCAAACTTTTAGCTGATTACGTAGTCTTAGCTACTTAGCTGGTTTTTTTTTTTAATTTTTTTTTCAACGTTTATTTATTTTTGGGACAGAGAGACAGAGCATGAACGGGGAAGGGGCAGAGAGAGAGGGAGACACAGAATCGGAAACAGGCTCCAGGCTCTGAGCCATCAGCCCAGAGCCTGACGCGGGGCTCGAACTCACGGACCGCGAGATCGTGACCTGGCTGAAGTCGGACGCTTAACCGACTGCGCCACCCAGGCGCCCCTTAGCTGGTTTTTAAAATGCGTTTGTAATTGTTTTCTTGGATTAAATTCTTAGTTTCTCCTCTAAGTCATGGTGATTGAGCTCTAAATTCTCTCCAAGGATAAATGAATACACATCAGTAAATTAGGATTTATGCTTAGTTCCATGAGCTGTGTAACTGGATGCGCCAGAGATGCAAAAGAAGGTAATTGGTAAAAGAAATTAAAAAAGAGAGAGAGAAAGAGAGAAGAAAGAAAGAAAGGAACTGCTGAAGTTAAAAAGGCATTTATTTGGCCTGTTGGGATGTATAGAAATACTCAAAAGGGATGTGGAGTTGTAGGGAAGGAAGAGTGGAAGAGAGGAAAGGGAGAGAATCCTGTGAAGGTAAGAGAGAGCAAATTACAGAGTATAATGTAGCCATACTGACTTTCTGCTAAGATTGTATTAGGAGGGGAATGAGTGCAAAAGTAGGAACTGGAATGTCAAAGATTTATGTTACCAACTGATACATGCCTGAAAGAAGTGACCCTGCGAATATTCCTCTGGAATATCCACTTACTCTGGACCTCATGTCATTTTAAAATGGTCTAAGGAGTGGGATGCCTGGGTGGCTCCGTCAATTAAGTGTCTTACTTCGCTGGCTCAGGTCATGGTCTCACGATTTGTGGGTTCAAGTTCACTCAGGTCATGGTCTCATGATTCGTGGGTTCAAGCCCCGCGTCACACACTGTGCTGACAGCTCAGACCCTGGAGCTTGCTTCTGATTCTGTGTCTCCCTCTCTCTCTGTACCCCCGCATCCTGCTTGCTTTCTGTCTCTCAAAGGTGAATAAATGTTAAAAAAAATTTTGATGGTCTTAAATGTTGTCAGTGCCTCCCTCAGTTAAGCATCCAACTCTTAATCTCAGCTCAGGTCATGATCTCACTATTTATGATTTCGAGCTGATGGTATAGAGCCCGCTTGGGATTTTTCTCTTTCCCTCTCACTCTGCCCCTCCCTTGTACTCTTTCTCCCTCTCTCTAGAAAAATAAATAAATAAACTTTAAAAACAAAATGGTCTATCAGATGTTTTTGATTTTCAACTTCAAATTGTCCCTTACTCTTTCCAATTGCAGGTGTTTTGAGGTCTCATTAATGTTTAATGATAGAATACGTTTCTTGAATGTTAATACTCACCTTGAGTGTGGTATTCTTCACAGAAATCATCTTATTTTAAAAGCACATCTAGAGATGCAAAATACATTGTTAAGGGTTAAATAGTAAAATGTTATAAAGGGCTCGTCCATCTGTCTTTCAAAATGTATTCACTTATTTGTTTGAAAAAAGATATACTAAGTAGTCATTTTTAAAAGACTTTACTTATAATGCCTTTTCTAAAGCCCTGGAGAAGGTTGGGAAGAAAATGCAAGAAAAAAGAAAAAACTTGAAAGGCATCTGGAAATGTATCTTTACAACTTCAATACTGTACTTTTCTTGGAGTTTTGGGCTCCTACTCTCAAATGAAGGAATTCCCAGAAGATCCAAAATGATCTGATGTTCACATCAATTACTCGAATGCACAAAGCCCAAAGTTTAACATGAACGTTTTTGTAATGTTTAATTATTTATTTTGAGAGAAAGAGCGAGAACGAGGGGGAAGGAGGAGACAGAGAGTGAGAGGGAGAGAATCCCAAGCAGGCTTACTGTTGTCAGTGTGGAGCCCGACGCTGGGCTTGAACTCACAAACTGTGAGATCATGACCTGATCGGAAACCCAGAGTCGGATGCTTCACAGACTGAGGCCACCCAGATGCTCCTAACATCAGCTTTTTGAATGACAAGAGAGTCCTGACTCTAACTTCCATAAGACCCATTAAAACGTGGACAATAACTTTATCATTAAAATGATAATTGCTGATGGATAACAAAATGATTCTAGCTATACCAAATAGGGTTTCAAAAGGAACGATGGTGCTGAATTGACATTTAAGTTTAATGCCCTGAACAATAACCACAAAATGGTGAAATCCTTGTAGTGACCTGATCGCCTTACTTGTCTATACTCAGTCCGAATTCTGCCCTATGTTTATCTTGGTGGTGTGTAGGCCATTGAGTTGCTATACCAGTCCAGGAGCTAACAGCCTCCTGACTACAGTAGGCATTCTGTCCCTGAGCCTGTATCATAAGTCTTGTGATTCAGCCCCCCCCCCAAGAATTATTGATAAGTCAGGCTGCATGCTGTTCAGTTGGGCAAGAATGGCGCATTTAGAGTTCCGTTGTGTCCATTCCTTGGAATTGTTGTTTGCTCTTGAGGTGACTTTCATGATTAGAAAATAAAATCCAGTTATCAAAGTGCAATAAGAAACTTTCTAAATGTGCAAACATACAATGGGACTTCTGAAAGAAATGAGGAAACTGATAAAATCAGATACAGTCGCTTCTCATCACTGATAGTAGTTATGTTTTGTTGAGTGTTGTGGACCCTGAATTAGAAAATGTGGAAATTCAAGGTTCGGTTTTTGCAGAGCCTCTGTTCACAGCATTTAGTTAACTGACCCGTGCATACCTTTGTTTTATGTTCGTTTCTGTTTGCTTGGTTTAATAAGTATTTATTTAAATTCCAGTTAGTTAACATGTCTATTTCTATTTAAACATACCTTATTTAATATCTGTTGTTTCACTAACATTGAACTCATAGCCTATGGCACTGTAACTCATGCCATAAAGCACCCTGCAGTCCTTTAGCATTTGGGAACACTAGGCAGAACTTCAGCAGTATGCTTGTGAGGCATTAAAAAAAAAAATTCCCCAAAAAGCAAAAAAAAAAAAAAAAGTGAAAAGTGGTACTAAATAGATTGGAAAAAACATACTCATTTACAGTGTTAGAGCTGAAACAGGACGGCAGAGCTTTACTTTGCTCCATCGACGCTGGAAAGTGCATTTTGAGGGACAATTTTTTTTGTCACCCGACCTGCAACATGTTCAAGGTGAAAGCATTATGAACCTTAATTTTATGGTTACAAATAAATTTTAGTGAGTAGCCAAATTCTCAAATATTAAATCCATGAATAGTGAAGATCAACCGTATATCTCAAATGCATTAGAAAAACAAATATTTTCTTTTTCAAAAGTGACACAAGTTGATTGGGTATTTCAGAAAAATATTTAAGAATATTGTCTTTTCCGGGACCTGATGGATGATGGTGTGTCTGAAATATTTATTTAGAATTATTTCCAAGTCTTAGGAAGATGAAAATGCCTATTTTTTACTGTTATCCTTTAATATTGTACTCTTTCCCTATTTGAGATGTGTAAAACATCATATGCATAATTTCTAGGTATCTTGAACATTTGCATTTCTTTCTTAGGGAATTATCATTTTTGTACCCAGAACTTTTATTTTTCTATTGATTTTTTCCTATGATGTTTAAGTGCACTTTATATTTTTATGACATTAATCTTGTATCTCTTAATAATTTCCCTTTTTTTTTCAATTTAGTTATTTGCTGTTTCAATTGGATTTATTTGTATGTGCAGGTCCAAAACAATCCTGTGGCCTCAGCAGCTCCGGGCCAGTGGAAGGAAGTGGTTTAACATTTTAACATGTATAGGACATCTGTCTTCTTCTGTCTCAGCCCTTTTCTCTTTATTATAACTAACTTTTGAAGAACACATTTTTTTTTGGTAACTACAACTCCTAGAGTCCCTTTGTTTATCCCTTACTGTTGAATTTGCAAGTATGTATGTAGTGTCCGTTAACCCCAATACTATGGCTTCTGGATTGGTAAATGTAAATATCTCCAGAATCAGGCTAAGAAGCCTTGTAGAAATTAGTAGAGGTCGTCTTTTGCACATACTAACTCCTTAAGCCTGTTTGCAAGCCTTCTTTTTTTGCCAATAAAATTTAATTTAATGTAAAAGTCAGCAAATATATAATGTCTTTTGTGTGTAGAACTGTGACCATTGTATATTTTATGTTTAGTATTATGATGGGTTGTGGATCATTCTATCATTCATCTTCCTTCTACCTATTTTTTTTTTTACGTTGGCTGCTCTTTCTGGTTTATTCATCTCCAGTAGTATATGAGAAACAATGATAAAGACGAAAAACATGGCAAAAATAAATTTTGAAAAGAAAACATTCCAAGAATATAACATATATGAAAGGAATGGAGTAGGCATCTAGAAGATAATGGTTAATAGTGAAACTTTTACCAAAACATAAGAACTTTGATAATCCCATGATGTTAGAGAGATCATAAACTCCCTCAAAAGTTACATGAAGCCATGTCAGACACTAATTGTTTTGTGTATTGTTTGGAGTAGACCAAAGATAAACACAAACAGGAATATTGGTGTTTGATAAATAATCTGTGGGCTTGGTTTCAGTGATGATTTCAGAAATTTAAAGGGGGAAATTCCACATACTGGGAGTTCACAGACATAGAAAATCAGAACTAATGAAAAAGTCATGAATGTGCTTAGAGAAGCACTAGAACACCAGTCAGTGTGATTTCCAGTCCAGCAGCACTGCCATTATCTGGGAACTTGCTGGAAATGCAAATTGTTGGATCTGCTGCAATCTGAATCTGATTTCATGGGATCTGAAACTGAATCTGGTTTTCATGGGATAAGACTGTACAATCTGTGTCTTTAACAAAGACTCCCCTATATTTCTTATGCATGCTAAGTCTTCTGAGAACCACTGAGTCAGAGGACAGAACAACATAGGGAAAGAATAAGTAAGGTCCTTCTGTGTGTGTGTGTGTGTGTGTGTGTGTGTGTTTGCGTGTGTGTGCACACACTTGAATGTGCATGTGTGTCCCCCTATCCTATATGTAGAAATATCATGTAAGTAATACAGTAATTGAATATCGCCAAACGTAATGATATCTACATGTACCAGACAATTTGAAACCTGGAGTCCAAGAGATTGCCAAGAATTCAGTTTTTGTTCTCACAGCCAAGATACAACGACACCGGATTTACTATGTTTCCTGAGTAGGAACTCCAGAGTATTGGTTAAGTATATGGGCAGTGAAATCATACCGCCTGGGTTTAACTCCTAATTTCCCACTTACTAACAGTATGCCATCAGACCAATTACTCAGTATTGCTTTGCTTGTGTTACTGATTTATAAAATGGAGACATCAATGATACTTATAAGTTTCCTATAAGAATTAGACAAATGAATACTTTAAAATACCTAAAAAGTTTACAAAAAGTACAGTTGACCTTTGAACAACGCAGGTTTGAACTGCACAGGTCTATTTATATATGGATTTTTCAAAAACTAGGGTACTGTAAATGTATGGTCTCTTATGATTTTCTTCACACATTTTCTCCAGCTTCCTTTACTGTCAGAATACAGTATATGATATATATACAAAATATGTATTAACAGTTTATGTTATTTGTAAGGCTTCCGGTCAACAACATACTATTAGTAGTTAATTTGGGGGGAGTCAAATGGCATATTCAGATTTGCCACTGCAATGGGAATTGATGCCCGTAAACCCCCTGTTGTTCAGGGTCACCTGTAGTAAAATTTTAATATTAGGTCTTATTTATATGAATTCATTACTAGAATTGATAGTGTATGTATTCCTGAATATAATTACACAGATGGAGTCCTTGTCCTACTTTTCTATATTCCCTAAAATACCTAGGAATTCAAATTAATTTTCAATAGGAACCCTTAGAGTGATACCCAATAAACTTTGGCATTTTTATTTGGGACAGGTATTTCCTATAATCCTATAATCCACTTTTTTCCTTTTGTCCGAATGGCATTTTTCCATATTCCATCTGTCATTGGCACAGTCTCCTAATTTAGGAGCATAGAACTTTATCTTAGCCAGACAGATGTGCTTTGCTAGCCTTCCAGAGTGTAACAATGTGCCCGACACTCCATTTTCCTGACAATTGGGTGAAATCCCTTTATGTCTTTGTGTACAGGTTCTGTGCATCAGAGGGAGCTCTTTTACCCGTTCTTTGAAGTGGGACATCCCTGTCAGTCACTGCAGCCTATTGCATTTTTCTAAGACTTGCACATTGATCCTTAATCTATGTCCCCTGAAAGGCTGCTATTTTTTACTATTCCATTTGACTTGCTAAGTTTATGGTTCCAATTAAAGGATTCTGGGTCACAGTTATAGCAGTTGCACACTGTCATCCAAAAGATCACAAATTTCATACATCTGTCTACGCGGCCTTATCCACATCCCATCAATTATAGCAGCCTATAAGTGTCTAACAGATTTTGACATTTATGTCTTCATTGGCAATAATCTTAAGGGGCCTATCCTTATATTTGAAGCATGAAGATACTTAAAAGTTACAATCTGTGATGCTAGCATTGGGAGACTTTGAATGCCCAAATCTCTTCGCTTCTTGAATGATCCTGTATGCTTTATAGATGCTTTCAAGGTACCTTCAAATAGTTGAGCTGGAATTAGGTGAATCCTATAGTTAAGCTGTCCCATAGATGCCAATGGGAGAGGAAATTGAAGGTCTTTCAGATTAAAAGTTCAAATTGTGATGATTGCACCTTTTAGCCTCCAAACTGGCTTTTACCTTGATCTCCCTAAGCCTGTTCAGTTCATCATATTGAAAAGATTATGACATTTTCTAAATCACCTAGGGGGGAGTATTCCATTTCAATTCAATGACTAAGTCATTCCCTGCGCCTACAAGTACTGTCCTGCTGTGTTTAGTCCTTTAATGTGGAAGTAATTCTTATGTTTATAAAGTTTTGTGGCTTTTTAAATCCCACAAGGAAATCTCACACTTTAATGTGAGATAAGCTGAAAGAAATTATTCACTGTACCTCAACTGGTCTAAAAGGAAAAGCTTATCAAAGTAAGGAAATGCTAGTTAAAGCCACTTCAAACATCCGTGAGGGGACATCACTGGGGAAACAAAACAATCACAGAAAATAGCCTTTTGATGTTGGGAATTTTGAATTGAGATACCACATCTGAATCTTCCTTTTTTACCAATAACATTTTCATAATTTCGAAAGTAATATGTATCTTCTGGAAAATATTAAAAACAAGAGAAATTACCTTCACTTTAATACCAAAACTTCTATGCATTTTTTTCAGTGTGACTCTATACATAGATACATGAGTATAAGTAAAATCAGTTCTCTGAATTTAGGACTACTTTTTAAATCATTTACTTTGGAAATCCATGCCATTATATTTTTGAAATGGTGTTTAATATTTGCATAGATTAATCATATTAATTGCCACATTTTTTGTTAACACTGATTTTTTTTTAATTACAAATTAATTATATAGGCATGAACATCCTTGTAAGTAAATCTTGGCTTATGTCCTTAGTTCTTGCCTTAGAGTGAATGCCTAGCGATGAAACTAATGGTTACTGAAATCGACACCTAAATATATTGCTAATATTTCCTCCATAAAGGTGGCACCGATTTTTTGCCTCAACTTCGGCAACAGTGTGTTCTATGAATTAAAAACGTATATATAAAAAAACTTTTAGGCAAAAAAGCAAAAGTGACCGCATTCCAAATTTCATTTACTGCTACACTGGAGAAAACATATCCTGCTTTTTCTTTTTTTCTTTTTTGTTTTTGTTTGTGCCTTCATGGATTTGTGTGTTAATTACCTTCACCATTTCTATGTCATTGATGTGAACACGGAAAAGTAAAATCCTTTTAACTTTAGTAGGTATTGTCTTTCTCTGATACAGTTTTAAAAAAGCAGAATGTAGGGGCACCTAGGTGGCTTAATGGGTTAGGCCTCCAACTCTTGTTTTTGGCTCTGGTCATGATCTTGTGGTTTCCTGAGTTCCAGTCCTGCATCGGGCTTTATGCTGGTGGTGCATAGATTCTATATTGGTGCTGCTTACGATTTTCTCTCTCTGCCCCTCCTTCACTCATTCTGTCTCTGTCTCTCTCTAAAACAAGCTTTTAAATAAATAAATAAATAAGTAATAAAAAGCAGAGTCTTTATTTAGCTTTTATAGCTATTTTTTGTCTCAAACAGAACTGGTGAAACAAGTGTCCCTTACCATTTGTTTGTTAATTTGTCAGAAGTTAAAAATCGCTTTTAAACCCTCTCTGCTCACACTGATGTTTATCTCTGTTAGAAAACTTTAATAGAGTTGTAAGGCCAATAGCAAGGAAGAAACTCATTTACTTTGCTTGGATTAATTCTAGGTGCAGGGCATGAGACCTTCCTGTTTATTGGTTATCATGTCATGAGCGTAATTAAGCAACAGATCATTTTGACCTGCCCTCTTCTTAAAAATGTTTGTGCGACATGCTGGTCTAGTTTTTGTTCCCACTCCCTATAAGAAATATCTATAAATATTACATGTTTTGGTCTTCATCTCACCCTAGCATACAAACCAAGTCATGAATTTGTAGAAGTCAAGATTTAATCTTGGAACAGCCATCTTTTTCAAGTCTTAATATTTTGAAAACAATGTTGTCTAAGCTCCTCTCAAATATTAATCTCTATCCACAGATAGGAAACACACATTTCTGTCTACTTCTCTGTAGTTTGCAATTCTTAGTTTTTAAAATCCAGGAAAGGTCACCATATCAATTTGTATAATCCTCTAATCAGTTATTGTTAGGGACTGCACAGTATGTAACAGTTTACATGTCCTTATGTTTTTATTCATGGTTTTATAAACAATTATTCACTTGATTAACATTTTTTCTATTATAAAAAGGCTGCAATAGGTACACGTGCTCTCCTACATGCAAATATAGGTGGTCATGTTTGTATCAGTATGGGATTGATTTTATGTATGATTCTTACATTCTAATAGGTGTTATCAAATTGATTTCAAAAATTACAGAATTATTCTCCTTTATGGCACTGTATGTAAGCCCAAGCATTTTATTCCAATCCCTAGCAGAAATAAATGCTGTGTATTTCATGCTTGCCAGTCTGATAGGTAGAAAATGATATCCCACTTTGACTTTAATTTGCATTTCTCTGATTACCCCAGGTATTGTGCATTTTCATTCGTGGTACTTTGTTCAGTTCTAATTCTATGTTGGGATCCATCTTTTCATATATCTCTTGCCTATTTTCTATGGATACATTTGAGTTTTTCTTCATGATTCGTAAATGTATGTTTCATATTTTAACCATCACTTATCTTTCATTTACATTATAATATTTTATTCTCCGATTACTAATAAGGAGATTCAGTCAGTAATCAAAAACTTCCCCTTCAAAAATCCTCCAAGACCAAGCGGATTCACTGGTGAATTTTACCAAACTTTCAAAGAAGAATTAACACCAATCTTTCTCAAATTCTTGCAAAAAAATTGAAGACGAAGGAACTCTTCCAAACTCATTTTGTGAATCCAGAATTACACTAATACCAAAACCAGATAGGGATGCCAAAAGAAAATAAAATTACAGTTCAATGTCTCTGATGAACACACATACAAAAATTCTTATCAAAATATTAGCAAACCGAATTCAACCATACCTTAAAGGATCACACTCGATGATCAAGTGGGATTTATTCCAAGGATGCAGAGCCGGTTCAACATCCACCAATCAGTCAGTGTGATACATCACATTAACAAAACGAAGGATGAAAATCCTACCAGCATCTCAATGGATGCAGAAAACATTTGAAAGCTTCAAAATCCATTTATGGTGAAAACTCTACAGAGAAGGTATAGAAAGGATGTACTACAATATAATAAAGGCCATAAATGACAAGCCCACAATTAACATCATAGTCAATGGTGAAAAGCTGGATGCTTTTCCTCTAAGATCGGGAGTGTCAGGGAGCAAGAATTTGCAAACCTGAGAATGGTTGGCCAGTAACCTTTTTCACTACCTTTCTTAACTTTCCCATAAAATACTATGGTAAGCTTTTCCATTTCTTTATATCTTCTTCAATTTCCTTCATAAGCTTTCTATAGATGAATGGATAAAGAAATTGTGGTTTATATACACAATGGAATACTATGTGACAATGGGAAAGAATGAAATATGGCCTTTTGTAGCAACATGGATGGAACTGGAGAGTGTTATGCTAAGTGAAGTAAGTCATACAGAGAAAGACAGATACCATATGTTGTCACTCTTATGTGGACCCTGAGAAGCTTAACAGAAGACCATGGGGGAGGGGAAGGAAAAAAAAAAGCTAGAGAGGGAGGGAGGCAAACCATAAGAGACTTAAAAGCTAAGAACAAACTGAGGGTTGATAGGGGGCGGGAGGGGAGATGTGGGTGATGGGTATTGAGGAGGGTACCTGTTGGGATGAGCACTGGGTGTTGTATGGAAACCAATTTGACAATAAATTTCATATTAAAAACAAAACAAAATAAAAGTAACAAAAAAATACTATGGTAAGCAAATGACCCACAAAGGTACCCACACTCTAATTCTTGTTACCTGTATGTTTTCTTACATGGCAAAAATGGCTTTCTCATTGTAATTAAGGTTACAGACTTAAAGTAGCATTATCCGGATTGGCCCAATCTGATTACCCAAGCCTTTAAAGCAGAGAATTTTCTCCAGCTACAGAGAGAAGAAAGAGGTATTCAAAATGTGGGACTCAGTGCCCGGTAGCTGGTTTGAATATGCAGGGGTGAAAATTAAAAGAAACACAGGTGGCCTGCAGAAGCTAAGAGGCTTTCAGCCAACAGCAAAGAAACTAAGACCTCAGTCCTATGAATGCACAGAGCTGAATACTACTAACAATTGGATAAGCCCAACAAATATCAGTCCAGGCCCAGCTCTTTGATTTCAGGCTTGTGAGCAGAGAAGTCAAGTGCACCAAACTTCTGATCTTGCAGTAGTGGTGTTCTCCATAATGTGCAGTAACAAATACAAAAGAAAAAAAAAAGAAGGAAAGGAAAAAGCCAAAAAATCCTAAATCTAAAATAAAACTCTAGTAGTAAAGCATTCTTGGAATTATGGATTTTTTTAAAAAAATGGCAGGGAGGGAACGCTTTAAGTACACCATTGTTTAGCTTGACAGAAGACTATGTGATGTGAGTGGAATACTTTTTTTTTTAAGTTTTTATTTTTCTTTTATTTTGAGAGAGAGAGAGCATGAGCAGAGAATGGGCAGAGAGAGTAGGAGAGACAATTCCAAGCAGGCTCCACACTGCCAGTGCAGAGCCCGATGCGGGGCTCGAACCCACAAACTGCGAGATCAAGACTGGAGCCAAAATCAAGAGGCAGAAGCCCAACAGACTGAGTGACCCACGCACCTCGTGAATGGACTACTTCCTTTAGGCAACAAAAATTAATGTGTGGTAGTCATATGGCATTTTGCCTTTATTTATATCCAAGAGTTAGACATAACCAATATCCAAATAGTGTGTATGTGTGTATGTGTATAGTTTAGAGACAAACTAAACATTTTTTACAGAAGGAAAAAAATAGGCTGAAATAGATGTTTTTGTTTAGAAAAAATGTATATATTTTGGTAGAGAATTGATAAATAAATGCCTCTTTAGAAAAAAAAATGCATTTGAACAGAAGAGAGCACATGAACAAGTAGCTAAGTGCAATAATGAATGCAAGGACTAGAAAATGGCCAACTAAAATTATCATAAAATATGGCAAAGTGTTCAATAAACATAAAAGATTTACATTTAATGATGTCTAGAATAAACTTCTGAAGTTTTCCCTTAATTAAGGGAAAAACACAAAAATGATTGAAGCAAGAGAATAGTTTTAAATATAAATAATGAATAATAGAAACTCAATACAAGACAAATATTATAAAAGACAAATAGAGTTAAAAGTATTTTCTGAGTAAAAATTACACAAAGCAAATAAAAAAATATTCCAATGGTAAATAAATATGCCTAAATCATTCATATAGAAAAATGAAATGTAACATATGGGGAAAATGTACTTTGCAGATTTGAAAACATAAAAATTAATCATTGAAGGGTGCCTAGGTCACTCAGTCAGTCAAGCATCTGACTCTTAATTTCAGCTCAGGATATGATCTCATGGTCATGAGATTGAGCACTGCATTGGCCTCTGTGCTGGGCGAGGGGCCTGCTTAAGATTCTCTTTCTCTACCCCTCCCTGGCTCATACGTGTGCTCTCCCTCTCTCTAAAAAATATTAATCTTTGAAAATTACAGAAGGTATTTAGCTTTAAGAAGAAGTGTTATGTGACACAACAGAGAAATATTTGGTAACCATAGAACATTTATGGTATACAGCTCAAGGAATTATGTTTAGATCTGAAGTCATCACTATAGCCTTAAGAGAACTTAGGAATCATTGTAGAGATGTATTCAGTCTTTTGGAGGTCATTCAAATCATACCCCTAAAATAAGAAACATGAAATTAGCTACACAAATTATGGAAGTGAGGAAAGGTATTCTATTGTGGTGTAAATTGTTGAAAATGTAGAGAACTGATCTGGAGCTTCTTTCCAGACATTTGTATGAAAAAAATAGCACATCAAAATGAACTAAACAAATTGATGAGTTTTTTTTTTTAACTCATTAGTAAATTCCAACATTGAAACTGTACAGGATTGAATTGTTACAGGATTAACAAGACAGTTGTCACCACCTGACCTAAGCCCATTTTTTCAGGTGCAGTAACAGTATACTTCTACAATATTTCTAGTTAATTCCCAGATTTTGAACACAAAAATTTACCAGTGAAACACAGTCCTCAATCTAGTATACTAATTAAGTCAGCTACTCATTTCGCCAATGATAGCTAATACCTATACTGCCATTAGGCTTAGATAAGACTTCATTAAAATTGCTGGTGATGATCCAAGAAAAAGATTAGGCTGATAGTAGCTCTGTCTAAATTGCAGACATGTGAATCAATACAAACCATCCTTGAAATTTGTATAACTGATTCAATAAATTGAATGTTCCTAAAATGAAGACAAAATTAACGGATACCTACAATGCCCACATACACATCATCCGTACCTTTCTGTGGAAAATATAAACATGGTATAGTGGGATTTTATGTCAGGAAGACAGGCTAGAAACTGATTCTGTCTTGGTTATCTTGTTAAATAATAATGAGATTCAGAACTACCATACATGAAATGAATATAATACAGACCACCCACAAGAATATTATAAAAATTATATAATAAGAAAATGAGCATGGTGCTTGGCTCTTCACAAATTGTAGTTGTTTTGAATACTATATAAGAATAGTTTTTCTTGGAAGATAATTCTAAAAATCACATGTGAAAAATAGCTTAATAATTGTGCACATAGCTCCTAGGATATGATTCCAAGTATATATGATTTAAGATTTTGTTTCAAAGTACATAATAATGTATTCTGGAGCCCATATAATCAATTTCCCTAAATGAATTTAATAAGATGGATCATTCCTAAAAGATTAGATGTAAAGTCAGAACAAATATAGTGAGACCACATATAGTGAGATATTTACATAAAATAACCTCAATAGACAAAATGTTAAAACTATACCAAGATAATTAGCAACGTTTTCCTCTTTGAATTTTTATATATTTCCCTAAGTTTTTATAAAGCACATATATAATTGCCATGAGAACATAGGAGAAACAAATAGTTATGTCTATACTGCAAATGTCTTGGGGCTCCTGGGTGGCTCAATTGGTTAAGTGTCCGACTTCGGTTCAGGTCATGATCTCGCGGTTTGTAAGTTCGAGCCCCACATTGGGCTCTGTGCTGACAGCTCAGAGCTTGGAGCCTTCTTAAGATTCTGTGTCTACACCCCCCCCCCCATGCTCATGCTCTGCCTCTCTCTGTCTCTCAATAATAACAGTTTTATTACTGAAAAAGATCCTAAATCATCAAAGAAAACTTGAAAAAGAAAAGCAAACCTGGAGGCATCACAATTCCAGACTTCAGGTTATATTACAAAGCCATAGTGATCAAAGCATTATGGTTCTGGCACAAAAATAAACACATAGATTAATAGAACAGAATAGAAAACCCAGAAATGAACCTACACATATATGGTTAATCTTTGATGAAGCAAGAAAGAATATCAAATGGAAAAAAAGATACTCTCTTCAATAAATGGTGTTGGGGAAAATGGACAGGGACAGGCAGAAAAATGAAACTGAACCACTTTTGTATACCATACACAAAAAATAAATTCAAAATAAATGAAAGGCCTAAATGTGAGACCTGAAACCATAAAAATCCTAGAGAACACATCAGTAACTTCTTTGACATCAGCCATTGCAACTTCTTTCTAGATAGGTCTCCTGAGGTAAGATAAAGCAAAAATAAACTACTGGGACTTCATCAAAATAAAAACTTCTGCATAATAAAGGAAACAATCAACAAAACTGAAAAACAACCTTTGGAGTGGGAGAAGATATTTGCAAATAAAATATTTGGCAAAGGATTCATATCCAATTTATAAATATATGTATCTTTATGTATATAAAACTTATAAAACTCAACACCAAAAAAACAAATAATCTAGTTTAAAATGGGCAGAAGATATGAATAGACATTTTTCCACAGAAGACAAGCAGATGGCTAACAGACTCATGAAGAGATGCTCAACATCACTGATCATCAGAGAAACACAAATAAAAATTACCACACACCTGTCAGAATGGCTAAAATCAACAACACAAGTAACAACAGGTGTTAGTTAGGATGTGGAGAAAGAGGAACCCTCTTGCGCTGTTGGTGAGAATGCAAAATGGTGCAGCCATTCTGGAAAATGTTATGGAGAGTTCTCAGAAGTTAAAAAGAGAACTTTCCTATGATATAGCAGTTGCACTACTAGGTATTTACTTAAAGGACACAAAAAATACTAATTGAAAGGGATACCTGCACCTCAATGTTAACAGCAGCATTATCTAAATAGCCAAATTGTGGGAACAACTCAAATTATTATCGATTGCTGAATGAATAAAGATGTGGTATATGTGTATAATGGTATAATGAAATCTCACTCAGCCATAAAAAAGAATGAAGTCTTGCATTTTCAAGGACATGGATGGAACTAGAGTGCATTATGCTTAGTAAAATAAGTCAGAGAAAGATAAATACCATATGATTTCACTCATATGGAGAATTTCAGAAACAAAGCAAATGAACAAAGGGAGAAAAAGAGAGAAACCAAGAAACAGATTCCTAACTATAGAGAACTAACTGATGGCTTCCAGAGGATATGTGTGTAGGGAGATGGGTGAAAAGTAAATGTTGGGGATTAAGGATTGCAGTTGTCATGAGCACTGGTTATTATACGGAAGTATTGAATCACTACATTCTACACCTGAAACTAATATTATACTGTATCTTAACTAACCAGAATTTAAATAAAAACTTGATAAAATGCAGCCTGCAGTCTTCCTCCTCAGGACTGGTGTTATGACTCAGGTTAAAAAAAATATCTTGTTTTATTATTTTGCTGAGTCTTTAGATAAGTTTGGGAATAGGCATTGGGTGAATATGTTGGAAAAGCAGCCATGTTCACAACATACAAGAGAATTTGGAGCTACCAAGGTCAATTCTGGAAGGGACAGAGTAAAAAAGGTAATGGGTGGAGAAAAGCAGAAATGGGACTTTAGAGATATCAGAAGTCCAAAATGTCTTCTACCTCTCCCTTTTGTCACCTTACAAACTTTCAGAAATCCTTGCTGAAATTTCTAAAATTCTTGGATTAAAAATGGCAGTTGTTACCCAGTCAAAGGGATGAATTTTAAATACCTGGTATTCTTGGAAAAAGCGTAGTCAACCCAGGAGGAGGAAAAACTAGGAGAAAGTCATCCTCTATTTACTGATAAGTCTAGGGGAAGATGGATGTAGAACTCTACAGGCCTTGGAAGAAGTGGGGAATTACGTTTTTCCAAAAGACAGAGGGACGCTAAATGATACCTAGATTGCAAGAGGGAAAATATGACATTTTATTATTTTTCAAACTAGAGCAAGGGGGATGGTTATTAACACTAAAAGTATTGCTCTTTGATATTTTCAAAACTGTTTAAACAGGGCAATCTTTAATTGGAAAAATCATCATCTATGTCTGCTTCTCTTAACTGTTGATTGATTTTTTGTTGTTGTTGTTACATGCCATATTTTTCTGCTTCTTTGAGTGCCTGGAAATTTTGGTTGGTTTCCAAATATTGTCATTTACTTAAGTGGTTGCTAGGTACTTTTGGAGACCCTTGATAATTTCTGTGCTTTGTACAAGGATACAGTTAAATTACTTGGGACAGTTTGACACTTTTCAGTCTGGCTTGCTCTGTCTATCTATCTATCCATCTGGAAAGAACAGAGCAGTCTATAGGGATAATTTTTCTACAAGGGAGACAATACCTTTTTGAATATTCTATTCAATATTCCAGATATTATGAGGTTTTCCCACAATTGCTGATTAGAACACATACTATTTCTAGAACTTTGTGAGCACTGGAGCTTCTATTTGTTCTTTTCTGGTGGTCCTTCATTTAGCAGTTGTAGTTTCCTCTTGTGTTGAAACTGATCAGCTCTCATGTGAAGACTTCAGTAGCACCTTTTATAGATCTCCATAACATAACACCATCTGGCTGCACCTCTCCCCACTGTGAAGCGATGTCCTTTACAGTCTGTCCTGAAGATTCTAGCTAGTTCACCATTTTCTTTCTATTCTTCTTCCTTCTTTCTTCTTCTGTCTTCTTCAATTCATGGAGACTGCCAGGATACATTTGGGTTTGCTCTCCCTGTCCTGTGCTCTACAAATTCTCTCCAGATAGCAAGTTGAGATGACTATAGACCTCAACTTGTTTGTTGCCCTTTTCTCAGGGATTACTTCCCTATGCTTTCTGTAGTTGAGTGTGCAAAAGGGTCTACGGCTAGATATCAGTATTCTACCTCAATCAATAGTAGGAAGTTTTATGAACTTTTGGTTCAATCACCCTTGGACTCTTTAGTTCCCAAAAGAATATTATATCACATACGATAACTAACATATTCAGAATTCAGACTTATCAGTAATGAGATATTTTGGGTCACAGACATAATGGCATTCATCAAATGTTAGCAATTCCCAGATTATCTTATATATAATAGAATAATATACAATTACTAGAAATTCCTTAATTCATAAACTTGAATATTTTTTCTGCACATATTACCTTTTGACAGGATTTCTTTAGATATTTACAGAATTCTTTATCATCGTATGGTATTCGAACAATATTCATGGATTGTACACATATAAATGTAGGCATAAAAAATTACCAAGTAATAACACAGACTATATAAAAGTAAACAAACATTAGGTTTGAATGAAGTATTTCAAACTTTTACACCAGTGAAAAAAGCTTCATTAGGCTAATTGAAAATAAAAGTTCATTAGACTAATTGAAATGTTAACTGGAAAGACTGTCATGTGGTAAAATTGTTCACGTGTGTATGCATATTTTCAGAAGTCATTATTTTTGTAATTTAAAATTTTAAACATTTGGAATGTTTTATATTTAAATCTATTAAAATATATTCACTTTAAAATTGTTTAATATAATTATGATTAATAATATGTGCTCTTTATTACATATAACATGCCCTTTGAAATGAACACGTTAACTCAAGAATCAGAAATTTGGTGTTTTGAATACTTGAGGTCATTAAGAAATTTATAGTTTTATTAAAAGACATTTACAAGGTATTTAAAAGGATTTATATGGTATTTAAAATGCTTTAAAAATTGTTTTGAGCTATTCAGAGTTCCTCTAAGATGTTACTGCCATTTATAAATTTAATATTCAGCTCATCATCTTTCCCTAATTTATTTCAACCTCATTTTCTTGTCTTTAAGAGTGATTAATACTCTGAGCTGAAAGCCATTGATTAAATGGGGGAACTGTTTGGCATCATTTAGGTGAAATTATTGGCATAATAAATAATGAGAATAAAAGGAAACAAGATAAAATTTTATCAGTGTGTGCCTTTGGACAAAGAACGAAGCCTAAAATTTTTTCATAAGTCAAACTCAGTTTACAGATAATTTAGAATTTTTAGTTCTGAAAATCAAGAAGGTAGCAAAAATGAGTGGAACTAAATTTTAAGCAATAGAAATACTAAAGTTACCCCTTTTTTAATGGAGAATATATTTTTATTCTATTCATAATTGGATTTCATCTTCATCTGAAGTATACTTTTGAGTATACTCTTGAGTTTCAAAAAGTGTACTTTTTGAAGAGATCATTTTTCTCTTTATGCTTGAATGTTTCTATTTTGATAGATCGGAGATATTTGAAAGTAGGTTAAATTTTGAAGTGACGTCATTGACCTTAATGTTGCTCATAGTTAATTATGAAATACATTTTTATAGGTTAAAAGAACAAATGATTTTATACTTACATTTGTTATAAATAGTTACCATGAAATAAGTATCCTACCATTATTAATTGCTTACCATTAAATATTAGAAAATTTTTTCAAACAGTCCCTGGATTTTTTTCTCAATTTTATGTCCTTCAATATACACTTTTTTATTTTACTTTTATTTTATTTTTTAAATTTATAATGTAAAGCCTAATTTCATAATGAGAAAATATAATTTCAATTGCTTATTTAGGTCTCCGTAATAAATTACTAAAGCATGCCTTAATTAAACTGAATATTAATTTTTGTGTCTTCCATTTTGAAATTTGCTTATGATTTAAGGTTACACTAAGACGTTTTAGGCTGAAATTACAGTAAAACGTCTGTATTTCAATGTCTCTCTCGCCTGTAAACAAATACAAATGTGTTTGATACACTGTGACTTTAACCGATTCATACAATTCTGTTTATGTTTTTTAGTGGTTATCTTAGAAAATAAACGTTCTTTGACCATGTGACATTCATTTTTCCTGATTTTTAATTTGCCAGTGCTTTGAACTTTTCCTTATGTTCTGGTTACTTAGGACAGACAGGAGATTCAAATCGCTTTCTCTAAGCACACCAGGGTAAGAAAGCAGTATAAGTAGTGGCACCTGGGTGGCTCAGTTGGTTAAGCGACCAACTTCAGCTCAGGTCATGACGTCTGTACTGACAGCTCAAATCCTGGGGCCTACTTAGGATTCTGTGTCTCCCTCTCTCTCTCTGTCCCTCCCCTGCTCATACTCTGTCTCTCTCTCTCAAAAATAAACATTAAAAGGAAATAAAAAAAAAATAGCGTAAGTAGTAATAATGCCAATAAGAATGCTTAAAACTCCAAGAACAGTTGAAATCTTCCTACTCTCATCCACTTTGTACACTGTTGTTTATATTTATGACAATATTTCCTTAAAATATTATTCTTAAAATCATATTTCAGCCACTTCTTATACATGTATATAATCCTACTTCAGGAGCGCTTAGGTGGCTCAGTCCCTTAAGCATTGGACTCTTGAATTTGGCTCAGGTCATGATCTCATTCATGGTTTGTGAGATCGAGCCCCATGTTGGGTTCCATGCTAACAGCACAGAACCTGCTTGGGATTCTCTCTCTCTCTCTCTCTCTCTCTCTCTCTCTCTCCCCCTCCCCCACTCTCTAAATAAATAAACTTAAAAAATAATAATCCTACTTTTACACTCCATGCTCTCTGACATTCAGCAATTTTTTATTTTTTTATGTTTATTTTTTTATTTTTTTAATGTTTATTTATTTTTGAGAGAAAGAGAGACAGAGCATGAGCAGGGGAGGGGCAGAGAGAGAGGGAGACACAGAATCCGAAGCAGGCTCCAGGCTCTGAGCTGTCAGCACAGAGCCCGACGCGGGGCTCGAACTCACAAACCGCAAGATCACGACCTGAGCCGAAGCCGGACACTTAACCAACTGAGCCACCCAGGCGCCCCTCAGCAATCTTTTATTGTCCTTCCCAAACTCAATGACCTACCATACTTACAAAGTCCCTTTCTCTACGTTTTAATCTCAGCCTTCCACTTAATGTTCTTTTCATTCTGTATAACAGGCTTCTTTCAAAATAAGCTTAGAGAAAACTTTCAGGCATACCTCATTTTACCTCAGTCATTTATTGACTAATTCAGACACTTTCACATTCAATTTCCCTTGTGTTTTCTTTATATTTTCTCCCCTCAAAACATTTGTCACATATTTTTAAAAAGTCATTTTTAACCTTACTGAACTTTGTTACACAAGATAGAGTAAAAAAAAAAAAATGAATAAGGAAATAAGGAAAAGAGAAAAGAAAGAAACTAATAAATATAAACATTTATATTTATATTTTATGTATTTTACTAATTTCATTAATATAAAAAATGAAAATATAAAATTAGTGAAACATTCATGTTTATTTTAGTATTTTAAATTTTAAGTGCCCTGTAGTGCTTTCTCTCCAGATACATAAAATTGACTTGAGTATAAGCACAAAAATAATTTTGCCAGTTTTTAAAATCTTTCTTAAGTGACCTTCCAATAAGCTGTTTCTTACAGTTTTAGAATAAAAGTGAACTTCCTTATATTCTGGCAAATGATAACTAGTTATACGTCACATAATTGTGATTAACAGTAAAGGTTAATGGGTTAAAAATAAGTCTTGATTTCAAATACTGCCTCTGTGATCCAGGTTGGTTATTTCTTCTGCCTACACCTTTGCTTCCTCACTTGCAAAATTGAGGATTACCTATATACCGGTCTTAATGTGAGAGGATTAAATGTGAAAAATGCATGTGAAGTACTTACCATATGTTTGATACCCAGAAGATACCTGCTACATATTAGCTAGTGCAATTATTTTTCGTAAGAAGAAGTTGTCTGTGTCTATGTGAAAATTTCAAAACTGGCTTTCTCTATAGAGGTAGGTGGACTTACTTCCTCCAGAGAATCTATAGGGAGGGGATATAGTTATAAAGTTTTTGAAATCCCTTACTCTTTCCTCTCTGTCTGTCAGGGCTGAGTAATGAGTGGAGAAATTAGACAGAAATTGGCCAGAAAGTGAGAGGTGGGGTTCTTAGCTGGGGAGAGCCTGAGTTTATAATAATCTGAAGGTGAATGTTGTGTTCGTCCTCTTTGCCTTGCTTTAACTCCCTGTGCTTCTGAACTCAATTTGTAGACCATAATCTATAGATTATATTTCTTTTTATGTGGAAAATGTTAGAGTAACATTTTCTGTTTAAAAATGTAATTAATGGAGTTTTGTTCAATCTACTTCATGTCCAAGGAGTCATAAATAAAATATTGGTTGATTATAGGGCTAAGTTGTTGGGGCAAATAAAATAACAGAAGAGTAGTGATAGAAAGAGAAAAAGTTCTTGAAATAGCTCAAGGAAGGAAAGGTGAAGATAATTCTATCTAAAGTGGATAGAGGGGTACCTAAGCATCGCAGTCTGTTAAGCCTCCAACTCTTGATTTTGGCTTAGGTCATGATGTCATGATTCCTGGGATCCAGCCCTGTGTTGGGCTCTGCACTGACAGCACAGAGCCTGTTTGGGCTTCTCTCTCTCTTTCCCTCACTGTTCCTTCCTCTCATTGCCCGCCGCCCCCCGCCCCCGCCTCTCAAATAAAATAATCTTTAAAAATAAATACATTGGATAGAAATCAACCCAAAATTCATTTAGCTGCAAGTAAAATATCCAGGATGGGTGACTCTCAGGGAAGAGTATAGCACAAATTTAAATTTAAATGTCGTATTTATGTAAAGTGAGAGATAGAGAATCATAGGATTAAAAGCAACACATTAGAATAACCATTATTTTGGGAATAATGAAGTCAATATTTGTGTATTTCTGCCTTGAAATACCTAAGCTCAAATGGAATACCAACAATCACTACTTTTATTACAGTTTCAAGTGAGTAAACAGCTTTATAAAGTATAATAAAAATATAAAGTTTTTCTGTTTTCAACTTATCACATATTTACTAAATTATAAATTGCATAAAGTTGAGAATTCTGTTTGTTTAATGCTATATCCTCAGCACCTAATAAAATGCCAATACATAGCTGAGACTCAAAAATATTTGTTGAATGAATGAGTAAATGAGAATTTGAATAAAGGTTAAGAAATCATTTAATAACTATGTTGACTCCAAAATAGAATGACATCTAAAATTAAATCAACTTGATTGAGTACTTTCACTTATAAGGCAACAGATAAGACAACCATGTCTGTCATAGTTACCCAACATGATACATGATATCATCCATCTACCTATGGAAGCTATCAAATTAATTTGGGGCTTACAAGATAAAGGCAAAAAGCCCTTGAAATCCTCATATATGTATGGGGATTTTCAGAAAGTATTTTATTTTGCTGTGTAGCCTATTTATTTTACTTGAAAATAAGTTTTGTCAAAAATATTCTAGTATTTTTAAATTAAATGCCATTTTTCTTGGGTGAAGTATTAAAGATATCTTAATAATGTGAAAAAGTATTTTTTTTAGTCTAAGTTCTTGTTAGTTATGTGAATAAATGAAATTATAAGATGAAGTTGAAACTTTTCCCAATATTGACAATTTTTTTTAAGAGAGAGAGAAAAAGAGCATGAGCAGGGGAGACGAGCAGAGGGGGAGAGAGAGAGAGAGAGAGAGAGAGAGAGAATATGAAGCAGAATCCACATCCAGTGAGGAGCCCAATTTGGTGCTTGATACTACAACCTGGGGATCATGACCTGAGCTGAAATCAAGAGTCAGATGCTCAACTGAGCCACCCAGGCACCCCAACATGCACATTTCAATGTGACCATTATAAGCCACCAAAATGAAAATTATACCCTTAAAAATCTTGATATTGATATTGATATTGAAAATAATCTCTTTAAAATCACAATGCAAGAAAAGTTTTAAAAAGTCTTTAACATTAATGAATTGTTTTTTTCACTTGCATCCTTTATTTTTTTCATTTTTATTTTTTTTGAAGATTTTACTTTCAAGTACTCTCTTTACCCAAAGTGGTACTTGAACTCACAACCTTGAGATCAAGAGTTGCATGCTTTACTGACTGAGCCAGCCAGGCACCCCTCATTCACATCTTTTAAATCTTATTTTGTAAAAGCATATACTCATCAATTACATAAAGGCTGGATTGGCACAATGTAAATCATTTGGCTTAAAATTCTGATGATGAGCTTTATGAAGCACTTGACACAACAAAACATAGGTTAATATGCTCTGAATTTTTTATTTCATTTCAGGAATTCTTTTCTCACGGAGACTTTATCACTTGTGAATTTTTTAAGCTATCATGGACGTTGTTAATTCCTTGACTACCAACATTCTCACCGTGGAAGGAGAATTTCCACCATCGGCACTGGCATTCTTTTGAGCCCTTTTTAGAAGTCAAAAATTTGTCCTAAAACTGTATGCCACATTTTCAGATTAAAGTAAAAATAATTATATGTATACTTTCATGATGCATTTACTATATTCTCTAAAGTGTCATAAAGATTCGTTATTAATTGTGTTTAATATTTCTTTTCCTTGGCAGTCTGTCTCTTTTAAAAAGTTTCAAAAATATTTTTGTTTCTAGAAAATACATGAGATGCTCTATCAAGGGGAAAATGGATATTTAAGGTAAAAGTAATTTTGTAGAAAAACAATAAATTTAGGCAGCTTAGAGGTCGCAGTTTATCTGCCCTTGTCCCATTAACATGCTGATCTTTTTGCTTTAGTTTCCAGTGTTACCTCATTGATCCTAAAGATGAAAAAACTGGTATATTATTTCTCGCAGTGACTGAGATCAGATGTTTTTGTTTTTGTTTTTGTTTTCTCTCCCCCTAATTGCCACTAAGAACTTCACTGAGTTTTATAACTTTTAATATAAAATACTCAAAATGACTTAAGTTCTCATTGGACTTTACCACAATTCCTATCCTTTCAATTCAAGTTTATCCTCAAATATCTCTGTATCTTTTGTGATATTTTATTTTAGTTTGTGTAAACCCCAACGAAAGCAAGGGGAAAAAAATTGTGATTAGAATATGTGCTACCCATAAGATAGAGAGCTTGAAATAATTAAATAGTAATGCCCTTAAGCCATTGCTGTGTTAATACTACCAACAAGTAGTATTAAAACTGTTAAACATGAAGTGCAATGGAATTACTATGTTTTCATCTTTGTCTCTGAGTAAAAACAACATCTTGCAGAAGCCAAAATGAATTTAAAATGCCTCTCCTAAGGCCACAGAGTCTAGAGCAACTCTAGCAAATCTAGAGTCATTGCCCAACAGAAATATAAGGCAAATATATGCTATTATAAATTCTCTAGTAACGACATTTAAAGGAGAAAATAAAGGCACTAGGTAGATAGGTAAATTAATTTTAATAATAGATTTTATATAACCTAATTTATCGAATATTCTGCTATTTCAACCTGGAACTAATATAACAATTATTCATTAGATGTTTCACATTTTTATACTAAGGTTTAGAAATAAAATTGTCTTTTATACTTAGAACACATCCTAATTTGGAAAAGACACATTATCAAGTGCTCAATAACTGCATCTGGCTAATGGCTAGTGTGAAGTTGAAAATTACGAGGGGTCTGAATGGCGCCCTCTTTGCAAGCTAACAAGCTAACAAGTTGTGTATGTATTTAATTACAAGGAAAATTCCAGAATAGCTGATCCTCAGGAAAAGTACAGTACAATTCTACATTTAAATGTGAAACAGAAGTCTATATGGAAATACCTTATATGTGGAGCAATGGAGGGAGCGAGAAAGAATGAACTACATGTATACTCTGGCAAGAGACATAAGCTTTAGGGATCAGACTGAAAGACATTTACTATTTATAATTTGTGTCAGTTCCCAATTTTCCACAGGGTTAGTTATTTGGATGAAGACATCACCTCCATACGTAGTGACATTGATTCTCAAGAAAGTAAGCCCAGGATTATGACAATTAAAGTTCATATAAGGTAATTGTCACATTTGCAAATTCTATCCTCTGAGTGGGGAGGGAAAGACGAAAAAAAGACAAAAGATAGAGACTTTTACTTTGAAATTTAAACAAATTTTATCTGGAGAATGAAGGGGGAAATCTGTATAGCTTTATTATCATGGAATTGCAAATAGCTGCAGGGATATAAGTCTCTGAATATCTCTAGAATGATGCACTATCCCTAGTTTCAATATATAATTGCCATTCAATTGGGTTGTCAGTGCCCTTTGCTCAGAAACCCCAAACCATGCAGAAACTTTAACATATTCATGGAGAAATTCCTCTAAATGGTATTTTATTGGATAGGACATATCTAAAATGTGGTTGAGAAAAAATAATCTTGTTATGGCTTGAATCTTTAAGATTCATGTGTCAACATCCTAACTCCCAATGTGATGATGGTATTTGGAAGTGAGGTCTTTGGAAATGATTGGAACTTGAGAATGGTATGAATGACCTATAAAGAGACCCCAGAATATTCTGTTACCCTTTCTGCCCTATAAAGACATAAGGAGAAGTTGGAAGTCTGCATACCAAGAAAGGACTCTCACTACAACCTGATCTCAGACTTCCAGCCTCCAGAACTTTGAAAAATAAATTTCTGTTGTTTATAAGCCAACCGGTACATGGCATTTTGTTATAGTGTTTGAAATGACTAAAACATAACCAGGATAGTATATGAAGTTAGATACATATAACACACACAGACAAAGGTTAACTGCAGGCAGTAGAGAAGACAAACTCCAGAAAAGAATCTTCTTAAAGTTTAATTTAGACATTTAACGATAGGAAGACTAAGACACGTCTGCAAATAGTAATAACAGACCTGATACAAGAATGCCATATCCTAACACCAAATGCCTGGAAACTTGAATATATTGAAGTACTGGAAGAAAAAATCTTGGATATAAAGAACATTCACTAAACAAAAAATAGTATTTTGTGCACAGCAATGGTATGAGATGTTAGTTACTCCACAGAATGAAGAATTTCACATCGAATCACCATTATATAATTGGATTTGTAATCTTACATTTGTGTGTAAAACATTAAATAGTTTTTCCACGTTTTTCTGTCACACTTGCCTGCCTTTTTTTTTTTTTTTTTTAATCCAGTTCTCATTTTTTGGGTATGTGGCCATGAGACGCAGGCTAATATATCCTCAAGTATTTCTACATTTTTTCTTTTCCTTTCTTTTCTTTCTTTTCTTTCTTTCTTTCTTTCTTTCTTTCTTTCTTTCGGGAGACAGAGAGCGGATGTTGAGTGCATGATGGAGCCAAAAGCAAAGAAGAATTCATATTATTGGAGGCAGTCAGCCTCTCAGTGTTCTGTGAACTCAGCAAATAAGAAGTCCTCCTATATCCGCCACCATTAGAAAGTAATTTGATATAAATTTGAAACTTTCTGATATCTACCACATATAAGTGCTGAAAATCTCTCTTACAAACACATAGACACACATATATATATTTGTATACTCTCTCTGATATGAATACTAATAATATACTATTCTACATCCCATATCAGTATTTAGTACTTCTGTACAATTTTAAAATAGCTTTAAATGATATCTTAATCCAACAAACTGAGGGCCGCTGGAGGGGAGGTGGGCTGTGGGATGGGTTAAAGGGTAGTTGTGATGAACAGTGGGTGTTTGCTATATTTACGTGTTTAAGCACTAAATTCTACTTCTGAAACTAATATCACACTATATGTTAGCTAACTGGAATTTAAATAAAAACTTGAAATAAACAAAAACAAAAAGAAATATAAAAAAGAATGCTAGACACATTAAATTATACATTTGCCACAAGACAAAATATAACAAAAGAATAGTACACCTAAAAAATAAATGACATCTTAATGAAGTGTTGCCTTTTAAAATTAATGTAAATGGGGATCTTGGGTGGCTCAGCTGGTTAAACGTCCAACACTGGATTCATCTTGTGGTTCATGAGTTTGAGCCCCATATCAGGCTCCACACTAGTAGTGTGGAGCCTGCTTGGGATTCTCTCTCTCTCTGCCCCTCCCCAGCTCATTCTCTCTCTCAAAGTAAATAAATAAACTTGAAAAAATAAAAATAAAGTTAATGTAAATGTTTGTACATAAAAAATGCGCAGTGACAGGGCGCCTGGGTGGCTCAGTTGGTTAAGCGTCCGACTTCAGCTCAGGTCATGATCTTGTGGTCGGTGAGTTTGAGCCCCGTGTCAGGCTCTGTGCTGACACCTTGGAGCCTGGAGTCTGCTTTGGATTCTGTGTCTCCCTCTCTCTCTCTGCCCCTCCCCAACTCATGCTCTGTCTCTCTGTCAAAAATAAACATTAAATTTAAAAAAATGCACAGTGGTGATTTGATTAAAAACACTTTGTGTATAAGATACATTATAAAAATTTTTTAAGCTAATCAGAAATTTATAGATCAGAAAGCCTGAAATAACTTAGTAATTTAATACCTTAGATTATTGTCAGCAATTTTAACTAAATAAAAAGTTTCAGTATTTGTTTATAGCAGATGAGAAGTAGGTGACCAAACCTCAAATGAAAGGTATGATCACTGGGACAGCCAAGGAGTCGATGATCACGGGAATAATGAGGTTTCAGTCCAGGAGAACATGATAACAAAGGTGACAGCAGTGACTGTTGAAAAAGAGAGGACTCCGAAATGACAGCACCACCGAAATTATGCAGGCAAAATCCCGATAGGAAAATTATAGCCTGGAGATGTGTATTGTGTGGAAAATCAAATAGCTATGTCCTGGGTTAGGAGATAATAGGGAACTCATTGCAGAGCAGAAAACTGCTTTCTGGCCCTGCTGAAAAAGCAGACCATGCTTGGCTTATCTAGGGGTTAGGTCCTGCCTATGCTCCTAAATTCCTTAGACCATGTTATCACATGGAATATTTTACCCTGTCCTAACTTGTTTCTCTGCACGCTTTCTATACATTCTTACTGGCATATATCCAACTAAAGTATTATGCAATGTTTGCCTAAATGTAGGCTCAATAAATACAGCAGTTTGAGAGCAGCTCAGGGAGACTTCCCTAAGCCACCCTCTCGCCTCTCTTGACTTGCATGGAGTCTTGAGTAATCTTTTCTGCTGTCCTTGGCTTTGCTGGACAAAGCTGAAAGCCAAACCCACAATATTGGAGAGTATCTGTCCTTAGACATGGAGATACTCTTGCGAGAGTTTATGTGAATAAACATAAACATAATTGCATGTATTTCTCCTATTTCCTGTTGGATATAAACATGGGCACTAAGCACAGGAGGAAAAATAACAGGAAGGTAAAAATGAAGCAAAATCCTAAAAACTTGTAGAAGATGAAGAAGTAAGTGATGCATGGGGAGATTTCTAGGACTCCAACAGAAAGAATAAAAAGTGTTGCTGGTAGAAAGATAGGACATGAAGGTAGTTCCGAAGAATCAGTCAGCAAGATGTCTCCTCTCTCCCAAACAGAGCTGTAGACTTAATGCTGTTTTAGCCAAAATTTCACGTGGTTTTCTTGTTTTGTAAACATTTGTATGCCTCTTCTAAAACAATTTTTTTTAATGTTTATTTATTTTTGAGACAGAGAGAGACAGAGCACGAGCGAGGGAGGGGCAGAGAGAGAGGGAGACACAGAATCTGAAACAGGCTCCAGGCTCCCATCTGTCAGCACAGAATCCCATGTGGTGCTCAAACCCACGAACCACGAGATCATGACCTGAGCTGAAGTTGGACGCTCAATGGACTGAGCCACCCAGGAGCCCCTGCTTCTTCTAAAAAATTTACAAATTCACAAAACACCTTAAAGAGCATGTTTTTTGCTTTTGTAGAAGAACAGAATTGGCAGGCCCACCCTACCCAATTTCAAGGTTTACAAAAAATTACAATAAATAAGATACTGTGGTACTGATGTAAGTATAAACAACTAAATCAATGGAAGAGAATGGAGAGTCCATAAAGTGCCATAAAACAAGTGGCATATAGATAGATATAGAGATGATAGATAGATGATAGAGATAGAGATAATAGAGATAGATAGGCATGACTGAGATGATAGAGATAGAGATATACTCTTTTTTAACCAATGTTCCAGAATATATGAGAAAAGAATAGTCTTTTCAACAAATGATACTAAATAGATTTATGTAAAAAATATTGGCTCCTGCCTCAAAACACACACTAAATTAATTGTCATCATGGCCATAAAGAAAAATGGAAATCCCAACTTACTACAAGAAATATAAGAGAATATTTTTGTTAGTTTGATAAGATTAAGATTTCTTAAGATACAAATGCAGTAGTGATACAAAATTATGAATTAGATTAATCAGAAAAAATATCCATTTTACAAAAGTCCTTATAGAAAGAAGGAGTCAATTCATCAATGAGAAAAAACGTTCACAAAATACATATTTGACAGAAGACATATCCAAAATGTATAAAAAATTCATAGAAATCAATAAAAAGTAGCAACTATTCATTGTGTTACCACTGAATGTGTCCAGATACAAATGAAGTACTCTGTCCTTTGTGATTTGTTCAGGTGAAGAAATTCAGTTGATAACTTGCCAAACAGGTGTTGGGCATCTAGAGAACTTCAATAATAATTATAACAATAAGCAAACATATATTTAGGACATATATTTGACCTACAAAATGGCACACACATTAGTTTGATTATTTCACTTAACCTTTAAAATTAGGTCGGTTACAGTATTCTACCCATTTTATAGATGAAGCAACTGAGACACAGTACCTTTTTTCATATCATATGTTTTGTATGATGGAATCAGCTTTGGAGAGCAGCAAGTTAAATTATCCTGTAATCTAGGGCGCCTGGGTGGCACAGTCAGTTAAGCGTCCGACTTCAGCCAGGTCACGATCTCGCGGTCCGTGAGTTCGAGCCCCGCATCAGGCTCTGGGCTGATGGCTCAGAGCCTGGAGCCTGTTTCCGATTCTGTGTCTCCCTCTCTCTCTGCCCCTCCCCCGTTCATGCTCTGTCTCTCTCTGTCCCAAAAATAAATAAACGTTGAAAAAAAAATTTAAAAAAAAATTATCCTGTAATCTATAATTACTTAGATTTTTAAATAAAGAACAATTTACAGTTTTGTTTACTCAAAAATTATCTGAGTCTCTACTCTTCTTCAGTCACTAGGCTAGTGAATTCAACAGTGGTAAAATAGGAATGGGACATGAATGGTAAATAACACGTGATCTCTACTTGCTTGTATTCATTCCTGTTTTTAAACAATTATAGTCTGTTTTTAGAACTCCTCACAATACATTACAATGAAGTTTCCTTATTAATGATAATTCTATTATGATTGGTAAACGATAGCACCCTAAGTTCACAAATCACTCTCTGAGTTTTTTGTAAGTAACTGTTTTTAGTGGCCCCTGCTGAGCAGATATTTACTTCTACTGAGTTTTGTTGTGTTTAATTAGGAAAGATTATGGAGGATGTTTTATATTCCTTTTTGGCCTTAGGGCGTGATGAGCATTAGCTGACATGACAGATATTGCAAAGGATTTTCACATAGTGAGACATTTTGCAAAGCTTTGCATGAGGAATCATATTAATAAAAGTAAAAGCTATTGAGCATATAATTCCCCATGTACCAGTTCAAAAATGAACGCCAGTGGGTTCATTTTTGATTTGGCAGACTACCGGGTTGGTCACAGGTTTAGTTTTTAGCAGACATGTTTTGGAAATAATAAATAGTAAGCTTTCCCAGAATAGAATAGCAACAGGGAAAGCTAGTCAATGTGCCTTCTAAATTTAAATTTTTCTTATGAAACCTCAAGTGAAATTCATGGTTGCAGTCACATGTTATCAAACCTTTGGACACACACACACACAAACAAAGATGAATATTGTTAAACATCATGATGACTTTTAAAAAATGGAATCACTCGTTGTTCTCTAAAGATGCATGAAGAGACATATTGAAGTTTAAAAGAATCCCTTTTTTTTAAATTTTTTTTAACGTTATTTATTTTTGAGACAGAGAGAGACAGAGCATGAACGGGGGAGGGGCAGAGAGAGAGGGGGACACAGAATCTGAAACAGGCTCCAGGCTCTGAGCCATCAGCACAGAGCCCGACGTGGGGCTGGAACTCATGGACCAGGAGATCCTGACCTGAGCCGAAGTTGGCCGCTCAACCGACTGAGCCACCCAGGCGCCCCTAAAATAATCCCTTTTAAATAGACATAATTAGATGGATAATAATAAAAATATTTCAGAGATGCTAATAAGAAATATAAAATGTTTGTTAAAGCAAAAAAAAAGTTGTTTTTCAAAAGGAAACCTATTAGGGGAAACATATTATGGGAAAATATTTAGGGAAAAGGACTTTATTTTCAGGAGAGTCTATAGATTTCAACAGATTCTATTCAGTGAGTATGTACGAATACTTTATTATAGTTTTAATTTACATTTATTTCACGACTAGTGAAATTGACCGTCTTTTCATGTTTATTGGTCATTTGCATATCTGCTTTTATAAATTACTATCCAAGTTATTTTATCAGGTTTTTTTTTTTTAAATATGAGGTTTGTTTTCTCAATGTGTATAAAGGTTTTAAAAATATTCTGGACACAATTATCTTGCAAATTTAACTTTGTAAATGTGTATTCTCTGTGACTTGTACAGTCCTTGATTTTTATGTTTTGAGAAGAATTTTAATGCAGATAATATTCATTTCATCTTTTTACAATTTTGCTGTCTATAAACTGATAAGCCCTTTCCAAAACCAATGTCACAAAGATTTCTGGTTCCTTTTATAAGCTTAGTATTCAGGCATGTGATTTATTTCAAAGTGATTCTTCTGTGGAATATTCACGGGCCATATAAAAGTAGGTTTGTACCAGATAAACCATATTGTCTTTATTAGTGTAGCTTCATAGTAAATCTTGAAAGTAGGTAGTGTAAATCAATCTTGTTCAATTTCCAAGTTGTTTTGACTCTTCTAGATTCTTTACTTTGCATATATATTCAAAGAGAATCTTGCTGACTTTCGCAGATACCCTGGGTAGGATTTTATTTATGTTGAGTTGAGCCCATAGACCATTTTGTGATGAATTGCACTCTTAGTAACGTTGAGTCTTCCAATCCATTATAGGGTGTGGCTCTTAGATCTTGGGATTCCTGCGGAAATGCTTTTTAGTTTTCAGTCTAGAGTTTTTGGACTTTAAAAAACAATATATTCTAAATGCATCAATTTTGATTCTATTGTACATTAATTTTACTGCAGTGTATAATTACTTACCAATAGCATTTAGAACTATGATTTAGTTTTATATACTATATACATTATATACTTAAATCCTGTGAACTCGGTAAATTTACTTGTTAGTTCTAGTAGGTTTTTTGTGTATTATTTAGAATTTTCTACATGAGTGATCACATAACCAGCAAACAAAGACTTTTACACCATTCTTTTTATTTATATCCCTTTTATTTACTTACATACTTATTTATTGCATGCTTTATTGCACTGCTTAGGACCTAAAGTGCAATTTTAGTTGTGGCAAAAATGGACATCTTGGCTTTTCTTTATTTTAAAGAAACAGCAGTATTTCACCAAAATATTATGTTAGATATAGTTTTTCCATAAACTTTCTAACTAATTACTACATAAATATAATTCTTTCTATATTATTATATTTATATACATATTATATATATTATAATATAATATAAAATTTATGTGTAAACATATTTATATATTTTTATATATTTTATGTAATTATGATAATAGTTCATAAATATATTAAGTATAACATAATTATACTTATATACAATAACAATTTGAAGTTCTGTCTTAGGTATCAACATTAGCTTTGTCACATATACATTTATAATCATTCTGCCTTTTTGATGACTGGACTTTTTCATTGTAATAAAGTGATTCTCCTTAACCTGGAAAACACTTTTTTCCTTGAGATCTATTTTCATGATATTACTGTAATTACTCTAGCCTTTTTAAAATTATAGTTTATTTTTCTTTTCTTTTTTCTTTTTTTTTTTTTACATTCACAGTTTAAATGATATATTTTTCCATCAATTTTTTCCAGGTCATCTTTGACTTTCTATTTGAGGTAAGTCTTATACAGACTGCAAAGAGTTGCTTATTTGTCCTTGTCTCTGATACTCCTAGTGATTGGTTACTGAAAGCCAAACAATGTATCAAAAATTCCCAGATGATTTGAATGATGTTATCTTCTTCATAAACACCATATTTTTTTTTAGGACTTTAGTATATGGCATTTTAATTTGATCAAGTCAAGGGAAATAGTAGTATAAATATTATGTAAGTAAACTGGTTTTCCCTTTTAATTTTTTTTTTAACATTCATTTTTGAGAGTGAGACAGAGCATGAGTGGGGGAGGGGCAGAGAGAGAGGGAGACACAGAACCCAAAGCAGGCTCCGGACTCTGAGCTGTCAGTGCAGAGCCCAATGCGGGGCTTGAACTCATGAACTGTGAGATCATGACCTGAGCTGAAGTTAGACGCTTAACTGACTGAGCCACCCAGGCGCCCCTGGTTTTCCCTTTTAATAAAGGGTATAGATCTTTAAGAATCTTGACTAGAAACGTGTGAAATTTATTTTGGTAGTCTCTACAATACTAATCTCCCTATAATTTAAACCACTGAAATATATATTTAGTGGTTTTCTTTAGCCTCTTATGAGTTGATATTTTCTTGATTTTTTTTTCCAGTTTTTTACTTTGTACATGTGCCTATTTGAATTAAAAATGCCTCGAAGGGAAACTAGAGACAGAAGAGTGGATTAATTTCTTTTTCCAAATTCCATATTTTCTAGGTTCACAATTCCTAAATTCAGGTAATTTTCGTAGTCTTTATCTCAAACTTTTGTCTCCCTAGTTGCAGGTGGTGCTGTTGTAAACTGTAAGCCTCTGTTCACTACTTTGCTTCCAACATTGTAAATTAGCAAATGGCTTGAGGAGAAAAGTACCAGTGAATGTAGGGGTCATCTCAATATACTCCCTTTTTCCAGAGTCCTAACCATTCAATTATTCCATTCAATTATTACTGGATATTCTCCAATGCCTTTTTAACACCTGTTTTGTTTTGCCTATTGTTCCAGGTTTTAGGATTATTATTGCCAGGAGACTTATTCTAACAAACACCTATGCCACACCTCGAGATAAACATCTTTCAAAGTATTTAAATATGTTTTATTCTTTGAAACCAAGAAGCCATGTGTTTAAACCTTTCAGGTTTCAACATTTGATCTCTATGATTCCCTTTTATTTCTGCTTGCAAACTGCTGATTCTTCTCATCTTCTTATTGGAACACCGTGTTGAAAGGGTCCAGCAGCAGGGCACCTGGATGTCTCAGTCGGTTGAATGTCTGAATTTTTATTTCAGCTCAGGTCGTGATCTCATTGTTCGTGAATTTGAGCCCCACATCGGGCTCTGAAATGACAACACAGAGCCTGCTTATGATTTTTTCTGTCCCTCTCTCCCTCCCTCTCCCCCACCCTCTGTCTGTCTGTCTGTCTCTCTCTCTCTCTCTCTCTCTCTCTAAATTAATAAATATTTAAAAAAAGAAAAGGGTCCAGAGGCAGCCAACATTCATATCGGTGCTCTCATTCTTTCTCACCATGTCCCATAAAGTTAGCTGTTGTAGCGACCACTGTCCGATCTTAGGAATTACAGGTGGGGCTTCACTGTTTGGCCACCACATAATCTGTATATCTAGCTTCCTAGACTGATATATTGGTTTCTTTGCCTCCCCTACTTCTAATTCCACTGCTAAGCCTGTGACACTCAGTTATATTCGGTCACTATTAGAACTCATTTCAAAACATTTTTCTCATGTTCTGAATGAATACTTGTTGCAATAATGAACAGCCTCCTAGTCTCAGTGGCTTAATATATAATCAAGATCTGTTTCTCTCTAATGTCACATTCTGATATGGATAGGGTATCTCTCATGAAAACTTCTTTAAGTGATTAATAACGAAGAGATTCACATTTTTCACATATTGTGGCCCACCATCCTCTAAAGCTACGTTGTCTACAGTAGCTTCTAGCCTCATACAGCTGTTAATTTAATTAAATTAAAAAAAATTAAATTAATTCTCTGTTCTCAGTGTCCCTCCCTGCATTTCAGGTGCTCATTAACCATGTGTGGCTGGTGGTAGGTGTATTAAACAGTACAGACATAGAATCTTTCCTTCACTGCAAAAAATTTTCTGATTAGGAACTTCTCTAGAATCTCCTAAAAATTTCCCCCAGATTCCTTCCCTCTGGCCAGCCAACAAATGAAGAGGGTCATTAATATCTGGTAGGATTTCATACGGCCAGATCTGGAAGTGAGGTACATCATTGTATTTCACATTCTATTGAGCGGATATTTGCCCAATAGACTTTCCCATCTGTACAGGAAGCTGAGAAGTCTAGGTTTTTTAGTTAACGTATTTATTTATAAATAGAAAGCAAACTTGGTGAGCAGTCTCTTCCACATACTTTTGTTCTTTATTTTTTTTTTTTGGAAAGATAAAAAAATAAAAATTAGAACATTTAGGAAGCTGTATATCACAGTCCAGGAGAGGGAGAAGGAAAGGGAGAGGAGAGTTTTAGCCTTCTGGCTTGTACAGATGGTTCTAGAAAGGTGAAATTGACTAAGATGGAGAACACATGCAAGTGTGTGTATATGAGCATATGCAAGTCAAGGGTATAGTTGGGGGATGCCTTGAATACGTATGAATGGAGAAGTTTAATAGTAGGAACTAAATTCTAGGCAGAGTAAGATAGAATACTCAGAGTGGAACCTTAAGGAGCAACAGGAGTTAGGGGCTGGGTGTCCGATGAAAAGTGCAAGGCAAACTGAGCTGTCTGAGAACAAAGAAGAAAGCCAAAAATTTTCTGAGAAGCTGAAACAAGAATTGTTTTGAGAAGTCAAGACTCTTCCCTGTACAAATAATGCTGAGAACTCTAAACAGCAATGATTAAAAAATGTCTACTATTTCTCAAAAAAAATGCTTGAAATGACACGAAAGTAATCACATCCAAATAACATTTATCTTAGTACCAAAAGATACCTATATTATCTTCTAGCAATAACTATAAATCAGTTGTCTTTATGCTACAGTTTGTTCCTTTAAGCCTGGATAGATTTTACTAGTGAATGTCGTTTGGTTTACTTCTGAGCATTTCATATCTCACAACCCAATTGTAGTTGTAGGAAAAGTCTGATATGTGTAATTTGCAGAATTATTGCTTATTTATGGTCTTTAGAAAAAAAATTCTCCTGTTGAAAGCACTTGCCACGATGTGAAGCAAAGCAAGCATCGGCAATAATATAGGTTCTTGTCCTTTTTTAAACATAATGCTAAATGATAAATTAGTATCAAGGACCATAACAATAAAATTTCACTTACAGAGTAGGTAGGGGGAAAAATCAAATCAGTTATTTCAAAGCAGGAAACATTTCCCAGTAGCAGTTTATTCTACAGAACACGAAAGGATAAAGTTTATTTGAGGCCATATGCTCTCCTTATTCTCACTGCTTCATAAACTGAAAAAATTAAAAGCACTCATTTTAGAACTATGCAGTACAAAACACAGTTTTGAAGGGTCTACAGATGAATGCCAAGAGGTTATCCCACAGTGAAAATAATTGGATGCCCCAGAGGTTAGCATTTTTTTTTCCTATTTTTGAGCTTCTGTTTACTTATCTCATTTCTAGCTTTTCTATCTTCTAAAATCCTCTTAAAAAGTAAAAGTATCAGCATGGTGACTTTAAGAAAAAAATAAATAAGGCTGAGAAAGAAAGCTGTGCAAACTGAGCAGAAAAATTCATTGTGATTAAAATGTATATTTTTTCTTTTCATCTTTGAACTGAATCAATGGAAGAATAGTAAATTGTGTGTGTGTGTGTGTGTGTGTGTGTGTGTGTTTAAAGAAGGAAAACGAATTTCTAGGGACATATAACATATTAAAAAACAATTATAAGAACTTGCATTGCATTCTAACTTATTAAAATGTGATATATTTTCATGTGACTCCAAGCAATTAAAATATTGGACCATTAAAACATGCATGGCATCCCGAATCAAGGAATTTTTACTATTAAAACCTTATTGGTAGGATATGTTGCAGCTTCCAACCTGGGGTTAGATGATTCTTCTATTACGAACTAAGAGATAGAGCCATTCAGTTTCCAATGTCATACCAGAAGGTGACACCACATGTTTTTGCTGCATCCAGAATGTCTTTTTTTTAAATGCTTGTGATGACTAAAGGCTTTCAGTAGGTGCTTTATTACATGTATGTGTGTGCAACAAATTTCTGCAATATAGAAAACAATCAAGATAGAGACTGTACTGGAGGGTGTTCTCTGGAAGTTATCTTTAAAATATCATTTTCATTTCTTTTTTTTTCTTACAATGTGACTTGAAATTGTATAGAGTAAGAACATTTTATAGAGTGATGGAAACTGGTATCATTTAAAGAAAGTGAAAACATTGATCTCTGTATTGCTTGGACATTTCACAATCCCTTATTAAAGTGAAACACATAATTACCTGTTTGTTAAATAAAGGATAAATATAAATGTTTATACATATTAATTCATAGCATTATGGCTCTAGAATCCAACTTCTTAAAGATGAACTCTTGGCTCTATCAGTTATTATATAACAATGAGCAAGTTATTTTACCTATGGCTCAATTTTTTCATCAGTGAAGTGGAGAAAGTTGGGATTGTACCTGCCTCAAGTTTAGATATTAGACTATGAGTAAAGTGCTTTGAACAGTGTATTTTGTAGAGTTAGTTCAGTACATGTTAATTTTTTTCTACATTTAATTTTAAATTACACAATTTGGAAACTATCAAATATGTCAGAAAGAACTGAAAAAAAACATATTTACTATATAAATAAATATTATAGAAATTTGAAAAAAATAAAATTTCAAATTGTCAAAAATCAAATGCTCTGAACAAAATCTAACAAAACATTTTCCAAGTTTAGAATGCTTTTTAGGGGCAGCTGGGTGGCTCAGTCAGTTAAACGTCTGACTCGTGCTTTTGGTTCAGGTCATGATCTCACAGTTTCATGAGTTCAAGCCCCACCTTGGGTTCTGCACTGACAGAGTGGAGCCTGCCTGAGAGTCTCCCTTTCTCCGCCCCTCCCCTGCTTGCACTCTCTCTGTCTTTCTCTAATAATAAATAATAAATTAAAAAAAAAAACTTCAATAGAAAAATACTGCTTTTTTAGATATACAGAATACTTTCTTAAAAAGCTCTTTTAAATAAGTATCTTGAACAATCAGCCATTTCATTCATACAGTAAAACACAAGTACAATAATTCTCATTAACATAAGAGTTTAGCTGAGGTTTTCCATTATCACCTTAAATTGTTGCAGAATACTTGTCCAATAAAATTCAATATGATAGAATAATAAACCAAAATATTCAAAATTAGCTAGAAGAATCCTTTATTGATTGCAGGTGATACGAATTTAAAAGAAAAATCTTATAGATACAATTGCTGATATATTCATTCTGATTAGAAAGTAAGGAAGATATTAGATTCAAACTAATTTAAAATAAAAATTTTCTGGAGCACCTGGGTGGCTAAATCAGTTGGGTGACTAATGCTTGATTTTGACTATGGTCATGATCCCAGAGTCAGGGGAAGGGGCCCCGCACTCAGCTCTGCACTGAGCATAGAGCCTGCTTGTGATTCTCTCCTGCTCCCTCTCTCTCTCAAATTAATAAGTGAACTTAAAAAAAAGAAGTCTCTCTCTCTCTCTCTTTCTTTCTTGCCCCTCTCCCCTGCTAGTGTTCTCTCTCTAAAATAAAAAAATAAAAATTAAAAGATCTATTAAAATAACAATTTTCTATTTTTTTAAAAAAGGGATAGGAAAATATAAAAAAATTAATAAATAAACTATTTAAACAATAAAATAATTAAAATGAAAGTTATGAGAAATATCTGGAAATCTTTAGACAAAAAAACTTCCAAACAACTGAGGGACCCTAAGTAATTTGCATGTATGGATAATCTGTGTTACTAAGTGGAAAGAAATCGTGTCTGTTAAAGTTTTATGAGATTGCAGTGATTCAGTCCCATCTCCAGGCTTCATTGCTAATTCTAGTTCTCTAGTCATCTCCACCACAACTGTAGTTACTTCCTCCACAGAAGTCTTGAATTTCAGCTTGCGGGAAAAAAAAAAAAGAAAAAAAAAAATATATATATATATATTATATGTGAAGCACAATAAAATGAAATGCAATAAATTGAGTAATGCCTATATTAGAGTAACTAAATAAAATAAAAAGTAGAACAGAAATAGAGAAAATCAACCAAATTGAAGTTTGTTCTTTGATGTGATCAAAAAATTGAGACATTTAGTTAGACTTACCAAGCAAAAGGGAAAGAAGATTCAAATTACTTTAATTTGGATTGAAAGAGTGGTATAACTACCTATTTTACATGTATTAAAAAATATTTACGTAATACTGTGTGAACAGTTGTATCCCTCAAAAGTAAAAAAACCTAGATGAAATCAATACTTAGAAGATGCACTTCTTAAAAGATGCAAACCACAAAAACTGACCTGAGAAGAAATACAAAGTTTGAAAAGACTTATAACAGGAATGGAGATTGAATTCATAGTCAAAACCTTTCCACAAAGAAAAAAATCTGTCCCTTATAGCTTTATTTGTAAAATCTACCAAACAGAATCAACAGCTTCTTCACATACTAGTTCAAAAACAAAGAAGGGAACACTTCCTACCTCATGCTATGAGGTCAACATTCCTAAGAAAAGTAAGCAAAGACATTGCAAGGAAAGGCAGTGTCAGATAAATATCCCTTATGAGCATAGATTCAAAAATCCTCAGCAAAATGTCGTCAAACCAGAACTAATAGGATTTTTGCCAGCAATGCAAGATTGGTTTAATTTACAGAAATTGGTTTAATTTACAGAAATCGATTTGTGGAATATAGCGTGTTAGTAGAATAAATGGCAAAACACATGATTATTTTTATGCAGAAAAAATACATTTGACAAAATCCAATACCTGTCATGATAAAAACACCAAATTAGAATTAATGTGAACTTTGTCAATAAGGTACAGTTCATCATCTATGAAAGGTCTTTAGCTAATATACTTAATGCTGAAAGGTGAGAGTTTTCCCTCTAATACCAGGAATAAAACAGTATG
Organism: Lynx rufus; assembly: GCF_022079265.1. Lineage (NCBI taxonomy): Eukaryota > Metazoa > Chordata > Mammalia > Carnivora > Felidae > Lynx > Lynx rufus. Next base: position 25,798,087 of record NW_025814845.1, on the reverse strand, counting down.
CTGTCCCAACTTCTAGTCAGGGAAATCAAACAAAACAAAGGATAGACATTCAGATTCCAAGGATGAAATAAAACTATACTTTCAGATGACATGACTTAATATACAGAAAATCCTAAGGAATCTACAAAAGACAGAGTTATTAACGTTCAGTATAATTGTAGGATAAAATCAATATATAAAATTCAGTTGTACTTTTTTACACTAAGAATGAACAATCATGTAACTAATTCCAAAAAAAATTGAAATTAATTAAAGAATTTCACTTATAACAGCATGAAAGGATAAGATACTTATGAATAAATGTAACAAAAGAAATACAAGACATTTATGCTGAAAACTATAACATGCAAAAGAAATTAAAGAGCTATATAAATGGAAAGAAGTCCCATGTTCATGGACTAGAAAACTTAATAGAATGAGGATGGCAGTAGTCCCCAAGTTGATCTACAAATTGCATGCAAATCTGACCACATCCCCAACTTCCATTTTTGCAGAATTGAGAAGTTAATCCTAAAATTTATACAGAAATTAATAATAGACTAAGCCATCTTGAAAAAAAATAGCTGGAAAATTCATACTTCCTGATTTTAATACAAAACTTAAAATTTAATACAAAGATACAGTAATGAAGGCCGTGTAGAATTGGCATATGGATAGATACGTAGATCAAAGGAATAAAATTGAGAGACCAGAGTAAAAACCCTAAAGTTTATGTACAAATGATTGTTTACAAGAGTGCCAAGACAATTCAATGTGTAGGAATGATGTTTTCGACAAATTGGACAGCTGTATATGCACATGTAATGCAATGAAGTTGCATTCATATACAAAGATTAACACAAAGTGAATCATGTACATAATAGAAAAAGCTAAAGTTCTATTAAAAAGAATATAATGTTACAGTAAAAAGTATATATTTTAAAAGAAAATATAAGAATACATCTTCTTGACATTGAATTAATCAGTTCATTCTTAAATATGAAAAAAGCTCAGGATATCAAGGAAAAATTATATGTTAGATTTCATCAAAATTAAAACATTGGTATTTTAGAGGACACAAAAAAGTAAAAGAACATACATAATAGGAGAAAGTTTTACAAATTTTATATCTGATGAGAGCCATATATCCAGAATATATGAAGGACTTTTAAAACTTAACAATAAAATGGAATAAAAATTTCAGTATTGATGAGGATTTGAAGAAATTGAGCTCTTAGAGCTTGCCTGTGGATATGTAAAATTGTGTGTTCACTTTTCAAAACTGTTTGCCAAGATGTTTCTAAATTCAAGATATTAAAAATAGCACTACTGTGTGACCCCACAATCCCACTCCAGGGAATATACCTGAGATAAATAAAAACATAGGTTTATATTAAAACTTCTACATTAATGTTTCATAGCAACATTATTGACAACAGTCAAAAGTGGAAACAATTGGATGTTTATCAGTGTGTAAATGGATAAACAGTTTGTGAAATATCCCTATGTATTTATTAAATTTAATTAGGGGCGCCTGGGTGGCTCAGTTGGTTGAGCGACCGACTTCGGCTCAGATCATGATCTCATGGTTTCTGAGTTAGATCCCGGCGTCGGGCTCTGTGCTGACAGCTCAGAGACTGGAGCCTGCTTCTGATTCTGTGTCTCCCTCTCTTTCTGCCCCTCCCGCACTCATGCTCTGTCTTTGTCTCAGAAATAAAAAAAAAAATTAAAAATAAATATAAATAAATAAATAAAATAAATTTAATTAAAGTTTAAACATTTTAAATACTGGTATAACTTAAATACTGATATATATTACAACATGGATGAATCTTGGAAACAATGTTTTTAGTGAAAGAAACCAGATACAAAGGGCTACATATTATATAATCCTACTGATATGAAATATTCCCAATTGGCAAATGCATACCAATAGTAAGCACATTAGCATTTCCCAGGAGCAATGGGCAGTAGGCTATGAGGAGTAACTGCTAACAGGTATGGGATTTCTTTATGTTGTGATGTAAATGTTCTCCAGTTAAGTAGGAGGGATTATTGCACAACTCTGAATACACTAAAAGACTGAATTGTACATTTCAAACTGGGAAGTTTTGTATTAGCTATATATCAATATGCTATTATTAAAAAGGAAAATGTCAATCGTGTCTAGTTTGAGAACCGTCCCTTATTATAATCTAGCAAGCTGCAAAGACTTTTGTTGCCAAAGTGACATTTTGGATAAGACTTAATATTATAAACATCCTTTTAGGTCCATGTATGAAAAGGTAATAATAAAAGGGGAGACTGGGTGGCACAGTGGATTAAGGGACTGACTCTTGGTTCAGCTCAGGTCTTGATCTGGTGTTTTGGGAGACGAAGCCCTCTCGTTATACTGTGTGTGGCAGCCCGGAGCCTGCTTGGGATTCTCTCCCTCTCACTGCCTCTCCTCCGCTTGCACACGCGTGTATTTATCTCAAAACAAATAAACTTTTTTAAAAAGTAGTAATAAGGATAAAAGGAAGAAAACAAGAAGGAAGATGGGAGGGAGGGAGGAAGGGATGGGAAAATAAATTACATTGAGAAAAATAAAAGTAAGAATTTTTGTTTGCTTCCCTGTTTAAATGTTCTATTTAATCCGTACTTGTGACTTTCTGAATGAAGAGATGTATTGTTGAAGAATTTGAGGCATTGAGATATTCCTAAAGCTTGCCTAAAATTGCAGAGCTATTAAATGTTAGAGCTATAAGGTAAATCAAGGGAATGTTGTTCTAGTGTCCTTCGGCTTAACAGGTGAGAGCATTTGACATAGGGTGTCTGTGAAGATAAATCTTTTCTGAATAAGGTATTTAGAAGTTAGCATGGGACAATCAAATAGAGATGATCTGTCGGAAACTAGCTATAGGTTTATTTGACTAAAGGAGAGGGAGAAGAGCACATTGTTAATAAGCTGTGGACTCTTGACTCGCCATGTCTGACTCTGTATCCGGTCTCTGCCACATATTAATTCAATCAGGTTGGGCCTTTATTTCTCTTCTCCATAATACACACAATAATAATGTCTAACTTAAAAGGTTGAGTATGATATGCACATAGTTTAAAAGACTGTGATAACAAAGACCGACTGCTGGCTCTTATCTGTAAGGAAGATACATTTTGTTGTCATCACTATGCAAGTAGTTAGTTGAGGTTTGGGGAGAGCACAGAATTATGCAAGGAGAAAATGTATGAGGAGACCTAAACTGAAACCTGGAGACATTTATTATGGTTTTGATTTGTTTTCAGTTAACTATGGTTTTAATCTGATTAAAGGTATATAGTAGAACTACATTTAGACTTCAGTAGTACCAGATTAAAATTATTTTTGCTGTATTATTTGGCCAAATAAAAGGAGATATAATTTGACAGCAAAAGCAATTTTATAGTGGTTATTCTTGAAGAGCAGTTATGACATGGTAAAAGGTTCTGACTATAATAACTGAAAGTAGGTACTAAATTTGAAGAAATGCTTTGGAAGAAGATTTTTGATAGATGGGATATGGCTGACTAAGGAAAAGATGAAATCAAAGATGACTATATATTTAATAGCCTGGAGAGCCAGGAGTATAATGATGATATTGACAGTGATAGGAACACAGAGAAGATAGAGAAAATAATGAGCTTGGCTATAGATATGTAAAGTTTAAGTGTCAGCAGGATATTCAAGTAGAGATATCTTGCAGACCGCCAAAAATGAGGGCTTAGAGAGCACATAGAGATTAACTTTCCTTTTGCAGCTTTGTGTGTTACTTTCATCTTTTAAATTTTATTTCCCTTGGTGATTTGGCCATGCAATTTCTTTACTATTACTTTTTATTACTTCATATTATACATATCTGGAAGTATTTTAAGTTGCCTTTTTTTTTTTTTAGTAAAAGACCATTATTTTCTAATATTTCTGTGACAACATGGAGGGTTTTTTTAATTCATTTTTTCCTGTTTACTTTGAAAAAGTTACGATACTGTTAATATTTAGCAGAATTTGTTAGGTCTATGGACATGCATGCTCATGCACAGACACGCACAAATCTAGTCCAGCAGAGTTTGCATATTTTCAATTATTTGTCAAGAGCTTTTCCTTATGTTTTCTTGTGTTTTTGACCTAGTTTCTTTGGCTATATTTATTTGTGTAAACGTTAGAATATATGGTATTATTTCAAAAGTTCTAGAAGCTTCAGGAGGCCACTGTCAAGTACAAGATGATGACTAAAATCCTTCTAGAAGTTCATCAAGTTAAATCAAGTATATAGTTTTCTACAATTCCCAAACCTCTAAAATTCATAATAGTTTAAGCTGACCTCTACACAAAAGTGCAGATAAAGAATCCAAAAATATGCTTTATAAGAATAGAATGAATAGGCTCATGGACACTGAACAGGTGAGTTGAAGATCTATCAAAATAGAAATGAATATTGCAGAAATTGGTTCATGAAAAGTAAATTTCAATAATTGCTTAGTATGTCATTATTTATGAGCTTTAGCAATGTTTTCAGGGCAGGAAAAGTCAGTGTTTCTGTTCATCTGTTCTCATCAAAGAAAGAGGGGCTCCTGGGTGGTTCAGTCTGTTAAGCGTCCAACTCTTTTTTTTTTTTTAATGTTTATTTTATTTTTGAGAGAGACAGGGCATGAGCAGGGGAGGAGCGGAGAGAGAGGGACACACAGAATCCGAAGCAGGCTCCAGACTCAGAGCTGTCAGCACAGAGCAGGATCCAGGGCTCAAACTCAGGAGCTGTGAGATCATGACCTGATCTGAAGTTGGATGCTTAACCAACTGAGACACGCAGGCACCCCAGTGTCCGACTCTTGATTTCAGCTCAAGTCATGATCTCACAGTTCGTGAGTTCAAGCTCCATATCAGGTTCTGCTTTGACAGTGTGGAGCCTGCTTGAGATGCTTTCTCTGTCCCTCTCTCTGCCCCTCCCCCCCCCCGACTCCCTCTCTCCCCCCCCCCCAAAATAAATAAATAAACTTAAAAAAAAAGAAAACTAATTGCTGTATTATTTTCTAGGGCTTTGGACCACACATCTATTAACTGGCCTTTTTCCTTCAAGTTATCCAAATGGATAAATAAATATTTTCATTTTAAGAAACCTATGATATCCAAATTAAATCATCCACTACAACAATTTTCTATTCAAAAATAAAATATTTAGTTCTTCAGAATTCTAGTTCTCTAATATTATATATCATTAAGATATATAATATCACTAAGGTATATAATATTTATATCAGGAGTTGTTATTTTTTTTTAATATCCACAGCTTTCTACATGAGCGGCCACTAGGGGTTAAACAATATACGCCAAGAAACTGCCACAAACCTAGAAAAAAAATTGATAGCTGAAACATTTTACTGAGGGTTTTTAACTTTGGTATAAAATCCAGGTAATGATTTTCATCCTTGAAGGTGTTGCAGGGAAAAAAAAAAAAAAAGTTGCATTTAATACTGAAACTCACCATGCTCCCAGGTTTTCAAACCAATAATTGGAGGACCTGGTTTCACAGATAAAGCAAGACAGTTTTTCATGGAGATTCCACATATACTTCTATTCTTTACTGCAGTAATATTGCCCCTCAGCAAAGTTTTGATGGTTTTGTTCTCTGATCACCTGCCTTTCTCCCTTGCAACGACAGTTAGTGTTCCCAATATTGTTTTCTTTGTCACTAGCTGATGTGTTTGTGTCAAGCAAAGGAGACATCACCTTTCATACAAGAAAAATTTTTGAGGCATAGAATCATGCAGGATGCTTCTGAGGCCTTAACAATGAATGGGTGAACCACTGGTCACCACCTGACTGTAATGTCATCTTAAACCTGAATCTCCTTGGGACTTTAGACATTTTAAAGATGCATAAGTATTTTAAATAGAAATAAACTCTGACTTCATAAAAAAAAAAGAAAGAAAAACGCTTAGAAAATTCAAGAAATGACATTCAACAATACGGTGACAGGATAGCAATGTGGGTTGCACAGAGTTTTCATTCACTAAAAGTAATGAAACTGTGTCAAGTGTCTATACTTCACACTATGTAAACTAGACTTCAATAAAAAATAAGAAAAATGTTTAAAATCTTTGTATGACTTATATGTCCCATCAAAGGATTTTTTTAGCATGATATTTTGTTTTCAGATTTATTTGCTCTTAGCTCTTTTAAGGTATATTTTACAGTAAATATTTGTCATTGAAAAGGTTGGCCTGATGAATGCTATTATTTATGTGAAATAAAAAGGATTACACCAAGAAGTACTGTGTAACATATTTAGAAAGCCCAACAATAAACCTTGCCAAAACATAGTGCTCACAGAAAATAAAATACTACTAACATCTCATGATTATTTATTAAGTCTACTCTGTAAGAAATATATTCAGATTATTATTTTCTACATGAATTATTTGCCTAGCTGCTGTAGAATGCAGCAGCTTTGAAAATGGTTTTGAATATAGTTGCAAATCAGAACTCAGACAATGTTCGGAAAGCACAAATATAGCAGTTTATTATATATAGAGTTAGCACCAGTTATAAATATGGTTATTATATAATACAAAGATCTATAAATAGGATAAAAGGCTAAGAAAAATAGGTTGGTTTAGAAATTTAGAAATACATTTGTTTAAGATATTCATTCATAATTTACTATATGGTAGACACTATTTGAAACTTTGGGGATTTGGTAATTAAGAAAATAATTTTAAAAATTTGTTAAAACATCATAATCATGAAATAAAAATAAAAATAAATAAATAGTAATATACACTATAAAGGGAAGAAAAGACAGTGGACTAAGAGGAAATAAGAGTGATGGAAAATGACCCTCCAGACAGACTGGTTAGGAAAGCCATCTCTGAGGATGTAATATTAGAATTGAGGTCTGATAATGAGAGAAAAATACAATAAAGATTTGGCAAAGATTGTTTCCAACAGAGGGAATGTGGGACAGTAGAGTACTATTATCTTCTCTGAATATTTTAAATTTCAAATTCTGCCGAAGTGTTATATGACAAAAAGAAAACAAAAAACTTTGTCGATAGATTTCTTGATATAATACATTTTAAAATATAATCCATGTAGCAAATTGGCTATAACTACTAATATATCCAGAGTTTTGCTGCTTTTTCTCCCTTTTACTTTTACCATCATTGTTCACACTCACATCTTCTAGTACCTACATTAACACAATAGTCAACCAACTGGTATCCTGTTGTCCCCTATTTTCAACACAGAGACTGTGCTATTCCATTTAGAAATGAGGTGAAACCATATAATTTCTTTGTTCAAAATCATGCAGTTTCTCCCCATTACTCAGAGCAAAAGGCCAAGTTCTAGCAACTGTCTTCAAGGATCCATGCAGTCTGGCCCACTACTCTCCTAATCCAGCGATAGTGCCTCTCTTATTCTTTCAGGAAAACATCAGGCTTGCTCCTAATTTAGGGACTTGGCACTGGCTTTTGCTGTGCTTGAAATATTTCCTCTTGAGATATGTACTGGCTATTGATTCATTTCTATACAGCCTTGACCCAAATTTTACCTTTCTCTTTACCCCACCAAGCAGTCTCATGACTCTTACTTGGCTCCATTTTATCCCAGAACATTTATCATTGTCTAACTACTATGCAATTTATATATTTCATTTGTTTGTTTTATGTCTCCTCACTTAGAATTTAATCTTCATAACTTCTTGGTTTGTTAATTAAGGTGTTCCAAGTGTCTAGAATAGTGATTATCACAGAACTGGTCCTTAATACATAGATTTTGGTTGCATAAAATGGCAGAGTAAAAGAAATTAAATGTTTGATCCATATACAATGCGAAGCAAAGATTATTTGTGGTAAGTTCTGCATTATTTATATACATGTAATATCAGCTTTATCCTTATTTATGTTGATTCAATATTGCACGTTGTTATTTCTGACTTAGGATCTGGTAGGATAAAAACTGAGGATGGGGCACCTGGATGGCTTAGTTGATTGAGCATCCGACCCTTGACTTCACCTCAGGTCATGATCCCAGGGTCATGGGATCAAACCTTGCATCAGGCTCTACACTGAGTGTGGAGCCTGCTTAAGATCCCCTCTCCCCTGACCTTTCCCCCTCCCTCTCTAAAAACAAAAAATGAGGATGATTGAAAACTAATCAGCATACTAATAATTCCTTAAATATTTTTCAAAATTGAAAGTAACTATAATCTATAGCAGCCATGTCTTTTAGTTTTGATTCAGTTGACTGGGTTGGTATTATATACAGCTGTATTTCCCAACACTGAAACCCATGCCTCTGATGCTGGAGTATAAGGGGGCATAACTGGAAACTGCATGGGGGTACACTCCACACATACATGAACAAATGCTACATGTGAAGGATATCTTTAAGTATGGTGAACCCTCTGGGGACCCCTGTAGAAAACAATGTCACACAAATGGCTAACTGCTAAAAGGTAGCACGGACTTGCTCTGAGAAATGGTAACAGTAGACATGACAGAAACCGACTTTGGGTAAAAACAAATAAATAACATCATAGCCTTTCAGCATCCAGCTAATGGACACCAGTAGGACCTCCAAGAAGAGACTGTGTCTCTCTACTAATAGGTCCCTCTGTGACCATACAGGGCACTTGTACTGGGGAGTGAAGAATAGGGAAGTCACTTAATTTCTCTGTCCACATACCCTGCAGAGCTTTCTTGGTCCACAATTTTCAAAACTCTCTTATACTTCTGGATATTGCTTTCCCTCAGGGAGAAAAGTACATCAGAACATCAAAAGTTACTCTAGTTGTTTGAAATAACTTTTTTAGGAAAGAGTAAGCCAACAATTTAATAGAAGAGGTCAGATGATCACAACACTTGTGGAAAAAGTATATTCTATCTAGTATCTATAAAGCTGTACAAGAAGATTTTAATAATGCATGATGTTCTTTGGGTTATAGGTAAAAAAGCAAATAGCAAAGCATAAATAATAAAATGGATCCAACAGAGTTCGTGTAAATATTTGTCTAACATTGTACAATCATTGCCCAGACCCAAAGTGATATTCACAGGTTCAGAGGGCAACTGACTGTCATACTTAAATATTTCCTATTTCAAAACCTTCTGTGCCTTTCAAGGTAGATGCATTGATGTATCTTGAACTTGAAATGTCAATATGTACACATGTGAGATATTAGGATCTCTAAAACTGTTTTTATTTCAGCAGAAAAATCAAAAAGCGGATGACACCTGAAGAAAGGGCATTTTGAAGATACACTGAAACATAAAAACTCTATGTTATAGTACAACTGGTCTTTTTGGAGCTACCCAAAATTATACTCTAGGTGCAGAAGATAGATATTTCTTCAGTGTTTGTGGCAAAACTGGTGGTTGTTAATTGAATATCTGTGGTTATATTCTTACACAGAACAAAGCCACTTTTGTTTGCTACTTCCCATCTAGTTTGAAAAATGCATGCATTGACATCTAAGAGTTGAAATTCAATATGAAATGATCACAAGAGACGATGGATTGTGTCTAATATTAGCTAGACAAAAGTAGTTGTCTTAAAAATAGATTCCCAATTAAGCTGTAAATTCTTCTCCCATTATTGTTTTCTCCTTCTAATCTTAGAGTTCATGTGCTGGTATATTTTTTTTTTCTGTAACATGTTTCATAGTTGTTATCATAACAATGGATTCTCCCTGGTTTTTCATGCTTATTTAAGTCATTAACACTTCAGAGGTAAGCCTGTGATCTTTCCTCTTACTTACCTTCAGCACCTCCCATTCTATTACGGCACACATTTTACACCTCACAGGTATCTATAGCAATATAAACAACAAATAAATGGTTAGGTACATTATTAATATATCTTTAGAATAACTTAGCATACCCAATTGCTTTCTAATTTAACTATTTCATTTATTCATAAACATAAACATATTTGCTATATGTCTATTAATGCCAGGTGCTAAGAAGCCAACTATTCACATGACCCAATACCAATACCAAGTGTCTAGAATCTAAACACAGGGAGATAAGTTTATAAAATATATTATAGTGGCACGAAAATACATGCCACTATATAAAGTGGGATTTAAGAAATACAATGTCATTTATATCTATCTGTGAAGACGAGGAAAGACCTTACAGCTGAGTCTTGAAAGTGTGAAAGCATGACATATTGAAACACATGACAGGTGTATGAGAAACGTGAACAAAGGAAACAGAAATGTATAATGGATGTTTTGGGGAAATATGAGTTTCAAGAGTTCTATTTTGGCACCACAGGGCATGGAAGGATGACATCAGAGACACGTGCATAGAAAAGTTCAACTCTGGTGTGCTAGACATTAAGATAGAAGTCATATGATTAATATTTCAGTTAATTATAGGGAATCTGACATAAAACAATATCATATTAATGGGAAAGATATGGCAAAAAAAAAGAAGTCCAGAATATGGGATACTCACCAAGAAGCACAAACTTTGTGAAGTCAAACAGGAGGTAAGGTCATCTAATAGGACAGGAAAAAAATTGGAAACAAAAAGAATGAAAAATCATCTTTCCATTGTTTATATAGGTGGGGTTGGGATTCTGGGACTTTTTAAAGAATGAGGCTTGTATGTGAGGGCAGTCTGTCACATCTGTCACTCCATTGATCTCTAGGATTGCTTCAGCTGATCTGGCTGGCTAGGCTGGTGTCCCCTTTTACTCTCTGCTCATGTGTATTCCCGGTGAAGTTGTATGTTGGGCCAAAGAGGACAACGTCCCCTTGTAGAGAAGAATCAATCTTTGGTCAAGGGTGTATTAGTAACTGCACTTCTGTTAGAACCTCCATACAAACTTTTACTGTCCATTTGTAGGAGAATGCAGTCAAGCTTCCTTAAAAGGCCAACAAAACAAAACAAAACAACAATAAACAAACAAAAACAGAAAAACATACATATTTGCGATTGCTCTGAGGAAAGACAGAACAAAGATATTATTTGGTCTGAGATAATTTTTAGACATTTGAATTCACTTTTTCTTTTCTGTGAAAATAATGAATCCCAAGGAGATTGCTAGAAATTTTCAAGTTTCCACAGGTAATTAATAAAGGGGAAAAACAAATTCCAACATTTCTAAAATTGTGTATGGTTTTATTCCTTAGAAACAAGCAAACAAAAAGAAGTAGCATCATATGTTATATGTAATCTCATTTTAAGACAATTTTAGAGAAATTTTAGGTTTGTAGCAAGAAAGAAAGAAAGAAAGAAAGAAAGAAAGAAAGAAAGAAAGAAAGAAAGAAACAGGAAGGAAGGAAGGAAGGAAGGAAGGAAGGAAGGAAGGAAGGAAGGAGAGATTTCCCATATACCCCCTGTATTAGCCTCCTCTATTTTCAGCATCACTTACTTCAATGGTACATTTTGTTATATTGACACATCTTTATCACCCAAATCCATAGTTTACCTTCGAATTCACTCTTCCTGTCCATTCTGTGGATTTGGACAAATATATAATATTTGTGTCCATTATTATAATATTATACAGAGTAATTTCACTGACCTAAGAATTCTCTGTACTCTGCCTATATATCTCCCTCCTCACTGCAAATCCCTACTGATAATCATTTTTAGTTAATTTGTTACATGGTGTGATATAAGAGTCAAAATTTATTCCTTGCATATGGATATCCAGTTGTCCCAATGTCATTTGTTGAAAACATAACTCTATTCCCCATTGAGTTATCTTGGCACCTTTTTTGAAAACTCATTGCCTATGAATGTAAGTGTTTATTTCTGGATTTTCAATTTTACTTCATTGGTCTATGTGTTTATCCTCAATCTAGTATCACATTATATTAAATTTGTAGAGCAGTTTGGGGGATTAGTTTGCCATTAAACAATATGAAGTTTTCCAGTCATAAATGTGGTAAGTCTCCCCATTTCGTTACATGTTCTTTAATTTCTTTCAATGATGTTTTGTAGTTTTAAGCTTACAAGGAAATGCTTAATTTGATTTACTTATTCCTGAGTATGTAATTATTTTGATGGCATAAATAAAATTATCAGTTTTAATTTCAATTATTTATGGGTAATGTGTAGAAATACAACTAGTTTTAGTATACTGATATATTCTGGGAAATTGCTGAACTCATTTGTTAGCTCTGTTTTTTGTGGATCGCTTAGTATTTTCCAATTTTCAGAATGAATAATTTCAATTGAGCTATCGTCAACTCCACTGATATTTTTTTTTCCCTGCCTGCTCAAATTTTCAGTTGACCTCCTTTAGTGAATTTTTCATTGTAGTTATTGGAATTTTCAACTCCAGAATTTCTGTTTTTTAATTTCTATATTTTTCTTGATATTTGTTTGTTGAAACACTGTTCCCATACTTTTTTTTTAATTCAGTAGACATTGTTTTTAAATTTTTAAGTTAAGTATAATTAACATACAATGTTATGTTAGTTCCAGGTGTACAATATAAAGATTCAACAATCCTACACATTACTCAGGGCTCATCCTGATAAATGTACTCTTAATCCCCTTTTCCTTTTCACCCATTCCCCACCCACCTCCCCTCTAGAAACCAACATTTTGTTCCCTATATATAAGAGGGTTTTTTTTTTTTTTTTTTGGTTTGTCTGTTTTTTTTTTCCTTTGTTCAGTAAGCATTGCTTTTGTTAGTTCTTTGAACATATTTAAAATAACTGATTTAAAGCCTTTGTTTATTAAGTTCCACATCTGCATCTCCTCAGGGACAGTTTCTATGGAATAAGTTCTTGTGTATATGGGCCATATTTTCTTGTTGGTTTTACATGTGTCATAATTTTTTGGTTGAAAATAAACATTTTAAATAATATAAACATTAGCATCATCTCCCCAAGGATTTTTGCTATTGCTGTTTATTATAGGTTTGCTTTGTTGCTTCTTTGTTTGGTCTAGTGACTTTTCCATAATGATGCTGTCAAGTCTGTATTCCTTCTCATGTGTGTTAACTGAGGTCTCTGTTTAATTAATTTAGTGGTTAGCTAATGATTGGACAGAGGGGTTTTTTAACTGAAACCAATAATTTCCCCAAACTTTGTGGACAAATTCTGTGTGAATGTAGGTTGATGTGACGTGGACTGGGAGTGAATGGTCAAGAAAGAATTCTTGAGATATTTTCAGGTGAAAAAGATGTATTAAAGCACAAGCACAAGAACCGCCCTGTGATTATGAGGAGTGATTGATTATATACTTATATGTTGGTGGGTAGAGATAAAGGAAGTCTCTAAAAGCACTTTCATATGTTAAAGAATACTTATAGGATCCTTAACTATTGTCAAGGTAAGGTTGCTTTTTTGTCTCCAGCAAAGCATTAACCTTAAGGCAGTTGTGAATTCCTTGAGAAAATCATACTCTGCCTGCCTCGGGTATTTACCAATGGGCTTCAACTTGTAAGGAAATTTAATTTTGTCTATACTTCTTTTGCCTTTGTTCTCCTCATCATAGGTCATGTCTTCAATGCTCAGCCTGACTTTGACAACCCTGGCTTAGATCTGACTTCTTACTCAGGTGTACCCTAAAGTTTACCTGTAAAGTAAAGATTAGGGCCTTCTCAGATCTTCCCTAATTTGTGTATAGCTCTGTGTAGGCAAAAAGCTTTCTGTATCCTAGATCCGAGGAATTATAGAACTTCATGAAACCCCTGTGAACACTTCATTACCCTGATTTTCCTTTAAAGGGTTTTGGTTAGTCAATTGTTTGTTCCAACTCTTATTCACAGTCTTAAACTGTGAAGTTTAACAATTGTCTCTAATTGTTTTCAAAAATAGAGTGAGGAAATAGCTTTCACATAGAGTGAGCTCTAAGTCAGTTCAATACAAAGAGCCTTGTAACTAGTGTCTTGCAGGAAAACCACCAGATCAGTAAAATAAAGACAGTTCTCTTGGAAAGAGCTTTGAGGGAGCTTCAGCCTTATACATCTCCTTCCAATGTCCTTAAGGCCACTGGTTTTCACCATGAACGTAGATTGTTATTTTTCAAGGCTCACTTGCAGCTGTAGGATGGAGAATGGGACCAAGACAAGTTACAATACAATAAAGTTCACAGTTATTGCCAAGATTCAGTTATTTTTCTTGAATAAACACTCCTGGATTGTTGCAAGCCTTTGGTTAATTTCCAGAGCTCTGAAAAAGTTGATTATGACAATTCCTGCTAGTTTTCTTGCTTTTATGGAGAGAATTTGGTGGGATCCTTACTTCACCATTTTTGCTGACATCTATAAAGTGGAAATAGAATGTACTAAATTCAGTTGTGACAATTTCCATTTTTTCATTTAGTGCACTGTTTTGAAAAATAATATATGTTTCCCTAATTAGTACAACTTCAAAAATGACAGTATTCTATCATTTGCTTCTATAAAATGTAGTGTTATTAGGTAAATTATTACATAGTTTATTATTCTGGATATACAATCATGGTTAAGCTTTCCAGAATACATACAAAATATACATATGCAGTTTGTTTTTTTCTGGGGCACTTTGCATGCCAGTTCAAATCATTAGTTAATCTATTCCTTTATTCATACATTCATGTATTCATCTATCCACTTATGTATCTGTTTACTTGACAAATATTTATTCACTACCTGCTTTTGTGTTAGCTTTACTAGAAGTTTAGAATAGAATGATGAAACATATGTTGTATATGTATTGCTCAAATATATATTACCCAAAATATATATAAATAAATATGCTTATATAAATATAACTATATATATATATATATATATATATATATATATATGAGTAAAATTACAAGGATCCAGAGAAGTAGTCCTACAAATGAACACCGTGTATCAAATGCTATTATGGAAGAGTGTATAGGATACATGTGAATTGCATGGTATATGAAACATTATCTTAAATAATCTTGAATAATAACTATAATTTGTACAATAATATAAAAAATCAAACTAACATATTTACATATGACTCATTTATGTTATAACCTATTAATTTAAGAATAGGTTTTATTCAGTTTTTGTTGATGTTCTTGTTGTTGTTTTTACATTGAGATACAATGGGCATATAACATATTAGTTTTAGGTGTAAAACAATGATTCAATATATGTACATATTGTGAAATAATCTTAGATGCTGATAAATAATATTACCAAATTCCCATGTAAAAATGGCTCACTTTTAAGGATGCCCTACTGAAAAGTATACTTAGTAATCATTTCTTTAAAAAGCTGTATATTTACACAAACATAATTATTCACAAATCAGGTGGCTGGCAGTCCCCAAAGGAAAAACATAAGAACCTTTGTATCTCCTTTTCCCTAGAATACTCTTTAGGTATCAACGTGGTCACCCTTCTTTTTCTCCTCCATATTTTGCTCCACTTTTTTATCTGTGAGATTTCATGATCACGCAATGGAAAACTAGTACTTCTCTTACCTGCTTTATTTTTCTTCATAATGCTTATCTTTTCCTAAAATAGTTCATAGTTTTCTAGTTCATTATCAATTTTGCTTACTGCTGCATCTTTCTCATCTAGAACAAGTGTAGTATATACGCAATACATCTATGTCGAATTTTATGCTGCTGTGCAGATGAAGCCTCATTTTTTCTATTTACCTGTGATACACCTATTATACTGTCCTGTAGAGCACATCTTCTATTTCCTCTTGTGATAAATATTGCTATCTTTTTCCTGGGTGTGATGAGTAGAAAAGTAAAATACTTTTTCCCAAGCTCTGTGTTATCAAAATGTTTAAACTATAAGTCATATCTCCTTTCTTAAATGAGACATTATTCTTAGTCTTTCTATTGAATGCTAGATGTAAGTTATAGCAGAGATGACTTCAGTCTTCTTTAAAAGCTTATTTCAAAATTCTTGGATACTAATATTATATTTTGAGTGGATATGTTGGTTATTTGACCAGCTAGCTAATATAACACATAAGTATAATATATAACTATTTCCCAGATTGTCATATGGTTGCACTAATGTTCAGTAGCATATGGATCCATGGTAATCTCAAATGGAAGCTCCTGGCTATAAAATCCTGAGGGGACAGTTGATCCTATAACAAAGTTTTGACACTCTAGGTTCCCATATTATCTTTGCTACCACTATCATATTTTAAAGAATTATTTTTATAGCTTTTTTGTGGTGACAATTTAATGAGTGCCAGCTTTTGTTTCAAACTGTGCAACTAGACACATGGCCTTAGGCAACATTTTAATGATTTCAGATTTAAAATGAAGTTTCTGCTCATGATATTCATTACACCTTTTTAAAGTAACCAACACGTTCCTAATGTCATTATTTAATCACCTACCTCAGATAATTCTGCTTACCTCTAATTACTTCAAAGCTTGACCGAGATTGAGGTCTACATTTTAATATACGGGCTGGCAAACAGATAAAAGATCTTGAATGATATTTACCTTGACTAAAAAATACTATTATGGATGTAAAAAGGAATCGTTTGGCCAGAATGTCTTTCATTGTATCTGCTGCCTTGTTGGTATGACGCTAAACTCACTGGAGTCAGACACCCCACCGGCAAATCTGCCTTTCGTTGTTGCACCAAAAAACCACCTCTAGCTTTTTAGAAAATTAGGTTTGTCTACTTTTTTGAGTTGTGTGGCTGAATATACAATACATGAGAATGAAAGATGATAACTTAAGCCCTGAAAGTCTTTTTTAGTTATTGAGGACCATGCTGTGTTTGTCTCCTGAGAATGCGTACTGGATATGCTATTGTTTAGTTATTTATAAATGGCTAGTGAGATATTACATGAACTATTTTGACTTTTCTTGTTAACATGCACAAGAATGTTTTATTATTTCCTTGTGTGGATTTTGAGAGCATTATGACTACAAAGGGGAACTCAAAGACATATTTAAAAAAAATAAATTGAAGATAGAAAACATACCACGTGAGACAAGATGTGTGATGCACTGTACAAATAGAGGAAAATTGGAGGCATTTATTTTGAAGTTGTCTTCAACTCCACTATACGAATGTGTAATTTTAAAGAAAGAAGTGATGCCAAAAATCATATAGCTTATTTTATATATGTGGGCAATACATCACAAAGTCTGTTAAATGACTTCATACAAGTTAGTTAGGGAGATATCTGCTAAAATAAGCAGGGCATGACTCCCATTTCTGTGAACTTCTGCAGGTATGTTAACTTCTTTGCATTTTTCAGTGGAAATAGCTATAATGATTGCACTGTCTTACTCAGTATTTTTAGATTTTTATATACAATTATAAAGTGTTATGGGCATAGACATGTATATACATGCATATATGGATGAATGTATAGATACCATTCGTGAATATATGTGTATGTTTATGACCACACATGACACCATGGAGAGAACTCTCTGGAAATAGAATGTCCTAATAAATCTAAATTATTATTAAATATAGCTTAGCCAGTATCGTTGGAAAATTTGACTTTATGTATATTGATCTCAGGGCTTATGGAATAACGTATTTTTACTGTATTTTTTAATTTTTTTTAACGTTTATTTATTTTTGAGACAGAGAGAGAGCATGAACGGGGGAAGGGCAGAGAGAGAGGGAGACACAGAATCGGAAGCAGGCTCCAGGCTCTGAGCCATCAGCTCAGAGCCTGACGCGGGGCTCGAACTCACGGACCGCGAGATTGTGACCTGAGCTGAAGTCGGAGGCTTAACCTACTGCGCCACCCAGGCGCCCCTACTGTTTTTTTTTTTTTAATGGCAAAATTTAACTGTGTATTTTTTGTTACTTGATTCTCTTCTACGCTAATTTTAAATACTCTAAATTTACTGGTTAAAGCCACTATTACACATAATACAAATATTACACCAAAACACTAAAATATATGTGTGAATATAAAAGGTTAGTTGCTTAATCACTTTATTATTTTTATTTTTATTTCAGTATAGTTAACATACAGTGCTATGTTAGTTTCAGGTGTACAATATAGTGATTCAACAACCCTATATACATTATTCAGTAGTGTCAAATTAAGTGTACTTGTAATCCCTTTCACCTGTTTTACTCATCCCATCACCCACCTTCCCTCTGGTAATCATCAGTTTGTTCTCTCAAGAGTTTGGTTTTTGATTATTGTTTTTATAGTATCTGATTTAACATTATCCACAAAATGCTTGCATGTCTATCATTTCCCACTTACCATATTCAATGGACTTATAATAAATCCAATGGATAGAATTTCTTTAATAAAAATGTATTGTAACTAATCTAATATATGAATGATATGAATCACAGTTCATAAATTTAAGAGCACCAGAAAAGTCTAGTTTCTTTAGTTTGTATGTCAGAGATGTTCCTAGACTCATACTCTGGTAGAACAGTAAAAACCTAAGTAACAGACATTATCGAGTCTAGGTTCAATACCTCGGATATGCATTGCAGGAGAATCCTCCGGTCACTAGATTTTTGTCCATGCCAGTTATTATTGAGATGCCCATGGTTTATTTAACAATGGGTCTTCTGGTCCAGTAGCTCTGTTGCTTTTATGCAATTACTGAGAAGAACTATCTGTGATAGAGTTTTTGGGTCTTGAGTCCAGCCTTTACTGATGTATCACAGACAACTTTTATGAGATTTTGGCACACTTCAAACTGGACACTCCTAAGGAAAAATAAGAAAGCATGTTCAGTGTCTTAACTTGGGCTGTCATGGAAAAATTGCATAAACTGGGTAGCGTGAAAACCAGAAATTTATTGTCTCACATTTCTGGAGGCCAGAAGTCTACATTCAGAGTGATAGCATGGTCTGGTTCCGGTGAGGAAGCATGGCTGCCTTCTTGCTGTGTCTTCACGTGGCAGAGAGAGAAAAAGTAAGAAACACTATAGAACACGTTTCTGAAAGAGATAGAGAAAAAGTAAGCTCTCTGGGGTCTCTTCTTATAAGGACGTTAATCCCATCCTGAGGGCCCCACCCTCGTTACCTAATTGAAACTTTATCTACCAATACCCTATTTCCAAATTGCAAGGGGAAGTTAGGACTTCAACATATGAATTTTGAGAGGACACATTCAGTCGACAGCACTCAACACCAAAACATCTGGCAGACAGATATAGATTTTCTTCAGACAGATTTAAAAGTACACTCTTATGAAAAAATAATAAAATAATAAAATAAAAGCTGGAACATTAAAAGAACCTAGTATCGAGGTGCCTGGGTGGCTCAGCTGGTTAAGAATCCGACTTCAGCTCAGGTCATGATCTTACAGTTTGTGAGTTCAAGACCCACGTTGGGCTCTGTGCTGACAGCTCAGAGCCTGGAGCCTGCTTCAGATTCTGTGTCTCCCTCTCTCTCTGCCCCTCCCCCACTCACACTCTGTCTCTCTCTGTCTCTCTCTCAAAAATTAAAAAAAAAATTAAATTAAAAAAATAAAATAAAATTCCCTAGTATCATCCTAAAAAGAATGAGAATGGGACAGTGTGAAATATCTTGCCACAAAATGTAAAGGGGACTTTCGTTTTCATTTGGAATTATATTGGACAATGTGTAACTTAGTCTTAGGAAAAAATAGGTACTATATCATTAAATGCTTTATTTCCACCATCAAAATTACTTTTTTTACATCTTTAAGAAGAACATTCCAGTTTCCAAATATTTAATTGTTTTGCTCTCTGTCACTTTCTTTTGAAATCAGAACTTTTCCATTCTTTCCATTTTCTTAATTGTTCCAAGTACCACAATTTGAAGTGAGTCAGTTAAAAGGAATCAAGACACTTGAAGAAAACTAACCCAGTTTCACTTGCAACCAAGTATCTTATTTGTTGAAAAGAGAAAAAAAAAAAACTTGTGAAGCCAGTTTAATAAAATGGATCTGAATAATTTCAACAGGTCTGGATTGCTCCCATTTCTGACTTGTCTGTCTTCTTAAGTGGAAATACTTGAAAATATGGGAGAAACTTCAAACACCTTTTAAACTCCTTCTTTAATTAGATATAAAATGGAGGAATTGGTGTATATAGTAAAGATCCTTTTCGTGTAAAAATAATTTAAAAAACGATCTCCCATGGTTTATGTGAATCTGAGGATAGAATCAAGAAGACAGATTCTGAAACCATGGACACAACTGTCTTTTGTTATGAAGAAGAAGAAAAAAAGTTCCTTTTGAAAAATAAGAATTTAGTTCATTGATTTCTAACTTGTCTGCCACCTCCTGAATTTCAAGGGTAGCTATGAGAATAATGAAAACAGTAAGGTATGACCTTACAATTGATGAATCAATTGACACCAGACTGGAACTATACACCTGATGAATAGCAAGATGTTTTAATGTTTGCTAGAGAGAAATAGGAGTTCAGGTGGGGTTTCACATTCATGCCCTGAGAACTCTCAGAAAGGTAAAATAGTATGATGTGCTCTAATAAAATAACTGTTTTGTTAATTAGAATCTTATTTAGCGTTTTCTAGTACGAGTTATAATTCTAAAGAATATAGTTTAAAAGATACAGGATATAGAAGTACTGACAAAAGGTATAAACGTTACTAATTTCGAAGCAATACTGAGTCCAAATCTTCAGTGCTTGCTATATCATACAGAACTTGATTTCCACCTTATCACATTAGTATGTTATATCATGGATTTACAATTTGTGAATTATACTACATAACTACCCGTAATTATTTTCTTCCTGGATTAGACTTCAAAGGAATGGGAAAAAGTTTTGTTTTGCCATTTCTCCTTCTTCCAGGTAATTTGAGGATTCCAAAAAGAGCCCACCAAGAAATTTCTTCTTGCAAACAGTACTTCCTTCTACAAGTGAGTAGCACAGTATTTTCATTCATTTTGACCATCTCAACTGATGGTGAAAATAATGCATATTTATACTAAGTTATGCTCACTTAGAAGTCTAGAGTAACTGAATGTCCTTTTAGAATGAAGCTCCCAAGTTAGTTGCCACTTGGAAGGGGATATTTCAAACACTATGGAACACGTTTCTGAAAGTGCCATGTCCAGCAGTTTAACTCTGCATTGGCAATCGTCTCAAGAAAGAAGGAAGTTCTAGGAACTCCCTCAAGCCTGTTTAACAGCCATCTTCTCTCATGGCTTGTCCCAGTTGATGCCCCCACTAAACTCCATTCCTTCGTTCCATTCTGATCCTCTTTTCACATTTCCACAGCGATCTATTTACCTTTCACATTTTCTCCTGCTTGCCAATCCTTTTAGGAATAGACTAGGAAATCTTCCTTATCCCATCAACACATTTACTCTTCTCGTATCCGTTATTGATTCCTTCTCCTCAATTTCTAAAAGGAAGGGAAGTTTCTTCTCGTGTCAACTGTCAACTTGTCCACAAATGTTTCTCCCACTTAACAGTCTCAAGGGTTTCTTTTTTTCAGGTATTTTCTCATTTGTACTGTAAGTTTCCCATTTCTGCAGGATTCTATCAGTAGCCTCAAAACAGAACTCCTTTATTTTCAAAAGGAAACACAATAAAGTGAAACTCTTTTGATCCCACATTCTTCTACGACAGCTGCTCCATTTCATTCATTCATTTAATTTCATCCCCTTAAATTTCTTTTATATATGTGTTTTCTATTTCTTGTATCACCCTTGTATACTGTAGGCATCACAAAGTCATGGTGATGGTTCCATCACTCCCTCCAGACTGTCCTTCCGTGGAATCCAGTCACCAATATATGGCTGTATGTACTGCCTTAAATTCACATATTTCAGCAGCTCTTAACTGAATTAATTATTCCCTCAAGAAATTACTTTTCTCTTGCATGGCTTGCTCCCACTCTTCTGTGGTTTTCCAGCCACATTCCACATTTCTGTAGTCTTCCACTCTTCAACCTCCAAAAATGGTGTTATTCAGTCTTTACACCACCCTTCTACTCTCCTCTCCTTCTCTCTTTAGGGGATTTGGGGAATCATTTTCAATTAATGATCTTTATTTGAAAAGATTATATCTATTTTGAAAAAAATACATATATATGTATATATGTGTATATATATGTGTGTATATATATATATATTCATTTACCTACTTCACAATTTACTTATGTAGATCACAGGACCTCAAGTTTAAGTTTAATGCATACAAACTTTTTAGTACCTCTACTCTTGATTCCATTTTTTCACCTTTAGTGTCATTAGCATCCAACCATTGCTAACGTTTGCCAAGCATCCAATCCAGAAAAAGATAACTTCCTTAAATAGTCTCTACTATCTCACATTTTAACACCCAATTATTTAACCCCCCACTGTTAGTCATGTTAAATGCATATGTCAATTTAATTCTGCATTGCTCCTTTCCTTTGCTAGAGATTCTACTCTAATAGGGGAGTATAGTGTCCACATCTGTTTATTTCACCTCTGTCTCCCCCACCAAACACAGTAGTTGGGGTATCTTTGGGTCAGGCCCTAATTTAATTTCATTGCATTAAAGAGAATTTTTTAAATCACCAAGAAGTAGAATTTTTCAAAGGATTTTAGAAGCTTTGTGTGGAATTCCATTTTACCTTTTGTCTGCCAAAATTTTACTTTTAAGACATATTTCTAACTATCACGGTTTGGTGCCTGATTTTGAATTCCAATTGTACTACTCTCTGGAAATGTGTTCTTTGGCAAGCTACACAGTATCTTTGTGCCTCAGAGAGACAATATTTCATAAGAAAATCACCTCCAAGTATTGGTATTAGGATCACTTATGGGAAAGACTCAGAAAAATCCCTGGTGCCTACTAATTATTCAGTAAATGTAATATTAGTTTTTATCCTTTTCTTCCTCCTTCCCTTATCATTTTTATTTTTGATACTAACATATTACTGACACATTACTATTATACTATGTAATATAGTTAAGAGTGGACATATCTTATTATTGTATTATGATGTATTAATTATCTATTATTGCTGTAACAATTTACCACAAGCTTAGTGACAAACATAAATTTCATATTTCAAATTTCTGTAGATCAGAAGTCCAACACAAGACACACTGAGCTAAAATAAAGATGTTCATAGGGCTACATTCCTTACTGGAGGCTCCATGGGAAAATCTGTTCTCTCTCCCTTTTCCAGCTTGTGGAGGTTGCTCACATTCTGGCTGGCTGGTGGCCCCCTTTTCCTTCTTTAAAAGGAATGCAGGTATGTTGCGTGTTTCTTTCTTTCTTCGGTAGTCATTTTCCCTCTGACTGCATCCAGGAAAGGTTCTATGCCTTTTAGGACTCATTTGATTGGATTGGATCCATGTAGATAATCCAAGATGATCTTTCCATTTCAAGTTCCTTAACATGTATTATATTTGCAAAGTCCCTTTTGTTCTGTGAATGGAGGCACTGATATCTTTGGGAAGTCGTTACACTGACTACAATATCTATTTACTGTTATACTCACTGCCATATTGGGTCTTAAGTGTCATAGAGAGTTGTATGATGGGTAAATAAAGTTACTAATAGAGTTTCCTTATATTTTTGCCACAAATCTTTTTAGTCTTACAATTTATAATTAAAGATGTTCTTGAAATTTATTTGTACTCTTTGTACTAGATTCATATTTTAAACCTAGTGTGATTTTGAATGTCATGTATTTTTTTTCAATGTATACAGTCTCTTGAGAGACGTGGTTTGTTTCAATAGACCATGCATTATTGAGAATAGGTAAAAATAATTACTTTTAAATATTAAATTGTCAATAATATACATTAATATTCACAGATATTTGTAGACTCTGAATGATATTTCAAATTTAACCTCTGTGATAAGTATTCTCCAGCAGGAAGTCACCTGGAAGCCATTATATTAAAAACTAGGAAAGTCATAGCTCTTCAAAATGTTTTCACACTATTGGGGTAAGTTTTCTTCAGAGATGTTAGGTTGGTATAGTGTTATGTTCTTTGGGAAGTCATATAAGTGCTATTTTGAGTTCATTAACACCACTCCCTTATTTGCTGTTAGGATTACTTACTTGTAATTGCTACTGAGAAAGAGATTGCTTTTAAAGGAGGAGTGCACCTATACTAATGAAGACAAGAAAAAAGGATGGGAAAAAATTAATAAACTAAAAGACAAAGCTATCTATGTATGTATACATAATAGGGGATTGTGAAAGGATAAGAATAAATTTTGGTGGACTTTGTAGCCAATAACAAAATTGATAATGATAGCTTCTTGCATGTTTTCCTCTAGACTTCTTAAAGTTTTTAAGTATTCACGTAAAAAATAAGTAACATCTAGACACTGAAAGAGACCTTTCTTTCTGAGTCTTAGATATGTATTACTTTTTATGGAAGCACTTATTATTCTTTAATTTTATTAAAATTTAAATATTTCTGACATGTTGAACCTCGGTTGACATTTTCTGCTCTTTTTAAAAAGAAATGCAAAATTAATATGTGAATGAAATTTCGCTGTAAAAGATTCATTCGATACATAATTGTATAGAGTAAAAATTTAACACTTTTTATGACCCTGGTCTGTCACATTCCTAACTTCTCTATAGAAATAGAAATGGCTAACATTTTTACAGATTTATATACACACATGCACACATATTGCACAGATATTTCATTTTAATGGAGATTGAATCATACTATGCTTTTATATTTATTTTAGTTTTTCTTCTCTGTGTAGCCATGTTGTGGATTTTTCCTATCAGCTCATGTAGGTTTTACTCTTTCTTTTAATAACTGGCATGATATTCATAATATACATAAAACATCAGTTATTTTCTCACTTCTCTTTTGAGGAATGTTTACATCGTTTCCAGTTGATTCCTACTTCACTTCATGTTTTGATAAGCATAATATCATACATATGTTAATAAATAGATGTGGTTATTCTCTGAGGATAGATTTCCAGGTGGGAGTATCTGTCAAATATGATTTTGAGTGCTACATACTTGTAGACCACAGTGGTATTCAGTTTCCATACTGAATAACATTCTGCCATAGTTGTTTAAGAATTATTATTCCTTTTTAGTATCGTCTATGACCTTAATACTAATTTTCTCTCTATTTAAAAATTATTAAATCTTTGTATTATAAGAAATGAGTATATTATACAAATCAATATTATGATGGCATACTTTCATTTAAACTTTAAGCACTTACCAGTTACCTTCCCTTACTATCTTCATTTATTTATTGAACAATTAGTTATTGAATGTTTACTATATACCATTTTAGGAGATAAAGATGTGGGAAAAAAAAAAGGTAAAAAGTCCTGTTCTTATAGAGGTTACATTCTAGATGGAAAGACATAGTAAATTAAAAAAAAAAAAACAAAGAAAATGAAGAAGTAAAATCACCTGTAATATGTCATATGGTGATAAGAGCTACAAAGGAAAACAAAACAGGAAAAGAATATATGGAGTCTGGGTATGTGAGAAGAGGATATGTTGCAATTTTAATTTAGAAATAAGGAAAGATCTAATTTAGTACATGACATTTAAGCAGAAAACTGAAGAAGTCATGCACAGTTGTGTGAAAAAGCTTTGCAGGCTAGAGACCTGAGGCCTGAGGGTGCCTGATAATAAAGATCATCAGTATTGCTGGTAGGATAGGAAAGTGTGTCTAAATGTATTGATTCATAAAGGAAGGTGGATGGGGAAAGCTGAAGGGATTTAAAGCTGACTTCTAGGTGTTTTAGAATGAGCAAACGAAAGAAGTGGGAGAGGAGAAGTTGTGCAGTGGAGGAAGCAAGAAGCAGGGATTGGTGGTCACTATGTATTTTTTTAACCTTACTTCCAGGTTGTCTGTTGGAAGTGGAAATGTTAAGGAGGCTCTAGGGTATTCATGTTATGAGTTCTGAGAAGCCTTGCCAGGAGGTATGCATTTGTGAAATAGATGGTGTTTAAATCAGTGGAACTGGATGAGTATGTGTGGCTAAAGAAGCGTGTTAAGGATTGGACTCTGGAGCTTTCCAGCATTTACTAGTTGGGGAGCTGAAAATGAATAAGCAAGGAAATCTGAGGACAAGCCAATGAAGAAGAAAGAAAAAACAGGAGACTGCTTGAAGCCAAGTGACAAAAGCCTTTGTAGGAGAAATAGTGTACAACTTAGTGCATATGAGAGATCAAGTAGGATGAGAGAGAATTGAAGACTCAATTGAAGACAAGCACACCACTGCCGACTTTGATAAGAATGGTTTAAATTGAGTTGAGGTGTGAAATTCTAATTTAGAGAAGAGAATAGCAGCATGCTTCTGTGTTGATAGGAATCACCCACTAGAAATGAAAAAATATAATAACCCAAGAGGAAGGAGAGAATTATAAAGAAATGTAGGGATCTAATACTTTGCTACTCAAAGCATGGTCATTGGACAAGAAGCTTTGGCACCACTTAAGAGTCGGGTAGAGATGTAGACTCTCTGGATTGAATCATAGTCTTTATTCTAAAACCCCAGGGTCGTTCATAGGCATTGTAAGAGCTGTTAAAGTGAGTTTTCTGAAAAGGGTGCTGGAGATCTTGGACATATCACATACTGGTAAATCAGAGAGTGGCTGGCTCAGTTGGTTGAACATCCAACTTCAGCTCAGGTATGATCTTGCAGCTTGTGAGTTCGAGCCCCACATTGGGCTCCTTGCTGACAGCTCAGAGCCTGGAGCCTGCTTTGGATTCTGTGTCTCCCTCTCTCTGTGTCTCCCTCCCCCACTCTCATGTGTGTGCTCTCTCAATCTCTCTCTCTCTCAAAACATAAATAAACATTAAGAAAATTAAATCAGACTGTTGAATTATTTGATAGTATTTAAATCATGGCATTTAAATAAATTATTCTAACAGTCCAAAAATTTATGTTGTCAGTAACTTAAAAAAGAGGGAATGGAGAAAAATGGCAACTATTATGAAGTTTTTGGTGGTGTTTTGTCTTATAGAAATAGCACAAGAAAACAAGAATAGTTTTCTATTCTTGGAGCATTCTTTTGTTCCATTGCATTTACTCAGAAATGACTTCCCAGACCCTCCTAAATCTTCTAGACCAGATTTCTTTCAGTAATCATAGAATTCAGTGGCACACAACATTTTACCTTATGCATTAATCAAAAGTAACGTAGCAAGGGTTGGGCTTGTAGGATTATGAGGATACTCTGGCAACCCATTGTACGAGAAGTATGACATTTCTTCAAACTTCAATTATATCATTTTATTTATTATATTGCAGAGAAATCTTTTATTTGTTAAAAAATTACACAGACATGGACTTACTTACTAAACCACTTCCATATAATGAAACAAAGTTAAGAGTATGAAAAATATGTATCCCTTTTGTATACCTCTTACTCTTTTTTCAGTAATTTTTTTCTCTTTTGTCATTTTCTCAAATTTGATAAGTTTTTACAAGGCACATAAGGAGTATATATTGAAATGGTTAAATTAATAAGCTTTCTGAGTAGCAAAAATAAATAAGTAAATTCCTCCATTATATGCATTTGTTCTACTGTGTCTCAAATTTAAAATAATGTTCAATTTATATTAATGGAAGCATTAAAAAAAACTTTGAAAGTACCTCTTTGAACATTAATTACATATAGTCATAATTATAGAGAAAGTTTACCAATATAATTTGGTGGATGGAATATCATAATTTAAAAAAAAACTATGCTTATCAAAATGAGTAACAACACCTATTAGAATAGCTAAAGAAAAAATTGCACTACCAAATGCTGATGAGAATTTAAAACAAACATAAATTTTATATATTGCTAACAGAAATGCAAAATGATGTAGCCAATCATAAAATTAAATATTCACTTATCACTCAACAATTCCAATCTAAGGTATATATCCAAGAGAAATAAAAACATATATTCTCACAAAGACCCTTATGTAAATAATTATAACAGCTATATTTATAATCATCAAGAATATAATCATCAAATATCTATCAACAAGTCAATGTACAAAGAAATTATGATACATTAATATAATAGAATAAGAAATAATAATTATTACATGAGGCAACATGGAGGTATCTCAAAAGCTAAGTGAAAGAAGTCAATTAAAAAAGGGATAGCTAGAATTATATAGATATAGATATAGATATAGATACAGATATATATTTTTTCATTCTTAGGTAATCTCTACACCCAGTGTGGGACTCAAACTTACAACCCTGAGATCAAGAGTCATGTGCTCTACCAACTGAACCAACCAGGTGCCCCTGAATGACTTTATTTATATACTCTGACTGATCCCATATATAAAGGCAGAACTAAAAGCATAAGAATCACCTGGTGACTGAGAGGTGTGCCAGAGGGGCAACTGCCAAGAGGTAGGTGAGAGTGGAGAACAAGCAGTTGTGTTTGTAGGCAGACACGTTGTTAGAAAGGGGGAACCTATGGATTGAGGCTCTAGAAATGGATTGCCTTCAAACTGTCCAAGCCTGCACACTCTTGGAAAGTCTTTGCGGACCAGGGTGCCTGTCAACACAGTTGAAGACTGTTAAACCTTAAGACAACAAAGAGCTCTGTAAATGTCTACAATGACTCTAGAGGCCGATAGTGTCCCCCTGGTAAACTGACACTTAAACTGATGTGCTGTTGCTCTCACTCCCCAACTTATCTGTCCCATTTTCACGTCAGTCACAATAGATCCTTGGTATTTTTCCAAGTCCTAAGCCTGCTCCTCCCTCTGCCCAGAGATGATTAACCCAGATATGGACAAGACTTCACCTAGTCCAGTTCCTGCTCAAATATCCTCATACCTGTCCTTATAAAAACGATTACCCTACCCACTTCATTCATTCATTGTTCATTCATTCAACAAATTCTTATTTGTGGTAAACACTTCTAGGCATTGGAAATATATCGGTGAACAAAACAGACAAATATTTCTGTCCTTGTCTAGTATGATGAAGTCTGTATGCTTGAAGTCTAGTATGATGAAAATAAAAACATGAAATAGAAAACATAAAAAAATAAAAGCTCAGGAACACATTAGCAGTTCCAGGGATTAGGAGAGTGAATTGACAACAAAAATGAGGAAGATAAATTTTGGAGATGATAAAACATTCATATAATAAATGTGATATACATATATATATGTATATATATATGTATATATATACACACACACGTTTGTGTGTATATGTACATATATGCATTTGTGTATATGTGCATATTTATTAAATATGTATGTGTGTCCATATATTACATATATTTAAGCTGGAAAGAACTATACAATTAAATGGGATATATTTTCATGTACATAAATTGTACCTCAATAAGTCTAACTTTTTAAAAGGAAAAATTCAGTGATACCTTCTTACAGATTACTTTCTGCACTATTTCACTTTGAATATATTGATTGCTTTAGGCTCTAAGCTAATTTGTCTATATATTCCCACTGCAAGATCTTCATAAGAGATATTTGGTTAGAAAGTTTTGTCATTTTCCTGCACAAACTCCTTACCCCAACATCTGATTCTCACAATATTCCTGGAATTTGGCTATGTCAGTGGAAATGAGACAAATTATTTTTTATCATTTTAGTCCAGGGCTGTTTTATGAAATTATGTATTTCATGTAACTTCCTGCAGGGTCTGCTGGGCTTCTTCATCAGTTTTAATAATAATTAAAAATATAATATACATATATATAAATAAGTATATATATATGTATAAATGCTTAGCTAAGTGCATAGGAAGTCTTGTCAGCATTTAATAAATGTTAAAAATTGTTCTTATTACTATTGCATTTTAATAATTAATTGCTCAATCAATTATTTGCACAATATAACATGTAAAGGAATATGAGCTTAAAAATATAAGCTTTG
Organism: Lynx rufus; assembly: GCF_022079265.1. Taxonomy (NCBI): domain Eukaryota; kingdom Metazoa; phylum Chordata; class Mammalia; order Carnivora; family Felidae; genus Lynx; species Lynx rufus. Next base: position 25,768,367 of record NW_025814845.1, on the reverse strand, counting down.
TGAAAGGAAACACCATTGTTTATTCATGACTGCTGTATATGCAGAGTCTAGCATGGTACTATGCAGAAGGATATTAATAAATAATTCTTAACTAAATAGATCATAAGCAGAGAAGCATAAAATGATAATTGTGTTAAAAGAAATTAAAATGGGATAATATAAAAGAGAGTAAGCCTTGAACTTATTTTGTATTTCAGTCTCATAAAAAAAAAGAAACTAGAAAGAAATGTAGAATAAACTGAAAAATGTAAGTATGTATTAGAAAAGACATTGTAAAAATTACTACCTAGTAACCCACAATATTACCTACCATAAGACATTTACACTTTTCCTAAATGAAAAATGCTGTGTTCGTTTTAAGGATCGAAATAGTCTTTGGACTAATACATTCAAGTTGTCCTTTATTAGCACTGAATGTCTCCAGAACAACAGGGTTCAGTCTTTTGAAAGGCCTTTGCTTCCAATAGCTCCTTTCTTTGAGATCGGGTCCCTGTGTGACATGAAGGGAAAGCTGTGCATCACGCAAACTTGCAGAAGGTGTTAAGAGCAGCTTCATTGGCTTGGTTTTCTCTTACTTCCCCGTGACCTCTGTCCATCTGGTCACTGCTTGCTTGATTGACATCTGAGGTGTAGGTCTGAAATTGTCCCTCAACTTGATCGTCCCGTTAATCTTCTCCACTTCCTCAGCTACACTCTGTCTCCTGTGGCTGCTAAGTCTCTGTCTTTTCCGTATCCTGCCTCCTGCACTAGTCTGCCTACCTTGCCCTGCTTCAGAGAGCCCCATGCTACACTCATTAGGTCTCAACTCCATGTCCACCCCCTCAGGAATGGGACAAATGGGTCAACTTTATCTGATGCTGCTATATTTATAGATTGATTTATACTAATACTATAGGAAGTACTGAAGTCAGAAAGCAGCTGTCTTTCCAGAATTCTAAAGGATGGGTGTGCACACAAGGGGCTTCCTTGACTTTAAATTTTACTCCTCACTTGTCTACCGCCACTGCATTGCCTTGAGCTAAAGCCCAAAGAGGAGAAAAGTGAGGTAGATGGCCCAGTTTCTAATTCTCCCTCTCTTTCTCTCATTTCCACAACCCTCAGGCTTTATAAAGATTTTCTTTAAAAAAAATTATATTTGAGAGAGAGAGACAGAGACAGAGCATGAGTGGGGGAGAGGCAGAGAGAGACTGAGACAGAATCCAAAGCAGGCTCCAGGCTCTGAGCTATCAGCACAGAGCCCGATGCAGTGCTCGAACCCACGAGCTGCGAGATCATGACCTGAGCTGAAGTCCAAGGCTCAACCGACTGAGCCACTCAGGTGCCCCTATAAAGATTTTCTTTTGTTGTTGCTCTTATTGTTGTGTTTTATTATTATTATTATTGTTATTATGATGTAATTTGATTTGCATTTGATACTTACTCTGCTCATAAAAGGCAGGAATTATAGTTTCATTATCACAAGTAGAAGATTATTTTCTCAGATAGTATGATTCTAGGAGATCTTTTTCAGGTCTCAGCTCTTGTTACTTTAATGGAAGTGTGTGGGTGAAGAAAGAAGATCATAAAGCAATTTCTTCAAGGAAACAATCTGGGTGAGGGAGGTTATGGGTTCCTTGAAAAATTCCATTTCATGTGTTGGAAATGGAATATTGTCTTTATTTTCCTTTGTATTCCTTCTATAGTAAACCATATTTTTAGCTTCAAGCAGAGACATTTCTTACAATGACTAGGGTAAAGGTCATATACTCTAATAGAGATAAAGAGATAAGGAGGGACTTTTTTTTTTTTTTAAGTTCACAATTTGGACCCATTGCATTTACCTTATTTTCTTCATAGTATTTATCACATTCTATGTTATACTTGTTTATACATTCACTTCTTTACTTTCCACCTCCCCCACTGGAATGCAGGTGCAATGAAATGGGTGTTAACACTGCTCAGCATTCCATCCCCAATGTCCACAACTGTGCCTAGCAAAGGACAGGCCACTCAGTTAACTGTTTAGAATCAATAAATGGGGGCGCCTGGGTGGCGCAGTCGGTTAAGCGTCTGACTTCAGCCAGGTCACGATCTCGCGGTCTGTGAGTTCGAGCCCCGCGTCGGGCTCTGGGCTGATGGCTCAGAGCCTGGAGCCTGTTTCCGATTCTGTGTCTCCCTCTCTCTCTGCCCCTCCCCCGTTCATGCTCTGTCTCTCTCTGTCCCAAAAATAAATAAACGTTGAAAAAAAAATTAAATTAGAATCAATAAATGAATGTAGAATAGTAAACAGTTTTAGCAGCTTTTGTCGTAGACTCTGGGTCTAGTGTTCTGTCTTGTCGAGCAATAAAGCGGGATGCAGGATTCAAATGCGAGAGATGGCTAATGTCCCGGAGAAGACAAGAGCCCCGTTTAAGGATCCTTGCTCCAGTTTTATTCGAATCAGAAGGCTTACAAACATGGCGATGGATGTGCACAAAGAGACAATGAAACTGTGAACATTAACTCAATGGACCTGAGGGAAAGGGGGTCTTGAAGATATGTGGAGTTAGGGGTTTGGGTCAATAAAAAACAAAATCCTGGCACCAGGCAGTCAGGCTGAAGGTTATTTACATCAGACATGAAGTACGACCTATGTTTACCTAAACTGGTCTAGGGGACAAGAAAGACTGAGCGTGTAACCTCAGGGTCAACAAGGCACCTTTCTTTTGCTAATTAGCTGTCCTCTGGGCAATTTTGCCCTGCATTGGGTCTATAGCCCTATTTACCTGTTTACCTAATTTGTCCCTTCCTTCCTATGAAACCAGCTTTCTGCTATAGTACTAAATTGGGGGGGGGGGGGGCGTCCCCTCCCTGAATACCTAATCTTGTTTATGTCATATACCTTTGTACTATATTGGGGCCTTTGCCCTGTCCTCTCTATACTGGGGCCTTTGCCCCACCCTCTCTATAGCTATTTACCCAAACTTGGGTGTGAGCATCCTATGGCTTTGTAACTCTTTATGCCTTGTTAACCCATCAGTGCAGGCTCAGGGAATTCCTAAGCTTATTCCCCAGAGCTTTAAAGCTAATTGTAAAATTGGTATGTGTTTCATAACATAAGAGGAGGTCTAAGAGACTATCAGCAGTTCTGGCATCTGAAGATTAATTCTAATTCTGTCTGTCCAGTGACTCTATCAAACCCATAGCTTAATTTACCTCATTCATTCTTTCCATTTTTGCTGAAATCTCCTCTGCCATATACCTTATGAGCATTCCTATTTTCAACAAGGCCATACCTGCTGCATATTGCAGTCGGTGTGCTTTCATCTTCCCATGAAATTGTTCCCTATTTCAATTTATATTTATTGCACTTGTATTGTTAAAAACAGAGACTTTGCTTCCAGAATAGAGATCTGGTCTAGGCTTGAATCCCATACTAGACCACTTCATATATCATTGGTCCTCTACTGATGGCTGTATTTTGGTCAGGTATCAAACCACTGTCTGATTAGTAGTGATCAGAGTAGCAGTGTTGTGCATGGGCACCTGGGTGGCTCAGTCAGTTAAGCGTCTGACTTTGGCTCAGGTCATGATCTCATGGTTCATGGTTTTGAGACTGCGTCAGGCTCTGTGCTAACAGCTCAGAGCCTGGAGCCTACTTTGGATTCTGCGTGTCTCTCCTGCTCCTCCTCCCCTCTCTCTCTCTTTCTCAAAAATAAATAAAACATTACCAAAAAAAAAAAAAGAAAAGAAAAAAAGAAAAGCAGCATTGTGCAATACAAAGCACGGCAATATGTACAGAAAAAGAACTTCCTGTAATACTATCAGGAGGGCTTTCTAAGAGGTATTATCATAAAAATTGTTGACTTTTATTTAATGGATTGTAAGAATTTTATTGAAGTTATGAAAACAAATTGACTTATCCACTGGTTGATGAAATGCATTATATTAGTAGAATTCCTAATGTTAAAATCTTTTGACATTCCTAAACCATACTGTAGATAAATTATTTTTTGAATATACAATGAATTCCTTTTGCTACTCTATTCTTTTTTCAATATATATGTGAATTTTTAAATGAGATTATTCTTATTTGTATCATAAAAGTCAGTCTGCATAATCAAGATTATTTGCTTAGAAAATGCACTGCTTTCCATCTTTTGATGTTCCTCCTACCATATTCTAATGATAAAATAATCTACTACTGAAAGTTTTGGAAGAACTCAGCAGTGAAACTCTCTAAAGACATCAATTTCAGGATAACCTTCTTCTATTACTATTGGTCTATTCTCACTATCTATTTATTTTCAGATTGCTTGATATTTATTCTGTTGAGAGGAAAAAGTGAAAAGTGATATGAGGGAAACTTTCATAATTTCCAGAACAGATCAGACCACCCTCACTGAATCCCACATGCTTGAGATCATATTAGCTGTTTAGTGTATATTTTACCATACTCTGTAGAATTACTGAAAGAAATCCCAAACATGGCTTTGCTTGTTTCTTTCTTTCTTTCTTTTTTTTCTGCTCTTGATAATACAGGAGACATTCTTTTAACAAGACCAGATGGAGGCTATCTGCAAAGACTCTAAGCATTCAAAGTGAATGCCTTAATCCACATTTTTCTTTTAAAATAAAAATATTAATACAAAACAATTATTGTAATAGAGCTTTGACACAGCTCTGACATTTTATGAAGATTTCAATGCTATTTTTGAAATATCCACTATGAAATTCCTTTCAAATGGAATATTTGGTGTCCCTTCTTTACAGATCCTTACTTTTTTTTTGTTTTTTACATTTACCTATTGGTTCATCTAACAATGCATTTATTGATTTGCAGAAATAGTATTGCAGCACTTTGAGGAGGACAAGAAGTCTTGCCTTTGAGGACACTGTATGTATACTGAATATGATCCCATATATCCCTACATGTTGGCAATGTACAGGGATATTGCACAGGTAACGAGAGGTAAACTGAGGATCTGTTATGAGAAGCATCTCTGAAGCTTGAGTAACACAGATTTAGAAGGAAGACTATATTCCTTTTTTCAAGTATACAATAATTAACTTAAGGATTTCAACTCAACAAACTTTTGCATGTTTATAACCAGAATTCACTAGAATTTCATATTTTGTCCTGTGCAGAGAAGATATTTTGAACTTCAAAACTTCAAAATAGTGGTTTTCTTGCCAAATTTGTGGAGAGAAAAGCCCTTACGCACATTCTATACACTCTAAGAAAATGATATTTATCAAAGATAATACACAATATCAAAAGCAGTATTGGATGAAGCACTGACATGTACCTTTTTAACTCATTTGCATTCAAAACTCTCACGAGACAAAAAATGTGTAGAAACTACAAACAATCCTAAACACAATATAATATGCTTGTAAATTAAATCACTATTTTGTAGAAGGTAAAAGTATACTTTTTAAGTTGTTTTAATAAAATTAAAACACACATACAATTCTATCTGAGACAGTCCATGTATGCATTTAAACTTAACGACAAAGTTTTATAAACTTGAAGTTTTCATCTTTAGAGATTTATACTAGTTTACCAAAGAAAACAAAGTATATTATATATATATATATATATATACACACACACACATGGAGTTTATATATATATATATATATATATATATGGAGTTTTAAATGTTTTGGTGTTTGGGGGCGCCTGGGTGGCTCAGTTGGTTGAACATCCAACTTTGGCTTGGGTCATAATCTCACAGCTCCTGGGTTCAAGCCCCGCATCTGGCTCTGGGCTGACAGCTCAGAGCCCGGAGCCTGCTTTGGATTCTGTGTCTCCCTGTCTCTCCCCCTGCCCTTCCCCCACTGTCTCTTGCTTGTGCTCTCTCTCTCTCAAGAATAAATAAACATTAAAAAAATTAAATGTTTTGGTGTTTTCTACATAGTCCTCTGCATAAATGCTAAATAATTAGTTCTCTTAGAAATCAGATACTTAATTGTTCAATTCACTTTATTTCCTAGAAAAGTTGTAAGCTCACAGCAAAGCTTAGGGGAGGGTAGAGATTTTCCATATCATCCCAAACACTATAGGAGTGGATTCTGTATCAATTATTTTTTTTTAAACTTTTGTACTACTAATGATAATAAATGAATACAAACCAGTGTGACCTAGGTTCAGCTGAGCTCCTTGTAATCTTTGGGAAATAATTGTTCAGGTGGAAGGATGCTATGTTAAGAGTAAAGACAAAGGACACAGGTTCTGTGTATTTGGATATGGTACAGTAAGCAGCAGATGTCTAAGCAATGATTTTACAAAATTGGAAACAACATTGTGATTTTTCCTTTTTAAGTCATAATTTTAAGTCAGTTCTTTATTATTTCTGCGGTATTATAGACACTTGACATGTGGTTATTTTAAATGCAAATATTCTTGGGGCACCTGGGTGGTTCAGTCCATTAAGTGTCTGACTCTTCATTTCAGTTCAGATCATGATCTCATGGTTGGTTCATGGGTTCGAGCCCCATTTCGGGCTCTGCATTGACAGCACAGAGCTTGCTTGCTTGGGATTCTCCCTCTCCCTCTCTCTCCTCCCTCCCCCACTCGTGCACACACAGACACTCTCTCTCTCTCTTCAAATAAATAAACTTTAAAACAAATAAATAAATAAATAAATAAATAAATGCAAATATTCTGTATTTGAGGAGGAACGGTCACATGCTCTTTTGAGTATTATGTAGAAGATAAAGTGGCTTGACAATGGATAAAATTACTTTGAGCATAAATTTCCTTGTCCATCCATATATCAGTAAGGCTTGGCAAAATACATTCCCTTAGAGGAGAGGGAGAGGAAAAAATTGGATATGGTCATACATGAATAATGAACAGATTATGCAACAAAACTTCTAATGGCACACATTGATTTTTTAAGTTAAAGTCATTAATCAGGAAATTATTCACAGAGTTCCTCAAATCAAAAGCATAAAGGAAAATGAGTATATATATTAGTTCCAATTATAATTTGGTTAGATATGCTAATGATACAGCCATCAGCTGGCAAACAAAGAGAAAACAAGGTTTTCTGGTTACTTTGTTTCTGCAATCTGGTTTTCTGATTTACCATCAATAAAACTATTTTGGGGCGAGTTAAGTCACTGATTTTCATTCATTCTGACCCTATTTATTATGTAAGTAAAGAGAAAATATGATGTCAGTGCTATGCAGTCAAACATCATTAAAACTGTCTCTAAAAATTTCTTTCAATCATTTCATTAATTTCATGAAAACAAAGCATAATGAAGTCTTATACACTAAGATGAGGCTTTAAAACAAAAGGTATTTCCCCTTTTGTTCCTACAGAGAGGGGCAGTGAGAGGGAGACCGAGGATCTGAAACAAGTCTTATACACTAAGATGAGGCTTTAAAACAAAAGGTATTTCCCCTTTTGTTCCTGCCAGAGAGGGGCAGTGAGAGGGAGACCGAGGATCTGAAACAAACTGATGCAGGGCTTGAACTCACAGTGAGATAATGACCTGAGTTGACATCAGACACTTAACTAACTGAGCCACCCAGAAGCTCATTTTTGTTTGTTTGTTTGTTTGTTTTTGTTTTTATTTTTGTGTGTTTTAGTGTTTGTTTTTTCAGAAAACATCTTTTATTTATGTTTAAAAATTTTTTAATGTTTATTTGTTTTTAATTTTTTTTAACGTTTATTCATTTTTGAGACAGAGAGAGACAGAGCATGAACAGGGGAGGAGCAGAGAGAGAGGGAGACACAGAATCTGGAACAGGCTCCAGGCTCTGAGCTGTCAGCACAGAGCTGGACGCGGGGCTCGAACTCACGGACCGTGAGATCATGACCTGAGCCGAAGTCGGAAGCTTAACCGACCAAGCCATCCAGGCGCCCCAATGTTTATTTATTTTTAAGAGAGAGAGAGAGCATGAGCGAAGGAGGGGCAGAGAGAAAAGGAAACACAGAATCTGAGCTGTCAGCACAGAGCCTGATGTAAGGCTTGAACCCACGAGCTTTAAGATCATGACCTGAGTGAAAGTCAACCAACCAACCGAGTTACCCAGGTGCCCAAGAAAATAACTTTTAAATACTAGCATTATCTTACTGACAAAGTTTGATCTTAAGGTTAGATCTAAAGAATTAATCTCCGTAAAATTTTTTTAAAAATAAATTTCTTTTGTTATAATGTAATGAAGAAAAAAAAATCATTAAGGACCTAGACATGAGCTTACTATAATTTGCTACAGGCCTGAGTGCCTAGTATGGGCATCCAGGTTCTTCTCTGACATATAAAGATCCTGTAAATAGGAGAAGAAATAATTCAATGGCTGAGAACTTCCAAAAATAAGTGGCACATAAAATTATAGATGTAGGAATCTGAGAGAACTCTAAGGAAGGTAAATACCAAAACAGCTATACCTAAACATGTATTCACATTGTAGAAAACCAAAAGCAAAGAGAAAATCTTGAAAGAAATCAGATGCAGGTGGAGAAACACATATAGAAGAACAAAGAATAAGAATTACAGTGGGCTTCTCATTTGACGCAATGCAAGCAGTCAGAGAGTGGAGTGAAATATATAAAATGTTGAACAGTAAACCAACAACATGAAATTTTCCATCCAGTCATTTCTCCTTCTAAAGTATAAGTAAAAGCTGTTCTCACACACACACACAAAAAAAAAAAACTAAAGAAACTTATTGCTAGCAAGTCCTTACATGTAAGGAATGTTTAAGAAAAAACAAAAACAACTCTTGAGGGAGAAAGAAAATTATATAAGTTGTGAAACTCTGATCAACATAAAGAAGGAGAAGGCATCAGAGGAGGAATAAAAGAAGATAAAGTGAAGTCTGGTTTTCTTGATCCTTTTTTTTCTATTATTGAAATATAATTAACATATATTAGTTTCAGGTGTACAACATAATTTGATATTTGTATATTTTGGAAATTATCACCACAATATATATAATTAACACTCATCACCATGTGTAAATATAGAATTTTTTTTCCTCGTAATAAGAACTTGTAAAATCTCTCCTAGCAACTTTCAAATACACACAGGAGAGTGTTATTAACTAACACCACCAGGCTGTCCATCATCTACCCAAAGTTGCTTATGTTATAACTGGAAGTTTGTAAATTTTGACCTCTTTTACCCATTTTTTCCATACCCCAAACCCCACCTCTGGCAACCAACAATTTGTTCTCTGTATCTATGAGCTGGGTTTTTTTGTTTGTTTTAGTTTTTAAATTCCATATATAAGTGAGATCATGTGGTATTTGTCTTTCTCTGTTGGACTTGTTTCACTAAGCATAATACCCGTAAGGTCCATCCAAGTTGTTGCAAATGGCACAATGGACACTTAGGTTGTTCCATATTATAAATGTGGCTTGGCTATTGTAAATAATGCTGCAATAAACATAAGAGTGCATATATTTTCAAGTTAGTGTTTTTGTTTTCTTTGAATCAATACCCAGAAGTGGAACTGCCAGATCTTATGGTAGTTCTATTTTTAATTTTTTGAAAAAACTCCATATTATTTTTCATAGTGGCTATTACAACATACATTCCCACCACCAGTGCACAAGTGTCTGCTTTTCTTTACATCCTCACCAACACTTGTTACTTTTTGTCTTTTTGATAATAACCATTCTATCAGTTAGGAGGTAATACCTCATTGTGGTTATGATTTGCATTTCCCTGATGACTAGTCATATTGAGCATTTTTTCATACACCTAAAAAAACTTTTGGATGATTCAAAAAACAAGGTCAAGTGATACTGATGCATCATGTGCATAAATAATTTGAATAAAATTATTTTTTGAAATGGAAGATACAAAAGATAGTATTTTCAAATTCACACTTATGCTAATTAAATGTGCCTAAATTAATAACTTAAATGTTTTGCATATACAATTTTACTTTTTTTCATCTTTCAACATTTACATATTCATATTTGATCAACTATTTTGAGACTGATAGGAAAAGAGGGCATAGTTTTCAACATCTTTCAACATTTACATATTCATATTTGATCAAATATTTTGAGACTATAGGAAAAGAGGGCATACCTTTTATTTTTAAGTGTTTTTTTTGTTTTTGTTTTTTGAGAGAGAGACAGAGAAAGCGTGAGTGGGGGAGGGGCAGAGAGAGAGACACACACACAGCATCTTAAACCCGCTCCAGACTCTGAGCTGTCAGCACAGAGCCGGATCCGTGGCTCAATCTCACAAACCGTGAGATCATGACCTGCGTGGAAGTCAGACGTTCAACCGACTGAGCCACCCAGGTGCCCCGGGCATACGTTTTTAAAAAGAGGTGTCTTAAAGTATGGGATAGAATGCACGTATGTATTGTGTTAGTCTGTACATCAGTGTAATAATGATTTTAATAGGGAAAATTTTTAATAAGCACAGGCTAGGGAACAATGCAGACTAAATTTTGATTCTAAAGTTTAGAACTCTGCACTCTGATTTGACTGTATGTCTCCCAAAAGAAACCATCAAAGTACTGCCCTTACCAGTAGGACAGACCCAGTATTTGACTGAAGAACATGAACTATCATTATTACTAGGTCAAGTATTGTAACTGCCTTTAAGATTTAAAGATCCAGGAACAAGGGAGAGAGATCAAATGTGAACAAAGAATAAGGGAATTCACAAGAGAGATTTGTTTAATGTACTATTTTGCAATATGAGGAAATATAATTGTCATTCCTTTGTCACTTAACATTATTTAACTTTGAGAATTAAATTGGAAATGTTAGTTACATTCAGCTTTGAGCAAAGTGAAGAAGCAGAGAAGGGAAATGGTCCATTGTTCATTACTTAGAAACATGAGCCAAATTTCTAGGACACATCCTCCATTTTGCTACTTATCACAGTGGCAAGATCTATAATCAGAATCGCCTTATAGCCATGACCTAGTTGATTGTGGGCCAAGAAATTGGTTGTGTGGACCTCAATAAATTCATTAAGCCATGTAGAGACAGCTGTGAAAATATTCTGGGTTGTATAAGCAGCTCTTTGTGTGAAATTACTTATTTGTCCACTAAACACTGTATTTAGATCAGAAAATAATAGTTGTAAAAACTAAACTTAACCAAGTGCTGGAAGAGCAATATCAAAGGTCATATAACATGAAAACTGGTGCAGCTACTGTGGGAAGCAGTATGGAGGCTCCTCAAAAAGTCAAAAATAGAACTAGCCTAAGATCCAGCAATAACACTACTGGGTTTTTACCCAAAGAATACAAACACACTAATTCCTCTATGTTTATATAGCAGCATTATTTACAATTGCCAGATTATGGAATCAGCCCAAGTGTTCATGGTTTGATGAATGGATAAAGAAGGTGTGATGCACACACACATGCATACACACACGTATGTATACATACACATGAAGGAATATTATTCAACCATAAATAATATTATTTATTATGGAATATTATTCAACCATAAAGCTTGCCATGGGCAATATTATTCAACCATAAGTAATATTATTTATTATGGAATATTATTCAACCATAAATCTTGCCATGGGCAACGACATAGATGGAGTCAGAGAATATGATGCTAAGTGAAACAAATCAGTCAGAGAAAGACAAATACCATTTGACTTCACTCATAAGTGGAATTTAAGAAACAAAACAAGTGAGCAAAGGGGAAAAAAGAGAGACACAGATCAAGAAACCGACTTAATTACGGAGAACAAACTGATGGTTACCAGAGAGGGATGGTGGGATGAGTTAAGCAGGTGATGGCGATTAAAGAGTAAAATTATGATGAGCACTGTATGGTATATGCATTAATGAATCACTATCTTGTATACCTAAAACTCATAAAACACTGTCATTAAGAAAATGAATAGGGATGCCTGGGTGGCTCAGTCGGTTGATCATCTGACTTCAGCTCAGGTCATGATCTTGAGGCTTGTGAGTTCAAACTCAGTCTTGGGTTCTGTGTTGACAGTTCAGAGCCTGAAGCCTGCTTCACGTTCTGTGTCTCCCTCTCTCTCTGCCCCTCCCCCACTCATAATCTCTTTCTCTGTCTCAAAAATCAATATTAAATAAAAATTATTTTAAAGAAAATAAAATTATCTAGCATTAAAAAAAATGTTATAGAACTTAAATACCTCCCTCATATCTTCTAGCCTTTCTAAATTAGACCTCCTCACTTGAATCACAGAGCGCAGATTGCAATTTCAGTAATTATTTTTTCATTTCTTTCTAGAATGGTATGTAACTAGTACTATTATAGACTAAAATGTGAGGGATTAGTTCATTGTATACACGGATATGTTAGGATACTAGTGATTAAATATTTTACAGAGAACTCCACTTTAAAAACATTGTTGTTTATACATTCTTCCAGCTCCCTTCCTGAAAAAGCTATTTTTATTTAAGGGGATAAGCAACCACAAGAATCAAATGTCTATACAAGCATGCAGAAGTGTGAGAATGTGTGTATATAGAGGAGTGCATACATGTCTCTCTCTCTCTCTCTCTCTCTCTCTATATATATATATATATATGTATACATTTGTGGCTACACATCTTTTTAAAAATACAGGTATGCTATGTACCTTGCTACTCTAAATCTCCAACATTCAAATTCTGTATACCGGGTGTTATATCAGGTGACTCAAACAATGATTAAATAGCTATGGTTTCATTGCAAAAATGTACCATTAGTTACTTGTCCCATGATTTACGGGCATTTGTTTTCTACCTTTTACTATTATATATCCTACAGATATATAGGACAAAACACCATAAGTAGAAATTTGGGGAAAAAATGAATATTGTCATTTTCAGTCCTTTTTCATCCAATTTATACTCTGAACACCAATGATTGAATGTTAATTTTGCCTTGAGTATGTTGTATGCCTTTGTATATTTCCTATGAAATTATGCCTGGATATTTTATACTTTTATTGCAGTAGTAAACAGGATTTTTTTCCCTTATATTTCCAACTGGCAGCTTTTTAGATAGGGTAAGCTCCAAGAAAGCTTTTGCTATGATAGCTTTATTTAATCCTCATATTGTTTAGGTTAGTGTTTTATTATCTTGGGTAAGTATTTTAATATATTTTCTTATATCTTTCAGGCAAGTTATAGCATCTAGAAATGATTAAATTTCTTCTTTTTAATTGTTATGGTTCACAACTTTCTCTTGTCTAATTTTATTAGCTAGTCAGAAAGCATTTTAAATAATATTAGTGTTACCATATGTATTGTAATTTTAATCCTGACTTTAATGTTTATGCTAGGCATTTTACTTATAACATTGTGATTAAGGTTCCTAGTTATTTCCTAATTATCTCAAATGTTGAATAACTTTCTAATTTTCATATTTTCTGTTTGGGGCATAAGGAGATAATAAAGATGACTTTATATTTCTGTCTTTTTTTTTTTTTAATCTGGTATCCAAAGTACAGGCCCTGCATATGTCATTAGAAATGACAACAGGTCTTGGAGATTTAGGGTAGCAACTTATACACATTTCCTTTCATACAGTTTTTACTGATTGTTAAATAAGGACAAGGAACTAGCTTTACATCGCTTCAGTTAATGGTAAAGCAGGTGACTTCAGGTCAGAGTAGGGATGCGGGTGGGCCTCTCAAGGCCATCTCATGTTGCATTTCAGACACGCACTTATCACCTGGGCTAATGGGACAGGTCATTCACTAATCTAAATAATGCTTGCTGGGGGATATTGAGGAATGGTAGGATGAGGGGTGGAGGGAAGTAAGTCAGCGAGAGATCAATTTCCTCTCTTCTCTAGATATCCAAAGCTGGGCAGGGTGGATGGAATGAAACTTGCCCTCTACTTTTTCAGGATGAACATATAATAACATGTATGCCCACCTGGAGAAGATTTCACAAATATAGGATACACATCATGAACCGGAGCAAGATGTAAAGACCTGACGACCTGTTGTGCCTCAACTGTAAGGTATGGAATGAGATAAAAGTGTAGCTTATGTAGTAGTCAGCCTCACGTTAAGTCGTGCCACAAGGCCATCACAGGTGGCTTGGTACGAGGTTATTGAATATACGGATAAGGAAGTGCTATCACTGAACAGCCATCCTTGAACACTGAAAATATTTTGTATTAAAAAAAAGAATATCTACCCAAGAAAGTGGCATCTTTAGTCAAAGAACCCAGAGATAAGAGATCAATCACTAGCTCTTGCAGTACACAAGAAACTGAAGAGGAGAAAGGAAATGATGAGTACTCCACTTCCCTTCCCCCTCACTCATAACAATTTTGAACTTTGGGAAAAATGAGTGGCTGTTAAAAGATTTTGGCCAGAGTTGAGATACCAATATATTTTGGTTATGGGGTTACCACATTGGTTTTGTTGAAAACAACAACCAGTTCTCCCTTTTCCCTGGAGAGATTTAAAAAAAAAAAAAAAAAAAAAGGAAAACATAACCTTAAAAACAGATGATAACAACATAGATTTTTAGGGTCTTAATTTTGGAAAAGTCTTAATAATGAATTTAATTCGTGTTTCTAACCCATCTGTAAATTCTACTTAAGGTCAATGTACACAACATACTTTTGGTCAAAGAACACAACTGATCTCTTTTAACCAAATTTCTTTGGTCAGTCATAATGCCATGCATTCCCTGGATTAATATCATGAAGCCCTTTCTTCAATTTTTTTCATCTTTTTTTCTGGGGTGAAGTATTATAAAATCTAGGATGACTAAAGCGTTGAAGAATTGGGAGTACTTAGCTAAACTAATAATTTTTCTATACTATCATACCTTTTTTTTGAGGGAAATACATATTTTTGAATTTAATTCTTAGAGATTTTGCACAGTGAAATAAAATATCTAAATAAAAATATAACTATATTTCATTGGAGAAAGGTAATTTTCAGGAAATACTATTTTGTATTTTCCAACATAGAGTTCATTTTATGCAATACCGTTTTAATCCATTTTGCTAAGAACTGGTGATGATATTGCTTTCAAAACACTTTTCCTAAAATATTTGGAAATTAGAGCGAATCTAATAAACAAGATTAATTAACATACAATTATGTTCTGTAGGTAGGAACATTTTCAATCTTTAAGGTATGCATCCTGTATCTGTATTTCTGCAACATAATTCTGCAACATAACATAATTGGTAGAGAGATTAAACTTTGTTCTGTAGTATGGTATGGTATGGTATAATATAGTATAGACATTCTGTTCTATGTCTGTATAATATCACATAACCAGTTAGAATTGTTCTCCACAATTGAATTTGAACAAATCACCCACTTCATGGGTGCTAACTTAAATTGGTACAAAAATTGCTAATTGATCAAATTAAATTTCTTAACATTATTTTTTAAAAATAATGATTAGTGACTAGTTGACTAGTTTCAATATCTCTTTTAGGTTTTTTTTTTTTTTTTTTTGCTCTTCACAAAAACTTGATTCATTTGTGTACGGAAAAGACAAATCTAATATCAGACTTCACGGCTCTGATGGAAATATATGGGATGTTTATTTGCCATTTGTATTTCAGCAAGTACCCAGACCACATTGCCCTCTATTTCAAGGAATAGAGATCTAAAACTGAGGTAATGGTTTATATATATGTGTATATATACATATATATGTGTATATATACACATGCATACATAGATATGTGTATATATACATGCATACATATATATATATATAATTCTCATAGTACAATTTTATTTTTAATATATTCTAATGATGACCATTCTCTAAAATGCTTATCTAGTATTTAAATCCCATTAAACCATGTTGCCATTTCAACCATTTATTCTTTTGTCAATAATTATTTTTGTGAATCAAATTCACTCATACAATAGTAAACAATTGAAATAAACAGTTGCATTTTTGATTTAAATCTTAGAATATTTTTATAAATCTAATTTTTTAGTTATTGGCAATGCTTAGAAATATCATTTCATTGACTGAAATTTTTACAAGAAATGAAATAAATAAGTCTAAATTTTTCATAAATATAGTTCACATTTACCACCCAGAAAATGTTTTATCTTTTTTTGTTTATAGTCTCATAGGATTTAAGAACCAAGAGGGACCCTAGAAATCTTCACAGAGGAGGCTGCTAATTCACAGATGAGGAAATTCACAGCTGGTTAATGACAATCTATCCAATTCTTGGTTCAATGCTCTTCCTATCATAGTGTGTTTGCCCACATTTTAACATTTTTATCTGACCTCAAAGAATTCCATTCCTGACATTAGGATTTCTCAAATCCCCAAGCACACAAGACTAACTTTTTTAGAATTCTTTGTGACATTTGAGCATTGGGAATTCTTGGCTTTAAGATTATTTTCAAGATAATCTTTTAAAAAATGCTATAAGCACATTATACATCCCTTGAAAACTCTGAGCCAAATATAGGCAAGTGATTTCAGTGCTTCCATTTATAGTTGTGTCTGGTAACATGTAGGTGCCAATTCTTGCTAATTTAATGCCTTTCATTTATATGAAATAATTTTAAAAATCAGAAATATCTGGTTCTGTAGCTTACTGCAATTGAATGCTGATTTATGTAACGTTTTCTTGAGTTACTAGAACTGATAGAGTTTGTGGAAAATTGTGTCATTACATTATAAATCATGATGCAGTCATGGTAAATTTAAGAAAACATTCTTGAGAATAAAATCATATGCATTTTTTGCTCATCACTGTAATTCTGACATAGGTCACAATACCTGAATCAATACGTACATTCTATAATCCATGGTTGGTATATATAAATTAATAGGAACAGATATTTAAATTTATAAACAGTATCATTTTGAAACAGTATTCTTCATCATGCCATCAGGGAAATGGAAAAGCAACAATGAGATACTACTATACACCTATTAAAATGAACAAAATTTGAAACACTGACAGCATCAAATGTTGGTAATAATGTGGAGAAACAGGAATTCTCTTATATTGCTGATGGGTATGCAAAATAATATTGCCACTTTGGAAGACAGTTTGACAGATTCTGACAAAACTAAACATACTCTTAACATGTAATCTAGTAATCACACTCCTTGGCATTTACCCAGTGGAATTGAAAACTTATGCCCATACAAAAAAAAAAAAATGCACGTGGGTATTTATAGTACTTTGATAGCTTCCAGATAGACATTCATATTTTGCCCTAAGTAATATTTCAATATTGTTTGGGTCTGGATTTGCAAAATAAACTTAAGAAATCTTACATGATGAACTACACTCTTGCCAAAACTAAATATATAATCAGCCTTATTTTAACTGTCCAGACAGAGAAACCATGAAAGACAAATGAGAAAAGAAGATTACTGAGGATCCAGAATGGTTGGTCAGGTTATCTTGGTCTTTCATTGTCTTTGAGCTTTTTGCAACTCTATAAATGACAGATAATGACTAGCAATGCAAATGACCCTTGTCCAAAAATATGCAAATGTCTTTTAAAAGAACAATGGATCCCTTCCACTATGAAGGCTTCCTTTTTTTCCCCCAGAAAAGGAGTTTTGCATCTGCTTCTAAATTCATTTAAGTATTTCTGAATAATTAGTACTCTGAATCCTCCTGTGGGCAAACTACTGCCTATGTTATTCCCTATTGACTTAAATAAATTTTTGACACATATTTAGTTTATATTTAAACAAGAGTCCTGACTTTATCTCCTAAAAAATATTTCCCTTGTACACCTCCTTTTGGCCAACATTGTGTTCATGAGATTCATCCATGTTTTTACCCATAGTTGTAGATCAAGTTAGAACTGCTGCATTGTCAATAATTCAATGTCTCTTTCTATTTTAATGAGAGGTAATTTACTTTATTTTAGTAAGTATTCAGCTAATAACTTTTATTATTTCCTAAGTTCCAAAGTTTTGTCTGGTAAATGTATATAAAGTATTATAATCTGATATACCTTCCCATATAAAAGTCAAAATAAATCAGTTGGTATTACAAATTTCCCAAACCTACAGTCTTGACTGTAATTAGAGAAATATTTGAATATATTTATGTGTAGTGGAAAGAGAATTAAAATTAATATAAATGTATTCAATTTACATTTTTTTCATAGAATGTTTTTAATATCACAGAAATTAAATTTTCTTTTCCTACCGGATTTCATGGCCTCCATTAATTCATTTTTCTTCTTACCTACATTTACTTTGTCACATTATGAGATTCTGGTTAAGTGAAAAATAATGATGAAATAGCAAACAAAACAAAATTATCTAAGCTTTCAATTCAAATTACTCTAGCTCTAAACAAATGAGCCCTCCTGGTAAAGAACAAATGTTTCAATATATTTCATCCTTTGTCTACTGGTCCACTGATAAAATCCTCTTTGAGGGTTTTTGATTAGGGAACTTGTTTCCTTTCTTTATCATTCATGATTTTGTTGTTTCAGTCATTGCATAGCCATTATGTTTCACTAGATAGACTTTCAAAAGAATTTGGAAATCTCTGCTGGCTTTCTGTCTCCTGGAAATATTCTATCAATTGATTCTTTTCCATCAGACAAAATTTGTTTCTTTAATTTTCATTTCTGTTGTGGAATCCACCAAGGATATGTTCCATAGCCAAAATTCCAGACATGAAGGAGAAAGGGGAAGCAAACAAAAGCCTTATTTTTTGCCCACGCAAACATTTTATTCTGGATGACAATCAGTTTTTAAATCAAAGCCTGAAAAAGTCAGTAATTTCTTTGACTAATTTTTAGATACCTAAATAATATGTTGCTGCTATAAAAACCATCAATGAAAATAAAGGGCGCCTGGGTGGCTCAGTCAGTTAAGCATCCGACTTTGACTCAGGTCATGATCTCGCGGTCTGTGAGTTCAAGCCCCGCATCGGGCTCTGTGCTGACAGCTCAGAGCCTGGAGCCTGCTTCAGATTCTGTGTCTCCCTCTCTCTGACCCTCCCTCATTCACGCTCTGTATTTCTCTGTCTCAAAAATAAATACACATTAAAAAGATTTTTTTTAAAAACCAATGAAAATGGAATACATTAAAAGACATCTTGCACATGACTCGTTCAGAAATGATATGACCTGATTCTACTGAACCTAATTATGTATGTACAGGTGGTTATCTGGAGACAACTTTTTAGTTCCTAAAGGAATGTCACAGAAAATTATGCTAACCTTTATTTTTAGAAACATTGCTATGTGAGAATATGAACCTTGAATGGCTACTAGGCAGAGCTGAGAGACGGAAATTGCCTATATATTAATGACATTATTGTGCAGATGGGTCAATCAACTCTGAAATCTGCCTTACTTTGGGGCTTCCTGTTATTGGCAATAATAAATAAGCATATATATATTTTTTTATTATTTAAGCCAGATTGAATAGAGAGCTAAGACACATTACAGTGGAATGCTTCCCAAGTACAATCATATGTGTGAGGATATACTCATGAAATTCCCACAGATAAATCTTAGTTATTGGGCTAGAATATGTGTTATAAACTTTTCCTGTGCATGATGGTAAAAAGCCCAAACTCATGTAATAATGATGCTTTGCTGAAGGGTGGAAATAAGATGTGAAGTTTAGACTTTAAAGAGCAGTACTTGACTTTAAGAGACGAAGCTGCAATTAGGAAGAATTGTAAGGAAGTGAAAAAGTAGAGTATGATGAAAATTTTTAAGGAGCTAAAAATAGCAAAACATGATTGATGAATAATTCTGAGTGATAAGGGAGCAAATAAAGCCAAAAATTAGTTCTATTTTTCTTCCTTGGATTAGAGAATAGGTACCATTGCAACCTATTGAAATAGAAACAACAGAAATTTGATTAGCTTGAAACCCTGATTGATGAACTGAAGTTATTTTTATGTCTTCTAGAATATGCATCTATAAACTTGAAAAAATAATTTTTCCCTTTCAACAGTTTCCAACTAAATTTTAATAGTTACATATATTAGTACTTTGATATAATTTTGAATTTTACTTGCAAATCAATTATTATTAGTGGTTATTTATGCTTTTTCTAATAGCATCCATTTTACATGTTATACCAACTTTATGAACAATTAAGATTAAGTTTAAACACATAGACAAATTTAGATATAATAATGGAATATTTCTATTGGATTTTACATTTAATATTTTTGAATCATGATGTTTCTAACATTATTTTAAGGAAAGTGTGTTTTAACATTTTTTTTCACATATCAGTATTAGCATACTTTGTATTTTTATGGGTCTTGAAATTTTTAATAACTTGGAATGTCCATTTTACTGGTCATGATATACTTCAGTGACCTGAAATCTATGCCAACTTCCTTTTGTACCATGGTTTGATTATGTGGCTATGCATCAAAGCACTAGTCATTCAGTGCTCTAGGCCACAATCTCTAACCCTGACTTTTTAATTGACATACAATGGACATATGATATTATACTAGTTTCAGGTGTACGGCATAATGATCTGATATTTGTATATAATGCAAAATGATCACTACAATAAATCTAGTTAACATCCATCACCATATATGCAGATTCCACCCCCCTTGGGTAACTTAAGATTTACTCTCTAAGTGAGTTTCAAATATGCAGAGAGCATTATTAACTACTGTCACCATGCTATACATTATATCTCCATGACTTATATTAATTTTATAAGTGGAAGTTAAAACTCTGATAACCACCAATCCGTTCTCTGTATCTATAAGCTTGGTGTGCTTTTTTGTTTGCTTTTTTATGTGTTTGTTTGTTTGTTTGTTTTCGATTTTACTTGTAAGGGAGATAGTATAGTATTTGTCTTTCTCACTCTGACTTATTTCACTTACCATAAAGCCCTTAAAGTCTACCCATGTTGTCACAATAGCAAGCTTTCCTTCTTTTTATGGCTGAATAATTCCATTGTCTATGTATAAACCACACTTTCTTCACCATTCATCCATTCATTGATAAAGATGTTTCCGTAGTTTGGCTATCGTAAATAATGCCACAATGAACATGGAATGAATATATCTTTTCCAGTTAGTGTTTTTGTTTTCTTTGGATTTAATCAATACCCAGAAGTGGAATTGCTAGATCATACGGTAGTGTTATTTTTAATTTTTTGAAGAATCTCCATACTGTTTTCCATTGACCGAACCAATTTATATTCTCACCAACAGTGCACAAGGGTTCCCTCTACATCCTCACCAATATGTGCTACTTCTTAACTTTTTGATAGTAACTGTTCTAACAAATGTGAGACCATATCACATTGTGGTTTTGATTTGCATTTTCCTGATGATTAGTGATGTTGAGCCCCCTTTCATGCACCTGTTGGCCATCAGCATGACTTCTTTGGAAAACTGTCTATTTAGATCTTCTGCCCATTTTTTTTCTTCTGCCAAATTTTTAGCCACTTTTGTTTATTTGTTGGTTTGGTTGGGTGGTATTTTTGCTATGGAGTTGTAGGAGTTCTTTCTATATTTTGTATATTATCCCTTATAAGATACATGGTTTGCAAATATTTTCTGCTGCTCAGTAGGTTGCCTTCTCATTTTGTTGATGGTTTTATTTGCTATGGAGAGGCATTTTAGTTTGATGTAGTCCCACTTGCTTTTTTTTTTTTTTTTTTTGCTGTTTTTGCTTCTGGAATCATATACACACACAAAAAAAAGTCATCATTATGACAAATGTCAGGAAGCTTACTGCCTTATTTTCTCCTAGGAGTTTTATGATTTCAGGTATAACATTCAAGTCTTTAATCCATTGTGAGTTAATTTTTGTGTATGGTTTAAGATAGTGGTCCAGTTTCATTTTTTTTAATGAAAGTTTTCCAGCACCATCAATTGAAGAGATTGTCCTTTTCCTAGTTTGACTCCTTTGTCATAAATTAGTTAGCCATATATGCATGGATTTATTTCTGGCCTCTCTATTCTGTTCTTTGATCTATGTCTATTTTTGTGCTAATATTATACTGTTGATTATGGCAGCTTTATAGTATAATTTGAAATCTAAACATGTGATATCTCCAGCTTTATTTTTATTTCTCAGGATTGTTTTGGTTCTTTGGGGTCTTTTTTGGTTCAATACAAATTTTAGCATTATTTATTCTAGATCAATGATAAATGCCATTGGAATTTTGATAAGAATTTCAATGGATCTGTAGATTGCTTTGGGTTGTATAGATATTTTAACAAAATTAATTCTTCCAGTCCATGAATATGGAATATCTTTCTGTTTATTTATGTCTTTCCTTCAATTTATCTTCCTAATGGCTTGTACATTTCAAAATATAGGTCTTTCACCTCCTTGGTTGAAATTATTCCAAGGTACTTTTTTCTTTTTGATGCAATTGCAAATGGAGTGTATCCTAATTTTTTTTCTTTTGATAGTTGTTTATTAGTGTCTGGAAATGCAACAGATTTTTGTGTATTCATTTTGTATCCTGCAACTTAACTGAATTCATTCATTCTAATGTGTTCTGTTTTGTTTTTTGTTTTGTTTTTTTCTTGGTGGAGTCTGCAGGATTTTCTATATATTGTACCATGCCATCTGCAAATAGTTACACTTTTACTTCTTCCTTCCTTTTTGTTTTTCTTGCTTAATTGTTCTGGCTAGGATTTCCAATATTATATGGAACAAAATTGAAAGTGGGCATCTTTGCCTTGTTCCTGATCTTAGAGTAAAAGCTTTCAGCTTTCCACCACTGAGTTTAATGTTAGTTGTGGGCTTGTCAAATTTGGCTTGACATTCCTTTCATATCAACTTTGTTGAGAGTTTTATCATAAATGCATGTTAAATTTTGCCAGATATTGTTTCTGCATTTATTGAGATCATCATGATTTTTATCCTTCATTTTGTTAATTTGGCATATTACACTGACGGATATGCAGATATAGAACCATCCTTGCAGCCCTAACATAAATCCCACTTGGTCATGGTATATGACCCTTTTAATATATAGTTGAATATGGGTTGTTAATATTTTATTGAAGATTTTTGCACATATGCATATTTATTAGGGATAATGGCCTGTAGTTTTCTATTTTTGAGGTGTTCTTTTCTGATTTTGGTATCAGAGTCAGAGTAATGTTGGCCTCATAAAATAAGTTTGGAAGCATGCCCTCCTTTTCAATTTTTTGGAAGTGTGAGAGAAGTAGGTATTAAATCTTTAAATGTTTGGTAGAATTCACTGCTAAAGGCATCTGGTCCTGGAATTTTGTTTGATTGGAAATTTTTGATTGCTGTTTCAATCTTCCTATTCTAGTAATCAGTCTCTTCAGATTTTCTATTTCATTGTGACTCAGTATTGCTAGGTTTTATGCTTCTAGTAAACATGACCATTTCTCTAGGTTGTCCAGTGGATGTTCTATCAATTGATATAAGGAGAGTATTAAAGTCCCCTGCTATTATTGTATTGCTGTCTATTTCTCCCTTTGGTAACATTTTCTTTATATATTTAGGTGTTTTCAGGTTTGGTGCATAAATATTCACAAGTGTTATATCTTCTTGTTGGATTGACCCCTTTTGCCATTATGTAACACCCTTCTCTGTCTCTTATTACAGTTTTTGTTTTAAAGTCTATTTCGTCTAATATAAGGTTAGCCCCCCAGCTTTCTTTTGGTTTCCATTTGCATGAAGTTTTCCTCACCATGGCTTCACCTTCAGTCTCTCATGTCCTTCCACTTGAAGTGAGTCTCTTGTAGGCAACATACCGATAGATCTTATTCTTATTCTTATTATTTAGCCACTCTATGTCTTTTGATTGGAGAATTTAGTTCATCTACATTAAAAGTGATTAAGATAGGTAAGTATTTATTGCCACTTTGTTAATTGTGTACTGGTTGTTTTGAAGTTCCTCTTTTCTTTTTCTTTTGCTGTCTTTTTTGGTAGTTTGCTGGCTTTCTCTAGCAGAATGGTGGAATGCTCAGATTCCTTTACTATCTTTTTGCATCTACTATCAGTTTTTGCTTTGTGGTTACCAAGGGGCTTGCATTCACAGGCATACTTTGGAGATACAGAGGGTTTCAGTTGCAGATTATTGTAATAAAAATAATACCACAGTAACGCAAATCAAATGAATATTTTTGTTTCCCGGTGCATATAAAAGTACTGTTTATACTATCCCGTAGTCTGTTAAGTGTGTAATAGCATTATGTCTAAAAAATAGTGTACATAGTTTAATTTAAAAATACTTTATTGCTAAAAAAAATGCTAACCATCATCTGAGCTTTCAGTGTGTCATATACCCTTTTTGTTATTGGAGGTTCTTGCCTCAGTGTTGATGGCTGCTGGCTGGTCAGGCTGGTGGTTGTTGGAGGTTGGAATGACTGTGGCAATTTCTTAAGATAAGAACATTTGCAGCATCAGTTGACTCTTCCTTTCACAAACGGTTTACTGCAGTATGCAATACTGTTTTCATGCATTTCGCCTGCAGTAGAATTTTATTTCAGTTTTGGAATCAATACTCCTAATCCTTTCCACTGTTTTGTTAATTAAGTTTAATGTTCTAGATGATCTGTTGTCAATTCAACAATCTTCACAGCACTCTCACCAGGAGTGAATTCCATCACAAGACACCACTTTAGTTGCTCATGTGTAAGACACAACTCCTCCTCCATTCAAGTTTTATCATGAGCTTGTACCAATTCATTCATATCTTCAGGCTCTGCTTTTAATTCTAGTTCTCTTGTTATTTCCACCAAACCTGCAGCTACTTCCTTCATCAGTGCCTTGAACTCTTCAAAGCCATCCATGAGGGCTGGAATTAACTGCTTTCAAACTCCTATTAATGTTGATATTTGCCCTCTTCTCATGAATCAGTAATGTTCTTAATGGCATCTAGAATAGTGAATCCTTTTCAGAAGGTTTTCAGCTTACTTTGGTCAGATCCATCAGAGAAATCCCTATCTATGACAGCTGCGGCTTTAGAATATATACAGAGAGACTTGAAAGTCAAAATTACCCCTTGAACCATGAGCTGAAGAATGGATTTTGTGTTACTAGGCATGAAAACAACACTAATATTATGGTACATCTTTATCAGAGTTCTGGGGTGACCAGGTACATTGTCAATGAACAATAATATGTTTTTAAGTTAATTCATTTATTTTTGAGAGAGAGAGAGACAGAGAGAGAGAGAGAGAGAGAGAATGGGAAGGGCTGAGAGAGAAGGACAGAGAGAAAATCCCAAGCAGGCTCTGAATTGTCAGTACAGAGCTTAGGCAGGGCTCAAACACATGAACTGTGAGATCAAGAGCTGAGTTGAAATCAAGAGTCAGACACTTAACTGACTGACCCACCCAGGCACCCCTGAATAATAATATTTTTAAAGGATTTTTTTTGAGCAGCGTGTCTCAATAGTGAGCTTAAAATATTCAGTAAACCATGCTGTAGCAGTATATTGTCATCCAGGCTTTGTTGTTCTATTTATACAGCACAGGCAGAGTAGATTCAGCATAATTTTTAAGGGCTTTACAATTGCAAAGCGGTAAATGAACACTGGATTTAACTTAAAGTCACAAGCAGTATTAGCTCGTAATGAGAGAGTCAGCCAGTCCTTTGTTGAAATCAGACATTGACTTTTCCTCTCTACCAATGAATGTCCTAGATGGCAACTTCTTCCCATAGAAGGCTGTTTCATTTACTTGAAAACGTGTTGTTTATGGTAACCACCTTCAAGAGTTATGTTAGCTAGATCTACATAATTTGCTGGACTTTTGACATTAGCACTTGCTTCTTCACCTTGCACTGCTATGTTTTGGTGATGGCTTTTTTACTTAGATTTCGTGAGTCATCCTCTGCTAGCTCCAAACCCTTCTTCCTCAGCTTCCTCACGCCTCTCAAGTTAAAGCCTTTCCCTGGGTTAGGTTTTGACTTAAGAGAATGCTGTGGCCCTATTTGGAGTCCTATTCCTTTCACTTGAACCCACAGAGCCCGTTGTAGGGTTATTAATTGGTTTAATTTCCAAAATAATTTAAGTTTTGTGTCTGAGGGACTAGGGAGGCCTGAGAAGAGGGAAAGATGGGAGTGACCCATCAGAGAAGCAGTAAGAGCACACCTATCACTTGTCATCTTATATGGGCATCTTATTTGTCATCTTATATGGGCATGGCTCATGGCACTCCAAAATAATTACAATAGCAACGTAAAAAAAAAATCACTGATCAAAGATCACCATTCAGACATAATAATAATAAAAATATTTGAAATGCTGGGGGAATGACTAAAATATGACACAAGATACAAAATGAGCAAATGTTATTTTTGGTAAAAGTAGCTTTGATGTACTTGCTTGATGCAAGGTTGCCACAAAGTTTCAATCCATAAAAATCACAGTATCCATGAGGCTTTGTCAAGTGAAATTCAATAAAACAAAGTATGCTTCTATTTTTTTTTAGTATAATTGACACTTAATTTTACATAGTTCCAGGTGCATAGCATAGTGATTTAATAGATGTATACATTAGGCTCTGCTCACCACAAATGTAGCCGCCATTCATTCTCATACAAAGCTACTATAATATAGACTATATACTTTATTTCGTGCCTTTTATTCCCAGGATTTAGTCATTCCATAACTGGAACCCTGTACCTCCCACTTGCCTTCATCCATTTTGCCCATTCCCAATCTTTCCTTGACTCTGGCATCCTCCGGTTTGTTCTGTGTATTTATAAGTCTGATCTGCTTTTTGTTTGTTTGCTCATTTTTTTTCCTTAGATTCCACATATGAATGAAATCATATCACACACACATGCACACACACACACACCATATCTTCTTTATCAATTCATCTATCAATGGACACTTAGGTTTCTTCCATATCTTGGCTATTGTAAATAATTCTGAAGTAGACATAGGAGTGCGCGCACACACACACACACACACACACACACACACACACATATATATATAGTATTTTCAGTTTCTTTGGGTAAGCACCCAGTAGTAGAATTACTGGATCATATGTTATTTCTATTTTTCATTTTTTGAGGATCCTCCATACTGTTTTCCACAATGGCTATACCAATGTACATTCCCGCCAACAGTGTACAGAAATTCCTATTTCTTTTAAATCAGCTTCCTTATAAGCTTAGGGGTTTTCTGCGCTCAGGATTTCTAAGTACATGTTGAGTACTCCTCTGCCTGGGCAAATCTTATGTCTTCTCATCTCCTTTCTCTAAAGGAGTGGAGAGAAGGGGAAGGAAAGGAAAGAGAAAGCTCATGCCCTTTGATATTCCATGAGAAATAGAATACATTGTTTCTGGCTCAGAAAAGAATCTTGTTCATTCAACCTGAGGCAAAACCATCCATCCTTTATGAGTGCTCCTAATATATGCTTGAAGTTAATTACTTAATTTTGGTGTTTTGGGTACATTTGTAGAATATTCTTTCAGGCCATGAAAATTCCAGCTCATTAAGATTGTTTATTAGTGTAAGTATATTTTCTCTTGCTGCACATCCTAAGCATAAATGACCAATTTGCGCAGGTTTATTTCTATGAAACATTGAGTGTAGTTTCCCTAATCATTTTATTTTTTATGTATTGGGCTTGGTCATATGATATTTTGACTTCATGGTGAGAGTATATATCCTACTCCTTGACTTTGGGCTTGACAATATAACTTGCCAAAGGTCATTGTCATATGCTTACTTGCTAGTGTTGGACCTCTTACAAATCTATCATCACAAAAAAAAAAAAAATTCCTGGGTTAGCTGCTGCCACTTCAGACTGGGACATAGAATGAGCATATATGACGCAGACCTAAGCCCAACCAAGGATAAGGAGCTGATACCAGATGGAGCTTCACCTTGAGCAAAACAACTCAGCAAAACCCAGCAAAGCTTAGCCAACCTCCTAGCCAACCTACATACTGACTATGATAATAAATAAGCATGGGTGTGTTTATTATTCAGAATAGCTGGCTGATAAGAATACATGCAGAGAGAGAAAGAGAATAAGAATGATTGATATTTTAGTGAAAACTTTTGTTTGCCTATCCAAATATGTTATTTTTTTCTTACCAACAGAATTCAAAATAATGTAGGTATGACCCCTAGATGGTTTATGAATTTTCAAGACAGTTTAGTTGCTCATAATTACTAGTATTTTTTTTTTTTGCTTTATGTATTTGTTTTGCTTTGCTCTGCTTTTGCCCAAAGACAAGCAAGTAATTACAGGATGTTAAGGACTATATTTCTTTTTGAGCAAACTTGAAGATGTCAGAGCCCATCTCAGACCAATTTCCATCACTACTCATAGAAGATATAGTAATAATTGGGTATGGTTATTTAATCATGTTGTGTAACTTCAGACAGGCCTGCTTCCTGGATTAGTTGCTTTAAATCAGTGGTGTACTGATAAGCCAAGTAAGTAAATAAATAATTATTAAAACAAAAAATGATATCTAGCATTTGCTGATTTCCATGATGCAGATATTCTTATCCTGGCAAATTTGCAGCAATCAGTATTACGTGTTTGATGTAGCACTGGAAAGAGATGATAACCATTGGTAATTCCAAATGCGTAGACACTAGCCAAAACACATTACTCTTTAAACTCTCCTTTTATGAAAGGCTATATCAAGGCAACATGACACTACTCTAGAGGCTGATTTCAGTCCACCTTATAAGAGGCACCAGATATCCACTCTCATCTATATCCTCTGTCTGAACAAATGAATATTTCCAGAGAAACCTTGGATAGCATTCTGAATGGTTAAAAGTAAAGGGCTTACTATAAATTCTCATTTTTTAATTGATTTATTTATTTTGAGAGGGAGAGGGTGCAAGCAGGGACAGAGAGAGATGGGAGAGGTAGAATGCCCAACCAGGCTCTGCACTGACAGTGCAGAGCCCCCCATGGGGCTCGAACTCACAAACCCCAATATCATGACCTGAGCTGAAATCAAGAGTCAGACACTTAACTGACTGAGCCACCCAGGTGCCCCTTACTATAAACTTGTCTACATCATCCATGCGAAGGAAACAAGCGTTTCTATAAAATTTAGGCTGGTCCACACATTTTCAATAATTCACTAATTTAACCAATTAAATTCCATTCATAATATTGATTTTGCTAGTTAACAAGCTATCAATTTATTGCATAAAAATTTATTTTGAACATTTATCCTATTAATTAGCAACACCTTTGGGGCTGTTCAGTGACAAATGTAGCTGATTATGGAATATGAATCTCAGATTGAATAATTATTTCAGATTACAGTATCTGACAAATCTCTAGATGTAAATTAAAAAAATAAATAAAACACTAACATTCACCCAAATATAATTTGCATACTATATAACAGTGACTGCCTGCAGATGTGAAGTAAATTTGAACTGCCCAAGTTAAAGACAACCATTTCTGTTGACAGCAATTCATTTTGAAATCATAATTTGACCCAGTTTGGTTCAATGAGGAAAAGTCTTCTATAAGATAACTGAAGAGAATCTCCTTGCTCTTAAAAAGAATCATTTGGAAGATAGACATGCCATTTTTTTTCAGTTTTATGTTACACATCTTGATAGGATGTTAAGAATTATAAAAGGCAGTATTGTCTATGACGGGAGCTAAATTAAGGGACAAAATGAAAAATACTATGGAAGCCATGATGGAAACCTGGAAAGAACCTATGTACTTAAGATGCCATTGGCACAGCATTAGAAGCCCTACTAGCTTTCCTAATTCATATATTAATTTATTGAGATAATAAATTTATATAATCTTAAGGCCATATTTAGTTTACTTTTGTGTAACCTAGCTACAAGACATGCTACCTGATATAAATTTGTGTCTGTATCTAAAAAGCTTGATTTGCATATTTTCTAGGAGTTCAAGATAAAACTATCAATTTAGGAAAGTAAACTTCTAAATAATTTGTATGACAGAATGATTAGCTATAAGAAGTATAATGATCTCAACTATCTCAATGAAAATTTATTTTGATATGATTATACTCCAAAGTCTAAGATGGCATATGTCTGTAATCATATATACATCTATGAGATGGATATTTAGAGAGTTAGAAAAGAAAACAAAACAGTAAATGTATCTGAAAGCATATTTTTTGGTATTATCTTTGATAATATGAGTGAAACAATTAATTTTCCCTACTATATTTAAATATTATTTTATGCCTAAGACAGACATTGTTAGATGTCTGAGATCTATTTTTATAGTTATGAAGAGTAATTTGTTTTGTAATATATTATCCTATTTTTTCCTAAATAGTAGAGTGAAATACGTTTACAGTTACTTAATATTTCCAACGTCATTTATTTTGTTTTGGAAGCAAAATATGTATCATATATGATATTTATATTTATACATTTATAGTATATTTCTATTATATGTTAGGAAAGATGAAATTACCAATTTAAAACATAATGTTTTTAGTTTTGCCACAATATGTCAAATATACTTTTGAAATTGTTGATTTTAGTATTAGTTCATTTTTATATCTTTTGGTAAAGTTCTTCCCTGTGATAAAGAATGGAAAATAACATTTTTAAAAACTGTAAGTTTAGAGCCTAGGATGCTTAACAGGAATAAATGGGGAAGAAAAAAATCATTTCACAGATAGAATCTGCAATAACATCTTAGAATATAAAGCCTAACCAGGTTTGTTCCCAGGAAAGAGATATAAATGTTTCAAATAGATAAGATAAGATGATGCGGCTGCCACAACACAACAGGAATAAAGACTCATACAAACCATCAACATTCCTAGTCATGGGTCTTCCTGCATTCCAAGTCCATTGGAAAAAAAAAAGAAAAAGAAAACTACACTGAAAGAGGGATATAAGGAGACATTGAGAATTCAGTGTCTTTCTACCTGGGGAGACCGGTCTCAGGCAGTGTCCCCCCATAATTCCTTCCTTCTGTACGCATACATACCATTTCTCCTATCAAGAAATGGAGGTTATTTCCTCTGCCCTGAATCCAGGCAGGGCTTGTGACTGACAATGGAATCTGTCACAAGTAACATTAGGGTACTTACATACCCAGACTCAAAAGGGCAGCCAGTTTTCACCTCATGCCTTTAGAATTGAGCCACCACTCTGTGAAAAGCCCTAGCTACACACAGAGACTAAGTGGTCAAGAGCAGAGGTATTACATCTCACAGTCCCATCTGACCCCCCAGCTGACTGCATAAACATGTGCATGAGTCATTTTTTTTAATGTTTATTTATTTTTGAGAGAGAGAGAAAGAGAGAGAGACAGAGACAGAGTGGGAGCAGAGGAGGGGCAGAGAGACAGGGAGACACAGAATCTGAAGGGCTCTAACTCACGAACCGTAACTCACGAACCGTAAGATCGTGACCTGAGCCGAAGTCAGAACCTTAACCCACTGAGCCATCCAAGTGCCCCTGAATGGTTCATTTTGTCTGTTCCAGACAAGTCAGCCCCTTAATTGACTGCAGCCCATGGACTCATGAGAAGTAATAAAACTGTTCCTATATAATCCACCAAGTTATGCAGTAGTGTTTTATATAATAATTAGAAATCCTGTAAGGATTTATCAGTTTCAACTCTAAAAATTGTCAGTTTCTCGGGGCTCCTGGATGGCTCAGTTGGTTAAGCGGCCGACTTCGGCTCAGGTCATGATCTTACGGTCCGTGAGTTCGAGCCCCGTGTCGGGCTCTGTGCTGACAGCTCAGAGCCTGGAGCCTGTTTCAGATTCTGTGTGTCTCTCTCTCTGACCCTCCCCTATTCATGCTCTGTCTCCCTCTGTCTCAAAAATAAAAAATAAAAAAAAAAAAACGTTAAAAAAATTTTTTTTTAAATTGTCAGTTTCTAAGATTTGAATCGACTTTTCTGTTTCTACTATCTGACTGCAAACATTTATAAAGTTAAATGGAAGGAATAAGGTGGTTATATACATGATACCATAT
Source organism: Lynx rufus (assembly GCF_022079265.1). Lineage (NCBI taxonomy): Eukaryota > Metazoa > Chordata > Mammalia > Carnivora > Felidae > Lynx > Lynx rufus. Next base: position 25,736,569 of record NW_025814845.1, on the reverse strand, counting down.
AAAGAACTTGGCAATAGAAAGTAAATGGCAATGATATTTATCAATACATTGCATTGTTAAGGAAAGTCCAATATTGTAGACACTGAATACCTTATGTATATATATTCACTTTGTACCTAGTAGAAGAGTATAAGTGTTAAGAAAGGGAAATCTAAAGGAATTTTTGAGAAAATGATGAATTACATAAAATTAAATGGAGTTAAAATTGGGGGAAATCCCAAACTGTGTTTAAGAAACCCCACATTCTTCTATTTAGGGCACTATTTTTTCTTTAAGATATAGTAACCTGAAATTTTATACACATAAACATTGATCAGATCTTGAATGGCATTTAAACTCAACTAATTTTGAGTCTTTGTATAGGTATTACATAGCCATTTAGGTGTTTCAGATAGGGCATTGTCACATTTGAGTCTTAAAAAAATTATTGTGTAATAGTAAAATCTATTTTAAAGTGAGGTACAACACTTCCACTTGTGCTCTTGAGGGAGTATCAGGGTGTAGAATTACTTTTCTGACATAAACAGTTAAAATAAACAAGCAATACAAAAAAAAAAAATTGCAGCTATCAGGCAATGACCAGTTAAGAACGGTAACTTTTAAGATAAGGAGATGAGCTTTACCTTTGCCCAGACTTTCTGTGTGGAGGTAGTTTTCAGCATGTGATGCAGTGAAGAAGTTAGTATTCTCCCTGATTTGAGGAAATTCAGAAGGACATGGTATGTTCCCTGAGTTGAGGAGACAGAGAAGAACATGGCATGCTGACTTGAGGAGACAGAAACTTGAGATCAGGAAGCCTGAAGTTACCATTCCAGAGAGGAGGGAGCTATGTGGAGAAAGTATTCCAGAAATTTTCATATGGTCACCTCTTGAGTCTTTATATAGTGATCTGCACATGCATAGACAGAATATATATGTAACTAGTCAAGAATTTGCAAAAAAAAATATTAGAGATCCTTCAGACAAACAATTCCTAGATCTCACAAAGGACTGGGAGTTGCTCAAAATCCATTTAGACAGAGAGTAGAGAATTTGCTATATATATGATACATTCATTGTAGGCTACAGAAACCCTGGAAAAATTATTTAACAATCTTTGAAAATAGAACAATAAAGTTTACCACTCAGCAACAGAAAATTACATGTTGTATAAAAACAACAACAGCAACAAATGAGGAAGCGGAAGAATATGACCCATAACAAGAAAAAAATTTCTGGATAGAATTAAACCTAGAAATGACAGATAATGAAATGGGCAGATAAAACTATGCTACTAAATATAATTTTTAGTATGTAAAGAAATCTTTAAAAGATAGTTGTTTGGTTAAAGCAAAATAGTATCAAGGCTTTGTGAATTTCAAATATATACCTTAGGAAAATAGATCAATATACCTCAAGAGATGATGGACGAAATGGAAGGATACTGTTGTAAAGCTTCAGAATGCAAGAAAAAAAATAAACTCAAATGAAAAATCAAATCTGCAAGCAGTTGAAAATTTCAGCATCTTTCTCTCAGTAATTGGTGTGAGAATTAGACTTAAGAAAAACACTAAAATTATAGGACATTTGAAAAGTATCAAACAAATTTACATTTGTAAAACCCTATACCCAACAACAAAAGAGTACATTCTGCTCAAGTTCATAGGGACATTGATTATGATTATCACATCCTGAGCCATGAAATAAATTTTCTCAAGTTACACAGACTCAATTTATATACAATATATTCTCTGATCATAGTTAAATTTAATTAGACATCAGTAACAGAAGGGTACTAAAGAAACTTCAAATATTTGAAAATTAAATAATATCAACTCCTTAAGAAAAAAAAAAGAAAACACAAGATGAATTTTAAAATATTTTGTATCTAATGAAAATGAATCATATGCCAAAATTTGTGGGAGGAAAATAAATCTATACTTAGACATTTATGGTTTTAAATGCTTATATGGAAAAATAGTGAGATGTACTTAATGTTATGGAAATATACAAAAAAAAACATAAATTGAGTGGAAAAAAGAAACAACTAAGGGGCAAAAACCAAGTTTTAAAAATATATATGTATGTATATACCATGCCTTGCCCATCGTATTGGCTCTTTTCATAAATTATTATGGACCTTCTCCTTTCACCCATTATCTGTTTTTACGTGTATGCAAATAAATGCCTGTGAGCAGAAAGCTAACAGTTAAACGGAGACACTCAGGCTTGACTCCATTTTAGACTATCGTATAGTGCCTATAACCGGTTGGAATTCATTCAAGGACATTTACCTACAAGTAGTACTAGTAACATTAGTAATAATTTAAAATTGGAACAACTCAGAAAAAATAAATTCAAGAGACATCTGGCACCTTTCTGAAATGCTAATAAATTATGATTAGCAGAGAGCTTTTGAATTCACACCTACTAAGTCTTTCATTTTGGTGATAAATTTGTCAGGTAAAAATGATAACTATTATATAAGTGTGAAAATACTTTCTATAGACAGTTTTGATAAGTGTTTGAAAAGTTATGAATGGCTTGCCACCCATATATCCTTTTCATTTCTGCTTCTTGCTACGCTAAATCCCCGCTTGTGAACTCAGAAATATGAAATCAATTCAAGACAAAACGTACAAACAACGTGCCTATATTTCATGAGGTGTGTCGCTAAAGGAAAGACATTCATTTTGTTAATGAAAATTATTTCTTCAGCAAAAACATAATTATACCTATGGATGTTAAAATGTGACAATATTTTGTTCTTTTTATGCTAAGTAACCATATAATGATGATAAATGTAAAAACAATTTCATTCTTTGCAAATGTTTAATTTTCTTAAATTATTATGAGTGAGTGATCTCATCCTTTTTTTGTTGTCAGAGGATTAAATATGTACTTTTATTTGAAGCATATTATATGTATATAATATTATACATATTGTATATGTATATATAATATGTTTCAAATAATATATACATATAATATGCTTCAAATAAAAATGAATATTTAATCCTCTGACAACAAAAAAAAGATATCACTCATTCAAAATAATCTAAGAAATATATATATTTCTTAGATAATCTAAGAAATATATATATATATATATTTCTTCATAGCATCTTTCAAAAGACAGTATACCTAAAAGTAACCACTGGACTCCCATTTGGCTATCCAGAGATTTCCTTGGCATTTCTCAATATCTATAACCATGGTTATTAATGTATAAAACTAAATGTGTAACTCTTAAGTTCTAACACAAAAACATTTAAAGGCAATGTTCAGTTCATGTAGTTACTCCAAAAATATTTAAAACATGTAAATAAAAATAAACAGTTCTTTGTAATATATCATATACTGAGATAAAAAAAAACAAAGGTGACCAAATCTACGAGTAGTAATTATTATTATTTTTTTCATAAATAAACCCTCATGCCAGGCCAAAGGGGCTGTATTAAGTCCCATTTTCAAGAGGATGGATTTTATCCATTTTCTTTTGAGGAAGAATTTGTCATTTAGAATTGGATTAAAATGGTTACTGAAGAGAAGAGAGAGGTATCATGGAAATTCAAAACGTGAATTTAAATGTCTCAAGGAGAATTTGTTTTACTGAAGGAATGAAACAACTTAAGAGAAAGCTGCCTGTTTTCTAATGAAATAGCCTAGGTAGCAAAGTAAACTTGAGTATGTCAAGGGAGAATGTAACCAAGTACTTTTTTTCTTGATATGTATGTTCACAATGGAAATGGCAACATTCTATCTATCTATCAAATACCTTAATAAATATAAATGTCAACACTTATACCTAACCAGATTTTTATTCAAGGAATCACATTCAAAGAAATGTTCTGTTTCTACTTAGATTTAGTCAATTTTCTGATGCCATTTATACCAGATTCAAATAATTCATGTGATTATTAGCAATGTAGGAGAACAGACACCTCACATCTCATATTCACCATTGTTTCCTGAACAATACATGGTAGGTACTAAATAAGTATTTATTAAATGAAACATGCTCCTAAGACAACAATAAAAAATTGAAATCTTGTTACTAAAATGCAAGGAGCTTACAATACATATATATTTTTGTTTTTTTAATGTTTTTACTTATTTTTGAGACAAAGAGAGACAGAGCATGGGCAGGGGAAGGGCAGAGAAAGAGAGGGAGACACAGAATCTGAATCAGGCTTCAGGCTCTGAGCTGTCAGCACAGAGCCCAACGCAGGGCTCGAACTCACAGACTGTGAGATCATGACCTTGGCTAAAGTCTGACACTTAACCGACTGAGCCACCCAGGTGCCCCTACAATATATTATTTTAAGTAATTTATAGAAAAGTAATGATGCACTAAAAATCAAACAAAATATATATTTTAATAGTTAATACTCAGTTACATAAATCACTTTACACTATTTCAGCTCACCCTACACTGAATAAAGCACCATAAAATCATTTATATCACTTTAATTTTATCGTTCACATAGCAAACCCAAAGCTAATGTATAGTAGAATTACACTAGGCAAAAAACAAAAACAAAAACAAAAACAAAAACAGAAAAAGCAACGAGTTTGCAAAATGTTGGTGAGAGGATGATACACATGAAAAAAAATAGGCATAATTTTTTTTTATAATTAAAAAAAATTTAATCTTTTATTTTTTATTTTTGAGAGAGAGAGAGAGACAGAGCATGAGCAGGGGAGGGGCAGAGAGAGAGCGAGACACAGAATCCAAAGCGGGCTCCAGGCTCTGAGCTGTCAGCACAGAGCCTGACGCTGGGCTCAAACTCATGAACTGTGAGATCATGACCTGAGCTGAAGTTGGACGCTCAACTGACTGAGCCACCCAGGCACCCCCCCCTTTTTTTAATAATTTTAAAAAGAAATAAAATTGTATGATTTTAAAAAGAAAACAATCATTTTTTGGTAATAAATTTGGACCTCTCAAGATAAAATAAAATAAATTATACAGAATGTACCATAAATACTAAATATTAGATGGGTAGATGAGGAACATTTAAACAACAGAAGAGCAAGAAAACAAAATTTCTGCAATGGTGTGTTTAGTTTTGTTTTCTTTTGTTTGATAATCTAATTCCTTGAATCTCTTCCAGTAAAAGTGGGGGGGGGGACCTAGGAAAAATGTCAACAAAACTAGTAAAAAGTGTATCTATAAATTATAAAACAGAAACAGAATGGGTCAAATTATCATAAGCATGAAGATTTGATGAACAAAAGCAAATTAACCAAAAATAATAATAATAAGACAAGGAATTTCTCATTTCTTTGAGAACCTGAGAATCCAGAAAAAGAGCCAACAGACTACCCAAATGAAGGGTCTTTAATAGTCATAGAAACTTTAATGACTCAGTTTGAGAATAGCATTCAAAACTGGGTATAGGCTATACAGTTTACAATTTATTGCTGAGGGCAAGATGGGTGGAAATTCAGTCCACTTGGAGATGGCTTTAACCCTATAAACTCTGGAAATTTACCACCTAAAATTTCCTTCCATGATAAATTCCTTCAACAGTGTGAAACCTGTGATCTAATCTAAATTGAATAGGAAATCTAGGAATGGATTTTAAAAAAAGAGAGAGAGAATGAGAGACAGAGACAGAGAAGGTCTGGATAAAAGTGAGAAAGAAGTAAGAGGCATACTTCATAAAAAAGTCTGGATGTTTTAACACTTGTAAAAAAACAGAAGAGGGAACCCTAGAACTATGTAGCTTGAAAAACATCCTGGCTCAAAATTTCTATCCTTATACAACAAGCACCTCCTAAGAATACAGGAAAATAGACCTTACCTAAATATAAGCTAGAGGAAAAGACTGAAGTCAAATCTCTTATCACTATAGAAAGAATAATAAGCAGAATAATTGGTTTACATGCAACAAAATTATAAGAAGAGTTACATAACCAAAACAGATAAGAACTGTAAACCAGTGGGGTGCCTGGGTGGCTCAGTCCGTTAGGTGTCTGACTTTGGCTCAGGTCATGATCTCGGGTTTGTGGGTTCGAGCCCTGCATTGGGCTCCTTGCTGACAGCTCAGAGCTTGGAGTCTGCTTTGGATTCTGTGCTTCCCTCTTTCTGCCCCTCTCCCACTCACACTCTGTCTCTCTCTCTTTCTCAAAAATAGATACCTATTTTAAAAAATGTAAAAAAGAACTATAAACTAGTATTTCTAAGTGATTTTAAAGAACGTTAAAAATAATCACATCAAAATTATTAAAAGTAAACATGAAATTATTGGATGTAAGGAACATATGAAAAGGGAGCAGACAGGTCAAAAAGTAGAGGTGAGGGAGAAAAATCAGCTCAAAAAATGTATATTAAATTATGATGAATAACAGCAAGAACTAAAGATGAAGAATTGAGAGGTGGGAAAATCACACTTTTTTAAATAAAAATGATTTTAGAGAAATTAGTAAATATAAAAAAGAAACAAAGAGAGGCCAAACGTATTTGATAGGTGATGTGGGAAACAAAGGCAAAAGAGAAAATTAAATGTTCCTACTACTTACCGCCCATTGACACGTCCTTAAAACAGGCAGAGTGACCTTCTTCTGGGAGCTCAGCCGCCTAGATGCTGACACTTGGCTACGGGCAAAAGGCAACCTTACCTTAATATTATCCTGAACCCCCAGGATCCTATGAGTCTACTTTAAACATATCAAAATTTCTTTGGAAACTTCCTGTATCTCTACTACCTAAGATATATGTTAGCAATTATCCTCCAAGTGTATGGCCCAATGATATGTATCTAAAAGGGTCTCATGACTAAAGGTTTACTAAACAGTAATAAATGACACTTTCCTAACACTGGCTAGTCCTCTCAAGGTCCTGGAAACCTCGTTTCCAAAATTCCTCGGAGGCTTGTGCTGTCCCTAACCCCCTCCCGACTTGAAAGTGTATAACCATCACCCCTTACAACCCCTGTGCAGCTCTTTCTTTTTTTTTTTTTAATTTTTTTTTTTCCTGTGCAGCTCTTTCTGCCCATGCCTTTTAGAATAACTACCTTGTTACTCAAATTTAATACATGTGAGTAATTGACTTAACGTTATATTTCATCTTTAAATGTTATTAAATGTATGTGTGGCACTACAGCATGGAAGAGAAGTTGAGGTTCACAGTGTGTGTAAATTTCATTTCTTTATATTCGTAAGAATCAGTTAAGTGCTCAGAAGATTAAATCTGAGTATTGAATTCTGACAAATAAAACAAATATATTAAGTATGTAAATTCTGCTTAAAAGTTTTTGAATTCGTAGAGAAGAACAAAATTACTCGAAGTTTGTTAAAATTCACTAGACTCATGCATAGTCTAATAAGATTTGCAAGCTGAATTTAAAAGCTTAAGGTGGAGGTCAAGTTTTGAGACTGAAGCTTTCATAAACTGAATGCTAATTGCTTAAATTTCTGAGAAGACTTTTCTACATTCAAAAGCCACCCTTGAGGACAACAAAAAGCTTGCACCCATATGGAATTTTAATTCTTGGGACATAGTTACACCCAAGAAATTATAGTTGTGCCTTGTCTGAGGCTTTCCTGGGAGATGGTCACTTATCTTTGTCATTAAAATAAGTAAAACAGCACCGGTCATCGTAGAAAGTTTTTTCCCCTTTTGCTACAATTCCCTGTAGTAAGTTGTCTTGTGAAAAAAATGCCTACTGTTTAGCAGAATGTCCACAGCTGTAACTTTCATTTTGCACTGTGGAGATAGTAGAGTACTGAGGGAGGAAGCAGAGTTCAGAACATTTAGGCCAGAGGCAGTGAGACTGCATCATTAGCACTTCAATGGATCATTCTAAAGGAATTAGCATCAATTTGAATGATGTCTGCAAAGCTCTCTTCTCTGGGAGCTACTGCTCCACTCTCTTTTTTTTTTGTACTACTTACATGAAAGAGACAACTATTTCTTCTTCAAGACATGTCCTGATTGGAGGAGCCAGGAAAGAATCCCACAGCACCATACCTGTGAGGAAAGAGTGAGAACTTACTTTCCAAAGAGTATGTTTTATTTTTTTATTTTTTTACGCATCTAGTAGACACTACTATTTCAATATGCAAATATGCATGTTTTCCTTAATCCAGGGAGTGTAGAATGGATTACAAAAAAAAAAATGATTTCAAATCTAAAGATCAAACAAAAGAGAACAACAAAATGTAAAATCCAGAAAAACCGTCTTAAATCATTGAGACTCACTCTCATTTTAGTGTCCCATTTAGCATAAAATAGATTAGATAAATTTTCCAATGCTATACCTAACACCTTGTGATTCCAGGAAAGACATGCTTAACTTCCAGTTCAGTGTTTATTTCTATTTAACAGCTATAGAGCCAAGATAAAGCCATTTCTCTGAATGCACCCAAATGAGATGACCAGTATTATATATAGTATCCTATTGGCTTTACTTTCAGAAACCCTACTTGGTTTGTCTGTAGAAGGTACACACTGTAACTATGTCCATTTATTCTTCTTGTTTAACTGGATGACTGTTTCCACTAAATTTACAAATAATTTGTGGGATTTTCTGGCCCACTGTCTTGTTTCACACAGGTTTGTCCTCATTTATTCTGATACATAGGATTTAAAATTGGACTTGACTGATATGTGTGCATGGGGGATGGGAATATTAAGCAAAGCATAGAGGACATTGGGCATACCCAATGCAAAAAATTGTGATCCTTGTGTTGTCTTCCTTACCTCCAGGGAAAAATCGTCTCTTCCCAAATCTCTTCCTCTAGGCATTTGGGCAACCTGATCCAAGGACATCAACTGATTTCCCCTTCTAACAATTTCTACATTTGGCTCATAAGATTTTGATCCACTGAGATTAAAGCACAATCGGGAATTCAAACCAGATTGGCTATAGGGTTTTCAAGAGAGTAGACAAAGGCAGAGAATTTTGCCCTTTTCATAAAAGAACCACTGTCTCCACTCTCTATCCTATTTATAAAGCAATTCCTACAGGATCTTTTTCCAAGTAACTTTATTTGAACTGTGGTATTAAATTGATGTGTGGATGTCCACCAAGAAAAGCCATTCGTCTAAAATTTAATGGGTGAAAGGTCACAGGATCTTGGTTGAATGAGAAGACTACATATGTATGGTCCTGGATTGTTCCTTGGAGATTTTCTCAACGTTGTATTATTCAAGTATGTTGCTTTACTCGATTTAGAAGCAACTCTCATGGAATAAATATATATTCTTCAATACAGATAGGTCAGTAATTGGGAAGATTTGAGGAACAGGAATCCCTTGGAAGCACTCTGAAGTCTTTTCCATTATCTAGGACCTGTTAAGGAAATCCTACTGAGGTTTCTCATTTCAGCATTTGCAAAGTGAAATACAGGTGGAAAAATAAAAATAAGGCAAAGGCAAAGAGGTACTCTAAGCAGACCAGAAGAGTAGGAAGTCTTTATTACAGAAGTTCTGCATTTTCATGTCTTGCATTTAATAAATTGGACTTTTAGTGTTTGGGCTTTATCTCACCTTAACTCCTTCTGGGGAATATGTATTTTGTTTTTGAAGATCTCTAATCTGTAGACCCTTTGTCTAATTTCTTATGTTCCATCCATTCTCCCTCTCTTCATTCTACCAAGAAATGAAAGATTTAGAAACCCAAGTTTATAAGGACTGCTCTTTCTATAAATTCTAGGATACTGACATGAATCTAAGAAAACCATTTCATTCAGTGAGTTCATAAAATATGATCATTATTTCAAAATCATTTGTTCCTTTAGTTCTCAAGTGTATAATTATATATTTTTTATATCTTTTATCTATATACTCTTTAACCTCATGCTTACAGTATTGTTACATTTTACTTTTTCTTTATAGATAATGTTAAAAAAGAGATTCTTAGCGTAAAGACATTTTGGCGTATATTTTTTCAATTTTATTATTTTATTAAGTCTCCATAAATTGAATGTTTAATGAAAAAAATCTTTAAATGATGTGTTCAATGGCTATATTACATTCCATTGTATACATTTAATATTAATCATTAATTTTTTTTTAAATTTGAGAGTTTCATTGTTTCCAACATTTTATAGATACAAATAATGCTGATGTGAACATATATTGAAAGTACTCTACAGTTTTAATGACTTTCATATGATTGTTTCAAATGAAATGACTCTGTCAAGGTCCTTTTGCAATTGTATTTTAAGAGAAGTTTTGAAATTTACCCATCAATTTCCAACATATGGGAGTGTCCATCACTACTCTGTTAACAGAGTTCTTAATTAGAATCTGATTTATTAATATTTCCTTTATTTTACTGTACTCGGCCTTCTTTAAGAAATTGTTATCTAATTCAAATTCGAGAAGATATTCTATTTTTTCTAGGAGCATTGCAAATCCATGACTAGAATGCCCCTGGAACACAGCTTTTTTGTCTGGTATAAAGGAAGTGATTAAGTTTTACCTGTTCCATATGGATAGCCAATTGATTCAGCATCATTTATTGAAAGCACCATATCCCTCTGAAGTACCACTGTGTTATAAATCAACTAATCATAGATATATGTGTGCTTTTTTCCATTTTGTATTTATCTGTTTATTTAACTTTGTATCCAAAAATACTACTTACTTAATCACAGTAACTTTATTTATTTATTTATTTATTTTTCATCTCTTTTCAGTTTTATTTTTTATATATAATTTATTGTCAAATTGGTTTCCATCCAACACCCAGTGCTCATCCCAACTGGTGCCTTCCTCAGTGCCCATCACCCACTTTCCCCTCTCCCCCACACCTATAAACCCTCAGTTTGTTCTCAATATTTAAGTCTCTTATGGTTTGCCTCCTTCCCTCTCTGTAACTTTTTTTCCCCCTTCCACTGCCCCGTTGTCTTCTGTTAAGTTTCTTAGGATCCACATAGGTGTGAAAACATATGGTATCTGTCTTTCTCTGTATGACTTATTTCACTTAGCATAATATTCTCCAGTTCCATCCACATTGCTACAAATGGCCAGATTTCATTCTTTCTCATTGCCAAGTTGTATTCCGTTGTATATATAAACCACATCTTTATCCATTTGTCATTTGATGGACATTTAGGCTCTTTCCATAATTTGGCTATTGTTGAAAGTACTGCTATAAACATTGGGGTACAAGTGCCCCTATGCATCAGCACTCCTGTATCCCTTGGGTAAATTCCTAGCAGCGCTATTGCTGAGTCATAGGGTAGATCTATTTTTAACTTTTTGAGGAACCTCCACACTGTTTTCCAGAGCGAAAGTACCAGTTTGCATTGCCACCAACAGCGCAAGAGGGTTCCCATTTCTCCACATCCTCTCCGGCATCTATAGTCTCCTGATTTGTTCATTTTAGCCACTCCGACCAGCGTGAGGCGGTATCTCAGTGTGGTTTTGATTTGTATTTCCCTGATGAGGAGTGAAGTTGAGAATCTTTTCATGTGCCTGTTGGCCATCTGGATGTCTTCTTTAGAGAAGTGTCTATTCATGTTTTCTGCCCATTTCTTCACTGGGTTATTTGTTTTTCGGGTGTGGAGTTTGGTGAGCTCTTTATAGATTTTGGATACTAGCCCTTTATCCGATATGTCATTTGCAAATATCTTTTCCCATTCCATTGGTTGCCTTTTAGTTTTGTTGATTGTTTCCTTTGCTGTGCAGAAGCTTTTTATCTTCGTAAGGTCCCAGTAATTCACTTTTGCTTTTAATTCCCTTGCCTTTGGGGATGTGTCGAGTAAGAGATTGCTACGGCTGAGGTCAGAGAGGTTTTTTCCTGCTTTCTGCTCTAGGGTTTTGATGGTTTCCTGTCTCACATTCAGGTCCTTCATCCATTTTGAGTTTATTTTTGTGAATCGTGTAAGAAAGTGGTCTAGTTTCATTCTTCTGCATGTTGCTGCCCAGTTCTCCCATTTTGTTAAAGAGACTGTCTTTTTTCCATTGGATATTGTTTCCTGCTTTGTCAAAGATTAGTTGTCCACACATTTGTGGGTCCAATTCTGGAATCTCTATTCTATTCCATTGGTGTAGGTGTCTTTTTTTGTGCCAATAACATACCATCTTGATTACAGCTTTGTAGTAGAGGCTAAAGTCTGGGATTGTGATGCCTCCTGCTTTGGTCTTCTTCTTCAAAATTACTTTGGCTATTCAGGGCCTTTTGTGGTTCCATACAAATTTTAGGATTGCTTGCTTGTTCTAGCTTCAAGAAGAATACTGGTGCAATTTTGATTTGAATTGCATTGAATGTGTAGATTGCTTTGGGTAGTATTGACTTTTTAACAATATTGATTCTTCGAATCCATGAGCATGGAATATTTTTCCATTTCTTTGTATCTTCTTCAATTTCCTTCATAAGCTTTCTATAGTTTTCATCATACAGATCTTTTACATTTTTGGTTAGGTTTATTCCTAGGTATTTTATGATTCTTGGTGCAATTGTAAATGGGATCAGTTTCTTTATTTGTCTTTCTGTTGCTTCATTATTGGTGTATAAAAATACAACTAATTTTGTATCCTGTGACTTTGATGAATTCATGTGTTAGTTCTAGCAGACTTTTGGTGGAGTTTATCGAGTTTTCCACATATAGTATCATGTCATTTGCAAAAAGTGAAAGCTTGACTTTATCTTCACCAATTTTGATGCCTTTCATTTGATGCCTTTTGTTGTCTGATTGCTGATGCTAGAACTTCCAACACTATGTTAAACAACAGCGGTGAGAGTGGATATCCCTGTTGTGTTCCTGATCTCAGGGGGAAAGCTCTCACTTTTTCCCCATTGAGGATGATGTTAGCTGTGGGCTTTTCATAAATGGCTTTTATGATGTTTAAGTATATTCCTTCTATCCCGACTTTCTTGAGGGTTTTTATTAAGAAAGGATGCTGAATTTTGTCAAATGCTTTTTTGCATCAATTGAAAGGATCATATGGTTCTTTTCGTTTCTTTTATTAATGTGATGTATCACATTGATTGATTTGTGAATATTGAACCAGCCCTGCAACACAAGGATGAATCCCACTTGATCATGGTGAATAATTCTTTTTATATGCTGTTGAATTCGATTTGCTAGTATCTTCTTGAGAATTTTTGCATCCATATTCATCAAGGATACTGGCCTGTAGTTCTTTTTGTTTTGGCTGAGTCTCTATCTGGTTTGGGAATCAAAGAAATGCTGGCTTCATAGAATGAGTCTGGAAGTTTCCTTCCCTTTCTATTTTTTGGAACAGCTTGAGAAGGAAAGGTATTACTTCTGCTTTAAATGTCTGGTAGAATTCCCCTGGGAAGCCATCTGGTCCTGGACTCTTATTTATTGGGAGATTTTTGATAATTGATTCAATTTCTTCACTAGTTCAATTTCTTCACTAGTCTGTTCAAATTTTGTATTTCTTCCCGTTTGAGTTTTGGAAGTGTGTGGGTGCTTAGGAATTTGTCCATTTCTTCCAGGTTGTCCAGTTTGTTGGCATATAATTTTTTATAGTATTCCCTGTTAATTGGTTGTATTTCTGAGGGATTGGTTGTAATAATTCAATTTCATTCATGATTTTATCTATTTGGGTCTTCTCCCTTTTCTTTTTAAGAAGCCTGGCTAGAGGTTTATCAATTTTGTTTATTTTTTCAAAACAACAACAACAACAACAACTCTTGGTTTCATTGATCTGTCCTACAGTGTTTTTTTTTAATTCTATATTGTTTATTTCTTCTCTGATCTTTATTATTTCTCTTCTTCTGCTGGGTTTGGGGTGTCTTTACTGTTCTGCTTCTATTTCCTTTAGGTGGGTTGTTAGATTTTGTATTTGGGAATTTTGTTGTTTCTTGGGATAGGCCTGGATTGCAATGTATTTTCCTCTCAGGACTACCTTTGCTGTATCCCAAAGCGTTTGGATTGTTGTATTTTAATTTTCGTTTGTTTCCATATATTTTTTAATTTCTTCTCTAATTGCCTGATTGACCCATGCATTTTTTAGTAGGATGCTCTTTAACCTCCATGCATTTAGTGATTTTCCAGACTGTTTTCTGTGGTTGATTTCAAGTTTCATAGCATTGTGATTTGAAAGTGTGCATGGTATGCTCTCAATTCTTTCATATTTATTAAGGGTTGTTTTGTGACCCAGTATGTGATTCATGTTGGAGAATGTTCCATGTGCACTCGAGAAGAAAGTATATTCTGTTGCTTTGGGATGCAGAGTTCTGAATATATCTGTCAAGTCTATCTGACCCAATGTATCATTCAGGACCCTTGTTTCTTTATTGATTCTCTGTCTAGATGTTCTATCCATTGTTGTAATTGAAGTATTAAAGTCCCTGGCAATTACCACATTTTTATCAATAAGGTTGCTTATATTTGTGATTAATTATTTTATATATTTGGGTTGCCTCCAAATTCGGTGCATAGACATTTATAGTTGTTAGCTCCTCCTGATAGAGAGACCCTGTAATTATTATGTAATGCCCTTCTTCATCTCTTGTTACAGCCTTTAAAGTCTAGTTTGTCTGATATAAGTATGGCTACTCCAGCTTTCTTTTGACTTCCAGTAGCACGATAGATAGTTCTCCATCCCCTCACTTTCAATCTGAAGGTGTCCTCAGGCCTAAAATGAGTCTCTTATAGACAGGAAATAGATGGGTCTTGTTTTTTTATCCATTCTAATACCGTATGTCTTTTGGTTGGAACATTTAGTCCATTTACATTCAGTGTTATTATTGAAAGATATGTGTTTAGAATCATTGTGACATCTGTAGGTTTCATGCTTGTAGTGGTGTCTCTGGTACTTTGTGGTCCTTGCAACATTTCATTCACAGAGTCCCTCTTAGGATCTCTTGTAGGGCTGGTTTAGTGGTGATGAATTCCTTCAGTTTTTGTTTGTTTAGAGAAGCCTTTATCTCTTCTTCCATTCTGAATGACAGGCTTGCTGGATAAAGGATTCTCAGCTGCATATTTTTTTCTGTTCATCACATTGAAGATTTCCTGCCATTCCTTTCTGGCCTGCCAAGTTTCAGTAGATAGGTCTGCTACCACCCTTATGTGTCTACCTTTGTATGTTAAGGCCCGTTTATCCTTAGCTGCTTCAGAATTCTGTCTTTATCCTTGTATTTTGCCAGTTTCAGTATGATATGTTGTGCAGATCGATTCAAGTTGTATCTGAGGGGAGTTCTCTGTGCCTCTTGGATTTCAATGCTTGTTTCCTTCCCCAGATCAGGGAAGTTCTCAGCTATGATTTGTTCAAGTATACCTTCAGTCCCTTTGTCTCTCTCTTCTTCTTGTGGAATTTATGATACAGATATTGTTCCAATTGATTGCATCACTTAGTTCTCTAATTCTCCCCTGTACTCCTGGATTTTGTTAATCTCTTTTTTCTCAGCTTCCTCTTTTTCCATAATTTTATCTTCTAATTCACCTATTCTTTCCTCTACCCCTTCAATCCATGCTGTGGCCACCTTCATTTTATTTTGCACCTCATTTATAGCATGTTTTAATTCATCATGCCTATTTTTTAGCTGCTTGATCTCTGTAGCAATAGATTCTCTGCTGTACTCTATGCTTTTTTTCAAGCCCGGTAATTAATTTTATGACTATTATTCTAAATTATTTTTCCATTATATTGCTTAAATCGGTTTTGATCAATTCATTAGCTGTCACTACTTCCTGAAATTTCTTTTGAGGAGAATTCTTCCGTTTCATCATTTTGGCTAGTTTTCTCTCCCTTACGCATTTTAAAAGCTTGTTGTATGCTCTGCACCTACCAGCACTGCTATATTAAATGAGGGTCATACACTGTCCAGGGCCTGGCCCTTCAGGAAGTGTTTTTTCCGGGATTGTTGCTTGCTCTCTTTTGTTGTGACTTTGGTTATTTTATTACCCTACTCATAGTAATATTTTGAACCCTCCACCGGGTGTGCTTTGATTTGTTCCTTGGAGTAGCCCTCTAAAGGAAAACAGCTAGACAAACAGGAGACAAAAACACACAAACACACAAACAAATAACACAAACAAGCAAATAAACAAAAACAAAAACCCAAAGACTAAAAGCAAAAAACCCCAGAACACCTACTACATGTAAAGAAGAGGGTGGAGGCGGGGCTAATGGAAGAGCACAGACAAAGAGAGAAACGACAGGAGCACTGGGAAGAAAAAATAAGCATTGATTAGGCAGAGAGACTAAAAGGCTTAATCTGGAGAGACAGAAAGAAAATAAAGAAGGAGGCAGGGAAAACGAAAGGAAGATAAAGTTACCCAGAGAGAGAGAAACTATATGATTATATATATATATATATATATATATATATATATATATAAAATCTCGCTATATATATAGTGAGACAAAGGAGTGTAAAGCAGGAGGTGTAAACATGTATCAAGACAATGGATGAAATATGCCTGTTTAGACAAACCAATAACCAGAGCAACCAGCCTAGGGGAGGGAAGAGATAAGGAAGAGAAATGGGGGCAGGGGGAGGGAGAATATCTCTATATTTCCAGAATTGACCTAGAGTTAATCTAGGCAATGCTGCAGCGCTTGTCGCGAAGAGCTCTCTGCAGGGTCTGTGCCGCTCAGGTGGATACGCCAAGGGGTGTGGTTTGGTGTAGTCTGGACCCACCTCCACTATGGGCCTGGGAGTGATCCCTGAGGCACCGCCTTGGTGGTGGTGGGGGCGCGGGGGCGGGGAATGGTGATCTCCCAGTCTCTTCTCCATGGAGCCGGACCTGGTGGACTCCATTTGAGTCGTCCTCACCGTGCCTTGGGTGCAGACGGGGTGGTCCTTCCCGCTCCACCAACTCCGCTGACCCTGCACTTGGCTAGGATTCAAAATCCTGCTCTGTTCGCTCTGGCAATGGGGAAGCGCCTCACTGCCTCCCGATATGTGGTCCCAGCTGGCTTTGCCTGTGCCACAGCACTTCAGGGAGGACTGCCTTCTCTTACTGAGGACTGAGCCACCGCCCTCGGCTCGGTGAGCCCGCAGGGTGGCAGACGCAGGCAGGTTTTGTCTTTTCCCATGTACTCCAGGGAGACGAGACGGCAGTCTTTTCCTCCTGCAGACTTCGCCCTAGGCCCAGCCACTGCTCCAGTTGGGGGGGGGGGGCGGGGGCGGACCCAAGCAGGTTCTGTGCTATTGTGCAGCCCTCCAGGGAGGGAACCACTTTCTCCAGTTGCGAACTGAGCCCCTGACCTACCACCGCACCCAGGCCCCTGGCTCCCCTCCTCCCCAGGTGCGCATACAGGGAGCAGGCCCCAGTCCGAAGAAAGCCGCACAGTTAGAGATTGGATCCCTCTCAGTCTCAGTCCAAGGTCTTTCTCCTGTCCAGATACAGTCCTGCATTTCCCTAGCCACTGTTTCTCTTCCCTTTGTCTCTCCGCAAAAGGGGGTCCTTCGCCTCCGTGCCCACAGGGCCTTTTTTTATCTTCCCCAGTTTTCAGTTACCCACCTATCTTCTTTCCAGCTTTCCCATTTTCTTCCTAGTAGATTCAGTCTCTTTTCCTCCCAGGCTCTGGTGTTCAAAGTCCTTTGGCTTCTGCACTTCTTTGTTTGAGACTTAATCACTGTACCTTTAAAATAAACTTTGACATGCACTAGAATAGGTACTCTATCTTTGTTATTTTTTTTAAGATTTTCTATGCTATTTTGATCCTTTCTATTTTCATGTGACTTTTAGAACAGGTTGTTCAGTACTTTTAAATAAACAATACATCTGTATGCCAATTAGAACAGGTTTTTCAAAATTCTAAGTTAATTTAAGGAGAGCTGAAAACTTTTTGAAGAACTGACCATATTGATTGATCAATTGATCGATCAATAATCATTGATAGAATGTAAAAGTGGAGCTCCTTTGGTTCAAATGGTGCTGGGGGTTGGTTACATCCCCACAGAGTGTCTTTAATCTCTAACTCCTGAAGATACTTCTTTGAATAACTAGGGTTCTATATGCAAAGCTAATAATTCTCTTAACATTCTGATGAGGTCATCCTGATGAAATGATTGCCTTATATAAAAATATACAACAAAAATGCAACATTCTCTTAATGTGTTTTATGATGTCTTCTTGGAATGATTTCCCTTAAGAGAAGAACAATTACATTTCAAATATATATGTTTAAGTAAAATCCAAGATCTCTGAATCAGTCAAAGAATATGTGTATCACTGTGGATTCACACGAACTTGTTTGTGCTGAGACTCTTTTGAACAACTGTTTGTTGAACCTACAGAGCAGTTCCTATAGTATTGGCTGTATACCAGACACTATAATGAAAGAGATACTTTGTGTGGCTAAAAGAAGGAAAAGATACCTCTGTGACAACATTCCTAATTAGGTGTTGAAAAGTTGTAATTACCTGTCAACAATTACTCATTTTTTAAAATAGTTGCTTCAAAATTAGCGATGTTTTAGCTATCTAGACAATAGCCAATATCACTATCATTTCCTCTGGGACTTTTCTAAGACTAAAAGTTACAGTTCAATATAGCTTTTAAACATATTTCCAACAACAAAGTAACATAGGGAAATATTTTCAACACAGTATTTCAGCTAAGAGACAGATGATGGATAGATGTATATGCAAACATTTTTTTTCACTTTTATGAAATTGCAAAGCAAACACATCTTTAGATAATGAATGAGATGGAAGGCCAAAGAAAACCAGTTTCAGTGTAACAGATTATGGAAGTTACAGTCATGTTCTTGAAGAACTGTTTAATATTCTCTGAGAGCAACATGGACTTTTATATAAAAATATAGATGCAAAGTGAAAAGTCAATAGTTTTAATAGATTTCAAATAAAATTAAATGCATTAAAATAGCTTGCCTTCAGGTGTTTGATGTCTATAGAAAAAAATTATATGAAGTGAATAAAGAATGTAGATGAAAGAAAAATATGGATGTCATTGAGTAGTACTAACACTATTCATATTGAGTTTTGCTTCACACTATAAAATATGACATTAGTCATTGTGGAGACATTAGTCATTGTAGGTTAATCTCCAATTATTTTCACTTCCTGGTTTTTATGCTTTTCTGTATTTCCTTCCTATTGAGTGCAAATAGGGCCTGCCTCTTTCTTCTACCAGAATATGGCAAAGCAATGCTATATTGCTATCATGATTAAGTTATATTACATGGCCAAAACCCAGAGATTCACCTTGCAGGCTTAATAAAGTAAGTGGCTACATTGAGACATCCATATGTCAACGAACTTTAGCAGCCTTAAGAATTTTAGGTGGCTTAATGATCTGATTGTGGCCTCCTACTATAGCCAGAAAAAAATGTGGAGCCCACAGCCACAAGGAAATCAATTTTGACAACAACTTGAATGAACTTGGCAGCATATTTTTCCCCAGTCACCCACTCATGCCTTCAGATGAGGTCACATCCTGAACTATACTTTGAGCGTCGGTTTGGGAGATTGAGTAGAGGGCCCAGTTAAGCCATAGCTAGACTTCTGATC
Source organism: Lynx rufus (assembly GCF_022079265.1). Taxonomy (NCBI): domain Eukaryota; kingdom Metazoa; phylum Chordata; class Mammalia; order Carnivora; family Felidae; genus Lynx; species Lynx rufus. Next base: position 25,717,172 of record NW_025814845.1, on the reverse strand, counting down.
CCTCAGAAACTTTAATACAGTAGGGAAATTGTCTTTAAAGAAAAAAAAATCATTGCTTACAATAACCAACATTTATATAGGAATGTGCTATGATCTAAATGTTTATGCCCTCCCTTGCCCCAAAAATTCCCATGCTGAAATCCTAACTTTCAAAATGACAGTATTGGGAGATGGGGTCTTTTGGAGGTGATTAGGTAATGAGGATATAACCCTAGAAAGCAACCTTACCCCTTTTGCCCCTTCCAATGTGGAAAGACAGCCATCTAGGAAGTGGGGGCTCACCAGATACCAAATCTGTTGGCACCAAGATTTTGGAATTCTCAGTCTCCAAACTATGAGAAATAGATTTCTGTTCTTTATAAGCCATTCAGTTCATAGTATTTTTTTGTGATAGCAGCCTAAACAGACTAAGAGTATCACTCATTTATGGTGATAAAAGAATATAAAACTTTTAAGTACACAAAGAGTGAAAATAAGCTTGGACTGAGTAAGAGAAAGAGTAGCCCTACCTTTAAAATCAGTCTGGGAGGATGGACAAAGGTACAGTTAGAAGCAAAATTAAAAAGAAGCCTTGTTTCTCCCAAAGTCATACAGCAGTTGTAAAATACCATATGAACCCCCTTTTTGAGTAATAGTTTCTTCCTTACCAATGATTTTTTTTAATCCATTACTATGGCTACCCAATTACTCCACTGCTCATACCTCATGACATTACCCTGTCTTTGATTATTACTCTCTTCTACTCCTGCCTTAAAAACAGAATTCAGTCTAGTCTGTTTCCCTTAGACCCTTTCTGTTATCCAACAGCACAAACCCAGACCTTGCAAAAGGCACCCCTGCAACCCTTGTTAAGCAGCACTCCCCAGTTGCAGCGAAGCAATTTCTTCACTGCATCATATCAAAAAGTCTGATACATCCAACTCTTGATTTCAGCTCAGGTCATGATCTCACCGTTGTAAGATCAAGCCCAGAGTCAGGCTCTGTGCTGATAGCACAGACCTGCTTGGGATTTGGGGACTTTTTTCTCTCTCCTTCTCTCTGCCCCTCCCTTGATCGTGTGTGTGTGTGTGTGTGTGTGTGTGTGCTCTCTCTCTTAAAATAAATAAATAAAATTAAAAGTAAATAAATATAAATTTGGATGTTATAATGATTTTGGTTAGGATTAGATGGCTGCCAAAGTGCCTTCTAATTTTAAGTAAATTTTTTGTATGTTATAAACATCTAATTAGAAACACATGCTAAACCTTATCTTCTTTTGTATATTCTGAGTGACTATGCATTCGATGAAAACTTTAATTTTTTTTTCAGATTGGATGTTCATATTGGATAGAATAATATAATACTAAAGTCTGATAATTTCTATAGTGTTAGACTAAAATACTTTGAGAGCTTTTACATAACATGATCATAAATTTCTAATTTCCCTGTCTTTCTTTTTTTCTCCTTAACAATAACACTTACAGTGACCAATAATAACACGGAATTTAAGTGGTCTATTTGTCCCACATTATTTTAACAGTGTGACACATTTAAAAATGTGACTCAGGGTAGCCACACACTGTAATAGTATTGTTTTGATAGAATATTTCAAGTAAATAAAGATTGTTTGTGAAATTCACATTCAAACATAGTATCTGGTCTCTCAAAGTAGAAATGCTACAAATTTAAGCACTCATTATTAGCATCTTAACTCTTGCACTTCTTCCTTGCTTTCTATGCCCCAAATACCAAGCACTTAGTTGGTAATTAGTACGTTTACAAGAAAATTGCTTCTTTGCTTCAGGTCAGTGATCAGCAATAATTAAAGCAGCTAAAACACTACAGAAAAAAAAAAGGGCTAGAAAATAGAAGGACATGGTAACTCAATCCACTTTTTAAGTTGTTAATTAAAACAGGCAGAGACACATGGAAAAGTTAATATACACTCCAATCAATATACATGATTCCATTTTTGTGCTATTGAATACCGTTAGCTTAATTTAACCTTATTTATTATTCTTAATGTTTTGCAACAAGATCTAAGTAAACGAATGATAGAGAAATGAATTTTGTTTTGGCCCACTTTACCAAGGAAGGTATCAGAGAACCAACAATTACAAATTCATGGCATTCACCAGGTAATCTAGATAGAGGATAAACATTCCAAGCAGAGACAAGAAAAAGATTAAAAGTATATAGAGTGCAAAGTAAAAGGTAATTGGGAAATCATCAAACTGCTCTATTTAGAGAAAATTATTTTGGAGAAAGAAATGACAAGAATGCTTAGACTATATTAAAGATATTTGTTTATTTTTCAGTTCAGTTATTTGTTCTTTCAAAAATTATTTATTATTTGTCAGAAATGTGTCACTTCTTGAGATATAAGAGTAAGAGAAACAGAATTAGCCCCTCCCCTGTGAGAGAAAAATATTGGCTAAGAATTACACAAATATATAGTTATTAACTTGTATACATGCCATGGAGGAAAGAACGTGGAACTATATTTTATAATATGGATTTTATACCATGGGCCAAATAAACCATTAGATTTTATGGGAATGGATTAAAACTTTGAGATATAGAATGCTAACCAAAATTATGTGGTGTTTTAATAAGTTGTGATTAAGTAATTTTTACATACCTGACAAACTTTCTTTGGAAAAAACACACTGTATTCCAAAATTAAAAAAAAAAAACAACAAAAACTGTAATATATGATAATTTGAAAACAGTTTTTCAGGCCAAATCAAAATATTTTAAAAGAATAAAAATGTGGGGGCACCTGGGTGGCTCAGTCTTAACTGATTTCAGCTTAGGTCATGATCTCACAGTTTGTGAGTTCAAACCCGGCACTGGTTTCTGTGCTGACATCTCAGAGCCTGGATCCTGCTTCGGATCCTGTGTCTCCCTCTCTCTCTGTCTCTGTCTCTCTCAAAAATACATATTAAACAATGAATAAAAATGGGAAAATAAAACATTAGAACAGTGCCTCAAGTCTCTTGGTTTTGTTCAATTTCTATTGTTAAGTAGAGAATAGAACTTCTGCATACCCATATGGTCAACTCTAATACTTCTATTATTACTTTTCTTTCTTTCTTTCTTTCTTTCTTTCTTTCTTTCTTTCTACTTAGCAATGATCTGAGTAGGAATTCCTAGAATAGGAATTATTAAGCACCAACTGAGGTCTACACTGAACTCACAGTCTGATACCTCTGTGTAGACTTTCTTAAGCTTAAGTCAGAGATGGCATTTTGAACAGAATATCTAACATCTGAGGTTTAACAATAACTCATGATTTTATGTTTATATCTTTAGTTGTAAACAGCTGTGTTGCAGTAAACCAGCTCTTTAGGATAAAATAACTTAAAAAGCTCTAATACAGCATTTGTCAATTTCAATGTCAATTTCTGACATTTGTCAATGTCATTTTCCATAATGAGCATTTTTATTATTATTTTTTTTATTTAACATACAGTACAATATTGGTTTCAGGAGTAGAATTCACTGATTCATCACTTACATACATCACCCAGTTCTCATCACAAGTATCCTCCTTAAGGCATCACCATCTAGCCCATCTCCCACCACCTCCCTCCATCAACCCTCAGTTTGTTCTCTATCATTAAAAATCTCTTGTGGTTTGTTTCCCTTTCTTCTCCCCTCCCCCCACCCCCTGCTTCCCATGTTCATCTGTTTTGTTTCTTAAATTCCACGTATGAGTAAAATCATATAGATGAAATAACTAAATGTGACACAGGAAAACATCAAAATCCTCTAGGAGGACACAGGTAGCAACCTCTTTGGGCTCGGTAGGAACAACTTCTGACTAGTCACCTCACAGAAGGTAAGGGAAACAAGAGCAAATGTGACCTCTTGGGACTTCATCAAGATAAACAGCTCTGTACAACAAAAGAAACAAAGGCCAATTTTAATCTACCAAACACCACCGTGCAATTTAACATTGGGAGACGTGTGGAGAGTTGACATTTGCAAACCAGTTTAAGCAGTTTAACCAGTGTCACCTTTTATGATGCCTCTTAACCTATCAAATCTATCTGTGTGCCCAACTTATTGCCAAAGTGTTGCAACAAGTATGTATTTGGAAAAAAATGGTTTTCAAATAAAGTGGAAAGGTAATATTCAGTATAAGATTACAATGCAGCTCTTTTTTTTTTCCTTTTAATTCTACATTTCACAGGAGACAAACTATTCTCATAAAAAGTGAGTTTGTGATTATTTTTCCCTGCAAAAATAATACCAATGAAAGACAGTGCTCATATTAAAAGGTTACAGAGTTTTGGCAAGCCACATCACTCTCTTGGCTTTCTTCCCATGGAGGATAACATTGAGCTACATGTTAATTCTTCTTGGCATCAACTCTGTTGATTTTAGCTTTGAAAATACTGTCTGGTGGTGTTAAGTTAAAATGTCACTACCCCATGTATCTCCTTCCTTCTCGCATGAGAATTGTTTCTAGTGATAATGGTAAAAATAATCAGGAGGACCAAAATGAATAAAAAGAAATATGACCAACAAGCCATAACATATCTTTTACATGGCACCATGTAAATGAAGAATCTCAGAAGTGAGGCAGCAGGGAAATAATCTCCTGAAGGCACCACAGTATCATGGGCATTTAGCAGTACGCACTGGGAGAGGGTTCGAAAGAATTAGGGATCATTGTCGGTGTCCCTCTGAGGCTAGTAACGAATCAGACAGAAAGGAACATTGAGCATCCCTGTTTATAAACCCGAGGAAATGGTGTATTAAGCAGAGTCTACACTCAAAGGAAAATGAGAAAATATCAACGAGAAGTGAAAATCCTGTAATGAGAGATGGAAAAGATGAGTTATGGATGATTCTAATGACGTGATCCTGTTTTTAATCAAGGCAAAAAGTCAGAGTTTGTAGATGGCTTTGTTCCGAGTTTAAGGAGAGCTGTGTACCAGTCAGGTTGGGGAGGCGTGGTTTCTCAAAGATGGGAAAAAAAAGGCACAGGTTATATATTTTTTAAATATACATAAGGAATTTGATAGGCTGTTGGAGACTAAATAAATAAGACGAAGGGAAGACAGTCCCAGTAATGCTCTGGCATGGCTCTCTCCCCTCCCTAATCTCTCTTCCTTCTCACACTAATTCTTATCTTTGAGCCACAAACACTGTGCTAATGCTGTTTGTCCTGAATCTGATCAGCTCCCTGACCAGCTTGGAAAATCTTAATCTTCTCTATCTCTTTTTCTCCCTACTAGTACCTAAACTAAGAATTTTAGTTCTTGGAACTTTTTATAACCTTAATTCCTCACCACTCATCAGTTTTGCTGCTTGATATGTGACTTAGAATTGCTACTTGTATAGAGTTCATTCAGAAAAAGGAAAAAAAAATGACTTAGTAGAAAGAAAGTGGAGCTTTTCCCCCTGAGAGCAATCATATATGATTAGAATCAAAAGGAGATACAGGTAGATTAGAAGGAGACTAGAGCCAAACAGATGAAAATTCATTTGCAGGAATATCCATATATTACAAGGATCTTGTTGTCATGTTAAATGTGCTTTTTCATACTTAAAAATCTTTGATTTTGGAAATCAAAGTACATATTTTACAACAAAAATAATTGAACATTTTAAGTTTTCCCTTCTTCTCATAACACCATTAATATCAGGATTCCCATGAACTTTAGATCTTCAGGGCATATTGCACAGCATATAGTTAAGATAACTAAAAGGCAGTTATACAAAAGAAATTATCTCCATCTGTCAAGAACTGTGAAGTCTTTTAGATTTTACCTTATTTGCAAGCCAACAAGTTAATACCCATGTTTTCATAGACGCTGGAAGAAGACAAGAGTCTCCAGGGTCAGAGAAAAAGACAATCGATTAGTCCCAGCAGTGGCAGTAGCTAATGTATCATCATTTTGCATTGGTCTTCTGACCGCCAATTTCTATAGGGCCATACAAAGTGGGCCAGAGGATCCCCGCACACATTGTGAGTTTCATTATAAGAAAAAGACCCTGAGACTAGGGAACTCAGATCCATCTTTTATAAAATGGTAGTAAGCATGCCTGCCCTTTGCTCTGGAGGGATATATTATCTCTGCATCAAGTCTGTTCATTATATAAACCTCCTTGAAAAAAATAGTCTGGAACAAATTTAAATCAGTACCTCTGCTCCAAGGTGTGCAGAAACATGAAAAGCCCATGAGAGTTGTCTTCCATTGCAAAGGTTAGGAAATATATACAAGGAAAGACATAATACTTACAGCCTACCTTGGTGATACAAAAGGGAAGTTTCTTCGTTGCTAAATTTGCCTTCATAATTTTATTTAATGACCTTCAACCCATTTTTAAAAATGACAGTGCCAGAAAATTTATAATAAAATGGCTCTTCCTTTAAGGCCTTCACAATTTATTGGTGCAATTTACCACACACACATACACAGTAAGAAATAGAGAATTAGAAACTAGTACTGTGGAAAGAATTATAATGTCATCTAAAATTCCATAGTTAACCGATAGTATCTGGCATAAATTTCTTTTTTAAGAGTTTGTATGCAGATTTGACACTAGAAGTAAGTTAGTAAGTAGAAGTAAGGCCTTGGGAAGCCAAAGAGAGGCTTCATTATTATAGATTTTGTATTTGAAGATATCTGAATTTCAATGATCATGGCTCAGGAGAGAATGCTAAATTGTTTCTGCTTTGGAACAATAGATTCACAAATTGGAAGTGAAGGTCTCTTTCCACATAGCTTATAGTCCAGAGAGAATAAGAAAAGTAGGGAAACCCCGAAAAGCAACTTGTTTACGGTATATTAAGAACTTTATATTTGTAAGCCCCAATTTTTTATTCACTTGGAACTTCAAAAAATCTTTTTGAAATATTTCACTGTGTTTTATTTACTTGAAGAAGAGTGAAGAGAAGGCGTTTTGGCTCTGCTAAAGCCACACAAAAGTTAAGCACGACAACATGGTCGTGGCACCAACAAGAATAAAATTTAGTAAGGTCAAATGAATGTCAAAGGATTGAGACATTTTATTAAATATATACTAGGAACTTCACGCCCTAATTTCAAACTCAGGTATCCAGCGGTTTTTGTTTTTTGTTTTTTGTTTTCCTTGGTGGGGGGGGGGGTATTTTGAGAGAGAAAGAGAGAGAGAGAGGGAGAGCGCGCACACACACACACACACACACACACACACACACACACACGTGTGAGTGGGGGAGGGGCAGAGACAGAGATTGAGACTCCTAAACAGAGTCCACTCTCTGTTTGGAGCCTATGCGGGATTCCATCCCATGACCCTGGGATCATGATCTGAGCTGAAATCAAGAGTGGGAGGCCTTATTTCTTCATATTTCTTAAAGGTTTAAGTAAATACTAAATACTTGTTCTTCATAACTGAAACTAAGCAATCCTTTAGTTCTTTGAAGGAGAAACAAATACTTAAAATACTCCCGATGCAAATTGCGTGTAGTAAGTTGCACTAATTAACAACAACAAAAATAATCTTAAGCCAGTGCTCATTATATTACTTCATAAATTTCTGAACAGCCTGGAAAATCAAGTTAATGTCATGGTCTCCGGCTTGAAACTTAGGTAAATTTAGAAAATGTTTACTGAGTTACTTAGACATTATTGACAGATTGCCTTAGAATAATTGTTGCTGCTGTTGCTGTTATTTATGGATCATTGCTGTTCACTTCTTCTAAGAAAACACAGTCTTTATTTTAAAACACAAACAAAAACAGGGGCACCTGGGTGGTTCAGTCAGTTAAGCATCTGACTTGATCTCTGCTCAGGTCAACTTAGGACATGATCTCCTGGTTTTTGGGTTCCGGCCCAGTGTCGGGCTCTGCTGCCGACAGCATGGAGCCTGTTTGGGATTCTGTCTTGCCCTCTCTCTGCTCCTTTGTCACTGTTTCTCTCTTTCTTTCTCAAAAATAAATAAACTAAAAAAAAAAAAAAGAAAGAAAGAAAAAAAAAGAAATATGAAGAAACAAAATGACCTTATGTATCATTTCTAGGTTATTACCTCTTTTGTTACAAGGCACTAAGAAAGGTTTACTTCCATTGTGTTTAATTTCTAGCCACGTGGCTTGTATTTCCAAAATGTGCCAGATTTCCACGCCCTTCCCTGTTTCTACTAAACTGAAATCTCCCAGGGAAGACCTTGAGAACCTGGGTTTTTAACAAGTACACTAGCCAATTTTGATAATTTTAAAACAAATCAGGATAATCTGGTTCAAAACAATTGAGTTTGTGGCTCCATCTACATAAATAAAATACAAAGAAGCATTGGGCTTCAAATACACATAATTTAAGCACTAAAATCAATGTGTTCTTACTCAAAACGTCCTGTATTTGTGGAGCTGGTCTCAGTAGTAGATGTGTTGCTAAAATGCTTTAAAAGCATTGTCATGGTTACCATTCACGCCCACCCCCTGAGGCAGAGTAATGTTAACACATCCATCTTATTGACTGTGAAATGAGCTAAGTGAAGGTAAGTAATTTGTCTAAGGTGAAGTGGAGTAATGGATATTTGAAACCAGTTCTTCTAATCCTGAAGTCTGGGCCCTTAACTTCCTGTCCTAATTTCTTATTTGCATCTTTAAATTTTGAACAAAAGCATTGCCCACCTTTGCTTCTTTGTTCACATTTATCCAGACATGTTAAGTACCTGCTCCTTGATTTGGCCTCCCATCCCCGCCTTGCTCCAAATCCTGATGTTAGGTACACAAAAAAACACAAAACAAGGGTCAATTCCAAAGAATTATGCTCTCATCCGAATGTGCATCTGTGGTGCAAGAGGTTCTCGGGTTAATTTCAATCTCACTTATTTTATTTGTGGTGGAGAAAAGGAACCCATTCTGTCAGTGTCAGGTTCCTTATTGGAAAACTCCACATTTATTTTTCATCTTTCACCTGTAACTCTAACATAATTACAATGTACAAATGCGTGCTTTCTTTGCATACAGCTCTGCTGATATTTTTCTGTGTTTTAATGGTGCTTCAACTTCTAACTACAGGCAGATTCTGCGAAGGTGGCATTAAATGAACCATTCTTATCAATGGGAGCTTTGAATGTGGCTCGAGGGCTGTTGGTACACAGCAGAGAGTGACTAAATATGGTAAAAATAAGCAAATGTTGCACAGATGCTCATAGCTGACTTCTTGGTTTCCAACTTATTAAATGGTCTTTTTGCAAACCTATAGATCGTTATTCATGCAGATTCTCTTTCGAGGGTGCTTCAATGGAGGCTGCCTATTCTGAGTTAATGAGAAAAGTCCTAATTAAGCTAGCCATATGTTCAATTGCATTTATAAATGGAAAAATAGCCCTTTTTTTGCTGCTGATACTACCATTGTTGTCATCTCCTGCTGCTTTGGGTGTCACTGAAGCACTTACTGTTTCAACCGTCTCCTCTGTATGCCAGCATGTTCATTCCAGACCTGCGCTCTGTTTCCCGAGATATTCTTGGCACGCACAGCTGAATGCCTGCAATGCTTGCTTATGAAAATATCTTTCTGGAGATCTATGTCTGTATTGAATGCAACTATGTCTTCAATTTTGCCCTAGGGATATAGATCTAGCAATGCTGCCAAAACATATTCTTTCTTTTCAAGCATTTAATCTACTCTGGAGCACACGGAGAGCCCAGGAGTCAGGATTGCCCTACATAGCCCTTTGTCCCTTTTGCCATGATAGTTAGAGCTTCATTTGGGCCTTTTCTTCTCTGCAGGTGCAAAACATTTGTTTGAACCTATGTTTTCGCTGGAAGTCAGGTAAACACTCTAGTGTAAAGGTTGCACTACCTTGAGCTTAAAACTGCTTAGAGGGACATATTTTCCTGTACCAACTACCCATGCCTGAGCATTTGAAAACTGTAAAATAAAAATTTATGATTTTTTGATAGTATCAGACCAACGTTTAATAATATTATATTATTCCTGTATTTGGTCTATATTGTTCATTCATATGATAAGAATGTATAGTGACTTCTATATTTTCTGAGGAATAAAAAGAATAATTAGCATCTGTTTGCATGGATCTTGTAGCCATAGTCTTAAGTGGGTTTGGGGCATGTATGCAGGATATATATGCATGAAACATATATAACATGTGTATTAAACATATATAACCATATTATATATGGATATATATACACATATATATAAAACCATACTATATATATTGTAAAATATGTATTTTAAACATATATAAATAACAGAGTTGGATATCAGATGTCGTGTCTAAATAAAGAAAAGGAAAAAAATTCTTATACAAATATAACAGCAGGTGATAAGTCTAATCACAAGAATATATTTTTGGGGCGCCTGGGTGGCGCAGCAGGTTAAGCGTCCGACTTCAGCCAGGTCACGATCTCACGGTCCGTGAGTTCGAGCCCCACGTCAGGCTCTGGGCTGATGGCTCAGAGCCTGGAGCCTGTTTCTGATTCTGTGTCTCCCTCTCTCTCTGCCCCTCCTCCGTTCATGCTCTGTCTCTCTCTGTCCCAAAAATAAATAAACGTTGAAAAAAAAATTAAAAAAAGAATATATTTTTATTTTAAATTCTTTGTATATTTATCAAACTAAACATTTATCTTGTTATTTGTATCGACCTAACAATAAAACGACCAGTTATTTTACTAGTAACATGGGTTTACTGGGGAATAGCAGAGGAATTGCAATTTGGGACATGAAAGCTATGTTAAACCATAATCAAGTCCAGAGATAAGGGGAGAGGAATTTTCTAGAGAAAAGAAGGACATTGGGAGGGGCCGCTTTGAACAAAAATACAATGGAAGAAAGTGAGAGTTCAGGGTGGTACCTGTTTCTCATTGACTGTGTTATATTACTGTTGGTTGAGCTTGTTGCTGGACAAGGAGAAACTCTTTCTCTTGATGGAGGAGTAACGTAGGCTCCATTTGGGAAGGCAATTGATGGAGTTCATCAATGCATGATGTGGGTGTGACAGCCCTCCCATTGTGGCCTCCCAATTCCATTTTAAATGAAGCTTCTTTTTAGTTTCACATGATGACATAGCATAGAGAAATTTGCTGGCACTGTTTTCCAACTGAGTGACCATCATCAAAAAATATCCTTTTGCAGTCACTGTACTAAAGTCAATTCATAGTTATCCTAGATTTTACCTTACTCTCTTGGGTATTTCAATTGAATTATTTTAATGATAATGATGAAGAGGAGGATTCTGTCTTTTTTTTCAAAATTTATGCCTCATTAAAAAAAAAAAGTATTTGAGTTAATTTCCAGAATAATGTGTAGTGTAAGTACTTGACAATAAGCTTTTTTTTTGACTGTAATGAGAGTGCTTGATATTACCTTTTGATCTCCAAGGCTTCCACTTGAAAAACTTCCATCTTGGATAAACACGTTGCCAGAAACACCAGATAAGGAACCAGGATGCTGGACCCATGAAGTTCTTTTTAGAGAGCTCTGTTTGACTTAACTATTTGATTGCTCGCTTTTCCTTTTCTGCATTTTAATCCTGTTTTCAGGATTCATCAATCCTGAATTCATCAATAAAAAGTGAACCTGCAAAATGCTAGGCACCCACCCTTGACCCTCGTAAAAACAGAACTCCACTATCTCACTATTCTCACATTCTCACTATCCTACATGTAATCTCACCATGTGGCCCCAAGCATGTTGCGTACCCTCTGGGACTGGTAGGTAGTAAACCTTGTGTTTGCAAAGTTCCTTCGTGGTTGTTGCTGAGGTGTGGCTTACAATCGTCATAAAGGGCTGGGCCAGCCATAACTTTGGCTCTGGTTGCAGAAATTCTGTGGGGGGTTCACCACTAGTAGTTGGGTACAGGTGAGTGCTCCTGATGCATTGCTAGCTATCTGTAGGCTGAGACCACCAGAAAGCACAGCACTACATGACATTTACATTTACATTAAGCATATTTATCTTATATGTGCTTTTATTAGAAAATCTATATTTTTCTTGATAGATCTGATATTAGGGTTTGGGTCCAAATAGATATTTTTTAGTGTTTTTCAAAAGCAAATTCCCATCACAGTGTAGTAAATGTTTTGTAAGTTTGTCTTGTTTTGTTTTCGTTTTTGTTTTTCAATCAGTAATGGATGTCGAGATTTAATATGTGCTTCTCAAGCTGACAATTTGGTGGTTCTTTATTGACCGGTTGGAATGATAAAATCATGTAGTGTGACTTCCCAAGCTATATGAACTTGTTATTTATTCAATAAATCATACCTGATTTAGTATTTCACTTTTTACTATATTGCTAGATTTGAATTTAGATAAATACTCCTTACAATGGATCCTTGGAATGTGGAAGAAGGAAGAAAAGCCTATCTCATTTTGACTGCTTGTTAGTGTACATGTATAATATAAAATAACTCAAGGTTTTCTGCCATAGTCTTTTCCTCTTCTTTCATCTTTTCTAATGATTTAATGCCAAATTAATAATATTAGTTACATATATTGTAATCATAAAACTGCTGAAGGTTTTATGTGAGGGTAGTCTTTGAAAAAGTTACTTTTTCACTGCTTACCCAGGAAAAAGATTCTACCATGGAGATCGAGATATAGGAAGTTTATTGAGGAGTGCTTTAGAGACCAACACCAGTTGGGGGGATGGATGAAATAAGATCGGTCCAGTGAGAAGTTGAAACACAGTACAGTCTCAACAAAGAGGTTAACTGATCCTGATTCCACAGAGAGTTCAGTGCCAGAATGGCCCTTCATCATTGTCCCTCTCTGCTGCAAGGGGACATGGCCTATATGCCTTGGCATTGATCAGCCGACGTGGGAAGGGCCCATGAGAAAGTAACTTTTTTATTAAGGCCATTCCTGAAAGCCTTTAACCCTCACACCCCCAGCAGCTGAGGCAGTGAGTTCTACAGCGCTGAGGAAGAATTCGAGAGGGATACCACAGCCTCCACAACTTCCCACATTTTCGGTTGTTCCTTTAACAAATATTGATGAAATCCTACTTACCATGTGCTGTGTGAGGATATAATCATGAACAAAGCACACAAAAATCCCTGACTTTTAGGAGTTCATCGTCTATTGAATAAGAGAAAACACATATACAGGTTTTACTCTATGCCAGGCATATATTTTACATATAGTCACACATTTAAATTAAAAAAAAAATGTGAGTTAAGAACTAATATTATCCTTACCTTACAGATGAATTAACTAAGTTCTAAAAAAAGATAACTAATTTGTTTAATAACACATCCAATAACATTAATTAAGATGTGGACCAAGGAGTTCTGGCTCTAGAAACCATGGCCATAATCTCTAGAATATAACACTTCTTGGGGCGTCTGAGTGGCTCAGTCAGCTAAGTGCCCGACTTTGGCTCAGGTCACGATCTCGCGGTCTGTGAGTTCGAGCCCTGCGTCTGGCTCTGTGCTGACAGCTCAGATCCTGGAGCCTGGAGCCTGCCTGGGATTCTGGGTCTCCCTTTCTCTCTGCCCCTCCCCCGTTCATACTCTGTCTCTCTCTGTCTCAAAAAGAAATGAAAAACAAATTTAGAATATACTTCTTTATTGCTGAGGTTCTAGGTGTTTTCTGATATACTTCTTTTTTCTCCCTTCATGTGGATTGCTAAAAAAATTTAGTGTTTATTAAAGCTTTCAGAAATGTGCTCCTAGAGGGTAAAAAACCTACTGTTTTTGTTGTTGTTGTTTTGTTTTAATGTTTATTTACTTTTGAGATAGAGGGAGGGAGAAAGATAAAGACAGAATCTCAAGCAGGTGGCACACTGTCAGCACAGGGCCCCATGCGGGGCTCCAACTCACAAACCCTGAGATCATGACCTGAGCTGAAGTCAGATGCCTAACCGACTAAGCCACCCAGGTGCCCCTGCAGTGAACTTTTAAAAAGGATTTAGTATCAGAGTTAGGAGAATATTATACACTAGGTCTAGAAATCACTCTTTTGAAAGGAAATATTTTTGGTCTTTATTCCATAGACTTAGCCATAAAAATTTATACCGTAATTACACAGGGTTTGAACAATTATAGAAGCACCTTAGATCCATTTTTTATTTCCAGAGGAACTGATATTTGGACATGATAAAGAAGGATGACTGAATGATGTAAACTCTATCTTCCTTGCTATACATACCTGAGAATGTTCTCAAAAGGATAACCTACTGATCTTTCTGAATATGATGCATTTGATTATTTTATTATGGACATCTATATCCTAGTATTATATTAATTCCATTTTTTTTCACAGACAGACATTAGAGATGATTGAAGACATGTAAAACTGAATTTAACCAGTTCATTTAATGTACTCTGGATTTCTTTCTTTCTCAAAATACTTAGAATTTCGGAAAATATTGAAGTTATTTTTTAATTTATACTTTTGTCACTTTTGTTGCATGTAGATTGAGAAGTAATTTAAAGGACACATGATGTCACAGATTTCAATTAGTGTAAATTGTGTATAAAATGGTTTAGTAAAAATAATTGTATACTTTTATAAAATAATACTCATATATGATTAAGTAAACAGCATTAATCTGTCTCTAGGAGAATAATGTCAATAAGTTTAAAAACACAAGAAATTACAAGAATAATATACTTGAGAAATTGGTCTTGTTTTGGAAAATAGGGGTGATAAAGTGAACATATGTGAAGATTTGTGCAAGGAACAAAAAATCTAATAATTCTGAAGGCTTAAAAATGTAATATCTGAAAGTTTTGATAATCAGTTGAATATATGTATATATAACACATAAATATATACTATAAATATATAATATATAAATGTATATATAAATATAATATGTATATAGCTTTTCTACTAAAGGAAATACAATATGTAAAATTACCTAATTAGTTTTAAAATTAATATAAACCTAAATTTTTGTTTTCTTTGAAATCATGAGAAACTTTAAATGCCATAAGCTTATAAATGACCTAGTAATGTCACAGTTGGCAACATAGCCATAATTTTTCCTGCCAATATATTGTTTAAATATAATTACTTTGAAATTCAAAGGTGTGCAGAAACTTTAACAAGCATAATATAATCAGGTTTTAAAATGCTTTGCTACAGCTGACCTTTAAACGTGTATTCTAATCAATAATGAAATTTTTGTTTTCCACCCTGTAATACTACTCTGAATGGCATTATAGAGTACGAATAGAAAGTGCACTTGAACAAATAAGCTTTCAAACATTGTAATGCATTTTTAGATTATATTGTTAATACAGAGAAGAATATGAAATCTATATGTAAATTACGTTTATGATAAAGTAGTAGATTCAAGTTGTTCCTCAGAATTGCCCGTTAATTTAAAGAAATATTTTAGACATATAGTTCTTTCTAAGTAAATGGTGATTTTGAAGGTCTAGCAGGAAAATCGAATTCAAAAGGATCACTTTGAAAATGCTAATTCTACTTAAGACATTTAACTAAGTGCAAGAACCATGAATGAAATGATGGGCAACATTGAAAGAAAACTATTTTTCTTTTAAATTTGCTGGCTTCAATAATATCACCATTTTCTACATAGTTTTTTTTTAAATAGAACCATAAAATATGATCAGTTATAATTTCTTTCCTTTGAGATATCACCTTTAATATGGTGGTATACATATTCAAAGTATATTCTGTTTATTTTGGGCCATTTGTTGCTGGAAATAGACTTATTTCTTGAGCAATGCTGTTTTATTCTAATGCCATGGAGGTGGCTCTCCATAAGTCACCACATGATTCCCAATTTTAGTCAGCATCCTACAACTGGGATTCAGTTCTTCCAGATAGCACCAGCACTTATAACTGCTTCTCAGAATTGCAAAGGTATTTCAACGATTCAATTTTTTTTTTAAGTTTTAACTATCTAGGCTGGTCAGTTCTCTCAAGTTTTGCATATGATTGCAGTGAAATGTCATTAGGGACTTTATCCTCCCTGTTTATTGGGGCAGGACTTTCTGTTTCTACTTTATAGAAATACCATCATTAGAAGCCAGTTATGAGAACATTTCTATTTTCCTTCTTTAAACATCAATGTTATGCAGTTCCGAAGAAACGGATGAACAGATCCTCCACTCTTTCAACATTCCATCACCTCATTTATTTTGTGCTATATGACCATAATCAAGAATACTTTATCCTCACTTTGCTTTTCCAGTGTTGCCATCATTTCTGCTCCTTGGGGTTTGGGGTTCTAGGGAAATAATTTGGTTTTGCTGAGTGTATATTTCTCTTCTTTCATAGATTGTTTTTATTTCTTAATCAAAAAATTATAGTCTTTTTTTTTCTTTAGCCTGCTGTAACACATCACCTTGTAGAAATGAGTTGAAATTTCTCATGTGCAAATGTTTTCATTTCTGAGTTTCTAGGGCAAATGCAGATTTTTCTCTATAATATTTATTGGATCATTTCATTGTTAACTTGTATATGTAGGTTGAATTCATTACTACTAAAAAGTTAAATTATTTATAAAAATACGTTTCATCACACTTGCATATTCATAAACCTATCAATTCACTACCCTTCAGTAACTTGAAATGCATCTAGATTACCTGACCTCATAAAAGGGTAGTGAAGTTTCCCAAAGTCTTCTTAGACTCTTGTTTTTTGAATAGTTTATGTCAAAACTATTCTCTTGCAGGCTAAAGGTGAACTCATTACTAATTTAAAAAGTAAACGTGCACACACACACACATTGTGCATTACTGTAGATGTCATTCTTTAAACTAATTCCGAAATATATTGCTTGATTCACGCTTTAAGAGTAGGTAAACCAGGGTGGCCTGGGTGGCTCAGTTGGTTAAGCATCTGACTTTGGTTCAGGTCATGATCTCACGTTCCTGGGTTCCTGAGTTTGTGAGTTCGAGCTTGAGGGCCTGCATCTGGCTCTGTGCTGTCATAACAGAGCCTGCTTTGGACTCTGTGTCTCCCTTTCTCTCTGTGCTCTGTCTCTCTCTCAAAAATGAATAAACATTAAATTTTTATTTTTAAAAAGTAGGTAAACCAATGCTTGCAAATGCTTTAAGTACTTCTTCACAGTATAGTTCTTAGTTTATTTCTGTTTCTTCTGCAATATAAGAATATTATATGAAAGTCCTCTTCTCAAAAAAGAATGATGAGAACCAGATTAAATGTGGGAATACACAAAGTTGTTATATTGATAATCATAACACAGGATCATTGTTCAGATTTTAAAGAAATTTAAGGTTAAATTATTCTCTATTATAAATCTAAGAGAAAAAAATGACAATCTAAATTTGTATTAAAAAATCTGCCAGGGAGGTGCTTGGGTGGCTCAGTCAGTTAAGCATCTGACTTCAGCTCAGGTCATGATCTCATGGTTTGTGAGCTGGAGCCTCACATCGGGCTCTGTGCTGACAGCTCAGAGCCTGGAACCTGAATCTGTTTCTGAGTCTCCCTCTCTCACTCCCCCTCCCCTGCTTGCGCATGATCTTTCTCTCTCTCTCTCTCTCTCTCTCTCTCTCTCAAAAATAAATAAACATTTAAAAATAATTAAGAAAAGAAAGAATTCTGTCAGGGACACCTGGGTAGCTCTTTTGGTTAAGTGTCCAACTCTTGGTTTCAGCTCAGGTCATGATGTCACAGTTTCATGGATTCATGCCCCGTGTCAGGCTCTGCAATGTGTGTGCGAATCCTACTTGGAATTCTCTCTCGCTCCTTCTCCCTCTGCTCCTCCCCTGCTCATGCTGTATTTTTCTCTCAAAATAAACAAACTTCAAAAATAACTTAAAAGAAAAGAAATTCTTCATGTTAAATTGTGAGTTAAGCATATTCTTAAACCAGTCTCTTAAAGTATTCTCTCAAATGTCTAAATCTTTAGAGACTTTTAATTTTGAGCAGAATATGAACCATTTGTTAGTTCTTCTAAAACATTTCTAGATCATATTTATAGTTTAAAATTACATTCTACTTGTTTATATATAATTCTAATATACACATTGTCATTTCCACTATTTTTATTTTAGACTATTTGCTTTATTTTGTTTTTCTGGTAGAAACCAATGCATTGTAAACAAACTCTGTAACATTATTTTATCTGAGGTATACTTGCTTAAAAATACTACAGCACCATTTTTATTTACTTATTTATTTATTTATTCATTCATTTTAAATAATTTTTTAAAATGTTTATTTATTATTGGGAGATAGACAGAGTAGGGGAGGGGCAGAGAGCGAGGGAGACACAGAATCCAAAGCAGGCTCAAGGCTCTGAACCTGTCAGCATAGAGCCCCACGCGGGGCTGGAACCCACAAAGCGCGGGATCATGACCTGGGCCGAGGTCAGATGCTCAACCGACTGAGACACCCAGGCGGCCCTAGAGAACAGTTTTTAAAATAAAATAAACTCATAATACAAATAACCTATGTAAATGTATTTGTTGCAATAATTGTGAAATATGAATAAGTATATAGTTCTGTTTTTTGTTTCTGTTTTTAAGTATGGCAGGTTTTTTTTAATGTTTATTGATTGATTGATTGATTTATGTAATCTCTACTCCCAACGTGTGGCTCGAACTCATGACCCTGACATATACAGTCCCATGCTTTTCTTACTTAGCTGGCAGAAGTCCCTACATAATTCTATTTTAAAGTTACTATTTTACTTTGTTCAAACTTGCTAAACTGCTTTAGAGACTAGGTTTTCCTGAGTCTTTAAGTTTCTTTTGATAACCTTTGAGATTAAAAGGAGAACATGGTGATGGGAGCCACAATAGGTATGCATTGAGCCCACGAATGTATTACAGTGCTATACCCATAGGAAATATCAAGATAATTGAGAATTTTAAATTAGGAATATATGATCTACTGAAGGAATAATATACAAATAAATAATGTATAAGGTGGATTTAGATTTCACCCAGACATAAAGAAATATATATTTTTAGATGAAAAGACTGGGCAGTGGGGGAAGGGATGGGATTGATTTTCACTGGTGATAGCAATTGAGAAAGGAGCTTAAGAAAGGCTTCAGAAGAAGTTTGAGCAATGCTACTGAGGTGTGAAAGTGCATACGACAGATGCTGGAAATGGCTAACATAAATGGTATTCAAAAGAAAAAAAAAGTACTATTGAAACAAAAATAAACATATCAGAAACGGGCAACTCGAAAGATGTGTGAGGGAATTGAGGTTACATGGAGGAAAGAAGAATCAGAGGATTTTGATCAGGGGAGAGTGAGTTTTCTGTTTTTATTTATTAAAAAAAAACTGACGATAGTGTCCCAAGAAGAAATTTGTGTAATTTTTTAACTTAATTTCTATGTGTGATTCAAATAGATGCCTTGAAAACCTGAGACTCTCTTATTCATTATCCTATTCCCAGAACCTAGCACTCTGGCTTTTATGTTCTAAGCACTCTTACATTATTAAATAATAAATAAAGAATGGATTTCGTGAAGTCAGTTAAGAGGGAGGACAATTAGAATTAGATTTCATATTTCTATTAGTAAATTTTTGTGTCTCTGATCTTTGGGAAATGAATGCATTTAGTGGAGCTGAGAATGGAAACAAGTCCAATCCAACAAGCATTTCAGAGATAAAATGAGCATGAGTAGGTGGCCGATTGGTAACATCCTGTCCATTACCTCATATGCTCAGGGTTGACATCCAGTTATCTAGTTTGGATAAAATGAAGATAGTTACATCTCCTTCCTCTTTGTCTCACCTGCTAATATTCTTCAGCATTATACCATACTCTCTGGAACAATGGTGAGGCTATTGATTTGAAATGACGATTAAAAAACCAAGTATATTTCTAGTGGAAGAAAATAATTCTTCTTGATAAGACTATATTGAATTTGAATCATCTGCGACATATTTGATTGGAGATTCGTGTTGAAAAGGCATAAAGGACATTTTAAAATGGAGGATTAATCTTCATAAAGGTGTTATCTTAAGTTGCAGGAATAGAAGAGATCACTGAGAGACAAAGAGTAATGAGGCAAGACTGGACACAGAGCTCAATCATTTATTCATGCAGCTATAAACTTTTTAAATAGAGTACTGCAATATATCTTACACTAGATTAGTAGCTGGTATTCAGAAATGATTACATCATAGTTCTAACTCTCTAAAACGTATTTATGACACGGGAAACATAAAGTTAATATAATATAAAAAGATCTATTATAGTCAGAGTCCAAATGCATTGTTTATGTAACAGGAGAATTTGCTTGGTAAATCCAAGAAATTTTAATGTAGAAAAGGGCTGTCAAATTTGTTCTTTAAAGAACTGGTTAGTAAACATTTTCAGGTTTGCAGAACATATGGTCTCTGTCTCAACTATTCCAATCTACCAACATAGCATCAAAGCAACCAGAAACATAAGAAAAGGAATGGATATTGTTCTGTTTCAGTAAAACTTTATTTACGCAGAGGATGAGATGAATTTAGCCTGCAGGCCTTAGTTATGTCAACCCCTACTGTAGGAGTTAACTAGTAGGTTGTCACCTGAAAAAATGAGTAGGAATTTCCCAGACATAAAGATAAGATCAGGTATAGTATTCTTTATTATTTCCTTTCATATTCTAGTAAATTCTATGTAAGTATAAACATTGTTTATTCATTGCTCTATCTTTAATGAAAGGAAAAGTGTTCTATGTAGAATAAACGTTGAGTAAATATTTGTGAAATGAATAAATATTGTTCTACTGATGGTGTTTTTTTTCTCCCCGCTGGCAGTCAATAGTATTTGTTGAAGATTCTTACTAGGTTATTCTTCAAATTTATAACCAAGAATAAGTGTTGAATTTTATTGAATATCTCTTCTGCTTCTATTGAAAAGATCACTTTCTTTGTCTTTTAAAGTTCTAAGGTAAACCATTCTTATAGTCTTCAAATTAATTGCTGGGGCGCCTGGGTGGCTCAGTTGGTTAAGCATCTGACTCTTGATTTCAGCTCAGGTCATGATCTCACAGTTCATGGTTTGCACCCCATGTGGGGCTCTGCACTGACAGTGTGGAACCTGCTTGGGAGTCTCTCTCTCTCCCTCCCCGACTTGCTCATGTGCAGGCGCACACACACACACACACACTCTCTCTCTCAAAATAAATAAATAGACATTAAAAAAAAAGACAACTAATTCCTCCTAGCTATGTGTGGTGGTGAAAAAAAAATCTATAAACACTTTGTCTCTACTTCCATCAAAAAATTGGGAGTCTATGCCCTACGCCATGAATATGGCAGGCTTATAACTGCTTTGACCTATAGAGTATAGCAAAAATGCCCCTGTGA
Organism: Lynx rufus; assembly: GCF_022079265.1. Classification (NCBI taxonomy): domain Eukaryota; kingdom Metazoa; phylum Chordata; class Mammalia; order Carnivora; family Felidae; genus Lynx; species Lynx rufus. The sequence goes on along the minus strand of NW_025814845.1, from coordinate 25,695,958 downwards.
GATTTCCAAGACTAGTCATAAAGAACCACCTTTGCTGAAAAGGTCCTGAGGTAACTTTATGTGACTATGTCGGGTGCTCCAATGGATAGTTGCAACAATGCTGCATTCAGCAGTATCAAGGCCAGCCAGATGAGTAAGTCATCTTGCATGGCCAACGTCATTGGCACTTCAGATGACAGCAGCAGCCCCAGGAGATGGTCAACTGTAACCATATGAAAGACTTGAGAGAACCGCTTAGCCCAGCCCTCCCTGAAATTCTGACTCACAAAATAAAGAACGTTAAAAGTCATTGTTTTAAAGCACTAGGTTTGGTATAACAAATTTTACAGCAATTATATGTGGATGAGAATTGTATATTATCTTTCAATATACTATTATATTCAGTTCTAGCCGTATTGGTAAATATTATGTTTCTAACTTTTGCCAATTTTTCTGTTCAAGTTAAATAGACATGTTAGACTATTTAAGATAGCAAATATCCTAACATTTTAATATCATAAAGCTTTGACAGGACTTATAGTAAAACCAAAAGGACATTGCATTTTCAAGGCGATAGACAGTGTATATAATGATAACAATATTTATGTGCCAGTAAACACAATAAAAACTACAAAAATTATTTTTTAATTCATGGTATAACAAAATCATTATAGACAGGTATTATTATTATGCCAATTATTTTGTATATATAGGAACTGGGGCATAAAAATTGGCCAGGATTACACAGTCAGTATAAGAACCTGAAAATACCTGATTTCACTGACCATGACCCTAGATACTACCCATTATTTGAAATGTTTTTGATTGGGGCACCTGGGTGGCTCAGTCGGTTAAGCGTCCGACTTCAGCCAGGTCACGATCTCGCGGTCCGTGAGTTCGAGCCCCGCGTCGGGCTCTGGGCTGATGGCTCAGAGCCTGGAGCCTGCTTCTGATTCTGTGTCTCCCTCTCTCTCTGCTCCTCCCCCGTTCATGCTCTGTCTCTCTCTCTGTCTCAAAAATAAATAAACGTTAAAAAAATAATAAAAAAAAATTAAAAAAAAAAAAGAATGAAATGTTTTTGATTTATTTAAATTATTGGTCAAGTTCTTTGTTGTTTTTGTTCATTTTTTATGCATTTATGTTGCTCATATTGTTCTTCCTAAAATACATCTCATTTCATTTGGATTTAAAATTTGTTTACAGACATAATAGACACCCATTTCTTTTTGAAGAAAGCTCATTTAAACAAATGTTCCCTAATTTTACTTTGCTGTGCTTGATAGATATGTGTATCTTTTATCATTATCTTTAAAAATGAACCCTTATAGGCGCGCCTGGGTGGCTCAGTTGGTTAAGCGTCCGACTTCAGCTCAGGTCATGATCTCACAGCTTGTGAGTTCAAGCCCTATGTCAGGCTCTGTGCTGACAGCTCAGAGCCTGGAGCCTGTTTCCGATTCTGTGTCTCCCTCTCTCTCTGCCCCTCCCCCGTTCATGCTCTGTCTCTCTCTGTCCCAAAAATAAATAAACGTTGAAAAAAAAAAACACAACAACAAAAATATCCTTTTGCTCCCACTTCTCTTTTTCCTATCCACTGTTTTTTGTTTCTTCTACTAATAGCAAACCTCCTCCCTAGAGCCATTTTTATTGTCTCGCTTCTCTTTTTATTTAAAGAATTTTTTTCAATGAAACTTTCTCTTGACCTGCCCTAGTAAAAATAAAAAATCACCTCTATAGTGTTAAATGCAAAAGTCAATTCTCAGTCCTCACCTTTAGTGATCTATTGATAGACAAACAAACAAAAACAACAATAACAATAGCAACAACAAAATCACTCTCCCTTTTTTGAAACACTTACCTTATTGGCCCCAGGACACCAGTTACTGCTAGTTTCCCTCTTTCATTTTCAGGTCACTAGTATCCTTTGTTGGACTGTTTTCATCTCTCCAACCTCTAAACTTGAGAATGGTTCAGGGATGATTTACTTTTATATTTTATAGTGACAGTGATTTCTTTGTATGCTTAATTTAGTCTCCAATATTATTTACATTCTGATGACTCTAAAATTTATTTTTTTCCCAATTCTCTTGAACTCTTAACTTACAGATCTAACAGACTCTATCATTTGGTGAAGGCTGGGGCATTTCTGCCTCAGCGATATCACTGAAAATGATGGTTTGTGAAGGTGTCCACAGTGGATAACAGATCTATGATCTTGGGTTTAGGATCAATGACTATTGGCTAATAATAAAAAGTAAGGATTGAATTAAGTGATGTATATGATTCATTAAAACTTTAGGACGCTAGAAGTAAGGGAATGTTGGTATTAGGGTTACTTGTTAGAAAAGTGACATTGTGAGCTGTGAAGAGTGTGGATTGTAATGGTCCAGGCTAGAAGAAAGAAGACTGAAAAAAAGAAATTAGAGTTCTCCTGGCAAAAGGTAAAGAGGACCTTAACTAGGGCGGTGGCAAGAAGATGAAAGTTTATAATCTGTGTGGCTAGTTTCCTTTTTTTTTCAATTTCTCACTCAATAACTTCTTAAAAATGTGTTTCTTAAAATTCAAGAGGAATATAATTAAAGATTATTCTTCCTCGCAAATTTCCATCCCCTTAACTGTATTATTCTACTCAGACTACCATGATAAAATACCATAGACTGTGTGGTTTAAACAACAGAAATTTATATCTCACAGTTCTGGAGGCTGGAAGTTCAAGTCAATGTGCTGGCAATGTAGGTGTCATTCCAAGGCTCCTCTCGTCTTGAAGGTGGCCACAATCTCACTGTCATCACATGACTTTTTTCTTTATCAAAACAAGGAAAAGATCTCTCTCTCTTCCTCCTTCTCCCCCTCCCCATCCTCCTCCTTCTTGTTCTTGTTCTTCTTCTTCTTCTTGTTCTTCTTGTTCTTCTTGTTCTTCTTCTTCTTCTTCTTCTTCTTCTTCTTCTTCTTCTTCTTCTTCTCTTCTTCGTCTGATAAAGTCACCAGTCCTATTGGGTTAGGACCATATTCTTAAGACCTCATTTAACTTCAATTAAATCTTATAAAAATCCTATCTTCAACTACAGCCACCCCGGGGGTTAATTCTTCAAACATATGAATTTTGGAGGTGACAATTCAGTCCATGGCACTCACCTTTTTCTGTATTGTCATATTTTGATTTGACTTAAATGTATTATCTACCATTCGTTTCATCATTAATACCTAGTTCATTGTCTTTTGTCTCTTCCAATCTCCTGTCAAATCTTCACACCAGATTTTGGCCCATATTTTTGAGTTTCTACTCTTCTAGGCATATACCATATTATAAAATACAGCTAGAAAGTATTACACAGATAAAGATTCCCTTAAATTTCAAGGATTCCAATTATTATTTGATTTATACAATTCTAGGGTTTTTGTTTTTGTTTTGTTTTTGGTTTTTGTTTAGTTTTTTGTGTTTTGTGGGTTTTGTTTTGTTTTGTTTTGTTTTTGTTTTTGTTTTTGTTTTTGTTTTTGAGAGACAGAGCATGAATGGGAAGAAGGAAGAGGGGGAGAGAGAAAGAAAATTTTAAACAGGCTCTGCAGCCAGCATGGCACCTGAGGTAGGATTTGATTTCAAGACTGTGAGACCATGACCTGAGCCCAAATCAAGTGTTGGATGCTTAACCAATGGAGCTACCAAGGTGCCCCATAATGCTAAGTATTTCTACGAGTGGTGGGCAAGGTAATGTTTCTCTCAAATATGTCCAATTCTGAATTCTCTTTTATGAAAAAAGAAAAATTACTGAGGGTAGAGCCTCAAGGCCAGATGGTGGACTCATGAATGGAATTATCCACTGACTTTGAAACCTCATGTTATTAACCTGGCTGAGGTTAATAACATATTCCCTCCCACTGTCTCATTTTTTTAATAGGAATATTTGTAGCTAAGATCCTATACTGGTCTTAACATTGTCTTTTGGGAGTAGATAACTTGTTTTCTTGTTTCACAGATTTACACGTGGGGAAGACATTTACCTTAAGATGGATCGTACCCAGAGTCTCACCCATACATGATTTAGGTGATATAGGCAATGAGATTTGAGTATGTTGAACTGATGCTATAAATAGGTTGAGCCATTGGGAATGCTAAGATTGGATGAATGCATTTTGCATATGGGATGCCAATGAATCTTTGGAGACCAGAAGATGGAATATAATAGGCAGAATCATTAAACCTCCACATCTTCAAACATATCCACATATCCCAGAAAATGTGAATGCATTAACTTACATGATTACGGGGATTTTGCAGATCTTTAAGTTAAGGATCTTGGAATGGAGAAACTATCTTGGATTATCTGGTATACCCAATATAGAGTTCTAATAAAGGAAAGAGAAAAGTAGGATAGTCCAAAGGTGATGTCATTAACAGACATACCTATTAGAACAATGTGGCAGTAGGAAGGAGACCACCAGCCGAAAAGAAAGGGTGGTCTCTAGACACTGAAAAACAAATTTTCTCCTTCCTCTAGAGAGAATGCAGTTTTGTCAGCATTTGATTTTAGGCTAAAGAGATCCATTTAGGACTTTTGACTTTCAGAACCATAAAGTAATAAATTTATTTTGAGCCACTAAGTCAGTGATAATTTAATATAGCATCAATAAGAAACTAATGTGATAGGTAAATCTCTCACCCTTTCACCAAATGGACCCTCTGAACCACTTTATTTTTCTTCAAACTTTTCACCTTGTCATTTCCTTTTTTACCCTGAGTATAAACCTTGACATCTTATTCTATAAGTAAGATAATTATCCAGAAAAATCCTTCAACATACTGCAAGTAACCATGTTTCATACACAATTTTCATATGAAAGTTGTATACAAGTTTAATATATATTATATTAATGAAAATGAAGGAAAATGTCCTCATTAAAAAGTTATTATAGATTTTGAATACACGTAAGTTAATAGAAATATAAAAGTGTCTTCCAGTCTTGAATGAACACGAACTGAAGAATGTTACTGGTACTAATACGCAAACACACACACGTACACACACACACACACACGTAATGTGGTAGGAAAAGCAGGATCGAGGGTTGGGATAGTAATCATTCTTGGGCACCCTGCAAAACTTTTATCCCTGAGTATCATATTTACAATAATCAATAGTTGGAGGGAGAAGGGTTGGAGTTAAGAGTAATCTATTTCAACAATCTTATTTTTTTTTAATGTAAGGAACATATAAAATTAATGAACATCTGAAAATTAAAAGATTGTATTTAAGTCAATATACATGTAATGGTAATTCCAGGACTAAATTTTAAGTCATCTGACAATAATTCATTTTGCTTAGGTTCTAGTGCCTTTTTAATGTTTCTCTATTTAGGTACTTGTTTCTGAACTATCTATAAATATCTCATCAATGTAGTGTATTAACTTCATTAACTAATTTAAGTTATATTCAGAAATGATATTTTAGACTCTGTTCTATATGATCAGAGCCTGTCATTCAAAAAAAATATGAATTAAGTTCATTGGGAAATTGCATATTATTTACTCTTCATATAAAATATTTTTGTCACTACAATTTTAAAAGTCAGATAACCTATCATTACTCACTACACACTGCCAACAATCATAGTCACAACCTTTGCTCCTTTTCAACAACTATAATTATGTGACATGATGTTATACACTCTATTGTTTAATTTGAAGCTTTCAATATCAATAGCCTACTCAGTATACATTTCAGATTACATAGCAATCCACACAGTCTTTGCAATCTTTAGACTATAAGCTTATACAATCTTTAGGTGTGGTCTTAAATATCAATAATGTAGAAGCACTTATAACTCTATATTTATGTTATAAAGTTTGCACTTATATTTAAAAAGCAGAATCCAAGCTGATTTCAGGAGACAACTACATTATAGCTAAAGACTATGTAATTTTATTTTACCTCCTTAAAATATATACACATACACATGGTTATGATAAAAGATACGTTCATTAAATCAGTATAAAAATACTTGTGGAATAAACCAAAATTAGATGAAATATATAATGCCGCTGATTATTTTCCCTGAATGGTTCCAATTTCATATACTGATCTATAGTTTCATTATTCACTTAACCTTCACAATATTCTTTTTTTAAATTTTTTAAATGTTTTCATTTATTTTGAAGACAGAGAGACAGCATGAATGGGGATGGGGCAGAGAGAGAGGGAAACATAGAATCCGAAGCAGGCTCCAGGCTCTGAGCTGTCAGCAAAGAGCCTGGCGCGGGACTCAAACTCACAAACCCTGAGATCATGACCGGAGCTGAAGTGGGACAGTCAACCGACTGAGCCACCTGGGCGCCCCATCTTCACAATATTCTTACAGCATCTCAGCTACATATTTGATAGCTGGGTCCTTTGATGTCAAAGATACCTTTATATGCGAGAGGAAAAATTTCATTAGCATTTATTCAGTGCCTCTAAACTTTGTCTAATTAAACTATTGACAAATACTTTGTTTCAACCTCTAGTTCTTGACTATATATTGATTAAGGAAATCAATGTACTTGAATAAGAGAAATGGCAAACTAAATGGAATTTGAGACACCAGAAGACATATATTACTTGTGACATAATTAGTAAGTGTTAGTAATGCTATCAGATTAAAATTACCTGCACAGATATTTATACAATATTAACTATTTTTCTTAGAATATACTTTACCATAGTTGCAACTTTTATAATCTCTAAAGTTTAGGTAAAATTGCTAGGTATCATTTTTTTCTTTGTCTCCTTTGAAACCTAGACCTGTGGCATGGTCCAAATTGACTCAAATTGCATTAGGTTGATACTCTTCAGGCAAAAATCTTTATTTGTTATATAGTAACAACTCTAGATAGATTTTACAGACATCTATAAATTAAGAAAATAAGTTTGCTTTTCCATAAGGCAGGTATTCTTAACTTTTGTATAGCCAGCAATACCTGGCATATAATCTTGTCATGATTATATAGAGAACTGATTTATTAGCATTGTTAAAAATGTATATTTTTTCTCTTTTGTACTTTATAATAATTAGTAAGAGCTATTATAATCAGAAGAGGTTTAATTTCCTATGAGATGAGGAATTGCCCCAGCATATTAACTTTCATCTTTTAGGATGTTTGTCTAATTTATCATTTAAATATACTATTATACCCTCTGTCTAATTAGTTTTAGTGTAACATTCACCAGCATAATCCAGATGGTGGACTTCCTTTCCATCTTCTGATTTTATGATTCCACTAATATTCATAATTTTTTTTATTCTTTGAATAGCTCCTAATATTTGAAGGCTGTTTTGGGGGTTTTGTTCACCCCTTTATGATTCCATAGATATTATTCCATAGCTATTCCATAGATATTATACAACCAATGTTGCTATTGAAAGCATACTAATTAAAAACACAAACTCCAAAACCAGACAGCCATAATTCTAATCCTATCCTCACTAGCGGCGTGATCACAGACAACTTATTGAACTTCTGTGTGCTTACCTGTAAAATGAAGAATATAGTGGTTTCAAACTCACAGTGCTATGGTGAAGATCAAAAATTTAATGTTTGTAAAACACTTAGAACAGTGTTTCTGTAGCACTGTTATTAATATTTAACATATTAAACATTTAATATCTATTAACTACCACTACTATGGTTTGGTTGTTGCCATTATTATTAGATAGAAGAGGATATCCAGGAAAACACATTTTTTTTTCTGATTCTGTATGTGGAACCAATTCTTTGCCAAGTATATAAGATTACTTTTTGTGTTAATTTCTTACTAGATCCCCATATCGGGGCACAAAAGGCTTAGAAGCATTGTCGGCAAAAATGCTCCTGGTGATGATGAGTCAGTCTTAGCCATGAAAATAACTGGAAACATACCTGTTATTTGGACTTTTCAGATTTTATTGACTCTTTCAATATAATTTTATGGCAATTAGCTATAATGTTTTACACATATTTTGAGATCTAATTCACATAACATGTAATTCACCCATTTAAAGTGTACTGCTCAATATGTTGTAGTATATTCATGTAATTGTACACTATTCCCACAGTTAATTTTAGAATACTTTCATCACCCCAGTAAGAAATCCCATACCTATTAACAGTTACTTTTAACATGTCTCCCCCTCAAACCTGCCCAGCCCTAGACAACCACAAACTTATTTTCTATTTCCATAGATTAGTTTGTTTTGCACATTTCATATAAAGAGAATCACAGAGTGTATGGCTCGTTTATTTTCCTTACCACAATGATTTCAAGGTTCATCCATATTAGAGCATTTATCATTAATTTATTCATTTTTACTGTGAAATATTATTCCATTGTATGGATATACCATGTTTCATCTATTCATCTATCCATCTGTTGATGGACATTTAGATTGTTTATACATTTTAGCTATTAAGAATAATGCTGCTATGAACATTCATATACAGTTTTCTGTGGTTGTTATTTTTTATCTTCAGTATTTATCTAGAAGTGGAATTGCTGGATCATATGGTACTTATATGTTCAACATTTTGTGACATTTCCAAAATTCATATCAGCGATATATGAGGATTTCAGTTTCTTCACATGCTCTCTGATGCAATTATCTGTCCTTTTGATTTTATCTCTCATAATGGGTTTGAAGTGGCAACTCATTGTAGGTTGGAATTGCATGTCCTTAAAGAATAATGATGTTGGGCATGTCTCTCTCTCTCTCTCTCTCTCTCTGTCTGTCTCTGTCTGTCTGTCTGTCTCTCTCTCTCTCTCTCTCTCTATATATATATATATATACACATATATGTGTTTTTGAGAACTATGTGTTCAAATCCTTTGCCTATTAAAAATTGGAATATTTTTATTTTATTATTGACTTAGAAGAGTTATGAGTACAAGTTCTTTATTGAATATGATTTATAAATATATTCTCTTATTTCATATCTTACCTTTCAAAATTTGACATTGTCCTATGAAGCACATTTTTAACTTGGAGGAAGTCCACTTTATTGATATCTACATCTATCTCTATCTCTAAATATTTGTCACTTGTGCTTTTGGTGTCACATGTAAGAGACCATTGCCTATTCCAATAACACGGGTGGACTACTATATTTTTTTCTAAGATTTTTATAGCTTCTTCTGTTACATTTAGGTATATGACTTCTATTGAATTAATATTGTGTTTGGTTTGAAATGGGACTCCAACTTCTCTCTCTCCCTCTCTCTCTCTTTTTGGCATAAGGATATACAGTTGTTCTAGCACCCTTTCCTGAGAAGTCTGTTCTTATTCCATTAGATTTTCTAAGCACAGTTGTTGAAAATCAACTGACTACAGGGGCACCTGGGTGGCTCAGCCAGTTGAGCAACCGACTTTGGCTCAGGCCATGATCTCACGGTTTGTGAGTTTAAGCCCCAAGTCCGGCTCTGTGCTGATGGCTCAGAGCCTGGAACCTGCTTCCAATTCTGTGTCTCCCTCTCTCTCTCTGCCCCTCCCCCATTCATGCTCTGTCTCTCTCTGTCTCAGAAGTAAAAATTTTAAAAAAAATTAAAAAAAAAAGAAAAAGAAAATCAATACAAATGTTAAGAGTTTACTCCTGGACTCTATGTTCTGTTGCATTACTCTGTATATCTGTCTTTAGGCCAATGCCACAATTACTGTAGCTTGGTAGTAAATTTTGAAATGGGAAAGTAGGATTCATTATTCTTTGTTATTTTTCAAGATAATGATCAAAAATAATTCTCTGAGCTAACGAAGGAATTATACATATATGGATTTACTTTTAATCTGCTCCAACATTTTATTAAAACCATTGTACAGATCTTTTTAAACACAAACTCATGAATTGAGTGAACCAGAGAAGAGACATAGCAAAAAAAAAATGGCAGTTGGAAAATACATAAATATGTGACACATGATTTAGCAGATTCAAGCAATGTGAATCTCAGGACAGCTCTGGGAAAGTAAGGTACTCCTTTGCAAATGCAGAATTCTCAAAAGCCTAAAGAATTTGTGGTACCACCTTCCTCATTTATATAGATAGTCTCGTACTTCAAAGCAGTACTAACTTAAATAATATAATCTTGTAGCATAATTTATTTCTTAATGGATAAATCAAAATAAAATACAGCACTTAGGGGCACCTGGGTGGCTCAGTCAGTCAAGCTTCTGCCTTCGGCTTAGTTCATGATCTCTCAGTTCATGAGTTCAAGCCTCATATGGAGCTCTTTGCTATCAGCACAGAGCCCGCTTTGGATCCTCTGTCTCCCTCTCTCTGCCCCTCCCCTGCTCTCTCTCTGTATCTCTCTCAAAAATAAATAATAAAAACAAAAAATAAAATAAATAAAATATAGCACTTAAAGGAATAAGAAAACATACTAAAATGAAACAAATGGGAGATCATGAAAGGAAGTGACAACTATCTAGAGAATGTCGTTAGAAATTAAATAAAGAATGTAAAATAAACCCCTACAATATTTGGATAAGAAAATTAGGGTCAAAGTTATTTATGAAGTAACCAATTCATCAAAGTTGCTACTCCTAAAGTTGATGGTAATGATAAAATTGTTTTGAGGCTCAAATTAATTATGCATGTCAATACGGTTTATGTTATGACCATTAACATTTAACAAGATCCCACCATTAAAAAAAAAAAAAAGGAAAAAAAAAAACAGCTGCTCTTCGATAATAGACCTAACACTTAGACTTTTTAAAAAGTTATCTTATCACAGGCAGAATTCATATACTCTGAATAATGGAAATAAGTTCCATCAGTTCATACCATAAGTGGTCATGTTGCAGCAATGAAAAACTGAATAAAATAGCTATGGATATTTTATATATTCACCTTTTTAAGAAGTTATATCTATTTTAGCATTTACCATCAATTTTCAAGAATACCTTTTGTTATCTAAATATCATAGCTCCTGAAAATATTTTAGTAATATTTTAAAAATATATTAGAAACAAATTATGTTTAGAGTTGTGCAACATCATAATCTTGAAATATTTTTTGTTATTAAAAAAAGCAGCTTACTCTCTTTCATGAATATCTGGGGTACAATGCCGAATTATATTAATAATGATAATAACTACAGGCAAGGAATATGAATAATATTGAAGTATTATTTTTTCATTTCTTTCTTTTTTTAAGTTCATTTTATTTGTTTTGATAGGCAGAGCAGAGAGGGAGGAGCAGAGAGAGAGAGAGACAGAGACAGAGATAGAGAGACAGAGAGAGAATCCCAAGCAGGCTCTGCACTGTCACCACAAAGCCCGACGTGGGGCTCAATCTCACAAACCATGAGATCGTGACCTCAGCCAAAACGAAAAGTTGGATACTTAACCAACTGAGCTATCTAGGCACCCCATTTTTTTTCATGTATTTCTACAGACATTTTTGTCTTTTTCAGATTGCTACTCATAGTGTTGAAGTGCTTCCTTATTTTATGTACTGTAGAAACTTTCTGTATTATTATATACATGCTTCATCTGTAGTTGGATATAAGTACTATTTTGAGATGTTTTAAAATATGTGATTTTTTTTCTGTCTTCTTTAGGCAAAGTTATTAGTTAGCACATCATGGTTTGAAAAATGCCAAATACTCATGATTATCATAGTTGAATAGAAAAATTTTCCTTTAGGATTTGAACTTCAGAGTATATAGAATTATCCAAATTAAAAAAAAGTTTTTAACACTCTTACTTGGTATAGTATCACCAACTCATAATTATATATTTTGTTTAAATAAGTATAAAACATACCTCATTTTCCAAGCAAAGTTAGATTTCTATACCATAGTTGTGGATTTAACTCTGGTTTGTCAAAGGGACAAACCACTTGTTCTAACAATAATAAAATCAAGTTTGAACGCATGCCTTAACATTCATATTTCGTATCAGATTCTGTCAAATGACATGATTTTAATAATGTGATTCTGGAATCTACCATTATCAAGGACTGATCTTTTGAGAATTTTTGTCACCTGGATGATATCATTTTATTTCTAGCTGACAGCACCAGAAGTCTATTTTTAGAGAGGTGACCTATTCCTCAACAGTGGACATCTATAGTAGGAATAAAGAATGGCTGATATCACCCATAAAACAGCCTTATGTTGTTTATGAGGCAGTGAGTTAAAATGGTAGTGTAAGCCTTGAGGGCAATGTTGTAGACATCAATCTTAAAGTATGTTCTGCTTGTAATAAATATTGACTGCATCATGGATTGGTCTTTCCACTCGTAATTTTCGGACCTCTAGTCCCTTTTGTATTTATGTCATTTTTTGATTTAAGAAAGGTATTCATGGAGAAACATTAATTATTTTCAAATCACTAGCATGCCCACCCTTCCTACACAACTGCAGAGTAATTCAGGCAATGACCACAGCATCATCTATTCTAATCTCTCATCTCATGCTATGTCTCACCTATACTCATCCCGACGGGCACTTCATTTACCAGTAGGAAATACTACAATGATAAGAAGTACCCTTTTCCTTCAGCTGAATGTGGAAAATAGAGGTAGGGAATGATAAATGGATTTATAAACCGTTTCATCTCAAGAATACTGTGTCGTGTTGATTAATAACTATAGCTCTGTTTATAAGGCCAGATTGCCAAAATTACACTGTACTCTAGTGACTGAAATTAATTATTGTGTTTACTGAGGGTGGAAAATTTGGAGGAGTTGAAAACAAGGAGATATAAACAATAAGAAAAGACTGCATCAAGGTGAGCTATCCTGTCCCTAATTAAAACAAAATAAATATAACCGTAAGAAAATGTACTAAGTTAATAAGAGAAACACTTGACAATACTTGAACCCATAGACTGTCATGAAAATTATAAGCATAGTACTATCCAGAACGAGTATATTATGCTATAACTACTTACTGAGTAGATTCCTGTCTCAGTCCATTTGGGCTGCTGTCGCAAAATACCATGAACTGGGTAGACAGAAATTTCTTCATTACAGTTTTAAAGGCTGAGAATTCCAAGATCCTCACATGAAGGAAAGGGCAAGGGAGCTCTCTGAGGTCTCTTTAATATAAGAGCACTAATGAATCCTGGAACAGAGCCTTCAGGACCTGCTCAGCTCCCAAAGGCTCTTTGACATTCTATCACATTAGGGATTAGGTTTCAACATTAGAATTTTGGATGGGAACAAACATTCCGTCTGTAACTATAGCAATCTGACATTAGCTTGCCATGTGCCTTCACTAAGTAATTCATAGCAGGCCTTGGTGATGTGGGAGAGTTCTAGCAATCTGGATTCATGTCTATGCATTTCTAACTTGTTCTTGTCGCACATGTCATAATCTACACTGGGATGTCTGATTTTTGCTCCAGGGTTTTTAGTAATTTAATTTTCAACTTTCATCTTCCTTTAAATGTATCAAATTGCCATGACATTTAGATTCAGTTGAAATATTTAAATGAGTTGTGTGCAATTTTATTTTTAAATTCAATATTTATAATACATCAGAAATTACATATGCAACTACTTACATTTATGACAAAAATTTTGGATGTCAACCTAAACATATGTGAGGGGATATGTACACACAAACAGTAAATATATATAAATTCAAATACACACACACACACACACACACACACACAGTTCTTGAGGGACTATTAAAGTGTAAGCGCTCTAAAAGCCATGGTTCAAAGGTTATTAAGCACTTTTATATTTCTTTGTCAGAGATTCTTTCATGGAGGTGGAAATGTGGCCTATGTACCTTAAGAATTTAAATGCAAACCTTATGATTAGATGGATTTTTCAAATTATCTTCGTATTAATAATCACCATAAGGTTGTCAGATCAATGAACCAAAGTAGTATAAAATCATATTATTAATTTATCTGTAAAGTGCTGAGTTGGACCAAATTTCTCTGTCTTTACAAAGTAATCATATAATAGAAAACAAATTTAGCACTCTACATTTATTGGGATTTGTCTTTATGAAAACTATAAAATGAACACATGAGAAATGTCTTTGTTCTAAAAACATTCTTTGAGGGGTCCCTGGGTGGCTCTGTCGGTTAAGCCACCAACTCTTGATTTCAGCTCAGGTCATGATCTCGCGGTTTGTGAGTTCAAGCCCCTCATAGGGTCTGTGCTGAAAGTGTTGAGCTTACTTGGGATTCTCTGTCTCTCTGCCCCTCCCCTGCTTGTGCTCTCTCCTGTTTTCAGAATAAATTAAAAAAAATTAAATAAAAAGCAAGAAACAAAAACATTATTTTAAAAAAAGTCACCTTCCTTTTGTGTTGTAAAGTCTCATTAAAATTCAATTTATAAATCACACATAAGGACTCTTTGTAAAGAAAGAACTTATTTCTCCCCAACAGTCTGGCTAAGTTTTTTAAAATTATTATTTTATTTTTCTGTGGCAAAGAAAAATTAGCTTTAAATATATCTTCTTAAAATTTTAAGTGTTTAATATATTATTTGTTGACTATAGGGACAATGCTGTCCAGGAGATTTCTAGGGATTATTCATCTTGCTTATCTGAATCTTTATTCCCCTTGATTAGTAACTCCACATTTCCCTGTTCCCCTACCCCTAGCAACCACTATTCGATTCTTTGATTTTGATTTTGGCTATTTTAAATACCTCATGCAAGTGGAATCATGTGGTATTTGTCTCTCTACAATTATTTTAATCACCATGATGTCCTCACGGTTCATCCATATTGTCACATATTGCAGGATTTCCTTCTTTTTTAAAACTGAATAGTATTCCATAAAGTATGTATAGGTATTCCATATAGTATAGTATAGTATAGTATAGTATAGTATAGTATGGAATGCATATGTATAGTATTCCATGTAGTATAGTATCCATATAGTATAGTATGGAATAGTATTCCATTGTATGTATATACCACATTCTCTTTATCTGTTAACGGATATTTAGGTTGTTTCCTTACCTTGGCTATTGTGAATAGTGCTACCATGAACACTGAAGTGCTAATTAATATATCTTAAAGATCCTGTTTCCAATTATTTTGAACACATACCTAGAAGGGGTATTGCTGGATCATAGGGTAGTTCTATTTTTAATTTCCTGAGAAACTATTGTCCATATCCACTGCATCATTTGCCTTCTCACCACCCATTTTCCAAGTCTCTTTCTCTGTTACACTTCTGAGGCTTACTGAGACTTGTAGGTTTAATGGGAAAAGATACATACATAGCCATGAACTATACTTCTATAAAGAAAATGCTTATAGTAATATATGTACAATGAGACTATATTTAAGATTTTATTTTGTAGCATAGTATCTAGTCACTGAGAAGAGGGAAGTATTGTTTTTATGATGAAATTGTATCTCTGGTAATTTCTTATGTTGCCACAGACTTGGAGATGACAATATACACAGAAATTCATTTATATACAAACCCTAATGTACTCTTGTCTCTATTTTTTTTTTCTGCAACAAACACATTGAAGGCCATTGAATAGTGAAAAATGTTCCTAGCTTTCTTACAGGAAGGTCCACACTGGGTTATAGTTTATCTCCCCTGTTTTCTTAAGGCATCATATGATTTATTTCTGTAGACATGTATAATGAATTAGAAAAGTCATTTGTGTAGAATCAAATGCATATCTAAAAGAGTCAATCCCAGAAGATAAAAAAGAAAGATCAGGAAGCCAACACCATAAATATGGATTCCATTCATTACAAAAATACTCACTGATCAACTTTTCTTGATGGAAAACAACTAGATGAGGAGCACAAGTCCATAGTTACAGCTCTCTTAAAACTTACAGTCTCATGGGTAACAGTCTTTAATCAAATAAGCAACTTTATATATGTTGCTCAGTGTGATAATGGATGTGAAGAAAATCAACAAGCTACAAGTACAGAATGAGTTGAGTAGAGATGGGAGTTAGAGAGGATACAGAGTAACAGCATGCACAGAAGCTCTGAGATAAGAGGGAGTGTGCAGTGTTTGAGGAACTGGAATACTTTAGTGTATCTGGAAGGTATAGGAACAATTATGCAAAGATGAATATAGGGAGTTAGGCAATGGGTATGTCACGTAGGGCCAAGTAGACTTTGGACTGCTTTTGCAGAACCATGGAAAGATACAGGAATTAAGAACATTGGGAGGTGGAAGATGGCATGATCAGGTTTGTATTTTGCAGATACTGGTTTAGAGGTGAATGCAGAGACATTAGTCCATAGACATCATTAGCTGTCTAGATGCTACATGACACTAGTCTGGCATACGTTGGTGGGTGAAGAAAATGGTAAACTGGATAGAATGAAGTATTGAGGAATTAAAACTTACAATACTTTTTTATGAGTTAAATATGAAAAGTTTGGAAATAAGGCCAATCAAGAAGGATTTCTTGATTTCTACTATAGGCAGCTGAATGAATTATGAAGACAAGTTCTTTTTCCCTTCCCGTTCAAAATGTAAACAACATCCTAAAAACATGAGGCATTTTCTCCTAATTACAGGGCGAGATAGTAGCCACAAGGATTCCTTAAGAAACAGCAACTTCTCCAACATGTTTATTTATTTATTTTCAAGCATTTTCCATGGTTGTGACATTTATCCTGGGTTTTTCTCATTCATGTTGAGCTTAAATGTAGTGAGGAGTTTGCCTCATAGTTAAAACTTCCGTGGGATTTTCAAGCCGTGCCGGAGATGATTATAAAGGCTTTCTCTGGCAGGCCTCAGCAAGGAAAGCTGCCCGCCCAACAGACTGGTTTACAGCCAGTGCACTGCGGTCTCTGAAAAGGGCTGCAGTCAAAGACTCAGGCCCTTCTGGCGGGTCGCGCTTTTATGCATTTTCGCCTTCCTAGCTTAGGCATCTGCACTCCCAGGTCTCTTTATCTGGGGCTTTTGGCAGAGATCCTCCTCGGGCACCTCTGCCAAGGTCTCTTTATGAGAAGAGGAGGGGAAATGCTTGAAGGTACTTTTTTTCCATTCTGAATCAATACTCGGTACTTTTCCATTCCTAACCTTCCTCCCTTGCCCCCAGCTGCCACCCAGGGTCCAGAAAACTACCAGAGATTTTGGTTGGGGGATCCCTGGGCAAAATAAGACACAGAGACCATGACCCCATACCCGTGTTGATCCATCAGACCCTTAACTGGTGTGCCATTCTTTGGGAGAAATGAAACAGGGGACTTGGCACATGGCCTTGTTTGGGTTTCTTGCTTTACTCTTGCTGTGATTACAGGCTTTAATATTACTTTCATTTTGGCTCCTTATTGCTTTAATTGGCTGCCCTGGTGGCTCAGCCATGTCTGTAGCTTAGCTGAGCTCCTGACAAAGAGCCTACCTACACTGTTTTTGTGTGCTAGTTTACATACAGTAACCTGATTAAGTTAAATGTAAACCTTTACTTAATAATAATATCTGTACCTCCAGAGAATATGGAATCATGAAAAGGAAAAAAAAAACAAACCTGTAATGTACAAGCCATGCTGAATGTTCAAAATGACTATTGTTTCTTGGAAAACAGCTGAATTTTGGAACAAAATGTGTCATTCTATGTGAAGGTTGTATGCCATATATATATATTATATATATAATATGTATATATATAATATATATATATAATCTTTTTTTGTAAAATTCCTTGGAACACTATATTGCCATGCAGTTAAAGGCCATATTTCTAGTGGCTGCTATATAATAGATATACATGTGTTTACATGTGTGTGTTTGTATACACAGGTGGGTATGTATATACATATATATATATGTATATATATATATATATGTATATATATATATATATATATATATATATATATATATACACACACACATATACATAGCATTGATTCTCATAGATAATCAGAGCCTGAGGCTTAAAATGGATGATTGATCCTGACCACTCATTTTCTTTGTTGCCATTTGGCTTTCCCTTCCTGGCTTCTTAGAAAGTCTAATTTGTATGCCGCTTGGGATTGATTCTATTACAATATTTTTACTGCGTTTCTCTTATTCAGTGCCATTTTTCTTATAGTTGTTATGATTGCAATTCTGGGTGAATTTTCCCTCCTTGTGTTCTATTTTGTATTTCCCCGAGGCAGGGAGTCATTCAGAAGTGTTGTGTAATGTGTTTTGTTAGCAGATTTCTTGCCACACATGTGTTGTGGGTTTAGCTTCTTTCGACTCTCCTTCCAAATGTTGCTTTCATCTGGTAATAATGTTCACCTCTTCCATTCAGTTCACTGTTTGATGGCTGAGGCTGAGATCTTTTTCTGTTTTATTCATTGTTATGTTCCAAATACATCGACGAGTACCTGACACATACTATGTGTTCAATAAATACATGTCGAAGAAATGAATTAAAATGTGCCTTCCTTTCCTATTTCAATTTTCCCTGTTGCGTTGTTTGTGATGGCTTACCAAAATACTATTACTTGGCCAAAACTTTTGAATTTCTCAATTTGTTTGACTGCCCTTTGTAGTTTTCTAAATGTACTACAGTTTTCTGTGCTTTTGTGATTAAACCAATAAAGGAAACTTTAATTATACCTCAATAAAAATAAATAAATAATGGCAACTTCAATTATGATTTTAATTTTGAATTAAATAGTTGAAACTAGAAACTTAGCAGGTTAAAAATAGTTTTTGTTATGTACTATATGAAATACACTTTATAATTTTGAACATGGCTCCTTGTTCTGTAACTTTGTTCCTTATCATTCTCTTGACACCATTATACTTCAATAATGTTTTGTTTTCATCCTTTCTCACCTCTCTAAAGACCTAATTATCCCAACAGATTTATAAATCCCTGAAAAAAACTGAAATAGCAAAAACACACATTCATTTAAAAGTTACCAAACAAAATATGTTCTCTACAGCTTAAGTAAAACATATATACATGTAAATACTAACAATTCTTAAGTATATTCTGTAGTTCAGATCATTAGAGTGTATTTATATCTTCTTAATAATTACGCATTCTCCTAATATTTATTTCTATATACCAGAAGATTTGTGGGTTTTTTTTTTTCAGTTTCTGTTTAACATGAAATGCAAGAACCAGATATACTCTCCATATGAATTGGTATATGTCAATCTGGCCTGGGCTTACTTCTCTATGCTATATCTGGACCCAGTGACTAGATGAACATAAAGATGTCCCTTAGGTATACTGCCCTTCACAATTGATAGTGTTTACTCAAGTTAAACACAAAGAGAATTTAAGTACAAAGCTGCCTTTTAAAAACAGGGTAATCAAATTTCATGAACATGATTATCTTCAAATTCTTAAGACTGGCTAAACCCTTAACTCATAGGGCTCATTTTGTGGTGGAAGGAAACAGATGAACAAAAATAAATAGATAGCCTATATAGAATGCCAGATAAGAACAAATGCCATGGAAAAAAATTAAAAAGATAGTTTGACTTTTGGGAACTGAAAGTGTGTGTTTGGAAAAGGATTTGATTCTTAGAAGAGTGGTCATTCAAAACCTTAGTGTGGAGGCCTTTCTTGAGCAAAGAATTGAAGATCAAGAAGTTATCTATCTATGTAAATTTCTTGGGGCACAATGTTATAAGCAGGGCTGGCTACATAATTTTGGGTGAGCAGTATAAAATGAAAATGAAGATTTCTTGTTCAATAAGCATCAAAGAAGCTTTTCTTTTTTTCTCATGATCTGTCTCGACTTGTCATGTATTTTTTATTTTCTATTTAATGTCACACTTCCTTGGGAGTGGGATACTTGATGTGCAAGTGCACACCCTCACAAGCCCCTGGGGCTCAGCCTCATGACTTTGTACACTGACTCCCCTCATTTCTACATCTAAGTTCCCATCGGGGAGAAATATGGCAGTGGTTGCTGGGTGGGGACAGAGAAGTGGGTACTTGAGAATCCATTCTCATAGAGAGAGGAGGTGGGAGGATGGACCTCACTTGAGCCAAGACTCCAAGTCTATAACATACACACCGTGTTCCCATTATACTTTGTTTATATAAAGTATATTCTAATATTCCACATATTCTAATTATTTTTAATGTTTATTTATTTTTGACAGAGAGAGAGAGAGACAGAGCATGAGCAGGGGAGGGGCAGAGAGAGAGGGAGACACAGAATCTGAAGCAGGCTCCAGACTCTGAGTTGTCAGCACAGAGCCCAACACAGGGCTCAAACTCACAGGCTGCAGAATCATGACCTGAGCCAAAGTCAGACGCTCAACCAACTGAGCTACTCAGGTGCCCCTTTAACACATATTCTAAGATAAAATTATTAATCTTTTCAAAAGGTAACAGTAAAGCACTAAACTCCAAGCCAGGGGACTACTTCTTATTGTGAGGTGTTTGGGACTACACTGGATACACACCCGTGAAGCCATCCTTGGTCACAGGCAGAGGAAACATCCAATATAAAAGCCTTGTGGTCATTGTTAATACATGGAACTTTAATCTTAGTGAAACAGACTGTGAGAAGTGATGCCATTATGGACCAGGATTGTAGTGGTGATGTTTCTTGATGTTTCCAAAGTCAGGACCACTGGTTTTGTTGACTATTTGAATGTGGAGTAAAAAAGAAAGAGTGAACCAAGGATCATTTCAAGATTTTGTCTCAAGGAATGTTAGAGTTGCCATTCACTAAGTTTAAGCAGACCACAGGAGGGGCTTATTTTGGAGGGGAAGTGCGTGGTATAGAATAGTTAGATGTAGACATGTTAAAGTTAGTTATTCAAGTAGAGATATATATTTGTTGAATATATCAATTATCAATCAACTGTTGGAAATTTGAATCTAGAGATGAAGGGAGAAGTCAGTGCAGGAGACATAAATTTGGGAAACATCAGCATTAGTGTATACTTGGTATTGAAAGCTATGCAATTGAATTGTTTCAGAAAGAAAGTAAATGAAGTTACAGTAGAGATACTAGAACTGAGCCTTGGAAAACTCTAATAATAAATAATCAGGAAGATAAGAAAGGACAACGATAGTTACTGGGAAGGGCCAATGCAGAAGGTGGAAACAAGCAGAATATACTTTTCTGGAAGCCAGTGAAAGAAAGTGTTTGCAGGGTAAAGGAGCAATCAGCTGAGTCAACTATTACTAAAAAAGACTTAAAGGGCTTAGACTTGACCACTGGAAATAGCAACATGGGTGATACTAATAAATTTGGTAAGAACATTGTTTATAGAATGGCTGGGAGAAAGTACCAATAAGAGTCTCAGAGAAGATGGGGTGCCTGGGTGGCTCAGTCGGTTAAGCGACCAACTTTGGCTCAGGTCATGATCTCGCGGTCCGTGAGTTCGAGCCCCGCGTCGGGCTCTGTGCTGGCAGCTCAGAGCCTGTTTCAGATTCTGTGTCTCCCTTTTTCTCTGACCCTCCTCCGTTCATGCTCTGTCTCTCTCTGTCTCAAAAATAAACAAACGTTAAAAAATATTAAAAAAAAAGTCTCAGAAAAGAATAAGAGAATAAAAATCAGAGACAGTTGAATTTAGACTACTTTATAGACAGCTTTGGTTTTGGTTTTGTTTTGTTTTGTTTATGAATGAAAATGGAGAGTTGAATGTAGCTTGCATAGAATGGTAGTCAGATTATGTGTTGTCATTTAGGAAGTATTCATTTTTATACCTGGTAGAACCACAAGCACCTTGTGGCCCAAGGCCACGCTTTACAGTTCTTAGATATCCCCTGGAGGTAATTTCAAATAGCAACGTGAGCAAGGTTTAGCATACTGAGCCTGTAGAGATGAAGACAGGAAAGTGTGCTGGGGCAGGGAGTGCTAGGTACCAAATATTTGACGATAGTTGGATGGGTCTAATCTTATCTTTATACACTCACAAAAGCTGTTTTCCAAGTGGAATTCTATTTAGGAACATAATTTCATGTGTCATTACAAACAGTATTTGTATATGACAATGTGTGAACACCAGTGACATCGGCCATGCTGTTATCAGCCAGTTTATAATGCAGAATATTACAGACATGACACATAAAGAAATGTAGGTGACCCAATTCAGGTGAGTAAATTAACCAGTGGTTAGTGGTGCTTTGATTTATTTATGTATTTATTTATCTATTGCTTATTTATTTATTTTGAGAGGGAGAGAGAGAGAGAGAGAGAGAGAACACACACATGCCAGCACAAGGAGGAAAGTCAGAGAGAAGAAAGAGAGAATCACAAGCAGGCTCTGCATTATCAGCACAAAGCCTAAGGTAGAACTCTGTCTCAGGAACTGTGAGATCATGACCTGAGCTGAAATCAAGAGTAGGACACTCAACACAGCCTTCTGGACCACCCAGGCACCCCAGTGGTCCTTCTCCAGGAAAGTAACAATAGTGGGAAAAGAGCTTCCAGTGCCTTGTAAAAGGTAAGTGTCCCAGTAATTGAAGCTGTACTTCAATACAAGGCTCTAGTTGTAGGAATACTGTACTCCAAAGGAAATTCGATGTAGAAGCTCATTTCATCTGTACCAAAAGGGCAGGGATCTGCCATGGACAACGTAAAAGGTGGGATTTAGTGCAGCACACCTGGGTCCTGATGGTTGACAGAACCAAAAATCTTTATGTTGTTCCAGGGTGGTTTTGGGGACTGTGTAAAGAGGAATATTTGGATGTATCAAAAAGTGTATTTCAACAGACCTGAAAAAGGTCTGAGTTGATATTTAAGCAGTGGGAAAATTGAGAGTTCATTTCAATCAGTTTCTGAAGTTTCTTATAGGAAGTAACATTTAAGATGATATGGGAAAAGTCATATTTAGTAATGTTGAGTGTTTAGAATATGTTTAGAGTTACATAAAAAGAAAAAGTCATGCTAGAATATTCTAGTTAATTGCATATCTTAACAAAACCTAGCTAAATAGCCAAGTTGCTTCAAGCAAGCTGGTTCATTTCTCTGCACTACAATTTCATTATTTGTAAAATGTTAAATCGGGCTAGAAAAATCTCTGAAATACATTTTTCTCTCGTATTTTATAATTTATAAAATCATTTTGAAATCATTAGTTTGAAATAATTGAATACTATTTCAATTGAAAGAAATAATTTGAAATAATAAAGTCTACAAATGAGCCTAACAGTGAGGGGGAAAAAAAGGATTTCAAGTGGAAATGAAGAGTTCTAACTCAGCATGTCCCATTTTGAATACTAATATAAATGTGCTCACTTCAAGTAAGTATACAGGAGGTTCTTTGAATCCTACCTAGCTAACATTAATTAATAAAACATAAAAATAAATTATATGAGGGACACCTGGGTGGCTCTGTCGGTTAAGCATTGAACTCTTGATCTTGGGTCAGGTCATGATCTTGCAGATTTCATGAGATTGGGAGATGGAGATCCACGTGGTCTGGCTCTGTGTTGACAACCAGATCTCTTTCCCTCCCTCTTTGTCTCTGTCTCTGTCTCTCTCTCTCTCTCTCTGTTCCTCTCCCACTCACATACATGTGCTCTTTCTCTTTCAAATAAATAAACTTGAAAAATTAATTAATTAATTAATTAAGATGAGACAAAGTGTGGTTTAGGATGTGTTCTACTTGTTGAGCTACTCGATAAAGATATTTCTATTGTGATTTGAAATGCGTCTCCTTCATATTTCCATGAAGAAATGATCCCTTGAGTTATCACTCTTATTTCCTTACACAATCATCTGTGGGAATGGGCACTGAAAAGTTGGGGCCAAAACTAAGCATGTGTGACTCAAAACTCCTAGATCCCTTTTGGGGATAAGTCTTCTCAGAAGAAGTATGGATTCCCATCAGTTTTTGATTCCTGTTAAGCTTAGTAGTTCAAGCCCTGTCCTTCGGTGAGGCTTAAATTTAACCATTTGCCTTTGTCTGGGTGGCTAACTTCACCGGTGAAGTATTAGCAAATGTTCTTGGCTCCGAGCCAAAGCCGAATTCATGCATTCAACAAAGAACTTTATTAATACAGTATTATTTTTACCTCCATCTGTCTAACTTCTATAACTATCTCCCAACTGTTCCTACATCAGGCAAGGAAAAGGGATGTTAGTTACACAAACTCCAACATGTGCCTTCATCTTTCTTAATTTAGTATCTAGCATTGGAGCGTGCTGTATGGAGTATACCGTTTAAATGAGTCCATTGGGGTTTTAGTACTAATGGAGGACCCTACAGGGTTTGCTTCAAAGAAGAAAATACATCCTCAATCCTAGACTCAATCATCTTTTAATCCGAAACAGTTTGTTCCATTATAAACCTTTTCCTGCTTCAGCTCACCAGCATGAAACAAAAACAGAAACAGTGGAGAGGACATCTGAACGAGATAACATTGTTACTTTTTTTGGGGTTTTGTGATAGCTCTGTTATCTATGATATCTTTCTACATCTGGTACTGATAGACCTTAATTTCTGCTTCAGTCAGAGTGATCCAGTGGCCTATCAGGGGTCCAGACTGAGTATATGTGTTTTAAAAGCAACAGTTTTGAGAAATAGGATATTTCAGAAGGGTATCTAACCTAGTTTGGGGAGGCTCAAAAGAAGATTCCTTAAGGATAATGCTATTTAAATCAAGACCTGATTTATAAAATAGAATTTGGGATTTGGCTTTCCGGGAAGAAAAGAGGATACAGAGGCAAGGCATGACATGATTAGAGAAATCTATAATGGCTAGAGTTGAGAGAAATGCAGGAAAGCATGACACAACGTGAGGCTTGAGAAGTGATAAAGCAAGGACTGGCTGACCATGTTGAGAATGACAGGTGTAATTGATGGTGAAAGCTGCAAATGTTTTGAAATCACTCTTTATTTGGGTGGGGAAAGGCCGATAGGTGAACCATTTTAAATGCATTTTGAAGGACAGATATAATTTCTAAAAGCACCAATACTCCTTTCTTCTTGGTTTGCAATTTTAAATAAGATTCTTTGTCTAGATTGATAGCATATCCTCATTTATAAAAATGCTGATCTATGACAGAGACTTCTAATCTTTAAATAATGAATTTTAGTGACCCGTGAATCTAATTTGAAAGGTGCTATAACATTGCAACACAGTACAGTATTATGATCTAGTTTAAAATATTTGGTCTCATTATGCCTTTAAAATGTTCTTAGGAATTAGGTTGATTATACATGAGCATTTGCTGAGTGAGTCCAAGAATGTAAATGATTGCTTGGATGGATAACTCCAGCTTGAATTATTTCAGTAAAGATAGACTAGGGGAGAATGATGAAAAGTCTAAATCTTTCCATCCTCTATAGGCAGCTGTCATTTCAGTTTACATTCTTTGTATAATGGGCATTTGAAGTGAATTCTGCTGCTTTAACGTTCTCAGCTGATGTGGAATATTTCCGGAGCCCAGCCATCATTCTAAACATACAGCCCAACCCTCTCTAGGATTCAAGAGTTGCCACTTGTCACCTTTATATCCCCAATCAGAAAAGAACCGCAGAGAAGCAGAGCACTTCATCATGGCAGTATTTGAATTACATTTCCCTTAAGGACAAATATTTTATCAATCGAATAAGACAAAGAACCAGATTTTGCTTTTGGATATACATATGCATGTAATTTGTACTGCATCACGAGTATCTTTCATATCAACTCAGATCCTTATTGCTAACAAGGTTGCACACTTTCATTTCATGAATACAGTGATAGATATACAGCCAACCCCATCACCAGTGTTGTTTCCTCATTATTCGGTACTTTCTGTGTATGGAGACAAAGTTTTACAGTATGCTCCACATTATAGTGAATTATGGTACGACCTTCTGCATTAGCATATAGTCCTAATTTTAGGTCTTAGCATCAAAACGTAAGTGCCTCAGAGCTTTTTTGTGAACCAGTAACTTTTTTCTGTCATTGTTATTCCCTTGTACACATAAAAAAAAAATCTTTGTGCGCAAATAACATTTGTGTAGACTAAGAAATAATTATTTTACACCTAACTTCAGCGTAAAAACACCATTGCCAATTCCCCTTGTACTTGAATACATGTTATTATTTTCCAAAGTAGCATCTTTGGCAGGAACTTGTGACTTGCATATCCTGATGGTCTTAAATCATTATTAATTGATGATTCAAATAGCATCTTCAAATAACCAGTCCATGGCTTCATTTTCTAAGACTGATTCTGACTTGACTCTGTTATACAATAAGATCTCTAGGACTCTATTCGTTTATAGGGAGTAGTCATCTCTAATATGTGAGGTTATTGTAACACGTACGGCCATAATCAATCCATTATCCCCTTCATCTTACTTTTGGAAGGCAATAAATACAGTTCTAGCTATAAAAGCCAACATTCAACTTCTTCCTCTCACACATCTGTGACCAGTGCTCTCTCAAATTTTTCTCCTCATGCTGCTCAATGCAAAATGCATGTGCCTGTGCAGCACATACATACAGACATACTTTGGTGAGAGAATGCTTTCAACCAGTGCTGTTACCTGATGAAAATAAACAAAAGAGAAAATCTTTTAAATATGGAGCATGGGTCACTTCTCTTTCCATACCACTTCATTGGGCCAGTAAGAAATGCCATATGAACACATTTATTGCTCGGCTGAAATTAACTTTGTGCTATAACTAGCAGTTCTCAGATTTCTTGAATATTCTATATGTACTCCCACCTACAGGACTTAGATTTAACTGTGCTTCTTCATTAACAAGATCGAACGACCTCTTTGTAATGTCTCCCAATGCAACTCTTTATTCAAGATCCAATTTAAAAATCGGTATTTTAGGTAAGTTTCTTTTAACTTCTCTAAATCACATATATGGTTTTACTAACATTTACAAGTCCTTTGAGTATGTATCACAAATAATTATACGCTGTTCCTTCTTGGGGTATTTACCGTTTGTTTGGAGTTTGCTAATTTATTTGCATAATTACTCCATGGATATTTTCAGAAAGAAAACAAACCAAGTTTACACCTTTTATGCATCCTCTAATTTCAATCAGTTATTTGTTTATTTGGCATTCAGTACTTGATATGGTTTCCTCACAATACTGGTAGAGTAACGACATGGCTTGTGAAGGTTAATGTTTTGAGAAGCATTCAATTATCCTTTCGGCCACAGATAGAATTTACCTAAGCATTGTCAAAATAGGCCATTGTTGTTTCTTTCTATACAGAAAGGTGTAAATGGTGATTAATGCGACTCTCACTGTTCAGTCCATTTTTGAAGAGTAACTGGCCAAAAGCCTGTCCAGAGAGATTTGTTAATTTTGAGGATACAGTGAGCTTTTAAAAAGTGATCTTCTTCCCCTTGTTGACTTGTTTGAAATTTGTTTGTCTTAGAAATGAATAACTCACTCACACATACACACACACACACACACACACACAAGCATGTGCTATAGATGATGATTATTGCACAGTTTCTCCAAGTGTAATGGAAATTCAGATAGTTTACACATCAAAATATTTAAAGGCATATTATTTGAGGGAAAATAGTGTTTTGTTGTAAATGCTTTAAAATATGAGAAACTATAAGGGGCGCCTGGATGGCCCAGTCAGTTGGGCATCAGACTTCAGCTCAGGTCATGATCTCATGGTTCACAAGTTTGAGCCCCACCCATGTCGGGCTCTGTGCAGAGAGCTCAGAGCCTGGAGCCTGATTTGGATTCTGTGTCTCCCTCTCTCCACCCCTCCCCTTCTCACACTCCATCTCTCTCTCTCTCTGTCTCTCTCTCTCTCTCTCTCCCCCCTCTCTCAAGAATAAATAAACATTAAAAAATTTAAAAATATACAAAAAACTATGATTTTGGGAGAGTCTGCCCTATAAGACTTTAAAGAACTCTCTATTTTAGTGTTATTTGTCAAAATAAAGTCAGAAATCAGGACTCTAGTCTCATAAAAAGCCTCTAGAGTTTGCATAGGCCATATTCAGTCTACAATTTGGGACATTAGCATATGCAATATAAAAAAGGGCCAGAAGATATAAGAGAGTTTTGGTCTTCAAATGACTAAAGACACAATAGAAAACATGAAGACTGCAGGACAAATAACCTGGTATCATACACATAATGAAGAATGAGTAAAAGTTTAGATATTAAAGAAAACTTTAGCATATTGTGAAGTATTTAAAGAATAAAAATTGTACCAGGTTTTCAATGGAAATCATAGACACAAATAATTATATAAATATAAATATATATGTATATAAAACATATGATGAAATAAAAATGAACAGGAAGCGTATGAGACAAAACACACCATAACATTTCATGGAGGTCTGCGTCTGACTTTTGCAATTTAAATATCCACATGCACAAACACAATGTCAAATTGACAGAAAAATTGTGGGACCAATATTATTTTCTATCTGCAAATTAGCATAGCAGTAATTACAATTTAAATTAAAGTGTGAAGAACGTCTAATAATGCACCAATAAGAAATTTGATAAAGGGTTTTTTCATATAAATACAAATTGTTTAAAAAAAGCCTTAATATAAACTAATACATATACACATCCTAATAATTACAATTTAATTTCCTTGGAGAAAGATAATAAAGTAAAGGTTTTCAAAACATATATGTTCTAATCAAATTGGTTAAGTCCTTTTTGTGTTTTAATAATTACTTTTTGTAGCAGTCTGAGTTTGCTGCTTGGAGGAATATTCTAGTAGGCACTGTTTGAAGGAAGCTGTTCCTGTAATTCACACCAGATGGCACTATGGAACTTTTCCATTTCTTTAAGATGCTATGTAGAAATAAAAGAGATGAAGAACAGTGAAACACTATTCTTGAGTAAATTTGTCACTCCTGTTTCCGAAGGTCAGCTGGCCTTATTTAATATATAACACAGGAATATACCAATCTAATGTGTTTATCCCTTTACAACTCTAGAAAGTTCATATAAATATATAAATAGGAATCAGATTTTGTAAGAATTCCAGAATGTCTTGAGTTTTCTGTCTTGTGCATTTCATACTCAATGGACCTTGTAGGAATCCATCAACAAGGTATAAATGGTAATGATATCTCACACTCACATTCCTGGTATCATGCTCGCATAGCCCACTTGGCCCTAATTGAACTACTTACTAATTTACAAATTGTATCAACGTATTTCACTTATTCTTTCCTTCCTACATGCAGAAGGCATGCAGACAAATTGAGATTTATAGCACCCTATCACTATTCATTCTATTTCTTCATTTTATAAATTTTCATAATTTTTCTCTTTTGTGTTTTTCTATTTTTCTACAGTGAGGTTGTATTGGAGAAAATACTCTAAGTTACAGTATTTTATAAATGATAAAACATGATTCACGTAAAAGGATATTTTCTTCTGTTCTAGTTCCCTTTTTTTATTTTGCTGCTTATCTTTAATGCTTCTTCTTTTTTTTTTTTTCAAAAAGAAACTATTCTGGGCATAATGGAATAAAAAATCCATTTAGATTGCTATGCCATGCATTTAAATATTAATATTTAATTACAAACAATCCATTTTGTGCAAAAAAAGAATAACATACCACATTTCCACTTTTATGTAATTCAGTTGTGTCCTTTCATTTATGCAAAAGTCTATCAACTTGAGGTTTTCAGGAAGCTAACAAAATTATTTCATTTTTAAGAAATGTTTTAGCAAAGTTTAAGGTTCAAATGTCCTTTTTAACATACTTAATGTTGCTATACCTTGTATAGAAATAAAATATGTAGCTTCAGACAATACAATGAATTATATAAAAATATTTTAAGCTGCTATTTAAAGTGGATCGATTAAAACAATATTGCCATTTTGAATCCATAAATATAAATTAATCAGGTAATAAAAGATGTAAAATATACATCCACTCTCATCTAATAAAGATCTAAGCATTACAAAAATCTTTGACTTTTGCTTTAGTGCCCTAAAAAATAAGAGCTGTAAACATCTGTAAACCATAAAGAGACATGATAGAATGGTTTTCCTTTCATTTGACATTCTATAAATAGGGCTTTATAATAAGAGCTTTTTAACATAAAGGAAAAGGCATGTGCTTGTATGGATGTTTTGGTAGAATTGACTAAAGGTTACATGAGAAATAAGTTAATGGACTGAAGTTTATAGCTGTGTGTATAACTGTCAAATCTTTCTGTAAATTACCTTTCTCTTCTGCTGGCTGGAATGCAAAAATCCAATAAACTGTTAATAAAAATGGAAAGGTCATATGTAAATATCAAAGATCTTGAAAATGAACCAGAAAAGATGATAGTTTGCAGAAAAATACCATTTTATATTCTGTTTCACTGTATTCTAAATGTGATTGGGTTGCAAAGTGTGTTTTCAGGGGAAAAAAATGAGTAGGAAAAGTTTCTATTAAAAAGAGATTAGTTTTCATCTGAAAAGAGGAGTTTGAGTACTAATTGGCTGTTGGTTTCTGCAACTTCAGAAGAATTGCAAACAATTAAACGCTTTGATATTTTCTCTGATTAAGCAAACTCTTAATAGGGCCTCATGGAATTATTCTAGAAACACTGAGAGAGCACAATCTGCGTAGGGTGTGTGTATGCGAGAGAAGGTTCATTGCTTAGGACCTAGGAGGCTCATCTTCTGTTTGTATCCAGACACCTCACAATCCAGCATTCGCTAGCCTGATCTTGAGCTTGCAAAGAATGGGGGCCTAAAAGAACTGGAAGCAACAGAAACTACTCTTCTCTGCCCTACTCCATTTATTCAAAGACAGAATAGTCCTTTTAAAGCCAATTTGAAAGTTGTAGCCTCACAAAGGGAATGCATTTAGGCCTAGAGAGAAGCTGAGTTTGAACACCTGCTGCTTTTGATGAAGCCACGCATGGTGCCTCTTGATCTCCAACGTCTGTATTTTCAGGGCTGTTCTGGTGCCTGAAACGAATGGTTGTCAGAAGGGCAAAGCATGGGTTTGCTCCTCTGAATAGATCCTTGAAAGAACAATTTTATTTTCCTTTTCTTTCTCGATTTTATGTTAGCCGTCTCTAAACTCTACAGTTATTATCCTGGATCAACATAAGAATCAAATTTCACCAAGCATATGAAGTAATAAGTAGCATTGATTGCCTGTGATGTCTGTTAGCTGAGGGGACTAACAATCCTGTAAGATTTAGGTGAATACTCAGTTTCCTTTAAATGTTATAAATTATTCACCAAAAACAATGAGTGAATGGATGAATTGACTTAGGCCAATGCGTCATGTTTTCCTTAAATGATCTAAATTATTCAGCAAAAAGCAGTGAATGAATGAATGGATGACTCTGTTCCACTGGAAACATGTAGTGATTAAGATAAGATTTCCAAATAAATTTGTAATGTTCACATTTGAGGTAAATAAGTTTGTTCCTTTTAGTAACGAAGAGCTGGAAAATATGCTTGAGTTACAGTGAAAGAAATTCAGAAAGGATCCAAATATATGACCTGAGTGGGTTTCTTTTTCTTTTTTTTTTTAATTTCTAGAAAAGTTCTTTTCTGAATACATCATTTGGCATATTTAAATAACATTGGCTTGAGGTCAAATTTAAACTAAAAACCCTTTCAATTTAAACCTTTCTGATTCCTTGTGATCACTTTTCAATTAGACAATGAAAAACAATTTAGTGGATACTTAGCTTAATTGCTTTGCTTCTACTTTTTGACCTCCAGGGCTCCCCTTATGTATTCTATGCAATATGCTTGTACAATTATCTGCCTCTTTAGAATGCACATTTCCCATGATTTTGTACCAACTGTCTGATTCAATCACTGTTAAGTACTCTTCACTCCTTTTTTTTTTTTTCCTTTTAGGAGAATAGGGTTCAAGACATTTGCATCTGAATTCTGGAATTAAAAGAAAATTGTAACTTCCTATTAATAGGAAAGAACAAGTCTGAATCAGTAAAGGATGCTGCTGTTTATCTACATAGTTCTGCTGCTGAATGCTAAGTGGGATGTCATTAAAATATTAAACAAATTGATAGAACAAGATGTTGCTAAATAATTAAATACACTAATAACGGATCCAAACTTGAAGTAAATCTTCTGTAGTGTTGGAGTGTATTTTTGTTTATACCTGTGTTTGTGTCTGAGTGTGAAAATCTTTGTGGGCCAGGTTCTTTTGTCATTTCTTCTAGTAAATTTCAATAAATTTTAAATTTGATAGGCTACCAATTTTTGCACCTACTGATACGCAATGAGGTGTGTGAAAAAAATCTCAAATACATTAAAGGTTTAAAAGCAAAATCAGGACGCCTGGGTGGCTCAGTCGGTTAAGCGTCTGACTTTGGCTCAGGTCATGATTTCATGGTTCGTGAGTTCAAGCCTCACATGGGGCTCTGTGCTGACAGCTCAGAGCCTGAAGCCTGCTTTGGATTCTGTGTTTCCCTCTCTCTCTCTGCTCCTCCCTAGCTCACGCTCCGTCTCTCTCTCTCTCTCAAAAATAAATAAACATTAAAAAAAATTGTGTGAAGAGTATTAGGATTAAAAAATTAATTAATTAATTAATGAAATAAAAGCAAAGTCAGTTTTATATGAATTCTGGTCCTAATTGTCTAAAAGCTTTCATAATAAAAACAAATAGATCTGGTATTACTTAAAGTATCAGAGAATCGAAGTTTCTCACTATCCTAAGGTATAGGATGATAAATTGCATCTCATTATGTTGAAAAAATAATTTTAAAAAATGTAGTATTTACTAAAGCTTTACTATTTAAAGTCATTTTACCTTGTTTACATCAACCTCCTTCATCCATTCATACTTTCAATTACTACAATGGAAAAGAAGAGAGGGTCTCTGTCCTGAAGGAATATTCTGTGCCGTAAGAGAGATCACAAGTTCTCCCCATTGAAGAAACAATAATTATACAGTATGACAAATCTACTCTACAAGATTCATAAGCTGTTTTTAAAAAAAAAGTGTTAAGGCTTAGCATTAAAGCTGGACAAGTTTATCACTTTCTCCCTATTTTATAGACACGTAAACTGAGCCCAGTAGCTCTGTACATAATTAGTGAAGATTTCAGGAAATAAAGAAGTCATTAACTTCATGAACCTCAGTTTTTTCCATCTGTAGAAGGAAGGGCTTGGGTTAAATTCTAAATGTTCTCTAAATGCACCCTTTTGTCATTTTATGACTTCCCCAGGACCACACAGCTGGTGAACCTTAGAGACAGGAGTTCTTTCTCTTAGGATATTGTGCTCATCATTACCTTTTTTTCCTCTTCCCAAACGCATCCAACCATTTCCTAAGGCTTAACTTTGCTTCTGCAATTACACTTATCAAACCATTCATTGTTTGTATTTTATCAGTTCAGGTTAATTTCTCCCACCTTTATGATCATTTGGCATATACGTAATCTTAATATCTCTATAGTAATTTATTTGTATATCAATATTAATGTCTACATTATGGCTTTACATTTAATAGTTCTTTCTTATTACATTGCTATGCCTACATGGTATATTTATGATTTATTTACTTGTGTAATTTTTGTATATTCATCAGGTTATTTAAGATCACACTATAAGATCAGATGAAAATCTCCTCGTTCTAAAAATCAAACTAAACCTATGTTCAAATGTCAACGTAGTTCCTTGCAAGTAGTATGAGCTTGTGGAAAGTTGCTTAATTCTGTACTCTTATTTAATGAAGCTATTATAGTATATGGCTCAAAGAGTATCGTGAGGTTTAAATGTTAGTGTTACTCTTTATTGATAGTATAAATTAGCTGCCATGTAGGAAGACAGCTAAAAAGATTTTTCTCATCCCGTTATTAAAAGCTTTTCACATAAAATCAGAATTATAGAAATGAATATTCTAACATATTTATATCAAAAGAAACCTTAACCTTTTTGATTGAGTGCTATAATTATATTTTTTCTATGGTGCTATAGCTATTTTTTTGACCTCTTGCATTTTACGTTTCTAGCACCAAAGTCCCACGTTATTTTTTTTTTCTCTAGCTATTCTAATTGCATATCTTCAATGTTTCTTCCTATAAAGAAATGTCTGAAGTTTGAACTACATGAAATAACCCTTTAGTCTGGTATGTTTTGGGGGAAAGTTACCATTTTGTACTATGCAAATAGTATCAGTATCTCTAGGATATTTTTAGCTTTAGCTCAAACCACTTCCTCCTATTTTCACTAGCATTCCTAGTGTTTCGCTGATTTTATATTGGGAGCATTATTCGCAATTTGGGAAAACAAGCTATGATTGTAGCTAAGAGGTAAATTAACAATGCAAGGCCATGAGTTTTTGTTCTATCCCTTTTCTTAAATGCCTTTGGAACCCAGGTCAAAATACTTACCTGTATATTCACAGTGAGTTTATCTGTATAATGACACATGAAATCATTCTTATTACAGCACCTAGATTAGATGATGATGGAAAATTGATGATACTATTTCTGGAGGTTTGGTTTAGGATAAAGTGCCCGGATAATTTAAAATTGATTGCTGACAATGTAAAAGCAAGTAGGGGAGAGGGATGTGACTTTAAACTTTTCTTCTTGTTATTGTTTTATCATAGCACAGTAACACATGAACTTTTTGTGTGTTGTAGAAGAAATACTAGCATCATAACACCAGTAGCAGAAATGTAGTTTTCATTTTAGATTTAGACCACTAGCATTACATGCTTTTAAAACTAGAGATGAGGCAAAAATAAACCTGTTGATTTTTTTTTCCTTTTAACAGAATCTGGAGACAATAAGAAGAAAAGGTAAAATTGCAGTGATGTGCCAAAGTCAAAGTCCATCCTACATACTCGTGGCTATGCCACATCTGAACTACATTTAGCAGCACTCCTGAGGCAGAACAATCATTATGGCAAGACAAAGCGATGGGTTGGGAAAATGTAATGTCTTTGTATTCTTCTCCTAGGTATCAGGGGAATCATTAAGTGCATTTATATAAACCATCTCTGAGATTCTGGAAACAGAATCTCTTCACATCAGAAATTACTTTAGATCTAGTTTTATAGATGAGTTCCATGTTCTGCATAGCTGGTCAAGGTGATAGGAATATCAGTGTTTTCTCTATTGTCATTCTTATACCAACTACCTAAGGCTCAGTGACTATTGATTTACTTATTGTTCTTTTGGCTCAGCTGCAGGCTGGGATTTCTAGCCCATTGAGCCTACAAGTGAGTATGTGTAAATAAATGTTCCTATCATTCTGATGACAGCAAGTCGGTAGAAGACAGACCATTCCTATTATTATGATTTACATAAACAAAGGTATTGGAATGGCAAGGAAAAGGAGACAGTCTCACTGGCTAACAAAAAAATAAAACAATTACTCGGGGCTGGCCTGCGGCCAGCTCTTGGTTTCAACTCAGTTCATGATCTCACAGGTCGTGAGTTTGAGCCCTGCATCGGGCTTTGTGCTGACAGCGTGGACCCTGCTTGGGATTCTTTCTCTCCCTCTCACTCTGCCCTTCCTCCTTGTGCTGGTATGTGCGTGTTCTTTCTCTCTCAAAACAAATAAGTCAACTTAAAAAAAAAAAAACAAAGCAACTATTGTTTCTGTGTTTCAGTGGATTCAATGGAATGAGTAAAAACATTTATCTATTTTCTTCAGGGTAACTAAGATCTTACAATGCACTACTGGACAAATGAGAAGATGAAAAGTAGAAAGTTAGTTACATGCTTACTTAACTTACATATATGAGGGCAAGAGGTGATCACAGGGTGTGAAAGAAGGTTGGAGTGAAGCACACTTAGAACTGAAAGAGCAACACAACTTCTACACTGGAGCATGCAGTTTTTGGTGGCTTCAAATGTGCCCAGAATTCTAGAAGCGAGGACCTATGTGGCAACAGGAAATACTACCTCAAGAATATCCTTGGAGTGGCCCACATGAAGAACAAAGAGATTCTACTAAGAATTATCATATCATGGAACTGATATTTACCCCCCGTCTTTTCTAATAAATGCCCATGGGATCCTTCCAAACTAATATCATGACACTTACAATACCCTTTTCTGTCAACATATTTCCTTGTGTCTCTTAATGGACAGCCAACAGAGCCAGGCCAGTTATTGTAGTATTAAGTTTTGTAGGCCCAGTATATGTTTAATCTTTAGCACATAAAAGACAGTCAAAATATGTATGGTAAGTAAAGAATACCACCATTTTTATTCTGATATTTTGTATATAATAAATTTTTAGCTACATGTTTATGAAAACAAACATTTTAATGAAAATTATATCGATATGGATGAATTTTCTTCCAGAAACAACTCTATTTAACATATTTTAAAACTTCATCAATTTTCTATGTAATGCAGTTGAATTTTTTCACTTTGCCATTTTTTCTCTTAATTTTCATAGGAGCAAAGTCTTTAATTACATGTTCAGAAAAAAAAGCTATTTAATACTATTATTATCTATTTAATTGTTTACCAGTTTATACCCCTTAGCCATTCTTAGGTTTTTTGGGGGGGCTATAACTATGTGCCATTTTTTCCAGCCCAAATTTGTCAAGAATATTTAATTTTTTTCCAGTGGTATCAATTGTTACTATTAACAAAAGTCAGTACCGCCTGATATTTTAACAAAGATCTATTTTGTTCAGGATTAGATAAAATTATTCATTAAGGTAAAATAAAGTTCCTTTCCTGGCACTGCTTTTTTTTTTTTCTTGGTTTTCATAATGTAT
Source organism: Lynx rufus (assembly GCF_022079265.1). Taxonomy (NCBI): domain Eukaryota; kingdom Metazoa; phylum Chordata; class Mammalia; order Carnivora; family Felidae; genus Lynx; species Lynx rufus. The sequence continues at coordinate 25,659,463 of NW_025814845.1, read as the reverse complement.
ATCATTTTTACATAATATTCCTAGAGCATGGTACCACCATGCATCCAGTCACATAAACAAGAAAAATAGTCATCCTTTCTACCCTAACTCAAACTCCCATATCTAATCCATCACCAAATATCTTATAATTTACCTCTTAAATATATTGTAAGTGAGCCTACCCTTTATAGCTATACCTTTGCCATATAAACACTGAATTACTGTAATATCCCGCTTTCTAGTCTCCTCCTCTTATCCATTCCAGTCACTTTACACTGAGCCCAAAGTCTACTACCCTAAAATTCAAATTGCTTGTTCTAAAATTTAAAACATTTCAAAGATTCTGAGATGTCAGTTGGCATCAGCCATATCTGAACTGCCACACAGTGTGAAATATGAAGAGAAAAGCATATAAATAAAATGTGTTAGGTGAGTTTCACATAAGAACACCACCAAAATATTTATCACTATTTTTGTAAGGTATTTTTCTGATGACTTGGGATAATTTTGTTTCCAGTGTCAATATCAATACTGGTTGTGTATGTATATATATTTGTATATAGGTATGTATATATAGTACGTATGCATATATTAGTCTTCCTAACTAAACTTTAAGTTCAGGAATGCCAATTATCATTGTTATCATAAGGATGAAACAAAAATGACACTTAATTTATATCGCTGCCAGGCATTTCTTCTGTCTGCTATCCTAGCTTCAAAAAAAATCATAATAATTCTATGAATTTGTCCTGACCTCTGACATCTTCTCTCTACACCTATTATTATTGCTATCATATTCCCTTAGAATTCTTTTAATATCTTTAGACTCTGAGGTTGTATCACTTCTTTTTCTTAATTGGTAATTAACATCTTTTTTCATGATAGTTTGCCTATTGGATTATCAAATTGATAGATCTCCGTAAAGAACCAACTTTGGGGGCACCTGGGTGGCTCAGTTGGTTAAGAGTCTAACTTCGGCTCAAGCCATGATCTCACAGGTGGTGAATTTGAGCCCTGCGTTGGGCTCTGTGCTGACAGCTCAGAGCCGGGAACCTGCTTCAGATTCTGTGTCTCCATCTGTCTCTGCCCCTTCCCAGCTCACACTCTGTCTCTCTGTCTCTCTCTCTCAAAAATAAACAAACATTAAAAAAATTAAAAAAAAAAAGAACCAAATTTTAGTTTTACTTATTTTTCTATTTTTTTTTTGTTTTCTTCATCACTGATGTTTAATTCAAATTTGTACTGATTTATTTGTAGATCCATATGGTATTCTAACAATTAATATGGAAACCTCACGTATAGTTTGTCCATTGTCCCATCATCCCACTGATAACAGTTGCTTATTATGGTTGAATCCTCCCTTCCTGTGGAAGACTGGAAACATTGTCCACTAGGTCCTTGTTGGGGTAGAATCACCCACTATCAGTGCTCCCCAGCAACACTCCAGTCTCTGGCAGTAAGAGGGAATATATCAGACATTTGAAGACAAAGAACCTTCCAAGACCAGGCTGTGGGTTGAGGGATTCTCTACTCCCCAATCTGCACAAATGTCTTATCAGTGTACTTCTTTGATGACTCTATTTAAATAGTAATGACCTAATAATATTTATCTTTTCTATTTGCTTTATTTTCCTTCAGATAACTTATCTATCTATATATCTATATCTATATCTATATCTATCTATCTATATATATATAATCTATGTTACTTTGTGTGATGACTTTCTGTTTCTGTATAATAAAATGTAAGCTCATTTAAGGTAGGATTTTTTTTTTCTTCTTTGAATCACTGCTCTTTCTTCCATACCAGGAATAAAGACACATATCCAATAATTTTCTTCACAAAAAGAAAGGAGCGAAGTGGACAGGAAAGAATAAATTAAGTAGGGAAAAAAAGATAAGGAAGGAAAGAAGGATGGAATGAAAATGGAAACAAGGAATAAAAGACTGAGGGAATTAAGAAATAAGGGATAGACACTGGGATCACAAATATGGAGCTAGAAAAATAAATACTTTAAGATCTGAAGCTTATCATCTTTGGGCCTAAATTTGTCAACATGTTGATATGCCATTTTTAATGTACTCAAACCTTTCACAGGCTTCTATCCTATGCCTTGAACTAGAAGAGAATGTGCGGTCAAGTGAGGATTATAGTTGATGCTGCGTCCATTTGATTGGGTTTTCTAGAAACAGATTCTGAAGACTTTCACACAGTGGCTTGCTGAAGATGGACACAGGAGGTACACCTGTAAGAAGCTCAGAAAGAAAATATTGCATGGAAGCTATCAATGAATGCAGTTGCATCTGAGGCCTCAGCCAATCTCAACAGAAAGTTAGGAGCTATAAGATTTCTTCAAAATTTATGAGGCTGATTCTATGCATTCCCCGTCTAGATATTGGCTACATGTTGTCTCTGAGAGGGGAAATAAGCATGGGTTAGATAGCTTCCAGTGGGTAAGGGCAATTCTGAGTGGATAAATTATAATCTATCAGTAGCTGGTAGTCTCTTTGGTTAAGGGTTGATGTGTCAACACGAGCAAGCATATTTGCAACCCTGGTGAGGATATTTGGACAGAGCAATACAATATTCATTTATTGTGTGGGACTCTTTAAAAGTTTCATCAAGGTATAACTGACATTATAACACCAGAGTGACATATATGACAAAGTAAATTGTTTAAATTTAAGATTTACAGTGTGATGATTCTGTATAGGTATATATTGTGAAATGACTACCACAATCACACATCTTTCAACTCATATGATTGTGATTTTGTTGTTATGGTAAGAACATTTAAGATTTACTCTCTTAGCAACTTTCAAGTCTATAATTCAGCATTGTTAACTGTAGTCATCCACCAGGCTATACATGAGATCCCATTAAATTATTGATCTTACTTTTAGCAGGACATTTACAACCTTTGACACAACTGATTTCTTTATGTTGATTTTTGTATCCTGCAACTTTACTGAATTTGTTGATTTGCTCTAACAGTTTTGTTGGGGAACCTTTAGGTGTTCTATGTATAAAATCATATCATCTATAGAGACCATTTTACTTCTTTTTCTTTCAGATTGGATGCATCTTATTTTCTTGCCTGGTTGTTCCTGTTACTATGTTGAATAATAGGAGTGGCAAAAGTTGGCTTCTCTGTCTTTTGCCTGATCTTTGAGGAAAAACTTTCAACCTCTCACTGTTGAATATGAGTTAGTTATGGGTTTGTCATGTATGTTTTTATTATGATGAGGTATGTTCTTTCTATACCACACTTATTGAGAGTTTTTATCATGAGTAACGTCAAATTTTATCAAAACATTTTTGCGTCTATTGGGAGAATCATATAATTTTCATCTTTCTTTCTATTTAAGTGGTCTATCAAATTCACCAATCTGCATACATTGAACAATCCCTGCATCCCCAGGGTAAAACCCACTTGATCATGGTGTATGATCCTTTTAATATGCTACTAAATTCAGTTTGCCAGTATTTTGTTGAAAATTTTGCATCTGTATTCATCAGGCTGGTCTGCACTTTTCTTGTTGCATTTTCACTGGCTTTGGTATCAGGGTTATGCTGCCTTTGTAAATACTACCGACTGGTAGTATTCTCTCCCTTCAGTTTTTGAAGAGTGTAAGAAAAACTGTCTATATTTCTTTAAATGTTTGCTAAAATTCACCATTAAAACCATGCAGTCCTGGGCTTTTCTTAGTGGGAGGTTTAACTGCTGATTAAAATTCCTCGGTCATTATTGTTCTATTCACATTTTCTATTTTTAATAATTTAGTCTTGCTAGTTTGTTTTCAGGAATTTACCTATTCCCTCTCAGTTATAAAATTTTGGCTTATAATTGTTCATAATAGTCTCTTGTGATCCATTGTATTTCTGTGGCATTAGTCACAATGTTTTCTCTTTCAATTCGGACTTCATTCTTTTTTGTTTTTTCTTTATTTATTTCTTGATTGATTTAGCTAAATTTTGTCAATATTGTTTATCTTTTCACAAAAAACAACTTTTCTTTGATTTTTTTCTATATTTTTCTGTTCTATATTTCCGCTGTATTTTCTTTCTTCTGTTAACATGGGGCTAAGTTTGTTCTTTTTTTTTCCAGTTCCTGGAAGTGTAAAGTTAGTTTGTTTATTTGGTATCTTTCTTTCTTTCTTTTATGTATGTGTTTATTACCTTAAACTTTCCTCTTGGAACTGCTTTTGCCACAGCCCATAAGTTCTGGTATATTATGGTTTTGTTTGTTTCAATATATTTTTACGTGTTTTTTGATTTGTTCTTTTGTTAAGTTTAGGTTGTTTTTTTAAATTATTTTTGTAAGCTTATTTATTTATTTTGAGAGAGACAGGGAGAGAGAGAGAATCCCAAGGAAGCTCCACACTGTCAGCATAGAGTCCAATGCAGAGCCAGAACTCACAAACCATGAGATCATGACCTAAGACAAAATTAAGAGTTGGATGCTTAACCGACTGAGCCACGCAGGCACCCCAAGTTTTATTTATTTAAGTAATCTCTACACTCAACATGAGGTTGAAACTCACCACCCTGAGATCAAGAGTCGCTCACTCCTCTTAACTTGACTGAACAGTCCATGTGCCCCTTTTGATTTGCTCTTGACCCATTGTTTATTCAGGAATGTATTCTTTAATTTCCACATGTTTGTGAATGTTACTACTTTTCCTCTTGTTATAGATACTAGTTCCTTACTATTGTGATCAAAAGATACTCAGTGTGATTTTAATCTTCTTAAATTTTCTAAGATTTCTTTTGTTAGCTAACATGTGATCTATTTTGGAAAATGGTCCATGTGCTGTTAAGAATGTGCTGCTGGGGGATGGTGTTCTGTATACATACGTTAGGTCCATTTGGTCTAAAGGATAGTTCAAAGCCAATGTTTCCATTTGACTTCCTGTCTGGATGATTTATTCACTGCTGAAAGTGGAATATTGATGTCCTTGATATTATTGTATTATTGTCTATTTCTCTCTTCAGATATCTCCCAGACACTCCCTGTCCCCTGATTATACAGCATGCCTCAGTAATTTTGGATTAGACAAGATAGATGCATCTCATTAGCAGTGTCCATCAGAGCTGGGAAGGCCTGATGTTCACTCACATACTCTCAATTTTTTTTGTGGGAGAAATCATCCATGAAGATTGTCTCTCATGGGCAGATCATGGCAAAAGTGGCTGCAGTTGGTATACAGGTCATTTCAGGGTCTACAGCCAAGACTGAGGTCTGTATGCCTATCATCCAACACATAAGTGTGATTCCTCTCAAGTCCTTTTGTGTATGTTGCTGATGACAGAACCAAAGCCAAGCTGGACTGAAGCTAGGTCCCCAAGAGTACAGAGCTGTTTCTAGCCACAAGTCAGCTACTTTGGACTTCCTTTTCAAAAGGGCTCTATACCAGGTTTCATAGTCTCCACCTGGATCCCAAACCTTCCACAAAGGCATTTCTGTCCATGAATGGATGCCAAATTATTGTTGATGAGGGGGAGATATAAATGAGGGGTATCCTTTCAGCCATCTTGCTGATGATATCACTCTCAATTGCATTATTTTATGCTTTGTACTTCTCTGGGGCATCATGTCCTAGAACAAAGGTTGATCTCAAATATCTGAGTCATCTAAGATACTTATTAAAATATATCTTTTAGAAAAAAATACATATTTTAGGGATTCACAGATTTACTAAATCAAAAATTCATAGCATCAAGATGAAGAACCATATTTTTAGCTTGCATCAAATAATACTGACATAGGTGACTAAAGGTTTCCATTGTCAGAAAGACTCATCTCCACCCTGAGTTCAATGAAGGTAAATTGAATCTTATAAATCTCGTTTCTCTATTTCCAGATACATAATAAGTTATTAATAAATTATTTTTATTTATTTTTAATAAATCATTGATTATCAATGATAATATATCAATCAGTGTTAACTGGTGAGAACATTATTGATTCAGACACCTTTTTACTGTGAAACTCATTTCATTCAGAGATGGAATTATAGTCTATTTTATATTCATAAGTATAATACATTACTGTGAGATTGTCAGCAATATCTTTGGGCTGATACAGACAGAAAAATATCACCCTTATATTCATAATTGCCAAAACTTGGAAACTACCAAAAGATCCTTCAGTAGGTAAATGGACACGTAAATTGTGATACATTTAGATAATGGAATATCACTCTGTGGTAAAAAAAAAAACAAAAAACAAAAAACAAAAAACAAAAAACAAAACAAAACAAAACAACAAAACAAAAAACCCTGAGCTATTAGGCCATGAAAAGCAATGGAGGAAACTTAAACATATTACTGAGTAAAAGACACCAATCTGAAAAGGCTACATACTGTATGTTTCCAAATATATGACATTTGGGAAAAGGCAAAACTATGAAGAGAGTGAAAAGATCAGTGGTTGCCAGGAATAGAAAGATGGAGAGCAGAGGGATGATTAGGTTGAGCACAGAGGAGTTTAGGGCAGTGAAAATACTTTGCATGATAGTATAATGATGGATATGTCATTATACATTCATCCAAATCCATACAATATGTAACACCAAGAGAGAATTGTAATGCAAATTATGGGATTTGGGAGATTATGATGTGTCAGTGAAGGTTCACCGATTGAAACAATTGTGCCCCTATGGAGAGGGATGTAATAATGGGGAAGGCTATGCCTGTGTAGGGTCATGTGGTATATGAGAAATATCTATACTCTCCTTTCAATTTTGCTATAAGCCTAGAACTGTTTTAAAAATAAAGTAAAAAAAAAATGTGTAGATAGTAATGGAAATGAGAAGAAGTGGGAAAAGTTTAAGCTTCCTTTCACACACAGACCTGGGCTGGGGAGAGGAGGAGGGATGTTTTGTTATATTTAGTTATGGCTTCTGTTATATATTATTGTACTGGGAATTTATTACCTGAATCATGACTATATTAGTTTTTAGAATGACTGCAAGAATGGATACTATGTAAGAGTAAGCTGAAAAGACAGAGGACCTGCATGTTTTCATGGAAAGGCAGGAGAAGATAACCCTCCATTGAATATATTTTACAGAACTATTCTGACACCTGAATAAAGTTACATTTTTTATTTAAAAAAAAACACACTGACCAATATTTTCCCCAGCCACAGGACTTTGGCAAAAGCAGTAAATCTCACTGGTTATTAGTTAGATGCAATCACTATTTTTATCAGTAAGTTTTGTGAATGTCATTCCTCTAACTGCTTGTTTAATATCTTACTGGCAGATGTTTATGAAATATAGCTAGCTCACATAAAATACATACTTTTGAAAAATGATATTATTTCGTATGTCATATATGCGTATTTGTCCTTGCTGACCAGTTCACACTTAACAGCAGTTAGCATTAGAGATGAGTAACTCCTAGACTTGGAAAGGTCTTTAGGGCATATTTCTATTCTGGGTCTCAGGTTCCAAAAAAACAAAGAGACATCAGGAGAGAGATTCAAAAGTCGCACTCCCAACTTGAGTTGAAAACAGAACATATTTATGTTTTGTCTTGGAAAACCTGTCAGAATGCCTGAAATCTAAGCCTTAACTTAGAGGTTTACTGACATCATTCACTTTGTTGTGGTTTCCATTTTATTCTTGCTTTCTGCACCTCACCTTAAGATTCATAATAAGCATCATCTTTTAACTTATAAGAGACTGAAATAAATTAAGACAATACTAAAACACCAAAAATTCTTGGATTTTCTTCCTATTCAGTAAGTAATTATTAGTTCTTAATTCAATAGGACAAAAGGCTTATAAAGTAGAAAAATTAAAAAAAAATAAATACTAATTATATAGTTTGCGACTCTTTGTAACCAAAACCAAGTCTACCATTAGGTCTTCAAACCCATGGCCTTATTTTTGAAACACTGCAAAATACTTCACAACATTTTCCTCTTCTCTTAAACTATTGCTTTGGCAACATCATGACAACATCAAACTTCATCTGTGCTTCAATTTATATTTCTTTTTTTTATTTTTTTTATTTTTTTATTTATTTTTGAGTGAGTGAGAGAGAGAGAGAACGTGACCACGGGAGGGGCAGAGAGACACACACAGAATCTGAAGCAGGTTCCAGGCTCCAAGCTGTCAGCACAGAGCCCAATGCAGGGCTCAAACTCACAAATCGCGAGATCATCACCTGAGCAGAAGTCAGATGCTGGAACAACTGAGCCATATAGGCACCCCATCAATTTATATTTCTAGGTCCAAATTTTATTTCCGTTGCCCACTAAGTTTTTCATTTACTCAACAGACATTTATACACCACCAAATATACATGCATAAGAGATAGAAATGTTGTTTGCTGTCATGTAACTTACACTATAAAGGGAAAGATTAAAATATAAATAATATATATGTATGTTTATGCATTTAATATTTATATAATGTATAATATGTTTTATAGAGAAAATATTTGTGTCTCCCTCAAAAGTTCACACTGTGAAGCCCTAATTCCCCATGTGATGATATTGGGACATGAAGTTCTTAGGAAGTAATTAGGGTTAGATCCAGTCATGACAGTTGGGGCCTTTCATGGGATTAGTTCTGTCACAAGAAGAGACAACAGAGAGCTTTTGCTCTCTCTCTCAAACTCTCTGTCTCTCTCTTTGTCTTACATGCTCACACAAAGAAAAGGCCATGTAAGCACACAGTGAGAAGGGAGCAGTGTGCAAATCAGGAAGAGAACCCTCACTGGGAACCAAATTGGCCTCACCTTGATATTGGGCTTCTTCACCTCCAGAACTGTGAGAAATTTCTTTTAAGACACAGTGTATGGTATTTTTTTTATGACAGCCTGAGCTGACTAAGACATATGTGTTCATAATGATAACAGTGATGAGTTATGATGAAAATACAGAATGCTGAGATACTCACCAATACGACCTAACCTAGTTTATGGAGTTTAAGGTAGCTATCCTAGAATTCCTTGAAAAAGTAATGTGTATTCCTGCCCTACAATATGAGGGAAAAGAATCCAGAGAAAGAAATTGTAGCTAAGTCAAGTCACTATGTATGTGTGGGTTCATTGTAAGTATCATGATTGTCATTGTTTTTTAAAGACCACTCCAAGGCCACATGGGTGGCTGAGTTGGTTAAACATCCGACTTTGGCTCAGGCCATTATCTAACAGTTCAGTAGTTCGAGCCCTGCCTTCGGCTCTGTGCTGACAGCTCAGAACCAGGAGCCTGCTTTGGATTCTGTATCTCCCTCTCTCTCTGCCCCTCCCCTGTTTATTCTCTCTCTTTCTCTCTCCCTCTCTCTCTCTCTCTTTCTCTGAAAAATAAGGACAAAAAGTAAGATTTGCAAGAAAACCAAGAACTAGGGCAGGGTTGAAAGAGAAAGATCATCACCTTGGAAATAAAAGAGATCTAGAGTACACTTATCTTGATGAGCACTTAGTAATGTACAGAACTGCTGAATCATTATATTGTACATATGAATCAAATATAACATTATAGGTTAATTATACTTCAATAAAAAAAATAGAACTACCAGAGCACCTGGGTGGCTCAGTTGGTTAAGTGTCTGACTTCGATTTAAGTCATGATCTCCCGGTTTGTGGAAACAAGCCCCACATTGGGCTCTGTGCTGACAGTTCAGAGCCTGGAGCCTGCTTCAGATTCTGTGTCTCCCTCTCTCTCTGCCCTCCCCCCGTTCATACTCTGTCTCTGTCTCTTTCTCTCTCTCAAAAGCAAAAAGAACATTAAAAAATTAATAAATATAAAAGACCACTCTAGCTTTATTTTGAAGAATAAGTTGTAGAGGATCAAAACTAGAAGCATGAAGCATATAGGCCAGGTGAGAAATGAGAGATGATCAGGGATAGTTGAGGTAATAGATCTTACTGGATGAATTCCAGATATGTTTGGGGTTACAGATAAAATAAACTGCTAATGAATGATATAAGAATTATAAAAATAATTGCCTAAGACTAAACATAAATGGATGGCTTGAAAAACTGTATGACTTATCATGGAGTTTCCCAAAGACAGCATTCTTAGACTGGGAAGGGATAGATTTTGGAAAGTAACCAATAAGCCTTTGGGGTCCATGTTAAGTTTGGGATGCTTGCTAAACTTCTAAGATAAGACATCAAGTGGGCATTTGAATATGCATATCTGGAATTTTGTAGAAAAGTGCATATTTGAATTTGCATATCTGGAATTTTATAGAAAAGTCAGTGTAGAAGAATCAGAATAGAAGTATAGGTTATACTTGTTTTAAGAATCAGGAGACTGAATGAATGCTCATTGGATTGCTTATAGATAAATAATTAGAGAAAACCCAAGGTGCAGCCTAAGTTAATAGGTCAGGAGAGAAAGAGGAGCTAATAAAAGAAAAAGATCAGTAGCTGTCAATGAGGTAGGAAAAAAAATATGAGATGTAGAGTAAAAGAAGGCCAAAAAAGAGAGAGAGAATGTTGTCAATTTTCCCAAATATATCTGTGTTTAAAAAAAACTATGAAAAGATAATTGATCATCGAGTTTAGAAATCTAGAAACAGGGAAAGGCATTGAAGATAACTTTAACGGAATTTATGGGGAAATAGTAGAAAAATGTCATGAAGATAAGCAAGAAAAGAAAATTCTTATGGAGACAAGAGAAAAAAATTATTTAAAAACTATAGTGATGCACAAGAAGATGATCTGCCCAAACCCAAGGCCCCAAGGTACAATAGTGCGGGGGGGGGGGGGAGAAAAAGGCTTTACATGAAATGGTTTCAGGTAAATCTGTCATTAGAAAAAAGCCAGTAAGTTACAATAAAAGGTAAAGATGAGAGGAACATATTAAAAATTGAATATGTGAACAAATATGTTGAGAACGGAATTTTAGAAGAGAAAAATGTAGGGATTTGTATCATATTATTGGATGTACAGGACAGTGTGCCAGTGAGGGTCTGGGCTAGGTCTCTGGTTGTTACTATGGTAAATAGGCATATGAATCATTATAGGGTTCCATAGAAATATGTGTATTACAAAAGGAATATGGGGTGCCTGGGTGGCTAAGTCGCTTAAACGTCCAAATCTTGATTTCAGCTCAGGTCATAATTTCACAGTTAGTTTAAGCCCTTCATCGAGCTCCACATTGACAGTGCAGAGCCTGCTTGGGATTCTCTCTCTGTTCCTCTCTCTGCCTCTCCCCTGCTCATGCTCGCTCTCTCTCTTTCAAAAATAAATAAATAAATTTTAAAAAAATTAAAAAAAAAAGGAATGTGTTCTAGGGATTTCACAAGTAAAGATATTTAAATTATCAATTACAACATTATATTTAAAATTATATTTAACTCTTTTATGAGATTTTCCATAAGCCTGTTCTGCTTAGGTTTCATTCTTATATGTTCTTATATCATCATATACGTATCAATGTTCCAACTATTATTTTGTTTTTCTAATTTTCTATTTATTTCTATTTCTATTTCATCACATCTTTGAGGGCAGTGATTGTGTATAAAATATCTTTAGACTCCGGGTAGATAAAATGGTGCTTATGTAGTATATAGAAGGCACCAGAAATATATTAGTTAATGGCACTAATTGACTTTAAACACTTAGAAAAAAAAAATACTCAAGTGTCATCCAGGGGCATAGTAATGAGATTTCCTTTGTAGATTTCTTAATATGTAATACAAAGAATAAACATTTTAATTTCCTAAGAACAATTTCCTTTTTTTTAGAGGGTTGTGCTGGAAGTTCTGTTTTGTCAAAGACATTCACTCTCATAAGAAGAATCACCTCAGAGTTCCTCTAGTCTTTATCTCTTTATGCCTGAAAAAGAAACAATGATCTGTTTGTATGCAGGGAAATTTAAAACCATCTAAGTGTTTTAATCAGAGAAAATTTAACACGAGGAATTTGTTACATGGGTGATTGGAGACCAAAGGAAGACAATTTATGAGAAAGTACTCAGCGATTAGAAACAGCAGGAAACACTACCATTCCTAAAACTGTAGGGACACAGGAGAGAAGTGATGTTATCAGAGCCTTGAAGCTGGTACTCTATAGCAAGGACTAAACCTTAGCAAGAGCTGACACAAAGGGATGGTGTATTTTGTAAGAGAATAATGAAGAGAAGGAGATGGTGCCAGTGAAGCCACTGGAAACAGAGAGTATAGAAATTATCTTATGTCTTTACTACACTTGAGCTATATTCTGCCTCTGACTCCAATCTTTGGCCAGAGGCAAAGGCACTTGGACAATGTTGTTCCTACAATACTAAGCAGAGCCTGAAGAGGAAATGTTAGGAATGCATTAAAAAGCAAATTACAGGCACATATTCTTAGATAATGGGTATTCAAAGATAAATCTCTCAAATATATCTTCCTAAGTAATGTAAGATGATGACAAAACGTTTACAATTGCATTATTACTATAGAGCTACTTGGGTGAAACTGCCATAGGCAATGAAATCATTTGGAAGTGTTGTCCATTAATTCATAAATGTGTATCACTACAGAAAAATCTATGACTAAGTCTTTATTCCCTCATTTGGTTCACACATTGGGAAAAAAAAATCCATTCTTCTTATCTGATTTAGAAAGAATACTATTAAGTTGGTAGAGCTCACTGACTTTTGAAAGCATAGGAAGAAATTGATTGAGCAATATTTCTAACCTCAGATCAGTGTTGTATGCCATTTTTAGTTTGAAATTACCAACTTGATTCTGCTACAGGAAAATGATGTTAGACAATTTAAGTAATAGCAATCAAAATTAATGAATATGTTTTCATTAAATTCAAATGCACTGAAAGTATTGTCATTGAAATCACATTTTCCTTATATAGAAGGAACACTTTATTTTCAGTGATTTTTTTCCTAATAATTTCACATAATAATAAAATACAACATGTCAAATAAATCCAATGTATTTGACCAACAATTCATAATTGGGGATTGAGGTCCAGTTCATTTATTTTCTATAAGAGGATACATCTGTTTAAAAACAGAAGGGGAGGAAGTTGATTTACCATTGTCACTGCAGTAACCAGAAGACTTCAGGGGAAGATGGTTGAGCAGAGGACTCTTCATCCCATGGACATAACTAGACAATGTTCACATTAGTGTAAATAACCCAGAAAATGACCCAAAGACTGGCAGAATAAACCCCACAACTAAACATAGAAAAGAGATTGATGACCACACTGAAGAGAGTGGAAAGGGCAGAAATATGGTCAGGACCGAAAAAGAGTAGTAAGAGTATCTGTGTGGGGAAGGGAGGCCATAAACATGGAGAGAGGCAGAAAAGAGACCCTCTACACCAGGGAGCCTGCACAAAAGATGAATCCCCATAACATTGGCATTGAAAAACCAGAAGGGCTGAATGTATTGAGTTCTTACAACCAGCAAGACTTAAAATCTGGAATTTGGAAAAATCAGTTCTTGGAGAGTTGGTGGGCAAAAAGAAATTGAGTCCCTGCCCTTAAAGAGACAGCATAACAAACAGACCATGGAGATACAACATAAAAACAGCAGTTTGAAAGGTGCCGAGGGCATATGGGAGGGAGAGTTATTTGGACAGATGATTGGGGAACTCCTCCAGGAACAAAGGAACTTGCATGTGCCATTTCTCTACATAACTGTTTCTCTAGCATAAGCTGGCAGATGCCATTTCTCTAGCATAAGCACACAGCCATCCGTGTAACTTGCTACCTAACTTACATGCACTGCTGCCCCACTCCGTCACACTGCACTCCTGCCAATCCACCCCTCTGGACAGCCTGACTCAGCCCAGGGGCTGTAGGGTCCCTCCCCTCAGCACTCAAAGCTTGCTAGAACCTCTGCACTACTCCTCTATGATGTGCTTCACCACATCTGCCCTCTCCAATATGCTTTTGGCCAGGGTGCATATAGGGTGATGTTTTAGGCCTGGTAGGGTGCAGTCAGCTCCTACAGTGCCCAGCACCACTCCAAAGTGACTCTTGCCAGAAAGAGGGAAAGATAACCACACACACACACACACACACACACACACACACACACACCAGTCAGACAAAGAGACTCTTTTCAAACCTAAAGACATATGCAGATTGAAATGATGGAGAAGCATTTACGATGCAAATGAATGTGAAAAGAAAGCCAGGTAGCAATACTTATTTTTATGAGACAAAATAGACTTTAAAACAAAGACTGTAACAAGAGAGAAGGAAGGACATTATATAATCATTAAAAAGACAATCCAACAATAAGATACAACAATTATAAATATTTATGCATCCAAAATGGGAGCACCTCAGTACTTAAAGCAGTTAATAAGAAACATAAAGGAACTCATTGATAATAATGTGATAATAGTAGGGGATGTTAAAACCCCACTTACATCAATGGACATATCATCCAAACAGAAAATCAACAAGGAAACAGTGGCTTTTGATGACTCATTGGACTAGATGGGTTTAACCGGTATATTCAGAATATTCCATTCTAAAATAGCATCATACTTATTCTTTTCAGAAGCACATGGAATATTTTCCAGAATAGATCACATATTAGGCCATAAAATGGGTCTCAACAAAATTCAGAAAGACCAAAGTAATGAAATCTGGTAGAGCTTTGTCCATTCAAAGATGTCTGTTCTCGCTTAGTTTTTCTCTCCTCAGACCCTGCTGTCCTGTGTCAATCCCCAATTCTTTTCCTTAAGGCTCCTTTAATTCTAGTACTTTTAATAACAATTATAAAGCTTCTCTCAGGTGCCCTGAAATTTATTTTGCTACTACCCCTCTGCTACCATTGGTAAGAGAAAACTTGGTGAGGTTTCTAAGACTTGTCTGCCTAGATGATCAAGAGAGTTTTTCACTCTAATTTTCCAAAGGCATCTAGGACAGGGAAAATATGGGTTTTGTTTTGTTTTGTTTTGTTTTGTGTTTGTTTCTTTTGGTCCCTTAAATCTATAAGGAATATACTTATTTCCTGCCCCTGCTGTGCCCTGCTTGCTTCTTACCAATAATTGGCTCAACCATTGTGGAAAACCCAGGGTATGTGACTGACCTGCTATAGAGTCCCTTATTTTTTTTCCCTTCTCCTCACATCATCCACTCCTATGGGGTGTATATAGTTGATCTGGATATAGAAATAAAAATGGAGATAGAGAAAAAGAAAAATATATATAGATGTATATGACCTATGGGTGGACTGTCTTCCAAATTACTGTCTCTCGCCCCTTGATGTCCCCATCTGCTCTTTATCCAGTGTAATTCCATAGTCAATTCTTACAATCTGTCTTTTGTTTAATCCCTCACCAAGTCTACCTTGACTCATTTGTCTTACACACTTGGCTAAACCAAAACTGTGATGAAATCCTACACTCCTTCTATTTTGTGTTGGCTCTTGTGCAGCTTCACATGGCTATAGGGAAAACACACAACCACAGGGACTGAATCTCAGTTAATATGTCTGTGGCTTCTTAACACTTCCTGGCTTTCAAGGTATGTTCTGTTAATTCATTTGCTGTCCCACTATCAAGACTCACTATTTCACCTCTTTTTCTTTCTAGTCAGTTACTTAGTGTATCATTTCACACTCATCTTCAGTGGATGCTCTTGCTTGTACTTCACTGGTGTGATTGGAAACAATTCCAAAGACTCCTATCATAGTGTCTAACACCTATCTGCACATATATCTACAAACACTTTTTTTGTGCCTAGTTATCCATAATTCTTTCTCAAACCCAACCCTGTAGTTGGACATTAGATCTCATACCTTGGAACCATGATATAATCTATGATATGTCCCTTCTTTTTAATAACTGAATATCAGAGCAGTAATTCTTGGGTGACATAATCAAGCTTCACAGCTTTAAATACCATCTATATATTTATAGCTCTGATTTATTTTCTCAAGTACAGTTCCATATCCTTATATTCCATCACTCTTGACATTTCCACTTGGATATCTAATGTGTATCTCAAACTTAACATGGCCAAGATAAAATTGTTGCTCTTTCTCCTGAAACTAGTTCCATCAATAACTTTTCTTCAGTTGGTTAGCAACCATTTTTTCCTGCTTCTTTGAAAAAAAAACAATATTTAGGGGGGATATTTTAAAGTCATTCTTGATTTTTCTTTTTCTTATATCCTATGTTAGATATATTACAAATCATATTTGCTCAAAGTCAAAAATACATCCAAGATACTGTCACTTGTCATCACTATAGTACTACCACTCTGGGCCAAGCCACCATATTTCTCTCTTGGATTAACGCAATCTTGTAATAGATTATCCTGCTTCCATACCTGGCCTTCTATAGTCTATTCTTTAACCAGAGTAAGTGGATCATGTTACTCTTTGTCAAGCCTCTCACAATGGATGCTCATTCCACAAATACAATGGTAAAGGAATTGAAATGGTCTACAATGTCCTTCTACAATCCCTGATATTCCTGGCAGGTGGTGACTCCATTACCTCTGACTTTTTCACAGAAGTCTCACTCATTGCTTGTTCATTTGCAGCTACACCAGCTTCCTCTCTGCAACTAAAATATACTGATAATATTCCCACCTTAGTGTATTTTTCTAGATATTTCCTCTGACTGGACTACTCCATCCCTAGATATACACTTGACTGATTCCATCACTTCTTCGAATCTTGGCTCAAATCTTACCTTTCCTATTAGGTCTACTTCTTCCTAGTCTATTTAGTACTACAGATTTCCCTCCCAACTGGAACACTTTAAATCCCCTATTAGCCTGCTCATTTCTTCATTAAAATTTTTTAATGTTTATTTTTTTTTGAGAGAGAGAGAGAGAGAAAGGGAGAGAGAAAAGCACAGTACAAGCAGGGGAGGGGCAGACCGAGAGGGAGACACAGAGTCCAAAGCAGTTTCCAAGCTCTGAACTGTCAGCCCAGAGCGAGACATGGGGCTCAAACTCACCAACTGTTAGACCATGACCTGAGCAGAAGTCGGGCACTTAAGCAACCGAGCCATCCAGGAGCTGCTTCACTTCTTCATTTTTTAAAATATAATTTACTTATTTACTATATTTGCTGATACTTTTTTATTTATTATCTCTGTAATAAAAGCTCCATAGGACAGATATCTCTGCTGCCTTTTCACTGATATGTCTTAAATGATGAAAACAAAATCTGAAGCATAATAGGTAGTAAATAAATATTTATTAAGCTAAAGAATGCATGGATGAAGTCTATTACTTTTGCCCTAACTTTCTTAAGGGCATGTTTGTTTGTACTATAAACATCTTTTTCTTTTCCTTTTTCCTGTAGCATCCCACCCTGAGATCATGGAGATCATTAGGTCTACCAATTAGATGAGTTAGATGCCAGGGGAATAAAGAAAAACACCTTTAAATTATCATTTCATACATCAGATGTTGTCTACACGTTGTTTGTTTGTTAACTTAGTCCTTAGAACCATCTGAGATTGTATTAATACTCACATTTTATATAGGAGGAATAAGATGTTTAGAAAAATAGAGTAACACAACCAAGGCCATACAACCAGAACATGACACAACCATGGTTCGATCAGAAGTTCGACTTTGTTCCCTCCATTTCACACGAAGAACCATGATGATTTCCTTTTTTTTTTTTTTTAATTTAGTAACTCTATTCTAAAAACCCTGTTTCATTGTATATTTTCCATTTTCTCATCACTCTAATCACATTCTTTAAGCTATAAATTCAGTCAATGATTACAGCTTGTTCCCCAAAATCAAAGTGCATTTATGTATTGAGTATCGATTTCAATTTGGGTGTATAAATACGGTAATATGTGCCACAGGATTATTTCTTTTGAAGCAACATTTGTTTATTCCAGTAACATAAGGGCAGTGATATTGGCATTTGCCATTGCATGATTAGCAAACTGAACTCTCCTGAGGATGACCAGGAGAAAATACGTATTTGTTCCCAGACTGTTTGTTTACATTACTCCTTGTGCCTCTCTTCTGTTCTTAATGTCTCTCTCCTTTTTACATTTATAAAAACCTTACGAAGTCTCAGCTCATAGGGACTACAAAGCACAAATATAAAAACAAGCATAATCAAGACATTCAGGGGCGCCTGGGTGGCTCAGTCGGTTGAGCATCTGACCTCGGCTCAAGTCATGATCTCTCAGTTGACGAGTTCAAGCCCTGCGTCCGGGTCTGTGCTGACAGCTCAGAGCCTGGAACCTGCTTCACATTCTGTGTCTCCCTGTCTCTCTACCCTTTCCCTTCTCATGCTGTGTCTCTCTCTGTCTCAAAAATAAATAAAGATTGAAAAAAAAAAAAGACATTCAGAGTACAAATTGAAGAGATACCTGCGTATATCAGACTGTGATACATTTTTCTCCAAACGCTTTGATGTAGACCTATACAAACAGGAGGATATTAGGTTTTTTTACCATCTCATTATTTTTTTTCTAAATACATGTTTCTATGTGTGTTTACCTAAAACCATTAGTTTAAACTGAATCTTGGTCATTTAAAAAAAAACCCTACTTCTGTTCTTAAGTGTAATTACGTAACAAAGAGATACAGGAATTACTTGTCAGATATTTTCTGAAATTTAAAAATTTTTATTTACATAGTATTAAAGATATTGTCGTAGTAATTTAGTTTCAACCTGTGAGAAAAATGTTCTACAAAGACTGAGCACGTTGTAAGCTTTTTGCAGGCTTAAACCAGAACTATTTTAAGGACAATTTAACATTAAGCTAGAAGATGCTTTAAATAGTAGTTGCATGCCTTTTGAATTAAATGGCTGCACAACTTCAATCACCAATACTTTCTCAAAGTCTTTTTCAAACTGCAACTAAAAAAGAGTGCTAAATGCTCTAGCCAGATAAAGCCTAGATGAAGCTTTTGTTCCAAATATTGTTGTACTTGTCTGATTGAGTCAAGTTCAATATTATTGTGAATGTCAGGAGGAATTTGGCATCAGTTGCTGCAAATATTTTGTTTGAAAATGTGTATTTAACCAGCTGAGTCAACATAGAGGCATCTGTGAATCTTTCTAGTAATGAGGGGCCCAAAGTACATCTTCTAGACATGGGTGCATCAAATACCATTATGGCAATTCCTGGGAGAAGTGAAAAAAAAATCATCACTCCCAGGGCAAAGGTCCTGTTGATTTGGGGGAAGAAATAAGAGTAAATTAAAAAAGTTACATAGGAGCAGAAATATAGACATTTTTCATGTAGTGATCATCAAGAATTTGTGAATTCCCATCTTGGCCTTGGGAGAATTCTCCTGTTATGAAGCCAAAACTTGCCATTGTAGATATTGACGTAGGTCAATGATTGAAAAGTGAGGAAGCAGACGTGCACAGAATTCATCTTTCCTGAGGAGGCATTGGAGATATCCAGCTTTGGGAGGACGGCAGGGTCAGGAGCTTTGCTATCCAATGCTTTGCTTTACCTATGACAGCACCAAGGGATTTGATGGGCTACCCGGTGCAGAATGGTTGTGGCAGTAGTTTCTTCCCTAAAACAATCCTCCTATTGTTCTGTGTGCTTTTTCTGTGTGGGTAACTTCCCAGACTGAACCCGGCACTCTTGGAGACTCCATGAGGTATGAAAATCATTTAATCAATTTACTGATTCAATTATGATGGTTGTAACCAAGAGCTCTGTCTGATGCAAGTGACTTCGTATCATGGCTCAACTTTTCCACGACTCTTTTGACAATTTTCTCCATTTCCTTGTTTTTCTGTTTCTGTGGCAACCTTCTAGGAAATAACACACACACACACACACTCAAAACTTTCATTCAAAGGATTTGATTTCTTTTTTGCCTTTATGCAGACTTCTGGGAGCTGCTGGAAAAAATTCCATAGCTAGGCTTCCTGACATCATGATAAATTCATATTAATCATCTTCTATCAGGCCTTTCTTACCAACATTTATACATTCTCAAAGTTTTAAAATATTGAAAATTATATATTCCCACTGAATTATTTAAAATTTTTTTTAACATTTATTCATTATTGAGAGATATAGAGAGAGTGAGCATGAGCAGGGGAGGGACAAAGAGAGAGGAGACACAGAATCCAAAGCAGGCTCCAGGCTCTGAGCTGTCAGCACAGAGCCCCACGCGGGGCTCGAACTCACAAACCATGAGATCGTGACCTGAGCTGAAGTCAGAAGCCCAACTGACTGAGACACCCAGGCGCCACTAAATTATTTACATTAACTACACATATCTCATCTCTTCCTTTTATATCTTCTTATTAGGCCTTTTTCACTCTTATCTCTTTAAATTTATTTATTTTGAGAGAGAGAGAGAGAGCACATGGGAAGGGCAGAGAGAGAGAGAGAGGGAGAGAATGGAAATCCCAAGCAGTCTCCCCACTGTCAACGTTAAGTCCGATATGGAACTTGAACTCAGAAAATATGAAATCATGACCTGAGCTGAGATCAAGAGTTTGATGCTTAACTAACTGAGCAACTCAGGTGCCCCAAGTCTTTGTTGCTCTAAATGACTACAAGGCCTTTGTGTTGAAGTGGCTGCATATATAGAAATATAGTAGAGGTAAGCCAGGGAAGAAGATGACCTGGGTTGGAAAATCAGACGGTTGCACTGGTGCGACCAGTGCAAGAAGTAGTGTTAATCTTACCTGTGAATGGGCTGGATGAGTCTGTGTTTACAAATTGTCCAATTAAGAAAATTTTGGAGATTAAAAAGAAAAGAAAATGATGGAAATTATATTATTTTGGTTGAAGTGAGAAAATTAAATTATGTGAGAGACTGAAATCTTCCTGAAAATTTCTTAATGTGAAAGTGTATATTTTAATCGTAAAAATTGTTTTCTGTAAATATAGTTTATCAACTTCTTTGCACGTAAGTTAGTTCAGAAACATAGAGCTATAACTATACACAGATGCTAATTATACCACAGGACAAAATCAATTCAGAGCCTTTGATACTTTGAACAACTCTTTTAGTAAATACTCTTTCTTTTTTTCAGGTTATATTTAAAATTTTTTTTAAATTAATTAATTTTTTTTTAATTTACATCTAAATTAGCATATAGTGAAGCAATGATTTCAGGAGTAGATTCCTTAGTGCCCCTTACCATTTATCCCACCCCCCCTCCCACAAACCCTCCCATAACCCTCAGTTTGTTCTCCATATTTTTGAGTCTCTTCTGTTTTGTCCCCCTCCCTGTTTTTATATTACTTTTGCTTCCCTTCCTTTTTGTTCACCTGTTCTGTGTCTTAAAGTCCTCATATGAGTGAAGTCATATGATATTTGTCTTTATTTGACTGACTAATTCCACTTAGCATAATACCCCCTAGTTCCATCTATGTAGTTGCCAATGGCAAGATTTCATTCTTTTTGATTGCCGAGTAATCCTCCATTTTATATATATATACCACATCTTCTTTATCCATTCGTCCATCGATGGACATTTGGGATCTTTTCATACTTTGGCTATTGTTGATAGTGCTGCTATAAGCATCAGGGTGCATGTGTCCCTTCGGAACAGCATACCTGTATCCCTTGGATAAACTCCTAGTAGTGCAACTGCTGGGTCGTAGGGTAGTTCTATTTTTAATTTTTTGAGGAACTTCCATGCTGTTTTCCAGAATGGCTGCACCAGTTTGCACTCACACCAGCAATGCAAAAGAGATCCTCTTTCTCTGCATCCTCACCAACATCTGCTGTTGTCTGAGTTGTTAATGTTAGCCATTCTGACAGGTGTGAAGTGATATCTCATTGTGGTTTTGATTTGTATTTCCTGGATTATGAGTGATGTTGAGCATTTTTTCATGTGTCGGTTGGCCATCCAGTAAACACTCTTATTCTTTGACTTGCTTGATATATAACCTCTGAATTTTCTTTATCTTTGTGTATTTCTTCCCCATCTGAGCTCTACTCCCCAATGCTCAACTATCAAATAATTCCGCAGTTTCATGCATCTTAAACTCCTTGCATCCAAATATGGACTCTCTATCACTTTAAAGCTTTTTTACTTTCCTCCTCTCCCCCTGCACATCCATTCTTGCCATTGTTTCCTCTATATTAGGGAATACCAGAAGCAGTGTGTGACTTTTCTCCCTCACTTCCCGCATTCTATCAGTCACCAGTCTTACAAACCTTACCACCACTTAACTATGTCTATAATTCATCCATTTTTTCTTTCTCTATATACACTATGCTAATTAATTCAAGACATCATCACTTTTAACCTATATTCCTGCAAAAGATCTGCCAACTGGAAATCATGTCTATCCTCTTACCCTTATACCATATATTCTCCACAGTGCAGCCATAAAAATAATTCTATAACATTGATGAGTAAATGTCTTGCCCTATATGAATCCTTTCTACAGCTGTCTTTGAAACTTAATGATATTTCCAACTACTACTCATTTTCCAGGTCATGACTTAAATATGCTTTTTTAGAAAATTACTGATTTATAACTTGCTACAAATAGTAGCTGTCTTTTTAAGGTCTTCCCACAGCAACTGGCATAACATTCATAATAACTTTTATTATAATTAATTCTAATTCTTATTGAATGTTGTATAGTTTCCTTAGTATATTGAAAGTCCTATGAAAGCAGACACCCTCTTTTATTTCCCACTATGTTTTCCTCACAGCCTAGCAGCATAAAACTAAACGAATAACAGATAGTAGATACACATTTGCAATATAAGATGTGTTTATGCTACATGGAGGCTTATTGAGGGTTTATTCTCCTGCAATTTGTATAATTGTTACAAATTTTTGAGAAATGCTTAAATGTAATTTTCAATAAATAACACATATTATTCGAGTAACTTAATATATATGTAGCTTTCTGAGAAAGCATCACGATAGCAAGATAGCAGATATTTTTATCACTGCCAAAAGTTTCCTTCTTGCCCCCTTGAAATCCATTTTTTCCTTGATCCGTGTCTCCAAACAACCATTATTTACATTCCTAAACAATATATTAATCTGCGTTTTCTAGAATTTCACATAAACAGAATCATGCAGTCTTTATTGTTGCTTGTCTGGCTTTAACTTCACATAATAATTTTGAGAGTTATCCATGTTGCTGTATGTGTTAACCCTTCATTTGTTTTTTTTTTTTTTTGGTGAGTGGTATTCCATTGTATGGACACAAACATATTTATTTATTCACCTGCTGATGAACATTGGGCTTTTCCCTTCTTTAGATATTATAAATAGAGTTGCTAAAAACATTCATCTACAAGTCTTTGTATTTAACAGGTATATACTTAAATGTGCCACTATTAAAAATAGGTGTACAATTTCACATTCTCATCTTTAATTTCTTTCAGCAATGTTTTAAAATATTCGTTGTGGAGATCTTAACCCCCTTTGGTTAAATTTATTTCTCAGTACTTTATTTTATTGCCATTTGTGTTATTTGACATTACTGTAAATGGGATTTTAAAAAAATTAATTCATGGAAGCAATGACTGGAAATTAATAGTGATCTTGAGGTGGAAGCCATGAGTCGAGAATACAAAATGATTCTATAAAAGGGCCTGGATCACAGAAGCTTAAAAAGCAACCTTAAGAGCACAGGACTATTGATCCAATTTCATACAATCAAGAAATAACATTTTATTCACTGTTTAACAAATGAAAAATAGTAGTTCCTTGGAGTAGTATTTTGAATATGTTTACCACCTATTAGATTTAAATATTAACCCACTGGATTTATCCAGTATAAGTTCATAATTCACTGAATCAGTAATTGAGATTGTAGTGTTCCGTAAGAATTTAAATCCCTTAATATTATATTTTTCTGTTCTAATATTTCCTGCATTTTTCCAATTTTATATTTGCTTTTCTTATGTGTCAGTTTTACTTTTGTTTTCATTTTTTACACCATAAAAATGTTGACTATTACTTAGTCAAAGCTATGCTTTCCCTTTGAGATCATTTTAATTTTAGAAAGTCATTTTGTTTCTAGGCAAGAGGGTTGGAATTGAATTTTACTTATAATTTGTAAAATTATTTGCTTGTCCTTTATTTTTATTTTTAGATGATAAGAATTAGGACAATAGTGAATTAGTGACTTCTAATATCTTATTAGTTATTAGTTGCAAACTAAAGAAAAGGAAGTGGTTCCTTTTCTCCAAGTTTAACCTTTCACATTTTCTATTAACAGATTGGAATTTATATGTTTAAAAGGAAAATTGTATTTTCCTCTTTGAAACTTAAGATTGCTAGTCTTTTTAAATTTTTTAAAAATATTTGTTTTTTGAGAGAGAGAAACAGAGAAAGTGGAGGAGGGTCAGAGAGGGAGGGAGAGAATCCCACACAGGCTCTGTTGCTGTCAACAAGGATCCCAATGTGGGACTTGAATTCATGAACCACAAGATCATGACCTGAGCCAAATCAAAAGTCAGACACTCAACCAACTGAGCCACCTAGGCACCCCGAGGTTTCTAGTCTTTAGTCAACCACAAATCCTCTTTATTTCTAATCAAACTGCTTACATTTTTTTCACAATGAATCAAAATTAAATGTATTTGAGATAGCATTTTCTAAATGTATAAATAGAAAATGTCAAACATACATTTTGCATAGTGCAAATGTACAAATTCACCCATATTACATAAATTTAGTATACCATCATGTAGAATGTTAATTAGACCATTAAATGGTGGAGTAAAAGCAGACATTGTGGACTTTTTTTTGTTAGTTTTAAACTTAAAATTCTAATTATTACAGATCTCTTTCTTTATGTGGTTACCTAATCTATAACCAGTTTAATGATGAACAACTATGAATCCTGGCACATAATAATAAACTATTCCTTCCTTCTTTTCCATTTTTTTCTTTCTTTCTTTCTTTCTCATTCTTTCTCTCTCTCTCTCTTTCTCTCAATCTTCCTCAATATTAATATTTAGAATTTGTTGTACCCACATGCTGAAATGAAATCATTCTTACATAATTAAAAATGCTTTATTACTTCAAATCCCCAAACACAATCTCAGTGTAGTAACAAAATGAACAAGTATTTTAGATCATCTCAAACTAAAATATTTAATTAACATTAAGATTTTTGCACATCTCATTGCTTTGGTCTATTACAGATGGGCAATGGTTTCAAGACTATTCTCCGTGGGCCAGTCATGTTTCTGTACATCTTGAGAGTAGAGGGACCAACTGCCTTTATTCTGGAATTATCTTTTCAAAGATATTTGCATAGTACACAACCCTTGAAGAAGAGAGATTATGTCTCCCTCTGGAGAAGAGGGTGGGGTTTTATTGTTTTGTTTTGTTTTATTGCTTTCTTTTTATGTCCATTTTTAAACTATCATTATCACAAATAATGTTTCTGTCTGAGACAAAGGAACGTTTGTTTTTAGAGGTTTATTTGGAGATGTTTGTTTGCAGCCTATTATAAAAGTGAGGTTTTCTATCTCAGGATTCCTCACCATGTGTGATGCAAACCCACTACAGTCTCAGTATCTCTGCAGGCCCATGACCACATAGAGAACTGCTACAGACAGAAGTTCAAGTTGCATCTGTGCCAGGAGTAATAAAGTTCCCTGTCTGCAACCTAGGATCCTTGTCTTTTGACAGCATCCCTGAATCTCTAGTGCTTCACATTTCTTTAGCTACCTGTGGGTCACAATAGACTTGGCTCACTTAGTCTGTCTCTTGCTTTATCCATTTCCCTCTTTCTTGCAAGCTCTGGTGTCTGACCATTTTGGGTCGAGAGATATAGAGATAAGGGGATAGAAGAGGAAGGTGAAAGAAATTTTGGAGTTCATTGCTATTGACGTTGTATTACCTAGAGTGTCAGAAATTTAAAATTGTTTCTTTCACTTGTGTTGAACATTTATGGGCTCTTCAGAGATATTTATTCCCTAAACTGGAATTTTCCATTTACAATGTCCTTGATATGAAATATATATATATATATATATATATATATATACCTAACTACTCCTTAATAGTTATTTTTACAGTCCATAGGAATTTGGCATTAGCTTGCCCAAGCAAGTGGTCCTCTTGAGTGACACAGCAATCGATCCTGTGCAGATTCTTTTCCATTCCTGGACATGATTTGTTACACATGGTGTATACCTGAGCCAAAGCTGTTAACACATACAAACATAGATGCAGCAACATGCCTTTACTCAATCTCAGAAATACCGTGTACCCTGACTTGTACTCTCTTGGTTTCTCAAGAGTAAGGCAAAGGCTGGAATACTGTGTCCCAAAAAATTCATGGGATACATAAAATCTTCAAGTTTCTTTTGAAAAATGTTTATCTCTTGACTTGAAAGGAAGAGGATCTTAACATAACTTTTCTTTCCTCATTGAGGAGAAGTAATGAAAAGTAGACAAAACTCAATTTTATTTTATTTTTTTATAAAGAACAACTTTTCTTAAGTTCCAATCCCTGAAAATTCATATTCTGAAATGTGCATGAAGGGATTAATGAAAGGGTTGCCTGGGTGGCTCAGTTGGTTAAGCATCCAACTTCAGCTCTGGCCATGATCTCATGGTCTGTGAGTTTGGGCCCTGTGTTGGGCTCTGTGCTGACAGCTCAGAGCCTGGAGCCTGCTTTGGATTCTGTGTCTCCCTCTCTCTCTGCCTCTCCCCCGCTTGTACTCTGTCTCTGTCTCTCTCTCTCTCAAAAATAAATAAACATTAAAAAAATTAAAAGTTCAGTAAGATAAAAGGTCATAGAGAGGGCAGTAAATGAAAAACAGAATAAAGTAACCAATTTGAATATTTGAGAGTTGGCTGCATTCTGATATCACTGTTTCTGGGTATAGAGTGAATATATTTTCTTACACTTGTTTTGTAGTATTTGTGGGGTTGTGCGGCTTCAGCACTAACCATGGGGGTTAGTCCAGAAATACACTCGCTGAAGCTCTCACCAGATTTGAATGTTATTGTTCCAATAATTAACAGAGCAATATGAAATATAGGGAACTCCATTAGTTCTTGTTATGATTATGATTATATTTCTTCCAGGCCTCAGAATAGATGCTTAAAATGCTTGATTTTAAACTGATTTTTTTTCTAAGCATTAAACATGGACTTAGTGGGAGCTTTATTATTACAATTAGTCAGTAAGGTGATCCATTACGTGGATTTTTCTAGGGATCTGACACAACATTGAGAAGATCTCTGTGCCAAATTGAATGCTGAGGAGCTAGAGATTATTGAGTTTGTGTCTCTTTGATGATACTGCAAAATGGCGGATAGGCCATACTGGTGACAGGTGACTCACTATAAATACCACTGGCATATAGTGCACATGCTTGCTTGCTTGTTTTCTGCCTTTGGTTTTCTTTTTTGTCTCCAGGTACCATCAAGGAAGCTTGCCAGGAAGAAGAGTGACCACATTAGGGAGTTGCAGCTTTGTCCTGCATATGTTTTCTCCAAATATTTTTGACCATGTGCTCAAAGACGGTGCTATCTTCTCAAACTGTCCCATAATGCTATTTTACTAGGCTCAGTCAGGAAAACAGAAACAAGAACTTTAACGTAGGGATTAGGATTGAGATGAAAGAAATGGAGAAAGGAAGGAACACAAAGATCAGTATAGTCACCAACAAAGGCCAACATAGCTGTAGGTGGAAGGTTAAACCTGTAGAGATGCTGAGGCCCTTCACCAGGACTATGGAGCAGGTGTTTCTCAAAGAAACCTGCTGTGATCCTCAGGAATGCCCCACCTGTCTCTGTCAACAGAATTGTAACAGGTTGTAGAGAAACAATTCCAAGCTCTGTGAATCTCATGTTTGTTCACACATCTGACCAGAGCCACCTCTCAGGAATCACTTAATTTATTCCCATTCCCCAGCCAAATAACAGGAGTCTGTTTTATTGTCATTGTAAGTAGGTATTACACAGGGAAGGGGATTCTGGCGAACAACAAATCCAGCTTTCTTCTCTACATTATAAAGAACAGCATTGGGAGTGATGCCAATTTCACAAAAATTCAGAACACGATATGGGGTAGAAATTGCCATCAGCTGTTTAATAGAGGAGAAAATTAAAGTTTATAGAGTTAAGGTAACTTGCCTAAAAATGGTCAAAAATGAAAGGCAATAATGAAACTCAGTGTAGTTTAACTGCAAAGAAAGTGTGATTTTGTTGATTATGCTGGTTGTTTTGTTGCCTTCCGAACATCAGTGATTTTGGTGAATACCAGCTTCTCATTAGATTTACACAGGGCTCCTAAAAATTGTAAGTGGCCATGTGCAGTTCCAGAGATTATAATTTTACTGCCCTGTATGAGAATTAATGTAATTTGATTTCTCTGAAAACATCCTAGGGGACTCTGAAACACAAGCAGGCATGAGAAAAACTGAAATAAACCAGACTTATATTCACCCAGGATCTTGAAATCGTGGATCACGGAACACTGGTGGGAATAAGTTTTCTCTTCAGGAGCCTGTCACATTTAAAAAATTCAAATCCACTCTTGTTCTTACAGGTACACTATAGACAATTCTACGAATTATTGTTATTATTAGTATTAATATTATTTTATTTTCCATATCTTGATAGCTACTTTATAAAAACTGTTTATGTATCAATAATTCTTTCCATTTGTAGTTCTTTTAATGTTTTACTTATTTTTGAGAGAGAGAGAGAGAGACAGAGTACAGGTGGAGGAGGGATAGACAGAGAGGGAGACACAGAATCTGAAGCAGGCTCCAGGCTCTGAGCTGTCAGTACAGAGCCCTATGTGGGGCTCAAACCTGAGCCGATGTTTGACTTTTAATCAAGTGAATCTCCCAGGTGCCCCTGATTTTTTCCATTTGTGATTCATATACTATAGACAGTGCACTGTTAAAAAAAAATCAAACTAGTATTCTATTCTGAATTTTGACATTTTTTTTTCCAGTTGCAAAACTCTTACTGCAAACTTATATAAAACAAATTGCTGAAAAAATTTTGGACAATTTTTTATTGTATAGGCAATACATTTTTGTAATGTTTTTATTTTATTTTTGAGAGAGAGAGACAGTGTGAGTGGAGGAGGGGCAGAAAGAGAGGGAGACACAGAATCCAAAGCAGGCTCCAGACTCTGAGCTGTCAGCACAGAATGTATAGGCAATATTTTTATGTTAAATGGATTTTGTCTTTCAAGTATTATTTTCTTAATATTTATAATAAATATTATATAAATAAATAATAATAATAAATAAATAATAATAAATAAATAATAAATAAATAAATAATATTTATTTGATAAATAGGTAATTATCTAAGATCATTCCTGAAAATAGTAATTGCTTATTAAGTAAAGTTTTTGCAAAGTGGGAAAGAAAGAAAATGCATAAAAATGTATTCTTCGTGTAGACAATATGAATACGTAAATCCATACAGACAGAAATCATATTAGTGGATTTCAAGGGTTGAGGCAAAGGGGGATGGGGAGTGATGGTTTAGTGTACAGGTTCTCCCTCAGAGTTGATGAAAACGTTTTGGAATATTTGTAAACTACAGGTGATAGTTACACAACATTCTGAATATACTAATACTATGAACTGTACATTTTGAAGTATTTAATTTTGTGTTATGTGAATTTCACCTAACATATTAAAAACAAATAATTCAAGAAATGTATATACTGAAAAATTTTTCATGGGTTTTGATTCGGTTTTTACATAGTGCAACTTTAATACACCTATAAACTTTATTTAAATTATATCAGATATTTGTCTGTACTATTTTTCATCAAGTCTATGATGTCATTGCTTGTTAAAATACCATTTTCTTTTTTTATTATTAAAAAAAATTTATGTTTCTTTCTTTTTTTTTAATTTTTTTTTCAACGTTTATTTATTTTTGGGACAGAGACAGAGCATGAACGGGGGAGGGGCAGAGAAAGAAGGAGACACAGAATCGGAAACAGGCTCCAGGCTCTGAGCCATCAGCCCAGAGCCCGACGCGGGGCTCGAACTCCCGGACCGCGAGATCGTGACCTGGCTGAAGTCGGACGCTTAACCGACTGCGCCACCCAGGCGCCCCTGTTTATTTCTGAGACAGAGACAGAGCATGAGTGGGGGAGGGACAGAGAGAGAGGGCGACACAGAATCAGAAGCAGGTTCCAGGGTCTGAGCTGTCAACACAGAGCCCAACGTGAGGCTCCAACTCACAAACCATGAGATCATGACCTGAGCCGAAGTCGGTCGCTCAACCAACTGAACCACGCAAGAGCCCCAAGACATACCATATTCATGTGTCACTAAGAAAAAAAAATTAAAAAAAAAAACAACAAAACACTGCTTAGAAAACAATGACATAAGCCTTATTATCACACGAAATGTGTATTATATACCCTTTCGCAAATCTCTTCATCTTATTTAGATACAGATCTTTAGCCTTAATAAAAACAGGATATGACCAAATTAGTTTAAGTGGTAGATCCTACAAGTGTCCATTCTCTTCCATTTCTGGATATATGAAAGATTGAGATCTTCAATCCCCGTGCAGTGGGCTATTGCCATGCCCACAGACCTGACAATAAAATGAGAATAGAAGTTAAATGTGAAATTTCTGCC
Organism: Lynx rufus; assembly: GCF_022079265.1. Classification (NCBI taxonomy): domain Eukaryota; kingdom Metazoa; phylum Chordata; class Mammalia; order Carnivora; family Felidae; genus Lynx; species Lynx rufus. Next base: position 25,629,003 of record NW_025814845.1, on the reverse strand, counting down.
CTGAGGTGTTGAAAAGCTCAATCATGACTCTCCAGTTTGTCTCCTCCCCTGCCACAGCCCTTGTGGATGAAGCTTCGTGCAACAATGTTAGAGCCACGGGTTTGAAGCAGATTAGGGCATTGATATACTACAAAGAAGACAGTTGCCCTGACACTTGAGCAGGACTTACAAAAGAATTTGCATGAATGAGAAATAAACATTTATTCCATTAAATCACTGAAATTCTGTTATTGCAGCCTAATATATCTTATTCTGATGAATGCAAAAAATAATACAAAAGTAAGACAATGGCATACAAAACCTAAAATATACAGTGGGCAATGAGTGGTGAAGGAACAAATATGGGGGCTAGGATGATGGCATTCCACGTTTCAGTGGCAAAACATTCACTAAAATTACACTATATGCTACCATGGGAAGTGGATTACATTTTTAATGAAATCACAGTGTCCTTTGGTTGTTATCCATGGTATTTTTGCTAGATATCACCAGAATGGAATGATCATTGTGAAGAATTAGTTGATATGCATGTGGGTATGAGAAGATAAAAAAGAGTCCAGAAATTCATGGACTTGTAGAATTGGAAAAGGCAGCTGTTTTTCCATCTAATGAAAAAACAACAAGTTTGAGAAAGCACAGGAAAAGGAAACACACAATAAAGCCTTCCAAATGAGCAAATCTCCCTTATAGATTAGCTATAAGATAGATAGATTAATCTTATTCTATAGGTAAGGTTAAAGGTCTTGAATGCAGCAAATCTTTTACATGATACAATGATTTTAGGCAAAGAACTGAATAAGGCTATAGTCTTCCCTGAAAATTGCAGTGACTTCAAAGTTTCCTCTGTCAAATCAAAGAATAAAATATGAGGGGGAAAGAAAACAAAGAAATAAAGCAGATATGAGAGTTCTTGTACAGTTGCCTAACAAATCATAAAACTGGACTGAATGAGTAATTATGATATACCTTAAAAACAATAGCATTGTTGGGGCGCCTGGGTGGCTCAGTCAGTTGAGCATCTGACTTCGGCTCAGGTCATGATCTCGCGGTCTGTGCGTTTGAGCCCCGCATCGGGCTGTGTGCTGACAGCTCAGAGCCTGGAGCCTGCTTCAGATTCTGTGTCTCCCTCTTTCTCTGCCCCTCCCCAGCTCATGCTCTGTCTCTCTCTCTCTGTCAAAAATAAATAAACATTAAAAAATTTATATAAAAATAGCATTGTTGAGCAGTCAGTAGACAAAGAAAGTTGTCAATTCCAATTATCAATTTCAGATTGGCCAAGGAACATAATAGAAAAGGAAGAAATCTCTTTCCCACAAGTGAAACCAGCAGCCCCAGAGGACAAGAAGGAAGCTACTCACAGAGAAGAAAATCAGCACCTAAATAGAAAACAAGAATATTCTGTTCCCAGAATAGGAATACTTGGTGCACATAGGATTTCCTAATGCTATGGACTAGTGGCCATAGGTTTTCATGTGGCTCTTGAAGAACAGTTATCTGAATTTTGGCATAAGGATGTGAAGGATGGATAATTTTTCTTCTTGGTGGTGTTTCATTCATAGGTCCTCAGATCAAAAAATGACCTCGTCTAAAAAAAGATGGAAAAATTACTATGTACTACTCCTCTTCTCCTTTGAAGTCTATCTTGAGATGCAATGGTTTTGGGGGTTTGCCTTCCTTGAGGAGGGCTCTATCAATCTCTGGCATAAATCAAATGTTTGATGACCAAGAATGGACTGTGATAAACATTATTTGTATTCACCAATATCAGGTTTACTTCCATTTCCCACAATAAAGTCATCACAATCTAGATGGTCTGCACTTGAGTGGGCTCATCTGATTATTTCTAGTGAGTTCTAATGCAGTGAATAACCAAATCTGGTAGGTTTTCCATTCTCTCTTCTCTAATTCTTCAGTGACTATGGAGGTAGTCTCAGGTAAATTGATGGAATCACAAGATTAAAAAAAACACTCTGAATTGCTGCTTTGTGAATAACAATTTTTATAAAACTTTATGATAGACAAAAAAAAATACTTAATGTAATAACCTACAGCAGTTTGGATATTTTCTTTAGTATAATGTGGCCAATCCTGACTGAGAGGGTTAAAGCATATCTTACATTTCTTTACATTTAGGATGTGACTTTTCTGGATTACTTTTGGCTCAGCATAATCAGAATAATAATGTCTTTGGTTTCCCGCATAGCACTTCTCTGTGACATCAAGATAACGGTAATGTTGCAAAGGTTCTATCACTCATTAGATAATTTTTTTAAGTAATGTCAGTACTCAACATGGGTCTTGAAGTCATGACCCCAAGATCAAAAGTAGCATGCTCTACTGACTGAGTCAGTCACTCTCCCCTCATTAGATAAATTTTTATTCTGATACCTTGTTATCTTACAAGACAATATCAGCAAATGGCTTTTGGAGTGAGTTCAATATGTGTGTTAACAATTATCTCTATACTAATACTGCTGTCTGGCTGAGAATGATCATAAGGCACCACCAATTTTAAAAAATGAATCCTAATTTCAGGTATGTAAAAAAAAGTTTATCTTTAAATTTATGAAATAAAGCATATCTCCCAAAATTTGTTTGCATACTGATGCTATTTTACGAAGTTGTGATCACTGTTTTCTGGCAAAACAAGGAAGTTAAAACAAGAGACAAAATAAAATGGAACTTGGCAAGTAGATTCATCAAGAGAATTTAAAGGAATACCCAGACGATGATGTAGAGTAGGTCTAAAGAAGAAATAGTCCAAATTGGAGAATGAAGCCTCTGGTAGATATAAACGAGCAATATGCATAGATAGATAGATAAATAGATAGATACATAGGTTTAAAAAAAGTCACACACCCACACACTGTAAACTATGAACTGTAAACTATGAACATCAGCATAATATCTGATGTTATACATCTTTTGGAAACAATGTTCTGCAAAGAGAAAAGAAAGATACTAGTTTTATACAAAAGTTCTACAAGAGGAAAAGAAGGACAAGAACAGCACTAATAATACTAATAAAAATCTTTATGTGAATAAAAATATACCTAGAGTATATTCTTTGGTGATTTTTATCAATATTTGCTTACTTACAAAAATTATGACTTTTTTTTGATTGAAAATAAAATTAGTTCTATCATTGGGAAAAATCAAACTGGATAGATGACATTTGTGGAAGAGGGCCAAAATCTCACCTATAAGAAGAAAAGAAATATAAATAGATGATGACTAAATTTGCTAGCCTAAGGAATAGTATATAGACAAATAATGTAGATACATGAAAATAGCTATCACAAAAAACAAATCAAAAGAACTAAAATGGTTATCTCTGGAAACAGTTGCAGGATAGGAAACGTTGGTTAGGAAACACAATTTTCATTTTATATATGTCACTTTCAGTTGACATTCCAACTGTAAACATGTGTTGTATTATTAATATTAAAATATTTTATATAACAAATAATGTGAGAATAACATTTTTATATTTATACAAAGATATTAATGTTCAACTAATGACTTCCAAACGTCCGGCACTCCATTGTATAGTTAGAGGGTAGCTACTCATTCCTAACTGGCTTCTGCCACTTGACCCACACCAAAGATTAAAAGTGAAAGTCTTTGTGCTAAACAACAATATTTTTTAACCCTGAATATCATGGATATGTTTTAGGGTGTCTGGTTTATATTGTCTTCCTTTAAAACAAAGGTGAGCAAATTATGATCATGGATCAAATCTACTTAATGCATATTTTTATAAATAATGTTTTGTTCGAACACAGCCATGCTCATTTGCTAGTTCTGATATAACCTTGTGGTCCTCAAGTCTAAAATATTTACAATTTGGTCCCTTATAAAAAAGCTTGTCAATCCTGCTTTAAAGAGTATTGAGATTCCCTCTCGGAGGCAGTTGAATAACCATCCAGTCAAGATTGGTTTTATTTTTTTGTTCTATTTCAGTTGTATCCTTAGTCCAGAATGATGCCCTTGGAACATGATCCTTCACTTCTAAGAAGTGGATTTTATAGAGTCTTAACTGACTCCTAGAAACGTACCATGAGGTTTCTGTACTCTGATTAGGTTGGGCCAACATCTTCCTGCTGTGCATGTCTCACTGACACTTGCCCCACCTGTATATAACTATCTTGTAGACTGTTGGGATTGCCATCTGTATACCTCCTTTTTTCTGGTAATCTGCCCCATAAATTCTAGCCTCCTTAGGAGGCTTGAAATCTGATTTCCCTACCTGGGCACAGTAAAGAACTCAGTGCCCTGCTTACTCTCTACCTCTCTTTATAGTGGCTAAAAAGTGACCTCAGAAGAAAGTGGGAATGTGAGAATGTGCGCTTCCTTTCTCTAAAGGGTCAGTAGTCCTGTACAGTCTATTGTCTAATTCCTGAAAAGTCTTGTCTTATATATTGTGCCCAGTTTTATAACTATTTAGACAGGAGCATCCATTTCAGTACCAATTGCTGTCATGGCTGGAATGGAAGATTCTAAATAGCAAAAATTTTTATTGTAGTGATTCGAAATGGTACAAAATCAGGCTTTGGTATAAATTAAAAATGTCTTAGGAAAGTGTCAGTAATCATTAACTCAAGTACTCTTCCAACTCTGCAGGGTCTAGGGTGACCCCAGCTTCCAGGCCACATGCTGTTCCCCAGACCTATAGGAATAGGGCTCTCTGAAAACCAGACAAGGCTCAACTCCAGCCCTGAGACACAGCTTCAAAAGGAAGAAAGCCTTTGATATTTCCTTGATGTTTCTTGCCCCATAATGTGTAGGCTAGCCAGTTCCTATTCCTATTCTCTGACTTCTGGCTATGCAGATTCATTACTGACCAGTTTCTCTCTCTGATGTTTTCTGCATTTGATTAAAGCCTCTCCCTCTCTTTCTCTCTGACTTTCACTTCACTTTGACCTCACGCAAAGTGCTTCATTATCATGATTAATCCCAAATATGTATCAGTATTAATTACACTAATATTTATTCAATAATAATAAGATAAAAATAACATTAGTAGACAATAATCATCTTAGACTGTGGGAAGCATATTCATATTGATGAAATAATGCCTGTGTTTGCTAACATTGTTATTGTTATATCCAAATCTTATATGTATAAGGAAAGTAGAAAATTTCCCCAAGAATATAGAGCGTGCTATGAAGTATCCCTCAATAAGAGTAGAATATTTTAGAAATCCTCTGATTTAACTAAAAATAATAGTAAACTTTTCTTTCTACTCTGTAACATTAACATTTTATATAGTTTAAAGTGGCACAAACTGAAAGTTAAATCAATTCACTTCTGCATACTAGTCTGGAGTGTTTCATCTACAAGGAAATAATACTTATAGTGAATTAACTGAATAATATTTACTAAAAAAGTGCTTTCTTCTTTTAAAAAATCTGTCAGAACAGGGATCTAAAGAAAGGGAATTTAGGAATAGTTCAGGGTCTTGACTTCATAAAAGGAAAAATTCCATTTCTGCTTTATCATTCTTATCGTGTAGATTTTTAAATCATGGTTGCAAATGGCTTTTTAAACTCCAGTGTATCTTTGCCCAAGGCAAGGAAAAAGGTAAAGTATTGACACCAGCTACATTGTTTTCCCCTAGAAATCCTTCAAGATTCATCATCTCACATTTTCTTGGACATATTTCACATGGGTACTCCTCAATCAATTCTAATATAAACCAGCAAATAGAAAAACAGCCAGAATTGGGTTTTGCTCATCAGTTACCACCAATGCTTCAAGAAAAGTATATTCCCAAGAGATGTGCCATGATTCTTTCATGGTTCCCTAATGCCCCTGGCATATCCTGTGGTCGTACACCAGTATGAAAATAAGGAAATGACACATAAAATATATTTCTGTATCTTCTAGCACATACTTTATATATACCACATAGTGTTGACACATTTTCTTGTTACCAGTGCTGGTATATTTTGTTTCTTTTCCTCCATCAGCAATTTTTCAACCTCTACACACACACACACACACACACACACACGCACACGCACACACACACACACCCAATGCTAGCTCTCTACATAGAAAAAGTCAGTTAGGTAACTAGAGACTATGCCCAATCTTCCAACTGGTACTATACGCTAATTGTTGGCAATATAAATTTTTTCCTTTTGTTTGTTTCCTTAGAAATTCACATGACTAATAACCTTCACTTTACCTACTTGCAACGCTAAAACAGTATACTGATATTGAAATGAGAATGTTTCTTTGTATTTTATTATATATCTATGTAGTTTAATATAAAATATTTTACTTTAACCATTAATCCAATTTCTATGACTTAGAATTTTTAAAAACAAAGCCAAACTTTGCATATTATTAGTGCTAAACATTTACTTGTAACCCATTTCACAAGTATTATGACAAAACATGAGAACTTCTGCTATGTTCTGTATTATAGACAGATTTTATGAAAGACTTTGTTCTTTTGGGCACTTGATTGGAATAAACCATATCTTTATTTTGTGTGTTTTTTTTATTTGTTTGTTAGTTTATAGAGTAAGAAAAACATTCTAGGAATAAATATGGGTGTAGCACAATCCATTTGTGTCTCTGTAGACTAGAATGAGCAGTAAAGTCTTAAAAAATTGCCTTCAATATTGTTAATTTGATGTTGATATTCTTAGGGTTGTTACTTTCTCTAGCAACAATGATTTGAAGGCTGGACTTAGTATATTAATATTATACATGGAAATCTATTATAAAGGGTTAGTGAAAAACATGTATTATCCCCAAAGATTATCTTTTAAAAGTTAAATTAAAATTAAATTTCTGTCTATTCTTTTCTCCAACTTGTTATTCTATTGCTTAGAGGAGGCTGTTGGTGACAATGGCCACTGTGTTACAGATATTCCTCAATGTGGGATAATAAAATCCCTGTGGGGAAACCCCACCTTTGCCTAGGGCCAACAGATTCTTGGCAGCTAGAGTTTTTGCATGATAAATGTTGCAATAAATCTATAGAGTTGTGCATAAAATAACTTTCTTCAATCTTGCTTCAAATTTATCTGAAAGCTGTTAAAAGAGTATAAAAACATGAAGTAGAACTTTCAAATAAGGAAAGTAGATATATTTTACATACCTTAGAACATAATATTAATAAAATCCATAATGTTTAAAATAAAAACAAAAGAAATCTTTCTTTTACCAAAAGGAGAATAGTATTCCAAAAGTAGAGGGAACAAAAGATTCGCCAAAATAATTTCACTTGATTATTGTTAAGGGTATCTTGTTTTAAAATATATGTTTAATAAAAGAGCATTTTTCTCTGCTATTTTATATTAATGGTTAATTCTGGGTATCAAAAGCAGAAAAAAATTGATCCTTAGGTATGCATTTATTTTTTAATTTGTTTGAATTTAGTTCCAACATTTGGGTATATTTTAATTTTACCTACATGCATAACTGTGATTATATACATTCTTATAATTGTCTTTTAAAAAAAAAATGGTTCTGTCCTTTCTGTTTTATCCCTTATCTACTCTAATCAGCTCCACCTTCCCCAATATTATCCATGTATCACCTTACGATAAAAATTTTCATTTTACTTGTTTTCATATCATAGTGTTGTATAAATGTATATATGAGTGCACAGGTGTACATAAATCCAAATTTTATTTGTTAGTGTTTTTTTTATAGAAAATGGAATTCTGTTATACTCACTTTTCTGCAATTCTCTCACTTGGTAATGTTTTCTGGAAATCCCTCCAAATCAGTGTCTCTTTTCCTTTGTTTTAACAGATGTGCCTCACACTGCATGTTCATATTCACTGTAATATACGGCAGGACTCAATTCTTCTAAAAGGATGCATATTCCATATGTGGATATTTCATAATATATCCATCCATTCGAATGTTGGTGTGATTTCTCTTTATCTTTTTTAACCACTGTGGTAACCAATATGGTAATCAACATCCTTGTGCATTCTGTAGGAATTTCCAATCTTACATGTTGATGTCTGGCTTCTATTAAATAAATCTATAGGAGTAACACTGCTGGATTTAAGTGTGTGTGTGTGTGTGTGTATGTGTGTGTGTCAATTAAATAGACATTACTGTGTTTTTTTAATTGTTTTTAACTTAATGTTTACTTTTGAGAGAGAGAAAGAGAGAGCACAAGCGGGGGGGGGGGGGTGGGCAGAGAGAGATAGAGACATAGAATCTAAAGCAGGATCCAGGCTCCAAGCCGCCAGCACAGAACCTGATGCAGGGCTCAATCCCACAAACTGAGATCATGACCTGAGCCGAAGTCAGATGTTCAACTGACTGAGCCACCTAAGTATCCCTCTGTTTTTTCATTTTTTTAATGTTTATTTATTTTTGGAGAGAGAGAGAGAGACACACAGTGCAAATGGGGGAGGGTCAGAGAGAGAGAGAAACATGGAATCCCAAGCAGAGTCCAGGCTCTGAGCTGTTAGAACAGAGCCTCATGAGGGGTGGGAGCCCACAAATGGCAAGATCATGACCAGAGACTAAGTGGGATGTTTAACTGAGCCACCCAGGTGCCCCAACATTACCGTGTTTTTAAGAGCGCTTCCCATTTCCAACATGCAAAAACATTCATCTGTTTCTATCAGCAGTACATAAGAGCCTTTTTAACCCATTTATCTCTTTGAAACTTTGTCTAGTTGATAGGTATGAAGTGATATTTCATCATCTTAATTTTTAGCTGCTGATGAAATGGTAAATTTGGTTATGCATTTGCTTGGCAATCTTGATTTGTTGGTGATATGTTGTGGATCAAATCCTCTAGACTAAGATTTTTTACTCAGTTTCCTAATTTGAAAAGTTTTGTATAGAAATAAGTACATTTGTCTCCTATAACTGTTTTGCGGAATCAAACAAGCTAACTTGTATATAAGAACTTGGTTAAAATTGAAGTATTATACAGATTATATCTAAATATCATACACCTCTCAACTATAAAAATAGTATGTAGATTTGGTTTCTTAATCTAGATAATTAAAGGAAAATAAGTCCATCTTTTAAAAAAAATTAATGTTTATTTATTCTTGAGGGAGAGATAGGCAGAGTGTGAGCGGGGGAGGGCCAGAGAGAGAGGGAGACACAGAATCCGAAGCAGGATCCAGGCTCTGAGCTATCAGCACAGAGTCCGATGTGGGGCTTGAACCCACAAACTGTGAGAGCATGACCTGAGCTGATGTTGGATGCTTAACCGATTGAGCCACCCAGGTGCCCCAAAATATGAATATTCTAATCCATTTTTCCTTCTTTGCTTATTAGCTGGAATATTTCTATGAAGATAAATTTCTCGTTATTAACTAGTTGTGTTTAGTTACTCTGATATACAATTTATGTATAGAAAAGACAAGAAAACTTTTCTCTTTAACATTTTCTAAATAATTGATTTCTCAGCCTTCAGCAAAATAATCAAAAATATGTTTCTAATTAACATTATCAAATCATGCATTTAAATATAGGTTACATATTTCAATATATTGAGTTATTGTTCTGAAAATGGTCAAATTATCCAAAATGTCTTAGGGGGAAGTTTCTCAAGCTGGTTTTTCTTTTGATGTGACCCTAGCAGTCTTTTGTTGGTGCCATTGATGCATGAGAATCTTTATGTATATTTCTCTCCCTGACATGAAGCAGCCTTTAGTCTAAGAAACCCTGTCACTTACAATGGCATTATTTTGTAGAGACCAAACGCTATACAAGTGGAGTGTTCCTGGATGAGGTAATTGTTTCTTTTAGCTAACAGATCTAGAAAATATGTATTTTTTTCAAATGAAATATAAGTTCAGTTGGTCTTCAGAATTATGTGATCCTTAGTTCAGGGGCACCTGGGTGGCTCAGTCGATTAAGCGTGTGGCTTCCACTCAGGTCATGATCTCGCGGTCTGTGAGTTCGAGCCCCGCGTCGGGCTCTGTGCTGACAACTCAGAGCCTGGAGCCTGTTTCAGATTCTGTGTCTCCCTCTCTCTCTGATCCTCCCCATTTATGTTCTGTCTCTCTCTTTCTCAAAAATAAATAAACATTAAAAAAATTGTTTGATATGATCCTTACTTCATTTCAATATCCTTACATTTCACTTTCTATTCTCTCACACTAACAATTTTAGTTTGTTTTTTTTTTTTTTACACAAACTTAATTACTTGCTTTATCTCACACTACATGCTTAACAGTCTCAAAATTGACAACACCTTAAACAATTGGGATGCCTAGGTGACTTAGGGAAGCATCTGACTTTGGCTCAGTCATGATCTTGCAGCTCATAAGTTCAAGCCCCACGTTGGGCTCTGGGCTGACGGCTCAGAGCCTTGAGTCTGCCTCAGATTCTGTGTCTTCCTGTCTCTGCCCCTCTCTTGTTCTCTCTCTCTCTCTCTCTCTTTCTCTCAAAAATAAATAAACAAAAAATTTGAACAATATAATTAGTGAAAAAAATAATAATTATGTCACTATAAACATTGTGCTGAATGTTTCTTATTTTTAGACCATATCCCACCAGTATGTATAATCAAATTATTGAGCTTAAATGTTATTTGGAGTATTTCCATTCTGTGTGGTCAAGTCACAAGTTTATAACTGAATGCAGTTTCATTTGTTCCAATTTCAATTTTTAGGAATTGTTTCCTTGGTATTTAATTTTATTTTATAATTATGCCAAAAGTTTATGTTTCCAAAGTCACATTTAAAATGTGTATATCCACAGAAGCTAGGTGCTTATCTCACCCTCTCTAATCTATTCCTTTCCTTGTCTGTCAGCAAATATTTCAAAAATGTTATGGTTATGCCTCCATGACTTTTTAAGAATACAACACAGATATTTGTGTATATGGGGACCTCTTTCCCTATCATTTTTCAATTGTTCTGAACCTCAAAGAGGCATATGTTAGTATATGTATTTCACCTTTTATAACTTAAAATTAATCCTGGTTGTCCCTTCATATAGAATGTGGATAAATTTCACATTCCTTTTTGCAGTTATATTATACTCTGTTGTATGTATTTTCTTAGTTCATTAACACACACACACACACACACAATGAAATATTACTAAGCCATAAAAAGAATGAAATCTTGCTTATTTACAACAACATGGATGGTGTTAGAGTATATTATGCTAAGCAAAATAAGTCAGTCAGAGAAAGACAAATATCATCTGATTTCACTCATATATGGAATTTAAGAAACAAAACAGATGAACATAGGGGAGATAAAAGACAGAGGCAGGTAAACCATAAAGCAGACTCTTAACTATAGAGAACAAATTGAAGGTTGCTGGAGGGGAGGTGGGCAGTGGGACAGGTTAAATGAGTGGTGGGAGGGGCGCCTGGGTGGCGCAGTCGGTTAAGCGTCCGACTTCAGCCAGGTCACGATCTCGCGGTCCGTGAGTTCGAGCCCCCCGTCAGGCTCTGGGCTGATGGCTCAGAGCCTGGAGCCTGTTTCCGATTCTGTGTCTCCCTCTCTCTCTGCCCCTCCCCCATTCATGCTCTGTCTCTCTCTGTCCCAAAAATAAATAAACATTGAAAAAAAAAATTAAAAAAAAAAAAAATGAGTGGTGGGAATTAAGGAGGGCCCATGCTGTGGTGAGCACTGGGTGTTATATGTAAATGATGAATCACTAAATTCTACTCCTGAAACCAATATTACACTATATGTTAGCCAACTGGAATTTAAATAAAAACTTGAAACAAAGAAACAAAAAGAGTGATTGATGAAAGAGGGATCATATTATTTGCACTTTCAAAAACAAAACAAAACAGACTATATGCTCATTATTAACAAATATGTACTATATTTTTTATTTCATATAAACAGCATAAACTGGAAAAAATACTTTGTTGCATGTAAAAGGATATATAAACACAAACACTTTGGATAGATTCAAAATTTTGGGGACACCATTTAAACTTAGTTTAGAATAGAATAGATTAACACCCTTTGTTAACATACTACTTATGATTCATTTGTTTGAAAACATGCTTGGTTTGTTGTGTAGCACCTGTAGTTGTCTGAACGCCCAAAATCGCAATGTATAAGTGTGTCTTTCTTTTCCTTTAATTACTAGCTTTCACTTGTATATAGAACTAACGATGTTGTTTTTAGAAATGTTGATATAACACACCTATTGATTAACTTTTCCCAAACCCCAATTCAAGGGTGAAAACAGATACTGCCTCTTGATGGGAAGAGAGTCAAAGCTGATTACTTAAAGAGTCATGAACATTGGTAAGGAAGACTTTATTGTAGACATATTTGCAAAAAATCTACTTACATTCCTATAGTCTTAGAAACTGTCATATTAAAAGCAACTACAAGAAAATATGCACTTAAAGAGGTAATGTATGCATATAGACCCTTAACAATTCCTTGAACATTTAACTTCAACCATAGTTATATGTACTACATGTAAAACCTTAAATGGAACTAATATGTATCGTTATCATTGTAGTTAACATATTCTAACTAAACAGAGTGTTTCTTTATTTCAGTTAAGTATATAGCATTTAGTTACAAACGTGGTTTCTGAGTCAGATTGCCTCACTTCAAACTCTGACTCTGCCTTTGGCTATGTGATTTTGAGAACATTTTTAAAAGTTCTTTAGCCTCAATATCCATTTGTTTGAAATTAGCATAATAGTAGGATCCGCCTCAATGTATTTTTGCCACATGAAAATGATATCATTTCTTGGGGCGCCTGGGTGGCGCAGTCGGTTAAGCGTCCGACTTCAGCCAGGTCACGATCTCGCGGTCCGGGAGTTCGAGCCCCGTGTCAGACTCTGGGCTGATGGCTCAGAGCCTGGAGCCTGTTTCCGATTCTGTGTCTCCCTCTCTCTCTGCCCTTCCCCCGTTCATGCTCTGTCTCTCTCTGTCCCAAAAATAAATAAACGTTGAGAAAAAAAAAAAAAAAAGAAAATGATATCATTTCTCTTTGGCAAGTGGTATTATAGAGTTATTATTGAGTTTTTACCAGGTATCAGACATTACTTAGTGGGTATAAATAATGAATCATATATTTGATAACCTTAAGTATAATTGTTTGATTTACCTACATCTATTTGTAAGGAAAAAAAAAAGACTCATTCAAGCTAACTTAACTTGAGGGAATTTGTTATGAAGAATAAGAGGAAATTCCAAAATTCTCAAAAGAAGGAAATGTAGAAGAATTGTACTTACCTGAGGCCAGTGTTTGTTGCAAGAGATGTATATTTCCTCACTCCATTGAACTGTCGCTGGGACATATGATTTACTTAACCAGTGGAATATGAGCATAAGTAATGCATGCAAATTGTTTTTTTTTTAATTTTTATTTATTTCATATAGAGAGAGGACAAAGTGTGAGCGGGGGAGGGGCAGAGAAAGAGGGAGACACAGAATCTGAAGTCAGCTCCAGGCTCCCAGCTGTCAGCACAGATCCCAATGTGGGGCTGGAACTCACACACAAACTGTGAGATCATGACCTGAGCCAAAGTCGAACTGAGCCACCCAGGTGCCCCTTATGCGTGCAAATTCTGAGTGGAAACTGTGAATTGTATCTTAGACAGCACTCTAAAGAGAGTAGCATGTTCCAAAGTGGTTGCTGCTTTAGCCTGGAGCCTTGAATGAGAAGGGTTCAGGGAGCAGACAGAAGCAGAATGAAATGGTCATAGCTGATGACCATGGATGGAGCCATCCCAGAGAAGAGCTACTATTGACATGCAGTGGTAGCAAGAAGAAAAACTTTGTTACAGTTAAGCGACTCAGATGGTGGGTTGTATATAATAAGAGCACAATCCCACAAAGTTGACTCACAGTGGCAAATCTTAGAATTGTGTCCTATAGCCAAAGTATGGAAAGAGCCCAAATGTCCATCAATGGATGAATGGATAAAGAAGATGTGGTATATATATATATATATATATATATATATATATATATACACAATGGAGGATTACTCGGCAATCAAAAAGAATGAAATCTTGCCATTTACAACTATGTGGATGGAACTGGAGGGTATTATGCTAAGCGAAATTAGTCAGAGAAAGACAAAAATCATATGACTTCACTCATATGAGGACTTTAAGACACAGAACAGGTGAACAAAAAGGAAGGGAAGCAAAAATAATATAAAAACAGGGAGGGGGACAAAACAGAAGAGACTCTTTAATATGGAGAACAAACAGAGGGTTATTGGAGGGGTTGTGGGAGGGGGGATGGGCTAAATGGGTAGAGGCATTAAGGAATCTACTGAAATCATTGTTGCACTATATGCTAACTAATTTGGATGTAAATTTTAAAAAAAATAAAAAATAAAATAAAATAAAAAGTATTGGAAGTAAAAGCCCATTTCCTAGACTTACTTGCAGCTATTTTGCCAATTATGTGCTTCTGTGTAAGATATGGAAGGCCGAGGTGAGGAAGACACCCTCTTTTGACTTTTTTTTGGCAGTGCTGTTGCTGGCAACAAGACCATGAGAAGAGCAAGACAACAGTAGAATGTTTCTATTTGATTTAACTTTGCTCCAGTCAGAGTAGTAACTCTGACTAATCCACTCTCAGTTTTTGTGGGAATACATTGATGAGGTTCAGTCAAGGACCTGCTCATATTTTCCTTGAAATAATTATGTAAGTACTGTACCTGATTTCATGCATTACACATTTCCTATTTAAAATAGCAAAGGGCATCTGGGAGGCTCAGTTGGTTAAGCATCCTAATTTGGCTGAGGTCCTGATCTCATGGTTTGTGGGTTGGGAGTCCACGTCAGGCTCTGTGATGACAGCTCAGAGCTTGGAGCCTGCTTTGGATTCTGTGTCTCCCTCTCTCTCTGTCCCTCCGCTGCTTGCTCTCTGTCTCTCTGTCTCTCTGTCTCTCTGTCTCTCTCTCTCTCAAAAATAAACATTAACAAACATTTTTTTTTAATTTTAAAAAAGTAACTAAAATAGTGAGACCATACTTTTTTGTGTATGTTGGTTTATTCCTTGCACCGAATATCAGTGACACAGGGTCTACATTTTGTCACAGCTTGTAATTTTACAGTGCCTATAAAATAAACTGATATTTGACGAACATTCACTATCCAATTCATTTAAAAATTACCCCAGTTGCTCATAAATGTTCTTATTTAACTACACAAAGAATGAGGAAAAGGCTCTTATAGGCCCGTTTGATAAATGAACCCAAACTCTTCACTTTGGAAGAAAGAGAATATAACTAAGAAATGGTGGAAAGTAAGAACGAAAGTGTGAAGGTAGATTAGAGGTAATAAAACATATGGTAGGCAGAACAATGATTCCCCCAGAGATGTCCATGTTCTAATTCCTGGAATCTGAGAATGTGTCCCTTTACAAGCAGTAGGACTCTGTACATGTGACTAAGTTAAGGAGCTTGAGATGGGAAGATTGTCCTAAATGATCTGAGTGGACCCAACTAATCACAAGGCAAGACACTCACAGCCAGAGATTTAAAGGTGTCATGCTGCTGTCTTTGAAGACAGAGGAAGGGGCTAAGAAACAAGGAATACGGGGTGCTTCTAGAAACTGAATAAGGCAAAGACATGGATTTTCCGCTAGAGCGTTTGGAAGGAATGCAGCCTTGTTTGATTTTAGCCCAGGAAGACCTGTTTCATACTTCTGACCTCCAGAACTCAAAGATAATAAATGTGTTACTTTAGTTACTTTAATTTTTGGTAATTTGCTAAAATAGGAAGCTGATACAGTGTGAGATCATAATTTTTCTTTTCTTTTTTTTTGTTAACTTATTGTAGTTGAATATGTACATATGTGTGTGTGTGTGTGTGTGTGTGTGTGTGTGTATAATCACAAACTGATCATAACTCTGAACCAGAAAGAAGATCAAGAAAGTTAATATCCCAACAAACCAGAATCTCAACCCCTAATTCACGTTATATCAATATCTGACCAAATAGATTCAGTTTGCCTTTTTATTTTTTTCTTTATGTAAATGGAATGATATGTACATATATCTTTTTCTTTTGGCCTTTTACTCGACATTATGTTTATAATTTTTGTCCATATTTATTTGTAGATTATTAAGTACAATTCCATATATTCTATCTTTGCAAATATACCAAAATTTCTTATGAGTTGTACATAATGGACAGTTGAATATTTTCCTTTTTTTAAATTACAAATAGTGATATTATGAACCTTCCAGAACATGTATTTTGGAAACATATGCACATGCATGTGTTGAGCATACACTGAATGGAATATGCTGGACGAAAAAGCTTGTTGAGTGGCAAAATGTGTATGTGTTCAGCTTTAGTAAATCTTACCAGTTCCAGATTAAAGATGGAGGACAGCCATAAACTCTTTGGCTTGCCTTCCATCTAGAAGTGGGGTCCACTCTGTCCCATCATGCTGAATCTGGGCAGGCTCTGTGCCTTCCTTAAATAAGCAAAAATGGAAGAATGATGTACTGTCCCTGGGCTAAGGCCATAGAGACTGGCCACTTCTGCATCCACTTTGGTAATGTTTACATTCATTCCCTCTGGGAACCAGCCACAAATGCTTTGAGAGACTCAGGGCATATGGAGAAGGCGCATGTAGGCACATTTTCAGCAGCCCAAGTTGAGCTCCCAGCATCAACTAACTAGCAGCGCAACCCAAGTGCCAGACATGCAAGAAAGCAACCTGGAAAGTGGATTCTCCAGCCGCAGACACCCCACTTAACACCATGTGGTTTAGAGAAAAAATATCCAGCCAAAGCCTTTCAGACTCCTGACTCACAAAAGAAAATGGTGTTTTAAGGCACCAAGTTACAAAGCAGTTTATTACAGACTGATACAGAACTTGAAGGGATTTTGGTATCTGGAAGTGGAGTACAACATACCAAAAGCCTAAGACACAGGACACTGTCTTTCAGACTAGGCAGTAAGCAGAGGCTGGAAGGACTTTGAGAAGACTCTAATTGAAAGATGAGGCTTCATGACTCATAGGCTTGAAGGATAGTGAGAAAATGTTGAAAACCAGAGGAAAGGAGTAATTGTTATGTAATGGTGGCAAATTTGGCAACAATGTCTCCTGCAGAAATATGGAAAATATAAAGGGTATCTAATTTAGTATCCAATTTAGCCGGAAAGATTTTGCAGAGCAACATAGGTGGTGACATCTGGGCGGTGATATCTGACTTCTACTAGCTGCCTGTTATAAAATGCAGGGAGAGGGAGATAAAGAAAGAACTATGATGATTTTGAGTAACATTTTGGGGATAAATCAAGGAGTGGGGAATTCTGGATTTGCAAATGAAATTATTTCTCATTTCTAGACTCTTCTAGAAAATGATTCTTACAACAAGAAATATGTACAGATAAAATGAAATTCATTGTGAGAGTATGATTTCCTGTGTTATGTCCTCAGAAAAATCTTAGGCCAATAGCCTGTCTTTTTAGTTCACAAGTCTTTAGCTTTAAAATAACTACACCTGAGAAACCTCATTTATTCCTGTACTTGACTTAAATGATAAGTCTTGGACTTCAAACCTGATCTTGTTCCTATAATGAATTAGACCTTTGAAAGTCATGGGAGTGGGTATTTTTTATGTGTCAGGAGTGGAAATAATTTGTGGCTGGGGTGTGGATTTTAGTGGCCTGCAAAAAGCTACAAATTCTTTGATATTCTGCTTTCTTTTTGGACATTTATTAATTTTTGAGAGAGAGAGAGAGAGAGAGAGAGAGAGAGCATGAACTGGGTGGGGAGGGGAATAGAGAGGGAGACACAGAATCTGAAGCAGGCTCCAGGCTCTGAGCTGTCAGCACAAAGCCCAATGCGGGGCTTAAACCCATGAACTGTGAGATCATGACTTGAACTGAAGTCAGATGCTTCACCGATTGAGCCACCCAGGTGCCCCTGATATTTTTTTTATTTAGAGCTGGCTTTTATGGTGTAAGAAACCCACGAGTGCTCCAATCATAGCCCTTGGCCGAGTGGTTCTTAGTTTTCTATAATTTTAGTTAATCTGATCCTTAAAGGTTCTACCAATTTTTAATGCCTTTAAAAAGTGATTGTGAAACTAAAAACATCATTTCTACATGAATTTAGTTATGAGGTACAGAGACACTGTTAATTGCCCTTCCCCCAATATCCATTTCACATTCTGCCTTTATAAATTAATTCCAGTGTTTTCAGAGCAGCAAAAGGTTGAAATTAATCTTCAAGGTTTTCTTTAGTTATAGGGATATAACAAGTGGCTTATGTTACATAGACATGAAGGGCTTAAAAGGTTAGTGTCTCAGGAAGGTATCCTGTGTTCATAGATTGGAAGACTTAATACTGTTATGATGGCAATACAACTTAAAGTGACCTAAAAAGTCAATGTAACCACTACAAAATCCCAAAAGTTCTTTGTTTTGTTTTGCTTTGTTTTTTTTTAAGAAACAAAAACGGATACTAAAATTCATATAGAATTAGAAGAGACTCAAAATATTCAAAGCAATCTTTAAAAGAAAAGCAAAATTGGAGGATTAATTTCAAAATTTACTACACAACTACAGCAATCTAAACAAAAGTATAGGCTTATTTATAGACATATAGATCAAGAGAAGAGATTTGAGAGTTCGTGAATAAACCAATATATCTCTATGGTCAGTTGGTTTTCAATATGGATGCCATGATCATTCAGTTCAATAAGGAAAAAATAAACTTTTCAACAAATGGTGTTTGAAAAACTAGATATCCATATGCAAAAGAATGAAGTTGGACTTCTATTTTATATAATACACAGAAATCAACTCAAAAGGGATTAAGGACATAAATGTAAGAGATACACCTGTGCAACTCATAGAAGAAAATAAAGGGGGAAATCCTCATGGCCTTGGATTTGGCAATGGATTTTTAGATATGGCATCAAAAGCATAAGCAACAAAAGAAAAAAATAGTAAATTTGACTTAGTAAAAATTAATACTTTTGTGCATCATGAGAAAATACCAAGGAAGTGAAATGCAACCTATAGAATGGAAAAATAATATTTGAAAAACATATTCTTAATGAGTATCTAATATCCAGAATATGTATAAAAAAACTGCAACTCAACAATAAAAGCACAAACAACAAGTAAAAAAGAAAATGAAGGACTTGGGCCCCCTGGGTGTCTCTTATTACCAATTAAGCATCTGACTCTTGACTTTGGCTCAAGTCATGTTCTCAAGGTTCGTGAGTTTGAGCCCAGCATCAGTGAGTAGCCTACTTAGGATTCTCTCTCTGCCTCTCTCCTTCTCTCTCTCTCTCTCTCTCTCTCTCCCTCTTTCTCTGCCCCTCCCCTGCTTGTGCTCTGTCTCTCTCTTCCTCAAAATAGATTAATAAACATAAAAAAAATAAGTAAGCAAAGGACTTGACTCAATGTGTCTCCAAAGAAAATATGCAAAAGGTAAAAAAACACCTGAAAAGATGGTCAACATCATTAATCAATAGTGCAATGATAACTTATGATAATACTTCATACCCAGTCAGATGTCTATAAAATAGAAAAATAAACTAACAAGTATTGGCAAGGATATGGGGAAACCAAAGACCACTCATTGGTTGTGGGTATGTAAAATACCATAGTCTCTGTGGAAAAGTTTGGCAGGTTCCCAAACAGTTAAATGTAAAATTCTCATGTAAGCCAGAAATTCTACTTCTAACTATGTACCCCTTGAAACTGAAAACAGGTATCCAAACAAATACTTATAAAAGAATATTCATAGCTGCACTAGTATCAATAGCTAAAAGTGGAAATAACCCAAATTTACATCAACTGATGAATGCAAAAACAAAAAGTGGTATATCTGTACAACTGATTTTCATCACAAAAGGGTATGAAGTACTGATTCACGCTACAATGTGAATCAACCTCCAAAACATTAGGCTAAATAAAAGAACCCCAACACAAAAGGTCACAACCTGTATAGCTCCATACATGTCAAATATATAGAATTAGGTAAACCTATAGAGACAGAAAATGGTTAGTATTTATCAACGGCTAGACAGTGATTGCTTAATGAATATGGGCTTTTCTTTTGTGCTGATGGAAATTGTATGCACGCAGCTAGAAATGATGGTTGCACAATATCAGTAATGTACTAAATGCCACTGAACTAGACACTTTAAAGTGATTGATTTTATTTATGTGAATTTTACATCAACTTAATTAATAATAAACCACACACACACACACACACACACATATTAATATGTCTTAAGATCTATGCTTTGAGTTCCTTCCTTACTCCATTTAGAAATGAAAGTACAGTGCCTGGGGTGCAGTAGTCGGGCTGAAACCTTGAAAATGAAAGGCAACAATTGAAGACAGTAGAATTGAAAGAGAATGTCTTTGCCTCAGCTAAGCTTATGTGTGTGAGAGAGAGAGAGTGAGAAGAGAGCAAGAGAGAGAGAAAATAAAACATACCACTTAATGTCGTGGTATTCTGTTGCTAACAACCGAATTCAATCTTAACCAATATTTTATCCATAAAGACCTAATAAATTTATGTCAAAAAAATCAAGAAAATATTTTAAAATTATTGGGGAAATAATTTCTAATGCTACTTTTTAAATGTTTCTTTGTTTTGAGAGAGAGTGAGCATGAACAGGGGAATGAAGGGAGAAAGAGAATCCCAAGCAGACTCCACACTGTCAGCACAGAGCCAGATGCAGGGCTCCATCATCCTAGGAATCAGGAGATCATGACCTGAGCCAAAATCAAGAGTGAGACATTTAACTGAGCCACTGAGGCGTCCCTACAAGGGAAATAATTTTTAACCAAAATTTAACTCATTCTTTATGTTAAAATGAGCATAAACTCTCAGAATTTGAAACTAGATTTCAAGGAATTGTGAAAAAATACACATTGGTAGTATGCTTCTCATTTTAAGTAACCAAGGTGTTCACTAAAGAGCGATTTTTATGGATTTGCTGCATGGATTATATTTGAGACAGCCTTCTTCAGGTGATGAAAGCAGTCTGGGATTGTACAGATGGCCAGAAATAGATTTGTTTTGAAAGGTTAAATAAAATTTGAAGTAGCGAGTAAAGCCACTTAATTCTCTAAGAATTTGTCCCTCTATTTTACTAATATTTTAGGTATATATTTGGCCGATTTAAAAAAAATTGGTCAAGTAAATTTTACTTAAATATTATGATTTGTTGTGGTTTATTTAATCATGGATAATACATATACTCTATTTTCATGCCTGATGATAGTATTTCTTAATTTTCCTCTATTTTAGAAACACACTTCAATGTTATTGTCCTATAAGAAATACTGACTTTTTAATGGACTAGATCAACGGGAGAGGTGTGCATATTAGATTGCCTTGGGATGTTTTAATACTTAGACTTGTTTCAGCTCATATAATATGAGGAGGATGAGGTTGGAATTCCAGTAACTTTTATGATTATCACTACAAGCCCACAAAACGCAAAGCCTTTGATGCCACACAATCCAATTGATTTACAGCCAAATTAGAACAAAAGACTGAAAGAATTCAGCCAACCAACCAAACCGTGTCAGAAAAAGATAAGCATTTTCAAGTTGATTATATGCTTGTCATGTCAATTGACCCAGTATCCCATTAATAAACTACTCATGTGGATTTGGTTGCATCATTGGTAACACAACCACCATGTTTCCTGCCAAAAACATCCGTATAAGAGACTGTTTGAACTAGACTTCTCATTTTCCCGGGGGGAAGTTTCCTTTTGAAACTTTCCTCTGAAAATATACTCAACATGATGCAGATTATGTCAATCCTCAGAGCCGGGTTTTGGGTTTTGTCCCCCATTTTATGGAACAAGTATCTGACATATTCTTATTTGTGGGATACTTTTAAAAATAAGTGTTTAGTGAATTTGGTGGTGGAAGTTGGGAATTTGTGTTAATTTTGGTCAAAAGTAGAATATAAGAGGAAAGTTTGCTGTTGTTTAGAAACTTAACTTTGAACAACTTTGGTCAAATGTACACACAGTCAATTACAGAATCCTACATATATCTATTTTGTCTTGACATGTGCAGGTTCAGATTGTTTTACAGAATTCTGTCATTATTGAAAGACACCAGAGCCTCAAACTTTAAACCTCCTGAAAACCTTATGGTTGATTCAAGAGTTATAGTAGATTCATCTCTGTCACAGAACCTAAACTGTCAAGTCTTTAGCTCCTACAAACTCTGGCTCTTGAACCAGTGTATCTTAATATGTCTGGCTCTTAAAATGTGTCTTTAAAAACAGCCATCTTTTCTCCTATGGAAAAAAGAAAAAAAAAAGGCTAGAAAATGCATCTGAACATGATAGGTTCCAAATTACTCAGTAGAGTTCAGTAGAGTTTTTCTTTTACTTTTTAAAAATTTCACCTGGTTGCAATGTCCCAAGATCATTAAGTGCCACATGTATCCTCATCCAACAGGTGTGGTATAGTTGATCAACATATTATTGATGTATAAAAGGAGTCTAGTGATGTGCATGCTAAATACAACTCTTGGAAAAATAAGAACAGGAGAAATTGCTTATATGCCTTCTCTGTTACTTAATAAAGCTAGAATTTATAAGATCAAAATAGATAATAGAGTTTAGAAGAGAGTAGTAGTGAATCACCAGAAACTTTTTCTTAATGTGTGGCATGCATACAGCATCAGGACAATAATAGTCCCAGATGATGATTTTGCTCATGAATCTTCCCTCCCTTTCATATGTATATCTGCCCTTCCCTTTTCATATGTGTATATACATTTCATATATATATATATATATATATATATATATTTCATATGTATAAATAAGCATATATATGTGTGTGTATATATACACATACATATGTATATATATATACACACACATATATATATATATATATATATATATATATATATGCTTATATGTTTATTTTTGAGAGAAAGAGAGAGAGCATAAGCAGGGGAGGGGCAGAGAGAAAAGGAGACACAGAATCTGAAGCTCCAAGCTATGAGTGCAGAACCCAATGCAGGGCTCAAACCCATGAATCATGAGATCATGAGATCATGATATCATGACCTGAGCCAAAGCCAGAAGCTCAAGGGACTGAGCCACCCAGGTGCCCCATTTCCCCCCTTTTCCTTTTCAAATGAAAACTGAAGCAAGCTCTCAGGCTGACTGAAGGGCAGCTCACATGGCCAACATAGTTTGGATCTGACAAAAGGATAAGTCAACTTGAAAAGAAAGAGAATTTTATGTAGATGCCAATCTTATGCCACTGCAGTTCTACTCAGTGGTTTTATTTTAATTCTCAGTGCATTTACCCCTATACTTCCCTCCAATTATTTAGGAAGTTCTGTTGTCCACTGCCTATTGCCTAGACAACTACAGTGTGCAAAGTCTATTACAAAGGACAAACCAAATGTTTAAGAGAGAAAACATTCAATCTAAAAATTACATTGAAAGTAAGTCTTTAGTGATGAGTCTCTGTTCTGTGACAATATGATTTCAGTTAACTGATCGAGAAGAAAATGCCAACCCAATTGAGAATTCATATTAGCTAGACACTAGGGAACAATACAATAAAGTTTCTCTTTTTAAATTCCTGCGTAGTGCATAGGCCCCTTATGCCTTGTAAAATACAAAGGTGCATATGCCAGAAAAAAAAACTAATTCTAAAAGACTTAGTTTTCCATATGGTGAAGCCAAATGTAATTGATCACCATTTGTAACTCCCTATCCACTATTTTTATATAAGAAACTGAAAATGCCCTTCTACTACAACAACAAGGGCATTTTAATTAAAAATTTAAAAACACCAACAACTTTAATATATTCTTTGTCGGCATTTTGTTTTTTTTTAATGGGACTTCCCTATTATGTACATAATTACAGAGGGAAAGGGAGTACACAGAAGAAACATGAAGACTTTTCTCTTTTCCTTCTTTGTGTGTGTGTGTGTGTGTGTGTGTGTGTGTGTGTGTTTAGGTTTCTATCCTCCATGAATTTGAACTCCTAATTGCTAAGCATTGAACTATATATTTCTCCCTCTAGCTTTTTCTTTCATGAATACTCAAATAATTTTATCTTCTACTCAACATTCAAAGAAACCCAAAACAGAACACCCTCCGCTTTAGTGCCTTAGAATGTAATCATCGAGAAAATGTGGTTAAAATGTTTTTAATCAGATGTTAATTGGTTGAACTAAATTTTGTCAGTACTAAAGCTAAATCTTAATCTTAACGTAGGTATGTATGTAAGTCAGGAATCTTTCAGTTGCAAGTGACATTAACACATCTTAAATTAGCTCCAGCATAAATGTGGATTAATGGGCTTGCACAATTATAAAGACCAAGGGCGCAGTGCACATTTGAAATACTTAAACCAAGGGCCTTGATGTCTTCAGTAGGTTTTTTATTCTCTTCACACTAGTTTTTCTGTGCATGCAAATTCATTTCTTCCCATTTCTGACTAGAGTTTTCTGTTTGTCAGCATGTAGAAATAAGGAGATGGTGAAAGCTCTTGGTAACACAAGAGGAAATGGGTTATCTTCTTCCACTCAAAATTAAAAAGAGAGAAGGAAGGAGGCGAGGGAAAGATATAATGTTAATGTATAATGTATAATTATATATACATATATTATATACACATATAATGTATAATGTAAAATGTTAATAGAATTAACATTGATTATGTGCCAACTCTTTGAATCAATCATGGTAGCCAATGGAATAAAGTACTATCATCAGGCCAGCCTCAGTCACAGGAAGGCCTCAAAACAATTACTACATAATAAGTAGTATAATTAAGTCAGTGACAGGTTTTTAGGGAAAAAAAATCTTAGTACTATGCAGTAATCATGAGAAAGCAAAGAAAGGAAATTGGTTTATTCTGTGTATTAGGAAAAGACGCTCTGTAGGAAGCTTCTGACTTGGTCTAAAACATAAAACAATTTTTGTCAGGTAGACAGAAAAGGGGGAGCATTCCAAGAGTTAGGTGTGTCTGAAAAGGACCGGAGGTGAGAAACCATAGTATGCGTATATTTTAAGTATTTCTCATTATGTAAAACATTTTCAGGTCTTTTGAAGTGTTGATTTAAAAAAAAATATATTTATTTTTAAAATTTTTTTTTTTTTTAAAAATTTTTTTTTCAACGTTTATTTATTTTGGGGACAGAGAGAGACAGAGCATGAACGGGGGAGGGGCAGAGAGAGAGGGAGACACAGAATGGGAAACAGGCTCCAGGCTCTGAGCCATCAGCCCAGAGCCCGACGCGGGGCTCGAACTCACGGACCGCGAGATCGTGACCTGGCTGAAGTCGGACGCTCAACCGACTGCGCCACCCAGGCGCCCCTTAAAAATTTTTTTCACGTTATTTATTTTTGAGAGACAGAGAGAGACAGAGCATGAACAGGGGAGGGGTAGAGAGAGGGAGACACAGAATCTGAAGCAGGCTCCAGGCTCTGAGCTGTCAGCACAGAGCTGAACGCGGGGCTCGAACCCACAGACTGTGAGATCATGACCTGAGTTGAAGTTGGACACTCAACCGTCTGAGTCACCCAGGCGCCCCCCCCCAAAATTTTTTTTAATGTGGCAATTTGTGTAGAAATTGAAAAGATTTACCAGAAGCAGTGGACATCAATGGGGTATTACATGTGATACTGTTGCTTAGTTTAGTATTTCAAGGTACCTCATAAGATAAAGTCATCCAAGTTCTAGCATGTCTTTACTTGATCCAATTTTATCACTATCACATGTAAATGTATATATATTATTTTGTATGGCACATGGCCTTTTCATTAGATAGAATACATGGAGAATTATACTATAACATAATGTTAGGGCTTTTTTGCAAAGTAAACTAATTAGGCTTATTATTAAGTATTATGATAAGTATGATATTTTGAGGAAATTAGAAGAGGTGTGTAAAAATACAAAAGATGAAATATATCTTTATTCTCACAGAAGAGAAAAATACACAGAATGATCTGTCTATTCTGGCTGTCCTTTTTCTTTTAAAAATTCCTGAGATGTTATTATCAAAGCTTTCATAAAGGCTTTAACGTAAGCTACCAGGAGAGTAAGAAAGGACCTAGTGAATACATGTTCTCAGTTCTTTATCTGAGTAGTATATAATATACTGCCACCACCATTTCAGAAGAGGCTATGAGAATAAAATTCCTCTGTTACATATTTCACCACTGATTCTTTTGTTGTTATTTCCCATAGATGTTTATTCTTTAAAATAGATTCCCATGAGTGACATGACTAAGTCAATATTGCTTTCCAAAAGAGTTGTAAAGGATTAAGTTTGCAGGAGTGGCCATTGGACCTATCTTGCCATTGTTGGATGTTAGTGCCAGAAAATAGACTAAGAGAGTTGAGTTTGTTTGCTTATTTTTTTTTTAATTTTTTTTTCAACATTTATTTATTTTTGGGACAGAGAGAGACAGAGCATGAACGGGGGAGGGGCAGAGAGAGAGGGAGACACAGAATCGGAAACAGGCTCCAGGCTCCGAGCCATCAGCCCAGAGCCTGACGCGGGGCTCGAACTCACGGACCGCGAGATCGTGACCTGGCTGAAGTCGGACGCTTAACCGACTGCGCCACCCAGGCGCCCGTTTGCTTATTTTTAAAAAAGGCAATGGCACGGTCAGATTTATTTTGTAGTTAGACGGCTCATAGCTTTGGAGAACAAGAAGGATCAGCTATGGGACAAAGTGAAAGAGCCACAGGAGGAAGGCCCCAAGTATGACCACACAGAGCTCTTTTTTGTGGATGTTTATAAGAATTGGGGGTGGGGGGACTGCTGTAGGTACCATTATACAGGATCAGATTTTCAGAAGTTTTTACTCTATCCATCATTCTAGATATTAAAACCCCAAGTAATTCTTATATATTTCGATTAAGGAAGCTAACTCCATAAAATGATTGGTGTCCCCCAAAAATGTGACTCTGTCTACCTAAATTTTATCTTTCTTTAAGGATCCATGAATAATAAAAACAATGAGAGAGGAAAGACCAAGGTGTTGACAGATTTGATTTCTTCTGAGGTCTCCTTGGCTTGTAGATGGCTGCCTTCTGACAGAGCACCTTTTCTGTCTTGTGTCCTTGAGAAGGGAGGAGGAAGAAGAGGAGTGAGGAGGGCACTTCTAATCTTTTACATCAGCTTTCTAAGAGACATTTTACCCTTTACCCCTGTTGGTGGGGGAGGTCTTCAGAACTTTTCTGTACTTTCCTCAGTTGAGCAGTCTCAGCCCAGAGCAAATCCCCAAGGACTCAAGACAAAGAAAATGCCCCCCTTGCTGAGGAATCTTGTGTCTCTATGTTTAAAAGGTCAGAGGAAAAACAAGGATTCTGAGCTTTTGAGAGAAAATCTCTCAACAAAAAACTTCCTGGTGCTCGCCTGACACCAAAAACCTACTATGTCATAAAATTCTCCTGTGGAACACTCCTCAAAAATGTATTAATCTAAATGGCATCTGTGCTTGGTCTGAAACTCAAAAAAAGAAAAATTAATGACATTAGAATATTATTCCATGTTACAGAAAATATACTAAGACTTTTTTATTATTTATATTAACTAAACAAGCTCCTTAAACAAAGAAAATAAAAATCCTCACTATTCCTTCTCTCACATTCCCCTGGCCAGAGGGGACATTGTACCTTCTTCCAAATGACCAAGATCCTTTGCAGGGGCTGCATCCTGTCAAAACATCCTCGTTCACGATCTCGCGGTCCGTGAGTTCGAGCCCGCGTCGGGCTCTGGGCTGATGGCTCAGAGCCTGGAGCCTGTTTCCGATTCTGTGTCTCCCTCTCTCTCTGCCCCTCCCCCGTTCATGCTCTGTCTCTCTCTGTCCCAAAAATAAATAAACATTGAAAAAAAATTAAAAAAAAAACATCCTCAAATTAGAAACATCCCCTCTGGTTTAAATAATGTGGGCAGGTGGAGGATGTGATTGGAGAGGAGGGTGTGGTCCAGATT
This sequence comes from Lynx rufus, assembly GCF_022079265.1. NCBI lineage: Eukaryota > Metazoa > Chordata > Mammalia > Carnivora > Felidae > Lynx > Lynx rufus. The sequence continues at coordinate 25,601,094 of NW_025814845.1, read as the reverse complement.
TGCGCCGGGGATTCTGGCTTCTGCTGGCAGATGGCCCTCAGACCCTTACTGCATTTTGCCATCTTTGGGTAGTTGTGTTGAAGGTGGTGGCAGTAATTTCCAGTCTCTTCCTCTTATAAGGACACAAGTCCCTAATAAGGACTAGGGAAAGCACCTTGATGACCTCACTTAACTTTCATTACCTCTTTAAAGAACCCTATCTCTAAATTCAGCTACACTGAGGGTTTGGGCTTCCACTCGTGAATTTGGGGGGCACACAATTATCATAACATAATAAGTTTTAGTTATAGCTTTGCCTATATCTAAAGAAAGCCTCTATTAGTTACCTCAGCAGAGACTCATGATTATTCTATATTTAGGTCTTCCAATTTGTCCTTAGAATTACATTCTTAAATTATAAATCCTATTCTCTTAGTCCCCGAATGCAGATATGTTACTTGAATTCCTTTGATAATGGACTTTCATGGAAATATGTTATAGTTTTCCTAAACTCTCAAAGTCCATCTTAATAAATGATTTATCCATTTTAACTTTGCAGTGTAGTTGGTTTTGTTGCTAGGTAATCTTCCTGTCCTGACTGTAGGCTTTATGCAGGAGAATCTGTTTGATTTATATTTGACACCTCTTTTTATCACACACCATTTCAGTATTCAGTGAATAAAGTATTGATCATTTAGTGATCAAATTTGATATATTTATTTTATCACTAGATATAAATACGGAGCTTCTGAAGAATTATACTATTGTGTAGATTCTGCTAATTTATTTCCCTTATATTAGAGTCATTGACAATTTAGCTGAGGAATAATTGATTTCAAATAAAGACCTCTGTTCTCTAGTTTAATAACTTTGCTTCCCAACCTTTCCAATAAGACACTTCCCCTGTTTTATTGCAATTTATATGCATATACAATAGGAGTAATGTAAGTAGTCAGCATGTTCATGGACTCCTAATACATCTCTTATCTCTCAACTAATTTAGTACCAAAATTTACTTCTCCTTGAATCACAGATACTTGTTCTGTCCAACAGTCACATTAATCTCTCCTGCTGACTTCCTCATCAATTGTATGCTCTCCACAGACATGATATGGGAGCAATAGAATGGAGCCTGATCCGGAACATATGTTATGCTCCTCATTTTCTGTGACTAGGCCTGTAAAATTCTGGCCTATAAATGAACAGTTGTAGTACGTGAATAATAATTTTAAAATACAATGATTAAAATCTAAATTCCAAAAGAAAAAAATTATACTTCTGATATTAGAGCATTCCAAAATATGCTAAATCATACTTCTTCTTTTCCATTAATGTAAAATAATGGATAACAATTCGAAAGACCCTAGAAATATTGGCTTTCCTCATTAATGATACATTGACTTATTTTCTGAGAGACTTAGAAAGATTATCATGTCCTGGTCAAAAACTATGACAATTTATTTATCAAGCTATTTGACAACAAAATCTTGAGAGAGGTAAGGATGTGTGGGGAACACAGATTATGGTTATAGCCAAAATAACGTGTTCTATAGCCCCTGGCAGATGACTAAAAATTGAGATTTTCCAAGTCTTAATGGGCAATTTAATTTGTATCAATTTAATACTGTGAGTGTTCGTCTTGTTGATTAAAAAGTAAACCATTTCCAAACAACACCATTTAAAATATTTTGTATACTTTAGTATCAGTTTACTTAACCAATGATTACAAAGATTTTGAGCTTTTGGATTAGCAGTAGTTTCCTGACAAAACTTGTAGAAAGTGCGGGTTTGGGAAATGACTTTATTAAATGAAAAAAAAAAGTATTATTTTTATTGCTTAATCTCAAGCTTGTCATCTGTATGTCTGTTGTTTAAAGCATAAATACGCTCTTCAATAAAAAATGTTAAAACTTTAATGTTCTTTACTTCAGAGTACTAAAAGACAAATTGGCAACATTCATAAAAAAGGTGTATCTATATAGTTGGGAAGGTTTTTAAAAATATATATTATATATAACCTACATATAACATTTTATACTATATATAACATACATAACATGTTATATAAAGTATATATTTTATAGCTAAATCATATTCACTTAACTCTTAGCAAAAGGGCTAAAGGGTTCCAATTAAAGACATTTCTTATGTGAAATGGGAGAGTACTTGGCCTGAAGGTAATTAAAATGAATAAACCATAATACCTCTTCTTTAGCAATTCAAAGTCAGTAGGAATGAGAACTACAATTAATCTTCATAGCATGTTTTTGGCTTTTATTAAGGACAAGAAATGAGCAAATGAAAGCTGTTTATGATTTTCTGAAAATCTATGTTGAGAATTATATCCAATTTTTACTTCCATATCATGTGTATAAGGACATACAGTGTAAAAATTTGTTAGATCTTACCAAAAAACTGTTCTTTTCCTGACTATATTACTTTTTTATTTTATAATTAGACACATATCTTGTTTCCATTTGTTCTATGAGTTTAAATGACTTAAAAAGTAATTATAATATCCAATCTATAAAGGAATCAGCCTATTTCTCCGTATGACTATATCATTGTATTTTTTAAATTCCTCTGTCACAGTATTTTAGTTTGTTTGAGGTTTGTGTTTAACCTGAAATACTTTTTTTGAAACTAAATAAATAATATGTTACATATGATACAAACACATAAGCATCTGCTTTACATCAATATCATACAAAGGAAAATGTAGCTAGAATAAAAAAAACAAAAAATACAGATTATCAGAGACGAGAATAATAATAATCTTATATCCATATTTATTAAACTCTTAAAATGTGGCATGTGAGGTATGGCATTATTCTTTATCTGTAGGAGCTATTGGCCAAATAAAGGGCAAGGTAAAGTGATTTTAAAATGAATTAGTGCAGGGTATCTACTTAAGAATAATAGACCACAGAAGGGCACCTAGGTGGCTCAGTCAGTTAAGCATGTGATTCTGGATTTTGGATCAGGTCATGAGCTCACAGTACATGAGTTCGAGCCCCTGTGTTGTGCTCTGTGCTAACAGTGAGGAGTCTGCTTGGGATTCTGTCTCTCTCTCTCTCTCTCTCTCTCTCAAAACGAATAAACTTAAAAAAAAAAAAAATAGACCACAGAAAACCTCCCCCAAGAGTGGTTGTTTTAGCTGCGTTGAATGTCAGCAAGAGGTGGCTTGATGAGGATGATAGGAAGAAATATTTTAGAAATTAAGATTGGAATTTCCAAAGTAAAAAATCATGGGAAAGAAATCATAGCAAACTAGAAGTACTTCAGAATGTTAGGACCGTAAGTAACGTTTGAAGGAAGGACAGTACCTGAATTCATTAAGGTCATGAATTTTTTGTCTATATAGACAGTAAAGCTTAATACCACATTGGATGGAAGTGCAGATGGCTTTCAAGGATGGAAAGCCAAATCCGCAATGATTTACTTGATCTTCTGTCACACACTCATTGACGTGAGTTCCTCCAATATTTTCAGGAATTCACTTGATGTTCACACAGAAGTAGGAGTTGCTGAGAGTCAAACCCAGGATATCTGGATCTCTTCTACTTTACGATATGCTGTTTGTAGTTTGCTATAATAGTTCTGTCTTAAAAACAACTTCAAAATGTCAGTAATTTCCAACAGCAAATATGTACTACCTGCTCACGGATAGGCAGGTGAGTTTCAGTGTTCCCAGGACACTTGATGTTCTCAAGGTGTCTGAAAGGACTACCAGGGCCCAAGACAACTGCTCAAGCACCTATAAATTCTCTGCTTGGACATAACATCACTTCCATCGCATTCCTGGGTTCAAAACAAGCAATATATTCATTATTAACAGGGAGGGAGACTGTACTTACTCCACTGAGCAAGACTCTAACAGTGTAAATGTTTGCTAGAAAGCAGCAGAATATGTCACACTGACTTTTAATTTAATAAATTTCCAATGTCGGGAAAATGACACAATGCAGCAAGAAGATGAGGTATCGCAATATAGGATGTTCACATACAATATTAAAGTAAAAAGGCAGTTTAATGGTATGCTGGAAAATGGCAGATCAACCAAAATTCCTAGAGGTGGAGACGAACGCTGGATTGATTCTAATTCTATGAACTTATGAAGAAGTTCATAGATGAAACACAAAGAGAAAAATTATTAGACTGTTGTGGGCATAGCCACAACCAGTGTGAGGTAATTGTCAGCTAATGGAGCACCAAGAGGAGATGGAATTGAGCATGCACAGAGAAAAGAAAGCTAGTATGTGGATAAGCCAGAAAGACACCTCTTGAAATACGGGCATCTTCATCTGCTTTGACCCTGGTAGTGGACATCATTTGGAGGCGAGCCCTCTCTGGTAAGTAAACATAAATGCAGACACTCCAGTCTCACTGCAAGTCTTTATGCGGTCACTTACCCCTACAAATTACAAACTACATCTATAGTTTTCCTACGATTTTGTCCAGTAACTTTTTGTGGAGCCAACTTTCTGTGGATTTCTCTGTTCTTGTAAACCAGTCCCTTAGTACCTTCATTTGTAATATTTTATTTCTTAAATAAGGTTGTTTAACAGGTGTTCTTTATATATTTTTATATCCTTGAATATATCCAATCTATCTCATAATGATAGTAACAATTAGTTTAATAATAATAACATAATGGACAGGGCTACGAGTTCACATCAATTTGAATGTCTGACATCCTGCAATAAAAGAAGAAAGATACTAAACTAAATATATCATTAAAAAGATATGAAACTCATTATTTTATATTATTCAATGGAGTCAAATCAATGCCTAACCTAAAATAAAAGAAAGAAAGAGAATCCAACAGGGCGTTGGTACATTGGACCATTTGTGGATTCTCACCTTTGTTGAAAAAACAAGTGTTATAGGAAGAGAGATGACATGAATGATTGAATCCCAAAAGCTCACAAGCATAAGAGAAAGATAGCTAATTTTTAAGTTTGGAAATTTGCAGAAAAAGATAAGCATAGAGGAAAAAGGTGAAACCAATATTGAAGACTGAGACCTTGAAAAGAAAATCCATGCTAGCCTTTTTCAAACATGGTGATTGATAAAATGTGACAAATTTATTGCCATATACAAATTTTACTTCTCTGGTGATGCCTGTGAGTATTCTATAGTGATATTCCAAATTCAGTTAAGTGGAATACAGGTTTACCAATTATACCCTCAAAACCATTTAATGACCAAAATATGTTTAAGAATCCTAGCATGATAGCCTCCTTCATGAAATCCAAAATTGCATTAGCATTTTAATAATTTTTGAAAAATGCGACCTAGAGAAAATTAACTGATTAATCATTACTTACCAAAATTCCCCTGCTGAACGGCCCCCACCAAGTAACATCTATAAACATTCCTAAAGATTAGACCAGTTTGAAAATCTTTGGGAGGGATAGTACATGTAGTGGATAAGAATACATCCTTCAGAGTCAGATAGGCAGGATTCAGGGGCATCTGGCTGGCTCAGTCTGTTAAGCCTCTGACTCTTGATTTTGGCTTAGGTCATCATCTCACAGTTGTGGGATCAAGCCCCACATGTGGCTTTATGCTGACCATGGAACCTGCTTTTCTCTCTCCGTCTCTCTCTGCCCCTCTCCCTGGCTAGCACTCTCTCTTCCTCTCAAAATAAATCAATAAACATTAAAAAACACACACAGTATTCAAGCCACAATGATGTTCATTCTTAATGACTTTGGAAAAATCATTTAATGTTTTTAAATCGGAATTTTCTCACCTGTCAAATGATAAATGCTTTATTGTGTTTGTGATTAAGTAATAAGATGACATTTAGTAACACTCTAAGAAACCTCACACTTTATGGATAATAATGATGATGACTCATGTCAATGTTCTTAAAGAAAAAGGTTTGCTTCATAACATGTTTTGGGTAACTTTCATCATTTACTGTAATGGAGCTTTTTAAAATAATTCATAGTGTTTGATGAAAACATATTTATTATTATTAGAATTAGTATTATTATAATGACCATTATCATCATCATCATTGCTGGTTAATTTTGATTTCCATTTATTTTATCAATTTTGGGTTTTGTTTAAGAAAGTAAAAAATATGTTGGAAACATTCGTGTCGATTAGTAAAGAACCAACAAACTTCTTACAATATTTTTATTTTCTCTTTATATGTGTTAACAATATGTCATTTTCCGTATCTAATTTATAATTGGGCCCACTTATCCATTTCATTCTTTTTAACTGTTTTATTTAGTTTCAGAGGTAAGAAACTTTTATAACAGGGGCAAAGGGCAATTAAAGGGAAAGATCAGTTAAGTTCTCTTTCACGTACCCAGCATTGCACAATATTGCTCCACGTTTGATAATGGAAACTGCACCATCCAAAGGGATGGGTCCCCCATTTGTGATCACATTATCATCCTCTGCCTCTTGGTGCAAGAACTAATCCCTAGATGTAATATCTATTTTCCAAATAGCAGGGGAAGGATTTGCACCTGGCTATTATATTTCTCTAAAAATATTTTTTAATGTTTATTTATTTTTGAGAGGGAGAGAGAGAGAGAGAGAGAGCGAGGAAGGGAGAGAGAAAGAGGGAGACAGAATCTGAAGCAGGCTCCAGGCTCTGTGCTGTCAACAGAGTCCGATGCGGGGCTCCAACTCACAAACCGTGAGATCATGACCTGAGCCGAAGTCAGATGCTTAACTGACTGAGCCACCCAGGCACCCCAAAGACATTTCTTGAAAATTGCCCACAGCTTATCTTATCCTAAGGTCACTTGGCCAAACCTTTCTGTTCGGGAAGTCAGGAAATGCAAACCTTGGTGCAAGCGGCCCTATAATACACCCAGCTAAAAATAATTATTTTATCATTGAAAACAAAGAGAGAGGGAAAACATTGGCAACAGCTAGCCATGTTGGCCAAAGCCACCTGTAGGTTTTATTCACTAATTTATTTGCTGTGTTCTATCTGATTAAGTTTTTAATCTTTACTATTCCATTTAAATGATGTGTTTTCTTAAGATATGTTGTATCTCCTAAATATTAATGTTGGTCTTCAAAAATCTTTCTTTCTGAAATTTTTATAATAAGTTATTATGGACTATACAGTACTCTACTATAGACATAGTTTTTAAACGTATGCTATTTTTGTTTTATTTCTATGTATAATGATTAAATCCTTTAGATCTTCCCATAAATCCAAATCTTCTTAGGACAGTGGGCTACTTCTAGCAATTAACTAATAAGCAGCACATCCTCTGAAGTGGTATTGTTTGGGCTCTATGCTACGGACTAGAAGAAAACTAGAGCGAATCAGAGGGACATCGAACAAAAGTATCTTCCACCCAAGTGCATAAGATACTGTGCACACTGTACCTAAAGATATCTACGTGTGACATGTTTGCATAGACATACACATTTTTTCTCTAGTTGTAAACAGCAATGAAATGACCATGTGTTTAAAAGTCCTACTGTTGTCCATTGTTCTATCACAGTGCAGCACAAATGTGTGAGAGGAAAAAGTGGATAATAATAGCTGCCAACCGTATGTCTCACAAGTGTTCAGGGAGAATTAAAATGGCTAAATCAGCAAACCTTTCTCAGACAACATTCACACGTTTTAAAGTTGGATCCTTAACCATTTTTTAAAAATCCTTCGTGGAACCAGAAAAAACTTTTCCTTTTGAAACCTTACCAAATTAAAGTTCAACATTTGTTGTAAGTCATCTAGAAAAAAAATTTAAAGAATAAACATAACAATTAATCGTTTAAATTCAATGTGTCTCCTTCTAAGTCAAAATGAAGATATTAGTGAACTAGATTTTATGTAAATAATTTTCTACAATCAATAGATTATTTTCATGAGTTCAAAAATACGATTAAACCCATATGAGAAGAATGTGAGAAAATACAGAACATTTTTATCTTTTCCTCTTGTGAGAAAACTAAGTTGTAAAAGTGAAGAACAGATAAAAAGCCTGAGTACGGAAACAATAGTAATGTATTTGTAATTTATATATATAAGTTATATATAAAGTTTCAATTTGTAAACATAAAAATGACAATTCCACAGGCAGAATTAGAATATTAAATTTTTTAAATGTTTTATTTATTTTTGAGACAGAGAGACAGAGCATGAGTAGGGGAGGGGCAGAGAGAGAGAGGGAGAGAGAGAGAGAGAGAGAGAGAGAGAGAATCCGAAGCAGGCTCCAGGCTCCAAGCTGTCAGCACAGAGCCCGACGCGGGGCTTGAACTCACAAACCACAAGATCATGACCTGAGCCGAAGTCGGACGCTTAACCGACTGAGCCACCCAGGCTCCCCTAGAATATTATAGGAGAAAAATTTATGGTGTATTAACTGATTGGGTGTTACTTGGAAAAATGTTGCTTGGAAAGGAGGAACAGCAGGAATGGAAATCCAAATCTAGGGCGTGTAAGAACATTTAGGGAGGCAGGGTGTAGGAAGACCCTCAACTCACCTCTTCCCGTGGATATACGAGATCTACAGGTACATACTGAATAATTCCTGCTGAAAAACAACGGAAAAATAGCTAAATACCCCCTCCACAACAGAGGGAAAAGGCCATGTTGAGAAGGGCAGGAGAGACAGAGATAATGGTCTTACCAAAAATCCCACCCCAGCACATGACACATCACGGAAAGGGATCCCACAGATATGGAGCTTCTCTCTGAGGAGTGAGTGAGGGCTTTGTGCCCTATATCAGGGACTTGCTTTAGAAAGATGAGACCCCAAAAACATGTGTCTTTGGAAACCAATGGGCCTTATTATGTCCAGGGGACTGAAGGGACTGTGGGGATTCTGAGGTGCTACCCATAAACTCACTTGGTCTAGATCCAGAAGCAGTTTGAAAGGTAACGGGATTCTATGAGAAAGATATTCATTGGCTAATCTTAAAGCATCTGCTAGAAAGGTAGGGACCACTTGGGATTTCTTTGCTGGTAAATGCCCTTTTTGCATTTTCCTTATGCCTTGCTAAGGCACTGGGTACTTTCAGACGAAGACTCGTTAAAGCCACAGAGTGCCCTTTCCATGCTTTTTCTTGACCTTACTGTGCATGTGTAAAACACGCACACACACACACACACACACACACACACAAGTGTATATGCACAAGGGGATACTATTCAACCATAAAAGAAAAATAAGGAAATCTTGTCATTAGCAACAATATGAATGGATCTTCAGGTGTTATGCTAAGTGAAATAAGCGAGACAGAAAAAGACCAAATATCATACGATTTATATTATATATGGAATCTGAAAAAAAATAAAAATAAAAAAATAAATAAATGAGCAAGCAAAACTAAGCAAATCCAAACTCATAGATGCAGAAAATAGATTGGTGGTTATCAGAAGGGAACAAGGACAGGGGAGAGGAACAGGCAAAATTGGTGAAGGAGATCAATATTTTGGTCATGGATGCTAACGAGACTTACTATGATATTCATTTTGTAGTGTATACAAATAACAAACTATTACGTGGTACACCTGAAACAAATATATGCCAATTTTATTCCAATAAGACTAATAATAAGGAACATTTAGAATGACTAAATGTTTGCTTTATTGGTATCTTTTGCTTCACTCTGAGTTCTTTATTAACTTTATCTTTAGGTGGCTACATGGCTGGCTTTGCTATAACTGATGATTTTTTTTTTTTTTGTATTGTGGTGATTTTCAAGTGACATTTTTAAAAGGCAATTTTGTGTGTTGCAAGTGACTGTTGAAATATGAAAAGGACTTTTGCATTGCCCCAGAGGAAGCATATCTCTTAAAAAAATCATGCTTAATTAACTTTCCTTTGAGAATTGTGAACTATAAAATAGAACAATAGATAATAGTAAAACTCCCAACAATCGGCCACCATAAACCAGTTACTTATAAAACTGTGAAACTGAATCACCTTGCTCATATGCAGAATGATATAATCCTCCCTGGTGTGGGCCATTGTTAATTGATATGGATCCATGATAGTGTCCCTGGATAGACAAAGGAACAAGGAATTTTCAAAAATAGAAATTGCTATTAGATCAGTTTGGTGTTAATGAGTTTATGCAGTCAGCTTTACCTTTGTTTCTTCTCTGTATAGTTGTTTCTAACAATAATATTAGTAACATCTAATTTATAATTTAGATTGCAATGCCTCTCCATTTGCTACAAATTGGAAAATAGAGTTTGTAAGGAAGAAAGGTGAAAGTTGGCGATGCTAAAATTATGCAGGATCTTAGAATAGTCTCTGAATCAAAGCATATTTGGTTCTAGAACAAGTAGGCTTGGCATGTGTTAAAAAGTATCTCTTCTTGATTCTTTTATCTTCAATTACCTGATTAAATTATGAGTAGTGTATATCCCCATATTATATTGTTTAATCTGATCCTGAAATTATATTAATACAAAATTTTCTGTGGAAACAGTGGAGGTATATCTTTTTATGTATTATTTTATTTATAGGCTCTTTAGATTGAAATGAATATAAATTAACCAAATTGGTCATTTACAAAGCACAAATTTAGAATATTTTCAGTAATTTTAAGTTATACTTTGCACAGAAAAACATTTATGCATAAATATTTTTCAAAATCAGGGAATTATGAAAAAACAAAGAGATAAAATGTTTGTCAAATATCCATTAAAATACTAAAATGAGTCTTCTGAGTCTGTGATAAAGAATAAATAGGTTTAATAATGAAGAGTCTGCAGCACTTACTGACATTTCGCACAAATCAGAGGAACCTAGAAAGCCTTTTAATACCTTTTAATACCAATATAACAAATTTATATTTCTCGATTGAAAAACAGCTTTATTATTTCAACCAAAATGAGTAACATTCATATCATGAGAATGTTTGTTACCAGTTATGCTCAAAAGCTGTATTGTTAAAAGTTGAAAGTGTTAAAAACTTATATTTCTTATTAAAACGTCATTTATATTCTTTTCAGCTCATGCTTGAAACAAAGAAAATTTACCATCATAAATAAAAGAGACATGAAATAATTTCACACAATAAAACAATTGAATTCAGAAAGAAAAGCTCAGAAAATATTTTATTCATTAGCGTTGATAAAGAAAAAAATATAAAACAATCAGAACTGTAAAAAAAAAAGATCTACTGTGTCGTTAAAAATAATTGAGGATTTTCAGATTATAAAATGATATTTACATAGGCGTAACAGAATAATCTAGTACATGTAATAACATATAACATGTCAGCTAAAATTAAGAGATTTTTTTAGGGATTTATATATCAAGTGTAGTGTGGACACGCCTGGGTGTCTCAGTCACTTAAGCATCTGACTTCCCCTCAGGTCTCGTGGTCTCGTGGTCTCGTGGCTTGTGAGCTCAAGTCCCACGTTGGGTTCTGTGCTGACAGCTGGAGCCTGGAGCCTGCTTCAGATTCAGTGCTTCCCCTTCTCTCTGCCCCCTTCCCTGCTTATGCTCTGTCTCTCTCTCTCTCAAATAAACATTAAAAAATAAATAAATAAATCCAGGGTAATGCAAGTGCCTAAAATTAAGCTTTCTGATTATAATGTAAGTGCCTGTCATTACGCTTTTCATTGCCAAAGCATTCATTTCGGAGACATCCATCAGCATAACACTAGCAAAACAACTCTAAAGAACCAAACTGTCCTACCCAGGAAGTTCCCCTTTTAGAGAGCCCTGGGTGACAGATAACTGACCAGATTGAATGACCCTGCTTCTCCCTTCCCCCACCTAATTCCTGTTCTTAGGCTTTAAAATTGTCAGTAAAGAGTGAACCAGTGAAACCCTAGGCACCCCACCCTTGAGCACTAGTAACTGCAAATCTCCAGGTCCCTGACACCTCCTTCTCTCTCTACCCCTGACCTTGCTGTGTGGCCTTCCTGTGTGACATGTACCCTCCAGGATTAGGAATAAGTAAATCTTGTTCCTTAAAGTTCCCAGATGGTTTTTGCTGAAGTGTCTCCTGCAATCATAATAAGAACCACAGCGCTGGTCCAGGCACAGTATTGGTTCTGGTAGGTGAAATGTTTGTGGCAGGTTTTAAGTAATTCCTGCTCAGGTGAAAGCCTCAGGCATTTCTGGCCAACGCATCACTATCAATAGGCTGACACTGAAAAAACATGGAGATTTTAGTCATGGTTGACAAAGTTTCTAATGTTTCCTAAAAAGTTGTTCAGTAATGAAAATTCCAAGACTTTAAAAATAATGTGTTTTTTTGTTGTTGTTAAGTTCGTGGAGCTGAACACATTGACATCTAAAATGATGTACAAAACTTCCATTGATTTTTGAAAAAAAAAAGTGTCCTCAAAAAATATATGAGGGGTACCTGGGTGGCTCAGTTTGGTTAAGCATTCGACTCTTGGTTTCGGCTCAAGTCATGATCTCACGGATTCATGTTTTTAAGCCCCACATTAGGCTCTGTGCTGACCCTACGAAGCCTGTTTTGGATTCTTTCTCTCTCTTTCCTCTATCTATCTTTCTCTCTGCTCCTCCCCTGCTCACGCTCTGTCTCTCTCAAAATAAATAAACAAAAAAATTATAAAAGAAAAAAAAATATATAAACCATATTGAATTTTGCACAGATAGTATCAGTAACTTTGTAGAAAAATAGCCTGGAGTATCAGAGATTTTTTTTTCTTTGGATTTCTACTTGACTTCCTTTGGTATAGTCAATGGCAAGGATGCAACCACTTATGAAGAATCCAATCAAATAACAAAGTTAAATAAGTCCATTTAAATCATTCATCCATATACTCTCTATTTATGATGATAAATCACAATCATCACAGATAAATAACCTATCTGTGTAGTTGAGATTTGAAATAACGAAACTCAGAAAACTATTTACATCCTTATTGGCAATTTATTTATTTATTTTTGCTAAAGTGAAATTGCAGCTTGGAAATTCTGGTGAAACTTGAAAAGTGAGCTCTAAAAAAAATACATGATGATATAATAAAGGCAACAATTATATTTTATATTTCAAAGAAAAAAATTGATCAAACAAACTGATTAATAACAAAAGTAGTTGCACATATAAAAACTAACCAAAGGGAATAAAGAACAGAAACACTACAGGAAAAATAAAACCCAAAAGCCCAACCAAATAGATGGATGCTATACAAAACAAAATAATGCTTATTCCAAAAGGAAAACCACAGGGTTTTCTTATAAATTACATGAAATTGTTTATTTTTTAACAAAAATGAAGAAAATAAAGAATTTTAATTTATTTAAATTTATTAAAACTTAATACTTTCCCAAAAGATTTTTAGAATACTCTGTATGTTAAAAATGAATGTCAATAAAACTAGATCCACATATGATATTCTAAGGTAATTTTTGTCTTAGTTTATTATGAGACTATTGAATAGTGTATATAAAAATCTCAGTATTATAACACTTAGAAGAAGTTTTAATGTTAGTAACGTTAATTCCACAAAAATGGGGAGGAAATATTTAATCATTAAGAACATTATATATAAGGGGCACCTGGGTGGCTCAGTTGGTTAAGCATCCAACTTGGACTCAGGTCATGATCTCCTGGTTTGTGGGTTCAAACTTGCATCAGGCTCTGTGCTGATAGCTCAGAGCCTGGAGCTTGCTTTCGATTCTGTGTCTCTGTTTCTCTGTCCTTCCCCTGTTTGCACTCTCTCTCTCAAAAATAAACATTCTTTTTTTTTTTTCAAAAAAAAATATATATATATATAAGTAAAAGTTTCTACCTATTAGGTTTGGAAGTCACATAGTGTCCAATTATTCAATAGGGAAGTTATTGAAAGAGCTTATTTTGTTGCTATTAAATCATGACTGAGGCAGAAGCATAGTTTGGGTAGAGATTGAGAGGAAAAAAGAAATGCAAAAAAAAAAAAAGCAAATAAGAGAAAGACAATTTCATCACTTCTAATAATTATCAAAAAATTTCAACTATTCAAGTAATTTGCCTATTTGACAATTTGCCCTACCATTTCTATCATTTGTTGCAGATTTTAACACTATGTACAGTTTTTCTTATTTAGAAAATGAAATGCAATTTTAACACTTCTTATTTATAAAGTACTATGCATTTTTAAAATTGAATCTCATAATTTCTTGTAACCAATATTTAGACCACTTAAGATTTAAAGTGGTTATTGATAGTGTTAGGTCAAAATTTACTCCACCCATTCCAAAGGCTATGATTTCATAGGCAATAGTGAAATGGTTATGTTAGCATTACAGGAGGAAACATGACATTGTGATAGCACACTCCTTCTTACGATTGATTCCACACTATCAAAAGGGAGAGTGGAACCCACAGCCCTCAGAAAACACCTTAATGATAAAAGGGCAATATGTTCCTAAGGATATGTTTGTTGGATGAATGCAAAATACCCTTTTACTGCTGGACCTTTGTCTATATCTATGGGACAAACACCTCTGACTATGGCCTTGATGCCTCCTCACCCTGTTACATATAATATGAGAAATTGGACCAGGAAAATATTCTCTAAGCCAAATCTCACCCTAATTTACTGGAGTCAAGGGAAAAATTTTTTAAAAGCATGTAATGCTGGGATGGATATAACTAGAACAGGTAATGAAGATGATCCTGGAAGGAAAAAGATGTTTGAGTTGAATGGAAGATAAAGGAAGTATTAACATAAGCAAGGAAATATTTCACATCAAACATCCTGAGATTAATCTAATAAATATAAATCATATATTGGAAAACATAAGTAAAAGAACATTTGGAAGATGATACTAATAAAGTCAAAATGACTTCACAGATGTTGAAAAGACACAAAACATGCATTTCCCAAACTAAAGACAACCTTGAATTCTGATGTCATGGCAAACAAACATGTGCTTGGTAGTGCTATGCAAGTTTGTACCCCTGGAGCTTTATAAAAGTGAACTGTAATTGTCAAGGAAGTTGAACTGAGTGGTTTAACAAGCTTAACTTTTTTTTGGTCGTTGGGTGATTGGATATGGTACCACGCTAAAGAGTTCTTTATCATGCTTATATTGGTAACATTAGGAATATGGTGTCTTTTATGTTTGTTTGTTTGTTTGTTTATTGTTTTGAAAGAGAAAAAGCACAAGTGGGGAAGGGGCAGAGAAACAAGGAGACACAGAATCTTAAGCAGTCTCCGGGCTCTGAGCTGTTAACATAGAGCCCAATAAGGGGCTTGACCCACGAATGGTGAGATCATGACCTGAGCTGAAGTGGGGCACTTAACCGATTGAGCCACCCAGGCGCCCCAGGAATATGGTTGTTTAAACTCATCATTAAAGTATGGTGAAAAAGAATGTGCATCAAGGGGCACCTGGCTCAGTGGGTTAAGTGTCCAACTCTAGGTTTGGCTCAGGTCATGATTTCACAACTTGTGAGTTCAAAATCCACATTGGGCTCCGTGCTGATGGTGGGGAGCCTGCTTGCGGTTCTCTGTCTCTCTCTTTCTCTGACTTTCCCCAGCTCACAGTCTCTCTCTGTCTCAAAAATAAATAAATAAATAAATAAACAAACAAACATTAGAAAAGAAAAAAAGAATGTGTGTCAAAAGAAGCATACTTGAAATATATGAATGTTTGTGAATGAGAGACTAGTGATGGGGAATCACAGGACACAATGTTAAGTGTTGGTTTGATGGAATTTCCAATCCCCTTGTTTATGGCAAAGATGGACAACGTTATGTTTAGAAGTAAAGTTGTTTTGATATAAGGATGAAGTAAGTTGTGTCAAGATGTCATCATCTCATGTGTCCTCACCCATAAGAACCTAAGGCTCTGCTGTTGAGGGGCTCCACAGGGGGCTTATCACAAATACAGGAAGAAGCACCTGTGAGAAGGAGACATACAGATGATAAATCCTGAGAGTTGTGATGAGTATCCAAAATTGTGGGGCAAGAGACTATCCTTTGCTGATCTAAAAGATCTCTTTGAAGACCCTGGGAGAATTAGCTCCTGCCACGGTACGGGTGAGTCTTTTACTAACAGTGATGAGGCCAGACAATGACCCCTGGAAAAATTCTTTCTCGCCCATCTTCCTCAGTACCCCTCTTCCCTAGCAATGTGCCCTAGCACCAATGGCCTTCCAATTTTGCACCAGCAGATGGACATCCCTTTTCATTTGGCTAAGCTGTCTCTTCCAAGTACCAAGTCCTGTAAAGGTACATATCAACTGAATTTGAACTTTATTCCTTTCATGTCCCTTGCCTGGAACAATGGTGTGATTAATCTAAATTTGCTTTGGAGTGTGTTATTTCTTATTAGTAAGTTAAAAGACATTGCCATATACACTATTCACTTGTCATATTTGCAAAATGAACCAGAGTTTATTTAAACACATTGTTGGCAAAGACCAAAACAATTTGCTATCATAACTGTTTCCTACTTGTTATCTGTTCTCTTTGTTTTATATATTTTCTGCCTTCTCTGGTTTTAATTGAGCATCTTCTGTATTTCCATTTCATCTTTATTGATAGGTCATTTTCACTTATTTCTTTAACGTCATTGCCCTGGGGTTTGCAATATACATCTTAAAATAATCTGAGTCTACCTTAAATGAAACTATACTGCTTTCTATGTAGTCCAGTGACCTTATCATCTGTCATTACCAATTAGTCCTTCCTATCCATTTGATACTTCTGTCATTCTTTGCACACATCTCTATGCTATAAACATCCATTGCATTGTTATTGCTTTACACGTACAGTTATCTGTTATATAAATTATAAAAAACAAAATAATATATACTACATTTATTTGTTCATTTTCTTGTATTCTTGTGCTCTCTAGGTAGACCTGAGTTCTGGACCTATAGCATTTTCCATATATCTGAAAATCTCCTTGTGAACTTTCAGAGGAGATGTTCTGGCAATTAATTCCATCACATGAAAGTTTTATTTCCCTTTTGTTTTTTAACAACCTTATGAAGATGTAATTTACATAAAATCCACCCTTTTACAGTATACAGTTTACTATTTTTTTTGTACAAAGTTGTATCAGTAGTCTATAATTTTATTTATTTTTATTTTTTTTAATTTATTAATTCATTTTGAGAAAAAGAGAGAGGAGGGAGGCAGAGAGAGAGACAGAGGGAAAGAGAGAGAATCCCAAGCAGGCTCTGCACCAGCAGCACAGAGCCCAATGCGGGACTCAAACTCATGAACTGTGAAATCATGACCTGAGCCAAAGTCGGAAGCTTAACTGAGTGAGCCACCCAGGTGCCCCCCTTGTAATTTATCACTGAAAGCCAGACATGTTATATTAGGTAATAGGGAATGAAGTAAATATAACTCTAGTGCAAGAATTTATGTTAATCTGGCAAGGGATGGGAGGTTTAATGTGTGATATGTTTGTATTTGCCAGACATTTCAAATTCCTCCAGACACTTGTTTATTGACTCCTTTTTTGTGTTTGGGCTTCTCTGTATTCTGTTCCCCAGGGAGGGTCGGTCTTGCAGTTCTTTCCGCTCTAAGCCCCTATTATTATCAGTGGAGGTTTGTTAGTGTGGCAGGAGAGTATAGAGGAAGGGGATGATCTCAAATATTCTAATTAATTCCCAGTGTTTTACTGGGACTGTGTCTCCCGGGTGTGCCTTGCCCTGGCATATTTTCTCCTGTCCTCTAACCCTCACCTGCTACAGTCCATTTCCTTGAAGTTCTCTCCTCTGTTGATAATGTCTTTTATTCATTTTTTTTTCACTAAATGAGACAAGAGATCTGGATTGTAGTTTAATTCCCCCACCTTGGATAATGAAGCTGGTGATGTCCTTCCTACCTAGAAATGAAGCCTTTGTGGAACACCTGAGTGGCTCAGTGGGTGGGGCGTCCAATACTTGATTTCAGCTCAAGTCATGATCTTGTGGTTCGTGAGTTTGCAGCCCACATCGGGCTCTGTGCTGACACTGTGCAACCTGCTTGGGATTCTCTGTCTTCTCTCTGCCCCTCCCCTGCTTGGTCTCTATCTCTTTCTCAAAAAATTAAATTAATTAATTAATTAAACATTAAAAAGATTCAAATATAAAATAAAAATTTTTTAAAAAGAAGAATGAGGCTTTTGTTAAGGGGAAGAGTCTGAAGGACACCAGGGCAGCTCAATCAGTTAAGCGTCCAACTCTTGGTTTTGACGCAGGTCGTGATCTCATGGTTTATGAGTTCGAGCCCTGCATCAGGCTCTGTGCTGACGGTGGGGAGCCTGCTTGAGATTCTCTGTCTCCCTCTTTCTCTCTGCCCCTCCCCTGCTTGCTCTCTCTCTCTCTCTCTCTCTCTCAAAATCAATTAATAAACTTTTTAACAAAAGGAGAAGAGTATGAGTATTTTTTATGACAGCTATATTTTCCATCCCTCTCTCAGGGTCATGTGTTGAGCTTTCTAGGAGTTCTGCATTCCCCCCATCATAACCTGGTGAAAAGAAGAAAGATCTGAAGCAGTGTATCTTAACATCAACACTGCCCCAGGATCTTCTACTCTCATTTTTGACCTACTCATCCTCCAACAATTGATCCAAATCACCATTTATGTGTTTCTACCAGCTTACGGTGTCTGTCTACCAGTTTGTGTTCTAGGTAACCAAATCTTGAGTATCTCTTTATATCTTTCAAAATATACCTAATTCAGTATTTGGTGGCAGTACTTATGCCTGTGACCTCAATTCTCTGACATATCCAATCAAAGTTTTCGGTTCAACTAGTATTCTCTTGATATAAGGTTAGGGATGACACATTCTAAGCTCTTTTGAAAATTTTTTTAATGTTTATTTTTGAGAAACAGAGAGAGAGAGATATAATGTGACCAAGGGAGGAACAGAGAGAGAGAGGGGTTGGGAGGACACACACAGAATCTGAAGCAGGCTCCAAGCTCTGAGCTGTCAGCTCAGAGCCCAACACAGGGCTCAGACTCAGGAACCTTGAAATCCTGACCTAAGCTGAAGTCAGACACTTAACTGACTAAGCCTCCCAGGCGCTCCACACATTCAAAGCTCTTTACTTATCAGAACTAAATCTGGAAATCCTTATCATTACCAGTTGTTAAATATTTGGAATATAATTTTATGGCCATGGAACTCAAGTCCTTTAAAAAAAGAGGGCTTATATATTTTTTTTAAGTTTATTTATTTTGAGAGACAGAGGACTCACATGTGTGCATAAGTGGGGAGAGGTAGAAAGAGAGAGAGGGAGATAGAATCCCAAGCAAGGTCAGCACCAACAGTGCAGAGCCTGGTGCAGGGCTCAAACCAAAAGACCATGAGGTCATGACCTGAGCCGAAATGAAGAGTAGAATGCATAATGGACTGAGCTACCCAGACACCTTAGGAATGCTTATAAATTTTTTTAAATTTTTTTCATGTTTATTATTTTTGAGAGAGACAGAGACAGAGTACAGTGGGGGAGGGGCAGAGAGAGGGAGACACAGATTCTGAAGCAGGATCCAGGCTCTGAGCTGTCAGCACAGAGCCCGATGCAGGGCTCAAACTCACGAACCGTGAGATCATGACCTGAGCCGAAGTCAGACGCTTAACCGACTGAACCACCCAGGCACCCCATATAATTTTTTAATTGAGTAATCTATTGAAGAAATATAAAACATGTGTACCCATACTTGTAAGCCTGTTTTTACTTTTTTGTTTCCAGTTTTCACTGAATGGTATACCACTCTGTGGGTATTTTTATTTTAGTCTCTGTTATATTTGCTCGAGTCCCTATTCCTTTATTTTAAATTTGAAATATTTCCTTTATCAAATAGTCTCCATGGTACTCCTGGGAAGAGTCTTCATACAAGAGGGCTCACATGCTATTGATCACCTGGCTTATAGATTGGCCAAAATGGGCTCTAATGCTTACCTGCAATTTTATCACTCATTCCTATATTACCTATATGCAGATTATGTTCCAGGAATTCCTTACGAGAACGCAGTAGATGAGGAAGGATATTCTAATATCTTGCTTAAAAATAAAATATTGAATTCAGGTCTATCTATGAATGTCTGTAAGATTGTTGAGGGAGATCTAATATTGGTCTTTTTCCTTGATCAGAGACTGAGTCTTGTATTAAAAGTTTGAAATTATTGTATGGGAAAAGAGAACTGAATCAGGCTTCAAGACAATGAGGTAGGCCAGAGATGTGTGATTTAGCTATAACCTTGGTCAAGTTACCTGTATACTGGCATCTTCTTTTTCCATCTCTTAAATAGGAATAGTGGTAGTATATATTTTATAAAATTTTTGCAAAAATTAAAATAACTCATACAAATACTTGGTTTATAGTAAATGTTACATATTATTTTTATTGCCTAATAAGGTTTTTTTTTAATAAGTCCCCGATTGCTTCTTGTTGGTAAATAGTTAGCTAATACCATAGATTAAAATGTAATAATCAAAATGATAGAAGAAACAAGCTACAGGTCAAAATGTGCAAGAGAATATTTGTAAGTAATAAAATAATAATATTTTGGTTTAGATTTGTGAAAAAGCTGTTTTATTTGACTGTAGAAAATCTAGACTATATAGAGCGATGAAGGAGTAGAAGGCAAGAATGAAGGAAAGAGGAAAATAAATGGTTAATTGATAGAGGTCATAGTCATGCAGGGCACGAGTCTCCAACAGTCTGCAATTGTTTTAATAATTTACCAAAAGAAAAACAGTTTCTTAGAGCTCTAACTTTACCCTCCCATCTGTAGTGATGTGGGGAATGAAGGTAAGAAGAAAATTTAGATAAAATTGAATTTCCTCCGAATCTGCAGCCCACTGACAAATTCTTGAGGCTAACAGAATATAACATTTCTCCAGGAACTCCCCTAATGTCTTAATGGTAATGCTTTGCTAGAGGGAAAATCAACCATCTCTTAACAATAATTAGGCTTCCAGTATCCTATGAGTTCTCGACCTTTTTTACCAAAAAAGTCTCAAAAATTCTTTCTTGGTTATTGGTTCCGGACCCCCACCACACCCCCACCACTCCAAAACCATATCATTGATTTAAAGAACTTCAAAATCTTTTAGATAATATCAACTCTGGGCATTAAAATGATATTATATTTAACTCTTTCTGTATATACATATGGTATGCATAATGTAGCATAATCAGTCTGGGTATTACAATATAGTTGAAAGCAGTATACACACCAGAATACCTAAGAGGAAAATGGCCAGAGTTATCAGAAAAGCATGTCTACTAATCATCATCTCAAAGACTTGTACCTGTTTAGACTCATGCAAGTTGGCATAAATGGTTTACTTTCTAGAGCCAATGTGTGGAAATTACAGCGACTTAGTCTCAAAGTAAAGCAAAACTTTCTCACAATTTAAGTTACCAGTGATGTCTGTGCTGCCTCACAGTGAACTTCTAGTCACTCAGCTTTCAGTCAACAGGTAATAACCATCTGTTGTGGATTCCAGTTTTATGAAAGAATTTGATAATAATAAAGTTCGACTTCTTCAAAGGTAGAGCCATAGTTCCTTGTAGCTCCTCTACTAAAAGGAACAGGTGGTTAGTGGGCAAGTGGGTACCTCATTTATTGAACTTTCTGCCCTTAGTGTTAGAATTAGAATTCACATTATCGCTCTCATGCGTATGAATTCCCCCTGTCCAGCTTTAATAGTGTGGAATAGTTTGGTAATTTTTAGTCTACTTTCCCCATGTCATTCTCCAAAGACTTGCTTATTCTGGATGTAAAAGCTGGCATTCTAATCAATGAACAGTACATTTCACTCTATTCATTGATATGGCAAATGTGTCTGCCTGTAAAATAGCCATTGAAAAAGAGGGAAAAAAACGATACTAAATGCCCTTACAGCTCAGTAGACAGACTCACAAACTGACATGTGAGAGAACAAGATTAGATAGCTAGCCTGTTTTGTTTTTTTGTTACCTATAATTCTTAGGCAATTGGTAAGAGACTGTAATACGATTAATTGAATAAATGGTCGAAATTTTAAAGCTGAAAGTTGGGGAAAACTTGATGGACAACCACAGATTTTGATTGGCTTGAAAAAAGTCAATGCCTGAAGGAAAACAATGGAATGTGATGAAATGTCTGAGGGAAATAGTGGTCAATATGGCAATTAACAGACCTAATGAGATTGTGTCCTGGTAGGGGAGAGTCAAACAATTTGGATAAATTATGATTTTTTTTTCAGTACCTAAGGTAAGGGTTTAAAATCAAATAAGTAATTGGAAAAATTGGAAGCATGAGCTGGTGGTACAGAGATCAGAAATCTTATTCAAAATCTGATCCTCCCACTTCTCTGTGTTTACTTTGGGAACTGTTAATCAAGACTACCAGTAATCCTTTTTTACCTATGAAACATGTAGAATTATATTTGTTTTACTTTTCTCTCAGTTTTTGTTGATAATTAAATGCAATCAAACATTTTAATAATAGGTAAAAGAAATTGGTAATTAGTATATAAGCATATGTGTATTGTGAAATCCATGATAAAGTTCATTTGAGCCATGAATATTCTTTCCCAGAGAATGTAAGAGGTCATGTGCCTATGATTTTACATACAATGTTAGCAAAAGTGTGGATTATCTGAAACCTATTTTGAAAATTCTATGTGCCTATGAACCCTAAATTGAGAAATCCCACCCACAAAAAAATCAGATTTTCTTTTATCGCCTTTTTGAAACATTGTGCTAATTAAGTGGAGTAGAATAATTTCTTGATTAATTTCTTAAATAGAAAATCTATTTTAGTATTTTACTGGCTGAAAGTATGCAAAATCGTCATGTCATGAAGAGCTGCTTAATCAGTGCCTCTTCTCTCCAGGTATGTACCTATGATTCAATGAACCAAACTTTATTGAAAAAGGGCTGAAAATACCACAAGCTAGTTATGGGAGGAAAGGCTCTTGGTCTTTTCTTTTTAATTTTTTTAAATTTTTTTCAATGTTTATTTTTGAGAGAGAGTGTGTGTGCAATGGGTGGAGGGGCAAAGAGAGTGGGGACACAGAATCTGAAACAGGCTGCAGACTCTGAGGTGTCAGCACAGAGCCAGATGCGGGGTGGAACCTACAAACCGTGAGATCGTGACCTGAGCTGAAATCAGACGCTTAACTGAGCCACCCAGGTGCCCCAGTCATTTTTTTTATGTTTATTTATTTTTGAGAGACAGAGATAAAGTGCGAGTGGGGGAGGAGTAGAGAGAGAAGGAGAGAGAGAATCTCAAAGAGGCTCCACACTATCAGTGCAGAACCTGAAGTGGGGCTGGATCCCATGAACTGTGAGAAATCACTTGAGCCGAAATCGAGATGTGGACGCTTAACTGAATGATCCATCCAGGCTGATCCAGCCCAGGTTCTTGGTCATTATTAACATAAAGAATATGATACACAAAAAGTTACCTCAAGATGGGGGAGATCCAGTAAAGTAATCCGCCATTGCAGTTACAAAAAACTGAGTTTTAAAAAAAAACTGGAGAATATGTTTAGGCAGTTTCGAGTAGCAGTGGGGCACAGGGACACCTCAGTGGGATCAGATTAATCTCTGAATAGATGAAAACTGAGAACCTGGTGTGACTGCATGTCTGCAAAGAACTTCCAAGTTCATTATAACACACGGGACAGGGAAAAACACAGTGATTTCAAGGCAAACATTCTTTATGATCTAATTTTCTGTCTTGCACCATTTTCTAAATTTTTCTGGCAACCTGTTTTTATGGAGGAATCTGAGGTTTGGAAAATGAGTCGTTCATTCAAAATCACACATTTATCCTGAGCAAAGAAGTCATTAGAACTTTACATTATAATCAGATATTTCAAAACAAAATCACACAGGATTTTTGTGGTCTATATTCAATACTAAATGGAGACTTACAGTGAATTGCTAGGAAACAATAATAACAATTTAATAGTTTCAAGATAAACCTTTGACAAACATTGCTATTCCCTACCTCTCCATTTAGAGATGCTACCAAAATTCAGAACTGCATGAATAGATCCAATATTCTGATAGGAGAGAAAAATATATTGTTCCCTGACATCAATGAAAAAATAATACAGTATGATAGCCAATTAATTGATTTGAAAAATTTTCTTGCCAATATATTTAAGTTTCAAAGAAGGCATGTAGCTTTTGGCATTACAATATTTTATATTTTTTTTCTATAAAGATATCATTCCTTTAAATGTATGACAGAAACAAAATACTAACTGAAGGCCAGTCTTGGAAACACACTTAGGCATTTCAGAGAGTTTCCTTCAGCTTCTGTTATGTTGAAAACTTTCAGAAACTATTTTTGGAGATCAAATGGGGACCACTTTGAAAAGCTCAGCTTGATTAAGAACAGACAACACACATTTAGGAAATAAAAGGAATCACTCACTACTTTTGTAAAATTCTTCAGGGATTTCACTCCAGGTAGACAAATGTGGGAAGGGTGTTAAAGAGGATTTTAAACTTAGATGTTTGGAAAGCCTTTGACAAAATTCTTTACGGTCATGTAAGATCAGTGGAAAGGATCGATGAAACTAATAGTAAATTGGCTCACCATTGTGAACAATGATTTATGGAAAGGAAACAAAGGTACTAGAAATAGGGTTTTTTTTTTGGTCCCAGCCAAAATATGCTACTTCTTCATAGGGCGGAAAAAAAAATCTCAAACTTTCAAAATAATTTTTAAATAGACTTTTAAGATATAATAAGCATTTACTTTGCAATAAGTCAAATAACATCAAAGTTTATATAACACTTAGTTCATGACAAATAGAATGTGACAAATAAATACGTGTGTTTATATTTGGGATTCCTTGTTTTTGAAATGGTAGTGCATTTTTGGAGAATATCTTAATAGAGTCAAATATACGTAGAAAACATTAAACAGATTCTAAGAAATGGTGACTTGAACCATCATGCTTAATGTTATCACAGGAATTTTTTAATGTATTTTAATAGAACCGCTGTATCATGAATACAGTTGTCTTTGTGGTTTGAGAAGAAGCAAGGTCATTCTATTTAATAATAATCGGAAATCAGAAGAACCAAGGAACAGGGATTTCATCTGGTTTAATAGTTTTATTCCAATGAATATAACAATACATGGTAAGTTTTCAATAAATCTTTGTGAATAAATGAACAAAAGACCAAACGAATGGGATGGAGTGGTTCTAAAATTGGAATGGATCACTGAAATATCAACGCTTTGTACTAGTTTTTCTCCAAGAATATTGGCTTTGCCATTTAGCTTCTTCTTATTTCAGAATACGTGAATATGTATAAAGAGAAGATTTAGTCATAGAAAATAAAGGAATGCAAATTCAAAATGTAAAAAGTTATTTTTTATTTTTTTATTTTTTAAGCACTGTTTTACAGGAAAGGAGGAGAGTGCTCACTAGCGAGGAGCCATCCCATCCCCGTTCTTTAACACATCCAAATTACAGGCTTTTTTTTTTTTACATATTTAGCTAAACCCCAAATCCTTGCCAAGATTTACTTTTTGATCAGTAGTGGAGGCAGCACCTCAGGATTCCCAGACAGAGAAGATGAGACCTCGTGTCACTCAGCAGGGTATAGGAGAGTAAACCTTTATATCATAAATAAGAAAACATAAAATGGCTATTTGAAGGGATACTGATAATATATGTTTCAGAGAGGTCACAGCCATGTGTCTAGTCTATCACTGAGAATCTATAAAAAGATTATAGTCTTTGTTCAGGACAGTACAAACTGAAGCTCTATAAAGGAGTTTCAGTATTTGACTGGTAAGTAAACCATTAAGTATTTTTTAATAGGACTTTTTTAGAATGTTCTATATTTGGTAATGAGATCATGACTAACATTATGATATAATAATGATAGTTCATGTTCAATAAATCTGGGTCTTACGATATGCCAGACATGGTACACCGAACTTCATATACGTTACCTCGTTACTCCCTAACCAATTCTATGCAGTGGGTCTTTTTATTCTCCACATTCAACAGACGAGGAAACTGAGATAAGAGGATTTTGAAGTGGGATTTATTTTCAATGCCTGTCTAGTTATGAACCCATATTTTAACCTTTTATGCTATAGTGCCTTGACATTTCTTCCAAGAAATAAGGGAAAAAATAGAGCAAATATCACGCCAGCTACATGTGTGCTCGTGTCAACTACACACTTTGATGAACTCTTGAAGGAGCTTAATAAAGGATAATATGGTCTCCAAACAGTTATAACTTCTACCTGGCTTCAAGCAACCAGAGAATCACAAAGGGTTTCAGCTGAATCAGGGAATCAACATGAACTTTGTCACGTTGCTCCAAACATAAAATCACTAGAGCAAGAGGGCATCGTGGGGACACTGCATGTGCCCTGAGAATCTTAAGGGAAATGAACCTCATCAACTAATGTTCAATTTGTTTTGAACTGAGAGTATACATTGCTGTTTTCCTTTCTTTTTCTATTTTTAATCATTATTCTTTTTTTGATATTTTTACTATGTATGCTAAGTATCTCTCTTGCTTGCACTTTTCTTTTCCATAAAGTTTAACGTAAGTAGAGTCACGTTAATTTAGACAGACTGTTCACTTCAAGTTCACTTTCACTGTTGTCCAGGATAATAATATCAATGTAGTATCCTCAGACATAATGGTCTTATTTCCCCTATTTATCCCATAAACTTAGAAGTACTACTAGGGAGGAAGAGAGACGTTATTGGACTAGCTTCAGAAAAAGCTGTAACTGAAAAACTTATCTGCTAAGATTTTAATTTATTTCATGGCTTCTCTACCCAGACATTCTTTCTACTCCAAATAAAGTTAGACAAACACCTAAAATATTTGTTTACTCATTCATCAGTTTGTTCACTGATTCATTTTTTTAAATCAAACTGTGTTTAATCAGGGTTACTTATATTCTGTACTATACTATGTGACAGATATAAATTGATAGTTAATAGATTTTTATTTCAGCTTTTAGTGTTTCTAGATGTCTTCAAATACTAACAGGATTCAAGCAGGATAGCTGACCTGATTGTTGTTTGCTGATGACCATAGTAGCATCTCTCAAAAGACCACTGTGCATAATTAAAAGAACACAGTAAATGACTATTCAAAGACTGGATTTCATCTTGTGGCTAAGCCATTGCAAATCATATGGCCTATAGAGAAATTTCTAGCTACTCAGCCTTTAATTTTCTTGTCTGTAAAAAACATAATAGTTATACTATTGAGATATTGTGAGAAGTCAAAAAAAATATGGCATATCAAAAGTTTTACACTGATATTACACAGAAGACAATGAATAAATGCATTTCCTATTTAACAAATATCCATTAAGGGCCTGTTTAAGTGGATGATACTCTGCTGGCGGTGAAGATTAAAAAAAAAAAGTTGACTGTAGGGGGGTATCTGCCTCCTGGACTCACAATCTCATTAAGGAGGCAGAGACCTTAGGGTGCTTTGCTGGCTCAGTTGGGAAGAGTAAGTGACTGTTGACCTTGGGGTTATGAGTTTGAGCCCCACATTGGGCATAGAGAGTACTTAAATTTGTTTTTAATTATAAAAGAACACAAAACCATACAATTATGAAAATCAGAATATATAAAAAAAAGAGGCAGAGATTTAATATATAATTACATGACAAATCAGTTAATTTAGATCGTGACCAATACTAGTAGTTAGCTAAAGTGTCAGACAACTTAGACCAGGAGTTGGGAGGCTACAGGATAAATATTTGGATCAGAGAAGATTTCGTTCAGCAACTGATAGTTAATGAGCAGTTGGATGGATATGAAATACGGAGAACAGAAGACACAATGTGAGGAAGACATGATGGAGCACCAATTTGTCTCCTAGTTCTCAATTGCTGCTGTGACAAATTACCACCAGCTTGGTGGTTAAAACAATACAAATGTATTATTTTTTGGGTCTGTGGATAGACGTCTGACACAGGTCTTTACTGGACTAAAATCAAAGTGTCAACAGGGCTGAACTCTTCTCTAGAGGCTCTAGGTTATAAGTCATTTTCTGGTCTTTTCCAGCTTCTAGAGGTTGTGTGCTTTCCTTGACTCATGGTCCTTTTTCTCCACTTTCCAAGCAGCAACATCAAGCCTATTCTTTCTCATGGTGTCATCTCTCTGATTCTCCCTTTGGATTATTCCTTCCACTTTTCAGGACCCTTGTGATTATATTGGGTTTACCCATATAATCCAGAATAATCTCCCTATTTTAAACTTAGCTAATTAGCAGTCTTAATTCCATTTGCATCCCCTTCGTGATGAAAATTAATATACACAGGTTCCATGGGGCTCTTGGGTGGCTCAGTTGGTTAATCGCCCGACTTCAGCTCAGGCCATGATCTCCTGGTTCATGAGTTCAAGCCCTGCATTGGACTCTGTGCTGACAGCTCAGAGCCTGGAGCCTGCTGCAGATTCTGTGTCTCCCTCTCTCTTTGCCCTCCCCCACTCATGTTCCATCTTCTCTCTCCCTCTCTGTCTCTTTCTCATGAAAATAAATAAACATTAAAAAAAATTAAATATATATACACAGGTCCCAGAGATTTACATATGGACATTGGTAAGGGGGGTATTATTCTTATACTTTAAAAAAAGCAATGTTTCTGACTACATTCTGAATGCATTGAAGGGAGGCTAGCATAGACATGTACTAATTATGAGGTTTTCACATTGTTGCACGAAAGATGACTGTGGTTTGGTCTAGGGAGTGTAACTTAAGTGAAAAAAAATTATTACATTTAAGATGCGTTTAAGAAAAAGAATCAGTAGATTTGGGTAATTGATTTCTTAAGGGTGAGTGGTGACATAAAAGGGGGGAGTTGAGTATGAATTCCAAGTTCTGACATAAGCAGCTGGGTGGGAATACTTTTATCACGTGAATATTGACCACTGGAAATGCATTTTGGAGAGAATATAATAGTTCAAACATGCATATAGTGAGTTTGACATGTCAATTCGACTAAATGAAAATGTTATTTGACAATGGGATATGCAGGTCTGGAACCAAGGGTATTAGCATAGAAGTTGTCAACATAGTCATACTAAATTAATGCATAGAACTAAATATAGTCACCTACGAAGAAGGTAGAGTTGAGAAGAGAGAAAGCATAGATACCCTAAGTATCTATCATAAAGCATGAGTAGAAGATTTTGAGGCATGATAACTCTTAATAAGTTGCAGAATTATAGGAAATGGAGATTGTTTTTTTTACAAGTCAAGAGTACTAAATGTTTTCAAGTTCAAGGAGGGTAAAAACTGAAATATTCTCTAGAAAGTATCTTCCTTCGGGCAAATTCTACTTAACACTTCTCATGAGCCAAATGCTGTGCCAAATACTAGTTACAAAAAGATGAAAAAGGCATTAAAGCCTTATTTAATTAACTCACAGACAGTGGGAGGAGTTTCACTAAAATAGTCAATTTCAACATGTGGTGACAAGTGAGGTGGAGTTGTGTACCCAGGATGCCATGAGAGTAGAGAGTAGAAGACATATTGCCTCTACTAAAGAGGAAGCCCAAGCTGATATTTGAAATTCCAAGTGTAGTTCAGATGAGGAAGAAAATGGTTTCTAGACAAAAGGATCCGCATTGGCAAATATGTAAAGGAACTGTAACTTATTGAAATTGCCAGAAATGAGATTTTCAGATAGATAGAGATATAAAATGTATCTGCATACTTAGGTTGCAATATGTAGGAGCTTAAAGCTAGAAGCTTAAAGTTCATCCTACAATATGGAAAACAGTTGATAGATTTTAACAGTTGATGTGAAATGGATTGGTCTAGTTGTAATGTACAGATGGTTTTCAGAGGACCCGCCATAGCAAGAAAGAATACATAGGAGAATCTTGGCATAATCCTGATACAATAATATGAGAAACTCCAAGAAAAAGAAGCAGAATGTAGAAACTTTAACCAATAAATATCAGTAGGATGTGATTAGTTGCTTTTGGAAAGAGGGAATGAGAGGTTTAATATAACTCAATTTTCTAGACTGAGAAACAAGGCAGAAGATAGTAACATTAAATGAAGAGGGAATAAAAGAACAGGCTATTGTAGAGTGAAAAATGAGGCTAATTATAGAAATGTTGAATTTAACATTCCTATGGAAAGACAAGTTAGAAAAATCCATCAGACATGTGAACAACAAAGTTTCAAGGGAGTAAACAGGGTTTGTGACAAGAAGAAATTAGATCATCCAGTGGGGGGGGGGGGAAATATATGTGTGTGTATATAATAGTAGGAGAATAAGTTGAGTACAAAACCTTGTGTGTGTGTGTATATATATATATATATATATATATATATATAGTAGGAGAATAAGTTGAGTACAAAACCTTGATGAACACCAGGGCTCAAATAAATTTTGGAGGAAGAAACAGACAAGGAAGAAAAAGAGAAAGTGGTTAGAGAAATAGGAGGAAAACCATTAAAGAATGGTATGGAAAGGACCTGGTTAAGAGAGAGTTTCAGAAAGAGAGGGGCCAGCAGTCCTCACAGTGATATGAGGGGAAAATAGGCAAAAAGGATGCAAAAATCTGAAGCATACTATTTCAGTCATGCCTCTGAGAACCTGAATAGAAAAAATGATTTGTGTTGAATTGCCTGTATTTTTTAAAAAATGAAAAGCCTCCTGGAAACTGATACCACTAGTAAGCGTTTCAATTACAATAAACAAGCATGCAAGTTTTCAAGAGAGGAGCGTCAAGTGTGGGGTTTGCCAACATTGTAGGATATAGAAGGATAGGGCCCAAGAGATCTGATCAAGTGTTTGCAGTGAGTAGTGAAGTAAATGAGGCAAAGGCAGTAGGAGTCTTTTATCTAGATCTCAGCAAAACAGTTGATAAATTGTTATACAAGATGCAACTAAGGACAAATCAAGGATTTGAATCAATGCTGTAACAAGCTAGAAGAGGAATGGATGCAGAGATTTGTAGTAAGCAGTGGTAAGTCCTGTTTGAAAGAGGAAAGCAGCAGGATTCCTTTGAGCTCAATGCTATTCTGCATTCCATTTAATACCCATAAAACAATTGTCAGAAAAGAACCACAATCAATGTTGGCGCTAATCTGAGCCCTTGTTGGCAGCATCAAGAGTTGTGATTGATTGTCTAAATTAATTCCAATTAGATTGTATTTCTGTGTACCAGTTCACCTTAAATTATAATATTATGCTTTTTATTTTAAATTACCTCTATGGATCCAAAAAGGAACCTAGCCAATAGATGTTCTCGTTTAATAGTGAATAAGAGAACAGTGGTGTTCTTGCAAAGATTATAATGGAGGCATTTTATGGGGGTGGGTGCCATGACCTGAGAGTTTGTTTTGGAGAAAGCAAAGAGTTTCAACTTGCAAGATTATTTCTCAGAAAGGGAATAATATGAAGACTGGGGGAATGATGTAAATAATCATCACCTTATGAGCCTAAGCAGGAAAGGACAATGTGAAGAAAAGTCCAACGAATGGAAACTAGGAAAACCAGAGGAGAGAGCTTAGAGAATTTCAGAGAGCTTAGAGTAGTAGGGAAATTCTAAACTCAGAAATTTATGTCCTTTCAACACATGATTGGTGTCCTTTCTAAAACTTTACATTTTATTTCCTGAATTTACATCTTAAAACATTTTTATTACTATATTTTAACATTTAAAAAATACACATTTTTGTCATAGTGTGAGTCAGTGTAAGTTCCCTCTCAAACCTGTTCCTGCCACGATCTTCCATAAATCTATATGTGGCGTTACATACACCCAGCTGATTAATATGTCTTAAATATGTCTTAAAATATGTCTTATTTTATCTTTTCTATAACCAACAACTTTACTTAAAAATATGTGTTATTTTATCTTTTCTATAACCGACAACTTTACTACTCCAAAAAGTAGACAGGTGACCCTGATGAGTGACAAGAGTTACTATCTATTTGGAGATCTCTCTCTTAAGAGTTGTTGTTCAATCGTCTTTTATTCCAGTGCTCATTGCTCAAAAAGCCCTGTCCACACAGGAATGTGAAAATATTTATGGAGCTTTGTTTCTTGTCTACATCTTTGACTGTTTTCCCTGTACTTCTCCCTCCTTCAGTATATTCCAGCCACAACTGCTGTACGTCCCTCCTATTTCAGAGCCTTTGCTATTGCTGCCCCACTGCTGAAATACTCTTTCCCGAGAACTGATATCCTTTACATCTGAGCTCAATTCAGCCCTTTGGAGAAGTCATCACTGCTTACCATATATAACAAAGGCTTCTCAAGGACTACCCTCCCAAGCTTGCTATATTCTATTGCTACCTGAAATTATATCGTCCATATCTGTTTATTTTTTTCCCAACTCAGATCATATAAGTTCTACTGTAAAAGGATTTTATAGCCATAGTTGAATTTATAGTCCCATCATTTACAAATATTAACTCTTAAAATGATCATCTTCAATGTGTGAGTGCCTATCTTGTGTTGGATAATATATGAGTTTATATATCTGATGTTTTCAACAAGCTGTCACTACAACCCTATCAGTATATTGGTGGTGATACAACTCTGAAAACTCAAGAAAATTCATGGTTGAATAACTCTCCCAAGCAAATTGGCCAGAGTGTGAAAAGTAGTATATTATTTAGTTATTCTGTTAGGCTATGCTGTCCTCTATTAACATCTGATTATACCTCTAAACACATTGATCTATATCCATGTTATAATCTGTGATATGTCTATATCTATCTGGCCCTATAGAGATATATAACAATATAATATATATGAGATTGTCCTACAGATACTATCCTAAACATTTTGAGGCATCCTTCATTTTTATATAATTGTGAGCATTTCCCCTATCATTATTATGAAATATATAAAATAAAATAACTAGAATATTTAACCATCTTTGTGAAACTTATTTAAACAGTACTTTTTCTTTGATATTAGAGTTGTTTGTTTTGTACAGTTATTTATTCATATGTTGTTTGCCCAGTGGAATAAAGACCTAAAAAACACTCGGCTATGAATTTGTGCTCCCAAGCAACTTTTGAATGTTGATTTTTGTCATTTTTATTCACCTTAGGACAACGGCATCAATGAGGAAATGTGAACATGATAATGTGTTTGATGGCATATTTCTCTTTTTAATTAATAGTTTATTATAATTTTACACAGACTTGACTGTGTTATTAAGATATATTCCTATCCTGAGTCACAGTAGAGGAAAATAACATCTACTGTGATAGAGAACACAGCACATGGGGTAAAAGAATATATATTTGACAAATACGAAAATGTCATTAGACTGGGACGTACATGAGATGCCTTAGGGTATTAGGTAAATACATAGCAAATGCAGTTACATATATCATTCTGGAATTTAGAAGAAAATATGGACTGAAGTCTACATTTATTAATTGTACAAATATTCATTAAAGACACTAGAAGCAATATATAAGCAACAGAAATTTAAATACTTCCTATTCCTTATGGAAAATATAAACAGAATAAAAAGACAAGTTCCCCTATGGAATACTGACAACACTAACATTTGTGGCATCAAGAGAAAAATAAATCAACTCAGAAGATAAAAACTGCAGCAACCTATGGGGTTCCTGGTGGCTCAGTCGGTTGAGCATTGAGCTTCGGCTCAGGTCACAATCTTGTGGTTCATGAGTTCAAGCCCTGCATCGGGCCCTGTGCTGACAGCTCAGAGCCTGGAGCCTGTGTCAGATTCTGTGTCTGCCTCTCTCTCTTTGCTCCTCCCCTGTTCACCCTCTGTCTCTCTCTCAAAAATAAATAAAAATGAAAAAAAAATAGCAGTAGCTTGAAAAATAGGGACGATCAATGAGAGAGTGACTTCACAAAACAAAGGTATGGACTATTTCAGTTTCAGTATCAGTGCAGTGTCCAATAGTGTAAAACATAAAGAGTTAAATTAGATGAGGATTTAAAAGTGTCTAATGATCTCAGTTATAAGGATATTTTTATGGATCTTGACCACAAACATTCCAGCGAATTGAAGGAGACAGATGCCAGACCACAATGAGTTGAGTAAAGATGAAAAAATAGGCACCGTAATTGAATGCATTTTTTTAACCAAAAACGTTGTCTGTGAAGAAAGAGACTAATAAACAGAGAAGGATTTGGGAGTGTCAGAAAATAGGGGATCCAAAGTAGAGTCAGTGAAATAGCTTTAAATTATAAAAGGGACACTTGCAACTGGAAGGAAAAAAGGAATGAGGTACTGAGAAATAAACATGATAGTGTATCTGAACAGTGGTGGAGTACATGTAATAAAGTTGGGGGGCTGTATTCCACTACTCTATAAACTCAGCATTTGATTATATAAACTTTTTTTTTGAGTTTCAGTCAAATAAAACCCCAGGACATTTATGCATGAACAGCTGATTTAAAAAAAAAAAATCTATGCCATCCTATCCTTGTGTAGTTGATTTTCTGAATTCTTGGGTTGTGTCATATCAGAAACACAACCACCTAGAGTCAATCAAAATTGAGATCCTTTCTGACTTCAAGGTTTACAGTGTATGACTTCTCTCCTGATATTAAGCTTCATTGAAAATTAAAGTCATGCTAACTACATTAGTAGCTGCCAGACTTTTTATTTTCTTTTGTTAAGGGGTAGGTAATAAATATTTTAGGTTTAGCTAATCATTGATCAGTTGCACCTACCGAACTCTACGATCACAGCATCAAAGTAGTTATAGACAATACAAATTAAGGTGGAGGTCCAATAAAACTCTATTTACAAAAGCAGGGGGCCAACTGAATTGCCCTCCAGGCAGCATTTTGTTAACCGCTGACCTACATCATGATAATTAAAATGAGATCAAATATACAGACTTTACAGAATGGTATTTAGCATATAATAGAACCTCAGGAACCACCAGGTATTTTTAATACGTTTTACTCTATTTAGGCTTTTCAGTTCATTGTGGGAGGGAAATAAGGGAAGGAAATTAATATTTTAAAGCCAATTATTTTCAACAGCATATTTATACTTCTGCTACAAATGTGTTTCAGATATGCTACAAAATATTGCTGTGCATACAATTTTATTCTCATTAAAATAATTACACATTATTTTTAGCAACTACTATTTATCTACAGCAGTTGGAATTATATTGAGAGTGATCTGTACATATCATGTGAACTTCGGAATTTATTCTTATTTTTGTGTTTTATTATTTTCTCATTGTACCAAAATCAGAATTCTCTGTAGTGACTGCACAAGGCAGCAAGAACCTTTTTTTCATGTTGAATCAGCTCATTCAGTCAAACCACTTCTTCAGTTGTGAGTTGTTTCCATAAGTGAATTTCTTTGTTTTGCCTACATATGTAAAATAGATTTTTCTGTTCACTTAATTAGCTTCATTTTTGTACAATATATCCAGTAATATATGTGGAATGTATGCTTATTTCCTTAAATATTTTTGTTAGTATCATTTTTAGCTGGTATCATATGATACAAAATATAAGTACAATTGATTTCCTTAATTTCATTATTTGCAGTTTTTAATTGAAAAATGATTATTGTCTTTTAATTATAACAATGATTCTCCATGAAATTTCATAATGACAATGATTTAATTTTATTAATTAAAGTTGTCAAATTCTGAAAGCAAATAACAACAGAATATAATTATATTAAGTCAAAGATTAAAGAGAATTTAGTCATTTATAGATTTGGACAAGAATATAACACATATTTTCACCACACATGAACATGAATGATATTTTGAGCAAACTTTAAGCCTCACTTGTAAAATTAAATTTTAACTTTTAAATTATTATTATAAGTTTATCTAATTACATTTTGGCTATTTAAATTTTCTAATGTTGTTCACATTAAAAAGTTCCTATGTTGGAAAATACCCAAAAATACATTTCACAAATGCAATTTTCATAAACCACAAAAGTCTAAATTCCTTCTGTGTATGTCATACTTAAATTCTTTTTATTTGAAGGATGCTTATTTTCCCACCATCATGAACCCCATTTGATTAAATCTGGAAGGCTAGCAGAGTCACAGTGTATTACCATACCAAAAAAATATTTTTTTTTGTCACTTACAAAACGTAATGAGGATTTCTCACATATGGATTCTTGTGCCCTCATGATTATGTGTTTATCAGCCTGTCTTGTTTGCATGGGAGAGTTATCATGGGAGAGTTATCAGAGGAAGCAATGAGAAACAAACTGTGCCTGTTCTCACCACCAAATATCTGTCCTTCAGGGAAAACATTGAAAATAATTAGCTTCTGCAAGTGTGTTTATGAAAAAGAAAAAAAAAATAGCAAGATCAAACTCAGTGTCCTGTTTAGCAAATACATCTATGAAGGATTTGACTGTTAAAAATAAAATGATCCCAGGTATTTAAATGCATTAATGTAGAATCACATTTGGTCTCAAATGATACCTTGATGAAATCAGAAAATGTGAACTCAATTTGAAAAATGTCATGAAGTTTTATTTATTACTTAAAACTAATCCATAGTCATGAAATGGCACCTTGAAGTATTCCATAGGCTCTTGCTATTTTACTAAGAATATTTAATTTTTAGAATACCATGGTTACATTAGTAATACCATATCTACTTGATCATTAAGACATGGCATCCTCTATACACAGTGATGTGTAGGGTCCATCCAAGGAAAGACTTATGTATCTAGTTCTAATTCTGTAGTTAAGTTGGAGAATTTAGTCATATGACATAACAGATATGGTTTCCAGTTTTCTCAGCTGTAAAAGGAGAAACGGGTGTGATGGAGGCTGAACTCATTTGGATGGTCTACACTGTCTCAAATTATGCATGACTTCTTACCGACCTCATTTTTTGGCATTATTCTGTTTGGTGTTTTCTCACCTTCCTGCGTCCGTGCTTTGGTGTCTGTCATTAATTTGCAGGAATGTCATTTATTATTCTTTCAAATATTCTGATCCTTTCTCTTTCTTCTCCTGGTAATCCCATTACACATCTGTGTATCTTTTGTAATTGTCTCATAGTTCTTTGGATATATTCTGTTCTGATTTTTTTTCAGTCCCGGTTTTCTTTGCTTTTTAATTTTTGAAGCCTCTATTGATATATCTTCTAACTCAGAGATTTTTTTCCTCACCTGTGTCCAGTCTACACTAAGCTCATCAAAAGCATTCTTCATTTCTGTTACAGTTGTGCTTGATCTCTAGCATTTCTATTTGGTTCTTTCATAGGATTTACATCTGTTTCCATCTGTCATTGAATGCTGTTACTTTATCCATTAGAGCCCCTCGCATATTAATCATGGTTGTTTTAAAATCTTTGTCTGGGGTGCCTGCGTGTCTCAGTCAGTTAAGCACCTGACTTTGGCTCAGGTCATGATCTTATGGCTCATGAGTTCAAGCTCTCCCCCACCCCCATGGGGCTCTGTTATGCTAAAAGCTCAGAGCCTGGAGCCTGTTTTGGATTCTTTGTCTCCCTCTTTCTGTCTCTCTCTCTCTCTCTGTCTCAAATAAACATTAAAACTTAACAAAAAAAAATAAAATCCTTGTCTGATAATTCCGATATCCGTCTGCTTTTGATGATTTCTATCTCTCCAAATTGTGTTTCTCGTTCTTTACTATACCCTGTAATTTTTTTCTTGATAGCCAAACATGATGTACTGGGTAAAAGTAAATGTTATAAATAGGCCTTTGGGGATATAGTGGTGAGGTGTGGGTGGAGTGAAAGCATCTGTATTTCTGTGATTAGGTCTCATTTTTTTAGTGAGCCTGTACCTCTGGACTGTGAACTTCACGAGTGTTTCTCAGGGATTTTTTTTTTCTTTTCCTTTAGGTGGGACAAGATAGCCAGAGGTGGGTGGAGTTTGACATTTCCCTTCCCCCCCACCCCCGGTCGGTCAGTCAGGCCCTGACAATACTCCCCAAAGTTTAGACTCTGGTTAACTAGTTTCTCCTGGTTTCTCTTGTTGAAAACAAGAGTACTCTAGCTTATTTCAAAATGGTTCCTGTCCCCTCTCTGTCTGCTAGAACCATGAGGGGATGTTTCTCCAATATTTACTGTGGGAACCTAGTGGAGTTTCTTGAGATATATTTTGCAGTATTGTGGGAATCCCCTATTACTGCATACCCCTGGAGTTCTTAACTCTCAAAGTTGTCTACATAGAGCCTCCAGAAATTAATCTGTTATAACAGGCTTTCTTTCCTTGGGCCCGATTCCCTAGGCTGTTTCTGCTCTAGAGTCTCTGCTCAGTTAAGTTTTCCTGTGTTCACTTGTCAATCTCTCCAACCTTGAGGTCAACAGTTAAAAATGCCATCTCTTAAACATCCTGGAAGAGTTGTTGCTTTTTCGGTCTGTTCAGCCTTTACTTGTCAGGACAGAGTGGTGACTTCCAAGCTCCTTACTTGAGAACAGGAACCAAAAGTCTCTCTTACCCATTGACATATTGGGCTTCACTTTTTCTAAAGAAATATTTCTACTGAAAACAATTGGGGATGAAAATATTCTAAAACTGACTGCGACAGGGGTGCCTGGATGGCTCAGTTGGTTGGACTCTGAGTTCAAGCCCCATGTGGGCAGTAGAAGTTACTTAAAAATAAATAAATAAATAAATTAATTAATTAATTAATTAAATCTTTAGAAAACATTGACCCTGCTGATGGTGGCACATATGTGCAGAAATATTAAAACCCATTAAACTGTACACTTTAAACATGTGAATTGTATTGTGCGCAGATTATATCTCAGTAGAGTCTTTAAGACAAAAGCC
Organism: Lynx rufus; assembly: GCF_022079265.1. Lineage (NCBI taxonomy): Eukaryota > Metazoa > Chordata > Mammalia > Carnivora > Felidae > Lynx > Lynx rufus. The sequence continues at coordinate 25,562,469 of NW_025814845.1, read as the reverse complement.
CAAATGTTTGAAAACTTCTTCAATGAACATTTGAACTTTTCTACCTTTAAAGTTTTTGATTCCATTTTAATTGTTCTGTTTGAGCCGCTTTTGGGGGACAGAATGACAAATGATCATAAAATAAAAACAGGATGGGACACCCAGGTGGCTCAGTGGGTTGAGCACTGGAATCTTGATCTTGGTTCAGGTCATGATCTCACAGTTTGTGAGATGGGGCCCCGCTTAGAGATCTGGATGACAGGGCAAAGCCTGCTTAGGATTCTCTCTCACTTCCTCTCTCTCTCTCTCTCTCTCTCTCTCTCTCTCTGTGCCCCTCTCCCACTCATGCTATTTCTCTCTCTCTCTCTCTCCCTCTCAAAATAAATAAATAAATATTTAAAAAATAACAAAGAACAATGTATATATGGTCTTTCATGCAATCTGTTATGGTCATGCCTGCCTAAGCATCTCCTACACAAAGTAGGTTTTTGCTTCTGCACATCATGTTCTCAGTCGGATAGTTCACCCTACACCAAAGCAACCCTCTCAGTTCTTCATGTGCCAGGTTGTAAACCGTCCTCCTCCACGACATGGATTTCCACGCAGAGCTGGTCATTCACTCCAGCATGCGCACCAGTGCTCTCCCAGTTCTGTGATTACACATCCGAGTCAGTAAAATATTGTTGTTTCAGCGTGATGAGTGTATGTTTATTTGTAAAAATTGTTTTTATCTGTGTATTAACTAGAATATAAAACATACATGCAGAACTCTTTTAGTTGAAATGCTGATGAAAAATAATACTTTACTCTTACTGAAATCAGTGAAATTTTCAGAATAATATACTTAGGAAAAGTTACATTTTTATCATATTACAGAAAATCCATATTTATAAAAGATGTCTTAGTATTGAAAATTTTAGCCTATTTCCTATTGGGGCTGATTAGGTTATCATTTGCCTCATGATTTGGTATATGGTAGGTTTATAACAGGTGTATCATAAGTGTCAACTCTATTTATTCCTATTTTTTCACTTATGTGTATATAAATGGAATTACATTTGAACCCAAATTTCTTTAGAATGATTGTTTTCAATCTCTTTTCCATGGTCGTTTTTTTTTGTTTTTGTTTTTGTTTTTGTTTTAAGGAGGGTGGTAGTATCTTTTAGTGTAAATTTAAAATACCCATGATTCTCAATGCTAAAAGGAAAAAGCATCCTACTCATAATTCACCCTTCCCTTAGGTTAACTCACATATGCTAGCTGTCATGTTATTGCCAAAATTCAGAGTAACATTAAAATTAATGTTTATTTATTTATTTTTGAGAGAAAGAGAGAGAGTGAGAGAGAGAGAGAGGCAAAGAAAGAGCGAGGCAGAGAATTCTAAGCAGGCTCTGTGCTGTCAACACAAAGCCTGATGTGGGACTAGAATTTACAAATTATGAGATCATGACCTGAGCTGAATACAAAAGTCACATGCTTAACTGACTGAGCCACCCAGGCACTCCCATTTTTTTTTTTTCAAACACATATACATTGTTAACACTTTCTTCATCACAATACATTGTTTTTTTACCCCCTGGAGTCTGAGGACCATATTTTGCACTTTTACTCTTTATTACTCTTTATTATTTTTTATCAGTCAGTACACACACTCTTTATTTTCCTTTAATCTTTATACGTGTTTCAGAATCTGAAGAGTAAATTTTTTCCATAATCACTTTTAGAGTTTTGAGGTGTTTGGAGGCTGATTCAAATATAGATACGGTATATTATATTATATTATATTATATTATATTATATTATATATTATTATACATTGTATTATATTATATTATTTTATCTGAAGCATTTAGTATACTTGATTCATTTTTTTCTGGGCTTAAGGAATATGACTATGTTTTCTGCACAGAATAACAGAGACTAGATGTCCATTCATATATATTATCTTCTGACCTGCTTTTTTTACACTAGTTCCTGCCAGGGGGGTTTCCTTTGGCCCATCATGTCACCAACTGTAGACAAAAATGTGGCTCTATTCACCCTCATGGTGCATTGGGCTTCTCATTTTTCAGAAGTAGGTTTAAATCTGATCATGATGTAGGTACGTCCTTGGGGAAGCCTGTGTTTATATAGTTAGTAATCATACAGTATTGGTACATTTAATCTACTCATTACATGAGTATCCCCGTGAACACAGTGCCCAACAAGACATCCTGAGAGAATCACTGAAAGAAATAATATTATGGGATGGTATTACGAACAAATAACAATTCATCATTTTATAAATAATAAAAATAACCAATATATTTTACTGCTTAGTATGCCGGATTCTGAGCTAAGCTTATTATCTCATTTAATTTCTAGAACAACCTAAATAAGTAGGTCCTACTCCCATTTCTATTTTAAAAATTGAAGACAACAATAACAACAAAACACCAAAACCTGTGGTTTCTGACCCTTTCTTCCCTGCCCTTTGTTAAGGGAGCTTCTGAAACTAAAGTATATGCTGAGTTCCCCCCCACCCCCCCCCCACCCTGCCTATCAATCTATTTTAAGTAACATAAAAAAATATCTCTTCAGACCTTTATTTTGTACTTATTATGAGTGTATTTTTAGATAATATTTATCACACAAAATAGTTGATCTAAAGTATGTGTGCCCAAGGGGAAATGAGTGTTTCCCTAAAGCCCTGCTGATAGAGTAGCTGAGCTTCCCTTAGGCCACAGACCAACTTAGTTGTGTCGCTGTTGTTTTAATTTTATAGCCATTTTATAGCATGTAATTGATTCCATTTCCTTCTCTTTGTGATCTTTGCTGAAAATGTCAGTGTGAATTTTCATCTCATACAAAGAAAATAGACAGGAACTAAAGGCATATATTTTATTGTTCAAACCTTCCTCATGGGTTTGATCTTTTTCTCAAGTTTTTGCCTTTTGTTCTATTTGATATCATTTCTTCATGTATTCATGTTGAGTTAAATATATTTCCTAAAATAGCATTATAATGTTTTTTGAAATGACACATGATATGCATACATTTTTTTCTGTCAGGATATTAGATAAAATTCCATTTTATGGTTGCCTCTGACATATGATTATCATGTCAATACTTCTCCATGAACATCGTAATTCAAAATATGGGATATTGGAGCACACATTTAAATTTTAGTAAATCGCAATAGGCAACGAATTATGTTATTTAAATTTCCCAAATACATTTGGACTGTTCTAGTTTCTATATTATTATATACTACCTTTCCCCAACAAATAGAAATAAACATTTATTGCCTTTTCTTCTGATTATAAAACCAGTGGGCCTTCTTTGAACAAAATAGGTAAATAGTGGGAAGTACAAAGAACAAGGCGACAATAATGATTATATATTTATGCACAGGCACACCTCAGAGATGTTCTCGGTTCATTCCAGATCACTGCAATGAAGCAAATATCACAATATAGTGAGTCAAACTAATATTTTGGTTTCTTAGTGCATATAGAAGTTATGTTTACACTATATTCAAGTCTATTTATCTAAAGAAACAATGTATATAACTTAATTAAAAATACTTTAATGCTGAAAAATGCTAACCATCATCTGAGTTTCAGCAAGTTGTATTTACAGATCACAGATCACTGAAACAAATATAATAATAATGAAAAGTTTGAAATACTGCAAGAATTACTGAAATGTGAAACGGAGACACAAAGGGAGAACTTGCTGTTGGAAAAATGGCACCAGTAGAATAGCTTGGTGCAGGGTCACCACAAACCTTCAATGGATAAAAAACACAATATCTGCAAGCAGAATAAAACAAAGTGCACCTGTATATCTAACTCTCTTATCCAGTGAGTTTTGTGTGTGTGAATGCATATAAATATGTGTATGTACATATAAATGCACACATATTTTATATCTTACAGAATTAGATTAGTCTCTATGGTTTATAATACCGATCACTGTGGCAATCATCAATCAACCTTGATATTGCGAGTCTTTTTTTTTTTTTTTATAAATAATGGTGTACTTCCTATCACTTTTCTACGTTGGTCAAATCTGGCACACCTACTCAAGGAAAGAGGAAGGAAAGGTGAGGGAGGAGGTTATACATTTTTCACAAGGGATCTGCTATGTAATTTTCTCTGACAAATACAGCACTGTGTCTTCTGGAATTCTGCAAGAAAGCCATTTAGCCCAGTCAGCACTGCTGTAAATTTCTAAACATCAGCTCGACAGAATTGAATTCAATCTTTTATGTGCCTTGGGACACATCCAACACATTTCTGATTTTCCTCAGAAATCCTGCTGACTTGGAGCAGGTGTGTCTTAAAATAACAAGAACTCATCAAGGCACGATTGTTATCATTCTGACGGCTTTATCTTAACTCCTTCCTGTTGTGCACACCTGGTCTCATAAGCACCTTGCATTCTTTGGAGCATGCAACAGGCAACCCTAGGGAAAGGTATTTTTGTGTTTGTTGTTGGTGATGAGAAGGATTGTTGTATTAACTAATGATGGACATGACGGTAGGACGGAGCTAAAGGGGGACATTTTCAGAGGCAGGAGCTCACTTGCCCATAGTTTGCTCTATCCTCATCAGTTAAGTTCCTTATGAAATAATCCATATACGTTGGCTCAATATAGAGAGATCTTAAAGCCCTGTTTTCATGACTAATTATTTAATTCCTTTCTTGTACACTGAAACACACAGAGATATTCTCAGTATCAGTACACCAAAGACATTATTGGCAACTATTTATCTTGTAATTTTGCTTTAAATATTTTTTAATGTGAATTTATTTTTGAGAGAGACAGAGTACAAGCAGGGGAGAGGCAGAGAGAGAGGGAAGCACAGAATCTGAAGCAGGCTCCAGGAGCTGAGTTGTCAGCATACAGCCCCATGCAGGGCTCAAACTCACAAACCAGGAGATCATGACCTGAGCTGAAGTTGGATGCTTAACCGACTGAGCCACCCAGGCGCCCCTGTCTTTCTGATTTTAAATTATGTAAGCAGTTTTCTGTAATTCTCTAATAATGATATGAATTAACTATTATAATTGATTGTCATCTATTTTTACTATACGTGATTAAGTACTATAGCACTTTTGAAAAGCACTATCTTCTTATGGTGAGTTATAATTTGTAATTTGAATTGTTTTCTCTGTAAAGGAAATATATATATATCATATATATATCATATATATCATATATATATCATATATATATATCATATATATATCATATATATATCATATATATATATCATATATATCATATATATCATATATATATATCATATATATATATCATCTGAAAGATCATGAAACCTAAGGGTTTCATAATTTTATTACATAAAAGAGCTTAGCACAGTGTATCCACATGGTATCCATCATTCAATGTGGATTAACTAAAGTAGGGTATTTTTTAAGTGTATTTATTTATTTTGGGGAGCAGAAAAGGGAGGGGGGGAGAGAGAGAGAGAGAAAGAGAGAGAGAGAGAGAGAGAGAGAGAGAGAGAGAGAGAGAATTCCAAGCAGGTTCCCCATTGCCAGCATAGAGAGCCCGATAAGGGGCTCAAACTCATGAACCTTGAGATCATGACCTGAGCCAAAACCAAGAGTCAGATATTTAACTGACTGAGCCACCCAGTGCCCCAATTAAAGTAAGGTATTCATCTGCTAGATTTATAGATGATATCAGAGTACAGGGATTAAATTCAGGAAATTTTGCCTTCTATATTGTCTAGTGTTAAACCCTTATTCCCCCCCCCCATTTTCACTACTTTTTACTTCTCTTTCCATTCTAAATTAATTTGCACCTTCTGTTTTTCAAAACAATAAATAAAACTTACTTATAAATATGTTTTAGATTGAGTATTCCTTATATTGCAGTTACTTAATCTCAACTACTATCCATCCGCATATATATGTGTGTGTATTGACAACGTGTAGCCAACAAATAATTTCAAATACAATCTCACTACCTTGGGCATTAATAAGAGTAACTCAGCTAACTAAATTATAGCATCAATGTGAAATACCATTTTGATTTATATAACAAATACTAAAATAAAGATGTGCTGGTGCCATAAATAATAAAGGAGGGCTTCCTTGGAAGGACTGGCATAAATGGGTGTAAGTACAAAAACATATGATGGCCACAAGGTGGGAAATAACAACCCATAAGTGGAGTTCTGCATATAACTGGACGGGAGAATATTAGGAATATCTGTATCACATGATAAGATGGTCAGTATATTCCTTGATGCTCAGAATGCTACATATTCCAAAAGTACCAAAAATTGGACAAAGTATAGTAAAAAGCAAATATGTTAACTTTATTACCTGCCTATAGTTGACACACTAAAGACATAGTTTAATAAAGGTAGAACTGATGTTGTGTTTCTTGTCGATTGAACAATACTTTGGCAGTGGAAATAAACTCCCTTTAATTAATTTAGAGAGTAGTAGTATATCTGCTTTAGGATCTACGAATACCTATCAAAATTAATTAAAATTTAAGGCAATTCTGTAGTGACATTAAAATTAAATAGAACATTACCTCTTGGTGAGCTCAAGTGATATTTTGTCTGATTAAAGCATGAGGATGATAAATAAAATCTTGGAGAGCGGATATGCCGAGTTATGTCTTGTATTTCTTACATTGTTTGCATGTGCCCATAGAGGAGCTCTTTTCTGTTTTGCTTCTTCATACTTTCAATTCACTTTATACTTATTTTGAGAGTTATAGTCATCACTGCATGTACCAATAGTTCATTTCTTTTTTACTGCTGAGCCACATGCCGTATGTGTATCCATGCAAGTGTGTATACACTGGAGCGCATTTATCCATTTACCTGTTGGTGGACTTTTGGGTTGTTTTCAGTTTGAGAATACTACAGTAGAGCTGCTATGAACATTTATGTACAAGTTTCTCTGTGGACATATGCTTTCATTTCTTTTGATAAAATACCTATCAATGCAATAGCTGGGTCATATGGTACATACAGATTTAACTTCATATTAAGCTATGAAACTCTTTTCCAAAGCAGATGTATCATTATACATTCTCAACAACCATCATAAGAATTCCATTTCTCCACAAATTGCCAATTCTTGTTTTTGTCGTCTCTTTAATTCTAGCTATTCTATTGGGTAATTAGTAATATCTAATTATGGTTTTAATCAGGTCGATTAATGACGACTAGTGATGTTATGCATCCTTTCTTATTAGCGACTCATATAGCTTTTCTTTTGAAGTGTCTATGAAAAACTTTCCCTTTATGTTTACAGGTTCATTTACTTAACTTTATTATTAAATATACGTAGTTTTCATTGACTGTCATTACAAGTCATTTGTCACACGTGTTTTGCGAACATTTTATAAAAGTGTATTGCTTACCTTTACATTTCTTTTACCTTTACTTTCTTTTAAAATAACTTTTGAGGAACAGAAATTTTTAATTTTGTAAAAAAATTATTTTGTCAATTTTTATTTTGTAGGTTTATACTTTTTGGTTTCTATTTAAAAATTTTTTGACTAACTTGAGTTTTTTTTCATTAAGAATCTATAATTTTATCTTTTATGTTTAGTTGTATGATACATTGCAAGTTAATTTATACAGGTTGCAAGGTAAGGGTTCAAACTGATGTTTTCGTTTTTGTTTTTGTTTTTTACGTGGATATCTGGCTATTCCAGCACAATTTGTTGAAATAGTTATCGTTTTACCATTAAATTACCTTGTCACTTTGGTCCAAACTCAATAGGTAACATATGTTTTATTTATTTATTGGACTCTTTTTTTTCAACTTCACTGACCTGTAGGTATAGACTTATTTCACTCTACTGATTAATATAGCTTCATATAAGTCATCTTGAAATTAAGTATATAAGTTCTCCAACATGTACACTAGCATTCTAACTTGTGACATTACTAACTCACAAGATCTAGAAGCTTATTTATAGATTGTTTAGGACTTTCTATACACACAGCTATGATGTTTGTAATCAAATATAGTTTCACTGCTTCCTTTCACCTATGTGTGAAAGGTATTTCTTTCTCTTATTTTACTTCAATGGCAAGGAACTCAAGTACAATGCTGAAGAGATGGGGGAGGTTATATATCCAGACTGGGTCAAGGGAAAATATTCAGTGTATTGTAATGAAGTACGAATTAAACTTTAGATTGTTAGTAAATTCCCTTTACCAGTTTGAGGAGGTTCCCTCCACCACCACCCTTTTTTTCTGTTTCCTGAGAGTTAATTATTAAGGCATGTTGAATGGTGTCAAATGTTGTTTTTTTTCTGCATCTGAACTGATTACATCGTTTTTATTTTTATTGTTTTTTAAGGTGTATTAATTACTTTTGAGAGAGAGAGAGAGAGAGAGAGAGAGAGAGCACCTGCATAAGCAGGGGAGGGCTGAGAAAGAGGGAATGATAGAGAATCCCAAGCAGGCTCTGCACTGCCCTACATGGGGCTTGAACTCATGAACCATGCGATCATGACCTGAGCAGAAATCAAGAAAGGACACTCAACTGACTGAGCCACATAGGTGTCCCTATTTTTATTTTTAATATGATAGAATACATTTGCTGATTTTTTTCTATTGAACAATCATTGGATAAATACGTATTATTTAATGTATATTACCCATTGTATCTAATGTAGATTTGATGAACTAAAATTCTGTTAAATATGGATTTTTAGATATATATTCCTAAGGATTATTTTTTGGTCTTATCTCTTCCTTAAGTGTTTGGAAGCATCCACCAAAGAAACCAAAGATACCATCTGGGACAATTTTCTTTGTGAAAAGATGTTTCATTTATATGTATTTTTTCAATGGACAATTGAACTATTCCAGTTGGTTTTGGTAATTTGAGTCATTCAAGATATATATTCATTTTATCCAAATTATTCATCTCAAAAAGACAAATTCTGGTTTCACTATATTTTCTAGTAATTTTCAGCTTTCAGTTGCATTTATCTTTCATTTCTTTACTTCTGCTTACTTTAAGTTTCATTCATTGTCATTTGTTTTGTAGCTTATTAAAATACGTTCATTTATCATGTAGTTTATTCTTTTTTAACGTGAAACTTTAAATCTATACTTTTCCCTTGAGCCCCCTCTTTGACTACTTTCATGTAAATTTTGAGGTTTTGTTATTTTATTTTCTAACTTCCCTTCTGATTTCTTCTTTGATCCATGAGATATCCGTGGATGTTGATAATTTATTTATTTTCAACTTAATCTTTTTGTGCTCAGAAAAAACACTCTGTATGATGTAAATTAAAATATATATATATATATATATTAAGACTTCTTTATATTCTAGTATACAGTCTATGTTTTTCAGATTTCCATGGGCATTCTTAAAAATATGTTTATTCTGGGGCACCTGGGTGGCTCAGTCGGTTGAGCATCGGACTTTGGCTCAGGTAATGATCTCATGGTTTGTCAGTTCGGGCCCCGCATTGGGCTCTGTGCTGACAGCTCAGAGCCTGCAGCCTGCTTTGGATTCTGTGTCTCCTCTCTCTCTGCCCCTCCCCAACACACCCTCTATCTCTGCCTCTCAAAAATAAAGAAAACTAATAAAAAACTTTTTTTTTAAATATGTTTATTCTGTTAGAACTGAGTGGAGTGTTATACAAATGTCAGTTAAGTCCAGTTGATGACACTGTGGTTTTGTCTTATATTCCTTTCCTTTCTGCCAGCTTTTATCAGTTAGAGAGAAAATTATAAAATCTAACTTTAAAGGCCATACATGAATGATGGGAATTCAGTGGAGGTGCATAGATGTTTCTTAGACGACCAGATTTCCTCTAATGTATTTCACTTGTTTACTAAAACTTTGTGTCCCTAGAATCTGAATTTGTGATTCTTGTGAGAGTCTACTGATTTTTTCTAATCCTGGTACAGATATATAGAAATGTGATAAAGCAGCCCTTTTACTTGCTACCTGTTTTATGCTTGTCCTATAAGGGTGGAATCAAAACCTACCCAAAATTTGATTTAAATATTAACAGTAATGATGCCACACATGCACTACGAATGACATTAATTTTTATCGCTTACATCATGAGGTTTTCTATGAAGGGCAGGGAAGACACCCAAACTTGTCTAAGAATAGTTTGAGAGAGCAAAGTGGGTCAAATGATTAGGGAGTCTGCTTGAAGGGAGGGTTCCTTCTCCAGGGATTATATGGTTTGAACTCCCTTCCAGAGCCAAAAGAGGGAACACTGAGTCTATCTTTTCACTTTCCTAGAAGTGGGCCCAGATAGGCAGAGAGTGAAGTGGGGTTTGAAAGCTGGTGGCAGTTGAACATACAAATGAAGACAGCTTCTTCATTATACTACTTTGTAATCTCTACTACAAATAGGGCAGTTCCACTCAATAATTCTAATCTATCAACAGCCAGTATATTGTAGTTCTCATTTTATAATAATAAATACTTTCTTCTTTCATTTAATGTAGACCTAACTTTAGAACCCAGACTTTAGGAATACTACTTGGCAATGAGAAAGAATGAAATATGGCTTTTTGTAGCAATGTGGATGGAACTGGAGAGTGTTATGCTAAGTGAAATAAGTCATACAGAGAAAGACAGATACCCTATGTTTTCACTCTTATGTGGATCCTGAGAAACTTAACAGAAGACCATGGGGGAGGGAAAGGGGGAAAAAAAGTTACAGACAGGGAAGGAGGCAAACCATAAGAGACTCTTAAAAACTGAGAATAAACTAAGGCTTTATGGGAGGTGGGAGGGAGGGGCAAGTGGGTGATGGGCATTGAGGGGGGCACCTGTTGGGATGAGCACCGGGTGTTGTATGGAAACCAATTTGACACTAAATTTCATATAAAAAACCCCCAGACTTTAGGGTTTTATAACATGGAGGGCTACAGTGAAAACTTTAAGAAGGAAAAACTGAGCTGATCACTACTTTTAGTAAAATTTGGCTTTTATAATTTAGAGAAGATACTTAGAGGTGCTAAATATTATAAGTCTGTGTTTTGTTGGGCACCTGAAAACTAAGCAGATTGTCATGGTAAATAACTGGACCTTTAATCAGAATGTTTGTGTTACTGTTTGAAATTTAATACAAACAAGTTTCTGTGACTTTGATCAAGATTAGTTCGTGTGTAGGATTGTGTTCTTTACGTGAAAGTGTATGACTTGAGGGACAACTATACGAAGTTAGCAAAAGTTTACATTTATTAAAATTTAATGACGGTATGTCCAATTCATAGATCTAAGTCTTTGAAAAAATGAGAAGGAAACTAATACATTTTCTTTGGTTATTTTTAGAAATACTCTAGTGAATAATTTCAAGCAAACATAACATGATTATTCAGAAAGTGGGACATATAATGCAGCAAGTAATTATAGGCAGGTTAAACTTTCATTAGCTATGGGGAAAAACAGTAAGAATTACTTTCTAAGCTATTTTGAAGAAATATCTCAAAAGATGATCTAATTAAAAGTAATCAAAACTGATTCATCAGAGAGGAGAAGACTGCTATAAAGTCTGCTATAGTTATTTATATTGAAAAATACAGAATGGTAGTTATTTCCATTGTTGAGTATTTAAAAATATTTGAAAAAACTAAGGTAAACATCCACTCAAATACAAATGAAAAATTTTATTGAGAATAACAGAATAAGACTAAGTTTTTGGCATTTTTTTATTGCCACAGAAAATATGAATGATTTGATCAATAAACAATATGCAAAAATATCAGAGTTCTACCAAAATTATTAGAACTAATTGGCATCTAACTGTGGAAAATAGTATGATGTTTCTCAAAAAGTTAAAAATAGAACTACCTTACAATCTAATAACCCCACTACTGAGTATTTACAAAACACACACACACACACACACACACACACACACACACACACATACACTTATTCAAAGGGATACATGCACTCCTCTGTTTATTCAGAATGATTTACAGTAGCCAAATTATAGAAACAGACGAAGTGTCCCCTGACTGATGAAGAAAGAAGCTGTGTATTCCATACACAATGGACTATTATGAAGCCATAAAAATAATGACATTTTGCCATTTGCAACAATATGGATGTACCTAGAGAGTATAATACTAAGAAAACTACTTCAGTCAGAGAAAAACATATACCATATCATTTGATTCATATGTGGAATTTAAGAAACAAATGAACAAAGAAAAAAAAGAGAGACCAAAATATAGACTCAACTGTAGAGAACAGTTACCAGAGGGGAGTTGGGAAGGGGGATGGGTGAAATAGGTGATGGTTTTTTTTTTGTTTTTTTTTTTGTTTTTTTTTTTTTAGGTGATGGGGTTTAACGAGTACAATTATGACGTTAAGCACTAAGTAATGTAGAGAATTTTTGAATCACTATCTTGTATGCCTGAAACTGACACAACACTGTATCTTAACCATGCTGAAATTAAAATAGAAAACAATAAAAAAGAATTAATGACATTTAATTTAGTGGCCTAAAATTCTTCAATTCATTTTCCTAGTACATAGATTTTAATGTAATAACACAAATATACAGTGACACACTTAGGGCAAGATAGAAAATAGAAACAGTGTGCTAATTAATAATGGAAATATATGCAATTAATGTTAATTTCCTTGCCCCCTGTAACGACTTCAATACCTCACCCACTGTCTAAAGCATTACAACTATTAAGCGCACTTCCTCACAAAGAGCATAGTAAGGAAATTAGGACATTCCAGGGCAATAATTCTCCCTAGACAACATTTCTCACTAGATATATACTTTTCCTATGTGCATTCTTCTAGCACAAAAATGAAAATAATATTACTAGGATACAAGATTACATATAACTTGTGTGCATAAGGATTATCGATTAATACTTCATCAACAAAAAAAATATTAGGATTAAAAATAAGTTCTACCATTTGGTGTTTTTCTATCAATCATCCACAGGCAACTGGGTTGAAGAAAAAGAGTGGATGATAAAAACAAGACTTACAGTGACTTTATAATAGAACACTTGATTCTGGTTCCTCCAAAGAAAATTAAAAAAGTAATAAAGATAGCATTCCGGAGAGAACAGGAAGGCTTTATCAAGAACAATATAGATGCTAGTTACGGTTATTACAATGGCTAAAGGGTCCTGTTTAATGTTTCATTTAAAATGAAGTGAGTGATGTGCTAATTGCCCCAGTGAGTAAAATTGCTGTTTAATTCTCCCATAGGAGAGAAGAAAGCAGTGGATATAAATAAAATGGGAAAACAATCACAGCTGTGAAATGCAAAATATATGTTCCCTCCAGAGACCTCTCATTCTTACCTGAGAACCTAAGGCTACTGGTCTCAGTTCACCATAGGAACACCTTTTATAAAGTGTAATGAATACTTACTAATAGGTCTTATGGGGATGCTCATCTGCTTAGGATTTAAAAAAAACAATGGAGGTAATCACGAAGAATTCATAAGAGTGTGATTTCCAATCCATTACCTGTGATTTCCTTCAAAATAAACAAAATCATCTCTGCAATGTAAGTCAGTTAAGTGGATTTCTGATGATTAAAAAAAAAATTGGAAAATTGAATGTAGAGGCCATAAAAATTCAAGAGGAAATTTGATTTTCTTCTTTTTCGTTCTCTTTAACTGAATATTTTGTTTTATAAGAAAAAAAGCATGCATTTGAGGTTATTTCACTACCTTAAAATCAAAATAATTTAAAAAGCCTTACTCTAAGGATACTTGTTGTTCTTTCTTTTTTTTTTTTTAATATTTATTCATTTTTGAGAGAGGGAGGGACAGAGCATGAGCAGAAAGGCAGAGAGAGAGGGAGACACAGAATCCGCAGCAGGCTCCAGGCTCTGAGCTATCAGCACAGAGCCCAATGCGTGGCCCAAACCCAGGAACAGTGAGCTCATGACCTGAGCCGAAGTCGGACGCTTAACTGACAGAGCCAACAAGGCGCCCCAGGATACTTATTGTTCTTAATAATTATAATAGGTTGAATTTATTGATTGATTACTTGCTGCATAACTACAATCTTCTAAGATTGTGAGGCCTCACAATAACCCCATGCAGTAGGTTTTGTGTTTATCCTCATTATAGACATAGGTAAACTAGGATAAAGAGAAATTAAGCTACCCCAAGGCCAAATACTTTGCAAGTATGAAGCCTAGATTCAACCCCTAGCAAATTTATGACCAAGCCTCAGTCTTTAACGACTTGACTTCTCTACTAATGCTTCAGTTTATTTTATTAAACAACGTGTATCAGAACGTTTAAGCTTGGGGTGCCTGGGTGGCTCAGTCAGTTAAGTGTACAAATTCAGCTCAGGTCATGATCTCATGGATCATGAGTTGGAGTCCCGCTTCAGGCTCTGCATTGTCAGGGAAGAGCCTGCCTGAGATTCTCTCTTTCTGCCTCCCTCTCTCAAAATAAATGAATAAACCTAAAAAAAAAATGTTTAAGATTAATGTTAAAGTTAGAAATAATTTACTTTTCAAAAAAAAGAAATAATTTACATTTCAATTTGATAATAACAATCTATGTTTAGTTAAAATAAAGACAAATCAACTGGCTAACTTTGGCAATCAGCAGTGCTGGTCCTTGTTTATATAAACACCTGTGGTATGCTTTCCCAATAAAATCCTTATATTTTAGTTATCAAATTAATATGACATTGGAAACTACTTGAGTTTCAAGCTATCTCTAATTAAAACTTCCTAGAGAGCCAAAAATCCCAGAGAAATTCTACAGTCATTGTTATATCTCTTTGCCTTCAATTTCTCATTCATAAACTATGTGCCAAGCATTTTGAATCAATTAATTTTTGAAAGTGATGATGAAATAAGATTCGGTTACCTCTTCTGGTTGTTTTAAAGCATGTCCAAAAGTTCTTCAGCACATATCTGTTCAAAATGTAGGCACTTGTTACCCTCAGCTTGAATGTGGGCTGGCCTAAATGTCTCTAAGCAAATAGGATGTGGCAGAAATGATAGTGTGTGGCTTTCACAGCCGGGATATAAAAGGCTTTGCTGCTTCTCCTTGTTCCCATTCTTGGTTGTATTCTGGGGGCCCACCACCCTGTGGTGAAGACACTAAAACAATACTGAGGAGATTTGTATGGAACAAAACTGAAGGTCTCACCAACAGCCAGCACAAGCTCGGTGGCCATTTTAGTGAGCCATCTTGGAAGCACCTCCTCTAGCCTTCATTATGTTTACTGTCCTCCTGTCTGACAATTTAACAACAACTTTGTAACAGACCCTGAAAGAGAATTTCCCAGCTAAACTGCTCCTGAATGCCTGTCTCCAGGAGTTATGAAATAAGATGTCTTATTATAATTTAAGCCTCTAAGTTCTGGGGTAAGTTTTTTTATGCAGCCATTGCTAATTAATACAGTTCTGCCTTCAGTTGTATAGCAGTTTTTAAAGAATTTTATCAGCAGGTATTTTCAAAACTATTATTTCAGTAAATTATCATTTTATGACAGCTGATTTTAAATATTGTTGTATAGTTATGGTCTAACAACCATATAATTCCGCATTGTGAAACTGCTTAGAAAGTGTTTAAAAACTGCTTGGAAACTGTGTTTAGAAAGTGTTTAGAAAGTTTAGAAACTGCTTAGAAGGTATAATAATTCCCATGTTCTCAATATGTTTGGTGTAACTTTGATAACCTATAATTTTATTTCTGCTGCATTTGAATGCATTCCTCACCATAAAGTATATGGGCTTAATAGAGGTAAATCAATATTACTTGAGAAAAAATGTGTATAAAACATACCTGAATAATCACTCTAATTTTATTTTATATTTCCTTTATTTCCCACAATTCTATGGAGTTAACAGATTAATCTTAGAAAACCAGGAACTTAGGTTCCATGTAAATCAGTTTGGCTCATAGACTCAAAACTAGGCTTCTGAATATTCAGAATTACCAGAAGAAACATTTAAGAATGATTCTACAAATGTGTTAAAATATGTAAAACTAATAAGACTGCTGTGAAATATCAAACCCTCTATGAAGTACAATGTACTATTTACCATTATTATGTTTAGCTATTATTTTGGATATTAAATCACAAATGAACCATTTTTGTTAACTACTGTTACATACCATCACAATCCCCAAAATTGATGGCTTAAATAATAATTTATTGTTATCTCTCAGGATTTTGTGTATTAACTGGTCTATACTGAGTGGTTCTTATTTGGGATCTTCCAGACATTTACAGTTACAGAGCAACTTGTATGGAATCATTCAAAGGATGTACATTCAAGGTAACTTTTTCATTAACATATGTGGTGTCTCAGGATCTCTCCACACAGTTTTTCTCTCTTGTAGAAGAGCCTAGACTTTGTACAAGGCAGCTCCAGTGTCCAGAAGGTAAGAAGCAGTTGTTTTAAGACTTATGAAGTGCTCTAATAAGCCCAACCCAGATTTAATTCCATTGTATTTGATTGGCCAAGGGTCAGCAGTGGGCCTGTCTATATTTTTAGGAGAAATGGACTCCATCTTTTATTGGGTGAATGCCAAGGTCATAATGCACAGAACATTTGGGATGGAAAATATATCCATCTTTAATAAAACAACGTGCCAATTTATATTCATAAAAGCTTCAAAATATATGAGAATCATAATTTGTGAACTTAGAAGAATAATAGATGCCAGTCAATAATATCCATTTTAGAGTACAAAAGAAATTTACTTCATACAAATGTCCCCACAATTTTGCCTAAAAATGTTATAAGTTGTTAGATGAGCTTTTGATCTTTAGATAGGTTATTTGCATATTTTTATTATGTAAGTAATGTATATGAGTGCGATCAAATAAAATAAATATTAAGTGGATGTTCATATTTAAGATTGAATAACATTAAATATCATATTGAGAAATTTGAGATGATTAATATGAGTAATTTGGTATTTTTCATATTTTTTTAATTTCATATTTTTCATAATTTTTCAAATTATTGAGGATGGTGAAGAATCTAATATCACAAATTATTCTTATGTAAAACAAAGTCTTACACTATATATAAAAGGAAAGTAAAAATTAATTTAAAACTAAAGATATTAAGAATAGCAGATAAACCCTCTCAGAGCTTATTAAAACATATAACGATTGGTGACTACCCAGAATCCAAAAATATAAGTGAACCATGTGTATAATAAAATTATAAAAATTATTTCAATAAATAGAAAATTCCTCTGGGATTACCACTAGCTTAATAGTCTAAAAGTATTTTAAACGGTAATAATAGGATCATGTCCTAAGAAATCTTTGGTAGCTTTAAGTGATTTTTGTTTTTAGCATCTTAGTAAAGTGTGTGTGTGTGTGTGTGTGTGTGTGTGTGTGTGCGCGCGCGCGCGCACGAGCGTGACTATGTTGGTGTCTGTGTTAATTCACCACACCCCATTCAGCCCCATTGGGTTTAATAAACTTACAGCCAGGTACCTAATTATCAGATTTCTTAGGAAAAGGACAGTTAGGAGTCAAGACTGACCTTCAATAACTTTGATTATCATTAAAATTTGTGTTTATCTGTGGCTGCTTTAACAAACAAAAGTGTGATTAGCAGTTGGCATTATTCATTTTTAGATGCCAGAGTGATATTTTCAAGTAATTAGTAATTTAGCATTTCAAAATAAGAAAATATCAAAAAGGAAAAAGTTGACGTATGGCTAAAATGGAAACCAACTGATTATAAAATTATGAAGCTGGGCAGTGAAATATTTCTGAAATAACAGTTAAGTAAAGGCTCTTGGGGTTAATTATTTGAGAAATGTTGCAAATATAATGTAGAAAATACTAGATGTTTATTACAAAATTTATGAAAATATTCTAATGTAAAGACACAAATATTCTTTATTGGAAGACTTCTAAATTTTAAGTTGCATTATTGCCATGATTAAAATTTGAAACAAAGATTGATTACATTTTTCCAAGCACTCCATCCTCCATAGTGCTTCTGGAAGTCAATCTAGCATTCAGTGTATTTCTCTTCACCATTTCTTCTTTTTCATGTAAATTTTTACATTTACATATGTCACATCACTTTAATTCGGTCCCTTACTTTTAACCTTTGATTTCAAGTGCTCTTACTTGGAGTCAAGGCAGCATCAAACAACAGTGAAGAGGTTTTGCCCAGGCAGCAGTGAAAAGCATCACGGTAATGAAAGGGATAATTGTGGCTCCCTGCCTTTGCTATAATTGAAAATTGAATATAGAGCCTTTTCCATTTCACTTTATTGCCGAAGTTCAAACCACTGTATAGGAAAGACAGCAACACTAGAGTAATTTCTCTAATGTTGCTTTCCTGTCCATACAACAGTTTGAAACCTAGCATTAAAGTTAAGCAGAAGAGGCAATTAGATTTATTCAATTACAGCTGTGTGAAAGAAGTATAATTATCAGTTTCATTATTGGAAATGCACTGCTTGCCAAATATTTGCTTGCTAGCCTGACTACTAGATTTGTCTCTAAGACAGAAAAACTGGTAAGCATTTGATAGAATGATCAGTTATTTAATTTAGACTGACTTCCAGTGAAGACCCTGTTACACCAAGGTGATTGTAATTTGGATTAATGATTTTTGATTGTTGAATGAGCACTGTGCCTACCATAAATATTAGGCAAATTTCATTAAATGGTAACTTTATGTATCATTAAAAACACTGGCAACATTATTTTGGAGAGTAGATATGATGTAATATAGAGGAAAGAATACCATGGTATTTTTCAGGAATCTTTACTTTAACAAACCAAACCTTAAGAATTTGGATGTGGGTCAGATACCCTGGGTTTGAACACCTTTATAACCTCTTTCTGGTGCTATAATCTTGGATAAGCCATTCAACCTATCGGTAACTCATCATGAAAATATGTACAAATGGTCTACAAAAAAATATGTTAAGTTGTAGAGAATTTTGCTTCTTATCAAAATCAGATAATAGAGACTGGATTTACTCTCCTACCTCTAGCAACTGAAACGCTCCACACAAAATAGATTAAATCTATGTTTTTTCAATATATTGGAAATTAGGCAACAAAATAAAGTTGTCTCTGGGAGATGGAAATAAAATAAGGTGAGAACTATGATTCTGAAAGCTTACTCAGTGGAGAGGGTTTCCAGGTTGTGGAACAGGGAGAGGAGTCTATGAATAAACTCCTTGAGTTAAGATCAAGTTTAACATTTAGGAGCTTGGCAGTTAGGATTACAAAAAAGAGAGCTGCAAAGTTCTAGAAATTTGCACAAGATCTTTTTTCAGTCTTCAGGATACTCATCAGCAGTTGTTGCTGGGTTTTGTTTTTTTGTTTTTTTGTTTTTCTTTTTTTTCCCCTTGTATTATAAGGGCTTGGATTAGTTCTTATTACACCAGCCATAGTAACAATTCTCAAAAGTCACGGGACATTTGCTAGACTGTTCAGAATTGTTTTCCTCAATAGCTGGGTAAAATTGTCCTACTCTCAACAATTTTCTTGTACCACCTAACAAAGCTTCAAAACAACAAATGACAGGATCAAACATTACAAGAAACTAGGTGTATTACAGAGCAATTCTTTGAGTATGTTTATAAGAATTCAAAAATATTCTGATCCAACAAGGTAAAATACAATGTCTGATATTGAATAAAAATTTACAAGGGTGCCTGGATGGCTCAGTCGTTAAGCAACTGACTCTTGGTTTCGGCTGAAGTCATGATCTCACAGTTCATGGGGGCAGGCCCCATGTCCCGCTCTGTACTGACAGCAAGGAGCCTACTTGGAATTCTCTCTTTTCTCTCTCTCTGCCCTTCTCTCTCTCTCTCTCTCTCTCTCTCTCTCTCAAAAATAAATAAACACTAAAAAAGTTTTCTTTAATTACAAAAAAGTAGAAATTACAACCTTTAATGAGAAGAAAAACAACCAATCCAAACTGACCCAGAAATAAAAGAGATGATTCAATTAGTTAATAAGGATATTTAAACAGTTATATAACTATTGTATGTCATATCTCTGTATTGTATATGTGCTAGAAACTAGGGGGGGGAATGATTACATGAAAGTTGAGATAAGAAACATATTAAAAAAAGGCTGAAATGAAATTTCAAGGGTAAAAACTGCAATGTCTGAGATAAAAATATACAGAAGGATTAAGAGGGATTAAGAGCTATAAAAGCTGTCTAAAAGAGAATATAGAGAGAAGAAAAATAGTTACAAAAATGAACAGAGCCTCAGTTATTTCTGGGACAACTCTGAGTGACCTAATACACTTAATTGGAGTCCTTGAAGGAGGGGAAACACACACAAAAATATATTTCATAAAAATGGCTGAAAATAAAATAATACGAATTTATTAGAACTATAAACTCATATATCAAAAAGTTAAATAATCCCAAGCCCAAGAAACATAGATTGAAAAATACATAATCATATTGTTTACAGACAATAAAAGAGAGAAAATCTTAAAAGCAACCAAAGGAAAAAATTATATGATGTACAGAGGATGAAAGAGAAGAATGACAAGAAATTTCCATTGGGAACAGTCCAAACTAGAAGATAGGTGTGAAGTTTGGCAATGCTCTACAAGACCACTCTCATTTCTGACACCAGTTGTAACGGTGGGGGTCCCCTTCAGTTTCAGTAATTTGCTAGAAGGATGTACAAAATTCACTGAAGGCTATTATACTCACCGCTACTATTTATTACATCGAAATGATTACAGATTAAGATCAGCAAAAAAAACATAGATGGGGCAGAGTCCCAGAAAATTTTAAACATGGAAAGTTCACTTGTCTTCTCCCAGGGGATTTGCAGACAGTGTTAAGGTTCCTGACAATAATACGTGACCCTATGCAGAGTATTGCCAATAAGGAAAGTGTCCAGTACCTTACGGTGCTCAGAGATTTTATTGGGATTTGGTTTTGTGGACATGGTTAACAGCCCACGTGGTTTACTTCAGTCCCCAACTCCTCCACAGGTCAAAACTGATACTGTGACCCAACGCCTTCCCCATAAATCACACTGTTAACTATTGGGCATTGCCCTAAACCTTCAAGTGAAAAAAAAAAAAAAAAAGGTGCCCTTATCAGGCAGGATATTCCAAGGATTTAGCAATTACCTCCTAGAAGCTAAGGGCAAAGGCCATATTTCTCTTTGAGCAAGGTTAAATTCTTTAGTTCAGGGGATTAAAATTTGAAAAGTATGTCAATCCAGAATAATTCTGTACCAATAAAACTGTCTTTCCAAAATGAGGCAGAGACATTTTCTGACATACAGGACTGAAAGACTTTATCAACTATGTTTCCACAGTACAAGAAATCTTCAATGCAGTCCTAAAGGCACAATGAAAATGATGCAAGATCGACACCCGTATTTGCAAAAGCAATAAAGGGCACCAGAGATTAGTGACTACATGAGTGAATATGATCTTTTTATTAGTATTTAAGTTTTTTCAAAGATCATTGATTTTTGTAATTATAATTTTTTAATGTTTATTTATTTTTGAGAGACAGAGAGAGAGAGAGGGTCAGAGAGAGAGGGAGACACAGAATCTAAAGCAGGCTCCAGGCTCTGAGCTGTCAGCACAAAGCCAGATGCTGGGCTGGAATTCGTGAACGTGAGACCATGTCTTGAACTGAAGTCAGATGCTTAACCGACTGAGCCGTCCAGGTGCCTCAAAAATCACTGATTTTTTAAATGTATAAATAATATAATATGGGAATTATAGATATGTCTAAATAAAATGTGTGACAACAATATCACGAACACCAGGAAAAGAAAAATGGGAATTTATTATTGCTCACCTAACAAATCTTAAAAACAAATGAAAGTTTAGGTGAAGTGAGGTTCTCATACTTTATATGAAGTGCTATAAAATGACTTGTGGGCATCTATGATAAGTTAAAGGTGAATCACATAAATTCCAGCCCAACTACCAAAATAGCACAATGAAATGTTGCAGCTGACCAGCCAATTAAGGGGTGCCTGGGTGGCTCAGTCAGTTGAGCAACCGACTTCGGTTCAGGTCATGATCTCCCGGTCTGTGTGTTCGAGCCCCACGTTGGGCTTTGTATTGACAGCTCAGAGCCTGGAGCCTGCTTCGGATTCTGTGTCTCCCTCTCTCTCTGCCCCTCCCCCGCTCATGCTCTGTCTCCCTCTGTCTCAGAAATAAATAAATATTAAAAAAAAAACTTAAAAAAAGTATATATGATAATAAAACAAATTCAATCCAGAAGAAAGCAAAATTCTTTATAAAAACTACCTTTCCCAATATATGTTTTAGAATTAAATGAGAATATGTATTCAAAGTCTCTGGCAGGGTGTCTTCTTATTATATTGTAAATTCTCAATACATTATTGTTATTTGTTTTAGGTAAATTTCATCACTACTAAACTTTAACTTTCTCCTAGAAAAGCAAAAATAAATAAATAAATAAATAAGCCTAGTGTCTGATCTCTTAAGTCAATATCGGTTTAAGTATTGTACCATTCTTGCTAGGTTTCACTTTTGTCAGTGCCTTTTACCAGGACGCGAATTCATTTCAGCCTTGGAGGTATATATATTAACCAATAATTTTGTGGCAGACCTCAGGATTTGACTTCAGCTAATTTAGGTGTATAAATGATTGCTTGGAAGCTATTGGGGTAGGTTTCAAAATAACTGAGGAGATAAAGTACACAGCCAAAAATAATGGCCCCAAATATCTGGGCTCTAGGTCACAAAATCCACAGAGTCACCTAAAGAACCACTCTTGTGGAAAACTTTGCCTCTGTCTGTGATGTCTGTATGACCATCTACTTCCATTGCTGGACACTGGTTATGCCGTTACTGTCCTTGCCCTGGACAGAATCGTTCCAGAACTTAAGGAGCTACTTCTTTAAATTTTTCATCCAGTTAAAAATCCTGAGTAAAATCAAGAGATTTGGTCAGTTATTTGTTTGTAGCTCTTTTGACTCTGTTGGTGTGTCTATCTAGAAGTGTAGTTGGGAGACCTTTTTTTTTTTTTTTTTTTTTTTGGACTTCTTGCTTTTGTGGTAGACAATAATTTCTCTTTCACCAGTACTCATTCTATGCAAAATTGCTGAAAGGTACAGTGTGTATAAAACGTTAAGCCCGTCACAAAAACTGCAGAAACATGATCCAGTTCATTTCATTCTGTTTCCACCTTCAAATACACGTACATCCTTCTTCCTATAATGACACTTCCAGACTAAAAATAAAACTTACTGTCCATAATATACTGCTCCCCACAACCAACATACAATTATGTTCCACCTGCCATTTTCAGGGAGAACACCTAAAGTTTCAGCAGAAACTGTGTCCAATTCCATATGCCACATTTTTTGGTGATAATTACTCATTTTCTATTTCTAGTTAAAGGAAGAAAGAAAAGGAATTGCCTCAAAGATGTAAATATGTACATGAAACTAAATGGAAGGTGATAGCTGACTGTGAAAAAGCCCTCATTTCTGCTTTTGATCCCAGCCTTTCTTCGTGACACTGAACCTCTCAAACCTTTCTATACTTACTTTGTTTATAGGCAACACACAGGAGGCCTCAGTTATTTACCTAGTCAGATAATATTCTCTTTTTTGTTTATTTATTTTGAGAGAGAGAGAGAGAGAGAGAGAGAGTAAGTATGCATGGGTAGAGAAGAGGCAGAAAGATGGAGAAAGAGAATCCCAAGCAGGCTTTGCTCTGTCAGCAGAGAGCCCAACACAGGGCTTGATCTCGTGAACTTTGAGATCGTGACAAGCCAAAATCAAGAATTGGACGCTTAACACATTGAGCCATCCAGGTGCCCCAACTTCTGTTCCTGAAAAAAGCTGATATCTTGTGTTTTGTATGGATGAGGAGACTTCTCATAAAAGTTTACACTGGTCATTGACTAAATTGTGAAAAACCTGAGAGGTCCCCTTTTATTCTATCCATACTTCTTCCTGTTGCTGTTTTAGCCAGACTCAGTTCCCTGAAATAACCCTCACCCACCTCCCTCCCTTTTCTTCTCCCTTATATATATTCAAGAGATGAGAAGCCCAGAAGAGCTGGGTGGAATCTGACCGGTATCCTGTCGGAAACATTTACCTTAATTACTAAAACATTTAACTCAATAGCACTCCTGAATGCTAGATACAAGACAATATTTTCGGAGAGGATAATTAGACAAAGTTGTGGAATGTATTATCTACATTTCCACCTTTTGTGTTTTGTACTCACATATTTGAGATGTGGGAAAAGCAACAGCAGTTTGCCCAGAGCATGTAATTCATGCTGCAGGACAGCATCTCAAGCTTACAGGGAATCTTAAGTTAGATATCCCATTTTTTTTCATGAGTTAGCTTCACTAGGTGAATGAGAATGTGAAAAGAACAGTGCATTCCATGGTCATAAACTATCGCCTTCTTTCCCTGCAGTTACTTTCCTTTTTAGTGGTGCTGTCGTATGGGAGATCATGATAATGTATTAAGTATCCCACACATGACCACATGATAGAATGGAAAAGTCTCTTCATGATGGAATGGGTCTAATACAATCAATCTATCACTTCCTTGTAGAGGAATGTAATATTGCATTTCCAGCTTTGGTCACTGCTGCTAGAAACTTAAGTAACTTTAAGAGTGGTAACCAGTTTTACTTTAGGGTAAGGAAATATATGTTTACAGCTCCTTCAAAATCTCCAGCTGTACCATTACAATCATATTGTGATTGAGTTCACTGAACAAAAATGAAATAGCTGTGAAAGAAGATTGACATGCATCTAAAGAGAGATTATTTTTACCCTGTTTATGGGGGATCGTTTTGTAATCATTCAAATAATAAATGTTCTCATACTCTGTATCCATACAAAAAGTAAGTTTATGCATCTCTTCCCCAAATTTTTATCAATCAATCAATCGAAAATCTTCCTTTTGCCCCTTGTTTGCAAACATAATTTTGGGAAGGAATCAGAGAGTAGTAAAAAACCAATGGAAGATTGAACTATTTTCTTTTTCAAAAAAAATTTTTTTAATGTTTATTTATTTTTGACAGAGAGAGAGAGACAGAGCACGAGTGGGGGGGTGGGGCAGAGAGAGAGGGAGACACAGAATCTGAAGCAGGCTCCAGGCTCTGAGCTGTCAGCACAGAGCCTAACACGGGGGCTCGAACCCACAGACCGCAAGATCATGGCATGAGCCAAAGTCAGATGCTCAACCGACTGAGCCACCCAGGCGCCCTGGACTATTTTCTATCCATAGTTCACAATGAAAATAGTAAAGAGCCATAAGTCATCATCATTCAGATAATTCTGTATCTGTGAACTGGCTGAAATTGGATCTGGGATTTGAGTAAGGAGCCATAGTTTGCTACCATAATGGCTCCAAATCATATCCAATCTCCATTCCTGATTTCTTGTGTGTGTTTTTGTAAATAATATAGGACTTTGTTAGACTGCCCATCTATTTTATTCTAATTGTCTACATGAGTAAATAGCCCAAACCAAAAATCAATGTTGATCATGACTTTAGTTAACTAGACTGTTTCTATTGCCTATTCTGGTAATTCTTCAAACCATACCTCTAGCAAGTTAATGTTATTACTTTCCTTTTAACACCTGAGGATTTTCTATCATATCCATTGAAATCCCTTGCCTAAATACTTCTCAAATTTGTTGACACACTCCATCTCCTATATATTTCTTGGGATCTTCACAAAAGATTGTTCACTTTCCCTCTTGTGATTTTTCATCATTATCACTATCAGCATAATTATTACTGATAATTATATAAAACTAAATACATATCAGGGATTTTCTTACCTTTTTAATGATCTTAAATTATTTAATTCTCATAATTATCTTATGAGAAAACTACTGTTAAAAACTCATAATGAGGAAATGAAATGACTTGCAAAAAGTTACTATTTGAGAAATGAATGGACACGTCAAGGTCATATGTGTTAAAATCACTCCAGCACTTTCACTTCCCATACTCTTCAGATTCTTTTCTTTACCAATATCCATGAATGTTTGGCATCTCAACTTAATTTATTTGGTGCCCTAGGTGAATCTAGGTTTCAGTCAACCAACCTACTAACCAGCCAACCAACCAATCAACCAACCAACCAACCAACCAACCAACCAACCAATTAAAACCAGTCCCAGCTGTTCCAATTTGTTCATTAAAGAAAAAACAAAAGCACAGAAAACTCTGAGCCAGTGAATCTCAACCTTGGCTGCACATTATAATTATCTCAGGAGCTTGTAAAAATTATTGATGGCAAGGCCACACCCCAAACTAATTAAATCAAAGTCTTCTGGGTAGATATTTAAACATAGGTTTTTAAGGGTTTTCTAGAAACACAGATACAGCCTGATCAACTAGCTAATAAATAATTACTTCTAAAGGATAAGAGATGCGTTGGAATGTGTGGCTATACCAAGGCTTCTGAATCCCTCAAATAAATGATTCAGATTTTAAGAATCTTTCCCACTCTCTGATAGTATATATGTCCCATTACATCAACTATCTGGTTAGACTGGGACTTCAGCTGATTATATTCACCGATAAGTAGGAACAGATTATGCGTTTGGATTTTGGTTAATCACCCTGTAACTGCAAGAGACAGAAGACTATGTTAGCACAGGTATAGAATACTAAATATATATACTAAATATATATGCTATATAGAATACTTTATATATATACTAAATTAAATACTATAATGTATTTGTAGGGAAAAAAAGGTATGAAGGTAGGGGGAAACAAGAAGACAAATGTCTAAAATAGGTGCATGTTGAAATCTAAATACATTTTATATTCTGATTTATATGTTATTTATTATTGAAAATGAAGTTTATAAAACCAATGTAAAGCATTTGTAAAGAAGCTTCTAAATTCAATTTCACATTTTCTGCAGTTATGTTCTATAACACATTATTTCAGATAGTACAAAAGATACCTGAATAATTGTTACTTGTCAGACTCCAGTAATTACATTTTTATTGTTGTTGTGTGGCTAAATAATTACATAAAAGTGAATCTAAAACAATTCTCACCTTCATGTAAGCAGTAATTGAGTCATGGATTTGGGGTAAATCAGCCTTGCTAGCATGATATAAGTATATTGAGCAGGTGTCTGTGGGCACCTGGGACTTCTAGGAAGGGCACCTTAGTAGGATTTGGGAATTCAGAGAAGGCAACTAAAAGAGAGCTCTCAGTGATTAACTAGGTAAAGTGGTACGAGGGAGGAAAGAGAGGAGATAAGGCAAATAAGGACATACACATGTGCCAAGATCCATAATAGTTGAATCATAAGGCACAAAGTGTTGAGCATTGTAAGAGGGTGAAATTATACGAAACCTCCTAAAAACAGTTGTCAGGAGTTTAGACATTGTTTTGATTGTGATGGGAAATTGAATATAACCTTTATTCAGGGTGGAGTATGAATTGGTGACAGGTAAAAGTATAAGAAGCTGTTGTGTCAATCCAGGCAAGGGATGATGGTTGCCTAAAATAAAGTAGAAACAGTGGGGATAAACATTGACATAAAATTATTGTCCCATATTGAGGAGGTAGAGATCTAATTTTCTTGGTTATTAGCTGTAGGAAGTAAAGGAGATGAAGGGCAAGGATGATACCAAGATATCTGGCTTGTATAACTAGCTGCATGAACTTGAATTTGACAATTCAAGAAAACTGATGTGAGAATACTCTCTCCATAAAATTTTCTGTCTTTATGGGATTTAAATATCTCATTACACATATTCACTCAACCTTACTGCCTAATACCTGCATAGATGAGTGACCATCTTCCACACATGAGTGGATCTTTGTATTATGTAGCTTAATATTCTCATAAAGAAATTCTGTCTTCTTTTTTGTTTTAAATAATTGAAGACAGCATTTATTTTTCTGATTCCTTATAAATACTTGGATTGATTGTCTAAAAGCACTTCATAGACTAGGTAGAAATTCTAACCAAGGAATGAATAGAGAAAACCCACTTTTGTCCTCTATTTAGGTCTACATGAAGGACTAGTTAGTTCTCCAGAACTAATGTTCTAATGTTTTCTGCAATAACTTCATTATAATATTATATGCCTTTTATATGATTAAAAAATGTCAAGCTACATAATTTCTTCTAACTTTTAAAATATTGTATTATGACTTCTAATTATTGTGTTGAATATTATATGAAAATATAAAAAGTTAATAAAGAATCTATAAAATTTTACTATTCAAGAGAAAAATTATATATAAATAAGTATAACTGAAGTCTGAAACAAAAGGAAAATAATTCATAGTTGCACTCTAAATTCTCAATGAAACTGACATAGTTTATACATTTTATCCTAAAACAAAGAAACTGCATGGAGCATGGTCAGCACTCCATGACACTAATCTATTATTATCATACAAATGAATATTAAAAGCCGTTTCTGTTCCTTTGAAATATTATTAAAATAGACATAGCCTCAGAATTCTTTAAACTCTTATTTATTTTGAGAGAGAGAGAGAGAGAGAGAGCACACATGAGCAGAGGGAGGGCAGAGAGAGAGGGGGCTGGGGGACAGAGAGAATCCCAAGTAGGCTCCATGCTATGAGCACAGATCCTTACGTGGGGCTCAATCTCATGAATCATGAGATCAGACAGTGAATTGAGCTAATCTCAAGAGTCAGATGAGTAACCAAATAAGTCACCCTGGGGCCTCTACTCTCAGAATTCGTGTAGTAATATTGTAGGAATTATTAAATTGCTCTTATTACCAAAAAAAGTTACTTTATCAATGCTGATGACTTCTAGATTTGTATCTCTAGCCAAGATCCCTGCTAAGTACTGAATCCATACATTCATTTGGATGCACAAATGTTTACTTTGTAAGAATTTCAACTTTAATAGTATCTCTAAATTTTAACACAAAATTGACAATATTCTAATCCTTTCCTGGTGAAAGCATCCGTCTTACCCCCAATCACATTTGGACAATAAAGACTTACTAATTTTCTTTTAAGAATGCAAACTGGCATTATCCTAGATGTTTCCTTATTTCCCCACTCTCTGTGAAAGAACTTTCTTATATCATCTTTTTTCTTTCTATTGCTACTGTCTACTTATGAATTTATTAGTTATCACTTCATCTATTCAAAATTACATCCTTCTTAGTAAATTGGAAATCACTTTGCTCCTTTCCAATTTATCCTTTATAATGACTCCACAATTATCACTCTTAAAGGGGAAAGCTAATTAGGACAAAACTATCCCAGTCCACAGTCTTCATTGTTTTACAATTACTTAACAAGTAAAATCTAAATTCCCTCCCCACATAAAAATGTCTCTTTGTTGTCTAGTCCTTGTTCTTTGTTTTCTAGCATTTGGCCACTCTTTATTATACATTGAACTTTCCTTCATGCCAATACATTTGCTGTTTCCTCTATCAGAAAGTTCTCATCCCCCACTTAACTGCTTGAGTTCAGGGGTGGGGTGCCTATTCATTATTTAAGTTTTACCTCAATACCTTCCTGATTCTCCTTTCTGAAGACCTTTCTGGCTCACTCAAATACTTGTTCCCCAAATCTCCCATTTTATAAATATTTATTTTAAAATTTTAATATTTTATAATTGTTAGAACATGTTTGAGTGTGTGTATATATATATTATATATATGCACTTATATACAGACATTTTACTGTGTTACATATATGTATATATCTATATACACATTTAATATACTTGTATATAATAAGTTTATTGAGTTTAGAACCTAATTTTGGAGGGAAGGGTTTTTTTGTTTTGTTTTGTTTTTCTTATTGCTT
The DNA here is from genome assembly GCF_022079265.1 of Lynx rufus. Taxonomy (NCBI): domain Eukaryota; kingdom Metazoa; phylum Chordata; class Mammalia; order Carnivora; family Felidae; genus Lynx; species Lynx rufus. The sequence continues at coordinate 25,532,722 of NW_025814845.1, read as the reverse complement.
GAACTCTTTAGCCTAGGGCAATTGCTACTATATAATAGTCACATAATAAATGTTAAGCAAATGAGTATATCAATGGATAATTTCAAGATAATATTTATAAATATTTGCTAAGCATTCAATAAACTTCTCTGCTTTATGGAATGATATAAGTTTTAACTATATAATTTCTTTTTAGCTGTCATTTATGCCCTATTGTGTTAATTATATTATCTGGGATAAAAAAAATAAATAAACAAGCAAACAAATTTAATGACCAACCAATACTTGGCAAATACTGGCACTCTACAAAGGGTCCTTATAGTTTTATAGTGAAACCAGGTCACCTCTGGGGATAGGTGTTAGCTCTTGCATTGGATTCTGTAAGTATATAATCACTCCATCTGAGATTTAATGCCTTTCTAAAATATGACCACAGATACATATACCCTTTCTTGACATAATGTTACATAATGCATCTTTTTCAGAAAGGAGTGGTGAAGGAACGGGAGGTAAAGAAATGCACTTATGAGTTTGTGAACTATGGTTTAATTTTAAATTGAAGAAGACCAGGGGCACCCGGGTGGCTCAGTTGGTTAACCTCCAACTTTGCTTCAGGTCATGATCTCATCCTCCATGAGTTCAAACTCCACATGAGGCTCTGTGTTGACAACACAGAGCCTGCTTGGGATTCTCGCTCTCTCTCTCCCTCTCAAAATAAATAAATGAACCTAAAAAAATAGATCAGCCCTTCTCTGACTCATGCTTTCTCTCCCTCTCAAAATAAATAAATGAACCTAAAAAAATAGATTTTAAACCGAGGAAGACCAATATTGATAGACTCTGGTTCATATGTGCCTTCCTTTCCTCAAGGTAAAAGAAGATGGGACTCTTTTGCAATATTTGCAGTGTTTATTCAAAGCTAGGTCAGCTACAGGGGTGCCTGGATGTCTCAGTTGATTAAACATCTGACTTCAGTTCAGGTCATGATCTCACAGTCCTTGAGTACGAGCCCCGCATCAGGCTCTGTGCTGATAGCTCGGAACCTGGAGCCTGCTTTGGATTCTGTGTCTCCCTCTCTCTCTGCCTCTCGCCTGCTTGCTCTCTCTCTCTCTCTCTCAAAAATAAATAAATGTTAAAAAATTTGAAAAAAAATCTAGGTCAGCTGTAAATGAATAAACATCAGGAACTCAATGAAGTGAATAGAAAAATACAATGGTTCATGTGAGAAAGGAAAATAAAATGGACTTTTTATAGAATCAGTGAATGCTAATAGGCTATGTAGAGTAGAATGGCGAAACACTCAATTAATGATTTATACAGTGTGTTTATGACACACTGCTGACAAGGAATGAAGGATTATTAAGAGCATAGAAACTATAACCCAAGCAAATGGCAGCCAGATGAATCTCTCAAGACTCTGCTCTGATTCTAGTGTGGTTTGTGGAATAATTCAGTGTTTCTGAATTTTGCTCACCTACCAGTTCATACATAGACAATCTCACTGAGTATTAGTAACAGCCACCAGCTTTTCTTTCTTTTCTCTTTCTGTCTTTCCCTTTCCTTTCCTATATATCTCTGTATATACATTCTTTCTTTCTAAATTTGATCCAAGGGTTTATTTTTTCTCATGGGATAATTAAAGGATAAACTTAAGTATAAATAGTAGCTATTTCTTAAAGAATCTAGAAATGACCGCTGGTTCTTTAGGGGACTGGATATTTTCAGGAATGACATTTTTGGTGTAAAAAAAAGTTATTAAATATATGGTGTGTCGTCACTTAGGAAGATACATTTAGTATATAAAATATACTAATGAAATATTTGCAACAGTTACATACATGTCTTTAGTAACCTAACTTCATCTATCTTTTTTGTTCATAAACTAGAATTACATATTACTACAAGAACTCTGGAATGCATGGTGGGAAGTTCTCTTTATTGTTATTTTACAGATAAATATATCTAGGGCCAAGGAAATGGAAAATTGTACCTAAATCAGGCAATTAAGAAGTGGCCAGGGAAGCATTTCAGAAGATGTCTTCTGAATCCAAAACAGGCTCTGCCTTTATTGTAGTAAACAGATCTGTAGGCAGTTGGCCACTTTCCAGGGTTTTTTTTTTTGTTTTTTTGTTTTTTTGTGAAGATGTTATACAGTTTTTGTTGTTGTTTTTTTTTTTAATTTTTTGTAATGTTTATTTATTTTTGACAGAGAGAGAGAGAGAGAGATCATGAGCAGGGGAGGGGCAGAGAGAGAGGGAGACACAGAATCCGAAGTAGGCTCCAGGCTCTGAGCTGTCAGCACAGAGCCCAACGCGGGGCTTGAACCCACAGACGGTGAGATCATGACCTGAGCCGAAGTCGGATGCTCAACCGACTGAGCTACCCAGGCTCCCCAATATACAATTAAAAAAAAAGTTTTTACTTATTTTAATTTCTGATCTATTGGTTTCAGTATTTCTGGTTATAAGAAAGAGAAGAATAGCTACAGAAAAAAATATTCCTGGAATTCTACCTATTGGCTTACCTATGGAAGGAAGTGTAGAAAAAATACTACATTTCTCTTTTTCAACAGAAACCAGTAGGAAAACATAAAAACAGATATGTATTTAATACACAAGGCAATCATGTATTTAATACTTTCCAGTTAGGCATATGTAAGAAAAAAACAAACAAACAAACAAAACTTTTACATAATACAAAATTAATGAAATGGGAAGAAAAATATTAGAATTCCTTCATGTTACTTTCCCTCCCCAATTCAGTGTATATTATCTATATCTTTTTTTTTTTTTTTTTTTTTAAATTTTTTTTTTTTTCAACGTTTATTTATTTTTGGGACAGAGAGAGACAGAGCATGAACGGGGGAGGGGCAGAGAGAGAGGGAGACACAGAATCGGAAACAGGCTCCAGGCTCTGAGCCATCAGCCCAGAGCCTGACGCGGGGCTCGAACTCACGGACCGTGAGATCGTGACCTGGCTGAAGTCGGACGCTTAACCGACTGCGCCACCCAGGCGCCCCTTATCTATATCTTTCTATTTTGTTATTTGCTTATTGAATTTATTATTTCCCCTCTGTTTTTGGATTTAGCCATTTTTTACTATTCATTTTAGGCAGTGATAAGATTTAGTAAGCTATTTGATCATATGTCTTCCATGTCCTTAGAAGAATCTCAGTTTGATTTATTGTTCTAATGTGTCAAGGCCAATTTTTCACCTAGAAAACTTTTTCAGTACAATTATACATGATAAGATTTGTGCTTTTATAAACTAATGAAACATTGCTATATACAGCATTCTATACTCGAAGTTCTTTCCTTCAATGATTTATAAATATTAACTTATTATTTATAATATCTACAGATGCAGCTTAAGATAAATCTAAAATTTTTCCTTTAAAAATAATCGTCCATTTCTTGATTTGTTTGTTTACATTGTAAATTTTATCATGTTTGGACCTTATGAATAATTTTATTGATTTCATAAATTTTCTTGTGTTTCATTCTTGGAAGTTTGTGTTTATTAATATTTAAAGCATTTTATCTCATTTTTCAAAAATTACTTTATCTTGTTGGATCATCTGTACATAAGTACATCTTTCCTCAACATTTTTTTCTATGTATCAATCACGTTAACTTTTCCTGCTGTTGTTCTTGAAAATTTCCACAATCTAATCTTAAAACTCACATTTTTTTACAGTTTTACACACCCTACCATTTTACATCTTATGTCTCTATCTTTACCTATCTTTCTATCTGTCATCTACCTATTCCCAATTGGTTCAGTGTATGGCAGTTTATGATAAACTGTAAAGATGGCTTATATCGGATATTAGTGATATTGGTTTTCAGATAACATTGTCTTATGTGTCTTTCTTTTAAGGTGAGTTTATTGAGATGTCCATTGAAACCAGCACAAATTTCAAATGCTGTGCAATTTAAACAGGACTTTCCTGCTTGGCTCTGTTTTATATTTCTCATTCTTATTTCATTTTGCTAAAATCTTTTTTGGTTTAAGTGCATTGATTTTATTTATTTCAAATTCTGATCTACTGGTTTCAATATTTCTGCATCAGATGGAATGCATTGTACAATTTGCTATTTTTCATCAAAGGATTTTTTCCTGGTATCTAGTTATTTTGATGCGAGTTCACATTGTCCTTGGAGAAATCAGCTATTCCATGCATGGGGCTTATTTTAAAGCCCAGGCTCCAGTCTCTCTGTCATGGTGGTTTTAAAGACATGGCGAATACGGAGGCATAGGTGTAACACACATGAGAGAATTTTGTTGCCACTCTGAAAGTAACTCTTCAAGTTAGGTTTTTACCTTTAAACCTTAGAAGCAACAGTTTCATTTATAATCTCAAAATCCTTAGAGACAGAGTGAGACCAGAACAGATGAGAATTCAGAAGGCAACTGGGTAGTCACACATATTTCATATTTTCATTATTTTTCCCCCGTATAAGGCTGCCTGATATTAAATATTATATTTTATTAGTTCACAATTTGGGCTATTGCAATTGATTTCAGCGGTAAAGGTGAATGCAGTGATCTTCTGAGGGCAATGTAAGACAACGTGAAACCTCAACAAGCCTCATTTCAACATAGTGCACATATCCAATAATATTGATTCGTATCCACTGGTTGCCCTCTGACTTACATAATCCGTTCAAGGACATAATACACACAGACACATAATACATACAGATATAAGACATACAGAATATATAAGACAGGTGCAATACATATAGATGCATAATACAATCATCTATGAGACATCCTTAAACTATCTTATAGAGATCTTGGTCATTTTTTTTTCTCCATTAGTTTCTAGAATCCTGTTTGTTGTTAACTCTTTTAGTTTCCTTTGGAGAAGTGATTGTGCAGCCTGTAGTAACTCACTATCCTGGCAGGAATCTGAAATGTCCAAGATTTAGACTTATGAAATTCCCTACTTCCAATCATATGGCTTGGTTTAAAAAAGATCTCAATGGAAAATGAAGTGAAATGTTAGGAGGAAATAGGAGATAATAGAGTTGGAACACGTTTTTAAACTATAAAAAATGCATGACATGCCTCTAGAAGTTATAAAAATGAATTGTAATAAACTCTCCCTTAGATTTTAGTAATTTCAAAAATGTCTCCCTTACACATTCTACCTTTCAGACAAACTACAATACTAGCCATTTCTTGCTCATCCTGAGCTTTATCTGGTTCTTTATGCTTATGTAGATGTTGTTCCTTCTAAAATATATCCTCAGTCTGTCTAATCAACAGTTTACCAGCTGAAATATCACCCTTTTGAGACTTCACTCATTATATGAGGTGATTTTATTTACATCCTCCCTTATCTTTTGTAAAACTCTACATAATTCTTCTTTAGCACTTGTAAAACTCACTTGAAGTTATCTGTGCACATGCCTCTCTTTAACAGATTATAAACTCCCTAAGAGCAGGGGTTGTGCCTTATTCACATTTGTGTAACACTTTGAAGTGAGGCGCCATATATTTAGAGGTTTAAATGAAATTAGTATAGCACCTATTACACGGCATATGTAATCTGAACTTCAGCTTCCAAAATGTTAGCTCAGAGATGATTGTCTTATGACCGATGTACTATTTGGTGCTATGACTCCATTACCCTACAAAGATAAACCTTATTTTCCTTGTTTTTCTCTTCACACTCACATATGGCAACTCTCCATGAAGAAGTGTTTACTGGAGTTATTGCCTTCCCTCCACCCCATATATTAACTTCCCTCCTAGAATCAGTTCTCTTTTTATTATTTAGAACAGGATAGCTCAGTGGCACATATTAGCATCCTTGCTCAACTTTGCATAGCCTATGTTTGTGATGCTATCTACTGAACAATGTCCCATCCACCTTGGGTTTTTCATTTAGCATCACAAAAATAGCAGAGGCTTTGAAATCCACATCTTTCAATTTTCTTCCCATTGGCATGCGAAATGTTTTCCTTCCTGCAAGGAGAAAGGGCTACAACCAGAAGGCCCACCTCGAAATTTGCACAGTAAATGACAAGAGTAAATATGAAGGGCCACAGAAGATGTGTCTGAAGATTTAACGTTTCTAAATAAAACTAACAAACTATTAAATGAAATATACTCTGTCCTCTTTTCTTGAAAGTTATAGCTTTATAAATCTATGTGGAAAGCCTTTTTGGTATGATTTAATGTTACAAAATATCAAAGTTTGAATTTAATATTTCTTCTGCATGTGTTTGTACTTTGCTGACTGGCTAGTGATGTTTGGATGGGCAATAAAGATATAAATAACTTACAAAATGTTATGCTCTTATTCTGTGCATATTATTTTTTGCTTTTTTAGCAATGTCTGAAATTATTTTGTTACAATAAAGATTCTCATATAAGTTATATTCAATTGATAGTGATGATGTAAAAGTTTAAAAAATTAAATGTAATTTTATTCTACATATACAATATTTAAGTATTTTAACAAAAAGTCAAATTAAAGTCAATGTTAAATTGAAAATATTAAAAATGTTTTTATGTTTAACATATTTTATTCTTTTTTTAAGTTTTGTTAAAATTTAAAGTCAAGATTATAGTTATAATATGTCCATCTTTGAAGTAAATTGCTTAAACAAAGTTTTATTAATTATTGAATATTTAATTAAAATCCTATTGAATAACTATAAAATAAAACTATAATGACCAATATCTCTTTAGTTGACCATGTAAAGATTCAGCATAATGTCTTATAAATATTCTGCCTAGAAAAATATAAATACATATTTTTAAAAGTTATGATTTATTCAGTGTTAATGTTTTAAATATACTTCAGTGTTCTGTGAGACCATTGCAAATGTGGAGATAACTTGTTATTTCCCTCAGGAACTGTGAATTAGAACATAAAGAGAAGGAGAAAGAACAGGAAGAGAGGGAAAAGGAAGAGGAAAAGGGGGAAAAAAATTCTTCCACGACTGGAAAGTGATTTATTTTATTATGTAAAAATAAACGCATTAATTAATTTTTTTCTGATATAAGAGGTTCCTGCTTTCAATCTCCTCTACACTCTGAAACAGTGTGAACCTTCCAAACTAACACAATATACAACACTTTCATAGATTTTGTAACAGTTGCCCTTTTATTGGAGGATACAGGATAATAGCTAAGGGGAATCATTTCACTAAGGCCTAATGAGTGTTAATGAAGGTGACTGGCTACGTACGGTCATAGTGTTCTCTGTACCACAAATGAGCTCCAGATTCCAAGTAAAAAAGTCAACTATTTGGTTTTTTATATATTGATCCATATTTGTGTTTCTGATATGTGAGGATCCTTTGTCCTCTTGTCTGAGTCTAAAGGCAACACTGATTTCTTTTTCCAAATATAAGTTTCGACCTGAAAAATTTGTAGCAATGCTCAGCACATGGTAATTAACCAATATATATATTTGGAATGAATGTTATCATTATCATAATGTGATTTCAGGTATAGTGCCTAATAGGCTACATTATTTCTAATTCAGATTTTAGGTTTTTCATTATTAATATTCATACAATTTTATGTTGAGAGATAATTCTCCATGGATCTCTCCCATGTTTGCATCTGTTACAAACAAAAACACTGACTGCCTTTTGTTCTGTCTTTTCAGAGATGTTTGTTCAGCAAATGCTTTAGATAATGGATAGTATCTCTCTCTGGAGCAAAAGGATGGTTTACTTACTCTCCAATTCTAATAGATAGTGTCTCTCTCTAGAGCAAAGAATAGACATGCCAACTACCATTATAAAAGATTCAAGTTTCCTAATATTCAGACTCCTGTAATGCAACTCACTGTATGTGTGGCTGTCACATAGCTCTCTTCACGTTTCCCACCACGTAATGGTGTGTAGGCAACTGACAAAGATTTTCTCCTTGACCAAAATCTAGGTAGGGCTCTTCTGAAATCTCTTCTCAACTAGGCTCTCTCTGACTTTTGGGCATCTGTGTTTATTTCTGCATTGTCCAGTTTCTGTAAGAATCCTGTTAGATCACTTTAGCATAATTCTTTCTTAACCCCGATGTTTCCTCTTAGTAATTTTGTATCCACTGCCCCTCTCATCCCTTAGCTATAAATTCCCAGTTTTCTTTGTTGCATTTGGAATTAAGCCCAAGCTCTCTCCACTGCAGAATTCCACTGTAATGCTCCCTACACATACTGCAGTGGTCTGGAATAAAGTCAGCTTTACCATTCAGCAATAAATGTCATTGAATAAATATTGTTTTCTTTAACAGAACCTCATGACAAAAATCTAATACTGTGAGGACTGCTATTGTTGTGAGTAATGATGTCCTTTGACCTAGTAGTCTTACTTATTTCTATATCCATTAGACCATGTCAGGCTAACTTGGTAGCTGGCAAGTGAGGTAAGATCTCAGACCATTCACAATTTTGACAGTTTTGGTGATGATGATACTGACAGAGGTATGACTTTGTGAAAGAGGAATATTAAGGGCCCCCCTTACATGCTGATTCATTGGATTTGAGATGGGTGGCTCAGCTGGTTAAGCATTGGACTCTTGATTTCAGCTCAGGTCAGGTTCATGAGATCGAGTCCTACGTAGAGTTCTGTGTTCATAGCAAGGAGCCTTCTTGGGATTCTCTCTCCCTTTCTCTCTCTGACTCTCCCCCTCCTTCCTCTCAAAATAAATAAACATTTTTTTAATATGGGATTTGAGGGAATCCTATGGGAATCCTTATAGAAAAAACTGACAAAATTTTATGCTCAACTGGGCATAAATGGTCCACAACTTGACTGCATGTTTAAAAGTTTTTCTTTTTTTAAGGTTCATTTATTTTTTGAGAAAGAAAGAGACAGAACATGAGCAGGGGAGGGGCAGAGAGAGGAGGAGACACAGAATCTGAAGCAGGCTGTCAGCACAGATCCTGACATGGGCCTCAAACTCATGAACCACAAGATCATGACCTGAGCCGAAGTCAGAGGCTTAACTGACTAGGCCCCTCAGGCTTGACTACAATTTAAAGGGAAGAATTGAGACAGTAATTTTAGAATGAATAGTAAGGTTGGTAAAAACATGTACACATGTAGATATACATATAGATATCAATATTCCCAGTTGGAATATCTATATCTGTCATTGTATATATATACATATATACACACATATACATACATGCATATATATACATATACATACATACATACATATATATACATATACATACATATATATACATAATATATATATTCAGGTTTATATATATACAGATATACATACATAAGTATCTATAAATATCTATAGATAGATATCTAGGTATATGGATATATCAATATCGATATAGATATAGATATTTCTAACGGATATATATAGAGAGACATATAGGTATATAGATATATAGCTATAGATATATCTATATTCAGATTTTAAGTTTTGCATTATTAATATTCATACAATTTTATGTTGAGAGATAATTCTCCATGGATCTCTCACATGTTTGCATGTTTGCATGTAAGGGGTTTCATATATATATATATATAATATACATGTGTATCTTACAACTCAATAATCAAAGGACAGTCAATTTGAATAAAATTGGGAAAATAGTTGAAGAGATGCCTCATAAAGTAAAATATACTAATGACCCCAAGTAACTGAAAAGATATTCAGAAGAGCATTAGGAATTAATAAAATACAAATTAAAACCACAATGATATATTACTATGTGCCCACTAGAATGTTCAAAATTAAATACTGACAGTACCTAGAGTTCACATTTTCATTAGTTTTTGGTGGGAATATAGATTATGGTCACTTCTGAATATAGTCTGGCAATTTCTTATATACTTAACATGCAGTCGAATGATTCTACTCTTATTTACCCAAGAAAACACAAAATATGACTTTGCAAAGACTTCTACAAAACTGTTTATGACAACTTTGTTTATAATAGAAATTGGATGCACCCCAAATGTTTGGGTAAGAGAATAAACAGATTTTATTGTATCCAAACTTGGTTGACTGCCCAAAAATAATTAGGAATGAACTACATATTCACATAACAAAATGGATGAATCTCAAAAATCTGCTGGAGAAAAAATGCCATAAGTACTCACTGGACGATTTCATTTTTACGTGATTCTAGGAAAGGCAATACCAATCTACAGTGACAAAAATGAAACAAAACAAACAAAAACCCAGGTCAATGGTTACCAGGGGTTGGTGGTATAAAAGAACATTTTGTCTCGATGCAAATATTCTGCATTTTGATTGTGGTGGTGGTTGTATGTTTGGCAATGCTGACTGAACTTTGATGCTTCAAACAGATTATTACATGTAGGTTATATGTCAAAATTTTCATTTTTGAATAAAAAGTAAATTGAATGAGTTTATGTCAATAAAATGCAAGGTCCAGAAGAAAATGATAATTAATGAGTGTAGAGCTCCTTTGCTATAATTTGTTAGTGGTAAATAAATGTTTGAAAAGTATATGCCGTGTGTCTATTTCTGAACCATTAATCAAAACAATTCAGAAATAAAAGACTATTACGACTTAACTGAAAAAAGCAGACTTCTGTTAGAGATGACGCCCTTTAAAAAATATACAAAACATTAGAGTACTTGAGTGGCTCAGTTGGTTTACTGTCTGATTCTTGATTTTGATTCAGGTTATGATCTCCCACTTTGTGGATTGAGCCCCGCGTCCGACTCTGTGTTGACAGTGAGAAGACTGCTCAGGATTCTCTCTCCCTCTCTCTCTCTGGCCCTTCCCTGCTTACATTCTCATTCTCTTTCTCTCTCTCTCTCAAAATAAATAAATAACATTAAAAATAAAACATACAGAACATAGAAGGAATGTAGAAATAAATCATAACAGTACCAAGAAATATACTTTCCTATTTGTTTTTCTTCAGTCTCTTATCTCCCTCTGGGAGACTACAACTGCCTGTGGTACAGAACTTTGTCTCACATTTGTCCCCAGTGCTTGGCATGCTGCTTGACACATAGTAGGAAGTCAATAGTATTTGTCACCTGGACGAGTACGTCAGTGTCTAATTTTACTTCTTTTAGAGCAAGTGTTACTGGTGTTACAAGCAGGGTTTCTTTTTAGACCAACTTGGAGAAATGGTGTCAGTTAAATTGTTCAAATTCACCTTCATTATGTCCAGGCATCCAAGCAGCTGCTAAGGCCCCTTCTGGGTCACCATAGATGTCCACGGACACTAGCACCTGTCACAGAGCTGTGGCTCTGTGTCGTTGACCATCAGCCCAATGGAGTTCCAAAGCAGTGGACAACACCTAATTACTGGGTCTCAGACAAGGCTTGCACGAGAGATTGAAACATGATATGAAGATCAACAATGTATAGTGAATATTCTTTTCATGGATAAACAGAGCGGATGAGGTTATGAAAGCAATCACACAGTAGTAGTGAGGGTTTGCCGTGATTTTTCATTTGGCCGCCATCACATCAGCGCCCATTTCACTTTTTACAAGTTATAAAATTGACAGAGCGTTTGTTACAAATTGTATGGCTTTTCATGATAGGCAATTTTGAGATAGTTTTCTTGAGTGCCTGGTGGAGTTAATATAGAGGAAGCATGTGATAAGTAACATGTCCAGATTTGGCAAATTATCAAAATTACCAAATAGATTTGCACCGTGACCAGAAAACACCCTCAAAGTATGGGCTAAAATATGAAATGTCGACGATACAGAAAGAGTAGTTTTTTTCAGGCCCAAGAAAATAGAACCAAACTCCCTAATATCTTGACATATATATAAGGAACTACCAAAGCTCCCAGAGCAATGATTAATGCAACTGAAAACATTCGTCTTGAAACTTAATTGGGTTAGATCTTCTTCATATTACCTTGCGTTAGGAACCAAGCTGGTGAACCAGGATTCAACAATTTTGATTCAAATTCTCGAATATGAGAATGTAGCTTCCTGAGATAAAAATATCTCTTTCAAATAGCTCGTATAGGGGAATGCTACGCTACTTTTAACGGTCAAGTTTTCATCCATTGTCACATCTTACTTAAATCACTTGGATCCTCTAAACAAGTATTTGAGGTTTATTTTAGAATTTTTCTAAAACACTTCAATTTCCATTGAACTTGTCATATCCTGGTGGGGCTAAGAAAGCAGAGGGCAAGGCAGGCCTCCAGCAAAACTGGATGTAGGGAATGTGTATTGTCACTGTCGCCAGTCTCCGCTCTCACAGACTTTATGACATGAATCGCTTTAGTCTCCCTCTGTGCCTGTCCCCCAGAGATTACTCTGCTTGTCCCACCTTTAGAACTGCTATTGGCAGATCTGAAGAAATTCATTCATATATGGGCCTGCGCGACTACTTTGTTTCTATATGCTGTCCTCCTCAGACTTTAATTTGCGCTTCAGGAATGTAGCTTTCAGCCAAAGCAGTAATGGCATTAGTGAATTCACAAGTTTCTGGCACAGTCATGCATGTGACTGCCTGAATCGCTTCATTACTAAAAAAGTGTCTGCTCATGAAGATGTGGCTACCGGGAAAAGACTCAGACTGGGTGATTGTCACACTATGTGTATATCCTGGGACAGATGACCCAGGTAGTGACTGCATTCTCAGCAGCTCTATTTCATTTAGAGAAGTCAGCTGAGATCCCAAGCTGACTTTAACCATAAGAGGGCAGAGTTCCACAGATTAAGAAATTTAGGTTCACGGAAGCTTAGGTGACTCAGAAAAAGCTGTGTCTTCAGTTCCACATATCTGTGAATTTTTCAACTTTCCTTCGACAAATAGTAGTTTCATTCCATTATGATTAGAAAAGATCTTTGGTATGATTTCAACCTTTTTAAATTTAAGACTTGTTCTCTGCCCCATCATGTGGCACGTCCTGGAGAACTTTGAGGACACTGTGCTAAGTGAAATAAGTTCAGTCAAAGAAAGACACATAATGCATGAATCCACTTAGATCAGGTGTCTAACATAGTCAAATTCATAGAATCAAACAGTGGAGTGGGGGTTGCCAGGCACTAGAGGAAGAGGCCAAGGTGGGGCAACCAATGAAAGCGCATACACTTTCAGTCACACAAGATGAATAAACTCTAGAGAGCTTCTGTGTAACATTGTGCCCAGAGTCCACAATAATTTATTGCACACTTAAAAAAAATGTTAACAGGGTAGAATTCATGTTATATTTTTACCACAATAAAATAACCTTTTTAAAAATTTATTTATTTATTTTGAGAGAGAGAGCCAGCATGCAAGTGGGGGATGGGCATAGAGAGGGAGAGAGAGAGAATCCCAAGCGGGCTCTGCACTGACAGCGTGGGACCTGAACCCAAGAATTATTGAGCCGAAGTCAGTTGTTTAACCAACTGAGCCACAATAACATTATTGTGGCTCATTATATATATATATATTATATATATATATATATATATAAAATATATATATATATAAAATAACATTATTTTGGGGGCGCCTGGGTGGCTCAGTCGGTTGAGCATCCGACTTCAGCTCAGGTCACAATCTTGCCCCGCATCTGGCTCTGGGCTGATGGCTCAGAGCCTGGAGGCTGATTTGGATTCTGTGTCTCCCTCTCTCTCTGCCCCTCCCCCGTTCATGCTCTGTCTCTGTCTCAAAAATAAATAAATGTTAAAAAAATTTAAAAAATAACATTATTTTTTAAATGTGCATGGCTAATAAGTAGCTGATGCATGACTTGAACTTGAAGTTTCTAAGCCAGTATGCTTTCTAAGAAATCACGGTTGTTCCTTCCAAAATTTCTAGCCCATTGAGCTGTGAATCAAGGGGGAAGGAAGTATTACAAATGAGAGGCTTCTTCATAGCATATCAAGGATCCCAATATATCAGACATATAGACTTTTATTTAGGTGTGTGCTTGTCCTCCAGATCTGATGAGATTGCTGTGGGGAATGCAGGCACAATGTGACCACCGTAAACCTTCAAGTATCTGTGAGCCAGTTCCTGTGCTCAGCAGTCAGAAGGATCACATTTAGATTCCAGCTGCAGTCAGAGAAAACTGAGTTAATAAGACATTGCTAACCTCAAAATGTATCCAGGAAATTGAGTTAAACTTTGATGTGAAGGTTAAATTGACCTTTAACAGCACTGTTCTCTAATTTTTCCTCTTTCCCTTTTCTCTTTGGCCTCGTCTCAAACTACCTTTCCATTTCTCATTGTCTAAGGACATTATTTTCATCTTTTTTCCAAGCTTTTCTCTCTTTCATCCTCTTTCTTTCAATGAAGACTTCACATATCTTATTTTCTTTAGAACCTTTATTCTGTGAACTATCTTCCCATATTATCTTATACTTTGAGTCATATTTCTATTATGTTTCACAACTTTTGGAACTTAGTAGATTTTAAGGAATACCTGCTTAAGATTTTGTAATTTTGGGGCTGGGAGATTATTTAGTTTATCCCTTTATTTTACCTATTGGGCTATAAAAGTTGGGTAATATTTTCAAGAAAAAAACAGCTTATTGGGAGATTAATTCCCTGATTCACTTATGTTTCCATAATTCCATTGATGTATCTTATGTCATCAGTTTCTTCATCAAGTTTTCACCCTCTTGAACTGCCTTGTTTATAATATCTGCTTCAGTAACTGAGTTCAGTTATTGGTGTCTACCTTTATTTTTTTTGTATTTGCATATTTTGCAAATTAAGGAGGTATCTTGCTGACACACACCCATGCTCCTCTTTTTAAATAAAGTATTTTTGTTCTTCTTAAAAAGACATTGTGGTCTTTTTTTTTTTTTCAATGAATACACTTTTTTATTCATTAATTTTATAATTATCTTTTTAAGTAATAATTGTAATATAAACTTAATTTTTAGAGCAGTTTTAGGTTCTCAGCAAACCTGAACAGAAAGTACTGAGAGTTGGCATATCCCCCTATACCAATATATGCACGACGTCCCTTACTGTTGACTTCTGGCATCCCATACAGAGTGGTACATTTGTTACAATTGATAAGCCTATATTGACACATCATCATCATCCAAAATCCACTTTACATTAGGGTTCACTCTTGGTGTTGTGTGTTGTATGGGTTTGGGAAAATGTTGGATGACATTCCTCTACCATTATAGTGTTATACTGACTACTTTAAGTGCCCTAAATAGCCTCTGTGTTCCTCCTATTTATTTATCCCTCCCTCTTAATCCCTGGAAACCACTGATCTTTTTTTTTTTTTTTAATATTTATTTTATTTTTGAGAGAGAGAGAGACAAGAGTGTGAGCAGGGGAGGGGCTGAGAGAGAGGGAGACACAGAGTCTGAAGTACGGCCCAGGCTCTGAGCTGTCAGCACAGAGCCTTAGCGGGGCTCAAACCCACAAAGCGTGAGAACATGACCTAAGCCAAAGTCGGAAGCTTAACGGACTGAGCCCCCCAGGCCTGCTCCACTGATTTTTTTTTAATATGAAATTAATTGTCAAATTGGTTTCCATACAACACCCAGCGCTCATCCCAACAGGTGCCCTCCTCAATACCCATCACCCGCCCTCCCTTCCCTCCCGCCCCCTATCAACCCTTAGTTTGTTCTCAGTTTTTAAGAGTCTCTTATGTTTTGGCTCCCTCCCTCTCTAACCTTTTTTTCTTTTTTTTCTCCTTCCCCTCCCCCATAGTCTTCTGTTAAGTTTCTCAGGATCCACATAGGAGTGAAAACATATGGTATCTGTCTTTCTCTGCCTGACTTATTTCGCTTAGCATAACACTCTCCAGTTCCATCCACATTGCTACAAAAGGCCATATTTCATTCTTTCTCATTGTCACATAGTATTCCATTGTGTATATAAACCACAATTCTTTATCTATTCATCGTTGGTGGACATTTAGGCTCTTTCCATCATTTGACTATTGTTGAAAATGCTGCTATAAACATTGGGGTACAAGTGCCCCTATGCATCAGCACTCCTGTATCCCTTGGGTAAATTCCTAGCAGTGCTATTGCTGGGTCATATGGAAGATCTCCACTGATCTTTTTACTGTCTCCATAGTTTCGCCTTTTCAGAATGTCATATAGTTGGACTCCAAAGTATGTAGCCTTTTCAGACTCATTTCTTTCTCTTAGTAATATGCATTTAAGTTTCCTCCTTGTCTTTTCAGAGTTTGATAGCTCATTTCTCTTCAGTGTTGAATGACATTATACTGTACAGATATACCACAGGTTTTTTGTGAGTTTATTTTGTTTGTTTGGTTTTTACCATTCAGTTACTGATGAGCATGTCAGTTGCTTCCAAGTTTAGGTAATTGTAAATAAAGCGTACTGGGAAACTTCAAGTTTCTCCCGTTAAGCATGATGTTAGCTGTGTGTTTGTTGTTGTTGTTGTTGTTGTTGTTGTTGTTGTTTGTAGATATTCTCTATCAAGTCGAGGGAGTTTCCTTTCATTCCTAGTTCTCTAAGAGTTTTTATCATTAATGACTGCTGGATTTTGGTCACATACTTTTTCTGCTTCTATTAATGTGATCACATGTATTTTCTTCTTTAGTTAATTGATGTGACAGATTATATTAGTTTATTTTCAAATGTTGTAACAAACTGCATACCTGGGATGAATCTCACTTAGTTATCATGTCTATTTATTTTTATACATTGTTGGACTTGATTTGTTAAGATTTTGTGGAGGGGTCTTGCATCTATGTTCATGAGAGACATTGGTTGGCAGTTTCCTTTCCTGGTGGTGTCTTTGTCTGAGTTTTGGTATTAGGATAATGTTGGCCTCATAGAATGAGTTCAAAAGCATTCCTTCTGCTTTTCTCTTCTCTCTTAAACATTTGGTAGAATTTGCAAGTTACCTCATCCATGCCAAGTGTTTTCTGTTTAGGAAGTTTATGGATAATTGATTCAATTTCTTTAATAGATGTAAGGCTACTCAGATTATCTATCTCTTATTGTGTGAGTGATCCCTAAGTTTTTATACATGCTATTTCTCTTTCATATTTCCTTCTCTTTTCTTATTATATTTACTTGGTGATAAATCTATAAAAATGATGCACAGAACAAAGACCTAAATAAACATGGATGTTGCATGCATTTGTAGGTTTGATACAGGAAAAATATATCCTGCATTTTTCTGTTTTACATCAAAAGACAGTTTTGGAGCACATGGGTGGCTCAGTTGGTTAAGCATCCAACTTCAGCTCAGGTCATGATCTCACAGTTTGTGGGTTCAAGCCCCACATCGGGCTCTGTGCTGACAGCTCAGAGCATGAAGCCTGCTTTGGATTCTGTGTCTCCCTCTCTTTCTGCCTTCCCCCGCTCACACCCTGTCCCTCTCTGTCTCTTAAAAATGAATAAGTGTTAAAAAAGATGTTTTGCAACCATACAACAGAAAGATTTTAGTGATGATGGTGATGGTGGCGGTTGTAGCAGAATATTGGTAGGAACATTAAAAAATGAAAGGAGACCCGGGAATAAGTATTAATTATACAGATCAAGAGTGGAAGCATATTGGAAGCAAATTCAACAGTGCAAGTGTCAGAAATAAATCGCACCTCCAAATATCTTGTGAGGACTGGCATTTTGTATACATTAAAGACCCGCTGGCTTTTATTTGGTTAGTTAGGGGAAATAGTGCTAAAAATAAGGTCTAAGAGGTAGACGTCGCAAAGATCATTCTAGGCCACCAAATCTATGTTGTAGAACATTATAAACTGAATCAGAGGCCATTTTGAAAAGTTTTGATTGGTGGAGTGAACTAATCTGATTTATTCATTAATTGCTCTAGGGGCTTTGTGAAAAATTCATGGGGATAAGGGAAGAGGAAAACCTCTGGAGAGTGGAATCTATTTCCATCAATAGGAGCTAAATAATTTCCTGAAGAAAGGCCTTTCCTGCAACAATTTTTCATTATTCTTCAGAGAGATTTCAAAAAGCAGCATTTTGTTATTAGCAGAGTTCTTTATTACTGAAAACAGTAAACAACTACAAAT
The DNA here is from genome assembly GCF_022079265.1 of Lynx rufus. Taxonomy (NCBI): domain Eukaryota; kingdom Metazoa; phylum Chordata; class Mammalia; order Carnivora; family Felidae; genus Lynx; species Lynx rufus. The sequence goes on along the minus strand of NW_025814845.1, from coordinate 25,514,813 downwards.
CTAGTGAAATAAAATATTTATTAATTGAATGCATTAGGAATTGGAAACCAAAATTCAATTAGCTCAGAATCACCAAAGATTTCATATTTTATCTGATAATATAATATACATAATGGCTCAATTGTCAGAAATGTAAAGCCTGTTTGAAGTTCAAGACTGATCTTTAGAAAATTAATCAGCCATGCCACTAAATACTATCCAAGGCATGTAAGTATATTAACCCAACGAGTATATTATGATCTTCTCACTGGAAGAACTGGTTCTCCCTGAATGCAAAAAAGAAAAAAAAGAAAAGAAAAAAAAAAGACCAAAGAGTAATTTAAAATGATTGGGGATATAGGGATCAAATTAGAGTTTTCAAGGTGGAAGTCATATTTGACAATGATATAAACTGCCCTGACCAGCCATTTTTGAGACATCACAAGTCATGGATAAAATAGGCATTTGTTATATGTAGATATTCATTAACAGAATTGTTTACTTATCTGTTTATTCTGTTACCTCAGGAATATTTTATTTATTTTCAGACCATAAAGATTGTGTCTTAGACTAGGTGAAATGTTGAAGCATGTGCCTAAATTATTATAGGGTATGTTTCAGCAAGAAATCCGGTTCCAGTGACTGATAATTCTGGCAGGTATGCTCTCGGGTAATTAATCATCATCCCTTATTTTTAGTAGTGACTAATTTACATTGTCAGAGATAGACTGTGGTTTGGCATGTGATAAAGTGATTTTAAACTATTCTTCCTGATACTGCAGACAATTTCAAGTAATTATGACATGTTTGTGAGTCTAATTTTTTGAGAAGATGAAAGAAATGGCCTGTATAAGCATGGAAGCCTGCCTTATTTTCTTGTCATTTGGATATTATATTGTTTTTATTAATGCTACTTCTGAAATTGCTAAATTAAATCATATTCTAAAGGCTATAACAGTGGCTGTTTTCCTGCATGGTATATTTTAAATTTTTAATGTAGCATGGCTAATTTAAGTTTATTGTAAAATGAAAAAAAAAAAAGTTCAAAAGTAACCCAACAATAAAGTACTAAGTGAAAGCTAGTGTTTATAATAAAACTTTCTACTGATTTTTTTTTTAATCCAAATGTCTTCAATTGCATTTTGCATTATATAACCTTCTAATTTAGTAACAGGAGCCTCAGAAATGACTGTTTACATTAGAAAAAAAAAAAAAAGAAGAAAAGAAAGAAAGGATGGCATAATGGCATTGTTTTACAGTTGAATGCAAATTCATTTCCAAGTACATTAATCTTTTGCTTTTAATTCAGTAGAATTTTTCCTCTGAGGCATTTGTAGTTTGTCAGTTCTTCACTAAAGCAGATATATGTTGTGTAATATAATAAGATTTCCTGACTGGATTTCAAATTAACCTTTTTCTAGCAATTCTAAAATGCAATACTTGACCACTAAAGGTACTGTTAACACCTCACAAGTTCACCGTGTTATTAAACTTAAGTAAATCAACGAAGTTCATATTAAGATCAGATTAAAGATTTACACTTGGTAAAAGGTTAAGCAAATCTCCATGCTTTTTGATATTTTTAATTTGCATCTTTAATAAGCTGTAGCATCAACAGAGTTGCTGGTTTCGTCTCTACATATTTCAAAATAGGAAAACTTGTTCTTTTCCCCACAGTGTCAAATTATTCTAGGTTAGAAGTTAAAAGTCTTAAGCATCCCAACATGTTTAAGCCACCAAATCATAATACTTTAACAACTTCAGCCTCGAAGATAGTGCTGAAAGAAACACCATCATTTCTGTCAGCCCCTCTCCTAATCAAACGCCTCCCCCTCTGCTGTTACTGAGTGCCCTTGTGCATTTTGGTCTGGAAGCAAAGACCCTGTTATGTTCCTGACCCTAAAGAATTGACTTGACTTTAGCAGAGACTCGGGCATTAACTCCTTCAGGCCACTAGGGGATTGTTTTATAAGTTTTTCTACCGAGTTAATGCAGCTTTCAGAGTAGTCGTTCGCCCCTTGAGGATGCTTTAGACAACAGGCCGTCTGTGATTTAAATTTTCTTCAGTGGCTAAATAAGCCTTCCCACACTAGGTGTTAAAAGATGCATTTGAACATGGACTGTTTTGGATCACTAGGGCATCCTCCAACCAATTTACAGCAGGAGGGTGTTAGAGCGTATTAACTCTTCAGACCATTAGGGTGGCTTTTCATCTGCACAAGTCAATGTACTCTCCAAACTACCTAATTTTCCACCAGGGAATTTTGCAATCTAGCTGGGATGAAGAGTTAAGTGAGTGTTTCACTTTTTAAAGGCTTTGCACCAAGTGACAAAGACGTAATGGAAGGTCTTAATAAGAAAGGTTTTGTTTTGTTTTGTTTTGTTTTGTTTTGGTGGGCTGAGGGATGCATTAGGGGGCTTCATTCTTATGTATGATTGCTTGTGTTTGTGTGAATCATCTGTTCTGTCAACTCACTACTGGGCTTCTAGTTTGCAGGGCTGTTGTAGTGGACGTTGGGGCAACACGTTCCTTTTAAATGGAATTTGTGGGGGCGCCTGGGTGGCGCAGTCGGTTAAGCGTCCGACTTCAGCCAGGTCGCAATCTCGCGGTCCGTGAGTTCGAGCCCCACGTCGGGCTCTGGGCTGATGGCTCAGAGCCTGGAGCCTGTTTCCGATTCTGTGTCTCCCTCTCTCTCTGCCCCTCCCCCGTTCATGCTCTGTCTCTCTCTGTCCCAAAAATAAATAAACGTTGAAAAAAAAAAAATTAAAAAAAAAAATAAAAATAAAATAAATGGAATTTGTGATTGCAAATTCAAGGCCAAGAAAGAAACGATAATCCAAAGAGTCTCTCAGAAGTGCTGTGTTAATAGACTTGCGGTGAAAAACTAACCGTAGAACGTGAAGGCAATATCGGTTAACCACGTTCAGATATGCAGGGAACAGAATTAGTGTTGAGGCCAAATATAACGTGCGCCAGTAGCAAGTAGTGAACGAATGCTGTTTCCCTCTAAGCATATTTACAACACTACGTATGTACAAGGTCAATGACCTTTTTTTAGCACCAAATATTAACTGCACACCAAGAGGTTAAATATCTGTTCGAGAGTGAAGGACAGATTGAAAGGTAAATGACCATGGAAGCTCTAAATCCATATTTTTAAAATAGGTGAAACAAAGAAAAGTAAACTGCTGAAAATAACTATGTCTGTATATCAAGAACCAAAATAATACATGTATGCATGGGAGGGTAGAAGGTAATAATGGAGGGGAAAAACATGCTCATGTCATTTTTTCATTGTCTTCAAAACCTTGCTGCTTTAGTTGTGAGAATAATAGTTTTAATTCAGCTTCAGTTCTTTCTTAATCTCTGAAGACCTTTTCCAACAAAGAGATGCTTTTTACAAAAAGGAAACAAAAACAAAAACGAAAACAAACAAAACCTCAGTGTACCTTTCAATATTCAAAGCGATTCTTTTTTTTCCTTTTTATAACAAAGCCATTCTTAAATTGGAAATCAACATCGAGGAGACCCTACATTCTGGATGTCAGTGTGTCTTAATTTGGTATGTGGACGTGGTAATGTGTGGTTTTGGGAAAGAGAACAACACGTTGTGTCAATGGTTAAGGCCTTGGTCTCTGAATCCAAATTAGCAGGAAAGAAAGCCCACTTCAGCAACTTAGTAGCCAAATGACAATCAGGGACCTTGTCCTTTGTGCTCAAGTTTCCTCATTTGCAAAGGGATGATAACACCAGGCCCTGACTGAGTTCATAACACTGTTGGGAGGATTTAATGACATAATATAGATAAAACATTTAGAACAATGCCCAGCATATAAAAATCACTCCGACTTAATAAGACATGAAAAATAATAAATAAATGTTAGAACAAATTCTAAATGTTTTCCTGTCTTGTTTATTCCCTGATCACTTTGATTTCAGTGACATTCTCAGATGTTAGTATAGAATTCAGGTCACATTTTATGGCCCATAAAAAGTCTTCCTTGCTTGTTTCAATCCAAAGTAATTTTTCTTTCACTAAACTTCTTTACCACATGGAGTCTGTGACATACTTAGTTACACAATGTCCCTTGCAACATATATCAAGTTTTAATACCTGCTATCAATTCATTCTGTCTTCAGTGAAAACCTAGTCCCTCTTGGCTCCAATGAAAGTCCATTTCTTCTTATACTGAATCTTGTGAAAATGATGAACAGCAGGACACAATTGCCCATATCATCATATACTTTGAACCTTGAAGTCAGATATTTTGTGGTTTCCTTTTCTGTAGCTTATCTATAACACCATGAAATGAGTACAGGCGATTTTTACTCTTCAAATCTTACTATACTTTTCAAATAGTATTCACCCACCCCACCTAATCCCTGTCTTCTGGTTCTCAGAGACAACTTTGTCCCCTCCTTTTCTGGTAATAGAGTTAGTCACCAAGGATTGACATGCTCCAGGCACAACAACACCTGCTTTACCTACCTGTCTAGAAATCAGACCTTATCTGCATTGCCTGTGAAAGATGTGTCCATAAACGGGAATAATATCACTTTTTTCATTCACTACTCATTCTTATAATAACTCAGGACTTGTTTTTTCCAAGGGCCATTTGATATTTTTATCCTGGTAAGGAAGGATCACCTGTTCTATTAGCCAGAAAAATATTCTGAAATACATTTTCAATATTTTCCTTAGGAGGATTCTGTGACCATTACCAAAGACAATTTAACATTTTAGCAAATGATGGTCCCAAATATTAGCACTTTTCTCTTTTTATACAATATGTCTGGCATCCATTGTCAGACATATTCCTCTAGAATCAGGCAGAAGACAATATGAACTCAAGCTTTTTTACTTAAGTAAAGAATTTTACTAGTTTGGGGGGGGGGGGAACAAGCAAAAAAACCAAACTTCCTTTACCTTCCTCCATTCTCTAGCTGGGTGCCTGGAAATTAAACTGATAGAAAGCAAATTAACAAGAAAACAGTTTGTTAACATGTGCATCATGTATACATGTGACTGAAGTTCAGTGAGTATAGCAAAGGGGTGGTTAGAACTTGGGGCTTATATAGCATCGTAAAGAACAATGAATTTTCAGAAAAGTGCCAAGACAATGGAAAAGGGGTTTAGGCTTTTAACAAGGGCAAATTGTGCAGAGGTAAACATAGGAGAAGAAACTAATGGAAGATAAGAGTCATTTTGTAAGAGTACTCAGTACTGTGTCCAGGCACCTAAGAGTGTAGAGTTGTTGCAAGTTTCCTTTTTAGTCAAAGACTCCTCTGTCCTTTAGAGGACAGAGAGCTTTTTGGTATCTTCTATTTCCCAACTGTCTTTAGCTCAAAATAATCCTTACACCAAAATGGCATATTTGGGGAGGCATATTCTGATCCTCTACAAAACTCTGTACCTATAGCTATTTAATTGCTAACTATCAATTAGCATTGATAGATTGATAGCTAATGGATAGAATAGGTTTAATTGATACACAAGCAAATCTATGCTAAGCAACATTATGAAACCTTTGGCACCATCAATTACATTTATTTTTGCATCATTAATCATCTAAAGAATTATATAAGCACTAGACCTCACACTTCTCATGTAAGTGCAGGAATGGTAATCAGACTTAGGTTTAGTGTATGGACTACTATGACCCTTGGACCCAAAATATGAATGGATGGCACCTGTTCAGTTTTTTGGTTAGATCACACAGCACAGTGTAGATGCTCTTGATAGCCGTTAACTTCTCTGAATGTAGGGGCATAATCAAATATAGGATTTTTTTAGAATTGTTGCATGAATATTGGCTTTAGAAAATGAGGAATAGGCTTCGAGTTCAGGAGAAAGAGAAACACTAAAAGCAGGTCCAAATTAAGAGCAGGAGGACTAGTAGCGGACCATTCTGCCAGAGACATTGGGCAATTTATGGAAATGAGTGCAGCTACTGACAACAGATTAAACAATAAGCACAAAAAGTTTTTAAAAGCTAAGTAAAAATCCATTTATCCTTAGCCATATAATTGGAAAGTAAATTGAAATATGATTTTCAAAACCACAGACTTTGCCGTTTAAAAAAAATAACAGAAAACAAAATCTGGATTCCTATCCTCTCAGTCAATTAGCGTGTAATCTTCTGTAAATTATTTGATATATCTACACCTCCTTTGAAAACAGTGATGACAATAAGTTTGTTATTGTCTTGAGTGTTTTTTGAAGATTAAATGAAATAAGGTATGGAAAGCACTTAATAGAATGCTTACAAGGAAATAAATGTTCAATACATGGTAGCTGGCAATATTTTTGGAATTTATTGCTAGTGGTATTGAATTTCTAGTTGTGTTAAAGGTTAAGCAATTGTTTTTATCTAAATTATGAACGCTTAAGAGTATAAAGAATTCAAACTTCTAAAATAATCTTATATAGGGGCACTTGGGTGGCTCAGTTGGTTAAGCATCAGACTTTTGATTTCAGCTTGGGTCATGATCTCATGGTTTGTGAGTTGGAGCCCCACATCAAACTCTGCACTGGGATTCTCTCTCTCTCTCTCTCTCTTAAAAAAAACATAAAAAAAATAAAACAAAAAAAACCAAAAAAAATTTTTAAAAAAATTTAATTTAAAAAACATAAAAAAACTTTTAAAAAATAATAAAAAAATAATTTAAAATTTAAAAATATTCTTATATATAATCTGTGGGTAATCTTTTTTTCCCTTGAGTTTGATATTATATGTAAATGATGGAAACTTCTAGAACATAGGGTCTAGCATACAGGAACAGTTCATTGTATTTTAATTTCTGTCCTTTCATTTATTTTAAGGTGGTACTCCCTCAATATTCACAGTATGGGTGTGTTTACAATAATGTTTTAGAAACCGGGATGAACATAACTCTTAAGATTGAGGCCTTCATTTTAAAATTAAGGTTGAAAAACAGAATGACTGTGTTTCTTGCTTCTGCACCCTCCAGCAAGGTCAGAAGACAGAATCCACCCCAGTCATACAAACCAAAAATTTAAAGTATTGTTAACTAGGTGTCAGGGAGCTGGAAAGGAAAAGAGGATACACTATGGCATTACAGGGGTAGTAACTACAAGAGACAGGACTGAGGGAAAGAAAGGGAAGATGTTTGGATTATTAAAGCTTGGAGAAGGAACCCTACAAAACAGGGATTCAGACCTCTCCAAGGGGCATGGGTCTTGCTCAGCTCCAGCCTCAGCTGCTTGAACTTCAGGTGCTCAAATGAAGAGCCAATGAGCTGGGAATCAACCAGCCCTCTCAGGAACAGGAGCTGGCTGGCGAGTAGCTTCAAGAAGGAATTTGATAAGGCAGGTTCTGCAAGTATGGGGACAAGGAACAAACTGAAGTTAACTTCTATTCCTGTAACAAGTACCCTGCTGAGTTGAAGAAGCACTGCCCCCAAATGAAGCAGACAGAAAGCATCAAGTCCCTTCTGGGCTTCCCTACAGCAGGGAAACTAAGAGCTGACAAAGAAAACATGTGGTTAGAGCCCTGATGGTGCATCGTAAAAAAGAATACAGAAAGATGAGTTTGAAAATAAGAGACAATAGGACAAAAGGTTTTGAAATATTTCGTGGCGAGTGAGTATGTTGCTTGTTTTTTAAGTCCACAATACAGACGTTTTCCCACAATACTATTTCTGAATTTTCTTACCTTCTAAACAAAAGCAACAATAGAATGGAACATACTTTGATCTGATGATTTCAGTTTTCTTAATAAGTGAAGCAGGATTATTCCAAAGGCTGTTTGAAAAGCGTGTTCAAGAGGGACGAAAATAAATATTCAACCAGCAAAAGACCAATTCCAGTTAAAAAAATAATACACGTAGCCATAGAATTCAAATTACCTATTAACACATTGGTAAATAGATTTTACTTTTAACGAGAAACAACATACACCAATATTTTCATGAACTCCTGCATGTCTATAGATTTTATTTTATATAGATGTATGTTAGTTCTGCTTACCAAAAAATTAGAATATTTAAATTTAAAAAATTATGAGGACACAGCATTTTAGGAAGATATCTTTATGTCACATTTTAAAAATTCTATTAAAGAATATATCATATTATTAAAATATCCAAGAAATTTGCATACAATTCTATATTTATCTTATAGTATTATAATTGTATATTTATCTTTGTATAATGAAAGGTCTTAGAATGGAGAAATTCATATATTCTGTTCATAACTGACAATAACCAGAGATGAACTGAAAATTTGAGACTATCTTTATGATGGTGCCAGAATCTAAATCACTTTGATTCTGCATATTTATAAAGAAATATTATTAAAATTTAATCTTACTTGAAATCTATGAGTATGTTATGTTTTAGGCACTGCACCTAAAATAATTTAGAATTTATATCTCCGCATCTGCCGTATATTAAAATTGACTTAATATGTACTATTGCATTTTGTTACATTTGATGCTAATCCTTTTCCCCATCTTAGATGAACACTAGTTTGTAAACATTTTAAATAGAAAGGTTTTTTTCTTTTTTTTTTTTCCCCAAGAGTGAACATTTCTCATTACACATTGCAATCTTTCAGATCACTGAGAAAAGGAATCAACTTACTAAAATTCCAGAGCAGGTATTCAAACAAACCAGAAAGCTTATTTTACAAAGTTGCGAGAAAGGGTTTTAAGTGAAGGCAGTAGAGAATGAATATGCTATCATCTAAATTCAGCTAGACCCCACGCAAGTGCCAGGAGAGCACGAGATTAATAACTTGTACACCGGTATATTTTATTCATGGTGATAGCCATTACACTTCCAAAATCTGAAATTCAGAGACTATAAATCTCTAAAGAAGTGATAAATGCAAAAGGTGGAGAAAATAGGCCAGCGTTCCAGCGTGATGCCTTGACATTTGCACGTGCTACTGTGGCATCCATGAGCCATATGTCATCTTCCCTTTAGAGAGTGCAGACTTCTTCTCACCTTATAATTATTTATGTACATTAAATAAATGTCCTCCTCTGCTTTTCAGGCTGGTACTCTTCTTCTTCTTTAAAGTGGGGAGTTTAGGAATGGCATACTACAATTCACGTGCGGCTTATTATGGACAAAGGAGGAGAATTATTCCCTCCTCCACAAAAAGCCCATGGTGAAGCTATATCCCTGCAAATTCCCAGTCTTAGGCTGATGTTACATATCCAGGTATAGCTGGGAGATATGCTCACAGGAGGCTGTTCCAAACAAGGATCTTATACAAATAACAACAAGGATCTGGAAACAGTAAGGCAAGTAAGAGTGAAATTGCACTCTTCTCTCTTTGCTGCAGGACCTGTTCATGTTTGGTTCTCTTTTGAGAAAGCTAGCTCTACCCAGCTAATCCTTTAGGGTTTCAAAGTAAACTTTGAATTTGAGTTTTATCTTTCAGAGTATATTTCGGACCCAGAGAAAAAGATGGAAATAGTAATAAGGAAAGGAATTATCCTTTATTATAACTAAGGTAGATATTTCTGCCTAAAAGCCTTGATCAGTCGCAAAAATGGAATATATTTCACTGTGCATGCTTATCTACATGTAGGGTGTTCATCTGAGATCACTTTAGGGCATAAATGGGAGAGTTTAGCATACCAGCTCAAGTTCCACTGGCCACTGTTCTTTCATGTTCTTTCAGTGTACTTTCATGAGTTTGGCGGTGAACTGACTGTCAAGTGATCTAGGATGGTCTTGGCCGGGAAAACTGGGGAAAGTCAATTCAGTTACAGGTGTCTCCACCCGTAACATGCTAGGCCAGCCATGTCCTAACAGCTGTGGTGAGAAACAAGAGTGAGCAGGCCAAATTTTACAAAAGTGAAGGCAGAAATAAACATGTATTTTTAAGCTGCTATACCGTGTGCTAATAACCCATTAAATGAAGTAAATCACATGGCCAGGCCTAGTGTCAGACTGAGAGGGGACTAGATTTATTTAGGGCCAAGACAGTAGCTATAGGGAGGTAATTAATTAGGGCCATTCATACAACCATTCTCCCACTATCAGTGATTCTAATTTTCATATTTACATAAAATACACACATCAATTGAGAATCTTTCTCCTAGAATAGGCCTTTTGTCTACTTTTTCTGTGTTTTCCATATCCAAATAGCACCTACTGATAACACAGTAAAAAAAAAAAATATTCTGTTATACTAAGACTAAGAAAACATTCACTTGCTTTTCTACAGATTGAGATGAAGCTTCCTAGCCTTCTAGGCATGAAGAAGATATGCATCTCTACAACAGAGGTCAACTTTCTTGACCTCCTTCTTGTCCATGGCAATTATGATCCCTTTTCTGAAAGAGAAAAGACCTCTAGCTACTTTATGTTGTGAAAGAGTTACTATGTTCAATGTTTATAATAGCCATTGAACTAAGTGTCCTATCAACCCATAATTTGGGATATATAGTAGATACTTCATATATTATTTTGAGCAAATACAGTTTTTAAGTTCTAAAGAAGTACAATTATAAGTAGACATACTTTACTTAATATATTTAAAATATTTGGGACATTCAAAAATCAGCTGAGAAGAGTAGAATGCTATGAACCTATTAATGGTTCTCTGATAAAACTAGGAAACATAGAGGTGATATAAATGTTGGGAGAGGTTGTTTGAAAATGGACTTTTTGCTGTTCCTCATTTTAAAAAGAATTGAAAGTGGATTCAGGAAAAGAAGTAAAAGGTGCTTTGTGTGTGTGTTGTCTCATTTTTTTGTAAAGTGATTAGGTGACCTTGTCATTGGCTCCCTTAACTTCTGCTGTAGACCATTTGTGTCCTCCAAATATCAGGTGCTGAAACACCCCACGCAGGTATTTGGATGTAGGGCCTTTGGGAGGTGGTTGTATCATGAAGACAGAACTCTCATGAATAGGATTAATGTTCTTAAAAAAGAGACCCCAAAGAGCCCCTTCGCCCTTCCTCCATGTGAGGACACAGTGAGAAGACTGTCATTTATAAACCAGGAAGCAGGCACTCTCCAGACACCAAATCTATTGGCTCTTTCTTGTTGGTAGTCTCAGCCTTTAGAACTGTGAGAAATAAATTTTTTGTTTTCTAAGCCTCCTCCAGTCTACAATATTCTGTTGTAGTGGCCCAAACGGATGAAGACAGCCTCTTAAGTTTTGCCCAACAGAGCATTTCTCAGAACATACTCAAATTGTCTCTTTAGTACTCTGTACATAAACAAAGCCTTAAGTTTTCATACTATCACTTGTGCATTTATTATTCACAGCTATACTCTTGTGTCTGGCATAGCATCTGGTATATAGAAGATGCAAAATTAATGTTTTTGTCAGGTTATCAGGAAGAGAACAATCAAAGTTGATCAGGTTTTAAAGAATACATTGGAAAGATAAAAATAATCAATGGTTATACTATGGTATCAATGCCTGAGTTGGAGGTTGTACTTTCTGCACATAAAAAAAGATTGCAGTTGAACCAAATATTACTTTTGGCATGTCGGGTGAGAGAGTTTGAGAAAGGATATGTTCAGTACCTATTGGGGTGAAGAAGATAGCTCAGGTTGCCTAAAAATGGAGAAATTTGAAATGTTCTTTTCTTTTTATTTTAAGATTATTTATTTTGAAAGAGAGAGAGAGGGAGAAAGAGAGAGAGAGAATGAGAGCGGAGGAGGGCCAGAGAGAATCCCAAGCAGACTCTGCATTATCAACACAGAGCCCAGTGCAGGGGTCAAACCCATGAAAAACGAGATCATGACCTGGACCTAAATCAAGAGTTGGAGGCCTGACTGAGCCGCCCAGGTATCCCAAATGTTCATTACTTAGAAAAAAAAAATAAGTATATTCCCTAGTAAAGTGCCCAGATCTATTAGATATCCTTTAACTATGCAAACAGATTAATACATACAGCACTCCCCCAGTGCCAGACCACTAATTATCTTCATAGCAATGCTATGAAATCTTAATATTATTATTATTCTCATTTTTAAAATATAGAAACTCAATCAGAAATAATAGCTTTCACAAGGTTACACAGCTGGTAAGAAGTAGAGTAGACTTCTAAACTCAGGTGGTCTGGTTTTGTGTCTAAACTCCTAGCCAGCATAGTACCTCTCTCTAGATTATTTGAAGGGGACAATGTTTCTCAATATATTTGAAAGCTATAAAGAGAGAATGAGATAACAAACCCATTACTTTTGTTTGGCAATACTATAACCATGTGGTCTAATGTGGTAACCATCAGTCATTTGTTGCTATAGAGCACATAAAACATGACTTGTCTGAATTTCAATGTGCTATAATTGTAAAACACACATTGGATTTTGAGATTTACAATGGAAAAAGAACATTAGTTGTCTTATTTGTGGGGAAACAGGCTAAAAAACTTAGGGCGGAAAGCTGCCACCAATGGGGCAAAAACGCCCAAGGTTAGTTAGCTAGTTATTACAATGAGATCACAAGTAACTTGTTTATCCCTTACAGGAAATTACTTTCCATCTGGTGCCAATACTGTTACTATATATACAATATACTAGTGTGCTTTGATCACAAAATCCACTTGCCCCCCATACCCTTTGCTTCTTACACACACAAGTTAACAATTACTCTCTGATTGTTTTCTTTATGTTCACCACATATATAAGATCTTATTTTCTTCACGTTCACCACGTGTGTAAGATTTTGAGAGCTCAGTAAATAAGGAGACAAGACCCCTGTTGGGAGCTCTTGTCTCTTCCCAGATATTAGCCTCTCTCATATTCATTTCTGTATCTTCTCTCTTCCTGGACAAGAAAGAACTCCAGACTCAGTCTGTGACACTTATTAATGTTGATCAGATTATAAATTATAAATTATAGCATTTATCATATATGTTAAACATCATATATGTTAAACATATCATATATGTTAAATGTTATAGCATTTATCATATATGTTAAATACAATATATTATTAATCATAATATATCTATTTCTGTTTATATTTGTAATGCTCATACTATAAAATATAAATGTACATTTGTGATTGTATTAATCAGTTCTGGCTGCTATAACAAAGTATCATAGACTAGGCAGCTTATAAATAACAGAAAGTTATTTTTCAGTTCAGAAGACTGGATTTCAAGATCAGGGTGCCTATATTATCAGGTTCTGGTGAGCATCCTCTTCCAGGTTTCAGACTGCTGACTTCTTGTCATATTCTCCTGTGGTGGAAAAGACAGCAAGCTATCTATCTCTCTGGCGTTTTTTTGTTTGTTTGTTTGTTTGTTTTTTATAAGGGCATTGATTACATTCATGAGGACACTATCTTCATCACTTAATTCGCTCTCAAAGGCCCTGCCTCCAAATGTCATCATATTTGAGATTAGATTTCAACACATGCCCTTCAATCCATAATAATGGAATACATAATATTTTATTGAACGGAGCTGGCCTGTATGTTACAGATGTAATTCTTTCCTAGTTCTTATGACATCTATTTTCAAGACAAATAAGTTTATCATGATGAACATTTGATAATAGTCAAAGACTCTTCCCATGGCCACACTTTAGTTAGGTTCCTGTCTTCTCCACTAGGCCTTGAACTTTGTCTTCTGTCTCTGTCCTTGGTGAGCCCAGTGTTGGCAAGAATCCTCAATCATCTCCCTACTCTTGATATCTGATCATTCTTCATATCTGATATAAGTTTCCCTTCCCCCAGCTTGATGGCTAAGTCCTTGGTCTGCCTTTAGCAACAATCCTGTTAGGCCACTTTAGTAAGAATCCCCAATCCTTGATGTCTCCACCTACTAGTTTTTTATCCATTGATTCCCTCACTCTGCTTTTTGATTATCAATCCCCAGGTGTCCTTGCTATATTTGAAATTGAGCTCAGCCCTTTTTTATTGCAATACTACTAAATAAAATCTTTCCTAATCTCTTTTAATTAGTGTTTGATTGTTTCTCTTTTGCAATAGCTACCGTAGAATTGCATAGTTTCAGAAGGAATCTTTCACAATATTCTTAAACAAGTTGACCATAATTGTTAAATCATCTCTTAATCATTCAGCATCAGGCTGATTTAATGTGAATGTAATAGATCAATTATTTCACAGAATTTGACAAAATTGGGGTTATTTTGATTCTATAAAAAATGCATCAAATTTCATACCAGCAAGTGCCAGTTTAAAAAATGAATTTGTGTTCTAGAGGAGAAAATGCAAGTATTTTAATGTGGAGTGGAAGTCATGTGCACCAGTTTTATATTGCTATTGTAAAAAAAAAAAAAAAATACCACAAAGTTGGTAGCTTGAAGCCACACATACTTATTATCTTACAAGACTGTAGTTCAGAAGTCCGATATGGGTGGTGACTAAATCACAGTGTTGATAGAGCTATGTTCCTTTCTAGAAACTGTAGGAGATAATGGTTTTACTGTTCCTTTCAGCATCTAGGGGCTGTCCACATCCCTTACCACGTGGCCTGCTTCTTCCAACTTGAAAGCCAGCAATGTCTGGCCAAGGGCTTCTCATGTTACCACCTCTCTGGTTTCATTTTCTGATTCATTTTTCCACTTTTAAGGACCCGGTTAATATAGGGTAGGGTTCCCTACCTTAAGGTCAGCTAATTAGCAAACTTAATTCCATGTGCAATCTGAATTTTCTTTTGCCATGTAATCTAATATAGTTACAGGTTTCAGTAATTAGGACATAGGTATCTTTGGATGGTCATTATTTTGCCTATCACACCATGATATTACTTTTATAAATCTATATCAAGAGGAATCCATAGGCAAGAAGACTAAAACATTTATTTTCTATCATTCCAGAATCATTCTAGTCAAAGAAAGTAAATTGAAACAACCACATGACAAATGTCTTACCAAAGCTCTGAAAAGTATTATTGGGTGAATGTCACATGAGAGAACAAGATGTCCATTGATGTGGATCAATATTGGCTGTACCAGGAAAGATATTTTGGCAGCCTCAACATACAAGAATAAATTTTCTCATAAAATACCATTATGCTTATTGTATATGTGACACTTTTTACTAATTATTTTTATTTTTTACATACTAAATTATTTTCAGAAATAAGTTTCTCATCTGAATCTTTAGTATGATGCTCTTACATACCCCTGTAAAACTCATTCACATTGGTTCATTCACGAATTTTAAGACCTACCACCTGTTTTTACCTATTAGAATAATGGACACTGGGAACACAGTAGTCAAATCAGAAGACCATGGCCTCTGCCATCATTTTTCTTTCTCTTTCTTTCTTTCTTTCTTTCTTTCTTTCTTTCTTTCTTTCTTTCTTTCTTAATTTAATCTATTCCATAGAGATTTCTATAAGCCTTTATATTCTACAACAGATTTAAAGAGTGCCTTGCCTTTGCTCTGTTTCTGTTCACATTTCAGTGACATAAATTTTTTGTTAGATCAATGCACACTGGAAATGCTTGTTACTTTGCAAGAAGCAGAGTTTGAAAATAGAACTATAAAAACATAACTCCTGACATTTTTAGAAAGTTCCACTCTTTCAATCCATTTTGAGGCATATAATCCTTTTGGTTTCCATTAAAAAAAACATTTTTACTAAATAACAGTAAGGGTCTAATAATAATTACAGCTAAAATTGGTTTAGCTCTCATAAGGGCTAAAAACTTTGCATAGATTATTTCTCTAAATGCATAAGATTTAAATATTAACTAACTCTTCTATGATTACATAGTAACTAAATGATAACCAAGATGTGAATAAAGACACTATGACTTAAGAGTGTACATTCTTAGCAAATACACCATACTAGAAGTAGTATTACAGTGCATGAGTTTTCTAGAGCTGCCTTAACAAAATGCCACAGAGAGAGTAAGTGGCTTAAATAACAGAAATGTATTTTCTCATGATTCTGGAGACTAGAAATTCAAGATCAAAATGCCAACAGGGTTAATTTCCTTCTCAGGCTTGTCTTCCTGGCTTGTAGATGACCTTCTTCTCCTTTTGTCTTTACATGGTCTTTCCTTTGTGTGTGTCTATGTCCTAATCTCCTTTTCTTATAAAAACATCAGTCATATTGGATTAAGGCCCACTCATGTGATCTCATTTTATGCTAATTACCTCTTTAAATATCCCATTTCCAAATAGAGCCACATTCTCGAATACTTGGAGGTTAGGACTTCCAATTTTGAAAGGACACGATTCAGCCCATAAGACATTGTTTCTCAGACCAAAGGAGAAAACATAGATTTTTTTATTGAGCAAAGAGGATGAAATTACTCAAACTGAGGCCAGGACACACATTTCCTACTTCGAATATAGCATACCCTGAGAAATTGAATTTAGAAAGAAGTAGAGAATAGCAAGGATTAGATGAAGAAAGACAATCAACATCCTTGGAGATGAATACACTGAATATAAAAATCGCCGCAAGAATAAAGCATGAAATACACACAGTGTGCTGGGGGTTTAGTAACTTGCTGGTGATGGGGTTTTCTAGTGGGTTACTGGTAATACCGTCATTTAGAAAGAATTTTCCCTGTACTAAGAGGCAAAGAAGCAATTATTCTAAGGGGTCCAGTCTAAAGTTTGGTTTGCTCAGAAACACTCAACAGAGCATGAACAGGAACAGAGAAGATGGACGGGGGGGGTGAGTCCTGTCAATTGAGCTTAGAATGTTAAAACAAAGAAGGATGTGGAGGCAGAGGCTGAGGGCATCTCCTGCTGGTAATACAGACCTTTTCTTTCACCTCTCCCAGGGTTAGCAAAGTGCCAGTTTCTGTGTGGTATACTTGCATGGAATCAGGAGAATGAGACTTTGTTCTGCTGATTTTTTTTTCTCCCACCTATCTTTCTGAGGACACTTATAAGCCTTCTACTCCTTGATAAGTGTCCCATGTATCTGATGTACATTTTCCCTGTTTATTGCTTTTTTAATGACTTTGCAGCACTCCTTGTCTTAGGGCTGGCTTGTGCTAAAGAAACACTTTTATTGAAAATTCCCTCTTTCTCAATCTCCTGCCTTTCAAATCAAACTCCTGTAGGAGAGACTATGCTGTACTGTCTCATTCCCTTCAAAGGCTATTTGATAAAACGAGGGGCTGATGCAACATTAATGCATTTAAATATGTAGATAAAACCATTAATTATCATCAGATTTTGGACATTTTAATATAAAAATGAACTAGATAAGAACATTTACAACACTCCATCCCAAATATGAATTAAATCATGAGGCCACATCAAAGGGATATAATCTCCTCACTTCATGCTAGGGTCCTGTGAACAAGGCATCTTACCAGGCATTGAATAAAGATGGCATAAATGAAGATATAGATGCATTTATAAAACCATTATATTATCCCTTTGGACTCTCCATCTACTTGAGAAAAATGTTGCTGACTTTTTTTTTTAATTTTTTTAATGTTTATTTATTATTTTTGAGAGACAAAGAGACAGAGTGTGAGCAGGAGAGGGGCAGAGAGAGAAAGGGAGACACAGAATCCAAAGCAGGGTCCAGGATCCGAGCTGTCAGCACAGAGCCCAACGCAGGGCTTAAGCCCACGAACCGTGAGATCATGACCTGAGCCGAATTTGGACACTTAACTGACTGAGCCACCCAGGCACCCCTGTTGCTGACTATTTTAAAGGTGTGTCCTCTATTTAAGAATCCTTGGTTGAAAGAAATACCACAGGTATTCTGTCTTATTCTATATTTTACATACTCTAAACATTTTTCCTAAATGACTTCATATCATCTCCTGGTACAAATATCTCTATGCTGGTAACTCAAGAATTTTATTACCATCTTTGGCTCCTCCCCATAAATCAAGATTTATATATTCAATTGTCCATCTGATATAAACAGTTGTAAGGCTAATAAATATCTCAAAATTAAAATAAGCTATGAAGAACTGTTGATTATCTTGTCTAAATTTATTCCTCAAGCTTTATTCATTACAGTAAATAGACAACCATTCACTCAGTTGTGCCACTCAGCAAACTGGGTTATAGCTTTTAGTCCTCTCTGTGATTCATTCCCATATCCAATTTATTAACAACTCTAACTGCAGATAGCATTCCAAGTTTAATCACATCTCTTCATCTATAAACTAGAGGTCAATTGCACTGAAACAGTTAAACAGACAGGAAAGACTTTATTCAAAATTGAAAATTGGAGTCAAAAGTATTGAAAAAGGAGAGAGATTGCATTCAACTCTGCTGAACACAGATTTTTAAATGCTGGGATGACCTAATGGAAAAGTACTGGGGGACATTGTTAAGGAGGTTGGTCAATGTGACTAGACCATCTGTGTTTGCTAATTGTAGCTTAACAAAGAAGTTAAGTTCCTGCTGTCCCACCCCCACAGTCCCGCTGAGACTGGGAAAGGAGAGCCCTTTTTTGTTGATTACATTTCAAAGAGATAGATCCCAGACTCTTGGGGGGGGGGGGTCTGAATTGAGGACAAATTATATCTCAAAGAGATTGAGAAGGGATTTACAAATGCAAATTTCCAAAAATAAATTTTCTAAGCAAAGGGAGGTTGGGGCCTGTAGTCAAGAAGCCTGTTTAAAGCTTAGTCAGGCTGAAGGGAAGGCTATCTAATCAATGGTATGATTACTGTAAACAAAGTTACAGTCACCCTTTGCCTGGACTACTGAAATGTTTTTCTAAGCAGGCTTCTCGCTTCCTCTTTTACCTTCCAGGTTCACTATTGGGGAATACAAATAGATTATTTTTTTTTCTATTTAGAATTTATTTCTAAGAAGATGATATTTGTAGTGAATATCCACTTTTATTCCCCATATAGTTGTAAAAGAGTTTAATATAAAATTATGAAAAGCCCATGCTGAAAGTCTTCCTAATACTTCTCATAGCACTTAACACACTTACTAAGTCCCGAGTGGTCTGTTTTTCTATTTCTTAGTCACTCATTATAAACTCTAATTTTC
Source organism: Lynx rufus (assembly GCF_022079265.1). Taxonomy (NCBI): domain Eukaryota; kingdom Metazoa; phylum Chordata; class Mammalia; order Carnivora; family Felidae; genus Lynx; species Lynx rufus. The sequence goes on along the minus strand of NW_025814845.1, from coordinate 25,495,927 downwards.
TTACCTAAACATGGCAAAGCATGTTCGTGGTTGGGCCTTTAAATTACCTCTTTCCTTAACTCAAGATAGGTGATAGTTAATTTTATTTATCAACTTGACTGGGTTGGAAGTGCCCACATAGCTTATTTCTGAGTGTGTATTTCTGGAAGAGATTAGCACTTGATTTAGTAGACTGAGTAAAGAGATATATTTTTACCAATGAAGGCAGGCTTTATCCAATCCACTGAGGGCCCAAAAGGAACACAATGACAAAGAAAGGGTGAATTCTCTCTCTCTTCTTGAGCTGGGACACCCATCTTTTCCTGCCCTCAGACATTGGAGTTCCTGGTTCTCAGGTCTTTGGTTTCAGTGTAGGGAGTTTACCAATGGCTTCCCTGCTTCTCATGCTTTCAGATTCAGATTGAATTACATCACTGACTTTCCTGCTTCTCCAACTTGCAGATGGCAGACTGTGAGACTTCTTGGCCTCCATAACTGAATGAACAAATTACTATTATAGGAACCAATTCTTAAATTATATATAATACAGGATAAGTATATCCAGTAAAAAATGCTGACTAATACAATGTGCTCCCCCTCCTTGCATCAGTTATCAAGCTTGTTTCTCCCCTCCAAACTGATCCTTCCATGCCCCATATGTAATCCTGGACTTGGGCAACTGTAAGGTATATTTCTTTTTTTCCAGGTGGATCCCTGTTATGTTTTTGAAAATAGCAGGTAATATCCAAATACTAGAGTGCTGGAGAAGAAGATATTTCTCTCTTACTGTTGGCTTCTTATTCTCATTAGCTATTGTTTCAGGATGGCCCTTAAAGCTAGTGGGAAAATTGTTGTAGCAGCAATTTTATTTTGTTTCAACTCCAGTTTCCAGCTTCTTTTCCCACCCCTAGATAAAGCCTCTTTCTTCTTCCCAGAATTTCCAAAGATGATCTGTTGTGTGTTAAATAATCAGCAGGAGGATATGTTGAAGTCCTAATCTCTGGTGATGGTGAAATATGGCCTTATTTGAAAATAGGGTTTTTGCAGATGTAATTGAGGTGCAGGTTAAAATAAGGTCATACTGGAATAGGTTGGGACCTTAATCCAACATGACTGGTATTCTAATAAGAAGAGGAGAAAAGACCTAAAGATAGACACACATGGAAAGCAGGTTCCCACATGAGGACACAGACACACAGAGGGAAGACAGCCATTTGAAAACGAAAACAGAGATTGAAATTATACAGCCACAAGCCAAGTAACACCAGAGATTTCCAGCAACACTAGAAGTTAAAAGAAAGCTATGGAACAGACTCTTCCTCTGAGCTTTCCAGAAGGAACCAACCTTGCCAACACCTTACCTTTGGACTTCTAGCCTCCAGAACCGTGAAAGAATAAATTTATCTTGTTTTAAATCACCCAATTTTGGTACTTTGTTACACAGGCCTTGAAACTAATACAGTCCCTAGGATTCTCTGCCCCACATTCACAAGCTCCTGACACTCCTGTAATTGTGTTATGTTATATGGAACAGTCGACCTTAGAAAGGAAAGAGTATCTGGGTGTGCTTGGAATGAGCTTGGAGGTGATTCTTTCCCGGTGCCTCCAGATGAGACCTGTTCTGGACAATGTTTTGATTTTAGTCTTGTGGGACACTGAGCTGAAAATGCAGATGAGCCTGCCCAGACTTCTGACTTACAGGACTTTGATATTAAAAAAAATAATAATAATAATAAAAAAATGAGTTTGTTTTAAGTCACCAAGTTTGTGGCAGTTTGTTACAAAGAAAGAGAAAACGAAGACATTCCCTTTGGAGGTATCAGTAGCAGCCATACAACATCTTCTCCTTAAGAGGTCTGAGTTCCAGTTCTGAAAGACCCTTCCCCTAAGCTCGCATGGTATCAACATGAGCTACACAGTGCTCCCTTCTCAATGAATTTCCAGCCTCCCTGGTCTTCCTCCAACTTTGTGTACTTGGAGTGTCCCAGATTTCCCCTTGACTCCACTAACGTTAAGGGTGAGAGTTGCTCCTTATACTATATTCCCTGTTAGCTCACTGATCCTTTTCTGATATTACCATTCACCAATGCTTGCTTAACCAATTCCTTTTATTGAATTCTTTCTGTTAAAATAACCATTGTGGTTTCTGTGTACCTGGATGGACCCTGATCTTCAAACCACCCCTTCAGAAAAGTGACCCTCATCTAGAGTAAGAACTCAGTCACTCTGCCACAGCACCTTTGTTAATTATCTTTACAGCTTATTCTTTCAAATATATTTATTTCTTTGAGCCTTTGGTTGATTTATCAGCTCCATCCTCTTACAAGAATGAAGGCTATTTGTGAGCAAAAGTGTTTTAGTGCTTGCTCATGTCTACACAGGTGCTAACCAGGGGTAGCAGGAGCTAAGGGTTTTCACGTATTTCAGAATCTTGACAGCAGTTTAGAGCAGATCAGATTCAGCTTCCCCAACACAATTAGAGTGACCTGCTGGAAGACTGATTTAAATGCCACACAGGGATTAAATGGGGCCCATAGAGAATCCTGAACTACTGTAGTTTAGCATTTACCAAAGTATCTTTTACTGAATAATAGTTTAGTAAATTACTTGTTTTATATGATCATTTGGAGATTCAGAATGTACATGGTTTATCCTACGCTAAATGAAAAGACATATATTAATTTTTTTTAATGTTTATTTATTTTTGAGAGAGACAGAGGCATAGTGCAAACCAGGGAGGGACAGAGGGAGCGGGAGACACAGAATCAGAAGCAGGCTCCAAGCTTTCAGCACAGAGCCTGATGGGGGCTTGAACTCACAAACTGAGATCATAACCTGATCTGAAGTCGGATGCTTAACCGAGTCACCTAGGCACCCCAAAATAGAACATCTTTTTAAATAAAATCCTCAAAAATTTTTGGCATAATATTATACAGTAATTAAAACAAAAATTGACTTGAGTTACTGTCCACCACTCTCATCTCTGATAGAGGAAGGGCTATGCTTCTGTCTCCATGATCTCGTAATGTATTGCCTTAGTGAAACTGACACATTTTCCTAGAACTGGATGGTGTCTGTCTCAAATAAATATCTCAAAAAAAAAAATACCATTTGGCCTGGTAATATGTGATGAAATCAGCCTAAGTTCAGTCCCAGCCAGATTCTGGCCCTCTGATCCAAGAAAATAATGGCAATTTTTGATAAATACCATTTAAAAGAGTAAAGGGTTAAGTTATAAATATCTAAATTTATATTGACATGTGGTGGACACTAGCTTTAAAAACATTTCTTTCTAATTTTTTTTTTTTTGGCCTCTTCCTACAGTACCTTGACTCCTTCATTATCATTCATATCATTCTAGGATGAATAATAACCTTGACACATGCAAGGACTTTTTCAGTTTTGTTTATCCCATATTCTAACACTTAGAACAGGACCAGCACACACTATTTACTCAATATCTATTTCCGAATGAATTAATATGTGTCAGTGAATTCCCAGATATTTTTCTCATCTATCTTAAATCAGAAGCAGTGTTTGGGTAAGTCAGTGCAAATAGCCTCCCCCATTTTTTATATGTGAATATAAGGTAGGCTGTTAGAGCACAATAGACAAATACTAGAGCAAGGATCAGATAAACTAGATAATTGCTAAAAAAGATAATTACATCCAAAGCAATTCAATTTGGGTTTTCTTTTCTCCTCACATCAAACTAATAAGCTTCATATGTATAAAATCTTCATTTCTCTTTGGGTTGCATCGACACAGCCTTAACTGACTCTTTATATAATCATCACCAAGTAATTATATTCCAGCTGGATGCTTTGTGACTCTCCTTTGACCACAAATTAGTTTGCACAAAGTGACACAAGCCATATTGTGTGGCATCTTTTATTACTGCCAGTCACTGACATGCAGCTGAGAACAATGAACATGTTTTGAACAAGAATTGTGCTGTTATCTAGAAGGCCAAATGAAAACCTGCCCAAACACAAATGTCTAAATAATTATTTTAGACATATTTTTTCTGACTTCCCCTCCTTGTCCATAGTAATGTCATTAATTGCTGGCAGCACTGTTAACATATATTACAAGTTCTTAAGATGTTTTTCTTCCCTGTGTTTTTTACCCTCAACGAAGTAGAGTTTATGTGTGAAGTGTTAATAATTAAATGAATAGCTCCAGGCTAGGGTTCATGTACTGGGTCCTTTTGCTTTTTCAAATGGCATGAGGCCAATTTGAATAATTTTCAAGGCAACAGAGAACAAGGGAAGCAAATAATATTCGTCAAGATTATCACAGCCAAAAATGTCCCCAAACTCCTAGTCAGCTTTTCAAAACCTAATACTTTATGAATGAACCCTATTCTTCTGGTATAGAACAAAAATTCAATTAACAATGGTTTCATAAATGCAAATTCTCAATTATATACCACAGATATGCACACACAAGTGCACGCACACACACACACACACTATAGTAAAACTAAATTATCTATCTTCCAAGTAATTATTTCAAATATTACCTCATAGAAAAAAAGAAAATGGGAGGACATTTTATTTCTAAATATTTACTAAAATTGAAAAATTAATTAACCAGAACAACAGATGACAAAAATGTAAGTCTAAGCCCATAGCAAGTGCTAACCACAGAGCAATTAATATAATTAAATACAAAACATCTTACAATATGATATTGGATGTAAATTGAAAAGTTTTACATCAATTATCTTACTGTGTGAAGGTACAGCAAAAAAAACCCCACATTTTTGTGTAATGCATATCCATTAAACGGTGGATATGAAGGATATTCATAATAAAAAGTCAAATGAATTAGCAGTGCCAAATACTAAATGCACACATTAGAAGGCGAGTTTATAATCATCTACAGGTGTTCCTCAACTTAAGGTGAGGTTATGTCTCAGTAAATTCATCACAAGTTGAAAATATTGTAAGTCAAAAATGCATTTAATACACCTGACATTTGGGGTGCCTGGGTGGCTCAGTCAGTTAAGTGACCGACTTCAGTTCAGGTTATGATCTCATGGTTCATGAGTTTGAGCCCCACATCAGGTTCTGTGCTGACAGCTCAGAGCCTGGATCCTGCTTCAGATTCTGTGTCCCCTCTCTCTCCACCCTTCCCCCGTTCATGCTCTGTCTTTCTGTGTCTCTCAAAAATGAATAGATGTTAAAAAAAAAAAAAAACTTTTAATATGCGTAATGTTTAAACACTGTAGTTTAGCTTAGCCTACCTTAAGAGTGCTCAGAATACTTATATTAGTCTACAGTTGTAAAAAAAAAATCATCTACTACAAAGCCTATTTTATAACAGTGTTGAATATCTCATGTCACTTATTGAATACTGTACTGAAAGTGAAAAACAGACTGATCAAACTTCATACTTATCCTCTATGCTCCTAAAGTCAAAAGATAAAGATTATCCTCTGAATATTCAATAAATTTTTATAACTGCATGGACTTTGCTAAACTGGAGCTCACAAATACTGAAATATTTCATGAATATATATTATAGTCCATTGCAAGTATATATTAAATACCATATCTTAAATATCTTATGCATTTACTCTAAGTATCTTTTTTTTTAATTTTTCTTATAAATCATTATTTTTCAAACCTCAAGTTCTGGTATAACAGAATATACCAAGCAAGACTATGTTCCGCCTTTATCTTCACAAGTTGAAGGTTCCTTTTTATTAATTTCTTGTATAGAAGTCTGATCATGTGTATAGATTTCACAATCTTTAAGTTTTCATTTCTTTCCTTTTACTTATTTTTGTTAATATTTGTTCTTTTCACTCTTTGATGCTATGACTTTTCTATACTCTCTCAATCTCTTGACTTCTCCCCCTAATTTTCCTTCAAAGGAGTTGCTTCTTTAAGTCATATAATGAGATAAGTTTAACTTCAAGTTCTGTCACTGAATTAATAATCAGATACAAGCAAAAGAATGTTGTGATTCCATGCCCTAGAATTAGAAATAGTGCCATTCTTTCCTACAACATTTTGGACCCCCTGATGCTCAGAGAGTAAGAATTTAGGAAGACAATAAAGGAGTTAATTGCAATACTCAAGATGGGAAGTGATTAAAGCATTTAATGGAACCATTTCTATGATTGTATTCATTGTCACAGCACTACTAAGTCTTACAAGGACCACAGAAGCACATAACGCATGAGCAATAAAAATGTATGGGTCAATATTTTATTTTTAATTGCTTCCAATTTTAATTTCCTAAAATATAACCACATGATGATTGTTAATGTCCAACGTACATACTATATAGATAGTAAACACTTCTCACTTGTTTTAAAAAATGCCTCACCAGTGACTGCTGATCCTTCCCATTTATATATCCCTAGTGACCAAGTTATAAGCTCATTGTTAACCAATAAATAAAAAAATGAATTCCATGAGGAAATAGGGTATACAAGGGAAAGGCAAGAAAAAGGCTTCATTTGATATATTTTCTGGGTTAGAGATTTCTTATTACCTCACAGAGCGCAAGTGTGCTGGTCCTTTCTCCAGTCCTAGTCTTTATCCTTAATGTGACATGATGAAAGCTGATGAGAAATTTCCCTACATGAGTATCCAGACACTCCAGAAATGAGGGACAAGAAAAAAATTATTTTGGGGTATGTGGTTGGCTCAGTTAGTGAAGCATCGGACTCTTGGTTTGGGCTCAGGCCATGATCTCATGGTTCGTGGGTTCAGGCCCCACATCCACATTTTCATTGGGATTCTCTCTCTCTCTCTCTCTCTCTCTCTCCTTCTCTTTCCCTCTCTGCCCTCCTGCTTGCTCTCCCCCTCTTTCTCAAAATAAATAAACTTAAGGGTGCTTGGGTGGCTCAGTAGGTTGAGCATCCAACTTCAGCTCAGTTCATAATCTCACAGTTTGTGAGTTTGAGCCCCGCATCAGGCTTGCTTTTGTTAGAGTGGAGCCCACTTCAGATGCTCTGTCTCCCTCTTTCTCTCTGCCTCCCTGGTCATTCTTTCTTAATAGATATATATGTATACACACACGCACACACACACATATGTGTGTGCATGTGTATACATATATGTGTGTGTGTATACATATATATTTAAAGTAAATAGATAGATAGATAGACATTTTTAAAAAAGAAAAAATATTATTTTGTTCTCTTTTCTTTTTCTTTTCTTTTCTTTTTTTTTTTTTTTCCACCCATCCTCCCACTTACCTTCCCTATGACAACCACCAGTTTAATCACTGTATAAGAGTCTGGAGTTTTTTGTTTGTCTCTTTTTTTCTTTTTAATTTTGTTTCTTCATTTGTTTTGTTTCTTAAATTCCACATATGCATGAAATCATACAATATTTGTCTCTTTTTATAAAAATGAAAATGCATCCATCTATCTCTGCTTCTGAAAGTGTTTCCTCCTTACTCCAGCCCTCTCCAGAAGAATTTTCTGACCTGAACTTGTTTTCAAGTTCTGGGGCTTCATCCCTTTGGCATGTACGTTCCTAGGGAGGTAATGTTCTACTCTCCTAGGCACCTTGAGGTTTAACCTAGGACCAAGTCTGGGCTGTAGCCATTGGACACTCTGAGGGATATGAAAAAAAAAAAAGTGTTATTAGTCTTTGGATCAGAGAGCAGTTAACTAGAAAAATGGCTGCCAATATAGTTCTCATAATATGTGAAAATATTTATAAGACAATTGAAAGCAAACAGTCTCTACTCTTATAATACATACATTTCAGTGGATTAGGATGGCAGAACATTTTATAGGAAGACTGAGAAGAAAGTTTTATTTTCCACAGATGGCCAATTCAGTGCAAAAATTATTGTCAGATTCTTGTTACAGTTACTATGGTCGATTTTCAGGGACATAAAACACAGTGCTTGCCTTCAAGGAGTTTCTAATTTCATTGTGTTTTTAAAGCCAAAAGACAAACAACTCCAATATAGGACTGAATATATATGTTTTAGCAGAAATACACATATAGAACTGCATTTTGAGTGTTAATAACAGGAAGACACAGGATCATGTTGTAATAACTAAAATATTTTATAAGAGTAATATTTGAAATGGATCTTAAAGACTAAAATGCAGAAAGGCAAAATTTCTGAAATGAGTACATTCTAGATAAAAAAAAACTATATAGATAAGTGGATTATGAAATATTATAGTAATAGACTACATTACCTAGTTATGATTCCACATGACTATTTTTTAAAATTTATTTATTCAACAAGTACGTATTTTTAATATCTACCATTTAAGAAGGATCATTCTAGGCAATCACAAAAAATGGGAAAAAATACTGTAAAGATTTGGTTAAATTAGTTAATTACTAATTACTTCATATACTGTATAGATATATACTATGAAGAAAAATAAAGTAGGGTAAGTAAACATAGAGGTTGAGGCTATATATCATGGGTGATTAGGAAGGCATCTCTGCTAGGGTACATTGATGAAACCCTGAATTAAATGATTGAGAAAGTCACGTTAGTGTAGAAGAGAAAAAAAATATTTTTCTTTTACCCATCTTAGGTTCACTGGCCTGAGCACCATGGACTAACAAAAGAGAGACTAAGGACACAAAAACAGTGGTTATTTCTATGCATCTCATGCATGCACATGGGAGTACTCAGAGATGAGTAACTCCACAGAGATAGTTAGAATTTGGGGTCTATAAACCTAACTTAGTAAGGTGAAAGGAGGATGGAGAAAGAGTGTCTAGGGAAAAGTCAAGGCTTTTTGGAAAGACAAATGGCCCCTTAGGAGAACAGATGTGAGATATGATCATTTTTTGACGTCTGTTTGGGTGTGGTGTTGACTTCTCTCTGAGAGGACTAGACAGACTTGTATCTGGGGAGAGGGTTTATGATACTTGAGTTCTTTGGGGAGAGTGCTTTCAGGCAGACCAGGGATTTCAGGAACTGAAATGCCATCAGCACAAAATTATTTTTATGCCAAAATGGCATGTTAAGTGGTATATCTGGATCCCTTTCACAAATAACTAGAAAAAGAAATTAATATTGTGTATGTAGACACACTCAAGACTATCTGATGCTAGTAAGCTTTTGTCCTAATAATAGTGTGAAGAGCCAGCTTTTGAACAAACAAGATATTTGCACTGATGAATCTATATGTAGAGTAGATAACAGTAGTTCCTTAAGGTTTTTTTTTTTTTCAATAGGATAGATGAGAGTGGAAGGGTTATCAATCAGGATATAATTCCAAGAGCATCTGTGCTGGGTAACAGAGGCAACAGGGTGTTTGTTGTGCAGATGTAAAGTGGGTGGATGTGAAATTTCTCCCAAAAAAAAGATGAACATTTGGATTTAGCTACTGGGAAGGAAGTTGGTGATACCACTTTTTTTTTTTTAAGTCCACATAGTGAGAAAAACAAAAATTCCATCTCCAGATATGGAGATATTTAGAGGAAGATTTGCTTTTGAAAGAATAACAATGGCTTGGCAATGGTTGAATTTGGGGTTCTGCTTGGAAAAAATACCTAAGTAAACCTGGAACATGGGATTTTAGGGGAAGAGATCAGAATCTGTACTCATTTGTTGCAAATTGACCTATGGTGCTAAGCAGTTCACAAACATGAGATTAATTTCAATAGTTATTGTTATCTTCTAACACTCAGAGCAACCTCTGAGTGTTCCTATTGAACTCCTCCCTACAACCTGAAGACCTGCTGGTATATTGTAAATTGTGCCATGAAGTCTTAGTGATCTGTCCCTTTATATTCTTTGGCAACCTTGCAAAAAAGGTTCATTTATGGCAAATGTTCTAAGGGCATCATCAAGCTAACCTTCCAGTTATGGTCAAGAAGTACCCTTGGATACAGCATTTTAACTTAGAACCAGTGTGGAATCCTAGGTTTAGAGCACCATTTCAAAAGACTAAAGTCTTACACTATGTTGATGCAGTGAAGACAACATGTGTACAATATTCCAATCCAACCTCTGCCTAGAACATCTTCTGATGTTGTCATATTTGATACTATTTGAAGTACAGAAAAACCTTGGATTGCGAGTAACTTCTGGGAGTGTTCTGCAAGAAGAGCAAACATTTGATAAATAAGCGATGTCTGGCAATATGAATAGTATGTGATGCCGAACATCACATGATCACAACTGAGCCCATTGTTCTTGAAATTCACTTTGATATACAAGTGCTTTTTATTACAAGCTTGTTTCTGGAACCAATTATGCTTGCAAACTAAGGTTTTACTGTACCTGATACTTCAATTGTAGGCTAAGCACTACTAAATTGTAGATTAAAGTAGCATACATGTATAGTCCTTAAAGTTTATATGAAGTTTTTAAAATAAATCCCAGATAGTGTATCATTTATTTTATAGTAGCCTGGGAATATATTCCAATCCCCTCCAAACCAATCTTACCTCCATTGGTTTTGTCCTGCTATCATCCTTCTTCTGTGTTGCAAACCCTTGTCTCTCACTACTGCACCCCTTAATTACACATAGTTCTACACTATTTAGTCTCATCTGATCTTCCAGGTAGTGTGACATTAATATCAGAGCTAATATCTTGAAATTTAATCAAAAACAGAATTCAGCTCAGAATTAAATTAAAATTTGTCCCAATTCTTTGAGTATTTGGAGGAAGACTCTTCTTCCATAGAATATCACTCTAGTATAGCAGCAATATCTCAAAATTCCAAATTCCTCTGTGCCCAGCACTCTGCTTGGTATAGTAGGAACAATAAAATGCAATAATCTTAGTAAAAGACCACACATATGAACAACCAAGATGATGCATTTATTCTTCTGAAAGAATGTTTAAGGAGAGCTTGGGTGTCTCAGTGGGTAAAGTGCCTGACTCTTGATTTCAGCTCAAGTTATAGTCTTGGGGTCATGAGATCAAGCCTCCTGTGTCAGGTTCCATGCATGGAGCCAGCTTGGGATTCTCTCTCTCTCTCTCTCTCTCTCTCTCTCTCTCTCTCTCTCCCTCCCTCCCTCTCTCTCTGCTTCTCCCCCACTCATGCTCCCTCTCTCTCTCAAAAACTAAATAAATAAACATTTAAAAAAGAATATTTAGGGGATTGTTAATATAGCACACTAACACTCCTCATTCATTATTCCTAAAAACAAAAAACAAAAAATAACAAAAGTGACATCACAGATTATCTCTAGATTCTGGTCCTGAAGAACATTTATAAGGGAATTTAAAACCATTATCCAAACTCTTCAACATTTCCTATACCATAGCCATCATGAACAGCAAGAAGTTCAACCCTCCACTGTACCTTTGAGGGACTTTCTTCTTGCTTCAGCACTAGGTATAAGGAATTAGCCAAATAATACGGTTGCTTTATTATAATTTAATAATTGCTGTAGGGGCACCTGGGTGGCTCAGTCAGTTAAGCATCCGACTTCGGCTCAGGTCATGATGTCGCAGTTCAGTGGTTCGTGAGTTCAAGCCCCGCGTCGGGCTCTGTGCCTCAGAACCTGGAGCCTGTTTCAGATTCTGTGTCTCCCTCTCTCTCTCTGACCCTCCCCCATTCATGCTCTGTCTCTTTCTGTCTCAAAAATAAATAAACGTTAAAAAAAATTAAAAAAAAATAATTGCTGTATATTTTGATTTTATCATTGTAATAATTTTTGCATCATTTGATGTTTTTATTTGTTTGTTTGATGAGTAAACATATCAATATAAGATTTGAAAAAATAAAAAAAGATAAAATCAGAAAATCAGCCATTAATGTTTTCCCATCCCAGACAACTATTGTTATCTATTAGTATTTTTTGACAGACATTCTAATGCATTTTTCTACATATATAAATATGTATATATTTTTATATAAAAACATAGTATTATGTAAGTCTCATCAAGTGTATATATATGTATATATATATACATATATATACACAACTTAGAGAGTGAATTAATAGTATGAATATAAAAAAAAAACAGATTACTCTTTTCAAGCCATATAGTGTTCTGTTATATGGAAGTACCATACTATGTCCTGCTATGTTCAAGGTTTTCCTCATTGGTGAATATTTAAGTTGGTTCTAATATTTTTTCCAATAAAAAATATAGCGACAAATATTCTTACATGTCACTTCACACATGTGTAAGTGTATCTATAGGAAAAATCCTTAAATATCATCCTTCAACTAACAAAACAAAAACAAGTGTTTCTTTTTACTTTTTTAAAAGTCCCGATCATTTTTTGTTCTCAATAAATATGTTGCTTAAACTTCTCGAAAAGTTGTTGAATCTGATTAAAGTTACATATGAAACTCTTGTTTCAGACATCAATTCCCAAACTAGTATTAATTTTTTAAGCTGTTTGGAAGACAAAAAAAAATTTCATGGTCATCTACTTTCAGAGGAAAATGCATAGACTCCTGTGAAAGCTAAGGATCATGAACTCTGAAAAATTCTTCAAGTAAAAACAACAACAACAACAACAACAACAACAACAAAACCTGTTCAAATGTATTTAGTCTGGAAATTCTCAAATGTGTGTAACAATTATTAACACCCTTTGGGAAAAGTGCCCTTTGTAGGGCATAGTGTTAATACATCAGAAAATGAAATATGCTAGACCATTCCATAATGTTCATTTTAAATCGACTGTGTCTCAGGTAGTAAACAAATATGCAAATTACCTTGTCCTCCAGGCTTCAGTCTTTTCAAATTCAAAGGCAATCATCTAATAGATTGAGAAACATGAGAACTCAATCAAAAGGCAAATAAAGAAAAATAGTCTCCTGTTTATTAATTCATTTCTCATGGTATTAAATATCTGTGTATTATTTGCCAACTTCAGATTTGTGAATTTTCCCCCAGTGTCTTTTTCTATGATGGCGATGATGATGATGAACATGAAAACAAAAATCATAGTTTTTTTTTAAATAATTATCACCAAGAGGAATCCTTGTGTAGGGGAGCAAAATATGCCACTGTGGCATAAGGATTACTTTGAGCTGAAAACAATAGAAAAACAACAAACACCAAAGCTCTCTGTCTTCCCTCACCATTTGCCTAAAAGCAGACTTAGAATCCCAATGACCAGAATCAACTCTGGACTCTTCATGAGCCCAGAGACAGTCCTGAGAGAAGAATCACACAACAAACCTTATTAAAATAACCCTTATCTTCCCTTCCCCTCCCCATAGTTTGCTGCCCCTAAAAGCCTAAGCCCTTTTCCTTTGTTTTGTCACTTTTCTACAAATGTGCTCTTTGTAAAGATGCTATGAAAGTCCCAAATTCTAACCACCGCTTTGAGACACTCATCAGTTTCTCTCACTTGGCATGTGCACTGCCCATGTTAATAAATGCTTTCTTTTCTCTTGTTAATTTGTCTTCTGTCAGTGGAATTTCCACAGTCCCATCAGGAAAATCCTTTCGGGTAAAGGAAAAAGTTATGCTGGGAAACATATGACTTATACAGAAAAAATATGAAGAAAAGTCATGGATTCATGGAACTTATCCTCAAACAGGGAACCAAAAGCATCAAATGCACTAGGTAACAATTAACCAACGCAATGTGTTAGCAATGCAAAACCAGTTTTGCCAAATGAAGAGCCATAATTTTTCCCAGAAATAATCTCTTGATATTACATGTCAGTAAGTTGATTTTTCTCTTATCATTTGTAAATGGGAGCCTTTTCCTCTAAAATTATGCTTAAGTACATTGTTTCTCCTTGACCAGAATATTTTTGATGTAATAGATAATTATGCTAAAAGTGATCCCCTTATTCATATGTAAGTACACTCCAAACAACTGTTTAGGCTGCCCAATTTTTCTAGAGCTTGGAGTCCCACTTGCACTTAAACACATGCACACTCACACACACCAGACACACACAAGGGGGTAATAATGTAAAGGACATCAGCAATTCTCCAAATTTCTTGTTTCTATTTGAAGTAATCACATTCTAGAATAGACCACAAATAATAAAGGTATCCAAGTAAACTTAATGGCACACTGTTATAACTATGTTATTTCCCTGGAGAAAGGAATACACTATACTTTAAGTCATAATTTGAAAATATAACATGGAAACTTCATGAATGGTCTAATTTGGAACTTGGATTTTCAAGTGTTGTTTGATTTGATAGCTTTTATTTACAATGATAAAACAGATAAAAATAAGCCATAAAGTGATTTCAGGATCAGTTTCTCTCAACTCTAAGTAACAGGTCCATGACAGTCATGTGTTTCTCATCAAGGATGGTAAACATCAGCCATTTTGAGGAGTGTGTGTGTGTGTGTGTGTGTGTGTGTGTGTTTTGAGTGTAGCGTTTTATAATATCTAACCAATTGCTCTTTGTCATGGTTGATGCAACATTTATTATACCCAAGTAATGATAAACAATAAAAGAAAAAACAACTAATACTGCTTTCTATACTCTACCCAGCATCGGACCCTAACACTTCTATAAGTTCCTTCTGTCAGCTCTCTCCTTCCCCATTGCGTAGACACTTCTTTTCATGTGGAATTATTCTTGTCTAATTAGTGATATCTTAAACTGCCTTCCCAGATGCAATCCAGGCATCTTCTTTGGAAATAACTTTTCTTATTTCATTGAGTTAAAACTAAAACACTCCCTCTTTTGACTAGCATCATACTTATGTATTCCCTGATTACTGTACTGACAATAATTATTTGTTTGGATCTCTCTCAATTTCTCTCTCTCTGACCAATCTTTCCACTCCTTTAGGGCTTATGCAATCTTGTTCCCTAGCACCCAGGACACTGTGTGGCATATTGTAAACACCTAAAATATCTGTTGAAAATAAATGAATATAAGTACAACTGAATGAGGAGACCTGTAGTAAGCACATATGCTATATATAAGATAATTGGAAATATTTTTGTAATTCTTAAGAAACATCATGACATTTTTTAAAATATCAGAAAGGTGCTATAATAAAATGCTTTTCCGGTAAATTTACACTTATTTATGTCACTTCCTTTTAACATGTTTGATATTTATTTTTTCATCTCCCTCTAAGAAGTTCAATTAGCATATGATGGTTTGGCTTTGGTTAACTCATCTTATGTGCATAATTTGGATCCTATATCACTTAAAAAGACTCACTGTAATAATTTTTTACCATTTGCTGCTTTTTGGAGATCAGTAAAAAAGAATATCAGGTCAGAAAGTCCTTACATTTTCTGAAAAAAAAAAAAAAACAGCAAGGACACATCCTCAGACCACAGATAAAATGAAAGGGAAGGAACATATTATACATGAAATAATTTGAGTCCTAGTTCTGGTTTATTTCATCAGTAATAAGAAAATCCCTACCGATATTCCATTATGAACAGTTCTTCTGTGCAGACTTCACATGAAAGACTATAAGATTAGACCCTGAGGCTGATCGTCTCCAAACCGTGCAAGGACACCTGGAGTGCTACACATAATTTAACTGGCCAAGTTTTGAGTTTTCCTGCTAATACTGCAGTATATCATTTTCATGATTCCTGTTACCAGTGGAAGGACTGCGGTAGAAGGTTGAGAGTCAAAATTGAGATAGAGAAAAATGTATGAAGAATAACCTAGCAAAAATAGTTCTTTCTACAAAGCCGTTAAAACAAAAAAGGTCGTGAGTTCACTGTCTTTAGTTAACCCTTGCCCACCCACTTAGACTCCCCTCCAAGTACTAATTATCTGTGACCCATTGTGGCAACTAGATCATTTGCATGACATATTCAAACTATTGATGGTTTCCTTCAAAGTAGAGTTCTAGGAATAAATATAAAATATCTTCGAAACACGCAATCAGAGTTACTTATTCCCCTGCATCCTTTTTTGTGACCACTTAAGTTAGATAAAGTTGTTTTAAATTTGTTTTGCTTACACAAATTGGAGGGTAGGAAATAAACTGTGCAGCAGAGAATTTTGGTGTGAATTCTTGTGAAGCAGCCCTGACCCCTCTCTTATTCCTCCGTTTCTTGGAGTAGAAACAAAGATTCCCAAAGAGGTTTCGGGATCAGATAACAGAAGGGAGTCTGCATCCTTTCCAAAGTTTCCCGTAATGCAGAATATCATCTGCTTCAGCTTTCCCATCGCTGTCATCATGTCCCAAGCAATTATGAACATTTATCTCTTGCTATGGACCTAATGTTTGTGCCCACCCATTTTTTTTTCACTTGAAAAACATTTTATTTATACACAGTGTAGTTTTTTTTTTCTTTCTTTTTTAAATTCCAGTTAGCCAACACACAGGGCAATAGTTTTCAGATGTACAATTCAGTGACTCAATACCCACATAAAACACCCAGTGCTCATCACAACAAGTGCACCCCACAATCACAATCACCTATGTAAGCCATTCTCCCACCCACCTTCCCCTTGGTAACCATCAGTTGTTCTACTTCAACCCAAAATTTAACTGTTGAATTCCTAACCCCCAATGTGATGGCATAAGGAGGTGGGGCCTTTGGGAGGTGATTAGGCCATGAAGGTGGGTGGAGCCCTCATGAATGAGCTTAGCGCCCTTTTAAGAGGGACCCCAGAGAGCTCCCTCACCCCATACCCTATGTGAACAAGCAATGTCTTTGAATCAGGAGGTGGTCTGTCACCAGACACTTAATATGCTATTGCCTTGATTTGGGGCTTTTGGCATCCAGAACTGTGAAAAATAAATGCTTGCTGTTTGAGCCACGCAGGCTATAGTATTCTGTTGTTGTAGCCTGAAACAAATTAAGAAACTTCTTTTCTCCTTAAGACTACTAATAGTGTCTTGCATATCTGAGCCTCTCCCCATAACCATCAATATGTTCATTATTTTCCATTATTAATACTCCTGAAGTAGTGATCAGAGATAGTACCACCCTATAGGTAAACTTCTGTGTATTCTGAATAAAATCCATGCCCCTGGGTATTGTAAGAGATATCTTTTATAATCTGGTCCTTACCTACTTCTCCAGTTCTGTCTTCCAATAATACACCTTTTCTACCAACCTTGATTCTGACTAGGTTTAATATAACCTCTATGAAGCCACCTTCATACTCTCTTGTTGGGCAAGTATTTTTCCTTTCTCTTTTACTTAAGTATAGTTATCCTTCAAGATCGACCTTAAACTCCACTTATTTCACAAAACAGTTTCCTCAAATACTATGTAGAAACTTTCCTTGTCTCTTTGAACTCCTAAGTATATAATTGCACACACTAGTTTGATGATTTTCCCCGCCCCCTCTCCCACTTCTCCTCCCCCTCCTCCTTCTTCTTCTTCTTCTTCTTCTTCTTCTTCTTCTTCTTCTTCTTCTGTTTCTTCTTCTTCTTCTCCTCCTCCTCCTCCTCCTCCTTTTTTTCATCCTTCTCCTCCATATCATTATCATCATCAACATCATCATCATTTATCCATTATCCTTCCTATGATACTGTAAAAGTTTTCTCAGCACCAGCTACATTTAGTTACCTTTTTAATAGGTCGTTCCCGTCCAAGTGTCTAACCTAGTGCTTTGCATATGTTTTTTTTGTTGTTGAATGAAGGAAAATAGATTTTTCATTTTCATAACAGGTTAAGGCCTGCAGAGCTCAGAAATGGATGGAGAAATATTTTCATTATATATGCACATAAATAAATGGGTATATCTTTGCCTTACTTTTGTCTTCTTGAGGTGTCTCTATGGCCTCCAGAGTTTGCAACAGCAAAAGCCAAAGCAGCATCAGATTTCCTGTGTTTAACATGGCAGGCAGCAGGTATGATCTTTGGCAACAAGAAAACTCCAGTGGAGTTTTGAATGGCACTACTGTGCTGCTGAAACAGATTACCCATCAAAGTATCTTCTGCTTTTTTTTTTCATTTGGCTTTTGTCAGCAATTGGCAAAGCTCCACAGAGTAAGAACATGCTAAAAGAAGAAGGAAAGTAATGAGAAATAATTAGAGGTGGCTCATTGCCAATATATATCTGCATTTGAGGAGAAGAGAAGCTGTCGGATAATATTAGGAAAGTAACTCCATGCCCAAAATCTAAATGAATATTGCTGAGGAGGGTCACTAAGATGACAGGGTGAAAGCATAAATGTTCTCTAAATTACCATTTACTAATAACCGAAGCATATTTTCTAGAAGCCATAATACAGTGGGTTGGTAGCTAAAGAATTGACATATGGAACTGAGAACCATGAACTCACTCCTTCTTTCCCTCTGACAATTCCCTCATTAATGCACTGCCAGGAAACCTGGAAAATGTATGCTTTCACTGAATTGGAGAAAGATGACAGTGCTGTCAGCCGCTGAGCCTTTGTTCCTTTGTTCAGCCATATTAAAATGATAGAAGGGAAGTGAAGATGAGGCTTCTTTTTTCTCAAGCCCAAAGGTGTAAAGGATTTATTGGACATCTGCTTACCTATTGTTGGTTTTGAAGGGTTTCTTCTCATGTTTGAAAGCAGAAACACATTAGACTATCACATCAGGTATCAAGGATATTAGATGATTAGCCAGTTGCTTCTGTAGGTAAAAGATAACTGGAAATGAATGAGACATCAGGAAAAACACATCAACTACTTCTTTCACAGCGGGAGGTTTGGGTTTAATAAATAAGATTTCACAAGACTCAAGTTACCCCTTCAATCCACATCAGGCACTCATGTTTTAGGACTTCAATGGAAAGATTGGTTGTTTCAGGAATTTAAGAGGTTTTTAGTGAGCAAAACTGAAAGTAAAATATTAAATTAACAGTAGGAGACTCAAAACATGGCTAGACATGGTCTGACTCACCTACTTCTGTTCCATACTTTTTACCTTCTTACTCTGAAAATAAAGAGTCATTTTAAGTGACATATTCAAATGTTGTTGTTTCAGCAATTATTTGTAATCTATGAAAATCTACTACCTAAGGAGTCATAAAAGTGAAGTCATTTAAGTGTTATTGCTTTATGTTCCTTTTTACCTTTTTATGCTTACCAATGTAAATACTAAGAAAACAAAGAAAAACAGCCTGTATATTGCTCTATTTATTCCTTGTCTGGGTTCCTGAGTCGGTAACCTTCATTAGAACAAAATATATTCAAATGGTGATTTCTTTCCACTGTGTCACTACCTGGGTCATCAGCACAATCAAAACCAATTTGTAATTAGCCTCTCAAATGGTCTGAGAAATGAAGGTACCAGGTAAATGAGATCAACTCCTAAGGGACTTTCTCCCTCTCCAGTGAATTGCCTTCCCAATCAATTCCCAAATATTTGAAGAGATAAAATTTAACTCAGAACTTATTCTCCAGTGTATCGGATGTGTCATTATGGAATGAGAGGCCAGATGTGGTAAACAATCTGAGCTTTGAAAACTCATATGCACACATGTGTGTGTGTGCATTCACACACACACACACACACCCCCACACACACATGCACTGCTGTCTTCAAATATCAATCAACCTTGGGATCCTTGATGGGAAAATAGAAAAATACAGATGGAAGAGATTTAAAATTATTTTTTAAACTTAAGTTTTAATAGCATCAAGCAATGAAGCATGGAATGCTCCCTGATGAGGATATAATGAGGGAAATAAAAAATTAAAAGATAAAAACAGCAGGTGAGAAGATGGACACATTATGCAAGGAGAGTTTAGGACTTTTTATCTTCTATTTCCTTTTTCCTGGTTAATACTCCCCCTCCACCCCAAAACATTATTTTTTTCTTTGAATTTCAGTCTTATTGAACAAGGCAATTTCCAATGTTGATTAACTAAATCCAGGCTATCCTGGAAAGCATTGCCCATTTGCTTTGGATTATTTCACAAAATACTGGTAAAATCTTCAGGCCAAAGTTTGCTTTATTGTAAAGAAAAAAAAAAGTGAGAGGCAGGACAATGTGCTCAGAGGCCAGAATGCATCCCGGTGGAAATCAAGATTTCAACTTCATAATAACAATGCTATTAAAAGAAATTCTTTAGAAATGTCCCAAGATTTATTGCCTTCTCATTCTAGAAGTAAACAAACACATGAAGGCAACGAGGTTATTCATTAACACACTTATGATCTGAGTAAACTCTTTTTGTGTCATATGAATTCCATTTTAAACCAAGCTATTGTTTAATTATTCTGCCTTTATGCCTATGATGAAGTTTTGTGTGATCATGGGGGTGGTCCGGAACTGACGGCCAAGAAAGAATGCTTGAAGACGTCTTTGGTGCAAAATGGTGATTTTATTAAAGCACGGGGACAGGAACCGTGGGCAGGAAGAGCTGCACCGGGGTCATGAGGGGTAGCTTGTTATATACCCTCAGGTTGGGAGGGGGTCAGGGATAGAGTAAGTCTCTAAGGTATTTTGGAAGCAAGGTTTCTAGGACCTTGAGGGGCTAGCTGTTGCTAGGGAAATGCTATTTATTACCATTTAATAAAACCTCAGTCATGAGATGCTTCAGATGTGTATCAGGGGCCATAAGCTTGGAGTATGATTGCCAGCATATATCTTGGAGCAGTTGAGATAAACTAAGTAGACTCACAGAATTCTTGAGGTTGGGATAATGTCAAGTTAAGATTCCCTTTTGTCCCTAGCAAAATGTCATCGAAGCAGATGAACTCCTAAAGGGAGTTCACTCTGCTGGTTTCAATGACTTGTCAATGGGCTGTAGGCAGTAACGGAATTTAATTTTTCATTTGCCTTAGTTTCCCACACTACCATGGCAAGCACTTAAACCCCTATCCTTTGGTCTTGGGTAGCCAGGAGTGTCCGAGGAAGATCACACATATTCCACCTGGGGGGGGGGGAGGGGAGAGAGTGCCAAACTATTTTGCCGTCAGCTTGTCCCATGATCTCTCACCTCCTATAATTTCTTTTTGTTTTCTCTTATGTTTATGTAGAACAGGGCTTGCATGAAGTCTTTTACATTTATCATCTCAGTTTTCTACTTAATATGCCAGAGCTATTACCATAATTACCATTTTACAGAAACAAAAATTGAGGCTGATAGAAGTAGCGTGTCTTAGTCAAAGTTATCTAATTGATAAGGTTGGTTTTTGTTTTAATTGTGGTAAAAAACACGTAACATGAAATTTACCATCTTAACCATTTTTAAGGGTACAGTTCAATAAAGTATATTCACGCTGTAAAACAGATCTCCAGAATTTTTCATCCCATAAAACTGAAAGTTTTATCCATTGAATGACAATTTGCCTTTTCTCTCTTTCTCTCGTTCTCTGGTGGCCACCATTCTACTGTCTGTTTCTCTAAATTTGATGACTTTAGATTACCTCACAGAAATGGAATCCTATGGTATTTGTCTTTTTGTGACTGGCTGATTTCACATAGCATAATGTCCTCAAGGTTCATCATGTTACAGTATGTGATAGGATTTCCTTCTTTTAAGGCTGAATAGTATTCCAGTATATTAAAGCATTCCAGAAGACATCACCATGGCAGCTTAAAAATTTTGAGCTAAAGACATTTGAGAATAGGATTATTTTTTTCTGAACTCCTTCATCTAGAAAACAACACCTTCCAATAGATCTCAATTTGCCATGAATCATCTCCCAACCACAGAAGTTTCCCAACCACAGAAGATCAACTCATCACCCAAGAGAAGTCTGCTTCAAGCCTAAACAGACATACGAGGTTATAAAACTATCACATCCCCACTCTGTTCTCCTAAGAGCTGATTCATCTTTGCCAAAAGTGTTTTGTTTTTTCCATAAGCTCCCTTTCTCCCTCTCCTATTCTTCCCTTTTTAAGAAGTCATTTATTTTCTAGTGTCTTTCTTCCCCTCCCTTTTCCTTCTTAAGATTGTTTGGAATCAGAGCACATGGATGACTCAGTCAGTCAGGTTGAGTGCCCCACTCTTGATTTTAGCTCAAGTCACGGTCTTGTGGTTCATGAGTTTGAACTCAACATTGGGTTCCATGCTGAAAGTACAGAGCCTGCTTGGGATTTTCTCTCTCTCCCTCTCTCTGCCCCTCCCCTGCTCATGCTTTTTCTCTCTCTCTCAAAATAAATAAAAACAAACTTACAAAGAAAAAAAAAAAAAAGGATGGTATGAAAACCCCAGTCCCAACCAGTTTCTTGAGGCACATTTTCTCTGAACTCCTATATACATATATGAATAAAAGTCTGTTTCTTCTCTTGCTAATTGTCTTTAGTCAGTTCAGTTTTCATCAAAAACATCAAAACATAAGAGATAGGTAGAGAAAAAGCCCCTCCCCCCACCGACTGTATGTATATACCCAATTTCATTTATCCAGCCATCCATCTATGGACTTTTGCCTCTACCTCTTAGCTATTGTGAATAGTGGTGCTATGAACATGGGTAGGCAGGTATTTCTTCCAGACCTCCTTTCAGTTCCTTTGAGTATTTAACCAGAAGTGGGACTGCTGGATCATGTGGTAGTTCTAATTTTATTTTATTTTGCTTTAGGAATCTCCATACTGTTTTCCATAGTGGTTGCACCATTTTACAATCCCATCTGCAATGGACGAGGATTCCAGTTTCTCCACATCCTAGCCAACACTTGTTATTTTCTCTTCCTTGGTTTGTGATAGTACCTGTTCTAATGAGTGGGAGGTGATATCTCATTGGGGTTTTAATTTGCATTTCTCTGATGAACAGTGAGTGTGAACATTTTTTTTCATATGCTTGTAGCTGATAGGTTTTTAATCTTGAATTGAATGCAAGCAGCCTGACTGGGGGCTCATATTTTTGAGTATTAAATTATACTCAGGATCCACCTAAGAGTGAAAACATATGGTATCTGTCTTTCTCTGTATGGCTTATTTCACTTAGCATCACACTCTCCAGTTTCATCCATGTTGCTACAATAAACTTCATATATTGAAAAAAAAATTATACTCTGCATGATTTCATTTTTTCCTGTTTTTTTTAGATTATTTCTTTAACTGGAAAATTTTTAAACATATACTGTACTTTGTAAATTTATATCCTATTTGTGTAGGCTGACTATCTTGATACTGTATTATCATATTAATTATGGAGAATGTTAATTTTTATTATATAACATAATATTTAAGCCAATAATTTAAAACTTTGAGCCCTTACAGGTTTCAAACACCTAAGATCTGAAATGTTTTGTTTGTTTGTTTGTTTGTTTGTTTTCTATAGTCTTTCTGTATGATTTCCAGGAACATTCATTTAGGGAATAATTACCTTCTTTTAATATGTTTATACACTTTTATGTTTGGGGCTTGTATTTTTCCAAATGAAAGTCAATGACTAAAATAATAATATTAAACTATAAATTCAAAAAACTGCTGACAAATTGGGAATAATAATAAAATGCTATACAAATTTAGCATTAAGAGCATTAAATTGCTTTTCCTATCTTTTAAAGTTTTTATTTCACTACTGGAATTCCATTTCCAAACCGAACTTTATGTTATTTTTTGTGTATAGTTTATAAATGGAAGACATCTTAGAACCTTAATTTGTGACTCAGCATCAAAGGGAAACAGTTGGTCCTATATCAAAAGTTTATCAAGTGAATGTTGATGTGCTGAGTAAAAGAAAATCAGACATACATGAATCGCTTTTGTTGAGGCTCATTCTTTGTGACATTTTAGTTAATCAAGGAAACAATTTCACTGTTCGCTTTGGCTAAAAATGGGTTTTGCTATTAAAGTTCAAGAATTGGTAGCTCTCTTGGACCCCTTGTTCCTCTGTCTCTAGTTTTGTCCTTTGTCTTTCATTTTTCTGTTTCTTTTTCTCTGTCTAGATATATAAATAGAGATGTAGATATATTTCTACCTACACGTAAACATATCCCTTACAGATGAAAATACACTCAGCTCTTTAATGCTATTAGAATTTGTTTAAATATTAAACAATGCTTGGAGAAAAATTGCTTAAGTGACTATTGTTTATTACAATTAATGTATAAGCTGCAAAGTTTCTATTAAAGGAAAACTAAGTTCAAGAATCAGGGTGCCTGGGTGGCTCAGTCGGTTAAGCATCCAACTCTTGATTTGGGCTCTGGTCATGATTTAATGGTTCATGAGATTAGATCCCCAAATCAGGCTCTGTGCTGACAGTGCAGAACCTGCTTGGGATTCTCTCTCTCTCCCTCCATCTACCCCTATCCCCTCTTAAAAATAAATAAACATTTAAAAATATTCAAGAATCAAGCTGGCACTAGCAATAATGTACTAAAATTATATACTGTAGATGAGTCAATTCTGCTATTACATTAATTTATCTTAAAATACCTGGGGTGGGGGGGTGCTTGGGTGGCTCACTTGGTTAAGTGTCTGACTCTTGATTTCAGCTCAGGTCATCATCTCACAGTATCAATAAGTTTGAGTCCCATGTCAGGCTCTGCACACTGACCTCATGGAGCCTGCCTAGGATACCACCTTTCTCCCTCTTTCCCTCTCTCTCTGCCCCTCCTCTTTCACGTTCTCTCTATCAAAATAACTAAATAAACTTAAAAAAATAAAATAAAATATCTGGAACAACTTGAAGCTTGACAAGAGCTATAACACTAGCAAAGATTAGTGGACTTGGTTTTATAGTAAATATTGGCAACCATTTTTCATAAATTATATTTTTTCTTCAGATATGCATCCATGCCTCAATTTTCTCTATGTTATAAAATAGCATAGTCCTGGGGCGCCTGGGTGGCTCAGTCGGTTGGGCGTCCGACTTCAGCCCGGGTCACGATCTCACGGTCCGTGAGTTCGAGCCCCTCGTCGGTTCTGGGCTGATGGCTAGGAGCCTGGAGCCTGCTTCCGATTCTGTCTCCCTCTCTCTCTGCCCCTCCCCCATTCATGCTCTGTCTCTCTCTGTCTCAAAAATAAATAAACGTTAAAAAATAAAAATAAAAAATAGCATAGTCCTACTTCATAGACTACTTTGAAGATTAAATCCTTTATGTAAATGTTTTCGAACAAAACTTTGGTTTGGGATGCCTGGGTGGCTCAGGCAGTTAAGCATATGACTCTTGATTTTGGCTCAGGTCATGATTTCACAGTTTTGTGAGTTTGAGCCCCACATCAGGCTCTTTGCTGGCAGCACAGAACCTGCTTGAGATTCTCCCGCTCTCCCTGCCTCTCCTGCTCCCACTCTCTCTTTCTCAAAAATAAATAATAAGTAAAAAACTTAAAAAAATAAGAACAAACATTGGTTCATTCAAAGCATTTTATATGCTAAATTTATTACTGTTACTATTGTTACTATTATTGCTATTATTTGAATTCCAGAACACAGTATACAAAGCCTATCCTAGCGGACATCCACATAAAACTGTCAACAGAGAGAAACATTTTATTGAAAAACTTGACATCCTATGCTTCCAAATATATAGAATTCAAGATCCAACCTCGCGGGCATGTGCATATAACAAAAAAAGCCTGTAGAAATGTAAATTTATGTAGAGAACTCTAGTATGTTAAAGGAAGAGAGTCCCAATTTGTATTTGTGGTTTTTCTACTTTAAAGCTTAAACAGACCTCATTTTTATTCCTCTTACCCTGTAAGGTTGGATAAGACACAAGTTTTTTATAATATTCCTCCTGGGATTCTAAAATCAGAATAACAATTTGCATTTTGAAGTATCTTTTGCAACACTTCAAACGATTGAAAGGTGTATTAATCAAAATACTAGGAAGAGCGAAATTTCTGTGAGCCCTTGTCTATGTTTATGGTGGGAACATCAGAATTGTGCTGCTTTGATTCCAATCAGTTCTTTCCACTTTGGTTCTGAGTTGGGTCTGAATTAATGTTTATAAAATATTCTACCAGATTAGCACTGTTGATGTTATCTACATAATTTCTCTCTGTAAACTCTTGTAGCTGTAATCATTACTTTACCCTTCGGGTTGTAGACTTCGCTTTCTTCTGTTTCTGTCTCCAACAAGTTATGCTTTCCCAGTTACAAAGCTCTGGGGATTGCACATATCCCCTTGTCACTATCTTTGTTCATTGGTGATATATCTGTGCCAAATCATCTGCTGAAATTCAGGCAAAAACAAAAGAAGTAGCATTGACTTAAAAAGTTAGTAACTATTTTATAAAAGTATGTGTTAAAGGGGCACCTGAGTGGCTCAGTGGGTTAAGTGTCTGACGCTTGGTTTCTACTCAGGTCGTGATCTCTCATTTTGTGAGTTTGAGCCCCGCATTGGGCTCTCTGCTGTCAGCACAGAGCCTGTTCAGATCCTATCTCTCCCTCTCTCTCATTCCCTCCTTTACTCACTCACCCACTCTCTCTCTCTCTCAAAAACAAATAAACATAAATAAACAAATACATAAATACACAAATAAATATGTGTTAGAGAAATGATTTTTCTGAACTCTTGATAGATGTAGAAACGAATATTATTATGAACTGTTTATAAATTTAAAATCCCCCCCTCTGGGGGTAGAGAGTAGATTGCCAAACTTTTTGAATTTGATTTTTTTCATGGTTTCTGAGAATATTCTCTGAATATCCATGGACAATATTCTCCATGATGCATATAGTAATTACATTTACTCATTTTGACTGAACCTTTTATTTTGTAGCCAAAGCGTGTAAGTGCTTACTTTTGAGACTCATTTAACAGAGCATTAACTGTAAATTTCTTCTTACTGTTGGATAATGCACACATATGAAAATCCACTCAAACACTGGTCCACATCCCTTGGAAGGGTTAGGTCTCCAAGGACAAGAACTGTAATCTGAAGACTTGTCTTCCACCTTCAACTTGTATTTCCTAATGAATTATATCTAAACTCTAAAATTCTATTTTAAATATCTGTCCACCAGTCCTGTACCACCATCATACTTTTCAGTCAAAAGAATGCAGTAGGTGCCAAAAAGACAAAGCAAATCATATGTTATTCAAATCAAACTGGCCAGGTGTCCATTTGTCCTTTGGTGACTATATTGGACAGATTGATGTCCTCCTAAAAGATGTGTCTGCACCCTCATCTATGAACCTGTGACGATCACCTTCTGGGGCAAAAGATGTAACTAAGTTAAGGATCTTAAAAAAAGGAGCTTACCCTCGATGATCTCAGTGAGTCTCGCAAGCCATCAAACACATCCTTACAAGGGAGACACACAAAGACACACACAGAAGACAAGGTGGTAGGTAGACAGAAGTAGAGATCAGAGTACTGCAGCCCCCAGAAGCTGGAGCAGATTCTCCCCTAGAGTCCCTGGAGGAAGTGTGACCCTTCCAACACCTTGATCTTGGCCACAGGTGGTGATACTGATGTTGATACTGATACAGACTTCTGGCCTCCAGAACTGTAAGAGAATACGTGTCTTTTGTTTTAAGGTACCAACTCAGGGTACTTTGTTGTGGTAGCTACAGAAAACAAATGCAGCTCCTAATAGTTTAGGAAATGTGCTACCCGAGGAAGCCAAAGGAAGTCAAGACAACGTGCCTGGAGATGGCAGTGCCCGTCAGAAATTCTGAAGCCTGCTTAACACTACAGGAGCAGCCTGGCCCTCACATCCTCAGCGTGCTGCTTGCTGTCACTGCCACTCTGCATAATTCACGGCTTCGTAATCAACCTGGACATTTTCACTTTTGGTTTTAGTAGCTTTCTGCTTCCTTCATGTTTTCTGCAATATCTAGTTAAGTGCCTGTTTGTTCCACCATTACTAATAATGATGAAAATCCAGGCACAAGTTTTGCAAAGATGTCTCCGAGGCTGGATCAAAGGATTTTACGGGTCAGCCTTCGTGATGTTTCAAAGCTCCAGCAGGACAGGTTTAGACCAGGATGAAATCTATTTCTTCACCTGGGTTCAAATTGAAGTCCTGCTAATTACTCCATATGTGACCTCCAACAACTTAATTAACCTCCGGACTTGTGGTTTTCTTATCCATAAATCCGGGATGCTATCGACTTCACCGGGTAGTTATGAGCATTATAGATAATGCAAGTGAAGCCTCAGGCAAATAGTCAGCACTTAGAAAATGGATAGATTTATTCTTCTTCTCCACTTTTTGCCCAGCCTGTTCTACCCTCACTCAGGACAAACCACAGGACCTGGTATATCTGCCCATTTTGCATATTAGGTTGAGGGCGTGTTTTAGGCCAATGCTTATCCAGGGAGCTATCTGATTACTGGTCAGAACCTAAACACATCAATATGCATTTATGTGCTCCTGTTTGTAGGGAGCAAATGCGAAGTTTAAGCTTTGTGAGAAAGATAGTTGTCAGAATCATTTTTAAAGCCCCTTTATTATTTTCCACTTCAGATAATATTAAGTAAGAAACACATATGGCCCATGTTGGTTTCATCACTTTTGCTGATTAAATTCCTGTTCTTGAATGGTTTCAAAATTCAAAGTGAAACTGCAGAATTAAGTGCCATTCCCTCCTCCACCTCCACCCTGGTTTGAGTGGGGGGTAACAAAGAAAAAAATTGCAGAAACTTCCACATGCAGGTTCCACGCACAAAATCTTGCCACTGTTTATTTTTCTCACGTGGGAAGTGGAGGCTGATTTCTTCAACCCTCTAACAGATATTACAAAGTAACAAATATGCACAAATTTTCAGATAATAAGATTAAAGTCTAGTTCCTGCTCTTGTCGAGACTGAAGCAAATTATCTCTTGAGGATGGGTGCTGTGCGTTCCCAAAGGAGTTTATCAAGTTCTGTTCCCCTGACACCCCTCCCACAATGAAGGCAGAATTTCCACATGGCTAATGGCTAGGAGCTCTCGTGCCTGAGGCAAGATTTCCAATATCCTTCATGGTCCAGACTTCCTGCAATCTTACGCTGATTCTTACCATCTCAGGAAAAAAACACTTTTGAAGGACAGAAAGTATGAGCTTTCTGCTGCGTCTCTCTGAATTTATTTCTTACAATCCATTCAATCCACTCCGTTTTCGTTAGGACTTGAATTTGAGCCACAGACTGCTTTCTGACTCTAAACATCCTCCGCAGTTTCATCGTCACAGGGGAGGTTGTCTGCTGTGAAGCTGCCATCTTCACCTGGATGGCATGCGAACACTTTAAGCCAACATGTCCGAAACAGAACTCACATGTTTTGAGTTGTTGAGATGACCAACAACTCAAAGGGGAATAAGAAAAAAAGTTCCAGAGAGAGGGCACAGAGTAACAATTAAAATTTTCAAAGAGGTAGATTTCTGTTGACTGGAGTGTTTGGGGTTGGCTTGATGCAGATGACAATTTTGAAGTAAACCTTAAGGAATAGACTTTGAGTAAGCTGACGGAAAGCATTTGATTTTCATGGAAAGAGGAGTAGTGTGCCTGCTAAGACTCCGAGGTAGGAACTCTCAAGGGATGTAGGAGCCAAATTTGGCTAGGAAAAGAAATAGAATTCTTAGAACATTTATTTAAGTGGGAATAAACTCCACATGAACATAGCATTCAAAATTCTCCATGGTTTTGCACATAATTCTTTGTTCTCCTCACGGAAATGTTTGGCATATTCTTATTTATTTCACTCATCTATTTGCCTGCACAAATCTCAGTAACGCTATCTCACAACATCTTTTCCACAATATGTTGTTAGATGTTCTCTTTTTCCAATTTATGTTCCATCACGTTAATTTTAGATCTCCTGGTTCTCACCAGACACTGTTTTATTTGTTTGTTTGTTTAATGAACATCAAGTTAAAAATAGCTAGCTTATGGTAGAGCTTCTCTTTAGCACCGAATCTGATTGCGTTTCACCCCCTATTCCCCTTCCGGGGGCCATCAGTTGGCAGCTTTGGAATCCATATTTAAAAGAGTTATGATCAGCCACCTCTGTTTGACTTGTCTACCCATTCTGCAAACCCATAGGCTCAGGGAGACCTAAATGTGCTTTCAGATGCACTGAGCTTTTTCTTTTCTCAGAAAAAGACAAACATTGAAGCAGCTCTGTTGCTTGTGCTTAAAGTCCCCTTGGAGAAGTGAGGTTGGGCCTCTGGCTACGCAAACACTGAGCAGTCTTACCACTTGACATGATCCCATCCATCAAGCTCCAGTTAGGTTCTCTGGCACTTCAGGGCTGAATTCAGCAGTGCACTTGAAACTTGATTGGTCTTCCTCAGGTATTCCTCAGATAGTATGACCACCTTTTGCCTTTTCATGCAGCCAAGAAGCAATGTGTACAGAATTAAGGTTCTTAGATTTAAGTGAAACAGACAGTCTCTGCCTGTCACAATATACTCTACTGCTCCAAAACCAAATTTGCACTACACATGGACAATTATGTTAATGTTCTATAAGACTTTTGAGGGACAAACAGAAGTAACAGTATATGTATGTAAACAGTTCCCAAATGGACCACACAAAATCCATATGATTGTATCTATCACATAGATTTTATACTGATGGTATTAAAAGTTGTGTGGTATTTTATTTGGCAAATTTTGAATGCGTTTTAGTCTTTGATTAAGGAAACTGAGACTTTTGGAATATTTTGATGAGATTTAAAATTCTACAGTAGTAAAAAGAATAAGTAGAAAAACCGTAGGAGGAAATTGACAACAAGTGAATAATTACATATCTGTCAATAGACATATTTTTTAGGAATATTGTGACTCTTTTATCTTTATTATTCAATTCCTGTTGCTAGAAGTTTTTTCCCTCTGATAAAAAGTTTCTCTGACGTATATGCATATATTATGACATTTTAATTGATATTCTGGTATGGGCATAAATCTTTAAATACTTATTATAAAAGAATGACATTTTAAAGGTCTTCTTTCCTGTCCTTGAAATATTTGATAGAAATTTAAAGTTTGTCTTTGAAATTAAAGTTCTGTTGAATCAGCAAGAGCAGTATGCCAAGGCAAGGTACAGATAGTGAAGGGTTTTTTTTTTTTTTTGACTCACAATTTTTATACTGTTTATCTAAGCACTTATTCATTTCATTCTAATAATGGAAAAATACAGAAAAAAACATTCAGGAAGTCTATTCCTTATTTTATGTAAAGAAGTATGGAAAAAAATGTGGGAATGATCAAAATTTCATGTCTGAGCTAATCATAAATGATATAAATGCACAGTCACCTTAAATAATAAGAATTAATATTGTTTACAGTATATCATAAACAATCTAAGGTTACTGTTTAAGGGCAGGCATTAATAAACATATAAACTAAAATCACATCAGAGTAGATAAAAAATATAGGTTGAACATTAATTTAGTGGCTTACTGACTCATTTTTTGTGTAATCAAGAATACTGGCAAACACTTAATCCAGTTGAGAAGTGAAGATGGCTTAAAACCACAATGTTAGGGGCACCCAATGGCTCAGTTGGTTGAGTGTCTGACTTCGGCTCAGGTCATTATCTCATGGCTCATGGGTTTGAGCCCCACATAGGGCTCTGTGCTGACAGCTTGGAACCTGCTTTGGGATCTGTGTCTCCCTCTCTCTCTCTGCCCCTCCCTCACTCGCACTCTGTCTCTCTCTCAAAAATAAATAAATATTAAAAAAATGAAAAAAAAAATCCATAAAGTTATTTTTTTTAACCTGGTGATTTGACTAGTGTAAATATAGCCTAAGTTACTAAATTTCTATTTTCATTATTTAAGTATTAATGTGTGCCTATCTATATTCCATATATATTTTAAACAGATTATGTTCCAACTGATTCCAAATATCTGCTATGAGGCTTATAGAATATGTTCTGTGACCAAGGTGGACAAAATAAATTATTCAATAAGATGACATCAGTTTTAGGAGATTCAGGGGAGGTTCTGTATCTTCTATGTAGTTCTGTATCTTCTAAGTAAGATATGCAGGGATCCTTTCTTCATGGAAGTATTGACAGTCTCAAAGACATTTTCTTGTTGTTGTTTGCTTTGGTTTTGGTTTTTTTGTTTGTTAGTTTTTCAGCTTCCACCCAAATAAATTAATGCTCTATCTCCATTGATTTATTTGGTAAGAACAAGTTATTGTGTCAATGAAGGTACAGAGGAAAGGAGGCTTTGTAGCAAGAGGATGGGAAGAGGTATTTTTTATAGTGTCAACATCTAAATGCCCTTATCTGGATAAATTATCTAAGACTTTATTTCTTCTTTTACATGACAGGTATCTTGCATTGCTTTGTGCGATTTTAATTTATTCCTTCTTTTTCTAAAAAAAATACAGTTTTGTGCTCCTTTTTTACTTCATCTGTCTATGACAACCAGAAAGGAAATATACCACAACTATCCTTGCTATTCCTTTTTGCAAATGTCTTTTTTTTTTATCGTTCTATGTGATTTCTAGCTTTGCAGGCTGTGAAGGTGGATGAATGTGGATAATGCCTATTATGACTCCACGCTTCATGTTGCTTACCTAACTTGCAAATGTATTGTGAGGATTAATGCCTATTTAAAGTACCTTACGATTGCACTTTCCATTAGAGAGAATGGCTCATACACATTACAAAAATCACCCAGTGGAAATAAAATTATACATACACTTACAATCTTCTGAACTTGCAGGAGGGTAAATTTTAATGAGACAAACATTTTCTATAACTATGCTGCAGTACTCCTAGTGATCAAAAGGAAGCTGTTGAAATCCCATGAAGTGAAGAATATAAAATAAAATGTAGGAAGCTTTTCATAATTATGAGTATTAGTCAAATAACATTTAAAGAACACTAAGTTATCTGCATTTGGATTGTATAGTCGGTCAACCTTATGAAAACAGATATATTTGGGGGAAAAAAACAGCTCATATAGCTAATTTCCCCAGATAATGCTATCTTTCCATTATGAACAGCAAATTTAATAGATCATAAAACTACACTAATAATCTGATACTGTGCCTTTTGGCCCCAGAATTGCCACCTAGTGACTATTAAAAATAAACAAATCTTGTATGTAAGAAAGTGAAAATCCTAGCAAACCCAATACTCATTTGTGTATATTTGATACTTGTTATTAGGTACCAAATAAAATATATTTTCTCAATCTATTATTACTCTATATCCCAGAAAGAATACTATTTTATTAATACCAATTTCTAAAACAGTATGATCATTTTTTGGAAGGCAGTGTTGAAATTCAACGCTCCCAACATTTTCTACTTAGATCCTAGCTTATGTGACCCTTTTCGTGGATCCCCTGGACTGCATCATGAGCTAGGAATTAGAGAGTAAAACCTTCTCTAGAAACCTCTGCAGTGCTATCTGTGTCCATTCTGATTGGTCAGAGACCCAGCCCTGGAACAAGTTGATAAATGTGTGACTGAATTTGATGAGCCTTGGATGTAGACCTAAGTCAAGCTGTGACACTATCTCTTTTTCCAAGATATCTGGCCTGGGACAAAAGACAAAAAAGATGCTGCTTATCAGTCTCTCACCAGTGGCTTTAACAGGAAGAGATGGAATTCATCAGCCCCCAATTGTCATGTCTCTTCCCTTGTGGAGTAAACCAGATGCAGTTAGGGAGAAGGATGCCAAAACACAGTGTGCAGAAGAGATGATGAACAGAATGAGAGGGTCGCTCTTGAATTCCAGACTGCCTTTTCCACAGCTTGATTTTTCAACCTTTCTGTAAGAGGTTATAGAACCACAAATTCCACTGTTAGCCTGAGCAGTTCTTGCTCTCTTGTTCCTTACACAACTAACAACTCTCAAGGGCATTTGCCGCCATTTTGGGTCATATATGTGTGAGTGGCTTAACTGACGAGGGCACCTCTTTCTCTCTTGCTACTGTATTATTGGTATCAAATACAAAAGTAAACTCACAGTAGATATTCAACAAATACTTGTTGCATGACTTAATGAATAAATCTCACATTTTGTTTATATTCTTCATGCCCTTAATTACCCAGAATGAGCGTAATAAACGTTGACTTCATTTATTTTATTGAGCATTCTTTAAAGTATTTCTGAATGCAGTCAATGCTTTTATAGCAGGCAGCTACATTGAGATAGGAAAAGCTTTCTGATCTTTAGCCATCATCTGTGTACTCTATTATACTGTCCCAAATAATGCTTCTTAATATTGCTTTTCACAACATTAGGCCTTTCTATGTATATAGTTCAACTCATTAATTTTATTAACTGATGAGAACTGGGAAAGCTAGGTGATTTCTTCAAGGTGTTATTTACTAGCTAAGCTAAAAAAAGAATTGAGAATATAATTCAAATCTCTTGATGTTATACATCAGTTAATATATATAACATGTTATTTTACATATTGGTATAGTAAATAAATACCAATTGTACCTTAATTAATACTTTCGTCATATAATTAATTAGGCTTAATTATATAACATTGATAAAAATTGTGAGTTTTGTGAGAACAACTTTTATCTTAGCCATTTTCACAAGTAGATATAGTGTCTAACATGTACATTATCACATATGTGATATGATGTCAGATGTATATAAATTTAGTTGCAAATCACATAATTGCTACATTACTATGGTGATAGACACTCAAGCTTCTTCACAACTCAAAGAGAAAACCAAACCTGAGCCAATATTTTATCCCTATTATGCTCAATCTCCTCTAATATTATAGAGATTCCTCCCTAAACAAGTTTATTTCATAACAGTCACTAGTAAGGGGACTTAATATCATCTTATTATAGTCTGGATTTATTGTTGCTAAATGTCTTCACCAAGTTTCCTTAGAAAACAAAGCCTGAGACAAAGCTTATGCACTTAAGCATTATTGTGTGATACAATAGCAAGAGAGTAAGAAAAAAAGGAAGTTGATTAAGAAGCTGGACTGAGTTTCCAAAGAAAACATAGATGGTTACTTGGTCTGGCAAGATGTCTTCCAGAACTACCATGTAGACTACTGATCCTTGAAAATACCTCTGAGGGCGAAGAGGGAAAATGGATTAATCTGCCATTTCTTTCTTAATTCCTTTTACCCATTACACAGAGTTTACTCTGTGAAGTAGAAATTCTTCTACACTTCTGGAGTGTGCATCTCTGAGTACCTGCTAGGGAAGCAAGATCCCACATCCTACAGTGTGGTACAAGCCCAGACATGGTGGAAGAAACTGGCCTTCATAGTTTGGGTTGCACTGGACACTGGTGCTGTGCTGTGGGTATAAAGAGATAAGCAGAGTTAAAACCCTAATGCTGGGAAGGCTAAGAGAGCTGATTATTAGAGATAGGACAAATGTGATGAGCAGGATGAATGTGGTGGGCAGACCTTCCAATGAGCAGGTGGCTAAGGACCAAAAAACAGGTGGGGCCAAGAGAATCTCAGGAGAAGTATAATTTGAGTGAGATACACTGCATAGCTTGAGTAAATAAATGGTTGAAGTAAGATATGTAATCTTTGGATCTCCTATATCTAATCTTTTGGATTGTTGTCTAGTTATGCATAAATAACCCAAATAATATTTAATAAATCATTTTTACCTTAAAACATTTAACAGGTTTTTAAAGAAAAACAATTCTGTTTTCTTCTCTGCTATTGTATTATAATGGAAAACAGAATTTTGACTTTGCAAAGTTTGAATTAGAAGCCTATTGTTAATTTCAAAAAGATGAATATATCCTTCATATACCTAAATATAAAAAGGTAAATCTGCACTTTACTATTCAAAACAAAGATCATAGTATATTCTAGTCCAGTCTAGATCTTATTCTCAAATATTTTCTTTTGACTTTTAATATAACGTACTTATTGATAATCCAGAAGTAGTTTTAAGAATGCTTTGAATTCTAGTAATTTCAAAAAATTTTCGATAGTTAGAAAATCCCCTAATTTTCATTTGATCCTTGTTATTCAAAATGTACTGGTGAAAAATATAGTTGTTTGTATAGTTACTGTCATTAAAAATAAAACACACACCTGAAAATATTCTCTTGATTTTGCATCCTTCTTTTGATACTCTTATACCTCTGTAGTTTCATATAACAAACTTCTGAAATAATTTATGGTTTCCAGTACTCATCATCTCTCCACTCTCTCTATGTATCTCTCTTTCTTTTTCTTTCTCAACATTTAAAAACAAATAATGTTTATTTATTTTTGAGACAGAGAGAGACAGAGCACGAGCAAGGGAAGGGCAGAGAGAGAAGAGAAACAGAATCTGAAACAGACTCCAGGCTCCGAGCTGTCAGCACAGAACCTGATGCAGGGCTTGAACCCACAGACCACGAGACCATGACCTGAACTATGTTATTTGGTCTTGAATCTATCTACAGAAGAGGGCTGAATAGAGATTTGGATGTTAGATTAAAGGATTAGAAGGAAGCCTTTTGCAAAAACTGAACAAACAAATAGCAACAACAAAATTAAACTCCAAGGACCAAGAAAAATCAGATACCTCCACTTTTCTCTATTCATGTCTTCTAGGGAGCTCTTATATATTTTTTCCTAGCAGTAAAAACTGAATATCTTACTTTCTCTAATCAAATATGTGCTTCAAATGTATAGTTATAAATATGTATGTGTATATATATGTGCATAAATGTTTAAGGTTATAAATGTATAAATATTGATGTTTCTTCATATAAAAATTTAAAAAAATATCAAAAGTTAGAAAAACAGATGAAAACTTAGTGATAATAGATCATACAACCACATTTTCACATTTCCTTCCAAGCTTTTATATATTTATTTTTGCAATAACCTGCAGGTATCTTAAGTCTTCAGTTGGGTTTTTGATAATTGAATATGCTTGTGTAATCATAACAGGATATAGAAAATTTTCATCAAGCCAGAAAAATCCCTCATGTTCTTTTTAGTCAAATGCTCAGCCTCTTCCAGAAGTAGCCATTTTTTAACTTATATAAGAGATTGGTTTTGAATTTGGCTTCTTTCACTCAACATGATTTTGGGTTTTATCTGTGTTGTTTCATGTGTCAGTGGTTCATTCTTTTTATTGCTGGGGAGTATTCATTGATATGACTCTAGTTCCATGAATTTACATTTCTTCTGGTGATGGTCCTGTGAGTAATTCCAACACCGAATAGAAATATCCATGGAAAATAACTAGAATACTATTTAAAGCTATACCCACACACATAAAATATAAGCCTAAAATGATTTTAAAGTTTTGTGTTTCCAAATATGGGTGTGCACTCACCAGCTTCTTAAAACAAAAAAGGTGTGTGTGTGTGTGTGTGTGTGTGAGAGAGAGAGAGAGAGAGAGAGAGAGAGAGAGAGTTACCCTTTTAAGAATAAATTAGCTATCAGCCTTGGAAATCAAAGAAAAATGAAAGATAATTCTTTTTTAGCTTCAGCAAACTTTTTTTTTAATATAAAGAATTTTACTGAGGAAGCAGCATTTCTTCAATTAAAAAACTTAATTAGGGAACAGAATTTATACATAAGAATAAATTTTTCCCTCCCCCGTTCATGCTCTGTCTCTCTCTGTCCCAAAAATAAATAAACGTTGAAAAAAAAATTAAAAAAAAAAAAAGAATAAATTTTTAAAATAATCTGATGATCAACTTTAGTCATGTTCAGGTGTTTTAGAACCCATTGATTTCAACCCCCCGCCGGATTCAAATATCAATGTCTCCAAACCCCAACCCACATATTTATACACCTTTCTCTTTTTTATAGCCAAATATGTTGATATTTTGAGTGTTTTTTTCTTCAGTTGAAAGCCTTTTTACCCACACTGGAAGAATATAGGCTTAAGGATGTCTATATGTTACTAGAAAAATAATGGTCTTTTTTAACTAAATAAGACCAATTTACTCAGTTTGAGAAGAACTCTGTGAGTGTGTGTGTGTGTGTGTGTGTGTGTGTGTGTTCTGGAATAATTGTAACGTGATATACTGACGTGTAGGACATCCTGGGCTGGCTGTCCTGGTTTTCTAGGTGTTTTATATTTGTCACTGCAACACATAAACTCACTGTGTGAATATTTTGTAATTCTGGATCATAGCCAGAAGGAGGATAAGAGTTTCCTTCACTAAAGTTTGCATCTCTATGTCTGCAAAAAAAGGAGCTACCCACAAATACCTTCAACAAGTCTTTTTCTACAGACTTTCAGACATATTCAATTAAAATTGCTGCTTTATGAGAAACTGGTATATTTAGCCTATTATTGCCAGTAAGTGGAGAGAGAGTAGTACATCTGATGTAAAATGAGTTTCAAACAGCTTCAGCTGTTGGGAGTGTATAAGACTGGTGCCACCAGAGAAGTAAGAGATATCCTGAGTCCAGAGCAGGAAATCTCTATTATCTGGTGACAAACAGAGTGAGTGATATGGGTGTCATGCATAAGCTAGCTTGTTTGTCACTTAAGCAGAAGGGAAGGTGGGCCACTTCTAATATATGCTAAAAGGTCTCTTTCCTATTCTATTTCTCTGATTGCATAAGTTGTACCTTATGATCAAATGTTACTGCTATGTAAAAAAGTAATGACTAATAGTCATTTGTGTGTGTGTGTGCATGTGTGGGTACATGTGTGTGTGTGTGAATACATGTAGTGTGGCTATGATTTACTGCCCTCATGCATAGTTACTTGCTGGTCCCTTCCCTCTGTACTTCACTCCTACCACATTTTACCTTCTTTCTCTTGGTTTCATTCCAAAGGTCCTCCCCAGGGCTTCCAGGACACTATAGAAATAGCATGATCCATAAATAGTATATTCTAGTCTTTTTTCTGTGTGACAGTCCTGATGAATGACGATATGAACATTTCCAGTTTTTAGAGCGTCATTTAGTTTTATTTTGTTGGTCAACATACTTCTTTAATGTCTTCTAAGCTTACAAAAGTTAATGATTCAGTGAAATGTCTGAGATTTAAATATGTTTTATGAGATAGATATATAAAATATGAATTATAAATGAAGACTATATTAAAAACAGCAAGAAAAATTACATACTTCAGTTCCAACTTAACTAACAAAAAAACGTTTTATTTAACAAAGTATTTTTTCTTGCCTATTACCTTCTAGGTGCTGTTTTAAGAGCTCATAAATATCAACTCATTTAGTGCTTATCCCAGCCCTATGAGTTATTGCTATTATTATTTCCATTACAAACATGAAGAAATTAGATCACAAAGAGGCTAGGTAACTTGTTCAAGGGCACAAAGATAGAAAGTGAGCCAAAATTCAAACGTATGTCATTTAGCTCCAAAGTCCATTATTTGAAACACTATGATATGCTGCTTCCAGACATATTTCTCCATTTTGATAAATAATAATACATTCATTGTAACAACAATATTTAAAAATGGAGACTGTGATCATACCCCAAAAGCAAAGTATATGTAAGGAAGGAAAGTCATTCTAAAGCTAGTTTAAATAGCACAAGTGTCTCATATAGCCTCACCCAAGAGGGTAATGAGAAAATCTTAGTGCACTATTTTGGCAAAAAAAAAAAAAAAAAAAAACACAAACAAACAAACAAAAAACAACCACCTAAGTACCCCCTACTACAGTATACTCATATGAAAGTCATGTTCATTCTTTTTTTTTAATAATTCAGAGGAAAGGAGTAGGTTTCTATGTGTATGAAATTCATCTAGAGCAATTTAGATCAAATAAAAGTCAATCTTATAAAATTTATGGGAACTTTTGATTCAGAGCATAGTCTCAGATAAGAAGTGGAATTGCTAATGCACTATGATTATTTCCCCCAAATAATTGAACTACTTTATTTTGGTTAAATGTTTCTTTATTTTGAGAGACACAGAGAGAGACAGAGAGAGAGCATGAGCAGGGGAGGGGCAGAGAGAGAAGGAGAAAGAGAATCCCAAGCAGGCTCCTCGTTTTCAGTGCAAAACCTGACACAGGGCTCCATGTGATGAATCAACCATGAGATTGTGACTTGAGCTGAAATCCAGAGTTGGATGCTTAACTGACTGAGCCACCAGGAGACCTAATCAAACTGCTCTTTAAAGGATTAACAAGAATGAAAATATATGTATAAACATACCAATGTACATATGTGCATATACATTAATTTGCAGTCATACTTATAAATATTTGAACAAAAAGATGCACTATACAGTGTAGTAGTTAAGAGCATGAATTTGAAGGCAGAATGTTTGTGTCTTAATTCTCCCTCTCCCTATCTCCAGCTATGTGAACATTTACATATGATTTAATTACTCTGGTATTCAATGTTCTAATCTATAAAATGGGAGTAATAGTACTAATATATAATATACATTTTATGAGGGATTAAAGCTACTAATATACATAAAATACAAAGGTACTTAGAACAAGGCTGACATATAATATGCTATGTGCATTAGGAATATATTTGTATATAAACTGAGGAACAAATGTATATAGGTGTTGGTATTGCGTGTGTAGGTGTGTGTGTGTTTGTATGCGTGCAGTGGAGACTCAGCTACAACAGCAAACAACTTGATTTATTCCTCCCGCATCCTGTTCAAACTACTCAGGAGATCGTTCCTTTTTGTCCTCGGATAAAATTTATGGCATATTCCTTAGCTTGTCTTACAGTCCTCAGGTACTAAAAAATGTTCACATGACTTCAAGTCTAAACACAGACTCATTTTAATAAAATGCCCACAACCTTGGAAATTCACAATTCGAAACTCAAAACATCTCTCATTCCATGGCTCTTGACTACTTCAGTGCTGAGAAGCCTGCAAGGGCGTGTCCAAAGGAAGCTTCTTCCCTCTCCTCCCCACCAGGAGACTGCCTTTGGCCCCACCAGGCTTCGGCAGTGAAGTGAGGTGGGCGGTGGTCAGCGGAGGGGTCAGTGAGATAATAATGAGCAGACATGGTGGAGCCAATTTCACTCTGGAGGGAGCACTTTTGCGCTGTCATCAGAGAAGACCTCTCTGCTCATGCGTGACAGTCCTGCGTATCTCCTGGTGTGTTGTTTACGAGGATGCTTGCTCGGCTCCCCAGGATTCAACCATATTCATCTTCCTCTATATTTCAAAGTCTTTGTACCCTTCCGGGTAACTTTTAAGACACACTGGTTAAACAATCCACATTCACATCGGCAAGAAGAATGCAACTTTAAGTCCTGGTTGTTTTGAGTAGAGTTGCTTTTGAATCCATATCTTCTATCTCACTGTTTCAAGGCAGTCAAGGCAGTTTTGTATTCTTTGGAATGACAAGGTGTGAACCACATGCCAAACACGGTCTTCTCCAAGTTCCGGTGAACATACACAAACTCTCCGTGTTCTCCCCACCAGCCTTCCTATGAGGAGGAAGTTCCCCCTAACCTGCCCTATAAGGGCTCCACAACCTAAAGCTCACCAAAGACTCTCTCTAAATTTCCAATATCCTTCATTATTAAGAGTCTTTATTGGACTGGATTTGGAAGAAGGTATAGTCAGCGGTGGGTCTGTCTCTCTTTTTGGAAATTTGGTGTGACACGTTATCTCTGCTCTTGCTACTTTGTGTGTCATTTAACATCAGCCAGAAAAGTTTCCATTTTAATGTCCTACTACATGTTCTTGTATTTATACACACACATTCATGTATAAAACACTGTATAACACAGAAATACAAAAGCATCATTGATAGATAGAAAATTGGATTATTTTCAATCGAGTTTTTTTTTTTTTTTCATTTCATTTTAAAAACAATGATATATAGGTTTCGGGGTGCCTTGGTGGCTCAGTTGGTTAAGCAGCCGGCTCTTGGTTTCAGATAAAGTCATGATCTCATAGTTCATGAGCCCCATGTTGGGCTCTGTGCTGATAGTGCAGAGCCTGCTTGGAATTCTCTCTTTCTCCCTCTCTCTCTGTCCTTTCCCTACACTCACTCTCTCTCTGTCCCTCTCTCTCTCTCTCAAAATTAATAAACTTAAAAAAAGAACAATTGTATATAAGTGAAAAAAATAAGTGTCAAATGAAATATGAAGATACAACTAAGCTTCCTTTAGTTTACAATACTAAAAAGAAACCAGATTGCCATCATATATAAGGTTTCATGTACTTTAAGATACTTGTGGTCAGGAAGTAAAAAAAAAAAAAAAAAGGTACTTTCATTAAGGAAAAGATAATACGTACTATAATTTATTATTCTATTTTTATCTCTCTTTCATCCACTTTTCCTCCCATCTGCCTATCTACCAACTTACCTACTCCTTATCTCTTCTATCATCATGCTGGAAGCATTCAGAAAAATAGATAAGACCCTTCCACAGAGATAAAATACTCATTTTATAGCACTATCTAAAGGCTTCTAGAGCTTTATGCATACTACCTTATTAATTTTACACACCCGTGAGGTGTATAGGTAGAAATTATTTCTCAATTTTATGGATGGGTGAAGTAAGGTACAGTAAACTTACCAAATAGACTTATGTAAGAATAAAGTACAAGAACCCAAATGAGCTATGCTTTTGCCAAGTATAGATTAATAGCTTGTCCAACTTTAGTCTAGAAGTCAATTTTTTGTGTTGCAGCCTATCCAGAAGTTCTTGAAAGGCTGAAAAAGGTAGAGCCATACTCTTAATATTCTTGGAATATGATAATCAATGGGCAATCTCGTTAAATATAGTAAGTGTTAATAAAAATAGCGATGGGGAATACTGCTGCAGAGACTTCCTGCATCTAGTTTTACACTGCAATTCTGATTCTCTATTGCAGTGTAACAAATTATCCCAAAATTTTGCAGCTTAAAGTGACAAACATTTATTTTATTTTATTTTATTTTATTTTATTTTATTTTATTTTATTTGTGAGGGAGAGAGAGAGAGAGAGAGAGAGAGAGAGAATCTTAAGCAGGCTTCATGTTCAGTGTGGGGCCCAATGCAGGGCTGGATGCCATGGCCCTGGAATCATGACCCGAGATGAAATCAAGAGTCAGACGCTTAACCAACTGAGCCACCCAGGCAGGCTCCCCAAGATGGGGGGTCTATTAACAATTTCTTTAACACACATTAGACTTTATTTAATTTATTTATTTGTAAAATTTTCTTCTCCAAGTCCATTGGGCAGCTCAAAACTATTCCAACATTTTGTTTTTTCTTACAATAGTAACTCACTTCCACGTACAAAAACAAATACTAAGTGCTTATCACAACAAAATCAATTATTCCAATATTTATCAGTTTAAAACAATAATACTTTATTATCTCATGCAATTTCTTTCTGTCCGATCTGACAGAAGCTTTTCTGGGTGTTTCTGGCTCAGGATTTCTCACAAGGTTGCAGTCAAACTGTTGACCAGAGATGAAGTTATCTCCAGGTTTGACTTTTTTTTTTTATTTTTTTTTTATTTTTTTTTTCAACGTTTTTATTTATTTTTGGGACAGAGAGAGACAGAGCATGAACGGGGGAGGGGCAGAGAGAGAGGGAGACACAGAATCGGAAACAGGCTCCAGGCTCCGAGCCATCAGCCCAGAGCCTGACGCGGGGCTCGAACTCACGGACCGTGAGATCGTGACCTGGCTGAAGTCGGACTCTTAACCGACTGCGCCACCCAGGCGCCCCTCCAGGTTTGACTTTAACAGGAGATTCTAATCCCAAAATTAATCAGATAGTTGGCATATCTCAAGTGGGGGGAAACTCATCAATGATAATAAATATTTTAATAAAAATAGTTGTACATAATGTTGATTGAGCACATCGTCAAGTGCCTAATTTTACACCCACAACAACCTTACCATATTAATATTATTTCATGCCCATATTATACCTAACATTATTAAATAAAGAGATTGTGCATGGTCACACAAGCAATGGTGAGAACTGACGCTTGACAGCAAGTGGTTTTATTGTGAAAAACTTAACAATTACCTACAGTATTTCTCTACCCAAAATAACTTGGTGCAGTTGCCAGGGTAGCTCAGTCGGTTAAGTGTCAGACTCTTGATTTTGTCTCAGGTCATGATGCCAGGGTCTTGGGATCAAGCCCCATGTCAGGCTCCATGTTGAGTGTGGAGACTGCTTAAGATTCTCTCTCTCTCCCTCTGCCCTGCCCCCCACTCACATTCTCTCTCTCCAAAATAAAAATAAATAAATAAATAAATAAATAAAAATGTAAAAAAATGGCTTGGGGGTTCTCACTTTGATTGAGAGGCGGGGGAAAGATACAAAGAAGGAAAAAGCCACCCTGCATAAATTAGGAATATATACAACAAAAGCACTCTAAACCTCACATAATATTTTTGTTAGAAGAATGAGAGATGATTGTGAAGAAAAAATACATACAATTGAAGAACCTAAAGTAATAAATTTTCTACAAATTATCTCCTCCCGATTGTATTTTATTGTTATTTGTAATATACAGTATTCTTGATGTTATATTTTTCTGTAAATATGGCTATATTATGTGGTTATTAATTTTTATTAGTGTGTACTTATAGAATCTATATGTACATGTGTAGTGTCTTACTACCTAGTCATCATATTTAAGCATTTAACTCTTTGGAAGCCTGGAAATATTGGAAAAGAAAGTTAAGCCAAACATTTAAATGCTGAAATTAATGCAAGAGTGCTGAGGGGGGATGTATGAGTGTATTTATGACAGATAAAAGTGGAAATAAAAGATAAAAATATTAAAATTATAAGAAACATTGACATTGCACTAGTCCAACCCCTTACATAGGAGCTTATTTTTCTCCATAATTATACCATTTTAATGTTAATATACCTTTGTTTCAAACTATCCTCTTCTATACCTGTTACAAAGTTCTCACTTCTTGCAAATCATTAGTTTGACTTATAAATAAGTGCTTTATTTTTTTTTTAATTTTTTTTCCAACGTTTTTATTTTATTTTTGGGACAGACAGAGACAGAGCATGAACGGGGGAGGGGCAGAGAGAGAGGGAGACACAGAATCGGAAACAGGCTCCAGGCTCCGAGCCGTCAGCCCAGAGCCTGACGCGGGGCTCGAACTCACGGACCGTGAGATCGTGACCTGGCTGAAGTCGGACGCTTAACCGACTGCGCCACCCAGGCGCCCCATAAGTGCTTTATTTTTAAGAAGTACCACGTTTGGAGAATTATTACAAACATAAATGTAGAGAGATCCCATATACCCTAGACCCAATTTCCCCTATCATTAACGTCTTTTATTGGTAGGATATAT
This sequence comes from Lynx rufus, assembly GCF_022079265.1. Lineage (NCBI taxonomy): Eukaryota > Metazoa > Chordata > Mammalia > Carnivora > Felidae > Lynx > Lynx rufus. Next base: position 25,451,148 of record NW_025814845.1, on the reverse strand, counting down.
TAGTCAAAATTAATGAAGTTACACATGTAGTTTATGTCCAAATGACTGTTTCCTATCAGAAATTTCTAAGGTACTATGATTTAGTGTCTGTTAAAAGGTATATTTGAGTTGTGACTGAATATGAAATAGGGTATGTTTTACTTGCCAATCGATCTGCAGTGCTTATAAAGGCCAAATGTTTTGAAGGATGTCCTAAACCATGGTGAAGGTCATAAGGCTTTGGTAAGCAGGAAACTCAGGCAAACATTATTAAAATATCAGTTCTTATTTCACTCCTTGAACTAGAAACCATGGGACAAAGAGTCAGAGACACCCAGGTAATTCTATTCCATTTATCTTTTCCATTCTCTTTCTTTGATTTATTAGTCAGTCTTTCTTAGAAACTGCTTCTGCTATTATGTTAGCAGTTGGCTTGTTAACTTGACAACTAATGGTAGAAAGATATCTCACCTAATGTTGTCTTACTCTGGATAGCATCTCTCTGTTTTTGTTTTTCCTTCTCTCCCCTACAGCATTTGACATCAACTCCTCTGCCCTTTTTCAGATTTGTCATTGTTTTGTATGTGGATTAAAAAGAAAATTCCCCATGTTTTTTAGTCTTTTCTTCCTTCTGTCTCTTATCTAATTAATGTTGTCTAACATCTCTCTAGGTTTCCTTTTTTTTTTTTTTTTTTTTTCCGTTTTCCCACTTTGCAATTCACTTTGAGCATGTTTCCTTTGAGCTGAAATCCCCAGAAGCTGGAGTGGAAGATTACCTTGCTACTCTTCTTTTCAAGGCCACTCCTTTGTCTCTCTTTTATCTTGTTCTAATAGATCCAACTTTATTTCAAATACTCGGAATATTTCTCTGAAGAACGTATCAGCCACCTTTTGCCATTAACTGAATTTTTTCTTTAACACAAAGAACCAAGGGACTTTGATTGTCAAGGTGCTGTCTGTGCAGGTACTCCCTTTGTAAAACCGTAAAACATATTCTGGATTCCTCCTAGAAGTTAATCAGGGCTTTCACTTTGACAGTGTACCTTGGAGCATCTCCACGGGGAGGGTATTTCCTTTCCCAAGATACCGCCCTTCTAACACACACACACACACACACACACACACACACACAGCAGGAACAATTCATGGTTGCTTCAAAGTTTGTTTCAAGTCAGATGAAAGAGAAGTGGTACACACCTTGTTCCTAGGCCTTGCCCTGTCTATCCCAGGGTCCCCCTCAGCAATATTCCCTACACCCCTCACCCCTAAAAAGCTCTATATCATTGTAAAATGGCTAGGTTTTCTAATGTGAAAATCCCACTGCTGCTGAGAAATTTTTCTTTTCCTTAATCCTTACAGAACTAGGTTGTCTTCTGGAAGATGGGAGGAGGGGCAAGGTGAGCCAGCCCACAACACAGTTTTCATGTCCTTATCTTCAAACCCAGTTCCTTTCTAGTGTCTGGAGCACTCTTCCGAGTGCTGCTTGAAGATCTGTGAACATCTCCTTGCCAAGCTGTAAATAGCGTACTCCCTTTTTACTCTAGAGTTGCTCTACTTTTCTCTTTGGCCTTCTCCTATTGCTGCCTGCTAAAGCACAGACAGAGCCAGGAGTTCTGCATTTTGCAGCTTCCAGAACCTGTCACACAGAGAGAGGATTGGTGAGGTGGCAATCAGCTACACCTTTGCAGTAAGACCAAGCAAAGCATTGGGAAGCAGTGCTTACCTCCCTAACCTCCATCGGGAATGGAAGGGGTTCTCAAGGCAGATGGAAGCTATCCTCCAAAAGACTCAGGATCACTGGGATTTTTTCCTTATTCTGCTGAATTCAGGGCCTTACAACCCCTAAACTTCCTGTTCCATTTTAAGGGTATCTGAGGGCATGTGAGGTTTCCTGGAAGTTTGGTGGGTTATTCTTGGCCCTTTGATGCCCATGTAAACTGCACACTGCCGACCCCATAGCTGTGTATTGTTCAAGAGCACGAGGGAGATTGGTCCAGTGGACAGATTGGTCCAGGTCCCGGGGCTTGGTCTTTATTGAATTTTCTCATTGTTTAACCGTCTGAGTGTTTGTAAAGTAGGGCATTGCGCATGTGCATAAGTTTTATAATAGCGGTATTATAATAACCACATTTAAAAATGGGACATCTTCACAGATTCAAGTGAAGAAACTCAGGATAGTTGTGGTATGCAGTGCCACTAACGAAGTCCCTCCCTAAACCTGATTACCTTCAAGAAGCCAGGGCTGGTTCTCAATAAGAACTCTTGTTTTCTCTACCCAAGTTCCTGGAATTCCCTAAACTCTCCTCAAAGTAAATCACAAGACAGAAGATACTGCTCTCTATTTAGAAGAAATAGATTTGTCAATAAATATTGCTGATGAGGAGAAACAGAGACAATCCTTCAGAGTATGTGGTAATGTGAGAACTAACTCATTTTCTCTCACAGCATTTCTTTAAATAAATGTTACTGGGATTAGGGCATGGAGGAGAATTTTCTGGCTGTTCTGAGGAAACACATCCCCAGAAAAAGAGACTCAGGCTCTGGTGAGTATGGCCTTATGGCCCAGAAATCTTTGGTCCAAGCAGTCTGGGGACATAGGTTTCCTGGGGAGCATGAAAAAGAGGATTGCCTAGGGGCGCCTGGGTGGCGCAGTCGGTTAAGCGTCCGACTTCAGCCAGGTCACGATCTCGTGGTCCGTGAGTTCGAGCCCCGCGTCAGGCTCTGGGCTGATGGCTCAGAGCCTGGAGCCTGTTTCCGATTCTGTGTCTCCCTCTCTCTCTGCCCCTCCCCCGTTCATGCTCTGTCTCTCTCTGTCCCAAAAATAAATAAACATTGAAAAAAAAAAAAAAAAGAAAGAAAAAGAGGATTGCCTCAAACACAGTTAGTTATCAGTGGAATCACACAGTTGTTCAGGGGTTTCCACCCCTGTCTGTGACCTGCATGTTAATGCTTACAGTGATATATAATTATTAGTTAAAGTAAATTCTTTATTCAGTGTTCCCAATATCCCATCCAGGATACCACACCATGCTTAGTGATCAAATCTCCTAAGGTTCTGCTTGGCTGTAACCATTGCTTTTTCTGCCCTTGATAATTTTGAGGACTGTTAGTCAGGTGTTTTGGCATTTTATAGAATGTCATTCAATGGGAATTTGTCTCACATTTTTTCTCATGACTAAATATGAATAGTATATTTGAGAAAGGAAGAATACAGAGTAAAAGGAAACTTTGAGCACTGTGGGAGAGATGCAAATCGGTATAGCCACTATGGACAACAGTACAAAGAGTGTTCAAAAAATTAAAACTAGAATTACCACATGATCTAATAAATTCACTGCTGGGTATCTCCCCAAAGAAAAGGAAAACACTAATTCAAAAAGAAATATGTGCCCCTATGTTTATTGCAGCATTATTTACAATAGCCAAGATATCGAAGCAACCCAAATGTTGATCCATAGATGAATGGATAAAGATGTACATACACACACACACACACACACACACATATATATGTGTATATATGTATATATATGTGTGTGTATATATATATATATGTGTGTGTGTGTGTAGTGTATATATATATACTACACACACATATAAACACAATGGAATATTACTCTGCCATAAAAAAGAATGAAAACTTGCCATTTGCAACAATATGGATGGAGCTGGAAAGTATAATGCTAAATGAAATAAGTCAATCATCAAAAGAAAAATACTATATGATTTCATTCATATGTGGAATTTAAGAAATGAAACAAGTGAACAAAGAAGAAAAGAAACAAATAAAAAAATAGACTCTTAAATACAGAAAACAAACTGGTATTTGCCAGAGGGCATGTGAGTGGGGGAAGGGGTGAAATAGATAAAAGGAATCAAGAGTATGCTTACCTTGATGAGCACTAAGAAATGTATAGAATTGTTGAATCATTATACCATACACTGAAAATAATATAACACTGTATGATAATTATACTTTGTTTAAAAAAAAAGAAAAAAAGAACGAAAATGAGTAATATGTTTGGGCAAGGAATAATAAAGAACTAAAGTGCCATTCTGAACTCATCATATCAAAGGCACATACTATCAATTCTATTGCTTGTCATTGTTGATGACTCCTAGCTTGAGGTAATGTTTCTCTACCATAAAGTTACGTTTTCTTTTTCTTCCTTACCATACTGTACTCTTTGGAAGAAAGTCTATGCACAGTCCACACTTAAGGAGTAGGGAATTGTGTTCTACCTTCTTAAGAGCAGAGTATTTACACAAATTATTTTGAATTTATGTGCATGGGAGACCTCTCCCCTATTTATCTATTCAATCATTTACTTATATCAGTAGATATTCATGGATATTGATTTTATACTTTAGGTTATAATCTAATGTTCTATCAACCCTGTCTTTTACTTCCTGTATTCTGTTTTTTTAACATCTGGGGCCTTGCTGACCCTGGAGAGATTGTCCCTCCCAGGGTGAGCCAATCCCTAGCTATGCTACATAACTCACCTTTAGGTGCATCTTCAAGTGCATGCCAAACATTCCAGACCCTACCCTTTAAGTAGATTCTCTACTGGGCTCTTAAATACCAAGCCCTATCCACATGCACTAACAATCCCAGAGAACTAGGGTCAGTTCCTGTGCTAGAGGGCCTGCTGAAATTATTCAAACTAGCCTGATGAACCTGCCTCTCCTGTTCCTTCCTGCAGAAACCACAGTAAAGTCTCCTGACCACAATTTCTATAGGGCCCTCTGCCTCCTGACCAATTCTGGTGCATCCCAGGACATGATGTGAGCATTTATATTAGGATTCTGTACCTGTGTGTGTGTGTTTATAATTATTTTATCTCTATGATAAACTGACCCTTTAATCAATATATAATAATTTTCCTTATCTTAAAATTTTTGACATAAACTCTATTTTTTACTGATACTAGAATACCCCCCCACACACACTCTTTTTTGGTGAGTAATTATATGGCATATCTTTTTTCCATCCTTTTATTTAAATTATTTGTGTCTTTGGATTTAAAATGACTTGCAGATAGCATATAGACAGATAATATTTTTTATCCACTCTTCTAGCCTCTGCCTTTTAAGTGGTAAGTTTAATTCGTTTATAATTAATGTAATTACTAATAAGAAAGGACTGCTGCCATTTTACTACTTTGTATACATGCTTTTTCCCTCAATTCCTCCAATACTTCCTTCTTTTGTGGTTTGTTGTATTTTTTCTAGTGTACTCTTTTGATTACTTCCACATTTCCTTTCTGTATATTTTAAAGTTATTTTCTTAGTTATTATCCTGGGGATTATAATTAACATCCTAAAGTTCTACCTCATTAAGTTGATTTAAGGCCAACTTATCCTCAACAGCATATAAAACTGCCTTTACTCATCTCCATCCTTCCCTTTTGATGAGTCACTGTCACCAGAGCTTCTTCTACCTCTTAAAACATAGTTTCCTTTAGTTCTTTGAACATATTTAGAATGACTGCTTTGATGCATCTGTCTGTTAAACCCAATATTTTGGTGCTCCTACAGGCTGTTTCTTGTTTTTGTTTTGTTTTGTTTTGTTTTGTTTTTTCTATATAAGGGACATATTATCATGTTTTTTTTGCATGGTTCACATATTTTTTCTTGTTGAAAACTGGAGATTTTACACGACATATTTTCACAAATCTGGGTAGCGATTCATCTCTCTCCTCACCAGACGTGTTTTAGTTGTCTGTTTGTTTATTTGTTTAGTGAGGCCGGTTAGTTTATTTGTTTGGTGATTTAGCTAGACTATTTTAGTGACCTTAGTTCCCTAGACTGAGGCTGATGTTGCTCCTTGGAGGTTACAGTCTTGGTTATGCTCAGAGTTAGCTTGGGACACCAGAAGTTTTAGAAGGGTTCTTTTTGGCTATCTTTTTCCTTGATCTCTCTGTTAAGTTGTCTGCCTAACGTGCTTTCCACCCACCCTAAGGAATCTACTAATTGCATGCTGATTGTGCTATTGTTTTAACAACATTCTATGGCACAAATTGGTCTAGAGTCTGACCCAATTAAATTGGGGCAGGGGTAGTTTTAATCTCTGAAGTCTTTTCTTAAGTTTTCTTTCCCCAGATCTTTCTGTTGAAAAAATTGGACTTCATAGCTCTTAAATTTCTCTGCATTGCTCTTAAAGATGGAACCATTGTCTTGGAGCTCTTTCTGTTCTTATGGACTGTCTCAACCCAAGAACAAACAAATCCCTGAACCACTACACAAGTCTCTGGGTGTGGAGGTGGCTTCTGGCCTTCTCAGCTTCCCTCTTATTCCTAGAACCTCTGCCTTATTAGCAAGCTGATGCCAGTGAGTTTGGGACCCAGAACTTTCAGCCTGTAATAGTTGAAGTATATTTATGTCATAGAGGACTGGGTTGAGGAAGAGAGTATCCAACCTTTTTGTCACACTCTCTAGTAATTTAACCTCTCAAGTTTGAATTAGAAAGGATTAGAAATACTCATACCTTGCTTCTTCCCTTCAATGAAATGCTGTATCCTTTGATTGTGAGATAAGTACAGAGGGAGCTTCATCTTATTGGTCACATTCATCCAGAGTGAAACTTTTTTATGCTGAGCTGTGGGTGAGGAAGGGAGAGGAAGAGAACAAGTTAAGTATGGCTGGAATGCCATAGACTTGAACTGTTCTTGCCAAGTTTTAGTAGATTTTCTTGAATAAATATTTATTCGATTTATACCCTTAGTGAAGTTTCTAGAGACTCTACATGGATGTTTCTAATCAGTTATACTAGTTTTGCAAGGAGTGGGTACAAGGAATTTTCACACTACCATCCCCAAAGTGGAATCACAATCATGGTTCTTAACTGTTGAAAGGGGAATGAAAAGTTCTTTCCCCATAGCAGATATTACTTTTCATGGAAAGGAGATGCTTTAGCAGAACACTCCCTCAGGGGAAGCAATATGAATGGAAGCATAAAATGTGCCATCCATGCCTTGTGTCTGTTTTTCTTGGGAGGAATGTATTTGCAGATAATGCATATTTCCTTCTGTACTCACCTGTCATATGTTTTTACATGGCCATCTCTATTCAACTGAATTACTGTAAAACCTCAAGATGTTAACCCGATGTTAATGCATTGGGTTATAAATTTGGAGAAATCAGAAAAGTAAAATTTTGGGATAGAACAATCATACCGATTGAAACTTCTGGCTGTGTTAGAGTGAGTGGATTTAAACTTGGGATACACTTAAAGGATGCTATAAGACACAGGTCATAGCCTTGTTTTTTTATTTTTGATTCCTTGTTTGGATTTAGTGGTTTAGAGATGTGGCTTCTTGACCTTAGGTAACAATAGAGTTACAAGCACTTCAGAACAAAAGTGGTGTTCTAAGTTCAAAATTATGGTGGCAAACATAGACTGGAATTGCGAAGCAGAAAGAGTTATTCACAGTTTTTGAATATACAGGAAGGAGAAAGGAATTTGCATGTCATCTGGTGCCCAAAACTAAGACTACTTCACAATTCCAAATCTGAGATATGTCAGAAATATCACAAAAGCCACTCTCTGAGAGGAAAGAGTAGAACAAGATGTTCTCCCCTTTAGTTATAGCAATCCATCATGCCAAACCATGTGGGTTTTTTTATGGGATTTCTCTCAATTGAATCAAAGTTCAGTGGTCAAAGATTTTGGATAACTGCCTGGAACCTGTGGCTTCTAGGTGAGAAAACAAATCAGGAAAGCTTTTTCTTTCTCTCCTCCTTTTCTCAAATAACACCGAGTTTCTGCTATTGTCTGCCAACACTACATGCTGGAACTTACTAGAAGTTTTGCTGGGAAAACCCCAGTTTGGGGACTGGCTTGGTTTTGTTTTTGTTTTTGTTTTTGTTTTTTTTTATTTCTGGGGGGAGAGCGCAAGCGGGTAGGGGCAGAAAAGCAGGGGGAGGGAGACAGAAGATCTAAAGTGGGGTCTGGGCTGACAGGATGACAGCAATGAGCCTGATGTGGAGATCCAACTCATGAATCACGAGATCATGATCTGAGCTGAAGTCAGATGCTCACCATACTGAGCCACCCAGGTGCCTCCGGCCTGTATTTTTAATTTGGAGGATGTGGAGATAGTGTCATGAAAATTTCTGTGATCTATGACTCCTGATATCTTTAAAGATGAGAGACTTGGCATGGAACTAATTCAACTCAGAGGTTCTGAGACAACCAGATCATCGGTGAGAATAATACAAAGCTACGTTGATTGGTTGCAATGTAATTTAACATTTAAGTTTTCCCTGAGAACTTGACTAGTTTGATGATGTTTATACTCAAATGAGTGCTTTCATTATTTAAGTGTCTTTGTTATATCATTGATCTCCTTGGAAAACCCTTGATACACTATAGGGGAAACTTATACAACTTGGATGGTTATAGTAGGGGATGGGAAATATGATAGGCATATTCAAGATTTTATAGAAAAATGTCTTAATCAAAAAGTTAAATAAAAATACATATTCCTCTGCTCTAAAATTAAAAAAAAGATAATTATAATAAAGTTTTAAATCACCCATTTGTAAGTTAGTTTTCTCTCTAAATAATGAGTATTTTTGAAAAAGAACAATTTAACATTATTTAAAGAAAATATAGTCCAGTGAACTCTGGCCAGAAAAATAATTTACTTGGGAAAATATTCCTCTATTGCCACCCACAAGAACAAAATTGATGCATTAAGTATTCAATGCCGGGGCGCCTGGGTGGCTCAGTTGGTTTAGCGTCGACTTCGGCTCAGGTCATGATCTCATGGTTTGTGGGTTCAAGACCCACGTCAGGCTCTGTGCTGACAGCTCAGAGCCTGCAGCCTGCTTCAGATTCTCTCTCTGGCTCTCTCTTCCCATCCCCCACTTCTGCTCTATCTCTCTGTCTCTAAAATAAATAAACATAAAACAAAATTAAAAAAAAAAGGAAGTATTCAATGCCAACACCAAGGCATTTTAAGCACATTTTTATTGGAGCTCCTGGTTATTTTACCAAGTATGGAAATTGGATATTAGATATAGCTGATTTCATTTATTTATATGTTAAAATATTGAGGTTTTTTTTTGTGTTAGGGTCAGAAAGTTATGCTGGTGAAGTAAAAAATATGTCACCAAAATGATTTTATATTTAAATTTTACTACAAATATGTCTGAAGAAATGGTAAACTGTCATTTGGTCAATTAGATATTTACAAAGGGCTTTATTATTATACCTGCGATGTGATTGCGTGACTTATTGAATTACTATGAAGTAAAAAATGTATCCCCACGTTATGTGTATATACGTATGTGTTTATGAATATTTATGAATATGTACACATATAGGGGCGCCTGGGTGGCTCAGTTGGTTAAATGTCTGACTTTGGCCCAGGTCATGATGTCACAGTCTATGGGTTTAAGCCTCACATCCGGCTCTGTGTCTCCCTCTCTCTCTGCCCCTTCCTCACTTATGCTCTGTCTCTCTCTCTCTCTAGAAAATAAATAAAAACATTTACAATAAAAAAAAATATGTGCATATATATGAATACATTTAATTATGTTTATACATGTGTGTATTTATCTCTGAGAAGGGAAGCAAATAAAAATCTAGGAATAAATGAAAGGAATTAAACACATGAAGGGACATTATAAAATACTAGTCCAAAATTTGTCCCAATCCTATTTGCACTATAGTCAGAAAAATGTTGAGAAGAATTCATTACAAAAACAATTAAAATTACATGTATTATTTTCTTTGTGGCATCAAAAGTGTTATAGAATACCAAACTGAAGTATGTTAAACATTTCCAACAAGAAATTTTAAGTTTAGAGCCTAATTAATATGCAACTTAATGCTTTTGATCTAGGAAGAAAAAAGAGAATAATACAGTATTCTGTAATCATGTAATACATAGTATGACTACTAAAGAATACAGAATAAAGACATCATCTCCTTATGAAATAATTATAATTTCAATTAATGTTAGCATCACACACGAGAAAAAAAGGACAAAATTGAAACTGAATCATATACATTAAAAATTATCAACTTTGAGCTTTTATGGTTTAATATCCCTTACCAACAAGGCCAATAGTTTGTATATACATTGCTTAAACACAAGAGAGAAAGAGGCTGAAGGCAGTTGTAAAATGAATAAAATAAAATAATTAAATATAATAAAATTTGTCATTTTAGTGGAGCTTTATGACGCCTTAATTTTTATAACTTAATTTTTATTGATGGCTGTAATGTGTAAGAAGTTGGTCAATACCAAAATTAGGAAAGAAAATTATGACTTCAGATATTTTTTGTGATATATCAATTTCCAAACACAAATGGTATGTTTTCAAACACTATAAAGCAATGCTTGTCAACCAGTCTTCATTTTAGAATGATTTTGAGGGTTTTGAAAAATACACACAGGCTGAGCTGCACTTTAACCTAGGAAATCAGGTTAGGTGGGGAGATAATTCTCCAGTGTTAATATTCAAGAAGTTTACCACTCTTTTGGTTTGGTCTGAATTGAGAACCACTGTTTGAAAGATCCTTTTTTATTTCTAAGAGTAGATACAAAGCTATGTATTGAAGGAATTGCTTCTATTATTTATTTATTTATTTATTTATTTATTTATTTATTTTTAAGTGTTTATTTATTAATTTTGAAAGACAGATCACAAGTGGGGAGAGAAAGAACATAAGCAGAGGAGGGGCAGAGAGAAAGGAACAGTGAATCTCAAGCAGGCTTTGTGCTGCCAGCACAGAGCCCAACTTGGGTCTCAGTCTCACAAACCACGAGATCATGACCTGAGTCAAAATCAAGAGTCAAATGCTTAACCAACTGAGCCTCCCAGGCACCCCTGCTTCCATAATCAAAAAAAAAAAAAGAAAAGAAAAATTGAATGTTTAATTTATTGCTGATGATTTGGACAGTTTTCACCAAAATATTTGGATTATTTTGCTTTTGTGTTCTTAAGTGATTCCACCATACATAGCTAATTTTCCTCTTCCATAATTATTTAAAAATTATTATAAACATTACACATTAATTTATTGTTTTTTATTTCATTTGATTAAGGAGTACATTATAAATGTATTCTTTAATCCCCTTGCCTTATTTCCCTCATCTTCCCATACCATCCTCTGGTGACCATCAGTTTGCTCTCTACAGTTCAGAGTCCGTTTCTTGGTTTGTCTCTCTCTCTGTCTCTCTCTGTCTCTCTCTTTTTTTGAACTTATTTGTTTTGTTTTATAAATTCCACGAGTGAGATTATATCGTATTTGTCTTTCTCTGACTGACTTATTTTGCTTAGCGTTATATTCTCTAGCTCCATCCATATTGTTGCAAATGGCAATATTTCATTCTTTCTTTATGGTTGAATGATATTCCATTGCATATATGTATCACCTCTTTATCCATTCATCAGTTGATGGACACTTGCCTGCTTCCATGTCTTGGTTATTGTAAATAATGCTGCTATAAACATAGGGGTGGATACATCCTTTTTGTATGTATTCAAAAAACAAAAATTAGTCTTTTTTGTATTTTTTGGATAAATACCCACTACTGTGATTCCTGGGTGATAAGGTAGTTCTATTTTTTAATTTTTTGAGGAACCACTATACTGTTTTCCACACGGTCTGCACCAATTTGCATTCCCACCAACAGTGTGAGAGGATTCCTTTTTCTCCACATCCTTGACAAATTAAGGTAATTTAGATTGAATTAAAAAAAATAATTAGATTATTTCAATCAAAGTCTCTATATCCAGGTTAGCATGTATAGTTATACTGTCACCCTTTTCCACCAATTATAGAACATGCTTCATGGTAGTCTTTGCTGAATTCCCAAACTTTTCTTGACACAGTATACTATGCAACCATTAGGAATATATTGGCATTGACACCTGAGATGAAAACTCTATGCCATTCTGACTCTATAATTTTCATCCTCACCAACAGAATGAATTGTGGTGGCTATATGTTAGTCTCTGAACTATGCTGTCAGAGAAATGTACAATAAAATAATAGTTACTATAGTGCTATCGTTTCGAGGCTCTCTTTAAATGTTTTACCTTCACTTTCTCAATTCATCTTCATAGCAACACTGCAAGCCATTTATTATCATCATCATTTTAGAGGTAGTAAAACTGAACCTCAGAGGTGTAAAATAAACAGCTCAAGGTCATTCAATTAGTAAGTGGCAGAGATGTGATTCAAACCAAAGCCTTTTCTTCAAGTCAATGATATCCTTCATACAGTTCTAACTTTATGACATTGTATAGATTACAAAACATGGGATATGCATTTTTAAAGATGTCTGTGAAAATACCTCCAAGGGACACTGAATATTACACAAAATGTGATTTTACAAAAAGAATGTCCTCCTTGGATAAGAAGAGACAGAGCATCTCAAATACCTGAGATAGATTGACAGCTTGTCCATTACTATTGCAAGATATCACACTCCTCTCTATAGAATTTATAAAAATGGTTTTTCATTGGTTTTGTGGAGTGGAATCATAGAGCTCTGGCCTTGTCTTTGCCACATGAGGTGCCTACAAACTGATGGATTGATTTTAATTTGACCTTGGCAGCTTTTGTTACCCTCTGAGGTATTAGTCTTGCTCTGTTCCAGACCTTTTCCTTGAACTCTGCTTTTGGACACTACCCTTCTTTTAAAGATTTGTCCCTGGGGCCCTAGGCAGGCTGTCAGTCATAACTTTGTTGGCCATGACCGATATGGTGTGTCAAACCCTTTAGTAATTTTGCCAGTTCTATTTTCTAAGAAAAGATGCTTTCGTTGTCTGAAAGAATAATCTATAGTTTAAGTACTTAATTTGATAAAAGGGCCTCACTTAATGCAAATAATGCTTTTAGTGTTTAAAATAATTATATTATAGTGTTTTTTTATATAGAAAAACTAGATTTTTGCATATGTGATTCCACATTCATGTCATTCCTCAGTATTGTTACACATACAGGTACTCAGAAATGGATGGTATTTTTGGGGGTGCCTGGGGGCCTCAGTAGGTTAAGCATCTCACTCTTGGTTTCAGCTCAGGTCATGATCTCACAGTTTTGTGAATTCAAGCCCAGCATTGGACTCTGTGCTGGGAGCCAGGAGCCTGCTTGAGAGTCTCTCTCTCCCTCTCTCTCTGCCCCTCCCCTACTTACACCATCTCTGTCTCTCTCAAAATATATAAATAAAAACTTTAAAAAAATTTAAAAAAAATGGATGGCATTTAAGAACTATTAACCATTATCAAACAAACCACTTGTCAAGGAATTAAGAGATATTCTTTTCTTTTAAGAAAGATGTTCTCAATTTCGTGTAATCTGATGCCATAATACATTTGTCTAACTATTCTCACTATCATTTCTATTACCAGTAGCACTACATATTTATGTATCTATATTCTAAATTTGATCAATAGAAGAAAGTCCCCATTTTTTCTTTCTGATAATTTTTTCTGCTACATCTCTTTTTTTTATAATTTTTTTTAATGTTTTTGTTTATTTTTGAGACAGAGAGAGACAGAGCATGAGCAGGGGAGGGGCAGAGAGAGAGGGAGACACAGAATCTGAAGCAGGATCCAGGCTCTGAGCTGTCAGCACAGAGCCTGACGCAGGGCTTGAACTCACGGACCGTGAGATCGTGACCTGAGCTGAAGTCGGCCGCTTAACTGACTGAGCCACCCCGGCGTCCCTGTGCTACATCTCTTTCTCCTTCTCTCCCTTGCCCTATCATCTCAACAAATCCTATTCAGTTCATAATCTAAATGAAAATGAAAATGATTGCTCTACATAACTATACCAAGAAAATTTGGAAGTTTATATTATTTAATGGGAAAAAATATGTATATTGCATTTTGGCTGGTGTTTTGGCAAGCAATATTGTTATGTATATTGGGAATATATGAGCTTAAAGTACTTCAACATGTTTTTATTTCTTGTAATTATTTTAAGATGTTGCATTTTTGGTATTATTTAGTAACATTTACTTTCTTTTTATGTATATTTATTTTTGAGAGACAGAAGAAGACAGAGCATGAGCAGGGAGAGCAGAGAGAGAGGGAGACACAGAATCTGAAACACGATCTAGGCTCTGAGCTGTCAGCACAGAGCCTGATGCAGGGCTCGAACTCATGAACCATGAGATCATGACCTGAGGTGAAGTTGGATGCTTAACCAACTGAGCCACCCAGGACCCCCCAAAACATTTCCTTCTACCTGCAATGCCTTTAAAAAATTACTGGATACAAAATTATGAAATGAATGGTGAATGAATCTTAGATGTTGAATGGATACAATTACCGAGGTAACTGTATGATTGGAGTGGTTGTTTTACTCTTCATATATCAAAAAAAAAAAAAAAAAAAGAATATTAGATCAATTCCAACAATTCAGAAAAAAATAATTCTCCATTTTACTTTATTGATAAGTATTTAACCCTGGCCAAATTCTAGAAAACATTGGGGTGCCTGGGTGACTCGGTTAAGCGTCCAACTTTGACTCGGGTCATGATCTCACTGCTTGTGAGTTCGAGCCCCACTGTCGGGCTCTGTATCGACAGATCAGAGCCTGGAGCCTACTTCAGATTCTGTGTGTGTGTGTCTCTCTCTGTCTCTCAAAAATAAATAAACATTAAAAAAATTTTTAAGTTCTGGAAAACACAATGTCACTGACAAGTCTATATCACTCATAAATTAGCAACTCGTATTAGAGATTATGCAGACACAGTGATTTTCCCATAATCCAATGTTAATGTAGTACAGAGTTAACTATTCATAAAATAGAAGAGATTGAAATAATATCAGAAACAGTATGGTCTACACTCCCTCATTTGCCAGATTTACTTTTATACATAATATATTTGTTTCACCATCCCATTTAAAGTTAGTATTGAAATAGAAAATCTTTTCAATATTTTATATCAGAGGAAGATAATCATGATATTTCCATTTATCAGGCATGTGTACGGGCACAGCTAGGAAACCTGTTGTTTCCTGCATCTATTCCTAGTGAAACGGGCTTGGATTTCTAGCAAGCCTTGACACTTCACACAATGAAATGGTAAGTTCATCCTTAGAAAAGAATATACCATTAAAAACGGAGAGAGATTATTAGAAACAGTGGAGTATAGAAAATAGATTTTCTGTCATAAGGATCTTGACAGTAAATGTGGAAGCAGTAGAAATCATAAATAATACTGGTTTTTATGTTACACATTCTGAGCATTTTTTATAGAGCTCAACTGGATTATAATAAGATAACAATAAAACACTCCCTAAGATACTATATATGTTGTAACTTTTATTTTGTATGAATAGTAAAACAACTCTCTTTCTTTCTCTTCACACACTCAGGAGCACAGTGCATGAACACTGACACAGAAGCACATTTTTGCAATGCAGGTTTATGTTTTACTTAGTTTCTTTCCACATTCTGCCAACTCAGAAATTTTTAAATATAATACCCCTTCTTTAACATAGAGAAGATCATAATAAAAGTACTGGACAAGTTCATTGCCCTTAGCTGGAGATAATCAAAAACATTGTTAAGCATTTCAATTACTTGGCATTATAAAGCTGTATATATTCAAATGGCTAAGCTATGGGATGTAAAACAAATAAAGAATATAAAATAATACAAACACAGGAATTTACTTTAATAAATTACTGTTGCTGTTTTCAAACTATGAAAAACATCTATGCTTGATCAAAAATTACTTTCCTTTTCTAGAATTCTTTTGAGACAATTGTATCTCCTATTTCACGACAGATCTAGAAATCCAGAGTTGTATTTATTCTACTGAAAATTAGACTGTAATGGTGCATATCTTATTTAATTCATTCATTTAGTTCACTAGTTCAAGAAACATATTTCTTCATAGTGGTGGCAACATGGAATATAAAAATGTCTATTTCCTTCCAATGGTTTTATGTAAACATGCCACTCTTGAAATTATATAGAAAGCTTTCAAGTTAGAATCATTAAAATAAAAAGTAAACATCCCCACCCTTTTTTAATAACAAAGATTTTAAAATTCAGGAAATATTCATTAATCACTGACATTTTCCATGCCGTCCTTCTCGACTTTGGTTATATATACATGAACCAAACAACATTCCTGTCCTGACAGAGGTTCTATTGCAGGAAAATGGCAGGTACCAAATAAAAATATCAAAGAAAAAGTTTAAAGAGGAGATGGAAATACATGTATGATGGCAAATAAACATGGGAGAGGAGGGTGAAGAAGATTTTATAGAACTTAGCGCGAGAAGGCCTCCGTCTGAAAATGTGACATTTCAATACACACAGAAGGAAGCCAAGGAGCCAACCATGTGACTTTCTGTGCAAAGGGTGTCTGAGGCCAGTAGAAGGTCAAGCTCCAATGCTTTAGGGCCCGCATAGGCATGTTTCGAGCCTTGGATCCATGGTGAGGAGACTAATGTCATTGGGACAAGACAAGAAAGGTCAAAGATGACATCAGAGATACAGTGGCCATGCAGGACGGCATAGGCTTTATTCTGAGTGCCATGAAAAGCCATACAGCATTTGGATCAGCCGCACCATAGCAACGACTGATTTCTAAAAAGGTCATCATGGTCTCTTCAAAGGAGGAAAGCTGTAAGTATTGAAGAAGGAGACATGTAAGAAGACTTTTTTTGGGGGGGGGGGGCGGTTCCAGATGAGGGATTATGGTGCATTTATCTGGACTTGGAGTAGTGGAGACTGAGAGAACATTTGTACACAGTGTCTGTGCTGAAAGGATTTGGTGATGTGCTGGTTGACAGTGTGGGGGAGGGAAAGCAGTCAAAGTGACTTGGAGGTCAAAATAACCTAAACATTATCTCCCCTCCTATAAGCAAGCTGATATTGCTTATCCTTCCATGATGAGATTTACTGACACATGGACTGAGTATGTTCTGTTGTATTTTTCAAAGGCAACTGATATCAAAGAGATAATTCAGTAGTCATCACTGATAGACTAACAGAAACATGTGAGTTTTTTTTTTTTAATATCATTTCAGTAATTGTGTTAAAATTTTTTAATACAAGGGGCACCTGGGTGGCTCAGTTGGTTAAGCGTCTGACTTCAACTGAGGTCATGATCCCAGAGTTTGTGGGTTTGAGCCCTGTGTCAGGCTCTGTGCTGACAGCTCAGAGCCTGGAGCCTGCTTCAGATTCTGTCTCTCCCTCTCTCTCTGCCCCTCCCCTGCTTGCAGTCTCTCTCTCTCAAAAATAAATAAACATTAAATTGAAAAAAAAAATTAATACCAGTCAACCTGATTTTAGGAAACACAAATGGTCTCAGACACATTCTTCTATTATTTAAGTGGTAACTCACTCAAAAGATGCTTCTTGAGGTCAGGAAATATTTGATCAATATGAATTCTGAGAAGTTGAAAATCTTGAATGATCTTTTTTTTCCGTCTTTAAATTAATCTAATAAGGTAAAAAAAGAAAACATTCACTTTAAGTAAAAAAGTTTGTTTATGTAAAGGACAGCAGTCAACTGGATTTCAGACTAATTTGCAAATAATTGCATTTATTATAATATAGGTATTTTAGTATTGAATGCCTGGTGTTCATAAATACTATATTTACTGAGTGCCTACTATGTGACAACCTCTGTGATTAGCAATACCTCTCCACTGGAGAAGGAAGAAAATAATACCTGCCTTGAGGATGAAGAGATTATGTAGGTATAGAAAATAAAAGACGGAGTAATATTTTAACAATATACTATAATACAAGTATATATTATGACTATTGACCAACAAATATAATTTTAAATATTAATTGCTGACAATAGTATATAATCTATTGAAAGCAGAGTTTTTGTTTCCCCATTTTCTCAGCACGTAGGAGAATACTTGGAAACAAGCAATGAGAGTTGTTTTTAATAGATGCATTAACTGAGACTCAAATTTTGTTCCCCAGGTTCACACATCTAGAAAGTGGCGGAGTTCAGTCTAAGCCATTATTTTTTTTTGTTCTTTTTTTAATGTTTATTTTTTAGAGAAAGAGAGAGAGAGAGAGAGACCACAAATAGGGGAGAGAGAGGAAGACATAGAATCTGAAGCAGGCTCCAGGCTCTGAGGTATCAACACAGAGCCTGACGTGGGGCTTGAACCCATGAACTGTAAGATCATGATCTGGGCCAAAGTTGGAGGCTTAACCGACTGAACCACCCAGGTGCCCCTAAGACATTAATTCTTGATCTCTAGATTGTTGCTTTTTACACTGTACATGTAGCCATTTAAAATAATAGGTAACTAAAATAAATTGTCTATGACTCAAAAAAAAAAAGAATACCTGATATTCTAAATACCTCAGTAATTATTTGTATAATTAATTAATGATGACATGAGAACATAAAGTTGGAGTTTCTTATGTAGTCTTGGAAGGCTTTCTGGAATCACTGGATTGGACCAAAAAAAAAAAAAAATCTGCCAAGGCATTGCCTTTATAGAGCACACCTCCATACTTAAGCAAAAAAGTAATAATATGATGTGGAACATATTTTATTTGGAAGATTTATAGAGAATAACAAAAATGGTGAGGAAGAAGGGCATCATGATATGATCTGTGACTTTAAGGAATTCTACTATAGCTGAGGAAGGCCCAAATAGCAAGAGTAACTTGGTGGTATTCCAGTTTCCTCGTAGCAAATCTACCCCAGCATTCATTTAACTGTGACCTTATTTGTTACTTATAAAACTTTCTCTTTCACATGACTGGGCGCCCCATGAAGTGATTACGCAGAACTTCTCATTGAAAATTTGATATTAAATGACCCTTGAAAAACAAGTAAAAATTCTTAAAAGGCGAAAGTGAAAAATGAATTCCAGGGAAACATAGACAGGTACAAAGAAGAAAGAATGTGAAGACATACCTAGAAGACAGTGAGCAATTTATTATAAGGGAAGTCAAATATCTCCTGGAACATATGAGAAATAAAACTGGAAAGGGTCATTGTGGCTAGACCAAACTTTCAGTGCCTAACAAAGGAGGTTATGCCTTGAATCATAAGTGGAGCTCACAAACTGAAAGGCTTTAAAAAGTCAGAGATATCATCAGGGTTGCATTTCTGAAAGTGAGTCTGATTTTGGATGATTTTGATTGATTATAAAGGCAGATCCTCAAATGCTACAACAGCAGGGAACCATTGCTCAAACCTAGTAGTTAGTTCATAAAGACCTGAACGGGCATGCATTGGGGGGATAAAAGAGAAATCATGATGGTTCAAATTGAAGAGAAAAAAAAAAAAAACACCAAAACCCCACAAGTGTCCAAGATGACATCAAAGTTTAAGAATGTTGGTTAAAAATCCTGAATAAATATCTGAATAAAATTACTGAATAAATATGAATAAAAATAAGAAAACAAGGACTTCTCAGAGTATTTGTGTCATCTCTTCACTGGAACATGGTTAATTGCCTTAAGAGGAAATACATAGAATGTTTTACTTGGTTTAGAAGACAATATCCTTTTGTCAGACCAAGACAGTTTTCAGCAACAAGAATAAATTTGAAATGCAAATTATTTTATCCCTCAATCACTTTAGAAATCTAAAAATGGTTTCCAATTACCTTTAAAACAACAACCCAAATATTTGGTTGGAGAGATTAATGTCCAACATTAATCCAGATCTGTCCAACAATCAAATGGTACAATAGGGAAATAATCATGCGGTCTCAGATAGTAATTAACTTAGTTTGAAAGTAGGTGGCATTAGCCAAGAACCAAAATGTTGGAAGTCAGAGAAGTGGAATAGGTACATAAATCCAGGTAGAGAAGAACATATCAAGGACCGACCCCAATTAGATTCATGGCATCCACAGAAGTAATAAAGTTTAGCATGGAGGAAGATACATGCAAGCAGTTAAAAACAAAAAAAGTTAAAAACTGCAAAACCAGAAAAAAGAAAGGTGTGATGGGTAAAAAATAGAAGCTAGAACGGTTAATGATAAATATAATCTGATTCTCAGGTTTTTCATGTCCTTTGATTGTTTTATAGTTAACACCAGGAAAAGAAAGTAATAAAATGAAACCATTTGATACTTTTGACTGACTGGTTGTGTTAAATGCTCAGAGGAAATGTTGCATGGCTTCATAACACCTTGGTGCTGAACCTTGTTCAATCCTCACTTATCAAAAATATATCCAACGTTTTCCACTTTCCTGGGAAGTTTGGTTAGTTGTTCATGTATATAAGAGCAGCACTTAGACTTCTCTACTATCAAAAAGGAAGGTGAACCTTACCAAATATTTATCTGATTTTAAAATAGACAGTTTATATGTAGAAGTGTTTACTCAAGTTTTTGTCAGAGATCTCTGTGTGCAGCCCCTTCCCTAGCAAAAATAAAGTACTGAAATCTCGAAATGTCATAATGAGATTCAGAGGGACATGTGTTGAGGGAAGGGTAATGTCAGGGAAGTCTGACGAGGCAGGCTGGGGACCAGATCATGCAAAGCCTTGGAGGACAAAGGATTTGGCATGTTATTCTAAAGGTAATTGTAAACCATTCTTAGATTTCTAAAGTGATTGAGGAATAAAGTGATTTGATTTTCAAATATATCCTTGTTGCTTAAAACTGTCTTGGTCTGACAAAAGCATATTATCTTCTAAACCAAGTAAAACTTTCTATTTATTTCCTTTAAGGCAATTATCCATATTACAACATGACTTCATATGACCCTTAGTCTCATTCTAGATTCATAGTCGTAAGGATATTCACTTGCACATTGTAGTTACTCAACAAATGGTTGAATAACTTGTAGAGTGATTGAATGAATGAGTGATGGCAAACACTATTTTCTTATGAATTTTGTTAGATCAAAGTTGAAGATTATAATTAATGACATGCTTAACTGACAGTCTTCAGAGATTTTATGAGAATTAAAACAATGCTGTCATAAATTATTTCAAAAGTGCTTTCAAAAATGTGTTTAGTTTGATTCCTAAAACACCCTTGCTGGGAAGGAAGAGTAAATTTCACTGCTCCCAGTTTATAGGGGAGGTAATTAAACCTCCTTGGAAAAGCTCTACGACAGTGTCAAGAGGCTGAAATCTGGACAGGCCTAACCATATAGAGCACTTGTTCACTTCTGATTTTGCTACTATGCACTGAACCATGATTATCCCATGCAATGGAAACATTGAGCTGGACAATACTCTTAAATTTGACTTATTCTGAAAGGCATTTACTTAGCCTGCAAATCCCTGAATACAAAGGGGAACTTGAATAATAGCCTGGAAGACTGGCAATTGCCTGATAGTTCTGGGGTCGACAGTGATTTGGTTGGCTTTCAGCAGTTTCTTCTTTAAGTGTTACTTCACTGAACAAGGCAATATATGATAATGCTGTTTCACTGACCTTAACCTGCTTCCTGCCATGGGTTTAAATTAGTCAGGATTTTGTCAAAATAGTGCAAATCTCTATGGTATAAGGGTTGAAAAGAATATCCTTAAAAAATACTGATAATTTGAGAGAAGTTGGTTAAGAAAAGTCCATGTTTTCAACTTCACTACTTACACAGAAGAACAGAAATGTTTGGGGATATCTTCTGTTCTTATGTGAATAAAGAAATCAAATTAACATTTAAATTTTAATCAGAAAATGGTTATGCCACTCTAAATCCTGTTTAACAGGTCATTTTTATGCCAAATTTCAGCCTAAGTATTATGTAGAGATATCATACTGGTGGGTCTAAAATTTACCTTTCAATCAATCACTGAATTTATTGGATTTAGGACATAGCCTGTAGTTCCCCATTTGCAATTATACAGAGGCAACACGCTATGTTGGTAAGAAGGGCATAAAATTCAGCTTTTCACTCTGAAGTTATTTCAATGGGAATCTCTCTTTCTCTGTCTCTGTTTCCCTCTCTCTGACATCTTGTCTCTTTCTGTGTCTCTCTCTCTCTTTCAAATTCTCTATTCCTGTTAATTTTGAGTTATCAAGAATCCCTTCTAGGAGCACACTTGCAAGTATAACTTATTTGTTGCATAAAACACATTTTCCAAGAAATATATAACTATCACAATATACGATTGCAGATTAAGTATATAGAACATTTTTCTTAATTAAAAATTGGACGCATTTTCAAAATTAGACTTCAAACAGATGGATTTTATGAATCCAAAGAAATTGCATTTAAAATAGAATTCATTTAAAATGAAACTCATTTTATTAAAGATTTGCTACAAGTTTATCGATTGAAACATGTGAATGTCAAAAAAAAAATCTTGTTTCAAAGGGTAGAAAAAGGAAGAAATATCACGTGTACTTAGCCTGGAGATCTAATTGCCCTTATAATGTTAAGTGAAAACATTTAAACCTGATGCATTTGTGTGCTACTTCAATTGTGATTTGCCTGTGTACATTTCTTTGTACCTGGGTGGAAGCCACAAGTGCATCCTGTTTTGTTGCCACAGGATGTTTTGTCTCTTTCTTGTTGCAACAAACTGAAGTCTTACAAGCACGACAGTTACTCCTGAAATTCCCCTGCTCCCACCTTGGTATCTCGAACACTATTATTATTTATTAGGACATATTTTGGTCTAGTATCAGAATACATGGGTCCTGTGTATGCTATGGCAGTTTTAGACTGCAGATTAACCCAACAGTGGATAAAATTGTTAAAAAGGCTTTTTTTTACTATTTAAAATTTCTGTAAAATACAACAATCATTTAAGATTTTAAAGACATTGACCATAGCAGAGGCTTATGTATAGTCTAGAGATACTACCTTAATTTTACAGAAAGTTTGTGGGAGAAAAAATCAGGATTAAGCTAATTTGTGCCTACCTCAATACATTTTAACTCTCAAATCTGTTAAAAACATGCAATTAATGTTTCACTGTTACTTTTTTAATTTTTTTTTATTTTTTAAACTTTACTTCCAAATCAGTTAGCATATAGTGCAAGAATGATTTCAGGAGTAGACACCTTAGTGCCCCTTACCCATTTAGCCCATCCTCCCCCTCACAACCCCTCCAGCAACACTCAGTTTGTTCTCCATATTTATGAGTCTCTTCTGTTTTGTCTCCCTCCATGTTTTTATAGTATTTTTGTTTCCCTTACCTTATGTTCATCTGTTTTGTCTCTTAAAATCCTCATATGAGTGAAGTTATATGATTTTTTGTCTTTCTCTAATTTCACTTAGCATAATACCCTCCAGTTCCATCCACGTAGTTGCAAATGGCAAGATTTCATTCTCTTTGCTGAGTAATACTCCATTGTATATATATACCACATCTTCTTTATCCATTCATCCATCGATGGACATTTGGGCTCTTTCCGTACTTTGGCTATTGTTGATAGTGCTGCTATAAACATGGGGGTGCATTTGTCCCTTCGAAACAGCACACCTGTATCCCTTGGACAAATGCCTAGTAGTGCAATTGCTGGGTCATAGGGTAGTTCTATTTTTAGTTTTTTGAGGAACTCCATACTGATTTCCGGAGTGGCTGCACCAGCTTACATTCCCACCAACAATGCAAAAGAGATCTTTTTTCTCCACATCCTCGCCAACATCTGTTGTTGCCTGAGTTATTAATGTTAGCCATTCTGACAGGTATGAGGTGGGATCTCATTGTGGTTTTGATTTGTATTTCCCTGATGATGAGTGATGTGGAGCATTTTTTCATGTGTTGTTTGGCCATCTGGATGTCTTCCTTGGAGAAGTGTCTATTCATGTCTTTTGCCCATTTCTTCACTAGATTATTTGTTTTTTGGGTTTTGAGTTTGATAAGTTCTTTGTAGATTTTGGATATTAACCGTTTATGTGATATGCCATTTGCAAATATCTTCTCCCATTCTGTCGGTTGCCTTTTAGTTTTCGTGATTATTTCCTTCACCTTGCAGAAGGTTTTTATTTTGATGAGGTCCCAGTGGTTCATTTTTGCTTTTGTTTTCCTTGCCTCCAGAGACATGTTGAGTAAGAAGTTGTTGTGGCCAAGATCAAAGGGGTTTTGCCTGCTTTCTCCTCCAGGATTTTGAGGCTTCCTGTTTTACATTTAGGTCTTTCATCCATTTGAGTTTATTTTTGTGTATGGTGTAAGAAAGTGGTCCAGGTTCATTCTTCTGCATGTTGCTGTCCAGTTTTCCCAGTTCCACTGGCTGAACAGACTGTCTTTATTCCATTGGATATTCCCTGCTTTGTCAAAGATTAGTTAGCCATACATTTGTGGGTCCATTTCTGGGTTCTCTATTTTGTTCCATTGATCTAAGTGTCTGTTTTTGTGCCAGGACCATACTGTCTTGATGATTACAGCTTTGTAGTATAGCTTGAAGTCTGGGATTGTGATGCCTCCTGCTTTGGTTTTCTTTTTCAGGATTGCTTTGGCTATTCGGGGTCTTTTCTAGTTCCATACAAATTTAGGATTATTTGTTCTAACTCTGTGAAGAATGCTGGTGTTATTTTGATAGGGATTGCATTGAATATGAAGATTGCTTGGGTAGCATTGACATTTTAACAATATTTCTTCTTCCTATCCAGAAGCATGGAATGTTTTTCCATTTTTTTGTGTCTTCTTCAATTTCTTTCATAAGCTTTCTATAGTTTTCAGGGTATAGATTTTTCACCTCTTCGGTTAGATTTATTCCTAAGTATTTTATAGGTTTTGGTGCAATTGTAAATAGGATCGATTCCCTGATTTCTCTTTCTGTTGCTTCACTGTTGGTGTATAGTAATGCAACCGATTTCTGTGCATTGATTTTATATCCTACAACTTTGCTGATTTCATGAATGAATTCTAGCAGTTTTTTGGTGGAATCTTTTGGGTTTTCCATATAGAGTATCACGTCATCTGCAAAGAGTGAAAGTTTGACATCCTCCTGGACAATTTGGATGCCTTTTATTTCTTTTTGTTGTCTGATGGCAGAGGCTAAGATTTCCAATACTATGTTGAATAACAGTGGCGAGAGTGGACATCCCTGTCTTGTTCCTGACCTTAGGGGGAAAACTCTCAGTTTTTCCCCATTGAGGATGATATTAGCATTGGGTCATTCATATATGGCTTTTATGATCTCGAGGCATGCTCCTTCTATCCCTACTTTCTTGAGGGTTTTTATCAAGAAAGGATGCTATATTTTGTCAAATGCTTTCTCTGCATCTATTGAGAGGATCATATGGTTCTTATCCTTTCTTTTATTGATGTGATGAATCATGTTAATTGTTTTGCGGATATTGAACCAACCCTGCAGCCCAGGTAAAATCCCACTTGGTAGTAGTAAATAATTTTGTTAATGTATTGTTGGAGCTGGTTGGCTAATACCTTGTTGAGGATTTTTGCATCCATGTTCATCAGGGAAATTGGTCATAGTTCTTTTTAGTGGGGTCCCTGTCTGGTTTTGAATCAAGGTAATGCTGGCTTCATAGAAAGAGTTTGGAAGTTTTCCTTCCATTTCTATTTTTTTGGAACAGTTTCAAGACAAAAGGTGTTAGCTCTTCCTTAAATGTTTGGTAGAATTCTCCTGGAAAGCCATCTGTCCCTGGACTCTTGTTTTTTGGCAGATTTTTGATTACTAATTCGATTTCCTTACTGATATGGGTCTGTTGAAATTTTCTATTTCTTCCTGTTTCAGTTTTGGTAGTGTATATGTTTCTAGGAATTTGCCCATTTCTTCCAGATTGTCCATTTTATTGGTATATAATTGCTCATAATATTCTCTTATTATTGTTTTTATTTCCACTGTGTTGGTTGTGATCTCTCCTCTTTCATTCTTTATTTTATTTATTTGAGTCCTTTCCTTTTTCTTTTTGCTCAAACTGGCTAGTGGTTTATCAATTTTGTTAATTCTTTCAAAGAACCAGCTTCTGGTTTCATTAATCTGTTCTACTGTTTTTTTGGGGGGTTTTTTTGTTTGTTTTTGTTTTGTTTTGTTTTGTTGGTTTCGATAGCATTGATTTCTGCTGTAATCTTTATTATTTCCTGTCTTCTGTTGGTTTTGGGTTTTATTTGCTGTTCTTTTTCCAGCTCCTTAAGGCGTAAGGTTAGGTTGTGTATCTGAGATCTTTCTTCCTTCTTTAGGAAGGCCTGGATTGCTATATACTTTCCTCTTATGACTGCCTTTGCTGCATGCCAGAGGTTTTGGGTTATGGTGCTATCATTTTCATTGACTTCCATATACTTTTTAATTTCCTCTTTAACTGCTTGGTTAGCCCATCCATTCTTTAGTAGGATGTTCTTCAGTCTCCAAGTATTTGTTACCTTTCCAAATTTTTTCTTGTGGTTGATTTCGAATTTCATAGTGTTGTGGTTTGAAAATATGCACGGTATGATCTCGATCTTTTTGTACTTACTTAGGGCTGATTTGTGTCACAGTATATGGTCTATTCTGGAGAACATTCCATGTACACTGGAGAAGAATGTATATTTTGCTGCTTTATGATGAAATGTTGTGAATATATCTGTTAAGTCCATCTGGTCCAGTGTTGTCATTCAAAGCCATTGTTTCCTTGTTGATTTTTTGATTAGATGATCTGTCCATTGCTGTGAGTGGGGTGTTGAAGTCTCCTACTATTATGGTATTACTATCAATGAGTTTCTTTATGTTTGTGATTAATTGATTGATATATTTGGGTTCTCTCACATTTGGCACATAAATGTTTACAATTGTTAGGTCTTCTTGTTGGATAGACCCCTTGATTATGATATAATGCCCTTCTGCATCCTTTGATACAGTCTTTATTTTAATGTCTAGATTGTCTGATATAAGTATGGCTACTCCAGCTTTCTTTTGTTGACCATTAGTCTGATAGATGGTTCTCCATCCCCTTATTTTCAATTTGAAGGTGTCTTTAGGTCTAAAGTGAGTCTCTTGTAAACAGCATCTAAATGGGTCTTGTTTTCTTATCCATTCTGTTATCCTATGTCTTTAGATTGGAGCATTGAGTCCATTCACGTTTAGAGTGAGTACTGAAAGATATGAATTTATTGCCATTATGTTGCCTGTAGAGTTGGAGATTCTGGTGGTGTTCTCTGGTCCTTTCTAATCTTTGTTGCTCTTGGTATTTATGTATGTATGTATGCATGTGTGTATGTATGTATTTATTTATATCTTCATCTTTTTTCCCCTCAAAGAGCCCCCTTAAAATTTCTTGCAGGGCTGGTTTAGTGGTGACAAACTCCTTTAATTTTTGTTTACAAAATTAAACTTTTTATCTCTCCTTTGGGAGAAACTTTTTATCTGGGAAAACTTATCTCTCCTTCTATTTTAAATGACAGCCTTGCTGGATAAATAATTCTTGGCTGCATATTTTTCTGATTCAGCACACTGAATACATCCTGCCACACCTTTCTGGCCTGCCAAGTTTCTGTGGATAGGTCTGCTGCAAACCTGATTTGTCCTCCCTTGTAGGTTAGGGACTTTTTTCCCCTTGCTGCTTTCATGATTCTCTCCTTGCCTGAATATTTTGTGAATTTGACTATGATATGCCTTGTTGATGGTCAGTTTTTGTTGAATCTAATGGGGGTCCTCTGTGCTTCCTGGATTTTGATGTCTGTGTTTTTCCCCAGGTTAGGAAAGTTTTCCCCTTTGATTTTCTCACATAACTCTTCTACCCCTGTTTCTCTTTCTTCCTCTTCTGGGACACCTATAATTCTGATGCTATTCCTTTTTAGTGAGTCACTGATTTCTCTAATTCTTTAATCGTGCTCTTTTGCCTTCATCTCCCTCTTTTTTTCTGCTTCATTATTTTCTGTAAGTTTGTCCCCTATGTCACTGATTCTCTGTTCTGCCTCATCCATCCTTGCCACCGCTGTATCCATCCATGATTGCAGCTCAGTTACAACATTTTTAATTTCATTCTGGATATTTTTTTACTGCTTTTATCACTGCAGAAAGGGATTCTAATCTATTTTCAACTCCAGCTAGTATTATTATTATTGTGATTCTAAATTCTGGTCCACACATCTTGCTTGTATCTCTGTTGGTTAAATCCCTGGCTGTTGTTTCTTCAAGCTATTTATTTTGGGGTGAATTCCTTCATTTTGTCATTTTGAAGGGAGAAAAGGAATTAGTGAGGTAGAAAAATTAAAATAAACAATTAAAATTAAAAAAAATATTTAAATTAAAAAATTAAAAACACACACACACAAATCAAATAAATGATGCTAGATCCTAGGTGTGTTTTGGTGGGTGTTAAAAGTGGTTTGACAGATTAGAGGGAAAAAAGGGCGTGGGGAAAGAAACAGAAAAAAAGAAGAAATTGTCTGAGAATTTGAAAAAATGAATACATTCAAGTAGACTAAAATGAGATGATGGAGGTAAAATAGAATTTGAAAAAAATATACACAGAAGTAAAGAATATAGTAGAAAAAATTAAAGAAAAATATTTTCATTAAAAATTTAAAAAAATGAATTTTTTCTTTTTCTATATTCAAGAAAAATAAAAGAAAAAGAGAAAAAAGAGAAAAAAGAAAAAAGAAAAAAGGAAAAAAGGAAATCGCTTGAAAATTGGAAAAAGTGAAAACACTGTAGGAGACTAAAATAAAATGATGGAAGTAAAGTAGAATTTGAAAAAAAATTACATAAAAGCAAAATATATAGTAAAAATAAGAAAAATATTTTCAATAGAAAGTGAAGGTAAAAATGAAGTTCTTCTCTTTCTGCATTCAAGAAAAAGAAAAGAAACGAAAAAGAGAAAAAAAAAGAAAAAAAGGCGATTGTTTGAAAATTTGAAAAGGTGAATACACTAAGTAGACTAAAATAAAATGATGGAAGTAGAATAGAACTTGAAAAAAATTTACACAAAAGTAAAAAATATAGTAATGAAAATTAAAGAAACATATTTTTAATAAAAGTTGAAAAGAAAAATGAATTTTTCTCTTTATTCAAGAAAAAGAAGTGTAAAAGAGAAAGAAAGAGAGAAAGAAAGAAAGAAAATTATAGATGGACCTGCTAACAGATTGAAGTAGGACTGAAATTACTTCGTTTTCCCCTAGAAGTCAGTCTATGTAGCACTTTATAGTCCATAAACTAAGCTGGTGATGACACTTGTGTTCTTGAAGAGCGAGGTTGGCCCAGTTGGGCGGGACTCAGTGCAACGGCTCCACTTTCCACTAGATGGCGCTGCTAGCCTACTGAGGTGGATTGTTGCGGTGCTCATAGATGCCTAGGCACATGCGTGGTGAAAATGGTACCACCCAACTACCCACTCTGTTCTCCCGGATCAGCAATTGTGCACCTGTCCTTTGTCTTCAGCTTTCGTCCACTCCCTGCTTTCTCATGCTCCATGACCAGGCCTCAGATAGTACCTCTCTCCCGAGTTTTGTCTCAGAGGCGGCGGTTTTCCCCCCGGCCCCTTACTTCCAAAGGACTGCGGCTTTGACCCGCTCCGCCCCTCTGCGGGAGGGTCTCACCGAGCAATGGCCGAATGAGCAAGGGCCGAATGTCGGCTGCACCCAGAAACACTTGTTTGACCCTGCTGCTGCCGGTGCTCCGAGACTACGGCCAGGTTGCCAGCCGGCCCCAGAAAAAGTTCGCAAGACAGTGTAGCAGCAGCGTTTCAGGGATTATGGAAAATCACAACACACATCTGGCACCAGGCTTCACCCTTAATGACCTTCTTCCAGCACCAGCGAATGTGGCCGTTTTCTGGGGTCTGCTGCAACCAGGTGGCTTCAACAGTCTCTACCAAATGTCCTTCCAGCAGCGGAACCGCTTTTCCCCGTGTGACCCGAGACCCCCCGGACTCCACTCTGCTCCTGGGGATTCGCCCTTCCCACCAGAACACCTCCAGGTATGGAGCTGCAGAGTTGCAGCCTTTGCGCTCCCCTTGTTTACAGTCTTAATGGAATTTAAACCCTCTCCTTTCTCCCTTTTTTAGTTTAGTCCCTGCAGCTGTTTCCAATTTTCCACTTTCTCTCCAGCTGCTTTTGGGGTGGGGTGCTTTTCCCGTATTCTCCCCCCACCCCCAGCCTCCGTCCTCTCTCGGCTCGCAAAATCACCTCCTTCCCGCGCCTCTCACTCCCCAAGTTCACTTCTCCGCGCCGTGTACCTGCTGAATTCTGTGGTTCAGGTTGTGCTCATTGTTGTGTTAATCTTCCAGTCAGTTTTCTAGGGGTGTAGGATGGTTCAGTGCTGGTCTGGCTGTATTTCATGGACGCGAGACACACAAAAAGCTTCCATGCCGTTCTGCCATCTTGGCTCCTCCCTCCACTGTTACTTTTTAATTTGAGTGATTATATGCCTGTCTTTCACTGAGATTAAGTCCAAGTGAGGTCAGATTTCCAACAGAAACACCTTTAGGAAAATCCTGCTTAATTTGAATCTTAAACATTGTGATCAGTATTTCCCAGATATATAAAACCAGTATAATCCCTTGACTATCTAAATATGAGAAGCACCCATAATATACAATGACAGAGAAAGAAATAATTTCATATCATTTATAGATTCCATTTTTTCTGTAACTAATTTTCTTTATCCCATTATAGCCTGTTTGAAATAAATAACTGCATCCACTCTGAAAGAGGGAAATATATAGATATCACATATCACAGATGTTATTTTTTTCTATCAGTTTATTAAACAAATTCATGTGATATTTATATATGTAAATATGAAAACAGTATGCTAATATCAGGTATGTCCTTAAAGGATGTTATTCTTCTTTACGATTTTTATCAAACCATCAATTGAATACCTAAAATGTTAGGTAGGCTTTTATGAATATCATTGTTATATAGAACTTCTATGAGATATGTAATGCTGTCTTATATTTATATTGCATTTTATTTATACATTATATCTATCTTAACCAGTATTCTATAAGCCATGTTCTTAAAGTACATTGCCCAGTTATGTCACTCTATCAGACCTAGCAGCAGATTACTAAATATATCCTCTAAGTAGTTTGAATACTGCGTAGAAGAAGCCCAAACCCTCTTTTTCCTACCTTTGTACCACCTACCATATACTCACCTATTAAGGTTATTATATTACTTTCTAAAGGTATCCATTCATGCTTTCCCATTTAAAATACAACATATGTAATATTTACCTTGAATGTACTTTTCAGAATGTTCTCATCTAATGTTCTTCACTGGTGAAAGTGTGAAGGATACTGTTGATATGGGGGAAAAAAGGTGGACGAGGGTTGTGGAATTTTTCATAAGGAGGAAGAGGATATAGAAGGCAATAGGATGGGGGTGGCTGCTCAGCCAGTTAAGCACCCAATTCTTGATTTTGGTTCAAGTCATGATCTTGCTATTCCCGAGTTCAACTCTGTGTTGGGCTCCATGCTGACAGCACGGTGCTTGCGTGAGATTCTCTCTCTCGCCCTCTCTCTCTGCCCCTTCCCTGTTTTCTCTTTCTCTTGCATAGGCATGCCCTCTCTCACTCTCTCTCAAAATATATAAATAAAACTTAAAAAAAATGAAGGCAACGGAAGGGGTAAGAGGAGAAGGTTACGTACACTCCACTTGCCAATTGGCCAACCACAGATCCCTTCAACAAAATGTAATCTTAGTTTGATGTCAATAGCCTTTGACAATAAATGTTTGATCTAACTTTTCAACCAATTGTCTTTTCAATGTTAGCTCTATACCAAACTTAGATTTAATTCCAAATGAATACCATTATTGAAATTCCCATGTCTTTTAATGCATCCTTCACATTTCCAAAGGCCCTCCCCATCAGTCTATTATTCTTGCTCTCTCCAGCTAGTGAATCTCCAAGTATTCTTAAGATCCAATTCCAAGGCTGAGTCTGCGACACCTTTCCATATTCTTCCAAGCAGAATCACTTGCCCCTCTCTCTTGTCTCTCTCGGTGTAATTGGTGGAATATAATGAAGCACTTAATCCCACTGAATTGTAACTACCCACCATCTTGTTTTACCAACCAAAATAAGAGCAATTTGGAGAGTGTGAAATTTAAATTGAATAACAACCACAAGAAAGAAACCCTGGGCAATGTGCAACCTTACTTTTAACCAATCAGAGACAAAGTGTATTTGTAAAAACACAGACACACACAGACACACACACACACACACACACACACACACACACGCACACACACACACACACACACACATACATGAAATTTGGTAAGACTTTCTTTTAATATTAATTTTTATTTTGTGATAATTTTACAACATTTTGGTGGAAACATGATTATGTACAAATTGCATTCCTTGTGACTCCCTCTTTTGATGCCATTAGCAGCATGTTAACTAACTATAGTGTTCATGGGTGCAGGAAATTTTTCAAAAAAGGAGTCTGAAATTTACTTTTACAGTTACCTGGGTTGGAATGCTACATTAAATGCTCATAATTTTGCATTGAGTTGGGGGGGGGTAATTGAAAGGGTTTGGAGACCATATGTTGATATTCTTTTGATATGTTAAGAAATATGCCAGTTTTATTTCCTATTCCTTCCTAAATATTTTTAGAGGTTGCCCTGTCACTAGTTGACAAAAATCTCACAGTGTTGATGTGTAAGGGCTGTTGATTACTGGCAGCAAAGAATTCCAAGTGTGCTGGCACCCGAGATAGCATCTCCACATTTTCTTCCAGGATCATCACCTTTGTTCTAAACAGCTCCCTCATAGTGTGAACAGAAGTCATATGTTTTAGATTTTCTGCCTTGGCACCCAGGAAATCAGTATGATTGAGTAAACATATTAAGCTTCCCCTGCATTTCCAGCCTGAACAGATGTTAAGTACAAGCTGATCCACCTACATTCAACCCGAGAGACTCTACATCCACAGACTGTTTCATTTTCCTTTTTCAATTTATATAGACGCATAGATTCTTGCTGGCGTGTATAAATGTGCCATTTAAGGCAATCAAAAATGGCTCCACATTTCACTTGATTTCCACAATTGTTGCCGTAACGATGGACTACTGAGGAGAGAAACTTAATTTCCCTGACAGATCTCCCCACATTGAAGCAACATGTTCGTGGAAAGCCAATACGCAGTAATTACAGCACAATTCCTTACAATTTCACAATTCACTAACAGTATGCATTTTCACAATGTAAAGCTGATTTTCCTTTAACCAAATAAAACATGAAAAGAGGGCTGGAAGCAATGGGCAATCTATATCATTAGATGATTGATGTAAAATTAAAGAACATTGAGACTGGAATAGATTGCAAACATCAGGGAGCTCAGAAAACTTGTAAGCTCTGTATCTTGAGGAAATATTTTGTTGATGCTCTTGCAGCTTTGGTAGCAACCTACCAATTAAAAAAAAAGGCTCAAAACAATTTACCTACTACTTATAGAAGTAAGCTACCATTTGCAATTATTTCACATCACACATTCTTTTCTCCCAAGTTCTTAACGTGTCCACTAGAACAGAATTTCCTGTTCTAATTTCATGCCTCCATTCAGTGTTTATCTCACCTCCCACACAAATCATCAGAACCAAGTAATCCCAAGCCTAGAATTTTGTATTTGTCATGGTTAGTGTTTTAATGTTGTAAGAACTATCTAACGAAGTGGTACAGTGTTTAAAAGATAGGCCCTGTGAGTAGGTGAGAATATACATGAGTGATAAACAAAGTCTATACCATTGCAGGTGGTAATGTTTTCCATTTCCAAATATTATGATTTTATTTTAGCAGCAATGAAAGGTAGCACTTATGAGCACTTAAATACACGTAAACACTATGACAACTCTTTAGCGATCACAATTAAAGTTTCAGTACTGCAAACTGAATTGTCTCTGAAGCACAGTCTTCAAGTTTGATGTTCTTTATAGCAGGGGAAGGTTTAAAAACGAGGAGGTGAGAGGGTGAAAGAGAGAGAGAGAGATCAGAGTAAAAGTGGGAATAATGCAGTCTGATAAATTATGTCATCATGCACATGGCACTATGGCAGCACAGGCAAGGGACTGGTGGGCCAGAAGAGCCTTTCCACTTACGTGGCATTAAAACATTGACTAGAGTTTTAAAATGGCTCAGATTTGAGCCCCCACAAAAGGGAAATCTAAACCCAAGGAAGGAAATAGTTGTACAAGTTCGCAAAATTATGAAATGAATAATATCTTCCATTTCCAGGAATATGGAAAAAAAAGATAACCAGGAAAAAAGTGGTAAAATTATTTTTATTGGGGGGGGTTGCTGACTTATGAACCAACTATAAGAGAGTATTAACAAACATTCGACGTATACGTTAGACAAAATTCAGAAACGCTGAGTACTTAATATCTTTGTGCATTGCCTATTAGCACATCATGTGAAGACATCATTCAATAATGGCCACAAGAATTGAGATGATACCTGTAATAATAACGATACTAGAAAGAAACACAGCCTTGGATTACAGGCCTGGAGACCAAAAAATATTGTTTCACTAAATAACTAACTAATGCAATATTGCTCTTAATTATTTATTCATATTTAGCATTCTAAAAACTCATATGATTTTTATTAATCCAGAAGATTGGATTGCGTTAATGGTACTTGCGGGTGTTAGACTATTGTAGTAAAAATATTGGCTCTAGTCTATGATTGATGAGTTGGATATTGCAGATTCAAGATTGATGAGACTGGCATTGCTTAAGAGGAGAAGCTTGTGGGTGGTTTAACAAAGAGAAAAAGAATCCTCCCATGATATGAAGGCACAGGGTGTAAATGAATCTTTTACCTGGATGATAAATGTGGGAGGGTTACTAATGCCTGGCAGGTGTAGTCAGTACCTGCCTAGTGTGGCAGCATTCTTGCAATGAGTCAGGGCCATGAAATAAGTTGTAGCCAAAGGTAGATGTGTGCCCCTTTGCAAAACACTCCAGGAATCACCTCCTTTGCCAGAGGGAAACCATAAGGCTTTGTGTCAAGATGGTAGAACCACAGAAATAAACAACCTCGATCACTGAAGTATTTCATGGCGCCTAAATATATTGGAAAATATGGATCTTAGGTGATTTTGTGAGAGCAAGAATTAATGATGTTTTAAGCCACTGCAATGTTAAAGTCACTTGTTACATCTGCAAAGCCTGTCCGATCCTGGATAACATAGTTTATCAGAAAGTAGGAGAAACAGGAAAATAAAATACTCCTTGTACCATAGTAAAAGGCTATGAAGCAGAATATTATCTAAAACATTCAATCCTCTATATTAGTGAAAATTTGATATCTTTGCCAATGTTTAGAGCAGAAATACTGTACCTACATGGATTCGGTTGGATTAATCAGTACATGTTCATTTTCTCTAGATGCATTTAATTTAGGTAACAAACCTACCAATGCCGTTAAATGAATGAACAACATGAGCAATGGAACATTTCATGCTTCTTAGTCAAAAATGAACGAATATTATTTCACTAATGAAAGCTACCACTATCATATGACGTTAAGACTGAAGCGGTGCTTTTCTACCATTTAAAGGACAAATTCTAGAAACGACAAGTTCTGTAAACAAAACATTATTGCCATGGCAACGCATACTTCAGCTTTTAACCTTTCATCACACAGAAGGAATTTTAAAACATTTTTATATTTTCATAGTTTGTAATAACAATACTGACCTCTGAAGTTGGCATTTTCTGGAAGCTCATAATTGCCAAAGCCTCAGGCCCTCAATTTTTGACCAATCTACTAGAGAGCCGTACCCAGGTTTTTCATTACTTATAAAAATTCAGCTCATTTTCTGAGCCCAGAATCTTAAACACAAAATCCTACCATGCATTATTTGAATAATGCATATTTAAAACAAGTATTTTACTTAAGTGTCAAATATGTCTTTCTGAATCAAACATTTTTAATGAGCATACGGATATGTCTGTGTGGGTGTGTGCACACATGTATGTGATTGTGTATGTGTGTAGGTAAGTCTCTTATTTTTTTAATTAAAATTTGTTAAGTCAAAAACCCATAAGGCGTAAAGAGTAATACTTGTCTATTGAAATAATAATATGAGCACAAACTTTTTGGCTAAAATAAGACAGAGTTATTATTTCTTATTTTCTATGGGTCAGGAACCTGGGCAGGATTTAGCTGAGTTTTTTGCATCAGGATCCCATAAAGCAGAAATCAAAGTGTTGGCCAGGACTGAGGTCTCATTTGAGGCTTAACTGGAAAATGTGACCTTGCCCAAGCTTAAGTGATTCTTTTTTTAGTTTATTTTTTAGCTTTTTTAATGTTTATTTTTTAGAGAGAGAGAGAGCGAGAGAGAGCAAGAGAGCACAAGCAGGGGAGGGGCAGAGAGAGAGGGAGACACAGAATCTGAAGCAGGCTCCAGGCTCTGAGCTGTCAGCACAGACCCCGATGCAGGGCTCGAACCCACAAAGCATGAGATCATTACCTGAGCCAAAGTCTGACGCTTAACCAACTGAGTCACTCAGATGCCCCAAGCTCAAGTGGTTCTTAACATCATTCAGTGAGTACCTTAAAGACTGCTGGACTCAAGGCCTCAGTTTCTGGCTGGCTGTGTGTGGTGGCCACCCAAGTTTCTTGCTGTGTGGCCTTTTCCAAGTGACAGCTCACACACAACATGGAAGTTTGTTTCTTCAAAACCAGTAAGAAAGTCTTCTAGCGAGACAGGTTTCAATCTCATAGAATGTCATCATGTACATGCAATCACATAGGCCATATCCATCACTTAAGGGTACATTTAAGGAAGAGCACAATGGCATTACCACCAGAAGGTGGAGGATATGAGCGCCACACTGGAGTCTTACATCACAGAGATTTTCACCTTAGTCCACATGATAAGAAGTTATATGAAGACAGTTTTGTGTCAAATTTTTTTTTTTCTTATTTAGCAACATAAATGTAATTAACTGGTATGTGGCAATTAAAAATTCTATAAAATTGGGGCACCTGGGTGGCTCAGTCAGTTAAGTGTCCGACTTCGGCTCAGGTCATGATCTCGCAGTTTGTGGGTTCAAGCCCCGCGTCGGGCTCTGTGCTGACAGCTCAGAGCCTGGAGCCTGCTTTGGATTCTGTGTCTCCTTCTCTCTCTGCCCCTCCCCCACTTGTGCTCTATCAAAAATAAATAAATGTAAAAAAATTTTTTTTAATTCTACAAAATTGTGTCACAATTTACTATGTGTTCTTTTTCTCACAGAAAGCATTTATAAACATTTCATACATGTTTAAAACATATGTATATGTATATGTACAAAATTACTCTTTCCATATTATTAGTTCTTAGGGCTATATTATTGAGGCATTGTTGCATAAGGAAAGGAATATGTACACCAATGACTAAAAAGACCTAGTTTCAGGCCTAGGACAATAATTTGATGACTAGTGTAAACTTTTTTTAAAATATTTAATATGCCTATCAGTTTAACTATCTATAAAATGAATATAGTAATATCTGGATTGGTAAGTATAAGATTTGAAAAGAGCTTATTATATGGTAGTATATAATAGTATCTACTTAAATGACTGATATAATTATCAAAACCATACTTATTTATATATTCAAGGATATTTAAGCCTACATTGTATTATTTTAGTATAGTGAAGTAAAAATGGGAAGAAAATCTGAATTGACTCTTTTCCAAAGAAGACATATAGATGGCCAACAGGTACCTGCAAAGCTGCTCTAACAACATTAATCAGGGAAAGGCAAATCAAAATCACAATGAGATATCACTTCATCCTGTTAGAATGGCTATCATCAACAAGACTAGAAGTAATAAATGTTGGTGAGGAAATAGAGAAAAGTAAATAGTTGTACACTGTTGATGGGAATGTAAATTGGTGCACTCACTATGGAAAACAGTACAGAAGTTCTCAAGAAATTAAAAATAGAATTTTTAAATTATAAAATTAAAATTTAAATTCTAAAATTTTAAATTCTAAAATAAAAATAACATATGATCCAGCAATTACGCCTGTGGGTATTTATCCAAAGAAAAAGAAAAAAAATACTACCTCAAAAAAAAAAATCATCACAGCATTATTTACAACAGTCAAGGTAGGAAAAAGCCGGAATGTTGATCGATGGTTGAGTAGATAAAAAATTGTGGTATATATACACAGGAATATCTATCTGACATAAAAAGGAATGAAATCTTGCCATTTATGTCAACATGGGTGGACCTTGAGGCCATTATGCTATATGAAATAAATCAGGCAGAGAAAGACAGATACCATATCATCTTTCTCATAGGTAGGATCTAAAAATAATTGAATAAACAAATAAAAATAAACCAAGCTCATAGATAGAACAATTGGATGGTTGTCAGAGGTGAAGGGTGGGGGTGTGAGAGAAATGGGTGAATTGTTTTTGTTTTTGTGTAGTTTAAATAAATTGAATTGTAGTGCATCTGGGTGGCTCAGTTGGTTAAGCATCTGACTCTTGATTTTTTGGCTCAGGTCATGATCTCATGATTTGTGAGATGGAGTCCCACGTTGGGCACAGAGCCTGCTTGGGTTTCTCTTTTTCTCTTTCCTTCTGTCCCTCCTGCGAGCACATACCCCCCCATTCCTTATTTCTCTCTCTCTCTCTCTCTCAAAATAAATAAATAAATAAACTTGAATAAATAAATAAATTGAATTTAAAAAAATCTGCATAGTATTATATTTCTTTATATTCTTTTAAAATGCCAGATCACACACATTTATTTAATCATTCAATTTATTTTTGTAATTTTTTTGCAATTAGTTTTAAAATATCCATTGCATGTCTATGTGCTTGGCATTATTCTAAGTCTTGTTAGAGTAGTGAAAAATGAACAAAAATTCATATCCTTACAGAGTTTATGATCCAGAATGGAGTACAGTGGCTAGAGCAATCATGAAGAAAACTATAAAAATATCAGACATAATGAGTTATGTGGGGAAAAGTAAAGCAAGGAGAGAATGCACAATCATTTGTCATTTATTGATTATTTTCCAGCACTGGGCATTAGAGACACTCAAGAAAAATACTACTAACATTTTCCCTGAAGCTACATTGCACTCAGTGGGACTGCCATGGGAAGGGATAGTTTCAGTGCACAGGGGTACTATGGAAGCATACAAGAAGAATGACCCTACACAGTTTTCACAAGCAGCCCAGGAAAAGAAAAAATCAGTTTTCTGGTTAGAAAACCCTGAACCCAATTCAGTGGATTCACACATTTCAACATCGTCACACATTTCTACATACAAGTGGAAAATTTGCTCCTAAATTATGTAGCAATATCATTTTAATTACCTTGACTTCAAAAAAAGATACATGAAGAAGTAGAATAACATTTTTTCCTGTTTGTTTCTACATTGCTTAATATATCCCAGAGCATCGATGGGGTTTAGTATTTCCTTTGTTTTATGAAGACATGGCCTATTATATTTAGCTTCCTGGGTTTCTCTGCATTGCAGAATTAAAGAGATGCTGACCAGGATGTGGTAGCCAGCAGTGACTATATATATTCCACTATGATGTGAGATCCATTATGCTTCATTTTGCAAATTCCTTCTAAGATCAAGGGAATTCTGTGCTAGTGTGATGGTCGGTGGGACATCATATCAACAAGTGTTCGTGACTCCTGATGGAAACAAAAACAAAAACAAAAACGGGTGGCCATTTTGAAGAACAATTAGAATATACGCATTATAATTCAAATGTGATGCTTCTTTGGTTTATTAATACCATTTCCAAATTGACCACAGGAAATGAATTAGAATAATGCAATTATCATAGAGATTTTTTATGATGGCAAATTGAAAGAATCTGAATTCTCCCAATGAGCGTTGGTTATATAAACTGTGGTACATCCTTGAATAGCTACTTAGCATCTAAAAAAGAAAGGCTCCTGGATGGCTCGGTAGGTTGAGCTTCCAACTTTGGCTCAGATCATGATCTCATGGATCATGAGTTTGAGCCCCACGTCAGGTTTGCTGCTATCAGCCTGTCAGTGCAGAGCCCTCTTTGGATCCTCTGTCTCCTGCCTCTGCCCCTCTCCCATTTGTGCTCTCCCCAAAATAAATAAATATTAAAAATACAAATAAAAAGTGCATTAAAATGATAATGCCCATTATAATAATGGTGTGGAAATATATTCCTAAGTGTTAAGTTGAAAAGTTGGATAAATACCAGACTGGATAGGGCTGTACACTTTTTTAAATTCTTTTTAACATTTATTCATTTTTGACAGAGAGAGACAGAGCACAAGCAAGGTAGGGACAGAGAGAGGGGGAGACACAGAATCCGAAGCAGGCTCCAGGGTCCGAGCTGTCAGCACAAAGCCTGATGCGGGGCTCGAGCCCACGAACCATGAGGTCATGACCTGAGCCGAAGTCAGATGCTCCACTCACTGGGCTGTATAATTTTAAGCTGTATGTGAGCAACAACTCTATTAATAAACAAGCGATCAGACTGATCTATATATGAGTAAATGTTAATAATAATGAGATAATAGATTATAGGTGGCTTTCTAATATTTTAATTGTTTCTGATTTTTCTAAGTGGAATATATACATATTCTAATTATACATATTCTTTGCATATATAAATATGTATCCCACTTTGAAAATATATACATATGCTGAAAAAATATCTAATAATTTAATATAATAAAAAACATTGATGTCTCATGTAAACTAAATTATGGGAGGCAATATCTACTAAATATGCTTTTGAATGGATTAGATGGAATAATGCATATAAAAGTATATGGCATAGTTTTGCTACTTATTAGATACTAAGTAAATGTGCTGTAATATGTATATAGTAAAATTTGACATGTTGAAAATGATTCATTATGTGATTAGTAATCATTTAAACTTTTCAGACTATGTGTATACCATACCTTAGCCTTTTAGAAGTCAATTAATTTCAGTTAAAGAAAAATGCTCAGCGGTATTATCAGAATTATTTTTCTACACACTAAACTCAGAAGAGTAATAGCTCACTGGAAAGGCAGAAAGATATTGCCACAGCTGTAAAATTATATACACCACATCTCAGTTACTCGACTTTTTCATACATAGCAAGTAAGAGCCTACAAAACAAATTAATTAAAATACAAGTAAAATGTTTTGCTCTTGATAAAGAAAATATCTATTGGCATTGTTCTAGTTTTGGGTAGGACTTCTTTCTTCTCTGGAGTAGATGTGGGAATCTTGCTCAAAATGCAGACTGTCCTTCACTTGGAAACCACACCTGGGTTCCTCTGTTTGAGGCATTACTGAAAGCACATCTTGGAAGTTTAGCTTGTCTGGATCATAGTTGACTGGCAGCTCGGTAAACCGTGTGGCAGCTTCATAAATAGAGCAAATGTCATTTAAAATTCTTTCTTGTACCTCTTTATAGAGGGAGATACAACGTAAGAGGGAGATTAACTTCTAGAAAACTGCTACTACATCAATTTTTCTGTATTTCACTGTACCAGGGATGATTCCCATGGTCCAGCTTCACTAAGATGGAAGTAGTTACGAGGACAACTGTTAAACCAAAGCAGCTCAGAAGGAGAGAACATCTTTATAAGTTCACTTTGTCTTCCATGGGTACCGCTGGGGTCTATATGCTCTAACAAGTGGGCTCTAAGTTATGTAGACAGCCATCTGTATGTAGACGAACAAATCACAACTTCCTCATGCTTTATCCTAATTTAGCATTTAATATGTTCTACGGATTAAATTGTGTCTCCCCAAATTCATTATTCATAAATAATAATAATTCGTATGTTGAAGTCGCATCACCCAGTGTAACAATATTTGGAGATAGGATATTTTGCAGGTGACTAAGGTTAAATTAGGTCCCAAGGGTGGGGCCCTGACCTGACAGGATTAGTGTGTTTATAAGAAGACACACCAGAAAGCTCTTTCTCCAGGAGCACACTAAGAAAAGTTCAGGTGAGCAAACAGTGAGATGGAGACTGCTTACAAAATCAAGAGAAGAGGCTTCAGAATGAAACCCAGCTTGCCAGCCCCTTGATCTTGGACTTTCCAGCCTCCAGGACTGTAAGAAAAAAATTTGTTTTGTTTAAATCCCACTGTCTATGGTATTCTGTATGATTGCTTGAGCTGACTAAAATAGTATGTCATGTTTTATACTAGGAATTCCAAATGATATGCTCTTTGCTTGAAGTTCAAAACTCAAGTTCTTTTGGTAATTGAGGATCTGCTTTTTAAGAGTTTATTATTTTTTTGTATGTCTTCTACAATTTCTTTCATTGCCTTTCTTCACACTCAGCCTATCACTCAGAGTGACATTATCTCTAATTGGACGTTCAGATAAAGCCAGTAATGCAAGCTCTATGTGAAAGTTTGAACCGCATAGCAACATAAAATTGTGAAAATGCAGAATATTTTGCAATTCGAAGACAAATTCTTTCTGGCAATATAATTATGCGTCTGTGTCTTCATAGGGACTCCAGTGAAGTGTTATTTACTCTTTGGTGAAAAAGCTTACTTTAGCAAGTTTAGGACATTTGGTGTATCTTCTTCAAAAATTTAAAAGAAAGTATCTGTTATTACAATGCCAGAATTTGTGACTTTCTCTATAAGTGCACTTTAGAAATATGTGTATGTACACACATATATACATATATATCCCCATAACTTCCAAAAAATTGAGTGGGAGGACTTTTGCCACACATTTTTATTTCGGTTGTAACAAAATGATCGAGTTCAAAAAATAAGAGCACACTCTCTCAAAGTATGAATGAAATATGATTAAAAAAACTCATTTCATTTGTCAGCTTACAAATAGCTGAAAATTAAAAACAAAACAAAACAAAACAAAACAAACCTGAATCTTTGGATTCCTTAATATTAACAAAAAAATAAAACTAGAAACTAATGTACCATTAAGACATGTGAGAATCATAGCTATCTTTTTTTTGTGGGGGGGAGGGACATTTATTGTTTAGGTAAAATTGCTATTGATTTTTTTCTTCTATACAGAAAAGTTGATATAATATAGAAAAGAGAGATAGAATTCTGGACATGACCAAGATTTCATAAAAATATCTTTATAGTTAAAAATGTAATAATATAAATGTATAAACAATGTAGATTATTCTGTGTCTGTTTGTGTCCAGTATGTTAATTATCTATCAGTAAAGAAGACACAAGTGAATTGGAAAGAATCATAAGTGAGTCCCATTTTTTAAGTGACGTGAAGGAAAAATTTCAGCTATACAACAAAACCTTTTTTAAAATTCCCATTTCCTTAATAAACATCAAGATTACCTTTTTTTTTCTTTTAGCTATGACTTTTCTAAACAATTTTGGAGCCACAGAGTCTCTTAAATGCAAATCCACTATGAAAGCCAGTTGGAAGTTTCTTCAGCAACAAAACATGCTCTTACCTTATGATCGAGCAGTCATATCCCTCAGTATCTTCCCAAATGAGTTGAAAACTTACATCTACACAAACCTGCACGAGAATCATTATAACAGCCTTATTTGTAATTGCTGGAAACTAGAAGCGAGCAAGTTGTCTCTCAATAGGTGAATGGATAAACTCTGATACATGCATCCAATGGAATGTTATTTACCAAAAAAATAAAATGAGCTATGAAGCCATAAAACAACAACAACAAAACATAGAGGAAACGTAAATGCATTTCGCTAAGAGAAAGAAGATGATCTGAAAAAGTCTACCTACTCTAGGATTTCAACTATATGAAACTCTGGAAGTGGTAGTCAGGGGCTTAAGAGGAGGGAGGAAAATATAAATAAGTGGAACACAGGGGATTTTATATGGCAGCGAAACTATTCTGTATAATACTGCAATGGTAGACACTAGCGAT
The DNA here is from genome assembly GCF_022079265.1 of Lynx rufus. NCBI lineage: Eukaryota > Metazoa > Chordata > Mammalia > Carnivora > Felidae > Lynx > Lynx rufus. The sequence continues at coordinate 25,407,508 of NW_025814845.1, read as the reverse complement.
TATACATTTTTCAAGACACATAGCACATACAACACAAAGAGTAAACCCTACTGTAAACTATGGACTTTCGCTAATATTTCAGTATTGGCTCATGAATTCAAACAAATGTACTACATTCAAGCAAGATCGTAATAAGAGGGGACATTAGGGGTGAGGCAATAGAAGGGAATTTGGGGGAACTTACTATACTTTCTGCTCAATTCTTCTATAAACCTGAAACTTCTCAAAGATTAAGTTTGTTAAAGTATGTATTTATGTATTTAAATTCATTCTTTTTTTTTCATGTAATCAAGAGACACTGAATAGCTACTGTATTTTAGGCCATGTGAAAAGGTGAAGAAGAGGGGCGCTTGGGTGTCCAACTCTTGATTTTGGCTCAAGTCATGATCCAGGGGTCGTGGGATTGAGCCTCACATTGGGCTCTGCACTGAGTGTGGAGCCTGCTTAAGATTCTCCCTCTCTCTCTCTCTCTCTTTCTACCTCTGCTCCTCTCCCCTGCTCATGCTCACTTTCTAAAATAAAAAGAAAGAAAGAAAGAAAGAAAGAAAGAAAGAAAGAAAGAAAGAAAGAAAGAAAAGGCAAAGAAGAAATGAAAGTAACTTGCTAGGTGGTCATATAAAGTTCTCCAGTGGAGAAAAAAAAAATCCATAATTCTAAAACAAAACAAAACAAAAAATTTTGTTCACAGTTTCATATTTCAAATCAAATAATAGGTTTTCATATTAGATCCAGATCCTTTTTTTGTCAAAGCTAAGCTTATGTTGCAAATTATTTTTGTAATGTAGTAAATATTTTTTAAATGTTACCTTGGGGCACCTGGCTGGCTCAGTCAGTTAAGCATCTGACTTCGGCTCAGGTCTTGATCTTACAGTTTGTGACTTTGAGCCCATGTCCGACTCTGTGCTAACAGCTTGGAAGCCTGAAGCCTGCTTTGGATTCTGTGTCCCTCTCTCTCTCTGTCCCTCCCCTGCTTATGATCTCTCTCTCTCTCTCTCTCAAAATAAATAAACATAAAAAAATTTTTAATGTAATCTTGGTGTTATATTTAATCTGTATAGTAGATATTTTTAAGATAAATTTCCAAAATGTGTTGAGCAATCTGTGTCCCTTTATGTTACACATATTTTTAAAATTAAGTTACTTTAAAAATATTAAAAATAAAATTAAGTTACTCTAAGTAAATTATTCTGTTAAATCAGACTGTTATACCTATGTTTTGAAAAACAACAAGGGCTATATTTTAATAACTCTTAAATGTGTATTTTAAAAGAAATGGGCTTTTTTTTAGAACATCAATTTAAAGTATTTTAAAATATTTATAAAGAAAACCAAAGAGATATGGCTGATACAATAAAACAACAAAGCAATTTTAGTTTATTATTCTATTCTTATTTTTTTAAAGCAGTAATAACCTAAATGTCTACATGGAATAAAAATTTTACTCAACCTCTGAAGAAAATGCTATGTTCTATACAAGAGAAAACTAAAAGGCTCACCACTTAAAGAGGAAAATGATTCAGCAGTTGTTTAGCTGAAATTTTTACAACCCACATAGAGACATTTTCTAGTGAAAACTGAAAAGGGTAATTAAGTCCTACAGCCTCTAAAGTAATACACAAGCCATATTTTTTTAAACTAAGAATTTAGTTCAAAATGCTCTGGCTATATAAATAAAAGTATCACTAGAAAGTGATTCTTTGCTACCAAATATAAACTTTATTTTTTTAAATCATGTTCTACAGAAAATCTGTTCCCAACCATTGAATACATTGAATTTTCAAGGCTAATAATAAATGTGTATGTGCATTTGTGAGTTTTTGTTGATTGCAGATAGATTATTAAACAGCCTCCTGTTTACCTGGGGTATTTCTAACATGCCTGAATGGATAGAGAGAGAAGTCAGTATGAATTCTATGGTAATACTGCACCTTAAGTTAAAGGAGAACTGGAAAAAAGGCTCTTTATTAATAAACAAATTAGTAATCAACAAATCTATAATTCAATCTGTTTACATTTGAGAATGTTTTGCATCAGCAGGAGATGAATTCCCTTAGATCCTTAAAAAGACATAAAGGACCTAACTTCAAATGAGATCTCTATAGAATTAAAAGAGTCTTTCTGATTATCTTTACCCAGAACTTCACTTATTTTCTGAGCCTAGTATATTATTTAATCACATTATAATTTAAAAAATCTCCAAGTATCTGTATTGTTGTGCATGTATGTATATCTTTCTTTCCCAATAGATTATGAATCCCTGAACACAGAGTGTGTATTAAATATTTGTTTTGATTGTTTCTTACAATGTTTCTAACATAGGAGGCACTAAAACATGTTATTTGAAAAATAATAATTAAGAAAAAGAGACAGAGAAGGAATTGTGACATGTTTGATGACTTCACTTACGTGCACTGTGGAGTTACTCTAACTCGTTTAAGTGTGTAACAGACTGTACAATTATTCCCAGGTCATCTCTCTGTAAAATGGGTAACCTTTAAAACAATAGGTGCAAGATGAGAAACCTGAATTATTTCAGAATAATAACAGTGTTATAAGAAGAAGCGAAGTATTATTCATTGTTCTGCACAATAAGGTAAGGTTGGGAGGAGTTCTAGCCCCGAAAGAACTTGAGGATGGTAGGTCTAAGGAACACGCTCAGCACGCGCTACCGAGAATCACGTGACCTGCATGTGTGTTCCAATGTGAGGTTTTCTGGGAATAAATTACATAATTGGCTTGCTTCGCTTTCTTAGATTTAGAAATAAGAATAAGTTTAGAAACAAAAGTATCAGAAAAACAGGATTATTTGTTCTTTACTTTCTTAAAGTTGTGTTATTTCGCTGTGAAATCTGAAGATGAAAATCAAATCCAATGGGTATTATCAACATTACATTGCTATAAAATATTAGTAAGGGTCCGTCATGATGTGAAAAAGGGTGGGGTTATTTTGGAGGTGTATATTTATTTATTTATTTTTTTCAATGTTTATTTATTTTTGGGACAGAGAGAGACAGAGCATGAACGGGGGAGGGGCAGAGAGAGAGGGAGACACAGAATCGGAAGCAGGCTCCAGGCTCTGAGCCATCAGCCCAGAGCCTGACGCGGGGCTGGAACTCACGGACCGCGAGATCGTGACCTGGCTGAAGTCGGATGCTTAACCGACTGCGCCACCCAGGCGCCCCAATGGAGGTGTCTATTTAAATGGAATAGGGGGTTTCCTGCTTTCCTGCTTTCCCTTGGCCAGATATAAAAGGTTTTACTAGTTTAATGCCATTTTCTCCACACTTCAAAATTTTAATGTCAATTTTTTGTTATGGTTATCATTGTAAGTTTCCTAGAAATGCATAGCGAATTTAAGACAAGAGTGAGAAATATATATGCTCACAAAATTAATGCATCTATTCCTATAGAAGCAGATTAAACCTTTCTTTCTCACAAAGTAAAACAGCATTTCATTTATTGGTAATTCTTGATTACTAGTATTTCTTTGGAGAAATGGTATCTGTTCTGTTTTACTATTTAATGGGATCATCTAGCACTATAATTTAATGTGAGTTGCTTCAATTGCTTTTGCATATTGATGAGGGACAAATTTTAAATCAGAAATAAATCACTGAAGTATGTCATTGCCTTAATACTCTTACTAGGCACTGCTTACATAGAATGGGACATATATTTCTAAATTTTCGTTAGTATTTTGCGCAACATAACCTTATGTAGAGAAAACTAATTACAGTACAAGCAGTATTTATTGGAAGTAATTTCCAAACAATGGGAATGGTACCATGAAACACTGAAAATTTGAAGGAAATTTAGGAGTATTCATTCAATAGTTTGTGCTAAAGTTATAGGTAGTAATTTACAATAAATCGTTTGTTAAGGCAACAATTTATCAGAGAAAATAAAGAATTTATTGTCTTCTCACAAGAATCATACACTCACACATAAACACACATCCACACACTTATTCTACGTCCATACCTACCACAACCACATGCACCCCCACACACGGTGTTCTGTGATTACTTTGTAATTTGTTAATGACGGAATGAAAAGGTAAATAGATGATTACATGAAATATTTATATGCCAAGAGTTATCTTTTAATACACCTCAGACTTTGAAGTACAGAAAAATATAACAACAAGTAATATTTCTTATCTGGGTTAATCCATTATCCTTTCAGGAATTAAACAAAACCATTAGACGTCTTCTCTTATAAGACATACAAGCACATTTAAATAATAGCACTACCTACCTGACAAGCAATTAAATGTTATTGGAATGACTTGTTTTTCTCCTACCAGTTGATATTAGCTATATAATATAACAATTGCTTTATATTAAAAAAATAGTTTTCAGAATGTGCTTTAAATCGTACAAAATTTATTTGAATTTTGGTAGCAACGTTCATACTTTAACAGTTAATAATATATTATGTTTATAAAAAGTTCATTCTATAGATGTATAATTGTCAGTGAATGACTTTTTAAGGAACACAAATGCTATAATATGCAATTAAAAGAAAATTGAAATATTAAGGAAAGAGCATACAATTTGCCTATTGCACTTTCTATTGTTATTGCATTTGGGTTGCTTAAGATGCTGGATTGAGGTCATTTTCTTAGTCATCTTCATGCTCCACTGACAAAAATCTGTGCTTTCTGCTCTTCTCTGAAGTGGCCCTGTCTCAAGGATTTTCAGGATGTTTTCTAAATTGTATACACCTTTTAATTTTATTTTAACTTGGTAAACACACTAGCAAAACCCAAAAATATCTAAACAATATTAATTTCTCATGTTACCATCATGTCATGTACAAAAAAATTAAAAACACAAAAGATAGACAATGCTGATTATAACGATCCACTGTCTAGACCAATTTTGTTTCAAAAGAATGAATACACAGAGAAAGAATTAGTGCTGTCTGCAGCTGCTTACCAAAGCAGCTGGCCAGTGTAATGCACTGTTGATGGTGCTTGTCACACATGAACTGGGAGAGAAGGAGATGCAGTCAAGGTTATGCCAGTGTCTCCCTGAGAAGCCGCTTAGCAGTGAGCTTGATTGAAAAGAGCCGCACATGCATTGCATGTTAGTTGCAGCTCCCATCTGGCTGTTATTAACACTTGTTCAGAGTATTTGTCCAAGTATTTACATTTAGCCCACCTTGTCATCGTTCAGTGTCCTCAAAGAGCAGAAATATAATTATCCAGCTCAGAAAAAAAAAAAAAATAAGTGACTTTAAATAACTGCATGTCACAAGATGGAGCTGTCGAACGCAGAATCGCGCTGTGATTCCACAGGGAGGGAAAAACGGATGAAATCTCTGGGAACGGAAGCCCCTTGAGAAGAACGGACTCGTGTACATTCCCACACGAGTTTGTCTGGCTCTGGGTCATTTGAGAGAGGGTTTATTGACCTAAATCATTTATATAGGTAAGATACAAATTAGGAAGAAAAAAAAACCTGACATATAATCAAATATTGTAAATGAAGTTGCAGCTAAAAATATGAATTTTGTGTTTATTAATAAATTCAGACCACAGTGAAGAAAACAACTTGTTTTCTCTCAAATTGGTTACACTTCAATCCTTCGTTTGTGTCCTTTTTGATGCTGTTTTATGGAAAGGCTAATTGTTTGATTTTTAAATGCTGATTTGGAAACAGTTCGAATTGCTTGAAAAGAGAAATAAGACAGTAAAGATTTTGCTTCTCCTAGTAGACATGAAATGACCCAATTCTGCTACTAATGTTTCTAAATTTCTGTTAACTTTCTTTTACTTTTTACTCATTTTGGCCAAATCTTATTAAAATATGAATAGTTTAATTAGTCATATGTATCCTTTTACGTAACTCAGTACATTAGGAAACCCTTTCTAGAAGTTTTGTCCCATCAGCACTATCATAATTACAATCATTATAATTCAGAATATTGATAGCAATGTTTACCACGTACAATGACTTCCTTAAAAAAATTCTGTGAAGAGAAATTCAAGTAAAATCATATTTTGCACTTTACTTATAATTTATCAAGTCGCTACATTTTTATTAGACATAAAATATTAATCAGGCAAAAATTGTTTAACTGGAATTGCATATCTGTCAGCAGAAAAATCATCTAGGTTAGAAAGCATTATCTTTGCAAAGTTAGAATAATATTAACAGAAAAGTTGCCAGTACATTTGCTTAGTGGAAGATAAAACAGCAATTGTATATTTTATTTAATACAAAATATTCAAGGCAAGGATGTGACAGATATTTAGAAAAAATAATTTTTCACAAAACCATTAGAAAGAAATATGCTTTTTTTCTCCCTAAAATCCATGTTTGCAAATTAAATGTGCTTGTGAAATCTCATTACTAGCAGGTTAAATGATATATTTTCTATTTTGTGGGTCATCATGCCTACTATCCTGATTGATTCTGGAACCTCATCAAAGTATGATAAATTGTAAAAACATCTGTGGATAGAAATTGACAAATGCGTATTACCAGTGTGGTAGCAACTATATTAACAAAATAATCTTAACCTTTCTCATCAGAAATTTATAAGTAGACGTAAAGTAAAACATAGCCTTTCTCTTTTGCATCTATTATATTTTGCAGCTGTTTCAAGTATAATTTTAGGCATAATTAATAAAAGTATAAATACAATAAGTAATATAAAATGAGCTGCATATATTTAAAATGAATATAACATAACTGAATATTAATGTATATATACAATTTAAACATATCAACATAGTTAGGTTAACACAACTGATGATTGTTTTCTTTTTTTTTTTTTAATTTTTTTTAATGTTTATTTATTTTTGAGACAGAGAGAGACAGCATGAACAGGGGAGGGTCAGAGAGAGAGGGAGACACAGAATCCGAAACAGGCTCCAGGCTCTGAGCGGTCAGCACAGAGCCCGACGCGGGGCTCGAACTCACAGACCGCGAGATCGTGACCTGAGCCGAAGTCGGCCGCCCAACCGACTGAGCCACCCAGGCGCCCCTGATGATTGTTTTCTATCAGTATAGATGAATTTGCGCTTTCCAGAGCTTCATATTAATGAAATTTTACAGTATGTCTGGTTGCTTTCACTCAGGATAATGACTTTAAGTTTCGTCCATGTGGTAATGTATATTGATATTTTGTTCATTTTTATAGCTGATTAGCATTTCATTTTATGGATATAACACAATTTTTTATCTATGCACCCATTGATGGATATTGGGTTATTTCCCATTTGGGAATATTAGAAAAAAAAAGCTGCTTTGAACATTTAAGTGTAAGTCTCTATGTGGACATATATTTTCATTTTCCTTGGTGTCTTTTTCCACTCTGGCTGGTGGAACCCCAAACTATTCAAGGCCTTGGGTGAACTTTAAGGTCGACTCACTGCCCCTTTCTGTTGGTTCTTTCCCTGGCTTTGGTAGTTGTTAATAAAATTAAATAAAATAAGTACTCAACCCTAAGACTTGAAGGAAACCCTCCAAAGGTCTCCAGAGCCCTTTCTTTCTGCAGCTCTGTCCTCTCCAGGATTCTGACCTTTGAAGTTTTTTTGAACTTCCTTCACTTCTGTCTCCTTCCTTCACTACTATCTACTTAAGGAGGCTTCGGGCTTTATTTGGTTTCATCTCCCTGTGCTACAGTCCTGAGACTCTCTCCACATCATAAACTGGTACTTGTTTGTTTCTGTTTTCAGAAATCACGCCTATTCTGAAATGTCTGAAAATCACGTTTTTATATATTCTATATATTTTTCTGGTTGTTGCTGTTTATGGAGAAAGGATGAGGGGTAAGTTTGGTCCCTGCTACTCTGTAAAGGCCAGAAGGATGTATTACCTGTAAACTCTTAAATTACAAGTCCGCGCTGGAAAGTGACATCCTCTCCAGTTCCTAATCTGCCTACCTTAGGAAATTGACAAAACGGAGGTGGACTAGTTTTCATTAGTCATTGCCAAGTTGCCAAGTCCAAAATGTTTCATCAATTTCTCCTTGTGTAAGAGCTCTTGCAGTATCCCGAATCCCACTGAGATCTGTGGTCTGGTTCTCCCTGACTTCTCTGTCAAAAGGTCAGGAATGATTCTCACATGATCATTAGGAAAGCATGAACAGAATAATGCATTGCTTCTAGTGGCATTGCCATCGCCACCCCCTAACTCTGGCTGGCAAAAGTTAACGTCTGTTCTCAATCTCCCTAATGATTTCTCAGAGTTTGTTATTTTTTTCTGGCCAAGAGAGGATTTTGGAAAAGAAAGCAGGAGCAATGCTACTTTACCATCTTGACAGGAAACATAAGCTAGTCCTGTTTCTTGTAACTACACACATTTTATTATTATCTGTGTTCCCTTTGGAGGTAGTCTGTTTCCCAGGAACTTTCCCCAACACCCTTATCTCATTTTGACTAGCACTGATTTAAATTTTTTTAGTGAGCGTGTGCAATCCGTATGTTCTCACTGTAAGAGAGGATTGTTACAAAGATGAGTGTGAGATGTTTCCAAGCCTCATCCTGGTTTGAGAGACTGATGCTAATGATAAAGGGCCAAGTGATAAAATGAGAAGTGTTAGGAAGCCATCAGACCAGAGAGGTATCATCTTTAGGATGTATATATTTCTTTACCCAAAGCAACTTGACTTCAGCCCAAATGTACCTGCTGAATGGCAATGAAATTATAAAATAGTAACCACGTTTCCATCACTCATAAATCATTTTGTTTGGCTTTATTCTCACAGAGATCCATTCAACCTCACCTAAAGTTTGCCTATAAATGGTACATTTCAGGACTATCAATAATTTTTTGAGGGAATAGAAAGTGTGTGAAATTTATATTATAATTAAATTTACTACCGAATTTTGAAATTTGGGTTAATTCTGTTTGTTTTGTTTTGTTTTTAATAAAGAAGTGGATTAATACAAAGATTTAGACTGTTATTGATAATTGTAAACCAAACATCAGATATTTTGATAAGCCTCTAGTTTCCTCAGTTTTAGAATAAGTATGTCCTATAAAATAGTGATAGATTTTGTGTATAAATTCTAAAATGTGTTGCCTTACTTTTGATTGACCTTTAATTAATTATTACTTTTAAATATCAATTTTATAAATTGTCTTTATTGATATTAAATGACTGTACACTGCTTATAACCCTATTTAAAATTATATTTTACTTTATTATCAATTAGAAATGAGTATGTGATTTGGAATTTGAATGCCCATAATGAGATTATAACTCAAGATGTAGGAAAATTGACATCATTAGAAAAAATGCTGTAGCTTGGATTATTCATATTGCCTTTAACTTATTCAAATTCATAATCTTTATTAGCAACAGAAAAAAAAAGTTATCATAAAGAGATGAAATGGAAACGGCATGGAATGGCACAAAAAGGGACTCGAAAAGAGATCATACTGACAAATGAAACAATTTCATCATTAATAGTTTTTCCGATGAAAACATGCATTGGCTATGGACGTCAGTAATTCAATACAATACAATAAAACATAAATATATGATAATGGTAATAAACATTTAAAAATATTTCCATTACATGTAATTTGATTTTAATATAAAATCACCTCGAAATTATAATAAAATAACAGACCATAATTTTTCTAATGTTAGTAATAGTGAAATAGTACATGTTCTCTCAAAATATTGGATAGCCAATAGAATTCTTTACAATACTTAGATTTTTAAGATATATTGCAGCAAGTAAATAATGTCTGCCATTTTAATTTCAAAAATTTGTAAATGTTTGTAATTGTTCATACAAAACGTAGTAAATTTTAGAAGATTTAGTCATTATGTTCTTTATTTACCCAGAGGAAGTATTAATTCTGTTAAAGAAATATAAGATCATTGATAATTCCTATTAAAAAAATAGAAAAAAAGTAATATATTACTTAATATTTGATTTATTAAAAGGTTTTTATATAGTTTTAATTCAGTTTATAATATAGTAAGTACATATTATATAGTTATAAATATAGCAAATTTCTGTAATTTCTCTGATGATGTGACCGCAAATAATTTCATCATTTCATTCTATCAAAATGGTTACAGTGTAGACCCAGAAGAAAACAGAAGCCTGGTACAAAAGTGTAGGGCCCTCAAAGAATAAAATCTGATTGTAAAACCCTTTAAGGACCTATAAGGTGTGAAATATTTTGCACAGTCTTGAAATGAATTTTCCTGCAAAGATAACAGAAAGAAACTGACTTCTGCTATTTAAACCCACTGTCCTTTTAGACTCCTCTAGTCTCGGTAACTCAGCGAAAGTCCCTCAAACCTGAAACGATCTTTCTTTTTTGATCAGGTCCACACGAATGCTGCATTTGGAGACTTCAAGCTGGTGTTCACCTTTCCTGAATTTCTTCCTTCAAAGCAGGTCACGGAGCAGTTAAATGGGCAGTGCCAGCGGTAGTACGTTGGGGGAGGTGGGCTTCAAAAACTACAAAAGTAATGCCCCTTCTCCACAGCGTTTCTCCAGGGACTGGCTAGGATGGTTCGTTTCTGGAACTTGACAGACCTCAGTTCTTTTTTCTCTGCCACTCTTGGAAAATTGAGTCAAAAGTTCCCCTGGGAGCTTTGCTGTATTTGTAGTCACTGCATTTCATCTCCTGGGACTTCTCCACAGCTAGTGATTTTCTTATCTAGAGAAGAGAAGGACCATTGTGTCTGTGGTTTGTGTGTGTGTGTGTGTGTGTGTGTATTTTAATGAAAATGAGAGTAAAAGCAAAGTATAAATATGAGAAGAAACTTTCTGTGATATTACAGAATATGTGGGACTCATCTTTCAATAATTCAATCAACAAACATTTGTTAGATACCAAGTCTGTGACAAAATGCTGGAATTCTGAGTGCTGGAGGTAGGGCAGAGAATAAAACATTGTCTTGCTCTCAGGGAGCTCATCTCATAATTATCTTCAGCACTACTATTATGGGCATTCATGTTATGCCAATAGATATAAAGCTGGGGTGTGTGTGTGAATGTGTCTGGGTTTGTGTGTTTTAAGTAAACCTACATGAAGAATTCCGCTGTAAAAGCAATATGAGAGCATAACCGGTAGAGAATTGTACAAAATGAACAAAAAAAAAATTACTTCACATTCTTAATACTCTTACACATTTTGATATAAATTGTTTTCTTCACTAAACAAGATAGCAAGAAAATGTTGCTATGTCATTAAAACCACTTAAATTTCATCATAGGCTGATCAGATGCACTATACTTCATCAATTAATATTTATTGTTTTTTTTTCATTTTTACTATTACAAATTGTGCTGTAATTACATCCTTGTGGGTAAATTTTGAGACTTTTAAATTTTATATTTATATATATTATATTAAGACTTTGATATTTTAAATCAAAGTTGTAGGGCAAAATTGTAGCCTCAAAGCAAATATGTTCATTTTTATTTCTTATTCATATTGTTATTCATTTGTTCAATGAAATAATCACTAAATATTTACTATATACTAGATCCTGCTATAGCCACTGAAAATAAAACAAAAATCAAAACACAATATCCACATTTTCATGGAGTTTTCACTCTAGTTAGACAAAAAAAATAAACATAGAATTTTTAAAATGGATATAAATGCTATGGAAAAAAATGATGGTAGAGTTGCTATTTCATACAGATGGTCAGAGAATTCTTCCCAGATAGATGACATTTGAGCTGCTTCATAAGGGGAGGAGAGAGGGAGCCCTGAGGATAGGATAGGTATCTGGGAGAACTGTGTTCTAGAAGTAAGGAACATCAGATGCAAAGGCTCTGAGCCAGGAGTATGTGCTATATTTGAAGAAGATGAAGGAGGTCATTATGACTAGGAGTGACCTGGAGTATGGAAGAGTGGGGAAGGTGAGGTAAGAGAGGTAGAGGGGATTAGATCATAGATGGTAAGTCACTATGAAGACTTGTACTCTGAGTGGAAAAGAATAGTGTAATATGTTTATATTGTTAAAAATTTTACTAATTACCCTATTAACATTGTGCAAGAAGTTCCATATATTTGAAACATTTCTAATGTTGATGTTTTGATTGTATCCTTTGGGGCTCAACCAGAAAAGTAGAATCAAATGGATATACATTATATATGTATGTATGTGTGTGTGTGTATGTGTGTGTGTGTGTGTGTGTGTGTGTGTGTGTGTGTGTGTGCGCATGTGCGTATATACGGAAGATGGGATTAGTAGCTTGTTGGAAATCTGCAAGCACTACCTGGGAGCCTAAGAAGATAGATGGAAATTTGTGTCTGTCTTTGGTGTGTCTAACCTTGGTGAAAAGTATTCTGCAGAAGAACATGACCTTTTTCAATTTGATACCCATCCACATTCAGCCCAGGAATCCAAAAAACTGAGAAAGAATCCAGGGCAAGCAGAACACCTGCAGTTCCAGACGCTGCCTCCTGGAGCAAAGTATGTCAGCTAATCAGGAGCACTATATGACAACTGTAAAAGGGCTGCTTCACTCATTCTGCTCTCCCCAAGAATGTCTTGTGGTCCACCTGAACTGGAAACATACAAGAAAGAGAATTCAGATAATGTAGTTTTGCTTAGCTATGTTGACAAATCACAAAATCAAACCAGTGTTATTCATTCATTGATGCATCCATTTTTTTAACAAATATTTGTTAAGTATCTAGATTTTATGCCAACTTAATAGATTGTTGACACAGATGGGAGTTTCAAGATACAAACAATGAGAGAGAGTTTTCAGTTATTAGTGATCAACTCCTGTGATTTTCCCACTGGAGCTTAATATAAACTGACATGGCATCCTCTCCCACAGCTGAGGGTCTGCTGGATCATATGGTCCAAGCATGAGGACTACTTCTAACACAGTCTAGGCATGTGATAGGGTCTTTTCTTCCTCAGGGTCCTCGCAAAGTTGGCTGCCTTTCACATCATCTGTTTCTTAGTAAAGAATTCCTCCTTGTGGAATATACTGCTTTCAGAATTCAAAATGGTTCTCCAGGCAGTATGCTTCTTTCTTTGGTTAGGAATTGAAAGATGGGGGTCACCTGGGTGGCTCAGTCGGTTAAGCATCTGACTCTTGGTTTTGGCTCAGGTCATGATCTCATGATTTTATGAGTTCAAACCCTGCATCAGGCTCTGTGCTGACAGTGTGGAGCCTGCTTGGGATTCTCTCTCTCCCTCTCTCCCTGCCCCTTCCCCACTCACCCTGTCTCTGTCTCTCTCAAAACAAACTTAAAAAAATTAAAAAAAAAGGAATTGAAAGATGGAAACATTTGTCTTTAACTTTGGAAAGGATGTCCCCTTATATACCAGATCATTAGGTCCCTAATGAATTTACAGATGTGGCCAGCTCCTGAATTGTTCTAGAGTTAAATAAGGTAATAATAGTGATGAAAGAAAGAATAAAAAATCAACATATACTTTGGAGGAAAAAAACATAAGATTTTCTTCTCTGAGTGTTCATGATAAGAAGTTAAAGCTGACTTACAAGTCTGTGGCTTCTATAACTGAGTAGATATAGTTCCATTTACCAGGATAAGAAAGCCTAGAATAGGTATTTGAGTGGGGTGGGTGTCAAGAATCATTTTTGATTATGTTATGTTTAAAATGTCTATAAAAATCTACTGAAATATGTGAAGAATTATAATTAAATTTGCAAAATATAGTGATAAAGAAAAAAAATCTTATAAGTAGCAAGACCAAAGAAGAACTTAACTTACAAGAGAAAACCCATAAGGCTAACTGGAGACTTCTTAACAGAAATTTGGCAAGCTAGAAGGATATATATATTCAAAATGCTGAATGGGAAAAGTCTGTAGCCAAGAATAGTCTAGTCAGCAAGACTATCATTCAGAATAAAATGAGAGATAAAGAGTTTCCAAGACAAACAAAAACTAAAGGAGTTCGTGATCACTAAGCCAGATCTGCAAGAAATATTAAAGGCGACTCTTTGAGTGGAAAACAGAGACTAAAAATGACAAAGATTAGAAAGGTTCAGAGAAAATCTCCAGAACAACAATGAAATAAATGATAAAATGTCAATAAATACATATCTGTCAATAATTACTTTGAATATAAATGGTTTAAACAATCCAATACAAATACAGGATGTGCAAATGTATAAAACAAAACAAAACAAGACCCATCTATATTTTGCCTACAAGAGACTCATTTTAGACATAAATACACCTGCAGATTAAAAGTGAGGAGATGGAGAGATAATTATGCAAATGGATGTCAAAAGAAAGCTGGAATAGCTATACTTATATTGGACAAACTAGACTATAAAACGAAGACTGTAACAAGGAAAAAGGGGCACCAAATAATCATAAAGGAGACAACCCAATAAGAGTATTGCACGCAGGGGCGCCTGGGTGGCTCAATTGTTTAAGCATCCGACTTTGGTTCAGGTCACGATCTCACAGTTGGTGAGTTCAAGCTCTGCATCCGACTCTGTGTTGACAGCTCGGAGTTTGGAGCCTGCTTTGGATTCTGTGTCTCCCTCTATCTCTGCTCCTCCCCTGCTTGCACTCTGCCTCTCTCTCTCAAAAATAAAAAGACATTAAAAAAAAGAATATTGCACCCAATGGGGAGGCACCCAAATATATAAAACAATAACAACAATGAAGGAACTAGTTTATAATAATACAATAAAAGTAGGCTAATTTAACACCCCATTTACAACAATGGACAGATCATCTAAACAGAAAATAAACAAGGGAACAATGGCTTTGAATGATACATTGGACCAGATGAGCTTTATAGAAATATTCAGAACATTCCATCCTAAAAGAGCAGAATACACATTTTTCTCAAGTGCACATGGAACAGTCTCCAGAAAAGATCACATATTAGGTTACAAAACAGACCTCAACAAATACAAAAAGACTGAATTCATAGCATTCACCTTTTCTGATCACAACACTGTGAAACAAGAAGTCAACCACAAGAAAAACAGTTGGAAATATTACAAATACATGGACGTTAAAAATATGCTAGTAAAAAATGAGTGGGTCAACCAGAAAATCAAAGAAAAAATAAACACATGGAAACAAATGAAAATGAAAACACAATGACCCAAAACTTTTGGGATGTAGCAAAAGGAGTCCTAACAGGGAAGTTTATAGCAATACAGGCCTACCTCAAGTAGTAAGAAAAATACCAAATAAACAACTTAATTTTACACCTAAGAGTAAGAAAAAGGAGCTAGAAAAAGAACAAATGAAATCTAAAGCCACCATAAGGAAGGAAATAATGAGGATTAGAGCAGTAATAAATACAAATGAAACTAAGAAAAACAATAGACAAATGAAACCAGGAGCTTGTTCTTTGAAAAAAATCAGTAAAATTGATAAACCTCTAGCCAGACTTACCAAAAAGGAAAGAGAAAGGACCCAAATAAAATCACAAATGAGAGATGAGAGATCACAACCAACACTAGAGAAATACAAATAATTAGAATATTATGAAAAACTATTGTCAACAAATGGACAACTTGGAAGAAATGGATAAATTCCTAGAAACATATAAACTACCAAAAATGAAACAGGAAGAAATAGAAACTTGTACAGACCAGTAACCTTCAAATAAATGGAATCAGTAATCAAAAACTCCCAACAAAGCAAAGTCCAGAACCAGATGACTTCACAAGTGAATTTTACCAAATATTTAAATAAAAATTAATATCTATTCTTCTCAAACTGTTCAAAAGCAGAAAAGAAAGTAAAATGCCCAAATTCACTCTATGAAGCCAATATTACCCTGACACCAAAACCATAGAAACACATCACTAAAAAAAGAGAACTATGGATTTTTAAAAAATGTTTCCAATTCTATTTGCTGATTTATCTTTCAGATAGAATTTTTCTCTAAGTTAAAAAGATGTAATTAATGATGAGTCAAATAATACCAACATGTCAAGGCTTATGCAAAATTATTATCATTGGCCTGGAATAACAGATTGAAGAATTTACAGATAAGGCACTGTCTGAATAGAGAGCACTTGATTAAATACTAACCTGTGTAAATACTAAATGTGTTGAGCATTACAAAGTTCAGATATTACCCTAAATTTTATTTTTAAATCTTTTAAAGAAGTTTTTATTGTTTTTATTCCATAGATTTTTAAAAATGTATAGTACACTGATAGGAATGTGTATCGTTAAAATTACAAGTTGAATTTATATATCTTTTGAAATATATATATATATATCTATATCTATCTATCTATAAATATATATATATATATTTATATATATAAATGTCTGAGGCAATTCAGACATTTACCACCTTTTACATCCTCATGATTCCTAGTTGATTTTTGCAACCATTTTCTGCTCACTTTTGCCTGTTGGAAGATCTGCTATCCAAATTCTTTTTAAGGACCTGAGGCTAAATCTCTCTCAGATAAGGTGAGATTTCAAGATAGGTGATATGTGCTCTGTGATAATTTGTCAGCTCTGTTCTCTATCATAATCACTACATTTATAATAAGGGCTATTTCCCAGAATAGCGTATTTTCTCATTTTCTATATTTCCTTTGTACGTAATTTGTCTTGACATGATTTCCCTATTTCTCTTTTCCTTTAATTACTCCTTCTTTCTTACTATATACAAAAATATCTCATTGAAATTATTTATTCTAAACTTACATTTTATTCTAGTTTCCACCACTATACTCTCCTTTTTAGATGAAAACACATGACTACTCATTATCATTACATCTTTTTAGTCATGTGCAATAACTAATATAAATAATTTATTCTAAATTGGTTTGATTTTATAATTTTAATATATTATGATATTAATTATTTTGAAATTGTGTTTATATATAGATGCAGTTATCTATACATTTCATTATGATTTTGTGAAGAAACTCCCCTCTCCAAAAATGGACTGTTAATTAGGGCAACGGTTCTAATAGGACTTAGAACTATGTGGCTAGTATGTGATTGTTAGGAACTAGTGTATTTCACAACTATTTATAATACAATGTGATTTTATTGGATTTTTTAAACTTTGGTTTTTTAAAACAGTTTTAGGTTTGCAACAAAATTGAGAGGGAGGCATACAGGTTTCACATATATTTCTTTTTCTTACACATGCATAGCTTCCCCCATTATCAACATCACTGACCAAAGTGGTACTTTTTTTTTAATAAAAGTAAACCTATATTAACACCTTCTAATCACCCACAGTCTATAGGTTACCTAAAGGTTCACTCTTGGCATTGTGCATTCTATGGGTTTGGGCAAATGTATAATAACATATATCCGTAATTGTAATAGTATATAGGATATTTTCACTGACCTAAAAAAATCCTCTGTGCTGTGTCTGTGCATTTCCCCCCCCACACACCCTCCCACTTCTGGCAACCACTGATCTGTTTATTGCTTCCATAGTTTTGTCCTTTCCAAATGTCATATATTCAGAATCATATACCAGGTAGCTTTTTCAGATTGCTTTTCACTTAGTAATATGTACTTTAAAGTCTTCCATGTCTTCCAAAATCTATAAAGAACGCACCAAACTCCACACCCGAAAAACAAATAATCCAGTGAAGAAATGGGCAGAAAACATGAATAGACACTTCTCTAAAGAAGACATCCAGATGGCCAACAGGCACATGAAAAGATGCTCAACGTCGCTCCTCATCAGGGAAATACAAATCAAAACCACACTCAGATATCACCTCATGCCAGTCAGAGTGGCCAAAATGAACAAATCAGGAGACTATAGATACTGGAGAGGATGTGGAGAAACGGGAACCCTCTTGCACTGTTGGTGGGAATGCAAACTGGTGCAGCCACTCTGGAAACAGTGTGGAGGTTCCTCAAAAAATTAAAAATAGACCTACCCTATGACCCAGCAATAGCACTGCTAGGAATTTACCCAAGGGATACAGGAGTACTGATGCATAGGGGCACTTGTACCCCAATGTTCATAGCAGCACTCTCAACAATAGCCAAATTATGGAAAGAGCCTAAATGTCCATCAACTGATGAATGGATAAAGAAATTGTGGTTTATATACACAATGGAGTACTATGTGGCAATGAGAAAGAATGAAATATGGCCCTTTGTAGCAACATGGATGGAACTGGAGAGTGTGATGCTAAGTGAAATAAGCCATACAGAGAAAGACAGATACCATATGGTTTCACTCTTATGTGGATCCTGAGAAACTTAACAGAAACCCATGGGGGAGGGGAAGAAAAAAAAAAAGAGGTTAGAGTGGAAGAGAGCCAAAGCATAAGAGACTCTTAAAAACTGAGAACAAACTGAGGGTTGATGGGGGGTGGGAGGGAGGGGAGGGTGGGTGATGGGTATTGAGGAAGGCACCTTTTGGGATGAGCACTGAGTGTTGTATGGAAACCAATTTGACAATAAACTTCATATATTGAAAAAAAAAATAAAGTCTTCCATGTCTTTTTAATATTTCATCCCTTTTCAATGATGAATAATATTTCATTGTTTGGATGTACCACAGTTTCTTTATCCATACCTACTGAGAAACAACTTGGTTGGCTCCAAGTTTTGGTAATTATGGAGCTGCTATAAACATTCATGTACAATTTTTTGTGTAGGAATAAGTTCTCAATTTATTTGGGTAAATACCAAAGAATATAGTTGTTAGATACTATGGTAAGAGTATATTTAATTCTGTAAGAAAGTGTCAAATTATCCACCAAACTGCTTGTACCATTTTACATTTCCATAAGTAATGTAAATGAGTTTTTATTAATCCACATCCTCACCAGAATTTGGTCTTGTCAGTGCTCTGGAGTTTGGCCATTCTAATATATATGTAATAATTGACATCTGGACATTATTGAATCTTCCTATCCATGAACATAGACTGTCTCTCCGTTTACTTAGTTTCTGATTTTGTTCAACAGAGTTTTCTAGTTTTCCTTGTGTAGATCTTGTATATGTTTTGTTAGATTTATACCTAAGTATTTAATTTTGGGGGCTGCTAATGTGAATGGTATTGTGTTTTTACATTTCAAATCCACTTGTTCATTGTTAGCACATAGAAAAACATTTGGCTTTTGTATATTAACCTTGCATCTTGCAACCTTTCTCTAATTGCTTACTAGTTCTAGTTTTTTTGTCAGTTCTTTCAAATATTCTACACAGGCATTCATGTTATTTGTGAACGAAGATGGTTTCATGTCTTTCTTACTAATCTGTATACCTTGCATATACTTTTATTTTATTTATTTTTTTTGTCTTATTGCATTAGCAAAGACTTTCACTTTATTGAACTTAAAAAAGATAAATTCTATCCTGCTGGGAGGTTCAATTTCAAATTAAAAACTGACTGCATAAGTATATATGATGAGAGAAGGAAACATTAAGGTGAGACTTTTTAAACATGTTTATTAATTTATTTTTGACTGTGCTGACAACATGGAGTCCTAAATTACATTTATTTTCTTATTTTTAAGGTTTGTAAAATGTTATAGTACTATTTGTCATTTTCTGAAATTTAACCTTTTTTTTGGTTATGTTTTATTTATCTTATTTTCATCTACTTTCTAAGTTGAGTTGTAGTTTATCATTTTTACTCACATATGCTGTTTATCACCACCGTATCAACAAGCATTTGGGTTGTTTAGACTTTTGGCTATTTATTATTTAGTCATTCAAAAATATGTATTAACAACTAATTGTACAAGGCTTTCTTCTAGTTAAGTGAGATAAAGCAATGAAAATATCTAAAAACCTCTTTCCTCACGTAGCTTACATTCTAATGAAGAGACTCTCATGAACAAAGTGTTTGTGAATACTCTCACATATATCTTCTGTGTCATCAATGCACACAAATCATCTAAGGTTTTTTTTTTTTCCACAGTTCACAGATCCTTAAAAATCTATGGATAGACTTTACAGAATGTATGGAATTATATATTTTAAAATTCATTTTGTTTTCTTATCTACTGGTATAATTTCTACTACAGAGATGGTAGAATCAGCTCTAAAGAATAGCTTTCTTCAAAAGTAACCCTATGCTTACTCTATTTTTCATACCTTAAAAAATATTATGAGATCACCAAAAATAATCACTCTGCCTTGATGATTTTCTTATACTTTATGTACATAGCAAAATTCCTAATAACTAATGAAATAAATAAAATATAAATACTTTTAAATGTTGGTTTTGAGATAGGAATGAGATCTAAAAGACTCTTTCAAGTTTCTCATTCAATAGATGTAGGAATTGCATATCAATATATTTCTGAGATTGAGATTTGGCTTTGGAGTCCAAAAGGCTATGCTAGAATATTGACTCAGCCACGTAATCAGTTTATTTTTGGACTGTTAATCACTGTTCATGTTAGTTTTTTTTTTATATATAAACCTTAGATATTATCATACTCTTCATAAATCTGTGGTAAAGGAATAAAAGGAGTAAATCATGCAAAGAACTCATCACAATGATGCTATGCAGCTGAATAAAGATACTATGAATATAAATAAATATTAATATTGCTATTGTTGATTATTGAATCAATTATAATTATTTATTTTATAATGCATATAATTATTTTGTTTTCCAGAATTATGGCATAGAATAAAAAACTGTAATTTAAGATAGTAAACATCATTTTTCTCTATGTTGGTTTCTTGATTTGTTATGTAATATTTAACCTTTTATTTTGAAACTAGAATGTTTCAATAGTGTGAATCATTTGGCTTTGACAAACATAAAACAGTGAAAAAGGAATTAAGAAAGTAAAATTAATTTTCAAAAATATCTTAAATTTTATTATTTTATATAAATTAAATGATTTAAAACATAAAGAGAAAAGCTCCTATACAGTTCTTCTTATGTGAAGAAAAGAAGGGATAAACTTAAATTCAAGCATGAATAATTTTGGCAATATTTAACTAGGAATATTCCAAAAGTACCTTTTCTTGTTTTCTCATAATGTGTACTAGTTCAACCTTTTTCTTCAATAATCTTTCAAAATTAACACAGAAAAAAATTTAGCAATCCCTAGAAAGATAAAACTAGTGTATAATTATATTGTCCTTTATACATTGAAGTCACCTCCAGAAAAAGTCACATTGCTCTTGTCATTTGTATAATGTTTAATTATAATGAACTCAATAGGTGAATTCATTTAGAGTTACTTAAGAAGAAACAAATGGAGCTCTATAGATGTTAAGGCATAATTAAGCTCCCATATGAAGTTTTAAAATCAAATACAAATTACTTTAATTACATTTAAAATATAAAAATTCACAGTGAATTTTGATACATTAGGAGTAAAATTTAAAAAATCCACTAATAACTACTCAGGATGTATATTACATCACAGAGTTACTTCAGTATTAACTGGAATTATTAATGTAAGGGTATAGGGTAAACTACAACTCCAGACTCCCATTAATTTAGTTGACCAAGGCTCACTGATTGATTAGGTGTTCCCAGTCTACTTGAAGGCCAATTTAGACAACTGCATAGTTAGTTACATTAAGTGTATGTCAATTAAAGAGATAGCATGTTGAAATATGAACCAGCCATGCAGCTAACGAGCATGTCAACTTGGTTGGAGGTGGAATTATTTATTTATTTATTTATTTATTTATTTATTTATTTATTTTTATTAATGTTTATTTTATTTTTTTATTTTTGAGAGAGCAGGTTTGCTGAGGAGCAGCAGAGAGAGAGGGATACAGAGGATCCCAAACAGGCTTCATGCTGACAGCAGTGAGCCTGATGTGGGGCTCAAACTCACAAATCCTGGGATCATGACCTGAGTTGAAGTCAGATACTCAACTGACTGAGTCACCCAGGTGCCCATGAAACAATTTTATTAACCATATTTTTATTAGTTTTGTTTTGAGGTTATCCTTTGTGGAAGCTTAGATCCTAATTTAGGTTAAATCAATAATTTCTACATTTAGATATTTGAATCTTCAGGAGACTTCTTGGCTGTTAATTAATTTGCACCTATGTCCCCATACACAACGCACCAGAATTTCCTGCCCACCAGCTTATACTCGCATGTAAAGAAGAGAAGAAGAAAAGAAACATCCAGCTTTTACTGAAGATGATACTCCTGATAGTTAAATTGCCAAAATTAAATTCTAGTAACTTATTTCCTCCCTTGATATGCCTCTGTTACTATTATAAACAAAATATATATTTATTGACATGGAGCAAGAAAATACCTTAGTGAGACCATACCTGCAAAAGGAAGTTCCACTTCATTGAATCTATACTTATTTTTGTGTGAGTGAACACACAGCACGGTATGGAGCCTAATTATAGAGGCAAAAGCAAATCAGACAAAATGGATGTAGCTGTTGGTTTGGCCTCCATTTATAGGCTTAAATTTTATTACCAGAGCTTCGACTCTATTCCATTATCTGTTAGACATTTCACTGGGAACACTAATTTTACCAGTGTTTATATAAACCAAGCATGCTTTCAAGCTGTAACTCCCACCTAAATAATAAAAATCAAAGACTGTGAATAAACTGAAATATATTTTTACTGAAACAAATGTACAAAAATGTTTTAGATTAGAAAAAAATGAGTAATAGATTAGCTATATTAGTGTTTTTTTGTGATATGTGTGCACATGTGGGTGCATGTATTATTATGAATATCATAAATAATGTAGCTTAAGCAATAAAATTGAGTAATTAATTAAATAATATAGAAGTGGGTAACGGGTAGGATAGTGATGGGGCATTAACAGATATCTACACAGAGATTTTATAAATAGACTCTAGGATATTTGAGTCTGTATTCATTTTAATATGTATGGAATTGTTGAACAAAGCAGCTACTCAAAAGTAGCTGAGTAGGGTGAAAAAGCAAGGAGTTAATTTTTAGCTTAAGTTCCAATTCTTTCCTTTCCTGTGAGATTCTGAACAAGTTACAGATATTCATGAAATCTCACATTTCTTATTTGTACAGACTTCTAATAATATATGTCACAGTGCAAATATAAACTGTGAGAGGAAAAGGAATAAATTCTATAAAGCTCTTGCAGCATGGTAAGCCTTTAATAAATATGTGTTCTATGTCCATGGTAGGATATTGCTATATATACATAGTTATCAGTCATTTTTAGTCTTCCGTCCATAAGATATTGAACCCCATCTGACTTAAAAGAGTGGGCAAGACAGCAACAATAATTCAGGTATCATAATGATCACTGAGCACCAAGTCTTTATTGTTTTCCTTCATATATTTTCATAATATATACTGTCCCTCAAAGTTAAATCTGAATAAATTTAGCAATTTCTAGTAGCAGACAGATATTGAAAGACATAGTTGATTGTCTTAATTAGTTGTCTTAAATATTTATAAACATAGTGCATATCTCATCCATGTTTAAAATAATAAACATAGTTAAAATTATGTACATATTATGATTTTGTTCTTCTTTAACCCTACTTTGCTTATGATAAACATTTGATAAATGCTGTGTGAATGAATAAATGAAGGATATAATGAAAACAGTTTAATGATTATGTATCTAATGAGCCTATAAAAGTATTTTAGAATAGTCAGTGATATTGGTCATAACTGGTTAGGGTTGCTATTTCATTTTAAGAGGAAAGAAAAAAATCAACAACAACCCACCAATATATAAACAAATCTTATTCAATATATGTAGCTTAAAGTATTTTGACACATTTTTTTGTTGTTTATTCCATTTGTATTTCCCTAATGGAGTATACAATACAAGCACGAGAAGAAATTTTAAGAACTCAATAAGATAAAATTTATAGCAAAATATTACACCTTTTCTCTCTGAAGAAAGATAAAGGAGACCTACTGTATTAACTTCAGGTTTTCACCAGTTGGTTTTTAATATAATCTACATAGTTAATGCTTAATAATATTCCAACTTAACATTTTTAAAATAGAATATACAGTATATGAACATAGATATGCAAAATTCATGAAAAATGAAAAATTTATCTTTTCATATATATTATATAAATTAAAATGTCATCAATTGCATTTATACAAATTTCACAGTTTTCCAATTTTATAAATAAGGATTCTTTCTTTAGTTTTTTTGTCAGGTGTTCATATCTATCAATAGTTACAAGAACTGAGGAGTATTTAAAGAAAATTTATAACATTTTAATGATTATGTGTATTAAACACTATGGAATCATCATATTTTTCCTCAGTAACATTGTTAGATTAGATAACAATTGGTAGAACTACAAATGATGTCAATTTTCTTCTGAATGATTATATGTATTTTTATTGTTTTAACTTGTATGATTATGTATAGTTTATTTTTTAAAAATGAGTGACTGATTTAAATTTAAAAAATAAGGTAGAGATTTATCAACCTGTAAGGTGACTAAATTTTAGGATTCGACGAGAATCTATACACCATATCTTCAAACCGTCTTATAATAAAAGAAATGTTATACAAAGTGTTTAGTTAATTAAAAAAAAATTGTAGTGTTTATTTTTGGGAGAGAGAGAGACAGACAGAATGTGAGCAGGGGCAGAGAAAGAGAGACACAGAATCAGAAGCAGGCTCCAGGCCCTGAGTTGTCAGTCAGCACAGAGCCAGATGTGGGGCTCAAACCCACGAACCATGAGATCATTACCTGAGCCAAAGTCAGTAGCTTATTTGGTTGCTTTAAAAAAAGTTTAGGTTTGGGGTACCTGGGTGGCTCAGTCAGGTTAGTGTCTGACTTTGGCTCAGGTCATGATCTTACACTCTGTGAGTTTGAGCCCCGTGTCAGGATCTGTACCGACAGCTCAGGGCCTGAAGCCTGCTTCAGATTCTGTGTCTCCCTCTTTCTTTGCCCCTTCCCCTCTTGTACCTGTCTCTGTCTCTCTCAAAAATAAAATAAAATCATTTATTTTTTTTTAATTTAGGGTAATAAAAAATGAAATGATACTTGATGAAAATATCTTTGCTGAGGTTTAAGCTCAAATTTTAATAAGGAATCTTTTTATGTTTATGAAAAATATCTCTGCTTTCATGGCTACTTGTGTTTTTGCCAAACATGTTGTCCTTGTGCCAAATATAGATGACAATATAATCATTAAAGTAAAACCAATTCAAATTACATAATCTGAACTTTGGCTTTTGTATCCAACATCCTACCCAACTTCCCTAAATCAAAATAGTCTAAAGAATTAGAAAATCCTGTGGATTCTGTGACATAAGGAACAGTGTTTTGGACAAGGAGATAAGAGGGATTCTTTCAAAATATATTGACATAAGAATATGTGTAAGTATGTAATTCAAACTTTGAAATGTTAGTATGTGCTGTTGGCATTTTCTATTATTCTTTTTTAAACATGTTCAAATACCTCGATAAAATTCATGCTATTTATCATTTACTTCTTTTTTAATGAAGCAATATATTATATGAATAATTCTACTAAAATTTTTTCCCAATTATCTGTAGATCTACTACATTAGCACCAAGGAGAATGACCAGAAAGATGTTATAATTTTGAAAATGCATAAATGATATTAAACTTAAATCAGTAGCATTGTGGCATAAATCTCATATATTACTGATACTCTGTAACCAGGAGAAGGATCTTTACTGTTGTCACAGTGCAGGCATTGCGATTTCCTGGTTTGTGTAATCTATTCAATTCTGTGTGATCAGTGATGAGAATTCATGTATGTGGTTTTTGCTCAAGGAAAAACAGTAACATTCACAAAATACAAGGAAGGAATGCACAGCTACTGAAATTTGTTTTTACATGACTGCTTCTATATATATCTGGAAGGAAGTAAATGTTCATCTTTGAACATCTTTGTTCATCTTTGTTCATCTTTGTTCTCACACCCAGATATATACATAATAGGAAAAAGTGAGTTATCTGATTACTTTTTTCCTTCTGTTCACCTAAGATTATTAAAACACAATAATTTGCCTTCACATGTGTGTGAGTTCTTCTGTATATAGACAGATGCATGTAAAGAGGATTGGTGTTTCCAGATAAAGCTGCTTATTAGACACACTATGCAAGACACTTTAGGGAGCGCTCCAAAGATTGGACCACTGCTATAGTATTTATCCTTTAAAATTGAGAGTATTTATTCTCTTTTTTTTAACGTTTATTTATTTTCGAGACAGAGAGAGACAGAGCATGAACGGGGGAGGGTCAGAGAGAGGGAGACACAGAATCTGAAACAGGCACCAAGCTCTGAGCTGTCAGCACAGAGCCCGACGCGGGGCTCGAACTCACGGACCGCGAGATCATGACCTGAGCTGAAGTCGGCCGCTTAACCAACCGAGCCACCCAGGCGCCCCAAGAGTATTTATTCTTAAAATTGTTTACAGCTACACTGTTTCATCATAAATGTAAAATATTACCATATTATTTTTGCCAATTAGATTACCTAACTGTAAAATTATTTTCTAAAATGTATCTAAGGAAATATTTTCTAAGTCAGCAACAGCATTAATGCTGTGTTTAGAAATCAACTAAAACTAGTGTGCTTGCCAAAAACCTTTCAGAAATCTGTAGAAATAAAAGAAATCTTTCAAGGACTTAGCACTTAAAACTTTAATAATACATTCCAATTCAGGGAAAAATAAATAAGAAGATTTAGTTGTCATGGAAAGAGTCTTGTCAAATATTGATTTCTTCATACCAGTAAAAGATTGAAAATTTATGTGCACAGGTCATGCATGAGAATAGGGATTACAAACATGGTTTGTGCAATGATTTGTGTGTATTTACACAATTTTGGCCCTGTGTGATCTCTGAGACATAAATTTTATTCATCATTCAAAATATGAGGGCCTTGATCTCATTATTCTTTAACATCTCTTTATTAGTAATGGCATCTGGAGACCTTAGAGAAATGCCAGAGATACATTCATGCAATGAAAACAAATTTGCCTTTTATTTTCATTCATATTTTGCATGAGGAGGTGACTTTGGCAATAACATCTAATGACACAGCTTTTGCAATTTATGGGGGCCAAGTAAAATCTTTGCACGTAAGTGTTCTAGAAATTTTAACACTTCATTTGTCTATGAATTATGTAGGCTGGAAAGAACATTGTAATTAAGACCAAAGTAATTATTATTACTGTACTTGATTGGAAAGGGGCCTCAAGAGACAACTGATCCTAGATTTGTCTTTATATATCATTAGACTTCAACCTGCCACAACTTGCCTAAGGTGGGGGTGGTGAGAAAACAATAAAATTGCTAAATGTCATTACAATCACTGAAGTGTATCATGAATACATTTGAGCAACCTTTATTGAAAAAGCATGTCAGGCACCAGAAATGTAAGTGAAAACTATCAACATAATAATATCTTTATAAAATATGTTCTGTAAAAACAGGATGTTTGATGGACTGCTTTTTGTTTATATTATATGTAATGGATTGATGATATTTGATATGTAGTAGATATTTAATTTTTTTTCAACGTTTATTTATTTTTTTGGGACAGAGAGAGACAGAGCATGAACGGGGGAGGCGCAGAGAGAGAGGGAGACACAGAATCGGAAGCAGGCTCCAGGCTCTGAGCCATCAGCCCAGGCCCGACGCGGGGCTCGAACTCACGGACCACGAGATCGTGACCTGGCTGAAGTCGGATGCTTAACCGACTGCGCCACCCAGGCACCCCATGTAGTAGATATTTAATAAACATATATTGAATTTATATTCACTTCTCTTCCCAAAAAGAAATTGCCCTATATTTCTCTGCTCTGATAAGAAAGCACTGTGCTCAATTTGAGGGAACTCCATTAAAAAAAATGAAAACTTATTCCTCATTGACCATGAGCTATTAGTGACTTCTCTTAAGTGTACAGGATATATCTTGAGTAGATTCTGAGCAGCTGAGAAAAAGGTGTATTATAACATTTTAGATATGAAAGATCTTAAAAATCCAACATTCAGAAACAGAAAAGTAAAAGGTCTATATTTATTAGAGACGAACTAAATCACAAATTTATGTATTTACTTTAAAAGATCTACTACTGTCTTTTTTTTAAGTAAACTCCACCCACAACATGGGGCTCAAATTTACAACCCCAAGATCTCAAGTTGCATGCTCTACCTACTGAGTCAGCCATGCACCATAATTTTCTCTTTTTAAGGAATGTTTAATCCAGCTTTCCTGATTTATAGGAAGCAGTCTACATAGGCAGCTTTTAAAATTTATACCTTAAACAGTTCTGATTTAAATAACATATTGTTATTGATCAATGATACCTGGATGTTCCAACTGATTGGTTTTACTGAAAAGGCAAGCACTCTTTGCTCCCAAAATTCATCATCCTACTGTTGATATTTCCCTCCCCTTCCTATCTTCCAGGTTAATTCCTCTCCCTCTAAGACTTCGCTGAATCATTTACATTTTAATACATCTTGTCCTGACCACCTATTGAAAACCTATTTCCTTTTCCTGGCCATTGACTCCTGGTTTCTTTTGTCCTTGTCATGTTCTTTCCTTTCTATAGTATTTTTCATCTTACAATATTCTATGCAAGTTAATTTCGATCATACAGAGGTGTTGATGCCATAGATTGATTTGTATCCATGTGTAATGTCCTGGTGGCTGCTTCATCATGTATAGGAAAGCTGGGTATGTGTGTGGGGGGGGTGTACTACAGAACGTAGACTGACATGTAAGATAGCATAAAGATGACTAACATTTTTATATAAAAAATAGAATATTAACCACTGATACAGATATACCAAGGAATCTTCTTTTGCAGTAAGATGGACTTTTACTCTTTTTGTACAAGTGTTTTAAACATAGGAATATGTGTATTATTAACTTGCTATTGCTTAAGAATCATTGAAGTAGGGGCACCTGGGTGGCTCAATCAGTTAAGCAGACAACTTCAGCTTGGGTCATGATCTCCCGGTCTGTGGGTTGGAGCCCCGCATAGGGCTCTGTGCTGATAGCTCAGAGCCTGGAGCCTGCTTCAGATTCTACTTCTCCCTCTCTCTCTGCCCCTCCCCCACTTGCACTCTGTCTCTGTCTCTCAAAAATGAATAAACGTTAAAAAAATTAAAAAAAAGAGTCACTGAAGTAGAAGATGGAAGGGGAAACAAATATAATAAATAACACATATTACACATAATTCTAGTTAATTAGGACAAAATTACCATTCTCAAGATATTATGCTTTTTTTTCATAAAAAATATAATTAAGAAACAACTTGAGGTTGGCAAAATAATGGCTCCTTATGATGCCCACACTCTTATCCATGAAATCAGGGGATATCTTACCTTACATGGCAAAAGTCTCTTTGGGAGTGGGCTGTGGTTAAAGTCCTTGAGATGGGAAAATTATCCTGGATTATCTAGATAAGCCCAAACTAATCACATGACTCCTTAAAATAGGAAGACCTTTCCTGACTAAATTCACAGATTCAGCATAGCTGGCTTCATGATGGAGAAAGAAGGCCACTAACCTAGGAATGTGGGAAGCCTATTGACCTAGACAAGGCATTTAAATAGATCTCAAAGAGCCTCCATAAAGGGATTCAACACTGACACAATAGTTTTAACCCACAGGTCAGACTTCTAACAGAACTGTAAGATAATAATTGATTTGCGTTACTTTAAGCCACTAAATTAGTTTTAATTTGTTATGGCAGAAATAGAAATCAAATACAAAACTGCAACAATATTTTTCCTTGTTTATTTCCATGTTACTTTGTTTTAATGTAATGTGCTTGCACCAGAGACATGCAAGAATCAGATAAGAGGGTAGGCCAAATTTACAAATGTGTCTCAACTTTTTAATATACTCACACAATACTGTTACAAAGTTTCATAGATTTGTTTCCTGCCTTACTTAAGTGAAACTTTTTCTTTTACTTGTTTATGTGTTTAACTTTGAAATTTTACCCTAAGCATTAAGCTAAAACTTGCAACATAAAATAGAAAAACATATGACTTCCTTGGTATCATATGTACATGCCTATTTCTGGAATGAGCAAATTTTCCTAATTAGAAAAGGTAAAAATTTTAAATTATAATCTTTAAAAAAATACATAATTTCTTGTGGAACGTTCCTAAAACTAATTATAAATTCTCTGGTGTGTTATCATGGTATACCAAATAACATTTCTGTCTTTTCCTAAATATAAATAATTGTTTGAAAAATATTCAGAGCTATTCTCCTGATGAATGTATGCAATGGCCCCAAGCCTTGTGTCTTCTGATTGCTAGATTGTCATTGTCCATTTGTAGTAATTCCATTTCATTTCATAAACTGACATTTTATAGGGCTCAATGGAGAAATCAAATAGTCAGCAATAGCAGTGACCTTAATTCATAAAATATGTAATATTTTAGTGCCATTTGATCTGAAGGTATGTACACTTCTCTTCTGTCATAAAAAAGTGATTTCAGAGGCACAAACATTTTTTTAAATTATACTTTGCATCAAATAGTTGAGGATTCTGTAAAATCAATATGCTAAGTATTCATCAAAATATGTTGTACTTATATATAAAAATGAGTTAGTCAACCAAAACAATTTTGTTGGCCTCAATACCCTAACTTACTGTGCATGTGCACGTGTGTGTGTGCGTGTGTGTGTGTATGTGTGTGTGCGTGCATGATTGCGTGTGGGATGCACACATGTATCGTTTTGCCTGAGTATTTTCAGAATTGTCTTCCAGAGGCAGAACTTACAAAATAATGAAGACAAATCATGACTAAAAATAAATAAAAATATCTAAATTGGACATATATTTTGATATATAAATTCTGAGGGCAGAGAAAGAAATTAAAATAGTCAAATTCATAAGAGCAGTGAATTTCCCAGCCCCTAGTGGTTTCCAGGGGCTGAGAGAGGGGAAACAAGAAGATAGGAGTCAAAGGGCACAAGGTTTCAGTTATGCGAGATGAATAGACCCTAAAGACCTACCGTAGAGCATAATGCCAGTAGTTAATAATGCTGTATTTTATATAAACATTTGCCGAGAGTAGATCTTATGTTGAGTGTCCTCCTCTCTCTCTCTTCCTCTACTTCTCTCTCTCATTACCGTGCTCTCTCTTTCACACACACATACACACACACACACACACAGATAATAATAATGATAACAGATAAAGGGGGCAGGTGAAAACTTTTAGAGGTGATGGATGTGTTTATGGCATAAAGTGTGGTGGTGGCCTCAATGATGTCCACTTATATCCAAACTCATCAAGTTGTATATAGTAAATAGGTATAGCTTTTTGTACGTCAATCATACATCAATAAAGTAATTAAACAAAAGAAATATAATTTTCATAGAAAATGTTTTTAAAAACATAGTGTCAATAATTACTTAGAAGTAGGAAAGTAGGATATGTTGCTCTCATTTTTAAATAATAATTATGGTTACATATACATAGCATAAAATTTATCCTTTTGACCATTTTTAAACATACAGTTTTGTGACATTACATTCACATTATTGCACAACTATCACCACCATCCATCTCCACAACTTTTCTATCTTTCCCAGCTGAAACTCTGTACTCATTAAATTTCAATTCCTCAGGGCACCTGAGTGGCTCAGTCAGTTAAGTGTCCCACTCTTGATTTTGCCTCAGGTCACCATATTGTGGTTCGTTAACTCAAGCCCCGCATTGCGCTGTCAGCACAGAGCCTGCTTGGGATTCTGTCTCCCTCTCTCTCTGCCCCTCCCCTGCTTGTTCTCTATCTCTCAAAATAAATAATAATAATAAAAAAGGAAGTTATTAAAATAAATTCTAATTCTTCATTCTCCTCCGCAAAGCTTCCAGGAGCCACCATTCCACATTTTGTCTTTATGAATATACAGACTCTACTTAACTCATCTACATAGAATCACAAAATATCTGTGCTTTAGTGTCTGGCTTTATTCCTATCACCTATATCTTCAAGATTCATTTGTGTGGTAGTATCAAAATCTTCTTCCTTTTTAAGCTGAATAATATTCCATTGTATATATGCCATATTTTGTTTACCCATTCATCCATCAATAGACACTTGGGTTGCTTCTACATCTTGGCTATTTTGAATAGTCTTACTATGATCAAGAGTATACAAATATTTGTTTGTGTTCCTGCTTTCAATTATTTTGGGTATATACCTGGAAGTGGAATTGCTGGATCATATGATATTTCTATGTTTGCATTTTTTTGTGGAATTGCCACATAGTATTCTACAGTAACTGCTACGTTTCATATCAGCAATGTACAAGATTTCCAATTTTTCCACATCTGTGTCCATACTTGTTATTTTCTGACTTTTTTTTCTAATAACTATTCTAATGGGCATGAAGTAGTATCTCATTTTGGTTTAGTTTTGTATTTCCTTAGTGATTTTTGATGTTAAGTATCTCTCCATGTGTTTATTGGCCATTTGCATATTTTCTTTAGATAAATCTCTACTCAAGACCTGTGCTCAGTTTTAAATTGAGTTGTTGCCTCTGTTTTTAAGAGTTTTATAGGTTAGCTCTGACAATTAGGTTTTTGATCCATTTTGAGTTAATTTTTCTATCTGGTGTACAATAGGTGTATAATTTCATTTTCGTGTATGTGGATATCCGGTTTTCCCAGCACCATTTGTTGGAAAGAATCCTTTCTCCATTGAATGGTCTCATACCCTTGTCAAAAACCCCTTGACCATTTTAAGAGTTTATTTCTGAGCTCTTTATTCTATTCTACTGGTCTATATGTCTGGCTTAATGCCAGTACCATTTGGATCACCATGACTTTGTAATAAATTTTGAAATCAGGAAGGGTGAGACATGTAATTTTGTTGTTATTTTTCAAGATTGTTTTGGCTATTCAGCATCCCTTAGGTTCCATGTAAATTTTAGAATAAAATTTTCTATTCTGTAAAAATGGGTTTGGGTAATATTGGCATCTTACCAATATTAAGTTCTCCAATCCATGAACATGGATGTCTTTCTATTTACTTGTGTCTTCTTTACTTTTCTTCAGCAGTATTTTGTTATTTTCAGCATACAAGTCTTTTCTATCCTTGATTAAGTTTATTCCTAAATATTTCATTCTTTTTGTCATTACAGTTGCACTTCAATAACCTCCTTTTCTTCTTAAGACAAAAACCCTTAACATGACTTCCATTTGGACATTTCTCTTTTTGCCTCATAGCCACACTTGGTTTCTTTTGCTCCAAAGCAGCATATTCCTTCCCACAGAGTTTTGTCGCTAGTTTTCCTCTGTAAAATACTTTCTTTCCCCACTTTTTTCTTATCTTAATTAGCATACTTTTCAAATATCCATTTAATTATGACTTCTTCATAGAAAACTTCCCTGACCCTCCTCCGAAGATATTATTATTATTTATTATTATTATTTTCCATGATGAACACTAAAGATGTTCTTAAACATTCCAGTTCTCCCTTCTTAATGGGCTCAGAGCTGAATTGTGCTTACCTGTCCTTTGTAGTTAGGTGTGACAATGTTTTCTGTGGTTTTAGTTAATAAAACAGTAGCAGGAGTGACATTTTGCACTTTTAGATAGAAACTTTCAGGATTTGTTTACCATTAACCTCACTCTTTTCTCTTTTTTATGATAATTACGGAAGCATCACTGACACATGATATCTACGTCAGCCTTGATTCTTTAAGATGAACAGAGCCCCTTTGCTAATGTTGCTTATATAGGGAGCGGGAAATGAAATGTTGTTTTAGCCACAGTGACTTGGGTTGAGAGTCAATGCAGCATAACTTACATTAACCTCACTGTTATAAAATTTTGTACTAGAATTGGTGTGCTGCCTACCATAACCTACATGTGTGATCTAAAATATGAGATACTAGCAACATGGGCAGGGGTGACCAGATGGAAATTTATCAGAGACTGACAAAATGGTTACCATTTTAGAGAATAACAAAATATTTAGTGAAATTTGAGCTTGCAGTCACTTGAACAAATGAACTTCCAGCTAAAAGTAGAGTTCAGAAAACAGTGATAATTTGGCATGCTGAATGAAGTTGGATGTCTTTGTAGTAACAGGAAATTATGAGCTAAGAAAATGACTGACCAATTTGTAATCAGAAAGCAAAAGGAAAAGAACATGTTGATAATTTTAGGGACATGTAGGTTTGAAAGGAGATGAGTAGCAAGGACTTTACATTGTGTATTACAATATTAATGACAAAACTTGCAGAAATTTTAGGAAGGTAAATTAATGAAAATACTACTTTGTAAACAAATAATATAGTTGTTTAGTAAGATACTAATATTTTGCTAAGAATCTTACATGAAGAACTCTGCAGTATCCTGTTTAAATGGTGAAAGAGTGATTATAAAGATACCTTTTTATTTGAAGAGTTTAAAATCATAGAGATCAATTAAAAATTAAAATGTATGCTTCATGAGTCTATGTTTGCTATAGAAGGATTCAGTCAGCAGCTAAAGCAAGTAACTAGACCAATCATAGATTTTTCAATTAACAAGTTTAAGGAATTCTTAGTAACATATCATTTCCTGGAATTACTTTTTAAACTTTGAAGTTATTGCAATTTGTTTCATCAATATTTTATTGACCTTTTTCACGTATTAAATTATTTAACTATTTTTTCTGCAATTTTATGATGCCAAATATAAGCACTGTAGATATTTTATGAAATAAAAATTTTAAGTTAATCTGATCTTTTAAAATAGTAATAGAAATTAAGAAGTCTTTAAAATAGATTGAAAAACTAAGGCTGGGATTTTGAATTTCATATATTTTTGAAGTAAGGTTGCTGTTGCATGTGAGTGTGAATAAAATCCATAGTAAGAAGCACAAGCAGTGAAATTATAAAGTTAAAATGAAAATACTCTGTGTAATTATTAATGCTTCTTGAGAGTAAAGCACAAAGAAAAACAAAGGGCTTGAAAAGTCCTAAATATCATCAGATAGAGTTTCCATGTTGGATTTCCATTTTTAAGAAAAATTTTTTTTAAGAAAAAAAAATTATTTCCAATGCTTCTGACTGAAAACAAACACTGTGCTTTTACATACTGTGACTTTAGATAAAATGTTGGTTAAAAATTCACAAGGATGTTTAAAAATGTTAGGGGAAGAAATCGGTTTATTTTCTAATTACTCCTTATTTCTCTTTGTACTTTTGCAAGTTCTTGAATGATTTTTTTTTTATTTTTTAAAAAAAATTTTTTTTTTCAATGTTTATTTATTTTTGGGACAGAGAGAGACAGAGCATGAACGGGGGAGGGGCAGAGAGAGAGGGAGACAGAATCGGAAACAGGCTCCAGGCTCTGAGCCGTCAGCCCAGAGCCTGACGCGGGGCTCGAACTCACGGACCGCGAGATCGTGACCTGGCTGAAGTCGGACGCTTAACCGACTGCGCCACCCAGGCGCCCCTGATTTTTATTGACCTTAAGAGATTTCATTCAGACACAGAGAGGGTAACTTCTACTAAGAATGTTTAGGGGATTATTTAGTAACATATACATGAGTCAACATGGGTATCCTCAAGTGAACTGACTAATGTGTGTGTTTTAGAACTAATTTTTGTAGTTTTGTGGAATTTAATAATCTTCCAAGAGGTCAAAAGGTCAGGAACAAGGAATACTTTCTCCTAATGCAGGTAGAAAGTCATGGCTGAGAAGATATTTTTTCCCACATATAACAACGTACTGTGCATCATGTTGAGAATGGAGAGGGAGTGGATCTATCTAAACTTTGTGACCTAGTAAAGAACATCAGAGAAACAAGAGCAAAAATAAATCCAATATCCTGATTTGCAGACCAAAGTTGGCAGGCATAATATAAATTGAGACTCTATATTATACGTTCTTAATTAAGCTCATGCTTCAGCACATAGGTCTAAAAAGAGTAAGATTTAAAAAAAAAAAAGAAGAAGACTGCCTCAAACTTATTTTCACCCATTAAGAAGCTTGGCATACAAACAATGTCAATAAACACGTTCACATATTAAAGAGCAGTAAACTATTCTAAGTAAATACTTACTGACCATATACTTCACGTGTTACTTTAAGAAATAAAAGAAAGAAAATATATCCCTACATGTGAATTATGCCTTTAGAAATCCTATTTACAATCTAATTTCTTCAAGTGGAAAATCATCATGGTCTTCAGCAAGCTGAAAGGCACAGACTTTCTAATCTAACCAATCAGATTAGACTGGCTCAATTAGCAAAGTACAGGTTATAGCACCAAGTACAAGCCAAGTGATGGGTACCAGTCCAACTGAAGGTCTCCATGTGTGTTCAGTGTGCACATTTAAATAAAAAGACTCACAACCTAAAACCAATTATCTGAGAAATTAACATTCAAAGAAATAAAATGAATATATTCTGATATTTAAAATAAGACAATCAGGCTGGTTAGGTTACCAAACCTAATTTAGAGTCTGATGTTGTAAATATAGAGTTTTATGGGTCCAGAAATTATTTACATTTTTCTTTTCACCAAGATATGGGTCAGGTAGTAGAATTAACAAAATCAGATTCACAAAAGTTTGATATACATGAAAGAATGTTGACTTAATCATTTATGGTCCGATATTTTGATCAGACTCTTAACATCTATAATCAAAGATTCTTCTGTCCCAGTTATAACGATTTCTGAAAAATCAAAATAGTAAATAGATAAAAAAAGAAGTTGTTTCATGAGGCAAAAGAATCCGGGCATAGAAATGGGTTCAATTTAAGTAATATTTTATAAGGACTATGGAAATGAAAGTTTAAGTAGCCATGGTCTGAAAGAGGGTAATAAAATGGGAAATAAAATAATAAAATCTCTCAAATGTAATGTGGCGTGGAACTAAAGAAAACAGAATAAATAATGGCAAGTCTAATTTTTTGGCATTTTTTCCAAAATTCTACGTAAAATATAATTTTAGGATCAACAAAAAAAGTACTTTAGGAATGTTCAAATACCAAAATGTAGTTTAGAGGTGATATACCATATCACTTTCCAGTGAAGTCTTACTGAGAATATACTCCTCTTTTTCTCTTAAGACACTTGGAATGTATATTTACTTTATAAACATTTAGTTCTTTACAAATAGCACTGCAAATATTCAATCTCGTCTGTTACTTAAGTCATATTCGCTGAAGGTTACTGTGTCTGAAAATATTCCTAGTCATGTCGATTGGTTTATTTTACTCAGTTATGTATGAACTATATTTGTAGATGCACCAAGTCAGTAATATTAATAAATTAGACCTTGTATAGGTAAAAAGAATTATTATCCTTTGTGTCAGAAATCACTTTCTGATGGAATAGAAAGTATCCACCTACAAGCATACCACTTCCTTGGTCATCTGCTTCAAATTTCTCATTTTCAGATGCAGAAACGGACACAGAATTGCCTAAGGAAAATAGAACAGGTTTGGCATTGTAGGGATGCCAGCCCATTCGTGTCCTCAGACATAAAGTTCAGCCTCTCTGCCATTAGTTAGTTTAAAATTATGGAAGAGGTTTTTATACTCGGTGCTGTAACACCAAGTTCATCATCTAGAGCACGAAATAGACGCTGGGCTCTCCTCAAAATATACATTACTTACTGCCTCTTCATGTCCTCCTCAGAGCCTAGCATGATCTATCTAGACTTTTCTTACACAGCCCTTTGCTCAATGGGTTAAACTTCTATTGTGCTCTTATTTTCTTTGCCTTTATCTAAGCTGCCTGTGCCCTCATTCTCTTTCTTTATATAATTTTCTCTCAGCCTCCCTTTTTTCCTGTTTTCATTATCCACACATATTTTTAAAGTCTTTTTTTTAAGAATTTTATTCTAAGGGATTTATATAGATTGGGATTTGCTGATCACTAACAATGCAAAACTTACACTATCTTTCACTGAAGTCCTTTTGCAAGAAAACATACTATTTTATCTTTATATGTGATTTGAAATGTAACATAAAAATCTTCAAATCTTATAATACGGCTGATATTCTGATTCCCTTGACGAAGCACTATAGCCGTAGAAAACCTTCTTCGGAAATTATGTATTGATTTTATTAAGTATCTTGAAAGATGGAAGATAGGCAAAAAGAAGTTGTTAGAATCTGTAGGTATTTCTCCCCCAATGTTGCCTCAATTTGTCATCATCACAACTTATGCCAAAGCATAATTCTCAATTTAAGGGATTCCCATATCTTCACATTAATTTCGTAAGCTCAAAACTTCACATGTGGAGCCCAATTAATGTTACTTATGGCTGAATAAAAAAACTTACTTTCATTTATGCAAGTATTATCCCTATATGAATCACATTAAAACTTGCTGTTTATCCAGTAAATCAGAAGCCTTTGGGTCCCAGGTGAACTTACCTTGTGAATTGCTATTTTCTTTTCATTCTGTTAATACACCTTTGTGTGTTGATCACTTTATTTCCACTCTTTGATTCCTTGATCCCAAAATGATTCTTTGCTCCTTTAGTGATTTAGATTGTGCCATAATTGTGTCAATAGCTCAAAAGAACTCTCAATTCTAAGGGGCTATTATTTCTCTCATTTATTGCTGTTTGCTAGCCAGGCACTGATTGACTAGAAAAAAGCAATTTTTTTCCCAGGGAAGTTTGCATATTTTAACAGCAGTGGAACAGCTGTCTTCGGAAGTAATGTTTCTATATTTCACAGCTTGCTGCCGCACTATTAATACCATTTTACTTCTTTAATGGAGGTAATTCTTAAACACCACAAATCCTAATTATTTGAACAGCAGTGGGCCTTAAGTCATAACCGCTTCTTCTGAAAACAAAAGTACTTTATAGCTTGAAATAGGATGTGTGTGAGGGGCCCTCCCCTTTTATCTGATGATGAACATCATTTCCGGAAATACTGCTCCCTCGGAGGTGATAATTATCCCCGTGAGCAGCCTGGGAGCATCCCTGCTGCTACATAGCGGTGCAGTGAGCAGACTCCAACTGTCTGGTCTCTCTCCCACCCCCTCCACCCCCATGTTCAAACGTTCCCAAATGATCTAATCATCGCTTTATTTTGGGAGAGGAGATTAAGAGTGTATGAATCATGCTATCCTTTTAAAGTTTCTGTTTTAAATGGATAATTCCTACTGGCTTATACACTTTCATTTCTCCCCTAGCTATTGTAGCTCTGAAATCGATGTGATCCTATTGATCTAATTAGTAAAATGGCTATACTGTCATGAGTTCTAAAAAGGCTATTAAATAAGAAAAAATATACTATTAGAATGTGATGTTTAGTATCTCTTTTGACCAGTATGTATTTTTTTCTATGTACACCTTATTTCAACAGCTTAGTATTCTCACACTTGGTACACATCTCTAGCACTTACTGCTCTATCTGTGTGTGTGTGTGTGTGTATGTGTGTGTGTGTGTGTGTGTGTGTGTGTGTGTGTGTGGTAAATTGCATCAATAAACTATGGAGGCCTTAAAGAAAGAGCCATTTTATTACAAATTGTAGATGGTATGCATAATAATAACAATAATAAAATGCTTGTAGAATTATCACAGATGTAGGAACATACTAGACATTCATATTGAATGAATAAATGACACATAAAATATATGACTAGAGTATTACCAATCATGATAAGGCTAATACTATCTATCAACCTCTCTACTTACCTATATCTTATATATTCATAATTACATATATGTCTACATATAAATAAATTGTATACAAACATTTGCATACATCCCAGGGATTTTGATAAATTAGAAAAATCTAACAAAATACATATTTCCTTGATTATAGCTTAACTATATGTTCTGAAGTAAATTGAAAAAGATAAAGCAGAATTGAGAGACACAGTGATATTCAAATATTATTCACTGAATAAATAAATACTGAATGAAAGGATTGGGTTGGCGGATCAATATGTTAAAGGCTCTCAAAGATAACAAGATCTATGACAATGACTCCTGATCTCAGATTCAGAAAGTGCTCGTTCAAGTTTAGAGTCTGCAATGGTTAACTGTATGATAATGGGAAATTTACTTAACTTCTCTTATGTTTATTTCCCCTATTTTTGTGTTGAAGAATATGCTCTAAATTACCAACCGTGGTCTAAGTAGTCTGAGATCTATAAATGCACATAATGCAAGCTGCACAGTCAGTATTATAAAAGCAATCCTGAGCTGATTGCCCCTCTCTTGTTCAGTGCCAAACTGATAAAAAGTTCTATTTCTGGATCCTTGAGAAGTCCTTGCTCTCTTTGTTCCTCCAAAACCAGTAACATCACAGCTGCAATGCAGCTGCTAATAATTAGCTCCTTGATTCATTACAAGCCTGGTTTGATAAGAGAATTTATAGATGGAGAAAAGAAGGTATTCCACAAGTAGTTAATGATTTGTTGAAGCTCACACTGTGCCCATTATGGGTGATAACATGTCCCTTTAAGAGAGGTGTGAACTCACCTCTAGCCAGTGACTATTTGCTAGAAAAGGACAGTTGGGTTAAGTTTTGAAATTCTTTATGTAATTTGCAAACTTTATTCACTTATTCATGTTTATCTTCCTTGAGATCTGACTGTCTTCATACAATGTCTCGGTCTTTAGGACCTCAAATGTCGAGTGCAGATTTCCAGGATATGCAACATCTGAGTTTATTGTCTTTCTTTCAGACAATACTTTATTCACTGTTAGCGTATCTGATTATTTGACCATTTCAGTATAGTTCTTGAGTATGTCATTTATAATTGTTTTAGAAATTACCCCCTACAATATGATTTTTAGCATAATCTCTGTCAATATTAAGTTTTATTTCATGTGTTTTATTTAATGTGTTAGCTATTATATAGTACATGATGGTAATTATGCAATCAAGAATGAGACATCTCAAAATTAATAGAGATTCTTCAGTGAAGGATAAGAACAATAATGTATATATAATATATAATATAATACCTTATATACATTTCCAAAGACTGACCATCACAGGATAATAAAAGATAGTAATATAAACCAAGGTAAGAATATTAATAGATAAATTTGTAACCAGAGAGATTTTACTAGTCAAATAAATTTAGGGTTAATTAACATAACATCTCTTCTGGGTTTAAACTTTCAAACTAAAAGGCACACAACATTCATTTCAAAAATAGACTTATTACCATTTTTACACACACACACACAAGCACACACTCAAACAGACACACAAGAAATTTGCAAAATCTTTTCCGAAATCAAAGTAACTAAAACTTAGTTTGAACATAGTTCAGGTACAATTATATCTGAAGTATAATACCCTTTTCCTTTCTGGAAATGAAATAAAGATTTTTCTGCTTGAGTCAGAGTGTTTCTTGGATGGTTTTATTTTACCATACAGGAGAGTGAGGGAGAAAAGAAATCAATTGAATTCAAATTTTCCAGGTTCAGAGTACTGAATTTTTTTTTATTTTTAAGTAGTAAACTCCTCATAAACTGGGAGTTATTATTTTATTCATACTATCTTAGCTGAAATCTGCAAGGAATTTGTGATGTTTTACACTCCCTCTAAAAAAAAATGGTGTGTCCTCAAGTTGTAATACAACTACAAATACAGTTAGTTTTCCTTCTTCCTTTTAACCTGTTCCACCCTGTTGACAATGACAATTTTATAAATGGCACATTAAATGATTTGGCACATAAATGAAAATATGTATTTTCAAAAGCCCTATTTGATAGTGCACTTTTAATAAAATAGTCCAATAAAAAAAATGTAGGGATCTAACCTTTTGACCTAGCCATAATCGGAAAAGACTCATGATTTCATAAACTTGTCCATTCTCCCCTATTTTTGTCATGTGACTCTTTAAAGGTCAGCATTTCAGTAGCTTCTCTGAGTGGCCACTTGGTACTCTATTCTACACTTAATAGGAAGTAACAAAACATGAATTTTGCTGATTAAGTGCTATACACTTAACAGTTAAATAAAAAATATATAGAAAACACAGAAAAGTTTGGAAATGTAATAGCATTGGCTTTTTAAAATTTTTATTTATTTACTTTTTAGATAGAGAAAACAAGCAGGGGCAGGGGCAGAGGCAGAGAGAATTTTGTTTTTCTTTTTCTCTTAAAATTTTTAAAAATATAATTTATTAGCAAATTGGCTAATATACAGTGTGTGAAGTGTGCTCTTGTTTTTTTTTTTTGGGGGGGGGCGTAGATTCGTGTGGCTCATTGCTTACACAGAATACCCAGTGCTCATCCCAACAAGTGCCCTCTTCAATGCCCATCACCCATTTTTCCCTCTCCCCCACCCGCCTATAAACCCTTAGGTTGTTTCTGTATTTAAGGGTCTCTTATGGTTTGCTCCCTCTCTTTCTGTTTGTAACTGTTTTTCCCCTTCCCTTCCCCCATGGTCTTCTGTTAGGTTTCTCAAGATCCACATATGAGTGAAAAGATATGATATCTGTCTTTCTCTGATTGACTTATTTCATTTAGCATAACACCCTCCAGTTCCATCCATGTTGCTGCAAATGGCCAGATTTCATTTTTTCTCATTGCTATGTAGTATTCCATTGTATATATAAACCACATCTTCTTTATCCATTCATCAATTGATGGACATTTAGGCTCTTTCCATAATTTGGCTCTTGTTGAAAGTGCTGTTATAAACATTGGGGTACAAGTGCCCCTATGCATCAGCACTCCTGTATCCCTTGGGTAAATTCTTAGCAGTGCTGCTGCTGGGTCATAGGGCAGTTCTATTTTTAATTTTTTGAG
Source organism: Lynx rufus (assembly GCF_022079265.1). Classification (NCBI taxonomy): domain Eukaryota; kingdom Metazoa; phylum Chordata; class Mammalia; order Carnivora; family Felidae; genus Lynx; species Lynx rufus. The sequence goes on along the minus strand of NW_025814845.1, from coordinate 25,364,916 downwards.
GAGCCTCCACACTGTTTTCCAGAGCGGCTGCACCAGTTTGCATTCCCATCAACAGTGTAAGAGGGTTCCCACTGGGAGAGAGAGAATCTCAAGCAGGCTCCACATTCAGTGCAGAGCCCCACACAGGGCTCAATCCCACGACCATGGTATCATGACCGGAGCTGAAATCAAGAGTCTGTTGTTCAACCAACTGAACCATCCAGGTGTTTTGCGTTGGCTTTTGTAGGCACAATGTTGTAATTCTTTGGGATTACTGACCTAATCAAAGCCATAACTATCTGAAAGAAGGAATTTCACTAATGTACAGAAGCCAAAGATAATTTCAAGTTGCAAGAAAGAGTATACCTGGGCCGCAAGAAGAACTGAGACAAGGCTTCAGCCTCACTAGCGTTCTCCCTCCATTTGTCACACTTGGTATTCTCGTCACAGTGTCCTCCACCTGTCTCATTGAAGTCAAGTTGTCTCAACAAGAGGGAAGTGAAACTGCAAACAGGTCTACATTGCTCTTGCCTCTGAAGAATGACTTATTAACCATTCCAGTTGGTAAGAAATAAAATTGTGGTGAGGCACTGAATGTCTCCAGAGTGTACCTCTAGACTACAATAGGATATGGGTAAACAAGAATGATTTCCCTTGCTTGGATTAGAAGTCTACTCATCCATAAAAGAATTGTGGCCAATGGCGGTTTTTAAAATAATGTGATTGTAGCAAGACAATGGCCTTCAGAATGAATAATAGATGTATGACACCCAGATTGTTGTCCTTAAGTATTGAAGATCATTCAACATCTCTCAAAATGAAGTTAAAAGCAAAAAAATCAAAAACAAAAACAAAAACAAAACAAAAACAAAACATCTAGAAGCAGTTAGGAGTTCAAATAGCAACTAGCAATTCTCTTTGTGTAGCCCCCACATGACTGAATGATCTTAGGCAAATCACATTTCCCTCTGTCGCCTTTGTTCTTTTTGTGTGTAAAGTAGGAAATAATGCCATTATAAACCTATCAGTAGAAATAGTGAAGGTGCATTAAAAAACACACTCACAGACTCCAAACCCACAAAGCTTAGTTCTCACACATTAAGGGGCAATCAGGGACTGTCATGAAGTGTGCTCTGCTTAATTTAGGTACTTACAGACTCAAATTGATACAATTATGTCAAATGCTTGTCACTATGCCAAAAGGAAAGGGAAATCTGAAAAGTCTTGATCTAGCAATTAGATGATGTCTTGTGGTTTTGACGCCTGACATTTTTCTGCTCACAACTTATTAGGAAGAACTTGTCACTTGGTTTCACTCAACTACAACTGGGCCCAGAAGTATAATGCCACCTATTAACAGATTTGGGACTATTGATTTGTGAACAAAATCCTTTTTTCAACAATTCACCTTCTGGTCATCAAATATTTGGTTCATCTTTCACTGTATACACAAAAGGCAGTTATCTCCTTCCAAGAGAGCTATCATTGAATTGCCATCTGCTCCTGGCATCCAGTTTTACATTTAAGATCTATATATTGATTGTTGATATCTATATCAAGATATTATTTATATCAGACACTTTAATAAAAATCCCAAGTTGGGGACTCCTAGGTGGCTTAGTTGGTTAAGAACTCGACTCTTGATTCTGACTCAGGTCATGATCTCACGATCATGATTTCAAGCCCCGTGTCAGGCTCTGTGCTGATAATGTGAAGTCTGTTTGGGATTCTTTCTCTCTCCCTCTCTCTCTCTAACTCTCCTCCATTCTCTCTTTATCTCTCAGAATAGATAAACTTTAAAAATCTTTAAAAAACTACAACAAAAAAAACCAAACAAACCAAAAATCCTATGTGTTTATTCTTGATACCGACATTTATGAACTGAATAGACTAATTATACAGTACATCCAGGGAACTGGATAATTTCAGCAAACACCTGCATTCAGAAAAAGGAAAAATTGCATGTTTGCATGTCAATTTTGAAATCTACCTGTGCAGTTACTGTGAGGGGATGTTCAGTCAATTGTCCCCTGTGCTTCTAAGCTCCATTCTCCTGAATAATTCTCTCTTTTCCTTTTTTCTAGTAAGTTTCAGGTGAAAGGAGAAATAGAAAATATACCCTCCTTGGGAAACCTAAGAGCTTTTCCCTAATCTGCTTTTCACCCTTAGAAGATTGGAGATCTTGAACAATTAGAGTTCTGGTATTTCTGGCATAGTCTGGTCTTGAACAGTCACAGATATTTCTTTAAGTCATGATTTTATTGATAGTGCAAGTCTTTTCCAGACAGTAGAATTTCCATCAATTCAATTCAGTCAGCAACATGGGCCACGAGCCTCACCCACATTTCTTTTCTATACATATTTCTTTGATTTGTGACATATCTTTGCTTTTTTGAATCTATGTGCTCTCCTTTTTTAATAGCTAATATCATAACTATATCAAGTTTCTTTGGAGAAATATATTTGTACTCTATTTTTCCTGAATCACTATGTCCCAAAGAGAGAATTTATTGGGAGTCAAACATGAATTGAGTCTTTGATCTGACACTCCAAAATCGAGTCAGAGCTTTTAAGAAGGAATGTGACAGCTGTGCCCTGACTTGATTCTTGCTGCAGGAGTGAGTCTAATCAGACTTTATTGCTCAAAGGTCTTCTCAATTTGATTTTTTTTTTCCTGGCTGCAGATGAGAAGCAATTACTCCTTCCAAACTTGCAAGTCTCCAAATTTTTGTACTCTTTTATTCTGTTTTTTATTGTTTTATCCTTCTTTATTATAAGACAGTCCTTGTGGTAATTTGACAAATGCAGTCAACATTAACTGACACAATCAACCAACTTTTTGTGGAACTTCTTTTCCTGCACCCGTAAGCTCACTTGGTAGCAGAAAGTCAGCCATTCTCAGTATACCCCTCTCACTATTCAGGTCAACTACAGGCACCATATGTTCCGCTTTGGATATGTTCCACCAGCTCAGGTCTACTGCTCACAATGGCAATGGATAAAAGTTTACATTGGTGGATTTTAGACAAACATGTGAATGCTTATACACACACACACACACACACACACACACACACACACACAGATAATGTCTAATAGAGGCTGTAAATATGCATAATAAAAGCCTATTTTGCACAACTTATCCCTCTTTGTTTATCACTTTAATCCTCTTCTCTAGAGGGAGAAAAGAATAGATGATTGATAGATGATAGAGCGAGAAGAGAGAGACATTAGAAGAGAGATAGATGATAGATAGATGATAGAGGGGTTGAGGGAGAGAGAAGAGACAATGGTATCAATGGTATAAAAAGCTAGGGGCTATGTTTTACACCTATTTAATATTTAATTTAAAAGCAATGACAATGTTGATAAAGATTTAATTATACAAGAGAAAATGAAAGCTACAGTTTTATTTCAAGATATAATTATTTCTACTTCTGGAATAAGAACAGACTAGAATATTTTGATAACGAAAGTTTTCTTTGTCTAGTGGTCTAGGAAATTTCTCCTTATAGAATTTCTTCTTTGATGAACATTTCTTCTGGCATTCAGTTCTACTCTGAAGGTCAATTATGCCTGTGTGTTATTCACAGCCACATGAGCTGCTGGTGAAAATCTAATCATGTTTTATATTCTGTCAAAGTCTGTGGATATTTTAAAGTACTGCTCAATATTACAAAAAATAAAGGAAAATTTTGACCATCTTGCAATTTATCCAAGTCCTTTGTTTTTTCCTTTGATGACATTGCCAAGTAATATATTATTATTTAATAGAAATATTAAAAAATAATTAAAGGAAACTTGATACATATTTTAATTACCCTAAATTCCAAGAGAGAAAAGCACTGATAATTTTGATGTATCTTACCAACATGATGTCTGTTAGTATCATTATTGAAGAAACGGGATCACACTTTAGCATTATTATTTTTTTACTCAATTGTTAGTATACAATAAATACATTCCTCCATACTTCTTCTCAGTTCACACTGGATCCTCTATCTGCAGTGACCTCTGTTCTGATTCCTACCCCTATAAGGAAATTTTCTGCACCAGTTGCCAATAAAATATCTTAGACTTCAAAATATCCTACTCCATTATTACTTAGAGTACAAGAACAATTCATATCTATAACTAAAAGTATATCTTTGGTTTTCTCTTGTATAATTAAAATCTTACTAGCATTCAAGTTGAGGTACTTGGTGAGCATTCTGTGTAGGTAGGTAGAGCTGTTAGTGAATAACTTGACATAAACATGTCTTTGTATTTACTTTGATATTTCTGAAACTGTGTACAAACTAACAAACATTACCTTCACATCTTTAGACCAAAGAGTCGCAAATATTTCCACCATACACTGTAATAACCAAACTTGTTCCAAATAAAAATGCGATTCATGTAGAAGATTGTATCACTAGCCATAATTATTTTATACATGGAGATTAATATTTAACTGTAATTCAATTAATTAATAAAAATCACATTTCCTTTGAAATCTCTATCAGATCATGCATTATTTTTAACACGTAACCTATCTAAAGTAAGATTTTTCATATACATTGACATGGAACAGGAGGTAATGGTTAGGACATTCTCTATTTCCAGCCATATTTCACAAGTAAAAATTTCTTTTCCTAAAGTTGGGTGTTAAAAAATAAATGGATCAGATTTCAGGAGACTTGTGTAATTCTCCTATAGTGAAGAAACTTTATGACTTTAAGTTAGTATTTCCATTCTCTCTGAGTATTAACACCATCACCATATTTGTAAAAATGGAAGACAGACAATTTTTTTTTTAATGTCTATTCCAACTCTACAAGCATTGCATAACGTCCACTATCTGCCAGAATGGGTACATAGCAATTCCTTTTTCAAGAAAATACTTTAGGGACAAACTGTAGCTTTAAATTTGTCAAAAGGTTTTACCAGAATAGAGACTGATAGGTAGATACCTCTTAATCTGTGTTTGTGTACTCATTTGGTGAGGATTGGTTATTGATCTAGTGATCTATTCCTTTGTCTAATGGTCTAATAAAATAATTTTATGATAATTAATTTCTTATGCTTTGTGGAAACATTTCAGAGTGATAGATCATCGTAAGATTAATCTAGGTATTATGTATAACTCACAGACATTTTGAAGGATATTAGTACAAATTAATGTCCATTTTCAGATGATAATTTACATTTAATTAATCATTTTTCATGTATAATTCAGTGTCAAGAATTTACTAATTTAAGGTTTTCTATTTTTAATCACTGCATTATGTTTTAAAAAGGCACAGAGAATACATAAGATAATTTTTGTCTCTTCACTTAGTATTTCTTTTATAAAGTCACATAAAATTAATAAATTCTATCAAGAGAGAAACTACTATCTTGTGTTTCTTTAAATGCCTATAGTCTGGTTTCTCTTGCAAAGACAAAATACCAGCATACTGGGATGAGAACAATCAGATACTTAGGTTTTAGGGCATATCCTGTGTGGTGGATCTGAGATAAGATAATTTAAGGAGAAATCAAATTAAAATCAATTTATTTAAAGGATTTGTCTGAGTCAAAAAAAATCAAAATAAGCGGCCGTTGAAGGCTACCGTATAACTATGCTCCTAAATATCAAGAACAACTGACAATTAGAGGCGTCCAGAGAATTTCTCTGAGACAGGAGTATGAACATAAACTTCTGTGGTGCTGGTCTTGTGGCATCCTACATGTACACAAATGAGGAATTTATTTCTTTATTTCTTTTAATTTTTTTTAAATGCTTATTTATTTTTGAGAGAGAGATAGACAGAGTTGAGCAAGGGAGGAGTAGAAGGATGGAGACACAGAATCCGAAGCAGGCTCCAAGCTCTGAGCTGTCAGCACAGAGCCCAACGCGGGGCTCAAACCCACGAACCGTGAGATCATGACCTAAGCTAAAGTCAGACGCTTAACCAACTGAGCCACCCAGGCACTCCGAGGAATTTATTTTTACTTAAATTTTTTAAATGTTTATTTATTTTTGAGAGAGAGAGAGAGAGAGAGAGAGATAGAGAGACAGAGAACACAAGTGGGGAGGGGCAGAGAGAGAGAGAGAGAGGGAGGCACAGAATCTGAAGCAGGCTCCAGTCTCCTCAGCACAGAGCCCAAGGCAGAGATCAAACCCACAAACCCTGAGATCATGACCTGAGCCGAAGTCGAATGCTTAACCGATTGAGCCATCCAGGAGCCCCACAAAAGAGGAATTTAAAAGCAGTAAACTGGATTTGGTCTGAAGATGGGGGCGTAGGAGGACGCTGGGCTCACCGCGCGTCCTGCTGATCACTTAGATTCCACCTACACCTGCCTAAATAACCCAGAAAACCGCCAGAGGATTAGCAGAAAGGAGTCACCGGACCCGAGTGCAGACGAGAGGCCCACGGAAGAGGGTAGGAAGGGCGGCGAGGCGGTGCGCGCTCCACGGACTGGCGGGAGGGAGCCGGGGTGGAGGGGCGGCTCGCCAGCCAAGCAGAGCCCCCGAGTCTGGCTTGCAAAAGCGGAGGGGCCTGACGGACTGTGTTCCCACAGCAAGCGCGACTTAGCGTCTGGGAGGTCATAAGTTAACAGCTCTGCTCGGAAAGCGGGAAGGCTGGAGGACAAAGGGAGGGTGAGCTGCGGAGCCCCCGGACAACAGAGCTCAGTTTGGCGGGGAACAAAGGCGCTAGCCAGCGCCATCTCCCCCGCCCATCCCCCAGCCAAAATCCCAAAGGGAACCGGTTCCGGCCAGGGAAATTGCTCGCTCCCTCAAACACCCAACTCTGTGCTTCTGCGGAGCCAAACCTCCGGCAGCGGATCTGACTCCCTCCGGCTGCCACAGGGCCCCTCCTGAAGTGGATCACCTAAGGAGAAGCGAGCTAAGCCTGCCCCCCCTGCCTCCGTGCACCTTGCCTACCCACCCCAGCTAATACGCCAGATCCCCAGCATCACAAGCCTGGCAGTGTGCAAGTAGCCCAGACGGGCCACGCCACCCCACAGTGAATCCCGCCCCTAGGAGAGGGGAAGAGAAGGCACACGCCAGTCTGACTGTGGCCCCAGCGGTGGGCTGGGGGCAGACATCAGGACTGACTGCGGCCCCGTCCACCAACTCCAGTTATACACCACAGCACAGGGGAAGTGCCCTGCAGGCCCTCACCACACCAGGGACTATCCAAAATGACCAAGCGGAAGAATTCCCCTCAGAAGAATCTCCAGGAAATAACAACAGCTAATGAGCTGATCAAAAAGGATTTAAATAATATAACAGAAAGTGAATTTAGAATAATAGTCATAAAATTAATCCCTGGGCTGGAAAACAGTATACAGGACAGCAGAGAATCTCTTGCTACAGAGATCAAGGGACTAAGGAACAGTCACGAGGAGCTGAAAAACGCTTTAAATGAAATGCAAAACAAAATGCAAACCACCACGGCTCGGATGGAAGAGGCAGAGGAGAGAATAGGTGAACTAGAAGATAAAGTTATGGAAAAAGAGGAAGCTGAGAAAAAGAGAGATAAAAAAATTCAGGAGTATGAGGGGAAAATTAGAGAACTAAGTGATACACTAAAAAGAAATAATATACGCATAATTGGTATCCCAGAGGAGGAAGAGAGAGGGAAAGGTGCTGAAGGGGTACTTGAAGAAATAATAGCTGAGAACTTCCCTGAACTAGGGAAGGAAAAAGGCATTGAAATCCAAGAGGCACAGAGAACTCCCTTCAGACGTAACTTGAATCGATCTTCTGCACGACATATCATAGTGAAACTGGCAAAATACAAGGATAAAGAGAAAATTCTGAAAGCAGCAAGGGGTAAACGTGCCCTCACATATAAAGGGAGACCTATAAGACTCGTGACTGATCTCTCTTTTGAAACTTGGCAGGCCAGAAAGAATTGGCACGAGATTTTCAGGGTGCTAGACAGCAAAAATATGCAGCCGAGAATCCTTTATCCAGCAAGTCTGTCATTTAGAATAGAAGGAGAGATAAAGGTCTTCCCAAACAAGCAAAAACTGAAGGAATTTGTCACCACTAAACCAGCCCTACAAGAGATCCTAAGGGGGACCCTGTGAGACAAAGTACCAGAGACATCACTACAAGCATAAAACAGACAGACATCACAATGACTCTAAACCCATATCTTTCTATAATAACACTGAATGTAAATGGATTAAATGCGCCAACCAAAAGACATAGGGTATCAGAATGGATAAAAAAACAAGACCCATCTATTTGCTGTCTACAAGAGACTCATTTTAGACCTGAGGACACCTTTAGATTCAGAGTGAGGGGATGGAGAACTATTTATCATGCTACTGGAAGCCAAAAGAAAGCTGGAGTAGCCATACTTCTATCAGACAAACTAGACTTTAAATTAAAGGCTGTAACAAGAGATGAAGAAGGACATTATATAATAGTTACAGGGTCTATCCATCAGGAAGAGCTAACAATTATAAATGTCTATGCGCCAAATACCGGAGCCCCCAAATATATAAAACAATTACTCATAAACAGAAGCAACCTTACTGATAAGAATGTGGTAATTGCAGGGGACTTTAACACCCCACTTACAGAAATGGACAGATCATCTAGACACACGGTCAATAAAGAAACAAGGGCCCTGAATGAGACATTGGATCAGATGGACTTGACAGATCTATTTAGAACTCTGCATCCCAAAGCAACAGAATATACTTTCTTCTCGAGTGCACATGGAACATTCTCCAAGATAGATCATATACTGGGTCACAAAACAGCCCTTCATAAGTTTACAAGAATTGAAATTATACCATGCATACTTTCAGACCACAATGCTATGAAGCTTGAAATCAACCACAGGAAAAAGTCTGGAAAACCTCCAAAAGCATGGAGGTTAAAGAACACCCTACTAACGAATGAGTGGGTCAACCAGGCAATTAGAGAAGAAATCAAAAAATATATGGAAACAAACGAAAATGAAAATACAACAATCCAAACGCTTTGGGACGCAGCGAAGGCAGTCCTGAGAGGAAAATACATTGCAATCCAGGCCTATCTCAAGAAACAAGAAAAATCCCAAATACAAAATCTAACAGCACACCTAAAGGAAATAGAAGCAGAACAGCAAAGGCAGCCTAAACCCAGCAGAAGAAGAGAAATAATAAAGATCAGAGCAGAAATAAACAATATAGAATCTAAAAAAACTGTAGAGCAGATCAACGAAACCAAGAGTTGGTTTTTTGAAAAAATAAACAAAATTGACAAACCGCTAGCCAGGCTTCTCAAAAAGAAAAGGGAGATGACCCAAATAGATAAAATCATGAATGAAAATGGAATTATTACAACCAATCCCTCAGAGATACAAACAATTATCAGGGAATACTATGAAAAATTATATGCCAACAAATTGGACAACCTGGAAGAAATGGACAAATTCCTGAACACCCACACTCTTCCAAAACTCAATCAGGAGGAAATAGAAAGCTTGAACAGACCCATCACCAGCGAAGAAATTGAATCGGTTATCAAAAATCTCCCAACAAATAAGAGTCCAGGACCAGATGGCTTCCCAGGGGAGTTCTACCAGACGTTTAAAGCAGAGATAATACCTATCCTTCTCAAGCTATTCCAAGAAATAGAAAGGGAAGGAAAACTTCCAGACTCATTCTATGAAGCCAGTATTACTTTGATTCCTAAACCAGACAGAGACCCAGTAAAAAAAGAGAACTACAGGCCAATATCCCTGATGAATATGAATGCCAAAATTCTCAATAAGATACTAGCAAATCGAATTCAACAGCATATAAAAAGAATTATTCACCATGATCAAGTGGGATTCATTCCTGGGATGCAGGGCTGGTTCAACATTCACAAATCAATCAACGTGATACATCACATTAACAAAAAAAAAGAGAAGAACCATATGATCCTGTCAATCGATGCAGAAAAGGCCTTTGACAAAATCCAGCACCGTTTCTTAATAAAAACCCTTGAGAAAGTCGGGATAGAAGGAACATACTTAAAGATCATAAAAGCCATTTATGAAAAGCCCACAGCTAACATCATCCTCAACGGGGAAAAACTGAGAGCTTTTTCCCTGAGATCAGGAACACGACAGGGATGCCCACTCTCACCGCTGTTGTTTAACATAGTGCTGGAAGTTCTAGCATCAGCAATCAGACAACAAAAGGAAATCAAAGGCATCAAAATTGGCAAAGATGAAGTCAAGCTTTCGCTTTTTGCAGATGACATGATATTATACATGGAAAATCCGATAGACTCCACCAAAAGTCTGCTAGAACTGATACATGAATTCAGCAAAGTTGCAGGATACAAAATCAATGTACAGAAATCAGTTGCATTCTTATACACTAACAACGAAGCAACAGAAAGACAAATAAAGAAACTGATCCCATTCACAATTGCACCAAGAAGCATAAAATACCTAGGAATAAATCTAACCAAAGATGTAAAGGATCTGTATGCTGAAAACTATAGAAAACTTATGAAGGTAATTGAAGAAGATTTAAAGAAATGGAAAGACATTCCCTGCTCATGGATTGGAAAAATAAATATTGTCAAAATGTCAATACTACCCAAAGCTATCTACACATTCAATGCAATCCCAATCAAAATTGCACCAGCATTCTTCTCGAAACTAGAACAAGCAATCCTAAAATTCATATGGAACCACAAAAGGCCCCGAATAGCCAAAGGAATTTTGAAGAAGAAGACCAAAGCAGGAGGCATCACAATCCCAGACTTTAGCCTCTACTACAAAGCTGTCATCATCAAGACAGCATGGTATTGGCACAAAAACAGACACACAGACCAATGGAATAGAATAGAAACCCCAGAACTAGACCCACAAACGTATGGCCAACTCATCTTTGACAAAGCAGGAAAGAACATCCAATGGAAAAAAGACAGCCTCTTTAACAAATGGTGCTGGGAGAACTGGACAGCAACATGCAGAAGGTTGAAACTAGACCACTTTCTCACACCATTTACAAAAATAAACTCAAAATGGATAAAGGACCTAAATGTGAGACAGGAAACCATCAAAACCTTAGAGGAGAAAGCAGGAAAAGACCTCTCTGACCTCAGCCGTAGCAATCTCTTACTCGACACATCCCCAAAGGCAAGGGAATTAAAAGCAAAAGTGAATTACTGGGACCTTATGAAGATAAAAAGCTTCTGCACAGCAAAGGAAACAACCAACAAAACTAAAAGGCAACCAACGGAATGGGAAAAGATATTTGCAAATGACATATCGGACAAAGGGCTAGTATCTAAAATCTATAAAGAGCTCACCAAACTCCACACCCGAAAAACAAATAACCCAGTGAAGAAATGGGCAGAAAACATGAATAGACACTTCTCTAAAGAAGACATCCAGATGGCCAACAGGCACATGAAAAGATGTTCAGCGTCGCTCCTTATCAGGGAAATACAAATCAAAACCACACTCAGGTATCACCTCACGCCAGTCAGAGTGGCCAAAATGAACAAATCAGGAGACTATAGATGCTGGAGAGGATGTGGAGAAACGGGAACCCTCTTGCACTGTTGGTGGGAATGCAAATTGGTGCAGCCGCTCTGGAAAGCAGTGTGGAGGTTCCTCAGAAAATTAAAAATAGACCTACCCTATGACCCAGCAATAGCACTGCTAGGAATCTACCCAAGGGATACAGGAGTACTGATGCATAGGGGCACTTGTACCCCAATGTTCATAGCAGCACTCTCAACAATAGCCAAATTATGGAAAGAGCCTAAATGTCCATCAACTGATGAATGGATAAAGAAATTGTGGTTTATATACACAATGGAATACTATGTGGCAATGAGAAAAAATGAAATATGGCCTTTTGTAGCAACGTGGATGGAACTGGAGAGTGTGATGCTAAGTGAAATAAGCCATACAGAGAAAGACAGATACCATATGGTTTCACTCTTATGTGGATCCTGAGAAACTTAACAGGAACCCATGGGGGAGGGGAAGGAAAAAAAAAAAAGAGGTTAGAGTGGGAGAGAGCCAAAGCATAAGAGACTGTTAAAAACTGAGAACAAACTGAGGGTTGATGGGGGTGGGAGGGAGGGGAGGGTGGGTGATGGGTATTGAGGAGGGCACCTTTTGGGATGAGCACTGGGTGTTGTATGGAAACCAATATGTCAATAAATTTCATATATAAAAAAAATAAAAAATGAAAGCAGTAAACTGGGCTCTTGATTTATCAACTGATTTTTGGTGCTTATAACTAATTTTCCTCTCATGAATAAATCTACAGTGAGATTAGCTAGCACCAGTTTCTTAACCTATATTACCTCACTTTTTCTAGTGCTTCTATATACAAAAACCAATTATGGGAATTCAATCATTTTCTCTTCAAAACACATAGAGTGACTTCTGTGTGACTGAAACAGATATCAGATTGTAGATGGTGGAGGCAGAGTTGAAAACCCAAATGGAATCTCCGTACAACCTCAGTACAACCAATGGGGGAAATCAGGGAACTAAAATGGAGCCTCAGCTTTAGGTCCAATGATCTTACTGGACCACATTACCATATAAGAGGTCAACAGGCTTTTTACATAGAATTTCTTAGAGAGATGACCACGTCTATGCAACTTTAATTTTTGAGGATCTCACATAATCATTATTTTGAGTCAGGATATTACGACATTTAAGATAGTCCCCGACTTCCAGTGGTTTGACTTAAAATTTTTCATCTTTGCAATGGTGTGAAAGTGATAGAGATTCAATAGAAACCATATGTTGAATTTTGAATTTTAAACTTTTCCTGGGCTAGCAACATGCTGCATGCGGTATGCTACTTGTCTGTGATGCCGGGTGGGGCGCTGAACCGCCGTTCCCAGTCAGCCTGCAGATCACAAGGGGGAAAAACTGATAGGCTAACAACCACTCTGTAGCCATATAGTCATTTTGTGCTTGACTGTCAATACGGCATTAAATAAAGGGCATGAGCTAATGAAAATTTCATTGTGAAATTGGCTTTGTGTTAGATGATTCTACCCAACTGTAGGCTAATGGAAGTGTGCTGAGTATGTTTGAGGTAGGCTGGGCTAAGCTGTGATACACGGTAGGTTAGGTATATTAAATGCACTTTCAACTTTTAATATTTTCAACGTATGATGGCTTTACCAGGACATTGCCCCATTGTAAGTCAAGGAAGATCTGTAGTTCCGAATTTAAAGTAATACTGCCCAATTCTTCATAGTAAAAACTGATCTACTTGACTATCTCTTACTATAATATCGATTCTCAATCAATTAGTATTTCTTCTGCATTTAGGTATTTCTTTCTGATATGCTCCCAGATGTCATTTATCACCCATAACTATGTTGGTCCACCAGAGTTTCTTTAGGAGAGTAGCAAACAGTTGAAAGTGAGAGCAGCTTCAAGCATGGATGCCTTTCATGAATCTACACTGTCCCCTTTGGCCTCGGTGGCAGTAGCATTTCTGCTTTCTCTATTACCATCATCTGTTTACTCTCTGGAAGTCTCATCAGGTCCTCACGATTGCTGCTCCTCTCTCATTATTTCTTTTTCTCGATTTAAAGATGCTAGAGCACAGGTTGATTGAGAAGAGAATATGTTTTTTAATGTGGCCAATAAAAGTTTTTAGTAAACAGAAGATTGATGAGCATTCAAAACTCCAGATATTTTAAGATATTTGTTCAGTTACCCAATACCTACATTTTACAGGATCATCCAAATAAGGGTGAGCATGCAGAGTTGTTTGTGGAATATTGTTCGAACCAAGACAAAGTATATGGGCTATTTCCCCAATACACACTCATTCCACATACAAATCCTTTGCTACTTTGTTGTTGTTTACTATGGGCTTATTAAATGTTAGTAGGGAAGGGGCGCCTGGGTGGCGCAGTCGGTTAAGCGTCCGACTTCGGCCAGGTCACGATCTCGCGGTCTGTGAGTTCGAGCCCCGCGTCAGGCTCTGGGCTGATGGCTCAGAGCCTGGAGCCTGTTTCCGATTCTGTGTCTCCCTCTCTCTCTGCCCCTCCCCTGTTCATGCTCTGTCTCTCTCTGTCCCAAAAATAAATAAAAACGTTGAAAAAAAAAATTAAAAAAAAAAATAAATGTTAGTAGGGAAAATATATTCCTTATAAAATATTTAAAAGATACGGTAGGAAATGAAGTAAAAATCTCTCTCCCACTTTTTTTTTCTGGCCTTGCTAGTTATCTCTTTTAGATGCAATCATTTTGACATGGTTTTTGTCTGGTTTTTCAATCTGTGCAGCTATAATCATCTTCATGTATATTTATTTTATATAAACGATATCATTTCCTATGTACTGGTCTAAATTTATCTTTTTTTTTATTTTTTAACTTAACGTTTGCCTTGCTTTTTGAAGTATGTTCTTTTAGGAAATCCCTGTATTTTTATTCAAGGAGTTACTTTGTAACTATGTTTTCACATGATATTCTTAATCATTTATTTCTTCAATATCTACTGATTCTGACTGTGAACAATGAAGAAACTGATTTTTGCTCTTCTCTACTTTTTTTCCCCAGGTGTTCATTGGTTTTATTCTTTTGTTATTTATCAGCTTTATAACCTTATATTACTTACGCTGTCTTACCTAATCTATTAATTTTAAATATTTTGGTTCTGTCCACAAAAGAGAAAACTACTGTTATATCCACCTTTTCCCTATTCTTTTCAAATTTCTGTATAGTACGCCATTTCCACACCTCCATACTTTCTAACATCACATTCTTGTCCATATTTATAATGCTCACATGAGTTTTAGTTTAAACCATACAAATAAAATGGGCATGTTGCTCCATAATAGTTCTCTTACCAAGTTTCTCCATTAATCTCTTAGCAAAAACTTGTCCTCTGGTAGTTTCTTTGAGAAGGGCTGATCTAAACCTTGAGTTGATTTTTCATATTAAAAGTGGCTTCCAGGTTCAAAACTGATCTGAGTGTCAGCTTGCCTGGATATAGAGCTTTGGAGTCATGCTTGGTTTTTATTAAAAAAAAATTATATGCAGTATTCCACTGTTATGAAGGAGGTATGGGAAGACAGATTTTTTGTCTTTAAGAGTTACTTGATATTTTTGTCTAGATAACCAATGGGAATTCTTTCTTTGCCTTTAAGATTTACCCATCTTTAGTGGAATATCTATTTGACATATATTTTATTATCTTGTGTCAATGTTTCATGGAACATCTTGTTCTCTTTAAATCTGTAGATTCAAATTTCCCTTTTATCTGTCAATTTTTCTTAAATTTTATCTACCTTTTTTTTCTTTTTATATTGCTCTTCTTCTTCAAAGAAATCAGTTATATATTTGTTGTCTCTCTTTATCTTTCATAGGTATTACTTTTCCTTGGTATTTTTTCCAGTAAACTTTATATTTGGAATAATTTTAGATTACACAAATGCTGCACGATGGCCAGTGTGGCCAGAGGTCAATTCAATGCCATTTTAAATATGTGACCTAGAGGAGCGCCTGGGTGGCTCAGTCGGTTAAGCGTCCGATTTCGGCTCAGGTCATGATCTCGCGGTCTGTGAGTTCGAGCCCCCTGTCGGGCTCTGTGCTGACAGCTCAGAGCCTGGAGCCTGTTGCAGATTCTGGGTCTCCCTCTGTCTCTGCCCCTCCCCTGTTCATGCTCTATCTCTCTCTGTCTCAAAAATAAATAAATATTGAAAAAAAATTTAAGAAAAATAAAAAAATATGTGAACTAGATATTTCACATTAAATATCGGTGTAGTTACTAAAAGAATATGTAAATGAAACTGGGCAAGGAAAATTATCGTCCATTTTGGTGAAAATATAAATTGTAAATATACAACAACCTGTTTTATGCAGGATTTGGAAAAAGTGAATGTAACTAGTTCTCCATTTTGTCTTTATGGACTAGGGGCAATTAAATCTGAGTGAAATTGTATGCAGCATTTTTCAGGATTGTCTGTTTTTGTTTTAGCAGAAACTGATATAATTCTCACTTTGCCACTATCATCTCAATCCACTGCTTTGTGTCACTGCCCAACAAATTACAACACTTTGCCATTGTGGGGATTTCCTAATCAAAGACCCATTGTGGGAAGTTATGAAATAGTGAGATGAAGCTAACAATGAAAATGTAAAGGATAACTGGATTTTCCCCATGCCAAAGGCAAAGGAGTAAACAAAATAATTACAGAAATAGCAAGATATATGTAGTAGGCTGATAATGACCCTCAAACGTATCATGTCCTAATCTCTGGAACATGTGAATGTCACCTTATTTGAAAAAGGATCTTTGTATATGTGATTAAATTCAGGATCTAAAAAAGACAGATTATCCCGGATTATATGATGGGCTCAAAATATCATTACATGAATCCTTACAGGTAGGAGGCCGAGGAGATTTGATATACAAATACATCTATGCCAACATATACACAAACACACACGTGCGTGCGCATGCGCGTGCACACACACACACACACACACACACACACAAACAGAAGATATGATGTGAAGACAGAGGCGGAGATTAGGCCCATTAGCCACTAGAGGCTGGGAGAAACAAGGAATACATTCTCTCCTAGAGCTGGTGCAGCCTTGCCAATACCTTGATTTTGGCCCAACGATCTGAATTTGAATTTCTGGCCTATAGAATTGTGAGAGAATAAACTTCTCTGTTGTTATAAGTCACTTTTTGTTACAGTAGTCACAGAAAAGTAGTACAAAGCACATTGCTTATTAAAAAAAAATAATCTTGGCAGTTTTCATGCACATTCCAGAACAGACCAGGAAGGTTTAAGTAAAATACAAGTTTCCCTCTTCTAAGATGATTAACAATGTGGTGTGTGTGTGTGTGTGTGTGTGTGTGTGCATGCATTGTGCTTTTAATCATTGGACATGCATAAATCTTCCACTCATTTTGGAGATATATAACTTGCTGCATGCAATCACAACTGAATATGTGTGTGTATACACATAATTTTTATATAGATTTTGTGTTCCCGTGGAAAAATGTTTTGGTGTTTTCATTAAGATTTGTCTTGTTGGCAGGAGAGCAATGTGATCTGAGTTGAAAGCCACATACTAGTTGTGTGAACTTGGGACACTGTCATATCTATGGAGCCTATCTATTCAGGAGCAGTGTGGGGATAGCACGATCTAACTCATGGGTTATTGTCAGGGCACATGAGATAGCAGAATTAAAATGCATACCACAGTGTGGCACAGTGTTTGAAACATAGTAGGCACTCAATAAATAATATGGAGTTATATTCTTTCTTCTCTCAAGCAAACAATATATTCCTTAGAGAATTACTCTGACAGCAGACCAGAATTGTGAAGTAGATTGCTTCAGTTCCATTTTCCTTATAAATGGTTAAGTTTGGATATTTTGGAGGTGGAATCTAATTTATCATTACTGTGGAGATGTCATGTAATACTGTATAGAAAACTGGCTTTTGTGAGTGCAAGGATGTTACAGTTTCCAATAAAATTACAAAATATTTACTGCATCCAGACCAGAGACTGTGTCTGATTTCAATAGCAGGTAAATAAAGACCTGTTCTCACAGCCTTAAATCACTGTCATCTCTACACAGTCTTGTTATTCATTGCCAGACTAAAAGCCCAAAGCCGCCCAGTTCTATTGAATGTGAATTCTCTTCTTACTGAATTTTACAATCTGACGCAAGTAACAGTGGCTCAAAAGGAACAGTCATGGAATTATTAAAACTCAAGTAAAATTCATTTTAATAATGTATTTTAAAAGCTCTGAAGTTGAAGTATTAATCAAATTTCTAAAATTCAATTAATCATACCATAAATGTTTTTAAGGCAATCTTTCCCTAGGGGGTGAAATCAAATTAATCATAGGAAAGTTTGCTGACAAATGTTTGTTAAATGCATAATGTAAAGACATGATGAGGATTCTATTCTCTACTCTAAATGATGTGACTGCCAATTGTAAGGTTGTAAAAAGCAACAGTGCCTCCAGTGAGCTCAGAGCTAATCCTGCCTGTTTTGTATGCAGCTCCTGATCTAAGGCTCAGGCTATTTGTCACAGAGGAGAAGTTGTGGACCAACTACATAAGCCATCATTAAAAGTTACAATTCCATGTATATGTGGCATATAGGCCATATCAAAACCCAGTGACTGAGTGGATCAGAACAGTAAACAGATAGCTATTTTATAAATTCAATCATGTAATACTGCTCCCAGAATTGTGGGTACACCATGATCAATTCCATCATTCAGTAGTTCCTATAAGTGTGTCATTTACGTCATATACCAGGATACTACAAATAGATCACTGAATTACTTTATACCATCTTAACTGCAACTTGAACAGTACTGTCAATATATTAAGATCTAACTCAGTTATCTCTCATTGTTGTCCATTTTTTAATAGAAAATGAAAAAAAAAGAATTTCTATTATTCAATACCAACGATGGTTTCTATTTTCTTGTTGTGTCCCTAACTGATGCTATAAGAGGCACCAAGTTTGGTCACAGGGACCATACCCTTAAATGAGGACCCTTGGAATGGTTGGGATGATGAAAACATTTATTGGAAACTGGAAATCTGGGGCATGGAGTGATATCAAAATTACTTAAATTAACACTTGTTACTCCTCTGAATAAAACTGTTTTACACCAAGCTTTAGAATATCAAGTGACTGTAGTAATTGACCATTATCATATTAATGATGATATTAACAGCTAGGAGTGGAAGGCCACCTTGGGATTATCCTCAACAGTTTACACAAAGAAAATGAAGAGCTCAGGGCCATAAACTCTTTGATCAATCCCAATCCGATGATCAGAGAGGTACTACTATGCTCTTAAAAATAATCACTTATATCTTAAAATGGCTGAGCAGATAGCAATGAAAATTATATCCCAAATTTAATTGGGCGGAATACAAATTAATCATGCAAGTTGAATTCCCACCTTGCTATCATTTATCTAAAAATGAGGAGTGGAATTGTGATTGTGGAATATGAAAATTTTCATGTCCTTGATAGAAGTTGAAATCCTTGAATATGCAACTTGCTTTGAGATTTTCTTCCCAATGGAAATAGCACCTCTATCTGTGGGTGAGGAGACAAACTTTCCTTGCTTGATAACATTACTCAGGGCAGTTGTCTTATAAGAGGATGCCATTTCTCCCAAGACCCAACCTCACTATATCTTGTTTTTCGAGTTCTACAATTACAATCCCATTTTAGCATTAGATAGCAAAACCAGACCCACATGAATAATTTTTGCATGAAAATATTAGTAAGATTTGCTAATTTATAGAAGTATATAACCGATACAATTTATTTGGGAATAGATCCGAGGAAGTTAACTCAAGGAAGCCTAATATATCCAAAGATGGAGATAATGAATTGATATGGAGACACATTTTAACGGAATGTGTCAGTTCGGGCAGCTGTAGTGGCTCTGCTGTTTATTTGGTGGTTGACTGAAAGCCAGCCTTGCCAATGTCAAATAATCAATGAGGCTGAGACGTGTTGCAGGTTGGATTTTCTGGAAACAGAAGCTGAGATGGAGTTTGAGGTGCAATGTGTTTCTTAAGGTTCAATCCCTGTGAAATGAAGGAGGAAATTGATTGTATAGAGGAAAGGACTAAAATACAAATACAAAGAAAAATACAATACTGTCCTGACAAATTCTCAGTCAAGTCAGTGGTGGGAAGTTTAGAAGAATTCCATCCCGAGCTTTCCTGCAGGGACCCATAATAGTTGAAACTCTCTCTACTTGGATAGAGAATATGAGCTGCCTCAGGAAGGATGCGGCCTTGGGAGAAACCACTTCCTGCAACCAAGGTAGATGCTGAAGGAGCTGACAGCAGCGGGCTGTCTTCTGACCTCTCTTTAAATGGCAGTAGTTCCTTCCCTGAAGGGAAAGGTGAGTGGCCCAGAAGGGGAATCAGGGTGTCACCATCTATCTGTCTACCACAAGATGGCGGAATGTCCCTGGTTTGAATCTCTGGGAAGAAATACAATGTCTTAGGGAGATAGGAAGGTTGAAATGGATTCTTCATGCATGTTATGAACATCACCCCATATTCCCCGAGAGCCTAAAAAGCTCTGGTCTCATTAACTCTTCAAACTGTGGTGCATTTAGAGCCTTCTCCCTAAAGCATTCTATTCAGAGGATGTTCCCACTTTATCACTTTTTAAAATCTTGAGCTGAACTTGAGCCAAAGCAACATTCTGTATTGTCTCCCTGAAAGTAACCAGAGTATTCACCTTTGTCTAAATACATCAGGCCTTTACACTCCCATACTCTTGTCCGTGATGTTGTTTTACTGAGATACCATCCCTTCCCCCTTGTTTGGAAAATGAGTTCATATTCATTTCCTAAGTTGTACTTTAAACATTATATTTCTTTAAAACGTCTTGGACCCCTGCTGACAAAATAGGCTGGTGTATCCCATTGCCTGTAAATACCACGACATTATATTACTACATTTTCTTTGCACATTAATTTTCCACGTGACTTTAACATCCTTGAGAACCTGAGTCGAATTTCGATATCTTCTTATATTCAGTTCTTGCCTTATGCTATATCTCCTCATGAAGATTTGCTGGGGGAAAAAGTAGTTTTTATGGCAAATTGTGAAGTGATGGTGCAATTGACTGGGATTAAGAGGCTGTGAAGACGAGGTTTGTGAGGAATATGGGAAAACAATAACAGGCTGAATGTAAGACTAACTAAGTTTGGAGTCTCCGAGACAGAGCCTGACTTAGATAAATAAATATGTGTTAGCGAGGGAGTAAGTGACAGGATACATGAACGAATGAATGAATGTGAAATGCTTCAGTGGAAGATGTTTTTAGCCAGTCAAGGCCACAGATTAAATGAGATTGTTTAGCAAGATAAACATAGTTTTTGGTGGCTGCCTTATCTTTGGTTGCAGAGTATGGGATACTATAGTGCAGCCTCTCCAAATGTCTCAGAATCACCCCATGAGTAAAAAGCCTCGCAATTATATCTTAATCAGTATTATTAAGGTATAATTGGTAGTCAATGAATTGCCCATATATAAGCCATGTTAAAAGTGCGCACTTTGACGTATGCATACACAATAGATATAAATACTACAATTATGAGAATATGCCCATCACCTCCACAAGCTTGCTCATGCCTCTGCTAATCTCTCTCTCACATTTCTGCCAACCCCATTATCTCCAGCAAACCACTGATGCATTTTATATCTCTATATATTGGTATTAATTTTCTTGATATTTATATATAATTAATTAACAGTATGTATTCTTTTTTTTTTTTTTTGTCTGGCTTATTTCGCATAGTAGCATTAGTTTGAAATTCATCCATCTTTTTGCATGTGCCAAGGGATCTTTTGTTTGTTGTTGTTGTTAATAGTATTTTATTTTATGGGTATACACTGTTTACCCATTCATAGGCAGTTGATTATCATTTGAGTAATTTGCATATCATGGTATCATTTGGATAAGCATTATTTTTATTTATTTATTTATTTACTTATTTATAGACAGAGATAGCATGAGTGGGGAGGGGCAGAGAGAGAGGGAGAGACAGAATCTCAAACGGGTTCCACACTGCCAGTGTGGAGCCTGTTGAGGGGCTCAAATTCATGAAACCGAGATCATGACCTGAGCTGAAACCAATAGATGCCTAACCAACTGAGCCATGTAGGTGCCCTTGGATAGCCATCATTCTGATATCCATTGGATGATCAATGGATACATTGGTTATTTATTATCTTGACATACACATTTGATCTGTTTCCAGTTTTTGGCTATCAGAAGTAAGGCTGCAATTAACAATTGTGTGCCAGTCTTTAAATGGACATATATTTCCTTTATCTTTTTGGAGAAACCTAGGAGTGGAATGGTTAGGTCAAATGATAGGTCTGTGTTTAATTTTTTAAGAAGCCGATAACTATTTCCCAAAAGGTTATACAGTTTTACATTCATATCAGCAGTTTATGAGAGTCCCTGGATGCATTTTTTCCAAAACTCTTAGAATCAGCGCATGAGGAAAAAGCTACCAGATATTAGTTATTCAGTATTATGGAAGTTTTTCTTCCATGTTATTCTTTTCACATTCCAGTCCAAAGCCTTTCATAGTTTAATTTCTTTTAAAATCTTGAGCATGTTGTAATTCCTGGTTCACTTTTCTTAGTGTTTTCTTCTCTGTTTAGGATCTATTCTTTCTGTCTTCTAAGTTGTTGTGTAAAGGGGTTCTTCATAAATCTTTTCTCTTTCCAAGGCATAGAAACCACTGAACATGAGCTTCACAGAGAGCTGGCACTGAATTCTGTCAGTCAGTCAAGAAATAGTATTGTACAGAATATTTAATTTCTAAACTTCTTATTACATATGGGATTTTCCTTCTTTGTGGCTCCTTAGAGTAGCTAAGGATGTCTGTTTCTCTTAAGGCTTCTTGTGCAACTTTCTTCATAGGATCTCATAATTTTTCTCCTTTACTTAGGTCAACAAAATTTCCTTTGTGACAATCATAACCAATTACTAATAAATTTTAATTAATAGTAACTGCTGATAGCTACCAACCAAAAACAAAAACAAAAACAAAAATGAGGAATTTTTAGAACTTCATTTATATCCCCCCTTCCATTTTTGCCAAAATTCTGATACTTTTTACCCTTTTGGCCAATAATCAGCATTGCCATGAACATTGATATTTTCTCTCTAAGCTTAGTGCAATGTGATCTTTAATGAGAAAATTTTCCATCATCCTATCCCTTCATACCAATAAGCTAGCTATGATTATGTCTCGTCTTTAACTCTCTGTGTTGGGAGTACACTTTTATATTATATCGTCTTTAGTATTATTGGACCCGTGTCTTCATAACTTTGTTTTCCATTATTATGAGGTGTCTCATAATGGCAGCTGCCTTATTGGACTTTTTTACTTCATGTGAGATACTCAGTTCACATGTAATCTTGTCAGATGCTGCATGTGTGATTTCTGCTTTGCTGATTCCAGAACTTATAAGAGCAAAGCATCTAACAAGCAATATTTTAAAATTTATAGATTGATAAATCAATAAAGTGACTTTTCAGAACCATTAAGCAATATCTTCATCGATTCTGGACTAACGCGCATTCATCCTGAAATGATCTCTTTAAAATGATTTCTTGAGGGAACCTGAACATGATGATATTTATCTTTTTTTATTTGTGACCCAAAAATATTTACGATCACCAGTAGTTCATGACTATATGACAGTCGTATTTTTGTGTTACCATTTAGGTATTTCACGTATGCATTTCATCTCGGAGAAAAGTAATAAGTTGAAACATCAAAATTATATTTTACTTTGTAATTATTGAGACATATTACATACCTTATCTTGTTTGATCCATACAGCTGTACGAGGCGGATAGTGCAGGTTAGAAGAGCTACCAACACTTACAACCATTCAGGCTACAATTTTGTCAAAAGCTGCCAGAGACACATATATCCATTACTTATGAAAATCAATAGTGAAGCTATAAAAATAAGGACATGTTAGTGAACAATAAAAGTACTAAGTAGTGGCCTGGAAATTAAGTCCTCTTGTCTGACCTCACAATACACATCTTCTTGTGAAAGCCCAAAGCTGTCTTAGAAAGATAGAGCAGAACTTCCGAATGTATAAAGTGGGTGTAATACCAGAGCATTCAGAAGTGAGGAAATGGATGTGAATGGCAGTGCTAATTCTGTTCTTAGCTGTGGGTCATCTCCTTCAAAGAGAGGCAGTACATTGGCAAGGAATATAGAAATCATATTTTTCTCTAATATACTTTCTTCCTCCTCCAACACACTCTACCAGTAATAGATATGTTTGACCTAAAAATTCCTCTGTTGTGTTGTCTGTGCCCCCTAGAGAGTTAATTCTCATTGTTGTCTTCTACTAAGAATGACTTAATTAGATAATGGAAGTCCATTTAGGTTAACAGACCATAATGAAGACACACAGAGTGGGATGGGGCTATGATACCCGTAACGAGTGCCCAGTGTCCAAGGAAAGAGAGAGCTGTCTGGAGGTGGGAGCCCAAGAATGTCAAACTTCACTTTCCATGTTAAGAAATTTACAAAGGACTAACCTAATCTATCCAGCTCTGTATGTTCCCAGTTCTGTAACCCATAAGGCTAGCCCCAAGAACTCCATCAACTGGACCCTCTCGCTTTTCACTTCTGGTCAGGTTCAACCACTAGGGTACAACAGCAGCTAGTTTCAAGGGCAAAAATGAAACAGAGGTGAAGAAATTTCCCCCACTCCCTTCCTGCTGTAATCCTGCAATTGTAAAAAGAGCTGCACTCTTCCAGGAACACCATTTCCACCAAGTGGACCCTTTACAAAAACTCCAGTGCTCATTGGGCTCCAGTAACGATCTTTTCTCTACAACCTCAGCCAGAAGGTGGTAGTTTTCTGCCGCTGTTAGTCTTTGAGTACCTTGACATCTCTTACCGGTTCTCTTTTTGATTTCTTTAATCCTATTTATACCTCAGTAAAGAATCCCAACATTAAAATCTTGATTTCTCAATCTGACTACAAAACCTCAGTCTCCTGTTATTTGTTGCCAGCTTGATTTCTGCCAGATGCCTCCTCTCAGTTATAGGAGGAGCAGGGCTGTCAGTGCAGAGTTGATGAATGCATAAGGATCTGTGTGAGAAGAATGTGAAACAATTATCCCAGATTCCCTACTTTCTAGAAGGCTTGTGCATTCCTTTGGACCACAACTTCTCTTACCCACTGTTACGTCAACTATTTCCACCCACTTTTCTCATTTTCATTCTTTCTTCCCATAATCTTTTATCCTTTATTATCGTCATGCATTGTTCATTTCTTCATAACTCCACTGCCATTGTCTCCAGTGAGTGTCTGATTTGTATACCATTCTCTGTTTAATGACATGTTGGGGTCTGCGCTGATAGCATGGAGCCTGCTTGGAATCCTCTGTCTCCCTCTGCCTCTGCCCCTCCCCCTCCCCTGCTCATGCTTCCTCTCTCTCTCTCAAAAATAAAATAAATAAAGATTAAAAAAATAGATTAACCTCATGAAGCTGTTCTGTTTCCTATATCATGACAGTCCTAAAAACAATTCTGCTAGCTTAACAGAGTTGCTTTGAGGACCAAATGAGGTAATGTAAGTGAGAGTGCTTTGAAAACTCTAGGGCAATATCTGAGCATAAGATAATATAATTTTATTGTTTATTAGGGGTCTAAAATGAACCCCTTTATCATCATTTGTGATATATCACACTTACAAACATTGGAAAATGGTACTTGGAAAGTTGTAATAACATTTCATGTATAATTATTTGAAGTGGAAATAGACAAACATTTTTTCCTAGGAAGAGAGAAGAAATTATGAACAATTCCTTATATACTCTGATCCAACTAGAGGTACAATAAATAGAAAATAATAATCTAATGTGGATATTAACACTTAACCTTATCCCCCCTATATTATATTATATTGCATTTCATGGGGTGCCTGGGTGGATCAGTCGGTTGAGTGTCCGACTTCGGCTCATGTCATGATCTCCCACTCTGTGAGTTTGAGCCCTGCATCAGGCTCTGTGCTGACAGCTCAGAGCCTAGAGCCTGCTTGGGATTCTGTGTTTCCCTCTCTCTCTGCCCCTCCCCCGCTCATGCTCTGTCTCTCTCTGTCAAAAATAAATAAACATTAAAAAAAATTTAGATTGCATTTCATGTTTGGTCAGCTTCACATGGATATCTGTATATTTTTATATCTTTTTTTTCTTTAATATTTTAGCCAGTCAGTGATAATGCAAAGCATTTTTCAGCCTGCAATCTGGAGAGGGGAAAAGAGAAAGGGAGGAGGAAAATCCCAAGAAGGCTCCACACTGTCAGCACAGAGCCCGATGTGGTCTTGAACGCATAAACCGTGAGATCATGAACTGAACTGAAACCGAGTCAGATGCTTAACCAACTGAGCCACCCAGGCACCCCTCAGTAACTTTCATAAAGAGAAAAAAAAAAGGACTGAAGATATTTGCTAATATTTTCCAGTTTTAATTTTAATAAAATGTGTGCTTTGCCTTTATTTCTTTAGAAGAGGTCAAGTTAGTCTACAATGCATTTTTCTTTTTTTTTTTACTTCAATCTCAGTGTGTGGACTATGAGACAATAAGAAAATTATATTTACTGCTTTTTGTTGAATGCACAACTCTGCAATGTGGAAATGTGTTCCCTTTGTATATCTTCATATATATACATATATTCATATATATACATGTATATACATGTATATATATACATTCATATATATATACATATATACATGTATATACATATACATATATATGAATACAATATATGAATATATGTATATATATATATGTATATATGTAGTTGAATAAAATATGACAACTATATATATACACATATATATATATATACATACATAGAGTATACTTATACATATACATATATATATACATATGTATGTCATGTGAGACCTACAAAAACCCTCTTGATGGAAAGAAATGTCTTCCAAAACTCTCATTCTGTATATAGAACTTTCACTGATAATCAGATTGCACATCCAAGTGACATTATAATTCCAATTTGCTTATCCATTTTTTTATTTTAAACAAGAAATAATTCTTTCTTTCTTTTCTAAGGTGGTATTAAATAGATTCCACCATGATGTCCTAGTCACCCTATTTCCCTGTTTTAACTTTCAATGATAATCAAGTTGAAAATATCTTTACCACAGTGCATTTAAGAAAGAAGAAAGGTAACCTTCAATAAGGGTCCATTAAAATGTTCTAGCTCAGTATGTCACAGAAGATCAATTTGAAAGTTGTCTTGTTTAAATGAGAGCATCAATTTAAAAATTTCACTAATGTCTTTTGGAATCATTAGTAGTATGGCCATAATTACTGAAACAGAGAGAGAGAGAGAGAGAGGGAGGAAGAGAGAGGAAGAGAGAGAAACATAGTCTCTAGACAGATAAAAATATTGAGCAAAATTTCAGGCAGGCATTAGCAAAGCATAAAGATGCCACTCCATAGTACTTTTAGTGGTATCTTTTTCATATCAAAAGCATAGTTTCCCAACTCATAACAGAGCAAGTATTCTACTTAGTATTCATCATCTGAACGAAATTGTGATAATTAACTGTATCCACTGAGATAGTTGCTAATGATATGTGCAGAGACCAGGCTGCTAATGTTCAAATATATCGAACTAAAGACAGATATTTCCAAAGTCCAATAGTGAGTTTTTCTTCTTTAGAAAAATGTTGATAAGACCTATAATATAATAGGAACTACTAATTACTTGACAGAGGATTATATCTCAGTGATGATTCATTGTTTTAAAAAATGGCAGTTTGTTCCTTAAAATTTTAACTCTATTTCTGAGAACAGCCACTCTATTTCTGAGCTTTTTATCTATAATGATGTAGCTATAAAGTTTCAAAAATATACAATAAGGATGGCATACCATTATGATTTTACTTAAAC
This sequence comes from Lynx rufus, assembly GCF_022079265.1. Taxonomy (NCBI): domain Eukaryota; kingdom Metazoa; phylum Chordata; class Mammalia; order Carnivora; family Felidae; genus Lynx; species Lynx rufus. The sequence continues at coordinate 25,337,465 of NW_025814845.1, read as the reverse complement.
TATCTTTCTGAACAAAATGTTATTGAGATATACAAAGTTATATTCATTAATTTGTGGCTAACGAATTAAAAAATAAAATCCAAGGTATATTTGAATGTTCCATGAAAAGAACTTGAGATAACGCTGAAATCAATTACTAAAAATAGTAATTCCTGAGGCGGGGGGGCACTGTTTGAAATAGAACAGTTATCCAGAAATGTTCCCATTCTTTGACAATCATCAAAAAACTTATATAATGCAGTTTTTAATAGACAATTTTTAGAGCAGTTCTAGGATCATGGCAATAGTGAGCAGAAGGTGCAGGGATTTCTCATATACCTACCTCTGTTAAGGTTCCCAATTCCAACTTGTGGGACGGAGTTTCCCACCCACAAGAAACCAAGCAATTCTTGGACACTGTTTGGCCGTCCAGGAATTTAACTCAATTCTGACACTCTCTACACAGACACAGTATTAGATTCCACAGGTTAAGGGTTTGGTCCTATAAGACTAGCCCCGACCCCCCCATTGCCAGTTGCCAATAGCAAGCCCCAGGCTGGTACTCGTGCTTCTGACCAACCAGCTATAGATTGGAGGCTTCATTGACCCCCTCCTGGGGTTTCAGACACCGGTTGCAAATCCAGGTTGGTACCTGTACTTCTGACCAACTGGCTATAAATCAGAGGTTGTCAGTATTTCCTCCTCAGGTTCAATTAATTTGCTACAGGAACCCACAGAACTGAGAAACATTTTAATTACTAGATCACCAGTTTTATGTAAAAGGATGTAACTCAGGGACAGCCAGATGAAAGAGATGCATAGGCAAGGTCTGTGGGAAAGGCGTCCTCCAGGTGCTCTACTCACCGTTACCCTGCCCCCAACACCCATCTCCACATGTTCACCCACCCAGAAGTTCTCTGAACCCAGTCTTCTTAAGTTTTCACTGAGGCTGCACTGCATAGTGATGATTGACTGTCCTTGGCTTTTTGCTGATTCAACTTCTAGCCCCTTTCCCTTCTCTGGAGGTCCAGGGCCGGGACTGTAAGTTTCAACCGTCTAATTACATGGCTGGTCCTCCTGGCAACCAGCTCCTGCCCTTGCATGGGGTCCAAAAATCTCCTTTATTAATATAAGAAAAGACACCCTTATCTTTCCAACACTTGTGAAATTCCAAGGGCTTTGGGAACTGCGAGCCAGGAACTGTGGACAAAAACTAAATATACATAAGAAATATATTTTGGTCACCTGAATGACTAAATACACATTTCTTACAAATTATAATATCACATACTCCCTGCCTCAACACATGTATAGCCTCCCCATTATCAGCAACCTCCAGCAGAGAATACATTTGTTATAATTGATGAACCTACATTGGCATTATTATCCAAAGTCCACACCTTATATTAGGTTTCACTCTTGGTGTTGCACATTCTATTAGTTTAGACAAATTTATAGCCCCATGTATCCATCGTTATAGTAGCATACAGAGTATTTTCATCACCTTAAAAATCATCTGTGCTTTGTCTGTTCGTCCTATGCTCACCCTCAACCATGGCTAACACTGACTATTTTATTGTTTTCATAGTTTTGCCCTTTCCAGAATGTTGGACTCAAATACTATGTCACCTTTAAAGTTTGGCTTCTTTCACTTAGTAATATGCATTTAAATTTCCTCCATGTTTTTCATTATTTATTAGCTTAGTGTTTTTTAAGCACTAATAATCTTTCATTGTCTGGAAGTACCACAGTTTATTTATTCATTCACCTATTGGGGGACATCTCAATTGTTTCAGAGTTTTTTCAATTAAGAGTAAAGCTGTTATAAACTCCTGTGACCATAAGTTTTCAACTACTTTAGGTAAATACCAGGGAGTCCAATTGCTAGATCATATTGGTTAAAGTATTTTTAGTTTTGTAAGAAGCCGTCACTATCTTCCAAAGTAGTTGTACCATTTTTCATTTCCATCAACAATGATTGAGAGTTCCTATTGCCCCACATCCCTAGCTCCATTTCTGAATCCTGACCATTTTAATAAGAGTGTAGTGGTCTCTCATTATTGTTTTAACTTGAATTTCCCTGAGATCATATAAGGAAGACCATTTTTTGTTTTTAAGTAGGTTCCATGTCCAGCATGTGGAACCCAATGCAAGGCTAGAACTGATGACCCTGAGATCAAGACTTGAGCTAAGATCAATAATCTGACACTTAACTGACTGAGCCACCCGGGCACTCCTAGACCATCTTTTCTATGCTTGTTTGCCATTTATATATCTTCTTTGGTAAGGTCTTTTAAAATCTTTGTACCAGTTTTTGATGGGATTTTATTTTCTTATCATTGAATTTTAAGTATTCTTTGGATATTTGGGGTAACAGTGCTTTTTAGAAAAAATTTAAGTTTATTTATTTTGAGAAAGAGATACATAGTGCACAGGAGAGGGGCAGAGAAAGAGGGGCTTAGAGAATCCCAAGCAGGCTCTGTGCTGCCAGAATGGAGCCTAATGCATGGCTCGAACTCACAAACTGAGATCATGACCTGAGCCGAAACCAAGAGTTGGATGCTTAACTGACTGAGCCACCCAGGTGCCCCAAGGGTAACAGTCTTTTATCAGATGTGTCTTTTGCAAGTATTTCCTCCCATTCTGTGGCTTATCTCTTCATTCTCTGGACAGTGTCTTCCCTAGAGCAGAAGTTTTTAATTTTAAGGAAGTCCAGATTATCCATTATTTCCTTCATGAATTGTGTCTTTGGTGTATCTAAAAGTCATCATCATACCCAACATATTATAGATTTTCTTTGAGGTTATTGTCTAGGAGTCTTACAGTTTGCATTTTCCATTTAGGTCTATAATCCATTTTGAGTTAATTTTATTGAAGGGTGTAAGACCTCTGACTAGATTTTTTTTTCCTCTTTGTCTGTGGATGTATGTGTGTTGCAATACCATTGGTTGAAAAGACTATTTTTTCCACTGTAACACCTTTGCTTGTTTGCGAAATATCAGTTGGTGGTACTTATAGAGATCTATTTCAGGGCTTTCTATTCTGTTTCATTGATCAATTTGTCTATTCTTTCACCAATACTACACTGTTCATTACTGCAGCTTTATTGTTAGGCTTGAAGTCAGGTAGCAGGTAATACCAGTTCTCTAACTTTGTTCTTGCTCTTCAATATCATGTTCTTTATTCTAGAATTTTTGCTTCTCTATATAAACTTTAGAATATAGCATCCATAAAGTAACTTGATATGGTTTTGATTTGGGTTGCATTGAATACATAGATTAAACTGGGAAGAACTGACATTGTGACAATATTGAGTCTTCCTATCCTTAAACATGGATATATCTCTATTTATTTAAATCTTCTCTGATTTTTCTCATTAGAGTTTTGTAGTTTTCCTCATATAGATCTTGGACATATTTTGTTAGATTTATACCTAAGTATTCTATTCTATTGTATTTATTTAATAATAAATAAGGTGCTCCAAATAATTTTTTTTCAAAGAATTGGTCCATTACATCTAAGTTATTAAATTTGTGGGCACACAGTTGTTCATATTACTATATTGTTTTTCTAATGTCTGTAGATCTGTAATGATGCCACCTTTTCATTTCTGATATTAGTAATCTCTGTGTACTCTCTTTTTTCTTAGCCTGGCATATGCTGATCCTTTTTGCATTATGTTTCCTTCCCACATCCACCCCACCCCCTCCCAGTGAGTGCTTGCTTGCAGCAAATGACTGTGTGCACTATGCATTATCTCAATATAACTTACTCAAAATTTTATTCTATGATATTTCTACTTTGCTTTGATTAGTATTAATTGAATCGAAAATGAGGGAAGCATACCTAAATGACTTTATAATCAATGTTTCATTATAAATTTAATTTCTAACGCAATTAAATACATGTTTCAAATGAATAGGTCCATAAAATAATTTTTAAAACATAACTGTATTTTATGTTATTCTTCTACAAGGCCATTCTTATAGAAAGATGATGATTTCTTCAAGACTGAATTTATCTGATTAAATTAATGATTCTTTCTTTTCCTAATAAATATTTACTGAACATCTACTATGATATGGGTAAATGTTGTATGGGTAAGTGCATTTTGAAGAGGAAACACTGGGGTACCTGGGTGGCTCAGTTGGTTAAGCGTCTGACTTCAGCTCAGGTCATGATCTCCCAGTTCATGACTTCAGGCCACGCGATGGGCTCTGTGCTGATAGCTCAGAGCCTGGAGCCTGCTTCGGATTTTGTGTCTCCCTCTCTCTCTGCCCTTCCCTGCTCACACTCTGTCTCTCTCTCTCAAGAATAAATAAACATGGGGGAGGGGAAGGAAAAAAAAAAAAAAGGACGTTAGAGTGGGAGAGAGCCAAAGCATAAGAGACTGTTGAAAACTGAGAACAAACTGAGGGTTGATGGGGGGTGGGAGGGAGGGGCGGGTGGGTGATGGGTATTGAGGAGGGCACCTTTTGGGATGAGCACTGGGTGTTGTATGGAAACCAATTTGTCAATAAACTTCATATATAAAAAAAAAGAATAAATAAACATTAAAAAAAACTGAAGAGGAAACACAGATATATTAGCATGTGCCACGTTGCCATACCACTATGAAATGTAGCTGCTCTTATTTTAACTTAATTTCCATTGTGGTCCTGACATGCAATCACACTAGTGAACCCATGTTTAACAAGATATTCACAAAACAGTGTGGAAAAATATGTATTTAGCTCTATTAGAAACAGAAACATAAGAGGCATAGTTTACAGTATATACGGGTGGGAATACCACCAAAGTTCACTTTGACAAAAATAAAGTGGAATTAAACAAAACAATCTATCACCTCCCCCAGGGGAAAAAAAAAACAACAGAAAATATATATGAAAAACATATTTCACTAGACCAGCTTTTAGTTTAGGCTCCTGAAAGTCAATTTGTTATGTTTATTTTCAAATGGTTCAGTTATGCCTTAAACTACTCCCCTTTGAGTTTTAAATGTTATGCTAAGCCTGGCAAGATCACTGTTGTTTGTAGCCAATGATTTTTATTCAAGAAAGTTTTGAATAAAACTTGGGAGACATTATTGGGAGACAAAGATGTATAAGAGGAGGAAAATTCCATAGCAGAGCATTAAGTTATATTATTCCCTACTTTTCGTACTGGTGTTTTCTTTCCTAACTCCATTTGATAAAACACATCAGTGATAAGCCATGGACTTCTTGTGTGTGTGTGTGTGTGTGTGTGTGTGTGTGTGTGTGTGTTTGCGCGCGCGCACGTGTGTGTGTATGTGTTTAAAAAAATTCTTTCTGCACACTCATAGATCCACAATAAATAAATATAAGGCTTTTTAGATGTAACGGATCCCTTCGATGTTTCTGTGTACTCTTCTAAGTTTGAATATAAAATAACGTATTCTATCTTTGGAAAACATACAAGTTTCACATGAAAGTACAGAAAATAACATCTTATTTGTTTTGAAATGGCCTAGGACTAAATATTCTTGTTGTTGTTTTACTTATTCATATGCAAGAAGAACACTGAGGTTTGAAATGATCCTACTGCTTCTAGAGAATAATGGGACAGCAAACCATCATAGCTTTATTTCCCTCTTTTCCAATGAATTAAAACAAGCTGTTAATAGAATATAATAAAGGATTATAAGTATCTTTCACATATCCATAATTTTAATTTCATAAAAATGTTATTACAATCACATCAATTAAATGGGAATTTTCTAAGTAGAATAACCTTATAGTGCTCAAAGTAAACTGACAGAAAGCAGAATGATAAATAATGAATAATTCTTTATCTTTCTCTAAAAAAAATCCTAGATACTTTGAAATTAGTAAAAATAATCTTCTGCTTTGCTCATTAAGTATTTTTTAAGTTGGATATGTTTATGTTCTAAACATTTTTCTAAAATTTTACACATGTATTATTTAATTTTCTCATTGCATTGACCTAACTTCCATTTTAGAGTCTTGGGAGGTAAGTCCTTTGCTCTTCTCCCTCTGCCAATTTCAGACACCTAATTAATTGATAATGAGGAAACCTGGCTAAATCAAAAGGAAGAAAATATAATTTTATAGATTGGAGAATGAAGTTAATGCTAAAATTATGAAATTTAGTATGTTTAATTCAAAACTCTTATCAATAAATATCTGGCTTGTACACTGGGCTGAATAGTTGCCCTCAACTATTCATGGCTACCAGGAACCTGTGAATGTGACCTTATTTAGAAATGGGATCTTTGCAAATATAACCAAGTTCAAAAGAAGCCACGCTGGATTCAAGCATGCCCTAATCCAGTGAGTGGCGTCCCTACAAGAAGAGGAGCAATCTGGACAAAGAACAACACAGGAAGAACATGATAGAGGCAGAGTTCGGCATTATGCTACTACAAACTAGGGAACACCAAGGATTACTGGCAACCACCAGGTGCTAAAAGAGCATCCTACTAAGCCTCCAAAAAGATCCAAACCCTGCTGATACTTTGATTTTGGACTTTTGGCTCCAGAGTCGTGAAAAGTTTATTTCTGTTGTTTTCCACCAGTAAGACAGTGGCGATTTGTTATGACAGCTGCATGAAACTACTACAACATGCAATTGGTAAACTGAAGCAGCTGACTTTTCTGCATCTGTCCCCTTCAAATGATCTGGGGTCGAGTTCTTTCCCTGTGCATAGATGATATTTTAGTTAGGTTTTAAAAAATACAAACTATCTCATTTTCATTAACTAAAGCTCCACCCAGTCTACTGTAATAATAAAATACTTTACGTCAATACAAAAGTAAATTGCCTCCCTTCATCATCTTGAGTCAGCTGTAGGCTGGGAAGCTTACACTGGGGCGTTGGGTATTTACCTTCTCTTCTCCACTACACGTTTCTTCTCCTTGTCCCTCACCCAATTTCTAGACATATCAATGAAGCGAAAAAAAAAAAAAAAGGAATAGATAGTAAAACTGCATGTCCTGTGCTTTGTTAGGTGTATAATCCTCCACCCTCTCTCTGAGGGGATGCTTTTATGTGTTAGTTAGATATCACATTTCTACCCTCCCCCTTGATGGGAAACTACAGTTCTTAGTATTACAGCTATATCTCCTCCAGCTGGTATTTTATGACTCTATCACTGAGGCCTTGGCTTCCCATGGTCCCTGTGATTCTGGGTCAATTACAACTCCTGGCTAGACTCTTGAGTAGATTCTCTTTTAAGAACTCTCCAACCAACTTCTTCCTGTATGGCCTATTTTTGATTCATAGAATACAAGCTTTTTCAAATTGCCATTTATATTGAAACATGGGTCACAGCTTATGACCACTATGAAACTCTGATCTCCTGCCATTCTGATCTAATGACCATCTAGCCCAGACATTCATAGAGTCTTCATGCTTCCCAAACTTGATAGGATATACATTAATCTCTGAGAAATCACCTTGAAAACCTGTCTTGTGCTTTAGCCTAAAATAGGTTGGTAGTGCACACAGTACTGACAACTCCCTCCAAAGACATAGCTGCTCCCTAACTGTTCTAAATGATTACAGGTGAGTGACTTCTAAATCTGACAGAATCAGAAGTATAGTCTCTTAACATGGCATGCATGGGTAGTGCACTACTATACTTAGAATCTGGGATATTTGGTTCCTATTGGATTAATTTCTGCACCCAGGATCTTTGCTGAAACTCTGAGATAACATTAAAGTATCACATTAAATATCCCAATATGTAAAGATTGTCTTCCTAAGATTGTTTTCCTTGCCTCTTCCCTGTCTAACTCACAAGCAGAGTTTTAAAAATTAAGTTTTTTTTTTTCAAGTTTCAATCTCCTCATAAAACTGCAAATTTGTATGGACTTGTAGCATAACTTAACTAAAAGCCTATTATAAAAATATACAGTCTCTAATCTGCTATCTTCACTTCTGTCATACAAGTAGTCACAAAGCTAAGTAGTCACACACATAGGTTAAGGTGTCTTGTTTTGTTCCTTTTTAAGGTGATTAAAATAGATCACTACTCACTTTTTTTTTGAAGTTTATTTATTTATTTTGAGAGAGACAGAGACAGTGTGAGCGCGGAGGCATAGAGAGAGAAGGAGAGAGAGCCCTAGCGGGCTCCATGCTGTCAACACAGAGCCTGATGCAGGGCTCGAAACTCCCCAAATGGTGAGATCATGACCTGAGCCAAAACCAAGAGTCGGGGCACTCAACCGACTGAGTCACCAGGTGCCCCACTACTCACTTCTTTTGATAGCTTTGTTGCAAAGGTTCTGTAAGTTTTGTGAGATTATTAACTGCCTAACATTTTATTGTTCTCTTCAGACATATATAAAATCAAATTATAGATGACTTTAAGTCATGATGACTTTTTGATTGAAGTTAAGGGTACTAAATGTTTGGAATCCCTAGTGCCTCATCTGCTCTCTAAAATACAGAAGGCAGACAAGTATTGATTACTCAATGTCAAGAATCTAGAGAGAGTGGATTTCTCCTCTTTCCTGAGAAAGAATAGTCTGTGAGCATTCGAATGGAATCAGAGACCTATTAGATTAATCAAATTTCTTATCTGATGAGAAATGAACAAACCTGCAGAGGCTTTATTCTGGATCTGGCATAGTACATGAAGAGACTATGTCAACTTGAATGTCCACACAAAATATTCTTTCTGTTTGACAAATCAATTGATATTTAGATTTTCATCATAAAGCATGTACAAAAATTCCATTTGGTTTGACTAGATTCCCTGGTGTGACCAGGCTCAAACTTAGCAAGTTTCTTTCAATCCGATGTATCACTTTCCTGTCCTCACTAACTACATGTCTCTCTCTAGGACAAGACTTGTGATACCAAAAAATAACAATAAAAATAAAAATAAAAATAAATAATTAAAATAAATAATTAAAATATAATTTAAATAACAATAATATTTAATTAAATAAGTATCTATGTTAAGTAATATGCTATATTTAATATTTTCATATATTTTATCACACATGTGTTTTCATATATAAATATATAATATTTATAAAACATGTAAATATATAATATATAAATTTAAATATATTTATATTTTAAATTTATATAAACTTAAAATATATTTTAAAAACATAAAATGCATATAAATATATATATATACACATATATATATATACATATATATATATATATGAAGAGGGCCACGTACTTTGTACTTTGGCTATTGTGACAAGCATACAGTAATAATAATTATAAATAAAAGCTTAGTGAATCCTTTATTCTGAACTGGACTTTTTCGAGAGCATTATATAGAATAACTCACAGAGATGAACATTATATAGATGGATATCCACAGAAAAACATTATTATTTCCATTTTACCAAGAGGAAACTGAGGCCTATCGAGGTTATATTTCTTGCCCAAGTTCAAATAATTTGTAAGTGGTAGGGCCAGGATTTCAGTTTTACAAAATTGACTTCAGAGTTCATGCTTTTACCTACCATATAGTACTACCTCTCTGGAAACATCATATTAAAACTTACACATAATTGAATTTTATAACTCTTAACACCATAAAGTAACAGTAAACATTTCCACATACAAGACACATTCCTTCATTTATATATTTCCAAATGGACTATTTAAGACCCCTGAATTTTCCTTATATGAAGACAAGAAATTTATCCTTACGTAAAATACAGATATATTTCTTTGTAAGAAATGTTATTGCTTTTTAAATACAGATGGAAAGTAAAAACAGAGAACTTAGGCATTGAAAGACATTTTAAAAACTATATGATCATTTTGTGGCAAATTGCATACAGAGTTATGGGTCTGGAGAAAATTATCTTAGGTGAAATAAATTTACAAGTAAATATGGTGGTAGGTATTTCTATTATATTCAAAGTAACCCCTCAGTTTTGTGGATGCCCTGGAGAAAAATAGAATTAATTATATTATATAATTAGCCCACTCTGTTTTCCTGGTACAGCTAAGAAAAATTATTTTTACTGTTTGTAAATGCAACGAGAGGTATAGAAAGGGCCAGAACTCCAGGCACTTTATATTTCCTTTTGGGACTGGGAGGTATCATATATAAGCAAGAACAGCCAAAAAACAGGATTTTAGAGACATGGATTCTCGTGTTTGTCCTACTTCTGATGATTTCACTAAATGGTTTAGACCCTCGTTTATCTATCTGAACAACAAAAGCAATGAATCATTTCATCTCCATTTTTCCTTTCAATTTAAATATGCCACAATCAACTGAATGTTTGCAATAATGGAAAAGACATAGAAAAGCATGTTTTGCAAAGTGTATAAGAATCTTGACTATTTCTAGTTGTGCGAAGGTGCCATTTTGTCTCCTGTTTCTCACAGCTCATAAGTACAATTATACCTAGGAATATTAATCACTCTAATGAAATGTTAAGAAACTTGTTCTTATTTCTTTGTTTTATGTCTGGTATGGCAGATTTTAAGAAAAAAGGGGTGGTATTTAAATGCATGTCCTATCAGTTGGTAAAAATGAAGGTAACTATAAAATGCAAATCAGTAGGGGCGCCTGGGTGGCTCAGTCAGTTAAGAGTCGGACTTTGGCTCAGGTCATGGTCTCATAGCCTGTGAGTTTGAGCCCCACGTCGGGCTCTGTGCTGACAGCTCAGAGCCTGGAGCCTGCTTTGGATTCTGTGTCTCCCTCTCTCTCTCTCTCTCTGCCCCTCCCCGGGTCACGCTTTGTCTCTCTCTCTCAAAATTAAACATTAAAAAAAATTAAAAAGAAATAAAACACAAATTAGTATTAATTAATTTATTGGTTTACCTAAGACATATTATTTACATAAAAGTGTTTAGTGTCCTGTCATAATGTATCAATCTTCACTCTAGCTCAAAATTTTATTTTAATTTTACACTTAGATAAAGTGTGAAGTTGTTTGCAGATGCCTGAGAACTTAATGAAGACAAAAACTATCCAAATTACAGTGAAAGAAAATGTGCTTTAATTTTGACAGTCATGGTTTCTGTGTAACCAGATCCAAGAACATTTCTTCCAAACACACACTGTAAGTTTTTATCTCTACTTCACAACTGGAATTATTGAGAGAGGAGATTATTTAAAAAATGTTTCCAGACAATGATATAAATCCCAGCCACAGCATATGGTTATAGTTTCTGTGAATAGCATTCCCTGGAATTGTACAGAGCCTGACCTATGTAGTTGTATCAGTAAACATATAAGAGGTTTGCAAATAAAGGAATTCCTTGAAAATAAACACAGGTAGTAACTCTATTTTCTGAACATATTGGCTGGTGGACAGGTTAAGATTTTAATACTTAAAGACAAAGTAAGACATGTGAGGAAATAATTTTTAAGACAGTTTCTTAATACAACAGATAAATTGGTGGGTAGAACAAAGGGTTAATCAAGATTAATAAATCTTTTTTGGTTTCTTCACCATTTTAACTCTATTAAAAAACATTTGATAGTCATATGTGTCCATTAAAAGATAAACATGAAATTTAGAAGTTAAGTGTCTTGGCCAAGGTCATATGTGCCAGCAACAAAGTAATTATGATTGTGTTGCAAGAGGAGAGCTTGGGTTCAAGTCTTTTGTTCTCATTTCAAACAGTTGTTTCATTTCTTTGCTCTCTGTACTTATAGCATTTCTAACTGTTTTACGGTTGTCTATAGTATCTTACTCTATTTCTTCCTCAGTTTTCTCACTGAGAGATAAAATTAAGAATAATAACATTCACATCAGAAGGTTACTGAGATGACTATTCCATGCTAATTGTGGAAAAACCTTAGATTAGTGCTCAGCACATAGTGACTGATATATGTAAAGTTCAATAATTTGATTACTAATATTATTTTTATTACTACCCATTTGATTATTATCTTTGGCTAAATATTTTTTAAGTATAGTTGATACACATTATAACATTAATTTCTGTTGTAAAACATAATGATTCAACAAATCATTAAGTTATGGTATGCTCATCACAAGTATAGATACCATACAACACTATTACAATACCATGGGTGATATCCCCTATGCTGTTCCTTTCATTCATTCATACGGACTTATTCATTCCATAATTGGAAGCCTGTATCTCCCACTCTGCTTCATCCATTTTGCCCATCCCTCTACACCCTTACTCTCTGGCAACCATCAACTTCTTCTTTGTATTTATGGTCCTGTTTCCAACCTAAAGACTTTTTTTTAATTGACCAAGAGTTCAATGTTTTATACTAAGTTTCAAATTTTGTCTTAAAGTAAAACAATTTTTCAAATGTCTACATGAACAGGCATTTCTCCAAAGAATACATATAAATGGCTAACAACACATGAAACAATGCCCAACATCACTCATCATTAGGGAAATACCAGTCAAAACCACAATGAAATACCACCTCACACCTGTCAGAATGGCTAAAATGAACAACTCAGGAAACAACAGATGTTGGCGAGGGTGTAGAGAAAGAAGAGCCCTCTTACACTGTTAGTGGGGATGCAAACTGGTGTACTCTGGAAAACAGTATGGAGGTTCCTCAAAAAGTTAAAAATAGAACTATCCTATAACCCAGCAATTGTGCTACTAAGTATTTACCCAAAGTATACACAAATACTGATTCAAATGGACACATGCACCCCAATGTTTCTAGCAACAGTATCAACAATAGCCAAATTATGGAAGAGCCCAAGTGTCCATAGACTGATGAATGGATAAAGAATATGTGGTACATATATACAATGGAATATTACCCAGCAATCAAAAAGAATGAAATCTTGCCATTCACAATGACATGGGTGGGATTAAGAGTGTATTATGCTAAGTGAAATAAATCAGCCAAAATGACAAATACCATATGATTTCACTCACAAGTGAATTTTAAGAAACAAAAAAGATGAACATATGGGACGGAAAGGAAAAATAAAATAAGATAAAAACAGAGAGGGAGGCAAACCATAAGAGACACTTAACTATAGAGGGTTGCTGGAGGGGAGGTGGGTGGTGTAATGGGCTAAATGGGTGATGGGGAGCAAGGAGAGCACTTGTGAGGAGCACTGGGTATTTTATTTAAGTGATGAATAACTAAATTCTCCTTCTGAAACCAATACTACACTATATGTAAAGTACTAGAATTTAAATAAAATCTTGGGGGGCGCCTGGGTGGCTTAGTTGGTTGAGTGTCAGACTTTGGCTCAGGTCATGATCTGTTCCTGAGTTTGATCTCCACATCAGCCTCTCTGTTATCTGTGCAAATCCCATTTCAGATCCCCCCCCCTCTCTCCGCCCTTCCCCTGCTCATGCTCTCTCTCTCTCCAAAATAAACATTTAAAAATACATAAATACACACATAAATACATACACACATACATACATACATATATAAAATCTTAGAAGAAAAAATATCTCTAGAAGGTGGCAGAGACTGTCATTTATTTTCTGTAGATTTGGAAATTGAATACCTGGTATACAAACAAATACAGTTCTCCTGGTGTAAGTAGAGCTTAATAAATAAAATTATTTTGAATTCAATAATGAAAAAAATTAACTTTCACTTTTATTTTTTAGTAGTATTGAATTTTAAAGAAAACTGTAAGCACAAATTATGCTTTAATCCACAATATGCTTTAATTCAAAAACACACAATATAGGCAAATTAAACTGGACACTGACATGTGGGAGAAGACCATTTTGACAACCACCTAAGAGGAAAAAAAAAACAAAAAACAAAACAAACCTCCTGCATCAGAAAATGATTCTTTGTATAACAACAAAAACAACAACAACAACAACAGAAAGAATAGAGAACAAAGAAAAACATGTCACCTAGAATTTGATGGAAAAATTGGTTTATTCAATTCTCTAAAAGGCTTTGGAAGGATTCATTAATCTCCACTCATAGGAGAGAAAAGATAAAAGCTTTATAAAATCATGAGATGATACCCTCAACCTTTGGCACGTACATTAGAGAACAGTGCTGTCCAATAAATTGTCTATTGTGATGGAGATGATCTACTTATGCTCTGTCCTGACATTGATTGTCTCCATAATAAGTCTCTAGATGAGGGACGCCTGGTTGGATCAGTCAGTAGAGCATGCGGCTCTTGATCTCAGGTTTGTGGGTTTGAACCCCATGATGGGTGTAGAGATTACTTACTTGTGCTCTGTCCAGTGTGGTAACCACTAATCCCTGTGGCTATGGAGCACTGGAAATTGGGCTCGTGTTGCTAAGGAAATAATATTTAATATCATTTATGTTAAACTAATTTGAATTTAAATTTAATGAACCTTGTGTCTAATAGATGCCATATTGTACAGTGCAGCTTAGAAATAGGCAGTCACTGCATACTTTATTCTAGGCACCAGGACGCACAGTAGAGGCAAAGAGTGACGGCTGTTCCACTAAGAGCACTGTGGCAAGCACATTTCATCAGGTGCTACTGCTGAAGGGGTAGAATATGTATGACTGGACCCTAAGTTGAATCAGGGCCAGTATGATGTCTCTCTTTCTTAGCAATATTTTGCAATTTCTTAGCATAGTGGCTAATATAGACTTAGGAAATGAAAATATTTCTGAATGAAGTATAAAAATACAGAGACAAATATTAAATAAATGATGGAATCATTTAAATAAGAAAATCATCTTTGGTGAAGAAAGAAAGAAAGAAAGAAAGAAAGAAAGAAAGAAAGAAAGAAAGAAAGAAAGAAAGAAAGAAAGAAAGAAAGAAAGAAAATACTTGAATACATACTTTTTTCCTAGAGAAAGAGAACCTTCTTATCAGTCATAACAATATGCAACAGACAAAAGAAAAGATGCATATGAAATGGTAACAATGGAATGGAAATATTGGTGATGTACATGGTCTTAACCAGCAGCAGGGGTTACCTAAACAGGAAGTTTTAGTGAGAAGTTCCCACCAGAAGAGGATTCATCAAATTTGGGCAAAGGATGTTAAGATTTAAGAAGAAATAGGGTAAAATGTGTATTTATGACACTTTCTATCCTGAAATTCACCAAAATGAGTACAAATATTGAATGCAATTATGCAAGTGAGACATTTCCTTATATTGTTTTCTCTCCCTCTCTCATGCCTGTATGTTTGGCCTCTGTTGCTCTTTACTAGGTTTATTGTAAGAGATGGTATTTTTCTACACACACACACACACACACACACACACGAAAGTAGAGGAAGATTTAAATAAAAGGGAGAAAGAGAGATGGAAAAATATGTATATTAAAAGTATGCTAGAAAGTTTATTATAGAATAGAACAGTATAGGCATCAGTATCAAGCCTTACTGAGGCAGAATTTTCCTAAAATTCTACTGTGCTGGTATTCATAGTCAGTATGGGATTGTTACTGCCTTCTAGTCTCATGATAGCATGTAAACGTATGCATATACATACATATGTATATTCTATCATATATTCTATCAGCCTTCTAGTTTCATATTAGAATATATATCAATTACCTCAAACTATGTGACCATAAATACCGGCATAGAAATTAGACCAAAATTAAGGGAGGATATTAGACATTTTAGGAAAAAAATATATTTACTGCTCCAGAGGTCAGGCCCTGTGCTGATTCATAATCTAAAACTAAGAGAGATATCTTCCAGTAGCTTACCTTTCTGCTTCACTCCTATGATGCATTTATGTCACACAGACCGTCTTTGAAATTAAACGGAGAACATGTTTTCCCCCATAATTAAAAAGATGTACATTTACTTTCATGTGAAGAACAGGAGGACAAAGGAAAAACCTAAATAACTTATTTGTAATCTGTTGCTAAATAATTTGTGCATTGTATAATTCTAAACATGAGCTACGGAGATTTAAATCTGCTCTTTTATTTAGGTCCACAGAGATGCTACCTCTTATGTACTTGTCCTTTTCAGAACATGGGAAATGTTGAAATAAGATGCTATCTGACACAAATGAAAATTCATTGAAATGTGCCCTACTATCTAGCATATATTCATGGGTTTATTATCTTCAGGGTAGATTTCCTACCCATGTAATGTTCCCAGAAATACTTTAGGCATTAATTTGGAAATAAAAAAAATAGGTGTATTTGAGGGCATGCATCTTTTCCTTGTTAAACACAAATTTTATAGAATTTAAGCAGTGATTTATTCTGCTCGGGACAAAACTGGGTCATTAAAATTGCCAATTATTTTATATATGCCTGCGATCTTTTATTTATTCAAAAATCCACCTCTTCTATTTGTAAGCATGCACTTTCTTTACGACTCATCAATGCATAGGAAAGGCAAGAATCATGATACATGTAACTTCATTTTGGTTCCTCGCACAGAGTAAATTCTTTTTTTTTTCTTTTAACTTTTTACTTATTATTGAGAAACAGAGAGAGACAGAGACAGAGCACGAACATGGGAGGGGCAGAGAGACAGGGAGACACAGAATCTGAAGCAGGCTCCAGGCTCGGAGCTGTGAGCACAGAGCCCGACACAGGGCTGGAACTCACTAACCATGAGATCATGACCTGAGCGGAAGTCGGTCGCTTAACAGAATGAGCCACCCAGACGCCCTGCACAGAGTAAATTCTTAATCCTTCTTGATTGTTGCCTTTGTTCGGTTCTTTATCCTGGCATTTCTGATGCACATCTCTGTAAGTCATTACCCCTTTTCTTCAGTCTAATCTTTGTAGGATCACTTAGCTGTCTCCAGCAGAACATACCTTTTCAGTCATTCTTAACCTCTGCCTGGAGTATCCATTCTACTTTTGTCTAACCAACATACACACATCCCACTGTGTGAAATTTTCCTATTATTCACCCACCAACAGCTTTGACGATTTCCTCTTTCTACACTGTGTGGTATACGCATACATGTGATTGTCTCTGTAGGCATCAATAAGGTCTTCGAGGGCCTTATTCTCCGTATCCCAAACCTGATATAAAGACTTGCATGAAATAAAATCCTAATCAGTACCACGAAAGAAGAAGGATAGGAATATGTATCTACTATAAAACTGATTGAAAGATTTTTATAAATGCCACTAAGCTAGTATCAATCCCTGCCTGACCCCAGCAAAGAGTAAAAACAAGTTCATCACCTATGTGTATTCGGATAAAGCTTCTTGGCGCTATGGGGTAGGCTGACTTTCAAGACCGAGAAATCATCTACAACTTCACAGAATCTGTATGGTAGACGAAAGAAGAGTCAGTAGTGTACCCTGAGAGATGAATATGCATTCAGCATTGAAGATAAACTTGCATTTACATGGGTTTCCTTACAGTACAGTGTGTTAGAGCAGATGGCATGCTTTTTACATATGTAGAGTTATATTTAACCCACTCAGAAAACTTCTTAAATGTTAAACAATAGTGACAATATGAATGTAGAAAAGCCTTAAAAACAGAGGAAAATGATAAACTGATTCTATGCACTCTGCAATGATATGACCCAAACAATTTTAAGTTTGTGATTGCTACTCTTGACAGTCTTGTGTGTCCTTGCTAAGCCAAGACAATGACTATTAAAATTTAAAATATTTTTCTTATTTTCTCCAACACAGGAGCAATTTCAGAATATTCTGCATCGTTTCTTTTAAGTAGGTGAAAACATTCAAATTGCTATCTTTCCGTAACCTCCTACACAGACTCACAATGAAAATCACTTGCCTTTCCTCTCTCCTATACTTAAGTTTATCAT
The DNA here is from genome assembly GCF_022079265.1 of Lynx rufus. NCBI lineage: Eukaryota > Metazoa > Chordata > Mammalia > Carnivora > Felidae > Lynx > Lynx rufus. The sequence continues at coordinate 25,319,822 of NW_025814845.1, read as the reverse complement.
GAATATAATATATAACAATCTCTGGCTACTTTCACAGCATCTGTTCTTTTGTGAGTTTCTTACTACCTCCCAAGTAAGTCAGCATGTTAGAAAATGCTGTTTCTGTTCATCGTTGTGCCCCCTTTACATGGAAAAAGATAGATCCGTGGAGAAAAGGAACCATGAAGTTGTTGTTAGGATGTGTGGGATCTAAAAGAGAGAAGCCATGCCATTGAAACAAAGTTTAATTTTAAACTTGTTTTTAAAGAAGAAAATATATAATGTTATTGTAGATGAAAAGAAATAAGAACACTTAGACGTGTTTACAGGGAGAATATATATTGACAACTTTTATGGAGAGCAATGTAAATAAAGGAACATTGTTTTGTGTAATCTAAAATATAGAACTTTATTCTGAACTACTATAGTCTCAGAATATATAAAACATGTATAAAGTATTTTGAGCCAGAACACTCAGCATGATGTTATTTTACTGCTTCAAAAATTTTAGAGCCACTCAGAAAAATACAAATCGCTAATTGGCTAAGTGAATGATAAAACATGCTTAGAGTGCCATGAAGTTATGCTGGTTAATAAGAATACACATTCTGGAGTCCCACTATTGGTCACACAATGTAATAAGCCTGCATTACCATTAACTTTGATTATATACCCAACTACATTAACTTTATATAAAATCATGGAAACATTTTCTGAGGAAAGGGAATGCATATTATTTGCTTACATCTTAAATCAATCACCTTCACAGATTTTTCTCCCTTCATTTCTAAAAACAAAAACATAGTTGATGAAAATGTTATATGTAAACAAATATTCTTTAATTTAAAGAAATAAACATATTTCTTTCCATGATATATGATTTATAAAAGAAGATGATAGATGAAACTTTGGTGCAGAAGACCCAAATAAATCGAGTGACTTTGGTTAACGATTGTAGAGTGAATTTTTAAAAAATGTGTGTTTGAGTCGATAAAGAGCATGAGCAGGGGAGGAGCAGGGAGGGAGAGAGAGAATCCCAAACAAGCTTCATGCTGTCAGCGCAAAGCCTAACACGGGGTTTGATCCCACAAATCATGAGATCATGACCTGAGCCAAAACCAAGAGTTGGATGCTTAACTGACTGAACCACCCAGGTGCCCTATGGAGTGAATTTTAATGTACTAGTTCTTTAAACATAAGCAAGAAGGCCACTTGATCTTCAGGTCACATATATGTATCACAGATCTAACGCTATGAATGATTCAGCTCGTGTGGTAGCTTCATGTACTATCTGGAAAGCTGATGAAAACCTTTTCTCTCAACAGTGCAGTAGATTTTATCAACAGCCCATAAAGAATGCAGGCCACAGTATGACAAAAAGCAAATACAAACAATCGAAAAACATTAAAAGACTCTAACCATGGATTGCTATGATCATCAATTTTTGAATTCAGAGATTCAACCTTCAATTTTTATCGTTCTTAACATTGCACCATTCGTGAAGCAAACTGCATACACGTGATGTGTGAAGGCGATTAGTAACCTTCTGAGCTCTCATGCATTGGTATTATTTCAGAGTCACTGGTTTTATCATTTTTCTCTCAGCATGACTTATTATGTTATAATTTCATTATTCAAATTCTGCACATTTTACATTCCTACACATTTTCTGGAGACATTGTGCATAAGTAAAGAAGCTTAACTTTTTTTTTTTTTAAATAAAGTAGTAGAAGCCACACAATATTCCCAAACAAACTTTTCCAGTTCTTAGTATGTAGATCCTGAGATTTTTTTTTTAAGACAAACATGATATCCTGTGGCTAGTCTTTAATATTGCCTTCAGGATTCTCAGCTGACTAATTTCTTCGAAAGCTGCTCCAAAAATTTCATTTTTTTCTTAAAATATTTCTGTATGCAAACTTTCTATTCTGAATCAAATTCTCACTCTTTCCTCTGAATCATTTTATAAGTTGCTGACACAGTAGTTCTCCTAAAACACAAATATGATCAATGTGGCTTTTCTACTGTCTATTTGTTTAAACCTCCAACATACATATCTTAAGCACATTGTATTCTCTTTCTGCGGTGTATTTTCCTCCCCACATTTGTCTTGATCCAAAATAGAATATATATATTACTTCTAATGGTGTATTGATTCACTCCTAAAAATAAAATTTAGGATCAATGAGGCAGGGTTTTTGGTTTGTTTGTTTTCATTTGTTGCAAAATTCTTTCTATTCACTTACCTATATCCATTGTCTCGTACAGTAACTGGCACGTTATAAGTGGTGCAAATTGAATGAATAAATGGATCTTAACAGGCAGGTTGTCTTAATGGTTAAAAATATGTTGCCTAACAAGCCAAATGCCTAAGTTTGTCTCTCTCTCTGTCTGTGTCATTTATTACCTGTAGTACTCTGGACAATTTGGACCACTATTCTATGCCTATTTTTCTTTATTAAAAAATGCCATATAGTGGGTGTGAGACAATGAGACAATACATGTAAATCACTTAAAACTTTAACCTAAGTTTTGATTATCAGTATGTTCTTGATCCTCTTTGGTCAGTGGATTTAACATCCCTTTATTCTATATATATTCCTTCCCTCAAGAAGGACTGGAGGGAAACATTCCATACCTAAGATTTCCCCTTGCCTTTTAAAACATTTATTAAGGGTACTACTTTCTTATTATAGGAAGAAACCTATTGGTTGTTATGAGGACAGGCAGGAAAACAGAATTAGGACAGTGTTGGAGAAGGTATGATCATGATAGTTAAGGTTAATCTTAAACAATTTTAGGGATAGATTACTGTTTTGAGTTGACCTTGACTGAACTTAAACTTGGTACTAGCTTGAACCCAGTATATACAAAATCATTAAGATATTTAATGTTTTTTGAGCTAAGCTTGGTTCTCATATTAGCTTTGAGAAGTGAATAAGATTTTATTGAAATACAATAGCCAACTAATACTTTACATGGCACCCAAAGTTTAATTTTTAAAATATTGTTTGTCATCTGTGGATGGGAGTCTGTGGATCAATTATCAGATTATTGGCATGTGTGGGCTTATGCAGGTCTAGACATGAGACACTCATTACCCCTTTAAAAAGGTGGTCAGAGCCACCTAGAAACTCTTGAGGTTCTCATAAAGGATTTCACATTTTCTGCAGAGTTAACATTTGATCGTTTGTCCAGTGTAGGAATCTCCAAGAATAAAAATGGGACAGAAGAGGGCAATTACATAGGCCAGCTGAGGGAACATTAAATAAAGTCTTGTCATTGGAATAAAATATCAGATGGAAAAATAAAATAGTAACAGTGTCAGGATAGTTATGTTTTTTGAATTTATTTTAAATAAATAAAATTGTGCCCATGAGAAGAAGAATCAAGGGTACCCATAAGAAAAAGTGGAATGAATACTACAGATTTAGGTCAGGTTTTGTTGCTTTTTCTTAGTGTTTGAATTGTATCTTGAATTCTTTCAAGGAAAAATGTTTTTCTTAAGGTTAAAGATGATATTGTGTATGTTCCTAGTTGACAGATATAATAAAATCAATATTTGGAAGTTTTTATATTGGCAAAAAGTGTGTTGAAATGGTTGTCATTTCTATAGTTAAGAGCATTAGTTTATAAATTTACCATCCTAAGAACTTCCTGTCCAAATATGATAAATGAAGAATGAATTAGAGAAATAAAAAAGTATTCTGAAACCACATAAACTTTTATTAAAAAAATTTAAAACAACCAAAATAAAGAATATTTGATATTCATATAAAATATAACTAAAATAAGAATATTTGATACGAATGATATTTTCTTTTAAGTAAATTAAGCAATTTGGAGGTAATAATTTGGCTGAGCTTTTTTTCATGGTAGTATGAAATTAACAAATAATATATAATTAGAATGATATTTATATCATATTTTAGTCACACCGGTACTGATATATGTACTAAAACTGCAACAGAATGTATAGCTTACAAGTTTTCCTTAAGCGTGACTGTGGGTATGTGTTTATTTTTATAGAAGACATTTAGGTCATTTCCAAGAGTAATGATGAAGTATATTCAAAGAGTGTTGACAAATATAAAAAGGCAATTTATATGATGTAATTTTACCTGCTCTGAGATGAAATCATTAATGGATAGTACAGATTCTCTCCTTCATAATTTGATTATCATCGTTCTAAAAACAAAGTTGATAGAGACAAGGGCAGGTTCTTATGGATTTCTTAACTTAAAGCGTCCATGAGGATCTTTATTTAAACATTTGACCTACTTTATCTGATGATATTTAATAAATAATGTTTATATTCTGCAGTATGTTATTATTGTATCTTAGCTTTTTATCTTTATCTTTTAATTAGGAAAACATTTTAAAAAAAGAATACACAATGCTATATATCCCAATACCTTAGTGACTAGGTTTACAATATGTATTTGAGTATATGAAGCCTGATTAGAGCACCATTGTCATGGGATTTAATCTAAGCCTCTTGGTTATTTCAAGACATTGTGGATGACAAGAGTCCTCTGGGGCTTGCCTTGTCTTCATTTTATTGTTTTATATCTAATGCTCTCTGAGGTACAAGAAATTTTATCTTATGTCTTTTATTCTTGACACAGACGTATAATTTCATAAACTATTAGGGTTTTGTGCTTCCAAAGAGACAGTTATGGGTAGATTGAAGAAAAGTGTAAATCTTTTCCTAGAACATTCTAATATTGTTATGTGTTACTGGTGACAGGGGGAGTGGGAAAGACAGAAAGGTGTCTTTGAATTGTAAATGGTGGAAAACAAACACTAAGTTCCCAAATTCTAAATTACTATTTTAGGTTTTATAACCTGAATTCTCCCTTTAGTACTCCTAAGTGTGAGTATTAGAAAAAGTCAAAAGAATAGTTGTCAGCTACATACTTCCTGATTAAATGTAATATGATGTGATACACATAAATAGCTTTAAGATACGACATATTATATTTTGAGAGTTAGATAGTATATAAGCCTTGAAGTAACTACTGAGGAAAACATTCAAGGTATATACTTTAATGCAATTTATAAAAACAAGCAGATATTCAAATTACATCAATAGTCCCAAGATGAATTAAATTTTAAAATTAATTTTCTTTAATCTCTAAAAGGATCCAGGTATTAATTTAAAGTGTTACAGTACCACTGTTTTCAACATAACTTTTAGTTAATATTTTTTGTTGAGTTGTCAGGGCTGGAGAGAAATATACATAATATACATAAGCTATGGTCTCTTTTTTCAATTGATTATTCAAACAACAATTATAAATATATTAAGTAAATGCAATTATTTGGGGGGGTGATTGAATCTTTAATAAAGAAAAAAAACATATCACACTCATGAACACTGCATTTTGCATGTCACTGGGTCAAGGTTTGAAGATATGCATGACAGAACTAGCAAACAGGATAGACAGAAACAAAGATATACACTGTTACAGAATGAAAACCTAGCAGTGCCCAGTAGGATTAGGTTTCACTTTCCTCATCACGCAGCACCATGTTGGGGATCCCATGGCTGATGAGGAACAGGCCCGGGCATTGCGGGGTGCCCCCCCAACACATCCACCTCCAGCAGCAAGCGGCCATCTTCCTCAGAAATTTCTCGTCACCCTTGTACCCTTCAAATGGCCTTTTGGGTACATCGGCCAGATACATGGTATCCCCCACATCCAGGAAAGCTGCCCACTCCACCTTGGGAATCATACATGTCACAAAGTTGGGGGTGAACTCCCCCCGGGGTGCATGTGGACCTCGGTGGCCTGGAAGCTCAGAGGGAATCTAGACCCTCTGCTTGTGTGAGCTCCACAGGGGTAAGCAGCTTCATGTTGCCACAACGCAGTTCTTAATATATTTAAATTTTCTTGGAATTTAACCAGAGAAATGATTTAAAAAGAATCATCACCTCTAGTTATTATTATAAAATTAACATTATAGCATTTGTTTTTCTGGGGATCATCTGAAGTATTTAAAGAACATGGTATCTTTGAAAAACACGCAAAATATTGTGAGTAGTTAAGGCAATTATCTAGATGTTGAAGAGGTTATTTTAAAGCACAGAGATGAGTTTAGAGATGAGCTGATACGTGAGGAAACATGATTTTTGGATTAATCATTTTGATACCATTTTCAATTCTCCTTTCAAAAGAATTGAGTCTGTAGCAAAAAAAAAAAAAAAAAAAAAAAAAAAAATCACTAAATCAAGCCAAGCAAACAAATAGTGTTCAATAGAGAGGTCTTTAGGTATCCAGTGTATTCTTTGGATAGGTTATTAATGATTTATATAAACATACAGATTACGGAGATATTCACTCATAAGCCATTTGAAATAGAAATGGAATACATAGCTAACTAAAATATTGTCTTTGGAAAATACTGCAAAGTTTCATAGTTATCAGAAGAAAGTGTAAGAATGAAAAACTTTTTACATGGACGTATTTAAAAGAGGGGTTTCTGAGAGTGCTCAACAGACCCCAATTGTTGTGTAGCAATAGGGAAAAAGAAAAAAGAAAGAGGAAAATATTGAATTTAAAGGAAAAAAAAGAAAACTACCTCTGAGGTCTTGTGAGGTCTTCTGAGATTCTTTTGGCAAATATTTAAGATATAGTGAAATTACTTCTACTACTATGTGCAGATTTACAGGAGTTAATAATGTATATTTTCTCATCTGTTTCTGTCTTTAAACATCTACCAAAGACATTAAACAGAATAAATGGGAGCTAACAGATAATTTCCTAAGTAGACGTAGATTAGTGAAAGATGGCCCTTACCATTCTGAGCAGACAGCTATGAAAAATCCACGGCCTTCCACTCATTTCCCTAGCCTTTAATCATAAATGAGTCCTTCAAAAATGAGCTTGATTAACTCGACCTCCCTGGATCTTATATATGTTGGTAAGTTAAACCCTTTTTCCTCTTGTTTGTTCAACTACAGTAAGTATCAAATATAGGTCATTAAATTTTAATTTTGTAACTAAATTTTATTGTGAACAGTTTACTAATACTGAACTATAATTACATTTTTCTTTCTACCAAACTGATACTGCACACATAGCATGGATGTGAGTCTTTCCAAACATTGGATCTATTTTTATCTCCCTTGATTCTGTGAGATTCTCTTTTATATAAGCCATAGTAAATTGATACTTCATTTCTCTATGTAATAAAAAAACAATTTTTTTGTTTTTGTTTTCAGAAGCAAAAATTAGTGTATATTATTTTTCTACACAGTGGCTGAATACATGAAGCTTAGGAATAAATGTATACACATACGCAAATGCACACACATAAAATATATTTTTCCATTATATTTCAATAATATTTCAGTTAAATGCAAATGACTTAATTCAATGAAGCATACTTTTGAAAATATGCTATATAATATAAGCTTTTCATACATTTAAAGAATTAGTTTCTCCTCCTGGCATGGGTTTTAAAATTACAAAGAGCCTGGTCAGCTCAAATTAGAAAACTCTACTGTATCATCTTCTAAACTTTTTCTAACTTTTAAATAGTATTAATTTATTCTAGTCTCTCCCATGCCATATATATAAAATTGTATGAGTATTAATTTTGATAAGTTTGTTAAGCTACATTACATCAGCATTTCTCATGCATGTAAACATGGATTCCCTGTTAAGATAATCTTTTCACTGAATGCATTGGTTCTGTTTGTGAGTACATGTAGTAAAATAACTATAACTTCCTGACATCCACACAGTTTCAATTTTAAAAACCATTGCCAGAATTCAAGTGCACTCTGTGTGACTTTAAATATTGGGCTCTATTACCTGCATACATAGAAATACATAAAAAGTAGCACAGTACTCGAAAATAATTCTAATAAATCGTGTTGTAACTAAACATTCTAATTGGAAAAGTAACACACACAGCTATTCTTTTTTTTTTATTTTTTTCACACAAAACTATTCTGTGACATGAAAGTTGCAATGTGCAAAATCGTGGAATATAAAAGTGTGAATTTTGGCATCATTTCATTGATAAATGATCACATAATAAACATTGATGTCTCTAATAACAAGTGGATTGTCAGTGTATTCTTCACATTGTCATTGCCTGTCACACCTGCTTGTGTTCAAACATTTTCAAATAATTAAAATGTGCTATTATTGTCCAGGTCATTCTAGCTTCTGAAGAGATGAAAGAAAACCAGCATGACACAAGAAAAAAAAATGCTTTGTACTTATTTGTTTTTGTTCCAAGTCAAAAGTTGCATTTTGTAATCATAAATTACTAAAGCAAAGCTAAACATATGCAGAATAGCACCATTTTTCCAAAGAGAAATGATGATACACAAATCAAATAAGAACACTTTGAAACATTCTCCTAAGAGGTATCACAGAACATATGCTGTGTGTTTGTGAGCTAGTGGTTTTAATAATCCTCCAGTGCTTTTTAGCCAATCTTGCCTCATGTTAGATGTATTATTCATAGGAATATATTTACAAAATTATATACCTATTTTATTTAAACAAGAAAAAATGTGGAATGCATAATTCCATTGGAATGCATTTCCTATTTCTCTCATTATCTAGTACTTGAAAATTATCTTTATTAAACTTTCTCATTCTTTTCAAAAAAGCCAAAGATAGTTGATCCCAGAGATCAAGTACCGCTAGTTCTATGTTAATGAAGTTTATTGATGGTTTGCGAGAAGTCCTAAAGGTTCATGGATGAACAAAATTATATTTTACTATAAGCTTTCTCATAAATACCTGAGACAAATAAAGCTACAATATAGCTTTCTTCTTTAAAAGTTAAACTTGAATTGTTTACCAAAAAAAAAAGGTTTAGTGTCATATCATTGCATATTTAACATAATCTCTTTCAAACCTTTAATTCTCTAAAGGTAAATGTAGATCGTCCGTTGGTATTGTTTTCTTAAAGAATGCACTTTTATTAGGTACTGTAAACATCATTTCTACATTATTGTTTATGGCTGGCTTGACAAGAGCAATAGAGATAAATGATAATCACTATTAAGTGCTTGCTGCATGCCAGGAACATTATACTTACTCCTCACCCAGCTGTCTATGATGGGCATTCCTATTATCTTACAGATGACGGCTATGAGCTTGAGAAAGTTTATTTGCCTTACCCAAGGTCATGAAATTAGCATGCAGTGAGTTTCAGGTTGGTCTGGCTTGAAAGTCTATCTTCTTTCCATTAATATGCTGAGTATTAGTTTGTGAAAGTGGTCAAGATGTATCGTTAAGACCTTGGTCATGGCTGATGGATTGTCTGTGAGGTAGAACATTGGACATGATATTGGGATATATGTCAGCATTATGACTGTGGTAAGTTTTTAATTTTATAGATATCTGCAAAATAAAAATAAATGACAAGATTATTATAAAGATCCTGTTCTTCCAAGCTCTAAATTCTTTATTTTATTGCCTTATATAAATATGTTCTTCAAGGGTTTCAACAGTCATCATAAAACATGGTTTCCTGAGTAGACATCCATATTACCCATGTCTCTTTCATCTCATTTTCTTATGGCTCATAATATTGTGTTCAATGTAAATAACTAATAAGTTGATTTTATTACCAAGAACTTTCTGGATGATGTCTGTGGAATTAATAATGCATGCTGTTTTCAAATGTATCAGTTTTTTTGTATGTGTATTATTAAAGTTGGTATTTTATAATATGCATAAACACAGGCACAGTTCAAGTTTGTTTTTGGAGGTTAATATAAGGTAATTATGTATAATATTCCTTTCATTTAGCAATAATCACATCTCAGATAAACCTCATGGGCTATGATACAACCACTGCGCAAAGCCAATATTCCTATTCAAATATGTATACTCAGTTGCAGTACCAAAAAACATTACTGGCCTAACTACTATACCTAGAGAACTAGTTTGAATGTTTTTTTTTCCTTCTTTACCACAATTATAATCAAATTGAAGAGAGGATATTTGCATAAAAATTCACTGATATAAAACTAGGAGACAATACTTGATAATTGTGAAAGGAGAGGTCTGGATAGGTTCTTCCGTAAGATTTCACAAAAGTAGTGACTGGGGAGGGATGCTGTGCTCCTAATACATTGTTTAAAAAGTAAATTACTAGAAGCCAGATAGAACCTTCAAACTACAGTGCAGGTCTGACACTTGAGAAACAAGGGTTGGAAGAATAGAGAATAGGAAGAAATTCATATGGCAGTGAAGTTGCCAAAATGTTTTAGCCATGCCTATGGCTAGTCCTCAAGTCAAAATAACTTACTAGAGGACTCCATGTCTCAGGACAGATTTGCCACATGAGTCCACTTGAAATTACAGTAGCGGAAGGGAGTATTAAGACATGGGAAAATGGGAGTGCCTGGGTGGCTTAGTCGGTTAAGTCTCAGACTTTGGCTCAGGTCCTGATCTCACCATTCATGAGTTTGAGCTCCACATCAGGCTCTTTGCTGTCATCACAGAGCCAGCTTCAGATCCTCTGTTGCCCTCTCTCTGACCCTCCCCCACTTTCTCTCTCTCAAAAATAAATAAACACTGTTTAAAAAGACACGGAAAAGTGGATTACCAGAGTTCTGCACATACTCCTCCCTACTCTTGTTGTCATAAGCAGCTTTCGCTCTTCTTGCTCCTCACAGCCAATGGCCTTACCAAAATAGTGGCTCTTATTCTTGCCTGCTGGATCATAATCACGAGATCTACAAATGGCCCTGAAAACAGCCATAGCCTATGGTTTAATGCATGTTATTTTCGAAGGTATCAGTGTCACATGCTACATCCTCTGCCACGACTACTTTTGCTTTGTGGACTGCAAACTCAAATCATCCATATCCCAGAGTTACAGGGACCTGATACAAAAAGTCTCTCAATTGGCTATTGGGAGAGGTAGTAAGTAGATCCACTCCCACTTCCCTCTTTGTTCCTGAACCAATGATTTCTGTTTGTTGGTTGGTTGGTTCGGTTTGGTTTCCATTAGGCACACAGTTCCATAGACCGGTATCTGATTTAATGCAAAGACTGCATCATGGAGAATGCCACCCCACTCTTGCAGGATATTATATCTCTGGTTGGCATATCAGTTATGCCTCTAGAAGTCCATTCCAATACTCTATGAGACCAGATGCTTCTGAGTGGTATGGCAATTGATATAGCAGGTGGATCCCAGGGCTCACTGTGAAGAGAATCTAATGGTCTGATGCTTTGTGGTGTGGAATTCTATGCCTGTCAATCAGTTATTCTGTAAGCACGTAGATAGTGGTATTGAATGACACTCTGTGTACAGGAAGTTTGGTCCTCACCAGGTATAAATATGTCTCCGTATCAAGATGAATTGCTGGGCTTTCCAGGATAGAAGGGTACCAGCATAGTCAACTTATTAGGTAATCAGTCTCCCAAAGTATAGTTGAAGTATATGAGTTGCTCTCTATTGTTGGATTATTTAATATTAAGTAGCAGGTAAGTCTTGCAAAGTAGGAGCTTATGGTGTTCAGCTCATGGATAGTGTCCACTTCTACAATCTTGTAGACTTTGTTTATGGGCTCTCCATGCTCATTTCAGAGTAGCCAATGATAACAAATAACCAAAGACCACTGCCCAGGTCATTTTGTCTAGTTGGTGGTTTGTTACTCTTTCCATGATAATGCTTGCAAAGGTCAGGGATATACTATCCTCCCCCTGCTACTCATCCTGTTTAATCAACAATCTGTCATTGATACACAATCTGTCATTGATTGAATCAATGTGATGTTCTACGGGATAGACAGATGATCTATATCTTCAGACTATATTTTGACAGAGGATGGCAACAATGTAAAGACATTAATAAATATTATTGTCTATTATCCATAAATGTATCTATTTCTGCTTCTTTTTTTCTAGTCAGAGTAAAATAGAAAATGGCTGTATACCATATTCCAAAGGCCTTGTTAATTTCTTCTAGAGACAATACCATGTTCAATGTAGCAAATGTGAACATAACTATCACTTGGTCAAGTTTGTGGGTCTTTAGTCATTATTCAGTATCCCTCCTGTTTCTTCAGGCTCTCACCTGATGAACTTTGGATAAGTTAGGCATAATCACACCTGCAGTCTTTAGGTAATTAATAGTTCACAAGCATCATCCTCCCACTACCAAGATCTTTTGTTTTCATTTTCATACTGGCTTGAGAAATGATGTTTGAATTGTCACTTTTGTATCTCCATTGCTTCATAGTCTAGGGACCCAATGTGGAAGTTACTCCAATTAAAAAGTATATCAACCCCAATTACATAAACCACTGGGTGATTTTACTTATGCTATGCAAGCACGATGAGCCAACCTTTACCCATAATTCCATTATTACCTACTCTGGTAAGCCACTACTCTAATGGAGGATATGTATCAAGATGACACTTAGGTTCTTTGAGTTTCCAAATCAGCATAGACCCTGTGTGCCCTGTATGCCACTGACTCAAAATTCTCTAAGTATTTTCTTTTCCCCAATGTAAATGGTTGTAAATCACTTTGGAGAAGTGTCTAGGGTATTTTACACAGTGCAATGGTACTAACCATGGTACTGCTGGGTCCTACTTCCTAGACACATGATCTCTTCTTCCATCAATAGATACTGCACCTAAAAATTGGCTCAAGTCTAGGAACTGAGCAAGGGATCATAATTTGTCATTTGCATGACTACCATCAGACTCTTGACTCTACATTATTTTTCCTGGTTATAGATGCTAAGCATAAACCTTATTTGCACTTTATTTTCCCCCTTAAACGTATCATGCTCTAATAATCAGCTTTAAATCTCCTTGTGGATCAGGGCACCTGGTTGGCACCTGGGTGTCTGACTTTGGCTCAGGTCATGATCTCACTGCTCATGGGTTCAACCCCCGTGTCGGGCTCTGTGCTGATGTCTTGGAGCCTGGAGCCTGCTTCGGATTCTGTGTCTTCTCCTCTCTCTGTCCCTCCCATGCTCGTGCTCTGTCTCTCAATAATGAATAAATGTTAAAAAAAAAATTAAATCTCTTTGTGGATCAGGATGTTTTGGCTGCTCCTCTAGTCTCACCAGTCTCTATGATCATTGCCACCTCCTGTCTTTTGGCATTTAAGACCTGCACTTGGCTGCTATTACCTCTGGAGTAGAGGAGGAGGAGGTCCATAATTATTCATGGATATGAACAAGTCAATATTTGTGACCTCCTGTCAGCCTTGACTTGAGAGAAGTTACAGTACTGAAATTCTTTTTTTTTAATTTTTAATGTTTATTTATTTTTGAGAGAGAGAGAGAGAGAGAGAGAGAGAGAGAGAGAGAAGGGGAGAGCACGAGCCGGGGAGGGGCAGAGAGAGAAGGAGACACAGAATCGGAAGCAGGCTCCAGGCTCTGAGCTGTCAGCACAGAGCCCCACGCGGGGCTTGAACTCACGACTGAGATTATGACCTGAGCCAAAGTCAGATGCTTAACCAACTGAGCCACCCAGGCGCCCCAGTACTGAACTTCTTAGCGATGCTAAGAAGTGAGGTATCTCTCACCGGTACATTCCTGATGACTGAAGTGAAGGACATATTCTCACCTTACCTACTGTATCCAAACCAGCATTCCCACTTACTCAGCCTTTTTAGACCTTCCACATCTACTTCAGTTACCTATTGCTGAACAATACATTATTCTAAACCTTAGCAGTTTAAAACATCAAGCATTTATCACTTCATTTATTATTTCTTAGGGTCAGGAATCTGAGAGGGGTAAGCTAGGTAGTTTGGGATTGGGGTCTTTCAGAAATTTGCAGTCAAGATGTTAGTTAGCCAGAGCTGAAGTCATCTGAAAGCCGAACCGAGACTGGAATCCATGCCCATGAAATTTACCAATTTACACTGCTGGCAAACTTAGTTCCAGTTGTGATCAGGAGGTGTTAATACCTAGTTACATGGGGCTCTCCATAGGTTGCCTGAGTATTCTCCTGACATGGTAGCTGTCTTTCACCAACATGGATGATCCAAGAGAAGGTGTTGGAGAAGCCACAATATTTTTACATAGGACTTAGCCTTGGGATTCATGCATCACCTCTTCTGTTAATTCTTTTGGTCACATAGAGTACAATGTGTCTGATACAATGTGAGATGGGATTACTCAAGGGCATAAATACCAAGAAGAGATCATTGGGGTCATCTTGGAGACTGACTACCATAGTCTGCTTTCTGAGCCCCAAAATAACATCTCTTCCACATAAAAATATACTCGCCTTTGCAAGCATACCTAAATTCTAATCCATTTTTATATCAGTTCAGGGTCTAGAATTGTGTCATTTAAATCAGGTCCCACTGTAGATAAATTTCCTCTAGAGTAGTTCTTTAAATATAGCTCCTCAAATGCAGTTCCTCTTAATCTGAAGAATTTGAACTATCCCATAATGATGTATCATGCATTTGAGCAGAGACATAACTTTCTAAAAAAATTTTATCCAACATTTCCTGTGATTTAAGCAGAGAGGTTTTTATGTTTGTTGGAAGCTCACAAGAAAAGGAAATTTATAAGTAAAAGGGTTTAAAGTTTAAGCTAGATTTAAGATATTATTCAAGTGAAACATAATACATAATTTCAAATATTCAGCATGTGACAATATGAATGAGGATTTCCTATGGGTCATCACAATTGTACAAATATTTCTGGAATAGTTGGAAGAGAGAACATAGCAGCAAATGGGTGGTTAAATATGTGACCCTCCAACTCTGAGGTCCTGTGTTTTTATAAATACATAACATCAAAAATAATTTATGAAAATTACACTCAACAAAATGGCCAAAATTAATGGAGAGTCTTAGGAACTTGTGAAATATGTGTTTTCATAATCAATGGAAAGTGATGAAAGAACAAGTTAAATATAACCATAAGCATCCTATACATGTTTTAAAATGCACTCAGATTATGAAAAAAAAATAACTCAAATTATTACTGCACAAGTGTCCTCACAAAACATTTATAAGCCCTTAAAAGGATCATTTGATAATTTTTTTTAAATTTTTTGAATGTTTATTTATTTTTGAGAGAGGGAGAGAGAGAGAGAGAGAGAGAGAAAGCACAAATGGGGTAGGGGCAGAGAGAGGGCGACAGAGAATCCGAAGCTGTCAGCACAGAACCTGATGCGGGGCTTGAACCCACCAACCATGAGATCATGACGTGAGCCAAAGTCAGACGCTCAGCCAACTGAGCCACCCAGGCGCCCCTCATTTGTCTGAAATTTTGATTGTATAATCATATATTTTTCTCTCCCTTACTCTCTTGTTCCCATCCTCTTCTTTCTCTTCTCTCTTTCTCTTACTCTCCATTTCCATTATTTTTCTATCCATTCAATGAGTATTATATACACAGTTATGTTTTTATTTATTATGCAGTATAGAATAGAGCATGGGTTTGAAGTCAGAGTAGCTGCACATATTTCTCCATACAGCCATTTGGACAGAGAGAGACCTTGGCAGGACACCTTATAATACTTCTAAACTTCATTTTCCCCATTTGTAAAATGGAGACATTTACAGTACCTAACTTATTTATCTATTAGAAAAGATGTAAATAATTTATATAAAACACTGGTACATAGGTAAATTAGATATTTTTTTCTGTTTTATGATATTAAATACTCCCAATATTTGCATTCCTCCACAAATTCTTGACCTGGAAAAGTTTCCTCTGTAAAAAATATACTCTCAAAAAGCTCTATATACTCTCAATAGACTCTTCACAAGTATACTCTTATACTCTCATAAGCTCTATACTGCCTCCATTGTAGACTGTCCTGATGGCTTTTGTCACATGCAGCAGAAGTTTAAGAGGCTTATTTACCCCTTTGTCTTTATCACGCAAACATCTGAGGTTAGCAAAAAGGATATAGTTATAAAGAAAGGGAAAATATATACAAATATTATTTTAATACTATTTCAAACTAATAATTAAATTACCTATACAGTAAGCTTATGGTCTTTCAAATGATTTTGAATGTTAATGATAAACTAAATACTTGTAATTCACTGTCTTCTGGGTAGTTTCTCCAAGTACAAACTCTATTCAAAATAAGCCCTACAAATTCCAACACCTAGGAAAAGAGCTCCTTTGCATGTGCTCCTTATGAAATGTGCTTTGTGATAGACAGTCACTTAAATATTAACATAAAATGAAAATTCAAAGTGAGAAAATTTTGAGGCAACAGTTTTGTTCAAAATAAATATTAAATACTTTAAATGTTTGGTTAGATTTTGAATAAATGAAGTCAGGTAGAAAATATTTAGCATAAATTCAAGTGTTCATCACAAATATTGTGGGACCAAATGTCATTTCAAATAGCACTCTATAAACTGATCAAAGAATAATTATCCATTGGAGTTTAATTTAAGCTTTATTAAAAAATTATGGCTGCCTTTCTATGTAAATTACTCAAATATAAACATACATCGTAAGATATCATTTATTTATTAAAGAAATTTTATATTAACATAGAATTGCCAGAGTAACAAAATTGATAAATAACAATAGTAGACAAGAATTAACAGTTCCTCAAAATGCATTCTATTCTAGGTAGAATATCTATTAATTCCATTATCTAATGATTCAAATGTTAGTTAAAGCAAGAAAATAGTATATTAGTAAGGAAAGTTGTAATGTGTCTGTATTGAAATAGTTCTCAATGAGTTAGTTCAGGATGCATCACTTACAATGCATCTCTCATACTTGTCAAGGTGGGGCCTGTCCAGGTTGCAGACATTTGGCTTCTGCTTCTTTACTGTCAGTACAGATAGATAAATCCCTGCATTGATCCCCATGCCATGCTATCCAATGCTATATGCATCAGCTTTCAGCACACATTCCAGAACAATAAGCATGTATTTTGATGCAGTCTGTGGTATCTGATAAAAAAAAAAAAAGATATTAATTTGAAAAGTGTCACATGTTCTCCTAGAAGCAAGTACTGAGATGGAGGTGTGTGAAGGAAATTTATTAGGGAACACTTTTATGATCAGTGTTTGGAGGAAAACAGTAGAAACAAGATTGATTGGAAGGAGATATTGGACAGCAGTGCCTTCAGACCAATATCTATGCCAACTGTGACAGAATGTTTGAGAGTAGAGGAGCCATTCAGAACTGCTCTGAGTTTTAGGGAGAAAGCTAGGACTCTATACTCCTGTGTTGATCATCACTCAACATAGGTTGACTGGAGAAGGAGGCATAAACAAAGGGGATGACTGAGCTCTCCTGAAGAGGAATGAGCTCTCAGATGACAACTTTCTGAGCAAATCTGTCTGTCCAATATGGGAGGAGGGTGTGCTATGTAGCTTGAACAGCAGAGTAGGGCATGAGTGTCTTCTCTTTATGCTACTTAGACCCACTTGCTTAGTTCGAGTCCTGGCCACAGCTACTTCAGTGCAGTGGGGCCTCTTTTCCCAGGGGAAAATATAAAAGAAATATTAATGGGACAAAGGCAGCACAGCTGGACTAGAGGCAACACATAATCTCCATTCTCTACCTTACTAAATTCCTTAACCCTTATCTAGAAGCACAGGTGGGTCACCTGGTGGGGTGATCAAGACCCATCCCAGAGAGGTTCAAGCTTCTCTTTGCCAAGTCCTGATCAGGCCATGGGTGCTGTACTTTTCCCTTTACCTACCATCATGATTTGGCAAGGTAGTACTAAGTGGTTCCCAAGTTAATCACCTGGTTACCAAATATATTTATCCCTACCATACCTCCTCCTAATGGCAAAAATTAATTGACACTATCAGTATGATGATTCATTACTTGCCTGCTGATTCCTCAGCACTAGATGCATAAACATGAAATGCCCAGACAACAGCTGTAACTTAAAGTACCATGGGAATTTCTCTTGCCTTGTGCCTTAGTGGAAATGTTCCTCTTTTGAGAAATAGGAATCTAATTCTACAGAGCACAGAGTTATGAGAATGGAATCACAAATTCCTCCAGCAAGTAATGGGAAGTGATGGTAAAGTGGGATACTCTTGCTTCTGTCCCTTAGTTATAGATCTCTGTATATACCTGTTGGGAAAACAGGAGCAGAGCATATAATGGTAACTGAATTAGCATGTATTTTTCCAGAATTTTGAAAAAGGGTGACCAACCTCTTACAACACTATTCCCAACCTGGTACCTCAGCTATGCTTTCGCAAGGCTGTTCCACCAGTCTTTAGTTGATCCATGAATTCTATGATCATGGACCACTGATAGTATCTACTTTATATAAAAAGGGTGCCTGAATCTGAGGCAATATCATATGGGATGAGGTTTCGGTGAATGGAACATTCTGAGCCTTCAGTGGTTTGTACTGGGGCAGTGGGGGAAGAAAGGCAAACTCAAGGGCAGAATAAATAATGATTGCTATGAAAATATATCGCTTCCCCATTTCATTGTGGAAGAGTTCCAATTTAATCAATTTACACCTAAGGACGAGTTGGTATCCTTGAAGAAGAGTGCTATACTAGTTGTTCAATGTTAGTTTCTCATTATAGAAAACTGAACACTCAAAAATGTCAGCAATGTGATAAGGCTTAGTGAACAGAAACCAATTGGAGCCTACAGCTCTGGTCCTTTGGGTGCTCCATTCATGTACCTCCAATGCCTGCTCTGGAGTGGTCTGTGACAAAGACTGATATCAACTGGTTGAGTCATCCTGTCTATTTGGTAATTTAATGTCTCTTCCAAGACTGATGGGCTCTGGTAGGCATTAAGAATATAGTAAGAATACAGCCCTCATGTTTTGTGACCATCACTGGCACGACCTTTCACAAAATTATATACCATATCTTCATTTCCTGTATTTTGACCTTTTTCTTCTAGGTCTTGAAAAATAGGCCACACATCTACAACTGTCTATAACTCTGCATATATTCTAAATATGGGCTACCTCATTTGCCACACAAAGCAGATAAGAGATGTCATGTACAAAGACTTGTCCTCTGAAGAATTTCCTCACATCACTGTGCTTCAGAGCCATCTCTGAGTGGAGGTGTAATGCAGGCATCATCCATTTTCAGCTGCATATATACTGAGATAATCTGTCCATGAACTAAGCTCAGATCTTTTTCTCTTTTGTCAGGATGTCATAAAGGGTCCACAGTGGGACTGTATGTGTGTGTTGAGGAAGAGACACTGTGCAGTCATTGTGGGTGATGTGACAGTCTGTTCATTGCTCCTGGAGCATGTTTGTGTCCTCTAATGTTGCCTTTTGACTCTCAATGAAACAGGCTGAATAAACCACTGTAAGGCAAATCTTACGGTGGAAACTCTGGTCACGGAATAGGGAAATCTAAATATAATGGGACTAATTGGATCCCAGGATGGGAGGGGCCAAGTGGCCACACTTACATTTTGGAAAAATGGAGTCTTGAGGAGTTGAGGAAGTTGACTTGGATCACATAGGTTGTTATCAATAATGAGACTGTATGACCCTGCCACCTGCATTCTCCCATTATTTTCTTTTGACCATAGTTCATGTGGGATGGTTAGAGATTACAGGATATAGAGTCAGATGAAGCAGATTTCACTCTGCAGTTTCTTCATTCCAGACAGGTTGTTCTTTTATTTCATTTCTGCATCCTACTTTCTGCTGCCCAGAGTGCTATCACCACCTCAAGTTCCTCCATTATACACATGGCATTTGTTCTTATTTCTTTTTTTTAATATGAAATTTATTGTCAAATTGGTTTCCATACAACACCCAGTGGTCATCCCAACAGGTGCCCTCCTCAAAGCCCATCACCCACTTTCCCCTCCCTCCCACACCCCAAAGCACTCACGCAAGAAAGCCTTTCCCAATTCCCAGGTAGGATCAGCTATTCCTCTTATATATGCTTCTAAAATGCTGCTTAGTTTCCTTTTATCACTTATGATTTGAAAGAATATATTCCTGTGAAAAAGTGATGAAAACTAATTTCCTCTACTAAACAATAAGGGCAAATACTGTTTTTCCTTACCATTGTATCCTGAGAGGCCAATATAGCCTTCTAGGGAGTAAAATCATGAAAATATCTGTAGAATAAATTAATGTTGCTATTTGTTTTATTTGAAATCTCTTGAAAATATTTTAGCCAGGATTCCCAGTTTGTGTTTTTAAGAAGATAATGCAGATTCACAATGTATGGAAATGTAAATCCATGTGCTTACTATAAGAACCTGTCTTCACGGGAGCCCATTTTGGCCATAATGTCAGCACACATATAATATCACTTATGCTTTCAGGCCCTTCCTTATATGTTGTCTTTAATTACTCTCTCCGTGTTTCATTTGCATTGAATTTACTTCCTTGTCTCAATATGTAGCAACCTGAGAACAAAAATCCTTCGCATACTTTATTAGAAACCCTAGTGCAACTCATAAAAAGAGAGACGCCCATTGGCATAAGGGACACATTGTTAAATGGATGCTTGACTATATTCTACATGTCACACTTAATTGAAAAGCAACCTTGAAATTCAATAATATCTCACTCAGAAAGCAGAAACTCTAAACTAAATTAAAACATAATGGTTTATGTCTTTCTGCCCTTATGACAGACTAGCCTGACTTAAGCAGTTTTGATTTACTCAAATCTCTTGAGACTGAAGTCACTAAAGAAATAGTGTAAGTCACTACTGCTGTATTTCAGTAAAGGCTAACATTTTGCCTCAGCACATGAACAAATTGGATCTTCAGAAGAGATATTAACAGAATTATAAATGATATTATCTTTGAATTTAGGACTTTTGGTTGAATGCTACACAACATGTTTACTCCCAGAAATTATAAAACCACATGGATGAAAACTCTGCCTTAGTATCAACAGAGATAAAGAAGAAGGAAAAAAAAATAAACTTTTTAGAGGTTGAATTTTGTCCTTCTCACAAATAATTTTTACTGTGAATCATAGACTCTATGTAAGTCATATAATTAATTTTTTAAAATATGTTCTTGTACTTTCACTTCCAGCTATGGTGAATTAGCATACAGCAGAACAGTACTTCTATTGAGAACAACTAGAAAGGAGAAACAAACTAAATTATAAAACAAAGGCATCTCCTCTTTAATGGCATGAGAGAGATAGTAAGGTTAATAGGAGTATAAGATTAGGGGACAAGTCAGAACCAAAACAAAAACTGCTCATAAAGGATATATTAATATGGAGATCCTGAGCAAGAACTATATTTTAGGAGGCATAGAATCTTAACAATTCTTTCCATGGTGTTGGAAAACAGAAGTTGAGATTTAGGATAACCAATGCATCAGAACTTGAGAAGTTAAGATACCAGGGAGAAGCAAAGTGCATAGATATGAAGCCAACCATCTAGGCTGGCTTTCTCTCAGAGAAAGATTTTGCCAAAGCATAAATTGCCTGGGTCACAAGGTGCAGCAGCTGTGCAGAGTCATTGAAAGGCTCATCACCGTAGGCAGGTAAACACTGGAGTTGAAGGCCAACCATAACAGAAAAGTTTGCTAAACATTTTCCACTGGGCATTCTGGAAGAGGTTACCGTGTGGGTGGCACCTTAGCGGTAACTGTAAGAACGAAAGGTTAATGGTACCTTACATTTTGAGGTAAGATAATGAGTTTTAATAAGGGTGTTGTACACTATTAATCCCTTTCAACTAGAGTCATCATGCTATTTTTCTGTCCTCAATGAGTTTTCTGTTACCTTCATGGGAAAAGTTTTTGAAATTTTCGGAATACCACCACACCAGATGTCACTTTTCTAAGTAAACCTGTAAACGTCTCTCCTTAGCCAGTTGGCACAATGTTAAATTTGTCAGTGGAAAGTATTGGAAAGATACTGCTGGAAGAAGGGACCTGTCTTCCTGTTTCCAGCAAGCTTTTCTTCCCTGCTCTGGCATCAGTGCCAGAATGTGGCTGAAATCCACCATATGGTTCTCACCCTCCAGAGAACTCTAGAGGCACTCCAGCAGACAGCTCTCCTGTGAGCTTCAGTATTATGTCAGTGGGCAGCTTCCTGGTAGGTCCTGCTGACACATTAGTGAGAGGTTTCTCAGTGCTTCTTCCCAGCACCCTAGAAATCTCCTCATCAAGATTTACCAGTGTCCCATTGGGCAGTTCCCTGATTTTCAGTCCTTGACTATGGCACCTCAGTGAACTTCGCCATCCGGTAGTGGAGTAAAAAACACATGCTTTCCAATGAAGTTTGCATCTCAGACTTGGTGAGAGGGAAGATTCTCCCAAGTTTGTCCTTTTCTTGGGTACTCTGACTCAGTCTCAGTGATTGATCCTTAGATGTATTATTTTTTTTTCCTCTAGCATGCTCTTTAACTCTTTTTAATTAGTAGATATTAGTTCGTAGTTTTTTGAGTTAAAAATCTTGAGTTCAAATTACTGATGTGATTTCTGTCCCCTAACAGGACCCTGACTAAAAAATCCACCACCTTATTTTTCTATCTACCTTAATATTGACCTATACCTCTTACTTATATCCACTCATACCCTACCTATTGCTTGTCCCGTGGCATATCACCTCATCTCATTATTCCTGCTAAGACACAGCCACATAAAGTGATAGCTACCTGTAGAAAAAATTTTAATTATTGAGGAGAAATCAGCAGCCCACATATGAAGGACTGGTTTTATCATGTTCTAAGACATCTTATTTAAAAATCAACAAGAAAAAAAAATCAACCTAGGATATCTGAAATTTCTTCCCAGAAGATGCTATAATGCAATCATCCTCATAATAGGAGTTTTCTGTTCAGTGAAGATGTCATTGAATTTGTTCCAAGTTATGTATTTGTCTTAACAATATTCTGACAAACAATTTTTTAAGTAAGGATGATTGGCAGATTTGGGCAAATTACACAGGTTACAATAATAAAAGAGTCCTAATAATTTTATAGATGATGAAAACGTTTACTCAATCATAATAAATTAAATTTTAGAGTGTTTCCTAAAGAAAAGTTTATACAATTGAATTTGTTCTCACTTTTATGACTTTTATTTTGATAGTGCTTTACAACATGATTTTCATATCAATATTTCATTTAAGGTTTGAGGACCTAAGGTAAAAGAAGAATTGGCAGGGTGAGATTGTCTTCATTTTTTTCTTGGTCTCAGATCCACGTCTATAAATGAATTTTTGATTCAAACAAAGTATCCACAACTAATGAAAATTATTGCATATTTTATACTGAATTAAGACTTACATTTTCTTACCTCCATTACCAGTGGGGATAAAGCAATTTCTCCTACCTGTTATTTTGTGGCAACAAGAAGGCTTTTAAGCAATGGAGAGGTTGTGAGTACCATCAACTATCCCCATTCATACATGAGCATGAAACTTAAGCAGTGAAAACCAGAGACCGATATATTTTTGCTTTAAGTTTTTATTTAAATTCCAGTGAGTCAACATACTGTGTAATATTAGTTTTAGGTATACAGTTTGGTCATTCCACACTTCCATAAAAGACTCAGTGCTCCTTACAACAACTATTCTTTAGTACAACTACTTGGGTACAACTGAAACTACAGAGAGCTACTAACTACATATTCCTGTGATGGCTGAATACTGAAGAAACTTTTCTGATACAAACTTTTGTAATAAGCTTTCAAATGATCAAACATTACTAAGAAGCATTCTTAGAGATGATCCAGAAAGAGTATGCAGAATTTAGTCACATTTCTTCTTGAATTTTTAATAACTAGTTTTTTAATGTTTATTTATTTTTGAGAGAGAGAGAGAGACCACAAACTGAGGAGGGGCAGAGAGAGAGAGGGAGACACAGAATCTGAAGCGGGCTCCAGGCTCTAAGCTCTCAGCACGGAGCCCAGTGCAGGTCTTGAACTCACCAACTGTGAGATTATGAACAGAGTCGCTGTCTGATGCTTAACCGACTGAGCCAGCTAGGATCCCCTCTTCTTGAATTTTTAAAAAGAATTAAGTAATTTCCAAGACCACTGGGAAAATGAATTTATTCTCACCATACTATTTCAAACCTATCTTTACTGAGAGTATACAGTTGTGACTTAAGAAGTATTGGGCAATTGGAAAAGAGTACCACCTTCATTGCAGTTGAACCCGGTTCCTTGTCTTGCTCTTAACTTTTACTGAAACTGCTTCCTGAAAAATGGTAATGATAATAAAATAATGATGCCACTTTAACTCTTGTATATTTATTTCTAGATTAAAACACATTTTCAATAATACTAAGAGGTAAACAACTTTTCTCCATCTGGAATGAGTAAACTGAGGCTTAGGGAGAGTAAGGGCTTTGTCAATGCCATAATGTGTGTGGAGAGCCTAGACCCAAACCAAGGACTTTGGATGTTGGCAAAATTAATGGCTTTTAGATCATAAGATGCAATTTAAGATAATAATGTCGATAGCAACAATACTATTTAATGTGAATTTACTATGTGATAGGGAATCCCACTAGTAGTTCACGCATGGTATAATTTAATCTCCACAAACAATCCATGTGACAAGTATTCTAAGTGTATATATCTAAACCTAAACATACCTTAAAACTTCGGTTTGCAAGCATAATTCGTTCTGGAAATATGGTTGTAATCCAAAGCACTTGTATATCAAAGCAAATTTTCCCATGAGAAATAATAGAAGTTCAGATGATTCATTCCACAGCCCAAAAATATTCATATAAAAATGATTACAATACTGTAATATAATACAGAATAATAAATAAAATACAAAATATAAAGAAAAATAAGCAAATTAACCTTTATTTCCTTTGAAAACCTTTGTGGCTGGTGTGAGAGAGACAAGAGAGAGAAGGATGTAGGATGACTTTCTCTATCATTAATGAAATCACAGTTATATTTGGCCCCATGGAGTCTTTTCTTTTTCATGCAACTTTAACAAGGAACCTATCCAGTGACACTTGTTTTTCCTCCTTTTGAAGATTTCAGAGAAATGTGACATTGCATTGTCATTAAACAGATTCATTGCTCTCACTGCTACAGGCTTATAAATATATTGTATTATATGGACTTCCCAGCACTTAGTTCTGTTCTTGGTGTACCTACCTGTTCACAAAGGAACTCTGATTCTGCCATAGAAAGCTTCCAAGGATAAGGACAAGATGCTAATTTCTTTGTTTTGAAAAGAAACACAGGTTAATTTATCCATTTGTTTAACACATATTTACTTAGCAAGTATTTGTGAAGCATGCCATACAGGAAAATGGTAAATTTCATTTATATTTGAGCTGTTTTAAAAAAATATCTTTCAGTAAAATTTTATTGTTGACCTAACTATGTCTTACACATTCTTTCTAAGGTTTATTCTAAGATATTTTATGTATTGTTATTGTTGAAGTTATAAAGGAAATTAACTTTTAATTATATTCTCTAAATTTGAAAAGGACTAATTTTTATTACGTTTTGCATCTTTGTGTCTAGGGAAATGTTACCATACTTCATGGAATTTAAGAAAATAGTGGAAATAAAAACGTGTTCATCTTGCCTATGGCCAAGAAAAAAGAGGAAAAATTATAAAGCTTAATACTTTGTTATACATGACATATTAGAAATTCTGGTAAGAAAAATATTAAGTTTACAAAAGATTCAATTTACAATATCTTTTATTAAACTAGTAACTTCTAAGAATTATAAATAAAGAATGTACAATTACAAAAATGTAGAGCTGTCTCTTATCAACACAAATTAGCCAACAAATTATATTCAAGTAGCTTTCCACTTTTCAATGTAGAATTAATCACAGAATTATCAGGCCCTATCAGTTGTGTTAACGTTTGTTGACCTAAATCTGAAAGACACAGATTAGCCTCAAAGAGTTTATAACTGGACAGCCTTCACTAAATATAGAAATTCTGAAGCAACGTGATAAATGCTATTATAGAGATATTCTTATTTAATCAATACTTTTTTTTAAGAAAAATGAGCATCTAATGAAAGCAGTGAGTGTCCTGAGCCTGTCATTGATTATTTTAGATTAAAAAAAATACACCTATTTTTCCATGTGTGTGTGTTCTAGTGAAATTATTTTAAAATCCCTTCCCTGGGTTTATTTTGCTCCAACTCTTGTCAATCTTATTTTTAATACGACTCTTAAGGATTCACCTTATACTTTTTGAAGATCGGAGTCAATAACACTATTCTGTTGGGGGAGAGTATTTAAAAGCTGAAAACATTTGTTTTAGTTGTTTGTTAAATTATTTTCTTCTACAGAAATTCCTGTGATTTCTTTGAATGAAATGTGTTCTGTATCTCCCTGGTAATTCTTCTCCCAGACACTTAGTATCTAAGAGAATATATCATTGCCTTCCCTGTTCCATTCATGATATCCAGGTCCAGTGGAAGCAACCCATGCGGATGTAGAAGAAGTGGTGTCCACAAGTGGCATTTCACTGTTTGCATGGTTGTATCAGCAACTTTAGAGTTACTTTACCCAGGTTCAAATTGTCACGTCACCACTCCCCAGGTTCATTTCGGCAGACATGTATTCAGTTTATTTTTCTGTGCCCAGATACCTTCTAGGGTCGTTATGACTCAGGAGGATTAGACAAGGCAAAACATGGAAAGTAGTGAGCACATGCCCAACATATGACATCTATTCAAAATATAATTTATTTGATAATGATGCAACTGTATGCATAGCATTTGCTTCATTTTTATCTCACAATACCTAGAATTATTATAAGAAAGAGCGCATGCTGGAGGTACCTGCTTCTAAAAAGAATTTGAAAAGCTGCCACCATGTACTTTTTGTGAATGGAAGTGAGAGATGAAACCTATAAAAATCCTTCAGTCAATTTTTTATAGTCTCTGGTGTCAATAATCATTTTGATCAAGTGTTTCTCAAATGTAAATCCTCAGTAATGACTTGTTCTGGCAAATCCCTGTGTTTTCAGTAGTCTGTTGTCTACTCCTCACACACTCCACTTCAAAGTCAGCTTTCATGGCACCCAACTCTGTTTTCATTTGGAAACTGTTCCTCCTTCATTTTCCCTCTCTTTCTCCTCCTCTATACCTGAGTACTGCTCTCTAGCCAGCTATTCAAGGTAGAAATCAGGTCTTAATTTGAATTTACCTCCTCATTTGGCAATTTCAATAATATTCAGCATTTGTGCTGTATGGTTCCCATGAGTGGTCAGTATTTTCACAGCTAGCTTAATGCTATCTCTCTCACACTCCAGACATGTTTTTCTTTAAGGAAAAAACATGATATTTACATATTTTTAATATTAAATAAAGCTTGTATAAATTCCTAGCTTCATCAGATTTGTATCTCGGACTCTCTATCAGGAAACAAAACAAGAAACAAAAACCAGATGTATATATTCAACAATGACCTAATTACAAGACTGGAAAGTCTCCTATTCTTTCTCATTTTCAGTAATCTCATTCTGACATATCTTTGGGCTTCTTTACTGGTTTTCCTTCTATCCTAAATGTTTTCACTCTGTTTTTAAAGATGTAGGTCCACTATAAACAAATGCCAATAAATCATCAATACCTTAGACATTGCGAATACAATGGGAATACACCTTTTAAGATTGTAATTCTGTGGCAATATATATTCAACATTTATGCACACACACACACACAGAAGATAAGTGCAAAAGTAGAGTGAGAAATACTATGATATGGAAACCTGAACAATTATTATAAATAAATGCTTGCAAGGGATTCTGACAGAGAGAGCAGAATGTGTAAACTACGAGACACTAAGAAATGTTCTGAAAACTCAATTTGTATAGGAGAGCGGAATCTTGAGTAAGGAATGTAAATGAATAGGAATTTGAAGAATTGAAGCAAGCAGAGAATAGAAGTGGATTTTCTCTCTTGCCATGGTGCAGGGTCTTGGATTTATCCCGAGGATAATCAA
Source organism: Lynx rufus (assembly GCF_022079265.1). NCBI lineage: Eukaryota > Metazoa > Chordata > Mammalia > Carnivora > Felidae > Lynx > Lynx rufus. The sequence goes on along the minus strand of NW_025814845.1, from coordinate 25,292,001 downwards.
AAGTTATTGTAGGAACGTAGACTGAAGGTAATTAATTACAACTGAGTTTTGTAGTATGGCTTTAACTTCAGTGTAGAATTAGACCTCAGGGGGATAAAGGGGAAGCAGAAACACTCACCAAGAGTCAAACTGTATCCTAAACTAGATGAAAAATTATGACTTAAATATAGCTAATGCCAATGAAGATGGGAATATATGATTTATAAGATATTAATATACATAATTAATAGGTTTTAGAGACATGAGAAAGAAGTAAGGAAAATGGAGAAGTCAGGAAAGACACACACATATCTGATTCAGTCAAAGTGAGGGTTAGCAATCACCACGACTGTGATAGAAGACAGGGGAACCTTTAGGGAAAATACAATATTATGAATTTAGTATTGTAACTGTTGAGCTTCAGGTGCCTATTCCACCTGTTCAAATACCAAGAAGATATTTGTAAACATAGGCCCAGACTTCAGGAGAGAAATCGGGGCTGAGAAAATTATCTGAGAGTTACAATATAGAGATTACAAACATTGGCACGGAAGGGAATGATTTCTACTGAGATGATGGAAGAAGTGAGAAGAGAGTCTAGGATAGAATGTTGATAATATCAGAGAATATTTAAAGAAAAAACAACCCCTTCTGCTACAACCCACATCTTTGTAACTTAATATAAACATTTCTTTGAGGACATTATTTACCTGAAGCACTGTTATCTGTAAGCTACTAATTTTGTTCATACTCTATTAGAAGATGAAAAAGGAAACACAGGGAAAACGAAGAGCCTTCATTTTCTAATTATCATTCAACCAGTCGGCAATTAATTGCTTATCACACCTTCCTCCTCCTGTGAGGATCATGCCATTCACCTACGGCACATTTACTTTAACTAATGATTAAAGAAAAAAAATATCTATCTTAGAATACTTGTATAATTGCTATAACTTAATCTCTTAAACTTCATACTGTCTTTTGGTATCTCATTTACCTTCTATCTTTGTTGAACTCTTAACCCAAGAACCTGAAATCCATAGCTCATACCTCTCTGGACAAAAGACTCAAGTCCATTGACTTCTTGATTTTTTTTTTTAATAGTCATATGCGCTTTGCTGACCCGACCCCAAAATCAATTCGGTATCTAGTTGTCCCTTCTAATTTCTAACTGACTAAGAATCTCTGGGTACACCCACAGAAATTAGTAGTTTGATATCTCAAGAAATATATCATTTCCAATATGAACTTCCCTTTTTTTTTTTCGTTCAGTAATGTCTAAACTCACATCGCTCTCTAAAACTAAGTCTTCTCTTCTGTTCCACTTCCCTTCAAAGAGTAGACTCAAATGTTCTGTGCCCTTAGTTCCTCCTATGCAGTCTTGGATCTGCAATCTGGCTCCAATCGCATACCTCTAAAGAAACAGCTCTTTACGATTCAGCAGTGTTCTGCTGGGGCCAAAGATTTTTGATTACCTTCAATGTATCCATGAGGATAGAGCAAAGGTGTCTATTTCTGTGAGATTAGCTACAAAGAGATCACTCCCTCCTTCTTGGCTAGACAAATGCACAGTCTCCATTCAATCAGATACCAGTGCCCAGACTCTTATTTCACATGATATCTCTGTCCAACCAAAGCCTATCTACCAGAATAAATAAATAATACACACACACACACACACACACACACACACACACATACATACAGTTCTGAGAACACTAAATACAATAAATACACTAAATGCAATAGAGAAAACTATTCCAACCACGAGAATGCAGATTGTAAAGAACATTGACAGTCCTGTTTTCTTTTTTAATCTTTATTTCCACAATAGCAGAGGTAAAGACCATGTAATTTTCAATGTACTTATAGAAATCCCACACATTATATAATAAACTTACCTTAAAAAGATGCTAACCCAGAGGTAGTCAGAGCTAAAACAACAGATTCCTCTTATTTCTTTAAACTGGTTGAGTTTTATTTTTATTTAAATGTACATCAATCAGTTAAAATAATCCATATATCCACCTTGAAAATACTCCAGACAAAGTATAATTTAAATTTCGGTTGCAAAAATTAAGGTATGGGTTTTCACTAAAGTGTGTTCAAACTACAGAATATGGTGACTATATAACAACTTATTGGTCCATTGTCATGCAGATAGACAGTTTTTGCCCATTTTTAAAAAATGAAAACAAATAAAACTTCTATGAACATTCTTGTACATTCTTGAACCCAAGTTCAAAAGTTTCTCCAGGGATTATACTGAGAAGAGAAACAGATAGGTCATGGAGGATTTTATTTTATTTATTTACTTGTTAATTTTTTAATGTTTATTTACTTTTGAGAGAGAGAGAAAGGGATCATGACTTGAACTGAAGTCAGACACACAACCAACTGAGTATCTCAGGCACCTCAGTCATAAATGATTTTAATGTTCAATCCTACACAACAATACCAAATGGGTTTCCAACTTTTTTTTTTTTTAATAAATGTCCATTGCCATCAGCAAAGTGTAATAGTCGCGTACAATCCACATCCAATCCAACATTTCTGCCGATGGATCAGTAAAATATATTGTCTCATTTTGTTCTTAATTTGTCTTTTCTGTTTCCTTATGCAGTAGAGCATACTTTTCTGTGTGTGTGTGTGTGTGTGTGTGTGTGTGTATAATTATATATATGTATGTCAATTTGTTTTTCTATGTTTTTCCTTCTATCACACTAATTTATTATTGCCTTTTTACAGTAAGATTTGATTGCATGCTGGAAAAATTGTCCCTTGTCATTCATTATTAGTCTCAATTGTCATATTTCTTATATAACCCTATTGAAATTTTGTTTGAAATTATAATAAATCTAGAAGCCAATTTGAAGAGCTCAGATGTCTGTATGATGCTGACATTTCATGTGAGTAAATATGGGATATTCTTCTTTAATTCAGTCCTTATTTAATGTTGTCAATAAAGTTTTACAGATTGACGCACAGAGGTTTTTCATATATGCTGTCATTTTTATTCTCATTTAAATGTCATTGCTAATGTCACTAGTGTTATTTAAAATTCTAATTTTTATTTATGTATTAAAAAATTGTTAATGTTTATTTAAGAGAGAGAGAGGGAGAGAGAGCATGAGCAGGGGAGGGGTAGAGAGAGAGAAACACAGAATCCGAAGCAGGCTCCAGGCTCTGAGCTGTCAGCAGAGAGCCCAATGTGGGGCTGTAATTCATGAGCTGTGAGATCACAAGCCCAAGTCAGATGGTCAACTGACTGAGTCACCCAGGCGCCTCCAATTCTAATTTTTATACTATGGGTTACTGCTTTAGAAATGTAGATTATATTTGTAGTGGAATTTTTTTTTTAATTTTTTTTTCAATGTTTTTTATTTATTTTTGGGACAGAGAGAGACAGAGCATGAACGTGGGAGGGGCAGAGAGAGAGGGAGACACAGAATCAGAAACAGGCTCCAGGCTCTGAGCCATCAGCCCAGAGCCTGACGCGGGGCTCGAACTCACGGACCGCGAGATCGTGACCTGGCTGAAGTCGGACGCTTAACCGACTGCGCCACCCAGGCGCCCCTGTAGTGGGATTTTTTTAATAGCTAAAAGATTTTCCAGGTTTTTAAATTTTTTCTTGAGTCACTGTGATAGTTTCTATTGTATTTAGGATTTCACTATTTTTTCTAGGTTTTAAAAAATTAGTTTTGTGTTGTTCGTAGTATGGTATGTTAAATTCTTGCATAAGATTTGAATCCAGTATGTTTTATTCCTGCTATATTGTGTATGGGTGCCACACTCTCCTTTTCTTGATCAACTTGTAAATATTTTGTCTTCAAAGAACCAATTTTTAATTTTTTTTAATGTTTATTTATTTATTGAGACAGAGAGAGAGAGAGAGAGAGAGAGAGAGAGAGAGAGAGACATACAGAGCAGGAGCAGGGGAGGGGCAGAGACAGAGACACACAATCCAAAGCAGGCTCCAGACTCTGAGCTGTCAGCACAGAGCCCAACGTGGGGCTCAAATTCACAAATCACCAGATCGTGACCTGAGCCAAAGTCAGACGCTTAACCAACTGAGCCATCCAGATGCCCCTAAAGAACTAATTTTTTAATTTAAAAATTCCCTTTTCTGTGTCTTTCTGTATGTGACTTTATTTTTTCTTTCCATTCTCTGTCTTTCTCCCTCTCATCTCTTTCTCTCTCTCCTCCCTCCCTCCCTTCTTTCTTTTTTATTGGGGTAAAACAAAAAAGAATACTGGGAGAAAATACACAAATCAGAGGCATTCAATATGGTGAATTATCCCAAATTTAGTACCTATGACTGGCATACAAGCAAGAAATAAGAAAACAGCATCTCAGAAAGGACATTGTGCTCTTCGCAAGAGCCACTTAGCTGAGCTTGTGGTTCCTAACTTCACATGGATGGACGAGGGTGTAATTCTCCATCTCCCTTCTGTCCCTAGGCTTTGCTTTCTGGGCTGTACTGCTCACTTCAAGGGAATTCTTCTGAACTAAACCTGGCTCTTCCTTCAGTAATTCAAACTGATGTTTTATGACAGTTGGAGACCCATGTACATTTGTGAAGCCAGTAATAACTCAAAGAGAGTTTCTTCTGCAGGTGGAATTTCCTCACAGACATAATGGTTCAAGTACAGCTATTACTGCTTGTTATTAAAGTTTATATTTTATTTTTTTTAAGTTTATTTACTTTGAGAGAGAGAGAGAATGGGAGCAAAAGAGGGGCAGAAAGAGAGGGAGAGAATCCCAAGGTGGCTCAGTGTTGTCAACACAGAGCCTGAGGCAGGGATTAATCCCATGAACTATGAGATCATGACGTGAGCCAAAATCAAGAATCAGATGCTGAACCAACTGAGCCACCCAGGCACCCCTAAAATTAATATTTTAATCTTAAGGGAGGCAAGAGAGCATGTTCTTTGGGGGGAAAAAAAAACAAAATCCCTGAATTAGGCCCTTCAGATTTGAGTGGAAGCTGCACCACATATTCTTTGGATAAATATCTACAAATCATGTTCTTACACTTCAATTTCCTGGCCTCTAAAATACGAGCAATAATAGTACTTCTGACTGAGGGTTGTTGTATGGATTTAATGTACATAAAGCAAATACAATAGTGTGTGAAATGTAGCAAGCTATATAGAATTATTTACTATTATTACTAAATTAGTTTAATTAAAATACATTTAAGTCATTTGATGCCAAAAAAATACTTTTTGTAAAGGCAATTGTAACCTAACTAGAGCAGATTAATGAGTAACTGCTATAATCATGTTTTTATTTAATTTTCTGATTGACTCAAAAAAGGGTTTTTCCTTTTGTAAAACTGTTATGATTGGATTTGTCATCTTCTTGTCAATGACTGTTTTAAAATGCTGACTTTGGTTTTAATAATTTGTCATTAAAATGTTTTCTTAGAAAAGTATTGTCAGAAATCAGAAAGCTAAAGTGAATCCATGACTACATAAATGACAGCATGACATAAAATTGTCTTTTTAAGACTATAGGCTTTTTTTTTTTAATGCTACTAGTTGGCTTTTGAAATGCTTAAAACACATCAAACCTTTTTTTTTTTTTTACAGGGAATAAGCTTAAGATGAAAAAAATTATACTGTATTTGCCTCATTTCTCTGCAATTATTTATAATATGTCATTGAATTTTTTGGAATAGAAGTAAACAAAGCATCAAATATGGAATAATAGAATACTTGTGGCTTAACAAAATGAAATACAAATTTTTAAATTTAGTTTTGAAACTATGTCCTAGTTAAATTGCAAGAGTTGTTGTCTAAGTTGGCTTACATAAATAATTTTGAAATGCTACTGTGAATCAATAATATATAAATAATTATGGTTTTGTGTCCTGGATATTTCCATATGGTGCTTATTATTGTCTGTTATACATGATTGTATTCCACACTCCTGACATATTTTCTAGAAGTGGTAAGAATTCAAAAAAATCAGAAAATGAATACCTTTATTAAATGCAGGTACTTCCCCTCTCTTTATACAGATACTTAGAAAGTGCAATATGTCTAAACATCTTAGCCCTTCCTAATGCTCATTTCACAGAGTCAAAGATTTTTTTTAAGTGTTTTTATTTTTATTTATTTATTTAATATGAAATTTATTGTCAAAGGTTTCCATACAACACGCAGTGCTCATCCCAACAGGTGCCCTCGTCAATGCCCATCACCCACCCTCCCTTCCCTCCCACCCCCCATCAACCCTCAGTTTGTTCTCAGAATTTAAGAGCAGAGTCAAAGATTTAAAAAAAAAAATGTTTATTTATTTTTTGAGAGAAAGAGAGCATGCACGCCTGTGCAAGCAGAGGAAGGAAAGAGAGAGGGACAGGGGATCCAAACCCAGCTCTGTGCTGACAGCAGAAACTCCAATGCTGGGTTGCATCTCAAGAACTGTGACATCATAACCTGAGCTGAAATCAAGAGTCAGATGCTTAAACCACTGAGCCACCCAGGCACCCCAATTCCCCCTTTTTTTTCTAAAAGTAAGGCATATCTAAATCATTTGGGTCCAGCCAAGAAGTCATCAAAACGAGTGATTAGGCATTTTATTTATATAGCACAAAATAAACTGTTATTTTAATACTGGAGTGCCTTTTGAGCTGCGATATTTGACTCACAAGTGGCATTTGTTTTGTGTGTGTGTTTGCGTGTGTTTGTTTAAATTGAGCATCAAATTTCAGAATTTGATTGACAATACTGATTTTTATGAAGCAATTTTAGTCTGGCTTAAAAAATATAGAAGAATTTCAATTAAGCGACTAGGTAACAGAACGTAGGGAAAATCAACTTTGGTCAAAATCTAGATCTAGCAATTATTAGTTAGAATTTGTACCATGGTTTATAGAAAATTCAGAAATTCTACCTCTTTCTTCTAATGGAACAACGTGACAGGAAGTGAGACAAAAAGTGAGATGACAGAATGTTTTTAAAAAAACGACTGGAGGGCAAAGGGGAACAACTGTTTTTATTAATCATGATTTAGAATAACAATAAACATTGTTTTTATTAATCATCTCAATGCTTGGGATAACCAAAAAGAAAAGTACAAAATAAAATATATAGTGACTTAGATCACTATAATTGATTTCTAAGTCTAAACTTCTACAAATTTAGCTTACTAGTTCCTAATGCAAGATAACATTTTTTTTTGTCACTTTGGAACATAGTATCAAATATTACGTTGTAAAATGCCATCATTTTATCAGCAATCGCTCTGGTGTATGAAATTTCTTTCAAACGTGAAAGTGAAATAATAATAGGATAGGCAGCCCTTACTATAAGAAAGTACTGATTATACCGATATCTGACAAACTTTAATTACTCTGATTTCCAGTGTAGGGAAACTTCTCAAACCTGCAGATTGTCTCCACTTGAAATGCCAAAGAGAGAGAAAATTTGCCTTACCCATGTGAGAAAGGGAGAGCTAGAAGAATGAAAATCTGAAACCTAAACACAAAGCTACAGGTTTTCACTTCACTTTTAATATTTATATGTATATTTAAAAAGATAGGTTATTGATTATAAAACAAATTAAGTAACTTCTAGATTATTAGCTAGCTGTCATTCCACTGCATCCCTCCAATTTTGCATAATAAAGGTGGATTATTAATTATGGTAATAAGATATGGTTTTATTTTGTAATTTTTTTAATGTTTATTTATTTTTGAGACAGAGAGAGACAGAGCATGAACAGGGGAGGAGCAGAAAGAGAGGGAGACACAGAAACCGAAGCAGGCTCCAGGCTCTGAACTGTCAGCACAGAGCCCGACACGGGGCTCGAACTCACTGATCGTGAGATCGTGACCTGAGCCGAAGTCGGCCGCCCAACCGACTGAGCCACCCAGGCGCCCCAAGATACGATTTTAAAAACCAACCTAGTAAGAGACAAAAAGGGGTCCTCCAGGCAGTTCTTCTTTACTGTATGTCATTTATGTAGGTATTTTTGGGAACATAAGAGATTATTAGGCAAAAAAAAAAAATCTATGGAAAGTATCCATGTTAGAGATAATTTTAATTAGTTACAGAACAAATGAAAAACTTGAGAAATAAGAAACATAAAAATATACCTGATGCTCAGTGCATAGGTTCATTTCATTTACTCGGTAATTCACTTGACTAGTACATTCAGAAGACAAGACACAGTGATATCCGATTTCTTAAAGGTTCCAGGGTTACCACCGTTCCAGGATTTGAAATAATAAAATAATAAATTGTTCCCCTACTGTTCAGTTTATTTCTAATTATTGGGCTAATAATACAAATCTGCCAGGTGCAAGTGTGCCTTCTGATATCTTTCCCTAAAGTAAAAATAGCTGCTTAACCATAGCTAAGCACCGGGATTTGAAAAATATAAAAGAAAAAATTATTTATGAGAATCTTCCCCCCAAATGTAATAATTAACACCTAAGAATTTATACTTGAAACAAATCAGCATCTTTTCTCTAACAAAGTTACCGTCCCAGAGATAAAATATTTTACCGATATAGCCAAGCTGATACCTAATTAGCTCTTCGTTTTTTTTGGTTCTAATAAATTATTTATTTTCTCCAAACTTACTAAGGTACAACTTACATAAAATAAAATTCACTGATATTAAGAATGGTGTTTGATAAATTTTAGCAATCGTATAAAATTGCATAACCTTCACCAAATGGCACAAAATCTTTCTTTTGATGCTTTGCCATCAATCTCTTCTCTATTGCCTTTTAATAAATTTAATAAATTATGTATAAATGGAATAATATTATGTAGTCTTTGGGTTTGACCACTTTCACTTAGCATAATATTGTTGAGATTCAGCAATATTGTTGCTGTATCAATAGTCCATCGTTTTATATTGCCAAGAAGCATTCCAGAATATGTGAATAGCACAGTTTATTTTGTTTATCTATTCACTACTTGATGAACATCACATTAATTTCAACTCTTAACAATTATGAATATTGTTTCTACAAGCATTCACATAAAAGTCTCTGTGTTGAAATAGGCTTTAATTTCTCTTTGAAAATGTCCTAACAGTGAGAATGCTGAGGTGTATAATAAATAATTGTTTAACATCAAAATACTCTTTTGACTGTACAGGGAAGCCTGTGTGGCTCTGTTAAGTGTCTGACTCACTTTCAGCTCAGGTCATGATCTCACTTTTCTTGAGACTGAGCCTCATGTTGGGCTCTATAGTGACAGTGAGGAGTCTGTTTGGGATCCTCTCTCTCCCTGTCTCTCTATCCTTCTCTTGCTCATGCTCTCTTTCAAAATAAATAAATAAGGGGCACCTGGGTGGCTCAGTCCGTTAAGCGTCTGAGTTCAGCTCATGTCATGATCTTGCAGTTTGTGCGTTCGAGCTCCGTGTGGGGCTCAGTGCTGACAGCTCAGAACCTGAATCCTGCTTCAGATTCCGTACCTCGCTCTCTTTGACTCTCTCCCCCTCACCCTCTCTCTCTCTCTCTCAAAAATAAATAAGCATTAAAAAAATAATAGTAAATAAACCAACATTTTTTAGAAAATGGCTGGACAATTTTGCATTCCAAACAGCAACGTATAATGACTCTGTTTGCCTCATATTAAAGAAAGTGAAAAGACAACCTACATATTGGCAGGAACATTTGAAAATTATATATGTGATAGGGCTCTATTATCCAGAATATATAAAGAACTCTTACAACTCAACAGAAAATACACATACAGCAATTAAAAAATGGGCAGAGAACTTGTATAGATATTTTTCAAAGAAAACATACAAATAGCCAACAAGAACAAGAAAAAGATTCTTGGCATCATTAATCGTTAGTGAGATGAAAGTCAAAATGGCAGCGAGATACTCCTTTACATCCACTTGAGTAACTATTTAATAATAACAGTAATTTAAGTGGAAAATGACAAACATGGCAAGGATGTGGAGGAACTGATTGCAACCTAATATGTACCAGTATAAAATGGTGTAAATGACGGGGGAGCATAACACAAGCTGATAGGCCGCAAACACTTCCCATCCCCAGGTGGGATGTGTTATGTTCTTCCCGCACTCCTGGCTGCCCAAGAACAATGGAAAGGGGAAAAACAAAGGGTTAACTGACAGGGGTCATAGTCTTGCAGTACCTGAGTCTCCATCTACTTGCAAATATCCTAGTAAATTACAAGAAAAAGGCAATCTTATCAATAGCCTAATCTCCAGAAACCTGTAGACTCAGTTTCCAGGAGGCCCAACATCACCCCTCCATAGTGATGTTGGAAACAAAGGCAGAAGGAAATGGCAGATAAAATTAAATTTCCTTATTACCTGCAGTGCATTGACAAATACTTGAGGCAGGCAGAGTAAAACCTTTCTCCAGGAACTCCCTACTGTCTTAATGCTAATACTTTGCTAGAGGGAAAAATAACCTTAGCTTGACAATAGCTAGGCCTCTGGGATTCTGTGAGTGTCCTTCAGCATATGAAAATTTCATGGGAAATTTCCCCTGGACTTTACCTCCCCCAACTCCAGTGTCTGTAACCAGTCTCTCCTGATGGTCCGGAGGCAGCTCTTTCTGCCCATCAGTCCTGTCCCTCGTGCTTTAATAAAAATCACCATTCTGCACCAAAGACGTTTTCAGGAATTCTTCCTTGGGCTGTGAACTTTGGACCCCATGAACTCCACTATCATCCCCAAAACCTCATCACAAACACTGTTGAAACAGTTCGAAGGCACTTAAAAAAATTAAAATAAACATAGTATTACATCTACCTCTGCCATTCTACAACTAAAAATGAATTAAAGGGGCATCTGGGTAGCTCAGTCTGTTAAGTGTCCGACTTCAGCTCAGGTCATGATCTCGCCGTTCATGAGTTCGAGCTCAGCGTGGGGCTCTGTGCTGACAGCTCCGAGCCTGAGGCCTGCTTCAGATTCTGTGTCTCCCTCTCTCTCTCTTCCTCCCCCACTGGCTCTCTGTCTCTCTCTCTCTCTCTCAAAAATTAATAAACATTAAAATATTAAAAAGAAGAATTAAAAACAAATACACGAATGTTCATAGCAGCACTATTTGCTGTAGCCAAAAGGTGAAAACAATGCAAATCTGCATCAACAGATAAAGAGATAAAGAAAATGTGGTAATTGGGGCACCTGGATGGCTGCATTGGTTAAGCTTCCAACTTCAGCTCAGGTCGTGATCTCTCCTTCTGTGAATTCGAGCCTTTCATCGGGCTCTGTGAGGACAGCTCAGAGCCTTGTGCCTGCTTTGCATTCTGTGTCTCCCTCTCTCTCTGCTCCTTCCCTGATCACACTCTGGTTCCCACCCCCTCTCAAAAATAAATAAACATTAAAAAAAATAAGAAAGAAAATGTGGTAAAGGCATGCCGCGAAATATCATTCACTGTAAAAAGGAATGAAGCATGGATACCTGTAAAAAATGTACACGAGTGCTGAAAACATTTTGTTAATCTCAAAAAAAGAGACATAAACGAGTACCTATCATATCATTATATAAATATTCAACATACTTAAATCTGTAGAGACAGAAAGCAGCACGTTGTCGAAGCTCGGGAAAGGGGGAATTGGTGAGTGACTGTTTAATGGGTAAGATTTTCTCTGGAGGCCAGTGACAAAGTTTGGGAACTTGATAGAGGAGGTGATTGTACAATTCTGTGAATACACTAAAGACCACTGAATTGTGTACTTTAAAATGACTAGCTGGATTTGTTCACAGAGTGATGGTCTCAGAGTTTGCCACAGCAACAGAGGGCAAGTGCAATTGCTCAAGAACATCTGGGTCCCATGTTGGCACCATCTTTGCTAACATCCTACTGGAGAAAGCAAGCCACTTGAGCAGCTCACAGTCGAGAGATGAGGCTCCTTATCTTGATGGATGAAACTGTGAAGTCACTTTACAAAGGGGCATGAATACATTTTTTAAAAATCCACCATTTTTAAAAAATTTTTGTGGCTATTGTTAAAAAATCCACCCACCACAGTAAAATGGTTTTCCCAAAATAAATATCATAATTGCAATACAAATAAAATAAATGTTCATAGTATAATGTATAGAGAACTTAAATCACTATGTTGTACACCTGAAACTGATGGAAATTTGTGCGTCAGCTATACTCAGATTTTTAAAAATACAGGGCACCTAAGTGACTCAGTTGGTTGAGCATCTGACTCTTGATTTCAGCTCAGGTCGTGATCTCCGGGTCCTGGGACTGAGCCCCACATTGGGTCCGTGCTGAGTGTGGAACCTGTTTGGGATTCTCTCTTTCTCCCTTTCCCTCTGCCTTTCCCTTTCTTACACAAACTCTCTCTCTCTCTCTTTCTCTCTCTCTCTCTCTCAATTAAAAAAATGCAATATTGCAAGGTAAATGTCTATAATATCTCCTATTTATGTATTATTTTGCAGATTACACACAATCAATTTGGGCAAATAATTGTTATTTGAGCAATTTTGTTCATGCATATTATATATAAGCAAATCAAACAAATAGAATCTCCTCTTCATTTAAGCAATTTACACAAGCCGATTCATTATTAATTTCATTGCTCAACCTAGCTTCTCCTTTCTGCACATCATATATATCTATCCATATAGAAGTGGATCAATAACTCTGGAAAACAGTCAGAAGTTAGGTTAAGAGTAAAATAGTTGTGATGGTTAATTTTATAGGTCCACTCAACTAAGCCACATGGTGCGCAGATTATACATTATTTCTGTACATGTCTGTAAGGTTGTTTCCAAATGAGATTAGCATTTGAATTGCTAATATAAATTATCTTCCCTGGCATGGATGGGCATCATCAAATTCCTTGAGGGCCTGAATAGAACAAAAAGAAAGGAAAAGGATTCTGCTTCCAGCCTGCCTACTTGAGCAGGGACATTGGTTTTCTGCCTTTGTCCTGGGACTTATGTACATATACATACCATGTATATTATGTTTATCAAAAATCAAATATATCATATATCTTCTATTTGTTCTGTTTCTCTGGGAAACCTTGACTAATGCAGCAGTTGAGGTCATCTCTGCCTCTTCGCTTATGGAGTCCAAAAACCCTTCCTAGTAACGCTACAAATGAGAACTAAAGCACCTGAGAATCAACTAACTACTCAGATATTTTAGTATTTAGTGGGTGGAACAGTTCCCTGAGAAGCCATGTGTGTAAGCCAGTTTATCTTTCTCTCCCAGACTTTTTTATGCTTTGAGTTTTTAAAATTTCTCTAGGCAGGCTCGTGAGAACTGAGTGAAGGTGGCATTTCCTGGAACTTCGTTTATTGCCAGAGATCTATTTTCAATCTTGCATCAAATAGCAGTTTGTTTGGGGTTTTGCATTGCTTGATTTTTACATAGTTTTTGTTTCTTGGGTTGGTTTCCAGTTTTTGTTTTGTTTTGGTTCACCTCGGTCTTTTGTTGGTTTGTTTTGCTTTCCCAAAAGCATTTTAGTGAGTTCTGAAAGGATTATGCATTGTTTAGAAAATTCAGCCTCAATGAGGGGATATTTATATGAATGAGCCCCCAAATACCTCCTTCTATGATTTCAGGGCCATTTTTGTTTTTTTTTTTTCCAAAAGCTCTCAAGGGAAAACAATACGATCATTGCAGAAAGAGGCTGAATGACTTGTAATTTTCTTCTCCATCTTCCTCACTGGGATCTTTGAGTATGCAAATGGCAACAAACAAATAGTATTTTAAAAATTTCCTAATTGTAGACCTTTGTAGAGTACTCTATGACAACATATGCTCTTGTATACAAGTAGAACTCCTTGTCACCAATCTTTACATCATCCAGCCATATGGTTAGTTGCTGCCCATAGATGGACACATATCCATACCTCTTGTCTCTCCTTCTGGGCAAAGTAAACAGGAAGACACAAAGTTTTAGCAATTGGAATGATTTCCCTTTCTCCTTTTCCTTCAGACTGCTCCTGAGAGAGTTGTCTACCGCAGCAATCTTGGCAGGTGTCAACATATCTTGCCGAGCCAGTTAAACTTGAGCTTTTCTTAGTCATTAAGATTGTTCATTGGGAAATATGGAGACAGCCATGGATGCCAGCTGAGAGCGAGGTGGCAATATCAGCAGAAGAAAGGTCACTGGCAAGGTCAGGCAAGGTACTGTGTATTCAGGAACCCTAGGAGCCCCACACTATATGTAGCTCTAGCACTTCTGCTTGATGATGGAAGGAATGTTGATGGGCACACATAACTTTATGGCTTAAAGGTCCAAAGAAATGCAGTTTATGAAGAGCAGCTCGGACGTTCAGGTCTTATAGAAAGCCGTCAAAGAGGAAGACAGTGATCTTCAAAGGGAAAATAATTATTTGAGGAAAGGGGCAGGTCTGTGCTCCAAAACCATGGCAGTCTTCAGTGTAGTTCTTTATTTTTTTTTATTTTTTAATGTTTATTTATTTTTGAGAGAGAGAGAGAGAGAGAGCATGATCATGAGAGGGGCAGAGAGAAAGAAAGAGAATCTGAAGCAGGGTCTGCACTGTCAGCACAAAGCCTGACACGGGGCTCGAACCCACGAACGCTGAGATCATGACCTGACCCTGTAATTCTTTAATTAAACCTTGCTACCAACTATATAGAACATTGGAATTTGCCACATGTTGACTCAAATGCCAAGTGACAGAGTTGTCGGTTATGCAGACAGGACAAATGGAGAGACTTTCTCAACTCTATGATCACTAAAAAAAAACAGGCAACCTTACTGTTTTCTACAATAAGTGGGCAGGGGAAGTAATTTCTAAATGTGCCAAATTATTTCTTGTGTTTCTTTGTAAAAGAAACCACTATATGTATATATACATATACACACATGGTACACACACACACACACACACACACACACAAAAGGCAAAACCTTGGATTGCAAGTAACTTGTTCTGCGAATGTCCTGCAAGGTGAGCAAACATTTCTAATAAATTTTAACTTGATAAATGAATGATGTCTTGCAATACGCGAGTAGGACATGATGCCGAATATCACATGATCACAACTGAGCCAAGGGTTCTTGAAATTCACTTTGATATACAATTCTTTGGATTACAAGCATGTTTCTGGAACGAATTATGCTCACAAACCAAGGTTTTACTATATATTCCATCAACATCTACTTTCACATTTAAGAGATTCATCCATATTGATGAATATAACTTTGGTCATTTGTTTTAACCATTGTATTTTATTTTATTATACATGTATATACAATACTTTTGTTGTCAGGTAGACTGAGGCCACTTATCCAGGGCCCTGAGGCCTCTACCCAGCACATTCCCAGGATGTCACCAGATGTCCTTGGTCTTATTGCAAGAGAGGATTCAAGTACAGACCAGAAACAAGGGTTGAGTGGTGCAATAGGAAAGTTTATTAAAATGAGCGTACTCTTGAGATGTGAGAATGAGTGAGCCAAAGGGAGTACTGTCCCTGGGATTTGGGTCTCTATCTACTATTGACAGTTGTTAACCAAGGGGTGGAAGCTTTATGACATGGGGAGGGGATTTATCAGGAGGAGGGTTTCATACCTTTGTTACCTTACCTGGTCAGAGTCTCTGGCCCTCTTTCTCTTGGGTCTGGTTTGCTCTGGCTTCTTGTAGCTTTGTTTTGGAAGTGCAGTCAGGACAGGTCTCTAATTCTCCCTTATAGTGGGCCATGACTTCCCCACGGCTGGCCTCTAGGCATCCTGTTAAAGCCTAGCTAAGTGCCTAGTCTAACACTGTTATCCATTTTACGGTACATATATATTTGGACTTTTCCCCCACTTCTCTCTAAGCATGGCCGCTCTCCCATCTTTTAGTGAAGAAACAATCTAAGAATTTAATAGGATCATAGGATTCAACATTTTCAACCTTACTAGTTATTGCCAAAATGTGGATGCAATTTATAGTTATTCTACATCCTATACAGCTTCTATTGGTGTTGGAAATTATATTTACCTGTTTTATGGTTGTGAAATGGCATGACATTGTAGATTTGGTTTGTGTTTTCTCAGTATAAGTTTCAGTGAAATTCAAGTATTAATGAACAATTTGTTTTTTCTCTTCTGTCAAATGTCATATTAATCATTGTGCTTTTGTTTTATTATATATTCTGCTTATTACAAGAGGGTTTCCCCCCATATCTTTTGCATGTTATCCCTTAAAGTTATAGGCACAGATACTTTCATCCATCTTCCAGTGATGCTTGCTTTACTTTTGATCAGCGTGAAATCTTATTTTAATAAATCAGTTGTTTCTCTCATCATTTGCACTGTGTCTAGTTGAAGAAATTTTACTTTACTGTACAATCATAAAGATATCCCCCCACATTACCTTCCAAATGTTTTATAGATTTGAATTTTATATTTAAGACTTATAATATTTATATTTTTGAGTATGGTATGATGTGGGGTTTCAATTTCATTTTTTTCATATTGTTAACCAAAATTCTAGAATCCTTTATTGAATATTTAGTCTACCCAAGGACCTGGGGTGCCCTCTTTCACAATTCAAGTTCCCATACATACCAGGACCAGGGAATTATTTTGGAATATTTATTATGTTTCATTTGTCTCTTTGTTAATCCTGGAAAAAAGAGCATACAGTCTTCACCACTAATTATTTGTGATGAGTTTTAATAGCTACAAGGAAAGTCTATCCATCTTCTTTAGGAATTTGTCAAAAAATATTCTTGATTTTGCTTTTCTGGATAAGCTTTCAATGCTTACCTCTTTAATAATTCCTGTTGTGTTTCTGGGTGAAATTGCAATGATCTAAATTGTTTTCACAGACCAGACATTTAATAATATTGAAACTTCTAATCCAGAAATGGTATATTGCTGCCTTTGCAAAATTTTTAATGACCACGTTTTCCATAATAATTTTGCACATGTTGAGTTACACTTTTTTATACATATTTAGTAACATTTTTTCTAAGGTTAAGATATATAATATATATATATATATTTCTAATATATTTATATAATGTAAGTAGGTATGTATCTATCTAAATATGTTTTTCAAATGGTATTTTATAAACTTTACTTACTAATGGTTACTGGCATATGGAATTGCAAGTCTACTCAATCTACTTTTTTAAAAAAATGTTTATTTTTGAGAGAGAGCATGAGTGGGGAGGGGCAGAGAGAGGGGAACAGAGGATCTGAAGCCAACTCTCTTACGAGAGCAGTGAGCTGAATGTGGTGTTTGAACTCACAAACTGTGAGATCATGATCTGAGCCGAAGTAGGATGTTCAACCAACTGAGTGACCGAGGTGCCCCTACTCAATCTGTATTTAATTATAGATTTTGTATTCAGCAATACACTAAACATTCTGATTAGTTCCAGTTTTTTAAAGGTGTTTTTCTTTTTGGTTGTTTATGTAGTTTATCAAATGTAAATAATGAGTATATATTTATTTATCTTTTCAATTATTAACATTTTTATTCTATTATTACAGTGTACTGGCCAAAATTTGAGCCAAAACATAAATATGGGTGCTGATTTAATGAATCATTATCTTTTTTGAAATCTTAAGAATGTGTTTTGGACATTTCCTTTAAGCATGCTATTATGTAGGGGTTTTATGGATAAACTTTGTTTGATTGATTTTTGTTTATTAATAATAATTATTATGATAGGTTGTTGAATTTTGTCAAAAATTTTAATCCTATGTAACAAAATTAAAGATAATGTAGTGATTATAATAATAGATTTTCTAGTGCTGAAATGCCATTACATACTAGGAGAAAATCTATATATGTTTAAGATATACTATATTTTTGTATTGTTATTTTGGTTAAAAAGCTTGTTCAGGATTTGAACATCCGTGTTTAAGTACATTTAATTTTAAATATTTCTTTCCCATAATGTCCTCTAATGGCTTTGATACTAGGCATGCTACCCTCATAAAGTAACTTGAGAAGATGCATTGTTTTCCTTTGTAAGAGTTTGTATGCAACTAGAATTAGCGGTTCCTTAAATATTTGATGAAATATGCTTATAAATCCTTCTGGAACCTTGATTTTTTTTTTAATAGAGAGTTTTTGACTACTAATTTTATTTGTTTAATTATTTTAAGCTTGTTCAGATTCTGAAATTTTCTTAAGTTTATTAAATTGTAATATTAGCAATTTCTCCATCTATTTTACTTACATTTTAAAATTTGTTGCCTAGGGGCACCTGGGTGGCTCAGTCAGTTGAACGTCCAACTTTGGCTCAGGTCATGATCTCATGGTTCATGAGTTCAAGCCCCAGGTTTGGCACTGTGCTGACAGCTCATAGACTGAAGCCTGCTTCAGATTCTGTTTCTCCCTCTCTTTCTGCCCCTCCCCTGCTTGTGTTCTGTCTGTCTCTCTCTCTCAAAAAGTAAATAAATATTAAATAATAAAATTAAATAAAATTCATTGCCTATATAATGGTTCATAATATTTGCTTTTCTATTTAGTTTTGGTAGCATCTGTAGTCATATCCCCTTTTTTGTTCATAAAAGTTGTATGTCTGTTTTCTCTCCTTCAAACACTTTGAGGGGTTTGCCTCTATAAATCCTTTAATAAAATTACTGAATTTTCACTTAATTTTTATTATTTTTTTCCTTTCCACTTTCTGTCAGCATATTCTGCCTTACTCATTTGAAATTTGTAACTCAAAGGTTTAGCTAGTTATCTTCATCTTTCTTCTTTTAAAATTGAGTATTTAAGGTTATAAAACTTCATATATAATGTTTCAGCTGCATCCCACAGGTTGTAATAACTATTGTGATTTTTAGCATGCAAATATAAATCAGTTACAATAATTGCTATCATTTATTTCTAAATCAATCACAGTAGATGTGAAAACATTTTGCTATCATGGTGAGTATGTCTAATTCATTCACCAAACATTTATAGTGCCTATAATGGACTAAGGTTCTGAGCTACAACAATGAACCAACATTGGAGGACAATGATCCCTGCACTTATGGGATTATTATAATGAAGAGAGATATAAAATAAAAACACTACCAGGAATAAAATATATCTTGTTAGAAGATGATACCTTTTATGAGGTAAATAAACAGACAAGGTGAGTGGGTCAAGCATGTTGGCCAAGAAGATGGGTTATAATTACTGTACTCAGAGCAGACCTTGTTGAGAAGGTGATAAGATCTATGAAGATGACAGAATAAGCCATTTGGTTATATGAGCAAAAGTCTTTTCAATCAAATAAAAGCAGTGCATAGATATTGAGGCTTGAGACATATTTGAAGAATAATAAGGCCACCATGGGTGAAAATAGCAGCCAATATGGAAAATAATAAGGAACTTGCAGGTGAAGGTGGGGGGGGGGCGGGTGGAGGGTTGGAGGGAGAGGATAGTTGGCCCAAAATATTTGTGCATTATTTTTTTAGCATAAGACGGCACTAGATGACAAAATAGATGAAAAGCCCCATCATAGAACCTAACCAGAAACTTGAAGACAGAATACAGAACAGAGAATATAGAAAAAAATGGTCATTTGCAGGAAATTCTGGGATCTCCGAAGTTTTTAGAAATACAAAGCTTTTATTTTATTTTATTTTTTAAATAGGTCTGAAATGCTCAAAATTTTGAGAGCAGAGCTGGAGACAAAGTTATCTGAATCTTTTATCTGAAAGTCTTTTTTTTTTTTTTTTTTTTTGGTATCATCAGGATCGCATATTGTGTGGCCCCAGGCATCAGTATAAATTATTTTATTCAACTGGCCATTTGTTGAGAATTTTTTGGGAGAGTTGAATTTCTCATCAATTATATGCTCTGAGGAGAAATATTAGCTTGTGCTATCTGGAATGGATGCGAAATCATACATAATTGTTAAATTATATAAGCTAAATCTCACCAATAGTGTAAACACAAGTCAAGTGACTGGTAGTTCTTAACTTTAGATTTCTCATTTTTCATTGGAATTTAAGTGATTTTAAGCTTACAAAACTGTTTAGGGGTCACTTAAATAATGTGAAAGGGCTTTATTTTTTTTTAATTTTTTAAGTTTATTTATTTTTAGAGAGAGAGAGAGAGAAGGAGGGCAGATAGGAAAAGAGAGAGAATCCCAAGCAGGCTCCGTACTGTCAATGCAGAGACCCACTCAAGGGTCAAACCCACGAACTGTGGGATCATGACCTGAGCCAAAATCAAGAGTCAGACGCTTAACTGACTGAGTCACCCAGGTGCCCCAATGTGAAAGGGTTTTATTATTAATTATTACCATGTTATTTTTTTCCATGTTGGCAATATTTTTGTATAAAAACATTTTAAAGTATGCATGAATCTGATCACCACTTTCGGCATCAATGTATGAGGTGTCTAGAACTTTATTGCTCTTATCAGATAATCACAGAATTTATAACACTCCTTTTTTTTCAGTTTTGATTTCAGATAATTATTGTGGTAGTTTTTAAAATAAATAAATGCTTCAAATTTTGCTTTGTAATACATATGTATAACTATATCTATATCTGTATCTATATCTATCTATATCATCTATATCTATAACTATATCTATCTATCTATCTCTGTGCCTTGTATAAAGACAGAGCATATTGTATGCAAATTTGAATGCAGGAAAGAACAAGGTGTAACACCAATATGAAATCATGACTAGAAAAAAAGAAAGGTTAAACTAAAAATTGAATTGAGGAGTCTTTCAAGTGCTTGATGTTTTCCATGATCACAGCCTAGTCTGTTTCCAACTGACTGCTCAGACCAGATTCTTAAGTTTGCTTGCCCTTGGATTTGCAGGTAGATTCTACTGATGGGAGGCACTGGCCAGGGATTGCAAAGCAGATAAAGGGAGAGGAGAACCTTGATACCAATCCCTCTTTACCTCCATGCCCATGTCTTTCCTCCCAACATGGTCTTACTTTTTGATGTGGCTGTTTTCTTCACCCATGGCCAAGGTGTCTCTCTTGAAGGCCCTCTCCTGGCCTCAGTGCTTGCCAGGTGATATTAATACCACTCCCTCCTCCTGCTCTGACAACTTGAGGGACTAACAATTTCCTGATGTTGCTGATCCCATCAGTTTTGATTTTCTGAACTCTGCACACATCTCTGTTAAAAGATCTCTGCTATTAAATGTTCCATCTATTTCTCATCAGTATCTTGATGGATACTTGGATCAGTGATTCCCTAAATACAGCTGTTATTTGAAACACTTTAGAAGCTTTGAAATAATGCAGATCTTAAAATATATATTAAAAAAAACACTTCTTGCTCCCAGAGCAATTAAATCAGAATATCTAGGGGCGCCTGGGTGGCTCAGTCGGTTGATGTCTGACTTCAGCTCAGGTCATGACCTCACACTCCGTGAGTTCGAGCCCCGCGTCGGGCTCTGTGCTGACAGCTCAGAGCCTGGAGCCTGCCTCAGATTCTGTGTCTCCCTCTCTCTCTGCCCCTCTCCTACTCATGCTCTGTCTCTCTCTGTCTCAAAAATAAATAAAAACATTAAAAAAATTAAAAAAATAAATAAATCAGAATATCTAGAGCTACTTATACATAGATATATTTTTTAAGTTTCTCCATGCACCATCAGGAATGAGAAGAGTTGCTCTAAATTTTGGAATCTCAAGCTGACACAGACCCTTTGTGTATTAAACTCTGAAGAGAGACCTGAAATCAAATGTTCCTTCTCTTGCTACTCATTTTATCAGTTGAAAGGGGGCTGCTTTATTGTCACTGAGTAAATATGAATGTGTGAATTGATTATCAGTGGATATACAGGGGATAAGAGTGTAAAGATATATAAGTCAGATTTGGCCTCGTTTATCATGGAGTATTATAGCTAATTATTAGAATGATGAAAATTTTGCAGATTCTATGCTGCATAAAGTAGACTAGATGGATGCTGTCTGGGACAGCCAGCACTGAAATGTGTTTTTAAGAATGATTGAAAGCCAGAAGGCATGTGAGGATTAAAAGTTGTAGTCACTGTTGGACCCCATATATTAAATTTATTTATATGATTACGCTCAGAAAGTTATCAAAACAGAACAGACAGGTAGTGTTTGGGGCTATCATTTTAACAGCAAATTCCTCTGGGCCCCTCATCCTTCAAATGCACAGCTTCCATGCTTAAACGTGTACACAGATATTATGTGTGTATCTCTCCATGCAGTATTCCATTCATGTTTGTGTTTAACATGTGTGCTGCTATGGTACCCCCCTTTCTTTTTTATCTCTCAGTGTGGATGGTAAGATTTTGTATTATATATGCTCATTGAAGATAAAATCATGCTTATTTTTGTTGCTCTGTGCATTGCTTTGCAGTGTGTAAAATGCATGAAATGGAAACATCAGTTGCTTATCAATCTTATTTTAACTGAATTATCTCCTGTATCTGGAGTGAAACAAATGTAATGGCTAGTATGTATACTAGCATAATATATAGCATAGCATGTATTATGTAGCATAATATATATTATATGTAGCATTAATATATATGTTTTATATATTATAGATTAGCAATAATTAGCATTAGCAACGATATACATATTTTAGGTACCCGAACCATAAAAATACATCCCACAAAGAAGTGTCTTTGAGTAAAATAGTAATTAAATTACCAATTTTTTATTTGCAGTATTTTAAAGAGTTTCATAAAAGAAGACTACAGCAACCTTGAATTAGAAGTGCCCTTCAGAGAGTTTAGTACGTTTTAATGCCTGAAGTTTCATATTGTAGTTAAATGTGCTAAGACTCAAAAAAAAAAAGATTCCTTCCCTAAAAAATATTTCAGAAAAAAAATAACAACATGTGTGTGGGATCTTCTCTGGCTGGTTCGAACTTAAATTTTCTACATTTACAAAAGCAATTTAAACATAAAAATAAATTGTTTGATGAGAGATTGATACTGTGAATGGAGAGATGAATTAATCAGGAGAATGTTTACGCGTGACTTTAAAATTCAGGGCACCATTTAGGGCTATAGGTTATAGAATGTTGTGTCCATTAGAGACAGACAGAAAGATTCATATTTACATCCCGGATGAGATTACCCGGATAGAGAGTATAAAAGTGCAAAATTACCAAAAAAAGAAAAAAAAAAGCAGCAGCATCCAAAGAACAATAAATCTCTGAGACACACTACATTTAGAAGTTAAAAAAAAGAAATAGAACCAAAAAATTTTGAATTCAGAAGGACATAACGGTAAGACAGAAGGAGCAACACGAGTCAATAAGCATCACAGAAGGACCAGAGAAGTTGAGGTTTGAAGAAGAGGCTGTTTGATTTTCTTAATGCTTCTGAGAGAGTCTGTAAGGTGAGGAGAGACTCAGGACCATTGTTCTTTAAAACAAAGAGGTCACTGATGGTGGATACATGAACAGCTTCACTGGAGGGCTGGCGCAGAAGTTCAGCACGAAAAGAGAAATTAAGAAAGGTAAAATAGACTATTACAAACTTTTTCTGTGTGAAAAAATAAATAGTACACGTACCTGAAGGTCGATATAATCAAGAAGTGTGGCGAGAGAGACAGAGAGAGAGGGAGAGAGAGATAAGTTAATAGGACTTACGTCTTAGTTTCACAATAATTACACATTTTAAATCACATAAACCTGGAAGAAGTTAATTTTATTTAACCAAAATTAATTAATAAATGACATCAAATTCCTTTACTCTGTTATAAAAAGGAAAATGAGTATGTGGTGGAAAATGCCAGCCACGAGTATAGATAGAAATGGAAAAACAAACGAACAAACATCACTTCACATATGTAAGTTAAAGGATACGCTGAAGACTTTCAATTTATTATCTTTCATAAGAACTACTTAAAGCCACTGGAATCAACATGGTAATGAATGAAGGTGACTAATCTAAAAATATTTTCCCTCTGAACGTGCTGTTGCACCTTCTGAATCTCATCATGACAACATATACAGAGTTCTGTGTCTGATTATGGTCCAACTATTTGTTTAATTCTTGACTTCTGCTACTATATTATGAGAATGTTTACATCAGGAGCATTAATTTTTAATGTAGTCTCTGGGGTTCTGGTTGAATTCAAATTGTGCTATGTCCCTGATTAGCTGTGTAACCCTACTTAAGTAAGTTAGTTAACTTACTTAACACTGTTTTCTTTCCTTGACAGTAGGCCTAATATTAGCACATACCTCGTATGATTTTGCAAGCTATATCCTAACAAACAAGTGTCAGGCTTTTACTTCATTGCATATAGTAAGCACCGAATAAAACTGGCTGTTATTATCTGTGGGCCCTTGAATGCGTTTAGCACATAGTGGGCACTAAAATAGTTTTCTTTCTTTTTTTTTTTTTTTAATTTTTATTTTTTTCCAACGTTTTTATTTATTTTTTTGGGACAGAGAGAGACAGAGCATGAACGGGGGAGGGGCAGAGAGAGAGGGAGACACAGAATCGGAAACAGGCTCCAGGCTCTGAGCCATCAGCCCAGAGCCCGACGCGGGGCTCGAACTCACGGACCGCGAGATCGTGACCTGGCTGAAGTCGGACGCTTAACCGACTGCGCCACCCAGGCGCCCCTAAAATAGTTTTCTTAATTGAACAAGCAATGAATGAGTGACATCAGACCCGAAATTCCAGCCCAGAAATCATTAAAGCATCAGACACTGAAGGTGAAGGTAATATCTCTTTCTTGAAGATCCATGCCAGTGTGTCCATTTTCCCGAGAGCAGCACCAAAGGTCTTTGTTGCCCAAAGCAGTGATTCCAAATTGAGAACAAATTCAGGAATATCATAATTTTGCTTACTCTGTTCTTTGATACCTGGTTCAGGACCAAGAAGGAATGTCTGCTCACGATAATTACAACGATTGTGAAATCTTGATCAAAAGAGGAGATGAAGGATAGCTTCTTGTCAAGGAAAGGAATACAGAGCTGAGCCTAGGGATCTAGTAAGGAGTATGTGGTTTTGTTCAGAATATAGCCAGACTTCTGGGATATAAAGACATAAATATTCTTGGGAGCGATTGCATGAAATTTAGCCACCAAAGAAATGCAAGTGCATATTTATCATTGTGACAGTTCCTTTTTAAAGGGAATTTTACGTTGTCATTTGGTATCCATAATCTACAAATGATTGATCATAAATAGTAAAAACAGAATATCTGATTTAAAATGCATTTCAAGTCCTAGAGAAAAATAGAATTAATTTTCTTACAATACAATCTCCTTGCTTTCTTGTACATATGAGTTTGGTGATTCATGATAATATTGCCCACATTTACCACCAATAGGTTTAACTTTTACATCCACGGGGAGTTTTAAGTATTTAAGGAGCACCATAATTCTCCAATGGTTACAAACTGTTAATAATGTTGGTACTGTCTTAAGATTTTTGATCCTCTGAGAGGCAATTAAGATTGGATTTTAAAATAAATTTTGCTCAGTCAGTTGAGGGTCCTACTCTTGATTTTGGCTCAGGGCATGATCTCACAGTTGCTGGGATTGAGCCCTGCATCCATGTTGCCAATGCAGCCAGTGCAGAGCCTGCTATCACTACCTCTCCTTCAAAAAATAAATAAAAAAAACATTTTAAAAAATAAAATAAAATAAAAAGTAAAATAAAATAAAATTTGCCAAAGTTGTGAGTACATGGAAAGAGAGTCCGTGGCCTTGACAGAATTACAAAGATGAATCCTGCAGAGGTGGGAAGGAGAGCTTACATTAAACAATAGATACCAATGGCAGTTAAGAAAATTTATTTTTTATTTTTCAATTTTTTTTTATTTTAGAGAGAGAGTGTGCACATGCATTTGAGTGGGGGAGGGGCAAAGGGAAAGTGGGGGGGGAAGAGAGAGAGACAGAGAGAGAGAGAGAGAGAGAGAGAGAGAGAATCTTAAGCAGGTTCCAAGCACAGTGTGGAGCCCAACATGGGACTCAGTTCCACAACCCTGGGATCATGACATGAGCCGAAATCAAGAGTTGGAAACTCAACTGACTGAGCCACCCAGGCAGACCAAGAAACTTTGAAAACAAACCTACTTTTACTAATTACAAAATGTATTTGATAGATTCACCTGAGAAAATAATACTGGTAAATTTCCCTCTGGGCTTATGCTTGAACAACAAACAAGGAGTGAATTTCCATTTCCACAGAGACACTACAAAATCTCCTTGTTATTTCCTTTTTTTTTTCCTATCATAGTAAATTATTCTTTGATCTTAGCTGCATAATATCTTTGTGATTGTTATTAGTTCTTTTTTAAAATGTGCCTCTCCACACATGGGTAATTGAGTCTAAATGTTTGGAGTCAGTTTGCACAGTTAAACTCTGTCAAAATACCTTGAGGAGTTAGTAAAGAAATTGCATCTTCTCTAAATTAGCGGAAAAAAGCACCGCCTTACTGCTGTCATTGGTTGGCTCACAGAGATATAGGCATAAACTATTTCTAAGTAAATAACAGCACTCAGGGCACACAGTACTCACACAGGGTATGACATTGGATGACATTTTCTGGTTTCTATTGGTTTTCTTTTTAAGAGCTATAAAAGTCAGTTAGGGTTTGGTAAATGATTATTTGTCTCATACTGAGAAAATGCATATTCCTTCACGCTACTGTTCCTATCATTTAGATGGAAATTACTGTTAAAAAAAAAACAACCCTACAGTACCTAGTTCATCCGCCCCTTCTTTTTATTGTTGTTATTGTTCTTATTCCTACTTCTGTTCTTGGCTTTGGGGGAAGGGATGATTGTCCTTTGCTCATTTGTTTAATTAGGTCAATACATCTTGAAATACAAGTTTTAGGAAAACAAATCAGAAATGAAATTGGAATAATACAAATATTAATTATGGATCTTGTATATTACTGTATGAAAAAGCTTGCACTATGATACTGTAAATATTTGAATCTTTAATTATATGGAAGAATGGCAATGGATTATTTAGGTTTTAAAGTATTCAGCCCTATAAGACACTATGTGAATGTCTTTTTATTTATTTATTTTTAATTAAAATTTTTTTATGTTTATTTATTTTGAGAGAGAGACAGAGCATGAGAGGGGGAGGGGGAGTAAGAGTGGGGGGTGCAGAATCTAAATCAGGCTCCAGGCTCTGAGCTGTCAGCACAGAGCCCGACTTGGGGCTCAGACCCACAAACCACAAGATGATGACCTGAGCTGAAGTCTGACGCTTCACCGACTGACCCACCTGGGCACCCCTTTGTGAGTTTCTTTTTAAATAATGCTTATGTAAAATAGAACTAGGATTACTTCAGTTATGGTATTTAAAAATGAAATCCATTGTACACAGTATACTAGAAGTTTTTTAAATCTATTACAACTTTACAAAATAAATTAGTCTCTTGGATACATATTGAAGGAGGAAACACCCAAAGACAAAATATGTCTACTTTTACAGGAACAGATAAATCTCTTTCATCTTCATGGAATCTCTTTAATTTCTCATAAACAATCTGGAGCCTTTTAACTACTGCTTTTCCTGTTTAGTTTCATATCTCACCTTTGGGGTGTTGACACTTTATTTTGAGGCAGCAGATGTTCATTTAATTTTCCTTCTGTATCCAAACGTTCCATCTTCCTCCTTTATAACGTAAAGACCCAGCTCATTCTTCACCTGTCATATTATGTTATTCCTTGCCCTCTACCTCTCCCTATCTCTGAATTGCAGTGCCCTAATTGTTTCCTGCCTATCATGCTGCCCTAATTTTTAACAGCTTGTTTTACTGTCCTGCTTCTTTGGATCTGAATCCTTTCGTCCTTCATCCATCTTTTCATTTGAAAGTGTAGGTGCATGGACAAATTTATTTTGGGATCCCAAATTGAAAAGAATATGAAATGTTTACAAGGACACAAGAAAACATAAGATAATGTGTCCCTTTCTTCTATTGTTATTCTCAACATTTTTTTTCAGTTTTACTTATTTAAATGAAATGCACTTTTCTAGAGCTTTCAAATAAAATACAGTATCTTTAGAAATATGTAGACTTTTAAAGGCAAGATTGAAATACAAAGGAAAAAAGATATGCTTTTTAATTATTTTATTGGTCAGGAGGCCACAGTTTCAAAAAATTTCTGTTATTTCTGAAGGCAAACTCTGGCCAACTGAATTTAAAAGGTATAAGACCATTTTAAAGAGTTCAAGTGTGTGCTTTTTAAAACAAAACAAAGAAAAAAAGGCAGAAACCAGACTTTTTTATGTTTATTTATTTATTTTGAGAGAGGGAGAAAGAGAGAGAAAGAACACATGAGCAGGGGAGGGGCGGAGAGAGAGGAGGTGGGGAGAGAGAGAATCCCAAGCAGGCTCCACACCATCAGTGTAGAGCGCAATGTAGGGCTCGAACCCACGAATGGTGAGATCATGACCTGAGCTGAAATTCAGAGTCAGATGCTTAACTGACTGAGCCACCATGTATCCCAAAAAACCAGACCCTTAAGTATAGACACCCAACTGGTGATGATGGAGAGGAAGTAGGTATAGGGTGGGTAAAATAGGTGAAGGGGATTAAGAGTACAGTTTCTGTCATGAGCACCGAGTCACGTATAGAATTATTGAATCACTATGCTATACATCTGAGCCTATTATAACAATGTATACTATGTAGTTAATTTTTTTTTAAAAAGAGTGTGCTTTTCAAAAAAGTATTTATATACTGATTAACATACTTTTTTATTTTGGTATTAAATAAAATATCTTCAGGGGGGTAAGGGAACTTCTCATAAAGGGTAGTGAATTTTAGAATCTTAGATGTGATTCAAGCTAGTGGTTATTTGATCATACATAGCAAACTTGATTTCCTGGGCAGGAAAATGAGTTGCAAAAGTGACAAGAGAAGTTTATGGGAAAAAACTAGGGCTTCCCGAGCCTCCGGAGTTCAGAATGTGTTCTTTGCAATGAAGTATGTGGTTGGACTTTATTCCTCTATCTCTGTAATTCACATCCAAGAAAATAAACAAACAATAAGCAACAATAAACAAAGCCATTGTGGACATTATTTAGTTCCATATTAAATTTTAATATCAGAGTTGATATTTTTTGGGCAGTGACTTACTCAATGAAGTCGTTAGAACATACTGACACGATTTTACCTCATATTCCAGACCATGGGTGTGTAAACTCTTTCTGTGGAAGGCGAGGTAGTATATATTTTAGTCTTTGCAGTCTATATGATTTCTACTACAACTATTCAACCAGACCATTGTGGCACTAAAGCAGTCATACACAATACCTAAACTCATGAGCGTGTCTGTGCTCCAATTTTATTTATGGACACTCAAATTTCAATTTCCTATCATTTCATGTGTCTTAAGGAGTTTATTATCCTTTAAAAAATCTGCATTAGAAAATGTAAAACTCATTCTACAGTCATGGGCCATAGAAAAGCAGTTCATGGATCAGATTGGTCCAAAACAATGTTCTTCCCTGAGTGAAAGACAGTCATATATTGGTGAAAATTGGGGTGTGGTTGGAAAACTCAGTGGTGTCTTCCATTAAAAATATAATCTTAAGGGGACACCTGGGTGGCTAAGTGGGTTAAGCGTCTGACTCTTGGTTTCAGCTCAGGTCATGATCTCATGGCTCGTGAATTTGAGCCCCGCATCCAGTTCTGTGCTGACGGTGCAGAGCCTGCTTGGGATTCTTTCTCGCTCCCTCTCTCTCTGCCCCTCTCCTGCTCACATGTCATCTGTCTCTGTCTCTCTTTCTCAAAATAAATAAACTTAAAAAATCTTGTAAAAAAGTATAATCTTTTAAAAACATTTCAAAACTGATTTTATGGTGCAGAAGTATTCAGAGATATTGGATAAGAGAGACTCACTCACTAAACATGCACAATGTGCCAGGGGCTCCTTAGATACATTGCAGGCACGTGAGCAGATGTGGTTAGCACAATCTGTGAGTGAGAATTAAGCATAATAGGGCTAATAGGAAGGGGCTGACTAACTTAGCTGGGGACACTCAAGTATTAGGGGGCTGAACTCAGGGCTGTAATCCAAGTCTGTTGGAATTGGAAACCTAGGTTCAATCCACTTACCATACTTAAATAAAGTTAATGTTAAGTAAGAAAACATATGTGGTTTGACTCCCAAGTAATACATAATAGTTCTTCACAAAAGTCTGAGATCGATCAGTGGTGACAGCATTTCAGGTATCATTATGCAGAAAAGGCTCCTGAGAATGTCCCCTGAAAAGCAAATACAAGCTTGGGAAAAAGGATAAAAGGATAAGCTTAGCCCAAATCTACTCAATAAAATTGACTTGCACTTTTATGTTGAAGCATCTGGAGGCCACGCGGTGGTCTGAGTTCAAAACCGCCGCTTACCCCAAATGAAAAGCAGTCTTTGGAAATAGAGGAATCCTTTGCATTTCTATAAGATCTTGTTTATGAAAGCAGAGAATCGCTGTTCTAGGAAACTGGCAAAAACTTACATTTCTTTAGTTTTGCTGGCTCTGCAAAACTGTGCGCACAGCTGTACTCAAACCCATTAGCTCAACCTTTCAGAAAATTCTCTCACAGAAATTGCTTAGAGGTACATAGCCTGACAGTTGCTGTGTGTTTTGAGAGCTTTACCTGTCAGAAGCCGGCTCAGCATTCTTTTGCTTAATTGGTCTGTAGAGACTGGTCATTTTAGAGAGAGAAGTTCCACACCTCAGAGAGAATGACATCTACCTCAGCCCATAATCAGCTAATTTAAAGAAAGGGAATACCACCAGCTCCAGGGGCTGCTTACCCTCCACTCTATGTTGAGATGGGGTGAGAGCTGCAGAAAGTACATCAAGCAAGTAAAATTAATGGGAAATTGGGAATAGAGGAAAACAGTTTTCAAAATACATGCAGTCTATTCCTTCAAACTCCAGCCATATAGACCTCTGAACACGTCAACGTTTTAAAGTTTAAAACCGAAGATCTGATTTTGATTACAGACTACTGAATCCCGACACTTCACGTTAAGTTACAGCACTGTCTATCACACAGGGTGATTTTCCTAAGATCAAGGCCTTTTAGTTGTGGGAAATGATCATGAGGATAGAGTGAATTGGAGTTTGAACATATGAATACGCCAGATAATGCTCTAGCGAGTACAGG
This sequence comes from Lynx rufus, assembly GCF_022079265.1. Taxonomy (NCBI): domain Eukaryota; kingdom Metazoa; phylum Chordata; class Mammalia; order Carnivora; family Felidae; genus Lynx; species Lynx rufus. Next base: position 25,261,020 of record NW_025814845.1, on the reverse strand, counting down.
AGGGAAATACATACTCACTTCCAAGCAGCTTAGTAAGGAGGGAGCTCTGCCTAGTGTTAGAAGCTTGGACCCCGGTGCACAGGGATGCTGAGTCGGGTCCTTGATATGCCATGGTCTAACATTGCAACTTTGGGGGTGCTTGGGTGGCTCAGTTGGTTAAGCATCCAACTTCAGCTCAGGTCGTGATCTCGCAGTCTGTGAGTTTGAGCCCTGCGTCTGGGCCCTGTGCTGACAGCTCAGAGCCTGGAGCCTGCTTCGGATTCTGTGTCTCCCTCTCTCTCTGCCCCTCCCCTGCTTATGCTCTGTCTCTCTCACTCCCAAAAATGAATAAATGTTAAAATAAAATAAAATAAAACATTGCAACTTTGGGCAACTTACTTGACCTCCCTTTGCTCTTTAACCTAAGCATCAGACTTGATTGAGTTGTCATTTATGGCAAAAGACAGTTAAAATTCCTCATCCTACCTGTCTACTTTTTAAACCAAAACTTTTATTTTATTTGTGATAAACTTGGTACAGGTACATTGACAAGAGCTCATTGCCATGGATCAAACTACAGCTAGCTGGTGAATATGAAGGGAAAAGAAAAGAAAAAGCTCAGAAAATTACATTAAATAATATAGTCTTAATGCTTTAAAATATAGCATTTAAATCTTACCATTTTGAAGTAAAAGTAAAAGATAGTCTTTAAAGCATTCCGGTGGCCAATCAGTAAGAATACGTTAAGATGATGAATACTCAATTGTAATTTTTCTTGATTATAAAAATCTATTATTCACTATGTGATTATGTCAGAGTCCATAATTATTATATAATTCTACTTTATTTTATAATGAATACTCTTTTTGAAAAATATAGCCAATAAAAATTATTAATTTTCACAAAGAAAAACATATCAACAAGAAGTGTGTAAAATATATGGCTGACTTTTTTTTCCAATTCTCACTTTAGAAAATATTATAAAAGCAAGTAAAAATGTCAAAAAAACACTCAGAGAGTTAAGTCCTTATCATTTGAGCCAGGGCTGTTAAAAATTGAAACAGCCAGAGATATTTATAAAATTATAGCACAGAAGAGAATAATGATGGACATCATTCCAGAAGACTCATATAGAAACAACTAATACAATATAATATGGCAAATGTGAAATGGAAAAAATCAGAACATTTTTATTAAGTGAATATAGAAAAGGGAGAAGAGGTGCTTGGAAAAATATCTGGAATATTGTTTGAATGGCATACAAATTTAATTATATTTCATCATGTGTATAGTAAGAATGGTTGAGGTTATAAAGTAATATTCTATAATTTGATATAAATTATTATGAAGAATATGTTTACTAAGTGATGCTGGATGGTCTGATATTATCAGATACAAAATAATATTACAACAGTATAAAATCAGCAATGATTTTAAGGAAAAGACATTTTTTAGTAATCCTTAAATTACTACTGGAATATCCTTTAGATGAACATTTGACAAAAATGTTAGTAGAATCAAAACAAAAATTGTTCAGGACGAAGTCAAACAGGCAAGGAAGACTTTATTCAAGCTATTGTAATGTGGTGGGTGGGTCATAGGCATTTATGTGTGCTAATAGGTCTTATCCAAAAGAAAAGTAAACTTTCTTAAGATTGTTCCACAACTTGGATCACAGCACCCACTGAAGTTAGGCTCCTACCCTCCCACACAGCCTGGGAGATAGGGTGCCATCTTCCTTGATTACATTTCAAACATATGGCTCAGAGGTCCTTGGAAAAGACAGTTCTGGGTTGTAAAACTGCCAAGAGACTTTTAAAAAGTTTTAAATTTCAAAGGGACAGAGAATTTTGCAACTACAAGCTTTCTAAAATAAATGCTCAGAGAAAAGGGGGATCAGAGGCCTGGAGATACACAGAAGGCTCTCTAAAGTTTAGTCAAGTTGAGCAGAAACTTGAGACCCCAGCTTCTGAGTAGCTCAGTTGATTGAGCTGTGATACTTGATTTCAGCTTACGTCATCATCTCATCATATCATGGCTCATGAGATGGAGCCCCATGTTGGGCTGTGCTGAGAGCACAGAACCTGCTTGGGATTCTCTCTGTCCCTCTCTCTCTCTCTCTCTGCCTCTCCCCACCCCTTTGAAAATAAAAAAAATAAATAAAATAAAATAAATAAACATTAATTTTTTTTTTAAATAAAAAAGAAACTTAAGGCCTTCTTGGTGAGTCCAAATAGTAAGAAAGTGTTAATTTTTTCTTCAGGAATCCCTTATTGTTGTACAGAGAGGTACATCTTTAGGAAAGTTGCAGGAAATCAACAGCAACTTTGACAGCATATTAGGGAGTGTCAGCAGACCAGAGGGCAGTTTGTGGCAAAGGCTCGACCAACTAGGACCAGCATGGTGACCGGCTCCAGAAATCAGTTTTGGTAGAAGAGATACCAATAACTCAATAAACCAGTGGCAGACATAGCTAAGATGGCAACGACTAAGAACAAAAAATAAATAAATAAAACTAAAAGCAGTTTAGAGATACTAGAGGAAGCAGAGACAAAGAAACGTGGAACTGAAAGATTTGCAGGTTGTATCTGGCAGCATTCGATAATCTGCACACAAGCCTGCATCAATTTTTACATTTAAATATAGTAGCTCTTACTACAGTCTTTGGGAGAATTTTATGGGCCACAGTCGTATATGTGGTCAGCCGAACCTTCAGAAATCCTTCTACACACAGAAGAACTAAATCTGGTTGGCATGCCACTATTTTCGCTACATCTGGGCATTCCAAAGTCTTTTTACACCCAAATCCTCTTCGTGATTATGAAGGCCAACTTGAGAAAAGGTGCCTTGTGCCAAATCATCCTACTTATCAAAAGGTTCATCCAATGGTGAATTAGTTTACCAAAATTACTACCTATCAGAATGGCATTGGGATTTGTAGTGATGCAAAACTCAGCTCTGTTTCAGATTCTTGAACTAGGATGGTTTTGTGTGATGTCTAAGGAATGTAATTTATATATGAACTGTGTACATTTATATATTTTATCTATATATTTCATATATCCCACAAAAAGTGAGTTAAATCACATGCTGCAATCCAGAATTTAGGAACCAATGAGGTAACCATCTAACTCCTCTGATTCATGGCAAGAGAATTAGGCAAGGTTAAGGACTGGCCACAAATCAAATTCTGGCAAGACACTGAGGATTCTGACATTAAGTGAGCTCAGTTTTAGGATCTCAGTGTCACTATCTTTAAACAGTCATTATGTGATGATCATTAAGTGGACATTAGAAGTCCTTTAAGAAGATACACAAGACATTATTATAGTCACTGTTCTATCTTTCACCTTAGCTAATCCCCGATCCTCTGCCCTCTCCTGTCAGATCCTTAATCCTTTATGCCCAGTGCCAATTGACCTTCCAATAACAATTTGGACCAAAAGCAGCTTAATGAACTGCAGTGCACAAGAAGGTCAATCTGTGAGTTGCAGAAGGAACAACAACAAAGCTTGAGCTCTGTTACTTTCCACAAATAAACTTACATGTAAGAAAAGGCAATCTAAAGGAAAGTAGACTGGGGAAAATGTATGAAACCAACTAGACCAGGGGTTATTTTCTTCTTAATGTGGAAAATAATAAATAAGATATATCACAAGTGAGTGTTTACTGAAAACATTTAAAGTTAATAATTTTATATTTTACGTTACTATTAATCTTTAGCTAACCTAGAGAATCCTCTAGAACCCTGGAAACCAATGCATTCTATAACTGTGCTAATAAAAGTATGATCTGTGAGCCTGGGTCAGTCCACAATGACAAAATGAGTGTAACTGTTATGAATTTTCTAGAAATGTGGAAGTATTGTTTTATCCCTATTGAAGCTAGAAATGAAAGTCTGACTTTATATATATATTTTTTAATTTTATGTTTACAATGTTATATTTCATAGTATTTTTTTATTTTATTTTATTTTATTTTTAATTTTTTTTCAACGTTTTTATTTATTTTTGGGACAGAGAGAGACAGAGCATGAGCAGGGGAGGGGCAGAGAGAGAGGGAGACACAGAATCGGAAACAGGTTCCAGGCTCTGAGCCATCAGCCCAGAGCCTGACGCGGGGCTCGAACTCATGGACCGCGAGATCGTGACCTGGCTGAAGTCGGACGCTTAACCGACTACGCCACCCAGGCGCCCCTCATAGTATTTTTTTTTTAAAAAGCATTATACCATGATGGCTTAGAGATAAAATAAAAACAAAAACAAAAAGAACCTGTTCTTCAACAGAAGAACTGAAAATACTGAAAAATACTACTCTAAACAAATATACTGAAAAATACTACTCTAAAGAAATATAAATAAAATGCTAGGGAAGTTATAAATACAAAAGAAACAAGTTTATTTCCTTTGGGAATCTTCAGAACTTTTAAAATTGAAATGTGCAGTGTGAATCTCCAAGTAAAAGTTGAGCAGTTTTTCCCCGTGTGTTTGAGCTCAGGCTTTTAATTTTTCAATTTTTGTGTTTTTTTTTACACCACATTTTATGATCTCATGAGACTAGGAGTCCTCAGAACATATGGGAAATATTTTTCAAAATTAATTAACAGGTGCATGAGAAATGTCTTTTTAGTTAGTACATAGACATGAAGTAAGCATTTTCCAGAAATCCCCTGTGAATTTCATTTTCTAGAGAGACAATTAGATACTAGAAAAAAGTTCCATTCAGTTAACTAGATCGTAAGTTAGATATGAAAATACATAAGACAAAAAACTGAACTTGAGTACCCTGTACCTTTACAATCAATGAACATGGGCTTCTTGAAGACTTACTATGTGCTATTTTCTACTCGGAAGCCGCATCTATTCAAGAAGCAACAATTGAAGCAATAAACATAATTATAGCTTCCCTCAAGGAAACTCAGTTGCTAATGGAAAATATTCATGGTGTTACTTTGGAAATAGTTTTATGTGGAAAATATTTGAAAATGTAGGGTTTTTTTTTTTTTTTGTCTTTTACAACTTTGAAGAGTCCTAGAAGATGATAAACTATATATTTTTTTTCATGAAAAGACTAGAAACAAATGGACTTCAATATATTTCATACATTTAATAGGATAGAAACAAAGATAATACATTATGTAAGAGAAAAGCTGAGCAGTACTATAGCCTATTGAATAAGGACATTTTCAGTGGTGCTGGAAGGGCCTGAAGGTACTTTTTATCTTAGAACAATTCTCTGGTGCTCTAGCTTGTTGATTTCCTTCACCTGCCTGTTAACTCCCAGTGAACCAAATTACTCTGTTTCTCCCTCACAGCCCTAGCTCTTCAGAGAGCTTTCTATAAACCATGCCAGTGCCTTATGGAATGTCAAATTTCTAAAATGATGGCACTCAACAAACAAGATATTTGTTGTGGGCTGTATATGTACACAGTAGTTTTCAGAGTATCTAAAAATGTGTGTGACAAACTAGTCATAAGATTTTGCATATCTAGTATGGGGTAGAAAGTAAATACAAATAAAAACAGAAATGACAGTCAATGTCAAGGTAATACATATTGTTCATCACAGCTGACCATTGTCCCTGACTCTGTTGCCTTCAAGAGTTAACTCACCCTGAGGATTATATACTTTGGGGAAGGTATCAGGGAAGAGGAATTTGAACTGGGAATTAAAAGATTAACAGAACTGAGAGAAATAGTATGCTAAGCAGGGAGAATATGTGATCAGGAATGAAGTTTATTTCTTTTTTTTAATTGTTTTAAGTTTATTTATTTATTTTGAAAGAAGAGAGAGAACAAGCTGGGGAGGGGCAGAGAGACAGGGGGACAGAGGATCCGAAGAGGGCTCTGTGCTGACAGCAGAGAACCAGGTGTGGAACTCGAACTCCTGGTGTATCTTGTGAAGGTGAAGAGAAGCATCTAAGAGACCATAGAAAAATATATTTATAAAAATCAGACTTCAGTTAATAGATTAAACTATATTGTCAGGCATGGGAATGAAACAGAAAGGTTATCATGGGAGACACTTCAACTGGTGTTGCGAATTGCAGCTAAAAACTATAATGGGATGAAGGTGAGGGGTTGCCAGAGATAACAAAGTTAAATTTATTTCCAAAGCATCAGCCCATCCAAATAATAGAATCTTTAATGGAACTTTTAAGAAATACTATAAGATGATGCCCGCTGGTCAATATTTAGAAATACAGACAAGGATATGAAAATAGAGTAATACCTTATAAGTGTGGACTAGTTTGTATTTGAGAGTGGATTAAACCTTAGGATAAGGTCATCCTAAAAATTTAATATTCAGGAGTCAACTGAAAACAGATTATGCTTGAGGATGTGACAATGCATGTTATACATGAGTGAATAAGGGCAGATGAAATATTAAGGCAGCTTAGGATTGAATTTTGATATGTATTGAACATGTGGGAACCATATAACTTTATTTGGTAAAGGATATAGAAAAAAAATACAAGTAATAAGAGCTCTAGAATGATGTAATGCAAAAACAAATGAAAACTGAAATCAGAATTGAGTGAAGCTGTCATATACAGATGTAATGATAGAGCAAAAATAAGAAAGGAATCCATGTGTCAAAAGCAAACAAAGCCTTAATGACTAACACCAAATAATCTTCTGTCCCTGTGTTAAGATTGGCTCTCATAACACTTCCCAGTCTCTGTGTTAAACGATTCTTGGATGAAGCACAATTTCCTGTTCTTTACTAAGCAATACTGGGAATAAGCAAAAAATAACTCAGATGCTTACTGCAGGAAATATCAGTTCCTAGAAAATAAGACACCAACACAACTGAATAGCTTACTTATCATGACTCATTTCAAGTTCCTCATCTTGCTGCGCCCACAAATCCAAAACCATTGCATCATAATAGTAATCCAGTACTTGCCAATCCTGTAAGAGTCACCTCAAAGTCACTCAATGCAAGCCGTAAAACCTTAACTTTACCATGTCCCAATTTTCCTTTCTAAGAAAACCTTAGTCAGGTATAATTCTCCCTTCCTACGATAAGTCTAATAATTGTATGATATTTCATCAACAGATTTTCTGGTGGTCTTCTCCGGAATAAACAATTGGCACTTCTGATCAACAAGCAGGAAGAGAAAGGAATTCATGCTTAATTCAACAAATATTTACACTGGGCCTATTAGATGCCAGGATACATAGAGCGTGGCAAGACAAAGTCTGTTCTCTCAGGCACTGGTGTTGGAATTGGAAATTACTTATAAAACAGTAAATAAGTAGGTATATAATACAGTGATGTGAGTAGGAGAAGAGTAAAAGAGTGTATTTAGATAGAATTACTTGTTGGAACTAATTTAGATTGGTAATACAGGAGGACTTCTTCAGGGAGATTATACATGAGAATAAAAAGAAAGGTCTAGGGAAATAAAAAACAAAACAAAACAAAAAAAAAAGGTGGCAGCATTTTCAGATTTCTAGTTCTACCATAAAACCCTAGCAGGGGTGCCTAGGTGGCTAAGTCGGTTTAGCATCCAGGTGGCTCAGTCAGTTAAATGTCCAACTTCGGCTCAGGTCATGATCTCGTGGTTCGTGGGTTCAAGCCCCTCATCAGGCTTTGGGCTGACAGCTCAGAGCCTGGAGCCTGCTTCAGATTCTGTGTCTCCCTCTCTCTCTGCCCCTCCCCTACTCTCTCTCTTGTGCTCTCTCTCTCAAAAATAAACATTAAAAAAAAACAAAACACCTAGCACTAAGAAGGAATGAGAGGAGAGGAAAAAGGAGAGAAAGGAGGAGAAGTGTTAAAATGTATTACATCCACACTGTATGCCAGCCAACTCCTTTATGTACATTTTATTTTTATACTTTAAGCAATCCTGGGAGGTAAGTACTGTTAGTTAATATCCCCATTGTATAAAAGAGAAAACCAAAGTAAGTAGAGTTTAGTGATTAACTGAGTTACATGATTTGTGAATGACAGCCCTCAGACATTACCCCGAATTGCCTAACCAAAAAGCCTGTATTCTTAAGTCCCATGGTGTAATGTCAAGAATGCATTGCCACACATAGAATTACTCTTCAGTCTATAGTTATGTCTTCCATACCAGTTCTTTCTCCACCTTTCATAGGCTTCATTTGATAGGCTAAAGACACAGGAAATTTATGCAATTATTTGTTTTACATTTAAGCAATGGATAGAGAAAACCTACACAAATCGGGAATAATTTTTAAAGGCTTCTCCGTCCTTAGGAGTTTTGTCGTCATATTTGCCTAACCAATCAAATATCACGAATGCTTCAATTATTCACTTTTAGACTATTGACACTGAAATGTAATTACAAGAGAATAGGGAGGACACTGATTTCATTGACAAGATGCATTTGCCATTCTCAGCGTGTGGTAGCTGTAGGGTGATTGAGTACCTCTGTCAGAGACACCAGTAAACATATTCTGGAACATCCTTTTCAGTTTGCTTTTTTCTTACACTGAAAACTGACTATTTATGGCAACTCCTGCCTTAGGGGCTATGTGGAGCAGTTGTGTTCATTGATTAAAGAAGCTAAAGACATATCAAGACTGAGTGAAACACAAATAAGGGCTTTCAAAGGCATCTAATGATGAGATTTCTTCAGGGCACATGCAGTATCTTAAGCTGCTAAACTTCACATAAAAGATCTTTAAATAATCTCAACCTCATTTAATTTTTAGAAGCGACTATCACTCTTTGTAGCCTGCAATGAAAAAAAAATGGAAGTTTGCCTAACCTAAACTGAAAAAAGAAAGACTATTCTGGTAAGAATGAAGCCAAGATTTACTTTGGTTTTGCCAATAAATATAAATATGACTAGTTGCAGTGCCTTTGTTTTATTTAACACTGCAGGTAAATGAACGGTCTCATTATTAGAGAATACTGGATAAAAATTACTCATCTCAAAAAAACCTGGCTTAGAAACTAAGACCTCCAACCCACCCTAGCGGCTTATCCAAATCACAGACTTAAATTCAAAATTACTTCATCAGTCTTATGGATGGACTATTACCATTTTTTAGCACAGATTTAATTTTATAACATTGGTTCACCACTTCTTAGATAACAAAGCTGAATCCAGGGACATTAAGTAACTCGTGTGTGGTCTATCAGTTAGATGATGGCAGGTAGTAGTATAGGTAGGAAGCTAACGCACTAATTTTTTCTTGAAAGCAGTGTTGGGAAACAGTTATTGGGGGGATGGTTACTTAAAAGTGCTAAGCAAAGAGATGACATCAAGAAAAGTGTGATGATTTAGAAATATTACACTGGGCATCTGGGTGGCTCAGTCAGTTCTGTCCAATTCTTGATTTAGACTCAGGTCACGATCTTACGGTTTGTGAGGTCAAGCCCCACATCAGTCTCCATGTTGATAGTGTGGAACCTGCTTGGGATTCTCACTCTCTCCCTCTTTCTCTGCCTCTCCCACACTCATGCTGTCTTGCTCTCTCTCAAAATAAATAAACTTAAAAATAAAAGTAACATTACACAAAATGATGACATTTGTGAAAAAAATGTAAATAAATATTTTCTGCAGTGTGGTCATTCTGTGGGAGGGTCATACTTCTGATAATATATATGGTTTATATCATGGCAATTATAGCGGTTTGGGTGTTCCAGAAAGAAGATTAAGAGGAAGCGAAGGTGGGGGGGGGGGGCGGCAGGGATTTTACTAGAGTACACAGCAGAAGGAGAGGAAGGAAGCCAATGTGATCAGGGAGAAGAGTTGTGAGATGGACTCCAAAGACTCAGTCAACTGGTGTTAAATAGCCTTCCAGAGTAGCCCCACATTGAGCTAAAATGCCAAGATATTTTGTATCCTTGTTTCCATCTATTGGCCAACCCAGAAAAATGTCACTGTGAGACAGGCATATCTCTCATGAGATCTGAGATCTGAGATCTCTGATACTGAAGCATCCCCAAAGAGGCTAAGCACGGAAGCTGTCTGCTGCAGCACAACAGCAATAGAGGCAACAAGTCCAACACTGAATGGAGATCTCCTGGCCCGTCAGTCAATCTCTTCTGCCATTTAGATCCACTTCTCTTTTTCCCAGTGCAATTCCTCTAGGATTCTAGAAAAAACTTAGAAAAGGAAGGGTTGAGGAATGCGGTACAAGTCTCAACTCTGCAGTTGATCTCTGGAATACAGCTTATATTTATCACCTTCCCCCCGCCTCCCCACTATCCATTCTAGATTCCCCTCACCATCTGTGAACACCTCTCTTAGTTTCAGCTTACCTCGGGGGATGACACTAAGAGAATCTTCAAGGTGTCTGAGCCCTTGGACACATGGTCTTAAGGTTGGTTCACTTAAATACCATCACAATCAGGTAAGAGAATATCAGGAGAAACACAAGAGGATTGTGGGGTTTTGGCCTATACTTCCCTTCTCTCTGACATGTAAAAGTGGCAGTCACCTCCTCCTGTCACACTAGCTCCTCTTCATGGCCACTGGTCTCTGCATATGAGGCACCTACCAAGTCTAGGTGGCAGCCAAAGCCGACCGTTCTGTGGAACTATGGCTTTATTCTCAGGCATAGGTTTTCCATGGTTCTTTATGGAATCCTTTATGATTCCATATATATTCAACATTTTCCATGCCCCTTTATACGTACAGTAGGTGGTAAGGACCGCCATGAAACTCTGCCTGTTTTGGAAAGTATTCTTTCATCTACGTCTTTCAGAGCCATCGTGAGTAACACAGCTGCCTTCCATGTTCAGCTTACACAGACTATGAGCTAACCAATATGTAAATAACAGCCTTTGCTTCCTCTGTTAGCTGATCATATGTGATTTTCTACAGAGCCACGAGTGTGAGCTAAAGGAGAGGATATGGTGGGTGCGAATGGGTTCAAAGCAACTTATTTATGCAGACTGCTTTTGCTGTCTGGTCTTGCTTGAGCTATCCCAGAGGCACTGATTCCATCCGATAAGGGACTACTGCTTGTCTTTCCCAAACGTAATGACTTGATGAACAGAAATAATTTAGCTTATAGCTAGAATTCCAAAGTTATGGTCACTTAAAGCACTATGTTCATGTGCTACATTTACACTAAAGCCCAAAACATGTCAAGGGTTGTTTTTTACAAGATGGTACAAACTTACTCCAGATCTCTGGGGTCCTGCATCAGTGTTTTGTCACTAGGCTTGTCATAAATGTCACATATATTTTTCCACCACTGATACATCTACTCATACAGATTTGGGCAAATCACAAGTCCCAAGTAGGGGGGCTGCTTGCATCAAAAAATGGACCTGAGCAATATTCTAATATTCTTTTTTTTTTTTTAATGTAGTCTTCACACACCCAGTATGGGGCCCAACACAGAACTTGAACTCACACTCTGAGATCAAGACTTGAGCTGAGATCAAAAGCTGGATGCTTAACAGACTTAGCCATCCAGGTGCCTTTGGACTGAGCAATATTCTGAGATGTAAAATATATTACCTTTATAATGTGAAAAGTCCTGCAGGGAGTTATACACACTTCTTAATAATTATGGGCAAAGATGCTATAATTGGTCTTTTACTTTATTTTTTAAAAAATGTTATTTATTTTTATATAGAGAGAAAGCATAAGCAGGGGATGGGCAGAGAGAGAGGGAAAGGGAGTCTCAGGCTGGCTCCATGCTATTAGGGCCGAGCCCGACGAGTCACAGTGAACGATCTCATGAACCATGAAATCATGACCCAAGCTGAAATCAACAGTTGGACGCTTAACCAACTGAGCCACCCATGTGCCCCTGTCTTTTATTTTAGACATCATGTGCCAAAATGCCCCTTACCATAGAATTCCTAAAGAAGTAAATTAAGTGTTAATGTGATATGATGATTTTCATAGGGTTCATCCTTTACCCTCTAGATTGGATGTATCAACCAAAGCCTTTAACATGCAAGGCATTTCTTGCTCATGTAACCAAATTAGCATGATGTCATTAAGGGAATGGGTCATTTTATTTTTTTATTTTTTTAATTTTTTTTAATGTTTATTTATTTTTGAGACAGAGAGAGACAGAGCATGAACGGGGGAGGGTCAGAGAGCGGAAGACACAGAATCTGAAACAGGCTCCAGGCTCTGAGCTGTCAGCACAGAGCCTGACACGGGGCTAGAACTCACGGACCGCGAGATCATGACCTGAGCCGAAGTCGGCCGCTTAACCGACTGAGCCACCCAGGTGCCCCGGGAATGGGTCATTTTAATGTTCTGCAGGATGTCTAGATGGTCTCGATCTCTTTGGTCAATATTGTTATAATTGGTATTAGAGTATAAAGTTAATATACTCCTCTGTGCTAGGTTGGAAATATACATTGTTTTCTGTTCCATGTGAGTGCAAACAGTGACTTATCCTTTTTTATGATAAGGATAGAAAAGAATGCATTCACAAAATCAATGTCCACATAGCCATGTCCTAGAGATCATAAAAATCTACTTTGGCAGTTATCCCATCCAGCAAGGTGAGTGAAATTCGTGTTACTGATTTACTAAGTTACTAAGTTACTAAGTTAATAGGTTAGTGACATCCAAAATTTGTAACTCTACTGCAGGAACCCACCTGGTGAATTAAGTGGGGAAACCATAGGGATCCCCAGCCTTTCATTCTCTACATACTTCATGATCACATTGAGTTTTACAACTTTCCCACCACACCACCATGATATGATTTTTGTTTTCTTATTTACTATCTTGGCTGCTGAAGGGAGCCATTTCTGAGGCTGTCACTCACTTTCACCATTATCCTAGCCTTTACACAACAAGAAAATGATCTAATGGTAGTTTGGGAGTTCTGCCAAATCACAGGTGTGATTATCCTAATTATATATTTTGTATGTTAATTTCTTATTATTGCATAACAAATTACCATAAACAGTGATTTAATGTAGCACATATTTATTGTCTCATACTTTTCGTGGGTTAGTATTCTGGGTTTTTTTTTTTTTAAGTTTATGTATTTTGAGTCAGAGAGTGATGGAGGGGCAGAGAGAGAATCCCAAGCAGGTTCTGTGCTGTCAGGGAAGAGCCTGACATGGGGCTCAAACTCATGAACCATGAGATCATGACTTGAGCTGAAATCAGCAGTCAGACGCCTAGCCGATGGAGCCACCCAGGTGCCCTTCATGGGTTAGTATTCTGGAAAAAGATACTTAGTTCACGGGTCTCACGAGGCTGCTGTCCAGATGCAGATCATACTATATTCACATCTGGGAGCTTGGATGGGAAATAATCCACTTCCAAGTTCCCTGAGGTTATTGGCAAAAGTCATCACCTTGTGGTTTAGGACTTAGTTTCTTGTTTTCTTGTTGGTTGTTTTCAAGGGATAATCTTAGCATCTAGAGGAGACCCATAGTTCCTGGCCATGTAACCCTCTTCATAGACCCTCTTATAACATTGTAGCTAACTTCTTCAAATTTAGCAAGAATGTCTCTCTCTTTTCAGTTTGATAAATTAGGAGTGACATTCCTTAAACTTTGCTGTGGAGCATGAGCTAATCAAGAGCATGACAGTTTATCATTTTTGTAACGGTCTTTTAGAAAGGGTAAGTCAGTGGTTCCACGTGCATTTGGGGGAAGGATTCACTAGGCTATAACTCATTAGGGTCACCTTAGTTTGACCTTCTATATTTGAGGACCAAGTAAATTCCCTTTGCCCTGAACAAGACAGTAGGTTTTTCCAAGGGAAGTGACTTCTGCATTATTTTCAAGCAAGGGGCATGTTAATCATAGCCTATTGTACATTGGAGATAGAAGGTTCAGCAGACATATTTCCTCTCTTCTCTGCCCAAACTGAAAAAAAACTGAGAGATAAATGTATGTTTCAGACAAATGAGATCAAATTTTTTACTTATTGTTTTTATTGTTAAAAATTACTTAGAAAAAAAGGTTAGTTTTAAACCAAGTGGGATGGCTGACATGACCTGAATTGGACTTAGTCCTCCCCAGAAGTTGCAGCCCTCACCCATTTAGTCCTGCTAAATTTACTGCATGCCAGCGAAGCTGACCAGCCTGTTTCACCTCTGCATGTAAGCAGAAAAAAGTACTGGGAAGTTGCCTTTTTCATCTCACCAATAAGTGAATACACCTGTCTCTCCACGGTATGAAGGAATTAAGGGTAAGTAATGAGACAAACGAATAAACAAACAAACAAACAAACAAAAACAAAATCAGACCTATAAATACAAAGAGCACAGAGGGGAAGGGGCTGGGAGATGGGCACATGGACATACGGGTGAAGGGGAGTGGGAGATACAGGTGCTGTTACAGAATGAATGAATCACGGAGGTGAAAGACACAGCATAGAGTATATAGTGAACAGTATTGTGATACCGTTATATGGTGACAGATGGTAGCTATGCTGTGGTGAACATGACATAATGCTTAGAGTTGTTGCATCACTATGGTGCACACCTGAAACTCATGTAACGTTGTGTGTCAACTATATTTAAATTAAAAAAAAATAAATTAAATTAAATTAAATTAAATTAAATTAAGGTAAGTAGTGAGAAGACAAGCCAAGAATTTTAGTTATATCGATACCTACACAATGAAGATTAATCTAACATCTGAATCATTATCAGTAATAATTAGAATCATTCATATATGAATTTAGGGGTTTGCATTATCATAACTATTTTTTTTATTTTGGTCAAGTTATGTACATATTCTGTACATATTCTGTGTCTTGATTTCCTGTACTTGCAATGGAGACAATAACAAATATCATTTACCTCATGAAGTCTTGTATTAAATAAATATAATGCATATAAAAGTTCATGCCAATAATCTCACTTCTCAGTATACAGCCAAAGGAAACTGGATCTCAAAGGGGTACTTTTGTTATTTGCAATAATCAAGACATAGAAATAGCCTACACGCTTGCCAATGTACCAACAGCTAAAGAAACTCTGGTATATGTGTATATATATATATATATATATATATGCACAATGGGATATTATTCGGCAGGAAAAAAAAGGAAATTCTACCATTTGTGATAAAATGAATATACTTAGATGATATCATGCTAAGTGAAATAAGCCTGACACAGAAACACAAGCAGAGTAGAGTGGTGTTTGCTAGGGGAGAGATTCGGGTAGGAAATTAGATGTTGGTCAAAGGGTTGAAAGTTTCAGTTATGCAGATGAATGCGTTCTGGAGATCCAATGTATGGCATGGTGATAATAGTTAACACGACTGTATATGTGGGATTTGCTAACAGGCTGGATCTTAAATTTTCTGACCAAAACACACAGACACACACAGACACAGACACAGACACACACACACACACGTGTGCACATACACACAGTAACAATGTACAGATGATGCATAAGTCATTTAGCTTAATTACGGTGATCTTTGAATAATGTATATATGTATCTAAATATTAAGTTGTGTGCTTTAAATATGTATATAATTTTTGGATGTCATAGATGTTTCAATAAAATTGTTTTTTAAAGAAGAATAGAAAGAATTCTGAAAATGTTGGCAAGTGGCTATGATTATTGTAGTTAATGAAAAAAAACTGGGACCTTTGTTTTTTGTAATGATATACTGCTTGCTTCTAGATCCATATCTTGGATGCATCTTCATTTTTTCCCCTTTTTATCTCTTTCTCACTTTCTAAATTAGGGTGTGGTGAGAGGGACTAGGCATCACATTTTGTTCTTTCTCTCTCAGAGAATTTAGGTAGTCTCACAGCTTTGACTCTCCCCTCTATAGAGAGAAATCTTACAACCGGAATCCGAGCATCTCTAATCAGCCACAAAGTATCTGATTCTAAAGATTGCTTTATGATTGGACATTTATCATACTGCAAATAAATTCTCCATCTTCCTCTATAAACCTCGTTGCCTTCCCAGTTAAGTCAAAGAGAGTAGTACCATTCTCTCTGTCCTCCTTTTCTGAAACTTAAAACATCTCTGACCCTACCTGCTTCTTTTCCCATTTCTAGATAATTTCTTTATATATTCTATCATTTTCAAGGCTTCTCATTTTCTCAGATTTACTTACATTTTCTTTCTATTCTCATAGTCACAGCTATAGTCCATCCTTAACTGTCTCTGTGGACTATTGCAAAAATTTCCAACTGATGCCAGCCATCTCTTCTTTTTCCAATAGATTCTCTAGGGTTCTTAGGATAATATTCTTAAGACGCAGCTTAACACACGTTAAAGCATCATGTAAAACCTATAAAACATCCCATTTATAATAGAATAAATTCCATACCTCCATCTGGCATTTGATACTCTTCATGAGCCATGTATAATTACATCAAAATTATCACCAGCTTTTCCTTTAAACAAATTCTCCACTGGTTATTACCATACGTAAATTCAAACATGACATACTTTCCCATCACTTTACTTCTGTCATGAAGCATTTCTGACTTTTACAATGGCTTTTCCTTTGAGTTACTATGCCATTTCTTAGTATTACTATAGGCATCATGCACATGTTTATCACATGTCTGTTTCCTCATCTGAAAAAAAATAGATGGAGAAATAAGACCTATATTACAAATGGAACAATTTATGTAAATTGCAAAGTACAGCTCCTTTCATATATTGAATACTGACAAAGAAAGCCTTCACCTTTTTTTTTTATATTATATGTTCCGACCAGTGGCAGAACAGAAAATTATATGAGTGACCAGAAAGTTAAGGGATATAAAATACAAAATGGTAAAACAGAGAAAAATAAAGGAAAAAAGAGAAATATAATTGTTGATTTTGGTGTCAACCAAAATAAGCTTTTCTTGCTCTTATAGTTTGGGCACACACTTTTTATACTGGCAAGACCAATAGATGTTTATTGCTTTAGGATGAATACAGATCTTTTATATTTAAATGCACTTGGCATTTGCAACATGATGATGAATTAATAGGAAGTATTATGATCATTACATAAAATATGTTTTAGAAGGACAATTGAATGCAATAAGTCAAATGTAGTATATGGATCAATATGAATGCGCAGAATGAACTCATCTATAATATATTTCAGCTTCTTTTTAAGGATTCTTAGGTGATAATTTGTGGGAGGTAGCCTCATCAGAAATTTAACAGTAGCCATTTATGTTAAAAGAAAGGATTTATGATAGGTATATTTTTATTCATGAAATAAGATAAATTGGAATTATCCATCTTTACTGTCTAGAAGAGTTTGGTTTCTTGTAATTTATTTTATAAAGTATTCTGTAGGAAATAGAGTTGGCTAGCTTACATTTTATTATTAGATTCACATCATTTTTATTCTATAAGGATCAGCTGCCAAAAATGTAATGTTATGAAAAATAGACATAGAATCTATTAAGAAAATCTTTTACTTTAATATTTCCCACTTTGTGTATTAAAAATAAAATTTAAAATATCAACTCAGAAACACAGTTCTGAATTATTTTCTTTATTGTCAGGTCATTAAAACATCAAATCAAACCAGTGATTACTATGTAACAATGGCTAGATATAAACACAACAATCTTTTCTAATGGCGGTATTTTGTATGGTATTTTGACTTCATTGTACCAAATATCAACATCATGAAACGTTAATCATTTACTCATTAATGAAAGCAGGCATTTGTGAGCATCTGTAATGTGCCTAACACTGTTAGGAACTACAAACAAAAATTTAAAAATTAATAAAAATAAAGACCTTTGATTCTTTATTTGAAGAGATTTTCATCCAGTGGTCTAGAAAAATAAACAAATAAAATATACACAGATACAGACATGACACACACACATACACACTGCCTATGTACTAAAGTAGGAACCTTATGCTATGCGTTGAGAACCCGTCTTGTTCTAACACATGGTGACATCTTCCAGCGAGAAATTAGAAATGGTCTTTCTGAGCAAAAATAATTTGTTCAAAAACACAAAAACGTGAAAGACACAAGAGATCCTAGGAGATGCAAGATATTACGTATGGCCAATGCAAGTACTTTTGGGGGGGGAATGAAGGAAGGAATTAGTAGCAAGATCTGGAATAATCGGTGGATAGAATAGATTTTGATGACCTTCACTGTCATGGTGTTACTTGCAAATTAAGCATTATCATCTGTTATTGGAGATAGTATTATAAAACTCCTGAGATTGTTCTGAGAAAGAAATTGAAATACCATATTTGATTTCTACCAGAAAGGTGGGTAAGTGCCACTAATAATTGCATAGTAAATGCTAGCACAGTTATAAACCAAAGATGTCTTCTAGTCAAAAGCAATATAATTATCATTTTAGAAAAATGCTGAATAAATCAGTAGTGATAAAAGATGGGCATGGAAGTTAGGGAAACAAGTACAACAAGTTCCTTGTAGAGTGATAATATAAAATGAATATAAAACTACCACAGTGTAGAAAAGGTGTAATTTTCAAGGGGAGCAGGAAGAATTGATAGGAATATAAAGAACAAATTACTCCCTTGAGGCTGAATCGATGGCAATCTTGTGGTTTTTTTTTTCAAGTTTTTATTTAAATTCCAGTTAGTTAACATACAGTGTAATATTCATTTCAGGAGTAGAATCTGGTGATTCATCACTTACATACAACATTCAGTGTTCATCATGACAAACCCTCCTTAATCCTCGTCATCTATTTCACCCATCCCTCCACCTACCTTCTCTCTGGTAACCCTCAGTTTGTTCTCTATAGTGAAGAGTCTATTTTCTGGTTGATGGCCATGCTTTTTAACATTATTTTTTAAATGTTTATTTTATTAGTTATTTTGAGAGAGACACACACAACATGAATAAGGAAGGGGCAAAGAGAGGGAGAGAGAAACCACAAGCAGGCTCCCTGCTGTCAGTCAGTGCACAGCCCAACTTGGGGCTCAGTCTCATGAACTGTGAGATCTTGACCTGAGAGGAAGTCAAGAGTCAGCTGCTTAACTGACTTAGCCATCCAGGCACCAAGCCTAAATTTTTATAGCAACAGTAATAATATTACTTTATTAATATTTAAAATCATTCATTGAAATACTTAAATGCTTTATTATAATAAGAAAAATAATACTATTTATATTGTTCTTGGCTGAATGTAGTATGTAATGTAACCCTTGCAAAAATCCTGTGCAAAAGACTCTATTATTGACTCCATTCTTGAAACACAAAATATAATGTTTAATGAGCTAGTAAATGATGGAAGTACACTCTAATCCCCCCACAAATGTGTCACATTTTCAGAGCCTGTATTCTTAACCCCTACTTTACTGCTTGTGCACTAAACCCCATTCAAAAAAAAATTATGATGAGCTTAAAATTCAAAGGCTAAACATATCAAATCCTAATTAATTTCTATTTGTTGTTCACTAATCAATAAAACACCATTGTTATTGAATCACATCATATTGGTACAGTCTAATTATTTTAGACACAAAAATGTCATGAAGTCATCAGGATTTTTGTGTTTGTTTTGGGTGTATATATTGATAATGTCTTTCCTTGTGGCTTAATTTTGTCTCATGATGGTCTTCTTGGACTCGTTTATGTTTCCAATCTCTTTGTTTTAGATTTTATTATATTTCTACTTTTTAAGATTATAGAGGGAGAGACTTCAAATAACTTTCATCCTTCTGAAGGTGACCTCCTTTCTAATGGGTATTACCCTGAAAATCCTCCAGTATCGCCATGGCATCTTGAAGAACTTGACAACTTTCGTAGTGGTTACATGCTGTGCCAGTCATGATCCTCTTGGCTTGGAAATTCTAGTGTCAGGTGTGATTAGGTACAAGAGGGCAAAAATTCTCTGCCTTTACAGTTTGCATTTAGGTGATTAATTAAGGAGCAAGGATGCCAATAAATGATCTGACACATCTATTTTTATAACTATGTCAAATTAGAGAAATATAGGCCAGTATGTGTGATTTATAGAAATATATTTTTAGGAATATTTTACTTGAGTTTTCCTTAGTTTCATTTTGTTCCTAGAGCACAGCAGTTGCATTATCTCAGATAGATCGAGATATTTTGGTAGTATATTAAAAGAATGGAGCACTAATATATGCTGAAAATATAATAGAAGTACCAGAAAGGGATGGCATGAGACCAGTTCACCCAGTCTATAAGAAGGTACAGATTATTGTAACTTGACTCAATAGAAACAATTACAGTTTATAAAGTGGTTTCCAATCGTTTGCATTTGTGATATGCTTATTCTGAATGTCTTTACTGTAGATTCTTGTGTACCAGCTCCCTTCCTCATGTAAACACCACTCTCCCCAAAGCCTCCAGATTCTCAAGATAGATCTAGAGAAAAAGCTTTGAAAATGGAACTTGTGGCAGAGGAGATGACAAAATTCTAAGCAAAATAATGCATGGAAATATTGATAATTAGCATCCACTTATCATAATTTGATAGTCTACTATGAGAACATAACCTTATGATGGCTTCCTCTCTCTTTCTTCCTCCTTAGGACTTGGAATCATTGAGTCCCAACCAACAGTAAAATATGAAGGAATTGGCAGTCTTGACTACCTTCCCTGGAGATAGAGAACGAGATAAGATGAAAAGTGAAGTTGGGTAAAGAATGGGAGAAGGTAATTCAAGAACAGACTACACTAGTGATCTCAGGGGTGGGAGAAGACAGGTAGCAAGTAAACACAGCGGATATCAATGATGAAAGCAGAATCAACCTCTCTCCCTCCGCCTCTTTCTCTGTCTCACTCTTCTTTTCCCAAGAGGAAGTATAGAATTGTTTGAGATAATGCAAATTTAGAACAAAACTATCTGTTTTTGTCTTCCAGTTTCACTACTTCTTAGAGACTTGGGTAAATGCATAGCCTCTCTTTGCCTCGGTTTTCTCATCTATAAAATGGGTAGAATATCATACTCATAAAGTATGAGTTAATGAGTTAATATTAGTAAAATATTTAGAATAACACCTGGCAATTATAAGTATTATAAAAATTAAAATTATAATTATTATTTTGTGCAGTTTTTTTTCCCATTTGTTTGTCCAGCTTCTAATTTTTATATTCCCCTACATATTTAGAATTTCATAGTATTTGTGGCAAGTTCTCTTAAATCTGCTGCCTGCACAGTCATGTCAGGTAACAAGTAATGCTGCTGAGGGTCTGATAACTTTAAGGCCATCAACTATCTGAGCATTTGGATTTCCTGGGATCATAAATCATGTAGATATGAACAATCCTAGAAAATACCCCTTGTGTTATGATTTTTTTAATGCCCAAGAATTTGGCAGTCTTCTCTCTCAACCATTTGCTATTGTATTTGAAACTTCCATCATTAGAAGCGTTTTTTGGAATACAGAAGGTGCCCATTTAAATTTACGGTTGGACGGGGGCACTGTTGAGAGTAAAAGGGCTTATTATGTAATTACACTGGCACAACTGGACCTATTAAATACACTGGAAAAATCAAGATGTTTGGTATGGTTGCCCTAGGATTAAGTTTCTCTGTCTAGAGTTCCCTGTTAAAACACAAATATGGTACCTGTAAAGGCAACGTAATAAGCTCACTTATTCACATAACTCAACAGACTGACTCATTAGTGAACAGAACCTAGGAAGAATAGAATCGAGTAGAGAGGCTTGGTAAGAATAAAATGGTGGCTTCTTGAGGAGGTAAATTCAATTAAGGTGTCTATGTGAGGGGTCATGAAAAAGGAGAGGAGTTGAGGCAATAATGTTGAAATAAAAGACCCTGAAGTCTGCCTCCACAACTTCACAATTTAGCCTAGAGAAGGACACAGATTGGGTTGGTAGCTCTCTGACCAAGATCTGCCTGAGTCCAGGCTTCACTTAAGTTCACTTCCAGATTTGTGCCCCTCTGACTCACGGTTTGAATAAGTTCTTTTCTAAGTGGGTTAACTAATTTGTATTTTATGCAACACATTTTAGGTCAAGTCTGAGAAACTCAAATTGCTTTCCTCATTTAAACTGCCTTCAGGCATGTACTCATATGTATTTCCGATAAACTTACAGTTCCCATAGCCTTATTTAAAGATCAAAAAAAATTTTTTTAAGAACTTGGTTTAAAATAATGATGAAGTAAAAAAAAAAAAAAGAAGACAGTTGTTCCATATATTTTACTTGAAACTGAAATTAGACAATATGAATACTAATCACCCCAAATTAGGAAAATATAGAGTCAGGTAATACAAGTGAGAAAAAGAATAAGAATGGTGACAGATTTTGTATATTTCTTGGACTACTGGCTTTGCACCTCCTAAGAATTCTGAAAGAAAAAATGTATCAGACCAACTAAACAGAAAAGGAAGCCTTTATTCAAGACTATCACAATCAGGGAGAGAGATGGAATTCAACTCCACACACACACAAATATGGTTTTTAAAAGATGGGATAAGATAATGGAAGAGTACTGGAGACTATTAGGTGGGAGGTTAGTCAATGTGCTGAGGCCATTTGTGTTTGCTAAATGATCTTTATTCAAGTTAGGTCCCTCTCTCCCAGAGTCTGGGGTGTAAGGACTCTGTCTTTCATTATGAGTACATTTAAAAGGGACAGTTCATAGGTCTTATCCTAGGTCCTTAAGAAAGACATTTCTGGATCACAAATGATACACATCTCAAAGAGGCAGAGAAATAATTTATGACTTAAAGTTTTCTAAAGCAAATTCTCTAAGAAAAGCAAAGCCTGCCTGAAATTGAGCAGAGGCCATGGAACTGTAAGACCATCTTGGTCAGACCTTCTAGAAGTATGATTACATAATAAACTAAACATTTATGAGTCTACATTGCCTCACCTTTCTTCACTAATGGACCAGAAAAATCGGAAGAGAGGGTCAACGAATACAAATAACCATATAATCACACTCAGTTCAAGAACTATTAACATTTTGTATCATTTTAACTCTATCCATATTCTGTGACCCTCTCTGAAAATAGCTTCCCTTTTTAAGCTCCCAAATCATCTTTTTCTCACCCTGCCTATACAAACTTCAGTAGTATCCTCTATTCTTTATTACCAGGTGGTTGTGCTTATGAATGGATGTGAAATATAAAGACACCCTATAGTGACCCTCTCATGATAAAACTATTTGTCAAGAAAACACAGCACACATATTTCACTAACACAAACTTAAGCTTTCATAAGTTTTAAAAATAAGCAATTTATAAATAAAAAACAGTAACACTCTAGAAAGGGATGCTAAGATAGATATCATATACAAAGGGATCTCAAAGATAAATTAATATGTTATTCCATATGTGGGTAAGATTTGACTCTAAATTAAGCCATGCTTGTATTTTAATATTTAGATTTGACATAATGATATTAGATCGGAGAGATATATTATCAAATAATAAAAAAACGTTAAACATGTCAAACCCTAACTTTGTATTTTACATTAATTTATGACTACAAATAGTCCCAGTTGCACTTATGATTATAAATAGTCATCTTCAATAAAAGTACCTTCAAGTATCTTTGAAATTTACAAAGCATCAGGTTTGAGGCCTGACATCTTATATTTTTAGACAGAAAGGGTACCTTTTTTGTTTCCAGCACTAATATAGGCCACTAAGGAATATTAAATGATGGTAAGTCTCTATCTTATACTGACCTTTTCTTCTAAGATTTTAAGTGTGCCTGAAAATAAGACTAATATGTAATTATTCAAAACTTGTTGAGTATTGAACTTCAGAGTTAGATGTTGTGAGAGATGAAGAAGAGAGTCAAATATGAGATACTTCAGTCTAAATGGGTCTCTGTGATTAAGAAAAAGAAAACTAAAACTAAAGTATTAGATGTCTCCTTAAGTCATATATATAATTTGGAATCAATCACTTACTGAGTTTCTATATATACCAGACATTGTATTAGGAGCTGGAGATGTGAATATGAATGTGATCCCTACCTATAGAAAATCTTAATCTTGAATCAGAGAATTCCACATGTGCCGATTAACATAATAAGACATAGAGGGAACATGATCTTTGCATAAGGAGTAAGGATATCTATCTCAGATTAAGGGTAGAGAAATTAGCTTGAGAAATTTTCCCAACTGAATTGATTTCTCAACCAAATTTTAAAAGATGTTTACATTTTTTCTAGTTGATAAAAAACAAAACAAAAAAAACCCATAAAACATAAAACAAGAAAAGGAAACCGCATACTTTAGGAACAACAGGAATTCAGGATAAGAATCTGACTTTGCTCATGGCTAAGTAGCTGACATGTTCCATAATGGTATCTACATAATAGATAATTAATGTGTGATGGATGAAGTCCTACATGGATGGACAAATAGATCAATGAAGTGACAGCATCTGCAGAAAACTTGAAGACATGTTTTGATACTAACCTATAATCTGTGAGGCAGTTTCTGATGGGGATGGGGCTGGAGAGGAAGATAGAAGCATATCACTGACATTCCTATGGGAATTAGGTTAGGATCTACTGGAGAAGGAGGAATCAGTATAGAAGAAGGATATCTGAATGGTCTGTTCCCGGGTGACTAAGTTTCAGTTACATCCATAAAGTGGAGAAAGCCTTCAATGAAATTGTTGAGGATTCAAATTCCTTGGGGCGCCTGGGTGGCTCAGTTGATTAAGTGTCCAACTTCAGCTCAGTTCATGATCTCAGAGTTTGTGAGTTTGAGCCCCGCGCCAGGCTCTGTGCTGACAGCTCAGAGACTGGAGCCTACTTCAGATTCTGTGTCTCCCTCTCTCTCTGCCCCTCCCCTGCTCATGCCCTGTCTCTCTCTGTCTCAAAAATAAATAAAAACACTTAAAAAATAATAAATTACTTTATTGGCAATGTCATGAAGTTTCCAGAGGGCATAGCAAAAGGGGATAGGAATGAGTATCAATGGTCAATGAACCAGGATTGAGTGAATCAGAACAGTCTGGTGGTGAGATTAAGATATTAATAGTAGATAGAAGAAAGAGGAGATTGTGCTTTTCTTTCCTTAGTGATGTGGTGTGCAAAGAGAAGATGAGTTTGGGACTGATCTCAAAAATACCCAAGGTAGTTCAATTCCTCAGTGTTCAAAAGCTAATATGGGTCAAGCTATAGAGAATGTTAAGTGCCAGAATAAGGGACTTGGAGTCAAATAGGAAATATAAGGTCAAACTTTGCAGGGCATTAAAAAATGATTAGACAAAAGAAGAGATGACATTATTCTAATCGCAATAGCTAAGCTTACTTGGCATTTACTACATGACATCCTTTTTTTCAATTATTTTACCCATATCCATTTGTTTCATTCTTGCCACAACCCCAGGTAATATGTGTCATTATTTCTTCCATTTTACTGATTGGGGAATTTAGGGCAGAGCTGAAGAGCAACCGGGTCAAGGTTATACAGGCAGCAAACTTTAGAGATGGGATTTAACCACCTGGTATCTGATTGAAACATTGTACCTTTGAATATTGCCCCTTGCTGCGTTGGAAAGAAATTTTAACCTACCTTTGTTTTTGCTAATAAAGACTCAAAAATATTAAAATTATAAAAAGAAGTTTCACTGCCTTCTATTAAAAAATTCTTTTTCCCCAAACTGAAACCTGAAAGATATATTCCCGTTTACTGTGCAAGCCCCACATCTTGAAAGTCCCTTTTACTATAATGATGTTTTTAATATCTAGATCTACATTCCAAATCATGCATGCACAAAATCTTTGCTTGCTTTGCTGTTGAAAGGAATCAATAATAAATAATATAAGCATTGGACATTACGGCTGCAAAAGGAGGATTTCAATTGCAATAGAGGACTATTTCCTAATGCACACTCTCACATACAATATGGGATGTATCGTGCTTTAGGAATTGACTCTCCTCTGTCACACAGAGCAGCTGCTTGGGGTTATGCCAGTATATTATTACCAGCATTGCTGCAATAGCTGTAAGCATGAAGTGCACCTTGCTTTGCAATAAATTTTCCACACTCTGTGAGGAAGTCAGCAGTGTAGTTGAACTCAGACTGGTGGGAAAAAGATTGGCTTTGTTGACAGTGACTATGACAGACAGCCAAACTGGAGCAAAGCTGCAGCTCATGGTACATGACATTTTCTAAAACAAAGAAAACCAAAAAAAAGTTATAGCCTTTAAGGCAGCACTGAAAATGACATCTGGCATATCATGCTACCCCAAAGATTATCTTTGCTTTCTTCCCTTTCTTTTCCATGTATCTTTCTATTTCTATTCTCTTTTTCAGTGTGGTGCTTAGATCATCAGTTTATGCTTGAGCACCATGTCAGAAAGCCCAAAGAACACACAAATATACATGTTTGAGATTTTTAAATAAAACATCCACTTCTCCTGAAAAGTTACTATTGTTTTTGTTAGTTTGTTTCAACTTACTTATAATCTTGCGTATTTTGTCAGGTTTCTCTATTTATATTTAACAGCAAATTATAGAGCTTTAATTTAAGTTTTTTGTTCATTGCCTAAACATTTTCTAAATCATGTCTTATGTTTTCTTTGTGGTTTATTAACTAAGAGATGATTAACTTTTGAAACTGGGAAAAAATTCTGTCTGTAGCATCTATTGAACGTCATTGTACTAAACGAGCAAAAATTTAAAACAAAATAGTTACTGAAACAATATAAGTCTGTTTTTTTTTAACAAGGTAGCTTCTGCTAGTGTGTTTTCATTTGAGAAAGATGTGTTGGCTTTTTCAGGAGTAGTAAAATACACGTCAATACTTTAAACTTCCATCTTTACAAGGGAATGTATTAGAAAGAAGTCTGAATGGTCCTGTTCTTTCTCTTCAGAGAATAGGTGTTTATTTAAAAGTTGTATAATCCTATTGCATTTGCTTTGCGGTCTCAATTATAATATAAAAATCATATGACTACCTTTTGAAATTTAGTTATGTTATATACATGGTACTTCATGTGGCACAACATTAATTTATATCCCCGTCTCTTCTTGGGCACAAGTGGGTATTACATGCCCTCACACCCTTGGAATAAGTACTGTCACACATTTTCCTTTGGGCACTGAAGTCTTCCTACCAGTAACAGCTTTCTCTCGACCCCTTTTGCCGTGGTCAAGATAGCACCTCTTGATAGAGAGTGGCCACAAGGTTCAAACAGTTCAGAATGCTGGGCCATAAAATGGAGGTCAGCTGTCCTGAAGAGTCACTCAAACTTGACATGGGATAGCAGAAGCAAGAAATACATTTAGGTTGTAAAGCCACTGAGATCTAGTATTTCTGGCTACCAAAACATAACATAGCCTATTATAAGATAAAAAGTAAACCATTTCAAACTCACTTTAAATGTTGCATACAAATCTAAAGCATGACAGCTATATTGTTAAGGTAGTTGTCTATGACTGATATCAACAAATGTACTTGTTAAAATATATATTCAGACATACTTGAAAAACACTTTAATATACAAGTAATGATTAACATAAGGTGTGAATATTCTTACTTAAGGGAAAAGAATGGAACTACAGAGAGTACAGAATCAAATGGTAATTTGATAATTAATGAACTAATTATTTCACACATGTGTGCACACCACATACATATACACTTTTTAATGCCTAGTACCTAAGCAAAGGACCACATCAACTTCAGTAAGTGGTGGTAACTGTGTGTGTGTGTGTGTGTGTGCGTGCGTGTGTGTCAGAGACCAAGAGAAAAATGAGGCAATAATTAACACCATGGAAAGGCTTCTAATCATATTCCCATACCTAGAAGTCACATTGGTACATAGCAAAAATTCTCATGAATAGACTCCAACCTGAAAATCAATAGTCTTCATGGATATCATTAGGCAGTTGAAACAGCTGTGTAGAAAAAACTGGTAAAACATGAAAAGTGAATAGCTGGGACTAATCAATCTTCTAAGTCAAAATTCTAGTGCCACGGATTGAGTTGTTTCAAATCCAAAGCCTGGAAATGCATATTTGAGTAGGATACACATAGTTCTAAGTAAACAGATATATCCTTGGCCTAAATTATGTAACAAATCAAAAGGAAATCACCGATAACATAATGAAGAGTGAACTGTGGCTGACAACAGAGAGCTCTTCTTGCAGGGCAAGATTCAAAGCAAAGCTCCAAACATCAGAATATATTATTGTTAAGATTTTACCAAACATAAATAAAAAAATGGGACAGCCAGCCAGAGGGAAAAAAGAATAGAAGAAAAAGACAGAAAGAAAGTAAGATAGACACTTGCTTTCTCTAGGATTCTTTGTAGAAACCCAATTACAAAAGATAACAGAAGAGTCAACAAAATTATAAAGACCAAAAAAAGTCCAAGAATATTATGCCTTAAAAGTTGACATTCAAATAAAAAGGCAGACATTCTGAAATTTGAAAACACTCAAGAATAGAAAATCTACAAGTTCTTTGAACAGAAACAAGAAGTAATACTTACCAACTAAACATAGCCAAATATGACAGAATAAGAAAAATATTTTTAAAAATTTTAAAGTCTGGAATGGTAAAGCTATAGTAGAAAAAAACTTGTGGTGAATGAGTAAGCAATGGAATACAAAAAAAGAAAACAAATTAATCTTGGTAGAGGGAGGCAGCCTGAGTAAATATCGAAAGGTAGGAATAAATGACAAGGTCGGAAAGGACATTGCAGTGCCCATGTCCAAGATCAGTTCTGGAGAGTTCTGGGGATTACTGCTAAATTTGGAGAGCTGTAGGTACAGACTATATTAAGAAGGAAAACATAAAAAATATTTCTGAGCAGGAACATGAAATACATTTTTGTTTATAATAAAACAAAGCAAAGAGAAGAAACAGAATTAAGGAAACTATGAGCTTACTATAATAGTCTCCATGCTGAGGGTTAACAAGAGTAATAAAGATAAGATGAATGGAATACAATGATGGACACAATTAATATCTTGAATTGGGAAAAGAAAAACAAGGTGGAAGGAGTGTTGTACTAATGAAAGAGAGAGGGCACAAATTTGCTTCATTTCACAGTGCTGTGTTGGAATTGTGGAACATCCAAGTAGTAATGTCTGAAATATGAAAGAAGTTTGAAATATGAAACTAGAGCTCATTTGGATTTGAAAATTAACATTCAGAAAAACAATGAATAAACAAGCAAACAAAAAGCAGAAGCAGACCTATGAAAACAGAGAACAAACTTATGGTTGCAGTGTGGGGGGGGGAGTGGGGGAAAGGCTAAATGGGTGAAGGGCAGTGAAGGATACAGGTTTCCAGTTATGGACTGGATAATTCATGGGAATAAAAGCTACATGGTAGGGAATACTGTCAGTGATACTGTAATAGTGTTAAATAGTGTTATATGGTGACAAATGATAGCTACACTTGTGGTGAGCATAGCATAACATAAACTTGTTGAATCCCTATGTTGTACACTTGAAACTAATATAACATTGTGTTTCGACTATACTCAGATAAAAATAAAATTTTTCAATAAATAAAATTTAAAAAATTGAAACTTGAAACTCAGGGGTTGTATGAGTTCCTTGAGGAGGAAAAGGTAAAGAGGAACAATGAGCCAAAATTCATTTGTACTCAGAGTGTATAAAGAGAGAAACATAGGCAAACAATGAGAGTAAAAGCTGCTAAAGCAGTGAAAAAAGCAAGCAAGGAAGAAATAACAGAAGGAAGGAAGGAAAGAAGGAAGGAAGGAAGGAAGGAAGGAAGGAAGGAAGGAAGGATGGAAGGAAGGAAGGAAGAAGTAAGAAAACAGTGTAATTTAGGGCTCAAGTAGGGAAGCAGAAACTCTATAAGCTAAATGTAATGAATTTTTTAAAAAATAGAAATTAGCCTATGCACAACTGTGAGAGATAAAATTGTAAAGGTCTGAAAGGCTTAAAAGAATCACCAGCCACTCATTCTGAGAAGCTAAGCATGACCAGCACAACAGTATAGCTCCAAAGTTTCTAGAAAAATCCATAGGATGAATCTATGGATCCAGAGTCAAGTGTTTGGTTGGAGCTGTTGTCAGTTATCAGAGTCAGCAATCAGAAGAGCTGGTTGCAGAGTAGAGGTGCCCTGTGTCTATCTGTCACTACAACAATATACCTACACTTTCATGATGCAATGACCACTACTGTTTCACTTCCATTTTCCCGGTGTCTTACGAGTATATGTATAGACTAATGTTCACCAGAACTATTCAAGGAAGAGGACTATGTTACTGACACTTTTATTGGTACTGATATCAATCCTAGTTTTTACATTCAAATTGATCACACACACACACACACACACACACACATGGCAAGACTGGCTTTAGTATAACTAAGAATTTATCAGATTTCAGAAGATATATGTGGTTTGGATCTGTATAGGTTCATTGAATATGCCATGTAACCATATCTAAACTGTGGAGATATGTGGTAACAATGACTTGAATCAACCAATCGATAACAAATTAAATAGGGAAAAAAGTTACAAATATTGATGAGAATAACTCCAGATGTATGTTATATTTGGTAGAGACATGATAATAACTTGTCTGCTTTGGAAAAAATCCTTATTTTCATATAATATAAATTTAATATCACATATATTATATCCTAGGACTGTGTTTTCCTCCACTCAGTTCTTAGGATATTCCCGTGGATGCCTTCAAAATCTGGGGAGATTAACAAATTCATTAAGTCTAATAGTATGAGACCTTCCTTTCTAGCAACTATCTTTTAATGTCTTTTTTGGTTATTGTTCACATTCAATTGATAATTCTAGAATATTTGGGGATAAACAAAACAGTGATATATTATTAACAATATTAATCAAAACCAATTATATTGATCTAGCACTCTATGATTTCAAATTGTTATGTACTTTATTTCACTTGATCCCCACATAGATACTGTGATGCAGTCAAAATATATATTTTGTTAATGATAAAACTGAACAAGAAATGCAATCTCTAATGAAGAATATCTAGACATTTAGAAATAGCATTATGACTAAAATGTTATTCTGGGTTTAGAATAGCCAAAATAATCTTGAAAATCAAGAACAAAAGTGGATGACCCAAAGTTCCTGCTTTCAAAACTTACTACAACACTACAATAATAAAGACAGTATAGTACTGATGTAAAGATAGACATATGGGTAAATGTAATAGAATTGAGAGTCCAGACATTAACCTTTTTGTTTATAGTGAGTTTATTTTCAATATAGGTGCCAAGACAATTCAATAGGTGCTGAAATCACTGGATGTCCAATGAAAAAGTATGAAATTGGATCCTTTCCTTACAGAATGCCCACAAGTTAATTCAAAATGGATCACAAATCTAAATAGAAGTGCTAAAACAATAAAACTCCTAGAAGAAAACAGGAATGTGTCATCCTGACCGTGGGTCAGGCAAGGTTTCTTGGATGTGAAAACCAAACGACAAGCAATAAAAAATAGATAAATTAGATTTTGTAAAATTAAAAACTTCTGTGCATAAAAGGGCACCATCAAGAAAGTGCAAAAATGGTCCACAGAACTAGGCAAAATATTTCTAAGTCATATAGATAGCAAAGGACTTGTACTGAGAATTTATAAAACACTCTTACAACTCAGCAAAAAAGTCAAATGGCTGAATTTAAAAAGTAGTTAGTTATTTAAATAGAAATTTTATCTAAATTTTTTTTTCAACGTTTATTTATTTTTGGGACAGAGAGAGACAGAGCATGAACGGGGGAGGGGCAGAGAGAGAGGGAGACACAGAATCGGAAACAGGCTCCAGGCTCTGAGCCATCAGCCCAGAGCCCGACGCGGGGCTCGAACTCACGGACCGCGAGATCGTGACCTGGCTGAAGTCGGACGCTTAACCGACTGCGCCACCCAGGCGCCCCTAGAAATTTTATCTAAATAAGACATATATAAATGGCCAATAAGCACAAGGATAGATGTTCAACCTCATTAGCCATTAGATAAATGCAGATCTGAACCATGATGAGAGCACTTCACACTCACTTACAAGGCTATAATCAAAAATACGGACAATAACAAATTTTAGAAACCTTGTAAATTGTTGATTAACTATACATGCTTGATGGGAATTTAAAATGGGGCAGCCACATTGCAAACAGTTTGGCAGTCTCTCAAAATGCTAAACGTGGATTACCATATATGATCTAACAATTCAATTACTACATGTATATCCAAGAGAAATGGAAATATATGTCTATACAGATACATGTACGAGAATATTTATAGCTGCATTATTTACAA
Source organism: Lynx rufus (assembly GCF_022079265.1). NCBI lineage: Eukaryota > Metazoa > Chordata > Mammalia > Carnivora > Felidae > Lynx > Lynx rufus. The sequence continues at coordinate 25,228,931 of NW_025814845.1, read as the reverse complement.
TAGACAAAATGTGGAAAAAAAACTAAATTCTTATTAATTAATGAATGGATAAGCAAGCTTTAGTATATACATATAAGGAAATGTTATTTAGCAGTTACAAAGAAATCAATAACAAAATATTACTATGTGTTACCTCACCTTAACATGGAAAGCATTCCATTAAATGAAAGAAGTGAATCACAAATGATCACATACTATATTACACTATTTGTGTAGAATTTTCAGAGCAGGCAGATGCACGGAGACAGAAATTAGCGTTTCCTTTGAACTGGTGGTATGTAGGAAGAGGGGTCAGAGAGGGGAATGAGAATGAGGAATGACTGCTAAAATGTGTAAGATTTCTTTTGGAGGTTTTAAAATATTCTAAAATTAGATTATGGTGATGTTTGTGCAAATTTGTAAACATACTAAAAAGCATTGATCTGTATGCACACCTTAACTGGATAAATTTCGTGTAAGCTAAACATATCTCAATAAAGCTAAAAAAATGTCATTGTTAGGGCTATTAAAAAATTGGTTTATTTTCTCTTATGGCTTTTTAACAATATACCCTTTTCTTCCCTCAGTGTGTATGTATGTGTGTTTATATAAAATAAAATTTCACATTTAACTGACTTAGTCACTTATACCTTAGTTCCTATTCTCACCACTATCTCATAAACTTTTTAGATATGGTCCTTTAGTCCTCTTCGGTGAATACTTTGTTGTTGTTGTTGTTTTGTGTTTTTGTATAATTACATTCTTTGTTCACTTTAACTAAAAATAATATGTAAGTAGAATGGAATTAAAAAATACATATCCAGTTACTATTGGGTTATTATAGCCTGTTCTGAAATTCTGTTATAACCCCCAGGATCATTTAAAGAGCATTCTTATGATATAAGCCCATAGGTAGCAAATTTCAGATGTGCATAGTAATATTACTCAAGTAAAGCTGATCTTGAAATATATGAGTTAATAATGGAAGTGTTAAAACAAGTTGTATATAACAAAATTTCACATATAATGTTGTGTAGCTGACAGAAATAGAAGGTAACATTTAAAGAAGTTTTCTTTAACAAGTCATGATTTATGGAGAAATTCTAATTAGTAATTTAAAAGTGCTGATGTTATTTTCCATTATAATGGAAAGCACAGGAAAATATGAAATTACAGATGTTTCTTATATAATTGATTCTTACATTTAAAATGATAATATAGTCTTATAATCCATAAGACTTTATGAAAAATTAAATAAAATGCCACAATATTACATTTATCTGCATTTTTAAACATTTCTAGTCAGCTGAGTTGACATTTTTATACTTACTAAATTTTTCATAACTATAAGCTCACCAAAATAGGTAAAATGAAATCGTTACCCTAGCATTCTTTAACTATTGCTTTTTTTATCTATTTATTTTCTTGACCTCACTTTCCCTCCATTTACTCAGCGAATCAGCCCCCAATGTATTTTTGTTCAGTTTGAATGGACTAGCATTTCAAACTTAAATATAATTTATAATCTTTCCGGAGTAACCATCTTACAATCATGTGGTGGCAATTAATCTGCAGATTATTAATGACCCTGGATGCATATAACCTTAATTAAAAATGTTCTTTGGCATAGAGAAATGAGAGTAATAAGAAACAGTAGAATTTCAATGAAGTTTTAAAAATGAGTATTTTGGAGTATTGAATGGTTCCTTCATTAAAATAAAGGGAAAGTATCTTTAAAAAGGAGTAATATTTTATTATGTGTATGTATAATATATATGTATAATACATGTGTATATATACAAGTGTATTACATGTATACCATGTATGCAAACATATAAGCACACAAATATATTCATTAACATATGTATAGCAAAAAATTACATTCCAGGTATTTAATGTTGTGAATGAATAAATGTATGCATAAAATTAAGTAGGCTTTTCTAATTGAAGAAGGCTGCTGTCTTTGGATTCCTGACCTAGCATTTAATGGGAAATTGAAAAATAGGAACAGATAAAAAGACCAGATGGTTACCAAAAAAACAAAACCAAAACCCAAAACAAAAAGGCTATTACAATCCTAAGAGCTCTTCTTTGAAATAAACGATATGATATACTTTAACAAAATTTGTTTACAACTGTGCTATATTTTCTCAGTGTCTCCAGTTTTGAATAAAGTCCAGGATTTTTTGAGAAATCAAGTGCACTTATGTTGGTCAAATACTTGTAATGGGCATCTATCAGTCCTGGATTCTTTATTAAGTCCATGAAGAAGTGAAATGATGTTTTTTAAAAAGTGCTTAAAATCTTACAGAAAGATGCCCAACACACACACACACACACACACACACACACACACACGAACAAAGCAGGAGAAAACATTCTAAACAGATTTGGGTCTGTAAGAGGTCGATTTTCTTCCTGTAATCCAAGTTCTGTAACACAAAGTAGTTTTTTTCCTTCGGTTATCTAAACACAATAGAGAGTGTAATAAAAAGAAATTGATTTTAAAAAATCCAACAGAAATATTGATTGAATTTAAGTTGGAATTTTTTAGAAGCTAAAATACAAAGACACATTTAAGATTCCAATAGAAAACATTTTGAGCATGGTAATATTTAAATAGTTTGCGTTACAGTTTAGTCAGGTCCAAATTTTTCTTTCCTGAAGTAGTGCCCCAGACAAGTATTTAAGGACCAAAAACAAGTAAAGACAACATAATTTTCCTTAGTCAATCTCTTACTTTATGAGTGGGTAATGACTATTTTGTATTTTAAGGAACACTCAATATAGCTTTAGACATGACACCTAATAAGTTATCAAGCAGAAATAAGTACAAGTTCTTATTAACACTAGTTCTACTAGTACATATTCATTATGGTAATTACAAGTAGAATACATTTGTCATATTATAACCTGTAACTTTTACCTCTTCAAGATGAGCATTTAAACAGAATCTTCAAATCAAACTTCATTTGGTTTACACTACCCATGTCTAAATGGTATGTCTAAGAAACCATGTGGAATAAATGAAGAAAGTACCCTTATTTCCAAATCACTTATCCACACGCAAGTGGTTATGAAGTAAGCTTATTATCACAGGAGACAATAAGGCTGCTGAGTTTCTAATCTTTTGGCATGCTTAAGCTCTCCCTTCTCTTATCAGAAGAGCTGAGGATCAACATTTCATACACTTTCCACATTTTGTAAATATTCTTAATATCTGTTACTTGCACAGCAGTTACAGAAACATACAGGTACTTTTTTTTTTTTTACCTGAATTGCCAGTTCTGTCATCAGATTACCTTTCTTTACAATTGATATTCATCAGCATCCTTAGAATGTGATTTTTGTTTCTTGATCTTCACATAACTTTCTAAGAGAGAGAGAGAGAGAGTGTGTGTGTGTGTGTGTGTGTGTGTGTGTGTATTATTCTCCTTTATATACTAACATGTCCTTTCATGGTAATCTGATCTATTTTCCTCTTCCTACTTTTCACTTTCCCATAAAGTGCTAGGCCAGAAATCCAAAAGAGAACAGACTTCCCCAAGAATGTTGGCACTTTTAGAAAATTTAGCAAATCAGTTTTGATTTGAGACCCCGGTAAAAAACAGCCTCCCCTTGCATTGTTAATCAATTAAAACTGAAGATGCATTAGCCTTCACTTATAATAAAAGAATATTCTTCCACAAGAAAACTTTTTTATATATTCATTAATTCTTTTTAAATTGGGTTTTAAAAATATTTTTAAATCTTTCTAGGTGTCAGACACAGTTGAATTACAACAGAATGTGGCCTGTGGGGCTTTTTCACTTTCAAAGAGATGTGAAGGAGAAACCTTTTAACAGGTGTCTCATGAAATTTGGCTCAGCAAGCTTGAGGTCTCTCAAGAGCCTGCAGTATGTAGAGAAAGTAAAATACTGATGGAGAAAAGAAGGAGGAAAAGGAGAAAGAGTAGAACTGGAGCTTACATGCCTGTCTGCTCTCATAAAGGAACTAACAGCTTGACAATACGTGTGTGATCAGACAGCAAAATTCACTATGGACCTTTAATTTAGTTTATTTTTTTAATTTAGTTATTTTAATGGAGTCGTTTTGCATCATCATTCATTCAAAAAAATTATAATAAATTTAAAAATATAGATATTGTCCCCTTTATTATTAGAGAACTGCCCCTTCCCACTCCCTCCCCTGAACAATTATAAAGTTAAATGGTCCATATGTATCACCACCCTTGGGGAAGATCCGTTTTTACAGAACGATCTTCATCTTGACCTACTCAGTAAAAATTGATTTTTACTGTATTACCATTCACATTTTATGGGCACAGAAACTAAAAAGCAATTATGTCAAGCAGCTGAAAGGAGGGCTAGGAATCAGGTCCTCTTACCATGATTTAGAATTTGGAATTATATAAAGGGAATATGTAGCATAAATGTTTATAATATATTATACATACATAAAATAGGCTTATTGGTCGTGGATGAACTGCTTATCATGCCACAGAACCACAACGAAAACATAAGGCCTCATGGACTGAAGCTATGTATTCCTTGTTTCTGTCACAGTCCAGCTTTGGGACTGGATCAAGGGGACTTGCTGCTTTAAAAAGCTTTAGTTGTGCTGATGGGAAAAATCTAATATTTATGAAACAGAAGTGATTTTTCTAGTTTTTAAAATACATTCCTAATGCTTAGGCCAATGTTTTCTCTACAGTTGCAATCAGTACATACTGGTTTAATAAATAAGTACATCATCAACCCATTCTCTTTAGTTCTGGCTAGAGTAATAACTGGCTAGAGTAATGGACAGCAAAGTATGATCCACAATGCTCTCTCTTCAGCAGTATCTCCATAGCCCTGCCTGCAGTGCTTTCCTCAAAGAACTGCCTCTCATCTAGCCCAGGACTGTGCTTGTGTATTAGTTTTGACAGCCAGACACAAGCTAAAGAAGGAATCAGAACTGTCTACATTTTTTTTTTTTTTTGAGAAAGAGACAGAGAGAGAGAGCAAAAACACAAGCAGGGGAGGGGCAGGGGAAGACGGAGAGAATCTTAAGCAGTCTCCATACTCAGTGGTCTATCCCGAAACCCTGGGATCATGACCTGAGGCAAAACAAAAGTCAGATTCTCAACCAACTGAGCCACCCAGGTGCCCCAGAGTTGCCAACATTTTTTTATTTCCTTCCCATTTCACTGCACAGTATTTATCCCCTGGAGGGATCTTCAAAAGAGCACAGTAGCTATCATGCAGTATTGTTTTTAATGTTTATTCATTTTTTTGAGAGAGAGAGTGTGAGCAAGGGAGGGGAGAGAGAGAGGGGAACAGAGGATCCGAAGCAGGCTCTGTGCTAACAGCAGAGAGCCCAATTGTGGGGCTCAAACTTACAAACCGTGAAATCATGACCTGAGCTGGAGTCAGACACTCACCTGACGAAGCCACCCAGGCACCCCACGCGCAGTATTCTTTTAAACAAAATCTGAACATGTTTGTGTTGGAGGAGATAATTGAAAGGACAGGACCAGCAGCTGACACTCGAGCTGGACCCACACGATAGGTGTCTCCTTCACCCTCCCCCTGTGCCTGGAACATGTGCCACCCTTGTCTTTCGTGCACTAGAAGGACACAACCCAAGGACACAACCTTGAGAGAACAACGTGTTGTTGCGACCATCTGGATGGTAAACAGGACTGAGCCCAGTTAAGGCCTCTATATCAACTTTTAAGATTTTGGCAGGTGGGTGTGGAAATATACTGGTCTTGCAGCTGTCCAAGACAAGCTTCGTATAGAAGTCTCCTTATTAACACCTGCCATCTACGAATCTAGGGTGACCTGCCTCTTTCTTCAGTCCCTTACTGCCATGCCTGTATGGGGCCAGTTTGCAAACTGACAGGCTGATACAGTGATTAGGAAGAAAGAAAGAAGAAAAAATATTTATAATACCAATAACTGATATTCATACTATGATGCATTATATTAAAGCCAGACCATAAAATTATTTCATAGTAAACATGAATAATCACATTTCTTTATGAGAAGATCGTTTTATCTCCAAATGGCAGTAACAGCAATAAAAATACAGCAAAAGTCTACTAGAACAAAATAGTAACTTAATTTATGACTTGATATTCAAAAACCTATTTTAAACATACTCTCCCTTTTGGAATTTTATTATTGTTCTATAGTTTGTGTTCATTTTTATAATATTTTAATGTTAATTTCAACAAAACATAGTTTATTAACTATAATAATAAGTTAATATCTACAGTTATTTTTGGAAAAAAACTTTCAATGGTCATTGTATTTATGGTTTACATGTATTGTCTTTCACTGGATTAACATCGTGAGATTTTTTTTTCTGTCTGAAGGCATATCCTATTTGCCTTCATCAGAAGAATCACACAGTGATGCAATTAAGTGAGGCAATTGTTACCTGGCTAAATGAAACACATACCAATGCTCAGTGAACTTCATAAACCATGTTGGTCAAGTTTCATCAGCTGAAGGAACTCATTCAACACCTTTTGCCAGTCTCACCGTTACATAGCTTTGCGATCTGCATTACTTTGATACTGTAATAAAAGCAGTCTCTTGGGTGGTGAAGTTCATGTAAAGTTTATAAGTTTTTAATCTGAAGGTTAGAATATCAACGTCTCTCAACACTAGATTTCCATTAAACTAATTTAAAAAAGAAAAAAAAAGGCACAGTCTGAGGATTCCATTTAGAGAGGAACAAAAATGAATACACTAAGGATGGAGAATCGTTCACAAATGTTTGAATCGATCAGAGGAAAGTAGATGGAAAACTGGGGAGATGAAAATAGGAATTTACAATGAACAGGTATGAAATAGCTTGAGAGTGCTAATTAGGTTGGTAAAAATAGCATGAACCACAGTGTTAAGTTACTAATGAAAATAAGCTGGACTCACCTTCCCAGTTTCTGTGTCTTCTTCCTCTGACTTCCTCCTCTCCTGCTACCACCATGACATTGAGTTTCTGTTTAGTTTCTAAGCCAAGATGAAGCTGGGGAGTGACTTACTGGGCTTACATAGCCCTAGTCATATTACACTCCAGGGTTTATCTCAGCACAGTCTTGCGGCTCTGGACCTGTGAGCACTCACTCTCCTGCGCTACTTTTGCAGGTTCCTGGCCATTGTTATGCAGGTTTTTCTTATAAAATTCATCTTCTGCGGGGTGCCTGGGTGGCTCAGTCAGTTGAGCATCCGACTTCAGCTCAGGTCACGATCTCACGGTCCGTGAGTTCGAGCCCCACGTCGGGCTCTGGGCTGATGGCTCAGAGCCTGGAGCCTGTTTCTGATTCTGTGTCTCCTTCTCTCTCTGCCCCTCCCCCATTCATGCTCTGTCTCTCTCTATCTCAAAAATAAATAAAAATGTTAAAAAAATTAAAAAAAAATTCATCTTCTGCTTTGATCAATGGAGGCATGCTGGTTTCCTAATGAACGGGGGCTTGTGGGCATTCACCGTTTTGTTTATTGGGTAACTTATTATGAAAATATTAATGAGCAACTACTATGTGGTATCCTCTGTGCTGGGTGCTGGGAGGTGATGCTGAACAGGACACTGACCTGGCCCTTAAGGAGATTAGAACGACAGCTATCAGGAAACAGGCATTTGTATTGTGGTGTGAGAATAACTCTAGCAGGGCTGAGCATCAAAAGCAATGGGAACAACAATACCAACAACGAAGCAGATATCTGATCCGATCAAGGCATCAGAGGACTCCCAAGTATGAGCTGAGATGTGTTGTAGGAGGAATTATTCGGAAAAAAGGGAGAAATGAATTCGTGGGCTTTCCAGTCATACTTGAAAGTATGTGCAGTAATAGAAATGTTAGGGAAACACTGCTATTCTTGGATTTGCTACTTATTTAAAGTGGTTATGGAATTTGACAAGAAGGCAAGTGAGACAAGAGATTCAGGGGGGGTAAGAAAGATAATGCAGATCCATTTTTAGGAGTGTCAAAAAAAATAAGTCCAGAATAAGAAAAGTGAAGCTTCCTTCATTCCAAGACTATTGAAGTAGGGAGAATACTCTGATCTTAGCATTGGCAAGGATCACAAATGAAACAAAACAAACCAGAAAGAGACGTCTTTCATAGGGAAGCATAAGCAAGAATGGCAGGGCCTTTGAGGGGAAGCTGGACCATTGAGGAGGGGCCAGCAGACAGCCCGACGGGAGCAGTTCTGCAGCAAATGTCGCTGTGCCCAGCCAGTTCTTGGAGTGAGTCTTCTGCACCTTAGTGCTTGCTTACAAGCCAAAGTTTTGAGATGAGCCGAAATTCAGAGGCCCTTGGGAAGGAAAAAGGCCCAACTGAAGTGTGGTCAAGCCAAGTCAGTGGGTAAGGAGTGGACAGTTGTGAACTTGGACAGGACTCAAGCAACTTGCCTGTCCATTATCTGCCAGCCAGTTCCCCTCGGGACTGAGTCCTATTCTCCTACTTTACTTTAGGGAGCTCTCCGATTTGGAAGAGACTGGTTCCTCAGGCGCATGATTCCACCACCCATAGAACTGTCATCTTCTTGCGGTTGAGCTCTGCAATAATTGCTTTGACAGGTTCGCACGTCCTTGTAGCCCGCTGCGCCTGAGAGTGCGATGCGTCCCATGGCAGCCGGTCTTTTCCTATGCCACCTGGCGTGACGCCTCTTCCTTCAGCTCTAGGCCAGCCCTCACTGCTAAATTACTAGACTGATTTGAGTCATGTCAGGGAATTTCATGCTCAGATCAGTTTCGTATGCTTCTCTGTAGCTCTCCATTTTCAAATGATTGTATTCTGAGCAGTTTGGGGAGACTCTCGCATGATTCTTTCTGGCTGCCAAAATTATTTCAGGATTAGCAATTATAACAGCAGAAATTATTGAATGCATTGAAATGTGATGATTTCATATTTTATATATGCATTTTGCATATTGGTCTGGATTATAGCCGGAAAAGAAAAATCCAGAAAAATGCATGTTAGTCCAGAGTCGCATTTCTTTACATTATCTATTATGGTAAAAATACATTTAAATCTTAATTATTAAGACTACACAGATGTATCTTGAAGGCACATTTTGCACAAACCTCAGGCTATACTCCAGGACAAGGTAGTCAAATTTTGATCTTAAAAAACTTATAACTTGAGATTTTATTCTTAGTTATTTTTTAAAGAACTAGCTTTTTACAAACGTCAGGTCTAAGTAATTAAATTAATGAAAGTCTAATTTAATTTTTCTAATTTTAGCAAGGTTTATTCCTAGTTAAAAAAACAATGACAGAATAATAGGCCATATTTTTTTAAAAATTCAGCTTTATTACTGCACACTATGGCTAAACTAGGCTAACAAAATATTGCCTAGCAGAGGGAAACTGCTTTAATGATCAAGTAAGAAAGAATTGCAATTAGCTCTGAAGAACTTTTACATTATTAATTTGCTTAGCAAACCACTTCTTCCAAAGGAGAAAAAAAAATCTCTTCTCAGTCTTTCATATTCCTCATCCCGGTAGTCAGGCGTTCCAGATATTCTGCCAACCCAGTTAAGCCTGATACACTGACATATTAGACAAATAACGATGAGCAACCTAAATGTCAATTTATTGCAATTGTGATTAAGAATAGCTGATATTTTTCTTGCCTTTTTATTTGAAATTTGTACAGGGTAAAAAAATAAAACTGAGTTTATCAATTTTTCTTTTCTCAAAAGGTTGCAGAAGCAGTGGTTGCAGAACACGAACAGAGAAGAGTCACTTGAGGACAGAGGCCAGGACAGAGGCATTATTTCCAAGGACAAAGACAGAGAAGAGGCCAGGTGTCAAGGACAAGGGCAGAACAGGCACCGATCTATAGCAGAGGCACAAGATCAGCAGGGGGGGCAGGAAGCTGCTTATTCGAAGGGCTGCTGTCTTCTTTTAAAACCTTCACCTTCAGGATAGAAAGATAGGAAGAAGGGAGAAACAGGGCTGGAGGTGTTGTTGCTATTATTTTAAATTGTAATATCAAAGAGGTTCCTTTCTGTGTGATCCTTATAAAGCCACTGCGCAATAGAAATACCAAGTGGCCGCATATGTACCTTTATGCTGTCTGGTAGCTATATTTTTCAAAACAAATAAAAAATATTCTAAGAATGTATTCTATTTAAGCCAATATATCCAAACATGTTATTCTTTCAGAATGTAATAAAAATATTAACTTACATCATATATATATTATTTTTCTTTAATAATAAGTTTTTTTTAATGTTTATTCTTGAGAGAGAGAGAGACAGACAGAGCTTGAGTGGGGGAGGGTCAGAGAGAGGGAGACACAGAAGCAGAAGCAGGCTCCAGGGTCTGAGCTGTCAGCACAGAGCCCAACACTGGGCTGGACCCAAGAACCGTGAGATCATGACCTGAGCTGAAGTTGGACACTTAACCCACTGAAAAACCCAAGCACCCCAATAATAAGTCTTTCAAAGAATGTTGGTGTTTGATACTTGGAGCACATCTCAATTTGGACTACCCACATTTTCTTTGCTCACTGAGCCACATGACCATAAAGACAAATTATGGAAAGATTTCCCTCCCCACAGCTCTGCTCTACATTGTGAGACATTTCTGGGATCCTATTCAGTCAAATGCTAAGAAACAAAGCCAAGGGAGGACTAAAATTCAGTAAGATTTTAGTAATTAGCAAGTTAGTAATCTGATCCAAAATTCTCTGGAGTATTCTACATTGTTTGATGACCGTCTGTTTTGGTTTTGGGGGGCTTTTGTTTGTGTGTGTTTTTTTACATTAAAGGAATGTCTCATTGTATTTGCAAAGAAGCACATTTCAAAACCTCTTCATTTTGCTCCCCATAGATTCATTTCCCACATTCTTTCAATTTTTTTCTCAGGTTCAATTTTCTGCTAAAATATTCCAAAAAGATTCTAATATTAAACTTGCAATTGTTAATTATTTTGCGTGGGGAAAACCACCTGTTCATGTGATCTTTTTCTTTGAGGATGGTGGGATTACTGAGATTGCTCACACTATGTGAATAATTCCATAAATTATGAGTTCTTTAGCTATGTTATAAAGATTTTATATTAAGTTAATATTATATTAAATTTAACATTAAGGAACATTATAGTTTGGGATTATCAAATACTCAGAAATAGCAGAAGTAAAATCAGTGAGTCACCAAAGTAGTAATTAGCAAGAGTTTATTTTGCACATACCAAAAAGGCGGTTTGCAGAACTGAAGCATTCAAACTGAAACATGCATTGAAGCTCAGAAGTATACTGTCATAGAGCAGCCTAGATAGTGAGAAATCAGTGACTGTTTATTCTTCACATTGACAGGCTATAACATTAGAATTTTCTTAAAAGATCAGAAATTGATCAATGGTTATTTCACATCAACCTTGGGAAACAGTTCAAGCTTTGCTTACAATTTCCAGAGGCAGAAGCAAGAAATGACCCGGGTCGAATTAGTCTTGCAAAATAAGCTAAATTAAGCTCTGTTTATATGAAGAAACTGGTTTTGTCTGCTCAGGGAATTTCCAAGACTGCTCTCATTGTTTAGTTTGTTTGTTTGTTTGTTTATTTATTTATTTATTATTTTAAGAGGATATTACAGAACCTGTATTCCCCGAAGAAATTCTATACCTGTTTTAAAAGCTTGCCTTCAAAGCTAGGGCATGGATAGGTAACTGTGGTTACCTATGATGATACAGGGCGAGGCGTCATTGAACTGGATAGTCCAATTGTGTCTGCTTCTTTGGGGTTGTTTAAGGGGGTAGCAAATAAAATGTGTTATTGAGATATCATTCTCCCCAATAAGGTGTCCAGGTTCAGTTGAGAGTCAAAGTAGAGAATCAATCTGCCAAAAGATGTTAATGATATCCCTCCTATTCTCACTTCAAGAGAATAAGAATTTTCCAGAGAGGATGCAACTGCTAAAAAGGGAAAAAAGAAAAAAAAGAGACAAAAGCATAGCAGAAATCTAGTGTTTATTCCCCCCCATCGAAAACATATTGTCTTCAATCTACCTGAAAAATTATAGTAGCTGGTTGAGAGAAAGAGAGAGAGAGAGATTGATTCCTTAGTATCAGAACAGAATGAATCAGATTCTCTTGCCATGAGCCTCTGTAATTTGCATTTTAAATGATTCCCAATTGATTCTTATGTGCTTTAAGTTTGAAAACCTCTAGTTAAAGAGACTATTCAGGGGCATCATTCAGCCATTTTTTTGCAGGTCCAGAGAGGGGTTTAATTTAAGTAGGCAGTTGTAATTTGCAGAACACATTTGAGTTAACAAAAACTGATAATTGATTCTGTACTTACAGTACTTGAAGCACTTGTGTAATCAAAGACTAAAGAATTAAATGGAGACACCATGGTACAGGCATATATGGGGCTTCTCAGAAGAATTTCCAAAAACTTAAGGTAAATATTTTGGTCAGTACATAATTCTTTAATAATATTGTTTTATTTTCCTTTGTCCCTCATCCCCTAAAACTATTAGTAACCAGAAAAAAAAAAATTTTAAATTTGGATGTTTATTTATTTTTCAGAGAGAGAGAGAGAAAGCTGGGGAGGAGCAGAGAGAGAGAGAGGATCCAAAGAGAGCTCTGTACTGACAGCATAGAGCCCGATGTGAAGTTTGAACACACAAACCATGAAATCATGACCTGAGCCAAGACTCCTAACCAACTGAGCCACCCAGGTGCCCCCATAAAAGATTTTAACATACAAATGGAAGCTTGCGCCTGCTTCACCCATACTTGCTGCTGTGAGAGAACAATGCTTCCTCTTTTCAGGGAGTACAGTACGGAATGCTCAGGAAATTAAAATATATTCCATATAAAGCCTTTGGGTGATACCTATCATCCGTGGAATTAATCTTTTCTAACTTTGACATCTAGTTCATGAAATCAAGTCCCAAACTGTCTCCCTAGATTTTCTCTTCGCTATTCTTCTCTTAAACCCTGTGTCTGCCTAACAACGCAGGCCTTGGCCAGTCCCTCCCAGTATCCTCATGCCCTGTTTTCTTCATTTAAAGTCATCTTCTTGAAGAAAGTTTAAAAAAGTGACAATAGTGTGGATGCACACATTCTAAAGAACCAAATAATTCTACCAAGATTTAAAGTTTTAAAAAGCAATCTTCTGTGGTCTTCCTCCATTTCCTGCTCTCCAGAACAACCACTTTGAACAGTTTCAGCTTTATTCTTTTTGTTATGTTATGTCTCTGTTTTCAAACAACGTGACTATTGTTTTTTCATATTTAAACCTGGGAAAATAATGATTTTAGCACTCCTTCACAAAGCTTAGGATAGACTTTTAATCAGGCTCTACGTTCAGCGTGAACCCCAATGCCGGGCTTGATCCCAAGACTTGGTTGGGGATCATGACCTGAGCCGAAATCAAGAATACGATGTCCAACCAACTGGGTTACCCAGGCACCCTTACATTAAAAATAATCTAAATCTAGCATTGTACCTTATGATTTTACTGGGATTCCCTTTATAAACAACATAATTGCAGTCATTCACAATGCAAAGTTCATTAAGTATTACAGAAACATTTGTTCCTCAAGAGAAAGTAGCATGATGTTCCTAAAGGTCGGTTTCTGTTTTGGCACCCCATCCCATAACCCTGGGAGTAGTGCATCTAAGGTGGTTTCTAACAACAGCAAAAAAATAATAATAATAATAATAATATTTTTTTTTACCTTTATTCATTTTTGAGAGACAGAGCACAAGCGGGGGAGGGGCACAGAGAGAGGAAGACACAGAATCCAAAGCAGGCTCCAGGCTCTGAGCTGTCAGCACAGAGACCGACGCGGGGCTCAAATTCACGGACTGCAAGATCATGATGTGAGCCCAAGTCGGACGCTTAATCGACTAAGCCACCCAGGTGCCCTGACAGCAAAAACTTTATATTCAAAATTTTCTATTCAAAAATTTCTATTCAAAATTAATATATATGTATAATGTATATACTAATTACTACTTCAAAGTAGTTTTTTTAAGATTTTTTTAAAAAAGTTTTTTAAAAAAGTCTCTCTTATTTTAAGAGAGAGAGAGAGAGGGAGAGAGTAAGCGGGGGAGGAGCAGAGAGAATGGGAGGCAGAATCCCAAGCAGGCTCCATGATATCAGTGCAGAACCTGATGTAGGGCTGGAACTCATGAACCCCAACATGATGACCTGAGCCAAAAACAAGAGTTGGATGCTTAAGTGACTGAGCCACCCAAGCGCCCCTAATTGTTTTTTCAGTTTATTTTTTATTTTGAGAGAGAGATAGAGTAACAGCAGGGAAGAGGCAAGAGAGAGAGAGGGAGAGAGAGAGAGAACCCCAAGTAGGGTCTGTGCTGTCAGCAGGGGTCTGATGTAGGGCTTGATCTCACAAACCATGAGATCATGACCTGAGCCGAAACAAAGAATTAGACGCTTAACCGACTAAGCCACCCAGGTGCCCTGAAGTGGATATTTCTTTTAGTAAATTTGTTATTATTATTATTATTATTATGACTACTATAGTTCACATGACATACTTCTAAGCAACATAGTCATATTTCTTTTTGTTTCTGCCAGTATCATTAGAGTAGATAACAATAAATAACAACCCTTTTGATGACTAGTTATAAAAATCATAATATCATATCATAAAAGAAAACACAAATGCTAAAAGATCTTAATGTTACTCACTTTTGTGCATATTTTACATTAAAAACCTTGTCATATAAAGAGCAACCATATATGTAGCTAATATTAGATATGTGAATAAGAGAGAACAGAATGCCTTGGAGTAAAGCTCTGAGTTATGCTGATGGTGCTTAAGTCCTAGACCCACCCCACAATAGCTGCCTGATATAGACAAATTGTTTAATACTCTGCTCCTCAGTTCCCTCATGGAACTGTAAAATGGAAATAGGACCGGTCAGATAGGATGCTATGAGCATGAATCCAAACACATGCTCGAAACTGCCTGGCAGATAGTAAACTGAAATATATTTATTAGGGGTATTATACAAACTTGGATAAGTGGTGCAGACATGTGCCTTCCAGAATGTGATACTAGCTTGTATGCTAATGTAATAATATCAGCACTTAATCTTGAAGAGATCATACTTTATGAACCAAAGAATGCTCATTAATTTCTTGGAGATTTAACACTTGAATTCAGTATCTTTGCTTTTATAAGGCAGTTTTAAATCACTCATAAGTGGATGCATTACAACAATTGTTTAGAGGGCTTTGGAAAATTATCTGTGATGAAGTGAATATGTCCAATAAGACATATGGGCAAAAAAGTTGGGTGATTTTTTTTAATGTTATGAATAGGAATCCAATCGACTTTTCTTAATATACATAAATCAATAATCAGAGAACTGTTAAAATACAATAAAATTTACACTTGAATTTATATGTTTAAAATACATAAGTACTAAAGAAGGAATGTGAGGGAAGGAGGATATGTATTCTTTGGTCTTTTCCAATTCATTATAATTTCTAACTCAATAAAGGACAGAAAAATACTTGCCTGGCTTTACACTGCTCAATAAATATATATGTATAGCTTTTGAGATCTCATTTTTAAAATTCTAGAATCTAGGTCATATGCCTCATCAATGTTACATTCTAGCGATTTGAGGGAAAACAGGTTTAATTACAGGAGGATGAAGAAATGGAATAATGGAATGTTAGAAGTTACAGCAATGTTAGAGATCATTTAATTCATATGCTGCATTTTACAGATAACAAAACCACATCCAGAAAAGGTGCTGGACATACCAAGGTTCATATTAAAATTTTAATGGAAATTCTGAAGCACGTATGCGGTTAACTGGCATAATATTAAGGAATTAATAGCAGGACTGGTTTCTTATTACACACTATCATACTTCAGTATTTCTAGAAATATCTTGTACATTTTCCAAGAGATGAAATTTTTCTGGTTAGATTACTGCCTTTGGTTAGGATTGATCATGAGACAATGGAGAACTTGGGAGGCACCGTGAGAAATTCACGGTAGCCACACAACCAAGCCCTGTGGTGGACTGGATCCTCCCAGTAAGTGTCTGGATTTAATAACGACTCATGTATGTAACTGATCATTCTTTCAGCCCACTGCCAAATTAGTGGCATTGCTAGTATGTTAGCCTCTCAGAAGCACCATCAAATGCTCTGTGACCGTGTTCATGACTTATGTTCTCCCTCCACCTTTTTTACCCTGCTTCTGCTACCATTGTCCTCTCTCTGTGCTTTCACTTTCAAGTCCCCTGAGTGAGGAACCGGAAGGACTGCGACTATTTAATGACATTTTTGTGCAGAATTCTTATGCCCGCCCCTTAATTTATTTATACCCTGAGGAATATTGAATGGGGGATAGCTTCAGTTGTGGCCTGAGTATAAATAACTGTGGCATAAGTTAGAAATAAATAATTTACACCCGTAAACATCTATGGCTGCTTCCCACAAAAAAAGGTGATAAGAATGGGGGAAGCTTTGAGAAACTACAGGAGACAAACTACATCTCTGAGATAATCTGACTCAGTATTACGCACTTCCTTTTTTCAAACATAAGCCCCTTAATACCACTTATAATCTCAGCAGCTTTACAAAATGATTTTTTAAATTTATTTTTGAGAGACAGACAGAGAGAGCAAGCAGGGGAGAGAGGGGGGGAGAAAGAATCCCAAGCAGGCTCCACGCTGTCAGCACAGAGCCTGAGGTGGGGCTCGATCCCATGAACTGTGAGATCATGACCTGAGCAGCAACCAAGAGTCAGACGCTTAACCAACTGAGCCACCCAGGCATCCTAAGAGACACTTGCCTCTGATTGGAATGTAGAAAGTCAGGAGAAACAACTCATAATCCCATTATAGAACCCAGAGCAGTAAGCTGAATGGGATGTAAAGTCATGGTTTCTCATATTTAACCAACAATGGAGCTGAAGGTGTAAAAACATTTAACAATAAAACGTCACAGAACAGCACTACAAGTGAAATGAAACCTAAATGATAACAAATCCAGAGAGTGGCATGGACTTGCTAGGAGAGAGAAGAGCCACAGCTGCTTTCATTCCTGGCTAAGTGGTGGAAGGAGAAGAAACCCGGTATAAACAGATAATGAAGAAACCAACCACGCCCTCCACAAACATTAGCAGCTTTGTGCATGCGGAAGCGATGCTTTGGAAACCTGAGAGACACGGAGAGTGTGCGCACGCCCCTGCAGACTATTTCCCTCAGGGCCTGGCCTTCCCAGGTGTGTGGGAGCAGTATGCGATGTACAGATGGTAGGATTGAGGGAGAGATTGCTGGGGTTGCATGATTTTCCTAGCAGCAACAGGAGAGAGAATGGAGAAATCCCTTCAAGGCAATGGAGGCTTTACAGGGTGTAAGGCAGCTGCTGCAAAATGCTAAAGGGAAGCCTTCTCAGACACGATGGCCTTTACGGAGGTCAAGGCCATATTCGCCAAAGGCTAGGCAGAGGGCAGGAGGGAGGAGACAAATCCTTGTGGGGAATTCTGGTCTTTCCACGCAAGGTGGCAGCTGCTGAAGACTGATGTGTGGCAGGAAAGCTGAAAGATATCTCCCAAGGCATCTGGGTCGTCACTGAGTCCAAACAGAAAGGCTGAGAGAAATTTCATTTCATTGCCACTGTTGTATTTTTTTTCCCCTTTGGGTTTTAGTCAAACATTTTGAAGATAGAATTGGGATTTTTCCTTCAGCAGAGCTGGGACCATGAGCATGAGAAAGATTCTGGATATCCCCTTGTGATTCACAGTCCTGATGCCGGCTTGTAGATTTCTGAGTAATTCTCTTTTGGCTCTTGCTCTACTCCCAGATTTTGGTGCTTCAGAGTCTCTCTCCTTCCTGTTATCCTGACCAGCTCATAGCAGTCACTACGTTGACCTTGAGGAGAGCCTCAAATATTTCAGAGGGACTTGTTTCATGTGTTTTCTGGGTATTTGCTCTACAGAAATGTCCACAAAACTGGTTATAGCATCTTTATTCATAACATGCCCAAACTGTAAACCTCCAAATGCCCATCCCCAACAGAATAGGATAAACAAATCATGGCATGTTCATACCTCGAAATAGTACTCAGTAATAAAAAAGAAACAAACACATAACACATACTGCCACATGGATAAACTTTGAAAACACCATGTTGAATAGAAGCCAGAGACAAAGAATACACAATGCAGTAGATAGCATTTTTTTTTAAGTGCAAGCAAAAGCAAAATCAAACACACTATAATCATAGAAATCAAAATAGTGATCATGGTGATGGTGAGGGGTCAGGGGTGAATGGAGAAGACATGAGGAAAAATTTTGAAACGAGGGGGAAACTTCTATTTTGTTTTCATGGTCTTTGATTAAGTGTGGGCCACTGTCAAAATCCATCAAACTGAACATTTATGATCTCTGCATTTTATAGTATATTCTGGACTCCAAACAGTACCTCATAGCTCACATCATAAACAATAGTTGTGAAAACAAACATTCCGATTTGAAAATAACAGGATTTGATGATAGAAGGAATGGTTCTTAAGAATCAGAGGTATTTCAAAGTAATATGGCATAGAGCTCGTAATGCCCAAATTATTTGACAAGGCTTACAGACCTAACTCCCAGGCAATCTAGATCGATGAGGAATTAAATTAGGCATGAGGAGGATTAGGCACTAGAGGAGAATTGATGTGGAGGGAAATCACATGCAGACAAGCAGAGAATGCATTAATAGATGGCCTAGTATATGCTAAGAATGCCCTAGAATATGATAGAAGCTCAGGTTAGATACTTGCACATATATTCACAACTCATATCTATTGCTGTCAAGTCATTTAGACAGAACAGATTCTGACCCCATCCCAGAATGGCTAAGCAGATGGGGATTTATTATAAGATATTAATAAGCTTTCAAAATATTTGAGAAGGCTAAGAAACAGACCTTACGCTGAGCTTTTAGTAATGACTTCCAAAGCCCACAACATACATCTGGGCCCCTAAGGGAGCCACTGCTTCTGCAACAATCAGGAAATTGTCTTCCCAATCAGAAAGCTACTGCAACATTGGCCAGATCCAGAGCCTCCTAGCTCGGTTTTTCTCTGAAGCAGCTAATGTTTCTCAGAAGTGAAAGTGATTCGACAAACCAAATCACATCTAGATACTTCAAGGGAATCTGGAGAACTGTTTTCGTTTTGTTTGAGCATTTTAGCCTCTGCAATACAGGAAAGCACACAAGAAGTGTTTTGAAATAGATGCTGAGCAAACCAACCCAAATATATCATCATGCACAGCTTTTCTTAAACTTTCAGACAGCAATAGAAAAAACACAAAAATTCTCCTTTCTAACACAGTACAGCTATTATAATAAAAACAACATGCTTATCCCTCTCTTAAAAGCGAGGCCCAGCTCTCACATACTGCATACTATTCTGGATGACGTTTACTCCTCTTTGATTAAATCTTGGCATTGTGTAATCTGTGAAATAAAGTATCATTTTCTTTGCCATCAGCACTTTCTGTAAAAGAGTAGGAAAGGAGGACAGGTAAAGGGAAATTAATTAATATTTATAAATCTATAGAAATAAAGCAAGAAATAATAAGTAGGTACATCAATCCTTATTTCTACAACTGAACACTAGTTCATAGTCAAAATTTATAACTTGACTCTAAAAAATGGTAACAATGTAGAGCTTGGAATTCAGTAACCCTTACAATTAAATTTTGCATTTGATTTTGGAATTTTGATTTTGTGACTCTAAGAAATAATATATAATTGAATTTATTTATTTATTAATTTAATTTAATTTAATTTAATTCAATTTAATTTATTTTTTTAATTTACATCCGAGTTAGTTAAAATATAGTGCAACAATGATTTCAGGAGTAGATTCCTTAATGCCCCTTACCCATTTAGCCCATCCCCCGTCCCACACCCCCTCCAGCCACCCTCAGTTTGTTCTCCATATTTAAGAGTCTCTTCTGTTTTTGTCCCCCTCCCTGTTTTTATATTATTTTTGCTTCCCTTCCCTGTGTTCATCTGTTTTGTCTCTTAAAGTCCTCATATGAGTGAAGTCATATGATATTTGTCTTTCTCTGACTAATTTTGCTTAGCATAATTCCCTCTAGTTTTATCCACATAGCTGCACATGGCAAGCTTTCATTCTTTTTGATTGCCAAGTAATACTCCATTGTGTATGTATATATATACATATATATATACGTATATATATATATATACGTATATATATATACATATATACGTATGTATATATATATGTGTATATATATATACGTATATATATATATACCACATCTTCCTTATCCATTCATCCATTGATGGACATTTGGGCTTTTTCCATACTTTGCTATTGTTGATAGTGCTACTATAAACATTGGGGTGCATGTGCCCCTTTGAAACAGCATCCCTGTATCCCTTGGATAAACACCTAGTAGTGCAATTGCTGGGTCGTATGGTAGTTCTATTTTTAGTTTTTTGAGGAAACTCCATACTTTTTTCCAGAGTGGCTGTACCAGCTTGCATTCCCACCAACATTGCAAAAGAGATCCTCTTTCACCACATCCTCACCAACATCTGTTGTTGCCTGAGTTGTAAATGGTAGCCATTCTGACAGGTGTGAGATGATATCTCATTGTGGTTTTGATTTGTATTTCCCTGATGATGAGTGATGAGCATTTTTTCATGTGTCGGCCATCTGGATGTCTTCTTTGGAGAAGTGTCTATTCATGTCGTTAGCCCATTTCTTCACTGGATTATTTGTTTTTTGGGTGTCGAGTTTGATAAGTTCTCTATAGATTTTTGGTACTAACCCTTTATCTGATATGTCATTTGCAAATATCTTCTCCCATTCCATCGGTTGCCTTTTAGATTTGCTGATAGTTTCCTTCACAGTGCAGAAGATTTTTTTTTTTATGAGGTCCTAATAGTTCATTTTTGCTTTTGTTTCCCTTACCTGTGGAGACGTGTTGAGTAAGAAGTTGCTGTGGCCAAGGTCAAAGAGGTTTTTGCCTGCTTTCTCCTCGAGGATTTTGATATCTTCCTGTCTTACATTTAGGTCTTTCATCCATTTTGAGTTTATTTTTGTGTATGGTGTAAAAAAGTGATCCAGTTTCATTTTCTGCATGTCACTGTTCAGTTTTCCTAGCACCACTTGCTGAAGAGACTTTCTTTATTCCATTGGATATTCTTCCCTGCTCAGTCAAAGATGAGTTGGCCATGAGTTTGTGGGTCCATTTCTAGGTTCTCTATTCGGTTCCACTGATCTGATTGTCTCTTCTTGTGCGCGTACCTTACTGTCTTGATGATTACAGCTTTGTAATACAGTTTGAAGTACGGGATTGTGATGCCTACTGTTTTATTATTTATTATTTTTTTAATTATTTTTTAATTTTTTTAATGTTTATTAATTTTTGAGAGACAGAGAGAAACAGAGCATGAGAGGGGAAGGGGCAGAGAGAGAATGAGACACAGAATCCGAAGCAGGCTCCAGGCTCCGAGCTGTCAGCACAGAGCCCAATGTAGAGCTCGAATTCACGAACTGTGAGATCATGACCTGGGCTGAACCCCTTAAATTTTTTCTTAAGTTGCTTTGGCTATTTGCGGTCTTTTCTGGCTCCAGACAAATTTTAGGATTATTTGTTGTAGCTCTGTAAATAATGCTGGAGGTATTTTGATAGGGATTGCCTTGAATATATAGATTGCTTTGGGTAGCATTGACATTTTAACAATATTTATTCTTCCTATCCAGGAACATGGAATATTTATTTTTTGTATCTTCTTCAATTTCTTTCACAAGCTTTCTATAGTTTTCAGTGTATAGATTTCTCATCTCTTTGGTTAAATTTATTCCTCGGTATTTTATGGTTTTTGGTGCAATTGCAAATGGAATCGATTCCTTGATTTCTCTTTCTATTGCCTCGTTGTTGGTGTATAGGAATGCAACCAATTTCTGTGCATTGATTTTATATCCTGCCACTTTGTTGAACTCATGGATCAGTTCTAGTAGTTTTTTGGTGGAATCTTTTGGGTTTGCCATATAGACAATCATATCATCTGTGAAGAGTGAAAATCTGACTTCCTCCTGGCTGATTTGGATTCATTTTATTTCTTTGTGTTGTCTGATTGCAGAGGCTATGATTTCCAATACTATGTTGAAAAACAGTGGCAAGAGCAGACATCCCTGTCTTGTTCCTGACCTTAGGAGGAAAGCTCTCAGTTTTTACCCCTTTGAGGATTATCATTAGCATTGGGTCTTTCATATATGGCTTTTATAGTCTCGAAGTATGATCATTCTATCCCTACTTTCTTAAGAGTTTTTATCAAGAAAGGAAGCTGTATTTTGTCAAATGTTCTCTCTGCATCTATTGAGAGGATCGTGTGTTTCTTGCCCTTTCTTTTATTGATGTGATGAATCACATTGATTATTTTGTAGATATTGAACCAGTCCTGCATCCCAGGTATACATCCCACTTGGTCGTGGTGAATAATTTTTTTAATGTATTGTTGGATCCAATTGGCTAATATCTTGTTGAGGATTTTTGCATCCATGTTCATCAAGGAAATAGGTTCATGGCTCTCCTTTTTAGTGGGGTCTCTGTCTGGTTTTGGAATCAAGGTAATGCTGGCTTCATAGAAAGAGTTTGGAAGTTTTCCTTCCATTTCTATTTTTTGGAACAGCTTCAAGAGAATAGGTGTTAACTCTTTCTTAAATGTTTGGTAGAATTCCCCTGGAAAGCCATCTGGCCCTGGACTCTTGTTTTTTGGGAGATTTTTGATTACTGATTTGATTTCTTTACTGGTTATGGGTCTGTTCAAATTTTCTACTTCTTACTGTTTCAGTTTTGGTACTTTATATGTTTCTAGGAATTTGTCCATTTCTTCCAGATTGCCCATTTTATTGGTGTATAATTGCTCATAACTTTCTCTTATTATTGTTTTGTTTTAGGAGGTCTGGATGGCTATATACTTCCCTTTTATGACCGCCTTTGCTGCATCCCAGAGGTTTTGGGTTGTAGTGTTATCATTTTCATTGGCTTCCATGTACTTTTAAATTTCCTCTTTAACTTATTATTTAGCCTATTCATTCTTTAGTAGGATGTTCTTTAGTCTCCAAGTATTTACTATTTTTCCAAATTTTTTCTTGTGGTTGATTTTGAGTTTCATAGTGTTGTGGTCTGAAAATATGCACGGTATGATCTTGATCTTCTTGTACTTGTTGAGGGCTGATTTGTGTCCCAGTATGTGATCTATTCTGGAGACCGTTCCATGTGCACTGGGAAGAATGATTCTAAATTCTGGTTCAGACATCTTGCTTGTATCTATTTTGATTAAGTCCCTGGCTATCCATTCTTCCTGCTCTTTTTTTTGGGGGGGGGGGAGTGAATCTGTTTGTTTTGTCATTTGAAGGGAGAAAAGGAATTAATAAGGTAAAAAAAAATTAAAATTAAAAAAATGTAACAACAACACACACATACAAAAAAAATCAAATAAATGATGCTAGATTCTAGGTGTGTTTTTGTTTGGTTATTGAAAGGAGTTTGATAGTTTAGAGAAAAAAGGGGGGGAAAAGGCAAACGTTTGAAAATTTGAGAAAATGAATACAATGAAATAGAATAAAATGAAATGATGGAAGTAAAATAGAATTAGAAAAATTTAGAAAAAAAGTAAAAAATACAGTAGAAAAAAATAAAGAAAAATATTTTTCATAACAATTGAAAATATTTTTTTCTTTCTGTATTCAAGAAAAAGAAAAGAAAGAAAAAGAACAAAAGAAGGAAATTGAATAGATGGACCAGAGAACAGACTGAAATATGATTGAAATTACATCGGTTTCTCCTAAAAGTCAAACCATGAAGGAGTGGAGAGATTTGTGGTGTTCCTGAAGAGCGAGGTTGGCCCCTTTGGTGGGGCTTGGTGTAACAGTTCCATTCTCCACTAGATGGTGCTGCTTAGCTGACTGGGATGGATTGTTGTGGCGCTTGTAGGTGTGTATGCACATGCCCAGGAGGGGTGAAAATGGCTTTACCCAGCTACCCAGTCTCTAGTATCAGAACTCTGTTATCTCCCTGACCAGCAATCGTGCACCCGTCCTTTGCAGTTTCCATCCACTCCCTGTTTTTACACTGTCTGTGACCAAGCTGTCTGTTTTCCAGGTGGCACCTCCCACCTGAATTTTATCTCAAATGCACCTGTGTTTCCCTACCCCTCACTTTTTTTTTCAATATATGAAATTTATTCTCAAATTGGTTTCCATACAACACCCAGTGCTCATCCCAAAAGGTGCCCTCCTCAATACCCATCACCCACCCGCCCCTCCCTCCCACCCCCCATCAACTCTCAGTTTGTTCTCAGTTTTTACGAGTCTCTTGTGCTTTGGCTCTCTCCCACTCTAACCTCTTTTTTTTTTTTTCCTTCCCCTCCCCCATGGGTTTCTGTTAAGTTTCTCAGGATCCACATAAGAGTGAAAACATATGGTATCTGTCTTTCTCTGTATGGCTTATTTCACTTAGCATCACACTCTCCAGTTCCATCCATGTTGCTACAAAGGGCCATATTTTGTTCTTTCTCATTGCCATGTAGTACTCCATTGTGTATATAAACCACAATTTCTTTATCCATTCATCAGTTGATGGACATTTCGGCTCTTTCCATAATTTGGCTATTGTTGAGAGTGCTGCTATAAACATTGGGGTACAAGTGCCCCTATGCATCAGTACTCCTGTATCCCTTGGGTAAATTCCTAGCAGTGCTATTGCTGGGTCATAGGGTAGGTCTGTTTTTAATTTTCTGAGGAACCTCCACACTGCTTTCCAGAGTGGCTGCACCAGTTTGCATTCCCACCAACAGTGCAAGAGGGTTCCTGTTTCTCCACATCCTCTCCAGCATCTATAGTCTCCTGATTTGTTCATTTTGGCCACTCTGACTGGCGTGAGGTGATATCTGAGTGTGGTTTTGATTTGTATTTCCCTGATAAGGAGCGACGTTGAGCATCTTTTCATGTGCCTGTTGGCCATCCGGACGTCTTCTTTAGAGAAGTGTCTATTCATGTTTTCTGCCCATTTCTTCACTGTCCCTACCCCTCACTTTTGAGGGACTGCGGCTTTGACCCATTTTGACCCTCTGTGGGTGGGTTTCACCGAGCAATGGACCAGTGCTGGCCACACCCAGGAACATTCGTGAGACCATGCTGCTGCCCATGAGCCGAGACTGCAGCTGGGTGCCAACTCACCCCAGAAAAAGTTCATGCGGTTGTGTAGCAGCAACACTTCAGGGAATATGGAAAATCACAACACACATCTGGCAACAGGTTTCCCTCTTAATGACCTGTTCCAGCAACAGCGAATGTGGTTGTTCTCTGGGGTCTATTGGCACCAGGTGGCTGCACAGCCTCTACCAAATGTCTTTCCAGCAGTGGAACCGCTCCTCCCCATGTGGCCAGGGAACTTCTTGGACCCCACTCTGCTCCTGGGAATTCGGACTTCCCACCAGAGCACTGCCAGGTATTGAGATGCAGAGTTTTAAACTCTGCACTCCCCCTGTTTATAGTCTTAATGGAATTTAAACCGTCTCCTTTCTCTTTTCTCCCTTTTTATTTCAGTCCCTGCAGCTGTTTGCACTTTTCCACTTTCTCTCTAGCTCCTTTTGGGCATGGTGCTTTTCCTGAACTCTCACCCCATCTCTGTCCTTTCTCTGCAAGCATAAACAGCTCCCTGACTGCTGTGGCTTCTCTCTCTCACCTCTCCATGCCAGGTACCAGCTGAGTTCTGTGCTTCAGGTTGTGTAGATTGTTGTGTTAATCCTCAAATCAGTTTCCTGTGTGTGTAGGACTGTTTAATGTTGATCTGGCTCTATTTCATGGATGTGAGATGCAAAAAAATCTCCATGCCGTTCCGTCATCTTGGCTCTTCCTCAGAAATAATAAATAATTTTAGAGCTCTCATGGAAGCTCTCTGGTTTTTAGACTATGCTGAAGTTAAGATTCCAGAGCTTGTCATATCTTTCTCTATATGCTCTGTTGCACTAAGACAATCCAACATTCTGACAATCTTTATAGTCACTCTAAGTGCCACTAGTACCTAGTTTCCTTTTGGTGAGAGTCTCCCCCCAAAATACTCAATCCCCAGAGTATGAATAAACTAATTCCCAAATTCCCTCTTTTCAGATCTATCTCCCAGGACCACTCTACCTCTTTATCAGTTAGAGTCAAGAGACAGATAACACACACTAACTTGAAGAGGAGATTAGCTACTATGGGGAAAAGAGAATTCTAAATAATGCAGGAATAGCATATGGAGGGAGCAGCCACATCCCTTAGGGCTGAGGCAGAGTGTCTAAAAAAAGGAACAGATCTGGAAGACTTCCCTACCTGCCCAGAACTGAGACACAGATATCCTTTCAGAAAGTTTAACTAGGGCTCATCAAAGTATAGAGCAGTTCCTTTACTGGGTGGCTCAGTCTGTTAAATGTCTGACTTTGGCTCAGGCCATGATCTTCTGGTGTGTAAATTTGAGCCCCACATTGGGTGCTCTGCTGTAAGCACAAAGCCTGTTTCAAGTTCTCTGTCTCTTTCTCTCTGCCCCTCCCCTGCTTGCACTCTCTCTCTCAAAAATAAATATTAAAAAATATATTTTTAAAAGTAATAAAATAAAATAAAATAAAATAAAATAAAATAAAAGAAGCTGCACAGTGGAATTTTTGGAAGTTTATCTTTAGGATACTGGGAGAAAGTACCTATAGGCAGGTACCATACTTTTGCCCAGCTATATTTGGGCAGTTTTACACTCTTCACCACCACATAGTCTTAGCTGCTCTACACTGATTAATTATGCCCAGAGAAGGATTCTGTAACCATGAGACTAGACCCCTTTGTCCACATTATCAGTCCAGCACCTCTTATTGACACTTTAAGATCATGTTACCTGGGTAAATAAATGTTTAGAGATTCAAGTCAATTATTAGAGAATAGACAATGAAGGATGAACTTGGAGCTGAGAGGTAATAGATTGATAGTTAACCACTAAGTAGAAAATTATGATGTTGGA
Source organism: Lynx rufus (assembly GCF_022079265.1). NCBI lineage: Eukaryota > Metazoa > Chordata > Mammalia > Carnivora > Felidae > Lynx > Lynx rufus. The sequence continues at coordinate 25,201,919 of NW_025814845.1, read as the reverse complement.
TATGCACCAAGAATTTTAACAGTCGTTGGAAAGAATAACTGCCTTTTCAAAGCACTAATGTTTGCAAAAGGCAAATATTTGATATCCCAAATGCAGAGCTTCTTTGTGTCATTAATTACAGAAAGATACAAATAGAATATAAACCTTACATCTTCTCTGATTTCGTATGTAAAAAAACAAAGAAAGAAAGAAAGGAAGAAAACGAAATGAAAAGTTCACCAATGTGATCCTACAAATTAAAAATGTGAGAATTTAAAGAATGGATATTCTTTAATAACAAAGCAGTAGAAGAAGAAAAGAGGCAGGAAATTTAAGGTAGGGTGTCATTATTTTCCCCCCATATATGATGCGTGGATATGATTCTTTTTGTCAATATGGAATATAACCAGATGGTTCCCACCTTTTCGTGGAAAATTCTGAAGAAATTGAATTTTCTCAAATGAAAATATTGGGGCAGCACACTGTAGAATTACTAAAAAAAAATAAAATTTTTAGTTCCACTTTTCAAAGAAGCTTTAATGAACTTTGGGAAAATGGCGATAAATTTGAATTATCACTTTTTTTAAACATTTATTCATTTTTGAGAGACAGAGAAAGGCAGAGTATGAGCAAGGGAGGGGCAGAGGCAGGGCGAGACACAGAATTGAAAGCAGGCTCCAGGCTCTCTACTGCCAACACAGAGCCCAGTGGGGGCATGAACCCATGAACTGGTAGATCATGACTTAAGCTGAGGTCAAACATTCAACCGACTGAGTCACCCAGGCACCCCTGAATTATCACACTTTAAATATTTGAATTAATACAGGTAGGTACCACGTGCCCTCAATTTAACATATTTGAACTGATTGAAAAATATTATTATTGCAGTATTGAGTTAAAGAATAAATATGAAAAACCTATCTATAGTTGATGTAGAAAAGCACTAACTGCCTTCATATGCCCTGTGGGTTTCCATCCATTTAAAAGAATGTCCAACATTGCTTTTGGGATCTGTATAATCTTTCAGTGGATGATAATAATCATTAACATTTATTGAGCAAATATTGTGTGCCAGGCACTGTTATTAGAGCTTTCCACATGTTAATGCATTTAATACTCACAAGAAGTCAATGAGATTTTTAAAAACATTATTACCTTTTCCATTTGCCAAAATATGACTTTCAAAAATCAATTAGCTAGATAATAGTAGAAAAATTCCATTAAATCTGGTTCTAAAAAGGGATATTTCTACAATACTTTTCATAATAATAAAAAAACTGAAAATATGAAGAACTTGGAAGTGTACCTCTATTTTGATTACAAAGTCTTTCTTCCTAATCCTTGATGACAAGATCAATGACCCTTTAAAGCCCTCAACACCATAGGTTTAGAAGGATAAGGTTTTGCAATCTGTGATGATACACTTTAGGCATAGGAAAACTAATTTTGTCTATTGCCAGCCAGTTTTTGAGAATAAAATATTTGTATGTAATAACAGGAGAAGTCTGGGATTAGCATTTGAGGCATTGATAAATTCTCTAATTGCAAACTCTTGATTTAGCTTTTGATGATCCTATTAAATTCCTTTCATTTCCTGTATAGAGAAAAATATTTTCCATAGTCTGAGTCCTTTAAAGTGGAATCACATACACCGATGTTAGAATTTCAGGATAAATAAAAAAAATACAATTATTTCCCTTTGGATTTTGAAACAGATTGAAAATACAGGCTTCCCACTACTAGTGGAATATACATATATATACGTATATACGTATATATATAATATATATATAATGCCAAAATGTATTTATCTTGGAGATAGATTGACTCTAGGTGAGAACACTTAGAGATGCTAAACTGAGCATGCTCTGTTTTCTCTGAAATTTACCACAGTGGTGATTCACTCCTCTTCCTGGGAGTAACTAAGGGATTAAACAAGGAAGAGTTCCTGTAATACTTCACCTTATGGAATGCACATTTTCTTCCTTCCCTAAGTAGAGGCATGATGATCAGGCTATAAGCCTAGGGTTTCAAGAGGAAGACTCTAAGGGAGTCAGATTTTGTTGTGAGTCTATAGGAAATTGTGTCACTAATGACAGGCAATGTTGAAGATTGGCAGTGCCTCATTCAAGGAAAGCAGATGATTGATATTTTCAAACATATCTTTAATCAGTGGGAAAAAGAAGAGATCTTATTGCAAACTTAACCTAATTTTTATTGCCTGGAATAAAAGAGATGTCTAGTCCAAATGTGAGAATTGTATATATTCTATCCACATGTCTACCCACATGGCACTTTACTTAGAAGATATCCAAATTAGCAAGTAAGTACTATCCGTGTGCCTAGATTCTCTTCCCTTGTGAATTAACAGTCAGAATCTTGGGACATAAGTACTTCATCTGAGTTCAGAACAAGTAACTGAGTTTCTTTAGAATATTGGGAATGGATGAGAATTACTCTTAAAGTTTACTCAAATTGGATGTGAGATTTGGAATGTCACCAACTTCAGGACATACATCTCCTAACTATACTTTTGAAATCCAAACCTATCTCCTATATCCACAAAGGAACATGGCTACATATACTGGCACCAATTTCTCCAGTGCAGAAAGGACCATTACAGAAAGGAGTGAGAATTCATACCTATAGTGTTATGAAGACGGATGATACAGGTTTTGTTCATCATTTCTGATGTTTAGATTGTCTATTGGATTTTTGCTCTGTGTGTGGGGGGTAAATATCAAGGATGATCATTGGTCTTGGAATTGAGGTTTTTTTACTGTTTCTCTGCATTGCAACCTATTCCATTAGATGAGGCGTTTTCTTAATTGAATTACAAGACTTTGGGTGTAGAAATATATTGTTCTCCTTCTTCACATTGACTTTTACTTAATCCTGTGGCTATACCATCATATTTCACAAGTCAAGGAAGTAGTTTTAATATAGGAATTGGGAAATTTCAAGAAGAATTTATAAAGTAGAAGTTGATTTCAGTATGTATAATTTGAGATTTTACTTCTTTCCATCTTCCTTCATGAAAAATTACTTACTACCTAGTCCCCTTCCAAGAAAGGATTTTCCTGGTCATGCTAATTTTTTTAGTTTTCCTTGCTCTCAGATGTGTGTCTTTCTTAATCTCTGAGGGAAATGTGACTATTATAGATGTGGAGGAGAGTTTTGTCTAAAGTATTCAGAATCCTATAGTATTCAGACTGAATTAATGTCTGGGTTCCTTGATAGTGATAGCATTTGATGCCAAGTCTAGCGTAATCATTGCCTAAGAGTTCTAGCATTCTAGATTTTTCTTTCAGTATAGTTATGGTTCTTTCATGTCATATTTCCTTTCCAATACTGCCGATGTCAGATTCAGACAAAATAGTAAAATAGGTTCTTTTACTTTTGAAGATATTAAAGCAAATACATGCAAATCTCCTAGTGACAATCAATAATTAGGGTTAGGTGGCAGGGAAGTACAGTGTAAGCCCACTGATAAAGGACATATTGCCTTAGTTACTAATGCTCACCCTTATGAACGTATTTTAAATGAACATATGCTATAGTGATAATAAGAAAAACCAAGTAACGAAATCATTATTTTAAAAATAGCATTTGTATTTCGGGCCTCAAGCACCTATTTTGTTGCTTATTGTTCTTTTTAAGAATAAGAGTATTGCAAAAGATAACGATTATTAACAGATGGTCAGGTGCTAAGTGCCATATCCAAGCTCAAAGGAATTTGATAATCCACATTTTATTACAAAAAATATTTTGGCTTTTATATTTCACATCGTGGTTTTAAACGACATGCCTTCACTTGGTAATTCTTTATTGCTCTCAACCACTGCTAAGGAGGATAGAAAGAGGGGTGTGATTAATGCTTTAGTCAGTGAGCTGTCAAATAGCACAGAGAAGTACAGCAATTGTAAAGCAAACTGTTATTCCTATCTCAGGTTTTCTATTCATTATTTATGTATAATATTGGTGTACTGCTGGTAATCGTTACTCAGAATTATTAAATTTTGTAAATAGTGAAAGACAATGAAACCAAGCTGTGACAGAGTTGTGCCTGTTGTTTAATACATAACCTATCATATAGACATTCTATACTGTGGGGTGGTATAGGTAATTTAAAAAAAAAGAAGAAAGCAGTAAAATAGAACACAAAGGGCTTGCTAGTAGCAACTAACTTTCCAAAATTTAAATTTAAAAGTCAAGCATTTTTATTTCAAAAATTTAGCAACCAAGTCTTCTGCTGCTAGAAAACGGAAGAATGGGAATGCTTCTGAAAAGTCATCACACGCGCGCGCACACACACACACACACACATCATCACACAAAATTAGAAGATTTTTTTATGAAAATAAAAAAGAAGGGGGAGAATTCTGCATTTCAACATAGTGCCAGTTAAACTTTTTTTTTCAACATTTTTTTTTTTTTTTTTTATTTTTGGGACAGAGAGAGACAGAGCATGAACGGGGGAGGGGCAGAGAGAGAGGGAGACACAGAATCGGAAACAGGCTCCAGGCTCTGAGCCATCAGCCCAGAGCCTGACGCGGGGCTCGAACTCACGGACCGCGAGATCGTGACCTGGCTGAAGTCGGACGCTTAACCGACTGCGCCACCCAGGCGCCCCTGCCAGTTAAACTTTTAACAACAAACTTTAGGGGTGCCCGGGTGGCTCAGTCGGTTAAGCGTCCGACTTGGGCTCAGGTCATAATCTCATGGTCCTTGAGTTCGAGCCCCACGTCGGGCTCTGTGCTGACAGCTCAGGGCCTGGAGCCTGTTTCAGATTCTGTGTCTCCCTCTCTCTCTGACCCTCCCTTGTTTATGCTCTGTCTCTCTCTGTCTCAAAAATAATAAACGTTTAAAAAAATTAAAAATAAAAAAATAAACAAAGAACAAACTAGGCAAAAATCTGCTACCACAATTAAGAATAGAAATAACACGATTATAACATAAATTATAATACTTTCAAACCATGAGATAAATAACATTGCCCAGCTGACATGACCCAGTTCAAAAGGGCAGAAGAGAATACTTGCTAGGATACCTGTTAAAGTCTAGATTCCAGTCATGAAAATTTTATTAGACAAGCAAGCCATGTCAAAGGCCAAGCAATAGCTTACATAAAGACACCCCTGCATATTCCAAATTAATCAAAATATACTGGGTTCACTTTTGTGAAACACAATATTTACCCAAAAATAAAAGTAAGGGGAATCAAGTATATACACTTCTAATATATATCTGCCTAAGAAATAAAATGTTTCAAGACTATGAAAACAAATAGTATGATTTTTAAGTGTATTTTTATATTTTTTTTTATTTAGTACCCGTGTATTTATGTAAACAAGTACATCAAGATCAATTTGGGTAATCTCTTAAAAAATAGATTACTAATCCCCAAACCAATTCAAATGAATTGTATTCTTTGGGAGATAAGTCACTAAATGTAGATTTTTAATGAGTTTTTGAGGAAATTCTCAGGGTTCATCAAACTCTAAGACCACTCTTTATACTATATGGTATATATCCACTGTCGTCTGATACTATATAATTTAATTAAAATCCTACTCTTCATTAGAAATCACTATCATACACAGCTGTCATTTGTATTAGATAATTATTGCCACAATAATACTGCAAAACAAACCATTCCAAGTATCAGTGGCCTACCAAAGCAAAAGTATATATTTTACTTTTAGTTGTACCCATGACTGGGGCGGTTTGTTTGAAGATATAGGTCCATTGAGCTTGGTTCCAGCCTTCACATCACATCGAAATGTATTCTGTGTGCCCATTACTGAGGCCCATACTAAAGGGTCAGTAGATCTCTAGCGTATGTTCTGGACATACAAGAATAATTGTGCATGCCTACATACATTGAGTGTCTCTTCTTGTTTCACAAGTTGGTTTTCTTGTGTGTTCCATTCGACTTGTGCAGACCTGTTTTTCTGATGATCTAGATTGATCCACATCCAGATATTTTCCTACTGTTTCCTTTTTTCCCTCAGTTTTTAAATCAGATGTCATCTCCTTAGAGATACCTTCCTTGACTATCTTCACTCTTCCAATCTACTCTCCACTATACCTTTCAATTTTATTTTCGTCCTATGACATAATTATTTGAACTTTTCCTATTCATTATTTTATTTTAAAGCTAACATTATTTTGTTGAAGTGTAATTTACATAAGTTAAAATGTGCAAATCTCAAGGGTATACACATAATTTTGAGAAATATGAAACACATGTAACAATCACAAAGATCAAGATAAATATTTCCAGAAGTCCAGAAAGCTCTTTGTGCTCTGTTCAATGCATCTGATTTCTATTACCATAGATTCATTTTGTCTATTCTTTTCCTTCACATAATTGGAACCACACAGGATGTATCATTTTGTAATTGGCTTTTTCACAGTATAATGATTTTGAAAAAACATTGAAAGGACAGATATTTATAGAACCATTTTAATTTTTTTCCATTGATTTTTTAATACCAGTTTGCACAGTTTCAGCTTACAAAATCAGGACTGCCATTGATTCTTTTTACGGCATCTCCATCCACCTCCCAAAGTCTGTGCTATTGTTTTCATATATTTTACTTCTATGTATACTATATACACAGAGAGCAGTGTTATTATTTTTTAAATATTTAATACTATTTGAAAAAAATATTTAGTATTCGGGGTTCTCTTCATTTTTGTCTTATGATTTCAACTTCCTCCTTGATCATTTCTCTTTAACCCCTACACCTAATTTTTTCTATACTTTTTAGAAATTTAACTAGTACCTCAATCCTTATTTATCAAAAATGTAAATTTATTTCCGCTGAAAATCTGAAGGAGATTTTGACTGAAGATAGATTTCTAAATGGATTTTTTTCCCTTTGGCATTTTAAGGATGCTGTTTATTATTGTCCCCTGGCTTTCACTGTTTTAGATAAGGTGGGAGTTATTTTCAGAAAACTTTTTCCTTGAATATATATGGGTTTTTTTCAAGACATTTCTTAAAATATTTTTTCTTTATCTTAATTTTTTAGCAATTTATTTGTGCTTGGGTGTGATATTCATATTTTTCCATTTTGGGTTGTTATGAGCCTCTTGAATCTGTGGGTGTATGTCCTTAATAATCCGAAAAAAAAGGGCTAAATGATCATTATCTCTTCATATTTATTTTGAGCGATTCAGAATATTTCCTCTGTTCAGTCTTCACATTCCACTGTCCAGTGCTTGAAAATAGTTGCTTTGTGTTTTTGTCCAAGTTTATGTATATGGGGTATGTCGTATACCAACTATTTTGTCATGCCCAGAAATAGCGTATATTATGTTTTAATGAGTTTATTTTCCTTCTCTCCTATCAGGGGAAAGAGTTGATCTGTCTTGTTTTTATCTATTTTCTTGGCATCAACATAAGTCAACATATTCATCGAAGAAAAGATTATGAGCTATTTTTTGAAGGCATTGTTTCATGGTCCTATCATCAGATGACTCAAAGTATTATGATTATAGGTGTTGGAAAATATATCAAAATTATCTAAATCACAGTACTGGAATTCAGTTAGTATACACGGATAAATATATGATCTTTAAATTCCTATTCTCACTTAAAATTATTTTTTCTTTCATATTGTTCATGTAAGAACAATGACTTCAATGTAAATTTCCACTAATTTATGTATTCCTCTTGTCCAATTTTTAATATAAGGGACATATTTTCCAGTAGTGTACATTTGTTTATTTACACTGTTAGTTTCACTATGTTCATTAATAATTCACAGTAAAATTAACTCTAATGAATTGTAAATTTTTTGTTGCATAGCACTTATGATTTAAAATTTAAGAAGGGCACCTGGGTGGTTCAGTCAGTTAAGCAACTGACTTTGGCTACAATCACGATCTCACTGTTGGTGGGTTTGAGCCCCTCATCCGTCTCTGTGCTGACAGCCCAGAGCCTGGAGCCTGCTTCGGATTCTGTCTCCTCCTCTCTCTGTCTCTCAATAATGAACAAATGTTAAAAGGTCTTTCTTTAATTTAAGGGCTTTTTTATATGGGTTTAGGCTACTTTTTTCATTGACTTTCCAGGTCTTAGAAAAACACTATCAATTTATTGCAAATTAAATTAAGAACTAAATAACCACATTATAATTTTTTTGAACTGCAAATTTAAGAAAATGTTGTGAAACTTAAAGATAATATCGTTACCAAGTTTAACCACTGAGAAGATAACAATTAAAGCTCTTTTCATAGATAAGTATTAATAAAAAAAATACAAAGGACATATTTTTAATTTCTCCATACTACATTGCAAAATCTCTATTTTCCTTAATAACCATGATTCCCTTCACTTTTAAAGTTTTACAGCAGTTCAAATTTTTCCATACTTGTTCTCATTTATTTGTTCATCCTCAAGTTGCAAGTAACTTTACATTTATTTTTCAGATTATAAAACTATTCTGTTATTGAAAACAAATTATTAAGTGGTTCAGAAGTTTAGTTGGTCTACAGTATCCTTTTTTTCCCCCTTAATTGTTGGCAAGTTTTGCTATCAGAGTTAAACTAACTTGATAAATAGAAACGCTGTCTTTCTTTTCTGTTCTAAAACTTTTGAAAACACCAGAAAAATACTTTCTCTTTATGGTTTGAAAATACTCATCTGCCTTTCAATGATCTTTTTTGTTATCTTTTAAGTATATCTGTAATGGTGTAAAAATATCTTCTCATTTTTATTCAGAACAGTCAACTCAACTCAACCGTGACTTACTTATACATAATAGGTGCTCAGTAATAAATTAATATAATAAATTAGGAGTCTAATCAATAGTTATCTCAGTAGAACCCATTAACTTATTATTCTTAATTTTACTATAGAGCCAGAAACACATTTTTAGCATTTTATCTTACTAGTGCACATACGTCAATCATTTTTTAAAATATATTCTGTAATTCAGACTTTTCATCATTTAACACTACAGAAGTTCCTATTTCTCTTCCCTTCCTCATAGCTTTCTTGGAAACATTACTGAGCCTTTACAGTAAATAAATGTGGTAATATCTATTTTGGACTTTCTGAATGTAATCACCACAGCTGTGTTTTATTTTTGAGAGGGTTTCATTTTTCAGCTTATGAAATTGTAGGGAAGATGATGAGATAAGTAGAAAGCAAGTAAAAGCTCCAACTTAAGGATGGGAAACATTTTGCTCCTGCTCCCTAAAGATAATGATAAAGAAAAATTTGTTTTACTCCTGATGGGATAAAATGTTAAGATAGAAATAATAACAAAGGTATTCATTTCATGGATCTTTCATGCATTATTACTGACTTGAAATTATTGAAATTATTTCAATAACCATCCCCTAACCATGATGTTCAGGGTTACATGTAATACACACACACACACACACACACACATATTAGCACTTTGTGGATTTCGTGACAACATGCGATGACTTGTATGTAACTCTAAATTAATAAGTCAAATGGTATGTAATGTATAGATTAAATAATTAGGCACAGGGAATTTATGGTTATTATTTTCCAGAAAAAAAATGAATTATATGCTGGGAAGTATATATTATTAAAATGTTATCACATCTACCTTGCTCCTTCATTTCTAAGTTTATTTTTATTATTTTATTTAATCTCTAATTCCTTAACCATATTTTCTCCTGTCAAAGTCTTTGGAAAATAATTATTTATGTTCAATTTTAATTTAACTAGTCATGGAAATATTTTTTATTTTATATGTTCTTTTGGAAACTTGCCTTTCCCCATTTAAGAGGTAGTAGCATATGTTCCTTCCCCTTGAATCTGGACTGCTTTTTGTTATTATCCTAATTATAGTCTGGCAGAAGTGAAGGCATATGACTTCCAAGGCTAGGTCATTAAAGTCAATTGAGTTCCCACCTGTCTCTCTCTATCTCTCTCTTGGGATAACTGCCCTTGGAATATAACCATCATACTCCAAGAAGTCCAAATTTTCTGGATTGGAACCAAAGCCCCCGGCCTTCAGCTCCATTTGAGATCCCAGCCAATGGCTACACTACCTTGTCAGCCCTGTGGGCCAGCCATTATAAGTGAATCTTCCAATCTTCAAAGTGTCTCAGCTGACACTGCATGGAATAGATATGCCTTTCCCCCATGTTGTGTCCAAATTGCAGATTTGCAAGCAAAATAATTAACTGCTGTCTCAAGCCACTAAGCCCTGGGGTGGTTTGTTTTTCAGCAAAGGATAACCAGAATAACTGAAATAAGAAAAGTATTAATTGCTAACTTTCAGCAAGCTATGCAAAAGACACACTAATCAATCCAAAAGCTGTTTTGAATCCTGACATCAGCGCATTAAATCTCAGCATTGTCTTTGAAAATCTACTGATCATTTTCATGAACAGTCCACCACCTACCCGGGTGATATGTGAAAAATGTGAGATAATGCAAAGACACTTCATATCAAGTTTGAAGTATCCAACTCTGTATGTCAACAATAGAAATTTTGACTTGACTTCAAATTTGTAAAAATGAAACTGATAGGGGCGCCTGGGTGTCTCAGTCGGTTAAGTGTTCGACTTCAGCTCAGGCCATGATCTCGCAGCTCATAGTTTGAGCCCCACATAGAGCTCTGTGCTGACAGCTCAGAGCCTGGAGTGTGCTTCAGATTCTGTGTCTTCCTCTCTCTCTCTCTCTCTCTCTCTCTCTCTCTCTCTCTCTCAAAAATAATGAATAAACATTAAAAAAAATGAAAGGGACAATGTTTAACTTTACCTGAGACCTGTGTTCCTGTAAAACAGGTATGATCACCAAACCTGGCACTTCCCCATCTTTGTGTTTTTCCTACACACATTTTTATCACTATTATTCTTCCCATGTAACTTTGATAAGACATTCTTGAAATACCCCCTTGTTTATTTGTGGTAAGACCAGACAGAGACCCTCTAAATACTCTGTGTCTCATAAATAATTAATTGAATTGTTGGACTTCACCAACTGATATGGAAAGAATTCTGGTAGTGGAACTTGAACAACCCTTCCTCATAGGTACCCTCCTGAGAATCTGCTGATAGCAGAGAAAAATATTCTTTAATCAACTGTCCGATCTCACCACTCCCAATTTTCCAGATCTGTTTCTTGCATGCTTTGCTTACTCCACCTAAAAAAAATAAGTCTTTTTCTGCCTTACTTTTGATGCTTCTGCAGATCTTTCAGTAAGCTGGAACTTTCTCCTACTACAATAGTCCCTTTCTTCTATTGCAATAAATTTTTTTTTTAATTTTTTTTTTCAACGTTTATTTATTTTTGGGACAGAGAGAGACAGAGCATGAACGGGGGAGGGGCAGAGAGAGAGGGAGACACAGAATCGGAAACAGGCTCCAGGCTCTGAGCCATCAGCCCAGAGCCTGACGCGGGGCTCGAACTCACGGACCGTGAGATCGTGACCTGGCTGATGTTGGACGCTTAACCGGCTGCGCCACCCAGGCGCCCCTGCAATAAATTTTTGAATAAAATCTTTCATTTAACCACGTCTGGATTTGCTTTTGCTTGATAGAACCAATAGTGATAATTTGAGAATCCTCCCCTTCTTACATGACGAAACATCAAAAAATGATCCATTCTATCTGATACTACATTCTACCTGCTTCTGTGAAATATCTACACCTGCAATAGACTGTGAACTTCTTAAAGGCAGAAGAAGTTGATGTATCTAACTCTTGTAACTGAATTTTATGACACATAAATTCAAATCGAACCATTGTTATGAGACTGAGGAAAAAAATAGAAAAAATAAATGTGGCAGCTCTCTAGATTTTCTCAGCACCACTGATCTGGAATGATCTTGTCCATGGTTAAAACTGTTTTGTACATTAATAGTGTAATTTGTGTTAAAAAAACAAAAACAAAACTTGAAAACAATGCAACATTGTATATCAGGAATAGCCTGTGAGGAACTAAATACCCTAATCGGAAAAAGAGTATTAATGCCTTGAATAATTTCTGTGGTATTTAAAATCTGCCAGAACGTAATGTACTCCTTTGAAGGAATACCTAGTAAGGTCAATGTCCCTTGAGAGGTGGATTGCAGATGTGTAAGCTGCACGATAGGAGGGAGGTCAGCATAAAGGAAGTTGCACTACCTACCACCCACTGAAATCAGGATTTGAGCCCAGGACCTGGAGCCACTACTTACCAGATATTGGAAATCAGAAAAGTGCTAAATTCACTAGTTATTTCATGCAACAATTAATGTTTATGATCATGAATAGATATTAATTTTAAACAAATTCAAATGTAATTCAACGTGTACAGTGGCAGCCTGGTAATGTTTCACTACCAGCTTTCTGAGAAAAAAAAAAAAATTAAAAAGCCCCACACAACTCTGATATTTTTTTTTAATTAAAAAATTTTAATGTTTATTTTTGAGAGAGACAGAAAGTGCAGGGGAGGGGCAGAGAGACAGCGAGACGTGGAATCCCAAGCAGGCTCCAGGCTCTGAGCTGTCAGCACAGAGCCCAATGCAGGGATCAAACCCATGAAACATGAGCTCATGACCTGAGCCTAAATTGGAAGCTTAACGGACTGAGCCACCTTGCCGCCCCCACACAACCCTGATTTTTAATGTTTTCCAATTTCTGTGATGTAAATACTCCTATCACTGCTGGTTTTCAGATGCCAACTGGAAGGGTGCCTGGTAGTTCAGTCAGGTAAGCATCAGACTTTTAATTTTGGCTCAGGTAATGGTCTCATAGTCATGAGATCGAGTCCTGTGTTAACCCTCGTGCTGAGCACAGACCCTGCTTGGGATTCTCTCTCTCTTCCCCTCCTGCTCTCCCTCTCTAGCTCTGTCTCAAAAACAAAACAAAACAAAACAAAAACAAACAAAAACAACTGGAGTCCAGTTGAACCTAGCATGCCACTCAATATATATGTTCATTTATGTGTGTCTGTGTGTGTGTGCGTACCTATGCATACCTATGTCTACTCACATATATACTCAGTGTATATGTTCTGCATACATGTTCAATATATGTATATGTCTTATAGATACTGAAGATTAATTAAACAATCTATCTAACTTTGGAAATACAGTGATACATTTTGAATAAAGATTAGGCATGACTTTAATATTCAGAACATCAAGGAACTAATAACCTCTAAGAAAACTTAGCAAACAACCAATACAAAAAGTTTTTTAATTGCCACCCTACTTTAATGCTTGTCAATATATATATATTAATACTAAAAATATTTTGAATATTCCAGTATGTATATTTTTAAATACATAGATGTATTAATCAGATCTTTCACTCAAATGTCTCACAGATTCCACCTTCTATATAAATCCATTGTTATTTTGGCCTGGATTACTATAGTCAATTTAACAGCCTTTAACAGTGACATAATCGGACAGTGGTAAAAAAATGGCCCTTTCGCGTTTGACTTCCAGACAAACACATGCAGAACTTATAAAACCAGGCGACAGGTTGTGGCCAATAGAGTTTACTGCATGTAATTGAATCAGCATTGCCATTACTATAGCCAAGTGCTTTGGAAAAGTGAGTGGATTTTTTTTTGAGAGGGAAATTGATAAATCTTTGGGAGGAATATGGTAATCAGTACTATAATAAAACATGTTCATCCAGATGATTGATTTTAAATGGATTTACAAAGAATGGCTATAATTCCATGGCACAAAACCTGAGCAGATGTGTATAGAGGTAAGATGGCTTATTAAATATTTACGCTTATGATGCAAAAAAACAAGGAAATGCTTTTTTCTAGTCTATGTCTTCAAATAAATTAGGATAATCTGATTACATCTTTTTTTCTCTTTCAATCTAACTATACTTTCAAAGGACTAACAGTTGAAATCAATCTTCATTAGAGAGAGGAGAAAAGGTGATCTAAAATAAAATACTTTTTCAGTCACTAAGGCACAGGGAGACAGTACATGTAAACGGAAGATTTTCAAAAACTACCTTTTATAAAAAATTATCAATAAATAGACTCAAGGAAAGTCAAAGAAAATATCCCTTTGCAAGATTCCTTGGTTTGCATATTTATATATATATATATTTTATTTTTTAATGTTTATTTATTTTTGAGACAGAGAGAGAGAGACACACACGAGTGGGAGAGGGGCAGAGAGAGAGGGAGACAGAGAATCCGAAGCAGGCTCCAGGCTCTGAGCTGTCAGCAGAGAGTCCAAAGTGGGGCTTAAACTCACACACGGTGCAAGATCATGACCCGAGCATAAGTCAGATGCCCAACCAACTGAGCCACCCAGGCACCCTGAATATTTATATTTTAAAGAAGTAGAATTGGGCTGGTCATGTTGTAGTCCTATTTATGTGTACCTCTTGTTGTTTCATTTTATTTCATTTTCATCTTTGTTTTTGTTTTATGAAAATTCTAGTTAGTTAACATACAGTATAATATTAGTTTGGGGTGTGCAATATACTGATTCAACACTTTTATACAACAATCGGTGCTCATCGCGAGGGCCCTCCTACCCACTTCCATTCTGGTAATCATGTTTGTTCTCTATAATTAAGAGACTGTTTCTTGGTTTTCCTCTCTCTCTCCCTTTTCTTCTCCTTTGTTCATTGGTTTTGTTTCTTAAGTTCCACATACGAGTGAAATCATAAGGTATTTGTCTTTATCTGGCTATTTCACTTAGCATAATATTGTCTAGCTCTATCCATGTAATTGCAAATGGCAAGTTTCATTCTTTTTGGTGGCTGAATAATACTCCATTGTGTGTGTGTGTGTGTGTGTGTGTGTGTGTGTGTGTACCACCTTTACTTTATTCACCATTTGATGGACACTGGACACCTGGGCTTTTTCCATAATTTGGCTATTGTAGATAATGCTGCTATACAATACACATGAGTTGCTTTGAATTAATATTTTTCTATTCTTTGGGTAAGAATAATAGTGCAATTGCTGGATTGTAGGGTAGTTCTATTTTTAACTTTCTTTCTTTCTTTTCTTCTTTTTTTTTTCTTAGAAAGAGAAAGCGAGAGAGAGAGAGTGAGTGAGCATGACTTTGGGAAGGGCAGAGGAAGAGGAGAGAAAAAAATCTTAAAGTGGCTCCCCGCCCAGCACAGAGTCCAATGCATGGCTCGATCTTTTAGCTGTGAGATCATGACCTAACCTGAAATCAAGAGTCAGATGCTTAATCTACTGTGCCACCAAGGTGCCCCCTATTTTTAACTTTCTGCGGAAACTTCATACTGTTTTCCAGGGTGGCTGCACCCATTTTCATTCCCACCAACAGTGTAAGAGGGTTCCCCTTTCTCCACATCCTCACCAACACCTGTTGTTTCTTGTCTTTTTTTATTTTAGCCATTCTGACAGATGTGAAGTGATATCTCATTGTAGTTTTAGTTTGTATTTCCCTGATGGTCAGTAATGTTGAGAAAATTTTCATATGTCTGTTGGCCATCTTGATGTCTTCTTTGGAAAAATGTCTTTTCAGAGTCTTTTAAAAGTCTGTCATCAAAAAGAAGAAAAATTCAAGTGAAGAGGAAAAAAAAAACAATACTTGAGTGCCTCTGTAAAGGCTTCTCTCTCTCTATTTTAACCTGATTTTGTGAGAATGTCCCAATGTCAAGTTGGTTACATATAAAGGGCACAGGTTGCCACTTGGGTAATAATTTCTGAAACTTAATTTAGAATCAGTAGGACTTGACCGTTCTTGAGAAGTTTCACTGCCTCCTCCAGAACTTTACTTCTTTAATACTGATTGATTTCTACTGGAAAGTTGAGTTTTCCCTTTCATTCAGGTGGCTGCAATTATGAGTTCTGAGCCTATCTGAACATAGGGCCCCTTAATAAGCCATATCAGAATCATCTGAATGGTTTAATAATTTTTGGTCTCCTTGGAAATCCCTAGATCAACTATTTCAGACTTAATTGGACTAGACACGGAAATCTCTCATTTTGACAAATGCTTCAAAGGTAGTTGAAACTCTAGCCTAGAGGAAGAATGATGTTACCTGCCCTGCGCTCATTACAAAATTGTGAGAATGCCGCATTACCCTTCTTCCACAAACCAGCTTTAATACTAGCAAAATAATTTAATTAATAAAAAATATGGCATAGATGGAAGATTGTGTTTTCACCTCATTTTAACTTGGATGTAATTTTAATATTTAATGTTTTTTCATTGAAATGTTTAATGAAAACTGGACATTTGCTAGAATGTAGCATAAGAAAATTAGTGAACATCTTAAATGTCAGAATTTCTAGGTTTTAATCTAGATTGGGCACCAATTAGTTTTTTTCACCTTGAGCAATTCACTTGAATTTTCTTTTTTTAAAAAATAATTTTGAATATATAAATCATACATTAATGTTTTCCTCTTTAAAGGGAAAATTCAAATATTATATATGAAACTCAATTTTCCTTTGACAACAACTCACACTTTTATTTTATTCCCAGAGTTAGCCATGGTAATTACTTTGGTTTATATCCATCCAGATAAACATGTAGATAGATGGATAGATAGACATTAATACGGATACAGATAAATATACATATGCAAATGGACAAATGCATAATTGCATTGTATGTTTTATGGAGGGCATGTTACTGCACACATTGCTTATATCTTCATTTTCCATTGAATCTGTTCCTAAACAGATTCTAAATATTTCTATTAGTCCATTGAAAGCATATTTATTTTCTTTAACTGCTGCATAATATTCTGTAACATGCATACCATATAAGTTATTTGTTCATTTCTGACAGCATTTAAAATTTTTTCTTTATATGTTGCTTTGATTTAACTTTTTGTTATTAATATAACTACAGTTTCATATAATGTTCTTGTATGAATTTCCTTGTTAGCATATACATGCTTCTCCAACATATCACCCTCTGGAATTACTGGTTCAAAGAGTATATGCATTTTATTTTTCTCCCAAGATTATTGAAATTATAATTGACATGTAAGTTTAAGTAGTGCGGCATGTTGATTTGACACATTTATATATGCAGAATGCTTTATTTCACCCAGAACAATGCCTTCAAGTTCCATCCATGTTGTCCCAGATGGTGGAATTTCCTTCTCTCTCGTGATTGAATAAGATTCATTTATATACCGCATCTTCTTCATTTATTCATCCATTTATGGACACTCAGGTTGTTTCCATATGTTGGCTATTGTGAATAATGCTGCAATTAACATGGGTGTGCAAATATTTCTTTGATACCCTATTTTCATCTCCTTGGAACATGTACCCAGAAAGGGGATTGTTGAATCATATAGTAGTTCTATCTTTACTTTTTTGAGAAAACTCCAAGTTATTTTTTATAGTGCCTACCAATTTACATTCTCAGAAACAGTGCTCTAGGATCCTTTTTCTCCACACTCTCACCAATACTTCTTATTTCTTGTCTTCTTAATGGAAGCCATTCTAACGTGTCTGAGGTGACATTTCATATCGGTTTGGATTTACATTTTCCTGATGATTAGTGGTATTGAACATCTTTTCATGTGCTTGCTGGTAATTTGGATATCTTCTTTGGAAAAATGTCAGTTCAGTTCCTCTGGCCAATTTTAAAAATAACACTGATTTTTGTTGTTGTTGTTGTTGTTGTTGTTATTGAGTTGTAAGTGTTCTTTATATATTTTGGGTAGTAACTCCTTATCCAATAAATGCTTTGCCAATATTTTCTCATGTTCCATTGGTTACTTTTTCATTTTGTTGATTGTTTCTTTTGATGTGGAGAAGCCTTGTAATTTCATGTTGCATCACTTATGTATTTTTGTTTTTGTCACTTGTGATTTTTGTATTGTATCCAAAAAAATGTTGCTAGGACCAATGTAAAGGAGCTTTTTTCTTATGTTTTGTTCCAGGAGTTTTATGGTTTCAGGTCTCATGTTAAGTTCTCAATATATTTCAGATTAATTTCTGTGAGTAATGTAAGATAGGGGTCTGATTTTATTCTCCTGAATGTTATTATCCAGTTTCTCGAACACCATTTATTGAAAAGAATATACTTTCCCCAATGACTATTTGCGTTTCCCTAGTCCAAATAGTTAAGCATGTAAGTGGGGGTTATTTTTGGGCTTTCTATTCAGTTCCATTGCTCTGGCTGTCTATATCTTCATTACTACAGTTTTGTATTATAGTTTGAAATCAGGACATGTGATGCCTCCAGCTTTGTTCTTCCTCATGATTGCTTTGGTTTTTCGTGGTCTTTTCTGTTTTTATACAAATTTTAGGATTGTTCTTTGCTAGTTCTGTGAAAAATGCCTTTGGAATTTTGATAGGGATTGTACTGAATCTATGGATAGTTTTAGGTAGTATGGAATAACAATATTAATTGTTTTAACAATATTAAATCGCCCAATCCATGAACACATAGCTTTCCATTTACTTGTATCTTCTCACTTTCTTTCATTAAATTCTTACGGTTTCCGGTATACAGATCTTTCACCTCCTTGGTTAAATTCACTTTTGAGTATTATATTGTTTTTGCTGAAATTTTGAATGGGACAGTGTTCTTTAGTTCTTTTTCAGATATTTTGTTTTCAGTGTATAGAAATACAGCTGTTTTCTATATGTTGATTTTGTATCCTGTAACTTTCCTGAATTCATTGAATATTTCTAACAATTGTTTAATGGACTTTTTAATACTATATATATATATATGTGTGTGTGTGTATATTATATATATATACATATATATATATATATATATATATATATATATATAATCATATAGGATCCACAAACAAAGACAATTGTACTTCTTCCTAGATAAAAGAGTCAAATTTTCTTCCAATGTTACTTTAAACTAATCAAGTTCCCAGAATCTTAAATATTTAACTATGTCACTCAAACTTGTTCTTAGCTGGATCAGCAGCAAAAATTATTCCAACATAATCACATAATTCTTACAAAGAAATTTCACTGATAGCTTCTGAACTTTTTGTGGGATTAATTTCCAATTCACTGGCATGTATATGTCTTACCATGTCAAGTTGTATACCTGCTACTTCATACTTTCCATATTCAATTTTAAGGACTATATTATCAATTGAGTGGATCAATATGATATCATTTTAAATTGGGCTGAATTATGGCAGAGAGTTAAGAGAGTTCACATATGTCTAAGGTAACATGTTAAAGGTGTAGTCTATCTGGACCTGTTGAAAACAAAATTATTTAGGATATTTTTAGTCTAGCAAAGAAGAGGAAAAAAAATCATTTCCCTGTTTACTATCTGCATTCCCATTATCAAAAACTGAATTCATTGACTGCAATAAAGAGACCATATTTGAAATAACAACAAATTATTCTTACTGTAGGGGTGCCTGGGTGGCTCAGTCGGTTGAGCATCCGTCCAACTTCAGCTCAGGTCATGATATAGCTGTTCGTGAGTTCAAGCCCCACGTTGGGCTCTGTGCTGACAGCTCAAAGCCTGGAGCCTGCTTTGGATTCTGTGTCTCCCTCTCTCTCTGCCCCTCCCCTGCTCATGCTCTGTTTCTGTCTCTACCAAAAATAACCATTAAAAAATAAAAAATATATTCTTCCTGTATTTTTTCCTCTCTTATTTACTTGCATTGGTCAAGTGAGAGAATGAAAGATGGAAGTGATAGGAATTACCTTCATTACTCAATCACCAGCATTATTCAAAATTTTGAGTGTGACATTAACCTAACCATGTCATTGTTTTTCTCCTTACAAGCCTCACTCAAAAAAGTTTCTTAAAAGTGTTTCTGTTGTTGTTGTTGAGTCAACATGTTGACTTAAGTCATGTAAGTGACTCTTGGCAGAGCTGAGGGGGTAGGGGCAGGAATATTTCCCATCTTCTAATATAGTTGGAGGCACACATCTGTATATGTCATTCCAAAAAGAAAAATGACATGTCACCACAAGGAGGCATGGAGGCTTTTGACCATGAAATAGACAATGTCAACCAACAATGTCTCCTTTCCATGGTATTCTCCTTGCTTCAACATTTGTGAAATCTTGATTATATATCTATTATTGTAACTTAAACTCTGTGTTATATTATCAAGCACATCTGAATTTTGAAGACTAATAAATGAGAAAGGATGTACAGTTAAGGATTGTTCTCTTATCCATTTCTACTGAGAAGGATAAATGATGGATTGGGATCCAATCATTTGGAGAATAAAATCTTTTTTTTTTTTTTTGAAGAGAGAGAGAGAACAAGCAAGGGGGAGAGAGGAGGAGGAGAACAAGGAGGAGGAGGAGAGAGAGAGAGAGAGAGAGAGAGAGAGAGAGAATCTTAAGCAGGCTCCACACTCAGCACAGAGCTAGATGTAGGGCTCCATCCCACAACCCTGAGATCATGACCTGAGCTGAAATCAAAATTCAGATGCTCAACAGACTGAGCCACCCAGGTGCTCCGAGAATAAAACCTTTTTGAAGAACCAATTTCCATCAAATTTTGACCTATAGCTACAGAAATTTTGACATGCCCATAAATAAAAGGTAGCAATATGTGCTGTCACTTCATAAGCTAAAGTGATGAAATTTGTTAATTCTAAAGCCAGCAGGGAAGCAACTTTTTTTTTATTAGAGCACCAAATCACCTTTACCCATGGGTAGCAAGAATTTTGTGTTTCTAGGTAAATAATGGTTATCCTTCATATGCATGTTGGTCTTATATTCTTCTATCCATTTTACACATCACCATTGGTATGCCAAATTAAGTAACATATGTATAGCTAATGTATTTCTGAAGAAAACAATTTCATGTCACCATTCATTTTCTTCCTTCCCTTCAAACACTGGAAGTTATTTTATTAGAATATACTGAAAAGATTCTTGAGATTAAGGAAATTATACCAATTATAATTGTTGCATAAAATCAAGCATATTGAAGGCACTTAAATCACATATTTTCATAATAATAAAAACATCCTTAAATAAGCATTTGATTCTGATTTGAAGAAAAAGCTATACCTTGTTTCCACGTAAATATATATAAATATTGCTGTAAAAATATATAGTGTTGCTGTAAATAAAAATACTTTCATTACATCAACAATATGTTATAAAAATTATGAAATTGAAATAAACTTAAATAAGAAGGAAAACTACAACTATGAGTAATATTCTAATAATGGACACTGTAAATAACACCCCAGTATGATCTGGCTAGAGTCAGCCATGTCCAAAATATCCTCCAGGCATAAATGCCTTTAAACTTTGGGTGCAAATATTATGAGACCCATGGGTCTTGGAAAATTCTGAGTCTTATAATCTTAGAATTTGTTAAAACCTTCAAATTTGTTTCTTTTTTTATGCAGAGAGATTCTATGGGATGCAAAACAACAAATAACTAATAAAAATATGTAACAGTTCATTTTTTCTTTCATGTAAATAACATACAGATACATAAATAACGTAGAAACTAATATTTCTATCATAATATTCCATTGTATGAAATCATTTGACCATTTCCCCATTTGTGAAATTTTAATTAAAAAAATATTTTCTTATAGAGGCACCTGGGTGGCTCAATCAGTTAAGTGTCCGACTTCAGCTCGGGTCATGATCTTACCATTTGTGAGTTTGAGCCCTGTGTTGGGCACTGTGCTGACAGCTCAGAGCCTGAAGGCTGTTTCAGATTATGTGTCCCCCTCTCTCTCTGCCCTTCCCCCATTAATGTTTTGTGTCTCTCTCTACCTCTCTCTCTCTCAAAATAAACAGTAATTTTTTTAAATGTTCTCTTATAAACATAGTTATGCACATTGTTGTAAAGTCATAGTCAGACTTGCATATATATTTTCATAGAGACATTTCACCAGAGTAGATTTGCTTTGTCAAAGAGAATTTAGTTCTCCATTGTGAATTGAGTTAGTTATGTCTATATCAAAGCTCATGATGCTTTAGTGTCTCTTATAGTATTGTTGCCAAATGTCCTTCCAGTAACATTACACCACCCTCCCTATCATTACAAAACAAAATAAAACAAAAATACAAAACCTGCCATTTTTCCAAATCCTTGTTTTATCAGTGATGTTATAGTGGCCTGAATGGACTCTCATCAACCGACTGTCAGATGAACACATTACCCTGCTGCTAAGAATGTTAGTGTTGAAGGCTCATAAACATCACCTTCTCTGGAGAATTGATGCAGCCAAACAGAAGCCATCTCACCCAGATTACAATTACCCTCTTCCTGGGACAGTCAGGCTAAGGACTAACTGAACCAAAAGTGTGGTAGAAAGTTTAGCTTTCTTTAAGGTGAGGCTAACTCTGTAGTGCAGTTTGTGCAACAGAACGTTTTTATGAAATCAGATTGAAGCTAGTCTCCAGCTAAGATCTCTTACTCCATTAGACTTTAACCTCGTTCTGCCCTGCGTCCTCCAATCCCTTCTTATAAGATAATTCCCTCAACAAATCACTTCCTCTAAGAACTGTTTTAAGCTCTGCTTCTAGGGAGCTTAACCACAGATAGTTGGGCCATGATGATTCTAAGATGCAGACTCTAACAATGGGATTCTGAAAGTGGCCACTCAGTGGCCATATGGCAATGAAGACCTCATTTTTGATGGTAGGTGGATTATTGATAGTTCTTGAAAAATTGTAGCAATGGGACTTCTAACATTTTTACCTGTGATGAGCAGAAATAGGAAGCAGAGAAAGTGATGTATTTAGTGCAATATCATTGTTAACATTTGAGATCTAAAAGGAAATCCTAACCAAAAGGACACTGAAATTGGGTGACTATTGTTAAGTAACATTAATGCATGAAACAATCTATTAATTAGGAAAATGCAAGAGCCAGAGAGCCTCTTAGACAACATTTAAGGAGGCACTCATCTTCTACAGATGGAACTAAAGACCTAAGTGTTAAGTGCAGTGAACACTTCAAATAAGGCTGAAATCTTAGAGGAAAGTAATTTTCTAAGGCAAAGTTAGGGTACTAATAAGAGTCAGGATTTTTTGGCTTATCTGAGTTTCATAATTTTTCCACAATGCATTATGTGACAAAAAGTTTCCTCTTATTTGCAGCTGCACTACATATCTTTACATTAAAATAAGGAGGAAGCCTTTTTCTCAAATCAGAATCATATGATTAATTACTTAAAAGAGATGTTTATTATTATAAAACAAGGTCCTAATTCAGCCTAACATGATACAACTATCCTGCATACAACAAAAATTGTACTAGCCCTTCCTCAGTAAAAAGAGGCAAAGTCTACAAAAGATGGTTGGTTACACTACTGGATAGCCTGTAACTTACAACTATGATGTAAAATTAACTAAAATACTATTAAATAAACAAACAAATAAATAAATAAATATGATAAAAAAATAAATAAATAAACATTTAAAAATAGTATTTATAAATTATAGTAGTATTTATAAGTGCATCTTGTATTACGTGATAAAAGAAAAAAATAGAAGAAAGAAAATAAATATTTTCTACACAAACATTTACAAGTGCACAAACATATTTATAAGAAAATGAAGAAACACCATGACAATCATGGTTCTTATTTCTGTAACTGGTCACGTGATCATAGCTGATATTTATAACTTCATTCCTCTACTATCCCTTTTGTATTACTTCTGACTTCAACAAGCACCTCACCTGGTCATTGTTCCTTACCAATCTTCATCCCTGAAGGGTCTGGGCCATTGGTAGTTATGCCTGGATTGTCTTCTTTTAATTTTCCACTAACCTTAATCACAGGGTATAGTAATACTCAGAGACATGTGAAGCGACCTCCTGTGTTCTACAAATACTCTTCCTTACCTCCACTGTGGAGTGGTGGTCCAATTTCTCCACGGTAGTCAGGATCAATCACCGTAGCCAATACTGCAATGCCCTACTTTGCCTATTGATTCAGTGGCATGAGGACTTTTAAGTGGCCAGGTGGCAATTTTATTTATTTTTATTTATTTTTTTAAAATGTTTTAGTGTTCATTAATTTTTGCAAGACAGAGAGAGAGAGTGAGTGAGCAGGGGAGGGTCAGAGAGAGCTGGAGACACAGAATTCGAAGCAAGCTCCAGGCCCTGAGCTGTCAACACAGAGCCCATGCGGGGCTCAGACTCATGAACTGTGAGATCATGACCTCAGCCAAAGTCAGATACTTAACCCACTGAGCGACTGAGGTGCCCCAGAAGAATTGTATCTCCTGGTATAAGCATTCTTCCCTCTAGAGCTAAGACATCTAGGCCAGCATAACATAAGATCATGAGAATAGTAAGCAAAAATTTTGCTTGTGAGTGGTGTCACCCCCATTTCTACTCCTGGATTCCTGTGCCTATGAATCTTGGCTACTGGAGAGAAGAAACAACACCATATATTGGACATTTATTCAGAATATATGCAGCTTTCTAGAAAACATTGCCCCAGCCCTGCAAAGTATTGCCACTCAACTTTCTCTGTAACTAAGTCTTCAAAAGGTCATTCCACTGTTTATCAAAAGAGCTACTTCAGAATGGTGGAGAAAATGATAAGAATAGTGAATTCTTTAAGCATGGGCCCATTGCTTCACTTTGTGCTGTGGGTTCCTTGATCAGAAGCAATGTTGTGTGAAGCACCATGACTGTGGATAAGGCATTCTGTAAGTACACAGATAGTTGTTTAGCAGATGCATTGCAGTCAGAAAAAGAAAACCCATAGCCAGAGTACGTGTCTTTCCAATAAGAACAAATGTTACCCTTTCCATGATGGAAGCAACCCAATGTAATCTATCTGCCACCAGATAGCTGGCTGAACATCCAGGGAATGATGTCCCATTGGGAACTCAGTGTTGGTCTCTGATGCTGGCAGATTGAGCACTCAGCAGTGGCAGTAGCCTGGTCAGCTGTGGTGAGTCGAAGTCCATGTCACTATGCATAATCTCCTTCTTTGACACCATGATCACTTTGTTCATGAGCCCATTTGGCAATTACACAGGGGAAAGAGGAGTGACTAGCATCCATAGAACAGGACATCTTGTCTACTTGATCATTCAAATCTGCCACTGCTGAGGTTACCCTTTCATGAGCAGAAATTTCTTCATGTTTTTGTCCATTCAGAGAGGTCTTTCCATATATTTCTTACCCAAACTTCACTATTACCAGTTTTTCAATCATGTGCCTTCCAAATCCCTGGCCATCCAGCCAAACCATTAGCAGAGACTATTAATCAGTATATAATCACATGTCTGGCTATTTTCCCTTCCAAGCAAACTGATAAAACTTCTGCCACTGGGAAGATTTTTGTTTAAGGGCTGGAATGCTGCATCTGCCACTTTCAAGTGGTGCCTGCATAGTATGCAGAACCTGCATAAGCCTGGCTGGAGACTTGTCTTCCTCTGTCAGATGATCACAGAGAACTCCCCCATGAGGCCATAAGTATAAGCTGGGAGAGGGGAAGCACTGTGATAGGAACGGGGACCGTAGGCATTTGGGCCACTTTTTTACTTAACTCACTTGTGCCTTCAGAACCTATTTGGGCCTGAACAGGGATATACCACTTCCATCTGATACTGGAGTGTTGTTGCACATGACCAAATTTATGGCTTGATAAGTTAGACAACACTCGGTTCATGATTGGAAACTCAGGTTGCATGGCAACTTAGTGGCCCATGATTAAGCACTCAACCCATTCAGTCCCATAGTAGCAGGCCAAGAGCTATTTCTCAAAAGAAAATTAGTTACTTGTGGAGGATAGGAGGGCTTTGCCTTTGTTGTTATTCACACACAGGGGCCTGCAAAAGACTCCAAGGAGAATTTGTGTCTGATGCCATCACTTCAAACATCATTGCATTTGCCAGATCATATGGCCTAAGGATCAGAGGAGCTTATAGAGCAACCTGGGTCTTTTGCAGAGCCTTCTCTGGTTCATGGTCCCACTCAAATTTAGTAGCTTTTCAAGTCATCCGGGAAATAGATCTGAGTAACACACCTAAATGAAGACCGTTATGCCAACCCACTAGGTGTTGTACTTTTTTTTTTTTTTTGGTTGAAAAGGGGGCCAGATGCAACAATTTATCCTTCACCTTCCCTCTCAACATGACCCACATTACTCAACCTCTAGAAATATCACTGAGGTCATCCCTTAAATTCTAGATTTGTGTCCCATCCTTTGACATAAGTCCCATCCAATAAGTCCAGAGTAGTTACTATTTCTTGTTCATTTGATCCTATTAGGATTATGTCAACAATATAATAAACCAATGTGATTTCTTTGTGGAAGGGAAAGGCAGTCAAGATCCCTGCAAACTGAATTATGATGTAGGGCTCAAAAGTTGATATACCCTTGAGGTAGAACAGTGAAGGTACATTCTTGGCCTTTCCAGATGAAATCAAGCTGGTTTTGGTGGATTTTATTGACAGGAATGGAGAAAAAAAGTATTTGCCAGATGGCTGCATACAAGGTACAGGGGTATGTGTTAATTCACTCAACAATAAAACCACATCTGTTATAGCAGCTACAATTGGAATTACCACCTGGTTGAACTGGTGATAATCCAATGTTATTTTCCCAAACCAACATTCTCCTACAAAGGCCAAATAGGTGAGCTCAATGGAGCTGTGGTAGGAGTCACCACCCCTGCATTCTTCATGTCCTTGGTGGTAGCGTTAATCTATGAACTCCATTCTGAAATGTGGTATTTCTTTTGGAAATAGGTTCAGGAAACCATCAGACCTACTATTAGAGGGCCTGAGCAAAAACTCCATTGATCACTTGACCTCCATAGTCCCCTAACTTCATTGTGGACTACAGTGACATTTTGTATCTCCCAGAATTACCATCAGGTCAGAGCTCAAAAGACTCTCTGTTTTGATAATTCAAGTTAGACTTTTGTTCACTATACCTAGGATTTTTCTCAGATTGGGTAAGAATTTAGTAGGTTTCTTATCTAATTATTTCTAGGTACACCATGAACAATTAGCAAAGTCATATCATAGGTCTGTGGGAGTCAGACTAATCTGATTGCTGCTTTGACTCCATTGTCCATCACAATACCTATTCACCACTTGGCCCCTGCCACTCTTAGATTTAATTATTTCTATTGCTTTTATATTTCCCCATTTGTAACTGCTGTTCCTCTTTAATAAAGTCTGGCCAACAGAGAAGTGCAAGAATGAAGCTCTACATGGATGACTGGGCAACACTCAAAAATGTGTATTGCAGGGCACTTGGGTGGCTCAGTCTGTTGAGCGTCCAACTCTCGATTTCAGCCCAGGCCATGATCTCATGGTTTGTAAGATCAAGCCCTGCATTGGGCTTTGCTCTGACAGTAGGAAGCCTACTTGGGATTCTCTCTCTCCCTCTCTTTCTGCCCTTCCTCCGCTCATGCACTCTTTCTCTCTCTCTCTCTTTGCCTCTCAAAAATAAATAAATAAACTGAAAAAAAAATAACACATATCTCAAAATACTGGTGAAATGTATGTTATCTGGGCCTTCCTAGTGCGGGTGAGTAGGTCTCAAATGACAAATCCACTCTAGCATTCTGGTCTCCCTAAGCCTTTGAATTCTTTCCTTTGGATTAAGCCATGACAGCTCTGGAATTCCAACTGGTTCTCTGTAGGCCAGCTTTTGGTCCATGTTTCAGAGAGCCAAACAAACTTGAGTTCTTTCTAACTCCCCATGCTGCAACATTAAATGCCAAACCTCTGCTTAGTGATCTCAAATAAATTTGGCCTCATCTAACTTTATGTTCCTTTTACTATTATTCCATACCCTTAGTATCCATTCCCACACATGTTTTCCAGGTTTCTGTTTGTATAAATTAGTTCTTTTGGAGTGTAACACACCTCATGGGTTCTACTTTGTACCTCACCTCTAGGGGCCTGCTGGAATTTGAGTCCAGTTATAGGTCTAGAAACAGAGTTGGTGGGGGTAGGTCCTGAGGAAAGAACCAGCATTTCTTGCAACTGCTCTCAGGTAAAGACATTGCAGTTTCCTCAGGCAATGTGTAGTTAATCCTTTAAGTTAGAAAACAACAAATACTGCTGGGGCTGGGGAGGCCATTTCCACCAGCCAAGAAGACTCAACAATAGTTAGGGGCTCAATATGCCCAGCTTTATCCCAGAGTCTTCCCTCATGTTGCCATTCTAACTTGCAGGATCCCATTCTTTCCCAATCAATGTTCTTACTGTAACAGTAGACAACCTTAGGGGCACCTGGGTGGTTCACCCGGTTGAGTGATTTCTGCACTCTTGATTTCTGTTCAGGGCATGATCTCACAATTCCTGGGATCAAGTCCTGCCTCCAGCTCAGTGCTGATAGAGCAGAGCCTGCTTGGGATTCTTTCTCTCTCTCTTTTTGCCCCTTCCCTGCCTGCACAGACATGCTCATTTTCTCTCTCTCTCTTTCTCAAAATAAATAAATAAACTTAAAAAAAATAGTAAACACCTTGGAAAGCTGGGAGTTAGACTTACATTTTAATGATATGATCCTGTGTTTGATTTTCACCAATCAGAGCTCTATAGCTACAGGATATAAGGATCTCCTTCAGGGTACATGTAGATATGTTAAGGTCATTTATATGGCCCTTGAGCTAGGAATGAGAATCCCCGAGTTCATACTTTTTTTTTTTTTCCCACCACTTTGTCCAGCATTATTAAGAATAATCAGCCACTTCATTGTATTTGTTAGTTTTCTAAAAATCTTCAAAAGTACACAGTCACTAGCTCCCTGCTTCTTCTAAGTGGTTGATTAGGAGTGCCCAATGCAGATAGTTTGTGTATCTCTAGTGCCAATTTGCATCACAGACTATCACTGCTCTTTTATTACTGGAAATAGAGTCATTAACATCTTTACATCTAATAAGATGACTAGTTCCAGAAACCAGGAACTAATTCAAAAAAATTATCCTTAAAATTCTGTTGCTCTAGAACTACTCACATACCAAAATCTGTGTTAGGGTTCTTCAGAGAAACAGATGTTATATATGTCATATATATCTTTATCTATATACATAAAGATGCAGATATTTATAATCACTTATATATATTTTATGCACCTAGAGAGAGAAAATATTTTTTTAACGTTTATTTCTGAGGGGGGTGGGGAGGGCCAGAGAGAGACAGTGACTCAGAATTTGAAGCAGTCTCCAGGCTCTGACCTACCAACATAGAGACCAACGTAGGGCTCTTACTCAGGAACCACAGGATCATGACCTGAGTCGAAGTTAGATGCTTAGCCCACTGAACCACCCAGACAACCAAAGAGAATTTTTAAAAGGACTTGGCTCATATAAGTATGGAGGCTGCAAGCTGGAGTCCCAAGAAAGTGGGTGGTGTAGTTCTAGTCCAAATATGAAGGCCTGACAACCAATGGAGCCAATTATATGAGTCCTAAGTAGAGCCCAAAGGCCCAAGAAGCAGAGGATCCAAAGTCCCAATCTGAGTGGAGGAGATTGACGTCCCAGTTCAGGAGTCAAAGAAAAAGCAAATCTTTCTTCCTCTAGCTTTCTGTTCTATCCAGGCCCTGAACAGATTGGGTGCTGCCCACATCTTGAGAATGACAATCTTCTTTATTCAATATATCCATTCAAATGCTAATCTCATCAGGAAACACCTTCACAGGCATACCCATAAATAATACTCAGTCAAATATCTGGGTACCTGTTGTCCGAGGCAAACTGACACATAAAATTAACCATCAGAGAATCTCTGAAAAGTTCTTGATGAAGCTGCCTAATTTAATAATTTATTTGAGAAAATTAAGAAATAGGATTCCCTTTAGGAAAATATAACTAAATCTTTAATTAAGGTAAAACTAAAGGCTTAATTAATTTCATACTTAAAAAGCCAAAGATTTTTGTGCAATATTTCTTCATGATTTAAATAGAAATTTTCTAATGACACATTATTTGTCATGTAAAATATTTATGATTTTGATTCAATGCTTTGTCTCTCAGCTTCTTAAATTTGGGCCATTTTACAAATCTTCATCTTCAGATGAGGCAAGTCCATTAAAAAAGAGAAAAAAAATCTTAAAGTAGCTAATAGTGCCATGTTTTTAAGATGAGGTAAATTAAAAAGTCGTCTGTAATTGATAGATTACATATTTATGCCTTCTTCTCAATCAAGAGTTATGTCAATTAATCACTGAATCATATTCATTATATTTTTAAGTGCAGCAAAACTTTATCAGAGAAAATATAATCGAACTATGTCAAAGATGTATGCAACTTCATTAAAATTCTGTTGATAAAATAAAAAAGCGAGAGGCCACTGATGTCATGCAGGCTAAGTCATTAATAAGGTTGCTTCCCCATGTTAAACCTTGTGTTGGGAAACTATTAACCATAGCTTCCATGAATTTCATCTAAATAGTGTAATATTAGCTACATTAGCTAATAGTGTAATATTAGCTACAACATAGTAATGCTGCTAATCATTTATACTTTATATACACAAATATTTATTTATAACATACTTTCATGAGTAAGGGTAGTTTAGTCACTAGCATTGCAAAAATATAAAACAGGTAATGACCATCTAATAAAATTCCCTTGGATTTGTGTATTTAAATTTCACTTCAAGAATATGGAACCAAGTCTTCATCTGTGGTATACTCCTAAATTTTCTTGATTATGATTTTAAAATTACTGAATATATAAAACTCTTCATGTAAATTGAAGAGATTTGATTATACGTGATTTAAATGTTTTGTGATTATCACATGCATTTTATTTTTCAGATATAAGGAATGACTGAAAAATAGTATACTTAATACCAATTAAATCACATAAGTTTGCATAGAAATTTTCTCATTTATTTTCTTTCTCATTTTCTACATTGTTTTTAGGTAAGATAGTGGAATATTACTTTAAGAATCTTTCATTTAGAAAGACAACAACTATATTGGAAAATCATTTTCAAACTATACATACTCTTAGAGACAATACACATATTCACTGGACTGGAACTAAGATTTTGTACCTCCCCAGATTGCTCACTTCCAACAGCTTCCCAGATGTCAGCTACTCTTTCCAGCTTCTTGGAATGGCTGGGAATACCTTATTAATGGCTCATATTCTCATAGCAACTGTTCCTCTTCATAAAGTCCAGGTCCCATTCTGTACAGATTTAAGAAGTTATGCACTCATGAAGACTTGCAAAGAAAGACTGTCAAATCTGCACAATAGCCACATTGTACCTGCTGGATTATGGCTTCTCAGGGGTGCTCAGGGAACCAGGTAACACAATCTAGAGAGTGGATGAGTGGGAGAGTTATTGCTTCATTGGTAAGGAGGAGGAGGAGCATTTTTTGTGTTTTGTGCCCCAAGAATTATCCCTAGACAGAATAGTGTTCTATTGGCATCACTAGAGACACTGAATATGATACAGTCCCAGCTTTATTTGCTGCAAACCTCTGATAGGCTCTTTAACTCTCTTGCATTTGATCACTCTATCTCCATGCTACACTTCCTTTTTGCTTTGACACGTGATTCATAGAAGTTGTACTTCTAACAATGTGAGCTCATAACTTTTGTTTCAGACTTGGTTCTCTAGGAACCCAGTGTGAGATATTCCTCTAATGGGAAATACCATCTCACTTCCTCATCTCCCCAGTGAAAAGGACTGCTTTGTAGACTTGGATTCCACACATTGATTTCATAAAGATAATAACATTTGATAATACGTTTATTTGATGTCAACGATGAGAATTTCTTCTTCCTAATTTCATAATAAGTAGGAGGCAAGACCTTAAAATTACAGTATATTTAATGCATTCCTATTCAGATCACATATATAATAATGATATAAATTGCAATGTATTAGACACTCTGGTAGAAGTATATGATTTGGTGAGAATTAAAGGAATGTACATCCCCATAAGGCGAGATAAAACTATCTTACATGAAGTAACTATTGAACTATTAAACATTAAATTTTGAGATATTAGCTATAACTATTGTGGGGATTAAGATAAAGTAATGATCACTTAGCTCATTGGAAATGACTTAAAAGGGAGTGGAATGGCTCAAACCTTTCTAAATTAATAGTTGCCA
Source organism: Lynx rufus (assembly GCF_022079265.1). Classification (NCBI taxonomy): domain Eukaryota; kingdom Metazoa; phylum Chordata; class Mammalia; order Carnivora; family Felidae; genus Lynx; species Lynx rufus. Next base: position 25,169,983 of record NW_025814845.1, on the reverse strand, counting down.
AACAATCAGAATGAGAATAGATGAATCCCTTTGCCACTAATGATAAGAGGCATGGATAAGGAAGGACAGATTAAAATTAATAGGAAACAATAGCTTACTTGCAAGAATCATTTAAGTATATGAAGTAACTATGATCATTTAATTAAAAGAGACAATTAAAATTTAATTCTAATAAAGTAGTATAGATAAGCTAAAGTCTTCAGATCATTGTTTAATGTCACATATATTCCTATTGATTCTGAACCATCTCAAATTGATTTATACTTAATGCTGACATCAATTATCGTAATACCGTTAGATTCTCTGTTTTTTATTCAAATCACTTAATTAGTCTTAAGTAATAAAAATACATGATTAATTATTTTTTCATTAATAATTACAGCAACATTATTTGAGTCCTTTACTTAAACTAATAATTCAAAAAAATAATTTCTGATTTTAAAATACTGATTTAAAATATTCTTATTATTTTCAAATGAAGACATTGAGGATGATAAAATGTACATCTACATGTAAAAGGTCAAGTGTAGCTTCTATTTTCAGATTTATTTGATTTCAGAGCGCAAATATTTCATCAACATTCTATACTAGCCAGAGGTTCAAATTATGTCAAATATACCATTCTTAAACATGACAAAAAATAATGTTCTTAAATGAAATAAATAAGTATCTTCAGACAATAGAGAAGAGATATTAACTAAAACTGACTTCAGATTTTTCACATATAATATGGAGGGCGTAGTAAAGGCCATTGCAAATAATTTGGAAATTAAAATGCTTAATTGATTTAATTTTGACATCAATAATTATGGGCTAGAGTAGATTTATACAACACTACTCTAAAGAGACAAAAACTCTCTTAGGAGAATACCTCCTTCAACCAGAATAATGTGCCCTAAGCAGCACACATGGTGTGGCTGTTATCTATGACTACTTTTGGCACAGTGTGCTATCCTTTAATGCTTTCCCTAAACCCAAGCTCTCTTCAAATTGGCCATTTTGAATGTGCCATCTTTCTCCAAGGACCCTAACTGTTACAAGACAACTAAAACAAAATGGTAGCATCAATAGATTAGTTTCAACATAGTCAGATGATTGCTAAACTCAGGAGCAAAGGAACTCAGTGGTGTTTTAGAACTTTAAGTCTCAAGAAGAGATGAAAGCATTAGAAAAGGGGAGGGGGAAATAGCTGAGTTGGGTAGGGCTTACTCTAGACGACCTAGGTGAGGAGGATCTTTCTGAGTGACTTATGGGAAGAAAGCGACATTCTGAGGAGGAATAAGCCATTAGAAGATATGGATCGAAAGTATTCCAGGCAAAGGGAATGGCAAATGGTTCCCGAATAATTAATAACCTGGTAATTTAACAGCACGAGTTGAAATATCAAAGAGGCAGAAACATAGCGAGGGAGAAAAGTAGAAGGTAAGGTCAAAGGCTTATGCAGAAGCATATCAGTCAGGCTCATGTTAGCCATAATAAAGAGTTTGGAATTCTAAGAGTAATGGGAAACTATTAGAGGTATTTAATTAAGGAAGGATGTGCTCTGATCAGCATTTTTTTTTTAATTTTTTTTTCAACGTTTATTTATTTTTGGGACAGAGAGAGAGACAGAGCATGAACGGGGGAGGGGCAGAGAGAGAGGGAGACACAGAATGGGAAACAGGCTCCACGCTCTGAGCCATCAGCCCAGAGCCTGACGCGGGGCTGGAACTCACGGACCGCGAGATCGTGACCTGGCTGAAGTCGGACGCTTAACCGACTGCGCCACCCAGGCGCCCCTGATCAGCATTTTAATAGCTGGCTGCTATTGGATTGAGAGAGGGAAAGACCAGAAATACAAAGGTAAGCTAGGATGCTGCTTCAGTAGTACAAGTGGGAAATGACGGTAGAAATAGGATAGAGTAAGGATTTTACAATTTATTTTGACAGTAGGTCCACAGGACTTTCTGATGACAATATATGCAAGACAGGAAATAAAACCTTCCTTGATCACCTAAATAAATGATGGTGCCATTTCCAGAACAGGAAAGATTTGGATGGGGGAGGGGCAGGGGGAGACTTGATGACAAGGAAAGAAGGTATAGGTGGGAATTATATCTTATTCATGTTAATTTTTATAAAATCATACTAGAATAGGTAGAGGAAATCAATGTTGTGTCTTTGTTACATCTGAAAGGATTTCTTGGCACGGGGAGTGGAAGAAATTGCAGAAGAATTTATTTAGAGTCTTTAAATAGACTAAAGTTAAGGTTAAAATAAATACCAGTAGTTGCAATGGAGTAAAACGCTGCATCCCTCTGGCAATTCCGGCAAGGACACCACACGTGCTGCTTAAGCTACACGATCCGGGTTTAAGGAGGCGCTGGAAAAGACATTACAGTGAGCGTCACTACAGCTTCCTTCTAATGAGGGACAGGTATAAGGCAAAAAACACAGCTCATGTGTAGCTGCCACCGCAACCAAGGAGAAAAGGGTTTCAGCTCAGAGACAAATTCTCTGATGTGAGTGCCTCTGTCTCTAGCTTCCTTCTAGTAACCCCTTGAGATTGCAATTTGCAGAACTACCGAATAGAACTACAGTAAACTTTCTGTTCAGCTTTTCTTCGGGCGTTAAAGATTCAGATTCCAATTACCAATTCTAATCCGTTATCTCCCCTGTTTTCATTTAGAATCTTTTCCCTGCTGATACTATGGGTGTTCTCAGTGTCTTCAATACTGTTCTTTGCCCCCTGGGTTTCAGAGAACCCTGGTATTCAGCCTTGTTCTCATCTGCACCTTTGGACTGAATCTAGCAGCTAGAAACCAGTGTGGGCCACGGGTAGATGCAGCCTCAGAACAAGCACATTTGCAGGAAAAGATAGGTTATAATGCAGCTGCCGGCTCTAACCTTCTGTGATTCTGTGATCTGAGCTACTGCCTCGAGCGTGCTATATGTCACAACTAAGCTCTGTGCTATTGTTTTTACTCATATCAGTGGAGTTCACTATATCTTTCTGGGAAAGAAAAAGTTTATTTCAAAATCTACACACGAAAACTCTGTTCACTGTAGAGAGGTACAATTTCAGCCCTGATTGAATTACAACTTTATATATATGTAAGAATTCTGAGCTTGGTGATGTGCTCCTGCTAATTACAGATGGTGACAAGACCCCGGATTTGTTTTGCTCCAAAGTTAGAATTCTGGACTAAACAATGTTCATATTTCAAAGTGAGAATCAGAGTAATATTTGTATTATTCAGTCTCGGTTCCAGGATCTCTTTTCCTTTTCATATGATATATAAAAGTGAATCTCAAAAGACTGATCTCCACAACCACTTATACACTGAAAGTGTGAACACAGACACAATCCCAAAGGTCGTTAATCAGTCACAGCTTAGCATTTTATCAACATCAGGGCAAATTTCTAAGTACCTGAATCTTATGCCTCCATTCGTCAGGATTAATATATCATGCTGTTCCCGCTAATACTCCAAAGGGATGGAGAAAATAGAAAGGTAGATTTTTGTGGGATGGGGGAGGAAAGGAAAAGGGAAAAAGAAAAAGAAATAGAGAGTTAAAATAAGTGAGTGAAATTAGACAAGCAAAGGATAAAGTAAAAAAGACTGAGGGCTCCACGAGTCTTAAGGGAAAAATGCATAGATTCTCTTTCACACTGAGATTGAATTCGATGACTTTTTCATACTGTGTGTTGTCTTTCTCTCCCAATCCCCACATAAAATATTTCAGGGTGACAAATTGCTCCTTTGAGTAACATTTTAAACAGGTGTCTGACTTTCAGACACAGGCAAGGTTGATTCTAGGAAATATTGTGATGTACGAGAAATGTGTTTGAGACAAATTCTTGCCTCTCAGCTCTTCCCCTTGCCTCCCTGCACATTTTTATTTCCTCCCGACCTATAGCCCTTACAATGAGTCTCTGCCTGCCCCGAGCTCAAGACACAAGACATTTAATACCCTCAAGCAGGGATTCATGGGGTGTCCATAAAATTAAATACAAAATATGAAAGCACGTATGTGACAGCTGGGGAAATGTGCCGCTCAGATCTACTGCGGGGATAGTACCTTCCCAAAGCCTCCAGCTGTTGTGCCTTTGGATTCAGCACTGCATTCCCACTGAAGTTATGCTGCCTCCAGGCTTTTCTGAGCCAATGACTGAGCACAACAGGGATTCTTAAACAGACTCATTACAGTGAGATGTAGGAGTTTTCCAAAAGGAGACTGTGGTTCAAGAACTCCTTTGTAGCATGGCCAAGACTTTTTTAGAACCATGCCACATCCAAGAATCTTCCTCCTGAACCCTCCATACTTCTTTCTTTCTTCCCACAGATGTCAGACCCAGGCTATGGTGTAAACACTGTACTCTTCTTTTCCTGCTTCGTTCTACAGTAAAAGGCTTGAATATCTAATTCTATTTTTGTTTTTGCCATTTGGTGTTCCTAAACTAATGCAAATGGTACCAAGATATTTAAAAACAAAAGAAAACAACAACAACAACAACATGATAAAATGAGGATTATGGACTGGGTTGTTCATTGCCTAGAAGAAAAACATGCAATCCTAAATTCTAGGAGGTGAACCAACAGCTCATGATGTAAGATGGCACCCCACCTGCTAAAGATTTCTCCTGAAGCCACTTGGGGGAGTGGTGGAAAGCTTCAGTCTTGCAGGTGCAATGATTCAAGTGTTTTAATAATTGTTGCATGGCAAGGGTGATGGTGACAAAGCCTAACAAATTAGCAAAAGTTGCTGGTTACTACTGACTTGAATTAACTCACTGAAGAAGGATAATGAGAAACTGATGATGGTTAATGAGCAGTTGGATGTTGGCTATGAGAGCCAAAAGATCTCTTTGGTCAAGAGTAGAAACTACAGAATAACAGACTGAACATCTGATAAAATCACAGATATCCAGAAGCATTTTAATGTTCCTTCAAAACAGATCTGTTATGTTAAAGTCAGGTCCCTAGTTGGGCCCCTAACACATGGGATGGGGGCATGTGTATGGCATACCTGTGGATATTGGATTTGCATATTATCTTGGGCCCTCAAAGCTTTCAGAAGTAAGACAGTAGTACACCTTAATAGTACCCTGTGATGGAAAAGGCCTTCCTATGGCTATGAAACTTTTGCCTCCCTCAGAAGCTTCATCCACCAAAATCAGAGTTAATTCCAGCAGCATACCTTGACTAAGGCATGCTGAGCCTGATAAGAGAGGAGAGAGATTATAAAAAGGAAAGGTAATAATTAGTTAATTTGTACTGGCAGAGGGCAAGGCCTGAGATTGAGGCCAATCTCATCCTGAGACTGAGTTTTTAATGTGTGATCAAAGAAACCAGAATGTAATACTGGATAAACAAGAAATAGTTGACCTGGGTGCACATTATCAAAGAAGAAACTGCAGATGCTGTTGCAAACTCACTACCAGGTATCACTTAGAGGTTGGGTGAAGTAGGTCTGACCAAGGTGTTTTGGCAGACAGGAGAAATAGGAATAAAGAGATTAAAAGAAGTGATCATCCTGGGATGGTATACAGGATAAGGCCAAAAGAGCAACCAGCTGATTACATTTTACAGGATAGGCCAAGAGGGCACACCCTTCACCAGGGTCATCTACAATGCATTTATAGGAAGGGCATCAACATCACTAAAAATTTCAATGGTGGTTGCCCTATGCGTGTCAGGTATGAAGGGAAAAGACACCATCACAAAATGGAGCTCATTAATGTCCATTGTAAGTGATAGGTCCTAAATTAACAGAAGCCAGGTGACAACATTAATCTCCAGAGGATGGAAGGCTATAATTACTGCAATGACCAGTCAAATTGGAGGGAAAATGAAGAGACATGACTCATGGGGGGTTGTGAGGATGTTAACAGAGTATGCCATGCCTAAAGACAAAAGAGATTAGCAGTCAACACGGTGTTACTTAACATACGCAATTAAATAAGATAGAGAATGAAGTAGCAGGAGGCTGAGGCAATTGCCCCAGTAAAAAACCACAATCCTTTGCTCAGTACGTGGACCTAATCTATTATTTTGGATCTGGAACCCAATGACCGAAGAGGTGGTTGGATCCCTAGAAGGAAGGATCCTTTAACACAACAACAATTAAAGACAGAAAAGGGCTTCATCCATGTGCTCCAGTAAACTTGAACTTTGAGGAGAGGGAAATACCCAGACATTTCAAAGGCAATGAACACAGGATCAGAGTTGACATTGTTTGCCTGAAACTCACAGTATCATCATGTCTTCTGTCAGAATGGAGACTAAGAGGGTCTAGATTATTAAATGTGTTTCTGACTAAATTCTGGTTCAAAGTGGAATCTCTGATGTTTCAGGCCCACCCAGGGATTCCAAAATACATAATGGAAGGTAAATGGAATGAAAAGTGAGTAACTTGAGCATTGGCTCCTTGGAATGTGGAATAAATAACTTATCACAATGGGAAAGACCAAGTAGAAACCTATGAAATGTGATACCTCCCTCTAGCCAAGAAAAATCAATCAATCAATCAATCAATCAATCAATAATAAATTAATTTAAAAACCTTGTTTCATCTTCTGGATGATGGCAATGATTAGTTCTACCATTGAAATCCTAGTAAATGCAGGGGTGATTATACCTATCATATTTTGGCTTATTTTACCAGTCTGCCTTCTGGAGAATGCAGATGACCCCTGGAAAAGAACTGTAGACTGTCACAAGCTCAACCAGGTAGTAGCCATAATTGCAGGTATGGTGCCAGATATTTCACATGTTATTCAGAAATTTGTTAAGGACTACTCTCTTCTCCGTGGAAATCACCTAAGAGGATCAGAAACAGTTGACATTTGTATGGGAGTGGACAAGAATAGCCATTTCCAATTTTGCTTCAAGTCATATCAATTCCAATAGTTTGTGTCATAATACAACCAAAAGAGATCTGAACCATTTGAACATACCACAGAATATCATACTGATCTCCTGCTACACGATCCTCTCTCAGTGAATGTGTCTTGAGGATTCTGAACTAAAATTAAGGCAGCATGTAAAGTATTTTTTTTGGAGAGGGTCATTTTCCCTCATGACTAAAAAAAAAAAAATAGCTTTATCAAAATATTCTATCATTCAAAAATGGTCCAAGTTTGCTAGTCTAAATCAGGTGTTGTCCAAAGATTGTGTTCATGGTTCAACTCTTCAGTTAAAAGATAAATAACTAAGTAAGAAGGAAATGTAAATAGTAAGTAATAGTCAACATGTGGCTAACACTTATATTATCATGCTATAAATATATTACTTACATAATGATGTCTACTAAATTGAATATATCTCAGTAATTTTCTTAATTTTACCATAATTGTTGCAACTTACACAATTGGGTCAAATCTACAGGGAGCATATTACATATTAAGTCAAATTTAAAAGGAACATTAGGAAGTGTCACTGATCAGGAAAATTGGAGGAACTGTATTGTATTTGTGCATATATATATCTATCAATATGCCTATGTGCTTTTATGAATACAAATATAAAGCAGTTGTATGTCAAAAGTAACAGAGATGTTTTACTATTCTTGGAAAAGCATAGGCCTAAAGTACTACAATGTAAAATATACCTACACTTGAAATACTTGGTATAAAATGATGAATATTTATTAAAGTTTCTGTTGTTATGAGAGCTATTCTCATTACTCTCTCTATATATATTGATAAATTTAATCTTCACAAAAATATTGGGGTTACATACAATTATTGTATTAAACAGAGTCCTGGCAAGAAAAGATGCAACACTGAAATGTGAATAATTTATAGAATATATATTAAAGGGAAGGGCTATTTAAAGGCTATGGATATAGTAAAACCATAAGGGATGGTGCTATATCTTTGAAATTTATGACATTGGGTTAGAAAAGTGTTTGCCTTATGCAGTTGGAGGGATGCATATCTGTTTACTTGAGGTGAGTAACATTGGACAACTGATTAAGAAAATTTTGATTTGAGACAAGAGGGAGGGGAGATATTGACAGCAAGTTGCACATGGAGTTTGGAGCTCATAGAATTCTAGGTCAGAGATAAAATTTGAGGAGGTCACCTGCATTTTAAAAAATGGGGTAAAAGTTAAAGGAAGCTTTGATCATATATCTCACACTATACTAAAGCAAAATAATATTTATAAGACTTATTTATTTATTATTTGAAAGAGCGAGCGAGAGAGAGAGAGAGAGAGAGAGAAGTATGAGTGGGGGAGAGGGGCAAGGGAGAGAAAGAGAGGGAATCCCAAGCAGGCTCAATGCTCAATGCAGAGCCCAACACAGGGCTCAGTCCCATGAAGGATCCTGGGGTCACAACCTGAGCCAAAACCAAGAGCCTGACACTCAACCAACTGAGCCACCCAAGCACCATTATTTCTAAGATTTTTAAAAGGTATTTCAATTAATCATTGAGGTTGACTTCAAAAATACTATATAATGTAATCTGAATTCATGTCAAGGAGTATATTCTTCAAACCTGTAAATTGAAGTTTCTGGAAATATTGAGGGATGAATTTATAATGCTTAGTTTTTTTTTTAAAATAATCTTATTTTTTTTAATATTATTATTAAGATTTAGCAATGCACAATTTAAAATTTGACACATTGGTATAAATAATGTTTCTTTTTTTTTTTTTCTTTTTCTTTTTTTTTTTTTTTTCAACGTTTATTTATTTTTGGGACAGAGAGAGACAGAGCATGAATGGGGGAGGGGCAGAGAGAGAGGGAGACACAGAATCGGAAACAGGCTCCAGGCTCTGAGCCATCAGCCCAGAGCCTGACGCGGGGCTCGAACTCCCGGACCGCGAGATCGTGACCTGGCTGAAGTCGGACGCTTAACCGACTGCGCCACCCAGGCGCCCCATAAATAATGTTTCTTACAGTTACACAAATTATAACATTTTTGAGAAATAATTAATCTATAAAGTGATAAATATTTTAGCTCTTAATGATGCAAAATGAAATCCATCATCACTTTGGTTTCATGATTGTTTCCCCACGATTTTCAATCACTTTTTTTTTTTTTTGCTTAGATTGAGATAAATTGTGTCTATTTCTTTAAAGAGTGGGTAACTTTGTTCTGTGCTAGTGGTTATATGTGCAGCCCATCAGGACCTCTTAATTCAGCATAAGTACAAGTGCTTCAGATATATATCCAATGTGATAAAGAAATTGACACTGAGATTGTCACTAAGATGCTCCAAGATTGATGATCCTTCTTAAACATAAGATATCATTATCAATTCAGGGTCACCCAAAAGGAAATCACAGAACTGTCAAAAGCGTCACACTACTAGTTTTCTCAAAAGAGACATTCCTTAAGTTTTGTTGAAGTTAGTAAGTCTTCTATTCTGTATGTAAAAATAAAACAAAACCTACATAATATTAAGGTTTTTAAAAGTAACTAAATTTACTGATAACTCTTAAGGAAAACATATATTTTTTTCATTCTTGTTTCTACATTTAAACTGAAAACTCAAAATAGATTTGTTAACACACTTTAATTTATAGGGATTATATTAGACCTGAATATTTGATAATAAAAGAATGCCTCTTACATGGCATAGACATTTTCTAAAAAAAAATAGAAAGTCTCTTGTTCCACTGTTGTAAATACTTGCATGTATGTATTAGAATTAATATTTTTTAAATATCCAGACTTATATATGGAATCTAAAAACAAAAAAAAAACAAACAAAAAAAACAAACAAGTGAATAAACAAAAAACAAAGTGAGACCTATAAATACAGTGAAAAAAACTGATGGCTGCCAGAAGGGCAGGGAGTGGGGGAATGGGTAAAATAGGCAAAAGGAAGTAGGAGATATAGGCTTCCAGTTATGGGATGAATAAGTCATGGGAATAAAAGGCACATGGTGGAGTATATAGTTAATAATACTGTAATAGTGTTATATGGTGACAAATTATAGCTACATTTGTGGTGAGCACAGCACAACACATAGAGATGCTGAATCACTATGTTATACACCTGAATCTAATGTAACATTGTGTGTCATCTGTACTCAAAAAATTTAAAGAACATTAAAAAAAAGTAAAATTCATAATTCGTGGCACAAAAACAGACACTCAGATCAATGGAACAGAATAGAGAACCCAGAAATGGACCCACAAACATATGGCCAATTAGTCTTTGACAAAGCAGGAAAGAATATTCAATGGAATAAAGACAGTCTCTTCAGCAAGTGGTGCTGGGAAAACTGGACAGCGACATGCAGAAGAATGAACCTGGACCACTTTCTTACACCATACACAAAAATAAACTCAAAATGGATGAAAGACCTAAAGGTAAGATGGGAAGCCATCAAAATCCTTGAGGAGAAAGCAGGCAAAAACCTCTTTGATCTTGGACGCAGCAACTTCTTAGTCAACACGTCTCCAGAGGCAAGGGAAACAAAAGCAAAAATGAACGTTGGGACCTCACTAAAATAAGAAGCTTCTGCACAGTGAAGGAAACAATCAGCAAAACTAAAAGGCAACCTATGGAATGGGAGAAGATATTTGCAAATTACGTATCAGACACAAGGTTAGTATCCAAAATCTATAGAGAACTTATCAAACTCAACACCCAAGAACAAATAATCCAGTGAAGAAATGGGCAGAAGAAATGAATAGACACTTCTCCAAAGAAGACATCCAGATGACCTAAGGACAGATGAAAAACTGCTCATCACTCATCATCAGGAAAATACAAACCAAAACCACAATGAGGTACCACCTTACACCTGTCAGACTGGCTAACATTTACAACTCAGGCAACAACAGATGTTGGCGAGGATGCGGAGAAAGAGGATCTCTTTTGCACTGCTGGTGAGAATGCAACCTAACGCAGCCACTCCTGGTGCAGCCACTCTGGCATGCACCTGGTAAAGTATGGAGATTCCTTAAAAAATAAAAAATAGAACTACTCTACGACCCAGAAAGTACACTACTAGGTATTTATCCAAGGGATACAGGGATGCTGTTTCAAAGGGGCACATGCACCCCAATGTTTATAGCAGCACTATCTACAATACCCAAAGTATGGAAAGAGCTCAAATATCCATCAATGAATGAATGGAAAAAGAAGATGTGGTATATATATATGTATATATATATATATATACACACACATATATGGTGTATATGTGTGTGTGTGTGTGTGTGTGTGTGTATATATACACACACACACACAATGGAGTATTACTTGACAATCAAAATGAATGAAATCTTGCCATTTGCAACTACGTGGATGAAACTAGAGGGTATTATGCTAAGCAAAATTAGTCAGAGAAAGACAAATATCATATGACTTCACTCACATGAGGACTTTAAGACACAGAACAGATGAACACAAGGGAAAGGGAGCAAAGATAATATAAAAACAGGGAGGGGGACAAAACATAAGACACTCTTACATATGGAGAAGAAATAGAGGGTTACTGAAGGGGTTGTGGGAGGCGGGCAGGGGTTAAATGAGTAAGGTGCATTAAGGAATCTACTCCTGAAATAATTGTTGCACTATATGCTAACTACCTTGGGTGTGAACAAAAAAAATAAAAATAAATAAATGAGTAAATAAGAAATAAGAAAGGCAAAACTTTTAAACTCATGGAAGAAAACACAGGAGTATATGACTTCAGAACAAGAAGGGCTTTCTTCAACAAAATAAAAAGTACCCACCATGAAAGAAAATATTCATAAATTCAGTTATGTTAAAATTAAGAATGGTTACTCATCAAGACATCACAACAAAAATAAAAAGACAAGCCATCAGTTGGAGGAGAAGTTATTTGCAACACACACAACTGACAGCCCAGTTGAACACATGAATGAAAGACAGGAACAGGCATTTCTCAGAAGTAGGATATGAAAGACAATCAACACATGAAAAGATCAACATCATTAATAATCAGGAAAATGCAGATTAAGACAACATGAGCTACAATTTTATACCAGGTTGGCAAAAATGAAGAAGTCTTACACCACCACGGGCTGGTAAGGATCTGTATCAATAAGAACTTTTACATTTAACTGGTAGGAATGTAAATGAAAGCAAGCATGTTGGAAGACAAGATGATGCCATTCATGAACTTAAACATTTGCAAATCCTCCTTGCCCGGTAAGTTATTCGAAGAAATTTATGAATGCGTGCATCAGGGAAGCTGTGTAAGAATGTCCCTAGGAACAACAACGACAACAACAAAAAAAGGAAACTACCTCAACTGCTATTGATAAGAAATGGATAAAACTAAGTTTTGGTATAGCTACACAACGAACTCTACAGAGGTGAAGTGAAAAGGTTCCAATCACCCCTAGCGACATGGCAGAAATATAATGTTGAGAGACAAAATCCAGTAACAGAAGACTGCATTCAGTATGACGCCATTTTTATAAAGTTCAAAAACAAGAAAACCAAACAATATGTTGTTTACAGAAACATAAATGTGTGATAACTGTATTTTAATATATGCTTTCCATAGAAAGAGAATAAGAAATACAAAGAAATACATATAATAAAATAAAATAAAATTAATAATTCAGTGCAGAGACTTACAGGATGATATTAATATAAATCTATGTATATTTGTATATATATACATATTTGTATAATTATTAATTTGAGGTTAGAAGTAAACTGGATTTATCAATTCAAAAATACGACACATGGACTATTTATGCATATCCATGTTATATGGAAACTGTTTTTAATCCTATTATGCAGAAGATGCTAGATTATCTCTGGTTTTACTTATTTTCAGCCAATAGAAATAATACAGTGTGTGAATGTGTGTGTGTGTGTGTGTGTGTGTGCATGTGTGAGAAAGAGAGAGAGAGAGAGAGAGAGAGAGAGAGAGAGAGAGAATGAGAATGATTTCCCAAGTAAGTTAAAGTTAAATTCATTCTAGGAAGAGTTTGAAGAATTTGCCACATGAAATCATCGATTCTCCACATTGAGTATAAGTTATATGCTCAAAAAGGCCCTTTTGGGTCGTTTATAGCCATTATATTGATAAAGTTTAAGTGCAGAGTAAAACAATTAAAAAAAGATGATATTTGGTCCCAGGCATTTGTAGGGAGATCCTTAAGATTTCTATAAAATAGAATGGTGTATTGGAATATCATGTTAATTATAAGGCAAGCATGTCTTTTACCAGCAGGTAGTTACAAATTTGTTACTGCCTTGAATACTGTTTTAATTATGAGACAGTTGGGTCTTTCATCAGCAGGAAGTTACAAACATGTCCTATTTGTTACATTATTAATGCTGCCACTTGGCTGTGCTGAATTGTATCTTAGTGATTTAGAATTTCTGGACCTTCCTAATTTGCTGACCCTCTGTTTGAGAAGATGTTAGACATGGAGACACTTTTCACTCTACTAGACAGATTGAAGAACAGATGACTTACAATCAGATATTTCGATGGAGAGATATCCCAAGGAATAATCTGATCATTTGGGTTTAGGCATGTTCACTTATTTCTTATTTAATCAGCACTTTGAGAATATTTTAACTACTTAAAAATAATCAAAACATGGGTTTGTTTCATTCTTTTATTACAATAATAAAAACTAATTTCTGAACAACCATTATGTACCAAGAAATTGAATAGGGTACAAGGTACCCAATGCTCTAACAGACTAGGCTTCTGCACTTGTGATATCAATCCCAACTTCCTGAATTACATATGTATGATTCTAAGCAAAGAAAAGAATTACTTCCCAATTTTGTTACCAACAATCTGTAACGTCTCCACGGCTCTCCGATTATGATCAGTGCAAACTCCAACTTCCTTACTGCATTTTGGAAACAAAAGAATATTGTTTGCATCATTACTGCCTGGAATTTCACTAATGATATGTTTACCTGGATTTTGCATTACATTTTAAAAACATTATGAATAATATTTTTATCCCAGTAAAACCTGAGAGCTTCTCAACTTAACAGTCACATTTCATCTTCCCCATCTCAATAACAGCTCTGTACCATACCCCATTTCACGAAAAGGAAACAAACACTGTTAAAAGTAGAATGACTTCCTTAAGATTCAACTTCTTTTGCCTCTTCCACCCAAAACATGAAATCAGGTTCTCTGATTTTTGATCCTGTTTTTTTTTAAATATACCACAAAGAGAATATTCTACAAATGGCCATAAAATTTGAAATGTATTCTTGTTTTATTAATCATGTTCTATTTAATTGTACACACCATGGCTTCTTAAACTACGCTACAGTTGTGCTTATATATCTTGAAATAACGTTATATGAGACTAATATTTTTGAACCATTTACATCTAGGTGTATATTTTATGTGTAAGCTCTTGAAGAAAACAGGCTTGTTTTGCTGTAGTGGGAAAGTGTTGGATGAATGTAGTGTATGTAAGCTTTTTTCAACGGCATCATTTTCACCCAACCATTAATAGTTGTTTTCTAACTCCTAGCCTAGCACAGAAGACTTTGAGACATTTCACTCATGTAATAAACGTCCTGCTTCACATATACATGTTGTGGTTTATGGAGCAATGAGTTGTCTTGGGAGGGGGATGGGAAGTGGATCTTTATGCTTAAGGCAGGACCTAATGCAGTCATTGAAATTAGTATTTTCTCAAGAGTGTGTGGACTGGTCAGTTTTGCTTCTTTCTTGAATTCCAACATGCTTTGTTCTTGAGCCGAATCGATAAATCCTGTTTAACCTATAATAATAACAGCTAACCCATCTCTCTCTTACCAGTATTTGGTGTTTCTGAGGAAATATAGGGTCTATGGTAGAGTGTTTAGAGCTGGATAATGAATTTAAATGGTACTGGGCCCCTAATCTACTTCACAATATTCTTGTGTCAGTGGTCCGGTTCTCTTCCTTCCCCTTCTGCTCTTCTTTCTTTTTCTTCTCTTTTCTCCATCTTCCTCTCTTCCTCCTCCTTCCCCTTCCTGTCCTTACATGCCACCCCACCCCTGCCCAGTCTGCTTCTCCTACAAATTCCAGACCACGGGATTAGCAAACCTGTGGTAAATAAGTTGAGTGGAGTCTGTTGATGTTTTGAAAGAACAATGAACTCTGATTCTTATTGATTGTCTCTAGCCCATTCATCCCTCCTCTCCTACAATCCCCCCTCTTCTTTTGTCACCTCTCTACCTCTTTGTCTCCTTTCTTACGTTGTCTCTCTGTATTGGGATGTCCTAGTCTGAATTAGGAGTCCTCCTACCAGAAGAGGATTGAAGAGTTGACCTTCACAGTTCATTATTAGCCCTGAGAGACTGTAGCACAATGTCAGAAAATATGTGAGGTGAACAACTTTCAAGTAAAAAAAAAAAAGTACCATTTTTTGTGAGATAAGATGCCAGAAGCCGAGCTATCCAACCAGCCTGATGGCAGGGCCTGGGCAGTGGACGGATCGGGACTGCAGGGCGGAGCACCGACAGTGACGCTTCTTGTACTCCCAATTTTATGTAATTTGGCCTTAATAAAAGTACCTGGGGGATTGTCTGTTGGGGAATTGCCTTCGACAGACCCCCTGGGAAAAGAACCATTGGGGAAAGAAATAAGGTTCCAAAAGGAAATTGTGTGGCCCTACATTTAACCCTTGCCAACCCCTATAAAGACTCCTCTACCTAAAGGAAGGATAGCCTCGTATGTTTCCCAGCCAAGGAGGGACAAATAGATTTGAAAGCCCCACTCCAGCAACAAAGGAGTGTACCTATAGGCACAAGTTACTCCAACCCTTAGGCCCACTTGGCCCTCAGGAGGCATTCCAGATGATTGAACCTGGTCGGTTAAAGTACAGAATGGTTCATTAGTTCCTAGGTGCATTGTCTCTCTGAGAATGTACAAGGCGTGGGTTCCTGAGGCCCTCTTTTTTTTTAACGTTTTTTTTTTTTTTTAATTTTTGAGACAGAGAGAGACAAAGCATGAATGGGGTAGGGTCAGAGAGAGAGGGAGACACAGAATCTGAAACAGGCTCCAGGTTCTGGGCTGTCAGCACAGAGCCCAACACGGGGCTGGAACTCACGGACCCGGAGATCGTGACCTGAGCCGAAGTTGGATGCTTAACCGACTAAGCCACCCAGGCGCCCCTCCTGAGGCCCTCTTGGCCCCCTCCTGGCACCTCAGACGGAGGCAAATACTTTTGTTCCTTGAACCACAAACGTTTCGGGGAAACAACTAAGAGGTCATGTCCCTGTAGCTGTTCCACTTGAGGTGCTGAGAGATAGATGACCTTTCATGAAAACAGCAAAGCAAATGCTTTATAGATTATAGATAAATGTAGATACATAATGAAAATAATGTAAGAAATTAATCAATAAGCAAAGGGCAGGAGGGAACATTATGAGAAAATAACCATGTTATTCCTTAATGGGTGATTACACATGGGAACATTTTTAGAATTAGGTAATGCTAGAAAATATAGATGATGCACGCTATAAGGAAATTGCTAACAAATATAATGCCACATTTGCCACAATTAAGCGGCCAGTCTAACACACTGCTGTTGTCTGTGTCCATTTTTATTTTTGTTTTATTTTATTGTCACTTTTTCGCCAACGCCGTTCATCCTTCGGGAACCCCTGGACCTGCTGGAGCTGGACTCTGGCAATAAGAGTTTCTTTAGTGTGTGTGTGTGTGTGAGAGAGAGAGAGATAGAGAGAGAGAGAGAGAGAGCATAAGAGGGGAGGTGTAGAGGGAGAGAGGGAATCTCAAGCAAACTCCATACTGTCAGCATAGAGCCCAATGCATGAACCCAGGGATCATGACCTGAGCCAAAATCAAAAGTCAGATGCTTCACTAAGTCACCCAGAGGCCCCAAGAGTATCTTTTTATGTTGTGCTTTGAAAATACATTTATCCCTTTTAAAAATTGTTTTGATACTCATTATTGCTAAAATCTCATGCTGTTCTTATCTCAGAAATCATTTATATGATAAGTATTAATGTTTTATGCATACCAAGGATAAGATAAATTTGGTGAAATTTGAAGGCAATCCTTGCAGGTTTGGATTTTTCAGAGATGGTTGGTGGTTAAGTGCCTTAACATCAATTGTACTTTAGCCACTTATAACCAATATTTACATATGTGGGCTTTATGGTGAATGTAGGTTTTTTTTTTTTTTTTTTTTTTACATGAAAGTCTTCGGTCTATTTTTAAATAATATTGAAGAAGCAGTATGCATATATTTCTCATCTATTGGAAATCAAAGAAACTTTTGCATGAAAAAATTAAAAGAAAGAGAAAAGCAGCGAGGAAGAGAAAGATAATGAGCCTGCAAGTACAAAACAGCAATTTAAATAGTGCTGCTACTTGCCATTGTACCCAATGAGTAAATGTCTCCTAAGGAATATGAGATGGTAAAAGTGAATGTACTCTTCCTTCATTCAGTTTTAGTACCCAGTTGCCACTCTCAAAACTGAATTGAGGGGTTCCTGGGCGGCTCAGTCAGTTGAGCATCCAACTTCAGCTCAGGTCATGATCTCCCAGTTCATGGGTTTGAGCCCCACGTAGGGCAGTGTGCTGACATCTCAGAGCCTGGAGCCTATTTTGGATTCTGTGTCTCCCTCTGTCTCCGCTCCTCCCTCCGCCCCCCCTCTATTTCTCTCAAAAATAAGTATACGTTAAAAAAAATTAAAAACTGAATTGAATAATCTTTGAAGATCATATATGTCCTTCTTACTTCTTGGCCCTCCAATACAAGAAAGTCAACTGCTTCATGTAGTAGTCAACTGGAAAAATAGTAAGGAAAAATTTATTGTGTTGATTTAGTTAAGAACTAATATATAATCCCCAATATGATGGCTTGCTAACGCATTTCCAAAAGTAATTTTTACTTTATGAAATATTTGCCTTATATTGTCTACAGATACAATCTTCCACCAAAATTCACTCTATTTCTTCCTTGATGCCCCTGAGTTATTTATTGATTTTGTTGTTTTCGTTTTTGTTTTGTTTTGTTCATACTGTAAACTATCTGAAACAGAAGCTGTTTTCTTTGTCTTTATTAGTTCTATAGAATATAACATTATCATGAACATAATTTGTGCTCAATAAAAACGTATGGATTGACTCTTTAAATGAACGGATACAGTTAACAACAATGGATTCAAATACTTACTTTGCAAGTTGTTGTGAAGACCCATATTTTATTTTTATTAAAAATAAACCAGATAAAAATGAAAAAATCAAAGTGAATATTACATATATACTCAACAGTACAGTATGTAACTAGTTACATACAGAAATACTATAATTAATTTATTGTTAAATGGGGAATATGTAGAATATGTATTTTCTAAATTTAAAATAGTCTAAGAGATATTTAGTATGGATATTTATAGAATGCAAATCATATTTCCCTGACTCTGTACGAACATCAGCTCCATTGTCTGGGTCAAATAAAAAGTGCCTTTCTTATCACAAGAAGTGTCTTCCAACTTCTACTTTGTCTCCTTACTCAGCAATGTGACCTTCATTTTTGCAATGAACTTCTTGTATAGAACACTACAAGCTGGGGTGTGGAGGACTGAGAACTGAGGGAGACTCTGAGGACCCTTATGAATGAGATGAGTGTCCTTGCAAGAAGCACCAGAGAGAGCCCTTGTCCCTTCTCCCATGTGAGGACACAGGGAAAAGATGGCCACCTGTGAACCAAGAAGAAGGCCTATACCAAACACGGAATCTGGCAGTACCTTGATCTTGGACTTCCCAGCCTCCAGTTCTATGAAGAAAAAATGTCTATTGTTTGTAAGCCTCCCAGTCCATTGTATTTTGCTACAGTAAACAGAGCTAAGACAAATCCTAATATGTTAAACATATAACATTTATACCAGAAGATCACTCTGCCATATTTATTGTGGTATTTATTTCGTATCAGAAATTGCTGCTTAAATGCTTATGGTAGATTGACATATGGTATCAATCTACCCTAAGTCCTTTCTTGTTTTATATATTAAAGACATGAAGGGCCACCCTTTCATCATCAAACGTCAACACAGGAAGAGTTAAAATAAAGAGAACAAATGAGAAATGAAGTTAAAGTAACTAGCAACTAGCAGACTAACTAGTAACAATAAGTAATATTTTTTTTCTTAGCCAAATACTGTTTATTCTGGGCCTTTTAGATAATTCAGAAGTGACAGGGTTTCTAACTGGGGCACAACAGGTAACTGTGTGGCTGCTCGTGTTTCCCAGCATTCCACAGCTTTACCATATGGTCAGAAGTACACCAGGGCCTTTTAGAGCACATCCTCTAGCCATCCCGCCTGTGGTGGACTCACCAAGGCCCAGCAGTCTGCCGATGAGTAAGGGGCCTGCTGTTTCACTTCTTCACATGCCCCCAGCGCAGCCCATTTGCAACGCAGGAAACATTGCTGCAAACCTAGAGAACTGGCTGCGTTCCAAGTCTTCAAATTTACTCCTCAGGCTGTATCATTTATGGAAATTGATTCCTTTTTATTTATGTCTGGGAGGTACCAACAACTCTCTGTGGAATGTAGCCATTGGAATAGCATAAGAGAGGTAATAAGAGAGGCAGAACACTTGCATATGTATGGAGAAGTACAAGGAAAGGGGTAATTTTCTATGCAAATGCTAAACAATCCCTCCGTTTTATTCAAGACCTCAGAACTAGGCAGTATTAGACCAAGGTTTACTGATTATAAATATAGTGCTGTTAACAATATACCACAATCCTGTTGCTAAAGATCTTTCCGTTAACCATTATCATTACTATTATTTGAGTTAAAAGTTCTCCAAACATGAGATTTAAAGGGCCGTGATTTCCTGAGTCAATAAGATTTCAGATACTCATGTGGGTAAATAAAATCATAGGTTGTCACTTCACACACACACACACACACACACACACACACAGGTTTGTCCTGGAAAATAGAAAGAGGGAGAGAAATGGTGAGTTTTAGGAACAAACATAAAGTCAAAGGTCACCCAGAGTTTCCAAAATATTTTTCTCTCCTCCCTGAAATTGTTTACATTTATTTAACACACACACACACACACACACACATACACAAATAGTTTAGACACTGAATTGGACCCAAAACATACAGAGATAACAGAAGGATACATTTTTTGCTCTCAATATCTTATAAGTTCAGAAGAAGAAAGATAAATGAATACTAATAACAAAATTTGGCCACTTCTAAGACTGAGGTAAGCCTGGAATGCATATAAGTGGCTATTAACTGAGACTACAGGAATCCAGTAAACATTCTGGAGAAAATAATATTAGATTTCCTTTTTCCTGTCTCCACTACCAAATAAAACATAAAGTTCTATTAAAATATTCAGCGAGCCCTTTCTTTCCACCGCCACTCCAACATCCTTGTTTAACTCATCATCATTTATCTGAAGTCTGTAATAACCTCCTAATCCGTTTCCCTATATTCACCGTTGTGTATTTGCAGTCTATCTGTTCTCCGGCAACATCGCAAATTATGTTTTAAAAATTCACATCTGATAGTGTCACACATTTGCTTTAAAACATATAGAAAATTTTCCTCTGATCTTAGAGAAAAGAACAACCATATTTTATTTTGTTTTTACCATGGCTTATAAATTCCTACATAATTGTGTCCTGGTTTATATGTCTAGTCTAAGTTTGTGCTATTCTTTCTCACTGTTAAATTTCTTTTTGGGTATTCTGGCCTTCTGTTCATTCCTCCAATGTTCTAAGGTCTAGCTTCATCTTGAAGTATACAGTTTCTTCTCTTGTAGTGATTTTCCTAAACACTTCTTATTTTAATTTTCCTTGTCAATCAAGTTTCATATTAAGTACTATTTATTCCTAGATGATTCTTGAACCTTCACAAAGAGCTAATACATTTTGCTATACGTTTTCATGGTATCCTGTAATTCTACCTCATTTTAATAGTGCTTATTTGTTAGATTAAATATCATAATATGTTTATAAAACCTGTTTTTTCCTCATTGTATCACCAACACTTATTATTGTGCTTCATGCATTCATAACAAATATTTGTTGAATAAATGAATAATCTCGATACTAAACAATGAACCAACCAAGTGAAGAGGAGAACAAAGGGTGTTTCAGGAAGAATAAAGAGCTTGGTTAATGTTTCTAAAGCTTATACATACAATCATGTATAGACAGTTTCCTGAAGTCATGTCTGAAGACAAGATGGTAAAATGTACATCTGAAGTGTTAGTAAGAGACTCATTAATGAAGGACCTTGTATTCCATGGTAAGAAATATGAATTTTATTCCAAAGTCAATGAGGATTTAGTGACAGATTTTGTAAATTGGTTAGTTTTGTGTTTTAGACACCAAGGTACTAACTGTATTAGAAAGCAGCATTAAATAGTATGAGAAACCAAAAGGCAGTGGATAGTAAAGGAAAATAAGAAGTCCAAGACTATCCATGTCCTTCTGATTTGGAATCTCTGGCTTATTTCTTCTTTTAGAAATGTAAACATTCCACATTGATCTAATTATAAAAGAATATATATATATATATATATATATATACACACACACACACACACACACACACACACACACACACACAGACACACAAACTTTTTTGACCCCAAATATCCATTATCTATAATTCTATTTATCTCCTCCAATAGTCAATTTCTTGAACTATAGCCACATATTCTTACCTTGCATTCAACCCTCAAATGATTTCGGTATGATTTCCATTCGCCATTAATGAAAATGCAACTGTCAAAACATTAATATCGCCCTTAAAGCAAATCCAATGAACATTTTTAATCCTTTATCATATTTTATCATCCAGGGTGTTTTCAAATTCTCAGAATCTTCACCACTGGAAATGCAAATGAAAAATATTTTGCAAAGTCAATTAATAATGAGTCATCAAAGAAAATGAAGCCACCAAAGGAAACAGGAAGTTTGAAGAAGTTGGGAAAGGTTAGCAGTGTTGGTAGTTACATATACCAAATAATAACTGCAAATATTTAGCTAATGATATGCCATTGTTAGCAATGCAAGTTGGTTTCAGGAAACCATTGAAATAGGTAATTGAGAGATAAGCAAGGAAATACATTGGATGCTCAGTTCTAAAATGAAAGTTGTAATGAATAATAGCTAGATATTGAGAACTAGAGTTAATAAAAGATAGATGTTTATTATGGCTATTACTTTAGTCATTGTTGTCACTATATCTGGTCTAATTGAGAAGATTATAAAAGATAGAAAATGAAGAAATCACTGGAGGAAATAGAAGCCAATAGGGTCAGAGAATAGATACAGCAATAGGCCTTCAGTGAGAAGAGAAATTCTGCTTCTACTGAACTCTAAGCAAGGAAAAATGTCTATAGACATAGATAAGCATTATTAAATATAGCAAGAAGTATGTGTAGTTTCACAATATGCTAATTTCAAAGATAAATTACAAATGGATATATTTTCTAAGAGATGTGTTGGTGTTGAATTATAAGGTTGGGGGTGAAAGCTAGGAATACTTGTTGAAAAAAGGAATTTATTTGAAACACATGATAATTCCAAGGCAATATTGAGATCTCATTGCACTACAAAGTGCATTTTTTTTTGTATTTTGTAATGTTATTCAGCCTTCCATGTGCAAAAGTGAAGTCATATGGTAGTATTGAGTTCAAGTTCCTGTTTTTCCACAGAGAAACAATAGGAGAAAATACTGTGTCTTAGTCTATCTAGATTGCTATAATGAGTAGGTGTAATTTTTGATGAGGACCCACTTCCTGATTTATAGACAAACCTCTGCTTGCTATGTCCTCAGATGATGCAAGGGGTGAGGAAGGTCTCTAATGTCTTTTTTATAAAGGCACTAATCCCACTCATGAGGACTCCACCCTTATGATTTAATCACATCCCAAAATTTCTACCTTCAAATACCATCACATTTGGGGGTATGGATTTAATATGTGAATTTTGGAGCCATAAATATTAAGTCTATAGCATACAGCTTAAATGATAGAAATGAGTAAATGGGATAAAGAGGAAGGAGAATGAAGAGGACCAACTTTTCAAAGGAAAAATGAGATAAAAGCAATTTGAACTGGTCTGAAATCAGGGAAGTAATTATTATTATATATCATCAATGCATCTGGAAACCTGTCGGCCATTTTTACACCTTTTATAGTAGAAAAAATAAATTTTTGCTGCATGAACAAAGGAATTCAATAATGAATTGCAAAATGAACTGGACGTCATTGCAACAGAGAAGATCAGAAGTGTGAAAGCATTAGCAGGAAAAAAGTAATAAGGAGATATTGGTTTTAGAATTAGCAAAAATTTATTATCAGATTATTGATAGTGTTCTGAGGTAGGAGTTTAAGTCCCTTAAATGAAAGGGCATGGGAAACACTTGAAAAAGCATGTGTTGATTGTAGAAAAATAAGAGATAAAAATTAGATAAACTTAAGCAGAAAAAAATTATGCCATAGAAATTAGTAAGACAAAAATGAGAGAGAATAAAAATTGAGAGGGAGAAAGGCAAATGAAACCTGCTTAGGAAAGAACGTAAAGTACACAATGATGAATTCATACAACGTGGGTGGACGTAGTGAGTATAATGCTAAGTGAAATAGAGATAGACAAATACCATGTGATATCATTCCTATGTGGAATTTAAGAAACAAAACAAATGAACAAAAGAAAAAAGAGACAAACAATAAAACAGACTTTTAAATACAGAGAACAACTGGTGGTTGCCAGACCAGAGGTGGCGGGGGGATGGGTGAAATAGATTAAAGGGGATTAAGAGTACACATATCACGATGACCACTGAGGAACGTATGGAATTGTTGGGTCATTATACTGCACACCTGAGATGAATAGAACACTGTAAAAACGTGCATACCTATGTCCATACAAATCCAGATAAATGTCTCCCCACAGGTTTAACAACTTGTAAGCTAGTCAGAGTACTTGTAAATTAGTTCATATCACTGCTAAATCAAGAAAGTGTTTAATTTATATTGCACTTATTTATTTCACATTGACATGCATTCTTTTGTCAAGTTAAACTGGACTTGAGAAAAAATAAAAACAAAACAGTTTTCAATTTTAGGCTATTCATCTGCATAAAAATGTGCTATAAACATGATTTTATAAAACAGAAAACATGACAAGGCTATAATGAATTAGCATTTAGCTGGAAAATAATTAAATCATTCATATTTGGTGATTGATTAAATACTCTTATCCTGAATAGTTTCGAGAAAGTAGAAACATCTGCATCTTAATAAAAAGCTTTTTAGTATTTTCAGAAAACATGCTTCCTCTATTTCAGAGATTCAAAATGAAAAAAGCCATTCCCTCTGGATATGAGAAACATAATTTAAAGTCCTGCAAACGAGTTGTACAACTAAGGAAGAAAATACATTAACATATAATGTTTAGCTAAACATTTTATTGTGCATTAATAGAAGATAGTTATTATACATTATAAAATTATTGTCAATTCAGTGTTGAAAACCCTATAAAACAAGGTAACATTTTATTTAAATTCATATTTTGCTTTCATTTTCTACCATAAATGTGAGGTGGTTGGTATTCATTTCCATCACTGTTTTTTAGAGTTCACTATTTTTAGATTCAGCAATATCACCCAAAAACTAATGACAAAAAATGACGAATTTAACAAATACTTTCCTCTGCCAAAATTATTATTGAACACCTAAAAAATGCACCATGAAAACATAAATATTATATCACTGATTTATCTGAAATCAACAGATAATTATTAAATACCTGCCATGCACAAGAGACGTACGTATTTATTTTTAGAGAAAGATGGGTTTAAAATTTAAGGCAATGAGGATTAAGATAAAATTAACAACAGTAATTCAATAGAATTTCAAAGAAAAATAGATATTTTTTTCAAGAGAAATATATAAAATAAAATTACTGGTTAGGTATTCAAGAGTATATATATGGAGATTGGTGCAGTCACTGGTGGTATTTGAAAGTGTGTTTTAGGATTTACACATTTATTAACATTCTGTTCTAACTGGTACTGAAAATACTGTCATTGACTGGGGATATACTGTGAAAGCAAATGACGAAAGTATAATATACATTTTATCCAATATTTACCATTCTGAAAAGCAAGTATTTTTGTCCCAAAGATGAAATTTATCTGATTTCAAAGGTTATGTGGATTTTCTTACACTGTGATCTCTGTTTAAGACTTACAGGGAGTCTGGGTGGCTTAGTGAGGAAAGTGTCTGACTCTTGGTTTCAACTCAGGTCATGATCTCACAGTTCGTGAGATGGAGCCTTGAGTTGGGCTCTGTGCTGACAGTGCAGAGCCTGCTTGGGATTCTCTCTCTCTCCCTCTGTCTCTGCCCCTTCCTGCTCGTGTTCTCTCCCTCTCAAATAAACTTTATATAAAAAAGAAAAGATTTTCTTTCCCTAAATAAAATTATCTATTGACTCCGACATTTAAGAAAAAAAGAACTAGAGGGGTCTGAAAATTAAGAATTGGAAAACATATTGATAAAGTTACTCAAGGTTCTATAAATATATATTTTACATTAATTTTTCATGACTATTATATTTGACACTATTTTTGTTTACCTTATATGGTCTACTCCAATATTAAGGGCACTCATAATTCATCTAAGATTTTTCAGCATTTTTTGCAGTAATTTGTGATAATTTGTCTTATTTTTTTATTCATAATTCACTGTCAGGAAACAATACTATTATATGTTTAACTGTCAGGTTTTTCCTACTGAAGCAACCAATGCAGACCAAAATCAAAAGATAAGGTGTAACAGAAAAAAAAATCAATAACCATTTAATTCAAACTTTTTCACATTGAATTCAACCCAAAAGTAATACACATATTCCATTTGGTGATTACTACATAAATAGTTTGCTTTCCATCTACTCCCAGGTTTGGCTCTGGGGGACTACAGAATAAGCTTAGTTTCACTCTTTCTAGAAAGAGATTACTGGAATCCAGAGTTTGAGAACCACGTAAGGAGAGCATCATTATGGAGCCTCTATGTAACACTTCATAATGTATTAAGTGGCAATCACTGAAATTTGATAAAACTCATTCTGGGACAGAATAGTAAAGCATTGTAAAATGGGCTCTTTGAGCATTTTGAGATACAGTCTTAGAACACAAAAGCTTAATTTTCTTAATTAAAACACAAGACTGAGGTTGTCCAATACTTTGGCTACTTCAGATTAAAAATATACCAGGAATATTTATGTAAGATTTTTTTTTCTTTTCTAATACACATCATGCTTACCTGATTTTGAACAGGGAAATTTACACTGGTAACTTGTGTATGTATTTTTGCATTTGTCAATCACTTTAGTAAATGTAGTAAGACATATACATTTTTATTAAACATACCTTACTGTTTTTCCAAAATAGAGTACAAAACCAGATGAGCAGTCTTCATTTCCCACAAAAATGTGTTGATTATATTAAAGCTCACAGGGTATTGTTCTTTTTAATACTGTAATTAAAGGAATATGTCTTAGGGTTCCATTAGCTAACAGTTAGAAACTGGTAATCTAATGATACTTTGTATTATGTCCATTTTCTTATTGTTTTATGTTTAATATAAAGCAGTGTGAAACCCTATTATCAGAATATTTTAATTATAAAAGCATGCAATTTTCAAGGATAAAGTATATATCAGCAATTCATAGTACTTTCATTAAAATACCAGGGAAAACCAGTGTAATGTTTATATCCCCACAATATTAGGATAAATTTCTTTCTCAAAATTCCATTTGTTATTTCTTCTCCCTAATTTGTAATAAGATTATTTCAGTATCTATACATAACTTTCAAGTTGGTAGAATTATACTTTTAATAGATAGGATTAACATTTATCCCTGATAACTTTTTGGAAAGTAAGTATAATGATAATGCTTACTTTCATCTCCTCCATCTTTGATCTAAAGTACACGTGAAATACATCAAATATACCAACCAAAGAAAATAGAAAAATAATACACTTTCAATAAGTTCCCAGCTGGCAATTAAAATGGAATACTGGTTTAAACTATTTCCCTAAATACATTCTCAGGTGGGAAGCCTTTGCCCAACATTGCACTAATAACGTTACCCTCTTCTTGGATTCTAATATCACAATCTCACAGCTAGATGCAAAGCCATATAATCTCTTAAATAGGTCTTTGGTTGAAATCTGTTGTTTGGTATCAGACAAAAATAGAGTCAGGTAATATGACTGACAAATACTAAGTCTCTGGCTTTCAATATCCATTTATCTTTGTAATCATTCAACTTTGTGATATTCCTTAGCTTTATGTCTTTAAAA
Organism: Lynx rufus; assembly: GCF_022079265.1. Classification (NCBI taxonomy): domain Eukaryota; kingdom Metazoa; phylum Chordata; class Mammalia; order Carnivora; family Felidae; genus Lynx; species Lynx rufus. The sequence continues at coordinate 25,142,698 of NW_025814845.1, read as the reverse complement.
GTTGGTATCTTAAAATAAGCCAATCTCGTGGCTTATAACTCAGGAATTGTATATTTATAAAGATGATTCTTAGCTCTTGGCTCCCACTATGTTTCTGAAGAATTGATTTTATCTCTTTCATAGATAAATTTCTGTTCTGTATGATTACTTATGACATAGATATTTCTTCATATGTGGCTATACTTAGTAACAAATAGATCCTCAAATAGTGCAATATTATGTATGTATGTATTAAAATTTTAATGGGGCTATAAATGAACCATATTATAAACCATCCAGCTTAGAACTATGTTGTTAATAATGATACTGAAAGGCAAGATAGATATCAAAATTATTGCATTCTTGAATTTCTAACTCGTAAAAGTAGGATAATATTTTCTTCATTTTATGTTTTGATATGTAACTAAAAAATAACCATTTAATGCCTTCAGCTGTATCAAAAAGTCCAGGATATCGCCCTTACTCTTTAACTTACTAGCTTCCTCACCAAATTATAACCTATCAAGTGTCAAGTTATATTCCTTAAGGTAGGTTTTGAGATCTAGTGAAGTCACAAAATTTTCACTTATTTATACTTCTCATGGTTTCATAGAATGAGTCTCTCTCCTCTTGGGATTTTTTTATCATGTTTAAGGATTCTTGATCATTTATCTTGATTTTCTTAGGACTACTTTTTAACAGGTTTTTAAAAGATGTAGTTATTATGTATTGATTTACTTCTGTTATTATACTTTGAAGATGGCAACCGGAATTATGCAAAATGTTCCACAAGTGCACACTCTATAATATTATCCAAGAATAAGTTAGCTTTGTTCTTTCTATTGTCTTTTCTCATCATGACTAATTTTCATATTGACTTTTTATGCAGGGTAATTCACCATCAGTTTATCTTCTTAAAAAACCTGAAATTATATAACTAATTCCCAGGAAAACCTTAAAAATGCTGTATGCTTTAGACTAAATGAAAATATATATGATAAAATTTGTATTCTAGAAATATGACACACAACACAGAAATTCTAGTAAACTACAATAAAATATATTTAAATGAATGTAGCTGTGCTTACAAGTCAATGCTAAATCCCTGTGTTCCCCAAATTAAAGAGAAGCCATGATCCAGAGGAATGAGTACAATAAGATACTCAGTTTGCACTGAAAGAAAGATGAGTATTAATACTCACTCATGAAGAAGAAGACAAGTTATCAGACAGATGGTAACATTATGGAGTGATCAGAACAGGTTTCATTGAAATAATCACATGTGAGCATAGATTAGATGGTAAAGGAATTATCAAGAAGATCTTGACCTAACACATGATAAGAAGAAGGAAATCATATACAAAAGTTGACATTAGAGGGCGATGAAGTCATAAAAATATAAGAGTGGGAGATTATACATAAGATAGTTAAAACCATTGTAAACCCACATAGATAAGTCATGTTGCCAACAAGAGATACATAAGCTTGTCTCTTACAGAGTTTTGGGTTGAGGAAAAAGTCTCTTTCAGTAATTACCATTCTGATACAATACTGCATAGTTATTTACAGTGCAGGTTATTGCACTTATTTGACTTAGTAAATCCAAGATAAGATTGATTTTTAATGTTATAGGCAGAGAGTGATTTTCAGTATGATGGAATGAGAAGGTCTTCTCCTCCCCAAAATTATAAAACTGAAGGAAACATCAAAAAATGCCACATGTTGCATTCATATACTTGTTAGTCAAAGTTATACAACCAACTGAGAAGACTATATTCATGCAAAATGACTGAGCTTTGAGTAAACGGTTAGAATCCCTTATTACTAGTTGGTCAACATGGTAGTTACAGGAGGTGGGAGTGGGAGTCAGACCATGGAAGTCAACCATACTACTCATGAGGGGTCTTCCTTGATTGACCAGAAAATAAAATACCCATGCCCAGAGGTGATGTCAGTAAAACTAACAATTTCAGTGGCAAGTAAAAAGAGTTCTAAAGACCGGTTAGTTAGATCTTGTGTCCTACTTGGGAGGAACAGTGGACCACTAAAAGAGCCAAAATTTTAAAAGGGAGCTCCTATAAATGAGTCAGTCACAGAGGGGCTGAATAATCTCTCCACAAATCACTGACAAGTTTGATGGCTGTATGCACCTGCAGAGCAAGATGGAAAACACAAGATATAAAGCTGTCCACATGTTATTTTGGCTGACAGGGAGGCTGTGAGCATGTGTATAGGAAAGATAAAAGGGCCAAGAAAAAAAAAAGCCAAGGTAAATATGAAATTTGCCTTGGTTTTAAAGCCTCCAGAATCCATATCCCACACATACATCTATCAATATAAGGTAGAAGGAAGACTTACTAGCACAAGATGTTCAAACCCAGTCTCTGAATAATCTTTGGCTGACCATTCAACTATGAATATATAGAAACAACCACTAGGAATCAGACTTAAAAAATAAAAATAAAAAAAAAATAAGCAGAGATATTAGTGTAACACACCAAAAGGAAGTTGGATTATACTTGTTAGTCTAACAACTTACAAAGCAAATATTAAAACAAAGAAAATAAAAAGAGAAACAACCTTCAGAAGGAAACTTCAGAATCTAGAATTGCAACAATATCATATCTAAATGTCTAGATTTTTTTTAAATTAAGAGCAAACAAAGAGAAAAATAATTTATAGTTGGAAAGGAAAACCATCGATAGAAACTATCTCTGAGTGTGCTAGGTTGTTGAATTTAGCAGGCAGTAACTTTCAAGCAGCTATTAAAATATCTTCAAGCTACTAGGGAAAAAAATACATGTTTAAACAATTAAAGAAAGCATGATGATAATGATCCATCAAATAGATGGGAAATATCAGCAAAACAATAAAAAATATATAAAATAACCAAATAGTCTAAAGTTGAAAAAACTAGTAATTAAAATCACATTCACTAGAAGTACTCCACAACAAATTGTACACGTGAAAAAATAAGTACATTTAATGACAAGTAAATAAAAGTTATTCAACTTGAAGAATGAAAAAAAATATATATAGAAGAAAATGTACAGAAACACAGAGACTTGTGGGCAACATCAAGCATACTAATATATATGTAATGTGACTTCCAGGAGTAGAATACAAATAAACGGAAAAACTATTTAAAGATAGAATGGTCAAAGGTTTTCCTAAATTTGATGAAAAACAATTATCCACATATCCACAAGTTCAATGACATACATAGAGGATAAACAAGACATACAACTAGCCACATTACAGTCAGACTTTTGAAAACAAAGACAGTAAAATAATATTACAAGAAGTTAGAGGAAAATTATTTACTATGTACAGAGTAAGAGCTATTCAAATAACACAGACTTCTCATATTAAACAGTGGAAACCTGAATACAATGAAATAACATATATTCAAAATGTTGAAGGGAAGAAAAAAAAATAAACCTACAAACAAGAGTTCTATTTCCAGCAAAACTGTTCTTCTTAAAATGAGATGAAATGAAAACATACCCAGAAACATGAAGACTGAAATAATTTGTTACTAGCGTACATGAAATTTTTCAAGCAGAAATAAAATGACACTAGAAGTTAATACAAATCCTCAGGAAGAAAAAAAATAACCAAAAAGTGGTAAATATAAAATAATGCATAAATATTTTCCTTTAGATTCTTGCAGAGTTATTAGATGGTATAAAACAAATATTTAATACTGAATTGTTGAGTCTATATATGGATGTAATATATATATGAAAATCATTAAGACCAAATGGAAGAAAGATATTGAACTACGTTGGAAAAAAGTTTCTATATTTTATAAGAATTGACACATACACACACGTGTGTAAATATATATATATATATATATATATATATATATATATATATTACACACAAGAATGAGTAAAAATACTACTAGACACTATTTTTATCACCTTTAATTTTAATTTAAAACATATTAAAGGTATAGATATAAAATAATACTTTTAAAGTATTTATTAGTAGAAACATTTCTTAATGACTCTAAAATAATGAAAAATTTGCTTGAGGTTTTAATTAAGCACATTTTTATTAAATTATTTTCATTCACCATAAATTCTTCTAGGTGTTAAGAATCCCATAGTGAACATTACGGGTGAACATCCCTCTCTCATGTGGCTTACATTCTCATGGGTTTAACAATATTTGCCAAATCCAATAATATATATATTTAAAAACTCATTCACTGGTGGCATCTGGGTAACTCAGTTGGTTAAGCATCCAATTCTTGCTTTCAGCGCAGGTCATGATCTCATGGTTTGTGAAATTGAGACCTGTGCCAGGCTCTGCATTGACAGAGCAGAGCCTGCTTAGGAGTCTCTCTTTTTCTCCCTCTCTGTGCCCCTCCCCCATTCTCTCTCTCTCTCTCTCTCTCTCTCTCTCTCTCTCAAAATAAATAAAAAGTAAAGTAAAACAAAATAAAACAAAATAAAATAAAATAATTCAATGGATGTTCTGTGGAAGTGGTAAATCACTATATTATACACCTGAAACTAATATAACATTGTATGTTAACTATAGTAGAATTAAAATGAAGCATAATAAATAAAAGTAAAACCATGTTCACATTAAAAAAAAACAACAACAAAACAATATTTGCACAACTGCACAAAGAAAATTTTGATAAAGTTGCCTGCAATAATATGAAAATTTAAATGATAAAAGGTAGGATAAACAAAACAGAAAGACAAATCATAGACTAAAAATGATACATGGTATGCACATAGCAATAAAGGATTCTACTCTAGAATGTATAAAGACATCAACCTAACAATAATAAGAAAAAAAACATGCCAAAATAAAAATGAAAAAGTCTATAGAGACAAATCTTGAATAACCAATAAGCAAATGAAAGATTCTCAAGCTAATCATTAAATTTTAAAAAGTGGTTTAAAACCATCCTGAACAATAATTTCACATCTATAGGATTACATGATTTAAGAAGTCGGCTAATAAGAGAGTGTTGGTGAGAAGTAGAAAAAATAAATCAGCACTTTGCTACTGAGAGTGTAATCTGAGGAGAAATTGTTAATATGCAATGAAGTTAAGGATAGCTAAGCGTTATATTCAGTCATTTACCCTAGAGAAAGTCTTGTATATGTGCAGAAGGAAGCATGGCCTTTAGTCTCCATGGCAGTGCATATACATACACACACCAGAGCAGCTTAAAAGTTCAATTTGTTGGTAAAAGAAAAGTGAAATGTGGCTAATTCATACAAAGAATCCATTTTATTACATTAAGTGGATCAATGAGTGGGAGCTAGAAAGGGTAATAATTCTCCAAACATAATGTTAAAGGAAAAAAAAATAGTTTTTATAAAGGTAAAGAAATGCCATTATTCGACATCTTGTAAAGACACAAAACTGATCCTACATATTGTTTTCTATGTGTATGTGAGCAATTATATGTAACTGTCACATTTTCGATCTGAAATATTTAAATGTTCACACCAATTCGAGGTTACTTATAAGGGGGCTGGAAAAATGAGCTATAGGGACTTGGCCGTGAGCTATGCTTTTCACAATTTAAAAACAAAACAAAACAAAAAAAGCTGCCAAGCTAATAAGCCAAATTTTAATATCTTCCATAACTATGTGTTTAAAATTTTGTGTTTTGTCTTTTATGTATGTTTTTATATATTTTTGAATAATGTTATAATACATTTAATGTTAAAAATTACTACAAAATTAAATTAACTTAAACCTTAAAAATATATGATTCAGAATGTCACGCTTAATAAAAAGAATGATATAAAAAATAAGGCTTAAAAAACAGTTAATAGGTTTTCTCTCTAAACATATCCACTGTCACTCTACCAGTGCATTTCATTCTTTATTTAAAGGATGAGTTACCACTTGACAGAAACCGGGGATAAAAGAAAAATCATCTTGCATTTCCGTTCAAGAGCCCATTAATTAGCAGCTAGGGATCTGAGAAACTTTAATCAAAATATGGAGAGACATCGACAATTATAGAACTATCATAGGGGCGCCTGGGTGGCTCAGTTGGTTAAGCATCCGACTTCGGCTCAGGTCACGATCTCACTGTCTGTGAGTGTGAGCCCCGCGTCGGGCTCTGTGCTCACTGCTCAGAGCCTGGAGCCTGTTTCAGATTCTGTGTCTCCCTCTCTCTCCGGCCCTCCCCCGTTCATGCTCTGTCTCTCTCTGTCTCAAAAATAAATAAACGTTAAAAAAAAAAATTAAAAAAAAAAAGAACAATCATAAAACAAAAGTAAACCATTTTCAAAACTAGGCCAATATGAGAATAGGTATATGATTTTTAAAAATCTAATTTACTTATGGTTATCCCCCCTGTGGAAAACAGTTATAAACCCAATAAAAACCTTAGCGTTTTGTTTCAGCATATGTGAACCAGCCCTCCTGAAGTCAGCGCACCTTCCCAGGGTGGGGAATGAATGCATCATTTGTAACTGAATATGTATGTATCCATACTTATGTATGTATATATATATATATATGTACATGGATGTGTATATTAATTTTATTATGAAACAATATTTTAGTAATTCTTTAATTTCCAGATATAAAATTTTTGGTAAATGTTGTGTTACTTCTTAATCAAAAAATTCATTCTTAACGTTTTTGTCTTCTCAAACTTAGGCATTTAACCCAAAATACTTTGTATTTGCCAACACTGCCTTGCAAAACCTAGCATTTTGGATGTTATTGAAACCACATTATCCTTTTTTTAGTGTCACTGAGTCGTTTTGACAAATACAAAGGTAAAATTCTCTTAATCGATGTTGTAGCAAAATTCTTAGGGTCTGATGATGATAAGGACGTTGTGAATTTTAGTTAACTAGGGTGAATAATCACAATATATGTTGTTTATAATACACAAAAGTCTCAAAACGTTTCCCTTTGAAGAGAACTGAGGTTGGTAAATAGGGTCCCATGAATAACAAATGTCTATTGCTATTTTTAGTAATACTAGAACTTATGGAAGATTTATATATTCTATAAATACAGAGAAATCTAGTAGAAAAAATCAGTAAATAGTTAATAAGGACTCATATAATATTTTAATCCATGTCATTAATCCATGGCACAATATGTAACGTGACACTCTTTGGAAAATATTTTTTAGTCTCTTTGTTAAGGAAATATAACTTAGAATTTTCCGTAATAATTTAATTTCTCAGTATTAGAAAATGTCAGGGGCACCTGGGTGGCTCAGTCGGTTAAGCATCAGACTTCAGCTTCAGGTCATGATCTCACGGTGAGTTCCAGCCCCTTGTGGCCTGCTTCGGATTCTGTGTCTCCCTTTCTCTGCCCTTCCCTTGCTCATGCTCTCACTGTCTCTCAAAAAAAGATAAATGTTAAAAAAAAAAAGTTAGAGGTCAGCCATTTATCGTGTGCCTTTCTGAACTCTATTCAAGAGGAAGGAAGGCTGCTAGAAGCAGGGAAGTTAGCTGACAGTCTCTAACTGCAGGTGCTTTGAGGCCATGTATCTGTGCGATGGCACATGACAGAATTTCTATACCGCATCCAATGATTGAGCATCATCATGATACAAGGGTTCAACATTCTAGACCACGTGGAAGTGTTTAAAAGACATCTTAGCATTGAAGATTCCTCTTGGGTTAGCAAGGATTTTCTCAAGAGCCCCCACCATCTGGGCGTCTTCCTAGTCAACACTTTTTCCTTCATACTCTTCTTTCACAGATGTCAGACCTTTATTGTAGTCAGAAGTCTTCCCCTGCCTATTCCCACATTCTGTATCCCTTATATTTTACAGGGATTGTCCCAATGAATCTCAACGAATCTGTTGTACTTCTTAATACAGTTTGTGTTTTCTTCCTAGAGGATCCAAGTTATAAACGTAAGATGACAACAACTAAATCTTAAAAGAATATTCTACATCATTAGCTAAAATCTGCATTAAGTCCTCATATATTTTAATAAAACTTAATAATTTTTAAGTAAAAAGAACAATGAACATAACAGTTGGCATATAATATGCTTAAAATAATGTATTATAAAATATCCACCGAACAGATGTCCTCCTTTCTTCAAGAGAGAATAGTATGCAACTTATTTATTTCTTTTTTTAAAATGTTTATTTATTTATTTTTGAGAGAGACAGGGTGCGAGTAGGGGAGGGGCAGAGAGAGAGGGAGACAGAGAATCTGAAGCAGGCTTTGCACTGTCAGCCCAGAGCCTGACATGGGTCCTGAACTCAAGAACTGTGAGATCATGACCTGAGCTGAAGTGGGACACTTAACCAACTGAGCCACCGGGTACCCCACAACTTAAATATATATTTCCCAATAATTTTTCTTTATAACTAATCATGGTATTAGATGGTAACACTAAGCCACCCAAGTGCCCTTTCCCCTTAGCTCAATTCATCACTAACTTTTAACTGGATAGAAGTATCCAATTAGTCTTCATGCTTCAATGTTTACTCCCTTTGAGTCACTGTGTGTTCTATAATTCTTCAAATACAGGGAAATTATAAATAATTTTATGCAAATGAATTCAACAAATTTGATGAAATAGTCAAATTTCTTGAAAGATACAAACTATAAAAACTCAAGAGAGAATAATCTTAATAGTCTAATATCAATTTATTAGATATTAGATATTAAATATGTAGGGGAAAAAACCTAAACAGAAAGAAAATTCTAGGCCCTGATGGCTTCACTGTTAAATTTTACCAAACACATAAGAAAGAAAAAATTTCAATTCTGCACAAATTCTTCCAAATAAATTCAAAAATAGAGAATATTTCCAATTGATTCTATGAGGCCAGCATTAACTTCATAATAAAAGCAGGGGAAAAAGACTTTGCCAAAAAAAGAAAACTACAGATCAACATCTATTGTTAGTAGAGATGCAAAAACTGTGAATAATATTTCCTCCAATGGTATCCAATAATATAGAAAAGTTGGTTTAGCATTTGAAAATTAATGGGCACTTGGGTGGCTTAGTCGTTTAAGCATCCGACTTTGGCTCAGGTCATGGTCTCATGGTTCCTGTGTTTGAGTCCTGTGTCGGGCTCTTTGCTGACAGTTCAGAGCCTGAAGCCTGCTTCAGATTCTGTCTTCCTCTTTCTTTGCTCCTCCCTTGCTTGCTCTCTGTCTCTCACTCTCTCTAAAATAAATAAACATTAAAAATTTTTTTGAAAATTAAAAAGTGGTACAAAAAACATCAAAAGTAAAAGTTCTGTTTTCTTTTTTTTCCAAAATTGTATTTTAATTCTATTTAGTTAACATATGGTATGATATTGATTTCAGGAGAAGGATTTAGTGATTCATCACTTATATATCATACACAGGGCTCATCCCAATGAGTGGATCTGTCTGTTTTCTTAATTTCGGTGATGTTTTCACAGGATATACATATGTCAAAACATATCAAATTGCATGTTTTAAATGTTATATAGTTTATTACATGTCAATCAAATCTCAGTAAGTCTGTTAAAAAGTAAAATGATTGCATTAAGTTAATGAGTTTGGGAGTAGTTTTATTAAACAGCAATGGGCAGTTAGAACGGTCTAGTACTTATGTTCCCCTTCCTTTGAGTTGGGTACTTTGAGTCTAAGCTCTTGGAGTTTCTCCAAATGGTAACTTATTTAATATAAACCCTGTTGCCCGTTTATAAGTGGGTCAGTTAGGCTTTAGTAAAGCCCCAGTCAATTAAGCTTTGATAAAATAGATTCTCTTTAGGACATGTTTTGTTAATGAAAAACGTAGGTGTATTTCAAAATGGTTACTTGTCCCAACTCCTGCTGGAAACACACAGGGATATTCACAGTGAGAATATGTTAGAATATGTTAGAGTTCCTGGAAGTAAAACCCAAGAACCTATTTGATATTTCCTAAGACTGGGTCCTTTTACAATTATTAATGCTCAAATTAGTACACATTGAACCTTCTGCAATTCATCAATTGTAGTTTAAAATGTTCATTCTAATACTGGCTCCAGCTACATGCTTTGCTTCTGTGCTTCTGTTCCCAGTAAATTGGAAGGTTTTGTTTCTGCCTTTCTCTTCAGTTTTCAGGGAAGGCAGCAATTTGTCTTGGGTACTCAATTCTTTGATGTATGTACTAAGAGTTGTTGACTTTTAGTGTGTTCATCTTTTCACTTGTTGCAATGACAAGAATGACAACATCTAAGCTCTTACAATCAAAAAGAAAACCAAGTCTAATGTATTTTACAAAATACTCCATCCAAAAAACAGATTATACGAACTTCTCACACTCACATGGAACCTTCCCTAAGATAGACCCCATCTGAGCCACAAAACATACCTTAACAAATTTAAAATAATCTCTTCATCCCCTCTGCAATTTGTTTACTTGTTTTGCATAGATGTGGGCCTGGATCCTCTCAGCATTGCCTTCTAGTTGGGGGCTAATAGCTGATCTCCCAGCTCCCACCCAGCCTGTGGTGGGAACGAGGCCTACGGACACTGGGGAGCTGAATTCTACAATAATAATAAAGAAATCACGCAAACTTAATCCCCAGATTATGATGGAAATAAGAGGGTTCATAACCATTAGACTTGCCTTACAAGAAATGCTAAAGGAAATTGTTCAAGTTGACATGAAAGGATGTCAAGTAATAACATGAATGTATAAGTGTAAAACCTACTGGTGAAGAGAAATATACCATGAAGGGAGCTAAGATGGCAGCATAGTCAGAGGACCTTAGGTTTTCCTCATCCTGTGAAGCCAGCTAGATAACTATCAAATCATTCTGAATACCTAAGAAATTGACCTGAGGATTGACAGAACAAACTGCACAATTAGAAGGAGAGAAGAGGCCACATCGAAGATGGTAGGAAGTATGGAGACGTGATTTGGGGGAGAAACAGGTCACAGATCATGGGTGCTACAGAGGGTAGGCACCTCTGGCTACAGAGCAAAGCAAAAGAAAGTAGAGCTTAGAGGGATACCAACAAGGAGAACTTTTCCCCAAAGTCACTGGCTGGGAAAATGAGAGGGGCTGATTTTCACGAGTTTTTGCAAACAGCAGGGTTCAAAGACTAGAGTTTTAGAGGTCAGCAGGCATGGCTGCAATAGAGGCCTGAGGTCATTGTTCTACTCCTAGAGAGAAAGCAAGCAAGCCATCCTGGGGCAGATGGCATGATCTGAGATCACCTAAGGTTTGCAGGGAGAAACTGTTCCCTCTTCTTGGAGCACATCTGTGAGAGGTGGTGTTTTAAGAGATGCCTCTTCAGGGACACAAGAGCCAGTGGGCATTTCCCTTCCCCACCCCTCTGCATAGGCACAGAAGCACCTGCTGAGGGTGGCTAACCTGGACACTGGCTGTTTAGCCTACTTGCTCCAAATCCCACACCCATGAGCTCTGGCACAACTGTCCTTCCCGTCAAACCTGCATCTGTTCTAGTGCAGAGAGACCCTCCACCAGAAGACCAGAACAGGTCCCCACCATACCAGGTCCCTAAAGTTTGGAGTTTTAAAAGTCACAAGTTTTGGCTGGGATAGAGATCAAAGTGTACTGCATTGCTCCAGGAAAGCAAACAATCTGGTCACAGGCAGTTTGAAAACAGTTATCTGGAAAATGCTTGCGATGCAAGAGGGAAAATTATTCACTCTTCTGAGAATGTTTCCCCGAGAGCAGCAAGCACAGAGTCTCCTTTCCAGGGACAAAGGAGCTGGTGTAATTACCCTCTCCCACCCCTCAAAATAAGCCAACTGTAGTAAACAGCACTGTGCCAACACTGTCTGCTTAACCTGCTTATATGAAGCCCTCCACCCCCTGTGCTCTGCTGGTACTGCTTTTCTAGTGCCTAATGAAACATTGTGGGCCCTTTTTCCAGAAGACAGCACAAACCCTCACACACACCACAGAGTCCTGCAAAGCTTCAGTTCTGGTGGAGGTAGCACCAGGTCTCACTTCACAAATAGACCACAGCACACCTAGTTAAAACAAGCCACACTCTGGCCAAGGTCCAGGCACTGCCCACTGCAGGCAAGAAGAACCTCTGCAGATGACTGACCTGAGGGACAGAGCAACAAACACAACAGCATAGTGCACACCACACACACCAGAGACACTTCCTGAAGCATCAGGCCCTGGAAACTATATGATCTCTTTTTCATAAAGCCATTACTCTCAGGATCAGGAGAAATAACAGGCTTTTCTAATACAGAGAATAAAATAGAGACTTAAACAAAATGCCAAAAAGGAGGAATTCATCCCAAAAGAAAGAACAAAAGGTCCTAGATAGGTATCTAATTGAAACAAATATTCTCCGTCACCTGATAGAGAATTTAAGACAACAATCATAAGGATACTCATTGAGTTGAGAAAGCATGAAAGACATCAGAGAGACCCTTACTGAAGAGATAAAAGAGTTAAAAAAAACAATCAGTGAGAAATGAAAAATACAACAACTAAGATTCAAACCTGACTGGTTATAATGACCACAAGGATGAAAGAACCAGAGGAACAAATAAGTGATAAACAAGATAGAATTATGAACAATGATGAAGCTGAACAAAAGAGAAAGAAGAATTATGGATCACGAAAGTAGACTTAGGTAACTCAGTGACTCCATCAAATGTAATGACATTAATATCATAAGAGTCCCAGAAGAAGGAGAGAGAGAAAAAAGGGGGCAGAGGTTTATTTGGGGAAATAATACCTGAAAACAGCTGTGGATTGAAAATGAGGGGACGGAGAAACATCTATCATGCAAATGGAGGTCAAAAGAAAGCTGCAATAGCAATACTTTTATCAGGAAAACTAGACTTTAGACCAAAGACTGTAACAGGAGATGAAGGACACTATATCATAATAAGAGGGCCTATCTTATAAGAAGATCTAACAACTGTAAATAGGTATGCCCCCAATTTGAAACACCTGAATATATAAAACAATTAATCGCAAACATAAAAGAACTCAGTGATAACATTACAATAATACCTGGGGACTTTAACACCCCACTTACACCAATGGACAGATCATCTAAGCAGAGAATCAACAAGGAAACAGTGGCTTTGAATGGCACATTGGACCAAATGGACTTAACAGATATATTCAGAACATTTCATCCAAAAGCAGCAGAATACACATTCTTTTCAAGTGCATGTGGGGTATTCTCTAGAATGGGTCACAAAACAGGTTACAAATCCGTCCTCAAGAAGCACAAAAAGACTGAGGCCATACCCTGCATATTTTCTGACCACACTGCTATGGAACTTGAAGTCAAGCACAAGAAAAAATTTGGAAAGACCACGAATACATGGAGATTAAACAATATGTTACTAAAGAATGAATGGGTCAATAAAGAAATTAAAGGAGAAATTTAAAAATATGCATGGAAACAAATGAAAATGAACACACAATGGTCAAAAACATTTGGGATGCAGGAAAAGGAGTCATAAAGGGAAGTATATAGCAAATCAGCCCGACCTTAAAAAGCAAATAAATAGCCTAATCTTACACCTAATAAATAAATAACCTAATCTTACACCTAAAGCAGCTAGACAAAGAATAACAAACAAAGGCTAAAGCCAGCCAAAGAAGGGAAATAATAAAGATTAGAGCAGAAATAAATTATACAGAATCCGAAGAAAACAAAAAAACAAAAAAACAAAAAAACAAAACCAACCAACCAAACAAAACCAAACAAAACAACCCCTAAAAACCCCAGTGTAGAAGAACAGTTCAGTGAAACCAAGAGCTGGTTCTTTGAAAAAAAATTAATAGGAGCACCTGGGCGACTTAGTTGGTCAAGTGTCTGACTTCAGCTCAGGTCACAATCTCACAGTTCATGGGTTCAAGCCCCACATTGGGCTCTGTGCTGATAGCTCAGAGCCTGGAGCCTGCTTTGACTTCCTCTCTCTGCCCCTCTCTTGCTCACATTCTGTCTCTTTCTCTCAAAAACAAATATTAAAAACATTTTCATGAGAAAACAAAAAAAAAAGTAATAAAATTGACAACCCCCTGGCCAAATTCAACAAAAGTAAAAAAGACCCAAATAGATAAAAATCACACATGGGAGAGGGAAAACAACAACCAACACAACAGAAATACAAACAGTTATAAGAGAATATTATGAAAAATTATAAGCCAATATGTCAGACAATCTTGATAAAAACCCTCAACAAAGTAGGGATAAGAGTAACATACCTCAACATAATGAAAGCCATATATGAAAACCCCACTGCTCATATCATTATCATTGGGGAAAACTGAGAGCTTTCCTTTATGTCAGGAACAAGACAAGGATGTCCACTTCCACTACAGTTGTTTACCAAAGTACCAGAAGTCCTAGCCTCAGCAATCAGAAAACCAAAAGATATAAAAGACTTCCAAATCAGCAAGGAAGAAATTAAACTTTCATTTTTGTAGACAAACCATATTCTATATAGAAAATTCACCAGTCAGAGTAGCTAAAATGAACAATGCAGGAAACAGTAGATGTTGGCAAGGATGTGGAGAAAAGGGAACCCTCTCGCACTATTGGTGGGAATGTAAACTGGAGCAGCTACTCTGGGAAACAGTGTGGAGGTTCCTCAAAAAAATTAAAAAAAAAAGGAATTACCCTATGACTGAGCAATAGCACTACTAGGAATTTATCCCAAAAGATACAGGAGTGCTGATTCGTAGGGGCACATGTACCCCAATGTTTATAGTAGCACTCTCAACAATAGCCAAATTATGGAAAGAGCACGAATGTCCATCAACTGAGGAATAGACAAAGAATCTGTGGTGTGTATATATATATATATATATAGAAAGGAATACTCAGCAATGAAAAATAATGAAATCTTACCATTTGCAGCAACGTGGATGGAACTGGAGGGTATTATGCTAAGTGAAAAAAGTCAGTCAGAGAAAGACTGATATCACATGATTTCACTCATATGTGGAATTTTAGAAACTTAGAAGATCATGGAGGAAGGGAAGGGAAACAATAGTTACAGACAGAGAGAGAGGCAAACCATAATAAACTCTTAAATACAGAGAATAGACTGAGGGTTGATGGAGGGATAGAGGGGAAAATGGTGATGGGCATTGAGGAGGGCACTAGTTGGGATGAGCACTGGGTGTTGTATATAAGTGATGAATCACGGGAATCTACTCCTGAGCCAAGAGCACAATGCATACACTGTATGTTAGCTAACTTGGCAATAAATTATATTAAAAGAAAAAAGAAAACCCAGAAGCCTCCACAAAAAAAATTGCTAGAACTGATACACAAATTCAGTAAAGTTGCAAGATGCAAATCCATGTACAGAAATCAGTGGCATTTCTATACATCAATATGAAGCAACAGAAAGAGAATTCAAAGAATCAATCCCATTTACAATTACACCAAAACCATAAGATACCTACAAATAAACTTAACCAAAAGGTGAAAGACCTGACTCTGAAAACTATGAAACACTAATGGAAGAAATTAAAGATGACACAAAGAAATGGAAAGTGTTCCATGCTCATGGATTGGAAGAACAAATATTGTTAAAATGTCTATACTACCCATAGCAATCTACACTTTTAATGTAATTCCTATCAAAATAACAGCTGCATTTTTCACAAAGCTAGAACAAACAACCCTAAAATTTGTATGCAACCATAAAAGACCCCAGACAGCCAACGTAAACTTGAAAAAGAAAAGCAAAGCTAGAGGCATAACAATTACAGAGTTCAAGTTATATAAAAATCAGGTAATCAAGAGAGTGTGGTACTGACACAAAACCAGACTCATAGACCAATGGAACATAATAGAAAACCCAGAAAGGAACCCACACTACATGGTTAACTAATCTTTGACAAAGCAGGAAAGAATATCCAATGGAAAAAAATCTCATCAACAAATGGTGTTGGGAAAACTGGACAGCAACATGCAGAAGAATGAAACTGAATCATTTGCTTACACCATACACACACACAGACACAAATTCAAAATGGATGAAAGACCTAAGCCTCTGAAACAGGAAACCTTCAAAATCCTACAGGAGAACACAGGCAGTAACCTCTTTCACATAGGCTGTAGCAACTTCTTACTAAATATGTCTCCTGAGGTCAGGGAAACAAAAGCAAAAATAAACTCTTGGGATTACATGAAAAAAAAAAAGTTTCTGCACGAGAAGGAAACAATCAACAAAACTAGAAGGCAACCTACTAAATGAGAAAAGATATTTGCCAATGATATATCCAATAAGGTTTAATATCCAAAATATTTAAAGAACTGATACAACTCAATACCCAAATAACAAATAATCCAAATAAAAAATTATCATAGGCAGAAGACATGAATACACATTTCTCCAGAGAAGACATCCAGATGGCCAACAGACACAAGAAAAGATACTTAATATCACTCATCATCAGGAAAATAGAAATCAAAACTACAATGAGATATCACCTCACAGAAGTCAAAATGGCTAAAATTAATAACACAGGAAACAATAGGTGTTGGTGAGAATGTGGAGAAAGAGAGACCCTTTTACACTGTTGATGGGAATGTAAACTGGTGCAGCCACTCTGGAAAACAGTATGGAGTTTCCAAAGAAGTTAAAAATAGAACTGCCCTAAGATCCAGCAATTGTGCTACTAAGTATGTGCCCAAAGGACACAAGAACACTGGTTTGAAGGGATACCTGCACCCCAACATTTACACCAGGATTATAAACAATAGCCAAGTTATGTAAAAAGCCTAATGTCCATGGACTGATGAATGAATAAAGAGGTGGTGGTGGTGGTAGTTGTGTGTGTGTGTGTGTGTGTGTGTGTGTGTGTGTGTGTGTGTATCTGTGTGTGTGTATATAAATGCAATGGAATATTATTCAGCCATAAAAAAGAGTGAAATCTTGCCATTTGAAACAGCATGGATGGAGCTAGAGAGTTTTATGCTAAGTGAAATAAGTCAGAGAAAGAGAAATATCATATGATTTCACTTATACGTGTAATTTAAGAAATAAAACAGATGAAGGGCGCCCAGGTGCCTCAGTCGGTTAAGCGTCCTACTTCAGCTCAGGTCATGATCTCACAGTTTGTGGGTTTGAGCCCTGCATTGGACTTTGTGCTGGCAGCTCAGAGCCTGGAACCTGCTTCGGATTCTGTGTCTCCCTCTCTCTCTGCTCCACCTCTACTTGCGCTCTGTCTCTCTCTCTATCTCTCAAAAATGAATAAATGTTAAGAAAAAAAGAAGTAAAACAGATGAACATGGGGGGCAATAGAGGTAAATGAGGAAACAGACTCCACAATGGAGAGCAAGATGAGGGTACTGGAGGCCTGGTGAATGAGGGCATGATAAATACCTGATGGGTATTTGGAGGGCACTTGTGATGAGCTCTGGGTATTGTATGTAAATGATGAATCACTAAACTCTATACTTGAAAGTAATATTACACTGTATGTTAACTAACTGCAGTTAAAGAAGAACTTTAAAAAAAGAAATATACAAATTCAGATTATCCTAATACTGCAAAATGCTGTATAAATTACTTTTACATCTAGTTATAAAAGTTGAAAAACAATATTTAAAGTGACTATACTTCCATAATTTTTAATGAATGTATAATATATAATATAATACAATATAAATATACAATATATATACAATAGAATATATACTATATAAATACACTATATAATATAAATACAATAATATGATACAATATAAAAAGATATAGTGTAACATCATGGCATTAAATGTGGGAGGAGGAGAGCTAAAAGTTTAGAGTTTTTGTTTGCAATTGAAGTTCAATTGTTATCAGCTTAAAATAGACAACCTTCAGTTTTATGTAAGCTTCATGATAACAGCAAAGGAAAACAGATACTAGTTACCTAAAAGGTAAATAGGAAGGAATCAAAGAATACCATTGAGGGCGGGGGAGGAAAAACACAAACAAAGGAAGACAATAAGAGAGGAAGAAAAGAATTCAGGAACTTTTAAAGAAAACAATTAATGAAATCATGCTAGTATATCCTTATTACCTATCAATAATGAATTTAAGTCAAAATGAACTAAACTTTTCAATCAAAAAACACAAACTCCCTAAATGTCTAAAAACAAAACAAAACACCAATATCTAACAATTTTGACAGCCTACAAGAGATTTACTTTCATGTTCAGGGCACATATAGGTTGAAAATGAGGAGATATAAAAAGACTTTCTAGGCAAATGGTAACCACAAGACAACAAGGGCGGCTATGCTTATATCAGGGAAAGTAGACTTTCAGTTAAGGTCAGTTACAAAAGACAAAGAAGGTCACTACAAAGTATTAAAGGAATCAATTCAGTAAGAGGATATAGCAATTGTAAATATACACATACCCAGCATTGGAACACCTGAATATTTAATGCAAATATTAATAGACCTGAGGGAGAAATGGACAGCAATAAGTTAATACTAGGAAAATTCAATATGCCACCCTCAACACTGGATAAATAATCCAGACAGAAAATTCATAAGAAAGGAGCAGATATACCTGAAGCGATCTAGATTCAATGTGATTCTCATCAAAATTCCAATGGCATTTTTCACACAAATAGAAGAAAATATATATAAAATCCATGTGGAGCCACAAAAGATCCCAAAGAGCCAAAACAATGTTGAGAAATAAACAAATAAAAAGCAAAGCTAGAGGCATCACATTCCTGATTTTAAACGGTAGTACAGGGGCGCCTGGGTGGCGCAGTCGGTTGAGCGTCGGACTTCAGCCAGGTCACGATCTCGCGGTCCGTGAGTTCGAGCCCCCTGTCGGGCTCTGGGCTGATGGCTCGGAGCCTGGAGCCTGTTTCCGATTCTGTGTCTCCCTCTCTCTCTCTGCCCCTCCCCTGTTCATGCTCTGTCTCTCTCTGTCCCAAAAATAAATAAACGTTGAAAAAAAAATTAAAATAAAAAAAATAATAAACGGTAGTACAGAGCTATAGTAATCAAAACAGGGGTGCCTGGGTGGCTCAGTGGATTAAGCTACCAACTTCAGCTCAGGTTATGATCTCACGTTTCGTGAGTACAAGCTCCACATTGGGCTCTTGTTGACAGCTCAGAGCCTGGAACCTGCTTCAGATTCTCTCTCTCTCTCTCTCTTTTTCTCTGTCACTGCCCCTCCCCCACTCACACTCTGTCACTCTCTCAAAAATAAAAATTAAACTTAAAAAAATAATTTAAAAAAATGGTACTGGCATAAAAATAACATCAACCAACAGAATAGAGCTCCCAGATATAAATCGATGTTTATACAGTCAACCAAATTTTGACAGGAAGCCAAGAATACTCAGTGGGGAAAAGATAATTTTTCAGTTTTGGAAAAGTAGATATTCACATGAAAAAAATATAGAATTAGACCCCTGTCTTATACCACTCACCAAAATTAACTTGAAATGGATTAAAGATTTAAATGTAAGACTTGAAACTATAAAACTCCTAGAAGAAAACAGGGGGAAAAAACTCCTTGGCATTGGTCTTGGCGATGATTTTTTTTGGATATAACATCAAAAGCAAAAACTAAAACCAACAACTGGAACTATATCAAGCTTAAAAGCTTCTACACAAC
This sequence comes from Lynx rufus, assembly GCF_022079265.1. Taxonomy (NCBI): domain Eukaryota; kingdom Metazoa; phylum Chordata; class Mammalia; order Carnivora; family Felidae; genus Lynx; species Lynx rufus. The sequence goes on along the minus strand of NW_025814845.1, from coordinate 25,123,175 downwards.
AAAAGAAACAATCAACAGGATGAAGAGGTGACCTACAGAATGGGAGAAAATATTTGCAATCCACATATCCCCCATGGGTTTAATATCCAAAATATATAAAGAATTGAAACAAATGACAATCATCATCATCATCATCTGATTTAAAAAACGGGCAGAATATTTGAATAGATATTTTTTCCAAAGAAGACATACACATGACCAACAGATAAATGAAAAGATGCTCAACAGCATTAATTACCAAGGATATGCAAATGAAAATTACAATGATATGTCACTTCAACATTATCATTCAATATAATACTCTTCTTAAATTTTTTTTCCAACATTAAACTTTTAAAAATATTCTGAGACCTGTAGCTCCACTTTATTTATTCAACTGCTATGTAATTCTACATTTTATAAGCAAATTACAAACTTGTTTGTCTATTTCTCTACTGAAGGACAATTGTTTTCCCCCCATTTTTTAAATATTTTAACCATCACCACTATGAACATACTTCCTATATCTTTATTTTAGAATATTTCTGCAAGTTAAATTATTGCAATATTTGTGGTTAATGTTAAGATACCATTTTAATTGATCTTATGGATAATTTGCATTTCTCTGAAAAGTAGTCAGATCCAGATTGATTGATTTATTTGTGTATTTATTTATTTATTTATTTTCCCACCCAAACTTCTTCCATGAATTTATATTATTTTTTTGGTTTTTTTTTTTTTACTTTTTAGTATTAATTATGTGGGTTTTTTTATATTTATGATACTAATCCTGTGTCATTTATTTTACTGCAAGTATCTGCTACTGTCTGTGCTTTCTTTATTTTGCAGGATCGTAATGATTGCTCTGTGTTTAAGAAAAGTCTGCCACTCAGTGGGGAATATTAATTGGAAAGCAAAAGTGAGTTGTTTGGCTGAGTCTGACCTACTGATGAGTAATATAAATACAGATTTTTGTTAGTAGATTGACCAAGGTTTGACTGGTAGAAAGCACTCAAGTTAGCAACTTCTCAAATCAAACTCAAATGCATCATCTTTTCCAATTTAACAATTTGGTTACCCAGATCTGAGACACTGTTAAATCAACTGTACTGCATCATTCTTAGCAAAGCATTTGCCACTTGTTTTTTTAGTTGTAGCAGATGAAATGATTATTTATCTTATTCAAATAAATGCATATGCCTATCTTCAGTGAAGTTCTAGTAGTCCTTAGGAAGGATTTTATCTTCGAATGATACTCCTATGGATATTTTCATATACATCTTCCTCCTACAAGACCCAGACATAAAAGGTTATTTGTCCCTATCCAGTAGACTATTTTTCAACTACTTTGCCAAATCGTTTTCCAAATATGCTATGCTTTGGTGCTAATACTATTTTTTTTTCTGTTGATCTACAAGTAATTATGTTAAAACAGGTATTGATGGTTTTGCCTATTTTGTTGCCTTCAATATTTACTAAATGTGTCATTTAATTTAGACATGTCACTTAACTTTTCCAAATAGTTTTTCTCACCTCAAAAAGCTTTTGAAATATTTCTTCTAAAACAAAGCCTACTTAATGCCTGAACCTTCAGATTGGATACAAAAACAAGGATTTTAAAAGAGAAGCAGCTTTAAAAAATTATTTCAGCTTTATACACCAAAGAAAATCCTCAAAAGGAGCCGTTATGATCCAAGCAATCGTATTTAGCCTCCAAGAACACATGTTCACTGTTTGATGATGTGCTATTTTGCAAAGAAATAGAACACTTTATTTGTCAGGAAAAAAAAATAATTTAGTGTGTTATTTGAAGTGATGGAAGCAATCTGAATGAGAGCTTAAATTTAAAAGAAAAACTTGTTAAATTGTGCAGCATACTGACGAGGAGAATAATTTGGAATGAAACAACAACAACAACAACAAAAATAGTAGGGGGAGGCACAGGAATTTAAGGGCTAGTTATTGACAGAATGAATGGTAATAGAGAGAATTACCAACACTAACACAAGAAACAGGGAAACTGAAATATTATGGCCTAGAAAACATGAACTCCCCATGTAAAACATTTTAAATGTATGAGGCTATCTATACCAATTGTGGTTCCCGTCTGTGAGAAAGTAGATGATATATGACAAACCCATTTCCCAAGTTTCCCCAGTATATACCCACTATCCAAATATTTTGTGAATATTTCAATCTTCCTCAAGGCAGTTGACAGCCTTGTTGAGAATATAAAATGGAAGTCCATGTGGCTGCTAGAGGACCCTTCAGAAGACCATACAAAGAGTGTGAATCAAAATATTACAAGCCATGCATTAGAGCAGAGGAGGGGGTATGACAAAGAAATTATCGGAATGTTTCCTTGAATAACAGCTTCATAAGAACCAAAATGAGTCGACAGAGGTGCTTAGATATTGGCGATCAAATACTGGGGGCTAATAAAACGAGGCTGTGAGAAACGTCTATTTTGCCAAGTATTTCTTTCTGGAAAATATTTCCGCAGGAGTTAAAATTTGTGGACTGTGTCAGCAGTAGGATTCTTAGGCATTGGCAGTCAAGTGAACAGACGGGACACCACTTTAATCAGGTTATGTAGAAGAAATGTTTTAAAGATGCACTGAAGCTCAAATTCAAATGACACAGCACAACTGTGTGCTATAGGGGAGGCCACAGCTGCCGCTGGGCCTCCTGGCCGTTACTTATGGTTCCTGTCAGGCAGTGCTATCCGACAAATTTGATTTGTTGCAATTAAATGATGGTGTCAAAAAGAAAGCAAAGGTGGCTCATGAGCTAACAAGGCTAAAGGCAGAGTTCGTTCACAAGCAAAGCTGATTTTTTTCCTTTACATACTCACTCCCTGTATATAAACTTCCTTAAATTTTTGACCTGTGTTACATCTACCTCTCTTCTCCACTTAGATTTCTTTCATGAGTAAAAATGACTTAATTTATTAGACACGATCAGCACTAATCACTGCTGCCTCCCTTTTTCAATTGATCTACCTTCAACATTGTTTTTGAAATGGCCCATCTACTGTTGGAATTCCCCTCTGCTCTGATTAGTCCAAGGCATTTTTATAGGAGTATGAATTGAAGTATCCTCTCTTATAGTGAAATCAAACATTTTGTGTTTTATACTTTAAGAAAGCTACAATGGCCATTGATATTTTTTTCTAAATAGACATTTGAAAATATACAGTATCTTAAGGATTCTGCAAGCAACGTGTCAAAATATAAAGGAATGTGATATCTACACATTGATATTGCATACTTTACACAAATCATATTTATTACAGTGAAGGCGATGCATTTGTCTGTGATGTCTCAACAATCCATATTCTTATACAAGCCAAGGGTTTATTTCTGATAGTCTAGGCCAGTGTTTGACCATTAAAAACTCTCAGGATATTGCTATGTTTGATGTATGGTTGTCCTGCCTCCAGAAAGTCTTCATCGATTCTTGACAAAACACTCGGAGTGGTAATTTCAAAACTGAAGTCAGGAGATTCTATTCTTCTGCTAAGCATTTCAGAACCAACGGCTTCAATCTTATTCCCTTATAAAGCTTTATCCAATCTGGTCCCCAGTGAATTCCCTAAATCCAACTTTTGCTATGCTCATTCCTTCCATTGTAGTACACTGGCTTTCTCAGTGTTATGGCAGTGCACAACACATACCCCTGCCCTGGGCCATTTGAGTTCTTCTCCCCTCCACTAACATACTTCATTGTAGATATTTTCCATGTCTTGCTTCCTTCCTTTTCCTTCAGTTTTGTCCTCAAATAGCACTTTCACAGTTCAGCCTTCTCTAACTACACTATTTAAAATTACAGCCCTCATCCCCGCTCCACACTTCTTCATTCTATCTTTATCTTATTAATTTTAACAACTTCTGGCAAGTGATAACTCATAGCTAATGCTCTTCATATATATTGGCTATATCGATATTGGATAGGTATGGCTACATGAATGTCTAGAATGTATAGAGATTAGGTTGGCATTTTTAGCCATTGGCATAGATTATTACATAATTAGAGAGATTTATGTTCTAAATTCTAAAATCTTGTAAGAGAAAGAAACGTGGCAAAGTATCCAATTTAATCCCTTTACTTGACATCTATTTAAATCTAGACCAAAAATAAAATAAAATAAAATAAAATAAAATAAAATAAAATAAATCTAGACTGAATAAGCTAACTGACTAGCCAAGGTAGCTCTAGCAGGATCTATTAGAGATAGCACCAAAACTTCAGCGAGTCCCCTGCTTCCAAGATTGAGGATCAACAAAGGACTGTAATACAGGGTCTAGATTCTGGTCTAGAATTGTGGGATAATGTCACCTTCTAACCCTTTCTCCATCACTTATTAGCTTTCACTTAATCTTCAGGGGCAAAGCAGTTAAGTCTCAGTCATCTTGGCTACAAAGTAGGAAATGATAGTATTCACCTTATAGATGTTGAAGATAAATCAAGTTAATTTATATAAAATATCAGGGCCTGCCACATTGTAAGCATTTCAAAGAATGCTAGCTACTGTTACTTTTTAGACAAATAGTCAAATAATGCATTGCATTACTAAGAGTCTTGTGTCACTATAACAAAGATATAGAATATATTGTATATTTTATGTGTGCGTATAACTTAATGATGCTTATTTCCAACATATGCACTAATAGCAATCTAATGAAGATCAGTGCAAACTGCATATATATTGGTTGATTGATATTAACAGCTACACTATTGTTGATAAGGAAACTCTAACTGATATAATTATGTCATGGTGGTATTTCCTCTAAGGATATGCAGTCACAAGAATAAAACTCAGTATTAAAGCAAGAATAATTATTTATATAAGTTTTGTCTAAAAGACCAAACTTTTTGTCTAAAAGACTGCAGGCATATGTTTCATCATCTCTACAAATAAGAAGAATAAAGCTTTCAACAACATAATTTTATTCCAAGGACCATGATACATGCAATTTTTTCTTAGGTTATATAGCTAAATATGACATGATTGCAAACATAATTTTTACTACTAGACAATATTTTTAAAAGTATAAGAATTTTTGGGGTTGTTATTTATTCACCTTTTAATATAACAAATATGTCAGATAAATATGTGACTTGCCAATTAAGTTTCCAAAATTGACTGATATCGGGGGGCAGTTAATGAGTATTGTACAAGTTGTGTTCACTGTACTACTTGGCTGATAAAGATGTTCCTTAGAAGCCAAACTTGAATCAGGGAGATTGGCTATTTTACGACTTATACATCTAGCTATAGATTTTTAGCCCAGTGCTTCAGTGCCCTTGACGGAGGGGCAATGCACTACCACGTGCACAGTTCTATTTCAGTGGGCCTTGAAAGGTAACCTTCATTGACATTAGCTCTTTTAATCATCTTTGACCTAGGCAAATATTGCACAGGGCAGCAATTCTATAAACAGGGATTCCCATCATGACTGCAGTGAATACCACTTTGATCAGAACATGTGGCTTAAGAGACACATGCCCTCAAGCCAGAATTCATACTGTCAGCAAGAAACACACCACATGGGGTTTCAATTGCTCTAACTATTACCATATTGAGCCTAACTAGTTGTTGAATATAACATGGAAATGTCTTGAATCCACTATGGGTAAAATTCTGGAAAAAAAAACCTTAAGTGTAAAGACCTAGAAATATACTAAAGATTTTCTATTAGAGTCAGTTGAAATGCAACCGATATACTTTCTGTTACACACAGTCTTTCAGATAACAGACATCCCAGCTCTTTCAGCAACCGTAAAAGATGCAATGACACATAAAAACCTAGATTGGAGTGCCACTGAGTCCTACTATTTACAAAGTGCAGCTTGGATGTTTAGAATCAACAAGAAGGATGTGTCTCATCTCTAGGACACACAGATTTACTGTATTTTATATTCCATAGTAGGAAGCACATATTCTTAGGCTACAATATATATTTAGCTTTTATGTACATATATTAAATATACAATACAGGATACCATTTATAATCCCATGTTTCAATGTCAAATAGTTTGCTCTTTTTATATTGCTCCTAGTTTCTTTTATATTTTGGTCTATGTTAAAAATATTAAAGCAAACTTATTTATGAGGGCACATTGAAATGGCAGGGCTCTAAAGATTGTTTGAAGTAGACACGAATAAATTTTTCAGTCCCTATAAAATACTTACTTTGCTCTGTAAAGTATAGATATAGGAGGAAATGTTGTGAAAAGAGAATGTCTTAGACATTGACTCAAACAAGTATGGATCACAATCTCCACTTGGATCCTTGCGACCTTAGGTAAGTTACTTAACTTGTCTGTATGCCTCATCAATCAGTCATTGTTTTTGGGTTCCAAAGCTATACTTTCAGGTGAAGCAGTTCCCTTCAGATACAAGCAACTTTTTTTAATTTTCTTTCAAACGTTTATTTATCTTTGAGACAGAGAGAGACAGAGCATGAACGGGGGAGGGTCAGAGAGAGAGGGAGACACAGAATCCGAAACAGGCTCCAGACTCCGAGCTGTCAGCACAGAGCCCAATGCGGGGCTTGAACTCACAGACCTCGAGATCATGACCTGAGCCGAAGTCAGACGCTTAACCGACTGAGCCACCCAGGCGCCCCCAGATCTGAGCAATTTCTGAGGAAGGAGGTGACCCCCAGTCTGTAGCAGGCTGCACTCAGTGTGGAAGGTAGAGTGAGTACCTCTGTTCTGAAGAAGGATCTAAGCAAACCACCACAGCATCAGGATTGTCAATTATTTTGTTAATTCTCTCTTTCTAAACCAGATATTTCAGCCCAAAATTAGCAGCCTCTCCTCTCTAAATCTTATAGATCACATCTGTACAAAAATTGTCCCCCCTTTATTGTGATTATTTTACACTGCTTTGTATTCATTGTCTTCTCGCAGAAATAAAACAGTAAAATAGTGAAAAGTGGCTGAGTGTGGGATTTGGGTCTAAACCATTTGGATTCATGCCTTAGCTCCACCAATTACCAGTCATAAGAAATCAGGGACAGTGCATCTCTCTGTGCCTCGGTATCCCAATCCACAAAGTGGTGATAATTATAGTACTTCATAGGTAGTAAGGTTCAGATGAATTGAATAACATGTGGAAAGCTCTTATCAGCACCTGGCATAAAATCATCATTATGGGTCAGCTTTTATTACTCTTTTATTTATTTACATGTCTCAGTATTTATTACCAAGTTTTGCATGTTTTATTCTAATAGAAGAAAATGAATTCAAACTCCACCATTGCCTTTGAGTTTTATAACATTCAAATCCCTCCTGGAGTTATTTTATGACATTAGAAATGCGGGAAGTGGAGAACACCCTTTCTGCCCGTGAGTTTATTTTGAAAACCATGTAAGATAATATATGTGAAAACACTCCGACCTGCAGCCAAAAAGTTTAAATGTTCTGAACACGCCCTGCTGTCTCGTGTAACAGATCTTTGGCATGCAAGCCATTCTGCCTAGCAATTTTCCTTGTGTCTCTTTTTTGATATCTGCTTACCCATCAGGCTTCGGGTTCCCCCTTCCCTATCAAAGTTTTCTATGGCACGTGAGAACCACACACCCACCCACCCCCATGTTCCCGCGACACAGGTAGCTAACAAGAGTATCACTGTCATCCCACTTTTTTGTCATGGTCTGTTTTGTTGGGGGCTTTTATCGTTGTTTTTATTAGTTGACTTGACAAGATGGTTCTTCCAAAGGAAGGCTTTATTCATTGTTTCGGTATTCCCAAGCCTAGCCCAGCATTTGGATTACTTATTTGAGTGAAGCAGGACAGGATGGAACAGGATGGGACAGGGTGGGATAAGAGGGGCTTATGGACTGAACTGAATCTTCCACAAACAGTTGGATCTCAGGAAAAGATTTTAGATAACTAGCAAAATATTCATTTCCACTTTACAAGTAGAAATTTGTCTCACTTTTCTGCCAAAATTACCAAAACTGATTTTTCCTAGATTGAATTTTTCAACACTACTTCAAAATTATTTCTATTGTTTGGCTCAGTAGCTCAACACAGATTGAGGCAAATTCCCCTTTGTATCTCTAATGACCTTCTTTCAAAATATCTTCACAGTGCAGGTGATTTTTGGAAGTTTCTTATTACACATGAGAAAAAAATAGGAAGAAGACCACCTGAAGTGACTTAGTGTTTTATATAAATTATGTCTCCTTAGCTGGAAGTTCACACAGATGCACCTCACGGGTGAAAATATCAATGGTGATTAAAGTTCTTATTTGTATGTGTCATTGTGAAGGCGAGTGAAAAATTCTGGAAGATATGTTACTTTTCACATAGCATTCATGGTTATAGTTGGAACTGTGGAATTTGGTTCACCTCATTTTCTGAGGACTAAACCAGAGTGAAAATATGAGAGGAGGGCACAGAAGCGTTATAGATGATAGATGACTCAACATTAAGGAACCATAGTCATACTTAGTAATAACCATATTAGTCAATCAGTGTTTGCAACGGAAAAAAAATAATGTTTTTGAAGTACGTTCTGTTTGTATTATAACAGCTATCTCTCATCCTTTTAGGGTTTTTCCCCTAACTTTACAGTGATCTTTTTCGGGGATCGGACTACTACAGAACTTTTAATCAGTAATGTCTTCGACATTACATCTACCGTAAAAAGAAGGCTGAAATACAATAACATGAATTGCAAAAAAGAAAACTAATGGACCAGTTCATGGATAGTAATGCATTCTTTCCTTTCCTTTTACCTTTCGTCGACTTTGCAAAATGAACAGTGCTTCTGGGTCAAGTGAAGTTTCGCATGCAAGGTTTGTCAAGTTTCATTCCCATTTAAACCTTCATTAAACCCCCAAAGTTAGCTATGCTCTTCTAGATACCAGTGGTTTATGCTTTAATAAGTAAGGGTAGCAATACTGCTTAGTGACCCACACATGTTTTTGCAGGAATATAGGGATAATGATGTTGCCCCTTACTTTCAGAGATACGGAGTTCACTGTCAATTATCTAGGAGTGATTGTCCATTTTGCTCATTATTTCTAACCTTTACTTCCTCTTTTTCCCCTGTCCTAATATTTTTGGACTTTGCATTGTGCCAGCAGAAAATGAAGAGGGAAAATGATGAAATACAGAATACAAATGAATATTGTGTTGTCATTTCTACTTTTTTAAAAATAATTACATCAATTTTTGATCACTTGGCTTGTCTTTGTGGACTGATCCTTGCATTGCCACCAAAAGAAATAGCTGAGTAAATTAACAGGATGGAGGTTCCAAAGGAAACAATTAAACATACCTAGTAGGAGAAACATAATAGTTTTAGCACATCAATTATTTATATTATTTATATGAAACTATGGATTTTTAATAATTACGAATTAGATACGTATCAATTAAAATCATTCCCTACAGAGTGTCTTTGTGAAATCATTTATTACATTACTATATTAAGTTAGAATCAATTAAATTTATATATTCCATAATTATGACATGTTCCTAGTTCATATTTGAATTCATCTCCAATTATTTTCAATTTATGATGTTATTTTCTTCCCAATGCAATTTAGGCATATTAACTATTCAGTGACTATCCTTTATCCGTGTACAGCATAAAGACAATTCCTTTTTCTCTCCTATATCAAAACAAACTGCACACTGAGGCAAAGCCAAATTTCCAAAAAAATGTTCTATCAAAGAAAAGTCTTACGCGATCACTATGTTGTATGCCTGAAACTAATGTAACACTGTGCATCTATTACACTCAAAAAATAATGAAAAAAAGGTCATATGCATTTCAATATCACAGAGCAGTAGAATGTGGTCCTGACATCTCTGTGAAACCATGCTTCCCACTCTTCCCCAATCTTCTACATTCCGTACTCTTTAGACCACTTTCTTCACTGACTCACAAATACACCATGAAGTTTTAAAACCCATTTTCTGACATAGTTTTCATCATCAGTAACATACTTGCTTTAGTTCTATGTCTTTCTTCCAAAAGTACATATATTGTGAAGGCAGATAGACATGGTTGCCTATAATAGTCATCGCGATAAAAAATTGATAGCAACAGAAAGTAAACACCAATAGTAATGACAGTATAGAGAGGGTTTTGTACATTATCTCATTTAGTTCCTCACAACAACCCTTTCAGGAAGTCCTTATTACTATTATTATACAGATTTACTTGCAAAGAAATTAAGGCCTAGTGGTTGACAGACTTGCCCAAGGTCACAAATCTGGTAAGTGAAGGATGTTGGGATCTTTTTTTTTTTTATTTTTTTTAAATGTTTATTGATTTTGAGAGAGAGAGAGAGAGAGACAGGGCATGAGTGCTTGAGGGACAGAGAGAGAGGGAGTCACAGAATCTGAAGCAAGTTCCAGGCTCTGAGTGGTCTGTGCAGAGCTTGACACGGGGCTGAACTCACAGACTGCAAGATCAAGACCTGAACTGAAGTGGGATGCTTAACCAACTGAGCCACCCAGGCACCTCAGGATTTGCGGATCTTAACCCAAACAGTCTAATGCAGTGTTTCTCTTTGAACCAGAAATCTGTGCACTTACTTGTGACTTTATGGAAGTAATATAGCCTCTCTGATCCTTTATTTCTTCCTTTTTAAACATGAATCTGTATTTGTTTGTGTGCATTTTTCATAGCAGCCATTCTCCAAGGAACACTAGAAAATGCTATATTAGAAAACAAGATTTGTGGGCTCGGTAATTTCAATGTATCAGTGTTTCTCTATTTCCAAGTGCTCTAGACAGAGCTAGAAAAGGGCACACACACAAATATCTGTATCTGATTCCATATCTAGAAATTCTATTCCAGCCTACAGGTTTGTGCAGATCCCTTCAATATGTATCACACACTGGACTTTATTCTAGTTCTCTCCCTCTCCATATTTGTAACTCCTTTCTCCAATGTTCGTGAACTCCAGTTTAACTGTATGTCAGCCTATTATTAGTTTGTGAAGACTGATGTCTAATTAAATTTTATTCAAATAGTAATGAGATTACTATCTGTTTTGACCTGGTATGATTAGCATCACATTTGGGGAAAGGTACTCATTTAGACTCCTTTTGAATATTTACTGCTGAATTTTAGATTTATGCTAGGTTTTGGTCAACATGACCACATGACAATTTCATTCTTATTAGATTTAAATTCAAGTTGAAAATGCAAGAATAATATACACAAAGCAAGAAACGAGTGCATGTTAAATATTTGAGCTTAGTCTGGAATTTTTCTTGGGGAGTGGAAAAGGAGATTCAGCATTTCAGTCAAATGTATTTTCCACTTTTTTTGTTTGTTTTATTTAAATTCCTGTTAATTAACAAACACTGCAATGTTAGTTTCAGATATACAATTTGGGGATTCAAATGTTGTTTTTTTTTTTTTTTTCCAATATGTCTTTAAAGACATTATGCCTAATCCTCATGCTTAATTAGGATCAGATAAATATCTAGTAGGTTTATTAGACCTAGAGTCTACATATTGCATTTTTTTTTACATATTGCATCTTAGAATCACCATAGAGCACATGTGTGTGATCCATGTTTGAAATACGATGAGCAAATATCAATTAGGCCCATCAGGTAGACAAGAACCATTCTCATGTCTATGTACCTCTGTTAACTGTGCGACCCTAGGCTTTTCAAATTCAGGCTGGTTCTAAAGGGTCTTAAATGTAGACATTATTAAATGTGCACAACCTCAGACATATCCCAAACTTAACTAATGAGATTTAACAAATGCTTTCAGAATATAAGACTGGGCACGTAAGGAGAGCTGATTTATAGCTGGAAAGGCAAAGGTCTATCTTTATATCTGGAGATGCCTGGTTTTTTGACTCTTGTCTAAGATAAAGGGAATAGGTTTTATGATGTGCTGTGTAAAGCCCAAAATTCTCCTAGTGATCTTGTCCTACACAAGATTAGCTTCTTTATTGAGAGCTCAACTGGTTCAAACAGTTTGACGCGCCTGGCTTGACCATGTGAGGAACTACCTAAAGTTTTTTTCCAGGGTGCTCCCTGGAAGCTGCGATTCCTCATACAAACTTGGCAGTTTAGCCAGAGACTCTTAAATTCAAGTGCACAAAGACTGTCTCTGAGACCTCTGATGATTACCTGAATTTTACTTCTATTGGTGTTCTGTATGTTTTACATTGAAATGAAATCTACACATAAATATTCTCTATGGGGTCTGCTAGGTTTTTAAATATCCAAACGGGGGAGTACAATACAGCACCACACTTGACTACTCCAAATATTGGAATATTATTTTGGGCAACCCTACTGTGGATTGAAGGTGTGAAAAAGTTGGTAAGCGACTTTAACCTGGTTGAGTAAAACTCCAAAAAGTAAGACCCTATATTGGATAGGTAATTCAGAACAAACCAAACATATGGCTCTATTCTTCCCTGAAGGTATAGGTCTTGCAAGATTCAAAGATCCATTGTGATCCAGCTGAAGGAAAATCTGGTGTAATCTTCATTCTATGTTTTAATTGGGAAAAGTTATATGGTCCCCATGATGCCTGATGCTTCCTCTGTATCCTGAAGGAAAATTCACCCCTGTAGGGAATATTGGTTTCAAAACTGATTTTGGTAAATGGAATAATAATGTTGTCTCTGGATTTTCACTTATTTGTTGCTTCTCACAAATGTGCTAATTGTAGTAGATCCAGGAACGTTCTTTTTTTTTTTTTAAATTTTTTTTAAATTTTTTTTTTTCAACGTTTATTTCTTTTTGGGACAGAGAGAGACAGAGCATGAACGGGGGAGGGGCAGAGAGAGAGGGAGACACAGAATCAGAAACAGGCTCCAGGTTCTGAGCCATCAGCCCAGAGCCTGACGCGGGGCTCGAACTCCCGTACCGCGAGATCCTGACCTGGCTGAAGTCGGATGCTTAACCGACTGCGCCACCCAGGCGCCCCCCAGGAACGTTCTTAAAAAGCAGATGGTTCAGAGTTCAAATTCCACCTATAACAGTAGCTAAATGATTTTTTGTTACTATAGTCCTTATCTACAAAATGAGAATAATAACACTATTTCCCTCATGGAGTTTTGTGCATTAATGAGACAACGCATGGAAGACATTAATACAGTGCTGGCTTATAGGTGTCAATAATTGTGGGCTTACTCAATTTTTCTAGTCACGTGCTTAGACAATCTAAATCTTCCCCACAAAGTTTGGCTAAACAGACATAATTTAGCATTAAGTTAATGTTAAGAATACCCAGTCCATGTGCTCAGACTATTTAGTCCATAAGTCATAGTTAATGGGCTAAATTTAATACATGTAGCACCATCAAATTCCAGGTAGGTCTAAAATGACTGATGCTTGCATTAAAAATCCGTAGGATGCAGGCCAGCTATGTGTGTTGTCTTAGAAAATGCCCTTATGACCATCCAGCTTCCTCTTTTTTTTTTTAAATTTTTTAGAAGGCATTATCCAGTAAAATATAGTGTTCCTCATCCCATGCAGACATCACTGACTGCTCTTTCTGAATGGTAGTGTTTGTGTATATACTCTTTGCAGTATTGGAGCTAAAATTATTGTAATTCAAATTTCAAAAGGATTCTTTTCTGCTTAGGTGAACACTTGAGTAATGGCTTGTATTTTATATGTTATCATTCCCACATCTTTTGAAGATTTCTAGGGAAAGGAGATAAAAATAAAACTACTTATAGAATTAACAAATATAGAGGTTCTAATCTGAAATGTTCACTAAGTTTCCATTTGACTTTGAAATCAGACATTGGCACTCTACAAATACTCAGTTGATATAACAAAATAAATAAAATGGTACCATTTGCTTTAGAGTTAGAAAACATATATACATGGCAAAATATTTAAATACAACTGACCTGTGTTATTCCTTTTAAAATAATTCTTTAGGTTTAAAAAAAAAAGGAGGACATTCTACATGATTATTAGCTTCAGAGCCATTTAAAGTACTTGAAAAGAATTGCATTATTTGAGAATAGGACATGAAAAAAGGACTGTCAGGCCTTGGTGAAATTTTTTTAATGACTCAAGTGATTTATAAAACATCCTATCCACTGAAAGCTCAGAGCTGTTTGGTAAGAATGATATTTTAAATTGAAAATTAGATATTTCTCAGGTGATTTTGCCCTTTTGAAAGAAATAGTGAGTTGAAGAAAATCTACCTCCCTTTCAATATTAAATTAAATGTCACCAAAGTCACTAGTACCTTTAGTTTCTTTTCAGAAAATCGAAGTAATTGGAATTGCAAAAACTCTGTAAACTTTAAAAATAAATAAATAAATACTTGAATTTACGTGTGAGATATAAAATTTAAGAGAAAAATGACCATCACAAAAATGTAGTTGGGTAGGCATATATTAAAATGAATTGCTAATTTTTTTGCCCTAAGTGGAATAAACACTTAGTTTAATCTCCTTTATAGTCTATAATTATGGTAAAGCTTTATGAAAAGTGAGGTAGGCAGTATTCTACATGGTTGCCACGATTCCCACCCTCCTGGCGAATGCATCCTGTATAATCCTTTCCTGTTAAATATGGGCAGAGCAGTAATTATGATAAAATATGACTCTTCTGATTTTGTCCCTAATCATTTGCTCACAGGACATGCCCTCTTTTTACTCTCTTACTTCTCTTCTTTAAAATATGAACATTGTAGTGAGCCATTCTTGACTAAGACTGCTGACTAAATGAAGGATTAATATAGGAAAATTTTCATTCCCTTCAATATCTTCAATCTATTGGACCAATAAAATTAAGAACAAAACAAACAACTCAAGTCAGCATGTAATCAAAGTTGTGCAGACATGAATGACAACATCAACAATAAGTCATCAGAAAGGTATTATTAGGTCCATAATACACATACACTAAAGCATCCAAAAGAATTGTGTATATTTTAGAAAAATTTCATTAGGAAGACCAAAGCAATGAGTTGTTTAGTTAACCTCAGTTTACCAGACAATTCAATTAGTAGAACATTTTAATTAATTATGGGTTTGTAACAGTATATTTATTTCTTCCACATGCTCAAAGGCATTAGTTGACTAATGTCTCACAATCAGTCAATTCATTTCAATTCAGAGTCATTTATTAGGTAGCTACTCAATGTAGGATTATACCAGAATAAATAAAGAATCATCCCCGTCTACACGAAGTCTATATAGTAGATCCCTGTAGGGAATATTTGCTTCAAAATTGATTTTGGTAAATGGAATAATAATGCTATCTCTGGATTTTCACTTAAGAAGATGAATTTAACATACTGTGGCAAAAGCTCCTATAAAAGAGAATAGAGAAAGCACATTTGACTCAGGCAAAGCGGTCAAGTAGAAATCTTGGAGATGACATCTGACAATTGAGGCAGAAAATAAAGCAGAAGCAAAAGACATTCCAGTGAGCTAAAAATGCATCAGCAAATGGGAAATATGATGGAATCTTTGGGAAAACATATGTAGTTTAGGCCTATTTAGATTCTAATATAAGGCAGAAGTTGCCAAAGATAAGATAGGAAGATAAAGACCAGATATTGAATGGCTTTGTCACATGAGGAGGTGATTTCTATGCTGCAATCAATGGGAATCTTGGGAAGCACATAAAAGGCGAATGCGGTGGGGGGGGGGGGGAGTAGTAACAATCTTCCTTAACTATGGTCTTGTTTACACTTTATATTAACAAATGTGATAGCAGTGTACAGCTTTAATTTGATACTGAAAGGTAGTTTGGGTAACCCGTAGGCCTTGTGATAAGGATGAGAATCCATAGGCACTATATTAGAAGAAATTCTGAGAATTTAGGCTATGCTATTTAAATGCATATTCATGATCATAAAAATGAAAGTAATAGCAACAGTGAAAATACACATAATTACTAATGATGAGTTAGTTTAATCTTGCAAATCTAGAAGATTTATGCTATAAAACGTTCATATAGTATATAAAGCATCCACAAGAGCAGTTCCTTCCCATAACTGTGAATGTTCCAGCAAATGCATGTTACAAGCTGTCCTAGATTATACAAAGAACCAGAAGGACAAATCCAGGATGAAGGGCAGAGCGGCTTCAAACTTAATACACTACTCTGTATAGTGAATCATGCACTTTCACAGAACCTGCTAATTCTGTGGGAGCTTATGTTATGCTAGCTTATGTAATTGATCATGCATAAAAGACAAAAAATACTGATGGTTCAGCACTCCACAGATCTGTGGGCATTGTATCCTTCTGGATAATTGCATGAGCAAAGAAAAAAAGGACATAGCTAAGACATAGCTTCCTCCTCAGTCTCTCCTTAAACATCAAAAAAAAAAAAAAAGCACAAAAGAATTCCAATCTTTTGATAAATAAAACTTAAGCTAGAACTAAAGACCAGAATTTCTCAAGTTTATTTGTATACATTAATCTTATAACTGGAATTACACATTAAGACAAACACATTATTAAATTGTTGCATTTAAAAAATTGCAAACTGATTCCATTTAAGTCCTTAAATATTCAGCTCCAATAAAAACATCCAACTACACACACACAAGATCTGGAACTTATTCTATGTATTTTTATTGTGATTTGGATTCAATTGCTTCTGACATCTAATGGGAATGTACATGCCCCTAAAGTATACTAAGCCTAGTGTTTGGAAATAAAGTGTTGATAAATGCCATATCTGTTTATTTTTATACATACAGTGTTTGTATAATGCACTCACATTTAAGGAGTTAAAAATATTTATAAGTAGAGACAGAAATCTGAAATTTTTGATATGCATAAAAAGGTATATTAAAAAGTATGGAATTGTAGATGAAATATATGTAACTAAAAATAATTTACAGATTTTTAGAAAACAAATATAAACGATCCTGAGACTCAGCAGAATTAGGGATGTCAAAAGGAATCATCAATACATAAAATCACATCAAATTTACAGAAGTTTGAGAGTCATCATCTATCACAACAATCATTTTTAAGGCAATAACAAAACCTAAGGACAGAGTAGGCATTTCATGTCTCGGTTAGAATATCACATTGCAGAGAACCCAATGATCCACTTAAACAATTTGATTCCCAAAAATATTAGTCATAATAGTTAATCAACATGGCTCCATTACTAAACAAACACTGCGCTTACCAGTGTGAGTATGCAATCTATGTTTTTTTTTCCAGGGGTTGTATTTAGTGGGTCATTTACGCTAGCTATTCTGACAAAAGAAATTCAAGAAACCTGAGATTTATATTTAGCACTGAGCCATCAGTTGTTTTATGGAGGTAGACACATAAAACTAGTTATTTTGAAAGCACAGGTCCATGAAGTCTCTTTTCCAAATTTATGTTTGTAAAGTGTCTTCACGTACTGCAAACTAGTCTCATCGTACATACGTTTAGGTACTCCAAAAGATTCTCTGCAATAGTGTCAGGATTCAGATAGGTATATATTTAGCAAAATCTTTGTAAATTTACATTGAATTATTCAGTAGGATTTAAAATTTTAAAGTACCATTACCACTGTATTTTTAAGTAAGATTTTTTTCTTAGATTAATGAATTGTTTTGGGGGGGCTGTTTGTTTTGTTGTTGTTGTTGTTGTTGTTTTGCTTTTTTTGTGATGGACTACAGTTTCTTTTTTCAGATAAGATCATCTAAGAGGATCTGTACTCACAAGAATGTTCAAAACTCCAAGGACACAAAATGAAACTGAAACAAAACTTCCAACCCTCATTCCATTTGCAGCCATCAGTGATCAGTGACGATTGATACCAAGAATTTTCTTGCCTTGAGGCCTTCATATAAATGATTTTGCCTGGTTAACACTGCAGTCTAATCACACAGGCCTTAATTTAGCCATTTCTTCCAAAATGAGAACCGACGTTAATGTCACATGTGCTACATCCTATACTGTAACTTTCCAACAATTACTATTCTTTTGTAATTTTGTAATATTATTTAATGTCTTTCTTCCCATTATCTGTAAGATCCATGAAGGCAGTAATCTGGCCAATTTGCTCTTCATTGATTGTCTCAGAGTAAACCGTAAGTTTAGTAAATAGTAATCTACTAAATAGCTATTTGTTACATGAATAAATAAAAGAAATGTGGAAATCCTTCCACATAAAATAAAGTAAATGCACTTAATACAATGGGAACAAAAAAACATAATTTGTATTCAAGCCTCCTATCTTATTAAAAATTCCCTATTTGTCTTTGTGCCCATATAACTATATCACATGTAGTAAGGTTTCATTGGGTAAAATTCATGCTGTGAGAAGGTATTGGGATGGAGAGGTTGGAAGATAAGGTCAGAGATGATTTTTCAAAGTCTGTGTAATAGAGAGAGTCAAGGTTAGCACTGAGATTTTGATCCATGGGCATGTTTTCCATCAACAGAAACAAAAATCCACAGGATTAGGAAAAGACTAAGGAATGTTTTTGAATTTTTTTTAATGTTTATTTATTTTGAAAGAGAGAGACAGGCAGAGTGAGAGCAGGGGAGGGGCAGAGCGAGAGGGAGACACAGAATCCAAAAAGGCTCCAGGCTCTGAGCTGTCAGCACAGAGCCCCACACGGGGTTCGAACTCACAAACCCTGAGATCATGACCTGAGCCAAAGTCAGATGCCCAGCCAACTGAGCCACCCAGGCACCCTGGAATGTTTCAAAATGAGTTTCAATTTAGATAGCTTGGAGAAGATTTGTAGGTTTGTAGGGCATCCTGTGAAAAAATTCTAACATATAATGGAAAATGTGAAACCATAATTCATGGAATGAAAGAGTGAAAGAGGGAGGGAGGGAAGGAGGAGAGAGAGGGCTGATTTGGTCAAAAGCACAATAGCAGCATATATTCCTGTTGTGTTAGAATCATTCTCCCTGGTTACAAGAGCAGAAAGCTGCAGAGTGACTCTTTTCTTTGGCAAAATCCCTGGGAGGTTGAATGGCTGGGCAGTTTCGGAATAACAGAAAGTAATTCTGGTTTATCAAAATCACATAAAATTGAAAATCCTAGTGGGGGTGGCAAACTTCTTGTGATGTGTCACCTGTATCTACACCATAAAAACACATCAAGTCAGAAGTTAAAAACGAAATTGAGCAGTTGAGATATGGATCAAGAAACTCTACTAAATAAGTGCCTTTTGTAAATACTGAAATTATAAAAATGGAGAAAATGAATAAAATAAAAGCAGTGAGCATGAAGGCTTTAATAAACTCTAGTTTGATTTGGCATGTCATAAATGTCAAAAGGGGCACCAGCCAAAGACATTTTATTACTAAGGCCCTACAGCTCAAATCAAATCTGCTAACTATTGGCCTTTGAATAAGAGTAAAGAGAGGAAAGAAGCGTAAATACAATCCCAGCTACCCCAGAGTCATAGATTATTACACAAAAGCTTCCCTTACCTATTATTCTGCAAGCGGAAATATGGGAACAGGAAAGGTCTTTGTTATTTTTCCGTGCTCTGAAGAAAGCCACCGTCTGCAATATGTTCTAGCTTGTTGTTTGTATATATCGTTTCATACCTATGGGGTGTAAAGACTATATAATCTGGAATGGCTAAAGTGGGCATTCCTCTTTCTGTACGTTAAGAACGTGTTGCTGTTTGTTAAGCCTCCCAAGTTAATGAATTGACCTGAGTTAATGCCATTTAATGTGATTTCACTTCTGGGCTTGGTAATAAAAAAGTGGAGACATGAAGGGTTCTGATAAATTGCCATATAAGTGTGACACAGTTTTTATCTCTACTTTCTGTTATAGTGCCTGTGAGTGAAAACAGAGGAAACAATGGAGTGGGTATGTCTCAAGAACAAGATGGCCTCCTTTAGAATTCGGTGCAAGACTCTGTCACGACAATACCAAATGCACTTCTAGCAAATGAGTATTTGACATGAAGAGTAAAAGACAGGGCGAATCACAGTCACCTTCAGCTTCTTTATATGTGAATCTATGTTTTTAGCCATTCCAATAGAACACAAGTTACTGTTTAGCCTATAGCTATATTCTGCTAAATCATTAGAGAAATATCTTTCTCTTCCTGTTTTTCACATTACTTTCTCCAAAAAGTATTATGTCCATTTAATTGATCAACCTTTACCTAATTATTGCTAAGAATGATAGCATTGTTTCAGACCAGACACAGATTGAGTACTACCATGATTAAAATAATAGAAAAGAGTTACAAATTTCTGAACATGGTATTTTGCTGCTTTCCAAATATGCAATATTTATGCATGTTAAGCTTATACTAAAAAAAAAAAAAGCAAAATGTATCTTTGTTTCTCCAAAATTGCATTTTTAAGTGTTTCCATTCACTGAATAAATTATCTAACAATGTTAATTCATCTTCCTCTCCAATATTACAATGGATGAACTCCCATCTTCCTTAAATTATGTGATAGACTTCATTTCACTGGAAATGTCTGAACCACATATACAAATGTTTGTAACTATCCTGTTTGAAATTTTGCCATAGAATGTGAAATGGTTATTGCCTAGCTTGAAATGTACTATGTAAGAACTAGAACTTCCTTATGGAAAGTATATGGCCAAAGTTGGTAATCTTAAAATAACATAAGGAGGCAGACTGTTTTTTGACAAAGAAATATTAATTATCCCCTCCAATCTTTACAATAGTACTATAATATTTTGGGAAGCAACATTGGATTCAATTAACAATATTGATTTTCCTAGATTCCTTTGAAACTTATGGAAATCTATCTAGAAAGTGCAAGCGTTTTAATAGCCCAGGATCTATAAAAAGAGTTTGACAATTAAGCTGATTGATATTTGAAATTAAAACTTAACTTTGCTAAATTTTTTTCCTTGTTTTCTTACTATTTAATATAAAAATGAAAAGAATTGTCCCTCTAATTTGAATTGTCCTTCTACCTAAAATGAAAACTTTTCAAAGAGATTTTTTTTGGTAATACCTGAAAACAACAACTTAATATATTTTATCTTTTTCAGAAATTCTGTAAAAAAATGTGGCATATTAAAATGTGATTGTGACAGTTTCGCGATTTAAAAAAATAATTAATTCTATTTATATATCTTTATATAAATTCTCTCTCTCCCTCCCCCCCAGTGTGTGTGTGTGTGTGTGTGTGTGTGTGTGTGTGTGTGTCTTTCCTGTTCTGCAAGTATATTTGTCCATTTCTTTTTTAAGAGAAATTTATTTTTGGAGAGAGAGAGTGAGCAAATGAGGGAGGGGCAGAGAGAGAGAGGGAGACACAGTATCAGAAGCAGGCTCCAGGCTCTGAGCTGTCAACACAGAGCCCGAAACGGGGCTCAAACTCACAGACTGCGAGATTGTGACCTGAGCTGAAGTCAGATGCTTAACCAACTGAGCCTCTCAGGCACCCTGTATTTGTCCATTTCTATAATAAGACTGCATTGTTTTCTTTTCAATGACTTTATATTTTAATATGTGGTAAATCTTATACTCTGACTAGTCTATTTGTTTTAACACTTTTAATGGCTATTCTGTAAACTCTGATTTATTTTTTGTATGAAAAAATTAGGATATTTTATTTAATTATGGTATATTTAATTTGATTGCAGTTATACTAAATTTACATTTAAAAAAAATAAATGCTATATCCTACCCATTCAATAAGAAATGTCTTCATTCCATTAGTTCAGATAACTTAATATTCTATGGTAAGATTATGTTTTATCACTTAGCTGTGGTGACCTTAAATTAAATTTGTTACTACGAATTTAATATATTGTGTTGACATAATTTTTTTTAAACTGAGTTGAATCCTCAGCAGCTTTTTTTTTAATTTATTTAATTTTGAGACAGAGAGAGACAGAGCATGAACGGGGGAGGGGCCGAGAGAGAGAGAGACACAGAATCGGAATCAGGCTCCAGGCTCTGAGCCATCAGCCCAGAGCCCAAAGCGGAGCTGGAAATGAACCGCGAGATTGTGACCTGAGCTGAAGTCGGACGTTTAACCGACTGAGCCACCCAGGCGCCCCTGTGTTGACATTATTAATAGAATTCTTTATCCTATCTTCATGGGTAGAGGATTTTAAGTAAATCTTACTTCTTTTTTTTAAGTTTTTTTTTTTATGTTTATTTATTTTTTAGAGAGAGAGCATCTCTCTTATGTGATAGACTTTGTTTCACTGGAAATGTCTGAATCACATATACAAATGTCTGTAACTATCCTGTTTGAGAGAGAGGGAGAGAGAATCCGAAGTAGGCTTCAGGCTCTGAGCTGTCAGCACAGAGCCTGATGGGGAGCTCAAACTCATAAACTGTGAGAACATGACTTGAGCCGAAGTAGGATGCTTAACCCACTGAGACACCCAGATGCTCCAAATCTTACTTTTTAATCTTATCTAGTACACAACTTGCTAAAATCTCTTATTATTAATTCATAGAGTCAGAAGAATGAGTTTCTATTTAGGATCCACTTCCAGACTTGAAATACATTGTTGTTATTGCTATTAATATTATTATTATTATTATCATTTTGCCTTCATAAGAACCTTCCCAAAATGTTGAGTCTAACCGCCGTGAATCCTTAAAATCAACCAACTATATTCTCTTTACTAACAAGGCCTTGCACTGAAGAGAAATTTCTGGTAAGGGAATAAATATTAATCAGGATAAAGATGATAGGAATGGAGAAATTTTAAGGTCCAAATAAAAGAGGAAAAAAGGAAGGAAGAAAATTAGGAGAAGGATACATAACCAAGAGACCTTAGAAAGCAAAAAAAATTGCCATATATATGAAAACCACAAAAGAGGAAGCTTTGAAAAGACAAATGAGGAGGAACAGAAGCCGGAGGAGGAAATGAAGGAGGAAGGAGGTAGCTATTCTGAATTTGTGCAACCTGCATAAGTTTGGGAAAACTACTATTTATTTATAAATAAATATATAAATAAATAAATAAATAAATAAATACACACACACATATATATATATATATATATATATATATATATATGATGTCAGATAACATAAAAATACTGCAGAAAGAGAGTAAGGAACAGAAGAGCTTCCCAACAGACAATGAAAGCACATCAGAAAGACAAATGCACGTAACATATTAAAACCATTACCTACCTACCATTTCACCACAATTAATGGTACTTAATAAAATGATACAAGATAGGAAAAAATAACAGGTATGTAAGTGAAACATACTTAGGGCATTCCCACAAAGTCATGTAAATTGAATAAGAATTACATATTTTTTTCCCAAACAGAAATGAAGAGTAATGAGTAATACAAAAATGAATAAATATATCAGATAATCCCTTAAATGAAAAGCTAATGAAAGAGCAACAGTTTATTTTCCCCAAAGAACACCAGTTTATGAATCAAAATATGGTAGCTTGGATGGGTTCCTGGAGCAAAAAGGACATTAGATAAAACCTAAGGGATTCTGAATAGACTATGTATTTTTGTTAAGAATATATCAACATTAGTTCATTAATTGCCATAAATATGCCACACTAATATGTGAATGATAGTAGAAATTATACTCGGGGAGGTGGGGAAGTTTATGGACAGCCTTTACTATCTGCTCGTTTTTTTCTGTAAATCTAAAACTTATCTAAAAAATAAACTTTATTCATAAAAAAAAAACAACTGTATCATTGACAATACTATAGTACTAAAAAGTATATTACAAGTACCTAAAGAAACTAAACTGATGAGTGTTCCAGTTCAGTTACTAACATTAAAAGGAAAATTCCTTGAAATTTTCAAAAGGCTACTATGGGGTTTTCTGTTAACAATTCCAAACTGATCTTTCTTTTTTTTTTTTTATTACTTCTTATAAGTAAAATTTAGAAAACTTACTATTACTGCAACCATGATTTACTTTCTGTTAATAGGTATCTCCTAGTAGACCCAATGGAAATTTCCTACATAGCCAATAATTTAACATATCCATAAGGAATAATCCCAAGTATTATGTGAAGTGTTTTCGACACCTGGTATAACAAGGAAATGAACACTTATGGCCTTTAATCATCTCTTTCACTCTATAATTTTAGGCTCTAGGTATGTACTTAATATTCCCCAACATATTTTGTGGTCTGGAGACAGAATAAAGGAATATAATGCCTGCTTTCCTTTCATCCAACGAACTTTATAATGAAAAAGCATAGAGACCTCCACAATAAATTGCAAATCAGTTTCATTAACCTAACATATTGATGAACTTACATAACAACATTATTAAACACACTAATAATATTTGTATGTAAACATTTATTTGAGACTTTTTCCTTGATCTCTCTGGAAAATAATGATCTCATCTGAGTAGCTAATAGACCTCCTTTTGTTATATAAACATATATATACATATATATATATTTTTTTTTTTCATCTTAACTTTTATACCAGAAAGCTCAGAATAAACCTTTTACCTCAGTTTCTTAGGCTGTCCTCCAGGCTTCTTTTTTATAAAGTTGTTTTTTAAGTTTATCTTGGCTCAAGCAATTTTTAGAAATAGATAAGTTAGAAATAAATATACAAGCAAAATGCATAAAGAATTATCAAACAGCAGGATTACTAAATAAACCCTGTATTACACTCACTTCTGGTTCTGGCATAACACTTCAGGTCGGACAAAGTTATCTGCGCTTAGGAAAATGTCCAAATAAGTACAGAAACAGGTCTCCTGTTCTCTTGAAATTTCCTGTTGCCACTGGAAACCATGCAATGAGAGATTTCAGTATTAAAATGACCTAAAACTGGATCCAATAGTTTAAATAGGACTTCTAGAAGCAAACTGCCCAGCCTATTGCACACAATTTTGATATGATTCCTTTTCTTCCTTCCTTCCTTCCTTCCTTCCTTCCTTCCTTCCTTCCTTCCTTCCTCTCTCTCTCTCTTTCTTTCTCTTTCTTTCTTTCTTTCTTTCTTTCTTTCTTTCTTTCTTTCTTTCTTTCTTTCTTTCTTCTTTTCACTTCCTGGGTACGTTTATACATGCCAAAATGAAAGCGATACATCTACAAGGGCACAGCGATGCTCCATGTTCCTATCTAACAGAGCTTGCTGAGGTTTACAGCCAGACTGATGTTCCAGCCGATGTGTACTCCAAAGTAAAACTGGCTAATGATGACCATGAACAGGTGCAGGACTCGAAGTTTTTACTTCTTTTATCATCACTCCTGATTTTATAAATGATGAAGCCCATCAACCCCATTCCTATCCAAATCTCCTGGTAAATTTGGATATAATAGGACTTCATGAAGACCCAAACATTTTTAACAAAGCTTTGAAGCATCTCAGCACAGGACCTCCGGCTCAGGACGCCCCATCTAGTCGGCCAACAACTAGGAAAACGTCATTGAGTGATATGATTCCTCTTGAGGATGTAAAATTGCAATGCCTTATTTAGCTTCATTGTCTTAGCCAGTATCTAAGAAAATGTCCACAAATCTTTCTGAATCCTCACAACAGACAAATACAACAACTGATTATTCTGTCTTAAATGTTATTTTTATTTCCATAACCTAATTGACTCTTTTATTAGTCAACTTTATTTGACAGTTCAAGGCTTATTAGAATTTGTAGAAACCTGGAATGTTCCTGAAAAAAAAAAAAAAAAGCCTACCCATCCAGATGTAATCTTACTCAGACTTTTACAAAAGTTTAAATGTTTTTTCCATCAAATTGGTGATAGAGTTATGAAACTTTTTAAGTTGAATTTATATAATCTCAAAGAAAAAAGCTTATTCTGAACACTGTTTTATCTCAAAATTAAAGTCAGAAATGTCCTACTCAAAATCATCTCATCTTAGAAGAATTGAAGTCAAAATGCCTAAAAAGACAGGCAGGGTACATCTATATGAATGTTTCTATATTTCTTTGTGTCAAGTATTGCTGAGTGAATCCATTCATTCTGAAAGATCTAGCCAAATGAGTTCCACCAAATCAATATGCTGGTAGTAATCCCTAAGTTTCCAAAGATTTCTCAGAACATCTGGTAGAGTAGAAAGCACGTATATGCCAATTTCAATTCATGTACCTCTTGGATTAATATCTAAATCTGGGAACTGGTAAATACCTAATCCTCAAATTTAACTGTGTAAAGTCTTTAATGATTAGGGCTTAGCAAACCATTTAACAACAGTTACTCTGAAAATACAAAGGGAAGAAAAAAAAATGAAGAACATTTCCAAAATTCTAAGACCAGTGTCTATTCTTTTCGGAATCCATTTAGACAAAATAATGAATGAATTCAAATGTATCTATATCACCTTTCCCACTTTGTAGAGAAAGAATCCTTTGTGTGAACTTAAAGCCTGCTTATCTTGGATGCTTGATAGTTTTAGCATATCCATTACACAATTAAAGATACAAGATAAAATGTCTTTAGGACTGATAGCACTTTGAAATAAATTTACTTGAAAGCACTATGCAACATTTTACGAAAACCAATGGGTGGAAAAGTATTCAAGAAACCTGGAGACTGAATATCTCACCCTTGAAATGTGGAGAAGGGGGCAAAGAAACAAGAGGCAGGGCTGTTGACTTCAATTTGTTGATAGCTTACAAGTTCAGCTAAACTTAGTTTTCTTCTTTTTGATATTTGTTTATTTACGATCCTGTGATCTGTCCTGTAAAAGGGGGAGTTTTACGTTTCATGTATATGATTATGGAAAATGTCTAAAAGACCTCAGAATAAAGGAAATGTCTACTTTATCCCATCCCTGCCCTTAACTTATACACATGATGCACAGAGATGCAAGGCTAGTGCAAATGAACAAGGTTCTAATTGATTGATTGATTGATTCATTCATTCATTCATTCAGTCAGGTGTTCCATAAATACATGTTCTCAACTCTTATGCATATGAACTAGAAATAAAATGGTGAATTAAAATGACATGTTTCTCACTTTGGTAGAATTTAATGGAGAAGGTAATTATAATAAAGCAGCCATATACAAACTATAGATTTAAGATTTCAGTCTGTGCTCATTGGTACAAAGAGAAAGTAGACAGTGAGTTTATCAATGTACCTGATTTAGGTGAGGGGGGCCTAGGCAACAAAGTCTTACCGCAAGAAATGAAGTTTTAGCTGACATTTCAGAAACAAAGAGGTTTTATTTTGTTTTGTTTTCTTGTCTCTAAAATAGGTAAAGTTGAACATGCAGAGGTTTAATGCCAGGATTTCTTTTCAGAATCAGGGGAAATTCAGATGAATTTATTCTGCTGCAATATGGGAAATCTACAGCATTTGTGCACAGAATACACACAGGGTAAATTGCTTTGGGCAAACTGCTACAAGTCCATTAAAGAAGATTTATCTTTCCTTCTTTTCTTCTCCTTTTCTCTTCTTTTACATTTGGTTCCCCATGTAGCCTGGTTCTTAAGACTTTTACCTAATCTCTCAGCTTCAACTGTTATCCCTATGTGGCTGATTCTTAAATCTATGATTTCAGCCCAGACCAGTCTTTGTGATTTCAAAACTTCCTGATGGATGTTTTTATTTGAATATCCTTTTCTTTCCTTAAATATTATACATCTGATGAAAACTTCTCATTTTTCCCTCCATCCTTATCCCAGATGGTTGTCTAATAGTTCTGAGTCTGGAAAAGTTAAGATAATATGGACCCTTCTCATATTCATTCATTCTCTGCCCCCCACCCTCTGTGTATGCATATGTGTGTATGTGTCCACATACGTAGGTGTGTGATTTCCTTGATTTTCATTAAGACCACTGCAATTGATATAATGCAATTTTGGTTCTTAGTTTTGGGTTTTGGTTGACTTTTACATAAATGGAATCATTATCAAGTGTATTCATTTAATATTTAGCCAGTTGGTTGGGAATAGCTCTAATTTTTCATTTTCCTTGCAGTATAGAATTGCATGCATATAGCACAACTATCTGATCCATTCTAAAATTGTTGGACATTTCAGTTTATGGATATCACAAATAATATTGTAAAGGTTATTTTTATGTCTCTTAGTGATATGAATGATGAAAATGTCCTTGTGCGTGCAGTCCAAAATGGTAGCCATTCATCATATGTCATATAGGAACATCTAATACTTGAAATGTGGTTAATATAACTGAATTTTTAGTTTGATTTTATTTAAATTTAAATCACCACATGTGGCTACTGGATGTTGTAGGGACAGTACAGCTGTATGGCATATACCTAGGAATGGAATTTCCAGGCTACGTATTATGTTCATTTTCAAATTTCCTAGATAATGCCACACAATTTTCCAAAATGGTTGCAAAAATTCTCACAATAATGTAGTAAATTTCCAATTAGTTAACATCTTTGCCAGAATTTGGCTTTGTCAGGCTTTTACATTTTTCTCAATCTGATCAGTGTAACATGGTATTTCACTGAGATTTAGTTTTCATTTTTAGAATTACTAATGAACTGATATGTTTTCAATTGTTATTTACTTTCTTAAGTGTATGCACACTCATGTGTGTGTATAAAACACAGGTTGGATTTTTTTTCTTTTTTTATCTTTCTCTTTGGTTGTTTAGTTTCTTTTTTTTTCCCATAAAGGTGATATTCCAATATATTCTAGGTATTAATTCTTTCTTCCTTCTCTTTTTCTTTATTTTCTTTCTTGCTTATTTTCTTTCTTTCTTTCTTTCTTTCTTTCGTTTGTTTCTTTTTTTTTATAACATATGCTACAAATACCATTTTATTCCTCTCTTTGGATTCTCTCTCCACTCTTCACATGTGTATTTAATGAGTGAAAGTTATTTTTAATATAAGCAAGTATATAAATAAGTTCCTATTAAGTAGATATATGTTTGTACTGAGTTTCTTCAGATCTTTAAAAAGTATAGGTTCCCAGAAACTTAGTCCATGCCATCCCAACGATGCCTCATTTCTCATCTACACTGTTTTCTGTTAATTGTATATTCTCATTACTCCCTGTGTCTCCCTCTCTTTCACTCAAGCTATATCCTCTTTGTCAGCAGGATAAGTTCTGTTAAGCTAACTGAAGCACATGAGGAAATTTTAAAGCCCACAGAACTAGCCTATTATCACACTCAAAGTACGGTATGATCTTCATGGATCTGGGATTTACTAGAACTAAGAGATCCAAGAATTAACTAGTCTTGAACACATTCATTGGTTAATATTATCAGTGAGTCTTCTATAGCTTCTGTCTGCAACTCTTTTCAAGTGCATGATTCATTCTAGCTCCATGGACTGTTTTCTGAGAGATGGGTTCCTCTAATCAGAAAGTTTATTCAATCTAAAAAAAAAAAATTAAATAAATAAATAAGTCATGGTCTTAGAATCCTTGAAATTTAATCTCTAGTCTGAGCAGGACAATTATTGTCCCAAAACAGTTGGGATTGTTGCTTGGTAAATAATCCATTTGTCTCCGTCTCCCACTCAGAGTACAGAGTACATCCCTGTACTGTTGATTTGGGGCTTGAATATTTGCCTTGCTTTGATTAATGCAATGTTAATAGAGGTTTTCCAAACAAAGCTCTTGAATAAGTTTGTGATTTTGTTTTCCGCTATGAGAAGCATATGCCCAAGATACCACATCCCCTTCAGTCTGGAGCCCAGAGCAAAACCAGTTGCAGCCTACTGGGAGACAATGGATTACAGTGCAAAGCAGCATAACCCAGTCAAACCAGTCCTAGGTCAACTGAACCACATCAGCAGAATGAAGGATTATATTGAAAACGACTGAGATTTGGAATAGCTTGTTAGTCAATTATTGCTGTTATTACTACAGCAGCAACTAACAGTAATAATACTAATACTAATAACTAATACTGGTTAATTTTAGGTGGCGACTTGACTACACATGAGGTGCTCCTGATCAAACATTTCTGAGTGTGTTTGTGAGGATGTTTCTGGATATAGGCATTTGAATTGGTGACTTAGTAAAATAGATGTCCCTCTCCAATTGGGTGGGTGTCCCCCATTGTTTTGAGAGTCTCAATAGAACAAAAAGCAGAGAAAACTTCCTGCCCTCCTGCTTAAGTTTGTACTTTTCATCTCATCTTCTTGGCTTTTAGACTGAGATTGAACCATTGTCTCCCCTGGTCTTCAGGACTTTGGACTTGGACTGAATTATATCACTAGCTTTCCTGGGTCTCTAGCTTGCTCAGCAGGCTGTGGGACTTCTCAGCCTCCATAATTGCATGAGCTAATTTGTTGTAATAAATCTCCTTTAATATGTATTGTTATAAGTACGTATGTAAATATATTATAAATAAAATATCATATTTTAATACAAGTACACATGCATTATATATTATATATTGTATTATATAATATTATATATAATACATATTATAATGTTATAATAATATGTATTATATATATTATATATATATAAATAGGTAGGTATACACCTACTGATATACCTGCTGATTCTATTTCTCTGGGTAACATCTGTACAGATGTAGGACAGTTATATCTGATAGTTTTGAGGCCTCTATTATCTATATTCTTTTATCAGATTCATTTGTTCAACCTTTCCTCTTTGAGTACTGGCCTCTCTTCCCCTTAGACCCACATTAATCTATGTATTTGTTCATTATACAGAACTCTTAAATAAGAAAATATCTTTCTTGGGGCGCCTGGGTGGCTCAGTCGGTTAAGCGGCCGACTTCGGCTCAGGTCGTGATCTCATGGTCAGTGAGTTCAAGCCCCGCGTCAGGCTCTGTGCTGACAGCTCGGAACCTGGAGCCTGTTTCAGATTCTGTGTCTCCCTCTCGCTGACCCTCCCCTGTTCATGCTCTGTCTCTCTCTGTCTCAAAAATAAATAAAACGTTAAAAAAAGAAAATTAAAAAAAATATCTTTCTTATTTTTTTAGGAGAAGAAAAACACAAGCTGCAATAACACATGAAGTCAAAAAGCGCCTGATAAATTCTTCTGTAATGTAAAATATGAAATCAAAGCAACACAAAATGTCTGTTAGTCAAATCTTATTGCTATAAACTGACTTTGCAGTATATGTCTACAGTGGGAACACTTCAGTCAATCCAAATTTTAACTTAGTTTTGGAACTTGTTATATAGTTGCTGGTTCACCCTGTGCTCTTTAAATCTGAGTTTTGTCAACAACTTCTGTATTTACTGATTGTTGTCTTAGAGATGCTAACCAGAATTCCCAGTCTTCTCTACACAGATCCATTCAGATCTGATATAAATACCAAATGTAACTATCCCAGTCACGTCAGAGAATTTCTTTAGTTGCTTCTCTGCTATTGACTTCCTATCTTAACTTTAAGAAATAGTCTCTCAGTAAATTTTTGGAGAGAATTTCCCTCTAGGGAAACATTTTTGTTTACCCTCTGAGATCTTCCTTTTTCCCTCTGTTAGATTTCTTTTAGCCCAAGAAATCCTCACTGATTTTGTCATGAATAAAATATCTTCCTCTTTCCTTGTTCCACATTTGAAAGCTGTTAGTTCCAGATATATTATTCTGGTTCCATTTCTGTTTCCTTTCACATAAGACTAGTTTGGCCTTCAAGTTCTCCAAGTAGTTTCCTGCTTTTCTTCATTTGCTGATACTTTCTGGTTTTCTCACTGACATTTCTAAAGCTAAGTATCTATCGTGCTACAATTTTCTGTTCATGAGAGGTTGTAAATAATCGTATTCTACAATAGAACCTTCAGTACCAGAACATATTAGAAGTAATATATGCGTGATGTTTGGCAATTTATTTAATATCTTATGCCTCCAGTGACTCATATGTTAGATGGAGATAATAATAGTATGTGCATACTTCACAGGGTTCTTCTGGGAAATAAATGTGATAGTTTACGTATATCACTTGGAATAGTCAAGACATTTGAAACATTCACTAAAATGTCACTGCTAATATTACTATCCTTATTCAGGTGCTGTGAGGAGTAAATGAGATATTCCATGTAAAACATTTAGCATAAAAACTGGCCCATTATAAGTACTTTATGAATATTAATTCCTATTATTACAATTAAAAATACTTCGCCTACCATTCAAGGTCTGCAACCATTTCCAGATACCTTTGGCTCTCAAACCTGAGATTCTTCATTAAAAATAATCTCCTTATTTAAAGTAACAGACACACACATTGAAATATTACCCTTACCCTCTCAAGTTTGTCTCATAGTATATTATAATTTGAGATCCAAATCACTCCTGCTCCTTTCTTTTTCTTTTGAGATATAACTGACCTATAACATCTTATTAGTTTTATTAGTTTCAGATGTACAACATGATTCAACATTTTTACATATCACAAAATGATCATCACAATAAGTCTAGTTAGCATCCTTTACCACACATTTTTTTTTCCTTGTGAATCATGCTTTCTTCTCACTAATAAAATATAAAGAGGAAAAAAAAAAGATGAAATCCAATAATCCGAACTACTGGCTCTGTTATTGCACAGGCAAATTTCCAATATCCCCTAACCTACAGTGCTTCTTAATAAAACAGGTCAAAGACCACAGAGTGTTAAAGCCTCTTTCTCTACGCACAAAAAGTAGACCATGAGAAGTGGGGCAAAGTTGATCTGCATGGTAGATTCAATCCAGTTAGCCACTATTCAGTGCCTTGGAGTATTGAACTTTTGATTAGCATCCAGTTTCTGGCAGGAGAGTTAATGTAATAGAACCCATGACCTTACAAGTCAGTGATCCTATCTGCTGATAAACACACGTCCCAGTTAACACCCTAGATTCTAACCATTCAGATTACGTTGCTCCTACTTTGTGGAAGAGTGAGGGGTGAAAAGACTATGATTATGTTCTTTTCAAAATTCTCCTTGTTCAGAATGAAGTAGATTACATTCCTTTTATTTTTATTTCTTATTTATTGTTATCTTTAGAGAGAGACAAAGTGTACGTGGGAGATAGGGGCAAAGGAAGAGAGAGAAGCTTAAGGAGGTTTCACACTCAGCATGGAGCCTGACCCAGGGCTCAATTCCATGACCTTGGGATCATGACCTGACTTGAAATCAAGAGTCGAATGGTCAACTGACTGAGCCACCCAGGTGGCTTCTTTTATAACATAGGAGGAAAATAAGCATTCTTCTCAGTATTTACCAGGTTATATTATAATCCTTTATTTCTATAACATATCTCACTATGTACTTTATTCTTATGTCTTAGTAATTACTAAAGTATCTGGCCTATAGCAGAGAATCAATAATTGTTGAGGAATAAATAAATATATTGATGTTAAAATTGTCACTGTTTGCTGGAACCTGCTGTGTAAATTAATCAGGTTTTATCTTTTCAATTTCTTTTGTTCAAAAATTATTTTGCATTTTAAAATCTGTGGTAATGAACAAAGACCGTTATGTGGCTCACTGAAATTCTTTTAACTTTTAATCTGCTTATAAGTGAGAAGAGTGGTTCGTAACATCATTTAAGAATACTGTGAATTCGGGGCGCCTGGGTGGCGCAGTCGGTTAAGCGTCCGACTTCGGCCAGGTCACGATCTCGCGGTCCGTGAGTTCGAGCCCCGCGTCAGGCTCTGGGCTGATGGCTCGGAGCCTGGAGCCTGTTTCCGATTCTGTGTCTCCCTCTCTCTCTGCCCCTCCCCCGTTCATGCTCTGTCTCTCTCTGTCCCAAAAATAAATAAACGTTGAAAAAAAAAAAATTTAAAAAAAAAAAAAAAAAAAAAAAAAAAAAAAAAAAAAGAATACTGTGAATTCACATCATTAACACTAAAAAGAGACCACAAGATATTAGATGGTTCATAAAATAATATATATACAAGCATATGCTTTCTGACAAAGCCTTCATATTAGGCTATACCAAACCACATTAATAAGAAATTTTGAAACAGAAAGGAGAATGCTGAAAACATTAGGAGGAGTTTTATGTCTAAAAAATAGGTGCAGATTCATACACACAAACACAAACAATTCTACTTGACTCCTTATGTTCCATTTATTTATTTTTTTTAAATTTTTTTTTTTCAACGTTTATTTATTTTTGGGACAGAGAGAGACAGAGCATGAACGGGGGAGGGGCAGAGAGAGAGGGAGACACAGAATCGGAAACAGGCTCCAGGCTCTGAGCCATCAGCCCAGAGCCTGACGCGGGGCTCGAACTCCCGGACCGCGAGATCGTGACCTGGCTGAAGTCGGACGCTTAACCGACTGCGCCACCCAGGCGCCCCTCCTTATGTTCCATTTAAAGAAAATTCCTTAAACTCAAACTCTGTGAGAGTAAGCATGCTCAGATCAATCAGCTCCATTCTCATTTTCTTTAAGAAAATCAACCTGTATGCAATAGACGGCCTGGTCTGCTGTCCACCAGTTTTTTAATGGGTTAGAAAATTTATTTAGTGTCCGTTGAGCCATATATTTCAAACTAATATGTATCACTAATAAAGATAATAATCTCTACTCATGCTTTGTATCTATTAGTTAATTCCAAAACTATGTGAAAAAATTCATGCTTTTTGAAAACTTTTAGTATCTTAAACACATACAAATGTACACACACACATACACATACATATATTCATGTATATTATATGTTGTATATTGTGGTTGTGTGGTGTATGTGTGTGTGTGCCTATGCACACAAATACTTCTATTGAATTGATTTTATTATTTCTTAATTATTAAGGTATTCTACACCAAACTAAAATGTTTTTCTTTGGTTTTATAATTTATACTGTGTACTCAAAGCTTCAAAGCTTGCAGTCCTGTGGTGTGTGTATACGTGTGTGTGTGTGTGTGTGTGTGTGTGTGTATTTTATATTCTACAGTATTTTATGCTAAATTCTACTATGATTTCAATTAAGTTGTTTTATTTCAAAGTTTCTCAGAAATATCGTATACCTTAATTTTCTAAAACAGGAGAAAAGAAAGCAAAACCTGGGGTCCTAGTGGCACATTGGTGGTTACTCTGGCAGGGTACCCATTTTGGTTTTTCTTCCTGAACATGCTTCCGGACGGTGCTATTCTCCTTGATTGACCCCAGATGAACTTTCAATTTGTTCTATGGTCTATGCTGCTTGAGCAGATTCTGCTTTACTTATTCTTTCCCGGTACATCTCTTGTTTTTGATACATTATTAATATTAATATTGCATTATAAAAATTCATTGTTCTGTACAGTAGATTAGACATACCAACTAAGATTCTCTTCCAGACAGACATAAAATCTAGCAAAATAGGTTTGTTGCAAGAGCAAAAAACTGAACAAAAGTAGTATTTGTGCAGATAACACTGTCTAACTAAGTAACATAAAGTTGTATCCTCAGCTAAAAGGACTTTCTGCTTGTTTAGTTAAAATATCAAAGTCCTTAAAAATAAAGTAAAATTAAATAAAATTAATAATCCTGTTAAGGATGGCAAATGCAAAGAGAATGATAACACAGATGATATTTTAATGTTTAAGTGGAAAATTTTATACCCTTCAAGTTCTGTAGGTTTATGTGATATTTCCAAGAAAGGTGTGTTTTAAACATTTGGGGAATTTGTATTTAATTTGTAATAATTTAACAAAAAATTGGGCATTTATGTGATATTGCCAATTTGAAAAAAATTCCTAAGTTTACTCCAATTCCACTTTGATTCCACAGCATTTCATACTGTTTATTCCAGCCCGGATATTAACTTACTGGATGACCTGTAAGAAATTTTTAACCTCTCTGCATATGTCCAGAGTAGAAATAATAATAATAATATTAGCATGCAATTAAAAATTCATGTCTGGGTATAAGCAATAAATAAGCTTATATTAAGCCACCAGGGGCTGTAAAAATCATTTTACCCCAGCTCTATGTTAGGGGGAGCCTGGGTGGCTCAGTCGGTTAAGTGTTGGACTTCAGCTCAGGTCACACTCCATGAGTTCAAGCCCCACGTCGGGCTCTGTGCTGACAGCTCGGAGCTTGGAGCCTGCTTCAGATTCTGTGTCTCCCTCTCTCTCTGCCGCTCCCCTGCTCATCCTCTCTCAAAAATAAACAAAAAAACATTAAAAAAAATAAAAAATAAACCTTTAAAAAAAAAAGCTCTGTGTTAGGGTACCTGGGTCGTTCAGTCGGTTAAGCATCTGACTCTTTTTTAGGCTCAGGTCGTGATCTTGCAGTTGGTGAGTTTAAGTCCCACATTGGGCTCTGTGCTGGCAGTGTGGAGCCTATTGGGATTCTTTCTCTGTACCTCCCACCCCATCAAAATAAATAAATAAGCATCTAAAAGTTCTGTGTTGATCTCAGGAAAAAATATGTAACGTACAGGAGAAGGATATAGAGCACTACAGAGAAGCCAGATACCAATATACTGTAAGTGATGTGAGTGTTTTAACCTCATGCATTGGTTTATGAACATGTAATGATGGCAAAGGAGTAGATCACATGTTGGGTTACTTGAAAAGATTAAGTAGGGGGTGCCTGAGTGGCTTGGTCAGTTGAGCTCTGACTTGGGCTCAAGTCATGATCTCACAGTTTGTGAGTTCGAGCCCCATGTCAGGCTCTGTACTGACAGCTCAGGGCCTGGAGCCTGCTTTGGATCCTGTGTGTGTGTGTGTGTGTGTGTGTGTGTGTGTCTACCCCTCCCCCACTCATACTCTCTCTCTCTCTCTCTCTCTCTCTCACACACACACACACACACACACAAGTAAGTAAACAGTAAAAGAAATTTTAAAAAAAAGAAGAAGGAAAGAAAGAAAGAAAGAAAGAAAGAAAGAAAGAAAGAAAGAAAGAAAAGAAAAGATAAGGTATGAATTGCCCATGGGATCAACACCTGTAGGAAAGAGAAGAGGCAGAATTTTTTCAGGTGGAGAAACTGAACAATGAGGTCCAATGCAGTCAGCCAACCCCTAGGAGCTCTAGGTTAGAATGGATCTTCAGAGATATCCTGAGTAGAAGCAAGAGGGACAGACTTTAACTTTTAATGTCTATTAGTTGTGGATACCTCCAGGAAGGCAGTGTGCCTTTGACTAAGGTGGCTCTCCTCACTGAGCCAATTCTTTTTTTTTTTTTCAATGTTTATTTATTTTTGGGACAGAGAGAGTCAGAGCGTGAACGGGGGAGGGGCAGAGAGAGAGGGAGACACAGAATCGGAAACAGGCTCCAGGCTCTGAGCCATCAGCCCAGAGCCCGACGCGGGGCTCGAACTCACGGACCGCGAGATCGTGACCTGGCCGAAGTCGGACACTTAACCGACTGTGCCACCCAGGCGCCCCTGAGCCAATTCTTGAAATAGCTAACAGCTGAGGGGTGTTCACCAAGAGTAGGTCCAGAACCTAGAGAAGGGTTCTTCTAAATAAGAATCTTGGTTTGCTATACAATGTTCATGACAGGTTGGCTATAAGATGTTAATTCTTTTTATTTCAATGTTTATTTAGTTTTGAGAGAGAGAGAGAGGAGAGAGAGAGAGAGAGAGAGAGAGTGCAAGTGGGTGAGGGGCAGAGAGAGACACACAGAATCTGAAACAGGCTCCAGGATCTGAGGTGTTAGCACAGAGCTCAATACGGGGCTTGGGCTCACGAATGGTGAGATCATTACCTGAGCCGAAATCGGGCGCTTAAACAACTAAGCCACCTAGGTGCCCCAAGATGCTAATTCTTTATGTAAATCATATGGAGTGGAATTTCCCATAGTACAAATTAAAATCTTCTTAGGAAATCATAGGAAGAGTATGACTACGTGAATGACAACAATGACTTTTTTAAGTGAAGGTCCTAAAGGACCAAAAATAAACCATAAGTCTTATTTTACCTATAACTCCATGTGAAATATTTCAATATAAAGGGCATATGTATATGCCCAGTATTCATATAGATATAAAGACATAAATAATGATAAATAGATACGGATACAAATCATTGCCATACTGGTCTGATCTGATATTTTAAAGGACCTAGTTACAAATTCTACTCAAGGTATAAATACTGGAACTCCCTTTATAAACAGTCAACATTAAAGAACTTGTAAATTAACACAATGATAATTAGAAATGATTTTTCATTTGCAAAATAAGCAGTAGTAATATTATTCAGATAATAGAGAAATACTAGTAGAAATTTCCATTCTGATAAGAAGAGTGAAAAGAATCTAGTGTACCTAACAGTCGACTTCAGAATGGAGTCCAAGGCTTATGACCCCACCCCTCCTTTGTTCAAATAATAGATAATTCTGTCCTCTGATACTCTCCAAAAGATAACTAAATCCTGAAAAGAGACCTTCTAGGCAAAGCACTTAGCTGATTGTCTAAAAGGCAGAGAATAGAGGTTTCACCAGGTTTGCAGTAAAGGTTGTATGGATATGTCTAGGTCTTCATGTATGCACACATGCTTGCTTAAAAATCTGACAAAATTTGATTTGAGACTTTTTATTATAACATACCTTGTGGTAGCAAATTTTTTTGAAGAGAAAACATTCAGCTCCAACTCATGGGAAGCTACCAAAGGTTATTCAAGTAGTCTCATAAATCTGAAAATCAAATTAGTTTAGGTCAGTTTGGAGTGCAAACTAACAAACAAATCAGATTGTTAACAGACTGAGTTAATATTTGAATACTAAAATGTAGAGTTGTTTTTTTTTTTTATGGAAGAATTGATATCAGAACTTCCATTATACACACTGACAGAAATCACAAAGCTATGTATTGCTGTCTTCCAATAAAGAATTTAAGGGACAGTTACAGCAAAGTTAAGCCACACACGCACACATACACATGCACACACACACACACACACACACACACACACACAATGGTTGGTGAAAAATAAGTGAAACAATCTGAATTCAAACTGTAGCTAAAGACTGATGCCATTTTTTTTTATAAAACATAGGGGGAAAGTGCTCATGTGTTTCTACTGAATAGAAATATCTATGGAAAAGGAAATATGAGAATAATAATGGAGGTCATATTTCAGGGATAAGATTACAACTGTTTCTTTTATTCTTGTTTTCATGCTTTTTATTTCAGAGTTTTCTTAGATGAGTAAGTATGACTTGTGTATTTTGTAAAAGTTATTGAATTTGAACTGAAAAATGTATCTGAATTTGTTTTATTAATTAAACCATTGCCATCTCTTGGTCTTTCCCACTGACTTCACTAACGTTCTTATCGTTCTTCTAGACCTCTTCTAAAATTCTTCAGCTGTGTTCTAAAAGCTAATCACATTCATTTCCAAGCCTCACGTCCTCTTTAATTAATCATCTCCTACTCTTTCATATGAACCCCTTATCAAAGCTGGCAACCCATCTAGTTTCTTTGCCCACCCTACCTCCAATCCATATAAAACTGTAATTCTTTAAAGCACACCAGTCAGGTTTCTTCCATTGTTCAAGGGGTACAAAAAACTACACATCAAATCATTCATGGTAAATTTGAGAATATTTACACCTGCAACTTTCTCTATTATTTTCATACTCTGGAAAAAGAAGTTGGAAAGTTTCTGTATGTTTTATTTCAGGGAAAGTGAGAGTATTATTTAAAACTACATGGTTGACTTTTCTCACCTTTACTCTTTTTTTTTTATAGAAGAGTAAACTGAAAGTCAAAGAAATTATCTTACTTACTCATGTAGTGCTGGCCAAAAGCAGATTTTCTATTAAAATATTTATTGCCAATACTAAAATATACATTTTCATCTGGCACCCCAAATACAAGATGTTACAAGATAGTAAATCTAGATGTTAACATACAAGTATTTAATTAATTCAGGGCCAAACTATAAAACATTAATTAACAAAACAAATATTGAAAGTCATGTCCATTTTTTTAGCCTCTCTCTGTAGCATTTTTGGCCGTAATGGGTTTATTTAATTTCAGAGGCCATGTCTTGTTCCTCTTTTGTACCTATTTAGCACAATACCTAGTATATTTTTGTTCAATAAAAGATCAGGGAAATATTGAAAAATTGAGGAAATGAAAAAATGAATGAATAAATGAATGGATGGATGTTCAAAACTATATAATGTATCATATATTCAGGTGTGTAATTGATTTGTATGATTCTTTTAAAAAATTTTTTAATGTTTATTTATTTTTGAGAAAGAGAGGGCGGGAGGGGCAGAGAGAGAGAGACAGAGACAGAGGATCTTAAGCAGGATCTGCACTGACAGCAGAGAGCCAGATGCGAGTCTTGAACCCCCAAACCATAAGATCACAACTTGAGTCAAAGATGGACGCATAACTGACCCACAGAGCCACCAGGGTGCCCCTGATTTCTATAACTCTATCTTTTTAGGTGCTATGCTGACATCAAATTTCAAGGTATTTCTAAAATTAAGATGCATCACAGAATTCTAATTACATTTATATTTGGTCTAAGAAAAAGAAAGTTAAATGAATAATGAGGATTATTTTTTCATCTTTCTTCCTGTGTCATGAATGCAGCTGTTACTGTGTTTAATTATATATCTGCTTGGTGTTCCTTATTCAGGAGTCTGAACACTGAATAACATGTGTGGTTCTAATGCATGCTTTATTTCTCATGATGTCCCCCTTTGATTAGAATCCCTAAGGGTAATTATGACAAACAACAGAACACTGTTTGAAAGAAGAGATTTTATCTGAGACAAAATGACAACTGGCATGTATTTCTAAATGGGAAAAAATAATTGAAAGAATAATGGTTGATAGAACCAATAATGGTTGATAGAACATGTAGAACACATTTGAAGTGTTGATGTGCTCACATTGATAAACTACCATTTTTCTTTGCTTTAGAGTATCCTACTTGATAACCTGTTGATGTGAATTGAGAGATAAAATACAAAAGTATCAATGGAGAGATGCTTTATAATATTAATACAAAATTAGATTTTTTGAATTTAGAAAAGCTTACCCACATAAATTTTGTATAAATATGTTTATCACTGCAAACAATATTTGGAACAAAATATGTGAAGCATTAGGTATTCTGTGTAGACACAGCCAACTAATTTACACTAATAATGATAATTTTTAATAATTCTAAAAAAATACAGGCAACGTTTTTCCTTCCATTTCTAGAAATCACATTTTTTCCTGTATTTCAAGAATATCCAAAATACTATAGGATGGTAAGTAAGAATTGTATTATCAGTGCATAGTAATCTAATTTTTTACCAAAATACTTGCATCATTTTAAGTATTTATGAGGACAATTATTTTATTTTGATTGTTATTGTGTGAATCACCTCAAAGTTACAGGCCACACAAATCAGTTACATGAATAAACTAGTAAATCCAGCATGTTTAGCTACATTATGAATAAAGTATTCCAACTCTTCTTAAGTTATTATTAGGTGTTATTCATTTTAACATCACTTAGAAGAGAAATGCATCATTTTAGAAAGTAGAATAGAAGAAGACGGATGGAGAAAAAAAAATCATTCCAAATACCTATACAAATCATGGTTATATGTAATTTCATTCTGTGTTACTTGTTTTATTATCTTTACCTTCGGACTTTAAGAGGCTACATGTACAACGGAAGGATGCTTCAAATTGTGGTTGATTATAACGGTCAACTATCTGCTCTATCTACAGTAATGTTTCTCTACTGGGGAGCAGTAAATATTACATCCCTCTTGTTACACATATCACCACTGTCTGTGCTACAATTCCCATTTATAATCTCTTAAGTTCATTGCACAGAATGCCACTGCCCCGTATATCCTACAGCATTCAGCCTAAGGTTCCTCATACATTGGAGCTCAGAAAATATTGAATACATGATTGACAAAATAAAATAATGTGCCATATTTTCACTGAGTTTTTGTTTTTATTTATTTATTCATGTAATTGTATTTGCAGAGAAGGAGAAGCAATACTATAAACTCTGAAAAGAAACTCTTTCTCCTTCTTGTCATAAATTTTATCTTTCAGTCCTTTTGGAGAATTTATGCATTGGAACACATCAAGTTATCACTTCTCCAGCATATTGTGTGAATTTATATTCCAAACTCTATATTTATTCCTCAGAAGGCATACTATTAATTACATAAAAGATTCTATAACCCTCCCCAACACTTTGAGGTACCAGACCTTTCACAAAAGAGGAAAGACCACACTGGGAGATACTAAAGCTTCGTGCTAATAAGGATTAGTTTTAGCAGAGACTTTTTATTGTTCTCTTGTTCTAAACCACCCTCAAATGCAAGCAGTAGAAAAGTACAAAGGACAGAAACATTCAGAATAAGGAATGATGGTCAACCCACTAAAAAGGCAATATTTTAAGTCTAAGCCAGTGAAAGTGGATTATGTGAAGAAATGTAACCAAGTAGCAACTGCATATCAACTGAGATAGTTCTCATGAAACAGATCGATAGACGCCTTCAATTTTCCAGCTTGTTAAGCTCTGTTACTAAGGGTAATTTATTTAAATTCCTTAAAACTCAATTTCTTCTGTAGAATGGCATAAGTGGTAATAGTTGCTTCTTAGAGTTCTTGTTTGTCTTTATAGAATTGCATGAAGTAATGCATTATAACATAGTACTCATTACCAAAATAGTGTTTATTAAATAAAATCATTAGAATTATGAAGTCTCAGTAGCCGGAATTTTAAATCAAGTGCAAACACAAACCTTGAGAATATCGTTTGAAGATTTCAATCACCAGGCAGACATGATTGAATCTATGCTATGGTGGGAAAAATATGGGAAGTGACATAAAAACTGAAACTGGAATCAAAAAATCATGTTGTGGTCCTAGATCTGATTATAATCAGATCGATAACTTTGTGACCTTGAGCTAAGCTACTGAATGTTTCTGGGCCTCATGTTTCCCAACTTAAAAATGAGGAGATTGGCCTAGATGGTTTCTGAGGACATAAACACTTTCCAAATGCTAGGCTTTATAAAACATCATTCTTGGATCATTTTCCCATGATGTCACTTGATACAATCACAGGATTGTGCTGGTCCCACAAATCCAAGAGGAGTGTACATAATCTGTAAGCTTGTGAGTAGGTTAGAACACAAGCAGAATGCTAAGTCTCCTGCAAACTCCTGAGAGTATTCATAAATCTGAATTCCCTGGGCCAGTTAACATTGGTAAGGTTCATTCTGCTCTTTGCTTTCACATTGCTTTTTAATTCTCTCATCAAAAGAACCATTCTTCCTTGCCATGGAGAAGAGATGAGGTTCAATAATATTCCTTTATAATGGCTTTCCTTTCTCCAACAGAAAAAGCCCTGGAATTTCAGCAAGAATAGCAGGTTGTGGAAAATTGTTTCTGTAAATATAAATATCTGGGGGAGAGAAACTTAATTATTTGCCCTTTACTGTGTAAAAAAAAAAAAAATTAAAACTGTGGTCTTTGTAACTTCTCGAAAGAACCTTAAAGCCGTTTCCAGAAACAAAAAGAATGAGTAACATAAGATAGGTGCTTTATAATCATTTTAAGATGAAAAAAGGGGATGTAAATTGCTTAATAAATTCTTATCTACATGTACACATTTTAAAGTTTTTTTTTTTTAAAGTATGTCTATCCATATTATGTTAGTTTGACCCAGATATTGAGCAACAGGAGTATGTTAAGCTTACCTCTACTGGTCTGAGCTTTTTATTTTAAAACTATGCAGGAAAGAAAAAAAATGCAGGAAAAATCTTCCACAAATAAAAGCATTAAGATGAAATGCAAAGACATTTATGATATTACGTCAGGTCTAACAGCACCAAAATATCTAAAGACTCAATTCATGCAATATGGCTGCTATGGTATCTATGCATGTTTCTCATGTCCTTATGTTGGTTTTGTTTTGTTTTTACCTTATCTCCTTTCCTCTCACACTTCTTTTTATTTTTGGTTTCTACTGTGAAATGATTTGCTCTGAATACTTTTTCTAGGTAGCGCTTGGATTTTGCTCTACTCAACTTCCTGAAAAAATTCCTTGTATGTCTTATGTTAATCAAACCCCAGACGAGAGATTTGATTGGATAGATTAACAGAGTTTCCAAATCGGTCTTTCTCATAAAGCCACTGGCCTTCCTTTTATTTAACGTGACATTTGGTCAGGCAACAATCTATAGTACAATCAAGTCTGAGGAAATCCTTCTGGAAATCAAATCCAAGTTCCTTAAATAGGAACTGCATCTGAGCCCTTGACCCAAAAGGGAGCCACAGGTGCAACAAGAATGTAGAAGACCATTCATCATACACTACTAACACAGAATCTATTTTTTATTTATTTTTTTTTAATTTTTTTTTCCACGTTTATTTATTTTTGGGACAGAGAGAGACAGAGCATGAATGGGGGAGGGGCAGAGAGAGAGGGAGACACAGAATCGGAAACAGGCTCCAGGCTCTGAGCCATCAGCCCAGAGCCCGACGCGGGGCTCGAACTCACGGAGCGTGAGATCGTGACCTGGCTGAAGTCGGAC
Organism: Lynx rufus; assembly: GCF_022079265.1. Taxonomy (NCBI): domain Eukaryota; kingdom Metazoa; phylum Chordata; class Mammalia; order Carnivora; family Felidae; genus Lynx; species Lynx rufus. Next base: position 25,078,953 of record NW_025814845.1, on the reverse strand, counting down.
GCTTAACCGACTGCGCCACCCAGGCGCCCCTAGAATCTATTTTTTAATAAGAAAAGTACTAATGATTACTTTTAAAATACCTATGTGAATGTGCATACAACATACATACAAACATATATACTATGAACATTTATTTATATATTTAAGATGATGACAATTGTTGATGACATCTATTTGCACTTGATCCATTGATAACACTGTGTATTTTATCAATAAACAGATAGTTGGACAGATAGAATGAATAAGGAATAAAATAAAATAGCAGTGTTCTTAAAAATCCCCAATGTTACTTAGTTTTCTATACTCACATACATCTCATTATCTTCAACAGATAATTCTTGGAAAGCTAAACTTGAGGTGTTTTTTTTTCTTTTCCTTAGGGTGTGACTTTAATTTCATTTATTCACTAACTGGTTTCAAAAGTCATCACCACGTTGATTAGTCACTATGGTGAAATGTTGTAGTGCTTTATGTGCCAAAGGGTAATATATCACTTTTTAAATTAAAGCACACATTTCTACAAGTACCTAAAAATACGCCCACAAATACACTATCAAGGGCAAAATAAAATCTTAGCAATTGCTTATTAAGTAAGAGTTGTCTGTCTTACTCATCTTCATAAAAAATATGCCCCTTCTTTCTACCGGCCTCATAACAAGTTTTTTTTTTTTTAAACAAGATTAATCAACACCATTTATGCAATTGAACAAATCAGCAATGATATTAATCCAACCTTTCAAGAATATTGCCTAAACTACTGAATCAACCAAAATTTATTTAAGCTACCTATTTAAAATGTCCCAGCCATTGGTTAGTAAACAGCTTACCAGTTCTAACTTTGGTGTCTCCTCTCTGATTGCCATGATAGTATCTGTAGAAATGCTACTTGTTCTGTTTGCTTTATTTGTAAATACTTAGAAGCCCAAAAGATCATTGTCTTTTCTGTTATTTCTGTCAACCAAATGTTAAGACAGCTATAATACACTAAGAATGGCTTCTATGTAAAGCATCACCACTTAACTCAGTGTTGTTTTTAATTATGTGAAATAAAGTTTTACAAACATATTCATTTCCATGATTGAGGCCTAAATAAAAGATATATTTAGTTGAGGTGATTAATAGATGAAACTGGTAAACTTCTGAATTCATAAAATTTGGGTTTCATCTTGGTTTCACCTACTCAACAAAAAACTATGTGTGTTTGGACAATTTGCTTAACGTTTTGGGTGCTTCCACATCCTCATGAGTGAATTTGGATAATAATAACATTCATTGTGATAATGTTTGCAACATGCGTTGTGCAATTCTTGGTAGTTCCTTAATTACTGTAAGGTCTTACGGCATCAAAGAGATCAGACAAGAGGAATGACGCTTATTTTTCATGCCCATTTCCCAGGCTTCATCCGTGGTGGCCTTTTTCCCTGACCCACTGCAAGTGTCCTCCTCTACTGCTAAGATGTAAGCAGAGAGAGTCCAAAGCTAAAAAAGTAGGGTAATCATACAAGTGTCACCTTTAAATAGGGAGAGGAGGCAATAAAACATATTATTAAACAGAAGTTTGAGTGTTCAGAGCAGACTCTCAGGCCACTTTTATTCTACAGGAAAAAACTTAAGCACTCAGTTACATAGAGGCGTTCAAAAGTCCCCATAGCAGGGTTTTACGGCTTGTTAATATTTTCCAACATGAGTGGTCAATTGAGGAAAGTGCAAATTAATATGCTGCCTTTAATTTTAATATGAATGCAGTGATGGGATGCAGGCTTTTGCTCAAGCCAGCTTGTAGTAAGCAGCTTGCAAGAGCCGATTTGTAAATATTCAGAAAATGTGTAAACAAGTTTTTAGACTTAGTTATGTTTAAAAATTAAAGTTATGTATCACAGCTCTGTAAATTAGATTTTTAAGTGTTTTAGATACTTGAAACTCATGACGCCCCATTTATTTTACAATTTTTTCCCTTACTTGTGCTCTTGTCTTCATACCTCTTGCGTGTCCGTAATGGTACCTTGCTGCCCAACTCTTTCCAGCCCTGTGTTAGGTCACCCACATCTCACTGGAAGCTTAAAATTGGCAATAATAGAAATATATACACCAAGGAAATCTGCAAACATTGCAAATCAGGACGTGTAATTGTTTTTTAATTGTGTAGACTTAAAAAAGTGGTGAGTGTTAACAATGGAGAGTAAACGAGTACTGTATCTTTGACCATTAACATTATGAATACATTCCCCCCACGGTAACTGGTCAATGCAGAATCCTATAAAACTTGGCCTTCAAGGCTTTATTTGCATCTAACTCTGAAAGGTCATCCTTGTTCCACGGCTACTTATGACATTGGCTAAAGTTTCTGTTGCAAAAGCATCACAATTCTACTTGTCCTGTCAATATCTGCTTCTCTCATTCTTTTAGGGATGTTGTTCCCAAGAGTATTTCCAAGTAAGTTTACTGTATACAAACCCCTGAGCATCTGTTTCCTGAGAAACTCACACCAAGAGAATTGGTATCTGGAGTGATTTGAGGAAGCAAGTTATAATATGGGATTTTGCAGCAGGTTGACAATGAGGACACGGTCTTTGATGGCACGTGGAATACGGATAGCTCCAGGTATGTTGTCAAGGTCCAGAGGTTAAAGTTGCAACTGGGGACAAAATAGGGTGAGACACCAATGTAAGTGTATGAATTCTCAGGTGTAGTATCTCAGGACACTGAAAGGTCCAAGAGAACTAGTGATTGTATAGACTATGCAATTATATGCCTGTTGATGGACTCATTCAAGAAAATGAAAGATGGAAGGTAAGTAATCACCAGTTCATGGCAAAATGTGAAAAATAGAGGGAGTAACTGGTAGCATATAAAGAGATAATCCTCTCCTTCAGCAAGAGGGCAGAACAAAAATCAGAAGCAGTCCTAGGATTTAGTTAAAAGGGTAGCAAGTGTCAAAGCAGTTTAAATTCTCAAATCCAGCAAAATGTTAATGCCAAGCTTAATGTTTTATAAGAAAAAGTGGAAACTGTCCAAGTTGCAATAGGGGCATGCAGATAGATGCAGTGAAAAATCATAAATCCTTTGATTCTTTGGAAATACTTTGGGTCTACCAAAGTGGCCAAGTCCTCTATATTAGTGCACCACCCCCGCCCCAAATTTAAAGACAATACAAAATCTCTATTTTAAAATAAAACTGCACTACTTCAGTCCCACCTGCCCTCCTGGCCACCGAAGAAGGAACTGGGATCAAGACACTATCGAATCTGGCTGAGAAAATGTTCAGGCTGATGAAAGAAGAAAGAGGCTCTACACTGAAGAAGCAGCAGGACCTAGCCAAAATGTTCTGGCAAAAGCGAGGGGACCACAAGTCAGATTGGATCTTGAGGATGCTGGGAAATAGTATAAAATTGGATAAAGTCTTTATATGGCAGCACTGTCTTATCACACAGGATTTAACACCCCAACAAGGGTTTGGGGAGCGATACTAACATCCTGCTAGGAGGACTTTTGAAATCTTGGAGAAACAAATTTCCACAGTAAAATTGATAAGCCAGAAATGCATAGCAGATGGTAGAAGAAAGAATCATAAGAATCAGATAAGTAGGGTTATTAGAATAAATATACTAACAAAACCCATCCAACTACTCTTTTTGATGGAATGATGCAGTGGGTATTCTGTTTACTAAAGCAATAAGGATGCAGTGTTGAAAAGAAAGGTAGCCTCTCTTACATGTTTGTTATCCTTTTTAAAATTGTTCCATAGTTCCTGGATATTCTTTTTAGTATTATTTTTATTTTTCTCTCTTGGCATTTTAGTTTGGGGGAGTTTCTATTGATTTATCTTTGGGCTCCTTGATTCTTTCCTTCTCTATGTCCAGTCTACTGATATACATATCAAAAGCATTCTTCATTTCTGTTGAGGTATTTTTTTTTAGTTATCTCATTTTCTTTTGAATTTTCACTCAGAATCTCTAGCTCTTTGCTTACATCGCCAGTTTGTTCTTGCACATTGCCATTTTTTCCTTTAGATCCTGTTAGCATAGATCATAGTTGTTTTAAAATCCTATCTGATAATTCCACAATCTATCATATGTTAATCTATTTCTGATACTTACTTTGCTTCTTCAAACTCTATTTTTCTTCCTTGCTTTTTAGCATCACTTACAATTTTTTGTTGAAAATCACCCATGATGTATTGGACGATGGGGATGGAGAACTAAAGGAAAACTGTGCTCCTCTGTGTCTCGCCTACTTTTGATACTATTGTACCACACTTCTGACACCAGATGTGCAAGTTTTCTAAATACCAAACAGTTCTGCAACATCACAGGGATGTCCTCCAATTTAACTTAATTATGACACTATCTGGAATAGCGTCAGTCCCACAGCACTCCCTGTTCCCAACCCCACACTGTAGAAGCCAATCACGAATACAGGATGCAGATGGTAATCTATGCTTCAGACTGACCAGAGTTTCCCACAACCCTCTCCTCGGACTTGATTAATTTGTACAGTGGCTAGAACTCCGGAAAACAATTTACTTATTACTTACTGGATCCTTGGTGTATTACAAAAGATTTTAGAGGATTCAAAAGATGAGCCATATGAAGAGATACATAGGGCAAGTTATGGGGTGAGAAGCCATATCCTTTTCTGGCATGCCACCCTCTCCTCATTTCCACATGTTCAGCAACCCAGAAGCTCTCTGAAGCTTTCCTTTTGGAGTTTTAAGGAGGCTTCATTGCTAAGCATGCTTGATTAATACATTGGTGGTTGGTGATTGATTCAACCTCTAACCGTTCTCCCCTCCACTGAGGTTACAGGGTGAACCTGATTGAATCCTGGAGGAATCAGCCCCCATTCTGAGGGGCTTTCTTCTGGAGCTATTTGATGACCGTGTGTGTGTGTGTGTGTGTGTGTGTGTGTGTGTGTAAAGAAAACAAGATCTGTCATTGTTTTTATTACTTGGGAAACTCCAAGTGTTTTAGGAGCTCTGTGTCAGAAATGAAGGCAATGACCAAATGTGTGTGTGTGTGTGTGTGTGTGTGTGTGTGTGTGTGTGTGTGTATATATTTCTTATAAGTTGCAATATCACTAGAGGTAAATAGGCATTTACTGTGAGGTTTTATATTGATATGAAGAAGATTTCCACTGTGTTTACTGTTTGCTGTAGCTATAGGTGACAGAAGTTTCAATTTCCTCTAGTGTCCTTGTTTATGTTGACTTTGTGCTTCTCTATGCACTACTCCACTGAGAGATTTTTGCACCTTGCTGCTATTTCTGTTGTATTTCCTGCTATTGTACCAGAGCCCTGTTGTTTCATTGTTAAAGTTTGAAGAAATTGAAACTTTCTCTAATCTTGCCATTAAATGTGAGTACGTATTTTAGTTAGTGAGTCTGGGTCCCTGAGATGCGAACTGCACAATGGTATTTTAACCTCCTTTCTCCCCCTCATCTGCTTAGATGAGGGAGAAAAACTAGTTAGGGCTAGAGTATGAAAAATGGCTTTCCCTCAGGTGGGATAAGCTCCAGTAACATGTTTCTGGAGAGTGGGTCTTTGTTGTTTTTGTTGTTTAATGTTTATTCTCTTTTGAAAGAGAGAGACAGAGTGCAAGCGGGGGAGGGGCAGAATCCAAAGCAGGCTTCAGGTTCCAAGCTGTCAGCACAGAGCCTGAGGCAGGGCTGGAACTCACGAAATGTGAGATCGGACCTGTGCCAAAATCGGACACTCAACCGACTGAGCCGCCCAGGCATGAGAGTGGGCCTTTGTTATGGAAAATGTTCTGAATTTACTTGACAGCTCTTACTCTACCTTTCCCCTGTGATCCCAAGACTTGATCTTTCTTGGCTCCTCATTCTCAGGACTTGGTGAGGTTTCTGCATGTAAAACCTGCAGAAGTGTGGGAGGTCCTCTGAAACTTGAGCCCCAGAAGTTTCCCAGTCTTCTGTTGGTCCACATTCTGCCTCCAGCAATTCATCCAGATTGCCATTTAATTGTCCATACCAATTTATGGCTCTAGAGGTTTCTTCTGGTAAACAGATCTCATCTGTGACTCTCTGGATTCACATCTCTCTACAGATTTCAGGGTGGCATTTTGTCCTGTGACTTTTTCTCTGATGGCTTAGAGAAGGTCATCGATTTTGACTTTGTTCAGCACTTATCGTAAAGATGGGACTGATGACTACTACACATTTCACACCTTGGAGCTGAAACCAGAAGTTTTTTCATACCCTTTTAATAACACTCTGGTTAAGAGCTGAAGTGGTAAGTCTTTCCTGTTTTCTTAATTATGTTCATCTTCTTCGTACTCATCAGTGTCCCATTATATAACATCCTTGTATGCTACGTAGGTATAACTTTTCAGATATGGTGTTCTTCTGGACCTCATTTCTCAAAAGGAAGATAGTAAATATTTCCTTTCCCTGGTTAGCCTGGTCACAGGGATATGTTCTAGGAGTGACCAATAAGATGTTCCTGTAAGGTATTATGAATCTAGAGGCAGTGATTCAAATACTCAGGAAGGACAGAAAAATTGCATGGCCCTTGTAGAAAGATTGTGTTTGGAATAAAGTGGAGAATAATATCTGTGCTGTAGGCAGGGGCCTAACAGTAACTTTGAGTTGACCTCTTTTTTTTTTTTTTTTTTTTTTTTTTTTTAGTTGCAGGCCACTTTCCCTTAGCTCTTGACTACTTTTGAAGTTTGTGAATCTTCAAACTTGCTCTTATCTTTCCAACAAGTTCATTCTCTTCTTAAGCTAATCAGGGTTAACTTTTCTTGCATACAACCCTGAAAATTGACTGACATAGCAAACCTCCATTCAAAACATTAACATTATTTCTTTATATTTGCCTACTGAAAACATAGAACCCATGATAATGATATCTTCATTATGACATCATAGTTGTTTTCTCTTTTTTTACCTTTTACTTTTCTGATAGGAATAATAAAATACCTAAAACCTACTATTTACTGAGTACAAAGCACTATGATTTAGTGGAAGTTAATTAACAAATTAGGTGATTCATTATTCACCCTGCCTCTAATAAGAGAGTTTTTTTTACTACTAAAAGTACTGGAACTTATAACTACTTATAACTACAATTAGCTGCTAAAATATTCACTAACATAATAAATCCATCAGTGAAATATGATCTTGTAAAATAAAGTATATTGATATTCATTTCAAGGCAAAGCTATTTCTTGTGAGGTTAATTTCATATCTACCATAGACACACAAAGTTTAACTGTTCTCTCTCTCTCTCTCTCTATATATATATATTACACAAATGTAGGATACCTAATTGATAGGTTCAGAGAGAGCAGAAATTAATGAGAGAAGAAAACATCTTGAACAAAAATCCCTGCACTTTAGTTAAAATACATTTATTCTATTAAAGTTTTACATTATTTCTACCTGAGTGAAGTGGAATATATATTAAACACTTAGTGATATTTAGCATAAAATAAAGAAATGAAAATCATGAAGTAATGTCAAAGGGCAATGTTTTTTAAAATAAAATATCCATGAGCACTATTTTACAAATCACAATTTATTAATTATTAGGTTTTACATGCAGCTTAAAGTTGCCTGTGAGCTGAATTAATTCATAGTAACTAAGATTACTTGAAAAGATCTAGGGAGACAGTGAGAAATTAACTAGGGTTATATGGAAAAAAGGTGCTTTGTCATAGATGTTCTATTAAGCTGAAACATTCAAATGTATGCTAAGTGATGAGTGATTTTTTTTTTTTAGTTTCTTAAGGCACTCTTTACTATGCCATCCTATATTGATCTTAAGTGCAAACATACACATATTTGTAATATAGTTGTATGCTTAAATCCATACATATATATATGAATACATGGAATTTATATAAATACATATATTTATACAATATAAATATATTCATTTATCATGTATATATAAGTATATATTCCATCCATTTATTCATTTTTAAAAGTGTAATTTCTTGTATAATTTGACCACCCAATGAGATTATCAAATGAAGTTAGAAATATTCGGCAACATACATTCAATAAATAGTGAGATATGACATCATATGTCACTAATTCTTGATTTAAAAGGAAAAAGATTTAGAGTCAACTGGAAATTAGAATGAAGTTAAACTAAACAGCAATTGTGCAACATGATGCAGGGTCATTTTGAAGACCAGGGAATTGGCTAAAATTAAAATTCACAGTCATGTGAAGCATTTCTGCAAAGTTAGTTGAGCTGGCTTCAGTGTTAAGAAATCTTCTTTAGAACAGGTAAATCTTCAAATAATCTTGCTATTAGTGTTCTGATACAGGTAGTTCTTAAGTTGTTTTTGGCGGTGGTGGCAATGGTGTGTAAATAAGTAGGGAAACTTGACATAGAAAGTGAAGTTTTTGGAAAAATCGTTACTTGTTGTTGCATCTCCAAATTCATGACATATGAAAGATCACAGATGTTATATGTATTTTTGTATATTTTTGTTAATCATCAAATTCATAACCTTCAGTCAAAACAGTTTATTTCAAACAAAATAATTAAGGCTTTTGCAGTTTTAAATTTTAGCCAATGCCATATCTAATTTAATATTTAATTTCATTTAATTTGCCTTGTTTTCCAACCTGTCAACATATCTTTCCAGTTCGTTTTTTCTTTACACACTTTCCAATTTGCAACCTTTATCCTCACGACGCACAGACGTTACAGCAGCCAGTGAGTCTTAAAGTCAATGCCTACCTCAGCCATTAAATTACTCTGAATCTGGGGTGCCTGGGTGGCTCGATTGGTTACGCGTTTGACTTTCGCTCAGGTCGCGATCTCATGGCTAGTGAGTTCAAGCTCTGCATGGGGCTCTCTGCTCTCAGTGCAAAACCTGCTTTGGATCCTCTTTCTCCCTCTCTCTCTCTGCCCCTCCCCACCTCCTCTCAAAAATAAATAAATATTTATTTATTTATTTTTAAAGTTTTTATGTTTATTTTCGAAAGAGAGGCAGAGACAGAGTGTGAGTGGGGAGGGGAAGAGAGAGAGGGAGCCACAGAACCCGAAACAGATTCCAGGCTCCGAGCTGTCAGCACAGAGCACCACATGGGGCCCTGGAACTCACAAACTGGGAGATCATTCATGACTTGAGCCGAAGTCTGGCGTTTAACTGATGGAGCCACCTAGGTGCCCCATAAATATACACTTTGAAATTTTACTCTGAATGTTAGCAAAATTTCCCTCAGGTGACTTCCTTTCTCCCATTTTCTAGCTCCTATAATAGATACACATACTGTATCCACAGTAATTTTCTCCAACTGTTGTTGTTGTTGTTAGTGCAGTGCTCTCGCTAAGCCTTTCCAGTGGCTTTCATTGCTAAGGAAAAAAAAAAAGTCTTTCACAACTGTACATCAAACTATCCTTCTCATTCTAAAATGAATTCAAAAGTTATTGCTTATAATCCTGGAACCCAGGTGCTGTTTTCTTTTTCTTTCATGCCTTTTGCTATTCCCTCATTCCTAGGATAAGCCGTTCCCCCACCCAATATATGTTTATAAATATAGAAATTTAACTCAGAGTGATCTAATAACATTTTCCTGTTTCCATTTGAAATCTTTGGTATGTTCTGCCTTGTTTAGGAATTCTTGATCTTCTCCCCTTCTATAGAGATCCCTTTAGATCTCCATAAGTATGCTTTTGTGGATCAGTACTTACCAAAAGTAAGAAGATATTTTCTTACAAGAGTTGCCAATTATGTATTTAATGAATAATTAGTGAATAAATAAAGTAACAAAAGAAACCACAGAAAAATATGAATTAGGTTAGTAAGAAAAATAAATCAGTCCTGCAAGTTGAAATAAAACTTTTTTTTTAATTTTCTTTCCTGTGTTCCATTAGCATTACCCCCTTGTATCTTTAAAGGGGACTATTTTTGATTTCTCTTTAGAGCCAGATTTTCTTTGAACCCTCCAAAGTTAAGGCATCTGTCTCCACCTCCTCTATCCTCAGTCTTTATAGTAAGACTATTATTAGGTGATACAAACTGGGCCTCACATGGCAAACTTCCTTAAAAACTGGAACTTTGTAGAACTTTGAAAATACAATGCATTATTGACCTGATTGTTTAATACCCAACAGATTACTTTTTCTAGGGCTTAGTTCCCACATTATCTTTTGATGTTCCCGCGGAAGAGGTGAGTACTGGCAACACCAGAAGCCTAATTAGGAACACTGTTGTCACTAGGGGATATCTTAGACCTTCTTCAAGCTCAATCATCATGTCCTGAAATATACAGGGTGGAGTAATGCATCTTATAAATGCCAATTTATTTAGGTTCTAATCACAGATACTTCATCAACTGACAAAAGAAAAACCTCAGTAGGTAGACCACTTCAAAATCTGGGACAACTTACATGTAATTTCAGGAATCAGCAGGGACACACAGCTGGAGAAAAATAAAAAGCTTGCTGTAATTGAAAATTGCCTTGCAGCTTGTTTGTGATTAAAATGAAGTTCAGTTCCTTGAAATCTTGTTTAGCAATTAAATCTGTTTTACTTAGGCATTGAAATATTGTCTATTGTCTTGGAAGGATCAAAGCGGTACGGACATGTTTGAGAGTTGAATGTTACATGAAAATGTGAATTTAAAAAAAAAAAAAAAAAACATAGCTGAATTCATCACCACAACCAGAAGACTGTCTTCCAGAGAAATGAGAGGAGTAACCAGCTCAGTTCAATTATCCATCTAACTTGACGGTTCGAAATTAAATTGGATCATTATATTAGCAAGAAAGTTAATAATGACAAAGCTAAGTATCATACCTAGAAATGAACTATCTCAAAGCCAAATGTCTACACACACTCTTTTGTTCAAGCTTTTCTAGTTCACTAATTTCCCTTGTGGGTCTGTTAGGCTAGTATATGCAAATAAATTTGTGGTTAATAACATCTATTATCTTCAACTAGGCTCCAAATTTCATTGTTTCCCAACAGCTGCTTCAAATAAATATAAACGAAGGTAACATTTACGAAGGGAAGGAAATACTTCCTGCTCTTCTAGAAGGACTTCATTCTCAGCACCTAAATAACAAAATGAAATTTATTTGATTCACTTTGCAGCTCTGGGAACCTGAAATCATCCTCGAAGTTCTTGGGAATATGGTTTTTGACAGCTTTGTTTTTTAGTTAATATTTTTCACTGTTGAAAGGCTTAGGTACATTTTCCTCTACTTTAATCTGTTTTCCCATAGAGAATGTAATAAATTCTCCTGCAAATATTTGCATGTCTGTGCATCTCTCTTGGTATGCTGTTTACATTAAGGCTCTCATATAAGTTAGATGAGTTCGCCTCCGTAGCTACAGCTTTATTATTAACACAGCCTGCACGGCAGAGTTCAAGATCTTTCAAAAATAAATTTTATATAATCACTGTTATTCTAAGCCCACATCAATGAGTGAACACTGTCAATGTACAACAGCTGTCTGCCTGTGTTTGCTGGGGATGCTCACCTCAAAAGCTAGTTTTAATCTTTTGGTTAGGGAAAAAAAAAGAATATATAAAACATAAAGATACCTAGGAAATGAATATATTTCACTGTGGTTCCGAAACTTGAAAAAGATCACATGCCTTGAGAGAGACAAAGCAGGCTTAGGGTTCAAATGTTTGCCGCATGTCTGTCCCCTTTTTTCAATGTAAAAGACGTTATAGTATGTTTGTATCCATTCCTTCTCTGCTTAACACAATAGCAGTTTCATTACTATGAGAAGAAGCTGGATGTTGTGGTTCTCAAACATTTTTTGCGTTTGTTTGGACCTCTTGAAATAACTCTGGGAAAATATACAATCATAGCACATTTTAAGTGGGAACTAAATTTTTATCATAAATTTAGATATTTGCAAAAAGCATAATGTACATTTTTATGTGTTTTAAATATATTTTTATCATATCTCAGGACTACAAGTTCACTAATTCTTTTTATAAACAGCGACCACTCTAACCTCATTAGAAAAATCAATTCTTAAGGTCAATCAGCCATATCAGAAAAAAAAAGTCTGACTTGATTTTTTTTATTTCTAAAGAACCTATTAATGCATGCTCCCATGACAACCATCTCACATCTTCTGAATGAATTTTTATAATAGAATATTACAGAAGTTTGATGGGGAAATTTGCTGAGATAATTTTTGGGGTGAACTAAGGCACTGACCCCTGCTATATGTCTTGTTTGCTCTTCCTAGACCTTCAATCATATGCAAGACACTCTCAGATTGTGCTTTCTTTCTTCATTCTTCAAGGTTTTTCCATCGCTAGGATGGCTCTGTAATGGTATTCAATATGGAAAATTTGCCTTAGTGTTGTGAAATGAGAGCAGACGGGCGATTGTGAAAAGAAATATTGGAAAAGAGAGCCAAGAGACCCCAGGTTTTTTGAGGTAGGAAGTTGGTATCTGAAAACGATTTCCTCAAAATTATATATGCTTGTGTATCTCCTAGAGAGACTCTAAGTATTCATGGGGGTATATACGCCCCAGTTTGACTTTGAAGACTTGCTTGGGACAGTATGTAATCAGACTCCTCTATTTTTAGGTAAGAAAATAAGGCTGAATATCAATGAATTACCTGCACCAAAAATTGTGTGTCCCTTTACAGCCTGCAAAACTCGTCCTTGTGTTGTTTTCTTCTTGAAACCCTCCTCATCTGACTTTATCATTTGCATATTGCTTTTTTTCTATAGAACCATTTTTTCATTTTTCAAATATCCAGTGGGTAATCACAGACTGAGACAGAGGCTTGTAGGCTCTCAAACTTAGGTTTTGAAAGTTTGCTTTGTATCATTCGTGATGGTAGAGGGAAGTCTTCAGGCACATTGGAACACATTCAAAGTATATGATTGCTTTCTAGTTAATTCTTTCTAGATTAACACTGGCCAAATTGTTTTGGGTATATTTTATATTTATAACTGTATTTAAATTTCTTTAAGTGGAGGATTAGTTATTTTTCCCTCTGATTATCTCACAAATAGCTTAGTATATTGGTTTGCAAGTAATCAACACTTAATAAATATTGAATAACTTGCTTTAGCGATCTTGATTTAAAATTATAGGCTGAAAGACAATTGTTAGTGGGAAAAGCTTGCTCCAAGCTACTCAATCAAAATGATGACTATGATCCATGTAAACAAAGCATATGGTCAAGATTAAATAGGAGGTAGATACCGCAAAACAAAAATAAATTATTTGGGCATGCATTTTTCTCATTTATAATTTTTTTTGTCTGAAATTAAACAGAGAATCCTAGGAACTACAACTAGTTGCATACATATGAGAAAATTCTTTAAGTTTTCTCTTTTAAATTTCAACATCCATGAAAATTTTGAAACTTGACCTGGCTGACAGACAAAATTATTTTTCTTTGTATGTCTCACAATTTTCTGACATTTTCTACAAAAGATCTGCCTATCTCCATGTGTTACTAAAGCCTGTTTGGCTTTATACAGTTTAACACTTTTTTCTACAGCATTTACTACCTTTTAACGTTTTTGTTGTCTGTCATATCCCTGGCTTGGTGACTATCATTTATTCAAACAGTCACTCAAAAGAAGACTGAGTGACAACCATGTGCCAGGCACTGGGGGTACCTCACTTGCTCAGATAGACCTGGTTCCTGATGCTTATGAAGATGCAGTTTATCCTGGGTAAACAAACAATATAGCATTGCAACAAAATGGGATAGATATTCATAGAACTGAATAAGTAAGAGCCCAGTAAAAACACCCTGGCTTTTTTTTTTTTTTTAAGTCACTGCCATCTGTGATATACTGTCCTTGTCCTTATTACTATCCACAGATTTCCAGGGCACTTATACTATGTTCAAAGATTAAAGCACTTATAATTTACTTCATCAATCATGACTTTCTGCTCAGTGGCTAGGTACACCAATACCAAAGACTATTATCCTCATCTGTGTTCTGCTCAGTTCTCTGACAAACCAGCATATAAGGCCTTAAGTACTCTTGGATTTGTTATAATATTAAGATTTCAATTATAAATTACTTTCCATTTGCCAGGTATTCTGCTCTGCATTCTATGTGTACTAATTCATGTAAGCCTGACAACAAACCTATGAGGTTGTTGTGGGTTGAATTGTGTTCCCTCAAAAAGATATGTTGATATCCCTATACCCAATACCTCCATGTATAATTTTATTTGAAAATAAGGTCTTTATAGAGCCTACCAAGATAAAATGAAGTCATCAGGATGGGCCTTAGCCCAACATGCCTGGTGTTCTTATACAGGGCAAATTTGTACACAGCGACACGAACATAGGGAAAGTGAAATGAGGAGACCCTGGGGGAACACAGCCATCTACAAACCAGAGGGTGCTTGAGGCTGCTAGAATCTAGGAAAGAGACATGTAACCAGTCCTCCCGTAGTATCTTCAGAGGGAGAATGGCCCTGCCAACATCATGATCTCAGACTCCAGAACTGGCCTCCAGAACTGTATAAAAATAAACTTCTGTTGCTCTAAGCCACCCAATTTATGGTACCACTTTGTTATGGTAACCCTAGGAAGCTAATAAAGGTAATGCATAGTAAAGAAATAACCTTGTTCAAGGAGAGGTCTGTCCTATTCTCTCAACTCCTGGAAAGTGATCTCTAAACTCCTGAAACATCCTACCTGATAAAAAGTATCTTTATTTACTTAGGGGACTTCGCTCATGGCCAGCTAATTTATGTCAGCAATGTGATTTATTTGAGGACTATAATATCAGCTCAACCTCTGGAAGTCCTGGAAACGAAAATCAGCTATATGACTAGTCAATCATGTCTAAGTTAACTTACTTATCCCCAGTAAAAACTCTGGGTATTGAGATTCAGATGAGCTTTCCTAAAAGTATTGGGGATACCCTATGCATATTATCAAACATCAGGTCTGGGAAGAGTTGGTGCTCTCTATTATTCTACTGGGAATAACAGGAAGTTTTATACTTGGGACTTTTCTGGACTCTGCCTCTTTTATTAGTTGATATAAGTCTACATCATTTTGCTGTAAAAAAAAATGTAAATGTGAGTAGAATAGCTTCTAGTGAGTTCTGTTTATCTTATTAGTGAGCTTTTGAACCAGAGGGTGGTCTTCGGAACCCCCAAACTTGCAGTAGTTTCAGAAGTGAGAGTGATCTTGGGGATTTCCTGAAATATATGGACACTGTGTTGGCCTTTGTGTAGCATCTGGTGAAGAAAAATTCCAGAGGATTATCTCATTGGACTAAATCATGTATCAGAAGATTATGACCTACAGGACAAATAAGACCTTTTGATTGTTTGGTTGATAAATCTTATTGACACAAACCACACCCGTTCATTTACATATTGACTACAGTTGTTTTGCACTATAATAACAAGAGTAGTAACTAAGAGGACTTGTGGTTCTCAAAGCTTAAAATACACACTAACTGACCCCTTATATGTAAAAGCTTTCCAACCACTGTGACAAGTCATGGTATTTTGTTTGGTTGTATTCAGGTCTATGAAAGACTCGCCTGCCATATTTGTACAGAAATTTAGGACAGCATCCCATAGTACCACAACCAATTTCCCGAGGCTATTATAATTTGCAATGGTATCTGTCCTTATATTTACTTGTTAATCTTATCTGCCTTGGTCCACAGAAAGTACATAATAAATATTACATTGATTTCAAGAAAATCTTCTTAGGCTTACTTTTATCTACAGAATTAAGTTCAAAATTATTTCCATGTCATACAAAGCCTTCCATGATTTGGGCCCAGACTTCTTTTCCAATATCATCTACAGCTACTTTCATTCATATAGCCTCTGATTCCATCACACTGAACACGGCTTGAACTTTCAAGGCTCATCTTTCAAGGCTGAGCTGAAATGCCCTACTTCTTGAATTTTTTACATCTCTTCCAGTGTAAATAATTCACTACTTCCTTCAAACTTTTACAATTTATATATCAACAAAACCCATCACAGTATTTTTCAGTAATATTAAAGATGCTTAAAATGCATAACAAGTGGATGAATAACACACAAGGAATATTTCCTGAAAGATATACAAGTAACTACTCATCTAAGTCTCACATATTGTGACTTAAAAATTTAATGGAAGATTAAAATTTATTCCTTTCAGCTCTGACTCCCAGTCATTAATATTACCTCTCTTCTAATAAAAGCACTCCATTATTTCATGACCATGTCTTATTTTATTATATATCACAAGACTTATCAGAGTATTTGATAATATTGCAGTTGCTTAAAATTCATGATGAATAAATAATAGTCATGAGCACTTTAGTGTACTTCTATTTTTTCCTTTTGTTTGTGATGAAGCCATTGACTATGATCCTTTATCCCAATGCATCAAACTTCCTTTCCTCCTTATTTCCTTCAGATTGATTTCACCATAAAAGTCCAGATGCTATTCTTGTTTTACCTAGCACACCTAGTAGAAAGAGAAAGTTGGCATCTTTATGACCGACTAGTCTTTAACTAGAAGAATGTGATGAATTGCATGCAGTGGATAGATCACGGGTATTTGGTATTTGTAACAGCTGGGACTTCAAACTGCTTGGCATTTTTATACTTCTTTTATTAATAGTCCTAATCTTTAATGCAGCTGTGACAAACTTTTCACTAGCATAAAGTTGTTCACCTCTTTCTCCTCACCCCACCATGTTCGCAAGACTGATTCACCAACTATTGAAAATTGTTAGGTCAAATAAATTACTCTCCTCATCTGATTATTATTCCAAGCTATTAGTCTTTGAGAGTCAACATACAAGTAGAGTTAACATGGTGATTTTACACATTAGAAAAATTAACCTGGTAACTTTCCCTGTGGGGAACTAGAAATAAGACAAACCCTATGTGTGTTGTTTCTCTATATTCTTCAAGCTTTCTTGAGGAGACAAGACCTACTAAAATTTTATATTAAATTCCAGCAATTTAAATAGTCTCATAGTAGTATGATGCAATGGTTGGAAACTGTAGAGCATATATGTCTGGCCCTGCTTTAAAATTTCTGTTGGACATGGTATTGATACAAGATAGTAACTCATTATTCACCATCACATGAAAGGGAACCGAAGAAATATGTACAGACGGAAGGCCTGTACATATTATCGGTAAAATAGGAATTGAATTAAGAAACAAATTACTGTTTTACAAGAATGTTGACATAGCCAAGTAGTTACAATTCTCTGCTGTGTGTTTCTCCTATAAAAGTCTGGGAGGGGGATGCAACACCACCCTATTACAAGTCTATCTAAGGCCATCTTAAGGTTTTCCTCCTTCACCAGGCCATTGGGTAAGAGATTTTAATGACTTATTTATTCAATGAAATTTGTTGTATACATATTTATTACCATGCAAAATTTTCTCTTTTTTTTTTTAATAATTTTTTTTAACGTTTATTTATTTTTGGGACAGAGAGAGACAGAGCATGAACGGGGGAGGGGCAGAGAGAGAGGGAGACACAGAATCGGAAGCAGGCTCCAGGCTCTGAGCCATCAGCCCAGAGCCCGACACGGGGCTCGAACTCACAGACCGTGAGATCGTGACCTGAGCCGAAGTCGACGTTCAACCAACTGAGCCACCCAGGCGCCCCGCAAAATTTTCTCTTACTTAAAGGATTATAAAGTAAAATATGGGACTCACATTTTCATGGCAGAAAAAGACCTTGGGGCGCCTGGGTGGCGCAGTCGGTTAAGCGTCCGGCTTCAGCCAGGTCACGATCTCGCGGCCCGTGAGTTCGAGCCCCGCGTCAGGCTCTGGGCTGATGGCTCAGAGCCTGGAGCCTGTTTCCAATTCTGTGTCTCCCTCTCTCTCTGCCCCTCCCCCATTCATGCTCTGTCTCTCTCTGTCCCAAAAATAAATAAATGTTGAAAAAAAAAAAATTAAAAAAAAAAAAAAGAAAAAGACCAACATGCCATTTAGTGCTAATTGTAGTTCTTCCACAAATGCTAGAACCTACCATAGTAACACATGTATAAAAGTGGCTGAAAACGGCTATTTAATAAATAAGTAACATCATCATGCAATGAACAACAAAGCAAATAAACATAATTAAATAAAGAAAAGCACTGTGATCTAGAAATAAAGTAGACATTAATTGTGATTTCTAGAACGCAGTGTCAAAGAAACTTCCTAGGAGAGATGGCTCTTGATTTGAGCCATGAAAAGTGAACAAGCCATGAAAAGTGAACAAGCCATGAAAAGTGAACAAGGTGGAAAAGAATGTCCCTGCCTCACAGTTTGAAAGGAACCAGTTTCTGTGATTTTAACCAAGTCTCTATCTGGAATAGAATATTTGGAAAGTAGCGTGTATAGTGGTTAAAAGCCGACCTATTAAATCCTGACACATTTATGTACTTACTAGTTTGTGAATGTAAACAAGTTATTTAATCCTTACTTTTAGGCTTCAGTTTCCTCATCTGTAAAGCATAGATAATCATAATATCTGCCTTCTCATATCTTTTCAGAATTCATATCTCTTTTCTCAGAATTCATATCATATCTTTTCAAATTCACTGACATAATAAAAGCACTTGCAGGAGGTTCTAGCTGCTGGCTAGTACTCAATACATGGGAGGTGTTATTAAGAAAATTTCTTGCCATGCATCATTGACGTGGCATAATCACATACCGAGAATCTGTAAAGTGAGTGCTATCATTCAGGTACTCTGGGAATGGCTCTGCTGTTACAGTGTGGTTTTTTCTTTCAAAAACAAACAAACAAACAAACAAAACACAGACAAAACAAATAAAATGGAAAAATCTGATGGCCCAGGGTTAATTCCTGAGAGCAAAGAGTAAATGCTAATGTGACTTCTGTTCTTGTACCTGAAGTTGACGCTTGCACCGTTTCCTGTGTTGTACTGGTTCCAGGTAATTCCTCAAAACCCTTGGAATGACCTTTTCTCATGTTCTCTATTGATGAAAAAAATATTGTTTTCCAAAATAAAAAAATGATTGTTTTTCCAAAATAAAAATCTCAAATTCTTCAATATGTCCATGTTCTTGCCCCAGCTCGCCTCTCTAGTTTAATCTCTTTGCTTCTCTGTCCCTCTGTGATCTAACAACATCCAGCTAACAACTATTTCTGTCTCTTTGAGCCTGGAATATTCACCTCGGCGGAAAATCCTGGCTCCCCCTGCCTCCACCCTTCCCCCTAAAAAAAAGAATTATCCTTCAACACTGTGCTGAAGTATTATCATATTTTGAAAACCTCTTCGTCCCTGTTTTGACCCATTCCTGTGTAGAGTCAACATTTTTCTACACTCTTTTGTACTTTTATTATGACCTATCAGCTTTGATTTTAAACTTTGTTTCACTTTCCTGTCTTTACCAGAATGACCTGAGCTCCTGTGATCAGCCAAGTCGGGGTAAAATTAGGTGTTCCATAAATACTGGCTCATCAAACTTGTTGAAGTCTTAAAGAATAGGAAAGAAGAATAATTTCACAGTATAAGATTTTTTGGGCGAATTATATTGACTATGCCTTTAAGTTAGATATTGGCAAAATATATTTTAAAAATTTATTCACCGATCATAAAGTTAACAAAGGAATGTCTTGGATGCCTTTATGACAGAGGATGACATTAAATTAGCACATTTGGTAGTGGAATTGTTGAAGTGAATTTAGATCTAGTTAAGAATTAGAAGCTGAAAACACCTGCTAGTTCACAGAAGCATAATTATGACTGGATAGCTCAGGCGATGGTGGCTGGGGGCACCAGTAGGGACAGACTTAGGTTTTCTACCAGTGAGAGCTGCACACTTTCTCTCTGACCAGCGCAATAGAAGAAAATACCACCCTTTGTCATGTACAATATTGGACGAGAGGTGATGAACAGATTAAGGAAAATACATCACTGATTCTACAGAAAAAAAAAAAAACAAAACAAAACTGTTCACATTGGTTCAGTTTTATCTTATTCCCTAACAACAATGACCTTGTAAGGATTTGAATGCTAAGTCCACATCAGATAAGTGTTCTTTACAACTGCCATTATAGATCAGAGAGTGGTTTTAAAAGGCTTATGAAGATAGAGAAAATAGAGAAAAGTGTGCAAATGAAACAGCTAACTTGAAGCAGTATTTCTTCTACACAATGTTAGGAGGAAAAAACCAGACAGTGACCACCAATGCTTCTCTCTTTCACATTTTCTTGATAAACATGACTGTGCAATAGCTCCTTTTCATACAGACATGCATATCTAAAGAAGATGTTTAGAAGACATTAGCAATTTTTTTTAACAACGAGAATTTAAAATGAAAAGAAAACCATTCACTGGTTAAAAAAAAAAAATGTTACTATTCACCAAGCCTCAAAAACAAGTTGCACTGTTGATAAAATTCTAATATCAAAGTTCTGCCTCTAAATTAATTTCAGAGGTAAAACCACTTTCATAAGGAGCTATGTGGGTTGCAGAACCTGTTGCTAGACAGTAAGGAGGCAAATGTGTCTATCAGTGTTAGTCGTCAGAAAACATTTCAGCATGTCCTAATTCCACAATAGGACTCAGTACCATTTATTAAGAAATAAAAAATAAATAAATAAACATGAGAGCACATCAGAGATTTTCTTATTTTTTCAACTCCCCACATTCTAATGAGTACTTAAAGTAAGGCAGAAAGTTTAAAAGCTTAAATTTCAAAGATAATTGTTAAATTTGCTTTGAATATCAATTGACAAATACATATGCGAATGCATTTTCCAATTCAGTACTTGAGAAGACCATCACTGATGATATGAATAAGACTTCTTAAAAACTTTCCACCAATAATATCTAGTCCTATAATTTAGAATGAAAAAAATGTGGCATTTTTGTCCAAGGTAAACAAAGGTGTGGAAGACAGATCATTATTCACTCAGCTATTAGTCGTTTATGTTACTTATGATGATAAACAAATATGACTAGTACATAAAATAATTCTTGCTGGAAATCTTTGCATTATACTTATTAAATCCCCATTGTGTGAAAGAGAAGGGGGTTGTGCTGTATTCAACTTGGGTATGGGAAACACTGGATTGAACCAAATTTGTCCAAGGACTTCTTGGAACACTAATATGTTAATGGTTATTGTGAGTATTCCAGAGGGAGATATATTATGCAACAATTTGACTTGTTTATTTTGTCATTAGGAACCTCCTAAGAATGGGACATCTGGGTGGATCAGTCAGTTAGGCATCCTACTTGGGCTCAGGTCATGATCTCCGGGTTCCTGAGTTTGAGCCCCGCACCAGGCTCTCTGCTGTCAGCACAGAGCCCTCATTGGATCCTCTGTCTTCTCTCTCTAACCTGTGTGCTCTCTTTCTCTCTCTCTCTCAAAAATAAATAAACATTGAAGAAAAAATAGTGCAGCATGGTGTAAAAGAATAAACTTTCCTGTCATACTGAACCTAGGTTTGAATTTTAACTGTGTGATTTTGGATAATTATCTCTTCATCTACAAATTGGGGTGGTTAATAGCACCTAACCCCTAATGGTGCTAAGATCAATTATAATTGCTTATATATTAATATGCTTAATAACTTTAGTAATTGTTTATTTTCCTGATTTAATAACGTAATAATAGATTTATTTTACATATATGTTATTAATTATTCAATTTATTTATATTATGATTATCTTATAAGAGCCAATTTGCTCTTTCCTAAAATGTTGATATAAATTGTGTTAAATATATCTGAAAATAATATTAGTATGCACCATCATGTATAAACTGAAAACCATTATCAGTTAGGAGAAGCTATTACTTCCTAATTTTATAGTTGCTTTTATTTTTTTTTAACGTTTTTTTTATTTTTGAGACAGAGAGAGACAGAGCATGAATGGGGGAGGGTCAGAGAGAGGGAGACACAGAATCTGAAACAGGCTCCAGGCTCCGAGCTGTCAGCACAGAGCCAGACGCGGGGCTCAAACTCACAGACCGGGAGATCATGACCTGAGCCAAAGTCAGCCGCTCAACCGACCGAGCCACCTAGGAGCCCCTATAGTTGCTTTTAAACATGTTTATAAAACTGCTTTATTTTTTTAAGGGAGATATGTTCTTGAGATACCTACAAAAGGAAGGTTATTGTTAATAGAAGGGTCATTCAGAATCTATTTACTGAAAAATAGTTACAAAATTTGACTCATCATTTTATACTCTAATAGTTCATCTAAGCCATTCTACTTAAATTTAGCATAAATGTGGAATATATAATCATTTCTGATTATTGATTTTTCCAAATTACATAGGACACTGGAAATATAAATTTTCATTGACTGTGTGCAAATAGGCCATGGATCTCCAATTACAATTATTGATAACCAGTTTTTGCTGTATTCCCGATATATATGAAATTTTCCATGAAGTGTCTGAAAGTATCCCATCAATTATTTTCACATGTTGTTTTCTTGTTTCTTAAAGGGCCAACCAGACAAAGAATAAATTATACAACGTCATAGGCAAACTTAATTTCTTAATCACCGTGCCATGTATAATTGGGTATTTCATGAAAAAAATAATTATATATACTGCAGAAAATTTTATGATGTCATGTGTACCTTTCTATACTGCCTTATGATGGTTCTGAGGATGTACTTACATCACAGTTTCATTAGTAATGCCAGTACCCCAAGGCAATAAAAACACATGAGACAATATATGGAAATGTAATCAATCTACTCATTTAATAATATGGTACCCAAGGGAGCTCTCTCTCTGTCTCTAATTCTCTTGCTGATGGGCAGTTCAGAAAAAGATATGACCATATATAAGGAGATTTATGTGGCTGTTGTTTTGTCAATCATTCTAACCAATCATTTTCTCATTTGCCATTGACTTACAACCTCAAATGTGTTCATACACTTGTTGATACTACATCTTGAAAGTTTTAAAATTAAAATCAATTAGGCATTAAAAATTCTGTGTGATTTCTTGATGGCTGAAAGTAGTAAAGTAGTCGTTAGTGATGTGCATGAAGGGAAACAGAAGTAATAAGAAACTTGTCTCTTTTTAGAATTGTCTATTGCAATAGTTTACCAGATTTGTATTTCTATATCTAGTCAGTAAGTGATATTTTTACTTTCCTTTTACCCAATGAGAGTGGGTTTTTTAAAATCATATAAATAGATTTATTGAAGAACTTTAAAAATATCTAAATATATATATACCAAAAATATATACAAAGAAAGTGGAAGTGACTTAAAATCCCGCTCCATAGTATAAACAATAAGTTTTCAATGACTATAGTTCATGTATTTCATTATGCACAAATACATGCATGCAGACACATACAAATTTACTCCAATAAAGTCAGGTTATACATGGTTTTCCTTCTTTCTTCCCCACTGTCACAGCCGTTAATATTAATGATCTTAACCAGTATACCATATATAATTGTATTCATTCATTACTTCAATTTATCCAATAATACTCATGACACTTACAAAATCATATAAAATACTTATGCAAATGCAAGTATGGAATGGGAGAATTGCTATTGCTTATATAAGAAAAATTGGATAATGTTACATATTTTCTTTCTTTAAAATTTATTTATTTATTTTGAGAGGGGGGAGAGGGGCAGAGAGAGAGAGAATCCCAAGTAGGATCCACACTGTCAGCAGAGCCTAATGCAGGACTTGAACCCACAAACTATGAGATCATGACCTGAGCCAAAATCGAGTTTCGGACACTTTACTGACTGATCCATCCAGGTGCCCCAAATATTTTATTCTTATGTTTTGCAACTTCCCCAAGTCAACATAGTTCATGGGTGCCTGTCATTTTACATTATAGCATATCAACAGATGATTCATTCAACCATTTTGGTATTTGTAGATTTCCATTTTCCTCCTTTTTCTTTGATGTCTCAGATTGTGGTATTATTTGCTATGCAGTAATGAAAAAGACACAATTGGCTATCTATCTGAAGCAAAATAATATTGGTTTCTATATTTTTAAGTAAATTCCCTATAGATTTAAAACTTTAAATGTAAAATTGTATATACAAAATAAAATGTTGCAGAGGTTTCTTAAAATATTTGACCTTGAAATTAGGCAAAGATGAACATAAACTATTATACATTACTACATTTAAAAATCACCTGCTTTTATTATAAAATTCACATCTTTTTTATTAAATTAAACATTGTTACTCATGTGACTAATGTTGGTAAGGTGTATGTAAGTGTGTGTGTGTGTCTGTGTGTGTGTGTATGTGTGTGTTGTGGTAAGAAGGTAATTTATAGCTATAAATACTTACATTAACAAGCAAGAAAAAATTGAAATCAAAAACCTGATTTTACTACTTAAGGAACTAGAAAAAAGAACAAACTAAACCCAAATCTAGCAGATAAGTGGAAATCAAAAATATAGAGCAGAAATAAACAAAGTAAAGAACAGATAAACAATAGAGAAAACGAACAAAACCAAAGCTTGGATCCAAAAACCAAAACTTGGGTCTTCAAAAGTAATAACACAGTTAGTATTTACCTTCATTATTAACTTTATTTAGATGAACTAAAAAAAAAAAAACAGAGAGATGACTTAAATTACTACAATCAGAAATAAAAGCAGAGACATAACTACTGATTTTATAGAAATAAAAGGATTATAAAAGTTATTATAAGCAATTGTATACCAAGAAACTGGATAACTTAGATGAAATGGACAAACTCCTAGAAACACAACCTTACTAGCACTGAATCATGAATAAATAGAAAATCTGAATACATGCATAACTAGTGAGCAAAATTTAATCTGTAACCAAAAATCTCCTGACAATAAAAAGTCCTGGACCTAATGGTATCACTGGGAATTCTATGCAACATTTAAAGAGAAACTAACATCAATCCTTCTCAAACTTTACAAAAAAATCAAAGAGTGAACTCTTCAAAACTCATTCTATTGGTTAGAAAATCCTATTGCCAAAATCAGAAGGAGATACTACTAGAAGAAGACCCACAGACCAATATTTTTTTATGAATGCTGATGGAAAATCCTCAACAAAATACTAGTGTATTGAATTCAAACCTATTGAAAGGGCTATACACCATGAAAAAGTCAAATTTATCCCTGGGATGCAAGAATGGTTCAACATATGCAAATCCATAAATGGGATACATCACATTAACAAAAAGAAAAACAAAAAATCACAACCATCTGAATACATACAGAAAAAGAATTTGACAAATGCTTTGACAAAATACACCACCCTTTCATGATAAAAACCCTCAATACATTGGGTATGGAAGAAATATACCTGAACATAATAAAGACCAGATATGACAAACCCACAGCTAACTCAATGGTGAAAAATTTACAGATTTTCTTCTAAGATCAGGAAGAAGACAAAGTTGTACACTCTCACTACTGTTATTCAATACAGGTACTGAAAGTCCAAGCTAGAGCAATTAGGCAACATGAAGAAATAAAAGGCAGTCAAGTACTTCATTAAGAAGATGTAAAATTGTCATTATTTGCAGATGATATAATCTTATATTTAGAAAATCCTGAAGATTCAACCAAAAAAGCTTTTGAAATTAATCAACAAATTCAATACAGTTGCAGGATATAAGATCAATGTACAGAAATCAGTTGTATTTCTCTACACCAACAATTTCACACTAACAATTTGAAAAAGATATTAAGAAAACTAACCCATTCTCAATAGTATCAAAAACAATTAAATGCTTTGGAATAAATTTCACTAAGGAAGTACAAGATTTATATAACAAAAACTACAAAAATTTGTTGAAAGAAATTCCAGAAGACACAAACAAATGGGAAGATGTCTTTGTGTATAGATAGAAAGAACTGATGTTAATGTGTCCATACTACCCCAGCCCATCTACAGATTTAACACAGCCCCTATCAAAATTCCTGTGGCATTTTCCATTGAAACAGAAAACCAATCCTAAAATATGTATGGAACCACAAAAGACCATAAATAGCCAAAATAATCATAAGAAAGAAGATAAAAAACCAAAAGCTTTACAATTCCTGATTTCAAACTATACTACAAAGTTATTGCATTCAAAGCATTATGGTACTTACATAAAAACAGACACACAGAACAATGAAATAGAACAGAGGACCCAGAATTAACTTCCTGCATATACAATCAACTAATATTTGACAAGGGAGTCAAGAACACCTAATGGGGAAAGGATAGTCTCTTCAACAAATGGTGATGGGAAAACTGGATAACAACATGCAAAAAAAATGAAATTGGACCCTATTTTACACCACTCACGTAAATTAACTTAAAATAGATCAAAGACTTAAGCACAATACCTACATAAGACTCCTAGAACAAAACAGGGAAGAAGTTCCTCGGCATTGGTTGAAGCTACGATTTTTTTTATATGACATCAAAAGCATAAATAATAAAAACAAAAATGAGCAAATGAGACTACCTCAAACTTACAGCTTCTGTACAGCAAAATAATCAACAAAATGAAAGGCCACATACCTTGGAAGAAAATATTTTCAAATTATATATCTGATAAGGATTTAAAAATCTAAAATATATTTAAAACCTCATACAACTCAATAACAACAACAGCAACAAGAAAAATCCAATTAAAAATGACCACAGGAAATAAACAGACACTTTTTCAAAGAAACATCGAAATGGCCAACAGGTACATGAAAATATGTTCACCATCATTAGTCATGGAAATACAAGCCAAAACCACAATGTGATATCACCTCACATGTCTTAGAATGACTACTCTCAAGAAGAGAAGAGGTAACAAGAGCAAGGACTTGAAGAAAAGGAGACCATTATACACTGTTGGTGGAAATGTAAATTGTTGAAACCACCATAGAAGACAGTATGGTGGTTCCTCAAAGATGTAAAAATAGAGCTACCATATGACCACCGGCAATTCCACTTCTGGGTATATATACAAAGGAAATGAAAACAGAATATTGAAGGCATATATGCACTTCCATGTTTGTTGCAGCATTATTTACAATAGCCAAGATATAGAAACAACCTAAGTGCTTGTCAATGAAAGAATGGACACAATAGAATATTATTCAGGCATGGGAAAAGAAGGAAATCCTGACATTTACAACATAGATGGGCCTTCAGGACATTATTCTAAGTGAAATCAGTCAGAGAAAGACAGATATTATATGATATCACTTATATGTGAAATCTAAAAAAAAAAAAAAAGCTAAGCTCATAAAATCAGAGAGTAGAATGCTGGTTACCAGAGGTTGAGAGTGGGGGAAATGGCACAGGTGTCACTTAGGGGCAAACTTGCAACTAATATGAATAAGTCCTGGATCTTTAATGCACAGCATAGTGATTATAGACAACAATACTGTATTATAAACATGAAATATGCTAAGAGACTAGATCTGAATTTTTCTCACCACAAAAAAGAACTGATAATTATTTGATGTCATAGAGGTGTTAGCTAAGTTTACAAGGGCAGCCATACTGCAATATATAAAAGTATAAATTAACTTGTTTACCTTAAACTAACATGTTATATGTCAAACATATTCAATTAAAAAAAACTACTGAAGGGGCGCCTGGGTGGCGCAGTCGGTTAAGCGTCCGACTTCAGCCAGGTCACGATCTCGCGGTCTGTGAGTTCGAGCCCCGCGTCAGGCTCTGGGCTGATGGCTCGGAGCCTGGAGCCTGTTTCCGATTCTGTGTCTCCCTCTCTCTCTGCCCCTCCCCTGTTCATGCTCTGTCTCTCTCTGTCCCAAAAATAAATAAACGTTGAAAAAAAAAAAATTAAAAAAAAAAAAAAACTACTGAATCGGAAAAAATTTCATCAAACTGTGTATTTAAAATGTGTATATTTGTTCTATGCAAATTATCGCTTATTAATATTGATTAAAATTGTTGGATGCAGAGAAAGAGTCAAAAGAAAAAGTAAAGTGAGGGGAAAATAATGTCAATCCATGAAAATTGTCTTTGATGGAATCAAGCATAGTCTGGTCCTCTCATTTCTGTCTCAAATTACATGGATTTCTCATTTATTTTAAATTTCCTCCTCCACACATCTAATATTCTCATATTTTAAATTAATGACTGTAGAAAAAAGAGTTATCAGATAACCAGACTGGAAAGTTCAATGCTTATCTCTAGAGATACACTGGACGAAATGTACTTCCCCCCGAGCAAAATAAGAGTCACATGTGATTCATAATATGGTGTTTAAAGTTTCATGACAGCTTGTTCTACATTGTTGGAGATGTTCAATTTGATGGTTTGCACAATTTTAATTGAGTTATGTGACGAGCTATGTGTTAAATACCTTGCTGTAGGTACCTGCCTATGCTTCCCTGAAATTATGATATCTGGCTAAAATCTCACCAGTTCAATAAACTGAAGACAAAGTTCTGTGAATTCTTGCGAGACTGAAATCCTGGAGGAAAGGTAGTGCTGGGCCTGCAAGAGTTGAACCCTCAGTGATTTCCTATAGGTTTTCTTGTTGCACCATGTTACTTTACCTTTATTATACACTAATGAGAGTTAGCTCCATGGGGCCTTAAAAAGCCTCTCAATTTTTCTACTCTTTGTAATTGGTGCAATGATTCTTAAGTCATTGTTGTAATCTTAAATAATACAATTCATTGTTGTTTATTATGGTTACGCTGAGGTTAGCCCTCAAAATATTAAAGTACTTTTCTAGAACCATACTACTTTTAGTTTTTCCAAAATCTTTCCTCCTCACTCCCCAGCCCAGATATCTATCAAGAATAAAAGCAATCTAAAGAGGTAACATCTTTCCAGATGGGTGATGGCTATTAAGGAGGGCACTTGTCTAGATGGGCACTGGGTATTGTACGTAAGTGATGAATCACTGAATTCTACTCCTGAAACCAACATTCACTGTATGTTGGCTAAATAAAATTTTAAATAAATAAATAAATAAATAAATAAATAAATAACATAGCATAACATAAATACAAAAAAAAAAAGATACAATGAAAGACTGGGAAGGTTATTTAAAATGTTTAAGACAAACAATGGATTTTCAACAGAAGATAGGTTAAGCAAAATTAATGAACAGATTAAGAAAAATTATTAAAAATGTCTGACAAAGAGATTGATATGTATCATACACAAAGAATATCACTAAATTGTCAATTTGAAACACTGAAAATTTTTTTAATTTTTTTTTAAATTTTTTAATGTTTACTTATTTTTGAGAGAGAGACACAGAGTGTGAGCGGGGGAGGGCCAGAGAGAGAAGGAAACACAGAATCCGAAGCAGGTTCCAGGCTCTGAGCTGTCAGCACAGAGCCCAATGCGGGGCTTGAACTCACAAACTGTGACGTCATGACCTGAGCTGAAGTCAGCCGCTTAACCGACTGAGCCACCCAGGTGCCCAACACTGAAATTTTTTTGAAAAGGTAACATCTCCATTGTGAATGTTTTCCCTCTTTGTAAAAGCCAAGAAGAAATAATAAAAAAGGAGCTATGGGTAAAGGGGTATGATTTTGGGTCAACTTGGGGTATTCTAAATACTAATCAAGAATGAATGAATGAATGAATGAATGAACGAATATCAATCTAGCTTCAGAGCAATATATCTGAGAGGATAAGCAGATACTTTTGAATTTTCAATATGTTTAATTATATTAATTGATTGATGATTAGCGTTTTTTGTAGCTTTTATTTCAGGTGAGAGTTCTGAGGCTTAATTTATACTAAGCAAAAAAGACAGGTTTTATCAGTACAGAATATCACATAGCAGAGAAGACATTTGGAGATTTGTCCTCAGGAAAAATCTGAAACAAGTACTTGAAGGCAGTCGATAGTATCTTTAACTCCCATCTCTTGCCTAAGAATCCATGTCAACCTCATTCCAGTTGATTTCTGTGGCTCATACAGATATGGACTCATTCGTCTCATTTTATCATCAGAACTAAACACTCTCCAACTCCTTTGAAAAAAAATCTAAGAGATGCACTTTGATTGACTATCCTCAGATCATGGATACATTACTTGGATAAGAAATTGCTGCGCATAGTGGCAGATACTAGAATCTTCTGACATCAGCATCTCAAGGGTAGAATGAGCAAGGAGTAACTCCCCAATGAGAAGATATCAAAGACGTAATATTTTCAAGGGCAGACTTTGATGAGCAAGGCAGACATCCCTTCATGTCACCTACAGCTCTACTCTGAAAAGACAAAAAAACTTGTCTATATGCAGAATCATACAGTCATGTATGTATGGCTTTTCACTGAAATTTTATCCAAAATATTTCATTTCAATGAATATGTGTTGCTACTTTATAGGAAATATCTATACCTGAATGATCTTTACCACTCTTTAGACATAAATAAAATGAAAGAGTATCACACTTTAAAAGTTGAGTAATAACTATCTAGCATATTTATAGGTAAAATTTCATAGTAAACCTCTTTAAAATTTAAAATATGCAAAAAACCCAATGACTTTCAATTAATTAATATCCTCTTCTAATGTGCAGAATAAATATAAGAGAATAACTCAAAATAATATCACACCGGCACAAAGACATAGTTCCCATCAAAAATTAATCCTAAATAATGAGGATTTTTAGACAAAATTATAATTGAAAATAGTTGCTTATCTAACATGCAAATGTTGTTTAATCAGGGACATCCAAATCACTTTCCGGCCAAATATTTCACAATTAGTTTTTGACATATTCTGTGAACTATACTGAAGCCATGCCCTCAGAAATATAATAGCACAAGTGAAGCCAGAGTGCAGATAGCCATTTATTCATTTCCTCAGGTTAGGTACAATGGTGACTGCATTTTCAAAATTATCAGGGCCGTACAGACACTGGAGCTTAAGGATAAGATCCAATTTTATAACAATTTGTTAAACCATAAGACATTCTGATGACACAAATGTCCACCATAGTAATTAACATCTTGAGTGATGATGCGATGAATGCAAAGAAACACTGCATACCTTAAATGAAAGTTATATGACATGAGATTAATTTGATGAAGAGAAAGCACGCTGTGAGTGAAAATTTAGCTTTTTAAAAAATATTTGCTTTTACTGTGTGTACTCATATTTGTAAATACCATTTTACTATAAATGTGATCATGACATAAAGACTGGAAATGTTGATTTTTTATATTTAATGTTTGTGCACATAAATATAGCCTTTTAATGGTGATGCGCTGCTCCAAATCTTGGAAGCTAGGATTATGCTTAGGAGAACAGAAGCTCTGAATGACTGACTATCAAGAAACCCAGGGAATCATTTTCTTAGTTATTTTACTTGTAGTGGATCCTGAATGTCAGATTTTCCTGCCCAAATACCTGAGCATCAGTTAGGTTTTGGGGGGGGGGTACAAATTAACATTAACTAACACTGAGATTGATATTTAAACCTGTTCAACAAAGATAATTGCCATAGAAACCTGAAATAGTCACTTGAAATTGACAAAAGTGTTCTCTCTATATAGACAAAGCTACATGAGGACCCAAATTCTTGCCAGAAAATCATCTGATGTATATGTGGAATCAATAAAAGGAAGTTTAGGAGGAGTGATGTCAACAAGATGGGGTCATGTGAAGGTCCAGCACTTATACCCTAACAGACACCAATTTTAACAACCACCCACAGAAGAGAACACTTTTACAGGAGTCACAAGGGTCCAGATGAGAGGTTCCAGCACTCTGGTAGAAACACAAATCCAGGAATAGACACACTGAAGAAGGTAAAACAAGCGTGTCGTTTTGACCTACGTTATTTATCTCCCCAGGTGGCACATAGCCTAGTCCAAAAGAAATGCCTCAGCACACAATTTCTTCTAGGGAGGAGAGGGAGAGCAAAGTGACCTCCCACCTTCCCGAGACTTGCAGAATGCTGCCCTAGAGGCCCAGTTGTGTCTTGCCCGATTCCAGACACTGTGGGCATTGGCAGAGATGAATAGTCTGGCTACAGCCAGAAACAGGGAAAAGCAGCAGGTGCTCACAGCAAAGGGGCATGGATCTCAGTCACTGACTGCAAACCGTACTAACTGTCTCCAGGTTTCACCAAGAGTCCCATCCATGAATCCCTAAGGGTGCCTCAACTGCTCACCCCCTCTACTAGCTCATGTGTACCTAGAGTTGTGGGTTCACAAGCTCCTCAGGAGCTTCTCAGGTGTAATTTGAACTTGAGCCTTGTATGTGGAGGTCAAGGAGAGACCAAAGAAAAGGGCAGACCACTCCAGATTAGTAGGTGGCAGTTTTAATCAGCAAGAGAACTGACTTAAAGTGTCTTGTCTTGGGTGGCCACAAGAAGAGTAAATTTCCACACCTGCCCACCAGAATCTTAAAAGTTTATGTGGAGGCCTGACCCGGATTCAGTCACATACACCATTCAGATGGTCTGAACCCCTCATTCTTATCTCTGAGAGGGATCCTTTGGGCAGCTTCTGGGAAGAAACAAGTGCAACATACATTCCAAAGCCAAGGGAAGGTGAGAGGCTTCCAAATGTCTGACTGAGTCTTGCTCAAGGGTCAGCCATGTCTTTTTGATGACCTCTCCCAACACCATTACTCTGCACCTTCTCACTTAGTGTCTCACACTCCCCTGCAGTTGGTCACACAGGCTTCCACAGCCAGTGCACCAGATCTCTCTCACAGAAAGCACATGGGTAGCAGCATCAGGCTCAGGTCTGTTGGAATGGGAGAAGGCATGGAACCATAGACACTTGTGGGCACTGCCCTAGGAAAAGTAAGTCACACTCTCTCAGTATCCAGCCTGGCTTTGCAGGATTGAAAATAGACACAATCCAATGACTTGTCTCCCAATAAGGAGCAAGAGTTGTGGAGTAGGCATATCCATAGGAAAGGCTTGAGATTATCCCAGAATCTCTAGCTTCTTACTTTTTTTTTTTTTCTTTTCCCCTTCGGTGGAAGAGGATGACTAGAGCTGGTTGGAGTTGGGTACTTCCCTTCCCCAACTCAGTTAGTTTCTGAAAACCCTCCAGCAAGTTAAATTCTGGTTAACTAGTTTTTCCTGAGGGCAGTCTTTGTTAAGAAGAACAGAGTGCTCTGAGTTAGTTCAAAATGTCTCCTTTTCCCCTTCCTACCAGAAGCAAGGGAGATTTTCCTCTGATTTTACTGTGAGAAATTGCATGACCTCGTGGAAGTAAATCACACAAAAATCACCTCATACGATCAAATCCCCTTGGAGTTTTCCTCTTCTTTTGGTTTGTTTGTGCTGTATGTGCGCAAGTGGGGGAGGGGACAGAGAGAGAGGGAGAGAGAATATCAAGTAGCCTCCACGCCTAGCACAGCCCAGCACAGAGCTCAAGGTAGGGTTGGATCGCACAACCATGATGTCATAACTTGAGCCAAAATCAAGAGTCAGACACTTAACTGACTAAGCCACCCAGGCGCCCTGCCCTTGGAGTTTCTAACTTTCAGATTTGTTCTCACTGAGTGTCTAGCAATCTGTCAATTGCAATCCAGATTTTCTTACCCTGGCACTTAGTCTCCTGGCAGTTTCTACTCATGAGTCTCTGCTCCAGTAAGCCTCAACTTTCTGTATTCACTTGTTTCTTCAATCTTGCAGGCAGTGGTTTTCCCTGGGTCTTCCCTATTCTAAGGATCTAAGAAGAATTGCATACTTTCAGGTCTGTTCAGTGTTGTATGCCTTGTTAGGTCAGAGTGGCAACTTCCAAGCTCCTTACATTCAACACCAGAAACCAGAGATCCCAAAGTTAAGTTTTTATCACTATTGACCAATATAACTCTAGCATAAAATTGACTGTTAAACTGATGACAATTGACCTTTATAACTATAGTGTTAAAAAATATTAAAAATAACTATAGCTAGAATAATTTGTTAATATCAAGTAGTTTTTTCTGATCACAATGACTCAAAAGCAATAACAGGAGGAAAACTCAAAGCATATGGATATTAAAAACATGCTCCGAAAAAACCAATGAGTCAAAAATATCAAAAGAGAAATCACAAAATATCTTGAGACAAATGAAACTGTAAACACAACACATCAAAACTTATGGTACGCAGTAAACTGTTCTATTAAGGAAGTTTATAGAGATAAATGCTTACTTTATAAAAAAGAAAGGTCACAAAAAACCTCACACGATTCCTCAAGCAACTAGAAAAAGAACAAATTAAGCCCCAAATTAGCAGAAGAAAGGAAATAACAAAGATCAGAGAAGAAATAAAATAAAATTGAAACTAGAAAAAAAACAGAACTAAAAATCAATTTTTGATAAGATACACAAAATTAATGAAACCTTAGCTAGACTAAGAAAAGAGAGAGACTAAAATAACAAAATAATGAATGAAAGAAGAGACATTACAACTGATATTTAGAAATACAAAGGTTCGTAAAAGACTATTATGCAAATTTATGTCAATAAATTGGAAAACCCAAAATAAATAAATAAATTCCCATAAACATACAACTTACCAAGACTTACTAACAAAGAAAAAAAAATTGAATAGACTGAGAATGAGTAAAAAAGATTGAATCAATAGTTAAAAATTTCCTAAAAACAACAGCAACAACAACAACAACAACAATAAATCCCGGGACCATTTGGCTTCACTGGTGAATTTTCCAAACATTTAGAGGTTTTTTTAAATGTTTTATTTTATATTTGAGAGAGACAGAGAGACAGAGAGCAAGCAGGGGAGGGACAGAGACAGAATCTGAAGCAGGCTTCAGGCTCCGAGCTATCAGCATAAAAACCGACATGGGGCTGGAACTCATGAGCAGTGAGATCATTACCTGAAAGGAAGTCAGATGCTTAACCGACTGAGCCACCCAGGCGACCCCCAAACAGTTATAGAACAGTTATCACCATCCTTCTCAAACTCTTAAAAAATTGAAGAGAAGGGAATACTTCTAAATTAATTTTACAAGAGGAGCATTACCCAATACCAAAGCCAAATAAGGACACTACAAGAAAAAAAAATTGCAGGCTAATATCTCCGGAAAGCATAGATATAAAAATCATCAATAAAATACTAACAAATCAAATTCTATAGCACAATAAAAGGTCATACACCATGACCAAGTAGGATTTATCCCTAAGATGCAAGGATGGTTCAACATATAACAATCAATCAATGTGATAAATCACATTAACAAAATGTAAGACAAAAATCATGATCATCTCAATAGATATAGAAATGCATTTGAGGAATTTCAACATATTTTCATGTTAAAAAAAACACTCTCAATAGATTGGATATGGAAAGACTTTACCTCAACACAGTAAAGGCCATATATGTCAAGGTCACAGATAACATACTAATGGTGAAAGGCTAAAAGCTTTTCCACTAAGGTCAGGAACAAGACAAGGATATACTCTCACAATTTCATTTTAACACTGGAAGTGTTCATCAGAGCAATTAGGCAAGAAAAAGAAACAAAAGGCAACCAAATTTGAAAAGCAGTAAAATTGTCTCTGCAGATGATATTTTATATATACAAAATACCAAGTAAGCACTGTACCAAAAACTGTTAGAACTAAAAAATGAATTCAGTAAATACAAAATTAATACAAAATTAATATTCAGAAATCGATGGTGTTTCTACACACTAACAACAAACTACCCAAAGAAAAAATTAAGAAAATAATTCCATTCATCACAATAGCATCAAAAATTAAAAAAAAAAACACTAAGAAATAAATTTAACCAAAGAGGTGAAAGATCCATGCATGGAAAAGTATAAAGCACTGATGATGAAAATTAAAGAAGACACAGATAATTGGAAAGTTATCCTGTGTTCATGGATTAATGTTGTTAAAGTGTTCATATGTTGAGAACACCAAAGTGATTTACAGATTCAAATGACCTCTATTGAAATTCTTTTTTTTAATGTTTGTTTATTTTTGAGAGAGAGAGAAAAAACAGAGTCCGAGCAGGAGAGGGGCAGAGATAAAGGAAGACACAAAATCTGAAGCAGGCTCTAGGCTCTGCACTGTCAGCACAGAGCCCAACGCAGGACTTGAACCCACGAACTGTGAGGTCATGACCTGAGCCAAAGTCATACACTTAACCCACTGAGCTACCCAGGCACCCCTCTATTGAAATTATAATGGTATTTTTTACAGAAATAGAAAAAACACCCCAACATTCATATGGAACTACAAAAGACCCCAAATAGTCATCTTGAGTGAGATGCACAAAACCAGATGAATCACATTGATTTCAAATTATCTTATGGAGCTAGGGTAAATCACACAGTAGCATGGTACTGGCACATAAACAAATGCACAGACCAATATAACAGAATCGAGAACTCAGAATTAAACTCATTCACAGTTAACTAATCTTCCAAGGGTATCAAGATACAGAATGGAAAAAGAACAGTCTCTTAAAAAAATATTGTAGTAAAAACTGGACACCATGCACCAGAGAATGAAATTGGACCCTTTTCTTAGACCATACATAAACATCAAGTCAAAGTGGATTAACAATTTTAGACATGAGACATCTAACTGTAAAACTCCTGGAAGGAAACATAGGGGGAAAATCTCTTCAACACTGATCTGGCAATAATTTTTTGGATATGACACCAAATCACAGGCAACAAAAGCAAACATAAGCAAATGAGATTGCATCAGAGTAACAATTTTCTGCACAGCTAAAGGAACAATCAGCAAAATGAAAACGCCAACTACAAAATGGGAGAAAACATTTGAAATCCATATATTGATAAGAAATTAATATTCAAAATATATAAACAACTCCAACAACTCACTGATAAGAAACAAATAAACAAAAACAAATAACTTGGGGTGCCTGCGTGGTTCAGTCTGTTAAGCATCCAACTCTCGATTTTGGCTCAAGTCATGATCTCATGGTCCGTTAGAGCCAGCCCTGCGTTGGGCTGTGCTCTAACAGCACAGAGCCTGCTGGGGATTTTCTCCCTCACTCTCTGCCCCTTCCCCACTTGTGCGTGCATGCTCACACTGTCTCTCTTTCTCTCTGTCTCATATTTATTTATGTCTTTATTTGTTTACTTATTTAACTTAAAAAAAATTAAAAAATAGATAAAGACCTGCATAGACATTTATCCAAAGCAGGCATGCAAATGGTCAACAGGTATATGAAAAGGTGCTGAACACAATTAGGAAAAAGCAAATCATCATAAATGCAATCATCAGGAAAATCTAAATGGAAGCTATAAAGAAATGTTATCTCACCTCAGGATCTGGAAGAGGTACCTGCTCTCCAGTGTTCATTATTTGCAATCTCTAAGATACAGAAATAATTGAAATAGATAAATGAGCAAAGAAAATGTGATATATACATACAATGGAATATTATTCAGCTTTAAAAATGAAGAAAACCCTGTCATTTACAGCCACGTGGATGGACCTTAAGAACATTATGCTAAGTGAAATAAGCCAGATGCAGAATATAAATATTATATGATCTTTCTACACAGAATCTTAATTAGTCTAACTCAGAAGCAGAGAACATAATGGTGGTTGCCAACAGCTGTAGGAGTAAGGAAATGGGAGGTGATGGTCAAAAATTAGTTTGAATTTTGCAAGATAAATTCTTGAGACCTCACAAATATACCATAGTGCCAATAGCTAACAATGTTTTATTACATACGATTTGTTAAGTGGGCAAATATTATATCAAGTGTTTGTATTACACACAAACATAATAATAATAAAAAATAATAAAAATAATAACAGTAGGAAATGTTGGAAGATGATGGATATGTGTATGCCCCTGATGGTGGTGATTGTTTTGTGGGTGCATTCTTATCCCCAAACTCACCAAGTTGTATACATTAAATATGTGTAGCTTTTTACATGCCAATCATATCTCATTAAAGTACTTTAAAAAATAAAAGCAAGGTGAATTGTATGAATTTTTATTGTTAGCATCAAGTTATTCACATTTAGGATAAATAACAAAAGAAAATTGACTAATTACTGACCTCCTACACTAGAAATCCAGCAATTACGGCAGTGATTCAATTTTGCAATATTCACTTCCCCCACCCACCAACCCCTTTCTGACTGATGATATAATTTCATTCTTCTCGGCCTGGAATTCACTTTTCCCAAAATGACTTTTTTGATGATATGCTTATATATATGACTTAAAATTCAATGGGTGATACTATTTCTCTGTTATCAAGATCATCACTCCATGTTCCTCAAAGTCAATGCTTTGTTACAGCTCCAGATACCATTCAAGGAATTTCAGAACCAACTGGTGTAAAACTGGATGCATTTTAACTTATTAGGTTATCAATAGAGAAAATAAATCTCAGTATCCTTTACTCTCATTAGTTAATGTAATGATTAATCTTATTTCATGAAATATCATATTCTAAATTTTTAGTTAAACCTAAGTGTAATGGTTGTGTTTAATTATTAATGTGCAATCTACCACCTTATTTCAGTGATTTCCCATTTTCTTCTAGTCATTATATTGTATATTAGTTTCATTTCCTAAAAACTTAAGGTACTTTGTGTTTCAGTATACTAGCAGATGTGTTTGTCTAATTATTACTTATCTTTTTCTCTGCCTCATAATTTTGTTCACATTTGCTGTGGAGATTTTTAGAAATCATCTAGATTGTTTAGTACAGGAAGAAAATCAACCCTGGACTGACTAATTACTTGCAATCTTCCTGTTTTTCCCTGGATACATTTTCATTCTTACATACATACATCGGGCATTTTTGTTAACCCTTTCTATATACAACTCTGCTATACTATGTACTGTATACAGTTCTGCTATACTTCCAGATCTTACTGTATATTAGGTAATATACTTACTGTATATTAGTACTGTATATACTTATACACTGTATATCTGCTATACTTCCAGATCTTGCTGTATATTAGGTCAAACTATTTTTGTATTTAAAGTAGGTAAAATAAGCCATGGTGTTCCGGAAGAAAGTACATTTGATTCAGCATTTGTAAAATAAACTGGAGTTTGAAAGTTTTACGTGCGATCATAACAGAAAGAGAATTGGAAGAAAGAGTAGACATATATATGAAAAACATATATGTATTTATCTTAATCACTTTTACATCTCTGGGTTGGTTTCTTGCACTATAAAATAGTCTTGGCATTTAGTTACATTCACTTCTGTTTACTCATTTCTAAAAATAGAAAAAGAAAGACAAGGACAACAAAAATAGAACACAAACTTAGAAAAGACAAGTTCTTGCAAAAATGCAGAGGCATAAAGTAGGAGCATTAATTGGGCATGGAAATATAAAATCTTAACAGAGCAATTAATCACTAGTTTGGGTCAAAACCAAATGTTCATTTGCTCTTGCTTTTCAACTCTTCATGACTCTATCTCTCAGAGCATTTTTTCAAGGCATGACAGCAGAGGGAACGAGAGCATTGCTTGATATGTGAACTGGAGATTTGGTGGAGTGAACAATTTTGACATTGAGATTGAATAAAAGGAGTTTAAACTAATTAGACCACAAAGATTGAATAGTTAGCTTCACAAAATTGTTTTTTTTTACCCTTTTCTTCAACTTTCTTCCTATTCTAACTTCAAAGCTGATAGAAGAATATGTGATAGAAATAATAATTGAGCCATTTATATTTCTAGGTAGGAAAACTGATGTCTCCAATCTTATTTATAAATTTTATTGTTATTATTATTTTTACTTACAATTTGTGTCTTCCTGTTATTACCTAAGAGATATTATATGAATAGTGTCAGGGAAACCTATATTCATCTTATATCTGTACAATAGTTGACATTTTCCAGTTCCTCCATAATATTCCAGTAAAGCATATACATGCCATTAACCTCTTTCTCCTCTGTGTTTCAGTGCTCAGACTTTTCTCATTAATCATCTGTACACCTAGAGATTCTGTTCTTTTCTAAAACTCACACCAGACTAAAGCTCTAGAGATTTGACAGGCATTCGATACTTTTTTACTTCCAAAAGAAGAATCAAAATGTCTCATAACTATCAAAATGAAGCTTATGGAGAATATGCTTTAGACAGACTTTGACTAAGGGAAAAAAAAAATCATCAGGTCCAAGAACTCCAGTGACAAATTTCAAGTAAAAAAGAAAGTCCTTTTATTCGACTGAGTTACTTTTTTCTAATTTAAATAGATAATGCATGATATCAGGCATTTTGGTATTTTATGGATAATTGGTAGGATTAATAATAGATTTTACAGAAAATTAGCTCATTTATCTCTGTGTGACATAAGATGCTAAAATTAACTCTAGAAAATAATTTGACTTAAATATTTCAAGTGCATCTTTGGGGGGCATGTTATTTTTAAGGAACTTGTTTTCACGAGTGTTAAGCCTATGATGAAAGGATCTAGAAAATCAGCAAATACACTGTTAAAAAGTGTGAAATGGCTCATTGGTTTATAGATTGAAACATTTACAAGGTGACTATGTCCCTCATTAGGAAAACATGATTAGTTACTCACTGACTAGAATACTTTGGCTTTTAAATTTTTTTGAAAACCAGAGAGTGTATTAACTTATTGAAGGAAAATGGTACTGTTTTCCCAAAATGAATTTTAGTGATATATGGATAATTTTATTTGACCTTCTTAGTGACTTTTTGCTATTTGATTCACTTTGGTAAGTTCTTTCATTCTGGCCACATTCACCCTACCCTTCAGCTTTTTTCATTCATTTATTGATCAGCCAACCAGACATATATATGTGGAGTTGAACTAGTTGATGTAAATTCAAAAACAAATTAAACTAGTCTTGCTGTCAAGCATTATCAAGGAAGCATATGTATAAAAATATTTGACAAATGTTATCATTGTTGTACTAGAAGTTACTACTAAACATTAAAGTGGCACAAATTGAACTTGAAAGATAGACTCCAGTGAGAGTAGACGAAGACTTTCAAAAGTGCAGACATGAAGTGAATTTTGGAAGTAAGAAGGTTGACTTGAAGAGGCCGGCAGGGGTTGGCAATGACCTACTGAGTCTCATGAAAGTGTAACCACATAGAGTAATTGCATAAATTGGCATAATTTATGAACTTGATATGGCTTCAACATTGAACAGAAGTGGCTTAAAAATAAGGCTAGATATATTAGACTAGTATCAGGTTATATGTCCAGATAAAGAGGTTGAACATTTTTTCTTGAAGAATAGGGAGCCATTTTGCAGAAAAGGAGCCATTTTGAAA
Organism: Lynx rufus; assembly: GCF_022079265.1. NCBI lineage: Eukaryota > Metazoa > Chordata > Mammalia > Carnivora > Felidae > Lynx > Lynx rufus. Next base: position 25,037,833 of record NW_025814845.1, on the reverse strand, counting down.
TTATCCAAGTAACAGTGGAAATGACTGAGTTGGTGCAGGCAAAACTAGGAGCATAGAGACATATTTAAAGTTGTTCAGTAGTGTAGATGTGGAAGGATGAGAGCTGATCTAACGCAGGAATCGTGTGAGTGATGAGAAAGAATAAACATGAGAGATTATAATAATCCAAATATGAGAGATCATAATCGTGGTGTCAATGGATATTAGTGAATAAGTAGAAGTGGCAGATAAAGGAAGGGAGTAGTTTTGATTTAAAGACATTCTAAGGAAGAAGTACTGCGCATATGTTTACCTTAAGGTGCCTGTGGTTTCTTCAGGTGATGATGCATAGTTCTTAGTCAAAGATACAGTCCCAGAAGGTTCTAGGTTTTAGGTATACAATTAGCAATTTTTAATTTTCAGTGCATAAGTAGTAGTGGAGCTCATTTCTACAAGAGGGGTCCATGATATGGGCTGTATACAAAAAGTAGAATTAGGAAAGTGTTTACAGCAGTGCCCTGCAAGACTCAAGTTAATCAATAATTCCCTGAAGAAGTACCTGTTTTACATTTAATCAGAAGTGAATTTTTGGAGAAATAGAATTTTAATGAAAACTATCCTTAGCTAGCGAAAACTAAATGAGAGAGTGATTGTCTAGAATTTAAACAACAACAACAAAAATTTCTTCCTCTGGGCACTTATTTTTCCAACTGTCAGGAAAGCTTTTGCAATGGAGGTTTTATTGTCCCCAGGGGACCAAAATTTGGCTATGTAGAGAGTGGGGGGTGGGAGGGAATGACTCTTTTTATTTATAAACACAGGTATACGTATACTAAATAGATGAATACATAGTAGATCTGTCGTGTTAACCTTCAGTGGGGCACAATGATTTGGAAAAAAAAATACGTTTAAGGAATCTCCTGGGAGAGGGACAATAAAAAACTGAGAAACACTGGTTTGGCTATGGGTGGCATCTTCTGTAACATTATAAAGATATTTCTGTGTGTCATATATGATTTGTGAACCCTTGAACATCAGCTCTCATACCAAAGTGATTTAATGGCCACAAAATCACAAGAAATAGCAATTTTCCTCTCTTACATTCTTACTCCAAATTCACAGTCTGACATTTTGACATATTTTGTCTGTTCAGCTGTTGTGGAGATGAACATTTCTCTGCTTTGTTCACGTTCCTGAGGGACCATAAGCCTTTAATTTTAGGAAGCCAGGAACTTAGTGCCAAAATCATTAATGTTACTTATTGAACTATCATTAATGGCACCATTGTCAAAAATCACCCCAATTGTGAGAACTTCTTTTCTCTTATGATGTTTTCATTTAGTTTGCCATGTTTGATCTTAACATGATCATTTAAATGAGTTGTATTTTAGAAGTTATTTCGGGGATGTCTGGGTGGCTTAGTTGTTTGGGGGGCACTTGGGTGACTCAGTTGAGTGTCTCACTTGGGCTCAGGTCATGATCTCATGGTTCGTGGGTTCAAGCCCCGCATCGGGCTCTGTGCTGACCGCTCAGAGCCTGGAGCCTGCTTCAGATTCTGTGTCTCCCTCTCTCTCTGCCCCTCCCTGCTTGTCCTTTGTCTCTCTCAAACTCTCTCTCTTTCTCTCTCAAAAACAAATAAACATTAAAAAAAAACACATTTTTTTAAAGTTCTTTTGGAGGGGGTTGGGAGTACAGGATTTATGCATTTTTGACCTGACTATAGATTTTATAGAGAGAATATTTTTAATTGTATGTTAACTTTGGGACTTCTAATTTATTTATGTATTTTACCTATGGTATTCTGTATAAAGAAACAGAATAAACTAGTAATGATGCAACTTCCTTCTTCCCTCAGGTACCATCACATAAATAATGGGTTGTAAAGAAGCTAAAGAAAAAGAATGTTTCTCTGGATGCATCGTGGGAAATAAGCAGTTGACTTTTTGCCTAATGTATGCACGAGGCAGGCATGTGAGATTTGTAATCTAATTCCCCTCAAGTAGAAATGCAGTTTGGAGAGATAAGCTAAGAGCAGCCTAAATCCTAGCTGTGGTGTGTGAAAATGGGTTTGCACACTTAATTCCTAAATTCTAGCAAAGATTCTAAAACTAAGGCATCTGAATATAACATTTTGATGTTAAGTTGTACTTCTGCTGAATTATTTTATAAACAAATGAATTTAAGAACTCTTTAAAAAGAAGTTATGAGCTAACATTATGGTCAAAAATACCTATTTACTGTGACTCAGTGGGAAAAATCTTTTACAAGAAGGTCCTTTTTATCTTTCAGTCTTTTCTTATGCTCTCACTGGAGACTTAGGTCTGTGGAAGACAACATAAGATTTTCATTTCTCGCATTTTATTTTCTTACAGGAGTAAAGTTTTAACTTAGAATTCTGAATTGCTCCTGGGGACAGTGGGGTGTCTGTTAAGCTACAAAAATGATGCAACAATTATTAGCATCTGATCGTTTATTTATCCTCCCCGCCACCCCCTCCCACCCCCCCCCACCCTCCCGTCACTACTTCAGGAGAGATTTTTCAAAGGAGTTCTTGACCTATAAACATTAACAGTATTTTATCTTCTGTTTTTCCAACTTTACTCTTTCTTTCCTGGTTGGAGGGAACTAGTAACATATTTTCACTTGGCAGAAAAAAGAGAAAAGTCCCCTTCATCGTATATTTCCATGGTTCCCCTTAGGCAGGCTTAGGCTTAGCACAGTGACAGCCAATTTTGCCTGCTCAGCACATATGCTGGCTGACTTGGCTTGTTTGGACTCTCTCTTTTCAAATCCACTTTTCTCCTCATTGTGCCTGGCTACTGCTAAAGTCTTTTGTTTGCCTGAGGAATCCATGATGCCTCACATAACCTAGCAACTTGTACATGATCTTAGCAAGGCCTTATATTAATCCAGTAGATTCACAATGCATGCATCACAATGAATTCACTAGACTATTGGTGATAGGAATAAAATATACCTATGGTGCCAATATTTTTGCTTAAGTGTAAATTAATGGAAATACTTCATGATGTTCTCTAATATTGAGGAATATAAAAATAATAGGACGCAAGGCATGATGTCAGGACATTATCTCTGCATCTTTCAATTTACGGGACCGAATCCCGTAAATATGTTATTATTATTTTTTTTTTATTGGTAGCAGTTATCTTTGGGGAGGAAGAAAGAAAGCATATACTTTGCTAAAGGACACAATGCACATGCCTTGTAAGAGCACATTACCTGCGTCTTTTATAACCCAGAGAACTTGAATATTTGTATGATGTCACTTTATAATAAAAAAGTAAATATTCTGTGTGCAGAAAGTTCACCTTGAGAATGAATAGTAGCTAGAGCTGAGTGAATTAACTGAAGGAAAGGACAAAAATACATGAATAGACAACAGCACGTTTTCCCTTGGGGAGAAGAGCAGTAGAATAGTCACAGAAAAGCAATTACTATGAAACTTAGTGAGGGATGCGGAAAAAGTGAAAGGAAAGTTAATGAGTTAAACAGAAAAGGGAAAGATGGCAACAAGACAAACCAGTTGTTAAATGTACAAAGTATCAACAAATACATATCTACATGCAGCCTCTGTAGATCATATGCTTCTAGAGAGCACTGGGTTATATGCACATGTTATCACCTCTACTTGGTTGTAACCTACATGAGGAAAGAATCTGTAGTAGGTCCATTTTTAAATTCCTGGTGTCTCCCATTTGAATGCCTTGCATGGTGTCAGCGGCTCAGAAACAGATTTATGGGAGAAGAGAAACCTCACTGAGTAACCAGAACCTGTCTGGGCCTCTGGGTCCTACAAGTATAAAGGGTATGGGAATGTTTTGTCCACCAATCCTCCGTCGTCATTTAGGAGTTCTCTGAACTGAAAAATCCTTCTGAGGAAGGGCTGCTGTACTTCTTCCCTGATATTCTATGTTCACACATCGGAGTCCCAAAGCCCAATGACCATTCAAGTAGGAATACACATCAAAAGTCTAAGCAAAATGTTTGGTCTCTACAGCATCCTGCAGCAGAGCCTCCCAGAGAAAAGTGATATCCTTTCCTAATCTAAATTTGAAGGACATACCACATTGCTTCATTGTAAATCTAAACGCTTAACTAGATTGGCTTAATTTTTTAAGAGCATTACATTTATATTGTGGCCTAAGCTATTACTGCAGGTGATCACCAGGGCCTTAAACTTGATTAAATTTTAGGCAGCCTTTTTCTTGATTTGAGGCTCCTGACTTCTCTTTTCTTGGAAGACTTACCTTAGGAAATTTATTTTCTGACTTCTTTCTCTGCCCCTTTGAAATGTTAATCCCTCTGTCTCTCTCTCTCTCTCTCTCTCTCTTTTTTTTTTTTTTTTTTTTCCTCTACCTAGTTTACTACTCGGAAATGTCTTCCTAAAGGATCTGGACACCATCTCTTTGAAATGTAAGTATTAAAGGAGTACTCTTCCCTCCCAGTCGCTATGAAAAAGCGGAGGCCTAAATTAATGGGTGTTAATTAACAAACACAATGATCTAATCTCAGAGAAAAATATTTGCACACTCAAGAACAATTCAATCTGCTCCGCATGTGCCACCATCAACCAGTCCCCTAATGTCCTCCAGGACCTTTCACTAGCCCACCCGTGCTTAAAAAGCTGGGGGGAGAAAAAGCAAACGACAACTACAGGCATTGCCTCTTGTTTCAGTGGAGGTGAGCTCAGACTGAGTTATGATTCTCTCATCTCTAACCTTGAGTAAAGTCTTCCTTGCCTTTTTCATTTTATCAGATAAAATCTTTGCTTTGGCAAAGGTCTTCAGTTGTCATATGAAATCGGATCCCATTTACCCTGTAATTGTTACAAAATTGATGATCTGTTTTATTATTTGAGGGTCCCAGATAATATCTTTCATAAAACAGTGGGGCAGTAAAGTTTATTATTTACTTTTTGTTTCTTCATTGACAAAATTGAATATTGTTATTGCACATTGCAATGGTTTTTATCTTAAACCATCAGCGAGAGTACAAATTGCTTCTATTTTGTGGAGAGCAATTTAGTAGAATGTATCCAGAATTTCAACACATTCACTTTTTACCAAGTAATTCCAGAAGAATTTACACTAAGAGAATAACCAGAGATTTGCTCAATTATTGATGAAAATATTCCTAAATGTTAAACAATGAAATAACAAGTAAATGAGGGTATGTATGTCCAGAAGAAAAAATATCATAAAGATACCAAATAACTTTGGTGAATGATACTTCATAGCATTCTTTATTATCCTTCTGTATTTTTGGTGCCAGCAGGAGGAGGAAGATATTTATTATGGGGATATGCTATGTTGAAAGAAATTATGCAAGTGGAATACAATTTTGAAAGCTCAAGAAAAGTGAAGCCTGGATATGAATTATCAGTGAACTAAAGACAAATAATAAACAGCTTTGTGCATGAGGTAGCTGTTCGAATATGCCATTTTTAATTAGAATCTAGCAATTCTCATTGAGGGCTTTAGGAAATTTGTGACTCTCTCAAATAACATGGAAATTTTGTGATCTACACATATTTTTCTGGTCAAAGATTTCTTAGATTTAATCTGGTTCCCAAAATTTTGACAATCTCCAAAATCTTAAAAACAAATACATTTGAATTAATAGAAGAGTGTCTCTTGTATTGGACCATGGTGGTTTTTTGTTTGTTTGTTTTAGTTATTCCAATAATTATATAGGGACTCTATTTTGGCCATTGTTATGTGCATAAACAGGTTTCTGGTAAATGCTTGCCCATAGTCTAAATAGCATCAGATAAAAATATAAATGGAAACAAGAAAAAAGATTTTATTAAACAGGTGTTCACCATTCCATCAACCAATGTTGCTTTCCTCACTTAATTTTACGTAACACCTACAATGTTGCTAAGAGTGACAGAGACTAATAGAATCAAACCTTAGCTCTCACTCATGCAGGTGCAAGCCAGTTTCAAATTATGTAGTCATTTGCTTTGTTCTAGAGGAACCTGTTTTTTCAGCAACAGCATTATCCTTTCTGTGGCAGTTGAGATTTCCAGAAGCAAACTGCTTCTTCTATTATGTTTCCTTGAATGAAATTTCTGTGGAATATATTAAGAGTTCCTGTTTCTTGAGCCACTTTAAAACATTAGCTTATTTTTTTTTCATATATTGTACAAGTACAATAAGCAGAACTCATTATAATTCTTGTTTCATTGTGGTGTAGAAATGTAAAATATTATATTGTAAGAAATATCAATGGTTATCTTTTCAGCATTTTAAAGACATTAAGAACAATATCCATCCATTAAATTGCTCATTTACCTTAAACACATACACCAAAGGCTGAGTATGTCTAAAAGCATGAGGTAAAGTTGGTAAATCTGAGATGCACTTCAGTTAGATGAACCAGAATGTGCAAATGTAAACGTAGTTAAAAAAAAAAAAAAGTCAGGGCACATGGGTGGCTCTGTCGGTTGCGCATCCCACTTCGGCTCAGGTCATGATCTCGTGGTTCCTGAGTTCGAGCCCCTCGTGGGGCTCTGTGCTGACAGCTCAGAGCCTGGAGCCTGCTTCGGATTCTGTGTCCCCCTCTCTCTCTGCCCCACCCCTGCTTGTGCTCTGTCTCTCTCTGTCTTTCAAAAATCAGTAAACATAAAAAAACAAAGAAAAGTCAACGTAACATGCTTGATGAAGTTCAACAAGAGTAGACTGTACCTTTATACCCGATTCTTTGGAAAACAAATGGAATACGAGTGAATATAATTCTTAAGTTTTAAAACAAGAAAAAAAAATGTTCCTAAGATTGTTTTGAACTTTAGTATCATTATATTAAAAATATGCTTCATAACCTTTTTAAAACATTAGTCATCTCTTTTATTTTGCTTTTCTCTCCTGTTATTGTTTTCCTCTCTGACTCTACTAATATCAAACGGATATATGTGTAAATGCTTCAAGGTTGACTCCAAGCCTATATTAGACATGAGTGTGCTTGTATTTCAATTCTTGTAATTATAAGTGGCCCTTCTCCAGACTATTTTGTTTTCTATGAAACACAACGGAAAGCATCAAATTAGGGGAAAAGAGTGGCTCAGGCTGCCCCAAGCAATTAAGAGAATTAAAGAAAATTACTAGTGGATGCTTTATGTACAGCAGGGGCTCTGTGGATGAAGAAATATAACTGCTAGTCACACCTGTGCTGATTTGCACTGTGGAATTGAAATTATCATGAGTAAATATAATTACTTAGGAAATTTAATAAGCGTTGTTTGGGGTTCTGAAAACAGCACTTAGTTCTACAAATTACGTAGCAATAAATATAGCAGCACACATTCAGTGGTACCTTCCAACATTAAAATATGTAGAATGTTCTGGAATGTAGCAGGATGGTTATAGAGAAGGAATGATGATAAATTCCTTGATATGATGATGATAAATATTGGGCACCAAGATGCTCACAGGTACCCATGCTCCCATGTTTTTTCTTTGATTATCTAATTTTCTCGAAATTATTTTTTTCCTAAATCTCCAATAACTCAGATACCTATGCTGTCCTTCTGAATTAAAAAAATGTTTTTTTTATTATTCTTTGTAATAAATTAGTAAATATTTGTTAACACTTGAAATGAAGTGCCCTAAATAAGTATTTAATTAACAAATAAAGCAGTATTCCTCTTGAGCTGTAATGATTGGCAATAATAGCTTTATAGAATTTAATAGTTATGAAATTAACAGATAAGTAATAAAAGGAAGAAATTAAGCCACACTTCACATCATAACTTTAATTTGTGTGCTCTTAAGAATCATAAAAATGATTGGCCTTTTATTAAATGCATATTAAGATAAACATTCATACACTCTATTTTATCTTTGGAGAACTGTGTTGACCCACTAAGTCATAATTGATCATTAAAATGTAATACAATTTATTTTTATTAAAAGGGAATAAAGTATTTATGTATTTCATAAGATTGCCATATGGTACACTCCTACTCAGAGTATAAGTCTTCTGTTACAATACTGATAACCATTAGCTTTCTACTTTAGCCAGTTAAATGGTAGAAAAAAAAATTCAACAGTTTAAGAATGTTTAAGCATTTTAGCAAAATGGTTTTTAGTTTTTCATTTTACCACTGATTAGTTTCCTAGGGTTGTTGTAACAAAGCAGCACAAATTAGGTGGCCTAAAACAGTAGAAACATACTCTGTCACATTTCTGGAGGCGGGAAGTCCAAAATCAGGTTTCTTCCAGACCAAAGACTCTAGGGGAGAATCCCTCCTTGCCACTTCTAGTTTTTAGCATTTACTGTCAATCTTCAACACTACTTGGGTTGTAGATTCATCGCTTTGATCTCTGCCTCTTTTGCCATATGGCCTTCTTTCCTGCGTCTCTGTGTCTTCACATCATCTTCTCTATGTGTATGTGCCCGTACTCAAATTTCCCTCTTCTTATTTATTTATTTATCTATCTATTTATTTATTTTCAAATGATTTTTTTATGTTATTTTTGAGAGAGAGAGAGAGAGACAGAGCACAAGTGGGGGAGGGGCAGACAGAGAGGGAGACACAGAATCGGAAACAGGCTCCAGGCTCCAAGCTGTCAGCACAGAGCCAGATGTGGGGCTCGAACCCACAAACGGTGAGATCATGACCTGAGTGGAAGTCAGACACTTAACCAACTGAGCCACCCAGGCGCCCCTCAAATCTTCCTCTTCTTATGAGAATATCTATCATAGATTTTGTAGCTCTCCTAATGCACTATGACTACATCTTAGTTTGATTATCTTATTTACAAATAAGGTCCCTGTCTTAGTCCATTTGGGCTGCTATAAGAAAAATACAAGATGGTGAAGGCTTTAAACAACATACGTTTGTTTCTCACAGTTCTGGAGGCTGGAAAGTCCAAGTTCACAACACTGGCTGGTTCAGTGTCTTGTAAGAGTCGACTTTCTGGTTCATAACTGGCTGATCTTTTCACTGTGTTCTTACAGGGAAGAGGAACAAGAAAGGTCTGTGGCGTCTCTTCTATCAGGGCGCTTATCCCATTATGAATCTTCCACTTCATGACGTAATCTCCCAAATGCCTGTCCTCCTAGTACTATCACATGGGGTAGGGTTGGGGGGGTGGGGGGCAGTGATCTCAACATACCAGGTTTGGGAAGATACCGACTTTCAATTCCTAACAGTCATATTCGCAGCTTCTGGGTAAATGTAAATTTTTAGGGGACACCGTTCAGCCCAGTATGTTCTAAGAACTGACTTCCCCAGTTCTGTGGGTAGTCTTCAATAAACAAAACTTCCACTGGAATTTTCACCAACATACAAGGGATGACTTCTTATGCTATAGTTAAGGGGCTGGTAAACTTTTTCTGTATGAGATTAGATAGTAAATAGTTTACGCTTCTAGGCCAGGTGGTTTCTGTCACAACTACTCATATCTGCTTTTTTAACACAAAATTAACTGTAAGCAATAGGTAAATGCATGAGCATAGTTGAATTTGGCCCTAGGCCATGGTTTTGCTGCCCCCTGCTATAGTGGAAAGAAATTATTTTATTGTCTTAATAGGGCAAATTTACTAAATAAATAAATAAATACCAAGAAAAATCTGTTCACTGAAAGCTTTGTCCACAATTTTTTCAAAATGCTGTCCGTATTTTTACTGTTATTTCAAGACCTAGAAAATAAAATACATTTTAAAATTCAAACTCATGGAATGAAATAAAGAATCCTGAATTTTTTTTTAAAAAGGTGAATTTTGGTGTGAGTTTTAACGTTCAGATATTGGCCTTTCTAAGTTCAGGTCCTCAATAACTTTGCAGATAGTATGTCCTTAAAACTAACACTGCCTAAAACTATTTTTGCTATTTTACTCTTTCAGTACATTCAGTCTTAACAAATGGAATTTTTAAAAACTCACTAGTTAGAGCTCACAAATGGATAAAATGAATAACATATTACTTAAAGTATTTTGGACGCTGAGTGACATCTCAGTTTTGAGATTTTAGATGAATTCACGAGGATCCTTAATATTAACATTGGGTGATGAATGTTGCTTAATAAAGGTTTATTTTAAATGAAATTATATAATTCATAAGAGTATTCTTCTAGTTTTAGTAATATTAGTCAAAAACCTATAATAGTCAAATATCAATAAATAAGTTGCTACTGAATTTCATAATTTTAGTAAAATCACTCAGTGTCTTAGCTGTGAATACTCGAAGAATCAACATTCAGTGAACAGCTTGAAGCACTGGAAAACATAAAGATCAATATTGTAGAACTGTTGCAAATCTCATCCATTTAAGTCTGGTTAACAAAAGAGGTAAAATTCCAAACAGCATTACAGTTTGCTATTTTGTTTTTAAACATGAGAACTTTCTCTCGGAATGAAAAATTTAAGTTCATCTACTTGCTACAAAGAAGGATGTTCTGAAACACACAAAGTGTAAAAAAAAAAAAAAAAAAAAAAAAAGTCTGAAGAGTCCAGATCCTTTGAGTCAGCACCTCACAGCCTGAGCAAATTTTGCCTGTGAATTCTACTAGAGTTCTTCCTCTACTACATCTGAGAAGTCACCAAATCCTGTTGCGTCCATTCAACATTTTCTGTTGGATTGTTTTGTCTCTGACCAGCTTCTCCATTTCTAACATGTTGCTTTATTTAGGCTTCCAGGTATTCCCTCCTGAATACTAAATAAGTTATTATCTCTCCTCCTCAGATCAGTTGGTATCCGTTCCACTCTATCGTCTGTATTCTCTTGAGCATACTTTTAAAAATGCAAAGCTTATCACAAAACTTTCCACTTAAAGTACATCAAGATTGTCATTAAGGATTAGAATAAATTTCAAAGTTTCTTTAAACAGCTTATTGAGATACAATTGATACATGAGAAATGGCACATACTTAAAGTATACGATTTGATGACTTTTCACATATATGTACCCATGAACTCATCACTGCAATCAAGGTAATAAACATGGTCATCCCTTCCAAAAGTTTCCTCCTTCCCCTTTGTGTTTTTGTTTGTTGGTTTGTTGTTTGGTTAGCTTTTGTGTCTGTGTCTTTCCTTTTGTGGTAAGAACACTTACCATGAGATTCATCTTAACCAATTCTTAAGTGCACGATATAGTATTGTTAACTAGAAGCACAATGTTGTACAAGAGAACTTATTCATCTTCCATAACTGAAATGTTTATTCCTCTTGAACATTCATCAGTGTGATATACCATGTCAACAGAATGAGTACTAAAAATCACAACATCATCTCAATAGATATAGAAATAGCATTTGGCAACATTCAACAGACTTTCATGTTAAAAACTCTCAACAAACTAAGCATAGAAAGATTTTACCTCAATGTAGTAAAGGTTGAGTATGATCACAGCTAATATTATAGTCAATTGTGGAAAATCACAAACTTTTCTTCTAAGGAACAAGGCAAATATACCCACCCTTGACACTCCTATTCAATGTAGTACTGGAGTCCAAGCCACAGAAATTAGTCAGGAAAAGGAAAAAAAAGGCAGCCATATAAGAAAGGAAGAAGTAAAATTATCTCTGTTTGTGGATGACATGTTTTTATATGTAGGAAACACTGAAGACTGCTCAAGCTTCTTAAATTAACACAAAACATCCATCAAAAACTTCCTTACAAAAACTTTCGTATTCAAAAACTTCTTCATAAATACATATAATATATGTAACATCTATGTGTGTGTGTGATTGTCAGCTCCTATTAAGGCAATGGTGTTCTTTATGCAAAGCATTCTTTTTACCTGAAATATCATTCCATCCTTCCTTTTTCATTTAACTAGATTCTAATTGCTCCTTAGGATCAATCAGTTCAGTGGTTGCAACTATGAGTCCATTCTTGATTCTCCCAACCTGATTTAGATGATCATCTTCTTTGAATTTAATGCAACCAACATTTAATTTATACAAAGTATGTGCGCTATTGCAATTGACAAATGATATAATTTTATCACCCAGATTGTAAAGCTTACTGAAGGCAAGCAATATGGTTACGTATTCCCATGAACCATCAGTGTCATGCACATTTTAGACACTCTAGTATCTATTGCTGGCTTAATGAATAAATTAATGAATGAACAATGCAAAGATGGAATTTCTCTTTTTTTTTTTTTTGAAATGGAAGAAGTTAATCTGGATCATAGTATGTATGGAGGATAGAAGTTTGAGAAATGTTGCAGATACAAGTTGAGGCCACGTGATAAAGGATCTGACACACCAGAGATTGAGAGTTTTAATTGTCTACGCAAGTGATCGAGTACAATTGGTGGTTTTTTCAAACAGAATTAGGAATTAGGAAGTTGAATTAGGCAATAATGACCACAATGAAATGGAGAAGAGAAAAACTAAATGAAAGTAGTCAGGAGAGCGCAGCATTTGTCTGTTTTGGCTGAAATATATTTGCCCTGGAAAAGTGGCTGTTGGGAAGGAGATCAGTTGGACTGGCTTGTTTCTTCCTTTCCCTTACAAGGGTTACTTTTTTTCCCTCACCAGTCCTATACAACCTTGTGACCTGGGAAAAGTGTTCTAATAATCTACTTCAGAGGAGTTAAGAACTCTTCTGTAAAATCAAACTTCAGACCCTTTCCAAAGAGTTTTATTCTGTCCTTTTCCTGGTTCTATTCCCTCATATATTTATCTGATGAGAGTATTTTCAGATTCCTGAACCCGAATCTTTTCATTAACTTTGTAGGACATCAAAGTTTAACTATAATTTCAAAATTGCAGTCTTTGGAAGATTTTTATAACCCCAGAGTTTGCTATGCTAGTGATTTAATTATAATTTGTCCTAATACTTGTTTAAGGCTTACTCTGAGCCAACCGTTACACGAAGCACTTTACATGCAATATCTCTTTCATTTGTTCTCACAGAATTGAATTATAGGTCCTACTTTCAAAAGTGAGAAAATTGATGCTTTAGTGGATGATACAACTTTCAAAGGCCATATAAAAAACAAGCACTAGAGGAAGAATTCCAACTCAAGTCAAACAATAAACCCTGTGGTCTTAGTTACAAAGAAACTATCAACTGATAACTCCCTATATTCCAGAGCCAAAATAGATATATTTTTTAAGTGTTAAAGTGAACAGTGAGAGATAGAAGACAGTGCATATAAGCAAGCCCCGGTTCTTACCTTTGTCATGGCAAAGATAATAACCAATAAGATTGATTTTAAAATCTGTACATTAAAGGAGATCTAATGAATTTTATATGGAAGCAGATGAATAGAATATAGAAAGCAATAACCACATGAGCATAATGGGAATATAGTTCTGCCTAAGTGGTTAGAGGTATTTATTTTTTAACCATTAATGCAAATATATAGTGTTTCATTTTCTATTATCTGAATATTTTAAGGAATGTGCCCAGGAAACAAATAGAGGGCTTTTTTTCTGCAAAGTATCATTGCAACATTTGGTTTTTCCAATCCAGTAAAATATTCCGAGTGGGGTCATTGTTCCAGGTCTTGTCGACAAAACTTTAACTTCTCAAATTTTCACTTTTCGTGGAAATAATTTTGCATTTTGATACTTATGCGATATAAAATGTTCTCCTAGTTAATATATGTTGATAAAACAATCCGGAATTCTGGTAGACAATGTAACAGAATTGAAACTTTTGCTTTATATTTGAAAATTTTTAAATACAGAGGCTATTTATTTCTAAACTCAAAATTTATACTCTCCAAGATTACATAACTTCAAACTACCAACATATTCCACCATAGGGAGAAGAGTACTTTTTTTTTTTTTTAGATTAAAGAAATTGAAGCTACAGCCTTTAGTGAAATAATTTACAATAACTCAGTGGGAATGCAGAATAAGAGGGCATGTGGAGGAAAACAATTCACTTGGTTCAAACACATGGATGCAAAGCTTTGTAAAAGTTACTTTGAAATATTTGGCTCCTGAAGTTCATTTTAATCCTTTATTCTGAGTATAATAAATTGTATTTCTAAACTTAATTGTGTAGAGATTTTTCTGAAGTGTGACTATGACCCCTCACATATTTTCTACACAGTTTATAAGTATTTATATATAGATTGAAATTTCAGACTTCTTTCTTGAAGGTATGGAAAATAGCTTCTATCCGTAGCCCCTCTAATTTTTTTAGTCTAAGCCACATACTCTGATGAAACATATGATAGCATTAAAACAGAAATATTAATCAATGTCAAACAAGATTTCTGCTACTTAGAGGAGCACTTAACACAGTCATTTTGACCATCCAGTCTGCTATATATGAAATGGTCAGTAGGTTACTTGATAAACTTCTAGTTTCTATAGCTGTAAATATAATTGTTCTTTATTCCATACCTCATATTACTGAAATTAAATCTCATTATACTTCATATTTGTATTTATCTGATCTTCCCAAACAAATATATAAATGTTTGAAAATGAATATACAGAGAGTGTAGAGGTAGCCTATTATTTCAGAATCAATAGTAATATTCAAGGATGCTGAATTTCTGTAAAAATAATTGCTCTTTCTGTAAAAGCACTAATACTGCTCTGTATGTTAGTGTCTAAGTAAGTCATTCAACCTTTGTATTATATTCCATACAGTGTGATGAGTTATAAAGAGATAAAAATGATACAAGTTTCTACCATTAAAGACATGGGAATTACATTCATCATGAAATACTAGTGACGATTCATGACTCAAGGAAGGAAGAAAATATTCTCTGTTGGAGTTTAAGAATGGAGAAATAGTTACAATGGTCACGAGTGTTATTTGAGTTAGGCTTCAAAGATTAATAGAACTTTATTAAGCATAAATGGGGAGATCAAAGAGAAATCTGGGTTGAGGGAATCACATAGAGGAAGGCATAGAAGAGAAAAATACAAATAACAAGGCTTTAAAACTTAGGTATGTCTTAGTATCCAGTATAGAAAACAACTTGCAATTCTTTTTCTCCTTAAATTCATATATCTGGTCATTAACCTCATCAAATATTCCTTAAAAATGACTCTTAATTTCATTGCCTCTTTATTTTCTCTGTTTCAGTCTTGATATAGATTTTTATCATCTCTCTAAAGTGGTTCTCAAATGAGGGTGTTTTTCCCCCAAAGGGATATTTGGCAATGTTTAGAGCCAGTTTGGGCACAACTGGGAGCAGAGGGACCTACTGGAATCTAGTGGATAGAGGTGAAAGATGATGCTAAATATTCCACAATGCACAGAGCAGACTTCCACACCAAAGACTCATCTGGCCCAAAATGTCATCAGTGCCAAAGTAGAGAAACCCTAATTTGGACTACAGCCATATATCCCTGACCTTGTCCCTACTTCAAAAATTGCCCAAATCTAGTCTAGAAGTCATCTAATTATGTCATATCACTTATCATCTGAATTCAAGTTATCTATGAAATATCTAAGAAGAGGTACTCATTTAGCGTTAAAAATCTAATGTGTGATATCAAGAGAAAAATGACTTCTGGAGATCCAAAATAGATTTGAGTAAAGTAAAAAGATGATAGTTCAAAATACAGACAAGGCTAAATTTTTTGTTTAAATCTTTAGAAAGAAAGAAAGAAGTAGACAATAAGATATATGGTAAATGAAGGTAAATGAAGATGGGGAGCCCAAGTAGCTGAGTTGGTTAAGCATCTAACTCTTGGTTTTGGCTCAGGTCATGGTCTCACGGTTCATGGGATAGAGCCTCTAGTCAGACTCTGAGCTGAAGTGTGGAGCCTGCTTGGGATTCTCTCTCTCTCCCTCTCTGCTCCTACCTTGTGCTCTCTCTCTGTGTCTCAAAATAAATAAACTTGAGAGAGAGAGAGAGAGAGAGAGAGAGAGAGAGAAATGAAAGTAAACCAGCCAGTAAAAAACAAATAAACAAAAAATCAAGTTAGAAACATCTGGAAGGTAGGAGAAGAACTCTTAATAAAGCATGTCTTCAGTCACTGCCCACTTCCACGAATTTTGCTGCCACCTCAACAGGCACTTGTTTCCTATCAGGATTGGTAGTAATGCCACTTTTCCCAAACATGCATTTGTTATATGTTAATTATATGTAAAACAGATACTACTTTAAGCCCCTGTTCATTGTCATTCTTAGAATATTTTTAAAGTAATAGAACCAAGGGGGAACAACTAAGCTCTATCAAATTTGTGAGCATTTGGGTATTACAAAATAGAAAGCAGAAGATACATCAGTGTACATACATTCCCAGATGATTACCAACCCTCTTTCAAACCACTTCTTTTTTTTTAATTAATTAATTTATTTGTATTTAAATCCAAGTTAGTTAGCATACAGTGCAGTAGTGGTTAGCAATACAATTTAGTGATTCATCCTTGCATTTAACACCTAGTGCTCATCCCAAGTGCCCTCCTTAATGTCCATCACCCATTTAGCCCATCCCCCCACCCCCCTCCCCCAGTCTGTTCTCTGTATTTAAGAATCTCTTGTGGTTTGCCTTTCTCTGTTTTTATCTTATTTTTCCTTCCTTTCTCCTATGCTCTTCTGTTTTGTTTCTTAAAGTCCACATATGAGTAAAATGGAAATAAGTCAGAGAAAGATAAATATCAATCCACTTCCTGATGTACCAAGAATGATGAGGGAAATTAAATAGTGTGATTTCATCAATAATTTTTGGAAGTCTTCAAAATGCTGTCCAGTTCAGACAGAGGGGAATCTTCTTTTACATAAAAAGAAAATTGCCTTGGCAGAAGTTGGGCTTAAATATTTTGCAAAACACAGTAAGTTTGGCATTTTCAAATTACCAGTTGGTCACATCACATGTGCTCATAATTAATTGGATTTAAAAAATCTTCAAGTGGCTTTGTTGGGTAAATAACCTATTCCAATATTTGGGCCAACTTTTCCCAGGTGGGAGGGAAAAGACTTTGTTTGTATTAGATCCTACCTGAATTAAAATGGCATTTAAATATTTTGACTTCATTGATTTGTTAAAACTATCAAATGGTTTACTTAGTAAAATAAATATTCAATTCAGAAAATAAAATAAACCAATTACTGTGTGTAGATTCACTCATCTAAATGGAAGTCATTAAGCTACGCCTTTAATTGCTCAGTGGTAAAGACCTTCTTTCTCACTCTCAAGATCACATACTCTTTTATATTCCTGAGGCTGTGCATCTTAGATAAAGATCAGTATTGGGAGGGAGGGGAAAAGACAAGAGAGATGTTGGCAAATTTTAGAATTGTAAGAAACAAAAAGCTTAAAATTGAGAAAATATTACTATATGGTTTATTTCTCCTATCTATATACTTCAATGCTTTTATTTAAGGAATGATGAGTTACACTATACAGGTTTATGGCTGAAAATATGAAATAAGAATGAATTAAATATTATATATTCATTAATTTATTTTTCATATATTTACTGCTCACCTACTGTGTTCATGGCACTAAACTTGTCACTGTACCTACAGCTACGAACAAGACAAAGAAGTACTTTTTTGAGCTTGACATCTAGAATAAGAGAACTCAAGGAACCAATTACACAATTAATTATTTTTGAAATCCCAATAAATCATGTTTGAGAAAATTACAAGTTGCTATGAGAGCATATACCACAGCACACAACTCATGTCTAGACATCTGGATAAACTTTCTCAATGAGACTACGAATGCAATGAACTCTGAGAAGTTTGTGACAACTGGGTAAGGGAGGAAAAAAGGGGAAAATTAATTCCAAAGAGAGGAAAATACATGGTAGAATGTTCTTAGGAAGAAGGGGGTGTGGATCATTTGAATAACACTGAAAAATATCAAGAAGACGGTATGGTGGGTAATGGACTGACGGCTGCATTGGCGAGAATGTAAAAATGCTAAAGAGTCAAATCACTCATATTCTTTTAATTCACGTTAAAATGGCAGTCTTTATCCTATATAAATAGAAAGCTGTTAAAATTTTGAAACTGTGCTGGTGTGAAGCATTTGTATTTCCATTATGTACATGTTACTTTGGCTGCAGAAAGCAAATTCAATGGGGGAAGAATGCATTTAGGAAAACATCTAAGATATGTGGTTTTCAGTGGAGATGTGAAAAAGCAGAGACTACTCTTATTTAGGAGTTAAAATAGACAGAACTTGATAATGTGTACAACATAGGCTAAGACTTCGGGTTTATAGTTTAGAAAACTAGGTATTTGAGAGTATCATTCTATAAACTGGGAACAACCTTTCACTTCAAGAGTTAATGCTAAAGAGAGAGGTTTGCTCTAAATTTTGCACAGTTTGAATTTGATGGCAGTCAGATTTTTAAGTGGAGATGAGAAAGTATATAGGACAACTTGTGGCATTTACTATGTACTTAATACATATTAGCTTAAAAATGAATCTATGAATGAATGAAGAAAGGAGGCATTTAGCATGATATTTGTTTGCTATCAAGAGAAGCAGAAAATACTTACTAGACCAAAGTGGAAAATGCACAGAAAATTGAGTTACTTGCCAAAGGTCATCCAGAAACATCAAGGAAAGAATTAAAATAAAATGGAAAAGAAGCACAAGCTCATATTAAATTATGCTGAGACCAGTAGCTATTTATTTTTAAAATTGGAACACTTTTCTCTGAACTTATGATACATTGAAATTCATTGGAAATATTATTCATACACATATCTAAGTCAAATATATAATCTACCAAATGCTTTTTGGCATATATTTCCCTTTCAGTATTTCTTCAGAACATACCATGAAAATACATGAGATAAATGGGATTTATAAGGAGAGACTAAGCAACTTTTTTGGATAAATAAATAAGAAATGAAAATCTAATTTAAAAACATATCATAAGACTAACATATGCTATATACAAAGTACAATTTAATAGATGAGAATATTTCCGTTAAATTTCAATTGCATTTGTTAACAATGTTGTCTATTATCCACTATTACTTCTTATTAGTTGTGTCTTACTTTTGTACAGTTTTTACTATTGGATTTTCTATAAAAGATTATATTTGATTACAATCTTTTGTTGTGTGTTAACAATATTATATTGGCATATATATTTTTCAATTCAAATGAAATATTTTTCC
Organism: Lynx rufus; assembly: GCF_022079265.1. NCBI lineage: Eukaryota > Metazoa > Chordata > Mammalia > Carnivora > Felidae > Lynx > Lynx rufus. Next base: position 25,018,814 of record NW_025814845.1, on the reverse strand, counting down.
AAGTTTGCAATCAACCATGTCTCTCCATAATTTAATTCATTGAAAATACAGAGCATACTGATAGTACATTTTAATGATTTAAAATCCTTTAATAGTGGAGAACTTACATTTTAGCTTTGAGAAATCTCATTTTCATGACCAAAAGCCTTTTTACATTCATAGATCACGAGGTAGTCATCCTTAGTGGTACATTTTTAGATTTGCAACTATGTTTGAGTAGAAGAGGAGGGAAATTTTAGATCCCCGATTTAAGTTATGGAGTGAACATCAAATTGGTACCTTTGATATCCTTTGGCATTCAGGTCCTGCTGAGGAAATAATTAAAATAATTAACAACAAAATCTTCCTACCTTAAAAGCCTCTCCACAAATGTACAAGGGAAAGTAAACAATTTTATTATTGACTAAGTATTAAATCAGAATGTGATGCATATACCACAGTAATCCACAAAAGAGGCTGTGGAAAAGAAATTGTGCCTTTTATACAGCTACTCATTCATCACAAAAAGGTTTTCAAGATAAACAGTAACTAGCCCTCGAATAAAAGCATTTGCCGACACCATTTATCACACCAAGTTCCTTCCAAACTCACTTGGTGCTTGGGATGACCAATTGTTTTAGCCAATCTGCGTTAGTCAGAGGAAGAGATTACTTTTCATATTTTTGAGCAAGAGCTAGTTTCCCAACTTGGAATGAAGGACACTGAAGTTAGCTCCCTATCTTCCTGTAGAAACTAGGAACTGTAGATGCTACCTTTCTCTATGAATGCAACTCCAAGGATTGTTCCCAGGGTTGGAGAAAGATATTCTTGAATCTTAAAGCTGGCAAGAAGCTTTAAGCTAAAAGCTGAGTTAGCTTTGAAATGATTTATATAAAATACAAAGAGGCACACATTAAAAAAAAAAAAAACTTTTCATTACAAATTTTCTCAAGCAAATGCTCTAAGAAGAAGGAAGGAGTGGTTAGGGTCTCTCTCTCTCTCTCTCTCTCTCTCTCTCTCTCTCTCTCTCTCTTTTTTCCAGCAGGAAGAATTAAGCCTTCACCCTGTGTAACTATAAAATAATAGCAGTTTTATAATTATCTCCATCACTGTTTATGCCTTTCTCTGGGAAAATTGCAGCCACCTAAATATCTATCAAGTCCATAGTAAAGTATAAAGCAAAACAATTATCAGAATCACAATGAAAAAACAGAACTACTGATTTTTTTAAAGTTAGTATATATATTGCCTTTGGAGAATAACCTCTTGAATATATCATGCCAATGGTCAATGATTAAAAAATGCTCTTAGTTATCAATGCACAACTTTTCTTTCTTTCTTTCTTCTTTCTTTCTTTCTTTCTTTCTTTCTTTCTTTCTTTCTTTCTCTTTCTTTCTCCTTCCTTTCTTCTTTCTTTCTTTCTTTCTTTCTTTCTCTTTCTTTCTTTTTTCTTCCTTTCTTTCTTTCATTTAAGAGAGAGAGAGAGTGTGTACACATGAGCAGGGGAGGGGCAAAGGGAGAGGGAGAGAGAGAGAGAGAGAGAGAGAGAGAGAGAATCTTAAGCAGGCTCCATACCCCGTGTGGAACCCAATGCGGGGCTCTACCTCATGTCCATGAGATCATGACCTGAGCCCAAATCAAGATTGGTCACTTAGGTGACTGAGACATCCAGGTGGCCCAAACAACTTTTCTTAGTCATACATAAATTTTAAAAATTATTGTGATATCTTTGTTTTCAATAATGAACGATCCAAATATTGTTTGGTAGATATGTATGAAGTCTTTCTCTATCTAAGTCAAAGGAGTTACTTATCTCTGGAACCCGATAATCTCAAACTTTAAGAGTTTTTGTTGCAAGGCCCAATAAATTTCTGAATCTTAGAGAACAATATAAGTAACACCACATCTCTATGACACTCTATGCTGTTTACTAATTGCTATATCTTTGCAAATAATTTTTCATATATATAAAACACAGTGACATCCATGGTCATCATCTAGTATAGAAATCTTGGGGCACCTGGGTGGCTCAGTCACTTAGGTGTCCAACTCTTGGTTTCAGCTCAGATTATGGTCTCATGGTTCATGGAATCAAGTCCTGCATCGGGCTCTGTGCTGACAATGCAGAGGCCTGCTTGGGAATCTCTGCCTCCTTCTCTCCCTGTCCCTACCTCACTCTCTCCCTCAAGATAAAAATAAACATAAAAAAAAAAAAAGAAATCTTATGAGAAACACATCAGAAGGTACAGCTTGAAATCCTAGTGTTTAATATATATGGCTCTAATCCTGTAAGTATTAAGGACACACCCATGCTATGGGCATTTTTAAAGCAACAGTTTTACTATAACTGTTTACTATAACTATTCCCTAAATAATAGGCACCCACGTTTATTTATCAACCTAAAATTGGAACTGGAGAAAAATTGCATCCTGAAGTTAAGTAATATTAGACCTGTCTTTTGCAGTCTCTATCTTCCAATGCCAGATTTTTTTTTTTCTTCTTCTATGAATTAGAATTTTTATACCATCCTTCTAATTAAACCAGTTAAAATGTTCTTGTTTCACATTTGGGCTTGAGTACCTGGATGCATATTAGTTAACTTTTACTTTGTTATTATCAAAAAATACTAATGAAGATGGTCTTTCTTTTACTCAGTCATTAATCAAATTGTTGGACTTTTAAGTCAAGACCCTGTCTATAACTGTGGGACAATTTAGAGCTGATTGGAAATGAGACTGTGAGAACCATTACTGGAAGAACAGAAAGAAAACATAATGTAACAAATAATGTTTACTTTCTAGTAAAATGTTATTCTCAAAGTAATTGAAGTAACCTCATTGCGAATATGTTAATATATATGTGTGTGGTGTGTAATATTTACATAATTACTTTATGGAGACTCAAAAATATTCATGGAGATAAATGTATATTTATTTTTATATATTTATAGATATTTTATTTTACTATTTTTTTTTAATTTTTTTTTCAACGTTTATTTATTTTTGGGACAGAGAGAGACGGAGCATGAACGGGGGAGGGGCAGAGAGAGAGGGAGACACAGAATCGGAAACAGGCTCCAGGCTCTGAGCCATCAGCCCAGAGCCTGACGCGGGGCTCGAACCCACGGACCGCGAGATCGTGACCTGGCTGAAGTCGGACGCTTAACCAACTGCGCCACCCAGGCGCCCCTATATATCTATAGATATTTTAAATGAATATATTCATTTTTTAACATTTATTTATTTTTGAGAAGAGAGAGACAGAGCATGAGCGGGGGAGGAGACAGAAAGAAGGAGACACAGAATCCACAACAGGCTCCAGGCTCCGAGCTGTCAGCACAGAGCCCGATGCTGGGCTCGAACTCATGGACCGAGAGATCATGACCCGAGCCGAAGTCAGATGCTCAACCGACTGAGCCACCCAGGTGCCCCAAATATATTCATTTTAAATCCAGAAGGAAGACTTGCTGCTCTACAGACTGCCTGTGCAGACCTCATTTCAGAAAATATGTAAACTTCCAAATTTTATAAAATACAACAGCATCAGATGATTTAAGGGGGCCACTTTTATCCTGAGTACATGACTCCTAAGTAAACATGGTCACATAAGCAATATGAGTCAGAGCATCAGGTAAGTCAGGTCAAAATTTGGAATAACCAAATGTTAGAATCCCACAAATTTAGAACTACCAAAGCTGGAACAGAGAAGATAGCCAATTTTAAGGTTCAAATCCTCTTCACAGTCTAGGAACCAAACAAGCAGATCTGGAGAATTAACATGTAAATCAAAGTGTTTTGTTTTGTTTTGTTTTCCACTCGGCAGCAACTAGAATCAACTCTCTACAATATTGCACTAGTCCCCAAAATTGTCCAAATTTGCTGTTGTTGTTATTGGTTCATTATACTTCATCTGCAAAGCAGGCGGCCTTCTAGATTGTAACATTTTGTAGCCTGTAGCTGACAACAGATGCCATTAGTTAGGCAATTTTATAATTGGCCTTTGTCACTATGAAGCAAAGAAATATACCAACGTTAAAGGATCACTTTTGTATTTCTCTCGAATTTCTGAGGCTATCAGATCGTCTAAATTTATCTAATTATAGAGCCCTTTGGGGAAAATTTTTCTCTAGGTTTCTTTTTGTCTATCTATGAATAACTAGATAAAAGAGTGGGAGAGTCCAAAACCTTTGAGAAATCTTGTGTCATCAAAATTGAACTCCTTCAGGGTGCCTGGGTGGCTCAGTTGGTTAAGCGTGTGACTTCAGCTCAGGTCATGATCTCACAGTCCGTGAGTTCGAGCCCCACGTCGGGCTCTGTGCTGACAGCTCAGAGCCTGGAGCCTGCTTCAGATTCTGCGTCTCCCTCTCTCTCTGACCCTCCCCCGTTCATGTTCTGTCTTTCTCTGTCTCAAAAATAAATAAAACATTAAAAAAAATTTTTAAAAAATGAACTCCTTCAAAAACTAAAGGAAATGATAATTTAAATTCATATGCTAGAGGAACAGAGAATATAAGAAAGGAAGCGAGGGAGGGAGGAAATACAGAATATCAATTAATTACAGAGAAAAGTTCTGAAGATGAGGGTACCAGAGTCTGAAAACTTACAAGATTAGGTACTATAGGGATTAATGAAACAATAAATGTATTTACTTCCCTATGATCTTGTACAAATCTGCATAGTGGTCAATCATCTTTATCAAATTTATCTTCCTTCCTTCTTGGAAGTATGGGAGTATTACAGATACTTTCTAAAATGTATCTTTTAAAATTTCTCTTTTTAAAAATGATCTCTTGTTTTCCGAATTCTTCTATAACTTTATAATTTTCTTCCTTTTACTGGTCCCTTATAAAAGGATACCATTGTACATATGGCCGTGACTTATTCTTTTGGTAAACTATTTTTATAGTTTATTTTATATCTCAAATAAAACCGGTATCATTATTCCCTAGCACCCAAGGTGATAGACTGATTTGTTTCAGGTTAGGGTGCTTTTCCAGCATGGGGTGAGACTGCCACTCTCGGCCATACCCGTTTTCTTTCAGAAAGCACCTGGTAGCTAAATAAAATGCCCTCTTCCCAAGATCTTCTACAGACTGTCTTTTCGAAGTAGAGAATATGGTAGCCTTTCTGACGGCAGGTCTCTTCCCAGCAGATTTTCCAGGAGACTCAGAAGAAAGTAGGAATACATGTTCTTCAGTCAGGGACCCATCTATATGGGAACCGTGGAGGAAAAGAAGCAAGTATGAAAAGGAGCAAGGCTCATATGAAATACCAACAACCTTCCCCAAATGCAAAGTGACAAACTGAGAAAACTACATGTTGATTATCACCATTTCCTCCTCTGAGATTGCTTATATCTGTCTACTTTAAGTGGTTTGACAATTACTCCCTAGCGTTCTGGGCTTTTCTGATTCCCTTGCTTCTGCATTCTACAGGGTTTCTTTGTACAATCCCTCTTCTAATATCTGGTTTCTTGTAAAAATGACACATAGTCCCCCTTCTTCCTTTCTTCCCTTTATAGGTTGGCCAAAGTAGGGATAATTCCCCTTAGCAAACAGTTCTGAGCATCCAACCCAGCAGTCTTTAATTTCTTCTTTGTCTTTCTCTAGATTACCCCAGAACTGAGTAGTTGCTGCTAAGATTTAATAATAGATCCAACAGTAGATCTAAATAATAGACCGTCCTATTTCCTAACTTAGGTTTGGACAATCTGAAAGAAAAACAAGATAAAGGTAGCTAGGGTAAGAGGGCTATTTTGATCCACCCATGGATCCTGGCCAGTAAATTTTGTGAAAGCCTCAACAAACCATTGATGGAAATCAACTGGCGACAGACTTATTTCCGGGTACAGTACTACAGATTCTCCCAGCTCACGTTGAACAGTCAGACTACAGGCAATGAAGTTAGCCACTCCTTTCACCGGGTCTCTTACACCACTTTATCTTCCATACTTGTGTGTGGGCGGGGTGAGGCAAATAATTGGCTTCCTCTGGTCACCACAATCACCATAATTCCTTGATGCGGCAATCTTTGGATTCCCATTGTTCCTGCTCCATCAAAGAAGAAAAAAATTAGCTGGCTACAGAATTCCATGCAGTAGGCAGTTCACGTCTCCACGTGTGGGCCTCTAAACTGAAAACAGAGTATTGCAAATTTCTGGGGCCCAGGGGAAGGAAGCCTTTAAATGAATTCATATCAGCTGATAAAGAAGGCGTAGGATGACAGAGGAATCCTGGGTAGTTTCTCAATGGTACCAGCTTTTTTGGCCATCCAAATGGGAAGGACTGGTTTTCCTCTCTTTCAGACAAGAAAAATGTAAATCATATGCCTCTTTTGCTTCCTTTCCTATTTTGACATTCATCTGGTTAACTGTTTATTTGTTTGGTTGGTTTGTTTGTTTTGTTTGTTTTCTAAGTGACTAGTACAGCTACTGTCCGTCCTGTTGCCTTCACAGGGGACAGTCTTTTATCCGAGTTCTCAATTATTTCCAGGTCCAGGCTCATCACATCTGCTCTCCTAACTACATGGTGTAGGGATGATAAGAGGTGGAATCTGGACAGTCCAGCAGACATTAACACCTGCTCCTCAGACAGAGCAGATACTTCATCATCAGCTGACCAAGTTGTATCTTCTTCACTCTTTTCAGGAGATGTACTAATTGAGAAAATATCCATCTAAAAGGTCATCCCTTCCCCCCTCTTTGGAGCCATTTTGAGGCCATGAGGGATAAAGACAAACAGAGAAAGAAGGAACACAGAGAGAAGAGAAAGAAGGCAGCACTTTTGTGAAAGAGAAGGTGTCTTTAATTCTTGTATTTCCTCTTCCATTTCTCTCAATATTTTCTTCTGACCATCCAAATTCTTTTTACTTTTCTTTCTTCTGAATGATAATTAACCTCCCAAACACCAGTCATTTATTTGTTTGGGAAGAAGGCTGTATTAGTTTTCCAGGGCAGCTGTAACAATACACCACAGACTGGATGGTTTAAACAACATCTTATCCTCATTGCCAGAATTGTTGGGGAAACTAATTTAAAACAAAATGTCCTCCCAAATCTGAAAACTTCTCCACAAGGGTAAGCGAGATTAAAAAAAAATTGTTATTGGGTAAAGCATTAAACCAGAATATGATGCATATCCCCAGCAGTCTGCTAAAAATGACAGAAAGCAATCTCAAACTTTATAAGTCAATCAAGTACAACACATTGCACACATGTTCTCAAGATAAACTATAACTGGTCCTCAAGTAAGAGGACTGGACAGCACCATTTGCGACAGAATTCATGTTAAATTCACTTGGTAATTGGAGTGACCATCTGTGTTGGTTAACTGGCTTCATCCAAAGGAAAAGTTAAATCCTTGTATCTTTATGATGAGGTAGTTTCCCAGGTGACAGTGAGGCACATTCCCCAAGGTACACCCCTACCTTCTCATAGAAACTGTGTTGGGGGTGCCATTTTCCTTGAAGATTACCTTTAAAAGAGATTCACAGTTCCCCAAGAAAATCACTTCTGAGTTTGTACCACAGGTATCCAGATAGTCATTAATTCAGTATATAGTTTAGTATATAGTTAGCCCTACTTTGTCAGACACTTTAGGAAGGCACATAGGGTGCACCAAGGGCACCAAGGGCAGTGTGCCCCCAAATGTACCCCTTTGACATACTGATAATTTTAAGATAAAACTTAGTTCAGAAGGAAACCCTCTTCTGTCCCCTTTGAAAGTAAGAAATAAATCTCCCATGTGAAAAATACCCTCACTGTACTAAGAAGTGAAAAGACATCCTTACTACCAGAGACAGACATTAAAGCTCAGAAAGCTGTAGAAACAGACCTTGTTATTTTTTTCTTGCTAACCTACTACCTCAGCCTGAATTCTGTTTAGAGTTCCCTAGTAATTAAAGCTCACAAACACCTATTTTCTTTACCCTGTCAATTCCTCACAAATTTCTCATCTGTGTGTCTAAAAAGCATAAAGACTACTTGGCTTGGTCATTTCTTCAGGTTTCAGTTTCATTATTGGGCCTCTGTGCACATGAAATAAAACTTTTTTTTTTCTCTTGTTATTTTGTCTCTTGTAAATTTAATTCTTAGTCCAGCTGTAGACCTTGAAGAGAAGAGGAAGAACTTTCTTTCCCTACAGCACTGATTTATCATCACAATCCTTTTATGTTTTGGGAGCAGCGTGTACTTTCCATGGCTTTGCATCTATGAGAACTATAATAAATATACTATTACTCTCATTATAAAGATGAAGAAACATAAACATTGTTTAAATTATTTATTCAATATCACAAACCAGTTATTGGTAGGAAGGAAATTATAATTTTTCCGGGTCTAAGATGTAAAGAACTCACAAGGATGTGAATGTTTTATTCACAGGTATTTGTGTACATATATTTTCACGTTTATAGTTATGAAGATATTTTTAAGATAATCTTATTACCCATTTTACTTTTAGCCATGTGATCTTTTCTGTCAAACTGCAATTAAAAGAAGATATGATTCATACTCCTATTCAGTAGTATTGAAACTCAAAATCATGCTAGAAATTAATTTTTTCAGTTACTTTTGTTTGAACAACTCTTATATCTTCTTTTGGCTCCAAGAATAAAATATTTTATCTTACTAAAAGAAATTTAAAAGGAGCAAACAACAAATGATTTAGAAAATATTTTCAAAAAAAAATGAAATTTCTTCCTTTTTATTACTTTAAAACCTGAGGGAGATGAGCCCCTCTATGGCCTTGTTCTTTAGAAATGTCCAGATATTACAACCTTCCATACATTACATTATTTCAGAGCACATAGGCACCTTATCTTTCAGGATTCAATGTTCAGTCCTAATGTAGCATCGCCCTAGTGGTTAACACATGTTATGCTCCAGGAAAACCTTTTTCAGCTTTTACCCTGTGTTCTCAAACCAAAGACAGTTGTATCTGAAGGTCATGAAGCTTGTGGGTTGCACTCCTCCTAATGTCAGAGATGGATACTGCTTTACAGAGAGAGATCGAACTCCTAGGAAAGAAAAACACAAATTTGGGAACTAATGAACAGCTTCATGATTATAGTTAATAATATTGTATTATACCCTTGACAGTTGCTAGGAGACTAAATCCTAAATGTTCTTCCCCCACACACACAAATGATGATTATGTGACATGATGAAGGTCTTAGATAACACTATGGAGGCAATCATATTGCAATATATAAGTGTATCAAATCAACATGTTGTACAACTTAAACTTACATAGTGTCATATGTCAAGTATATCTAAAAAAATGCAAAAGAAATAGACAAAAAAAAAAGAAAAACACAAATTTAAGGCACTTTTTAGGTCCTATTCTTTGGGAGGCTAAAGGCAATAAGTTTTTATACAGTAATGTATAATTTTCAAATAACACCAAGAACTATTTGCTTGTTTTTGTTTATCTTACAATTTGTGATTTTGCAGGCACCCATAATTTAGTGTAGGTTTTGCAGTAGTGGCACTTGGTCGGTAATGAATATTTTTGATGACAAATAATTCATATGACCACCAAATTTATGTATTTATAGGGCTTGTATGCATGAATCATATTTTCTTTATATTGGCACATTAGCCATGAGAATTGTGAATGCTTTTATTCTTTTTTAATGAGAAATAATTTTTTAATTAATAAAAAATTTCAACTCAATTATTTGATTTTATTTATATATTATAATGTATATTTTATGGTTTAACTTAGTTGAAGCATTCAGAAAAATGTAGATATATAAATAAAAATGATTTCATTTTTATCTTTACTAATTTATATTATTTTCCATTTTTTTTTCCACTTAGAATAAGATTACATTTTTTTTCAGGGGCACCTGGGTAGGTCAGTCGGTTAAGCATCCAACTCTTGGTTTGGGCTCAGGGCTTGACCTCATGATTTCATGAGTTCTAACCCCGCATCGGGTTCTGTGTTGACAGTGTGGAGCCTGCTTGGGATTCTCTCTCTCTCCCTCTCTCTTGGCTCCTCCCCTGCACACATTGTCTCTGTCTCTTTCAAAATAAATAAATAAACTTAATTTTTTAAAATAATTGCATTTTTCTATGGTAATAATAGTTAACATGATATATACACTCTTAAAAATTTTGATATGCATGATACAGTAGTATAAACTATAGACATAATGTATATCACATCTCTAGAACTTTTCATATTGCACAACTGAAACTTTGTACCCTTTGACCAACATCCCCCCATCTTGGCCATCTCCCCAACCACTGGCAACTACCATTCTACTTGCTGTTTCTATGACTTTGACTATTTTAGATTCCTCGTATTAGTGGAATCATTCAGAATGCGTCCTTATCTGCTTGGTTTATGTCACTTAGCATAATGTCCTCTTGGTTCCCTCTTAAATTCTACAGATGAATGGGACCAAATATGAAAAGACTGTGATGTATTCATAATACACAAATAATATAAATATATAAATATTCTGGAGGGAAATAAGAAAGCAAAAGCTAAAAGAGAAATAGGAAAATCCTTTTTAAATATTCTATTTACATTTCTAAGAAGTAGAAAAAATAAAAAAATGAATAGAATTTTACCAGATCTGATGACTACAAAATGCATCAACAGAAAATTACAAACTTACAATATAATTAATACTGAAAACTATAAAAGTGAACAAAGAAGTCACCTTCATAAATGACATGATAATATACATATAGAAAACTAAAGACTCCACCAAAAAACTAGAAGGCTGGATAAATGAATTCAGCAAAGTCACAGGATACAAAAACAATCTACAGAAATCAGTTGCATTTCTATACATCAATAATGAAGTAGCAGAAAGAGAAATTAAGAACACAATCATATGGAGGGGCACCTGGTGGCTTAGTCAGTTAAGTGTCAAGCTCTTGATTTTGGCTCAGGTCATGATCTCCTGGTTCATGAGATCAGCCCCACATTGGGCTCTGTGCTGACAGCATGGACCCTGTTTGGGATTCTCTTTCTCTCTCTACCCTTCCCCTGCTTGTGTTCTCCTTTCCACTCTCTAAATAGATAGATAGATAGATAGATAAATAAGTGTTTTTAAAAATCCTATTTACAATTGCATGAAAAATAGTAAGATACCCAGGAGTAAACTTAACCACAAGGGTAAAAGATCTGTACTCTGAAAAATGTAAAACATTGATGAAAGAAATTGACAAATGGAACAAATGAAAAGGCATTCCATGCTCATGGATAGGGACAGTAATTATTGTCAAAATGCCCATACTACCCAAAGCAATCTGCCTATTTAATGGACTCTCCATCAAAATACCAACAGCATTTTTTTGCAGAATACACTTAGAATTGAATTGCAAAATTTAACAAAACTGAAAGATGATATAATGTTGAGAGAAACATATTTTAAATGAGAACTCATTTTGAGATGAACTTTCTAAATAGTGCACAGGATACGTGAGAAAGGGAGACATAGATATAGATACATGATATACACAAAACACAAATTATTTTTATTCTAGATTGTTAGTTATAGAAAATAGATGAAACAATGAAAATGTATTCATTTTAAATTCCTGGTTTCAGAATTTGAGATTATGGTTAATTAATTACCTTTTCCTCATTTTGTATATTTTTTGAACAAGAGAAAACTTACTTCAGAACAGAAATTATTTCCTTTTACTAATTGTTTATGCATTTCTAATACAGATTTCTTCTAACTTCTTGGATTAAGCTGATACTTATTGCCATTTTACTACTTAGAAATAATTTTTTCAGGGGCTCCTGGGTGGTGCAGTCAGTTAAGCGTCCGACTTCAGCCAGGTCACGATCTCGCGGTCCGTGGGTTCGAGGCCCGCGTCAGGCTATGGGATGATGGCTCGGAGCCTGGAGCCTGTTTCCGATTCTGTGTCTCCCTCTCTCTCTGCCCCTCCCCCGTTCATACTCTGTCTCTCTCTGTCCCAAAAATAAATAAAAAACGTTGAAAAAAAAATTAAAAAAAAAAGAAATAATTTTTTCAGAATATAAAATGCTTAGATTATGGTGTTTTTTAAAAACATAGAGATACAACATTTGATATAATTTATAAAAGTAATTGTAAAGAATGTAAAGACTAGATGAAAATGCACTAATTTTGATCATGTTTTGCCTAGTGGTGACTATTTTCTCTATATGCTACTATCCTACATATTCTGCATGTATTACTTTGTAATTTAAGAATATTAGAAAGGAAACTGAGAAGGAAAGAAAAAGAAAAAAAAGCCAAAAATGATTAGAACCCTCAATGGGGTAGCATTTCACCATTTCTAGTATCTTAGATTAACAATTTCCTTATTACAATTTATGTTTGAATTTGTAGCTATCCACAGGGTGTAAAACTTTATGTTGAAGGCCATGAAAGTTTAAAACATGGGCAGTAAAAATTCATATGATAGAAATAAACTTCTAATACTGGTAAGTTGCCATAAAGCAATGTATGAAGACAGTTGTTTTGCTTTGTTAACATTGGGAAGAAGGCTTCTAAGGACAGAACAGCAAAGCCTTCACTGCACCTTAGGAATCATACATATTTTTAGTTTACTATCACAAAGCAGCTGACTTGGGTAGAACATGTAAACATATCCATAGTTTATTGAAATGAGGCATTATTCTTTCTAATCAAACTTTAGCTTTAGAACAGTAAAAATATACTCTAATTAAGCATAACTACATTTCTAAGAAAAATGCATTTAAAAATAGAGACTTGTTTCTCTTAAACTGTGGTCCATTTTCATGAGTCATCCTTTCACCCAGTGTAATTCTAAAGTTTTTTTAGGTCTTATTTGACTGAATTCTTAATATGCTGAAACCTGAAAATTTTAAGCATCCGAAACATGATTACTTCTGATTCTTTTTTTTTTTTTTATTAGGGCCAATATAGCAGTGCTTCCCATAAAAGACTGGGATTTTTTTTTTTTTATCAGTACTAATCTACTATTTCTTTCCTGATGCTTCTAGAGTATACTGAAAGCTCTTGGTTTGAGATAATTAACCTCCTGAGCATAGCATTTCCCATTTTTTCCAGAGAGTAGCTACATTTCTCTATGTTCATCTCTGCAACCTCACAGACAAGTTTTTTTCTGGTCTGTATCTCAGGAATTAGGTAAATTATGCACTAATAAACAATGAGTTTATTTTGTAGTAGAAGCCAGAATTATGTGAATAGCACACATCATGTGGAGAGGTGGTTTGCTGTGGAGGTCAAAAACACATGGTTTAGTGTAATACCTGATTCTACTTAATGACCTAGGTGATATTTTAAAAATTACATAATCTTTCTTGCCTGAGTTTCTCCATCTGTAGCAACCTCATGCAGTTGTTGTGAGGACTGAAAGAGTTAATATCTATGAGATCCTTATAATAGACTCTGGAACACAGGCGTAGTAAGCTCCAGGTTGTGGCCATTACCATTATGATAACAAAATTTCATTTTGAAACTATAGATATGGATAAAATTAGTGTAGAAGAAGAAAATAGTGATTAATATAAGTGAATAAATGATTTCTCAATATAGGGAGCATATTTTTGAAGAGAGGGAAACACAAACTGTGCCAGAGACAAGGAGAGGAAAAAAAGTGTTTCTTATGCATACACTTAAAGAGGGCAGAGCATAACCAGTGCACTTTAATATGAGCATTAAGGTGCTCCATATTTTATTAAAAATTTTCCGCTCCCCTGGGACGCCTGGCTGGCTCAGTCGGTTAAGCGTCCAACTTCAGCTCGGGTCATGATCTCACAGTTCATGAGCTCGAGCCCTAGCATTGGCTCTGTTGCTGACAGCTCAGAGCCTGGAGCCTGCTTCAGATTCTGTGTCTCCCTCTCTCTCTGCTCTTCCCCTGCTCATGTGCTGTCTCTCTCTCTCTCTCTGAAATAAATTAACATTAAAAAACATTAAATTCTTTTTTTCCGCTCTCCGATTAGAACAAATTTTGGAATAGGTATAATTGGCATACAAAATATCAAATGGTTGACACAGCTACGTTATGACACGGTATATGTAATGTAATGTATTTATATTATTGTAAATATATATTATAAATCAAGATATAATTACTATTTCTTTGAAGTATAGATTTCACTAAGTTTAAAGCAAAGGCACATGTCAACTTATATGATAAGTTGATAACTTTTTCCAACTTACTGAGATATAATTAACATGACATAGGTTTAAGGCATATGATGTTATGATTTGATATATTTATCATTGCAAAATTATTACCGCATTAGGGTTAGTTAGCACCTTCATCGCCTTACATAATTACCATTTTTTTGTGAAAATATTTCAAATCTACTCTATAGCTACTTTCAGGTATGTAATGCAGTATTGTTAACGTTGTTAACATACTGTACATTAGATCCACAAAACTTATTCATCTTACATCAGAAGTTTTTACCTTTTTTTAATTTTTAATTTTAATTCCAGTATAGTTACCCATAGTGTTATATAAATTTTAGGTGTACAATACAGTAATTCAACAATTCTATACATTACTCAGTGCTCATCATGATAAGTATATTTCTTAATCCCCCATCACCTATTTCACCCATCCTCCCACCCACCTCCCCTCTAAGTAAACATCTGTTTGTTCTCTATAGTTAAGAGTCTGTTTCTTGGTCTGTCTCTCTCTTCCCCCCCCCATTGGCTCATTTGTTTTGTTTCTTAAATCCCACATATGAGTGAAATCATGTAGTATTTGGATTCCTCTAACTGACGTATTTGACTTAGCATTACAACTCTAACTCCATCCATGTTGTTGCAAATGGCAAGTTTTCATGTCTTTATTTAATTACTATTTAATTGTATTGTAAATGTATATGTATATGGATATGGATATGGATATGGATATGGATATGGATATACATACACATATACCACATCTTCTTTGTCCATTTATCTATCAGTGGATATCGGGCTGCTTCCATAGTTTGGCTATTGTAAATAATGCTGCAATAAACAAAACAGTGCATGTATCCCTTTGAATTAGTGTTTTTGTATTTTGGGGATAAATAGTAGTGCAATTCCTGGATCGTAGAGAGAGTAGTTCTATTTTTAACTTTTGAAAAACCTCCAAACTGGTTTCCACACTGGCTGCACCAGTTTACATTGTCACCAACAGTACAAGAGGGTTCCCTTATCATCACATCCTCCCCAATCCTTGTTGCTTCTTGTGTTTTTCATGTCAGCCGTTCTCATAGATGTGAAGTGATATCTCATGGTGTTTTTGATTTGCATTCCCCTGACGATGAGTGATGTTGAGCATCTTTCATGTGTCTGTTGGCCACCTGTATGTCTTCTTTGGAGAAATGTCTATTGATATCTTCTGCCCATTTTAAATTGGATTATTTGTTTTTTGGGTGTTGAATTTTATCAGTTCTTTATATAGTTTAGATACTAACCCTTTATTTAATATGTCATTTGCAAATATATTCTCCTTTTGGTAGTTACCATTTAGTTTTGTTGATCATTTCTTTTGCTATTAATAAGCTTTTTATTTTGATATAGGCCCAATAGTTTGTTTTTGCTTTTGTTTCCCTTGCCTCAGGAGACATATCCAGAAACAATGTTTCTAAGGCCAATGTCAGAGATATTACTACATGTGATACTTTCTAGGGTTTTTTATGGTTTTAAGTCTCACATTTAGGTCTCTAATCCATTTTGAGTTGGTTTTTGTGTATGGTGTAAGAAAGTGGTCCAGTTTCATTCTTTTGCATGTTGCTGTCCAGTTTCTCCAGCACCATTCATTGAAGAGCTTGTCTTTTTCCTACTGGATATTCTTTCCTCCTTTGGTGCAGATTAATTGACCATGTAATTGTGGATTTATTTCTGGATTTCCTATTTTGTTCCATTGATCAATCTTTCAATTTTTGTGCCAGTACCACACTGTTTTGATTACTATGTCTTTGTAATATAACTTTAAGTCTAGATTCCAAAGCCTTCAGTTTGTTTTTCTTTTTCAAGATTGCTTACGCTATGCCAGGTCTTTGGTAGTTCTACACAAATTTTATGATTGTTTGTTCTAGTTCTTTGAAAAATGCTGTTGGTGTTTTGATAGGGATAGAATTAAATCTGTAGATTCCTTTGGGTTGTATAGACATTTTAACAATATTTGTTCTTCCATTCCATGAACATGGAATGTCTTTCCATTCCTTTGTGTTGCTTTCTGGGATTGTTTTCTTAATTTCTCTTTCTGCTGTATCATTATGAGTATATGGAAGTGCAACTGATTTCTGTATATTTATTTTGTATCCTGTGACTTTACTGAATTCATTTATTCATTCTACTAGTTTTTTGATGAAGTCTTTAGAGTTTTCTATATGTAGTATCATGTAATCTGCAAATAGTGAAAGTTTTACTTCTTCTCATCAACTTGGATGATATTTATAACTTTTTATTGTCTGATTGCTTGACCAGGATAGAAGTTTGTAGTCTTTGACTGACGTGTCCTCAATTTCCTCAAGCCCCAGCTCCTGGAAAATACAATTCTACTCCCTATTTTTATGACTTCAATTTTTTTCCCCACATATAGTGATAAAATACAGTATTTGTGACTCTCTGTCTGGCTATTTTACTTATCATAATGTCCTCTAGATTCATTCATGTTGCCACATTTGTCAAGATTTTTCTTTTACGGCTGAATAATATTCCATTATATATACACATACACACACACACACACACACACACACACATCATATTTTCTTTATCCATTCATCTGTCAACTGAAATTTGGTTGTCGCCATATCGTGGCTATTGTGAATGATGCTACAATGAAAAGAATAGTGCAGGTATCTCTTTGAGATCCTGATTTCATTTCCTTCAGCTATACACCCAGAAATGTGATTGCTGTGTAATATGTTAGTACTGTTTTTAACTTTTTTGAGTAATCTCCATACTATTTTCTACAGTGACTGTATCAGTTTACATTTCCATAAGTGCACAATCGTTTTGTTTTTTTTTATATCTTCACCAACACTTATCACTTGACTTTTGGATAATAGCCATTCTAAGGTGTGAGGTGGTATCTCATTGTGGTGCTGATTTACATTTCCCTGATGATGTTGCATATACTTTCATGTACCTGTTGGCCATTTGCATGTTTTCTTTAGAAAAATGCCTATTCAATTTAAAACAGATGGTTTGATTTTTTGCTAGTGAGTGGTATGAGTTCCTTATGTATTTTGGATATCAACCCCTTAGATATATATGATTTGCAATTATTTTCTTTCTTTCCATAGGATGCCTTTTCATTTTGTTGATCATTTCCTTTGCTGCGTAGATTTTTAGTTTGAGTTGTTTTAGTTTAGTTTTAGTTTAGTTTAGTTTAGTTTAGTTTAGTTTAGTTTTTAGTTTGAGTTTTTGAGTTGTTTACCTTTGCTTTGGTTGTTTATGATGCAGGTTAGGTCAAACTGCTTCTCACTGTCTCCAATGCATCCAAATTCATTCATTCATTCATTCTTTCATTCATTCTGCTAATACAGTGAACTGGAAATTCTCTGTTAGAAACCTAGACTTCTAGAAAGCCTCTCTTCTTCATGGGTGATTATTCGAGACCCTGTTCTCCAGAAGCTCCTGGCTATGGCTAAGAGGGGCCACTATAGGGTCCACAGCCTAGGCTGAGGTCTGTATGCCTGTTATCTGACACATGGGAAGGCAATACCTCTCCCTGGTTCCTCCGTGTATGGTGCTGGAACCCACAACTCTCACAAAAGTACTTTGTCAGTGGATGGATGTTGAACTGTTGTTGTTGAGAGGGCAGTATGATAAGGAATGTCTTATTTATTTATGTTGTTGAGGTTGTGGTAGTAGCTGATAATGTTCTACTAAAGGTAAGCATAGATATTCCCACTTAGAATTCTTAAAAGTATCTTAAATTCGTATGAAAAACTGAGGCATGAATCAAAATCAATATTCTTTTAAATTGACAATGCTTTTTAAAGATATCTTAACACAGGATTGCCTGGGTGGCTCAGTCAGTTAAGCATCCAACTACAGCTCAAATGATGATCTCATGGTTCCTGAGTTTGAGCCTCGGGTCGAGTTCTGTGCTGACAGCTCAGCCTCTTCGAATTTTGTGTCTCCCTCTCTCTCTGCCTCTCCCCACTCATACTCTGTCTGTCTCTCAAAAATAAATAAAAAATTAAATTAAGAAAAAAGACATCCTAAGATATATTGCAACAGAATTACAATTAATGAAAAGACTTAGGGAGAGTATTAGAACAGGAAGGGGCCTAGAATGTGATCGTGAAAAACCCCAAAATTTAGAGGATTTTCAGAAGAGTCTATAAAGAATGCACGGAATGACTGGGCAGAAGCATAGACATATAAAATATAGACTCGGATGAAGAGGCGTCTACAATGAAAGCATTGGAATGATGGTTAGAGAATATTTCTATATTATCTCTCTATATAAGTACTTATTATATTCCATTTATATGCTCAGAATTCAACTGTAAACAACATGAGACAATTGTGCTAAAGGAACTTTTAATCAGGGAAAGAAAATGCAAATTGTGTAAAAAGTAAATGGGAAAGGAGAAGAGGTAGCCACTAAAACAGGTAATGATGCAGGTTTACTTATATTTTGATTAATAAATACATGAGGAAAATCGTTAACAAAAGGAAACATTTTCGTGAATATCTGTTATTTGCCAGGTGCTGCTTAAGGTACAGACAATACTGCAATCAACAAAACAAAGTTGCTTCCTTAATGGAATGGGTATTAGATGAGCAATGCAGACAATAAAACAAATAAGTGGGTAAGTACATAATATTCTTAATGGTTTTAAGAGCCTGCAAAATAATGAAGCAGGAGGAGAATAAAAAACAAAAGCAAGGAGTAGGAGGTAAAGACTTTCTATTATAAGAGGTGATCAGGATAGGGCTTTCTAAAATGGTAATGAATTAGCAGCCATCCATAGGAGCTGAAAGATAGCTGGATGAAGAACATTGTGGTAAAAGAAAACAATAAATACAAAGGCCCTAAGCATGGCCTTGCCAGGCTGTCCCAAAATAATTTCTTATCCATGCCCCATCATATCACACCATACACTGAATACTCCAGAAATACCAGAATTTACATTGTTGTTTATTCTCTTATATATATATATATTTTTTTGATGTTTTGTTTTATTTTTGAGAGATAGGGAGAGACAGAGCGTGAGCGGGGGAGGGGCAGAGAGAGAGGGAGACACAAAATCTGAAGCAGGCTCCAGGCTCTGAGCTGTCAGCACAGAGCCCGACACGGGGCTCCAACCCACGAATCATAAGAGCATGACCTGAGCTGAAGTAGGACATTCGACTGACTGAGCCACCCAGGTGCTTCTGTGTTCTTCATAATTTTTTTTTTCAGATTGTTCTTCCTATCTAGAATGATCTTCCTCTCAGTCTCCAAACCATTTTCTCCAGGAAGCCTTTTTAGAATGCAAGCAAAATAATGACTTTTAAAATACCACTTAGACATCCATCTCTCTTACTAAATAAGTTCTTTAAGATATACAATTGTGTTTTATTCCTCATTACATCCATGGTGTACTTACTCTGTGCTCCAGTTCCCACCATATACCCAGCACCTGGCACACAGTGGGTGCTTCCAAGATCATGATCAATACTGTATGCTAAAATCATGAGTTACCAAAAACTATATAGAAGCACCTGGGTAACTTAGTTAAGCATGTGACTCTTGATTTCAGCTCAGGTCATGACCGCAGGGTTCATGGGACCGAGCCCTTATCCATGAAGATCCTGCTTGGGATTCTCTCTCTCTCCCTCTCTCTCTGTTCCTCACCCTCTGATGCTGTCTCTCTCTCTGTCTCTAAAAATAAATAAATAAAAAAATTTAAAGATATATATATGTATGTTTTAAATTATAAAATTAAAATGCATTAATGCTTAATGTAATTCTTTACAATAATAATACCTAAGAACTATTAAATGCTTATTACATTCTAATTCAATGTTTTATATTCTTTACATGTGTTAACCTTTTAAACCTCAAAATAAAAACTAAGGAAATGGAAAAGAAGGAACAAAAGATACCCGTTCTTCCATAGCACAGCGAGAAAAAACTGCATGAAAAGAAGACAGAGAGTAGTACCAAAGCTCAAACTTTAATCAACAAAACTTCTGTCTTTAACCGCACAAGAGTTTAAATCAGGAACTTATCTTCGTGCTTCATAAACATACCAAATTATGAATGAGATGAATGTCTACCTGAAAACAAAATAATGCATCATTTTACTGCGAGAGTTTACGTAGCTTCGAAGAGCAGATGTTTTGATTCTACCAAACTGTGGTTGACAAATTTGCTAGCAGTGGGAGTGGAAAATTACTTTTCGTTTTTAGAAATTATTTGATAGCATTTACAGACCTTTGTTATTTATCACCTTGATTAAAAGCTGTCATTTGAAGCATTTATAGTCTTCAAGTACACGTCAAAACAGTTTCCAGCCAATTCGAATGCTCTTCAGAAAAGGCATATTAAACCGAACTGGGGTATATATCTTTCTTTTCTTCGGCAATACATCAAAACTATACAGTCAGGTACATTCTAATATAGTATGAGAATTTCACTGATTAAATTTGGAAAGATTCTTATCTATCACTTACAAACCTGGAAAGATCTTTAGATTCAAAGATAAATACGAATGTAAGAAATACTCCCTTGAAGTGTCATGATAGAATGGCTGCAATTCCCATAAAAGCAACAATATCTCAAACCCATTTATCCCTTGAGAACAGATCTCGTTTCATAGAAATAAAAAAAAATAAAATAAAACTAGATCTTTTATTGAAGCTTGTGAATTGATAGTTGAATTTCCATAATGATTTCTCATGATCACCAGGAATTTTTCCACGCCTACTGGAAAACAACAAAGGAGGAAAGACTCCACTCTCGCTCAATCATTTAGTTTCAGGATTTGGCCTGAGCTGACTCATGTGTTCATTTTTATTTAAGACCTAAACTTTTGAACACGTTGTATATTTTCAAAGTCTTTCTTTCATTAACTATATAGCTTTTATTTTGTAGAAGGGGTTTATGTCTAGATACATTTTTATAAACTCAATAATAATAGTAGCTTTGACTAGTTTAAAAATTTCAAGTCCGTGTGATCAGTTTGCACTGTGTATGAATAGTATTTTCATATGCTATATTTACTGTGCAGCATATATGTAATAGTCTGTAATATCATATAGCATATGTATTTTTTTCTCATGGTTTTGTCTTTCATTCAATGTATATTTCACTGATCCTAAGAACTAAAAAACCAATCATCAGATTTGGTTTGACAATTTTAAGTTCAGTATGTTTGCTAAGTGGGTTCATTGAAAAATCAATTTTTTAAAAAGAATCAATTTTTATATATTATAAAAATTTTCCTTTTATCTCCTATCCTTTTCTTGCCCTAAAAATAAATAATTCCACATATCTCCAAAAAAATTATTGGAATTTAATAGTTTGAATATCTTGAAATAAATTTGAAACACATCTTCCTTAAACTTTGGCCAAAAGTCTGAGTTCATCCCTGTTCTTCCTTTCTCACTGTCGTTCATTACAGGACATGTAGTGTTCAAAATGCATTATGATAAAGATAATATGTATTTGTGTAAACTGGTACTAAATTAGATATAATATACATATATGTAAACATTTAAAATATATTTTCAAATCCATGTAGAAATATAACGTTAATCTCAGTTCAGGGAATGTTATTAAAGGCAATAGTTTAAATGTGAAATGAGGGGGCTGCCTGGGTAGCTCAGTTGGTTAAACTACCCACTTGGGCTCAGATCATGATCTCACAGTTCATGGGTTCAAGCCCCTCATCGAGCACTGTGTTGACAGCTCAGAGCCTGGAGCTTCCTTCAGATATGGGTCTCCCTTTCTCTGTCTGCCCCTCCCCCACTAATGCTCTCTCTCTCAAAAATAAATAAAAATTAAAAATAATAATAATAATAAATGTGAAATTACAGATTATCATATATTATCCCTGACATATACAAATGTGTACATTAAGTATAGCATATACTTGTGTGTGTGTATACATATATTTGTGTGTGTGTGTGTATGTGTGTGTGTTTAAAATCTTGTTACAAGATTTGGGCTTGTATTTGCTGGTTTGTAGGAGAGTTCAAAGTATAGTGTTTTTGTTTTTTGTTTCTTGTTTTTTCCTTTGGATTGAGAGCTATCAGAAACTGAGAAATGCTAAGTGGATATCAACTTTATTTAGAATATGGTTCATGAAATATATATAATTATTTGTCATTATCCTTAAAGATATTTATGGTTAAGTATTTTTTTAATATCAATCTATTTCAAAATCTGTATCATGATACTCTAAACAGCATTCACTCAAAGGCAGTATTAGATACTTGGCTGACTGAACACAACTTCTTGCCTGTTTAGTCAGATAATTAGTCTAAGAGTTAGACTAAGCAAATAAATGAATGCAAAGAGCCAAATGTAGCATATCAATTAAGCTCTGATGCTTAGGAAATTAACATCCCTAAGTAAAGCTGAGTCCAGGGACACAGTCATGTCTATAGATATCTTTAGGATAGGTGCCCATATGCAAACAGGATAAACAAGTGCTCACAGGAGTTGTTTGCTTTTTCTCTATAATTTTTCTATTTATTTGTTCTCCTTAGGAGATAGTAAAGCAATATTTTCTTCTTCCCTACTCTGATTTTCTAATGTCCTTATAAATAAACTTGTTTATTAATAGCCTCTTTTCACCATTGGCCTGCTAGATAGGAAGATTACAAGTATATGTGCATTGCCATCAAGGACACTTTTCCCCTTTCACTCTGTGTATTGATGTCTTTCTTCAGTCAGAATCAACCTTGTGGCTACTAAAAAGAAACTCACAGGAAAACAAACAAACAAACAAACAAACCCTTTCATCATATAATGGGGGAATTTGTTCTGTAAAAGCAGGAGTCTGTTTATATGGATGATAATAACTGAATCAGAAAGCCATCCTTATGATACACGATTGATATAGCTACCCAGAATATAAAGCACTGCATAGACCATATAATATTCAAAATCAGATTCAGCCATCAAACTGAAAAATTATCCCGAGTACTCTTCTGCCCTTCACAGCAGCACCATTACTGAAGTAAAACCCAAGTTATTTTGTTTACATTTTCCAAGTGAGATATAGAGATGGGCAGACAGATAGATAACAGATAGATAGATGGATAGATTATAGATAGATAGATAGATAGACAGAATATATATGTACATCCATATATGCGCAGTACATAAGATTTACTGATTAATTCATTTAGCCCATACTAATTACTTATTTTATGTAAGGTACCCTTCTATGTACTGGGTATTCAGCAGTAGGCAAGACAAATCTACTCTCATGGAGAAAATATTCTAGCGGGACAAATGCCTACATGATTATTGATATAACATGTTTAGGAGGGGAGGCTGTGATAGTGAAGATGAGAAAAAACTATCTTGCAGGGAAGGTAACCTTTGCATATAAACCTGAAAGAAGTCAGCACATCATACTTGTGATTTAGTAAATAAGGTATGATAGCTGTTCTCTGCATGGCCCCTAATGCTTTTAGTGTGCATGCCCTTGAATTGACCTTAGGCTGGCTTATGACCTCATAAACCAACTGAACACAGCAACAGTGCGAATTCTGGCACTATGTTAAAAGAAAACAAAACAACAACATCAAAAACAATAGCTTCCCCTTCCTCTCCCTTTGAAGGCTAGGCATTGGTAGCACTGGGCTGCAAAGTGAGAAGTCCTTTGATCTTGCTGGAGAGACCACATGGAAAGGCTATGTGTAGAGGTCATGTGGAGAAAACCTCTCCTGGACTACATGGGGAGGGAGGGAGTAAGGTTCAGCTCTCCTAGCATCCCAGTCCAGCCTAAAGAAGGCATGATGCCAACCCTTGCCAACACTGGGGCTGTTAATATGGGCATCTGACCTGTTCAGTTCCGCAAGGCCATGTGCTCAATAGGGCCTTCACTCAGATGGTTCTGACCTTGGTTAGCTGCTTCTACTGCTGCTATTAGGTAGTGCTTCATTGTTTACTTGCATTTTTATTTCCGCAACTCGTTCTGCCAACAACTGTTGGCCATTGCCTGAGACATAACGTAAGAGCAGCAGAAGGTGTGAGGAGCTGAATCCAGTCGAACCACAGAACTCTGAAAGACAAGATGCCTTTTCTTTTAAATCAATAGGCTGAACACATAGGGAAGTTTATAGTATGGCAAAAGATATCAGGATCTTTGGAAGAAATGAAGTTTTGTAAACATTGCCTATTCTCGGCACTGTGCAGGTCAAGCTGCAAGCCTGTAAGCTCTTCTCGATAAGGAGTGAAGGGGTCTCACCGAATTCGCCATTTATTAAGAGCGAAATATACAATAACTTTCAAAGTGTAGGAATGGAGCTATAAGAATATTAAGGCCTTAGTTTTATAGTGTCAGATTTAAGGCATCATAATCTAGGAAACCAGTAAAAGAATTTACTGCCTAAGGTCTGTGCTAAAGTATAAATTTACTAAAACATCTATGATTTCTTCCCGATGCAAAGATTGGCATAGAGTCAGAAATCACTAGTGCTGACCGAAGAGACTATATCATGTTAATTAATATGGATTGTTTCAGATACCTCCATAAAGCAGGGACACCTGATCATATTATTTATCAGGATACAGTCTAGCCCTAAATACCATATTCTTTCATAGGAGGTAGAAGGTTCCAATGGTCAACCTTCCCTTCTTAAGATAATTTATTATTTGTTTCCTATACCTGTCCCTCTTCTTTATCAACATCTGAAGTTGGATTATTTATAATATACTCAGATTTTAAAGTCTTTCAAAAGAATTTATGTTTCCTTTTACTCCACTGTCAAGTCACTTAATCTCTGTCACCATTTTCAGAGGACACCTAGTTTATATTTCTGCCAAGTAAACCTGTCTACCTATAGAATTCATGAAAGAATGTTTTATGTCAACAGTATTGGAATACACAGTGAACCCTTTATGTTCAGTGCATTTTGATTAAACGAATGCTCAACTCTTGAGTTGTAGTGTTTCAACTTCTAGATACATTGACCTATGTATTATTGTTAAAATGTCGTTTCTTATCTGTCCAAATAATAGCATTTTATTGATCATTAAATGCATTTTAATTCCTTACTTTAAAACTTTTCCTTTAGTATTTCCAACACCATCACAGTAGTTATTTCACAGTAGTTAATTCAAGATTAACTGTAAGAACTCTCTACCGAAGAAATTATATGAACATATTTGGACCTCAGTTCCTTCAAAGGTAAAATGAAGATGGATGTGCATATTTTTATATCTAGAGAAAGAGAAATACTATACACCCCTACAGTTATTTTGTAAAAACTGAAGTGTGCCTTATTTCCAATGTTCAGTGACTTAACATACCCCATCTGGACCCACACTCCTCACCAATGGGTCTAATACCCCAGTGATGTGACCTCAGTGGCCCTTTTGCCTCCTCTCTTCCCGCTGCTTTCCGCATTTACTGCCCTACAATCAGACTGACTTGCTAAGGTTGGAAAATACTGGCATTTCTGTTCTCACCCCAGATGCCACACACATGTTCCGTCTGTCTGGAAGTCACCTTTCCCAAACCGTTGCATTATCTTACCCTACTTACTCCTTCACATCAGCCTTTCTTCCTATTTCACTTCCTTAGAAATCATGTCCTGATCACCTGTACATTCCGCTCTTCTGTTCCGCTTACATTTCACTCCTTAGAATTTGAATTTCTATGTATTTTACTTATTCACTAAGTCTCTCTTTCAAAAGAATTTTGTTCTAACAGTTGTTAACTCAACATCTAGAACTAAGGTTGAACACATACTTGTTAGGTGGATAAAGAGAACAGAAAGGTGATAATGTGCAATAGAGTTTAAATGGCTCTTCAGAGTTGATGGCATTCATGACTTCAATTCTTCTCCCTTCCCTGTATCCACTCCCTTTGCAACTCTGTGTGGGATGTTCTACCTCATTCCTTGAGTCTGGGCTCTGCTTGGAGGCTTTCTTCACCAATAGGATGTTAGCAAATGTGAATAAGCAGATGTGAGCAAAAGCATTTGCTTATTTCTGTTTGTACTATTACACCACAAACTTAATATGAGAACAGACTAGTGTGGACTAACCTGCTGGGATTTATAATGTGGAGCAGAGATGAGCACTTTCTGTCACCTCAGTTGAAATTGTCCTAAATAAGTCAGCCTCTGGTTAACACTAAACATTTGGGTGAGCCCAGCCATGACAAGAACTGCCTGGACTAGCTCATTTGCTTGACTGCAGACTCGGGAGGGAGCTCACTACTGAGTTATTGTTATGTTTTACTACAAGGTTATTGTTACATTTTCCTGAAGTCTGGTGGTTTTATGTAGTATTACTGTGGCTATAGATAACTGATAGGATAGTCAACAAGGTTTGAAAACTTTCTTTTAATCCCTTCATAATATCATTACAAAGTAGTGCATTTTCCTTGTAATTAAAGAAAAAAAATCAAAGAAGACATTAATGATCTTAACCTACTCCCACCTCTTTCATTCAAGTCCATGTAAGGAAACTTCTATCCATGGGCAGACTGATGTGCATATTTCAATACTTTTCACAATAACAAATGTTTCAAAAATTGGTGTATCCATCTGACAGCAACAAGACTGAATGATACAGGGCAAATCAGAGCCAATCAGAGCTCCAGGTCTCCCTGCCCCTCTGGTGTCAGCAAGATCCAATGGGGAACAGAGCTTCTACACCTACAAGGTACCAATGAAGTAGAACAAGGTAGTGAAAAGTGGAGTAGTTGACACTCCACTTCCCTCCTCCACTGGTGTCATTGGGGCCCAGTGCGGAGTTCAGTTTATACCCCCAATCAGAGGTGGTAAGGTAGGGATCGTTGATGACTGGTTTTCACCTGGAAGGTATCAGTAAGTCCTAGAGGAAGCTGCATTTCCATCCAACTCATCTGAAACAAGGAGGTGTGCCTGTGCACTCCATTTTTGTCAGGTGGTGTTGGTGGGGCCCAATGGAAAACTGAAAATACACACCTTTTCAGCTCTGGTGGCTAGAGGACTACCTGCTAGGAAACATTAAAAATAATCCAGAGACTTATAATATAAAATCCAAAATGTCCAGTGTATCATGTATCATACCAAGAACCAGGAAAATCACAGCGTGGCTAGGAAAGGGCAGTCAACAGATGCCAGAGGTGAAATGAAACAGACATTGGAATAATCTGATAAGCATTTTAAGCAATCATCATGCAAATGCTTTAACAAACAATTGGGAATTATTTTAAAGCAAACAAAAAAATAGAAAATCTCAGTAAATAAACATACTTTATAAAAAGAATCAGGTGGAAATTATAGAACTGGAAAACAATGGAGTTTCAGGGTCCTGTGTGACAGTCACAAAAAAGCTAACACTCATTATCATCAATCCCATGAAAAGAAGAAAAAAATGAAGTCAAAAAAGTATTCAAAGAAATAATTGCTGACAAATTCCCAAAGTGGCAAAAAGCCATAAACCTATAGAAGAAATCCATGCCAACATGCTTCATAATTAAACTAACATCTAAAATCTAAAGACAAAGTAAAGTCTGAAAGCATCCAGAGAAAAACAATGTTTCTAAAAAAGAAATCTTTTTTGGAGCAACACCAATTTAAATGACTGAAGATTTCTCATCCAAAACCATGGAGCCCAGAAGAAAATGGCTCAATATTTTCTGAGTAGTAACAGAAAAGAATTGTCAACCAGAAATTCTATATCCAGTGAAAATATTCTTCAGAAATGAAGAAAAAATAGAGCCATTGTCAGATCAAGCACAACTAAAAGAACTTGTCAGCAAAACTAAAGAATGGCTAAAAGAAGTTCTCTTAAAAGATAGGAAAAGATTACAGAAGAATGCTTGAAATTTCAGAAAGAAAAAATAAAATACATAAAAATAGAGGAATATCTAGTAGACAATTTTAATTCTCATGATTCTTGTAAGCCTCATTTGAAGGTGGAAGCAAAACTTATAACAATCATTTGACATGGTGTTCAATGTATATATAAAAATAAAGACAAATTTTAAAACTTTTTTTTTAACGTTTATTTATTTTTGAGACAGAGAGAGACAGAGCATGAATGGGGGAGGGTCAGACAGAGAGGGAGACACAGAATCTGAAACAGGCTCCAGGCTCTGAGTGGTCAGCACAGAGCCCCACGCGGGGCTCGAACCCACGGACCGTGAGATCATGACCTGAGCCGAAGTTGGCCGCTTAACTGGCTGAGCCACCCAGGCGCCCCAAAGACAATAAAATTTTAAAATGGGGAAGGTGATGGGCCTAAGGGAAGTAAGGTTTCTCCATTTCACTTGAACTTGCAAAACATCAATGCCAGCTGGCAGCAATAAGTTACCTATGTATATTTTAATATTTAGAGCAACTAACTAAGAAAAGTGTACAAAGCAATATACTATATACTATAAAACACTATAAACAAATCAGGATGGAATCCCAAAAGATGTTGAAAACATCTGCAGAAAGTTTAGCAAAGAGAAACAAAGGAATGAGCAACAGAGAAACATCTGAAAAGAAATATTAAAAATAAAAGCTTCCTTTGTATTGCTGCTGGACCATTTGATTTGAACCCATTGTATTTTATGCATTTTGCAATTTAGAAATTTTCATGTTATTTTGAAATCCTCTATTTCACTCGAAGTTTCCAGAGCACAGAAGCCACTTTTTTTTAATCTCCTATTGTCATGCATGCCACATAATGTCATTTGATTTATGTGTCTACCAAAGTGGCAATGCCAAAGGGTGGCTCTGGGGGTAAAGATTTTCTCACATCCCTATCATCCATCCGCTCCCAAGCCAATTAAATTAATCTCAGTAAAATTGTTGTGCGTGATATTCAAATGTACCTTCAAGAGAATTCCCCTGGTTTCTCTCTTACAACAAAGTGTTAGTGTCTCAATTCTTCACACGTGGATATTCACATACAGGAATTCTTCATGGATCAATAAGAAAATGCTTTCTTCTTGCCTCCGAGATTTTATGCTTGAGAGTGTGCTTTTGTCTTACTATTACATGAAAATATCCAATTAAAGATTTTTATATGAGATTTACAATTCAAATAATAATGGGCATTACTTGCTACAAATTAGAAGTATATACATCTAATACATGAAAATTCTTAAGTAGGTTGCCTAATTTTTTTCACTTTTTTAGTTCATCAATAATTTTTTATGTGTCCCCATGGATTTAATGAAGTGGATTTTATTTTTAATTGTGTTTTCATATTGAGTCTTTCATATAGGTGATTAGGTGAATAAAAATGAACATTTTGAAAAGAAAAAAAAATGGCCAGCCAATCAGATGTTCACATAAATTTGAGATGATTGCTGTTAATTGTGTGGGGGTGGGGGTGGGAGAGGTAGGTCCTTGTACAGGACTGGAAAATGCTTTCTGATATACTCCATCAGATACTACTTAACATAATTAGCATGATATATTGTGTCTTGTCATTGTGTTCACAACATTTGTTTTTCGTACTACCAGTGTTTGTTTGATTTTCTTTTCTTGGCACAGATATCCATATTTTGCTATGTTTATTAACCTATCTTACATGACTTGAATATGCATTATATTCCTTTTAAGGTAAATTTGCTATCATGGTTCAAGTGTTTAATATTTCAGATTGAGGTTTTCCTCTTTTTTTTTTTTTGTAGTTTCAAGTTTTTATTTAAATTCCAGGTAGTTAACAGATAGTTAACACATAATGATAGTTTCAGGTGTAGAATTTAGTGATTCATCACTTACATATAACACCCAGTGCTCATCACGAGCGCCCTCCTTAAACCCCATCACTCCTTTAACTCACCTCCCTGCCCACTCCCCTCCAGCAACCTACAGTGTGTTCTCTATAGTTGAGTTTGTTTTATGCTTTGCCTCTCTCTTTTCTATCTTCTTGAAACATCTGTAACTGTCCTCCAAATCCATTCTCTATTTAAAGCCTAAGTCTATTCAAGCTCTGTGAACATGTTTAACAATTTCTTCTATACATGTACATATTATAAAACTTTGCAAAATTAAAAAAAACTCAAGAGAATTGTAATTTATTATATTATCAACAGAAGTGACAGCACCAAAAACAAAGGTTGAGGTTAAAACAATTTTTCAAAATTGAGTTAAAAGTAGAGACATTAAATATTTTATGGTGTTTCAAAAAACTTGTCATGTTTTACGTAATGTAAAACATTACATATGTGTGTTCTACAGTTGTTAACAAAAAATATCCAAGGGGCACCTGTGTGGTTCAGTCGGTTAAGCATCCAACTTCAGCTCAAGTCAAGATCTCACAGTTCGTGAGTTGGAGCCCTACATAAGGCTCTTCACTGAGAGTGTAGAGCCTGCTTGGGATTCTCTCTCTCCCTCTCTCTCTGCTCCTGTCCTGCTCTGTCTCTCGAAATAAATAAACTTTAAAAAAAAAAAAAGGAATCTAAAACTTGAATATAAGGCATTGCAATGTAATACTGGGGCATCCCTTAATAGTACAAGTAAAAGAATGTCCTTGCATTTGCTTTTGCTATTTACTGTTTATTAGTGCCCAGGCATTGTCACAAGAGATACAACGAACCCATTTATCACAATACTCCATCCACACTGCCTTCCTCTTTACACTTCTTGAATATATCAGCATGCTTTCAACTCATTTGCACTTTGTGCTTACTCTTCTTTCCCCAGATTTCCAAATTGCTCCTTCTTTTTCTTCTGTCAGTTCTCTGGTCAAATGTCATCTCTTCTTCTGTGACTTCATGGATTATATTTTTAAAAACATAAAGAAACCATCATTATATCTCTCTCTACACTTGCTTTATTTTATTTTATTTTATTTTATTTTATTTTATTTTATTTTATTATTTTATAGCCATATCTTAAATGTAATCTATTTTTGTATCATATTTTTCTCCCCATTAAATATAAGCTTCTTGAGGTCAGAGATTGTCTACTTGATTCTCTCTAGCATCTAAAGAGTGTCTGACAGGTTTTTGATAAATAAATTGGTCTACTGCCACTATGCCTTATATAGTTGCAAGAATGCAAATAATTTCCAAGTTCTCTCTGTTTTGTCTTCCTGTTTTGTCATTTTCTTTTTATAAGAATTGGTTAATCTCTATAGTTCTTGATGCATAACTAATTGGCCTTTCTAAAACTTTCTTCTGGCTAAATTTGCTGCCACTTTCTTCAATGTAATATTTTCCACTGAATAATCTAAATGTTGTTCTGGCCATACATGCAATTTATTGCGCTTCGTGAATATGACTGCTCAATCTTAATAGATGTATGTTTTCTACAGCTCTGAATTCATTTATACATGCATTCCTCAACTGTGAATGGAATGCATAGCATGTGACAAGTTTTGTGCATGCACAGTGGTTATTGGATTTTTTTCTGCTACTTTGCTGGGATGAATAATGACACTGTTCATGTCATACTATTTTCTAATAAAAAGCCTTTCTTATAGCCTTCTTGGTTGTGCTATGCATAACTGGAGGAGGCATTTTTCATCTGCCTACGGGGTGTACAACCATACACGGTGGTTGTGCTCAGGAGCCTTCCTTGGTTTCTCCAGTCTTATTGCTATACCACCGCTCTGCAATCCATGGCTCTTAATCTGCACTTCACTATAAAATGTACCCCTTCACTAGGGGCACCTGGGTGGCTCAGTTGGGTAAGCGTTTGACTTCAGCTCAGGTCATGATCTTCGTGAGTTCGAGCCCTGTGCTGAGCTCTGTGCTGACAGCGGGGAGCCTGGGTTTGCTTCAGATTCTCTCTCTCTCTCTCTCTCTCTCAATCTGCCTCTGTCCCACTCGTGCTCTGTCTCTCTCTCAAAAGTGAATAAATTTTAAATTTACCCCACAGTATAGAACTGTTTTTCTATTTTCACCAACGTGATATGGATATTAGATGGGTATAAATTTGGTCTTTCATATCTGATTCCCATTCTAGGAAAGTGAATAGGAGTTAGTGTAAAAACACTCGTGAGATGAGTAAATGATGAATATGATCAAATTATCTTTGAGAAGAAAATACATTTACTATAGAATTTATTTGAAGAAATGAATACTATTCCTACCAATGGAATGTAAGTCTGTTATGTCTGTAATTGGATTGAACGAAAGCACAAGTAAATAGAAAAGTTAATTTCTGTACTTGAAGCATCCTAACAGTTTAAATCCAGTATCATTCTACATCTCCTGCCTTCAGAAAGTTATTAATCATATATGCATCATGGCAATGGTTTCTGTTCATACTCTTTTGTAGAGGTACTTCCAGGAAGCAGAATTATTTCTCAGCAGTATAAGAAACATTCCCTGCATGTATGTGTAGTCATGACACTGGTTCTAACTATTGTCAATGAAAATGATATATGTGACTTTCAGGCCAGGGCATTTTAAGAAACAGGGGTGCCACATTCTCTCTTCCTTCTTCTGCGATCTGGTTCCTCAGGAGACAGACATGTTTGCATACCTGTGGTTTATTTTGGAGAAACTCGGGAACAATACTTGTAGAGAAGTGAAGGAAGCAGGACTGAGGAGAGCGAGAAGTTGAACATTTCTTTCTGCAACAGAAGGATGGATCTGCAATAGAGGCGGCAGCCATTCCCACAGTGAGTTCCAAGGCTGGAATGGTCTTCCAGGGACAGCAACACTGAAGGCAATGGATGGATCTTTGTAACTCCATATTGACTGGTCTTTGGTTAGGGACAGCCTCTGAGGAGAAGAGTAATCTTGATGAAGACGTCTTCTTCAGCCAAGGACAGCTGAAGAGGCACTCAGCTTTGAGCCCTCGATGGCCAACACTCGTGTCTGTTGGAAAAACGACTACTCTCCTCTGAAGAGAGCAGCACATCACAGCATTCACTGTACTTCCTCCAACAAGATGTAGAAGGCACCGGGGCTCAAGTGAATAGGGGGTCATGACACAGAAGGAGCCAAAGAACCTAAATTACATTGTGAAGTGACGCTCCCCAGGAACATCCACTCAGGAGCAGAGAATAAATTCGAATGTGTTTTAGCTACTGAAAGTCCACAGTCTAATTATCAACCTGACCTATATGTTACAGATAAATTCTGTCAGTTTTCTTCAGAGTAATCTCTCTCTCCAATATGGTCCTCCCCCCTCCCACTGGCCTTTTAAGTTAAAGGAATGAAAACGACGTAGAGCGATTATACAGATGGCATAATGTTTACCAGTGTTGCTGGCAAACCCCTGTGAGAGGCTGTATTTCAGAAGCATAATATCTGAAGTCATTGCTTGAAAATTATTCACCCCTTAGGGATCTTCAACTACACTGCATTCTCTGCCACAACTGTTTTCATGCGAGGTGTTAAAATCTACTGGTTGCACCTATGTATTCATTATTCGAGTAGTACCCACTTGCAGAAATTAATGTTTATTACTGTACATAACTTCTGAAGTTTAAAAGGTATAATTTAGTCCAAAATTGCTCTAAGCCTCAAAGGGAGACTATATATATATATATATATATATATATATATATTTCTCAAGAAGGAGTGTATGTGTGTGTTTGTGTGTGTGTGTGTATATATATTATATATAATCCTATATATAATGCTATAATCTTAAATTCTTATTTTTTAGTTGGAGTTCTAGAAAAATCTATGACGAAAGGAACGATCCACATTCCCTACACAAATATAATTAAAATGTCTGAAATAAATAATCTTGCTTGTGTGCCAGATATAGTTCTTTGTTTTTTAAATTTTTTAACGTTTATTTATTTTTAAGAGAGAGAGAAACAGAGTGCAAGCAGCAGAGGGGCAGAGAGAGAGACAAACACAGAATCTGAAGCAGGCTCCAGGCTCTGAGCTGTCAGCACAGAGTCCGACCTGGGGCTCAAACTCACAAAACGAGAGATCATGACCTGAGCCAAAGTCGGAAGCTTAAATGACTGAGCCACCCAGGCGCCCCTCAGATATAATTCTGAATATGAAATATTTCTTCATTCAGGCCAAGTTAATCAAATGGTTCAGAGTTGAGTCTTTATCCAGTGCATTGAAATGTTGGGGGGAAGTGTTAATATTTATGCCAACACAGATTTTCTTTCCTACATAAATTATGTGGTTTGAGGGCTAAAATATACCAATACACAAGGAAATTTGGAGAAACTGGGGATTGAACTTAATCTTACAAACCTGATTGAACACCAGTTGTAATACAGGTGTAAAAAATAGGAAATACTGGTTAGCATTGAAGTTAAACACGTGACCTGAAGTAAAAGTGGTTTGGGGACTGGAATCCTGAATCTGACTAGCTGCGTGTGACCGTGGATTAGTCACTGAGCTCTGATCTTCTCATTAATAAAATGGAGTTTATGTCTTATTGGACAAGTGAAGATCAAGCAAGATTCATGCAATGCTTTTACTCAGTGGATCATAGTGAGCAAGCATTCAAAATGTAATTGGTATTTTTACTTTTATTATACAAAGCTTCATTTGAGATAGCTGTTCAAAAAATAGCACGTGTTTCCTTCACTTCACTGGTTTCCATGGTTTCCTTGGAGTATAGGACACATTATCAAACATAAAGTATTTAAATGATTTAATCACCTGGTGCCACGGAATAAACAATTGTTGACAGTGGGAAAAAGTTGAAGTGATGAGAAACTGTTGCCTCATTTGCATAATTCAAAGATCCTATTTAATTTGAAATACATCTTAGTAATACTGTAAGGGTCAAATGATTAAAGATATCTGATGTTCATGAAAGGACAGACTGAAAGGTCAGTTTCCTAAGACAAATATCCTAAGACCCAGATAGAAATATAAAAATAGCTGTGTATAATTAAGGTGGAATAGAAAGATTGCTTACTCATTAATTCTGGAAAACTTATTTTCTATTTGGGCGGAAAAATTATTTACCACTTGGATGAAAAATAATTTTTTACATTTTTACTTACCTCTTAAATAATTGAAATTCCTATATTTCCTTGAATGCTGAGTTCCTTTTGAATTTTGTCTTTACATAAATATTTCTCCCAGTTGGAATGTTCCTCTAAACCCCTACACTTAGCTAATTCCTATACATCGTTCAGGTCTTAGCTTGTTTGTGACTTCTGTGGAAACAAATTTTCTAACCCCTCTTGAAAAGCCTAATCCATTTCTTATATGCTAGCACAGAGCTTGAGTCTCTCCTTTGCCACATATGGTTGCTGGGATTTTCCAGGTTCTTTAGTGATTATGTGATTACTGTTTCTCCTTATAAGAGCATAAATTCACAAGGAATGACACCATCCCTGTTTTACGGATGATATTTTTCTTGGCCCCTAGCACCGTGCCTGGTATTTATTTGATTACCAGTAAGTATTTATGGGACAGTAGATAAATGAATAAAAGCTTAAAGATTAAACAGAATTCACCAAGAAAATCACAAGGAAAAAATATATCAAAGGTATTTGTTCTTTGAATGGAAGTCTTTTGTACTTCTGAGAACAAAGTAAGAATCTGTTACAGGAAAATTCAGTTGCTTTTTCAAACACTAAGTAATACAAGTTTTATAGCAAAAGAGGAGTAAAACATCCAAATCGAAAACCAAAACCTGGGAAAATACTTAGGACATACAAGACAAGGGTTAATTTAATAATTAAGTCAGGGTTTCTCCACTTTGGCATTAGTGACATTTGGGACTGGGTGATTCTCTTTCTGGGGCATCGTTGGCATTGCCTGGAAGCATCAGGCCTCCAGCCAATAAATGTAGCAATGCCCTTGGCCTGCTCCTTCCCAGTTATGGCAAACAAAAATATCTTTAGACATCTGCAAATCACTCCCAGTTGTGAATGACTGGCCCTAAATCGAGGGCAACCCCACTAAATCTGGTCAAAGTTATATTTGATAGGAACTGAGACGAGTGCTTGGTTATAAATATCTATGTGTAATTTGCAGTCATATAAATTGAAAATATTATCATTGAAGCATTTTACTGACCTTCCTGTTTATGAACTGTTCATTCATAATTCATATGTACATCAACACACTCCTTCCTCTTAAAAAGGCCTTCAGTTCACGGAACAGTGCATTTTGGTCCCATTACTCAGTTTTTCTTCAATTAAAAAAGATGTCTGAAATTTGTCTCCCAGAGTCAATATATCCCTAAAATAGACATATTTTATTTTCGTTTCTTTTTTCAAAATAAAGTGCCAATAAAATTAGAAGTTTCATTACACAGCTCTCTGCGGTCTGTGGAACTTATCATTTTGTTTGCTTGCATTTTATTTAATTTAGCTTTACTGCAACAAACGGTGCCCTGTACTTCAGCAAGAAATGAGTTCCAGTTTCTCAGAGGCACTTCTCCCTCCCCCTTTTTGTAAACCTGTCACATTCATTTGTACACCAAATGCTTATTTAGGATAGAGGATTTTGCTTCCTACATTTTGGACTAAGCTGATAAGAAATGAATATCTATTTTGCCTGCTAGCTTGCTTTCAAGGAAGATTAAGAACATAGAATACATGTTTAATGTATTTTAGCTGAACTCAGGGATACAGTCAACTCGATATATCTCTGATATATCCTGTGTCTAAAGATCGCCTCGCTCCATAACAAGTATTGATTCAGTCAGAGCAAGACCTCCCTCTGACCAGTTTTGAAACACTGGAGAATGCAAGAGAACACTTAATATGAGGAAAGAATTGCAGAATGTTACTACTGGAAGAGAATTCGAATGATTTTACAGAATTTCAGTTCACTTTTCCAAATTGTAACGTGAGGCTCGGAGGGATTCAGTAGCGTATGAAATGAACCGTGGAGCTAATTAATTGTAAAGTTGGAATTTGAGCCCAAATCATAGGTTCTGACCCAAAAGGGAAGCTGGAGTAAAATCTGTGGTTGTAGTGTTTTAATTTCAATTCCTAGATTGTTAGGCAAATACTTGGAAAGAAATTCCCAGATCCCTTTGAACAAGCTTAAGACAGCAAGCTATTTAGTAGCTGCAGACATGACTTTGTAAAATCAGGCATACCACAGATCTACTCATGTCTGACACAGTGACAGGCCTAATAAATCAATCATAAGAAATATATGTGTTTGTGTGTATGTGTATATCATTACATATAATATAGATGAACATACACACATATATATCTATGTTTATAGTTATATCTATCTCTGTATATATTTTATTATGAATATGACAAGACATTGAGTCTGCCATGCATGAACCCTAGATAGCAGAATTAGCTGGGAAGAAAACATGCAAATGCATCCTATAATTAATAAAGAAAAGGCAAAAACACAATCTGAAATGTAAAGAGGATATGAATAATGCAAATAAATGTTTCAAATTAATTTTTTCAATTATTAGATTCTATGTTTTGTTATATAATAAATGATACTATGTCTTGTATATCATAATTTAATGAATGAAGCAAACCAATGATGTAGAAAGTTGAATGTCGGATACCTTTTTGCCTCCTTCAAGTGACGTCACGTATAGCTACACCTGGCTTTTATAATCACCTTTGTTTACACAATTTTCCACAGAACTGCAGACTTAGTGTGCCAATTTCAACATTTTATCAGCTATTACGAAGTCATGTGCTGGTTGGCAAGTCTGTTTAATAAAATCGGAATTGGTTAGTCACTAAAAACCTACAGGCATTACAAGCCATATACCCTCCCTCTCCTGTAGACGTCATGTTCACCACTAAACCTTCTTTAATACCCCATGTTTCTGCTCAGTAGCCATCATTACGGTTTAACTCTATTTATTTTGTCATTCTTTTTTGAAAAAGAAAAATTAGTTTCAAGTTATCTCTACATCCAACATGGGGCTCGGACTCAACCCTGAGATCAAGTCGCATGCTCTACCAACTGGAGACGGCCAGGCGTCCCTATTTTGTCATTCTTACTTGTGTCTTGTTTCTTTGGTTATTATGTAAGTTCTATACACACAGGGATCAGGTCTGCATTGCACTTGCAGTATCCGGGTGTACCGGACCTATAATAATGCAGAATAAATAAGTAAATTAGCTGATCCATTTATACATGAAAATAAGATAAGCTTAGAAAATATACTTAAAAGAATGGTGACATTATCAGTCCATTTATTTCCATTGGCAATGATCTAAAATAAAATGGTAGGGAGCATTGGCATACAAGTATAGATGAAGAGTATCGTTACATAAAACCTATCCTCCAAAATAATTAAACTGTCCACAAAAGCAGTCACAAGTGGATTTACTTAAGAGTTTTGTTTTGGATTTTAGTTTTGGTTTTGCAGTTGCAGAGATTTTTACAGAGCAGAGGTGTCTAATGCTGACATAATTTCTTATTTTTTAAATGAAATCTCCAGAGACCATCCCTTGATGATTCCTACCCTGAAAAATGTTGCATCCCTGGATTCCTCAGACTCTGTTGTTCTGCTCTTTAGACTATTAATTATCTTTCATGTCTTGCCTCCAATTATTCTTTCGAGTAGATACATTTGCTTCCCCACATCCAAATATATAGCAGCAACAATTCTAACGGTATTGCCTCCCTAAACCGTTGCACATTCATAGCCCAGTGCATAATTGATTCTTTTAAGAGATTGCATCTCTTTCCCTCACAGTGCTTAACTGAATAATTATTACAAATATCACTGAATCACAGTAATCAATAGGGTGTGAGACAGGAAAGTGAAAGTGGACGCTGGTGTAAACCCATCAGTGGAAGACACGTGTATTCTTTACATTGTCATAAAAATCCTTTCCCGTTACACTGAATATTTAAAAAAAAATGCCTTTAAACTAATTAAATTCTGATATACATTACAAGTTGACATCATTTCATTTAGGTAACTTTGTCATCTGGAATGAAAGAAAAAAATACAGAGGTAAACATACATTGAACTCCTTTGTTCCTTCATAAATAGATGAGAAGATTGAATTATGGTATTATTCTATGAAGTTTTCCAGCCGTGCAATACTGTGACTATCTTGTATCTCAAAGTGATCTCTTTCTTCATTAAAACTCTATGGCCACTGCTGTTTGAGTTTTATTCTAATGAACTCAATATAGTCTGGATATTTTATCTCATGTTATGGTGACAAGAAATTTTGAAGCTTTGAGAAAATTTGTATGTGGCCTGTTCCCTCTTAGCTTTCCAGTTGCTTATAACTGTCCCTTTGCTATGAGGAAATGGGATTTCCACTGACTTTGGAATAAAACTTAAAATCCTCATCTTCACCTATGTCACTGATTTGGTGGCTAATTTTCGAAGCCCATGCTTCACCATTTTCTATTCTGCTCAGTGTGCTTCATTTGCAATGGCTTTCTTTCTACTCTTCTGTACCAAGCCCTATTCTACTTTTAATGTGCTCCTTTACCTCATTATCATCCTTCAGGTCTTAATGTAAATGTCACCTACTCAGGGAGCATTTCCTATATCAACAGAAAATAATTAGTGAGAAAATGAGAAGTTTATTTTGGTTTGTGAACTATAAATTTCATGATTACTCCTTGCATGACTTTGTTTCTTGAACTGAAGGTCAATGGCATTGATGGGTTTTGTTCAAATAATTCTCAACAATCTTGGATAACAATTCTAAAGCATGAGGGAATTTGATGGTACCAAAAACTGACCTAGTGAGACCTTGCATTTTTTGGAATGGAAGCTGTAACCTCTGTAAATTATTATTACATAGATGCATTTTGCCTTTAAATAATTCAGATACAATTGTTCTTTAACTGAATATTACCATAACTAACTAGACTAAACATTGCTTTTGAGATAAATGCCATGTGAATTTAAGACAGTTGTTCAAAAATACTATTTTCCTTGTTGATAACAGAAACTATAAGCTCCATAAATATTTATTGTGTAGACTGAAACCTTCCAATATGTACAAATGACTTTTATGGTTTCCATTTTTGATTTCCCATTCAAATAACACACTTATGTTTGCTTAATGTATTCTAATTTTTTAAATCAGACCCAAAATATTATTAGATACACCAACAGGTAAAATATTGGGAATAAATATTATCTACATTAAAAAAATAATTTTAGTTCTATATAGTATAAGTTTTAGTTAGTGTACTAGGTAAACATTCCTGATAATTGAATTATTAACTTACATCTATTGCTTTAAAATAATTTAAAATTGATAGTGATAATAGTATTAATATTAGTTTCTAAACTGCTAAATATATCAGTAGATGCAACCAAGAGATTGATGTGACTTGAAAATTATAATAATTTGCCCTCTAATATTTTTTTTTTAATTTTTTTTTCAACGTTTATTTATTTTTGGGACAGAGAGAGACAGAGCATGAACGGGGGAGGGGCAGAGAGAGAGGGAGACACAGAATCGGAAACAGGCTCCAGGCTCTGAGCCATCAGCCCAGAGCCCGACGCGGGGCTCGAACTCACGGACCGCGAGATCGTGACCTGGCTGAAGTCGGACGCTTAACCGACTGCGCCACCCAGGCGCCCCGAATATTTTCTCCACTACACCTAACCTGAAATTTTGGCCATTGAAAATTATTTATTAAGATTATCGTTCTACTTAGAATGATTCTTTTTTTTTTTTAATTTTTTTTTTAACATTTAATTTTATTTTTGAGACAGAGAAAGACAGAGCATGAACGGGGGAGGGTCAAAGAGAGTGGGAGACACAGAATCTGAAACAGGCTCCAGGCTCTGAGCAGTCAGCACAGAGCCCGACGCGGGGCTCGAACTCACAGACAGTGAGATCGTGACCTGAGCCAAAGTCGGACGCTTAACCGACTGAGCCACCCAGGCACCCCGAATGATTCTTTACCAAATGCATATAAGCTACTCCAAAAACTTTTTATTTATTTATTTTTTGGTTTGTGTAAAATCTTTCCCCTTGTCCACCTAACGCTTGTTAATCTACACAATAAAATCAAAATGTTACTCTGTTTTCAGTATGAGTCTATTTTAACAAAAATCTCAAAAAGTTTATATTTAAAGTTAAGTGGTAGATCTTGAGAATCTGCTATGGACTAGCTACTACTTTTTGTGCTTTCAAGTAAATTATCACAACATTGTCACACTTAAAAACAACCCATTGTGCCTTATTGTTCACATTTATAGAGTTTATGAGACTAAATAGATGATTTGACGTAGAACCAGAAACTGAAATCAGAACTCTTGATCACAAGATGATTATTCATTTACTATTGCAACACTAAATATGGAGAAATGACACAAGTGAAATAATTCTCATTGGTTAGACTCAAAAGACTAAGATTGTCTCTAATGTGGAATGAATGCCACAGGGAGGGGAGACAGAGGTAGGATGTGACACTGTTGCCATCTAGGCAAGGGTTTATGAGCATTAGCAATTCACAAACAAGCTAGGCCATGGTCAGACCTTCCTGGACCTCCAGTTGTTCATCCATTGTTCTCCCATTCTCAGCCACCAGAATTCTACACAATAAAATTTGACTATTTCCCTACAAGCCCACAAGAATTTAAGGAGCAGCTCTCAATTAAATTATCAAAGGAAAAATTCATTTTTAACCAAACTATTCAATTTAAATCCACAACTTAAAAGTCATTAATTGAATATCACTAATTAGTTTAATATTTATGTTTTTACTTCTAAATCTGAACTTTCCATCGTAACTCTGACATGACATCTACCTGGAAATAGATGTTAAAAACAATTCTTCTAGTGACCAACTTGACACATTGTCATTAAAATACCTATTTACTTTAACCTAGTGGCATGATTATAAATTGTTATTTTTCCAGGATTTATATTTTTTTCTTGCCAGATTGACCCTTTCATCTGAAGCAGTAGGGGATAATCTGATAACACTGGTATTCTCAAGCTCATATTCCTTGACTTTGCGAAAGCAAAGCACCACTTTAGAATATGGAATACAAGGACTCCATAAATGCACTCGTTGCTCTAACCGTGATCAGCCTAACAAGGCTAATCAGTTCACTTTAAATTCTTTCTCATTTGAATCAAATGATTTCTTCATCTTTTCTTTAATGCTGTATGAATAATCTTTTTAAACTGAAGGAAATTTTATATACACTGAATAAAATCTCTAGTAATTATTTTTACAGATAGTACACCCCTCAGTCATAGACAGAAAATTGACCATAACGTAATTGGCTCAACAATGCCTTCATATTTTTTCATCCATTTAGAATCACTATGAGATGGTTTGTCAAAATAAATTTGCATTTTCTTAAAATAAAATTACAATAACATCATTGTACCGTTTTACAGTCACAAGATGAGAATAATGTTACAAGAGGCTCCTAAGAAGTTTTTGCCTTTTTACGTATTCTATTTTGTCTTAAGTCATTGTCATCAAAAGAGTTTGGTGATCAATACCAAAATACAGACTTAATGGACAAGCCACATCAGGTTTAAATAACTTAAGTTATATAACTTAACTTAACTTAAATAACTTCAGGTAACATCTCCCAAGAAACACTGAACTGAAGTGGGGAAGAAAAAAAATAAATGTTGATATGCTAAAATAAAAGAGAAAGAATTATCGTGGAGAAATAAACAGAGAACACTTTTTCAGAACAGTAATAAAATTAGTAAACCACAAAGTGGTGCAAAGATCTATTGGGATATTCTACCAGTTGGTTTATCCAAGAAGTGCTTTTTACCCCAAGAGGTCCTAGATTTACCCAAAGATTGTTTTTGAACTAGTTGGTCATGAGGTTGGCCTAACCTCCATGGTTCCCTGAATACACCCATTTATTTTATCCAATTTGTTTACCTCATTTAAAACCAAAACTTGACTTTCAGTCCACGCTGATTTCACCTTTTGACAGAGGAGATGGCATTCCTCTGCTGACTGAGCTTTCTTCTTAAAAGGAAGGGTAATTCTCACAATTTTCTTCCTGATATTGTCCTCCATCTTTTTTTTTTTGTCGTTTACACCATAACCTTGAAATAAACTTCATGTAACATTCATGAACCTTGCCACAATCGTGCCGCCCTTAGCTGTACTAGTAATTAAATTTGAGATGTTGCACACGTTTATATTTTACCTGTAAAACAATAAATTTATAGCACCTGCAAATATGAGTATTTTTCCAAAATGTATAATGTACATCACCAAAACTCAGCATCAGTTTTTGTCACCTAGACTCTGAGTTTCA
Organism: Lynx rufus; assembly: GCF_022079265.1. Classification (NCBI taxonomy): domain Eukaryota; kingdom Metazoa; phylum Chordata; class Mammalia; order Carnivora; family Felidae; genus Lynx; species Lynx rufus. Next base: position 24,975,641 of record NW_025814845.1, on the reverse strand, counting down.
TTTCTGAAGAGTAAGTGAGATGAAGGTATTAGAAAATGTATTTAAAAGGATGAATGATATACTTCAGCGATGCTCTTTTTCTAATTAATGTTCTACATGAAGTAATTTATTATAATAATATTAACTAAAAATGGCATCAAAAGGAAATGCCAAATTGACCATATGCCTTTCTCTTCTGTAGTAAATTTTTTTTCACATTTTCTGATCATCTAATAGTGATATTTCTACTGAGTCCGAGAAAGTACTTGTTTTTACAATGAATAGAAATTCTTTGACCAGTCTCATGCACATCTTTGATAAGTATATGATCCCACCATAGATTATATCTCTGCTCTAGACTTCTTCCTAAAATTTTCATCCTTTTCTTTTTTGACTCTTTGAAAGCAATAGTTCTGTAATAACCTTATTTCTCTCTTTAAGCATTTTTTTCCTGAATGCTTAAAAAAATTATTTTGCAATCAAAACAGATAATACTCTGGCTGAAGAACTATAAATAAGATCAAAACAAATTAACAATTAGATAATTGTTTGAGCCCTAATGAGTATTTCCTCTTAAGAAAGGAAACATGAAGTCAAAAATATGAGATTAACCTTTATATAAAGAATGGTATTCAAAATGCTATTAAGTCATTAACTTTGGTAAATAGGCATTTAACCTTTGTCAAAATGCAACAGAGTTTAACCTTTGTGTTTAAAATAGTGCTTCTATTAGGTATGCTTCAATTGCTGCAGATCAAATAGAAAGCAAACTGCCACTTGACCCGAAATCTAAACTAATCCTGATGCGACCTTTGTAGGAAGTTAAACTAAAGTTTGTTGAACTTTATTTTAAAACAGCAGTATTTTTTCTTTCTAATTTTGCAGTCCTTTGCACACATCCTACTTCCTGCTGGGTGGGACGATTCCAAAATGCTGCAATGAAAAGCTGTTGTTGTTGTTGTTGTAGCGGTTTGGGGTTTTTTGGGTTTTGTTTTTTTTTTTTTTTTTTTTTTCGGAGGCTGGAAGCAAAGAACATTCTCTTGAGAAAGTATGTTTTAACAGTATTTCCAGTCAAATTTTGCAAACTCAGGAGACTCAGAGTAACATTTATACTTTTGCTTATGCAAAAGTACAATTCTAATGCCTTGCCATTTACTCATTGTTAATTTACAGTCAAGGAGGAAAAAAAGATATAATTGGATTTACCTATTATGGGCATACCAATTGTGTAGAAAGCATAATTTCAAATGAGAAAGAGCTATTTTCCTCCAAACATTTGCATCAGTCACTCTTAGTGATCCACTGATACATTTCAAGTAATTTTCCTCTTTAATTAGAGCACACAGCTCTGTTTCTGTGTGTTCTACAACAGATGTGATATTTGCAAGCATCTCAAGGGAAGGTATGTTTTTCCAAAAGATGCTTACCTGCACAACCAAAAGGTTTTCAGGAGCCTCAGAAATCTAAACTAAAAAGCACAACTTTCTATAAGTAGGCACAAGTGGAAGGTGAGTCAAGTGGGTTCTGCTGTCCTTTCCTCTGGTGAGCAGGTCTTCAAACAGACATTGGAAGCTAGAGATAAAGAGGCTTTCTCACGAAAAATTATAAGGACCAAATAATTGGAGAATATGCTCACGGTTTAAAGGAAAATATGTCTCCCTTTAAGAATTTGTCTCTGTAATGTAGTCTTTGACATTGCAATGAGACCCATTATTTTACCTACATATTCTATAAAATTTAAATGTGAAAGTTCTCAACCCCTCAGTCTCCAGGGAAGGAAAGCAACCAAAAGCATTTATTTGGGGTCTTTGGGACTGCAATCTGGGAGACATGGAGGGGACCGAAATTGAAAATGTGCTGTGAATTGCAATCAAAGAGTATAGGTTTATAGAGGCAAAAGCCACCAGGCTACATCTCTTATTTTATTTTTTTTTTAATTTTTTTTTCAACGTTTATTTATTTTTGGGACAGAGAGAGACAGAGCATGAACGGGCTAGGGGCAGAGAGAGAGGGGGACACAGAATCGGAAACAGGCTCCAGGCTCTGAGCCATCAGCCCACAGCCAGACGCGGGGCTCGAACTCACGGACCGCGAGATCGTGACCTGGCTGAAGTCGGACGCTTAACCGACTGCGCCACCCAGGCGCCCCTTTTATTTTAAAGGAATTAAGATTGGTGGTGACAAGATCAACTAACTAGCTAATACACAATTGGCTATTTAGCTAATAGATGTTCCACGCTTTTTATTTCAGTTCAAAGTAGAAGGATGGGTTGCAGAAGGTGATGGTGATGCAGCTGACCAGTTGCAACTGTCAAAAGTCCCAAGTCTATGGTGTTCCAGAACTTGCAACCAGAGATTTGCAGAGGTCCTTCTTCCTCAGTATTCTTCAGATCCTATATTGAATGACTCTTATAGCAATGTTTTACTTCACTTTGGAGTCCTTCACCAAAGAGAGGAAAAATCATAGTGTAGCACCAGAACCCATGCATCAACCATAACAGCTCTGAAAGTTTTCAAGAAAGTGAAGTTAGTTTTCAGCTGTTTGTGATCTGAACCTTTTAGGTGTCTATTTCCTTCAATCTCTGGTTCTCATAGGTCTCATGGGTCTGGTTCCCATATATATATATATATATATATATATATATATATATATATATATAGTTTGTGTACTTTGAAAGAGAGAGTGAGAGAGTGGGAGGGACAGAGGGAGAGAGAGAGAATCCCAAGTAGGTTCCAGACAATGTGCAGCAGGATGTGGAGCTTGAACTCATGAACCATGAGATCACCACCTGATCTCAATTCAAGACTCGAATGCATAACCAGCTGAGCCACCAAGGCACCCCTCTCATAGGTCTTAACTGTTTGCACCTTCTCTTGGACTGGTAGCTACTTAAAAACTGTAAACTGTAAAAAGATTGGCCTTAAGGTCTGCTTTGCTCAGGCCTGTGTCCCCAATTCCCAAGCAGTGCCTGGGAGAACGAATTGACTTAGTAAAAGTTTACTGAAGAAATAAATGAATTTAGCAATTAATGAATTACTGACTCATAATGTTACCTTTTGGAAATACATTTGCATTATCATAGGCCAAGGAACCTCCAAAACTAAAGACCTGAATCGTTTGTTAAAGACAGTTTGAAGAATCAACCAATGTGTTTCAAGGTAAATTTGGTGCTAAGAAGAGATTTAAGCAGAAAAATACGCAAGTAAGGGCATTTGAAATGCTTGGATTTACAATAACAGAGTGGCTTATTCTGTCTTGGAGTAAAACTTACTTTGCCAAGACTCATTTCCTAAGTAATTGGTATAGGGGAAAGAAAGGGTTTCCTCCACCCTCTTGGGTCCCTGACTGGGTCTGGTACCTGGGACAGTCTGCATTGTGTGAATGAGGTGTGGGTTTTTGGATTCCCCACAAGATTTACGTGGGGATACACGCTGGAATCCACAGCCAGAAGGAAGGAAAGTTGCAAGCACAAAGCAGTTTATTAAAGTGAAAGTACACTCTCAAGACAAGAGAGTGGGCCGGTTCTGAGAGGTAGACCTACCCCTACCCCCGCCCCTAGGTTGCTTTGGGAATGGAGATTTTGGGGTCTCTCTGGACTGGGAGGAGCTTTGACATTCAGTGGGGTGGTCTCTAATGGAGACTGCTGCCAATCATTTGGGCGACTCCTCCCACCGTTGAAATCTATAGTTCCTACCGAAACCGTCATGGCAGCCTTTCTCCACCAGATGGGGCTGCTCCTACAAAGCAAAAGCATTATAATGAGTCTAGGGGTTATCCTGGGCAGTGGTGCAAGAAGAAAGCGCATGCTCTGTACCTGTGGCTTTTGATCTGTCAGCCCCAAGGTGTTGGAAGGCACAAGGTTCTGATGTTGAGCTCCAAGGCTTTTAATATGTAACCTGTTTCTCACATCCTTGCCTCTGCTCAGTCTCTATCATTCTCTTTCAAGGACTTGGGACTCCACCTCCGTTGTTCCTTCCACTACTTCTGTCTACCTTCCACCTACCAGTTCTAAAAATTAAACTGACACAGAGAAACAGAAGAAAAGCAAACATTTATTCACAATAGTTGTATGTGAAAGGAGGCTTCTTAAGGGAATGAAGACTTGAAGAAACAGTTAAACCTGAGTATTTTTATGCTAGGTTTGATGAAGGCTGGCAAGTCATGGAGAAATATGGGAGATCAAAGAGTCTGAGTCAGTTTCAGACTGAGTCAGTTTCCAACAGTAACTGGAGGAAACTTTAGCAAGCCTTGTTTGTTCAGAATCTTGGCATCCTTTGTCTTTGGAGATAAGGATGCTCCTTTCTTCTGGATATAGAGGGATACCTCCAACAAGATCTCTTTCAGAGAAGAAAGTTGCGGGTCAGTTGAAGGTCAGTGACCTTCCTGCTTCTGCCATTTTCTGAAATTCCTTCAGCTTAAAAGATTCAACATGCAAAGTGGCCATATTTGGGGGTAGTGCGCCCTGAACCCCATCAATAGCAAATAGTTGTTTATGAGAAAAAAACTACGTTGTTTATTTTTTGCATACTCACTTTGAGGATCATCTAGAATTTGTTTTCCCAAAGACATTTATTTTTTAGAAGTTTCTTTGGAAAGCGGGTTGAAGACTGCATTGTTTCTAAATTTCTACTCCCTGGAATGGACTCGGTCTCAGCTCAGGCCACCACAACAAAATACCAAAGATAGGGTGGCTTAAATAACATGTTGATTTTCTCCAAGTTCTAGAGGCTAGGAGTTCAAGATCAGGTTGCCAGCATGGTTGGGTCCTGGTGAGAACATTCCTTCTGGCTTACAGATGACCACTTTCTAGCTGAGTCCTCACATAGCAGAGAGAATATTCTAATGTATCTTCCTCTTATAAGGGTACAAAGCCCATCTTGAGGGATCTATTCTCATGACCTCATCTACACCCAATTATGTCCCAAATACTTTGTCTCAATTACCACTATACTGGGGGTTAGTTCTTTAACATAGGAATTCTGAAGGGACAGTTTAGTCTATAGCAGCGCCCAAATGTAAGATTTTATATGGATCCACTTTGTACCTAGGCAAAAAGAAAAAAAAAAAAGTCCCATATAAGTCTCATCTGAAGATTTTTGTAAAAAATATACAGATATCAACAGAAAAAGTAATATATAGAGATATATATGTATATAAATATATGTATATATATGCATATACATATATATGGCCGTCTTTACTCATACCAAAATTTTACTTTTTTTGCAAGAATATCACCATCCATATCCAAACTCTGTTTGAAATGATTACCTAATTCTGTGGAGTTGCCAGATGACACCAAAGAAATTGGGTAAATGCAGTGTACCCAGCAGCTCTGTCGACATAGAGCCAATCCATGAGATCTAAGGTGGAGGGTACAGGCATCCTATCCTCTGTTAAATCTCCTTTGGAGAGTTTTTGCAACTACTAATCATTTACAGCCCAACGATTGTACTTTTCCCTCAAGTATAGTAATTATAATATATATATATATATATATACACATACATATATATATATATTACGAACATACTCTATTCATTTAGATCCTTTACAAAAAATGATCTCATTATAGTTCCTTAAAGTTCTATGAGGTAAATATGACCCTTATTCTTCAAATAAGGAAATTGACATTCAGAGAAATTCCCCCAATCGGCAAAACTAGTCTGATTTCTACCCAAGTTATTGTCACCCATGCTGCTTCTCCCATAACTGGGGAATTTATCAATTTGTGGAGGGTGGGATGGGGAGGGAATATCATCGAAATTTCTAGCTAGACTTGCTTCTTAATCCTAATTCATGCACTTAACATCTTTTAATACATTTTGAAAACAAAAAATGTTGGCATTACTTTTAAAAAATGATATTCAATAAGAATTAGCACAAGATAAATATGAATGAATTAATACAAGTTAAATGTATTTTTATTCACCTAGGATTTATTTGATGGCCTTTATGTTTCTGCAGCTTGACTAAATTCTGGACAGGCTTCTTGCTAAATCTAGCCCCTGATATTCCCTACTTTAACAGCATTTACTTTCAAGAACATGTCACTGTAAATTCTTTCTCTGACTCTTTGTAATACATGTAAATTTTAAAAAGCTTCTGGACAGTTGTACCACGCAGAAATGTCTTTCTCAATGGTCTGAGAGCCATTGCTTTAAAATATAACTATCAAGAAAGATAGGACATCTATTTCTCAATCTCTGTGGGAGGGTTGGAGCCTAACTTTGATGGGTGCCAATTAGCAAACACAGATGGCCTAATTGTATATAAGATATATAAAATATATGTATAATATATATAATATATATAATATATGTATAATATATTATATAAATATATAATATATATAATATGCATAATATGTATAATATATAACAAAACAAAAACAAAAAAAAATTTGCTGATTCAGCAATAACTCAGTATGCTTTAAGCATCACATGGATCAACTCCCCTTCTAATGTTCCAGTACTTTACCACTCATTTAGTCTAGCAATGAACAAACTTTCCACCTTTGGTTTCAATCAACTTCAGTTCAGACTGAATTCTGGCCTCCTCCTCCTATTGCAATAGCCTTGAATAAAGTGTTTTTGCTTATTTAACTTTTGAAAGATTTTATATACATATATATATATATATATATACACACACAGATATATAATTAATTAAAGGATACGATTTTCATTTTAATTTATAATTAATTAATTATTAATTAATATATAATTAAGGGATACAATGTCAACCAAGATAAATGATTTCAAATTTGGGACTGATTGACAATGAATTAGATAAAGTGTCTCAACTATCTTAGATGAAGTTCATCGGTTTTAGTAAAAAAAACAAAAAGCAAGCAAAAACAAAACAATTCTTTAGAATGGCATCTATATCCATTTCCTAACATTTGAAGTTTTTTGTTTCCTCTTTCCCTAAGAACTGCTCCTCACCTAGAAATAGGGCCCCTCGAAACATGTTTGTAAATGACTTCACTGAATAAGAATCATGGTTGCTTGAACTTGAGAACACTTAACCTGAGATAGACCAAACAGATTCTTTCTTTCAAAGAATTTAAAAATCTTCAGAGAGGGGTGGCTGGCTGGCATCCAACTCTTGATTTCAGCTTAGGTCATGATCTCACAGTTTGTGAGTTCCAGCCCTGCATCAGGCCCAACGCTGAGTGTGGAGCCTGCTTGGCATTTTCTCTTTCTCCCTCTCTCTGCCTCTCCCGTGTGTTCTCTCTTTCAAAGTAAATAAAATAAACTTATAAAAATCAGAGCATAATATTAGTCTCTATTAAAACTATACTTTTATAACTTATACAACAAAGTTTGTGAGTTATCAGCTAAAAGCAACATACCATGGACCAAAGAGGACGAAAAGTTGGAAAGAGTTGTGGGGAGTTGGCACAAAATGTTTTTGCGGCAGAGAACTCTTCACTGGTAGCTTCAGTCAGAGGCATATATTTTTAAGAACCCCACTAATATCTCCTGCACCTAGAGGCGAGAGTTAGAGGTCAAAATAAGTTTTGGAAAGGGTAATTTCACCACAATTGGCTCAATCATTCTGGCCAGATTAGATGTGAAACATCTTGGTCAGTTGTTATACTTCCTTTATCCTGAGTCAGTTACCCTTCCTAGTTTAGGACTAACAAGGCAAAGTCTTTTACTGAAGATAAACTTCATGTCTGTAATCAGAAATGACATGGCAATGCAGAGAAAAATATGCGCTGAGCAACCCAGGAAAAATGTCCTTCAGTTGTAGGGACTCAGTGTCACCAGTCTTCTCCATGAATGACATGGGAGAACCCAGAGCTGGAATATAAACATAAATTTTGGCTAAGATAATCATTATGATACCACTGGACTCTAGTAAAATGGTTTCTGCAATATCACACAGAAAATGTACTGAAGCAAAGTTTCCCCACTGCCGATTAGTGGACTAAGTCCCCAGCAACTTTCTTCACCCTCCTCTGGGAGAAACCCACTGACTCACAAAAATAAAGCATATACACCTAGTCCTCCCACTTAGGTGCCAAAGAGAAGATTAAAATTATATCCAGGTAAATAGAGAAGAGATGCTTTTTGAGGCAAACAGTAGCCCAGGTGAAATTAATCTCATCCAAAGATGAGCTGGTAACAAAAGAGCAAAGAAGAATGGAATATTTACTACCCCCCCATACACGTAAATTAGAGAGACAGAGACACAGAGAATAAACAATGCAAGTCTAACATGTGAACAAAAGTACATGGAAAGAAGCATATTGAAATTAAAAAGAAAGCTGTAACTATATTTTCCATGGAAGTACAGTCTTCCATTTTATGTATTTGTCATGATTTACTTGCGCATTCTCTATATACCATGCCAATCACATTGTGCTTTTGTTTGCTTATTCTATTATAAACATTGCTATATTGAATTTATTTATGCATACATTTTTGCCCTTTCCTGATTATTTCCTTTGGTTATAGTTCCAAAAGATAAATGAGAAGGTATAAAATGTGAATATTTTGAATTACTGAATATACTGCAAATTGCCTTTCAGAAATTATTCTCCATCAGTAGTATAGCAAAGTAGCTCTTTCGATGAACTCTTCTGGAATTGGCTATTTAAAAAATTATCCAATATTTATTAAGAACCAAGTTAATTTGAGACACCATGCTAGGATCTCGGTTTGAATGCAGAAATGATAATGAAAAAGATAGAATTAGTGTGCCCTAGACCATATGGAGCCATAAGTAAACATGAGATTTACAGCATAGAGATAAAGTATTAAAATAAAATGAATAATGCTGTTTAGAATAAAGATAAAGAAAAATGTCTCTCTATAAGTCTTCGCAAAGCAGTTCCAAAAGATAGTGTACACATTCTTTTCCGTGTGGGGTAATGACTAATGAATTTCCTTCCATTGCTGGTTCCCTTTAGGAGACAATGTCATTCTCATAGGGAAATTGCCCAAAAGCCATCCAATCCAGGGTGAGCAAACAAGGTATCTCAGTGGCAATTGCACTGTCCTTGCCTGCACACAAGGAAAGGGCTATCATTAATTCAACAGGCAAGGATTTTCCTCTAAGGGGCTGTGAAGGTCAAAGGCATCATCCAAGAGTGTTTCTTCTCCTGTCATAAAAGAGCCCTTATAGACACAAAATTTGGAATTAATTGATTCAAGCAAACTTTTTTTTAAACTATGATGAACTAGGAATAATTTATTAAATTATACATGAATTTAGGGTAAGTAAAAATGAAAAAAAATTAACTAGAAAAGTGAACACAATTACCTGGTATGCTCATACCAGAACAGGCCCCTCCAGAAAATCTGGACATAGGTTCTTATTTCTTACTTTGCATTTACTAAATGTATGCATCTCAACCATAAGGATGGGTAGAGTCAGGATTTAATTAATGAGAAACATTGGAAAATTTTCTAGACTGCAATGTCTGCATTGCGTTTTTTAGGAAACTAATAGGAATTACCATTAAACAAAAGAAACAATGAGTATGCTGAAAACGGAAAAGATGACAGATTTGGAAAGATAATAATATTACATATACAGAAAGTGGGTGCTTAAAAAGGGGGAAATGTGGTCAAACAACTTAGTTGTGTTCTGTTTTTTTGTGATTTTTTGATGTCTTGAGATATGATTAAGTTACACGTATTTAAAGTATATATTTTACTCTTTGACATATATACCTGTGAAATTATGACCACAGTTAAATAAATGAATGTATCTACCACCCGAAAAAGTCCTTCTGCGCCTTAATAATCCCTCCCTCTTGCCCTTTTCTGTTCCTCTTTACCTGCTCCAATGCAAATACAGATTCACCTTCTAACCTTATCAATTACTCTGCATTTCCTGGAAGTTTTATAAATGAAATCCCACAGTATATTCTCTCCTTTGCATGGCTTGTTTCACTCATTCTAATTGTTATAAGATTGTTCCATGTTGTTGAATTTATCACAATTTTGTTAGTTTTCACTGCTGAGTAGTATTTAATTATATGGATACATAATAATTCATATTTTTAGTAAGCTGTTGAAGGATATCATAATTATTCCAGTTTGGGTTATTACATACATACCTGATATGAAAAACTGTGTACAAGTCTTTTTTTTTTTTTAATTTTTTTTTTTTCAACGTTTATTTTTGGGACAGAGAGAGAGACAGAGCATGAACGGGGGAGGGCCAGAGAGAGAGGGAGACACAGAATGGGAAACAGGCTCCAGGCTCTGAGCCATCAGCCCAGAGCCTGACGCGGGGCTCGAACTCCCGGACCGCGACATCGTGACCTGGCTGAAGTCGGACGCTTAACCGACTGCGCCACCCAGGCGCCCCTGTGTACAAGTCTTTATACTGACAGAGACTATTCTTTCTCTTTGGCAAATAATGAGTGTGGAATGGCTGGATCACATGGCAAGTACATGTTTATAATACTGTTTTCCAGAAACTCTGAACCATTTTCAAAAGTAGTGGTAGTATTAAACATTTGTCCTTTAATTTTAGTCATTTCAAATAGTGTACTGTTCTAATCTGTGTAGTACTATCTCCTTATTGTTTAATATGCATTTACCTAAGAATAGTGATTTGGGGGTTATTTTTCATGTACATATTTGCCATCAGGGTATCTTCTTCAGTAGTATGTCTATTCAGATGCTTTGTCCATTTTCATGTTTTTTTGTTTGTTTGTTTGTTTGTTTGTTTGTTTGTTTTGCTTTCAGTATTAAGTTTTGAGACCTCCTCATACATTCTGTATTAATCCTTTCTGAGATATATGATTTGCATATTTTTTCCCTACTCAGAGGCTAGTCTTTTCATTCTCTTATCGGTACTTTTTCAAGGTAACTCATTTTTTAAATTTTTATAAATTCCATTTTGCCAGTTTTTTCTTTTAAGGATTGATTGTGTTTTGGTGTTCTACCAAAGCATTCTTTGTCTACCAAACATCACAAATTATTTTCTACTATGTTTTCTTATTGCTATTTAAAGTTTTAAGGTTTATATTTATGTCTGTGATCCATTGGGGGTTAATATTTGGATATAATTCAAGGTGTAAATAAAAATTTGTGTTCTAATTCTTTTGTTCTATTTTGGTTTTGCATATGGATTTCCAACAGTTCAAGTACCATTCGTTTAAAAGACTATTCATTCTCCACCAAATTGCTTTTGCATGTCTCTTGAAAATCAAAATCTATACATATGTGGATCTAATTTGGAACTATATTGTGCTCCATGTACCTGGTTATCTATAGCCCGATGCTATAGTATATTAGTGAAGATTGACTAATTCTTGAATTCAGGTAGTATAAGAACTTCAAATTTATCTTTTTAAAAATGGCTACTTTAGATTTTCTGTTCATATAAATTTCAGAATCAGCTGTCAATTGCTACAATATTGTTCAGTGTTAAAAAAAAATTAGGTTTTAAGCCATGAAAAGTCATGGAGGAAATTTAAATGCATATTGTTGAGTGAAAGAAACCAACCTTAAAAGGCTGCATATTGTAGAATCTCAACTATACGGCATTCTGGAAAAGGCAGAGATAGTAACATGATTAGTGGTAGGCAGGGGCTGTGTTCTGGCAGATCCCAGAAAACTTTTAAAGCAGTGAATCTATTCTGTGTGATGTTGTGATGTTATCATGGTGGATACATGTCTTTATAAATTTGTCTAAACTCATAAAATATACAACACCAAGAATGAACCCCATGTAGTTACGGTGATGTAACTGTAGTTGGGGTGATGATGATATACTAATGAAGGTTCATCAATTGTAATAAATGCACAACTTTTGGTGGTGTATGTTGATAATGGAGAAAGCTCAGAATGTGTGTTCATCACATTTAATTTTCACAGACATTTCATGGAATGAGTGCTATTACCAACATATGTTTCTGGTACCCACTCAATAATGACACATTAAGTTGAATCAGAAATATAACCCCACGAGTGTGTGTGTGTGTGTGTGTGTGTCTTCTTTGTATATCTCCAATTTCTGTGTCTTTTTTTAGGAAATGGGTGGGTAATTGAGATTTTCATGCAGACCCACTTAGCTTATATTCTATATAAAATTGTCCTATATAAAAAAGATGAGGAGTTTCTTAATTAAGAGCTCTGGGCATAGTAAGAATATAAGAATGAAAACAGAAAAGCAAGCAAAATTGAGACTGAATCTGGAAATCAGAATCAAAGATATCACAATGTATATCAAATTATTGCACCATACAATTTAAATAGATACAATTGCATTTGTCAATTATTCCTCAGTAAATCTGGAAAAAAAATTGTTGGTTTTAGAAAATATAATTATTTTTCCAAAAAATAATGTTAGTTACGTTCATACATAATCAGTTTATGATAGTCATTTTTCAAATAATCCATACTTATTTTAAATTGTAAAAGAAACCCCCCACCACTGTCAAAAGGCCACTTGGTTTAGAGAAGAGCTAGAACATGGAATTAGGATTCATTGAAATGAGAAGAGAATAGCAAAACAATACGATAAAAAGTGACCAGGAAGATAATCAAAGGTATTTTGTTCAGGGTGTTAATGATAATGCTAGTAAAACCAGCAAACACTTAGGCAGCTCTTATTATGTTCCAGGCATTTTTTTAAAGCTCATTTAATTCTCTCAACAATTTTGTGTAGCAGGTACTATGATTATCTCCATGAAAGAGAATAAGACAACAAGCACAGAGGAAGCATGGGTAACTGATGATGAATAATTATACTAGAATCTCCCGCAGAGTGAAATATTGTCGATAAACAAAGAAAGGTATTTGAGTTACTGATATAATTCAATAACTCCTGGGTTGTGAAGTGTCTTTAAGAAGAAAAACAGTTAATTCTATGATTAAATAAGATCAATTTTAGTGCTTTATAACTAGAAATTTAATTCAAAAATTAATACAACACTCTAATGGACAAATATAACTCCCATTTCAAAACAGCAAGAATCAATAAATGTAGAAAAATTATACTCTTACCCATATACACTGGTTTACTTCTTTCCAGAAATTTCATCTTTGTATATACATCTTAGCACTTGACAAATATCAATTTTTAATTAAATATTTGAGAAAAGTAGTAGATTCTTCATTTTCTGCTTTACAGGGAAATTAATCACTAACCAGTATAGTTTTTCTATAAATTTCTATAAAATTCTATTTTAAAACTAACATTTATAAGCGTCTCTTCAGAAAACTTTTACCAATACATTGAGTCAGTTTAATTGTTTTGGTAGAGAACAGGTGTTTGGGGGGAGAAACATAAAAGTTTTCAAAACAAGCTATTATATATAATTTTTTTTTTCTGGACCCATATAGATTTTAATTAGGAAAAAAGTTTTTTGAGGGCTGCCTGGGTGGCTCAGTCAGTTAAGTGTCCGACTCTTGATCTCAGCTCTGGTCTTGACCTCAGGGTAGTGAGTTCAAGCACAGTGTTGGGCTCTGTACTGCGCATGAAGCATAGTTAAAATTTTTTTAAAAAAATTAAAAAGAAGAAAATTTTTGAGATTTAAGTTTTCCACGATAATTGTGACGTTTTCAACAAAGGTCTATAAAACATTTCCTCCAAAGTCTAATGGATCTTTACTAGACATAGAAACAATATAGTGTCTTCTCCTGTCAGAAAGAATAAATAGTCCAAGGGCTTAGAGCGCTTCTCTCAGGAGCCCCTCAAGGGCCAGACCTGTGGACAGACTTCGGCTCAGGTCATGATCTCACGGTGCGTGAGTTCGAGCCCCGTGTTGGGCTCTGTACTGACAGCTCAGAGCCTGGAGCCTGTTTCAGATTCTGTGTCTCCCTCTCTCTCTCTGACCCTCCCCCATTCATGCTCTGTCTCTCTCTGTCTCAAAAGTAAATAAACGTTAAAAAAAATTTTTAAAAATAAAATAAAATAAAATAAAAAATAAAAAAGATAAAGAGTTTAGTCTACGGGGACCTTTTAAAGGCTAAATCCTTACATGAATTTGGTTACTCTAAATAATTATTAGACACCATTTTTCAATGGTTATTGATTATTTAATAAAACCCATTGGGGATGCGGTAATTCTCTATGTCTCCTTAATTTTGTGGGCCATTTTAGTCTACCTGCAAGAGAAAGAAAGATATATAAATAAGATTCATCACATACTTCATGAGGTCTAACATATGCTACAGAGTATTTTGTGCATATGTATATGTAAAATTGATGCTGATTCTTCGCTAAAAAAAAAAAAATGTAGTAAATTAAATTATAGTCCAAAAGTAGACTTGTTCTATTTAGTACTACACTGAAGAAAACAAGGCTACAGATTTTCAATTCATAGCTGTCTTTTGGCTAAAAAGTCCAGACTTCACAATCAATGCATTGTTTTGGTTTATATTTCTCTTTCTTCAGTTATTGGAGGTTTGATAACCACGGCATTTAAAAGAGATATTATGTTAATTTAAAGCTAAGCAACTGATGTACTAACTTAACAGTTTACAAGGGAAAAACACTATATATTAGTCTTTGGAAAGTTGTGGCCATCTGGAATATCAGCATGAAATTTGGTCCCCATTGCATCAGTGTAAAGGTTACCCATATTTTCTGTTTCTAAACTTCCTCTCACAGGGAATTAGACATACACATTTTCTGTAATGTTTTCACCTTTCATGGTATGCATACAATGGAATGACATATGGAGGAAAATATGATAGTCAAAGCAATTATTTGTGGTTTGTCTTCATGTGCAATTCAAGAGGGAATAAAAGACATTGAAAACAGAGCCATATTCACAGAACACATTTCTTTAGCCTCCTGGTTATTTCTGGGGGGTCATCTTGCTGGTACTGCTATGGGCCAGACACTCTGATTTCCAAATCCTTAGAGCGATGCTTTTCAAAATATTTGTGGTAGGGGTGCCTGGGTGGCTTATTTGGTTAAGCATCTGACTCTTGATTTCGGCTCAGGTCTCAATGGTTCATAGGTTCAAGCCCCACCTTGGCCTCTTGTTGGCAGTGTGGAGCCTGCTTGGGATTCTCTGTCTCCCTCTCTCTCTGTCCTTCTCTTGCTCATGTGTCAGCACATGCACATGCCCCTCTCTCTCTCTCTCAAAATAAATAAACTTAAATAAAATCTCTCAGAAATGGATACATTTATGAATTATAATAAACTACCATACCTAAGTGGAAAAAAATAACAAAGACATACAAAATGCAACCTCTATTTTATTAGCACTAATTTTTTTTTTTTTTTTTGAGAGAGAGAGAGCAAGAGTGACCTGGGCAGAGAGAGAGGTGAGAGAGAGAGAATCCCAAACAGGCTCCACACTTAGCACAAAGATGGATCCCACAACCATGAGATCACGACCTGAGGCAAAATCACGAGTCAGATGCTCTACTGACTGAGTCACCACACTTCCAAGTTCCAGTAATTTTCAAAAATAAATTCTTTTGGATGCTCTATACACTTAAACTTCTGTGAATACTGTGTATTTCTGCCATATCTTGCTTCAGTGAAAGACTTCTTACCTAGATGTTAAGAGTACCCTTGGCTGAAGGCATTCAATTTTCCCAAAGGTAAACAAACATCATGGATCAGTGCCAAATTTTGGCCATCTGGTCGCAATTCTAATATGGCATTCTAACTCCACAGATCTCATGGGATTAATTGAGGATTTGTTAATTCCACATCTCATCATGGTTTTCTCTTCTATCAAGTACTGTTCTTTACCTTCCTTTCCATAGTTATTGATTCCAGATGTGTTTCTACAAAAAATCCCTACATGTGAAACTTCATCGTAGAATCTGCTTAAGAAGCCCAACCTATAATAATGCCTTTCCTTTCTAAGCTGTATGAATTGCATTTCTTGCCTTATTGTACATGCTAAGGTATCTAATATTCACTTCAACATTATATATAAATGTTACGAGAGGGAATATACTTAGTTTGTTCCGAGTCCTAGAGGGGGCAAGTGCTAAGCCATTAAATTATGTATGACGGTAACTTTAGGTTTTTAGTAGACTTCCTTTGTTAAGTTAGCCAAGCTCCCTTATTTATTTGCCAAGACATTTTATCATAAATGAGTTATTCAAAATATGGTTTTTTTTATTTCTTTAAGTTTTTATTTGAATTCCAGTTGGTTAACATACAGTGTAATACTAGTTTCAGGTGTAGAATTTAGTAATTCATCACTTACATGAGACACCCAGTGCTCATCATAAGAAGCGCCCCTCTTAACACTCATCACCCATTTAACTCATCTCCCTTCCCATCTCCCCTCCAGTAACCATTAGTTTGTTCTCTATAGTTAAAAGCGTGTTTTCTGGTTTGCCTCTCTTTTTCTTTCCCTATGTTCATCTGATTTCTTAAGCTCCACATATGAGTGAAATCATATGGTATTTGTCTTTCTCTGACTGATTTATTTTGCTTAGCCTAATCCTTTCTAATGTAGCTCCATCCACAGTCTCACAAATGGCAGGATTTCATTCCTTTTTTATTGTTGAGTAATATTTCATTGTGTGTGTATGTATGTATATTACATCTCCTTTATCCAATCATCAGTCAATGGGTATTTGGGTTTTTTCCATAGTTTGGCTGTTGTTGATAATCCTGCTACAAACGTCGGGTGCATATATCCTTTGAATCAGTATTTTTGTATCCTTTGGGTAAATACCTAGTAGTGCAATTGTTGGATCGTAAGGTAGTTCTTTTTTTAACTTTTTGAGGAACCTCCATACTGTTTTCCAGAGTGGCTGCACCAGTTTACATTCCCACCAACAGTGTAAGAGGGTTCCCCTTTCTCCACATCTTCACCAACATCTGTTGTGTCCCGTGTTGTTAATTTTAGTCATTTTGACAACTGTGAGGTGATATGTCATTGTAGTTTTGATTTGCATTTCCCAGATGCTAAGTGATGTTTAGCATATTTTCATGTGGCTGTTAGACATCTGTGTGTCTTCTTTGGAAAAATGTCTATTTATGTCTTTTGCCCACTTTTTAACTGGATTATTTGTTTTTAGGTGTTGAGTTTCATAAGTTTTTTTTTAATATATTTTGGATATTAGACCTTTATCAGATATGTCATTTGCAAATATCTTTTTCCATTCTGAAGGTTACCTTTTAGTTTTGTAATTGTTTCCTTCACTGTGCAGAAGCTTTTTCTTTATCAAGTCACAATAGTTCACGTTTGCTTTTGTTTCCATTGCCTTAGGAGACCTATCTAGTAAGAAGTTGCCATGGCCAATGCCAAAGAGGTTACTGTCTGTGTTCTTCTCTAGGATTTTGATGACTTCCTGTCTTACATTTAGGTCTTTTGTCCATTGAATTTATTTTTGTATAAGGTGTAAGAAAGTGCTCTGGGTCCATTCAAAATATGTTTTTGTTTTTTTTTTTTTAATTTCTAAACATCTGTAATTTTCTGAATATCTTCTTATAATTGAGTGCTAGACTTTGCGCATGTTATACTGTTGAATATCTGGGATGTATTTTCTTCTTTTAAAATTTGTTGACTTTGGGGTGCCTGGGTGAGTCAGTTGGTTGAGCATCCAACTTTGGCTTAGGTCATGATCTCATGGTTTATGAGTTTGAGCCCCGTGTCTCAGGCTCACTACTGTCAATGCAGGGCCTCCTTCCCATCCTCTGTCCCTCTTTCTGTCCACCCTTCCCCTGCTCTCACTCTCTTTCTCTGAAAAAGAAATAAAATACTTAAAAAATGTGTTGACTTTTGTTTTGACAGCCAGTTAGGTTACTTGTAGATTAGCTTCAGCCTTGCAAAGCTTTAGTGGGGCCATTGCTTTTCTTGTTGGGGTAGTGTGATGTACTCTAAGATTATAATTCTTCTACAGATTCAACTGAGTTCCACAGGTATTCAACATGTTTTCCACAGTCTGCTTATTTGCAATTTTAATGCCTGCACCATCCTGTGTGAGCTTTAGGCATTGCTCAGCTTATAACCTCATTGACTGGTCTTGTGGAGATTCTCCTTCTTGATTCACAGCCTAATATCAACAAAAATCTCCAGAGTCTTCTATGTAGATTTCTGGATATTGTTACCTGCCTTACTTCATTTGCTTGGTACTGTAATCTATAAAGTCAAGCCCCCTCAGCTTCCTCAAGTTTAATTTCTATTTCCCCGGTTCAGTGAGATTACAGTGTTACTCCTTTCCCTTTTCTCCAGTACTACAAACTAGATATCCTTAACATAGAAAGCAAGCAGTAAAACTTTTCTCTCCTCTCAAGAATCATACTTGTGGTGTCCTGTCGTCTGCTAAATACTTATTTAGACGTGTTGTTCAGTTTCTTAGTTGATAAAGGGAATATAAGTCTGGTGCCAATTATTCCAACATGGCAAGAAAAGAGTATCTTTAAGAATATATATTTATATTTATGGGTCACCTGGGTGGCTCAGTCGATTAAGCATCCGACTTTGGCTCAGTTCACGATCTCATGGTTTTGGGGTTCTAGCCCTAAGTTAGGCTCTGTGCGGACAGCTCAGAGACTGGAGCCTTCTTTGGATTCTGTGTCTCCTTCTTTATCTGCCCCTTCCCTGTTTGTGCTCTCTCTCTCTCTCTCTCTCTCTCTCTCTGTCTCTCTCAAAAATTAAAAAAAAAACATTTAAAAAAGCACAAAACATTTTGGGGTGCCTAGGTGGCTCAGTTGATTGGACGTCCGACTTCAGCTCAGGTCATGATCTCACAGTTCATGAGTTCAAGCCCCATGTCAGGCTCTGTGCTGACAGCTCAGAGCCTGAAGCCTGCTTCAGATTCTGTCTTCCTCTCTCTCCGCTCTTCCCCTGCTCACACTCTGCCTCTCTCTCTCTCTCTCTCAAGAATAAACATTAAATAATTAAAAAAAGAATATATATTTATATTTATGTTTAAAAAATGTATTTCTTTGGGAACTAAACACAGATACACAAAAACGCACATGTATTCACACACACACACACACACACACACACATGCACTGCTTGCAAACTTCCTGGCATCCTAAAAAGAATATAAACATGACATTGCTATAAAATTCTTATTGAGGGGGCACCTGGGTGGCGCAGTCGGTTAAGTGTCCGACTTCAGCCAGGTCAGGATCTCGCGGTCCGTGAGTTCGAGCCCCGCGTCGGGCTCTGGGCTGATGGCTCAGAGCCTGGAGCCTGTTTCCGATTCTGTGTCTCCCTCTCTCTCTGCCCCTCCCCCATTCATGCTCTGTCTCTCTCTGTCCCAAAAATAAATAAACGTTGAAAAAAAAATTAAAAAAAAAATAAAATTCTTATTGAGAAGAGTGGAGACACTCAGACTTAAAAGAGAATCATAAGTTGGGGTTTGGAAAGAAACCCAGGTTTGTATCTGAGATTAGGGAAATAATTTAACTCTGGGCAAGGATCTTAGATATTACTGCTAATGTGTGGTGAAGTTTATGTATGTTTCTAACAACATGAGGAAAGGTCACTTATATGAGCTTTCATTAGGGGTTTTAAAAATAGAGAGATTGTTGAGATATTGGTAGATATTAAAAAACAAATATTTATTTATTTAGTTAGTTCGTCCGTGTGTTTTGAGAGCGAGAGAGGGAGAGCACAAGCTGAGGAGGGGCAGAGAGAGAGGGGGAAGAGAGAATCCCAAGTGGGCTCCATGTGTTCAGTGCAGAGTGAGGCTCAATCCCATGAATCGTGAAATCATGACCTGCACCAAAATCAAAAGTCCGACGCTTAACCGACTGAGCCACCCAGGCACCCCAAAATCAAGTTTTAAGTCAATTCTCAATTCCATCAGTTCTTTACTCAAAATCTGAACGCTGGTTTTTATGACAGTTATCCATAATGAAATGTAAGTTATCAATTTGGTTCTCAAGGGGAAAAGTGGGAAGCAAAGAATACAGAAAAGAAAGCTTTCACATTTAATGTTGTTGTTATTATTACTTGTATCTAAAAGTCTTTAGTCCTTCTCCACCTTTTTCTCACCCTTCTCATAGCTCTCATAGAGACTTCACACTCATTTTATTTTTAACACCTTTGACAAACTCTAATTCTATGAAGAGAGGGAGATACAAGAGTTATGACCCTTGGTTCTGGAGTCTAAAATATAGTCTACTTGAAAGAATACATAAAATAGCTCAAATGTTAGATTTTTTTTTTCAAGCTGGCTTTGTTTGGTTTCCAACTGAGTTCTTCAGCAGATCAGAGAGCAGACAAATTAATTGGTGCTCCTCTGAAGCAGATAGCAGTGCCTATGGTTAGTTGCCCTTCCCAGATCATTGTGGCATTGAGTCTTATGATGCTATTATGTCAGTGTTCTCTGGTGGTGGCTTTCCCGGGTCATAACCTGATTTTGATAACAACAATCACTGATTCTTCAAAAGTCAAGATTCAGACCTCATGGATTTTCTGACATTGATGTACTACCAACGAAAAGCTTCAGAGAACAGTTATGAACGGATTTTCATGTTTAATAGTATATTTGGAGGTTTGATACTCAGCAATATAATTAAAATAATAATTGCCAAACTGAACAGGTGGCTGTTAGAGCCAATTTTGTGTACTTTACATTCAAATGCAGAACAACCATCAAGCAAATTGTATTTAATGGCTATCCAAGTAAGAACATAAGACTCGGGTACTATGAACCTCCACCCACAGAATATTATTTTTCTGGCTTCTCCATAACCAACACTTCTAAACGCCTAGCCGTCTCTCAGAAATCAGCTGAAAAAGCTTGAAAGGCTTTGGAGTTTCTTGAGAGATGGGTGGCAGGAGGAAGGCACACTTGTGTCTGAAACTGCTTTTCAGAAACTTATTCATTTCCCATGAGGACTGGCCTTTGACAAAAATTCCAATTTTCCATAGATTAAAAATACCAAAGACTTACCAAACATGCCAAAATTAAAACTAGATTTTGGAGTTTGAGTGGAATCATGCCATTATTAAAAATATACGATCCCATTTTATATCTTTATATTTAACCAGTGGTGCATTCTCAATAAAAAAACATTGGACAATAAGTACGCTCAATTTACTTTCTAAAATTGCCTGGAAAGTCATTACTTACTGAGGCATATAGAGAGTTTTATCTTCACTCTGTTTTCAACTCCTCTAACTCTGAATTTGTCCTCTTTCTTTTTCTTCCTCAGGATTTCCTTCTCCATTTTGGCTGCTTCTTTTTACAGTGTTAGACTTGTTGCAGAAAAACAGAAAATGTTCTGTTTTCATTCTTCCTCTTACCCACTTCAGTTTTGTTCCTAATATGTTGTAAATTGGAAATACGCAGTTTATTTAATTTCTGCTCTTTGTCCTAAACCAAAATAAATCCAACATTTTTCTTATGCAATCCACCACACGTTACATGAATTTGCTAACGGCTGATCACCTCTAGTATTTCCAAATAGGAAACTGTGTTAAGAAGGAAAATTTACCACCTGTTTTCTCAAAACATATAGATAAACCATTATACACTTAAAATTTCATTGTCACATCCCACAATTCTTTTGGGTTGTTCAGAGAATGAATATATATATATGTATATGTATACACATATGTATATATATGTATATGTATATACATATATATGTATATGAATATATACATGTGTATATGTATATGTAACTCTTTCAACTACATTGCATATTTGGAAACCAATCATTTTGATTTGAACTCTAAAATATCTTTTGCATTCTCATTTTACTGCCATAATCCTAAGTCAGACTTTAATTATTGATTATTTAAAAATTTTGAGATTTAGACTGGCGATTCAGAGGAACTTCAAGAATGGATGTGCATGAGACTCCTTTGGATCACGTGAGTGGAGGGAAGATAGAGTAGGAAGGGAAACCCCTCTGGAAAGACAAGTTAGCATTATTGAACTGTTTTCTGGAATTAAGAGTAATAATTCAGGGAAGACAGCCAAGATGGCGGAACAGCATGCAAGTTTTTTGTGTGTCTCACATCCATGAAATACAGCCAGACCAACACTAAACCATCCTGCATACCTAGAAAACTGATCTGAGGATTAACACAACAATCTGCACAATCTGAATCACAGAATTCAGCAGGTACGCAGTGTGGAGAGGTGAACTTGGAGAAAAAGAAGCCGTGGAGGGCAGGGAGCCGCTTTTGTGGGTGGAGGGAGGACAGAGACTGGGGGAGAATATGGGAAAAGCACCCATCTCCAAAAGCAGCTGGAGAAAAAGTGAAAATTGGAAATAACCTCAGGGACTGAACTAAAAAAGGAGAAAGGAGAAAGGAGAAAGCAGAGGGTTTAAATTCCATTAAGACTGTAAGCAGGGGGAATGCAGCGTCTGAAATTCTGCAGTTCGCTACCTGGCAGTGTTCTGGTGGGAAGGGCGAATCCCTAGGAGCAGAGTGGGGTCCAAGAGCAGAGTGGGGGCCAAGAGGTTCTTGAGCCACACGGGGAGAAATGGTTCCACTGATGGAAGGACGTTTGGTAGAGGTTGTGAGGCCACTGGGTCCCAGCAGACTCCAGAGGATGGCCACATTTGCTGGTGCTGGAACAAGGTCGATGAGGGTGAAGCCTGGTGCCAGAGGTATGTGATTTTCCATAATCCCTGAAATGCTACTGCTACACTATCTCACTAACTTTTTCTGGGGCAGGCTGGCACCTGGCCGCAGTCTCTGGGCATGAACAGCAGCATGGTCCCTCGAACATTCCTGGATGCGGCTGGCACCTGGCCATTGCTCGGTGAGACCCTCTGCAGAAGGGCAGAAAGGGTCAAAGCTACAGTGCTTCAGAAGTAAGGGGCCGGGGAAAACAGATGCATCTGAAACAAAACTCAGGAGAGATGTTCTACCTGGGGCTTGGTCACAGATAATGTAAAAGCAGGGAATGAAGGAAAGCTGAAGACAGGATGGGTGTGTGATTGCTGACCTGGGAGAAAAGAGTTCTGATACTAGAGACTGGGTAGCTGGGTGCCACTATTTTCACTGCTTCTGTGCATGCACATACACACCTATATGCACCACAACAATCCACCCCAGTAGGCTAACAGCACCATCTAGCAGAAAACGGATCTGTTACACTAAGCTCCGTCCAACTGGGCCAACCTCCCTCTTCAAGAAGTCTCACCACCTGCTTAGTTTATGGACTATAAAGAGCTTCATATTCTGACTTCTAGGGGAAAACAAAGTAATTTCGTTTGTATTTCAGTCTGTTAGCAGGACCATCTATTCAATTTTCTTTCTTACTTTTTTTTAATTTTTTTCTCTTTCATTTCTTTTCTTTTTCTTGAATACAGAAAGAGAAAAATTCATTTTTATTTTCAAATTTTATTTAAAAAATTTTCTTTAATTTTTTTTTACTATATGTTTTACTTTTGTGTAATTTTTTTCAAATTCTATTTCACTTCCATCTTTTATTTTAGTCTATTTCAGTGTATTCATTTTTTTTCAGATTTTGAAACGATTTCCTTTTTTTCTTTTTTCTCTTTTTTGTTTTTCTTTTTCTTGAATACAGAAAGAGAAAAATTAATTTTTATTTTTAACTTTTTTGTATTCCTAGGTAAATTTTTTCAAATTCTATTTTACATCGATTATTTCATTTTAGTCTACTTCAGGGTATTCATTTTTTCAAATTTTCAAATGATTTCCTTTTTTTTCTTTTCCCCCCTTTTTTTCTCTAATCTGTCAAGCCACTTTCAGCACCCAGACCAAAACACACCTAGGATCTAGCATCCCTTATTTGATTTTTGCGTGTGTGTGTTTTTAATTTTAATATTTTTTTAATTTTAATTTTTTTTAATTTTATTTTTTTCTACCTCATTAATTCCTTTCCTCCCTTCAAAATGATGAAACGAAGGAATTCACCCCAAAAGAAAGAGCAGGAAAAAAAGACAGCCAGGGAATTAACCAACACAGATAAAAGCAAGATGTCTGAACCAGAATTTAGAATCACGATAATAATGATACTAGCTGGAGTCTAACAAGATTAGAATCCCCTTCTCTGGAGATAAAAGAAGTAAAAACTAGTCAGGATGAAATAAAAAAATGCTATAACTGAGCTGCAATCAGAATGGATGCCGTGGCAGCAAGGGTGGATGAGGCAGAACAGAGAATCAGCAATATATTTGACAAACTTATGGAGATAATGAAGGAGAAACAAAGAGGGAGATTAAGGCAAAAGAGCATGATTTAAGAATTAGAGAAATCAGTGACTCATTAAAAAAGAACAACATCAGAATCATAGGGGTCCCAGAAGAGGAAGAGAGAAAAATAGGGGTAGAAGGGTTATGTGAGCAAATCATAGCAGAAAACTTTCCTACCCTGGGGAAAGACAGAAACATCAAAATCCAGGAAGCACACAGGACTCCCATTAGATGCAACAGAAGCGAACCACCAACAAGGCATATCATAGTCAAATTCACAAAATACTCAGGCAGGGAGAGAATCATGAAAGCAGCAAGGGAAAAAAAAATCCTTAACCTAAGAAGGGAAGACAGATCAGGTTTGCAGCAGACCTATCCACAGAAAATTGGCAGGCCAGAAAGGAGTGGCAGGATATATTCAATGTGCTGAATCAGAAAAATATGCAGCCAAGAATTCTTTACCCAGCAAGGCTGTCATTCAAAATAGAAAGAGAGAGAAAAAGTTTCCCAGACAAACAAAAATTAAAGGAGTCTGTGACCACTAAACCACTAAAAATTTCAGCCCTGGAAGAAATTTTAAGGGGGACTGTCTGAGGGAAGAAAACATGACAACATAAATAAATAAATAAATAAATAAATAAATAAATAAATAAACAAACAAATAAACAAATAGACAAATAAATAAATATATAAATACCAAAAGCAACAAAGATTAGGAAAGACCAGAGAACACCACCAGAAACTCCAACTCTACAAACAACATAATGGCAATAAATTTATATCTTTCAGTACTCACTCTAAATGTCAATGAGCTCAATGCTCCCATCAAAAGACATAGGGCAACATAATGGGTAAGAAACAAGATCCATCTATATGCTGTTTACAAGAGACCCACTTTAGACCCAAAAAACACCTTCAGATTGAAAGTAAGGGGATGGAGAACCATCTATCATGCTAATGGTCAACAAGAGCAAGCCAGAATAGCCATACTTATATCAGACAATCTAGACTTCAAAACAAAGACTGTAACAAGAGATGAAGAAGGCCATTATAACATAATCAAGGGGTCCATCCACCAAGAAGACCTAACAATTGTAAACATTTATGTGCCAAATATGAGAGAAGCCAAATATATAAAATCAATTAATCACAAAAATAAAGAAACTCATCAATAGTAACACCATAATAGTAGAAGACTTCAACACCCCACTCACAGCAATGGACAGATCATCTGATCAAAAAATCAACAAGGAAAAAATGGCTTTGAATGACACACTGGACCAGATGGACTTAACAGATACATTCAGAACATTTCATCATAAAGCAGCAGAACATACATTTTTCTCCAGTGCACATGGTACGTTCTCCAGAATAGAACACATACGGGGACACAAATCAGCCCTCAGCAAGTACAAAAAGATCGAGATCATACCATACATATTTTCAGACCACAATGCTATAAAAGTCGAAATCAACCACAAGAAAAAATTTGGAAAGGTAACAAATACTTGGAGACTGAAGAACATCCTACTAAAGAATGAATCGGCTAACCAGTTAAAGAGGAAATTAAAAAGTATATATAAGCCAATGAAAATGATAACACCACAACCCAAAACCTCTGGGACGCAGCAAAGGAGGTCATAAGAATAAAGTATATAGCAATCCATTCATTCCTTCCTAAAGAAGGAAGAAAGATCTCAGATACACAACCTAACCTTACACCTTAAAGAGCTGGAAAAATAATAGAAAATAAAACCCAAAAACAACAGAAGACAGGAAATAATAAAGATTAGATCAGAAATTAATACCATTGAAACCACAAAAAAAAAAAAGAAAGAATAAAACAGATCAATAAAACCAGAAGCTGGTTCTTTGAAAGAATTAAGAAAATTGATAAACCACTAGCCAATTTTCACAAAAAGAAAAAGGAAAGGACCCAAATAAATAAAATAAAGAATGAAAGAGCAGAGGTCACAACAAACACAGCAGAAATAAAAACGATACTGAAAGAATATTATGAGCAATAATATGCCAATAAAATGGGCACTCTGGAAGAAATGGGCAAATTCTAGAAATATATACACTACCAAAACTGAAACAGGAAGAAATAGAAAATGTGAACAGACCCATAATCAGTAAAGATATCAAATTACTAATCAAGAATCTGCCAAAATACAAGAGTCCAGGGCCAGATGGCTTTCCAAGGGAATTCTACCAAACATTTAAGGAAGAGTTAATACCTATTCTCTTTAAGATGTTCCAAAAAATAGAAATGGAAGGAAAACTTCCAAAGTCATTCTATGAAGCCAGCATTACCTTGATTCTAAAACCAGACTGAAACCCCACTAAAAAGTAGAACTATAGACCAATTTCGCTGATGAGCATGGATGCAAAAATCCTCCACAAGGTGTTAGCCAACTGGATCCAACAATACATTAAAAAAAATTATTCACCACGACAAAGTGGGATTTATACCTGGGATGCAGAGTTGGTTCAATATCCGCAAAAACAATTAACATGATTCATCACATAAATAAAAGAAAGGACAAGAACCATGTGATCCTCTCACTAGATGCAGAGAAAGTATTTGACAAAATACAGCATCCTTTCTTGATAAAAACCCTCAAGAAAGTAGGGATAAAAGGATCAC
Source organism: Lynx rufus (assembly GCF_022079265.1). Classification (NCBI taxonomy): domain Eukaryota; kingdom Metazoa; phylum Chordata; class Mammalia; order Carnivora; family Felidae; genus Lynx; species Lynx rufus. Next base: position 24,948,966 of record NW_025814845.1, on the reverse strand, counting down.
ACCTCGAGATCATAAAAGCCACATATGAACGACCTAACACTAATATCATCCTCAATGGGGAAAAACTGAGAGATTTCCCCTAAAGTAAGGAACAAGACTGGGATGTCTGCTCCCACCACTGTTAATTAAAATAGTATTGGAAGTCTTAGCCTCTGCATTCAGACAACACAAAGAAATAAAAGGCATCCAAATCAGCCAGGAGGATGTCAAACTTTCACTCTTCACAGATGACATGATACTCTATCTGGAAAACCCAAAAGATCCCACCAAAAAACTGCTAGAACTGATTCATGAATTCAGCAAACTTGCAGGATCTAAAATCAACGCACAGAAATCGGCTGCATTCCTATACACCAACAATGAAGCAATGGAAGAGAAATCAAGGAATTGATCCCATTTACGATTGCACCCAAAACCATAAAATACCTAGGAATAAATCTAACCAAAGTGATGAGAAATCTATACACTGGAAACTATAGAAAGCTTATGAAAGAAATTGAAGAAAACACAAAAAAATGGAAAAAGATTCCATGCTCCTGGATAGGAAGAACAAATATTGTTAAAATGTCGATACTACCCAAAGCAATCTACATATTCAATGCAACCGCTATCAAAATAACACCAGCATTCTTCACAGAGCTAGAACAAATAATCCTAAAATTTGTATGGAACCAGAAAAGACGAATAGCCAAAGCAATTTTGAAAAAAAAAACCAAAGCAGGAGGCATCACAATCCCGGACTTAAAGCTATATTATAATGTTGTAATCATCAAGATAGTAACAGACACTCAGATAAATGGAACAGAATAGAGAACCCAGAAATGGACCCACAAACATATGGCCAGCTAATCTTTGACAAGGCAGGAAAGAATATCCAATGGAAAAAACAGTCTCTTCAGCAAATGGTGCTGGGAAAACTGACAGCAACATGCAGAAGAATGAACCTAGACCACTTACACCATACACAAAAATAAACTCAAAATGGATGAAAGACCTCAATGTAAGACAGGAAACCATCAAAATCCTTGAGGAGAAAGCAGGAAAAACCTTTTTGATCTTGGCCACAGCAACTTCGTACTCAACACGTCTCCAGAGGCAGGGGAAACAAAAGCAAAAATTAACTACTGGGACCTTATCAAAATAAAAAGCTTCTGCACAGTGAAGGAAACAATCAGCAAAATTAAAAGTCAACTGACAGAATGGGAGAAGACATTTGCAAATGACATATCAGATAAAGGGTTAGTATCCAAAATCTATAAAGAACTTGTCAGACTTAACACCCAAAAAACAAATAATCCAGTGAAGAAATGGGCAAAAGACATGAATAGACACTTCTCCAAAGAAAACATTCAGATGGCCAACCAACACATGAAAAAATGCTCTACTTCACTCATCATCAGGGAAATACAAATCAAAACCACAATGGGATACCACCTTACACCCGTCAGAATGGCTAATATTAATAACTCATGCAACAACAGATGTTGGCGAGGATGTGGAGAAAGAGGATATTTTTTGCCTTGTTGGTGGGAATGCAAGCTGGTGCAGCCACTCTGGAAAACAGTATGGAGGTTCCTCAAAAAACTAAAAATAGAACTACCCTATGACCCAGCAATTGTACTACCAGGTATTTATCCAAGGGATACAGGTGTGCTGTTTCAAAGGGACACATGCATCCCCGTGTTTATAGCAGTACTATCAACAATAGCCAAAGTATGGAAAGAGCCCAAATGTCCATCGATGGATGAATGGATAAAGAAGAAGTAGTATATATATACAATGGAGTATTACTTGGCGATCCAAAAGAATGACATCTTGCCATTTACAACTCTGTGGATGGAACTGAAGGGTATTGTGGTAAGTGAAATTAGTCAGTCAGAGAAAGACAAGTATCATATGACTTCATTCATATGAGGACTTTAAGAGGCAAAACAGATGAACATAAGGGAAGGGAAACAAAAATAATATAAAAACAGGGAGGGGGACAAAACAGAAGAGACTCATAAATATGGAGAACAAACTGAGGGTTACTGGAGGGGTTGTGGGAGTGGGGGATGGGCTAAATTGGTAAGAGGCATTAAGGAATCTACTCCTGAAATCACTGTTGCACTATATGATAACTAATTTGGACTAAATTTTTAAAATTAAATAAATAAATAAATAGGTAGGTAGATAGATAGATAGATTTGAGGTTTATTATATAGTTGACTCTGGAATAACAGGGGTTTCAACTGCAGGGGTCCACTTATTTGCAGATTTTTTTCCAATAAATGCAGTATGGTCTTGTAAATGGATTTTCTTCTCCTTATGATTTTCTTAATAACAGTTTCTTTTCTATAGCTAACATTATTATAAGAATACAGTATATAACACACATAATATACAAAATATGTGTTAATTGGCTCTTTATGCTATTAGTAAGGCTTTTGGCCAACAGGAGGCTATTAAGTTTTGGGGTTGTCAAAAGTTATATGTCTATTTTTGACTGTGTGGGGGAATCATGCCCCTAACCACAATCATGCCCCTAAGAGTCAACTGTAGTTGTGTCATATCTACTGATACATAAGAGGTCAAGGATTAAGGATATCTAATCTCTGCTTTCTAACATCTAACTTTGTTTCTTAAACTACTTGAAAAAATTATATTGAGCAGCATGGGAAAACAGTATGAGGAATATTTTATTACTCTCAAGGCCTTGGGTCCAAATACATGAAGAGATTTGGTGAGGCTGGTTGGACTACACGAACAGGGTAATAATCGTATCATGGATAAATATCGTATCAGGGTAAATATCATGATACAACATATACTGCTAAAATAACAATTTAATTTAGCTTTACTTGGGGAGAAGGGCGGATCAGAGAAGACGCTCAACAGGGCATAACATCTGAAATACACTTTTCATGCTATCACACTTCACATAAAACTCCATTGAAGCTCATACTCGAAAATATCCAAACTTCTTAACATATCTTTCAATCTGACATCGATTTACCTTCTCACAGTGTGATCATCCAGCATAATTGAATGCATGAAACCCAATCTATGATTCTAACACGACTCTCACTTTGTTTATGATATTTTCTGCAACTGGCATATTCCTTATCCATCTTTATATCCAAAGTCTGTCTGTCCTTCAAGGTCTAAACTCACAGCTTCCAGGAAATGGGCTGAAAAGTAACCTTCAAATTTTACATTATAGGCAGTCATCCTCTACTTGTGCTTTCCTCTTTGTAATGTGCTTGTTTCATAGAAAATGCCCCGTAACACATTCCTTGACCTAGGTAGTCTCCTTCCCAGTGACTTAAGGGAAAAAGAAACCTCTTTTATATGAAATTCTGCATCAATTTAAATAGTGTTGTTAATAGTGTTGATTTTCTCCAGCGTAAAATATGAATACATGAACAAATGGATACAGATTGCAACCTACTAGAAATTCATCATTTAGTTCATTTTTGTAACTTCAAAGAGTCTCTCAAAGTAGCTTCTGTTGTCTTTTTCTACATATGTGTTAATGCTTTCTCTCTTTATATCCTTATGTCCTACAGATTTGTATAAAACTGCAGTATCACTAAGAGTTAAATAATTGATTCTTGAACACTTTAATCCATTCGATGTAGCTCTAAATTCCTCGTGTTATTTTGAGGATAGATCTGACTTTTTTCTCTCACTTTTTCAATACCCTGCTAAGCTCTGTCACTGCACTGCCCTCTAATTTTTATAATTCAATGATATTCTAATCCATACTGTGTTATAAATTTATCTTCAAGTATTTTGCTTTCTAACGTCATCTCTAATAACAAGAGTGGGCAATTTAAATACATGTGATCTGAAAGAAAAGGCCTGAGTAACATGTTTTGTTTGTTTTTTTTTTTTTTCCTGTGCCTGCACTAGATGATGAGATGCACACATTGGAAATGATTCCCAACCCCATCCTAAGTCCCCCTCAGCAGCTGACATCGCCACTTCCCCTGGGGAAACAGAAGCATTTTAGTGTGAACTTCTCTCCTAATCCACTTTGTGCTTCCCTACCCCCTTTTCCTCTCATCTCCTTTTTTGCTGACTCTGAGAAAGAACTGTTTGATTTTTTTTTCCCTCCCAAGACTCTTTCTTTGTATGTCTTCAAAGATCCCTATCTTAAAATTACCTTCCATGTTACTTACATTCTTTTAGACTGCCTCCATTTTAAGAAGAAAAAAGATACCAAATGCTTTTCAGTTAGCCCTGATCTACTATGTCACTTCTCTCTTTCCCTTGTCTATATGGATATCTGAAATAAAGATGGGATTTTCCCTTGTGTTCTCCTCCCTAACTAAATTCAATCTCCTTCTTACCACTATCAGGTGCACTAGTGAACCTTTAGCCACTTCCTTACACTATTGGATATAGTAGTGACCATTTGCACAACAAAGTGAACATTTGTACCAATGATTTCTAATTACCCGATGTTTGGAATATTGTATCCTTTTAAAATATGACATCATTTGACATTGTTGTTCACAACATATTCTTGGAATTTTTTTTTAAGGTTTTACGTATGACAAAATTTTGTATTTCTATTTTCCTCTTACTCTTCCATCCTAAAGTTTTACCTCCTCCCTTACTTTTACCTTTTATGGACAGAATCTCTAAAAGAAAGGACTTTGGGGGCGCCTGGGTGGCGCAGTCGGTTAAGTGTCCGACTTCAGCCAGGTCACGATCTCACGGTCCGTGAGTTCGAGCCCCGCGTCGGGCTCTGGGCTGATGGCTCAGAGCCTGGAGCCTGTTTCCGATTCTGTGTCTCCCTCTCTCTCTGCCCCTCCCCCGTTCATGCTCTGTCTCTCTCTGTCCCAAAAATAAATAAACATTGAAAAAAAATTAAAAGAAAGGACTTTGATAGTGGCAATGACAGTGCAAAACCGCTTGGTGCTTTCATTTGTTTGGTCAACCTTGACCGTGACATAGGCTGACTGAGGGAGACACAGAATCTGAAGCAGGCTCTCGGCTCTGAGCTCTCACCACAGAGCCCGACACGGGGCTCAAACTCATGATGGTGAGATCATGACCTGACTCAAAGTCAGATGCTTAACCGACTGAGCTACCCAGGCGCCCTTTGGGGTCTGGGGTTTTTAATTGAAGATTGTAGTCTGGTGTCCTCAGGCATCCAGAAACTGGATGAGTGCTCAGGTGTTGTCCATAAGTCACTTATGCCCTATAGCCAAGGTGTGTAGGGCCAGTGGTCTGAAAAACGTACCTGACAACCCTGCTTAGTCACTCCCTACATGTTATCTATTGTGCTGAAAGACTCCAAAGAAATCATTAACTCCTCAACCTTCACAAGGAGGATGTACGTTATTTGTACTATAAGGTACATGTAACGCAAAGGTACAGCTTCTAGCAAGAATAGAAGCAAGAAAAGGAGCCAAAAAGGCAGTTCTTCATTGAATTCTTTCAGCTTTCCTGTCTCAAAGGAGGCAGAATTATGAGTGCTAATGATATATTATTATAGAGTCAGCTTATTACACATCTTGTTACCATTTACCAGCTGTGTGACCTTGCATTAATTGAACTTTCTCTTCTTCATCTGTAAAATGACCATAATAATAATCGCATCTGCCTCATAGAGCTGTTGCAAGAATTACAAAATATACCATGAAATGTATTCAGAACGATGATTGCACAATAGTGAGCACTCGATACATTCTGGCTATTATTACTAGTAATATGATGTGAAAAGTGGAATGGAAGATAAGTGAGTGTGTACATAAAATAAGACAATAAGTTCAAATGTTCACAGCAGATTATTCTTTCTGTTCTCTTTATATTGGAAAATTTGCTCAAATTATTTTATAGCTTAAATTAAGCAGGCGCTTTAGTGAATCATTTATTTGAAGCCTCCCATTTTAAGAAAGATAAAACTGAGATAAAAATTGCAAAATATCATGCTTTGATCCCATAAACAGTCCTGAGATTTCTCAATGTGTAATATTCCACTAGATGGAAAATGTATGCCGACCTGCTTATATTTCCATAATATTTTAGAAGTAAATGAATAAATACATTTAGAATATTATTATTTTAGGTCAATGTGCACTTCTATGCTTAGGCTTTAAAGAACTCACTCTACCGTTTCAGAGATTGGTGGAGGGGGAAAGAAGAAGCTATCATTGAACAAAATTTATCAGAAAAAAAATGAAAAATTCTAAAAGAACTCATGCTAGAGTCTATATTTCTAGTATTCATCACTTTACTTTCATTAAACATCCATGGGAGTTAGGGTAATTCAGAAAAAATCGAATGACTCACCTGAGAGCAAACTTGTAAGCAGCCCTTATTTCTAGAAATTTTTGAAGATCCATGATTTTGCATATGCTTGGGAACAGTGAGACCGAGGCCAGGGGCAATTCCTGTTATGATTTTTGCAGATGCCATTGCCAGCCCAGGTAAGTGTCAGCTAATCGTGATAAAAACCTTGGAAAGATGGATCACAAGACTAAAGCAAAGAAAGTAAGTTTCGCACTGTTTCATTTTTGTTTGTCCTTTCTAATGACAAGGTTTGCCTTCAGCTTTTTTCTGAGAGGGCGGTATCCATAGGGCCAAGACCTGCTGCCTATGTTATCACAGCTGACAATTATCATTTTCTCTGTTGGGGTGAGTTATCATTGAACCTCGCACCTCGTTTTCCTCTTATCTTCCATTCATAAGCCCCAAGGATAGTGCAGCACCATTAGTAAAATTATCTTAAAAGAAGTTAGTAAAATGCAGAAAAGAGAAAATGAGTTTATCTTCAGAGAGTTGGCTTTCCTGACATAATCTGAATACATCCCCAACCAAATTATGTTATGCTGTGCTATTAGTTTCAATTTGCTGTTTTGTTTTTCCATCTAGGGGTTGGGCAGCTATTATGGTACTCTGCTTTTCCAGTAAGGGTTAATACTAACCATCAGAATAGAGAAGGTAAAATATAGTTGGAGGTGTTGCTAAAAATATTACACAAACATTACATTTTATCATTTCTTTTTTTTCAGAATTTTCTTTTTTTTATGCTTATTTATTTTGAGAGAGGGAGGCGGGGAGAGGGACAGAGAGAGGGAAAGAGAGAATCCCAAGCAGGATCTCATGCTTCCCGCACAGAGCCTGATGCTTGATCCCACAAACCGTGACATCATGCATCACTCATGACTTGAGCCGAAATCAAGAGGCGGACGCTTAACTGACTGAACCACCCGGGAGCCCCAACATTTTATCATTTCTAAATAAATAAGAAATTATAGCCCAATCCCAGAGAAAGATAACATTATACATCACAACTGAGCTTACTCAGTGAATGGGAGCTCCAATGGCAGCAACGTGGAAATGACTACTGTCGGTATTCATCTAAGTTTGGCTAAAAAAATTATAAAATATTCTTAGCTAGTTAGAAAAAAATAGCACTGCAAGACAAATTAACTTTTTAAATCTGGTTTAACACTGAATAAAAAGGTGGCCTCATGTTAAATTAAAGAGTAATAAAATAAAAGTTTTAAAAATTTATATGCTAATTTTATTCTAATATAAATCTATAATTAATCGAGTAAACTTTTCCTGATGAATGGTAACGTTGTGACATTAGCTGCCAAATACTATAATCCATTCAGAATTGGCATTGACACATATATTTAACTCATAGGAATAAGAATAAAAGAATCATTGTTTATACAGGCAATGTCAGTTTTAATAACCAATCTTTTGGATATTTGATATATCTAACAGTTTTTGTCACAACACTACTTAGAATTTGGAATAATAAATTGTGCTTTTTTTTTTTGAAGGTACACTGATAATCTTTGAGAATTCAAATATTTTATCTTCATGTCTGAATGATTTGCTTCTTTGACCTACATTCACTATACAGAGAATAAAAGCATGATATGAATGATTATTTATTAATAATATAAGTTAAATTAAGCAGTGACTTTTCCCCAAAGATGTCTTTCTTAATCACTTGACGCCTTTGCCTTCCATCATAATTGCAAAACAGATTTTCCCATTATATTCATCTGCCTCTCTTCAACCCATAATTTTCCAGTCTTGAACAAATGCATTCATTATCAACACTAAAATTGAGTATTAAGGAAGAGATTAAAAATGTGGCATTGATATCACAAAATCAATTTGATTTTCATGAAATCATGATTAACTTCAAAGGAAGTATGAGAAGTATTTATATCCTGGTAGATCTGTTTCTGCAATAAGATTGTAGAGCTAATTTTATATCCCATCCCTGAGTCATAACTTTTCCCTGTCTCCTTGAGGTCCTCATAATGTAATGTTTTTACAGGCTGTTAGTAAATATCAGCATAACTAAAGGGTGATATCTTCGTATATGTATAGTAACATTGACTTTAAATATATTTTAATACACGAGCGCCTGGGTGGCACAGTCAAACACCCAACTTTGGCTCAGGTCATGATCTCCTGGTCCCCTGAGTTTAAGCCCTGGGTCGGGCTCTGTGCTGACAGCTCAGATCCTGGAGCCTGCTTCAGACTCTGTGTCTCCCTATCTCTCTGCCCATCCCCCGCTTGTACTTTGTCTCTCTCTTTCAAAAGATACATACATATATATGTGTATATATATATATATATATATTAACACAATAAGTTGTAAGTGGTAAGTTATATTATTACATCATTAAGTAGAGTCTATAACTGACAACGCGGTCTTATATGGAAGGCTGATCAGCACATTCAAGCACAGCACCATGTTTAGGTCTTATTGTGCTGGCTCAACAATACCACCTTCTTCACAATTCTGTTTCAAATGGTGGAGGAGTTTGAAAAAAAAATGAAGGAATATGAGGAAAACTTAGTATCTTCTCAAAGAGGGCTAAATCTGAATGCTGAGAAAGAAGTAAGAAAAAAAAGTAATCAAATCCAAGCCTTCTAGTCTAATTCTGTCATCATCACCAATGCTGCACCAACACGACAGAAGGAAGGATTTGGACTTGGACTTATAGTGAAAGAAGAAAGAAAGAGAGATGGAATGGGGGAGGAGGGGAAGGAAGGAGGAACAGGCTTTAACCTGCTAGGCTAAAGTCTAGAATCATGAAAGAAGACTTGTAATTTTGAGGACACTTAGAAATGTCTGTTTCTATGTTTCATTCTTTTTTTTTTTTAATTTATTTTTTAAGGAGGCTCCACACTCAGCCTGCAGCCCCACATGCGGCTTGAACTCAGGACCCTGAGATCAAGACCTGAGCTGAGATCAAGAGTCTGATGCTTAACCAACCGAGACACCCAGGTGCCCCTGTTTCCATGAGTTTTATTTTTTGTTTATTTATTAGTTTTAAATGTTTATTTTTGGAAGAAAGAGAGAGAGTGTGTGTGTGATCTGGGGAAGAGCAGAGAAAGAGGTAGACACAGAATCCCAAGCAGGCTCTAGGCACCGAACCGTCAGCAAAGACCCCGATGTGGGGGCTTGAACTCCTGAACCAGGAGATCATGACCTGAGCCAAAGTCAGATGCTTAATCAACTGAGCCACCCAGGTGCCACCGTTTCCATGAGTTCTATAAGATGACAAAAAGCAACTGTCTGAAACCACACATAATCAGTAATAATATTCAAATAGAAAGATAAAAACACTTTGTAATTCATTTGAATGAAGCAAATAATGTGAAATTCATGTAGACCTTTCCGCAGAAATGAGATGTGAGAGCTATTTAAAAGTTTCACTGTTTTAAAAAAAAATAAATAGCTGTCTTACCACAAGAGGAGTTCATAGGTGTTATCAGTCAACTTGACCATGAGGAGAAAAGGAGTGGAGACAGTGAGGTAGGGGGACAACAAGCCTATGGCTGAGACCAGGGCAAGCGTCCAGCACGATCCCAGAATTACAGCATTGCAAGGATTAAGAAACTGAGGCACAGTTTAGTTGCACGTAAACTTTACCACCCTGTCAGGTAGTAGAAATAAGCACAACTGCCATGAGGTGAATGCATTCTTTTGAAACATCCTGGTTACTTAAATTAAAAACAGCTAAGTCTTAGTTGTTGGAACAGTGCTCATGCAACTAAGTAACTCATACTATTTCTTCTGTGTGTTTTTAATCACTAGGAGGCTGAACGAACGGAATCTCTCTGCGGTGAAACATACAGGTTTGATTAGGATTAACACCCTCCAAAATGCTGGGAACCTTTTGTTCTTTTTAAGTCCCCCTATGTTTTAACTAAATGAAGCTTTGTACTCCAACCATATCCTCCCCTTGTCACAGAAGATGACTTCTTTTCTCAGCAGATAGGACCTTTTTTTTTTCTTGCATCACATTTTGGGGTGTTCTTTGATTCAGATAAATGGTGAGAAATTTCTATTTAAAAAAATGAGCCGTGGATCCAAGAAAACCACATACACTGCTAAATAAGCATAGCATTATTCTTTCTTTCCTTCCTTCAATGTTTTTGTTTTGTTTTGTTTTGTTTTTTTAGTTTAGGCAGCACGCAAGTCTCTGGACTTACTCCGGTGTTAAGTAGTATATCATTCCAGATAGTCCAGTGTATGACCCGTTATCAATGAAACAATCTGTTTAAAATAACATTAGTTTGTCATTCCTCCCCCTGACTGTCCATCAAAAGTAGTCAGAGGGGGACAGCGCATCATGGTATGGCTGGAAATCAGGCTGACAGAGCATCCTTCATTTCAAATGTGCCCACTGTGGTGCCAGAGGAAAAAGTGCCTCATGCGGTCCCACATCGGTAATTAAGTGCTTGATCACAGAAGTGACACACATCACTTCTGCTCGTAGGGCATTAGTTATAATTAATCACATGGCTACAACGACCATAAAGAGACCAGGAACTGCAATAATGCTGTGGTCCTGGAAAGCAGAGGGCTCAGAATATTTAGGTAACAGTGCTCACAATTACCACAATAGAAGTGAGTGAAATAGGTTGTTAATCATCCTGAAATACACAATCTATGCAGGAATTCTTAAAATAAATAGGCAATCAAATAAGTGTATATTTCTAAATTATTGTGATGCTAAAGAAGAGGCTTTATTGTTAGAAAATAATGGGGAAGGGGCCACTTAAGCTAGTACCTTTAAGGAAGTGCATTTTGCCTGAAATTGAAAGCATGCAAAAGAGTAGCAAGAATGTATTGAATGTATATATGATTTAAGATGCACGTGTCACTGGTGGTAACATCAGATGTTAAATGCAGTGGTAAATAGTTGAGATTTAAAATAAAATGACATCGAAGAGTCTTTTTTTTTTTAATTTTTTAATGGTTATTTATTTTTGAGAGAAAGAGAAACACAGAATCCAAAGCAGGCTCCAGGCACTGAGCTGTTAGCACAGAGCCTGACGCAGGACTCAAACTTGTGAACCGTGAGATCATGACCTGAGCTGAAGTCGGACGCTTAATAGAGCACCACCTACTCACTCTAAGATGGGAGAATATTAAACAGATGTAGTAACTGTGCAGATGGCAGATGACAATGCTCAAGAAAAATTAGCATAAAAAAGATTTTTGGCTTGAAGAATTAAGAAGCTTAATGATGTCAAGGTTCTGGATACAGCAATTTACTGTTTCATTTCTGGATTTTTCCTTATAGTAAAGGCTTCACTGTACCTTCCAGGATCTCCTATAGGACTGAATGACATTCTCCAGTAGGTCAGGGGTCTGCCCTCTCTGGGAATGGGAATTACTATCAGCTGAAAAAACAAAAAACAAACAAACAAAAAAAAAAAACAGAACAAAACAAAACAAAACCAGAAGCAAAAAACAAAAACAAAAAACAACGAAAAGCATGTTGTTGAAGGTCTTAACATCCCACCCTGCCCCTGATGGGGGGCAACCTATATCCAATGAGTATGAAGTCCTGACCTCTTCTCCCCACCTGGGAAAAGAATGCATGACTGTCCTAACTGCAAAGATTCCACTGAGTTGGCTGAAGGCTTATTGTGACTACAACACATTCCACCTCTCCCTTTCACCAATTCTACTTATCCCCCTTCTGACTCGAGTGCTGATCCTGAGAGGATTTTCCCAATTTTTATTTCCTAATAACATTTCTTGTATGTTTATCTCTAAATTTTTTTTAATGTTGATTTATTTTTGAGAGAGAGAGAGAGAGAGAGGTAGAGAGAGAGACAGAGCACGAGTGGAGGAGGGATAGAGAGAGAGAGGGAGACACAGAATCCAAAGCAGGCTCCAGGCTCTGAGCTGTCAACACAGACCCTGACACTCATTAACTGTGAGATCATGACCTGAGCTGAAGTCAGACGCTTAAACCGACTGAGCCACCCAGGCACCCCTCTTGCACGTTTATCTTTATTGCAGAGTCCGTTCTCCCAGGACACTGAACTTTGGCAATTGGTTCCAGTGTTAAGAACTGTGAAGGTTCTGCAGTTTTTCCCCACCTGCAACCCAACTATTTAGCTTACTAACATTTCACAGATATTGACAGAAGACACGAGAGTACCAGGACAGACACAAAGGACAGTGCATTACTCAGAGCAATAACCGTAGCTACGTTATCATTGACGCACATTCCTCAGGCTCAGCTCCCACAAGGCTGCACAAGGAATGCCTTATGATACACTGCACGCACAGTGCAGCACGGCACAGGAGAGGTGACCCAAGTCTCCAAAACTTACAAGGGACAGTTAGCCTGCCTAAGCTTTGCCAGAGGAAGACATTATCTTTATTATACTGGACAGTAGATGAACCTTCCCTCTGCTCCAGAGAGAGGCAATATATCTTCAAAGACTATTTTCTGTACACCATTCTAGAAAATATCGTCTGAAATAAAGGCAGGTCGTCGGGGAATTGTATCTACACAACCAGGAGGAGTTCCTGAAAGATGGTAAAATGGATTTCCCGGACTGGCTATTTCTCCAGCTGGCTGGCAATAAAGACCACAGCACACCGGGTGAAAGATAACAGTGCAGCTGTTGAAATATTCATCCCATCATGAATTGGGATGTTATACCGGTGAAAGGAATTGTATTAGCAAAGCCAACATGGTGGATGTTACAGAAAAATGGGTGAGATAAGTCATTATAGGGTCGATTGGATATGGATTAGATATGTTTTGCTCAGATGCTTTGGATAAATATAATGAAAGGCTGACTCTGATAGATCATCAGTTAGAAATTCAGTGTGTAAAAGCAATCAGAAAACAATTTGATTAAAACCTGGGCCAAAGACATTAACCTCCATCTTGCCAGGAAGATCTACACATGGCAAATAAGCATATGGAAAGATGCTCCATCGCATAAGTCAGCAGGTAAATGCAAATTCAGACAACACTGAGGTACCACTACATACCTATTGGAATGGCCAAAATCTGGAACACTGACAACACCAAATGCTGACAGGATGTAGAGCAGTAAGAATTCATATACTGCTAGTAGGAATGGAGAAGGGTATACTCACTTTGGAAGAGAGCTTGGCAGCTTCTTATGAAACTAAGTACACTCTTAAGATATGATACAGCAATCATACTTCTTGGTATTTACCCAAAGGAGTTGAAACTGATGTTAAAATCTGTACGTGGATGTTTACAGAACAGAACACCATAAACATATGCTTACAGAGGGCTATATTCTTAATTGCTGAAGCTTGGAAGCAGCAAAGGTTTCCTTCAGTAAGTGAATGGAAAAATAAGGTGTGGTACATCTACTCAATGGAATATTATTCTGTGCTAAAAGTAAATGAGCTATCAATGAATGAAAAGACATGGAGACATATTAAATACATAATACTAAGTAAGAGAAGACAATCTGAAAAGGCTAAATACTGTATGATTCTGACTGCATGATATCTTGAAAAAAGCAAAACTATGGTAATGATAAAAAGGTCAGTTATTGCCCAAGATGGAAGGAGGAGGTAAATATGTAGAGTTTGGAGGATTTTAGGGCAGTGAAAATACCCTGAATTATATTATAATGATGTATATATGTCATTACGTGTTTGTCCAAACCCATAAAATGTCCAACACTTAGAGTGAACTCTAAGGTAAACTATGGATATTGTGTGATATTGATGTGGTGATACAGGTTAATCTCAAGCAACAAATGTACTGTTCTGGTGCGTAATGTTGAAATGATGTAGTTCATGAGTGTGTGGGGGCAGGAGAGTAGGTGATCTTGGCTTCTATCTCTCAATTTTAAGGTGAATCGACAAATACTCAAAAAAAAAAAATAAAGCCTTTAAAAATTAATCGTGACTATCAGAGGACTTGCTCAGCATCTAAAGAGACTCTTATCTCCAGCAGTCAGAAGGCAGAGAAAACAGAGCCCAAATATTTAATTTTGAGTGGTGGAGCTCCTAGGCAGATCTGTTATGCCAAGATCAGGGTCTTGATTAAGAAAGGATGAGACGCTATGGTATGTCATTGGGATATCTGAGTTGATGCACTTGAAAATCTTGAACCTTCAGATTTAAGCCCTCAAAAATAGCCCACCCATATCTATTAAGATCTGGCCCTCCTTAGTTGATGACAATGCAAGATAATACATTCACCCACCCACACAAACTCCCTCCTTCCCTTTCTGGCATGTAAGCCCATAGCTAAGGTTAAGTCACAGCCAGGGAAGCGCTGAGACACTAACGGAAGAACGGAAGGAAAGGTACCATACCCTGCAAAAAGTGAAATGTCTAGTATGCATGTACTAGCAGAAGCCAGGAGAGTACAGCATATGGGCTATATTTTGAGTCTGCTAAAACAAGTGGGCAATGGCAGGTTAGAAGATAAGGTTGAGTAAGGGAGAGTTTATCGATGTGAGAGCACTTGTCTGGAATTCATAATTTATCACTCTGCTAGGAATCCTGGGAAGTGAGATAAACATGGTACTCAGAGGTCTCCAAAAAGATTGGAAATTTTTACGGGCTAAATTAAGTGGATTAGAGATTTCAGAACTGTCGTGGTGGAAAGTAACAAAAAAACTAAGAGAAATCGGCATGCCAGATTGCACATACTATGCAAGCTTGGAAAATTTGCCAGAAAAAAATGATTTCACTAGAGGACTTGTAGGACGATCCTTTCACCAAAGCAATCAAGAAGGAAGGGGCTGTTGAGAGAGGCATCTGCATGACTGGGAATCTAAATTGTGGCTCTTTTCTCTCGTCCAAGGATGAAGGTATAAAATGCTGTTACTGAACTGGGCTCCCTGATGACAGTATATGCGAAAGGATCCCCCCAAATAGAAGCCAAGAGGTGGTACTTAGCACTTAAGCCAGGTGATCACGTTATCATAATGAGACGCAAGATTGTTGTGCCAACTGGCTCTCAAAGGGGAAAAATCTTCCATCATGGGACACGGCAAGAGTCATGTTGAACTTTAAGCTATAGCAGCCATCTGGGCACTTTAGATTCCTCACACCAAAAGTCTGGAAGGCATGAAAAAAAGTGTTCATCCTGGCAAGGATAATTAACCCTGATTAACAGGAGGAAGTAAGCTGCTGTTAAACAATGTGGACAGGGACAAACATATTTGGTAAGTAGATGATACGCTTCAGTGTATCGTGGGGCTCCGTGGCCCAAGTTTGATTTAATTCTGTGAGTTCCATTGCCACAGCCTGGGAATGAGGCAGTAATCAGGAATTCGTATGCTTTGAGGATGAGATTCTTTATTGTACCACCAGGAAAGTCATCCAGATGAGTCGAGGCACTGAGACTGAAGGAGGACCCAGAATGGGTAGTAGAAGGAGGAAAAAATGCTTGTCAGTTGTTGCCCCAAGAACTGAGAGTACTGGGTACTGAGGACAGACATGTCTCCTGGCCCTGGACCCCACTATGGACATTTCAGCTTCAGAATGGATGCACCCCTTTTTTTTAAAAAAAAAAATATTTATTTATTTTAAGAGGGGAGGGGAGGAGCAGAGACAGAGGGAGACAGAGAATCCCAAGTAGGCTCCACACTCTCAGTGCAGAGTCTGACATGAGGCTCAAACCCACAAACTGTGAGATCATGACCTGAGCTGAAATCAAGAGTTGGACACTTAACCAATTAAGCCACCCAGGTGCCCCAGAACGGAGGCCTTTTTGCAACAGCATTGTAACCTCTCTGTCTGACCAATAAAGAATTTGTCTTCCCTTCCTTTAAGGTGTTACTTCTGGGATGACTTCCCAATATTTTTTTTTCTGCGTATTACTCTCAATCTCAGAGTCTCCTATCTACTGAATGCAACCTGAAACAGCACTCAAGGACAAAAGATGGCTAAAGAAAACTCCCAAGATCACTTCCTCCTAAAATCATTTTCAAAGGCAGGAATAACGCAGGAGTGATGGAGCCAATGGGCAGATCAGTCAGAAGGCCATTGCACCTGAGAAAAAGCTGGGGTTTGGAGCAAAGACTGTGTAGATCAAAACTGTGCAGATGGAGATTGAAGGTTTAATATGGAGGGATGTTCAACAGGTATCACTGATAGATTAGAAACTGTGTATGAAAGAGTGATAAGGTGGTAAGGGTGAGGTGTATATGTTCAATCAAAGCCAAATATTTTCTTGAAACAGTTCAGTTCATATTTTTAAGATATTTATATCTTTAATTTTTTTTTTAATTTTTTTTTTCAACCTTTTTTATTTATTTTTGGGACAGAGAGAGACAGAGCACGAACGGGGGAGGGGCAGAGAGAGAGGGAGACACAGAATCGGAAACAGGCTCCAGGCTCTGAGCCATCAGCCCAGAGCCCGACGCGGGGCTCGAACTCACGGACCGCGAGATCGTGACCTGGCTGATGTCCGACGCTTAACCGACTGCGCCACCCAGGCGCCCCTATATTTTTAATTTTTAATATATTTTTTAATATTCTTTTTATTTATTTTGAGAGAGAGAGAGAGAGAGAGAGCAAGGGATGGGCAGAGAGAAAGAGGGAAAAAGAGAATTCCAAGCAGGCTCCACGCTGTCAGGGTGGAGCCCAAAGCAGGGCTCAAACTCACAAACCATGAGATCATAACCTGAGCTGAAACCAAGAGTTGGATGCTTAACCAACTAAGTCACCTAGGCACCCCAGTTCAATTCATATTTTTGCCTTTTCCATTGTTAATTAAAAATATTTTCTTGCCACAAGAACAACACTAGTAGTAATAATGCATAGATGAGCACATGAAGATATATTTTTATG
The DNA here is from genome assembly GCF_022079265.1 of Lynx rufus. Lineage (NCBI taxonomy): Eukaryota > Metazoa > Chordata > Mammalia > Carnivora > Felidae > Lynx > Lynx rufus. The sequence continues at coordinate 24,931,880 of NW_025814845.1, read as the reverse complement.
TCATTTACATGTCATTTAAATTAGTTTTATGGACTATTCCCTTGTTAACATATCACTCTTTTTCAGTACTTCTGATATTATGGGGCTGGGGTGCCTATCAATCATTTTAGAAGCAACCTTCTCACTCATGAATCTGTTAAGGAATCCAATTAACGGGAAATAATATAGATTAACAAGAGAGCGGTGAAATTCACACAAAGACTAAATTCTGTGCTGACCAAACTTCAAACTGTTTATGCCTTTCTCCTCATTTCGTATGACTTAAAAGATCAGAAACCTAGGTTAGGATCATAGCTGGTAGTTCTTTAAGCTCATTCCATCATGTGAAGTTCATGGCAATGCTAACAAGAACCTGACTGTTCTCGTTACTGTCCACTTATGATCTATTTAAATATATCTGTAGATGTCACCTTCTTTAGAGGGTGAATATCCTACAAAATATATTGTGAAATCTCCAAAATCATGAGTACCTTGTTGGTGATACTTCATTATAATAACTAAAGTTCATGATTAGCTGAAACATAATTCCGCGAGGTCATAAATCGAACTTTAAAGTCAAAGTCACTTGATGACGAGAGCTGGCAAATAAAAGGTCAAGTTAGAGAGTAAATATCTGATGTGTATTGACTTCAGCAAAGTTCTGTTTACTCAAATAAGTAATCATTTCACACAAGAAAAATCTGTTTTTTTTTTTTTTGGTTTTGATAATGAATGTAAAATGAACGCACTATCACAAGATGATGCTTTAGGAAGTGTATCAGACAGTTTTATTGGCTCTGGTGTACTGGCACACTGACATCTGTTCCCAGAGACTGTGATTTTATCAATTGAGAAAAAGAGAGAAAAGCAGCTGCCAGAGTTGTTAGCAGAACTATGAAAAAGAAGTCATAATTTTGAACTAGCATTTAAAAATGTTTGAATATTTATTTTTTAAAGATGTAGAGAAGTTACTGGAGAATAACAAACACATCATGCTTTAACTCATAAGATGAGTTTGTGGAAAATGATAAAATCAGATTGAGAAGCCAGAGAACAAACTTTAATTTCCCCAAATATTGTTACGTTGGCATCCTAAATTAAAGAAGAAAACAGAAAAATTTCTAGGAAATGCTCTAACTTATTAATTGAGCCCTTTTATCAATGTATAGTCATGTATCTATATGCCTATATGTGTGCCTGTGTGTTGCCTATGTGTGTACGTGTGTGTGTGTGTGTGTGTGTGTGTGTGTGTGTGTGATATCATAGTGGATTTTGGGGAAGGCAAATATCCTTTTACCTCATGTCCAAGGAAAGGAATAGTATGAATATTTCAACACTCCTAGTCTTTCTCTGTCCCCTCACTCATTCCAGCTCTGGGAAGGAGGCGTGAACTGGCATCCGAAAATCTCCAGAACGAATTGGCATCTGCACTTCTCCGTTGCAGAGGAACTTGACATTTAGCCAGCTCTGCCTGAAGCTTCTCTACTTCTGTGGCTTTGTATTAAGATGCCCATGTTTGCCAAATATCTAAATGAAGGTCTCCTATGGTTTTCTCAATAACAAAATTGACGCAGTAATTGACCTGCTCATCTCCTGAGTCCTTTACTCAGAGTTCATATTCTTGAAGATGTGCTGCAGATCAAGTCCTATCAATGGCTAGGACTATGACTGCCAAACTCAGACCACGAGGTCCAGATCCTAGCTCCAGCACTTACTACACCTGAGAATTTGGTCAACCCACTTACCATTTGGTCAACCCACCTATCTCAAAATGAGCGATGAATTGTATCTGGCCTTCCCAGGCACATAACAAACACTCAGGAAGTGTTACCTATATGCATATCAAAAAAGTGTTTTATGATCTGAAGCAGGCAACCTCTTTCATATGCACAAATTAGGTTTTGTTATGCTTAATACAGCAGGGGGATGGACTAAACTCTTTAAAATGTGATTAACATATATTGAGATAAAAAGTGATTTCTAGATTTAAAAAAAAATATTGGAAAGTGTGAGGTGAAGCTGATTCTCAGTAATCTTCAGTTAAGTTTGCATGGCATTTAACAGGTACATAAATATACCTCTGTGGGATTAGGTAAAGGCACATAAATGAATAATTCTTTCTAGTTTAAAGTATTGCACTATGACAAAAATTGAATTTACCTCATCACTTTGTGATTTGTTGAGTAAGGAAATATAAATTTATTTTTTCTCTAATACAACAAAAATGCTTTAATAAGTGGAATGTGTGACAAGTTTTGAAGTTTAAATGGAATTTTTTTCACAGTGAAATCTAATATCATCAGTTTCACACTACAGAAGGTAGTTAAAATATATGTTAATCGTGCTTAAAATGGCAAACTTAGGAATTAATATCAGTGTCTTCCAAAAAATATGCTTTTCGTATTGTGAAAGTTTTCAAGGAAGGCTGATTGTATTTGTTGAATTTTAAACTATATATTCAGGCAAAAGAATTGGTGTGAAACAATTTAACAACGAATCTCTTTTGGAAGAGCTTGTCTATTCTTCTAAGTGCTGTTTTTAGTTTATACTTCAAGGTTTGTAGAAATTTTCCATATTTCATTATAAATGAACTGAATTCTTTTTCATTCACTAAAAGAGAGAATATTTCTTTTTTAATTAAATGTTCATTTCCTGTAAACGTATAGAGCATTTTCTGCTCTTTGACACTGGTACTCAGTTTATTTGGAGAAATATATAAGGCACGTTTTTCCCCCATGGCCCCAGTTTAAATAAGTACTCAACCACTTTTTCAAAGTTTCAAAGTTATAGCAAATGCTTCTGGAGCTAGACTGTGAAAGTGAATAAATTAATATAACTGCTTACAATTAAAAATGAATCAAATTCTCCAGTATAGCTGTCTGATGACAAAAGAGCCTTTAAAAATTCTACCCTACCTTCTCTCTAATTAAATAATGATTGTAGAACTAATAAAGTTTTAACATTAGTGTGTATACACACACACACACACACACACACACACACGTATAAACACATATATATTTGTGTATATATATACACACAATGTGTTCGTAATATATATGTCAAATCTCCAGTATAAATTTTGTCACATGGTTTCTCTAGAAATGTTTCCTAATTCAATACACAAAGAGTTTTACCCCTGAGTGAGATGGGAAAGCTATTATCAAGTCATTACTTCTATTTAAAAAGCCACAGAAATCAGATAAATAACCTTTCTGATAATAGAAACAGCAGGAATGCACCAAAACTTCAGAGAAGTGGAAACCATGAAGAGGTCATCTGAATTCAGCAACTGGAGGTATTTCAAATACTAAGCAAGGGCAAGTTTCAAAGGGCCCAAGATAAACTGCTGGGGACAAATCAAACAAACAAACAGACAACAAACAAATGAATTTTTGAAGGATATATTGGATGAAGTAGTTCATAGGCTTTTTTTTCTTTCAGATACCTGCTGAATTTGGAGCTGTACAATTTAAGCAGAAAGCTAAATTCCTAAGTAAAAAGACATTGAAAAGCAAAGCAGAGTTTACTTGCTTTTTATGGAAAACTAGAAGAACCATGCAGAACACTTGCGACTCTCATCTGAGAACAACTAAGAGTTAGTAGAAACCCAGAGGCAGAATAAGCATCAGTAGTGCACTAACCCAGCTGACAGTAAGCACAATCCCCGATTAAATAAAAGATATCTACAATCACTTTATCTCTCTAATGGAGGGAATATTATGTTCTCTCTGGAAGAACGTAGCATCATTTGGGGCCTTCATATTTTTTATACAAAATATACTACATTCAATAAGACAAATCTATTAGACATGCCACCTGACCAAAAAACATGACAAAATTAGGCCCCAAAGAAAAATATTTTCAAGGATTATGCAGGTGTTAGAGATCAGTGACAAAGTCTTTAAAAGACCTAGGAGTAACATATTCGAGAAATAGACAAAAAGATGCAGAAAACAGTGGAGAAATAAATATTTTGCTATAGAATTGGAGTGTATAACAAATAATAAAATAATCACGCTGGCATTGAAAATTAAATATTTATAATGAACAATCTAATGATAGGTTTCACAATAAATTAGATACCACTTTAGGCAGAGATAGCTAACTCAAAGATATATCGATGCCAATTATATAAAATGAAGCACAGAGAAGTTCGATGAAAATAAAAGTGTGTTAAACACATGTGGGACACAAGAAAACATATAACTGGAGTTTCAGAGGGAAAGAAGAGAGTGAATAGGACCCAACATTATTTGAAAATATATTATCTTGAAGAATTTTCAAAAATTGTCCAAAGACTGCAACCCAGATTTGGAATGTTCTATAAATTGCAAATGAGAAGAGAAAGAGGAAGAGGAATAAAGGAAGAGGAGGAAGGAGGAGGAAGGAGGGGGAGAAGAAAGAGACAGGGAGGGGGAAAGATGGAAAAAAAAAACATAAAACAAGCAATAGTATGACTATCATTCGACTTCCCAGTGGAAATAATGGAAGACATGGACAGTGGAATGATATATTCCAAGAGCTGAAATAAATAATTACTAAACTATAATTCCATAGCAATGAAAATATTCTCAACAATACGACACAGTAAATGTTCATGCAAACTGAGAGAATTCATTGTCAGAAAAGGAGGAAGAATGACAGACATGTAACTACATTGGTAAGTAAAATATATATTTACTGAACAAAGCAATAACTGTAATGTGTTAAAAATATAAATCTATTATTATTATTATTATAATCATTATTATTATATGACAGAGTAGGAAACATCAGAAATCTGTCTCCCCACCTACACAGCAACTGAGCTAGCACAATCTGTCCGGTGTCACCATTTTGGAACTCTGGAATGTACTGAAGACTTACAACTTTCAGTTGAGGCTTAGATAGTAAATTTGGCTTTCTTAAGTTAGATTTCAACAGAGTGGTACCATCTCTCACCCTTCAGCCCTAAGACAGGCACCTATACACTGTTCCTGGAGCAGTTTACACACAGTATGTGGAAGCTAGAGTGGGCAAAAAAGACCCAAATATTGAGGGTATGTGCTCTGATCACTGATTGCTGCTCTGATCACAGAGGTGCAGACACGGAAGTGGCCAGCTCCTGTTACAACTCCACTCACATCTCAACCCCCTCCTTCGGTGGCTGAAATGACTTTCGGGAGATTGAAAGGGTTGGCACTTTCTTCCTTCATTCTTCTCATTTTCCCTTTTTTGGAGCCATATATTGAAGACTAGGACATTGAAAAGTGACTGCGTAATCTATGGAAATTAGACACAGACCGTGCATGCCCAGAAGGTGCAGGCTCAGAAAAGACCTGAGAAGATCTTTAAGACTGGTCCTCAGTACAGAGACAGCTTATAACTATAAATTAAAAAAGCCCAAACAACAATAAAACCCCAGGAAACCCTGGGGAAGGAAAGGCATTCAATTCACATTATTTGATTCAAGTGTCCAGTTTCAACCAAAACATCATAAGGTATACAAAGAAACAGGAAAGCATGGCTCATTCAAAGGAAAAAAAAAAAAAAAAAAAAAGAATCAACAGAAGTTGTCTCTGAAAAAGACCTGATGGTATATCTACTAGACAAGGACTTTAAAATAACTGTCTTAAGGATGCTCAAAAAACCAAAGGAAGATGTGAAGAGAGTTCAGAAGACATTGTATGAATAAAATGGAAACATCAGTAAAGAGATAGAACACCTGAAAGAAGCCAGAAGAAATTCTGTAGCTAAAAAGCACAATGATAGAAATGAAGAATTCACAGAAGTGTTCGAAAGCAGACTAGAATAGACTGAAGGATCAATGAACTTTTCTGAAAAACAGAACAATAAAATTATCAAGTCTAAGGAAGAAAATGAAAAAAAAAATATTGAAGAATTGGGAGCAGAGCCTAAGGCACCCAGGACACCATCAAGGAGACGAATACAAATTTCCTGAAGTAGAAGAGAGAGAGATATGGGTAGAGAGAATATTTGAAAAAATAATGACTGAAAATTTCCCAAATATGGTGAAAGACATGGATATAAAAATGTGGGTGTTTCTGTGGAAGTGTTTTTGGATGAATTGCATTTAAATTGGTAGACTGTGTATGGGGCACCTGGGTGGCTCAGTTGGTGAAGCCTCCAACTCTTGATTTCAGCTCAGGTCATGATCTCACAGTCATGAGATCAAGTTCTGCCTGGGGCTGTGAGCTGATAGTGTGGAGCCTGCTTGGGATTCTCTCCCGCTCACTCTGCCCCTGCCTCACTCGTGCTCCCTCTCTCTCCCTCCCTCTCAAAAATAAATATTAAAAAAATAATAATAATAAAATAAAATAAATTGGTAGACTTAGTAAAGCAGAATGGCCTCCATAATATGGCCTCTCATCCAATCATTTAAAGGCCAGAATCATACAAAAGTTTTACCTCCACCCAGGAACAAAGAATTCTCTTGCTTGACAGCCTTCAGACAGAATCATTGGCTCTTTAAGGTTCTACAGCAAACTAGATGATTTTGGACAGGGAGTGTGGTACAGTCAACTCTATAGATTTTGGGTTTACCAGTCTCCATAATGGTGTGAGCCAATCTCTTATCTATCATATTGCACTGAAGAGCCCTGACCCTAATACACTGGCAGTGAAAGTGTCATTTTTCTAAAGGCTGTGGAAAGTCTGAGAACCAGCATTCAATCAGGTATATGAAATCAGAATAAGAAGCACAGGACAACTAATTCTCTTTGCTTTCAGAATAAGCATGTGATGCTTAACCCATATTTTCACATTACATATCATTATTTGCTTCTACAATCAGCCAAAGCACACATGATTTGCTTTAAACTCTCAAATACTCACGTCACTCTTTCTGTGTTCCATGTCATATCAGGAGCTCAAAGTATCTTGTTCTAAAATTGCACTTAAATGTGTAAGCATAGCCTAGAAAAAATATTTCTAAAACAAAATATTGTTACATTTTTATTATTATTTGAAACATGAAAATAGCTTATGAGTACAACAGACTAAAGAGACATAGAAACATATTTACTTTTTATCACAATTTTTGTTTATGCAAACATGGAGTATATTTTAAATACGCTTTCAATATAATATTCTTTGTCTAGAAACTGCTGTGTTGAGAGAATTGGTGATTTTTTTTGTCTGAAACTAGAGAGATAAATATTACTTTTTATAGTGCTCTTAGATGATAATGACATTTAAAATCTCGTTCAAAGCATGGTATAACTATTCAAAATATGGTAGTGTGAAAAATGTTAAACTGAATAATCATCATGTCAGATACATAAAGTTGTAGGCAAAAGATGAATAAAAATTAAAAGTGAAAGGAGAGAGGAGGTAAAAGGAATTTAAATATTCCAAAATTCTAGAATTACCAGAAGAGTGGTCAAAGTATTTTTTTATACTGCAATTCATAAAGGGAACATATGGTAATGTCTATGAGAGTCACTAAGTAATCAATAAAATAATTCATAATTTAAAAATAGATGGAAAATTGAACAATACAAATATTTTATTAATCCAAAAGAGGCCCAGAAAGGAAGGAAAAATGAATGTAAAATAATTGAAAGCAAATAGTGTATGGTCGATGTGAAATTAAACACTAATTACTTAAATTAGTAGACAAAAAACTTCCAATTAAGAAAATAATTTTATGTTATCTCAACTTTCTGTTACATATCCTCATTCTTTTTTCTCGTGACTCAGTAGTAGGGTATGGACTAGAGTCCAGCTGTGTGGGTATAAGAAAGGCTCTTCCAGGGGCGCCTGGGTGGCTCAGTCGGTTGAGTGCTCAGCTTCAGCTCAGGTCATGATCTCGCAGTCTGTGAGTTCGAGCCCCGTGTCGGGCTCTGTGCTGACAGCTCAGAGCCTGGAGCCTGTTTTAGATTCTGTGTCTCCCTCTCTCTGACCCTCCCCTGTTCATGCTCTGTCTCTCTCTGTCTCAGAAATAAATAAACATTAAAAAAAAAAAAAGAAAGAAAAGAAAGGCTCTTCCATTTGTAGAATTTCATTTTAGTCATCCCTCTCTAACTGCTTTCTCATGAGCCCAAATCCAAGATTTTACCAACCCAGAAAAGATGTACCCACAAGGAAAAGTCTTAAATAAGTAGCAACTTCTTCATGTACTGGTGTGAAAGAAAAAAAAAAAACATAGAATTACTAGAATTAGTATACTTCAATTTTAAAACTACAAACTCATCAAGAGCAAGTAAAGGTGACTGTGTATAACCCCAGGTAGTATGTCATGTATGGTAGTCAGAAGTTTGTTTAATCGTCAGCTCGGAGGTTCTTGACCTTTGGAGAGAATTGAACTAGGTTTCATATGTTAGAGCATGAGAAAAAAAGGGAAGATACCTGTTGATTCAGAGGCAACCCCAGGTAGCGATTGACTTGGAGGATTTAGGAATCGCAAATAAGTCACTTATAACTTGAGCACTACATCCAGACATTTCCTCCCTTTTTAATTTATGTCTTTGTTTTTGGAATAGGTACCATTTCTTCAACATTTGGATTTATCTAATAATATGTATTAAGAGTTGCCTTTTCTTGAACAATTCTGAATATTCAGCAATGCCCTGCCAGCATTCATTCTTACAATTCCCTGAAGATGAGTTTCCCAGATTTTGATTTATTTGTTTGTTTGTTTGTTTGTTCTAACTTTCTTCGTTTTTGAGAGACAGAGAGAGACAGGGCACGAGTGGGGATGGGGCATTGAGAGAGGGAGACACAGAATCTGAAGCAGGCTCCAGGTTCCGAGCTGTCAGCACAGACAGCGCAGAGCCTGATGTGGGGCAGGAACCCATGACCTGTGAGATCATGACCTGCCCAGAAGTCTGAAGCTTAGCTGACAGAGCTGTGCAGTGCCCCTCCCTGCTTCTTTAAAGGTCAATGTGCTTAACTACTAGCCACAACCTTCATGACTGCCTGTGTTCTCTGATAACAAGACCAGCAAAGCCTAAGCAGTAATTTATGATCTTAATTACAATGTTGTTTGTTTTAAAGTTAAGTTTTAAATTGTGTAAAGCACTTTTTAATTTCTATCTTATGACTACAAAACATGAGAAAATAAAATGTAGCTCAACAGTGGCACAGATTTGCAGAACAATCCAGTCTACTTTTCACATGAATTTTACCTTAGCACAAGTATTTGAGTTTATTAACATAATATCCAGCTGCCTTGGTTTTCTGAATATTTTTAAAAGTCTAATATTTTGGCTCTTGATTGTTTTGTGTTTGGATTTGTACAATTCTATTTCCTATAAATAAGCAATCTTTATATGTTTTTCTTTTTTTCTTCTCATACTACATCATGACTATTTATTTATTTATTTTTTTTTTAAATTTTTTTTTTTTTAACGTTTATTTATTTTTGAGACACAGAGAGACAGAGCATGAACAGGGGGAGGGGCAGAGAGAGAGGGAGACACAGAATCTGAAACAGGCTCCAGGCTCTGAGCTGTCAGCACAGAGCCCGACGCGGGGCTCGAACTCACGGACCGCGAGATCGTGACCTGGCTGAAGTCGGACGCTTAACCGACTGCGCCACCCAGGCGCCCCATGACTATTTATTTTAATGATGAAACAATGCTTTTGACTGAAATTAGTGGCCGATTTGGAGAGGTTTTGAAAGGAGTGTGGTGCAAAGAGTGAAGGCTTTACTACCTTAGGATAAATAGTGTCTTAGATTAAGTTGGATGACTTGACAAAATTATCAAATTTTTTTTTTTTTGGTAAGCTTAATACTATTTGAGATAAGACAATAGATAGATATATAGAATTGATCATAACGATCATCTGTTATTTCAAATACCACAAAAGCAACCACAAGTTGGACAAGTAGAATCACAGAAAAGTTCAGGTCCTTACAGTCTTGCTTAGAGGTTTTTATAAAGTAGACACATGCTTCAGTAAACACTAGAGGTGTGTGCTTGACCATTCCAGAAAAATACAAAGGATTAAATTTTATTCAAAGAGTGAAGAAATGTAAGATGTCTGACATCTTAAGTACTATTAGAAAAATATGTCTGTCTTAAAATTTGGAATTCTTTTCAGCCAGGCTGACATGTACTCACCACATAATGTTTATTAAACTTTTAAAAGTAGATTTGCATGTCCAGGGTGCCTGGTGGCTCAGTCGGTTAAGCGTCCGGCTTCCGCTGACAAGCCTTGGATCAAGATTCGGATGCTCTACCAACTAAGGCAGCCAGGCGCCCCTAGATATGCACTTTTAAAATGCTGTAGTCAGAAGAAGAAATCTTTGTATGTAATTAGTTCATATCCAGGAGTGCCTGGCTGGCTCAGTCGGTGGAGCGTGTGACTCTTGGCCTTGGGGTCATGAGTTTGAGCCCCACATTGGGTGTAGAGATTACATAAAAATAAAATCTTAAAAAAATCAATACATATCCACATAAGAGCATTTTCACTTTATTTTAAAGCTGCAGCTTACATTAAAATGGTTAACAGAATGGACAAAACTATTTCACTTGAAACAATGGAAGTATTTATCACATGACAAATTTATTACAATACTATCTGCTTAAAATGCTTTGTGAAAGAGACCCAGGTTCAGGCTGCCATCTAATTAAGGTCTTTATTTTATTTTATTTTATTCATTTTATTTTATTTTTTTACAGCTTATTTATTTATTTTGAGAGAGAGAGAAAGAGAGCATGTGCTGTAGGGGAGGGCAGAGAGAGAGAGAGAGAGAGGGAATCTAAAGCAGGCCCCATGCTCAGTGTGAAGTCTGCTGTGGGGCTTGATCCCATGAACTGTGAGATCATGACCTGAGCTGATATTGAGTGGAATGCTTAACCAACTAAGCCACCCCAACAGCCCTAAGTAATGTCTTTGTATAGAAAAAATAGTAAAGCTGACAACCTGAAAAGGAGAGCAAAAACATACTTTAAAGTCATGTTTTTAACAGTAATACATAATTCTGATTTCTCCTGAGTTGGGCTGAATAAAGCCTTCTCTCAATGGAATTAGCATTTCAAATTTGGTATATAAGAGAAAGTATTTTTAGTGCTTCCCTGTGGCTCTCATGATTCCATATTCTAATTTTTCCTTTTTTTTTTCTTTTAACTTGTTAGTAATAATGGCCATAGGTCACCAGAAAAGTAGAGCAGGGTACACTATATCAGCTATCTGAATTATACCTAAGTAATTAAGGCAGCTGTCTAGTTATCCTTAAACACCATATGTGTGCATTTGTAGGTAAATCTTCAAAGGATCTTAGTAAATACTTAGGCTTTGTATTGTATCTAGGGATTAAGAATTTCTAGAAATGTAGCATTGGTGATATAGTGGTGAGCATAGCTGCCTTCCAAGAATTGACAGGAATGTGTGTGTGTGTTTTTTTCCTAACTCTCCCTGTATCCTCATGATTCAATTAAGTAGTGATCTGTCAAGGAAATGAACTTCACATTTATTCTCTTTGAAATCCATATTTCCTTTTTTAAAGGGGTTAAGTACCATAATGTTACGTCATTTATAATACTGATTATGTTTTTGTTAAAAATGTACCTTTAAAGGAGAGCTCACCACCACGCCCAGTCTCCTAAACTCTTCCTTTTGGGATCCACTATCAAGCATGCAGATATCTTCAACCCAAAGTACCTTCATCTTTTCGATTTGGCTTAAATGAGGTGTTTGTGTGAGTAAATAAAAGCTGTGCTTCTACAAAAGTGTTCTTTGTGAGCCTAAGATATATTTTGAGAGGAAATTGCAGAATTTCCTTCCCTGGACATTTAAAAAATGAGATAAATTCTCTGTTTTCTGAGTGACTGGAATATTTCTGCCCAGGGGCACAAAAATGAACTCTATGCTTTTTAAACTTCCTACAATCTGAGCAATTCTAACTTTTCACAAAATACAATCAACTGCATTCATTAAATCAATAGTTATGCAGTAGCCTGCAGCATTCCATGCTAATTAGTCATTTTAAAGGGCTTGCACTCTGAAAGAAGGAGCAGATGTATTTTCACATTAGTTCAATTAATTGCTTTCATGATTTTGTTCCTTCTACTCCTTTCTCCCTCCTTCCTTCTCTCCATCAATTTCTCCCTTCCTCCCTCCAGGCTTTTATCCCACTTACATTCCTTTTCAGTTATTTCTCTCTTAACTAATGGTTCTGCCACATTTTATATTAATGAGATTTAAAGTTTTATTAATTTGTAACATAACTTGAATTATTTTAGAGTGTTTTGAAAATATCTAAATGGAGTCTGAAATATCTAGTTATATTTGCAATGCTTCATTCACATTTCAGTCTGGTTAAGGAGAAAGATTTTAAAATCTCAGGTGTAAACGGTGTAAATCTTGGACTGATGAGATTTTCAAAAATGGGTTTATGAATTACACACATGAAATAAAACTATTCATTTTCAGGATGGTGGTAGAAAAAAATATACATGTTCATATGCCCTCTGGATTTATGGACTACCATCCAACATAAACTGAGATAAGGTCATCATCACTTGAACACATTAATCACATTAAATATTCAGATCAATGATTATGGGATGTATTTCGACTTATTTAGATCTTAATTTGTCTGAAGAATATTTTTAGTTTTCAGAGTGTAAGTTTTGCACTCCTCTTGCTTAATTTATTTGTAAACATTTTATTCTTTTTGATGCTGTTATACATGGAAATGCTTCCTTAATTTCATTTTCAGATTGTTCATTGAAAGTATAAGGAAGTACAATTGATTTTTATATGTTGATCTTGTAGCTTGCAACCTTGCTGAACTAATTTTTAAATTCTAATAATAGTGTTTTAGTGAATTCCTTAAAATTGTTTATGCAAGAGGGTGCCTGGGTGGCTCAGTCTGTTAAGCGTCTCACTTCAGCACAGGTCATGATCTCACGGTTCGTGGGTTTGAGACCCGCGTTGGGCTCTGTGCTGTCAGCTCGGAACCTGGAACCTGCTTCAGATTCTTGTCTCCCTCTCTCTCTGCTCTTTCCTGACTCATGCTCTGTCTCTCTCTGTCTCTCAAAAATAAATAAACATAAAAAAAAAGTTGTCTATGCAAGAGATCATGTCATTTGTAAATAGATACATTTACTACTTCCTTAGGATTCAGATATATACTTTATTTCATTTTCCTGCCAAGTTGTCCTGACTAGAGCTTCTAGTACAATGTTAAATAAGAGTGACAAGAGTAGATACACTTGTCTTGTTCCTAATCTTAGGGTGTCTTTTGGGCTGCTCTAACAAAATTTCCATAAACTGAGTGGCTTATAAACAACACAAATTTATTCCTCACAACTAGAGGCTCTGGAAGTTCAAGATCAAGTCATTAGCAGATTCAATGTTTGATGAGAGCCTGCTTTCTTATTCATAGATTGCTGTCATTTCTTTGATTTCCTCAAATGGCAGGAGTAAAGGATCTCTTTGATGTCTCTTATATAAAGGAACAAAAACAAATCTCATTCATGAGGGCTCTTCCTTCATGACTTAATTTTTTCCCAAAGTCCCCACCCCCAAATAACATCACATTGAATATTAGGCTTCAACATATAAACTTGTGGGGGTACATAAATATTCATTCTATAGCATTCCATCCCTGGCTCCTCCAAAATTCTTGTCTCTCACTCCATTAGGGCTGCTATAACAAAATACCAGAGACTGAGTAGCTTATAAGCAACAGAAACATATTTCTTGTTACAGTCCTGGAGGCTGGGAGTCTGAGATCAGTGTGACAACATAGTCAGGTAAGGTCTCTCTTCTGGGTCACGGACTTAATCACTATCGTCGTATGGTAGAAAGGGCTAGAGAGCTCCGTGGGACCTTTTTGTAAGGTTCCATTTATGAGGGCTCACTGTTTACTTGCTAATATCATCATCACCTTGGAGGTAATAATTTAAACATATGAATTTCAGGGTGGGGTGGTACAAACATTTAGAACACAGCAATATCCTTCTCATATGCAAAATTTATATATTCCATTTGAATAGATCCGAAAGTCTTAACTTATTCCAGCATCAATTCTAAAGTTCTAAAGTTCAGAGTCTCATCTAAAAATCATCTAAATCAAATAAGGATGAGACTCAACTTATGTTTTATTCTGAAGCAAAATTCTTTGCCAGCTGTGAACCTGTGAAACCAAACAAATGTGCCTCCAAAGTATAACGGTGGGATGGGAGTAGGACGGAGATTCTCACTCCCAAAGGAAGAACCAGGAAAGAAGAAAGGAATTGTAGGTGGGTCTAAAACCTAATAGGGTAAACAACAGTAAACCCTATAGCTTCAGAACAATCTTCAGTGACCTGATCCTACACGCTGGGGATCCACAGGGACTGAATGACACCTCCGAAGCTCTCAAGGGTTGGAGTTACGTGCCCGAGGCTCTCCTGGGCTGGAATCACGCCCCAGTGACTCTGCTGCTCTTGAGACCACACAGCTGCACTGGGCATTTCCCTAACCGGAATTTTTTGTGTCCACTGTGTATAATACTTTTTATATATTGATGGGTTCTATTTGCTAGTATTTTGTTGAGGAGTTGTTTTCAATTCATATTTATAAGAGATATTGGTCTGTAGTTTTTTTCCCTTGTCATGATTTTGTTTGGAAAGTGTATCCTCTTCTATTGTTTGTAAGAGTTCGTGATGGATTTGCATCAGTTCATCTTTAAATGTTTGGCGGAATTGAACAATGAGACTTTCTGTGCTGGAGTTTTTTTATGGGGGAGGGTAGTTTTTTTGTTTGTTGTTTTTGATACTTATTTGTTTTGCTTTATAAGTTTACTCAGATTTTTATATCCCCTTGACTCACTTTTGGAAGTGTTATCTTTCTAGGAATTTGTTTCATCTAATTAATCTATTAGTTTACAGTTATATATAGTATTATTTTACATCCTTTTTATTTTTGTAAATTCTTTAAGTTATTTCTAGTTATTGTAGCCATTCTCAAAAAAGAAGTAATGAAGTGTCCAATAAATGTTGTTGAATTGTCTATTTGTGTCTTTTCTGGAATTTTTGTTTCACACATTTTGTGGTCCAGTGACCAGGTATTTGTGTACTTATAATTGTTATATCTTCATGATGGGTTGACCTTTTTGTTACAAAATATTCCTCTTTATCTTTGTAACATTTTTTGTTTTGTCTTAAAATTGATTCTGTCTGATAGTACTATAATCAGTCAAGCTTCCCTGTGCTTACTGTTTCATGATATATATTTTACATCATTTTTCTTTTAATTTATTTTTATCTTTAGACAGAGTATGTCTCCTGTGGACGGCAAGTACATGGATCTTGTTTTTTCACCCAGTCTGACAATCTCTACCTTTTGATTGGATTGTTTAATCCACTTACACTTAGTGTTATTATTGGTATAGTTGGGCTTACTTTATTATCTCTATGCTTATGTCTTTTTCATCCCTCTATTCCTCCTTTACTATTTGCTTTCAAGTTGAATATTTTCTAATATAAATTTTAATTTCATTAGTCATATATTCTGTTTTTGACTTAATTGTTGCTTAAGGGCTTACTGTATATAGCTTAAGCTGTCAAAATCTATTAGAAATGTATAACAGCTCTAGTAAGATATAGAAATGTTATTTTTGTAATGTTCTAATATATTTCTCCTTTTTTCTGGGCTATGATCATTATACACATTACATCTATACATGCTACGAAACCAATGTTCGTTGTTGTGACTATTGCTTGATATAATTGTATGTCTTTCAAAGAAGCTGAGAAATGAAAGAAGAGCATGTATACATTTATAGTTTTTGTTATATTCATCTTCATATTTACTATTTCTAATCTCTTTATTTGATGGTATGGGTTTCAGTGATCATATGTTGTCTTTTCCTCAGCCCCGTAGAATTTTGTTCCCACCTACCTCATTTGCAATATTAATGGAAAATATACTACATTTCTATATGTTTTAGGCTTATGTATGTTATATATACAACATAATTAAATGTACATTGCTTTTGAGAAATTCTGGTGCCTTCTCATTCCCAGGAAGATAATATAGTTCTCAACTAAGACATAGAAGTCTTCAGTTGTTTACTGCTCTCATCTTGAGTGGAATATTTGTTGAGAGAAGTTGAGTGGGAGGTAAGAGTGGGTCATGGTTCAGATGAAAAAGACTGTCACTCTTACTGAATTTGAGTGGATTTTCTTGAATGAATGTTTCTTCATTTTGTATATGCTATTATGACCATTTCAGGAGACTTAGATGATTTAGTGTTTTATAATTTTCCAATTTTTCATTGGAGAGCAGATACATTGGAGAGCAGATCCACACGTTATCAATCCAGAAGTGAACTTATGTATTTACTTCTTATTCAGAGAAATCCAGGCTTTTGTTTCTTTGTTTGCTTTCTCCTTCCAAATCATGCCTTCAGAGACTCATCCTCTATAGAAAATTGGCTACTCAAGGGATTTCCTTACCTAAGAGAACTCTCTGTAGATATTCAAATATCTTTTACTCTGTTCTATATTGTTAAGTTTGAAACATTGCTTCCATTGTTAAAAAATAATATAAAATCAACATGAAACCCTTACATTCATTTTGTGAAAATTATCTTGAAGTTCAAAAATAACCATAGTGAATTAATGTGTACATAATGTTTTAAAAACAAGTGAATTAAATAATCAACCTCCATAGACAGATAAAAATATGTAACTTTTTGTTTCTCCCAACTGTTACTATTTGACATATATATAAGGAAATTACTGTTAAATTTTTGAACTTTATTTGACCAGTTATTCATAATTATTTATTGTTAATTATATTACTCAAATATATCCTGAATAAACTTTGCTCTAATATATAGGGTGTGCATTCACAAATTATAATTCTTAACAGAGTGCAAAATTATTTCGGAATATATACTCTTCTTTTTAAGTAAGATTCTGAGGTACACATTAGTCTCTTCTAAAGCATTATCATAAGGAAAACACTTTTTCTTACTCATTACTAATATGAAATGACCCTGAACACAGCAAAGATTAAATGGCTATAAAACCAACTTTAAAAACAAAACAACTTTATAAAAAATACAAGCATTCTTAGTTATATGTAAAACCTCACATTGGCAACTTGCTAGTTTTTTTCCCAGATTTATATTCAGACTCAAAACTCTAATTTCTACTGTTAAGCAAAGGATATAGCTCTATAACTAAGAGTATCAGGTAATTAAATTGCAACTGTAACGATAGTAATAGGACACATTCCTCTGAGAAAATAACTTGAAACATTTCTGGAAGATGTTATTTTTGCATGTGGGTATAGAGTTTAATTTTCAAAACAAGTTCACACATATCAAAGGTAAGTATTTTAATGATCCTGCAAGATTGTGTACTTGGATGCTATACTGTCTGCTAATATTTACACATGTTGAATATACTTTCACTTAACTCACAAAGCCACTATGGTTATGTTTAACCACAGATTCTATACTAATTCCGATGGCTTTTGGTAATAAGTGTGCTGAAAAGAAAAATATAATATCAGAATAAGTTTGCACAGAGGATAAAAGGAAAGAACTGGCTTAAGGCACCATCGAAAACAGTATTGTACAGTATTTCAAGTGTTGGTTTATCAAGCTCTTGTGAACTGGAAACCAGCAGATTGAATTGACAAGACAGGGAACAGAGGCAGGAGAGTGAGGAATAAGTGAGTTTTTGTTCTTGTTTGTTTGTTTGTTTTGTTTTTAAGAAGCAATATTGTACTCAAGGAAAGTGTACCAGGGGTATAAGTATATCTTAGGAATGGGGCCAGAAAGAGGTAGGTAGAATATCTGGACCCTCGATATAGCACATGTATATATGATTATGGATACCCTGGACGTAACTGCTATGGGATAAAGAGGTAAGATTTATGTGAATTGAAGTCTATGATAGTGCCAATAGACCAACGTCCATTAGATAGGAAGCAAGACTAAGACACTTTTAAGACTTGCAGATATTATGAGTAAAAGCTGTATGAAAGTTTATACAATCTGTACTTAATTGACTCTTTTTTTCCTCCAAGTAGTGGTCACTTTTCAAAAGTGACCAGCATCTCTTTAAATGTAATATTCCAATGAAATTTCCTGTTATACTTGGAACACAATTTGAGAGTGTAGGCTCACACTTTTTAGAATGTTTTTTTTTTTAATAATGAAACAACATGGTTATACACTTAAATCACGTGACCAGTTGAATTGTGAGTGGTAAAATGGTTTTATATTTTTCAAATTCTTAATTTGCCATGAGAGTACAAACTATGAAACCAATATTCTATGTCTATTGTATAACTGTGGAAGGATATTGCCCAAACATTTTGGATGAAGGAGCATAATGAGTATCCGAAGGAGAAAAGGTATGATCATCTCCATTATGTCTACTCTGGAGATTAATGTGGGTCATGAGTCCTTTAGTAATGTTGTGAAACAAAATTCTAAAGTCATTTGCTTGCTTATCACTTTTCCAGTGATCTTGCATTGTCCCTAAGAGAAATTCCTAAATTCTTAAATTTGTATTAAATGTCCTTTATCATAGGGTCCCTGCCTCCCTCTCTGGTCATAAGCCCTTATTGGTCTATATGACCCAGAAATACTAGTCCTCTCTAGATTTCTCCAAAATATTCTGCATTCTCTCTCCTCAGGGATTTTACTCATGTTGTCCCTTTTCCTGGAACCACTCTTCCAATATTTATTAACTATCATCTATTCATCTTGTAAATTAGCTTAATTATTAATTTTTCAAAGAAGCTTTCTGTGAACTCAGACTGGGTAAGTTTTGCTGTTATATATTCCCATAACCATGTGTACTTCCCTTTATTTAACACTCATTATGCTAAAATTTTTAATTCCCATTAACCTGCTAGACTCTAAATTCTAGAGGACTGGAAAAGCAGCTTTTTATTCACTGCTGTATCTCAAAGTATATATCCTCCTATCATGCAACCATACTATTTGTTAAACTGAATTGAAGTTTTTATTATGTCTATTACTGCATTGCAAATACCTCCCGCATAATGATACTTTCCTTAATTCCCATAAACAGAAATAATTTCTTTCTAATTTATATAGTTTGACCTTCTCTCAAGGCAACATGCTATTTCTTTAATAAAGCAGAGTGAAATGTTTTTAATAGGGGAAAAGAAAACTTCAGTTTTTTTTTAAATGAATGCTTTCGTCAACTATATTGTTTCACTTAATCCTCCATAAAAGACTACAATATGAGAATACCACCTATGATTTATATATTGCTTGCCAAAGAGCAGAGCCATTAAATAGCACTCGGGTTTTCATAGTGCTACGTTTTCTCTCCATTTCCCTTCAACAAGTCTGCCAAATTGTGGAGGATAAAACACTTCACCTGCTGTTATTTCTGCTATCTAATGCTGCATAATATACTTCACATTTAGAGGAATAACACAACTGCCATTTTATTATCTTCACAAATTCTGCAGCTCAGAGGTTTGAAAGTGGCAGTGATTTCACCATAGTTTGCAACATCTGGGGTCTCTGCCCCAGAGAAGTCTTGGATGGCTACAGATGAATTGAATGCTGGGTAATGGAGTTATATGGATGCTTCTTCACTTACGTATTTGGCACATACTTGGGATGACTCAAAGTCTGGGCTCAAAATTGTTGATAAAGAATGTCTGAATATGGTTTCTCCATGTAACTTCTTCACAGCATGGAAGCATAAAGGTGGTTGAGCTTCCTACGTGGCAGCTGAAGGATTCAAGAATGAGTGCTCTAGTAAGTAGGCATATGGCCTTTTAAGACCCAGCGTCAAATACTGGACTAAATTACTTCAGTCATACACTATTGGTTGAAGCAATCAGAAGCTGCTGGTCTGACTTTAGTGGAAAGAAGATGGTGGTTACCCCTTGATATGAGGACTTTCCAAGTATTTCTAGCCATATTTAAAACTGCCACAGGTATCTTCCCCTTTAAAGAGAGACCAAAACTATTGTTAACAGTAGAATCAGCATTTGAACACAGCTTGTTTATGTTACATATGCATTTTTTCCTCATCTCCCTCTTCATTATAATGTCTTTTGAGAAAGGATGAAAGAGTAAGGTTTTAATTCACTCTCCAAATTTTGTTTCCTATATAACAATAAATAGGACATGATGCAAAAGGAACTTAAAAATTAGGTTGTAGAAAACCAAAAAAATGTGTAAGTTTTCATGTTCAGGGTATAGATACGACACGAAAATATGAATAAGATTTGGAGCAATTGTTTAAAAAATGAAGTCTTCTAATTTTATTTTTAAAAAAAAATTTTTTTTCAACGTTTATTTATTTTTGGGACAGAGAGAGACAGAGCATGAACGGGCGAGGGGCAGAGAGAGAGGGAGACACAGAATCGGAAACAGGCTCCAGGCTCCGAGCCATCAGCCCAGAGCCTGACGCGGGGCTCGAACTCACGGACCGCGAGATCGTGACCTGGCTGAAGTCGGACGCTTAACCGACTGCGCCACCCAGGCGCCCCGAGTCTTCTAATTTTATGAAAGAAACCAGGATAATCGTCCACTGATCACTCACTAAATCTCTTCTTTAGGTCTGCTATCAAAGTTGATGTAGCCATCTATATGATTACTTTGGACCTCAGAAGGAAAGTAGAAAAAGAACACAATTAGAGAAATGGTATAGAGTTAACTACTATAAAAATAGATGGTTCATTACTTGAAAAATGAGGGTATGGTTCAAATTTCCAATTTCGTTTGTCCACTGGTGGCAAGAATAACATATAAGTGATTTTAAATGTGGCATGTTTAGAATGACCTTGTAGGGATATTGCATGAAGGAATGTTATGTGCTACTTGTTTCTTGGTTCAGAAAAAATACTTAACTGGAGCTGGGTAATTACAGTATTTCTAATCCTTTCACACACTGTGAAAACAGTTTCTGTTGAAACTCAGAGTTTTAATATTGAGTTAGATTTTATTTATATTTTGAAAATTTAAGGACTCTTGAATCTCAAGTAAATTGTAATTTAATGCGATTTCAGTTACACTCAGCAGTGTAGTTACATCTTGATTGAAGTCATTATAAAGGAAATGTAATCACATCCTGATGATCCTCACATTTCTTTGAGTTAAGGATTAATTGATTTTATTGTGATTACCTTTCAGGAAAAGGAGTATCACCTACATGCCACCTATATTATTGTCTAAGCAACAGCTAGAGTTTGATTTGTATGTTTATTATCTTTGAGAGTATATAAATGTCATATGGAATAATAATGTATTTTTTTAAATGTGTGTTTAAAATACATGCAAATTATGTGTTTTAATTTTTTTTTTTCAACGTTTATTTATTTTTGGGACAGAGAGAGACAGAGCATGAACGGGGGAGGGGCAGAGAGAGAGGGAGTCACAGAGTCGGAAACAGGCTCCAGGCTCTGAGCCATCAGCCCAGAGCCCGATGCGGGGCTCGAACTCACGGACCGTGAGATCGTGACCTGGCTGAAGTCGGACGCTTAACCGACTGCGCCACCCAGGCGCCCCTGCAAATTATGTGTTTTAAATGTATTAAATAACTACATACTTAAAATAACACTTTTTTGTTTGTTTTATAATAGTGTCTTCCTTGAAGATGATCCTACGGTACTACAGAAAAGATACTACCATATTAGCTATTGGAAAGTACAGGCTACAATCATTGTTTTTCTCAAATTTTGTGAATAGCAATGATCCCTATCAGACTTGGTGGGAGTCTCAATACTTCCACCTTCAACTGGAATTGGTTTAAAAAAATTATCTGCAAAATGTTCAATGCATATTTACCAAGACTTTTATATTATAATTGCTCTTGACCCTATCTGATGTTTTCAGTTAAGTAAATACTTCTAAAAGTCAGTGTCAGGTGGGGAGCCTGGGTAGCTCAGCTGATTAAGCATCCGACTCTTGATTTTGGCTAGGTCATGATCTCAGGATTCAGGTCACAATCTCAGGGTTTATGAGATAGAGCCCCATATTGGGCTCTGTGATGACAGCACAGAGCATGTTTGGGATTCTGTTTCTCCCCCTCTCTCTGCCCCCCCACCCGAGCGCTCCCTCTCTCTCTCTCTCTCTCAAATTAAATAACCTGTTTTTTTAAAGTCAGTTTAGGGTAAAACACACTTTCCCAGAACTATCATTGTATTTAATTTCCTATTCTATTGCTTCTCTGTCTTCTCTCTTTTAGGTCATACCTCCTGGGTTTCTACTACAGCTCTTTATATTTCGGCTACCTTTGGAAATGTGTTTTGTCTTACTGATCTCTGTTCCCACCAAGCTCTTTTTATCCCTGAATAGTCTTTCTTGATTATATGACTACCCAGATAACTCTAAGTAACATACTAGTATACACTTGTTTCCACTACTTTGCAATGACAAACTTCAAATAACACAACTTCGTCCCCTGTCTCTGCCTCCCAAGAAAAATGGACTTAAGACTTTTAAAAACTAAGGGAAGCCACACTTCACTGTTAGGGTAGAAAAACTATAGTAGACAATGATTGTGGGTGAGATAACATGGTCAGAAGGGACAATTTTCACAATACAACGTGTCACGTAAGCACCCAATAGTTACTCTATTAGTCGTTTCTCTACTTGAAGAAGAAAAGTGATAGAAAAAAATTGAATGGCTTCATTCTCATGATTTCTTGTATGCCATCATAAATATAAAGTCCTTCATTTCCGTTAAATAGGAAACCAATGATGATACTGCTTACTGAAAACCATCTGTCCATGTTCATCTATATCAACAAACTCTGGCCAATTTGCATTAGTACAAGCTGTTATTTCTGTCTTTGCCAATGTTTAACAATGTCAAGTGCTTTTACTACTTCTCCAGGCAGCATATTATATGAAATTTTCAATGACATATCTGATTTTCTACAAAGATAACATTTTTATTTTTCACGGGGTTTAAAATACATAACAAATTTTGTGATCAGTAAAATATGTGCAAAATTATTTCCGTTTCGTATATAAAGAATTTTATAATGGCTATCTAACAATCTAAAATATTTCTATTTCAATTTACTTTATACTAATACTTTTCAAAAAGGAGGTATTCCCTGTCTGAAGAAAGCTTAGCTATACATTATACATTCAGAG
This sequence comes from Lynx rufus, assembly GCF_022079265.1. Taxonomy (NCBI): domain Eukaryota; kingdom Metazoa; phylum Chordata; class Mammalia; order Carnivora; family Felidae; genus Lynx; species Lynx rufus. Next base: position 24,908,842 of record NW_025814845.1, on the reverse strand, counting down.
TCTTCATCAAAGAATTCACAGCGATACGTTTTAGATGTTAAAATGGACATTAAAAAAAAAAAAAAAAAACAATTGTTGATTTAAAATGAGAAACTTTCAAGTCTTCAGTCTTAGATATTTCAGGATTGCTACCGCCAAACTGGAAGATACATAAGTGAAAAGTGTCTACAAGGATACCATACTAGAAATATAATTTAAAGAAGAAAATACTGTGTTGAGTGAAAAATAAGATTTGTTTTTCCTCCAAAAAGTAATCTTTCAAGTGACTAAAAATATGGAAACATATAACATTATTATTATTATTATTATTATTATTATTATTTTAGGTTTATTTATACTGAGAGAGAGTGTGTGTGAGTGGGGTAGGGGCAGAGAGACAGAGAGAGATTCCAAAGCGGGCTCTGCATTGTCAGCATGGAGCCCAGTGTGAGGCTCCAACTCAGGAACTGTGAGATCATTATGTTAGGAGAAGATAGGATTATGTAGGCAGAGAGGCAAAGATTAGGGCCTGAGGTCCCTGGGTGGGGAAAAACACCTATGTTGGAACAATGCTGGGAGTGTCTGACCACAGCAAGCCCCCTCAGGCATAAGGTTCCTCTTAAGAATCTAACAGGCCCCACCTACTCCTCCTCAAGTTTCCCTCTGGAATTTTTGACAAAAGTATGGCCACAGACCCCCCTCCCCACCACCACCATACCCTGGAAAGGAGCCAATCAGGAATGGACAACCCAGCACTTAGAACTATCAAGCCAATAAGGATGGAACCAGAGAAGGAACAAGGTTGGAAAGTCAGGGGGAAGACTGACCAGAACCTTATAAAACAAGAACCCTTGTCTCTAGTCCCTGGGATTCACTTTTGAAAGTCCCCTCTCTGTAAAGAGAGCTTTTTTACCATTCTTCCTTTGGAATCTTATATTCTAGTAAGCTTTTGCCTGCTGCTCACTTTGTGTCCATCTCTTCATTCTTCCAAGCAGTGAGACAATGAATCGCGGGTATTGTGGTCAAAAAACCTGAGCTGAAATCATGACCTGAGCTGAAATCAAGAGTTCCATGCTTAACCACCCAGGCGCCCCTACTTTTTTTTTTAATTTTCTTTAATTAAAAATCTGTTGTTGGGGGGAGCTTGCCTGGCTCAGTCAGTTGAGCACCTGACTCTTGATTTTGGCTCAGTTCACAATCTTACAGTTTGTGGTTTGAGGCCTGAGTCAGGCTCTGCGCTGACAGTGCAGTCGGCTTGGGAGTCTCTCCTCTCTCTGCCCATCTCCCACTCTCTGTCTCACGCAAAATAAATAAATACTTTTTTTTTTTTTTTAATTTTTTTTTTCAACGTTTATTTATTTTTGGGACAGAGAGAGACAGAGCATGAACGGGGGAGGGGCAGAGAGAGAGGGAGACACAGAATCGGAAGCAGGCTCCAGGCTCTGAGCCATCAGCCCAGAGCCTGACGCGGGGCTCGAACTCCCGGACCGCGAGATCGTGACCTGGCTGAAGTCCGACGCTTAACCGACTGCGCCACCCAGGCGCCCCAATAAATACTTTTTTTTAAGTTTATTGAAACTTACATTTTTCTAGTGGATGAGAGTTGAGTTCTACAAGGATGGAACTAACAAAGCAGGACAACAAAACATCAGATCGTTTTTCTTACGTTTGTTTAAACAGAATTTACCTCTGTGACTCATATAATTAGCGTTATAATTATGTACAGATATATATTCATACCTCAAGCCATCTAAAACTTTCCCTAAATGGAAATCATTTTAAATTAAACATAATTGTAATGATCAAGTTAGCTTTTCATATTTAACGCAAGTTAGATTATATTTTACCAAGCACACTTTTGAAAGCCTGTTTTCTATTTTTTTCTCTGGATTATGCGGAAGTAAATTCTACACGATAAAAAGAGATCCCATTTTCCCTCTCCCCTTTGCTTTATAACAATTTTCTTCTGTGATTAATTCTCTGTTGTATGGGTTAGAAACATAGATAATTAAAAGAAGAATTACTGAGATCTCTTTCCCTAACCTCCAGGTTGCCAATATGTTCACTTCACCGTCTTCTGATCCCTACACATTGTTTATAATCTTACTGAGCTATGTGTTAACATGAAGTCTAACACACCAGCTACCTACCATGTTCTGGTTCACTATGTTGTGAACACGTTGCTCGTTCTGTATATATAAAATTTTTGATTTTCAAAAATATCAAAAGGAGAAATACATAATATAAAATTTGAGACGTAGCATTTTTTTTTTTAACAAATGCATGCAGCATAGGGAAAGTAATATTTTATTTAATTGCACCCACCATGTATTTATTTTGGGTGGAATTAAATTTATTTTATTTTATTTATTTATTTATTTATTTATTTATTTATTTATTTATCACTGCTCACCGTGCTTCCAGACCTCCTTCCTCACCAGTCTGTCCCAGAATCAAGACTTACCCAGGTGGTTGATTGTGAATGTCATTCCAACTCCGGGGCGCTCTGTTTGAGGCAATCAGCTTACCTCAGCGTGTATTTCTATTGGTCACTGGCACACCCTTTTTTAAAATGAGATATGAAATCATACAGACATCTATCTAAATTCTGCACAACCTCTTCTTTTCCTAGGAATGCAAATCCGTAATGCAGTGTTTTACGGGAAGCAGAACAGGTTGCAGTGCAAGTAGACAAATTAAAAAACAAAACAAAGACCTTTCTTACTTCTTAGTTACACCTTTTGTTACACAAAAAAACACCGCAAACCCACTTATTTCTTTGCATGTTATTTTCCCACTCTAAAAAAAAAATGTATGTTGAAATTGCTTATTACCACTGTTACCCTGTCCTGTTTTTCTTAATGATGTCCTTCTTTAGTGTTAGTACTGAAAAGTATTCTTAATCCCTAATACTTTTCCAGGAAAACTCTGCTGGCGAATTCAATGGCAGCTAGAAAAAGATGAATAATTAATAATAATTACTGTTGGTACGAAACATGAAGCACACATTTGGTGTGGGGAGTTGCATGTTGATGGTATATCATTACATAAATATTTGAGGGGAATTTTTGGTTTGTTTTTTTATGAAGTAATTGGCATCCAGCTGGAAGCTATTGAATTCATTTGAAGTATGCTATTTTAAACAAAATATATTTATATTGTTTTGAGGTAAGCAGACATTTGTGATGCTACTGGCTCTGCCCAGAAACATTCTGTTCATATTATTCTCATCCTGATAATGCAGATAGGAAAATCTATCAATATATTCTATCCCCTCCCTCCCTCACCTCAAAAACAATTTTATGATGCTGGACTTTAACATTTCTGGAATATTAGTCCTATAAAATTATTTTTCACTTATTTCTGGAGAAAACATACCCCAAAATATCCATATAGATTTTTTTTCTTCAAGGTACCAGGAGGTTCTTTTTGTTTATTTTGTTTTTTGTTTTTTGGTGTGTGTGTGTATGTGTGTGTGTGCATGTTTTAGATATAAGTAAACCATGTATTTGTATTTTCAATTAACTTCTAAAACTCTTTTATGAAATAAAAAGAAATCTTTGTGATAAAGCCATTATTCATCTTAATTGTTAGAGGGTTCTGTTTGACTTCAGCATTAGTTAAGTTGATTGTTTCATTTTCAGTGCCTTTTATATACAAGTTTTAACTGAGTTCCCAGCGCATCTTTTCTCTTTGTGAGGATGAAATCAATGGCACAGGACATAGGAATCCACCATTGCTATTTTCCTTGCCAAAGCTCCTCAGCATAAAAAAAAATATGGTGGATTTTTTTTTTTTAACTCTAATTTGAAAGCCACAACAGGTGGCACCAAAAATTTAAGCATACACAGAGTTACAAATACACTTCAGTTAACAGGGGCGTTTGGGTGGTTTGGTCCACTGGGAGTCCAACTTCGGCTCAGGTCATGATCTCACAGCTCGGGAGTTCGAGCCCCACGTTGGGCTCTGTGCTGACAACTCAGAGTCTGGGGCCTGCTTAGGATTCTGTGTCTCCTTCTTTCTACCCTTCCCCCTCATGCTCTCTCTCTCTCTTTCAAAAACAAACATTTAACAAATTAAAAAAAAAACAAAAAACAATGTTAATGTAGCTTATGTCTCCTAACAATCTCTACACAGCCTGCAGCTTCAGAGCCCTTTTGATATATTATTTTGGTATTAAAGCTTTATTGTGAGAGAAGGGCCTTGATACCTCTATTTATGCATTCTATTTTTTTAAGTTTTTTTCATGTTTCTTTATTCTTAAGAGACAGAGAGAGAGAGAGAGAGAGAGACAGAATGTGAGTGTGTTAGGGCCAAAGAGAGAGGGAGACACAGAACCTGAAGCAGGCTCCAGGCTCTGAGCTGTCAGCACAGAGCCTGATGCTGAGCTTTACTCACGAGCTGCAAGATCATAACCTGAGCCGAAGTCAAACGCTTAACCGACTGAGCCACCCAGGCACCCCTCTATTTATGCATTCTTATTGCAAAAACAAATTGCAGATATGGATAGAGGAGAGGAACAAATATTTTTGAGCATCTATTGCAAGCCAGGGATTGTCCTAGGCACTTAGGAGAGACCATCCTTTCTGTATTGTTAGTAAATTTATCCATAAAGCAGTTAATGTTTTTAAATTGTGAAAGACACCTGCCATTTTCCCTTTCACATCCATGTCCTACATTTCACCATCCTGCTTTATTTACCCTGGATGTTGACCTTTATGGATTATATGGCTTCTGGGTCCTCTGACTTCTGATTGGTCTTCAGCCAATGGGGAGCTCTAGCAAGAGATCCAAAGGATAAAGCATGAGGTCAGGATATTAATTCCCCTTCTTTCTTACCTGAAAGTAGCTGTGTTCTTCAGTCACTGATAGGAACAAAGCACAGACTCTCTAGGATGTTTTAATTCTGATTTTGAGACCTAGTGGTGGTAAGGAAGTGGCTATTGGGAAGCGAGTGGTTATTTCACTATCTTTTGTGGTATCTCTCCCCCTCTTCCTATACCCACACCTTTGTAAATAAACCCTCCTTGACTATTCTAGGTGTAATGTTGGTTTCTGTTGAGGCTCAAATTATGTTGAAACTATTAAGTCCGAAAAGCCTAACTCATACATTATTTTCCACACTTGTGGAATAGAAAAATTCCTCCCAAATTTCTGTAAATGTTCAGGGACTTGCTTTTTGATAAATTATTATTATTTTTTTTACATTTCCATTACCTTTTCCTGGCTGTTGTATTTCACTGCATTAACTGAGTATAGTCTCTTATTTACATACAATAATTTACACACCTGTACAGACACACATGCATGCACACACTAAGATATTTGTGTTTGTAAAACTTACTAAAGATCAGAGAGATGAAGGCACAATAAAGATGTCAGAGTTACAAAAAGAATCACAATTTGAATATTAAAGATTCTTCTTCTTTTAAGCTTCTTTATCTACCCCATTACTAGAAATTTTTACTCTTGTTGATATTCCAAACTCATACCATCTTTCTCTTGCCATTTTTCTTTTTCCTTTATATTCTCTGTGCTCTTATCTAATATCATATCAGATGTCTTCCTGTTCCTATTCCAGAACTTCAAGATATCTTCTCTGTCTTACACAGAGAAATTCAATGTTTCCATTTTGCATATCTGTATTTGCCATTTTTTAAGCAAATTGAATATATCTTCTATGCAACAGAATCTGCTTTCCTAAGAAAAAAAAAATGCCACGTATATCATCTGTATGTAGTATTCTATGATATATAAGATATTCATATTCATGATACTTAGATATATTTATGTGTGTCTATATATATGTACGTGTGTGTGGTTATCTTCCCTCAACTGATTACTTAATCCTATTTTAAAGTAGGGAGTCTCACTCTGAGACAATAAATAAAATAATCTATTTAGAAAATGTGCCTATGTTACCCTGTGTTAGTTGAGTTCCAGTTTAGTTGAATTCTAATTCTAGTCTGAATTTCCAACAGGAAAGCACCAAATAATCTTTCAAGAAATACAGATTGAATTCACAGAAAGGATGGAGGCTTTATCTGGCTACAGGATCCTCAAAGAACAAGGAAAGGATATTGAGCCAAGAGCTTTCAGTCTCCCACCAGCTCCTCTGGATTGGTTCTGTTCTCAGGTAGGCTTTCCCCAAAATGTGGAGTGCACGGTGTGTCTTAGTCTTTTTGGAGTGCCATAAAAAAAATGCCACAGGTTCACCTGGGTGGCTCAGTCAGTTAAGCACTGACTTTGGCTCAGGTCACGATCTTGCGGTCTGTGAATTCAAGCCCCGCGTCAGGCTCTGTGCTGACAGCTCGGAGCCTGGAGCCTGCTACGAATTCTGGGTCTTCCTCTCTCTGCCCCTCCCCTGCTCGTGCTCTGTCTCTCTCTCTTAAAAATAAATAAAAACTAAAATAATAAATCAATAAATAAATATCCTATGGAACTCAGCCATCTGTTACAGTCTTCTTTAATTTTTTAAAATGAATTCCCTATATTTTATATGCAATACAAGTTCAGAATAGTAAAAAGCAGTTCAATGAAGATAATAAAATTAATGAAGTCAATTAGTTTCAAAACAAGATAATCACTCAAGAATCTCACTATGGAGGGCAACTATTATTAAACATGAGCCCCATATACTACTAATGGGACCAATCAGCTTTGCACGCCAAAGTTTCTTTCCAATGACTTCAAACTATGATACGGTTACATGTAGCCCTGGGCTCAATCTCCAAGTCTTTTCTTCATTCTGTTACTCCCTCAAATTCTTAATAAAATGCTCAATATTGTCTGAAGGTAGAGCTTGGAGACTAGCTGGACTATTTTCCCAGTCTACCGGATACAAGTACATAATCTTAGATTAAATGTCTTTAGATATATAGATATAGTAGTATATGGGGCTCATGTTTAATAGCAGTTGCCCTCCATAGTGAGATTCTTGAGTGATTATCTTGGTTTGAAACTAATTGACTTCATTATTATCTTCATTGAACTGCTATTTACTATTCTGAACTTGTATTGCCTATAAATGCATCTAAATGTCTTTAGATATATATTACCAGAGATGAAATATAACTAATAATATTTTTCAGAACATGAGATACTATGGAAAGAACATCAGATGATGATGAAAGACATCTAAAGGTGGAAAAGCATGCAAAAAAAAAATCAAAAGTCAACAAAAGAGAACATAGGGGGAGCAAAGTTTATTGTATTCTTTTTTTTTTAAGTTTCTTTATTTATTTGAGAGAGAGAGAGAGAGAAAAGCATGAGTGGGGGAGAGGCAGAGAGAAAGGAAAAGAGAGAATCCCAAGCAGGCACCACACTGTCAGCACAGACACCATGTGGGGCTCAAACACACAAACTGCCAGGTCATAACCTGAGCTGACATCAGAAGCTTGACCGACTGAGCCACCCAGAAGCCCCAGAAAGCTCTTCTGGTTCTCATGCTGTATAGTTCTTTCAGATCTAATTTTTAACACCTGGTAATTAATATTTTAACTAATGGCATCAGTAGGATAAGTTTATTTTTAAAACTAAAACGTGGAAAAGGTTGTAGTGTTTTACTTTTTAACATGGGAAATCAGTCTAGACATAGAAAAAGCCTTATCACTGGCAGATATTATAATGGATGATCTATCGACTAATTTTCTGCTCTGATTTATAGCAGTCTTCTGTTTGGATCTGTAGGATAGGGGATCCGTTTTACACTGAATATGTCACCCAAAAGTATAATAGTTTGTGTTAAACATAGTTAGGAAATGCATAGTGACTCACAATGTGTCTGAAACAAAGATTTTATGAAGCTTAGCCCCTGGCTAATAAAAACATTTCTTCACTTCTGGTAATGTCAAACTAGATAGGCAATCCTTGCACACATACTGAGTCTGACTATAAAAATGAATTATCCCAAGTGAAAATCCTCTAAATGCTTACTTACCTACATAAGGTAAAAATTCTCAAGCAAGCAAAATTGCAAAGAAAGCCTTGGGGGTTGACTGAGTATCAACATCACAATGAAATCTACAGTTTACCACTTCCAAGTCAGACGATGTAGCAGGACTTATATAAGCCTGTTATGTTTAAAATGATACCTTGAACTTGCTTGCATACTTTAAACATTGAAATAATCAGTACTGTTATACCTATAATTTCTTGACATAATTAAAGTCCCCCAATAGCACAATGTTTGAATGGGAGTTTTCCCTTTTCCAACGTACTTAGGATTTTTTCCACTTGTATTTGATAACAGGAGTTGCTTATAATTATCTACTTGATATTGTAAAGAATTTACTTTGATTTAACTTTTTTAAGACTTAAAATGTTCCACCCTGTCACCTCTAATTATGGTAACATGCAGGCAATGAAGCGTAACAGGACATCCAGCTAAATTAGGTATGACATACCAGACCCCAAATACATCAAATTTGATATAATACCTTGTTTCACTCTTCCTAATTTACATTCTTTTCTTTCTAGATTCAGTAATACAGAAGAGATACTATGTTTTAAAATTTAGCGGCACAAGCTCTAAGGCCTTAAAATAGTTAATAAATAAACGAGATAATATGTCCTTAAATGTGCAAATGCATTGAAATATATTTATTAATAAGGCCATTTAGCAGGGCTTGATTTATACACTGCCTTCCAGGTATGGAATGTCGCACTTTGCAACAGACTAACCTCTGACCTTGATTAACAATGCTCTGGAAAGCCAGTCACTAGATTCTACTGGAACAGGGAGATTAAAAGAATTCAAGTACGAGATTGTGTTCCTATGCACATCCCCCCATCCCCTAGTCTCTAGTAAAGAATTTTTTTGTTGTTTTTGTCCAAATTCCTTATATACATCTGATCTATTACTATGTATTTATCACTGTTTGTACATTGCAGTGACCAATTGCTTACCCAACATTCCTCCATGGAGATGTTTCTGAAGGGAAGCAAAATGTGCTACCCCAAAACATGCCACTTTGGCATATTGATTATTTTGAACTAAAGGTATTTAAGAAACGGACGGTAGAAGGACCCTCTGACAATCCTTTGTCCCCCTGAAAGCAGGTATGAGAAGGCTGCATAAACAAACCTTGTGACTTCCTCACTAATTTACTACCCCAAGCCCAAACATCTTTGTCTTGTCTTCACAAATTTGGGGCACCTGAGTGGCTCAGTTGGTTGGGTGTCCAACTCTTGATTTTGGCTCAGGTCATGATCCCAGGGTCTTGGGATCTGGCCCTGCATTGGGCTCCATGCCGGGCATGGAGCCTGCTTAAGATTCTATCTCTTTCCCTCTTCTCCCCCCCCCCTCCCCCCCCACCTCACTGGCACATTCTCTTTCTCTCATTTAAAAACTCTTCACAAATGTATTGTTTTTCTGTCTGAAAGGTAAACAAGCTGCCTACATTGGTCACTTCTTTGAGCCTCATGTTTTGGGGCTCCCATACAAACAAAATTATTTTTTCCCTATTAATCTGTGTCCATTTAATTATTAGACCAGTCAGAGAATCTAGAAAGGAAGAAATAAAACATTTTTCGTCCCTACACTTCTGTAAACTTCCTGACTGTCTTCATGATGTGTCCTGACATTCTGGTGCCAGTATCTGTTGGCCCTTTTGATTTTGAGATTCAGGTCTGTCATTCCCAACCCTGAGAGGCAACCATGATAGTTATTTTCTTTCAGATAAAGTAGTTAAGATCTATTCAACATAGACATTTGGGGGAAAGGCAGACATTGTATTTTTATTAGGCACAATTTAAGAATTTATTGATCCTGTTAAAAAAAAAGTTAAAAACTTTGAGAAAAACGCTAAAACATTATAGAGGGAACTTTCATTGTCCTGGGATATTACTTCATACACACAGCCACAAGAAATAATTATCTATGTAAATTTTGCAATGTGAAGCTACATTGAACTTACAGATTTCTCTTGGTAGTAAAGAAAACCCCAAAGATTAGTTTATTATTCTGTAGGACATTAACTGGTTTTGTATTTTACCTACCAATCTTACTTTAACATTTTCCCCGGAAACGTCTTCATATGCAGTTCCACAAAAATGTCTTTTGAACAAGTTTTACCTTTTTTTGGTTCCCTCATTAATTAATGAGTTGAAAGCAATCTTTAAATGTGCTTACGGCATTTTTAACTTTCTGGAAAAAATACTTTGGCAATTCTGCTAATTATGATAACTAGGATCAATTAAAGCTTTTGTTCTGTTTCTTACTTTACATATAAATGTGAGATCGGATCTAATACTCTGAAGAAAATGAAAATACAAATATAATACTGAGTGCACAAAATAATACATGCAACGTGTGGACTAAGACTAGCACTTTGGTATCTGTTATTTAATTTTTAATTTTGAGGAAATTGAGGCACAGGGACAAGAAGTCAAAAGATCAAGTACAGCACCATATGAATAATAATTGACCAGAGCCTAAGGACAAATGCAAGCAATAAAGAAGACACCTGACCTAAGTGATAGGCAATGAAAACAAAATATCTGGAATGATCTGAAGGTGAGACAGGTTTCCAAAAAAGCAACAAAACTGAATTCACGTATAGAGTAGATTAATACCCAGTGTTTGGATATAAAGCAAAAGTGTAGGAAAAGGTTTCTTAACTTTGTCTTGTATTCATGGTCTACCATCTATATGAAGCTAAGAAAACAGAAGGAAAATAAAATACAGGCTATTAGAGGATTAAAACATTTAATAACCCATGCAGTTCCATAGCTATTTTTTATTGAGATAAACACGTAGTACTTTCTCTTTAAAAATTTTCTGTTAGATTCAAGTTTTAGACTAATGTCCTGCTGAAATAATGGAAAATTTCTAAGTCTTAGAAATTATGAAGTATGAAATAATAGATAAAGGAAAATGATTATACATGAAACATTTAAAAATTTTAATTACACTTTGTAACATATCTAGTTAAATCATTTCAAAATATGTTTATGAAGGGACCGCTTGAGCAGATCAACTGATTAGGACTCCTCATAAAAATGCTTAAAATCTGGTGACTTCCTTCAAGTTGCTGCATAAAAGATAAAGTAAAAGATAAGAGATAAAAGATGATAAAAGATAAAGAAACATGTATAGATAAAATGTTTCATCTGAAAATGTGAGTCTGATTAAATAAAAATGGCTTTATCTTCAAAATGACTGTAAGAGACTGTATGATTCCTACTAAACATTGAATACATATTAAATTAATATTACATATTAATGATACATGATATATATTAACATACATATGATACTATGTAACATTCCTCTTTAATCATGATTCTTTCAGCTCTTCCTTTCTATTTTTAAAACTAACAACCTTTTCATTTTCTCAGTGTTTTTGTCCAGTGCCTCTTATTTAAAACAATAAGTACTCAATGGACAGCTATTGGGATATGGTACTGATATGGGGGATACAGATGTAGCCACTGCCTTTAAAGATCTCAAGTCTGGGGCGCCTGGATGGCTCAGTTGGTTGAGCGTCCGACTTCGGCTCAGGTCAAGATCTTGCAGTTCATGAGTTCAAGCCCTCATCAGGCTCTGTGCTGACAGCTCAGAGCCTGGAGCCTGCTTCAGATTCCATGTCTCCCTATGCCCCTTCCCCACTCATGCTCTGTCTCTCTCTGTCTCTCAAAAATGAATGAACGTTAAAAAAAAAAAAATCTCAAGTGTAACAGAAGCCACAGACAAAAAGCTTTATGAGTAAACATTCAGTTCTCAACACTACACCACTCTCAGTAGAAGCCAGTTATGATTTCAGTACGTGTAACTCCTTCATTTTGGTGGAAATACGGAAATCAGGTGACTAGGACATTTCTTCTGGATCTTTAACTCACAAAAATAATTTTATTAGGAATGCTCACAACAGTAACTTTCATTTTTCTGTTGGGGATCATTTTCAGACCTAAAATGGTTCTTAAATGAGGTTTTATATTTATCTCCCAATACATCTCAAGCTTTTTCAAACATAAATACCCCACAAGTACAGTAGTGATTTTATGGATAGCAAGTTTATAGTTTTGATTTTCAACAGAAAATGTTTTATCCTAATTCACCTGTAAGAGAATAGCATATGTAAAGATGAAAAAGGGGTGCCTGGGTGGCTCGGTCCACTAAGCGTCCTACTCTTGATTTCAGCTCAGGTCATGATCTCACGGTTTGCCAGTTCGAGCCCTGAGTCAGGCTCTGCACTGGCAGCACAAAGCCTGCTGGGGATTTTCTCTCTCCCTCTCTCTCTGCCTCTCATCCACTCATGTGTGCACACGCACACACACTCTCTCTCTCAAAATAAGTAAACTTTTAAAAAAGAGAAAAAAAAAAACTTTTCATTTTATATTCAAGTAGTTAAAACTAATGAACTGACTCTCATTCTGATGAAATAAAACATATTTTTGCAGCATATAAAACCAAAATGATATAGATGTTAAGTATTACAGAAAAGTCTTAAAGGTTTGTCAAAATATTCTTATTAGCCAGTTTAAAGTTAAAATCTGTCAAAGCCAAAATTCTGCCCATGTAGAGGATCCAATATGATGGGTCTTATCAGGTAGTCATGAGGGTTTATAACAAATAATACAAATTGAGGCAGATCAAGTATAAAGTATAAGGAAGTGATCGAATGCTCTGAACTGTTGACAAATCCCAAAGATTTAGAGATCACAAAATTAGAAGGGGACTAGTGAGTAGTCTGAGAGGGAATAAGGCCCTTAAGAGTCAGGGCGTAAATAACAGAATTACTTAACAAAGGGAAAATGGAAAATTCCCAGAGATTATCATAACGTTGTAACTGCTCTAACTAGTGCACAAATGACTTCCTAAGGGAGAAGCTATCGACCTTTCCTCAACCTTTCAGTAACACAGAATCAATGGCGTTCATGTGTCCAAGCGAGGTAGCAGGGCAGACAAACTAGATTTCTAATGACGTGAAATTCCTGAAAGACTTATCCCATTGCACGAAAAAGCATAGCAAACGTGAGCCAGGGTGCTGGAGTTGAGATGGAGCGTGCCTTTGCAAAGACCTACCATGACCACGCATGCCTCTGGCGCCTCCATTTCAATGAGTGTTTATTAAGCCACTACTTTGTGCATGAAGACACTAGGTCTGGGGAATAAAATGATAAAAAAAGATACATGTTGTCCCCGCTGTCACACAATTTACTTAAGTAAAATGTACTCAAGGAAGCAAGCATCACAACAAATAAGAATAGAGCTTAAGTGAAAAAAAATATATATAGGTTAACTGTGGTAGCATCTTTAGGAAAACATAATTTTCTATGCAGGATTTTAGTTGGCATATTTATTATACAACTAATTACTCATCACATTAAACACATTTAATTGTACACCTATAATAGGCAGTACATTCATATGCTACAATCCACATATTATACAAACTTACTTTCAATTGTTCTCGACAATATTATTTTACCTAGCTTTTAAAGTCCCGTTGCTCTCATTATAAAAAAGAAAAGAAAAACGCATGCATACATATGCATGTGCATATTTGTACTTGTATGATAACTTGGTTTCTATCAATTGTTTAAAACCAGCTAATGTTACAGTCAATTCCAGTATCCTCTCAAAGTTAGCCAAAATTAATTGCCCCTCTTCAAAAATCATAAGTAGATTTAAAATCTAAAGCATGCTTAGGATGAACCTTCATGGATTTTTGTTTAACAAAATCAATATTGTATGCCAAAAATAGAATGCTTCTTGGAAAATAGTCGGAAGAAGAAATTCATTATGTAACACAAAAAATCAGCACCTGATTGAGACAAAGCGATTGCTGTATGCATGAGTTAAAAGACTTAATTGTGTTTGGATCCTATATCAGAAATAATGTCCTCTTTTCTTGGTTATCTTCCTGAGTGTGCCCCTTGAATGACAAAGGCATAATACACGCATGCTGGACAGTGACTAAAGAAATTTATAAATTGTTGTAAATATGATTATATTTCATAATATTATGAAGGGTTTGTGTGTAAGTTTCTCATTATTTTTTCCAGGGCTCTTAATGTCAACTTAGGTAAAATTCATTAGAACAACCATATTTTAGGAAAATTGCGCTGATGAACAAAGACTACCACATATTTAAGGAAAATAAGAACAGATGAAAGCTGTTCCTGAGAAATGGAGTAAGAAGTGTTTGAGTCAGTGACAGATGGAGAAGGAGGGAAAAAAAAAATTGTGACATCTGTTAAACCAGATTTGGAAGAGTCATTTACACACCATGGACGAACTGTAACTTATTCCTGGAAAGTGCTTGCTGACGAGGTTGTGCTAATTCTTGGCTATGAATAGATTTAGTTATTGATCAATCAGAATGCTTTTGGAAATCTTGTTTTGTTTGGATTGCTAAAAAATATCCTATTTATCCAAGCAAAGGCCACTTGCTTCATGGCATTGCATCAGCCTTAGGGCATTTGGAGGCCAGTGTCCTTGCAGACAAGGGGATTCTGGAAGTCACATATTTTTAGGACAGTCACCTCATCTAATGGGACGAGTTGTGTGTATTTCTTTTATTGTGGCTTACTCTTGGTATTTATTTATATATATATTTTTTTCAGATTTGAAAGGATCCTAAAAATATACCGAGTTAATTAGCATTATTTTAATTTTTATATTAATCTAAATTGAAATTATAGTTAACCTCAAATAAAGTATCTTATCATTTAAAAAAGATTTTTAATGTTTTATTTATTTTTGAGAGAGAACAAGAGAGTGAAAGCTGGGGAGGGGCAGAGAGAGAGGGAGACACGGAATCCGAAGCAGGCTCCAAGCTCTGAGCTGTCAGCACAGAGCCAGAGGCGGGCCTCGGATTCACGAACCGTGAGATTATGACCTGAGCTGAAGTCAGACGCTTAACTGACTGAGCCACCCAGGCACCCCAAAGTATCTTATTCGATCTACTGTCTGTATTTATTTATCCAGTCAAGAATTCTTACCACCCCATGTGTCAAAGAGATTCTACAATTCCTTTGACTCTGTCCCCAAGTTTTAAAGCAATCTTTACTTACCTGCTGACTAATCCTCAGGTTTCTCTCATCACCATATTTTCATTTCCTTATTCTTCTCATTAAATTTCCATCCTCTTTTTTTTGCAAAGGTAGGCATCTTTGGAAATCTCTTCTGCAATGAAAGGAGAATAAACAGAAGCCAAGAAACAAAATGAAAATAAGGATTGCAAAATATTTTGTGATTTTTCAATTTTTCTGCACTTCTATAGAAGTAAGAGAGAGAAAAAACATGGGACCTTAATATATCTTTCAGTCTGAGCTGATTTTAAGACTTGTGAAAGAAGTGCTGGTGGGAAGAGAAAATAAATTTTTAGGGAAGTACAATAAATACAAAAAATAAGTTATCAAAGATCAACAACAACAACTCAAGGTTTTTGTTTAAAGGAATTTACATACGGTGCCTGGGTGGCTCAGCTGGTAAGCGTCTGACTTCAGCTCAGGTCATGATCTCACAGTTCGTGACTTCGAGCCCCTCGTGGGGCTCTGTGCTGACAGCTCAGAGCCTGGAGCCTGCTTCAGATGCTGTGTCTCCCTCTCTCTCTGCTCCTCCCCCACTCACACTCTGTCTCTCTCTCAAAAATAAATAAACATTAAAAAAAAATTAAAGGAATTCCCATAAAAGGAATCTGCATCAGAATGGTCATGAAAAAAGCCGGAATGAAATTGAAATTGAAATCAGTAATAAAATACTAGAGCTGGAAAAATCTTAGGGAATCTTTAATGAAAATCCCATTATACAGACAAAAAAAGAAAAACATAAAAAAAACAAAAACAAAAAAAAAAACAAAAGACAAACAAACAAACAAAAACAACCCAAACGCAAAAAGCTTACCTGATTTGCCTAAGGTGATGTCGCTATGAAAATTCAGAGCCAAATTGGCTTCTCAGACCAGTGCTTCTCCAATTAGAGATTAATAAAAGTAAGAAAAAAAAAAAGTTAAAAAAATAAAAAGCAGATCTTAGATCTTTCCTTTTCCCAGAGGTCCTGATTCAGTTGGTCTGGGACGGAACCCTAAATATCTTATTTCCTTGACTAATAGCAGGGAACCGTAGAAAGGAAGAAGGTAAGACATGACCTGAAGTAGCAGCAAAGAGAAAGGATAAAAAAGGAGAGGTGAGCATGTTTTTGATAGTTTCCCCTAATGTGTGTCGTGTCTCTTTTCTGCAACCGCATGCGGAAGGATAGCTGGGTCTGCACCAGAGTTGAGGTGTTTCTCCATTCTTTTGTCAGGTTTATCTCAAAGTATGTGTAAGAGGCTGTCACATCAAAATCGTAGAACAGTGATCATACCTATTTCCAGGACTGTCTCCACATAACTTTATCACAATCTCTACAGATAGGGCCCTGGATTCCGAACATTTTACAAACTCCACTGTGACTTTTCACTAACCATATCACTTGTACACCTGGCTCCTAGAGTCCAGGGAGGGCACGCTGCTTTATTTTGTATCTGAGATACTTGGTGTAGACCCAGAATTTTAGGAGGTGCTCAATAAATGTGATAGGTAAATGGTTGAATTAAATGAGCAATTATGAATAGTAAAATTTACTAAATTTCAGTGTTTAAAAACTTAATTTGTATACATGTCAATTACTGCATATGCATGTGTGTGTGTGTTTTTTTAAATAAATGGTGGATTTTTGCATTTTTCTAAGAAATACCAGCTGCTGTTCTGTCCTCTATAGCATCAGAAGGAAGTCAGTTTGGGTACATAAAAATGACACATTGGTTCTAGGATATCAAAAGTGAATGATTTTTATCTTAGAAAGATATTCATCAAATCAGAAATCTCCACCAAAAGTAACTAAGAGATTTTAGTAATCAAAATAAAATACTAATGGTAATATGAGTGAAGCCATAACGTACCTGAAGACTGAAATAAACTTGAAATAGTTCAATTTCTGTATACCTTTTGCTTTCTCCAGGAACTTTTTTGCAAAATAGTCACTAGGCTGCAGAGATAGCCCACTAGACGATGTTATTAATATGCAATCTTCCTTCCCGCAACAGTTTACATATGCAATATACAGCATCTGGACCTTGTAATTGAATTTTTGAAGTTCGCTGTGCTTTGGGGGCTGCATATGGGTCAGTAATCATTATCCAGACACCATCGTTCATAGTACACATATAATTAATCAACTCATTAATTATGGAAAAAGAGTCTCAGGGAAGTCTAGCACACCTATTTCTTAAACAAATATTTCACCCCTGAGCTGTAAAAGTAGCATCTCCATTACCCGTGCCTTAGATTACTGTTAGCGATTTATTTAGGGAGCTTTTAGAACAAGCTCCATAACAAGAGTCAATATAAAAATCTTTCAGACACAGGACCCATCATATATAGCCACAGAATTTAATCACTTTCTGGTTAAATCACTGTTTTGGATCTTTATCTTCTAAGCTAATGTCAATAACACTTGATTTTTAATTTAACTACATTCAGCCAACTGTAGGAGAAACAAATCATGCTCTTTTTTATTTGTAGTTTTAGTAGATGGTTGCCAGGGTAAAATTGATAATTAGGGAAAGGAAAATCTTTCTCAGAGTTTTGTTTTTTTTTTTTTCCTTGTTACACATTAGCGAGCTCAGGTTGTTTAATAAAGATACTTTATAGATGCATGGGGGGGGGCAGGGGAAAGTCTATAAATATATTTTCTCACTTTCCTGGCTCATTAGCTAACCTGACCTGACCATTTTCTTTTGCTACTCGTCAATCCTACTTTTTGCTATTTTTTCCCCTGCTCCTAACAATTTATCTTCATGATGCATTGGCTTATGTTATGACCTACAAAACTCCTTGTAGAGAGACATCAACATGATATGAAAAAGAGACTAATTGTGTAAGATAAATGCCAATCCCAAAATAATAATAAAATATAATCGGATATCAACTCAAGGTAGAGACAAGAACGGCTGTTTAATAGAGTTTTGTAGTGAAATGCATAGAGAGCTTAAGGAAGATGAACAGCTGTTTTCTGTCTTCAGTGAAGCTAGAAATAACTTAGGCTTAAAATGAGAGACGTGAAGAAGAGATTTCTGTCTGTAGATTTCTAATGAGATTTCTAGTCAGAGAACCATACAATCTATAGAACTTTCTTTCTTGTTAGATGCAGAGAAACAGGAGGTAAGTTAGGGACTATTCAATTTAGAGATAGGAGGAAAGATCAATTGTTCCTCTTTTTCTAATACCACGTTTTTCTGACATCTTCGTCTCACTTTTCTGTCTCTGAGCCCCTCTGTTTTGAAATGATAAAATACCATACAGATCCAGGCTTAAACTTCTAGCCATCTGGCCAAGGTCCTGTAGAAAATAAGCGATAGCCAAGACAGAACTGAACTCCTGAAGTTTTAGAACTGTCACTTGTATCTTCACAATTTAATCCAGTTTTAAATGCTTTTAGTGGAGAATTGGCCAGAGAAGGCACATTAACGTCTATCTAAACACAAAAATCTCTCTGCTTTCAACGAGGTATGTTCCCAATTACAGAATTTATCCCTGTATCCCTGCTCCATGGTCAGTTGGGACTTTTTCTCCATATCGTTAAGTAAATAAACGTAGGACAGCGTGATAAGTAGTGTGATATAAAGTGGAGAGGTTGTAGGCGGAAGGAAGTATCTAGGCAAAGGAAACATTTCAAATAAGATCAACAAAATGTCTCAAGGTTATTTTAGATGGATAAAAGGAGGAAGGAAGAGGAAACAGACCACAAAAATCCAGAATGTTAAACTAAAGACTTTCATGCATGGTTTTCAAACCATTGTAGCTATGGATAACTTTTTTTTTTTTCCCCCAAAAGAAATCTACTGAGGAAGTTTAATATGGAAATCAGATAAACACAGAGGTGCAATTCCTTTGGAGAATCCGTAGGGAATCTGGAGCTTCTACTAAACCTCAGCAATGCTTTTTAAATAGTTTCGTCAAGCCTTTTCTGTTCACAGGCCAAGTTTTCAAATCCCAGCCCTCAATGCTGGAGGCAAGTTTTGCTACAGCAAAAGTGTATAATCAGATTTACATTCTCACCTTTACATATGGCAATATTTGGTTGTTCAGACCTTATAAATTATAGACCATTCGTGCCTCCATTATGGCCCCTGCCTTAAACCAGATAACATCACAATTCCACATGATGACAGAAGGGTCAGGCCAAAAATAAAACAGCTGATACTCTGATTCCCTAATTAAGGTGTGGGCAGAAGAGAAGCACGACTCACACCCACCAACCACCAGTTATTTGAAAACTGAATTTAACCAGTGTAAGATATTTGAAGATGGAGTAGTTAATAATACCCCATTATTTCTCCTTAAATCAATGAAAGTCTTATGTATATTCTAGTTTTCATTATTCCTTTCTTACTGAAATACCCACCTTTACCACCTCTGAAGATCTATCTTACTTATCTCTTGTTTTTGCTTTTGTGATTCCATCTTCTTAATTTAAGAAATTTGAGATTTTTTTTCCTCCTGTGTCTCTTTTTTATTTATTTATTTATTTTTTAGTTTATATTTGAGAGAGAAAGAGAGAGACAGAACGTGAGCAGGGGAGGGACGGAGAGATGGAGACAAAATCTGAAGTAGGCTCCACGCTGTCAGCACAGAGCCCAACGTGGGGCTCAAACCCACAAACCTCATGACCATGACCTGAGCTGAAGTTGGAGGCTTAACAGACTGAGCCACCCAGGCACCCCAGCCTCTGCCACTTTTTTTAGGATCAAAACTTTCTTTTTTTTTTTTCAATATATGAAATTTATTGTCAAATTGGTTTCCATACAACACCCAGTGCTCATCCCGACAGGTGCCCTCCTCGATACCCATCACCCATCCTCCCCTCCCTCCCATCCCCATCAACCCTCAGTTTGTTCTCAGTTTTCAAGAGTCTCTTATGCTTTGGCTCTCTCCCACTCTAACTTTTTTTTTTCCTTCCCCTCCCCCATGGGTTTCTGTTAAATTTCTCAGGATCCCCATAAGAGTGAAAACATATGGTATCTGTCTTTCTCTGTATGGCTTATTTCACTTAGCATCACACTCTCCAGTTCCATCCACGTTGCTACAAAGGGCCATATTTCATTCTTTCTCATTGCCACGTAGTACTCCATTGTGTATATAAACCACAGTTTCTTTATCCATTCGTCAGTTGATGGACATTTAGGCTCTTTCCATAATTTGGCTATTGTTGAGAGTGCTGCTATAAACATTGGGATACAAGTGCCCCTATGCTAGGATCAAACCTTTCATGAAGGACAAGGACCATAACTGACTGACATCTATATACCCATGTTTACTCATAGGCAACAACACATTAAGTCTAAAATATGAACACAGCATATAATACTCTTTAGTTTTTTTTTAATTCTTTAAATCTTTATTTATTTTTGAGAAAGAGAGAAAGAAAGACACAGAGTGCAAGCAGAGGAGGAACAGAGAGAGAGGGAGACGCAGAATCTGAAGCAGGCCGCCCAGGCTCTGAGCTGTTAGCAGGAAGCCCGATGCGGGGCTTGAACCCACGAACTGTGAGTTCATGACCTCAGCAAGAGTCAGATGCTTAACTGAATGAGCCACCCAGGTGCCCCATAACACTCTTTAATATTGGAGATGCCATGCACCTAACCCAAACAAAGATATGTCTATAGTTCACATGTTCACAGCTAAAGTTCCGTGTTAATAAATACAGATTTGAAATGCGTTTTTAATAATTTTGTTTTTGAATCATTAAAGGTATCATTCTAGTTTCCATTTTTTAGATCCATTTTTGCTTTCTTTTATTTTAATCCTTTTTACTCTGATAAAAAGCTCACGGACACTAGGGGCTTAGAACTTTGTTAAACTAGTTGGGATAATAAAGTCTGGTCTGGATTAAAGCACTAGATCAATGAAAACTAGAGCTAAGTATAGAACTGCTTTCTTCTGTTCACCATTAACCAGAAAAACTAGATGGCATTCTTCATGATGATCGCTGTTCTCCACTAACATGGTTCATATGTTTCTGCCTAGCACCATGTAATATGCACTGACTTCCTGGAGAAGAATAAACTTCCCTATCCCACTGCTGTCAGGCTTAAGCACCAACTTATGTGGTGCATTAATCGGTTCAGGCTGCCATAGCAAAATACAGACCGGGAGGCTAAAACAACAGAAATTTATTTTCTCACAGTTCAGGATGCTGGAAATCCAAGATCAAGGGGTCAGCAGGTTTGGATTCTGATGAGACTTCTCCTTCTGGCTTGCAGACAGCTGCCTTTTTGCTATGTCTGTTCATGGGCATCCCTCTGTGTGCTTGTGCATCTTTGGTCTCTCTCTCTCCTCTCTCTCTCTCTTTTTTTTTTTTTTTTGTTCAAGTTTATTTATTTATTTATTTTGAGAGAGAGAGCACGTATGGGGTAGAGACAGAGAGAGAGAGAGTCAAACACATGAATGGTGAGATCATGACCTGAGCTGAAACCAAGAGTCAGACACTAACTGACTGAGTCACCCAGGCACCTCTCTGTCTCTCTCTTCTTGTGAGCGCACAGTCATACTGGACTAGAGCCCCCACAGTGGTGATCATTAACCTTAATTACCTCCTTAAACATCCCAACTCTAAATACAATAACACTGGGAGTTGGAGATTCAATATTTTGAGGCACAATTCAGTCCGTAAAACTGAAGTCATGAAGTGATGAGACCCAAGTGAAAGTAACGCTTGCAAATTTTGAATAAAACACTCAAGATCCAATTCATGGTTCTACTATAGCTCTCTTCTCTCTGCCATTAGGCCAATATGTACTCAGAAGGTGCTGCCTCTTCACTCTGGACCCTGGATTAAAGAGGACATGGAACAGGGAAGAAGACTATTCGTAACTAACAAGAAGAAGAAGTCACCAATTTTCCCACTAACATTCTGAAACTGTCAGATTTGTTAATGCCAGAGTTTAGCTTTGAAAAGCTTATTAATAAATTAGTAACCAGAAATAGAAAACTATTTTTATGCAATTTTTTACTTTGAGGTGAGGCTTCAGGCTGCAAGGAATTTATTATTAGAGGCTGAATGAAATGCAAAGGCAAACTATTTGGTAAAATGATTACTTGCAAGTACTTAAAAGGCAATTGCTTAAGCAAATTGGCTGATGGGCATGTTACTAGCATATTACTCTCTTCCTGGATCATCATTACTTGCATTTGCAAAGGTACTACATGAGAAAGACAGGGTATAAATTGTTGGCCAGTTAACAAGGAGAATTAAAAAAGAAGAGAGAAATTCCAGAAATTTTGGGACTTGAAGGATTAAAACATGTTAAGTCCTTCTCATATCCATCTTATAAGAGATAAATTAAGACATGTTTTGAGTGATAAAGTCCAATTCAAACTTAGCCTTTGATAAAAAAGTTTAAATTAAAAATAAATAAAAAATGAAATGAAATGAAATGAAATAAAATAAAATAAAATAAAATAAAATAAAATAAAATAGAGTGTAGCTTTCATAATCTTGTTGAAGCCAGTTAAATAAGTAACACCCAGTAATTCTTTACAGGGTTCAGAGAAAAGAGACTGAGAATGTATTTCTTATGTGAAAGCCTGATGATTTGATGAACGTATAATTTAATTTAGGGCTAGACTTGTATATGGAAAAGGATCATGGATGTAATTAGAGGACATGAAGCTTCCTGTAATAAAATTAATATTTACAAAAGTCCACAACAATTTTACAGAAGTATACTGACAACAGAGCCACCTCCCTGGATTAAAAGAGACTGGGATCGGGGCGCCTGGGTGGCGCAGTCGGTTAAGCGTCCGACTTCAGCCAGGTCACGATCTCGCGGTCCGTGAGTTCGAGCCCCGCGTCGGGCTCTGGGCTGATGGCTCGGAGCCTGGAGCCTGTTTTCGATTCTGTGTCTCCCTCTCTCTCTGCCCCTCCCTCCCCCGTTCATGCTCTGTCTCTCTCTGTCCCAAAAATAAATAAACGTTGAAAAAAAAAATTAAAAAAAAAAAAAAAGAGACTGGGATCATTTGACTTAAAATGACTTCTGGTCTGCCAATATTTATGGACAGAATAGAGGCCTACCTCCATGGGGGATATATTCTCCAACTTCTGATTTCTTCAGGAAAATAAAGAAAAAGGAATAACCTCCCAGAGGTTGTAATTAAGAGCTGTGGAAAACCATGGATAGGGGTGATACTACTAGGAATTTTGAAGAAACAGAAACACCCCCAGCAAGTTATCACAATACTCAGATCCGCTATGAGCATTCTAGTCTACTATTTTGTGAATGAAAGTTTGTGGTGTGTGTGTGTGTGTGTGTGTGTATGAGAAACAGAGAGGGAGAAGAAGAGGTGGGGGTGGAGATCGGGAGGGAGAGAGAGCAATTATTTCAAAACAGACTTTTTTATCCTTTTACAATTTCATAATATAGTTTACAGTAGGCACTACTTTTCTGAATTATTTCATTTTTACCTGTGTTAGTGTAGAATTTGTTAAAGTTGTTTAACCTTTTTTCTCTTTGTCTTCTCTTACCCTCTCCAAACTCATGTCTGTCTGTCTCTTTCATACATATGCTTCCACACATGTCTTTTAGTAATAAAGAAGAAAGCACAAGTATGAGATTCCCACTGGTCGTACAGTGCAGCTAAGTAGTTAATAAATAAGGCAGGTAGACAATGACTTCCATGGAGAAATATAAAGGAGAGGCCATATAGAGTTCTCCATCCAAACACAAAGAAATTCTTGTTAATCCTTCCATGGTGTGTATATATACAGTGTATATATATATATATATATATATATATATATATATGTGTGTGTGTATAAAATACCTGTTTGTATACAATACCTTTCTCTCTCTCTCTCTCTCTATGTATATATATATATATATATATATATATATACACACACATATATATAAAATATGTTTGTCTTTCAGTTGTATCAAAATAATATTTGGATGACCTTGGGAAAAATATTTTTTTATCACATTTTTAAATCTTTGTTAGGTAATGAGTATAAGACTTGTCAGGAACAAGATGTATGTAGGACAGTGTGTGGGGTGGAGGACAGTGGATGAAAAAAGAAGGCGAGAGACAGAATGGGGAAGTCAACGCACATTTTCAATCTCATCTTTTTGCCTGAATTTGGAGTTTCCTAATGCATGGAAATTCCTAAATTTTCTTTCTTGGAATTGTGTATATTGGGAATCTACTTTTCAACTCCAAAACTTTAAAACCACTTACAATTTAAGAGGACATTTTTTTTTTCTAAATACATTATATAAACACTCAAATTGAAATCTAAAATGTTCTGGTGTTTCTCTTATTTATAAAGTGTTTGCTGTTCATTAATTCATTTAAGTTGACATCATGCTGGTGTTTCATTTGCTGTGCTATTGAAGTAGTTTCTTAGTTCAATGATGAAATATATTTAATATTACAGTACATTGCTTTGCTAGATATCACTCTGCTGAAGTTACGCTTATGGGCAATATTAAGTAGTCTATTTCTCTACAATGTGGAAACTAATGGGAGTTCACAGAGTAAAAGTCATATTACATCCCAGTTCTCTGATACAGTAAGCTCATCTGAGAATTATTTTTCAACTATGTATTGAGTAAGTTGTTTATTGTTAGGGGCCTCTGTTGAAGAGGTGAGGAGTGGTTGTAATTGAAGGTGTTTATCTTGGAAAGTTCTGGGAGATTGGGAAAGAAGAGGTCCCAGCACTGAGCCAGTGGGAATGGAATTTAGTGATTGGAAGGTAGCACAATGGGAAATAAGATACAATGAAGGAGACAAAGCCAACAGAAGCAGAGACATGGAACAAGCTTTGAACAACTGATAGGAAAAAACAATCTAGGCTATTGTACTGATGTGCCTAAGCAATATAGTTGCAAAATTACAAAAAGTAAGCAGTTCATTCAGAGATCATACAGGGACCATAGTGATAGGTAGCAGAGTTGATTCAATAAAGGCAAAAAAAAAAAAAACTTGCATTTTATTTTACAATAAGTTTCAAGGTTGAATCTGATACCTACCCTATGTTAAATGGTAGAATAATCACATACTTTGATTCAAGATAAGAAATATTTATTGATAAATTTTTATATACATGTAAGAAACAATAGTAAGTGAAAGAATAAGACAGACTCTGGCTTTCAGAAACTTTCATGCCAATTTCTAGGGACATAATAAAGGTTTAAATAGTTGAAAAGACATTGTAAGCCAAATGCCACAATAGACTTACAAAGAAAGCATTAGAACACTCTAATGGAGGAAGTCAATAGAGGTTTTCTTGGAAGATATAGCACTTGATATGGTCAATAAAAGAGGATAAAATACTGAAAATTAGAAATGGTGTATACATATTCCATGCAGGAAAAATGTTTAGACAATATTGCAGAAGTAGAAAAGCACAGGGTATATTTGTTCCAATTTGTCAGAATAATAATTACATACACACACACACACACACACACACACACGTGTGTGTTATATGTATATGTATTATATCAACATATACAAATATATGCACACATACACATAAACTGACAAAAGACTGACAAAATAGATTGAGATTTATGCTGGTTTTTCCTCCCTCATTACCTTTTCCTAAACTAATCATAATAAACTCAATTCTCTTGAACACATAAAACAGATTTGGTCAATACAAATTCACTCCATTTATTACAGTGATTGTACCTTTATTTCCTTATTAATTCAACCAACCAAAAGACATCGAGTACTTGTCATAAAATAGGAAATACCTAAAGTGTTGGCATGAACAAATAAAATCTCCAGCTTTACTGAGCTTGCATTCTAATGAGGGAAAGAGAATAATTGGTGATGGAAAGTATATGGGTTACATGAGAAATTATAGAGAAAGTCTCTCTGAGGAAATAACATTAAATGGCAACCTTAAAAATGTAATGCATCATTTATGCCAAGAGCCAAGGAAAGAACTTCCCAGAAATAGAGAAGAAATACAAAGTTGCTAGTGTGAGGACATTCTGTGCCAAGTCAAAGGCAACAATCACTCTGGTAAATTGATTACAAAAGTGGTTGAAATACTCCCCCCCCTATTTCCCATGTCTGTCTGTTGTGATATTATATTCCATTTCTTTCAATCAAGTAATGGAGTCTGTGTCCCCTCCATGTGAATTTGAACTAGCTTTATAACTTTCACTGACCAGAAGAATATGGTACAAGTGACTTTGTATCAGTTTTGAGTCAGGTGTTGACATTACAACTCATGTTCTGGGGAATCCTGCCACTTCCAAGAGAACAAGCCTGAGGTAGATTGTTGGAGGATAAAAATTCTGTGGCGCTTAGTTGGTTCAGTTCATTTGTCACAGCTAACAGCCAAGATCAGCCATGGTGAACTGCAATTGACCTATGAGATGACCAGGGATGTGACAGAGTAGGCAGTTAGCTAGACATGAGCTGGAGGCCAGGGTGGCGGTAAACAGTGGTTTGTGGCTTCCCCCCTCCGGGGTTATCATACCAAGAACAAGCAGGTGCAGAGTATGCTACTCTCTTTCCAGCCTGTGTCTTATAATAACCTGTAGCTTCATTATAATATATTTACATTGTGGGTTTGATGTCCCCCTTCCCCCCTACCATGAGTGAAGATGGTCATGACAGCTCCAGCAAGAACCTTGTAGGGCCAAATACTCCCCCTCCTGACCAGTGTAAGGAGTCCCTCAGATGACTGGCAACAACTTCAGTTAGATATGGCGTTAGCTATGACCTATAACCTATGCAAACAACACAAGAAAAGACACCCCTAACACCACTATAGTTACCACCTCTCCCTTCTTGAGAGTGTACTATCCTTAATAAATGGCTTTGTACTTGCTACTTTCTTTCTGGATGTCTTTATTTCAGCATGGGTCCTCATGTAAATCTTTCATAAGGAATTCAAGAATTGAGACCTTCATTCATACAATGCAGAATCTCCCACAGGGAGCAGATACTTGATTGATCCCAGTCAAGATCAATCAAGTCTGGTCCAGATCAAGAGAACCACAGAGCAAACCTGTAGAATCCTAAGCAACAATAAATTTCTGTTTAAGCCATTAAATTTTAGAATGATTTATTATTCAGCAACGACTTTTGCTATACTCACTTAAGCAATAAAAGATACTTAATTTTACATTCCAAGATATTTCAAGTTGGTTGCAATGCGTACCCTTAATGATCTACATTGGTCATTGGTTTTGTTGTTTTTGCTGTTAGCATTTGTCCTCAGACTGATATACTCTTATAAGATAACTGCTACTTAGAGATACCTGGGTGGCTCAGTCAGTTAAGCATCTGATTTAGGCTCAGGTCATGATCTCGCGGTTTGTGAGTTTGAGCCCTGCATTGGGCTCTGTACTGACAGCTCAGAGCCTGGAGCCTATTCTGGATTCTGTGTCTCCCTCTCTCTGTTCCTCCCCCACTTGCACTCTGTCTCTGTCTCTCATAAATAAATAAACACTAAAAAATTAAAAAATATAACTCCCACTTTTCAAAACATCGTTTCTTTATATACCACTTTTTAAGACAGGAAGAAACAATATTTCTTCTTCTCATTTCTATTTTGTTAAGGGAGAAAAAAAATCTATTCAGAAGTTCCTCAGTATATTTCTTAATGCCTTGTTGGTCAAGATTGAGTTAGTCACTCCAAATGCATTATGTATATAAATGAAATTGAAAGGAAATTGACAAGCTTACCTTACTATTATTTATTCCATGGACATATTGCCACTCAAACATAAATCAACATCTAAAAATTAAAGAAGGTGGGGGTGCCTGGGTGGCTCTGGGCTCTTAATTCAGGTCATGATCCCAGAGTCATGGGATCGAGTCCCACATTGCGCTCTGTGCTGAGTGTGGAGCCTGCTTAAGATTCTCTTTCTCTTTCTGTCCCTCTCCCCCACTTGCACACACTCTCTCTAAAAAGATAAATTAAAGAAAAAAGGAAGAAAGAAAGAAAGAAAGAAAGAAAGAAAGGGAAAGAAGGTGATAACTAAACAATGAAGAACAAAAGCAAAAAACACTTTTATTTTTTATATATTAATTTTTTTCAATGTTTATTTTTGAGATACAGTAAGAGACAGAGCATGAGTGGAGGAGGGGAAGAGAGAGAGGGAGACACAGAATCTGAAGCAGGCTCCAGGCTCTGAGCTGTTAGCAGAGAGCCAGACTTGGGGCTCAAATTCAGGAACAGTGAGATCACGACCTGAGCCGAGGTCACTTAACTGACTGAGCCACCCAGGTGCCTCCCCCACCCCAGAATAACTTAAAAAAAAGTTTCTGTTAATTATTCCATAGGCAGCTTATTTGAAAAAGCATAGAGAATAAAGAGAAAAGTAGTTTAAGGTGATCTTGGAGAAGAAGACAGGGTCAATTCATATAAGGTGCCATGGTAAAGAATTTGGATTTTTAATTTTTTTAATGTTTTATTTTATTTTTGATAGAAAGAGCATGAGTTGGGGAGGAACGGAGAGAGAAGATGACAGAAGATCTGAAGCAGGCTCCATGCAGACAGCAGCAAGTCCGATGCAGGACTCGAACTCATGGACAGTGAGATCATGACCTGAGCTGAAGTCGATGGCTTAATTCACTGAGCCACCTAGGCGCCCCAAGAATTTGGAGTTTTTAAGGGTGAGGAAAAGTTGTAGCAGCATTTCAGGTGACTGAGGAATGGATCTTAGGTGAATAATATAGGAGAGTAGGAACAAAGAAACCAACTGGGGAGAGTCCAAGTAAGAGAACAGGACCCGCGTGTTGTGGACTAGAGTAGAAGTGCAAACAGAGAGTGGGAACGGATTCAGGATGATTCTGAAGAGAAGTGGTTGGATTCCTGGTGATTTTAGGGCCAGACTTGCTGACAAATCACCTTCTGTGAAGGGAATAAAGCCCTGAAGAGTGATTCCAATGTTTCAGCGTCGCTGGAGTTCACGGCCGGATCATTTCCTAAAACAGATTATAATTGGTGCAAGGTTTGGAAGAGAGAAGGAATGTTTTGAATAGTTTAAATTTAAAATATCTATTAGACATTCAAGTGGAGATGGTCAGAGAGCAATTAGATAAACACATCTATATCCACTGAGGCTATAGGACTACAAATAGAGGTATGATCAAGAAATTCCATACTAGATATATATATACTCCCCCAAAACTGAAAGCAGAGACTTGAACAGACATTTGCACACCAGTATCCACAGCAGCATTATTTGCAAGAGCCCAAAGGTAAAAACAACCCACAGGGACATCAGTGGATACATGGATAAACAAAATGTGGTATATACATACAATGGAACATTATTCAACTTTAAAAAGTATTGAAATGCTGATACATGCTACAATATGGATAACCCTTGTAGTCATTGTGCTAAATAAAATAAATGCTAAGTAAAATAAAAAG
The DNA here is from genome assembly GCF_022079265.1 of Lynx rufus. Classification (NCBI taxonomy): domain Eukaryota; kingdom Metazoa; phylum Chordata; class Mammalia; order Carnivora; family Felidae; genus Lynx; species Lynx rufus. The sequence goes on along the minus strand of NW_025814845.1, from coordinate 24,879,468 downwards.
TAAAAATTAGTCTATGATTTCACTTATATGAAGATCCTAGAATAGTTAAATTCACAGAGACAGAAAGGAGAATAGTGATTAACAGGTTCTAGGAGGAGGGAGGGATGAAGGATGAGGAATTATTGTTTAATACAAAGTTTCACTTGGGGAAAGTGAAAAAGCTTTGTAGATGGATGGTGGTGATAATTGCTCAACAATATGAATGTACTGGATGACATTGAACTACACACTTAAAGTAATTAAAATGGTAAATTTTATGTGGGTATATTTTAGCACAAAAACAAGTAATGGCACAAACTGACATGTGCAGTTTGTATTTGATACTGTTCCTCCCCCTTATTCTTTCTAAGTTGAAGTAACCTCTGTTACCACTAAATGTCTATTATGAAATAGACTCACCTTATTTTCTTTCCGAAAGGAGTCCCATGTTAAAATTTAATATTATTAGTATTATTAAAAGTAAAGTATATTTGATACAACATGGAGTCAAATAATACACTAAATAAGATAAAACTGTCAGAGTTCTTGAAATCTAAGACTTCTCCAGAAAAAAATAGCATTTGAATTGTTCTCTCTTGCTATATTCCTTCAGTGTTGATTCATCCAGTTACTGAGTCTTATCAATTCTATTTCCACCATATGTGTTTATTCTGTATTTCTTTCTTTTTGTCAGGTTTTAAAACTTTTTACTTGCATATTTTTAAAGTGTGCATTCTGATCATTAAAATCATTTGAACAGAAAAATGGCACTCTAACTAAACTACATTTTATACCCCATGAGGCACCTCAGACCAGACTGGTTTTGACTCTAGATTTCTCTGTCCATCACATTCAGCTCCTTCCTTCATCAATGACTGTGCAAACTGAAGTCTGCCTGCTTGTGGACCTCTAGATTTCTTTTCTAATCTCATTTGAACTACAGGTCTCCATGAAACCATCGAAGTTATCTCATGGATGTCATGTGAATCACTAGTTTAAAGCCCTAAAATGGCTGCAACCACAAATGTGTAAATTCATCATAGTACCTGTAATGCCTAACACAGCTCCAATCACATCCCAGTTGTTTAATAAATATCTGTTTAAATAAATGAATTAACATACCAGTCTATGGTCCCACTTCCTAGTTCTTGTTTAATTTTCCTTCACCCTTTCAAATTGAGTTTTATATGTGGTAGAAAAGAAACAAAAAGAAGGAAATGAAAAACACATTACAGAAAAATAATAAGAACCCAGGTGAGCAGTAGAAATAAGTGGGATCTTGCTGAAAAATACTTCAGTGGAATCACACACTGTAAAAACAGAACAAAACCTGAGAGTACATGAAGAGAAGCAGATTTTCCTCGATATGAAACGTAATAGTACCACTTTACTCCACTCTGTCCTAATAACATTTTCCAGAGTTTTTTTTTATTCAATTCTGGGCACCATGTTTGAAGAGAGGCATTGGCAAAATTCCTGAATTGAATGGAGTTGGATGTATTTGCTCAGTTCCAATTGAGTTTGACAAGCGGGAAAGTGATGTTTGCAGAGCAGACAAAGAATATTTGAAGTCCAGAAGAGTTGATTACACAGATGACCCCAAGAACCAAGGTGAGTGAGGCTGGACATATGAGATGCACCTTTCTTTTGCACTTTCAAAACTGGAATATTTGATTGTGCTGGCAAAGTACAGTCATCTCCAATGGTCTTTAAAAATTCCTATTAAGATTCATAAGGTCCAGGAGGCTGGTGAGCAATTATTGGCATCTTGTGATCATTTTCCTGCCAATTCCTCAACTCTTACTCACCTGCCCGGCCATGTGTCCCCATTTAAAGTCCCATGCTTCTCTACTGAAAAATCAGTTAATAACTTGCCTTCCTGCATCCAGCCATTTGTAAACAAACTTATCTAACATTATTTATAATTCACTGGCACAGAAATGATAAGGTACTTGGATATTTTCTAAAGTAAAATTACGAGAACTTTAGTAATCTTATCAAGGTAAATGATAGGCTTAAACTTTCTGATAGACAGTATCTGATGTATTATGTTTGACTGGTGGGATACAAATTCGAAGAGACACATCAACAAATTAGAAAGTGCCTGAACGGGGGGGGGGGGGGGGTGGGTGGGTGGGGAATGTAACATTGAAGTGTCTGGAAGACAAGGCATAAAAGAAATGACTGATCATTTGGGAATATTAACCTTGAAAAGGGTCATATCTAAGTAGCATTAATAGCAGTATTCAAATATTTGAATGGCTGTCCCATGGAGGAGTCAGTAAATCCACTGTAACTTCCAAGTAAGATACTAAGAATAATAGTTGAAATTTATAAAAAGAGATGAATTTGGCTCAAAATAAGGAAGGTGTTTTTAATAGTTCTCATTTTCCCAAAGTAAAACATTTAGCCTTAAGAAGGAGCTCACCAAAATTTCCAAAATTTCAATATTGACCAGATGACTACATACGCAAAATTATGAAGAACAGATTTTGGAAGGATTAAGGGAGGGGTATTGGAGCATGCTTTATTATATATTTTATTCTTACTGTCACTCCATGAAGTAAATATTATTATTTCTATCTTATATAGAGAAAGCGAGACATAGGGAATTTAAGCAACTCGGTAAGTCTATACTGGTAGAAGAAGTTGGTTTTCAGTAGAATTGAGTTCTCTGTGACCATAAAGCCCTACCTTTAAACCCCATGTATAAGGTACTGGAAAACAACAGAAAATACAGAAGGAATTTGTCAAAAGCAGTTTCTCTGAGTGGTAAAATTTGAAAACAAAAAACAAAAAAACAAACCAAAGGAAAAAAACCCCACACCTTTATTCCAGTATTTTTAGAAACTATCCATAACAAATATTTATTATCTTTTTTTAAATTTTTTTTAACATTTATTCATTTTTGAAAGGCAGAGAGAGACAGAGCGCGAATGGAGGAGGGGCAGAGAGAGGGAGACACAGAAACAGAAGCAGGCTCCAGGCTCTGAGCTGTCAGCACAGAGCCAGACTCGGGGCTCGAACTCACAGACCATGAGATCATGACCTGAGCCAAAGTCGGCCGCTTAACAGACTGAGCCACCCAGGCGCCCCTATTATCTTAAATAAAATTACGACTATTTTGTGTTTTAAAGCAAAATGGGAAAACTGTTTTCAATTAATATCTTCTAATTGCACATCTTTTTCATTTCAGGAATCTCTCCTACAGATACATGATTTTTAACTTTTATTTTGAAATGATTTAAAACAAGAGAAAGACAGCAAGATGCAATAAAAAAAACTTTATAGCAAGAACTTCCTTGTTATCACTTTATCATATTTATCTTTTCTCTTTTCTGTGTGTGTGTGTTTATCTTCATAACATAACTTCTCAAGTCCTACTCCAACACCACAGGATTCAGTGTAGCTTTCCATCTTTTCTTTCCTTTTCTTTTCTTTTCTTTTCTTTTCTTTTCTTTTTTCTTTTCTTTTCCTCTTCTCTTCTTTCTTTTCTTTTCTTTTCTTTTTTCTTTTCTTTTAAAAAAAAATTAATGTGTATTCACTTTTAAGAGAGAGAGAAAGGCAGAGTGTGAGCAGGGGAGGAACAGAGAGAGGGAGACACAGAATCCAAAGCAGACTCCAGGCTCCGAGCAGTCAGCACAGAGCCCCATGAGGGGCTAGCTCTAACTCACAAACTGTGAGATCACGACCTGAGACGAAGCTGGATGCTTAAGCGACTAAGCCACCCAGGCACCCACCTTTCCATCCTTCTATACTTACAACTCCTTTGTGCAATGCTAAAAAATATGGCTCCCATTTTTAACAGCTATTTGCTTGCTCCATCATTCTGTATGTGACTAAATGCTGCTTCCTTAGTTCTAACCCACTGGCCTTGACTATGCCAATTTCCCCCTCAGTCAGGGCCCTGTACCATCTATCCTACCAAAAAGAACAGTGCTTGCCAAATTCTCAAACTATCCAAGGTCTAGGAGGTAGTAAAGAAGAAAGGGAAGCCACTCCCAGTGTACTCATTTTTTTTAAATTTCATATATTCTGTTGTTTTAAAAATTATCTTTCAAAATGTGTAGTATTGATATGTTGGATCTTTGCCATTCAGTCTTTAAAAATAAAACTATCACCTCTCTTATGATTCTTACCTCTTTTTCCTTTTTGGCATTCTTACAAAATTTTTCAAATGTATATTCTGCATCCATAATTTGATTTTCTGAAGTTTCAACTATGTTCTCTATTGGCTTCAATACTGGATTTTAATGTTGCTATTACACTGTAGTTAATTTGAAGGACTTCCTTACATCAATCAATAGGAATGAAACTTTTGTCCTTATAACTTACACTATTCTTCTCCAGTTTTGACTTTATCTCACTTGAACTCATGGGTCCTTATCACTATTAAGATGTCCAAGTAGATATTTTCCTTTTGTTCCTTTTATATTTGCAATCGTAATCAGAGGCATAATCTCTTTTTAGCATTTTTTATTTATTTTTCTTGTGTCTAGTAAATTGTATATTTCCTACGTCCTATTTATTTTCTGCCTTACCATTTATTGAAGAGCTTTCTCTAAATGTGATTTTTTTTTTAAGAGACAAAATGAGGATTACTTATCTCCGTTCATGATGCACTTGGGAATTCTAACATTTTCTCTTTCACATATGCTGCCGGAGAGTAGAGCAATTTGTAGAGCTTCACTCCCAATTTCCAGTGACTGGCAGGCATTCTTCTCATGAAGATCTGTTATTTTGATAGTAGAAAAAGAAACTTCATCTTCTTCGGTTGCCTGGAAATGACATTTAGCTCAGATGTACTAAGTGAAAAGTCACATTTTCTTGCACGCGCTATTTTTTGCATTTTCTCTGTCTCTGCTCCTGACTAGTTGTCTAGAGATAGCATTGGGGAGATGGCGAGGGATCACAGAGGCTTTTAAGAGCCCCACGGAGCACAGCTCTTCCCAATTCTAAGTGCATGGCTGACACACTGGCCACTTGGAAGGGACCACTGTAGTAATGTTCACAATATGATAAGATGTAAATACTACAAAAGACTGCTTATCTGTCCGGAAAGACAGTTGTAAAACATTCTCTGATGCCTATTTTTACCTCCTATTAAACCAAATGAATGTCTGTGTATAAGAAAGATTATCTTCTGAAATATACAAAGGGTGGTTCTCACTTAATCTTCATCAAATGACAAAACTGAACGTTTCTCACTAATTCAATAGCTTGACTGTGAATCTTAATTTTATGTGTCATTATAATCATGAAGACTTCCAAGAAAGAGCTGAGAGGGTAGAAAGTGGGAGTGAATTTAAGGAATATTTTTTTTTCTGGAATTTCTAGTCTAGCATCATTTTTAACCTGAAAGTTTCATGAAAACAAATATTTCATGTTTTTCTTTCTAAAACTTATTTCCCAAGAAGAAATGATTTGTTCTATTTGTCCTTTTCAAAATGTTAATGTAAAGGGGCACCTGGGTGGCTCAGATGGTTAAGCGTCCGACTTCGGCTCAGGTCATGATCTCACAGTCCATGAGTTCGAGCCCCGCGTCGGGCTGTGTGCTGACAGCTCAGAGCCTGGAGCCTGCTTCACATTCTGTGTCTCCCTCTCTCTCTGCCCCTTCCCTGTTCATGCTCTGTCTCTCTCTGTCTCAAAAATAAATAAACAGTAAAAAAAAAATTAAAAAAACACAAAATGTTAATGTAAAAATGTCACCATGTAAACTAAACATCCATTTGTAGGTACAAAGAAGCTGGTAATTGTAAACTATCTTGTACATCATATTATGCTATTTGTTTTCTTTTACTTCTTAATAGGTGTAAGTTTCTAGATATTGAAGACAACTTAACGCCTATTTTTTTGTTAACTTTCAAGATATGATTAACACCAACAACCCTATTCCTTATAAAAAATACACAAATGTATTCATTATCAAATATTTATTGAATGTCTAATGTTATCCAGATTCTCATCTTAGTAATAGGGTAGGGATACAACAAAACTCTGACCTTCATAGAGTTATCATTCTGTTCAAGAGTTTTCAGTTTAGAGCATTATTTACCTTGTTTAATTTTGTGCAAACGGCTTAACGTTACTTTTTTTATCTACCTCTCGCCAAAACCCGATTCTGCTGATAGCATTTTGTTACTGACAAAACTTTTCAGCATTTACATCCTACCTTGCTTTAGGCAAAGGCAATAAAGAAAGCATCAGCTGAATCACCTTAAAAATATGAAGGGATATTGCTGCCCAAAACTTTCTGTCATGTACCTTGCCTCTCCATAAACATACCTCTTTTAAATTAAATGGACAGAGGGGCACCCGGGTGGCTCAGTCAGTTGAGCGTCCTACTTTGGCTAAGGTCATTATCTCCTGGTTCATGGGTTCGAGCCCTGCGTCTGGCTCTGTGCTGACAGTTCGGACCCTGGAGCTTGCTTCAGATTCTGTGTCTCCCTCTTTCTCTGACCCTCCTCAGCTCATGCTCTATCTCTCTCTGTCTCTCAAAAATAAATGTTAAATAAAAATAAAATAAGATGAAATAAAATAAATAAAATAAAATAAAATGAAAGTACAGGTAGAATGTACACATATATCCACTTATGTACTTTTACTTACATCAAAAAGGACAAGTATATATGCAAACCATAAATTTCAGCTTCTTGATCTCACTGTTTTGCAAGGATCTTTGATTGGTGTCACTGAGCTTTGAGTCCTTTTCTGAAGTCTGCAATGTTCAACTGGCTATCATGCAGCAATCTTCATGCAGGTATTCTGTATTTCTGAAATAGTGTGGGGTGTGTGTGTGTGTGTGTGTGTGTGTGTGTGTGTGTAATGACTGAAGCATACACACAGGGACAAAGTTTTTCATTTTCCTATAGTTAATACTGTTGTCAAAGATTAGATGTATGTAAAATAAAACCACTATCTGATGTCACTCTGATTTAAGCACTTGAAAACCTTTCCTTATAGGTGTGCCTGGATATCTCAGTCAGTTGAGCATCTGACTCTTGATTTCCACTCAGGTCATGATCCCAGGGCCATGGGGTCAAGCCCAGATCAGCATGGGGCCTGCTTGGGATTCTCTTTCTCCTTCTACCCATCTCCCCAGCTTGTGCACTCTCTCTCTCTCAAATATGTATATGTATATATATGTGTGTGTATATATCTATATATGTGTGTATATATATACATATATACATATGTATACATACACACACACACATATATATATATATATATATATATATAAAACAAAAACAAAAGCAAAAAAGTAAAGTCCCTTATAAACATTAGAAAATCTAATGCATGTGATTCTATACAAAATAACTCAAAATATAAAAGAAGAAATCCCTAAGTGTCATGAAAGAAGAGAGAACCCAACAACAGATTTGTGAGTTTGTGAGATCATAATGCAAGGCCACTAGTCAGCGTGAGAAAGGGTAGAGGAAAATGGTTTGGGATGGAAATCTATGTTCTAAGGGAAGAGATTAGGCTTTATGACTATGATATACAGTGGAAATCAAGACTTAGGCATAGTGGGAACATACAATTCAACCAGACAGTGACATCTTTAAGGCATTTGGCTGAACAAAGCAAAACAAAACAACCACCAAATCTGTAAGAACATATTCACAACCCGAGTCACATTTTGTTCTCCCATGGGAAAGAAATACCTGTCAAAAATGAGTTCACATTAAAAACTTACAAACCAGCATGAGTCAAAATTAGTAAGGCAATGAATAGGAAAATTACCACTGCAACTTGAAAATCATAAGACAATGGAACAATATGAAAATGATTATAAAATATATCTTGCATTTTACCCCTTCATCCAAGCATCATTTCTACAATCCATTTTTTTTTAATGTTTATGTTTTGAGAGAAAGAGAGAGAGAGAGAGAGAGAGAGAGAGAGAGCACGAGCAGGGGAGGGGCAGAAAGAGAGAGGGGCAGAAGATCTGAACCGGTTTCTGCTGACAGCAGAGAGCCTGATGAGGGGCTCCAACTCAAGAACTGTCGCTTCACTGACTGAGCCACCCAGGCGCCCCTTTACTACAACCTATTCTAAGCAACTATTCTCTCCTACCTCAATTTTAGAAACAAACTCTAAATCAAGCTGCCACTTAATGGGTGCCACTTGACGGGGAGAAGTGTTCTCCCCATAGCAGGCAAAGAGAACATGCTCAAACTTAAGTCATTTAGCCCCTCTGCTCAGATTTCCCATTACTCGTCTAGTTCACAGTCCAAACCCACATCTTTGCAAGAGCTCAAGGGGTCCAACAGGACATGCTCCACACTGCTTGCATCCCCGAACTCGTCTGCCGTGGTCTTGACTTTGATTGCATCCCTCAAGCCATATTGGCCTCCTTGCTGTCCTTTGAATATGTGAGGCATCTTTCCCCCTCAAAACTTCTGAGTTCACTTTCTGCTAGAAATCTAGTCCATAGGATCTCCCTGAATTCCTCCAAATATCTACTAAATGTCCTCTTTGTTGTCAGTGTTCTGTTGCTATCCAATCCAAAGCTGTAACCTGACTCTCAACACCTTTGTTCCCTTTTTTGTTTTGTTTTTCTCCCAATAGGTATCACTGTCTAACATTCTGTATCTTATGCTTAATTATTTTTCCTACTGTCTGCCTCCTAAAATCTAAATTTAATGAAGGCAGGGGCACCTGGGTGTCAGTCGGTTGAATGTCTGACTCTGGCTCAGGTCATGATCTTGCGATTCGTGGGGTTGAGTCCTGCATCAGGCTCTGTGCTGACAGCTCAGAGCCTAGACCCTGCTTTAGATTCTGCGTCCCCCTCGCTCTCTGTCCCTCCCCCGCTTCTGCTCTGTGTCTCTCTCTCAAAAATAAGTGATCATTAAAAAATTTTTAAAAAATAAGAAAAAATAACTTTGATGAAAACAGAGTTTTATTTATTTATTTATTTATTTTGTTTTAAATATGCTTTACTCACTGATGTTTGGCAGTACAAAGAACAAAGCCCAAAACAGGTGTGTTCAATATATTCAATAAGTACACAATTGACTGTAATTATGCAAAACGTATACAAAGTAAATATTTCCACCGACAACACCACGATTCAAAACAGTCATAAAACAGAATAGCAAAATAAAACTACTATAGCAAGCTTAAGGATAATCTTTTAGGAGAGGAAAATTGTCATTATGGACAAAGTTATATGTTTCTATTAAAGGAAATAAAATATATAAATAAATGGAAATGGATAAAAAATAAATGAGTAATCCCCATGAGTCCAAAGGGTCCACAAAGGAAGGGTCATTTTTATCCAAAATAATCTCTGAATTAAGTATAATCCCAATCAATACTCAGGATTTTTCCAGAGTTATTTCAATCAAACCTAAAACTAATATGGATGATAATAATACCAAGAATGGTAAGAAATATTTCAATTAGACCAAAATAGGAAAGGAGTAGGAGGGACATGTAGGCCTGCTCTACCAAATAGCCTCTTGTAAATAAATAGTATTTGAGAATGTGGTATTTTGGCAGAGATAGAAAACTAAAGCCATAGAAGAGAAGAGTGAACATGTTAACATATTTTTTTTTGGAAATAGGTATATTTGGTAGGCAGAAGAGAGGTCCTCTGAGTTTGCCGTGCCCTAATCTCTCTACTATGTGAATATGTTTCCCCATGGCAGAGAGGATTTTGTAGATGGGGTTAAGTTACGGATCTTGAGATGGGGAGATTGTTCTGGATTATCTGTGTGGGTCCAATGTAATCATAAGGATCCTCATAAGTAAAAGAGGGACGCAGAAGAGTTTGGGTAGGAGATGTGATGTTGGAAGCAAGACCCAGAATGATATATAAGTGCTGTTTGGAAGGAGCCAAAGAATGCAGGCTGCCTTTAGAACCTGGAATAGGCCAGAAAACAGATTCTCCCCCAAAGGCTCCAGAGGAAATGTATCTCCACTGACATACTGATTTTGGCCTCTGAGGCCCATTTTGGATTCCTGAACTTCAGAACTGAAAGATAATAAATTAGTGTTGTATTAATCACTAACTTTATGGAAGTTTGTCATAGGAGCAATAGGAAACTAATACAGTATATGATAAAAACCATCATGGTCAGTAGAAAAAGTTGAAACATTCAATAAATTACAGACTTTTTTGTGAAAAGCAAGACTTTAATCATAAAATATCTTCATGACATCTGGGCAGAGTTTCTTAAGCAAGGCACAGAAAGTGTAATCCAAAATGCTATATATTGAAAACCATAGCTATATTATAAAAAGATAACCTCTGTGCATCAAAAGCCACCATTTAGAATCATAAAAACCACAAATGGGCTGGAATAAAATGTATAAGTACAATTTACAAAAGATTTATTTTTTCAGACTATTAAAAAATGGCATAAAACTGAGCCAAAAGAACAAACCATAAAACAGGAAATTCTCATTTAACATAAAGCAAATGGCCAATGAACGTGAAAAGTCATCCCAACTCAAAATTAATTGGAAACATCAGTTTTAAAGTTATGATAAAATAACATTCCATGATCACAAACTGATAAGTATGACAAATTGTTGAAGCAAAGTTGTTTCATAGGATAAACCCACCTGATCATGATGTATTTTCTTTAAAAGAAAATTATGCTTCCAGATGTCTTTTTGATATTCATTTTTATTGTACGCTGTGGTGAAAGAACATATGAGGTCAAAGAACAAAGAAGGATTTTTGTTTTTGGTTGAGACTATTGTACACATTTCCTGGTTCTATGCCTGTGTAGTAACAATTATATAATAGAAATTTATAGCTTCTTGATACAGGAATTATCGCTGATATTGAAATAATATCCAAACTCTTTCTCCTCTGCACATCTTGTAAAGTCTAGGTTTCAGACTTTGTTAAAGCACGTCTACAGTAGTTTTTCTCTACGTTGTGGTCCTTACCTCTAAAACATGGACTTCTGTTGTTCCAGTCTAATCCCAGCGGTATAAATAAGGTCTCTGTCTTCTGGTTAAACTGGAATCCCAGTATCTTCAGCAGTGCTCAACATCTAGGATTGTTTTTTTGTCACCCTCAGTTTTAGAGCAACCACTCTTTGCTAAAACCTGCAAACACTAAGCCCAGCCTTTAGGCAACACATGGCAGGAGAAAACCCCTAACTCCCATAATTCTTTCTACTACTGCCCTTCTCTCTAGTTTCAGGTGCCTCAGATTCTAGACACATCAGTAACCATGAATGTTGATTGCTGCCTCCTTTGGCAAGTGGACCCACTTTGCTCTGTTGAACTCCAGCCACCTGCACTGAAGTTGGAAAAAAAAATTACCAGGCAGAGAGGCAGGCAAATGTAGATTTTATTTCATGAGGCTCCTTATTTTGAGGGGTCATATTCCTGTACTGCCTTTGTCCAATGACTAAGAACAATTGCCTTATATACTTGTTGGAATGTAACAGTCTATTATGATAGGGGGGACTAACTCCTTACCAGAATTTGCCAGAAGTCAATTTATTCACTTCTGAAAATTTTTATATACATTGTAAGCAAATATTTATTTATATTTAACATGTTTGAAGTTGAGTATTAAGCATGTGGAGATATAATAATGAACAGCACAGGCATGCTTTCTGTCCTAATGAAATTTGCCAACTAGTAAATTCTATACAATTATAGAAACATATATATATGTGTGTATCTATATACACACGCATATATACACATATGTATTCATATAAATTTAGTCATTATTGAATTATTTTGCTATTCACTAAGGAGAAGCGTCCATGCTTCTTATGATTATCTTTATATTCTTGCAGAGAATGAATGATGCCAAATATTCACCTGTCAAGCTTCCTACCCAACAAAAGCCCTTAAAAGTAATAGGTCCAGAGAGAAGTGTTATTTTGTAATTAGTCAATTTATATATACATACACTATTTTTCTAAATAAATCTTAATAATATATTTTTCAAATGGAGGATATGGCACATTTTTAATAAAATTATTTCAGCTTTCAATTTATCACTTATTCCCCGTAAATAATAACCAATAGCACCATTTCACCAATGCTGATAATCACACACACAATCTTTTAAACTATAGAATTTATATAATTAAATCCATAGCTTTTGCTTAGGAACAAAAGTTTCATTTCATGAGCCAGGCGTACTGTTTGTTTATTTCACTGAATGGAAGTAGATTACAGACATTTCAACCACAGAAAAAATATTCAGTGTGATGCAGAAGAAATTAATCATAAACATGATTTCTATATAAAGTATTCCCACAGAAAATATGGTAAGATTTGTAACTTTTAAAAAATAATATACATATTTCATCTAGGGAACAAAATCAAAATTAATTGAATGGGAATATCCAACTTTAGGACTGCAACAGAATCATGACTTAATTAAAATAAAAATCTCATGGTGTCCTTCAAGTGACACTATAAAGAAATATCAGTAGAGAGGAGTATGAAATTAATTAAACATCACAGTGAATAATAACTCACATATGCCTTTAGTAAAATAAGCTGGAGTTTAAGTTAAGAAGAAATCAGGCATTTTGCTTACCTATGGATAAAACAGACATTTAACATTTGGTGTATATTGTGGGGATATTTTTATTGAAACTTACATAATTCTGTCTTTTTAATTCATACCTAATTGTTTTACTAATAGATTTAGAAATTTTATATTCCAGCGTTTGCCTTAATTATCCCCATATTTTACACTGAGGAATATTTGAGAAAGAAGAGCTTGGAAACAACACAAAATCACACTGCAATATTTTTTCCGAGTTTTGGTCCAGCGCAAGGTTATGTGACTAACTGTGTATGTCCTTCAAAATTTCCAACAATAGAATATAATTGGGCATCTTAATCAATGTTTAACCTTGGAAAAATTGGCTACTCCACTTACTAGCAACATAAACTTCAACAAGTTCGTTCATCTTTCTGTGTTTTGTTTTCCTCATCAATACAAAATAAATAATATATTTACATTGTAGGACTCATGAAACTACAAAGTAATAAAAATAATTAAAACATCTAATTAAAACACATCTCATGTGTTTCTCTCAGTAATAAATTTCCTCTCCACTACTCTTCCTTGTCTGAGAGGGTTCTCCTCTGTGAAAAGGAAGAAATTTGGACTAGAATCTCTCTCTCAATCTCTCTTTCTCTCACGGATGCACAACCTCCTTACACACACAACTACAACGCCATCACACACAATATATTTAGACATATTTAGATATGTTTCATATCTAATTTTAATTTCTTATTGCAAGCTTAAAGATCTACATTGCCACCTCTGTCTATATTGAGCCAATGATGTAAACTTAGACATGTTTTTGGCCACAGTCTTCTTGGCATTCAAATGTCATCTCTGAGACTCCAAGAGAGTTTTTATGCTATTGACTTGGCATCTTCTCAGAGGAAACCCTCTGCTTCATCTAGTCTTTTCTCTTTAGTCCTCAAATCTGTCATTCTCAATTCCCACTGCACATCCCTTGTTTTCTATGCCTGTAATATTCACCCCCTCCACTCAAAGGAATTCAATTCTACTTTGCCTCAGGGTCCAGTTCAAATTCCATTTTGACTGACTGCTAGTACCTCCTGACAGAGATGCTCATTTAGACATTTTCTGATCACATGTCCTGTTTCTTTGGACTGAAGTATAAGTCCCCTGAAATTAGTCCGTGAGTTAGGGTTCTTTGGTCTCAAGTAACAGGAATTAAACTCTATCCAACTTTAGCAACAAAAAAAAAAAAAAGGAAACCTAATGGGAGGTGTGTAGGTGTGTAGAATTTACTGGATAGGTGTCTAACTTGGATACAGGCTGGAAAACAGAACAGGCACTGCCCGACTCCCTTCCTGGTGTGAATGTTGTACTATGGCCTTGTTTATTTTTGTGTTTTGTTTGGTTTTCACCTGTCCTTCAATTTCTCTGCTGAAAAGTAAGTCCTGGGGGCAGGTAGTGGGGGGTAGGAATAGTTCATTTAGCTGAGCTTGGATTACATTTTCTCTCTAGTGCTGTACCAGGATGATGAGATGAAATTCCTAGCCAATGTAGCCTCCAGCCCCTTTCAGACTTCTGAAAGAGTGGAGTACTCGGCCTCATTTACTTTTCCACAAAGACGACATGCAATATCAGGGAGAAAAATTCACCCCTCCCTAAAGTCTTTGGCTGTTAGGGGGGAAGAAAAAAAAAAAAACAATACCAGCTACTTAAAACAAAACAAAACAAAACAAAACAAAACAAAACAAAAACCTACTAAAGTTAAGAGACAGATTCTTTTTGTTTCACATACTATTTCAGCTATGCTATCATCTGAATGAGATGACTTCTCTGCAGTTATTGAGGAGTCCACCATTTAATATTAAGTGCACAGAGGGGCGCCTGGGTGGCTCTGTCAATTAAGCATCTGACTCTTGGGTTCGGCTCAGGTCACGATCTCACGGTTCATGAGCTCAAGCCGTGCATTGGGCTCTGCACTGACAGTGTGGAGCCTGCTTGGGATTCTCTCTCTCCCTCTCTCTGTCTCTGCTCCTCTCCTGCTTGTGCATGCATGCCCACTCTCCCTCTAAATAAATAAATAAATAAACATTAAAAATATATACCAAATTCACAGAAAATGGTACACTAAGAGAACTCCGAAGGGAGGCGAAAGCAGGCAGAGGTGGAAAAACAACAGCTTTTGTTGTTGCATTGTACCACATTACTTAAAGGCATTATTACCTAATATTGGTTAGCTACTACTCAACCAACTTATTATTACCAAGTCACGGACCCTGTCTATTTGGAAAGTGTCGATTAAAAAGCTTATAATTAGGTCAGTTCACATCAACCCATTTTAGAGTCAGGTCAGTAATCAATAAGATCCTACTAACCTAAGATATGATTTCTTCTGCATCAATTTATCTGCATCTACCAACAATCACGTAAGCTGCCTTCTTACTTATTAGTATAGAGAACTATTTCAATTGCTATGTAATGCCAAACATGTCACTTGGGTACTAGCCACATGGCACACCTCTAGCCAACTCCAGAAATTGCCACAGCAATTCCTCTTTTTCCTTTGCCAACAATTATGCTTCCTACTGAATCATTTTTATCAAGGTGCAGTGCAGACTGAATAATGGCTGCCCAAGTTGTCTGTCTCTTAATCCCCAGAAACTCCTTATGTTACTTGATATGGCAAAAGAGACTTTGCAATATGATTGAGTTAAGGATTTAAAAATGGGGAAATGTCCTGGATTATTCAGGTCGACCCAATGCAATCACAGGGATTTCATAATAAGAAGGCCAGAGATGAGAGGCAGAGAAGAATTGATGATGGAAGCAGAGAGACATTAGAAGATGCCCTGCCACTGGTTTCAAAAATGGAGGAAGAGGGGCGCCTGGGTGGCGCAGTCGGTTAAGCGTCCAACTTCAGCCAGGTCACGATCTCGCGGTCCGTGGGTGCGAGCCCCGCGTCGGGCTCTGGGCTGATGGCTCGGAGCCTGGAGCCTGTTTCCGATTCTGTGTCTCCCTCTCTCTCTGCCCCTCCCCCGTTCATGCTCTGTCTCTCTCTGTCCCAAAAAATAAATAAACGTTGAAAAAAAAAATTAAAAAAAAAAAATGGAGGAAGAGGCCAGGAGCCAAGGGATGCATGGCAAACAGCACTACCTGTTGGAAAAGGTAAACAGATGGAGTATCCCTTACAGACTACAGAAAGAACCAATCCTGCCAAGTTTTGGCTTTGTAAGACTCATTTCACCCTGCTGACTCCCAGAACTGTAAGAGATGTGTGTCCTTTTGGGACACCAAGCTTGTTACAGAAGAAATAGGAGACTAACACAGCGCACACACATGCTATTATCACTACATATTAAAAAAACAAGCACATAAAATCAATTTTTATAAAGGCTAAATTTCCCCCACTTCCACCCAGTTTCTACATTCTTAAAAATTTTTTTCTTAATGTTTATTTATTTTTGAGAGAGACGGAGACAGAATGCGAGTGGGTGAGGGGCAGAGAGAGGGGGAGACACAGAATCCGAAGCAAGCTCCAGGCTCTGAGCTTTCAGCACAGAGCCTGACGCGGGGCTCGAACCCACGAGCTGTCAGATCATGACCTGAGCCCAAGTTGGACGCTCAACCGACTGAGTCCCCCAGGCACCCCATCAATTTCTACATTCTTAAAGGCAACAACAACAACAAAAACAACAACAACAAACTCTCCTCAAAAAAATATTCTGCTTTTGCTGTCTCCAATTCTTCTCCTAGCCATTGCCTCTTAAACATTCACCAATCACGTTTTCACTCCTGTTACTTTTGCTAAGGTCAGCATTGGCTTGTGTATTGAGACATCCAGTGGCCCACACTTCACTTCTCATCTTATATGATCTGTCTGCAGAATTTGGCAGTTCTATATTTTTTTGAAATTGGGCTTGGGGAAAAAATAGGCTTGTTTTATTTATTACTTCACTTGTCAGTTCTTCTTGATATCTGCTGATTCTTTCTATTCCTCCCAACGTCTTAATATTGGAGTGTTTTAGAACCAGGGTTCTAATCTTTGCTATGCTTCTCCATATATTCTCCCTCTTTTGATGATTATATGGAGTTTACTGGCTTCAGAGACCACCTCGATGCCTATATTACTTATGATTTTCTTGCTTTACTTTAGATCTCTCTTTTTTAATTCTAGGTTCACTTACAAAATTTCCTACTTAAATATTGACCAATTATCTCAGGTTCAACATGTACAAACTTGAACTGATCTCCCACTTCTCCATGCTCCAAGTGGATTTTCTAGTAGTTTTCCTGGTCTGTTGTTAACAAACCTAACCAATCCCTTTCTCAGGCCAAAATACATAAAATATCCTTATGTCTTCTCTTCCTCTGGTATTCCACATCCAATTTGATAGAATTCCAATCCTTTATCACCTTTGTTCAATCCATCAACTTTTCTTTCCTATTATTGTTTGTAGTAATGTCTTTCAACCTCTATTTGTGGGTCCCTATAGTTTATTTTCAGCAGCAATGAACCCTGCATCCCAAATTTTGTAATGTCCTCTTCTGTCAGAGTAAACCCTCACTAGCCCAAAAATGTGCCCAAAGTGTCCTTTGGCCTCCATATCCTTCTGTACCTGAATTTATCTTGTATTACACCTCCTTCTATTTTAATTCAGCCCTACTGGCCTTGACCTTTGTGAGCACACAGCATGTTTCTGCCTTAGGGCCTTTGCACTGCCAGTTTTTGTTTTTGTTTTTCTTGGAATAATACCCTCATTCACAGATAATCTACATTGCTCAGTTTCTTACCTCTTTAAAGCTTTTTGCTGGGTCTTATCTTGCAATAAGATTTATCCTGGCCACTGCATTATATATTGCTATCTGCCTTTTCAGTGTCCACGCAGGCAAGTCTTCATTAAAATATTTGTTGTATTAAATAACGCATATATCTAGAAACATAAATTTTACCACAGAAATTGTTACATTAGAGAAAATTATAGCTTACTCAATTGGAAAATATACCAAGTATGGTAATGCTGGAATGATTCAGAGGGACTAATCTAGAAAGTTCTGCATAACAACTTGAGCAGACTCATAGGAGCAAATTGACCCATTCATAATCTTCTCTACCCAGAAGGCAATGAGAAGCACATGCAGGAAGGAGCAAAGGAAATAAAAGCATTTCTATGGTGGAAATTTTCCTGTTTAAGTTAACAAAGGAGAAAAGTTAAAAAGCTAAAACTGGCTAAGTGGCAGGAGAATCAATTCTTTCCATGTTTGTGTAGCTTCAAAAGGACATCTAGTTACAATTGAAGAAATACAGCATCATTGAAACTCAAAATATTCTATGATAATATTGACTTAGGGTAAAGATATTATATAAACATACAGAAACAGAAACACATTCTGGTTCTTCTCTCAGGTCTTGAACACTAAAAGACATGAATAGTTCTGCCATATACCTACTTTAAAAACTATCAAGAAAATAATAAGCATCTTAAATTGCCTGCAATTAGGCATTTACACAATAATCCATAATGACTCTAATGGAGTCTTTACATAGGATAGAGGAGTAATGCACAGTGTGTCGGTGATTAGGTATTTACATAAATAGTATATAACAGCTCTGAAGAAACCATCACAGACTATCAACTAAATAAAGCAGGTTTTTGGAATCTATAATTTACTATTTACTAAATTTTGTCAACTCCAGTAAATACACGTAATAAGCATCCTTATCTTTTTTCTTTTGATACTAAGCACTCTGAAACTGTGCCAAAAGTCCACACTACAACTTATTCCCCAGCTAAGGGATTCTCTCCCTTACAAAAACACTCCTGAAGACAGAGTTCTAAATTTACTTTGTTCATGTCTTCATTTCCAATTCTTTTATTTAACACACTGCAGACATATAATCATAACTAGTGGTTCACGAGCCTTGGCAAGATCTCTTCTTGCTGAACCCAATACTTTATTCTCAACTCTAATCTTACTTGAACTATCAGCAGTTAACACATTTGGTTCCTTCTCGATTCATTTTTATAACTGGTCCTTTAAAACTGTATTCTCGTCAACCCTCCTGGCATCTCCTTCCAAATGCCATTTGCAGACTTCTCCTCTCAACTGAGCTGCAAAGCACTAAGGGTAATTGTAAACTCTATCTTCAGGAGCTCAAAATATTTCATTTAAATCCTTTATATTTAAACACAGTTTATATTTTTGTAGCCCAAATTTGTATACCCGAGCCCCAGATGTACGTAATGACTGCTTGCATGAAATCTTCACGTGAATATTTATTAGTGTGCTATAGGACTTAGGGATAATTTCTGTAGCAGAGAAGTCTAATAATATAAATTAGATATGCTCCGGGAATTACATGAAAGCCTTACTTGTGAGAGATAGTAAGAATAGGAGGGATTTGAATTTTGTTTCTTCTTTAAGGTTCAGGTTAAGCCCAACTACCGTGACCTCCTGAGACCCGGGGCCATCTCATCTCTGATATTTCACACATGCTCTTGTCTCTGCCTGAAATGTTCTCTCCATATTCATCTTACCAGCCAGGCTTCTAATGATCTACGTATTTGAAGGCGAAGAAGTAATGTGCAAAGATCTTTTCATGGCCTAGGAACCACGGCTCCCGTAAAGGTGCAGGGATGCCAAGGTAGTATGTGTGGAACAGAGGGTGAGAATACTAATTATTTTCCTCAACTTTACATATTTTTTGGTCTTTTTTCCTCTCGCATCTTTTTTTATAATTATTTAAAGTCAACCTTACAATCAAATTAAATTCAATTAGATATATTGTCTAAGCAATTTACTGACATATTTGAGACATGGAAAAATGATATTTAGTATTCTGAAATCCTGATTCTGATTCCAAGAAAAACTCATCTAGATTACATACAGAACTAAAATGCAAAAAAACATTACACCTGGGAGTCACATTTTCATATTCATAAATTAATCCAAGCTCTGATGTATTTGATGTTCTTTGACTTTTTCTATTCTCAATCAAGTCTTTGTTAACACTGAATGGATATTCATATGCAGCCATATGTTTTCCAATACTTATAATGATTTGCTGATAATTCAACTTCTGAATATATGTATACTTAGGAGGCATGCCTTGAATAATTTTCTACATATTATCAGTCATATAGTATTGGCTTTCAAAATAGTTCATGAGGTTAAAATTGATGCTGTATTAGGTTCAACATGTACAAACACTTGATGATTTAATGACAATTACTTATTAACTGCCTAGAAAAACTGAATAGGCTTTTTCTATTTTTTATTTTTAAATGTATTTATTTATTTATTTATTTATTTATTTAGAAACAGAGAGTGAGCAGGGGAGGAGCAGAGAGAGAGGCAGACATAGAATCCCAAGTAGGCTCCGCACTGTCAGCTCAGAGCCCAAATCAGGGTTGGATCCCACAAACCACGAGATCATGACTTGAGCCGAAATCAAGAGTTAGATGCTTAATCACCTGAGCCACCCAGGCACCCCCAGATGTTTTTTTAAAGATCATGAAATGCGTATTGAATGTACTTAAAATGTATTGCACAATTATAGATAATTACTAAGACCTTTTCTTATACTGTTTTATTAAAGAAGTTACTGTTAAAAGGGGTAAAATACAAATCTTTTCTTTGTACCAGAATACTGCAGTTAAAGTATATTGTCATATCTCCTCAAGTTGTTGATCTTCTAAAATGTTGAGGCGATTTTACCCTTATAATGCACTGATACCTCTTTTAAAATAGTTGTACTATTATTATGTTCAGTAACAGAGAAACTTGAGAAAACTTAGATCATAAAATATTTATTTAATGTTTTCATGATCATGACCAGAAAAAAAGTAGGTTTGAAAATCACACAAACCATAAATATGTGATTGGCTGCTTTAGAGTAACTGAATGAGACCACAATACCTCTGTGTTTTTCTTATTCTGAGTCATCATGCATTAGTGCCATGAAATGTATCTACTGGGCTATTCCTAGCATTAAGACGTAAATAAATAGAATAGAATAGAATAGGGTAGAGTTAAATGGCAAATATCCTAGTATATTGGTAAGATCAGCATCATTTTATATCATTTCTGTTTCATATGACTGTGTATGTCCATCTCTGTTATTTGATCTTATATATTTTTCTTTGCTTCATAGGTTCTTAGTTTATAAATACATGCTTATAATTCCTGTCTTTTGAAGGACCATCAGGTAATTTAGTTCATATGACAGAGTGAAAACACTGATATTTGGTAAACAATACATAAATATTTAAAAATTGGCCATCATGATAGATATTTAAAATAGTAAGAGGAACTTTGCAAGAAACTACACAGCAGTAAACATCCATTGACCGTGACTTTGACACATGTTCATGCTTAAAACAATTTTTGCAAGGAGAATGCATTGATATGATTACATATCATATTAATGGATTATATCAATTAAGTTTTAACTGCTTGAGACTGGAGTGTATCTCACTCTTTAGGCAAGCACATAGCTGCTAGTTAGGGAGTGAACAAAATTGACATTCTGTTAGAAAAATAAAAAGATCTCCCATGGTTTGTTAAATAGACAAAAGACAGTATTTGTCAAAAATATTTCAGCCCAATAGGTTTTTTGAGCTTTATTAAAGTATAATTTACACAAATAAAATTTAGGAATTGGAAGTATATATTTTGATATGCTTTAAGATGTACATACACATATATATGTAATCATAAAGGACATTACATCAATCTAAAAAGTTCCTTTCTGCATTTTTTTTTTTGCATTTAGTACCCTTTCCTCATTCTTTCCCCAGGCAACCACTAATACAATTTCTAGATTTTCATATACATGAAATCATATGCTATGTATTCTTTTGTGCCTATCTTCTTTAGTTAGCATCATTTTGAGATTTTTTTTTTTTTTTTTTTTGCTGCTGTTGCATTTGTCTGCAGTTTACTCTGTTTAATTGGTCAGTAGTATTCAATGGTATGGACACACCACAATTGATTAATTAATTCTCTAGTTGATAGCTACTTGGTTTATTTTCACATTCTTTCTAGTAAATAAATCTGTGATGAACATATGGGTACAAACATTGTTGTGGGCATGCTTTTGCTTATCTTTGGAAAACACCTAAATTTGTGTTTGATGGGTCATAGGGTAAATGTATATTTAACTTTATAAAAAAAAAACAAAAAACTACTAAACCATTTTCCAAAGGAACTGGATCATTCTGTACTCTTACAAATATACTGTACGAGTGCTTAAATTGCTCCCCCCACTTTTTTAAAGTTTATTTGTTTAGTTTTGAATAAAGAGAGAGAGCAAGAACGAGTAGGGGAGGGGCAGAGACAGTGGAAGAGAGAGAATCCTAAGCAGGCTCTGGGCTGCCAGTGCAGATCTCATGTGGGCTTGATCTCATGAACCGTGAGATCATGACCTGGGCAGAAATCAAGAGTTGGACACTTAAGACACATCCAAGCACACCGCTCCATACTTTCAACAATATTTGTTGTTGTCAAGACTAGACACATACATGCGCACACACAACATATATATACATACACATATATACAAACACATACATACACATGCACATATATACACACATATAAATATATATATGTATATAATTCTTTCAGCTTTTATTTATCTGGAAGGAAAAAAATGGCTCTTTCAGCATGTTTAAAATTGTCGTCTTACTGGCTATTATTCAAACACATTTTTGCACCTCATACATTGTGTCTTTTTAAAAATTATTTACGTGTATTTTCATTTTTTTCTTACTATTGGTTCCTTTGCGGTGGGATTATAATGTGTCTGGATATGTGTTTTATGCTTCTTCTGTTTGAAATTTGTAGACTAAAATTTCAGAATGCATATACTACCTGATTTCAAGACTTACTTTAGAGCTATGGTAAGCAAAACAGTGTGGTACTTAGAAAAAGATACATCGCTCAATGCAACAGAAAATAAAACCAGAAGCAGACTCACATATTTATGGTGAGTTGAATATCAATAATGTTGGATGAAGAAAAGCCTTTTCAATAAATGTTGCTGAAAAAATTGGACAGCCATATGCAGAATAAAGAACATCGATTCATAACTTACATTAATTCAAATTGATCATTAATTCAAGTAAAAGTTCAAAATTCATCAAGGAAACAAATTAAAATATTTTTTCAGCTGTAGACTACTCAAATATTTCTATAGTTTGACACCAAAAGCATAAGCCATAAAAGAAAAAAAAAACTTGACAATTGGACTTCATCAAGATTAAAAAACTTATGCTCTTCAAAAGATACCGTTAAAATGATAAAAACAAAAAACAGACTGAGAGAAAAAAAAATTACACAACAAAAATGTAATAAATGACATGTACAGAATATATGTTTGTATACATTTATATACTGAATAAGCAAAGAAAATCTAAATAAAGATGGACAAAAGTTTTGAAGAGATGCCTTCATAAAGAATATGTACAGAAAACGAGTAAGAACATGAAAACATACTCTCTTATAACTAAATGATTAGTCGTTAGGGAAATGAAAATTCAAGTCTAAATTTGATGCATACTTATGTTACCGGAAGGAAAAAAAATACGTAATACCAAACCTGACAAGGTTATCGATCAACTGAATTTTTTTTTAAGTTTTAATTTAAACTTCAGTTAGTTCACATACGATGTTATATTAGTTTCAGGTGCATGGTAAAAGAAACAATCAACAAAACTAAAAGGCATCCTATGGACTAGGTGAAGATATTTGCAACTGAAACTCTTATATGTTGTTGGAGGAGACGCAAAATGGTCAATCACACTGCAAAAATCTTTGGCAGTTTCTTATGAAGTTATACATACTCTTTCCATACAGCCAGTCCAACCTTGTCTTGGGCATTTAGCCAAAATAACTGAAAAATTATGAAGACACTAAAACCTCTACACAAATGTTTATAGCCACATTACATATAGTATAATAATAACTAATATAATAATAACAAATACAATAATAACTTATGTCCTTCATTTATTGAATGATTAAACTAACTGTGGTATATTCATTACATGCAATACTTCTCAGCTGTAACAGGAAAGTATTCATCTGCAACAGAATAAGTATATGTTAAATGTATTAGGCTAAGTGAAAGAAGTCAGATTCAAAAGGACAAGTTCTGTATGATATCATATGGTATTTTAAAACAGGCAAAATTATACTGAGAGAAAACAGATCAGAGGTTGCTTGGTACAGATGATAACTGAACAGGATTGATTAAAAGGGACAAGAAGTAATATCTTGGGGATGATGAATCTATTATGTATCTTGATTATGATGGTGGTAACATGATTGTGTTCATTTGTCCAGATTCATAAAAGTATCCTTAACATGGTGGATTCCACTAATGTGAGTTATACTTAAGTCAACCTGACCAAAAGAAATATAATAAACATTTGGTCTAATAGGTGATTTACTACATGACGATAAGAAATGTGGGTGATTGCTTTTTTTCCTTTTTAAGATTTTTTTAACGTTTATTTTTGAGACAGAGCACACACAAGAGTGGGGGAAGGGCAGAGAGAGAGGGAGACAGAGAATCTATAGCAGGCTCTGCACTGCCAGCACAAAGCCCAATGGGGGGCTCAAACCCATGAACCATGAGATCATGACCGGAGCTAAAGTTGGATGCTCAACGGACTGAGCCACCCAGGCGCCCCGATATGTGGGTGGTTTCAATTACAAAAGTACACAGTGTGGGTAGAGATGGAGAGTAACAGGGACTGTGGTGACTGGAGGAGACACAGGAAGGCACCAAGTACCGAGCTGAGAAAAATGTATCAAGGAAAGAAGTGATGTCACCACCAGTCAGGTGTCACACCACACACTGACATCCCTAATATGGCCGCGCTGAACGTTATTTTTCATAGCTCCATCCTCAATCTGTCTTCCACAATTTTCTTTTGCTAAGTGGGAACTATGATCCTTCTAAAGCCTTATTCCCAGTTAGTCTGCTTCCAAAGTACTGGGCATGTTAGTCTTTTGTTCTGTTTCTCAGCATCAGGATCAGGAGGTACTTGAATCAGTCTCTTGTGGCCAGTAGTGTCTGAGAATGATAGCTTGATGCGAGAGCGGTGTTTTTGTTTGTTTTTTTTTTTTTTTTTTTCTATCCAGATGCACCCTGTACCCAGTTGCAGAAATCACATTGATCCCCACCTCTCCCCTCTTTCATTCTTCTCTTTTGTTTTACTTCATAGACCAAGGAACTGCTCCCAGTCAAGATGAGGGCGCCACAGCTATATATCTAAAACACCTTACAAGATATATGTGGGATAGCAGGAAGAAGAGTTATAATTCTAGAAGTTTTTATGTAATCCTTTAATCCTTTCTGACTCTGACATTTGTCTACTGGAAAGGCTCTGGGGAGGGCAGCTAGTTTGTGCCTTGGTGTTGGAGAATGTTGTTGATATCCCTGATATATATGCTGGCTGAGCTGAATTTCCTTTGTTTCCTTTAGAAAGATAAATACCATTTGACATAACCTTACATTTCTCTGCCTGGTTATTCTGAAAAATCTGTATTTACTATTGGCATTTGCCAAAAGAATGGGTGTACAATCTTCTTCTGAAAATTATTATACCTCCTACATCTGTTTCCCTCCATAATTATTGGAAATTTTACAGTGAATTAAGGTGGTCAAACAAAGCTCAGAGATTTTGCCTTCCAGGGTTTTTGAGGATTGGCAATAAAATATATATGTGCTCATAAATAAAATATGAAAGAAAATATGAAAGACACCTGTTACACTGCCTCTTGCTAAATATTTTTTTAATTTTGAATATTTGCATAAACATTATGAAACATCACAAAAAGCACAAAATTGTGAGCCAGATGGCTCTAGCACTATCAGCAACTCCCGTCACTAGTTTCATTACAGTTTTGGAGTTTTTGTATTCTCACTTCTAAAGTAAATAATTATGTTCCCTTTAAATAATTACATTTGATTTAAATACTAATTGAGATACTGCCTGCAAAACGCATAGCGGACTTCCCAGTACTTATGTACCTGACAAATACCATTTTCCTTACTTTTACAATAAGCAATGCTACTTTTAGTAATTTAACTCTTGGGAAGAGGAAAACCTTAGGAAAAAGTTGATTTGAACTCATCGGAATTTTACACATGCACTTTGCTCATACTGCATTAGAATAAAAATGGTGTGTTTCACTCATTTCTTTGTGGTTTTCATAGCTAATATTTTTAGTAAAATCATCCTTGTTAATTTAATCATTCTTTAACTTGTATTGAATTTTGCAACCATAGGTGGGTAGAAACTTTGTTCCCTTGTCCCTTTGAACTTAAAACACAAAAACAAATATCCTGATATTATTGGAAGGGAAAACGTCACCAGGGATGCAAAAGCAACCCTGAGCTTCCACTGAAGGTATGCAGGGTGGTACATAAGATTTTCATTGTACAGACTTGTAAGATTGCTCTGATTTTTGTTAGAAGAACCCCACTAAATTGAGAAATGCTAGGTTCATCGTACACACTCAAAACCATAATTATTCATCTCCCCATCTCCTGCCCTCCTAGAATCTATCTGACACTCATTAAGTTTGGGCCAGCAACTCAGTCATCAGTTACAGAAACATTATTTCCTACAAAATCATCTCATTCGTTTAAATATACGAGCACAGGAATAAATTCATTTCATTTCTGAGGTCCTCAGTGTGAAATGGAGTTTATGAAAATGTAGCCCTGATGTTAGGTCAGAGAATCTAGTTAACTGAATAACTACTACACTCACATTCCAATTTCAATACAGTGATTCAAATTTATTATGATATTTTAGCATTTCACTTTCTAGTCTTAATGACTCTAAAAAAATAATTTGGAGGACTCTGCAATAAGTGTGGTAAATGTTACTGTCTGTATAACCAGGAAGTGTTCACACGTTTTGTGTCAACAAGGATGAACTTCACTCGCATGATAAGAAAGCGACTAATGAAATGCAGGTGACACTGGTAAGATTAATGACATTATCTTGCAAACTCAAGCAACGCCTTAAGCTTGAAAATAGATGACTCTCAAGGTAGCCCTTAATTACTAAAATTTTAAAACTTGTCATCCTAATCAAATCAAATTCTTTTGTACAGAAAGTATTTTGTGCTGATATTTGAACTTCCAAAAATAGAATTTGTCAAGATACATGTATTTTTGCAATACCACCATTCTATATAAATTCTATAAATTGCTTCAGTACAGATCTTTTCCATAAAGACATTGTCAAAGCAACCTTAATAGGACTTGCAAAGTTCAACTTTTAAAAAATTTTCCAAACTGCAGGATTAAATAAAATGGATTTATCTGTGGGAATATTAAGATATTAGCCCACACATCAGCTTATGTAAGATGCTATTTAAGTCAGATTTACTGTCTGAAATGATTATATTTCTTATGGTGTGTCAAGTTAGAATTTTTAAATATTCTATATTCTAGTCTTCTACATCTGATAAAAGATGTCTGGATAATAATTGAATCTCAAATTCTTCAGAAGTGTTAAGATATAATATTACAGATAGTTCTAAGGCTAAAACTATCTCCTAACGTTTACATACTAATTGTTAAAGGCATGACACATTTCACTCATCTTTATAAAAAAAAATGCTACTGATAAACTCAGATAGTGTGTGAACTGAATTGAAAAGACAGCAGATTCATAGTATAAGCTGCCAAGAACAGGGTTTTCCAGGATGGCGATAGACATCTCCACCACCAATTTAAACTGGAAACCAGTCAGGGAAAGGGAATGCAGCCACAGGAGTCAATCATTGAGGTAGAGGGAAGGAATAAAGACCAGCTCAGAACTGCCAGTGACCTGTGCTATGGACCTTTCTGGTCCCTGCCGTGTGCTGAATGGAGGTGGGCCAAATGGTGAGCTCTTCCAAGGCTACCGTGGTTACACGGAGAATACGTCTAGACTTGTGCAAACACATCAGTATTGGTAGACCATTTTTGAGTTGTTATTTCCTTCCATCGGCTCTGTTATTTACTTCCATAGAGTTTTTATTGTTTTGATCTCATTACAAGCCTTTTTAAAATCGTACTAGGAGGACTTGAGGTAGCAACCTTGAATGAAGCTTTTGTAGGAGCCACAGTGGGGAAGACCCAGGATTCCTTACTTGAGTCTTGAATAGAAATAACAGCATCAGAAAGCATGTGGAGATGACCGAGTTCAGTGGACTAAGGCTCTTGTGAAGGTATTGGGAAGAGAATATGTGACCTGATGGCTTGAGTAGGGATGTCATAGAAGCCACAGAGAGCCTATCCCTAGACCGTGAAAAAGCACCCTGGATAGCAAAATAGGATACTTCAAAGGAAGTCTTATTTACTTGTGTTTTGAGAAAAATCCTTACCATATGTACGCATTGATTACATTCTAATGATTGTATTACAGATGAATAAAATATGATCTCTATTTGAAGTTTATATTGTAGACACAAACCCTAAAACTCCACACACTTGTCACGTCAAATTTGGAGTGTTTGTCGTGCACACAGCACAAAACTTCATTCTTTCAAAGTCTGTTAGTGAAATTTGTGCATTTTTTTTCAAAGCGCTGTGTCAGTCTCCACCTTAATTTATGTCAAGTTTCAGTTTTCCTCACTCCAGTTCATTCGTGTGAGGAGAATCCACAACCTACATGTGTTTTTCTCTACTTTATTCATTTTCATATCAAATTAATTAAATCCAAAATATCCTGATTTTTGTGGTAGGGCTTAATTATCAGTCAGATTTAACATGTGTTACTTTCTTTGGGTACAATAATGGAAGGGTGGTACAGAGAAAAAATAGTTTTCGGTCACTTCTTCTGTTTCCCAGAATGACACTTAAACATTACCCTCCACTATAAATACTATACTTCGAAAGTAATTTAAGTAAATTAACATATTCAGAGGAAATTGAAAAGATTTGTAAGAAAGTTTAAAATGTTCCCATATGAGGAATAAATGAAGGAATCAGACAGTAAACTGAAAAAAAGGGAATTCCCAAGGTGAATTCTTTCTTTTCTTTCGTAAAAGAAAGCACCAAATATATAAAAACGTATTTATCTTTCTGTCTTTTCTTCATGGTTCCAACATAACAATATCTGTGAGACAAACTGTTAAACTTCACTGTGACAGAGTTAGTCACCTAATTTCATAATTGCCTTTGACAGTTTGCACATAAATCTGTAGTACTGAATTTTTGTATTTATTTGACCGTGTGTGTGTGTATATGATCCATTATGATGAATTATGACTTTACTGAGGTTGGGAACTTCATCTTGCACAGATATATAAAAGAATCAGTGCTGGAGATTGATAAGGCATCCTCCTCCTTGTCCTCCACACCATCATTATCATAATCGTCAACATCATTATCATCATCATTATCATAAACACTAATAACACACTCCTTGTATGATGGGTACGTGGTAGTCCTTCACATGCAGCACCTGGGAAGCTTATACAATCCTGCAAGGAAACACCACTATGACTATAAAGAAATTGAGCTTAGGTATGTTTAATCTAAGTTCCCAAAAGCTACATAACCATAGTTTGAGTATAGGGCAGTGACAAAGTCCAGGGTTAAGTAAAGTCCAACCCAAATTTGGTCTACAAAGCCGGATGGTCAGTAAGGGTATATTATTAAAAACTAATGAGTGAAATATTTAATAGATTTAAAAAATGCACATTGTTTCAATTGTGTGCTTTGGGGCACCTGGGTGACTCAGTCAGTTAGACATCCAACTCCGGATTTTGGCTCAGGTCATGATCTCACAGTTCATGAGTTCGAGCCCTGCATCAGGCTCTGCACTGACAACGCAGAGCTTGCTTGGGATTCTCTCTCTCCTCTCTCTCTGACCCTCCTCTGTTCCCTCTCTCTCTCTCCCTCCACCTTTGTCTCTCTCTGTCTTCAAATAAATAAAACTTAAAAAAAATGTGTGCTTTAACCAATGAGACTTGCACTCAATGATGATATTTTATCACCACTAATTCCTTCGTTATGATTTCTCTTATCCCTTATGTGAATCTGTGTATTTCATTTCTCTATATTGCCCCTCCATTTGTGTTGATGTTGGTAATATATTCCTCCTTTTTATACAACCTCAATATAAATGAATTGAACACATGTAGAACCAATAAATTTGCTGATTTAATATTTTCAAACTACTAGAGATAACTTGCACTTCCTCCAAAGACCTAGCTGTATGTAGGACTTAATATGTAGGTTTAGAACACAAAACGTGGCAACAGAGTGACTTTTCCTGGATATGTCATGGCACACCTTTCTTCTTTGTCTCTTTCTGTCCATTTTAGAGTCAAACGTGTGCTGAAATTACAAATCTTTTGTAATTACAAATTGTATATATGTGTCTCTCTCCTTCCCCTCCTCTCAATGTCTAGATAGATAAGAAAGTTCAAATACTTTGCCTAAATTAACTCAGATGGATTACTGAGATATAGACTGTGTTCCCAAAGATCCTCAAGGCTACATTTTTTTCTTTACATTGTAGTATGTTAAAAGTTTATAAACAGACAATAAAAATTGACCATTTCATGGTTCTCATTATTCACAGAAAACATTATTTTGTTTAATTCTAAATCCTATTAATTTTTACTCAGTTGTTGGTCTTTAAGACAGCCCTGCGGGGTATGTACTAACCTTATTTATTCTCCTTTCAAGCCAATATTCTCCTCAACTTATGAAATCTATGAATTTTTAGCATGTTATCAATATCAACAAGATAAGGAACATTTTTTTTCCGTATCTCTGTTCTTCAACTTTGTCACTGTCTTTGTAAGACATTCCTTGGAACGATTATACAAATAAATTTAGGAGAATTTTGTTTTGTTTTGTTTTATATGTTGAAGATAAGCTTCAAAATTTCATGTGTATTTAATAAGATTAGAATAAAAACCAATGGCAGACGCCTTGTTTTAGTCATAGTTATAAACCATTGCTTCTATCTTAATGTGAGGATAATTTCATATGGGATTTGTCTCTTTCAAATATTAGGTCCAACTTTTTTTTTTTTCTTCCTCTCTGGATAACACACAACATTTATATTTTTATTTCCTAGGAGAGATATAATGAAAAGTCAAAAAAATACGGTCTTATTTGAACAATAAGTACACACTGTGCCAGCTGGGACCGTCTGCAGGGAGACAAAGTGGGTCAGCATATTGTCCCATCAGCGCCTCTGTTCTCCAGCAAACCCACCTGGCTCGCCAGCCATGGAAACAGACTAGATGGGCCTTTGGTAACAAACTCCATTACTAGACAGACAACTGTTCCTTTCTGAGGCCTTGTTAAGTTTTAGTTTCAAATGTAATATCACCGCCTTCAGCAAACCTCTTTTAGAGGACTCTTTCGCTGATGAGATACTTAATCAGGGGGCAGGATTGTACAGTGGGGAGATAATGGGATCTAGAATTAGGCAGGCTTGGTTGTAAGTCCTGATTGGTACATTTATATTCTCAGGGTAGCTACCACGCTAATTTACAACCGTCGTCACTTAATGAATGGTAGGCATCTGGCGTGCACTCTGTAAAGGCTTGACATGAGTTACCTCATGTATTTTATATACATAATGCAATAAAAGCTGTAGTATCTCTCCCATTTTACACGTGAAACAAACAAACGGAAAACTGAGTGGTTGATACGATTGTCCAAAAACCAATTGATCTCAAAGACCTAAGGAGGGATTTAAACTCTGACACCCAGACTCTAGTTTCATCTTTAATAGAAATACCATTAGCATATATACAACTTCACTGGTTTAACCGAAGCACAAACAAAAATTGGCTTGCCACGATTGCGTGGACAGCTAGATACATGGATAAATACATAGATGGATGTGATTTAAACATTTTACATCTTTCTTTCCCTTAAGATAATTTAGAACTAATAGTAAAGCCCATGACAAAAGTATTATCTCCATTGAAATAACCTTATCTTGTGACCTTCATAAAAATAGTAGTTAATTTCAGTTCAATTAGACCCTTTTATCAGTATTACAAATTAAGACATATATTAATCAACTATAAGAGAATATTTGAAAACATTTTTCAAGGGGCATCTATTCTACATCTTTATATCAAAATGATAAAATAATAATCAAGCCAATGAAAATTATAAAATATTTTCTAATCTCTAACATAATAAAGTAGACAATAAAATATTCACAGAAGTGAAAGAGAAATATCCATAGAAGTCTGAAATTCAAAACTTAGTTTGCTAGACTATACTGCTGGATTGGCCTATAAGCATAGCTCCTGATGGTAAAAAGGCTAATTCAAGTTCCACGTCTCATGAAATTAATCAACATATTCATATTCCGAAAAGTTATACCAGGAATGATGTTAGCTGTTCATAATTTTATGAGAATACTTATTAGTGATTCTTAGGAAATCAGTTTTCCATTGAAACAATATCCTGTTTAAATTTTCATGAACAAATTTGTATCTATTGAAATAGTTCCAGTCTTTAAAAAAAGTTATGATTTTTACTTGCAGTTGGATTTGTATTTTGAAAATGCATGCTGATTGATATTATTAAGATTCATCATTCCGGAACTCTTTTCAAAATAAGTATGTTCAACTACAATTCTATATAATTTTTGGCTGGGTAACAAATTTATGTCATTGAGTTTTTTTCCAAATTTATACTATTATGTGCTTGGCTTCATTGCTGACATTTTTTGGCAATGGAAATGATTATTCTTCCTTTAGTATTTTATGAAAAAGTGAAAATAATTGTCTTCATTTTTGTGCTCAAAGTGTGATGCAGATTTATTTCCTAAAAGCACCTGACTTGCTTTTATCTATGGAATAGCTCTAGGAGGAGAATGGAGAATTGAGATAAATATTTTTGACTGAAATGACAAAGAGTCCATGTACCTGAAATTTCAAATTATCAGAAGCTTTGTTTTTTCTGACTATGCATAATACCACCAATTATATAATTATTTGCCTTTATAAAATGGCTTCTCATTTTTATAGTTTATGCAAAATACAGCTCATGAATTATGTTTTAAAACATAAATACTACTTAAATCCTTGAGAGCAGGTGGTTTAATATTCTCGTTCATCACATTTTATAAATCTTGTATTGTGAGTTACATAACTTCTTCTTTAAGTTCTCAAGACCAATCAATGGTTCATTAGTTAATTTAATATATATTTATGATTTATATATTTAAAAGAAATTTACATGATAATATAATTTATGAAGAACACTAATAGGTTTAATAATACAATAATATGGTCCTGATATTCTAAGGTCTCCACTCGTTTACTAATATTTTGATGGTAAAAGAAAAAGAAAGGAAGATAACAATTTATCTGGATAGCAATTGGCCTTGGCAAACACAGTCTCTTAAAAATGTTTCATCATAATTTTGATTGCCATAACCACCTGAAAGTATTATTGTTAATTCCATCTTCTTAAGTGTCTGTTTCCCTTGAGCTCTTCCCTTGCTCAAATGTCTTAATTCAGTAGATTTTCATGTCTATGACACTGGTTTACAAGGTGCTCTTGTAGGGCCAGAGATATCCTAGCACTTTACTTGGGTATGGGTCTAAAGACCAACCCTCTCTAGATACATTTACATACCTATGCCAGAAAGAATGTCTCTTTCTGCTAAGACAAATCAATTAGAGATAAATCAACTATTAGAAAAATATTTAGAGATTCATGATATAAGAAAAGAGCTAAGGAAAGATGAAATTTGAAAACATTTTGAACCTACACACACATTGTCTGTGCAGAGGAATGGAATACAGCTTCAGTAATATAGATAAATTCTAGAAATATATTTAAAGTAGAATGGCCACTGTGTGTGAGGCTAAAACCAGATGTGATTTTCCTAAATCTGAAGGCTCCTGTAAACCCTTTGCTGAATTTTAGTTATTCAGCAAATTGCCAAGGTTAGGTAACTTGGACAGCTCCAGTTGATGATTATTGTCGCTTTAGTGAATTAGTATCATTCAACAGATGTCTCTGTCATCTGGAGGGCTCTAGCTTTCCTTTCATTTCCAGATGCTTTCCTCATCCCCCATCTATTCTTTGGTTCCAGCGACTTAGCATAAATATTACCTCACACAGAGGCTACCTTAACTACATTGGCTCCCTAGAATTAGATTCTTTTTCCATGTGTCACTTACTTATTGGTATAGATTGTATTCTTTGCCCCCGTTAAAGTGCCTTATTGAGGGGCGCCTGGGTGGCGCAGTCGGTTAAGCGTCCGACTTCAGCCAGGTCACGATCTCACGGTCCGTGAGTTCGAGCCCCGCGTCGGGCTCTGGGCTGATGGCTCAGAGCCTGGAGCCTGTTTCCGATTCTGTGTCTCCCTCTCTCTCTGCCCCTCCTCCCGTTCATGCTCTGTCTCTCTCTGTCCCAAAAATAAATAAACGTTGAAAAAAAAATTAAAAAAAAAAGTGCCTTATTGAAATCAGACTCATTTTAACTTGCTTTGGTCATTGAAATAGGAATGGAAATGACACATCAGATTTAAGAGCTACTTCTGATTTTTATCTCTGTTTTTTCCCCCCTTATGCATTGTTGCTGGCAACATTTCAGATAAGATTTGCTGCTTTAGCCTAGGTCCTGGAACAAAGGATACGTGGGAGCAAAACCGTAGCTTCCCCACAGTGACATATGATATGAGTGAATTAAACTGTTAGGGCTATAACCCTCTGAGATTCTAGGACTGTTTGTTACAGCAATGTAATTTAACTAAAGCTGAATGACATCCGTTGTCTCAATTTATTAATTCTCACTGGATTTTTATTGCTACAAAGTAACCCACACCATTTAACCCATAATTCTAGCTGTACTTTGCTTGTGATTGTTGAGTTTTATGTACTATTTGTCACAACAATGTGATTTGTCTTATATATTCAACATTAAGTCTAGGTGAACCATGTGATATTCCAAAGGTCACCAAATTACAATTTTATAGAGCTGGGACTTGAATCTAAATCTTGGTAATGCTAACATTGTGAGATTTGCTCTGTCATACATATAGAAGATGTGAAGGAATTAACAAAAGAATGAGTGATTATATCATTTAAAGACTATTGCACTAGAAACACAGAAAAGAAAAATGTACTACCTGTATTCCTAATTACAATTAAATACCTTGGGACGCCTGGATGGCTGAGTTGGTTAAGCGCAACTCCTGATTTCAGCTCAGGTCATGATATCACAGTTTATGGACATGGTTCACACTGACAGCAAGGGGACTGCTTGGGATTCTCTCTCTCTTCTTTTTGCCCCTCTCCTGCTCATGCACGCTTTCTCTCTCTCAAAATAAATAAATTAATAAAAATTAAAAAAAAATTAAATTCCTCATAATCTATGAGGGGGCAGACAGAAAATAAAATTGCATTTACAATAAAATTCTAGGAGGACAATGATAGGAATATGAGCAGGGTTCTAAGGGAAACCTGTTCCAATGGCTAGATGATTTCACACATTATCTCATTTTTTTAGTCTTCCCAATAATTTCAAGGAGTCAGGTATACACCACTTTTCCTTAGGAGTTCAAAATGATAAATGTTTTGTTTGCTAGTAATTTTTTTTAAAGAGTTCAGCTGTAAATATGTCCAAATCTAAATTTAATTTACTGAAGGAAATCATGTTCAGTTTTTCACTACATATAGCCTGCTAGAGTCCTTTGATGAATAGATTCTGAGGTTTGGGTAATTCAAAATGTTTTATATACTCAACTCATTTTTCCATGGTAACTTTCAACATAGTCTCAGGCACACTGGGTGAACTGCTTTGTTCTCTGCCCTGGCAACTTGCATTCTGAGTCAATTCAAGGTGAAGGCCAGCCACGAACACGAGTCTACTCCAAATAGATGAAAAAGTACTTTGCAAATGGTAGAGTGTTATTCTAAAGTCACTTTGTATTTTTATTAGTCTTGGTCTGAGAGCCCAGAATTTTGAACAAGTCATGATATGGTAGAAGGCAGAGTAGAATAAAACAGATTTGCCTCTCTTACAAGATCTAACCAGTCCCAGTTATTTAGATTCTTAAATCTCAGTTACCCATCATAATTTTAAGGGCAAAATATGACAAAGACATAGTGTTCTTCTGTATTTTTATGTACCTTAATGGAATTATGTTAATATTAAATAGTATTTTTTTGTAAATGTGGTATAAAAACTATGCTCTTATTTGCATACATAATGAAATTTCACTAACGTAGCCAATAGAATAATTTATCGTGTCCTTAATTTATTTCAGTGAGTGAATGACAACCTTTTCCCCTTAGGACAACTCAAGTAGCAAATTGATGGTGTGCAATGCATTTCATGGATCAAGAGATAGTATGAGTCATATAACCACTACTGTCAGAAAACCTTCCCTGGAGAGTTAATTTATATTCACTGCACCAATGTTCCTATTGCTTTGAGTTGGCAAGAGTAGACTTACATTTTTTTCCTCCAATATATTCTCCCTCCGTGAATTCAAAGTCAAAACTGTTTCTAAGTATGTGCAGATATTTGTTCCTGAAAAGGTACATTTAGAAAAAAAAATGGTAGCAGGCAATACAAATTTAATAAAATTAAAATATTGTTTCTATATTTGAAGTTATGCCATTTCAAGTCAACAAAATTGGGAACTTATTGGATTTTTTAGAAAAGGACTATCTCTTAAAACGGTAGATTACATAAATTCAAGTAATTTTTTCAGTTTATAAATTACTCCTAGGAAATAAAATATATGCTTTTTTGAAAAGACACTAACTGTTAAAGTTTTTTATTAGGCTGCAAAGGATGTTTGCTAACTTGAATACGAATTGCAATGCTTGTACAAGAGCCTGGTATTATTAGTGATCATCTCTCATATTTACATAAAACTTTATAGTTTATAAAGATCTTATGCCTATATTACTTGAGTTCACCTTAACTGAAACTTTGTGTATGGGTACATGTTAAACATGTATTTCAACATGAAGTGAACTCTTCTTTTTTCATAAAAAGAAAACTATTGGTCTGTTTGTCTAGTTTCTCAGAGTTTGAAAATGATCTCACTATTAATTCCTGGTCTATTTTCAGAAGTCTCAGATAGTTCATTTATTTGATTTTCCAATACATAAAAACTGTGGGAAATAGGAAATAATAATGGCAATATTAATAGTAACAATATGATGTTTGGGGCACCTGGGTGGCTCGGTAGGTTAAGCATCCAACTCTTGGTTCCAGCTGAGGCCATGATTTCTTGGTTTTGTGAGTTCAAGCCCCACATCGGGCTCTGCGAGGGCAGCACAGAGCCTGTTTGGGATTCTCTATCTCCCTCTTTCTCTCTCTCTCTCTCTGTCTCTCTGACCCTCCCCCACTCGTGCTGTCTCTGTCTCTCTCAAAATAAATAAATAAACTTAAAAAAATAATATGATGTTTACTACAGGTGCAATGTTAAGAACTACTATACATATTAAAAATGTGTGAGATACAGCTAAGTACCGTTATTTATCCATTCAATGAATGAGGGCTCTGAAACTAGGACGTTACAAACTGTTCAAATCTCATAGCTAATAAAAGCAGAAATGCAATTAGAATTCCTTTCCTCCTATCACTATATGATAAAATTGTTATGGGGCGCCTGGGTGGCGCAGTCGGTTAAGCGTCCGACTTCAGCCAGGTCACGATCTCGCAGTCCGTGAGTTCGAGCCCCGTGTCGGGCTCTGGGCTGATGGCTCAGAGCCTGGAGCCTGTTTCCGATTCTGTGTCTCCCTCTCTCTCTGCCCCTCCCCCGTTCATGCTCTGTCTCTCTCTGTCCCAAAAATAAATAAACGTTGAAAAAAAAATTAAAAAAAAAATTGTTACATGCTTCTCTGTAAATTAATAAAAATGAAAAGAAAACAAATAAAACAATAATCAAGATATCCTAAAACCCCACAGTATATTTGTCAGAGGCATTTTCTTTTAGGATAGCTAAGGAGCACATTAGATTTTTCCTGAAATCAGGATGTTTATACTTGAGATCATCATTCTTAGTTCTTTTGACTTCTGTACAATCTAGGACTCGTTCCTTATCAGATTTAAATGGCTTTAATGGGCCTACTGTGGCAGTGTTACAATCTTAATGGAGAGCTTTCCAGGCAAGTTAGACTGGGCTCAATTATTCATAACGTTTTTCAAGGAAAAACATTAAGTTTAAAAGACTTCAAAGAAACAAATATTTTATGGAAGCTAGTACTTCTTTTGTTTATAACATTTTGTCAGAATATTGTAGAGAAGAGATCTTCCTATGCAATTAATGGTCTAGTTCACCTATTAACTAGATTGCTTTCTGGAGGGTAAAGCAAGACCAAGGCGATAAAAACATAAGAGACTGATGTGCCATTTGGGTTATACAAATATTAAAAGTCCCAAGAATATTTTTTTCAACGAATTACTGGTTTCTTATGATAAAAACAATACCTATTGCAAAGAATTTAGAAGTGTTAGAAAGGTAGAATAAATTATTCAAAATGTCAGTCCTGAAATACAAATAGTTATGAACACATGGTTGGTTGCCTCTAGTTTTTGTCTTTGCCATTTAAACAAAATGGTTAGTATAAAATAAATAATAATCTGTCTTATATTTTTAATTGTGAGTTTTAATACCAGCATCTCCTACTTTATTAAATGTTGTTTTAAAAATATATTGATGGTTTCATGCTAGTGTATTCCATGGATAAAGTATCATATATTTACTACAGTTTCTTACTATTGGACATTTCAGTTGTTCTCAAACAACTGTACCCTTAAAATTTTGTTTATTTTTATTTTCTAATATTTTACAGTCCGCTTCTGAAGCTAAAATCTATGCACTTTTCAGCCTCCTGATTCATAGTAGAAAATAGCTCTCCCGAAAGGTGGCATTTATTTACAAATAACATTAATCTTTTAAGTAATACTATCCATATTACATAAAACCTTTAACTCCTGGCAACCTTCTGAGAGATATAACCTTCTTCCTTTCAGCCAATCCAACGCCAACCTACAAAATCTATGACCTCCATTAACTTTAGTATTGCTTATCCAGATCTGGATTTTACCGTGTTCTCACTTGCACAGCCATGAACATATACTCCTCACAACCAGATGGAAGATGATTAGCCTGATTGTTGTCATTAGAGAAACTGAGGTTCTGAGTTTAACTTTTCCTAAGGTTGCATGGTAGTATATAGAGCTAAAACTGTATCGATGACTTTGCCCAGCCCCCTTCTCCCCCATGATATTTGGGCTGTCTCAAACTGCATCTTCCAACAACTAGGGTTCACACACAAAGACTACTGAAAATGTATTCCTGTGTGGCTCTGTATCATTCTTGTTAAGAATACCATTTGTCACCACTCTGTTGGTAATCTCATCCAGTCCCCTGTAATGAGACGCAAAAGCATCTAAACAGTCTCTACTCCCTAGCCTTTCTTATAAACCTCATACTGTTATATCTTAATTAGCCTACCTACTTGGATATATCTTATAGTCATTTTAAACTTCATGTGTCCAAAACCAAATACCTGATCTTCTGTTAAGAAACCTCTTTTTCTTCTCTTCTTTATTTTAGTTAATAACTATTTTATCCTTTTGGCTGTTCGGGCCAAAAGCTAGAGTCAAGAGCTTTTGACTCTTTTTTTTTTTTCCCTCCACACTGAATAGCCAATTTATCACTCAATTACGTTGGCATTATCTTCAAAATATATCCATAATCCAGCCCCTCCTTACTGCCTTCCATCCAATCATCCTGGTCCAAAACTCCATTGTTTCTTACACAGATTTCTACCCCTGAGCAGTATTTCTTTATTGATCTATCGTTAGTGTATTCTCAGTAGCCTGAGTGATTTTTATAAAAAAGAAGAAAACATTCTGTGCACAAAACCTTATATGACTTCTGGGAAGGCTATGTGTGACTATAAACGCTGACTCTCCTTACCCGTCCTCTCTCCTGTGACTCATCCCCATCATCTTGTGTTAAAGCCAAATGGGCCTCTTTTCTCTTTTCATATAAAGAGCATGAGACTTTTAAGGGATCTGAGTAAATATCTAGAGTGTTCTCTTCCCTTTATTCTCCAATTACCCTTTTTTATTTCCTTCAAAGAACATGTAAGTCTCTGTAATTACCATGTTTATTCATTCATCTGTTCACTTTTCTATCCACCTTGGACAGCCAAGATTAAGTCCAAGTGTGTGGCATTTTTCCTTATTAGTATAAGGTAAAGGGAGGGCAGTGCAGTCAGCAGGCTTCCATAACAGTTAGAATTCTGATCCACCTCTCTAACCCAAATGATGATCTCCTATCCTCAAATTTAGGCACGTGCAAAAGCCAATGGGAGAAGTTGAGGTAATATGAGTCTTTTGATTTATATTCATTTTCAGTGGCCATTAGTGCCAGAAAAATTATATACAGGTGTACTTAGGTTCAGTTTTACTTATTTATACAAACTATGAAATTAGATTTCTACCAGGCACTTCCATTGAACATTTTACAATGCTACCTTCTCAAGGGGCTGTTTTAGGTCATCCTTATCATGCCATTTTATTATTAGGAAATTATATATATATACATACACATACATTCATACACACATGAATTTCCCATAATTTCTTGCTGATGTTTGGCAAGTTTAATCAGACCTACCTGTTATTAAACTTCTCCTAGTTTTTGTTTTGTTTTGGAGCAGAGACTTGTTTTTCTTAGGTTTCTTTCACTGATATCTACTCGTTTAAATAGTACTGCAAGAATTTTAGTTTCCCTGACCTATATGCCTAACTAAAATGTAAGTTGAAATGACATATATTTGTCTGTGTGGTTCACTGATTTATTGCCAATGTATAACACATTATCTGGCACATTGTAGGTACCCGTTAATTTCATTTATTCAACAAATATTTAGTGAATGTCGACTCTGTGACAGGAACTGCCTCAGGTTTTGGGGACACAACAGTCAGTAAACCAGAAAAAGCAGTTTCACATAATGGACCTTAAGTTCTGGTAGGGGAGATGGAAAACAAGCAAAAATTAAAAAAAAATAAAAATAAAGATATGACACATTAGATTATGAGACATGCTAAGGGGAAAAACATAGCAGGAATGAGCATAAAGAATGTTGGAGGAGGGGTTCAATTTCAAATAAGGTCTTATTTTCCCTGAGAATGTGAAGCGTAAGTAAAGACCTGAAAAGTAAAGACCTTGAACAAGCCAAAACAAACTTGGGGTGGGCTGGGGTGAGAAGGAAATGTGGCAAGAGAAGATGAAAACAAGGGGTCCAGCCAGATATCCAAGAGCAGATATCCCTCTTGCATGCTTCTGTCTCCGGTAATCTTGTTGGCCTCCTGCATCTGTCAACTGCCCGTGTAGCACAATTGATAAATGCCTCCCCTTTTTTCTTCCTTAAGCCCCTACAATCCCACCCGTAAAAGAAGGTCAGAGCTAGGGTTCAGGACTCAGCCTCTGGAGATGAATCCGCTGGGCCGGGACTGGTACAGAATTAACAGTCTTTTCTGATTCCCCGAGTGAGTGTCGCTTGTCTCTTCCTGGGCACCTAGCATTTGCTGTAACAGGGGAGAGTACAGCAAATGTACTGAGTATGGCGAATGTGCACAATCCATACCCAAGAAGTGGATATGACCGGGTGTATTCTAAGATTAGCAATGAGGCACTAAGGCTGGGGTATAGTTAGCAAGGAACGGAGCAGGAAATGTCATTTACAAAATTTGGCTTTTATTCTAGAAGTGATGGGAAACCGTTGGAGAGTTTGAGCAGGGATAACAGGCCTGGAGTACATATACATTTGCATTGACTGGATAAATAGATCAAATCACATAATTTCAACTGCATAATAAAGGACTAGTTAAGGATAATTAATTAATAACAAACCAGCACTAGAACCTAAGTCTGATTCCCATCGTGATCCTTATGCCACTTTGACTAGTATTTTCCTTTATCTTCTTTTAATACACACCACATCCCCAAATCTCCAGGGACAAAACAAATTAATTTATATTTTATTGTTGTATAAATGTCACATGCTTTCAAAGCATGAGCATTTACAGACAGAGATTTTATCTTTTAAGAATATCTCAATGTCTTCTTCAAGTAAATAATCTTCCTAAATATTGCTATTTGCCCTTTAAAAATAGATTTACTTTTATGTAAGAAAGATTTCAGGAATATGTACAGTATGAATAAGAAGACAGTGTAATAGAATTCAAAGCAAGGAAAATTCTCTTTCTTAAGGCTGCCAGAAAACCCCAGTCCATGTTAGGCTACAAAACTAGCCTTTGGAGACTAAGAATTATTGACCCCTATTTCTGAGAAGTAGCATTTAATTGGACTCTCCTTACTAACTCCATTTCCTGGAATGAACAGAGGCCCTTGTCCTCAGCTCTAAACCATTGAACATTATCAAAATGAAATGTTATTACTTAGGCACCTCTTGCAAGCATTCTGTTCGCCTTTATTGGTGCTGTAGTTCATATTTAAATCTTTTTATCTGTCATTTTCATTTCTCGGACAGGGCAATCTAATGTGTTTGCTCTTAACTCTACAAGCAGCATAAAGCAAGTTTAGTAAGCAGTAAAACTATATTTGCCAAGGAAGATAGTGGATGAGGATGTTGAGTCGTATTCGCATGCACTATGCATGCCAGGACATATGGTTGAGAAGATAAAAGTAAATTCTATTGTACCTTAATCATTAAATCCCACATTTGTCACTGAGCACACAGGGCAAAATGCACTGAAAACCCTTGGGTCATTGCAAATGGAAGGATTCCTAAAACCATAATTCTACCTTTTTGAACAATATAATCATGAGTTTTAGCATCTCTTTAAGTGGATTTATAAACCAAGGTCTTTTCAGTCTGGTCTACTTGCTTTCCTGATTACCAACTGATGTGGCCTGAATATTTGTTTTCCTCTCAATTCCTATGTTGAAAACCTAATCCCTAAGGTGATAGTATCAGGAAATGGGTCTTTCGAAGTAATTATATGATAAGGGTCGATAACTTAATGATGGAATTGGTGTTCCTGTGAAAGAGACTCCAGAGTGCTCCTTGCCCTTTCTGAACTGTGAGGACATAAGATGGTGGTCTATGAGCCAGGAAGTTGGCTCTTACCAGACAATAAATCTGCCAGGACCTTGATCTTGAACTTCCTAGCTTTCACAACCATGAGAACTAAATGTCTGTTGTCTTGTATCAACTTTTTGTTCATTTATTCAATCATTCTTTCATTCAAAAATGTTTATATGGGGCGCCTGGGTGGCGCAGTCGGTTAAGCGCCCGACTTCAGCTA
Source organism: Lynx rufus (assembly GCF_022079265.1). Taxonomy (NCBI): domain Eukaryota; kingdom Metazoa; phylum Chordata; class Mammalia; order Carnivora; family Felidae; genus Lynx; species Lynx rufus. The sequence goes on along the minus strand of NW_025814845.1, from coordinate 24,836,689 downwards.
GGTCACGATCTCGAGGTGCATGAGTTCGAGCCCCGCGTCAGGCTCTGGGCTGATGGCTCAGAGCCTGGAGCCTGTTTCCGATTCTGTGTCTCCCTCTCTCTCTCTGCCCCTCCCCCGTTCATGCTCTGTCTCTCTCTGTCCCAAAAATAAATAAATGTTGAAAAAAAATTTTTTTTAAATGTTTATAGAACACGATCATATAATCATTAGGATATTGACTTGATTATACTACATATATTCCTCATTTTGTTAATGCATAAATTGTTTGGGTGTTCAAATTTTAAACCAAACTTATACATTATCTTTTTGCTTTTTTGATCATCTCTGTTTGCCTGTATGCATTCTGTTTTATTAACTACCCTCCTAATTCTACACTACCTTTATTATTTCAACATAATTCTAAACTTGATTTGTGAATTTTTAAGATTTTTGCACCTATCTTCTTTAAGGATACTGACAGTTAATTACTTTTTTTCTTTTTTGTATTTTCCCCAGAAAGATTATGGCAGCTTCCCAAAAAGAGATACAGCATATACATTCTTTTTATATTTTCTGGAATTGTTTATGTAATATTATAATTTTTTTTCTCTTTTTATGTTTGGTAGAATTTTGAATTGGAGTTTTTTTTCATAGAATATTTGTATTTCTTTATTTATTTACTTGTTTATTTATTTTAAGTATTTTTTTTAAGTTTATTTATTTATTTATTTATTTATTCAGAGAAAGCACACAAGCAGGAGAAGGGAAGAGAGAAGGAAAGACAGAATCCCAAGCAGGCTCAGCACCATCAGTGGAGAGCCCGATGTGGGGCTCGAACTCACCAAACTTGATTTCATGACCTGAGCAGAAATAGGTTCAGATGCCTAACCAACAGCACCACCCACATCCCTAGAATGCTTTTAACTTAAGATTAAACTACTCTATAAGATCTATGTATGTTGAATTTGAATGCCACTGTTTATGTCAGACTTGGTAAATGTAATTTGTCTATTTCATTTAAAGATTTCAAAATTATTGTCATAAGCGTTTAAAAATATATTTTATTTTCTTTTTAAGGTCTAAAACATCTTAGATGATGCTTTCTATTGTATTCCTGGTATTGAGTTTTAAAAGTTTTCTTTATTTTCTTTGATCAGTTTTGTGAGAACTCTTTCAGCCTCTTGGTTCTCTCATCTGGAAAGTGAGGTAAAATAGTAATCATTTCATGGGAATGGTACCATGATTAAATATTATTTCACATGGAAACACCAAAGTTCTGGAACTTACCAAGTTTTCAGTATAGGTTAGCTGATGACTACTATTCTGTTATTATTAATTCTTCATATTTTTATAATCTTACTAGGACCTGCTACAGGGTAAGACAAAAACCACACATTAAAAGAATGCAGACAGGTGACTGGGTGGCTCAGTTGGTTGAGAGTCTGACTCTTGATTTTGGCTCAGGTCACAATCCCGGGGACATGGGATTGAACCCTGTGTAGTTCTCTGTGCTGAGTGTGGATCCTGCTTAAGATTCTCTCCCCCGCCCTCTCTGTCTGTGTCTTTCCCCTTCCCCATCCTCTGTCCCTCTCTCACATTCACACCCTTTCTCCCTAGGAGGGGGGAACACAAAAAACACAAAAAAAACAAACACAAAATGTTGGTTGCAAATCAGAAAGAAGGTGTAGACAATTCACAGGAGCTCCAGTGCCTTAGACGATTGTTTGTTAGAAAGCTCTTCAGCTACTGGATAACTATTCCATATTGAGCCCAAAGTAACTGAGATGAGGCAGCAGAGTTTTGATGAGCCGAGGAGGTACAAAACCCCACTGTAGGCAGTTAGTGATGAAGAGTATCTGCCTTCCCTCTACTTCTTTCCTAGTATAGAGAGGTAGGGAGCAGAAAATGCTTGGGTGGCCTAGTCAGTTAAGTGTCTGACTCTTGATTTAAGCTCAGGTCATGATCTCACGGGCGCGAGATTGAGCCTCGCATCAGGCTCCACAAGTGTGCATGCTCTCTCTCCCTCAAATAAAAAAATAAATAAATAATAAAATAATATAAAGTAAAATAAATATAATTTAGTCTCGTAACCCACCCAAATACAGAGAACAGGACTCTTGCCCTTAATAAAAAGTAAGTAAAGAGTTATAGAATCTGATTAAGACTTACTGTATGTGAAATGTATATTTCTAATATAATACATATGTTAGCTGTGCAATTAATTAGATAGCTAAATAGAAAGATGATAAATACGGGGCGCCTGGGTGGCGCAGTCGGTTAAGCGTCCGACTTCAGCCAGGTCACGATCTCGCGGTCCGTGAGTTCGAGCCCCGCGTCGGGTTCTGGGCTGATGGCTCAGAGCCTGGAGCCTGTTTCCGATTCTGTGTCTCCCTCTCTCTCTGCCCCTCCCCCATTCATGCTGTGTCTCTCTCTGTCCCAAAAATAAACGTTGAAAAAAAAAAATTAAAAAAAAAAAAAAGAAAGATGATAAATAGATACAGATAAGTACACACAAATAATACACATTTACACATACATATTTGGGGAGGTTAGGGCAATTGCATGAGCAGAAGGGATAAATGTATTAATGTTGGTTATTGTACCTAAACCTTAAAATAATAATGAAGGATTATCATCATTCAATTTCAAAATGGGTGTTTCTGTCTTCTAAGTAGTGATTGAAATTCCAAGTATCTTCCATATAATAGCTCCCCCAGATGCTAGAAAACAATTTTTTTCTTCTGGTTACTAAATACTGATTTTATTCATCTATATTAAAAACACATTGGTGTCAATCCAAAGTCTAATGCAATCATGGCCTTCAGCTAAAGGCCTAAATTACCATGTGGCAGAGGGACCTTTCCTCTTCTAAATGTTTGTATCCTAAAATTATTGAATTCTATTTCTTTTTTTTTTTCTGTTTGCAAATTTTCTAATTCTGGTCTACGTACATAGATTTCTTGTAATACCTGTCGAAAAGTAAAAGTAAAAGCCAATGGCCGCTATCTAACTACATCTCTTAGAGCTATATGTTCTGTGTAGCATCTTCCAAGTCATGGCAGATAACAGTTTTAATAAATATTGTTATCACTGCATATAACGGTTTTCCATCTCTTGAGTCTCCAATATATTTCCTTGCTGTCTTCTACTCTATTACAAAGCCAAGGTCACCTATGTTAGAAGTAATTTTTATAGCCTCACATTGCCTATTTCTGTATTAAAGTGACATCAGAGCAGTAAAACATAAGCCCTGTAATCTTTGTGGCTTAAGTCAATAGAAGTGTATTTTCTACTCACCTAAAGAGCCAAAGAGTGTTTCTGGTCAGTAGGTTACTTTCTTCTGAGCAGTGATTCAGGATCTTTGGTTACTCTCCTATCAAGTCTCTGTACTTTCATAGGTATAGTGATTTTCTGTGAAAGAGCAGGTGAGAGGAAACTATACATGGGAAGTAACTGGCCATACTAGATGTAGTACACATTACTTCCACTCACATTCCATTGGCTAGAACTCAGTGGTGGGACCATTCAGCTCCAGGACCATATTTAAAAATAAAGGAGGGTGCTGAGAAGAGCAGATTCGTTATTTGTGCAAGGCAAAGACAAGGCATCTTTAGTGAACCACTGGCTGGTCCCTTCCACAATAAGCTAATAAGTCCTAGACATTTATTTTGACAAGTATAAGTTTATCCTGATATCACCTAGAATGTAATACCTATAAAGGAAGGAATCATACCTGACTTTTACATAATTATAATCCTCCCATTTGGCTTAGGCTATAAATGGGATAAAAACCATTTAATTAATGATAATCCAGTAGGTAGGTGGAAATAGATTTTTTAAAATAGCCCTTAGTGAAGAAACTTAAGAAAAGTGGTTATTATTTGAAGTAATTGCCTGAGAGGAAGAGGGTGAGTACTAAGGCTTTGTGAAAATATACAAGTTCATGAGACTAAAGCCATCATTAAGAGTATGGTGATAGATCACTGATATGGAATTGAGAATTTATCTATATTAGGAGAGATGTTCATAAGAAGAGGGGAGGAGAGGAATGAACAGTAATCAATGTTAAAGGAAACCACAATCAATGTATTTACTTCCACATAGAGTTCTGTGTGCATACTAAAAACTAATCACACTTATGATTCATTCATTTTACTTATTTTCATTGTTTTACATACTTTCTTCCAATACATTATTAACATCTTCAGAAGTTATGACAGTCCTTTACTCTCTCTCTCTCTCTTTCTCTCAAAATAAATAAATTAAAAATAGGGGGTGCTTGGGTGGTTCACTCGGTTGAGCATCTGACTCTTGATTTCAGCTCAGGTCATAATCTCACTTTTTGTGATTTTGAGCCCTGCATCAGTCTCCTTGCATTGATGGTGCAGAGCCTGCTTAGGATTCTCTGTCTCTCCCTCTCTCTCTCTCTGCCTTTCTCCTGCTCATGCTCTCTCTTTCTCTCTTCCTCTCTCTGGCTCTCTCCTGCTCGTGCTCTCTCTCTCTCTCTCTTTCCCTCTCTCTCTCTCCCTTTCAAAATAAGTAAATAAACTTAAAAAAATATGACAATCCTTTAAAAACATCACCGCCTCATAATGGCTATTTCAGATCTTCGTATATAGCGTATATCTAGGGAACAATTTAAATTGAGTGAGGGTTTTTAAAATATCTCTTTAAAATGGAAAAGAAATTTAATGCAAATGTAGAATTCACATTTTGTGAGAACCAATACTTAAAGGATGAGCAAGTATTAGTTTAATTGCCGTTAATGCTATAATTTTATCACATTTTGGAGAAAGCAATTTTTAAATACTAAAAGATGAAAAATAACTGACATGATACAACACGAACTTGACATTTTTCCACATTCCAAGGTTCAGAAAATAAGTCTCACTGAGAAGCACAAAAGACAACACATGGCATACTGTAAAGCATCACAACGAACAAGGATATTGTAATGCACTGATTAAGCATCAGTCCCCTTATTAACGTGAGAGGGAGCAGTAATTTCAGAGCCTTAGGAATGTTTATCACAGGGAGAGTTTGGTGTGACATTTTTGTCATATATATTTTAGTGCTTCTTGGCAGGAAACACATTGTTTTATATAGCAAATTCTTTAGAAGATGACTTCAAGTTGAGGTGAAATGAAAAATGTACCTGGAGTTCGTAATGTCGGCCATGTAATTAGTTCCCTGCTGCTGGCATTGTAGGATGTGAAATTATGGCTCCTATATCTGCTGAATCAGCCTTTCTAGCCCAATCTTAGTATTATTATTACTAATCCTTTTCTCTTTCCTTGGCGGGTCACAGTCCCATGAGGCTTCTCAATCAAGAGTCTCAATAAAAGGCTGAACAGCTCCATATGGCTGTGCGGTGGTGAATATAGAATGGGCTATTGGTAAGAACATTCAGGGAGAGGAACACTAATAGATTCTATGCCTTCAAAGGTATAATGTCAAGTGATAATTAGAAGGAACTACAAGAGAGAGTATGGAAACACATTCTATTTGCAATCTCTCCTAAAATAGAAAAATATCATCCAGGTTTTTGGGGAAAGGAAATAAACCACCAAAAATCATCTTGACTTTATTTGCATCTTAATATCAAAATCTTGCCAGCAACTAAAATCAGGTTCTTAATATAGATGTTTCAAAAGTCAAAACCAAAAAATGTTCTAATAGTGTTAAGTTTTATTGCACCCTGTCCCAGTGAAAAGTTTATAGCTATGAAATCAAACAGACGTAGGTTTGAATTTTGTTACCTATTTGGCACATGAACATGAACAAAATCCTTGGTATTTATATCTTTACTTTTCTTACCTGTAAAATAGAAATGTAGTAAATAATTTGCAGTATTTTAAATTAATATAATATTTATACTACTCAGGATGTTTAACAGCTAAATATTTTGGAACTAGAGTGTTTTTTTTGGAGATTTTAAAATTCAAATGGGACTGGAAATTATTCAGTGAATCTTAGATGCCATAAGATATGTTTTTATTATTTGTGAATGAGACGGTTTCTTGTCAGCTCCTTTGCTCCTAAGAACACCTAATCGGAATCTCTTTTTGCGGGCAGTGATCCCTGCATTGAGTGTTTACATTTTGATCCACACATTTGAATTGACTATCTATTTGATACAGACCCAATTTCTTGAATCTTAGTAGGAAAAAAAAAAAAAAAGGTTCGAGTTTGAAATCCTCCAGTTCTCTTAATTGTAATTAGGAAAAGGAGGTGTTTGAAGAGACAATCTTTTAAAATTTGCCTAAAACAAGCTAAATGAAAGAAGAGATAAATTATGAAACCACCATGACAAAAAGAACCAAAAAAAAAAGGCAAAAAAAAAAAACCCTACTGATCCCACAGTAAATATGTACATGCAGCATATCTCAATGCTTATTAATAAGCTAGAACAGGATCTTTAAAAAATCTAAACTAATATTTTTGAGTTATATCCATTCCTGCAAATTTCTGGGTTTGTTTGTTTGTTTGTTTTTGATTTTGTTTTTTTTTTATTGTTTATGTTGTTCTTCTTCTTCTAACCCAAGTCTTTCTTGTAAACACACATCTGCTTTTTTTCTTTTCCCTAATTTTAGTGTATCTGTTCAATTTTGTCTTCTTAATTTATTAAGGGGAACCACCTTTTTCTCATTTGTACTAAGTCACTAATGGTGTGATACGGGTCGAAAAGATCACTTGAATGATTTTCTAGAATCTCATGCTTTAGATAAGCCAGTATATTTTTCTGCATTAAAAAAGTATGTATGTATTACCATGATTTTTCCTATGGCCCTAAGTTCGATGGTGAGATTAGAAATACAAATCTCCTAGAAGAAGAAAAAAAGTTGGGGCCCCTGGGTGGCTCAGTTGGTTAAGCCTCTGACTTCGGCTCAAGTCATGATCTCACAGCTCGTGAGTTCACGACCCATGTCAGGCTCTGTGCTGACAGCTCAGAGCCTGGAACCTGCTTTGGATATTGTGTCTCCCTCTTTCTCTGCCCCTCTCCCACTCACACTCTGTCTCTCTCTCTCAAAAATAAATAAACATTAACAAAAGTAAATGAAGGAAGGAAAAAAAAGTTGGCTTAACATAAATATATGCCAAATACGTGGCAATGTTCATATAAATTGTACTGTTGGCAGGTAGGAAGAAAGTAGATGGTTAAACAGGAGTTTTGCATTTTTAGTCTTGCAAAGAGAACCTCTCTCTGGCCAAAAAATATCGGACCCTGACTGTATTTATCATTTTAAGTGACATTCAGAAATATTTGGATAGGGTCTCTCAATGTTTCACCAAAATATCAAAAGAAAAAAAATGATGGAAATTAAAAAACATCTTTATTATAAACATTAGTGTGTAACCCATCACCAGAATACTTTTGAGGTTTAATTTTGAAGAAATTGAGAAAAATGTATAAGGAGATAAAATGAGCTACACCTGTAGTACTCTTCCCTCACCAAACAAAATAGTTCCTCCTGCATTGTAGACTGTATAATAATATTCAGACCTTATTCCATTGTCTAGCTCATCTTTTGAAGTACAGTTTTTCTTTTGCTTATATGAAAATGCTTTTAAAATGAACAGAATTCTGATTCTTCTTCTTATTTTAATTCAAGTCTTTTCCCCCGATACTATTCTATACTTATTGGAGACTACTGGCAAATACCAACCATCTCGATAAATAATAAAAAATCCTGATGAGGGAGCATAAGGCAAGCTGAGGGCAATAGTAGGCTAATAGCACCCACCCCACCCCACCCTCACCCCAGGTGGGATATGTGTGATACTCCTCAGACACTCCTGGCTGCCCAAAGACAGGGGAAAGGAAAGAAAGAAAATAGTTGACTGATAGAGATCACAGTCATGGAGGACAGGAGTCTCCTTCAGATAACAGATAGTTTAGTAAACTGCAAGGAAAAGGCAATCTTATCTATAGCCTAATCTCCAGAAAGCTATAGACTCCATTTCCTGGAGCCCTAATATCACCCTTGTCAATATGTAAGGGGGTTTAAGTGCTTGGCATGGTGGTGTGAAAAACTAAGGCAAATGAAAACTTAAATCCCCTTACTGCCTACAGCCCATTGACAAAAGTCCTTGAAACAGCCAGAGTGACCTCCCTCTAGGAGCTCACCTGCTTTGATGATGACACTTTTCTAGGGAGTCTTGGCTTAACATTATCCTGACCCCCAGGAACCTATAAGTCTACTTTAACATACAAAAATTCCTTTGGAAACTTCCAGTTCACCCAAGATATATGCTGGCCATCATACTCCAAGCTTATGGCCCCTTGATATACATCTGAAGGGTCTCGTGACTGAAGTTTTACTAAACGGTAATAAATGAAATTTTCCTAACAACAGCTAGCTCCTCAAAGTCCTGGAAACCTTGCTTCCAAAAATTCCTTAGAGACTTATACTGTCCCTAGCCCTCTCCCAACCTGAGGTTATATAATCAGTTATCCGTCACAACCCCACAGTGCAGCTGTGCAGTTTCTACCCATGGTTCCTGTCCCCATGCTTGAATAAAATCATCTTTTTGCACCAAAGATGTCTTCAAGAATTCTTTCTTGGCTGTTGGCTCTGAATCCCCATCACCCCCAAACCCCATCAAACTTGTCGAAAAGGCAAAGCTGAGTTTATAAGACTTAGTGAAGGAAGGGAGAACTATCTTGACATTTTTAGTCATGTTTCATAACAGAGAAATTATGGAAGGATGTTTGTTGCATTTTTGAGCCAGGGTAGTCTTACAAATTGGGGAATTAGTTGAGCAACAAGACAGTTTATGACATAATAGTTTTGGACTAGTCATTTCAGTGAGGCAAGGGTCTTGAACTGAACCATCATGACCTAGCTATTAGTACTGAGAAGAAGGCTATTTTAGTTATTTCACTATTTTAACTTCTACAAGCAGTATTATCTGGGGATTTAGCTCAGTTGTTTTTTTCTCGGTCCTGTATTGTTTAGCATGTAAACAGGAAAACTCATTTGGTCCTTGTTTTAGTCTGTTTGGATTGCTAAAATAGAATACCATAAACTGGGTACCTTCTAAACAAGAAACATTTATTTTGCATAGTTCAGCAGGCTGGGAAGTTCAAGACAATGGCTTCCACAGATTTTGGGTCGGGTGAGAACCCACTTCCTAGATGGCTTTTCAAATATGTCTTTGGTTGAATAACTGAGAACCAAAGAATTGGAATAATTTCTGTAAGCAAAATGTTTTATAGAGTGAGGATTGGGGGAAACATTTATTCAGGGTTGTTTTGTTTTGAAAGGTGAGTGAACGTCTACCCAGTTAGCTCATTATGATGGTTAATTTTAAGTGTCAGCTTGACTGGGCTATGGGGTGGGAGGCCCAGATATTTTGTTTAAACTCAGGGTGTGTCTGTGAGGGTGTTTCTGGATGAGATTAACATGTGAATCAATACACTGTACTCCCCTACCTGGGTAGATCTCATCCAATCCCCAGAAGGACAGAATAAAACAAAAAGGCTAAATAAGGGAGAATTCAACCTCTGCCTGATTGTATTTGTGTTCTGACATCAGTCTTTTCCTGCCTTCAAACTCAAATTCAGACTAAAACTTAACACCATTGGTTCTTCTGTTTCTCAGATATTTGGACTCAGACTGGAAATATATCATTAATTCATTTGGGTCTCCAGTTTTTCAACTGCTGATCTTGGGACTTCCTAGCCTCCATAATTGCATGAACCAATTTCTAATAGTAGATCTCTCTCTCTCTCTCCCTCTCCTCTCTCTCTCTCTCTCCCTTTGTTTAGACAGACAGATATAGACAGGTGTAGAAGTTAATAAGATGTCTGTATATCTATATCTATATCTATATGATACCTTATTTCTATAGTTTGCTCTATATAACCTATTGGTTCTATTTTTCTGGAGAACCTAGACTAATATAAATTTGATTCCAAAAATGGGGTGAAATCTGTTTTAGTCAGCTTAGGCTTCCGTAAACACACACACACACACACACACGCACACACACACACACACACAAGCAAACAAATAAAACTCCCATAGAGTGAGTAGCTTAAATGACAGTATTTGTTTCTCTCAATTCTGGAAGCTGGGAAGTCCAAGATCAAGTATTGACAGATTCAATTCCAGGTGATGACTCTCTTCAGTGACTTACAGAAAGCCATCTTTCTGAGTACTTTGTGCTCACATAAAAGAGGGAAGGAGGAAGAGACAAAGAGACCTTCTTCTTCTTCTTCTTCTTCTTCTTCTTAATGCTTCTTCTTGAGAGAGAGACAGCGTGAGCAGAGGAGGAGCAGAGAGAGAGAGGGAGACACAGAATCTGAAGCAGGTTCTGAGCTCTCAGCACAGAGTCCGAGGGGCTCAAACTTATGAGATCATGAGATCATGACCTAAGCCAAAGTCAGATGCCTAATCATTTGAGCCACCCAGGGGCCCCTGTGTTTCTTCCCATCATGAGGGCTCCACCTTCATGATCTCATTTAAAGTTAATTACCTCTGAGAGACCTCATCTCCAAATACCATCACACTGAGAAATAGGGCTTCAACATAGAATTTGGGAAGGACACAATTACATCTATAGCACTCATATAAGGAACTTTATAGTATGTATACTAAATATATATAGAACTTATATAGAAAGTAAAGGCACACAATTTTTTCATAGTGTCTGAAGAAAGTCAATTAAGCAGACATGCTTCATTTAAATCTGAAAGCTACATGCACCTGGTTGACTCAGTTGATTAACCATCCAACTCTTGATTTCAGCTCAGGTCGTGATCTCCCGGTCATGAGATAGAGCCCCATGTTGGGCTCTGCACTGACGGTGCAGAACCTGCTTGGGATTCTCTCTCTCCCTCTCTCTCTGCCCTCCCCCACTCACACTCTGTCTCTCTCAAAATAAATAAATAAACATTAAAAAATTAAAAAAAATATATATATATATGCCTGAAAGCTATGAGAAAGAAAGATCTCCTCTTATCTCATAGGCACTCTGGTCTCTTCACCTCCTCTCCTTTTACCTTTTCCATCACCCTTTTCCTCAACATCATTTTCTTTTCTTTTCTGTGACAGCTTGCATATGACTCCCAAGAGATTTAATCCATGAAAAATATTTTTGACTTGTTTAATTACCAGAGGAATGAAATTGATTTCTCAAATTAATCTTTGACATCCAAGCTACAAGTTTTAAGTAGCTAAGCATCCCTCAGATGGAATGCATTTAGATCAAGTGGCATCCCTAGTCAAATCACCAGTGGTTGTGGATATGAAGTCAGATATGCCACTTAGACAAAAGAATATAAGATCTAAGAAATTAATAATATATATGCCTCATATAAGGTGCACATTAACTTTCCTTCTAGTTGTAGATATGAGAATAAATTCTAATAGCAGAAGATTATAGATTTCAAAGTTCTTGGCAGTGCTCAGGGCCAGGGCCACACAAGGCATGAGCAAACTACAAAAACTGAGTCAAAACCTTCAAAAGAGTTTAATTCCTATCTAGTAAGTTCTTACATTTCTTAGATGCAATCCTGTCAAATTAACTCATTTCACAACTGAAGTAGCAAACCAGAGATATAAAGTGACTTAAAGTGTAACAACAAAGTAGTGAATAAAATGAGATTAAAATCGAGGTCAAAAGGATCGGAGATAATAAATCTCATTCTAGTACACCATATGTGATGCTTAACATGTTTTTAACCAAAGCACATATATGTGTGTAGTCAATTGCATGTTAATGATATATATATGTGTGTGTGTATATATATATATATATATACATATATATATATGTGTGTGTATATATATATATATATATATAAAAGATTCAGATGGATTAGGGATTTAAATGTTAAAAAAAATTCAAACTAAACAAAATTTAGAAACTTATCTTGTAATTGGGAGAGTGTTCTACTCATAGAAATATTGGAACCATTTATGATTTGATGAATTAAACCATATTTTAAAGCTTTTAGGTAATAAAATAAAATAAATATAAATAAGAATTCAGAAATATTTAAATAAATATAACAAAAGTAATTGGGAAAAAAATAGTTTGTAAATAGTTGCAGAAGGGAAGGTTAATAATTACACAATAATTGCAGGGGCACCTGGGTGGCTCAGTTGGTTAAGTGTCCAACCTGGCTCAGGTCACGATTTCATAATTTATGAGATTTAGCCCTGGGTCGGGCTCTGTGCTGACAGCTAGGAGCCTAGAACCTGCTTCAGATTCTGTGTCTCCCTCTTTCTCTGCAGCTCCCTGACTTCCACTCTATTTCTCTCTTTCTCTCAAAAGTAAATAAACATTTAAAAATTAAAAAAAAATGATTCTACAAAAATTCTGATAATAACAACAACAACAGAAGCATACAAACACCATTTTTAAAACTGGGCAAATGAGGTTTCCTGGTTGGTTCTGTCGGTTAAACATCTGACTTTGGCTCAGGTCTTTTTTTTTTTTTTTTTTATATTTATTTATTTTTTGAGAGAGTGCACACAAGCAGGAAGAAGGGGCAGAGGAAGAAAGAGAATTTCAAGCAGTTCCCCCCCCCCCCCCGCCCCGAAATGGGGCTCAATCCCATACCCTGGGATAATGACCTGAGTTGAAATAAAATGTCAGATGTTCAACAAACTGAGCCATCCACGTGCCCCTCTACATGCATTTTAAAAGGATTCTATAGGGGCGCCTGGGTGCGTAAGTTGGTTAAGTGTCTGATTCTCGGCTTGGACTGTTTCCGCTCAGGTTGTGATCTCATGGTTTTGTGGATTCGAGCCTGGGGTTGGGCTTTACACTGGTAGTGTAGAGCCTGCTTGGGATTCTCTCTCTCCCTTCTCTATTTCTGCCCCACCCCTCTCATGCTGTCTCTGTCTCTCTCAAAATAAATAAATAAACTTACAAAAAAAAAAAAAAAGACTCTATAGCTGCCAGATGGATACTAGATTGTAGGGAAGCAAAAATAGGAGCCTGTAGAACAATTAAGAGACAATTACACTCTCCAGTGATGAGAATAATGCTGTAGAGGTGTTGAGAACTGATTAGATTTAGAGTGCCCTTTGAAAAGACAGCCAACATATTTTGCTGAGGAATTGGATGTGGGATGTTGGAGAAAGAGAAATCAGAGGATAATATGGACAACTGTAAGAATCCAAGTGTCATTTACTGAGATGGAGAGATATGCAAGAGGAAATTTTTGGAAGTAGAAAATATAGAGCTTGACGTGCATGTTAAATATCCTAGTAGTATGCTGAATAAGAAGTTGGACATGTGAGTACAGTAATCAGAGAAGTCAGAGCTAGATATGGGTATTTGGAAGCCATCAGCATAGTGAAGTTATGTAAAAGACAATGAAGGGAATGGATGAGATCACATGGGGAATGAGGACAGATAAAGAAAGGAGTAGGTCTGGAGCATAACATTTAGAAATCAGGAAGAATCTATCAAAGGAGAATCAAAAGCGCACCATGATTCCACAAAAGTTAAATCAAGAATGTGTTTCAAGTTTAAAAAAAAAAAAAAAAAAGGATGTAATTAACTGTGTCAAACACTGCTGAATGGTTAAGTTGTAGATTAAGAGTTGCCCCTTGGATATCTCCGGATTGTTTAAATGACCAGGTATCAATACACAAATTTTCCTTTCATTCTAACTTTAAACTACCTAAGGTCTCATATTCAAGTGTGCAGAATTAGAGATCTAGACTTTATGCTCAACATACACATTCTGTACTTTGTGGGCCTTTTAAAGGATTTTCGTGGGCAATTTTTACTATCAGGAATTTTGCTAGGAAGTCTGCGTTTACAACCAAACTCCTCCTAGCCACGTGACTACAGGTTTCCACAACTGTTTCCAATCTATCCCACTAGTATTCAGGGGATAGGGAAAAGAGCAGGGTCGGGGTGCCTAACTTTAATGTCCTACTTTATAAATCATAACTTTGAAGTAAATTTACTTTCCCAAATCTAGACTTTCCCACCTCCTGTCTTTTCTGGAATTGAATGGACTGGGTAAAGCTGAATAAAACATGAGTGGGAGAGTGGGAAATTAGCTGCATGCACAGTCCCGCACATATTTTTAAATTTTCTCTTGGAGAACGAGACTTCAAGGTGGCCCCGTCTCTGAGGATACCTGGGAAGCGGGGTCTCTCGCTTCAGAAGAAGAGGTGAAGAAAAAGCGAGCCGGGCCAACAGGAAAAGAACAGTGAAACTCTTACCTCCCACAAGCCTCTCTCTCCCAGCCCACCTAGCGCCACCTCGGCTCAGGTCTTTATCTCATGGTTAGGGAGTTCAAGCCCTACACTGGGATCTCTGTTGTTAATGCATATCTTGCTTCAGATCCCTGTGTCCCCCTCTTTCTCTTCCCCTCCCTCAATGGTTTTCTCTCTCTCTCTCTCTCAAAAATAAACTTAAAAAAAATAAAAATAAATAAAAACTGGGCAAATGATATTACTATTCAATTGTCATTAGAATGTCAAATGGTCAGTAACCATATGAAAAAGTGTTCTCAGTTGATAATATTTTTGGAAAAGCCAAAAAATGATATCAAAAAATGACTCATCAGATTGGCACAAAATGTATTCAAAATATTCGGTATTGAAAGCATCACAACTTCATCATTTCTTTCCAATAACAAGCACTATTCTGATTTTTAACAAGAAGTGTTTGGTCTTTTGCCTGTATTTAATCTTCATATAAATGAAGCCTTCTTTTTTGTATACTTATTTTGCTAAATATTGTTAACTAAATGTATTCATGTTGGTGCATGTGCTATATATTCTTTTGAATTTTTTAATTCTATTTTAATTATTGACCTATTTTGATAATGTTAGTTATTTGGGTTACTTCCAATTTTTTGTTCTAAGTATAATTGCTATAAACTTTCTTATACTTGTCTTTTTGTGCAAAAATGCATAGATTTCTGCTGGACGTATTCATGTGAATGAATCCATGAGTCATAGATCATGCATATATTGAGTTTTAATGTTTTCTAAAGTAATTATAACAATTTTCACTCTCAAGAACTGCATATGAAATACCTTAATGTGTCATCATGTCCTTTCCAACACTTGAAATTTACAAAATAATTAGCAATTCTGTTATGTATGTGAGGGTACTTAATTTTCATTTTAATTAACATTTTACTGATTACTAGAGAAACTGATCATGGTTTCATAATTTATTGTTCATTTGGTTAGATTCTCTTATAAAAATGCTTGATCAAGTCTCTTAGTGAACTTTCTATTGAATTGCCTTCTTATCTGTTCTATGTATTTATATCCCTATCTACCTACTTACCTACCAATCTATATATCTCTATGTTTATATATATAGGTATATATATAGATATATATAGTGTTTAATATTTCTGCATTTTATTTTTCTTGTATGTGTATTTGCATTGTATCTTTAAATACTTGTATTTACTTGTATTTGACTCTCTACAATAAGTTGTTTAATGAGTAGAAGTTTGTATTTGTAAAGTGCCACAACCCCAATGGATCCTTCGGTCCACTTTCCCTTGCTTGGAAGCAAAGTATGCCTGCAGCCTAACTCTAGCCAAGACAAGGAATCGTGTTGCAGGTAAGTTGCAGCAGGAAGAGGTAACAGTCATAATCTGTTTTCATGAAAATGGCTTAATTTGCAAACTTTACAAAGTGATATGACCATATGAAATATTGCTAGTGCCTTTCTCATGACTTGGAGTGAGTCCATATGAAGGGTCCTGATGTTTGTGCTCATTAGTTCCTGACTAATCTGTCTCTTCTATACAAGGAATGTATTTTGTTATTGTCTGTCGCCTCTAGCAGAGTATACTCCAGAGGAGGATAAATATTCACTTTCTTTTTTCTACCATTGCATCCTCAAAGTCTAGAACAGTATCAGGCACAGAAGAAGGCTTCTTAAATGTTGGTTGGAAGAATAAGGAAATGTAATAAACAAGAAAAATATGTATCAAAAACAGAACCCGATGGAGGCAGAAATTAACAACATGAGGGATTTTATATCTAAGATTGATCAAGGAGAAACTGGTTACACTTTAAGGTTTTTGATAATTTTATTTTTATTTATTAAAGATATTTATTTCATTATTTTTCTCCTCAGTAAAAATGAGTGAATATCTCTGAAAGCTAAGCTCTTTTTTAATGCCATATTTCATTTTTCAATTCTTTGTCCCACAACCTAGAAGCTATGATATCCTGATTCTCCATCTCTTCCACTGGTAAAATATTTTAAGAATACCTGAAATCTTTTACAGGGCATTGCAATGGAAATTAAAAGACTTGCTTACAAGCAAGTATATCTTAAAAAGTTGCAATAAGTGTCTGGTACATGTTGAGTCTTCAATACATGGTATTTAATTGGGTATGTTAACTGGACAAATGGGCCAAATACATTCAAGTGGAGATAGATGCTCATCTCAAAATAAAGTTTAAAGTCAATGGTAGAGTTTAAAGCTCTTCCATCTGAAATACTATTGCAGGAAGATTTTCCTTAAGGATATTAAGAAAAGAAGAGGAAAAAAAGTAAGTTAACTTCAGGTTTGATAATTTATTTCCTGAAGCAGCCAGAAATAAAATACCACAAGTTAATTTAATACACTCTCTGATCTATTTTCAGGCAGCTAGAGTCAGGTCACAAGAGAGTGAGGCAGAAAGAGAAAAAATCATTCAGACCAACTTGTCTTTCTGTCTGAGGGATGGATTTGAGGAAATCAGCTGAGCATAGTTTTCTTCTTGTAATCCTTTGGAGAAGAAATGGGAATGAAAAAAGGCAGGGATTGTGTAATGGGGGTTTTATTGCAACATGGTACTTGCCCTAACTGCAAATTAAGTACCGTTTGGAGCTGACATATCGCCCTATTGATCCAGAAGTGGGGGGAAAATCGTATGCTTCATGGGAAAATAAATTATGGATTTAAACTATCAGAAATGAATATTGTTCAGGCATTCAGTTTCAAATAATGCTAACTCTTTAGGAGTTGTCTTTATGGGGAGGAACAAACATTTCTATAATGAATTCAATAGTTTTTATTGAATTCATTTAAATAACAATGTGATTTACTTTAAAAGCTCTCCTGAATAAAGTTGAGATATGCTTTCTTATTGAGATAATATTTCTTATACCTAGCGCATGGCATTGTCAATATCTTCTTTTTAGATTCCAGAAAGATGCTGTTAATAGGCAAGATATTGGCATAAAAATAGAGACTACATGAAAGACTGTAATGACCAGATAAACTGTTTTACAGCAAAACTACACGCAGAGCCTTTTATGAACCTATCTCTGACCCTCAGTTAACTTCCTATAGTACCCATGATTATTCTGAAACATTGAGTATGATAATATTTTGTTTTGTTTTGTTTTAAAATATGTTTTTTAATAATCGAAGAACTATATATGTCTTTGAATCACTCATTAATAAAATAATATTTAACAAATATTTGTTGAATGGCAATCTACTGCATATCTTTTCCACTTCATTCATTCATTCAACATATAATTTTTAAATGTCTACCACTTTCAAGCTTTGGTCTAGGACCCCAGTTCTACGCATGTTATACCGTTTTATTCTATCTTCTGCGTCTCTTAACCTTACTTCCCACCCTCATTCTTTTGTCTCTCCTTTCTTCATTTTACCTACCTTTTCCACAACTCAAATTCATGCTTTAGTTAAGTTTGAGTTGCAGAAAAATCTAACCACGGAGACCTTAAATGTGCACACTGATTGAGTCTAGCTTTTCTATTTTGTATCTTTGGGTACTTTGAGTTTCCACAGATATTCTCAGATCTTATTATTTTCCTCAATAAACTGAAGTTTTAAAAAATTACAGCCTAGCATTGGTATGTTGAGCTACAGGAGAACAGAGCTGAGTAAATGTTATAAAATTTGTCTCTTTTGTTTTCCAGGCTTCTACAGCCATGCAGACCACAGCATGATTTAATATGTCAACAGATTACTGTGTCATGCTCTTTTATTGATGAACAATGGGGCATGGGAAAAAAAATGACCTCCATTCCAATGTCTGTATCGCTATGTTCTCTCCTAACCATGGAGTAGGCCTGTGCCTAATTATCCAGCTCTTTATTTTGAGCCAGATTTTCTCCAAGACAATTAATTTTCACATGAAAGCTGACAGAGCTGTGGGAATGACAGTCTCAGAAGGATATCTAAGGGCAGTATACATAAAAAATAATTTCACTTCCTTTTTATAAAAGAGTTTCACTTGGAAAGTTTCTTTATTCAGAAATACTTTCTTAAAACCCAGAATATTTAGCCTAGGAGGAAACAATTTTTAACTCCGGAGAAGTGTTTAGTTGGCATTAAACAATTTGAAGAACAAAGATCTTTGGCTTAATGTCAGCTAAATAAATACACATTCTTGCTAGATCATCCTCTGTCCCAAAATTCCATATACGTTTTTCTCATCCTTGAGGTCACCCAACTAATCATGACCTCAGGAACGAGGAACTCAGATAGCAGAAGGCAGTCACCATTTCTGTTGTCATTGCCTGTCTTTTTTCTTCCCTTCTAGGATCCTGATTGTTGCAGGAAAAGAAGGAAATAGAATCTGAGCCCCGTTTCTTTTGGGTCCAGCGTTGGCTTCATTTCTTTTGCTTGCTTTGATTTTTCAAGGCTCACTCTCAGTTATTTTAGGGTCTCTGTAAGGTTATGCTATTATAAAATCCAGATATTTTTAAAAGGCAAAACAGGTCTTTATCTCACACTAGTCATCGCTGTGATGCTTTATGTGCAAATTTCATTGCAGACAGCAGTTCTATTGGACACATGTCCAGTTTGGATATAAGTATTTTTGTCTTGAATGGGAGACACTACACCAAGTTCTCAGCCTCCAGAGGTGGCATCATGGATTTCCACTATTTCAGGGGCCTGCAGAAATCTAATCTTTCTTCCTGGCCTTCAGGAACAACTGAAATTTATCCTCCAAAATTTCTGCCAGTAAGCACCTTGTACCCAACCCTCTTTACAAAGAAGCATCTGCAGATCTAGCACTTCTTCTTCCCAGCATAATTCCCTTCAAAGAGCCTAGAATTCACTATCTAGGAACAATGTCCTGAGGCAAAGGAAATAAGGTGTATGAGGACAAAAAAAGCTGCCCTTCATTTTGTCTTTCTCTAGCGTATCCAGGATGGAAATACAACTTTTTTAGCAGATTTTACCATTTTCTCAATATATTGGATTCATACAAAGTTGTTTGCAGTTCAGCTTAGTGCTATCCCTACTTACTGAGGAGGGAACATAAGGCAAGCTGAGGGCAGCACAAGCTAACAATCCCCCAACCCATCTGCCCCCCTACCACCCCACAAGTGAGATATGTGTGATATCTTGGCTGCCCAAGAACAAAGGAAAGGACAGAAAACAAATGGGTAAACTGATAGAGTCTCCATCAGTTTACAAACATTTTAGGAATCTTACAAGAAAAGGGCAATCTTATCAATAGCCTCATCTCCAAGAACTCCCTAATATCTTAATGATAATGCTTTGCTAGAGGGAAAAACAACCTTAGGTTGACAATAAGTAGGCTTCCAGTAATCTGTGAGTCTTTAGCAATGGAAAGCCCTTTAAAAAACTTCTTGACTTTGTCTCTCCCAACTCCATAGTATATAACCAGTCACTCTTTACAACCCCAGGATAACCCTTTCTGCCCAAGGATCCTGTCCCAGTGCTTTAATAAAATCACCTTTTTTTTTTTGCACCAAAAATGTCTCAACAATTCTTTCTTGGCCTTCAGCTCTGGACCCCCATGACTCCAAAACCCCATCACTTACCACTTTCAGCATTACTTATCATTTAAATGCTTATCATTACCATTAATAGAATGCCTGCTCTGTACCCACCTGACTAAGCACTTTTTATTATGTATTTTAATCTTCATAACAACTCTATGAAATAAATATAATTATTATTTTTGTTTCAAAGATAAACTAAAAAGAAGGGATTTTTAATAGTTTATCTAAGATTACATAACTAATAATTGATGGAGATGGGAACCTGTGCCCTTGTCCATTGAACTAGACTGCATTACTTTACCCTAATTTTTATCAACTTGTTGAGTTTTGAACTAAATTCTGAATCAAAGAACAAGACAAATCACACTCATTATTGAACTTTCGAATGAATATGCATATTCATTTTGTTACTGAATCATGACTGAAACAGCCAGTGCAACAGTCCAAGCCAGACACAGACTACATACTTCCTAAATTAATAGAGCTAGAACAAGCAACATCCTATTAAACCAACCTTATTTGGACTGTTCCTTTGCAAACAAGTCTTAAGAGAAAGATGCTTTTTAGCTGTATTCACAGCAACATGATGCTCTAGGAACTTGCTGATTTTAAAGCCAATGGGGGGGGTGGGGGTAGGGGGGCAAGAGAATCACAAAAGAAGGTTGTTCATCCCTCCTTACCTGGGAGCGTACCTTGTTGTCCCCTGTTATAACCAGAAACGCAAGTTCATCAAACCCCTTCTTATTTTTGTTTCCTTCAGTGTAAGGATTTATGAAAAGTTTTAAAACCTTTGGACACCAACTCAGAAGGCTTTCATGTAAACGTTCTATTATCAAGCTTCCCAGCTGCATATTAAAACCTTTGGGTCCACAGAGGTGTATTTGTACTCCAGCTGCACTAAGTAACATCACTGGCAAATTTTGAGGTTTAATTAAAGAATACTTATCATAGCTGCATGGCACGGGAATGTTGGATGACAAAACCCTGGTGTTGTGAAATTAATTACATCACTGTAGTGGACTCTGTGCATGTGGAAAACTTGAACCCAAAGAAACAACTCATTAATCTTCACAAGCTCTTCTAAGTGAGGAGAATTATTTTGTGTGGGTGCATTCACAACGAACCTTCAAGAGGTAAGCCCTGAGGGATTTTTTTCTTCCTTATAACAATTGTTTATGTTGCAGAAATGAAACCTAAGAAATACTAAATGTTAACAAATGCAAATAATTTTGGTAAGCGCCATTTTTTAAATCCTTGCAAAAAGGTCTTTTAAAACAGTCTTAGGGATAACTTTTAGCTACTATTTGACACTTACTACGCACCTTCACACACTGAGTCTTACTTATCATTTTTAATAGCAAAACATTTCTAATGTTTGCTGCCAGTATCCCTATTTTGTAGATGGAGAAACTTAAAGCATATATTGGTCAAGCAACTACTTAAAGTTACTAAATTGGTCATGGTGAGTCAGATTATGAATCCAACCTCCATTCATTAAAACCCACTGCCTACATTATGAAGCAAAGTCAACAAGCAAACAAACCAGCAAAGTTTTCAAAAAAGACATGATGCAAGAGAAACTTGATGAAGTATTAATGAGTAGAGATTTAAAATGCTTGTGTTTCAGGGCACCTGGGTGGCTCAGCCAGTTAAGCATCTGACTTTGGTTCTGGTCATGATCTCATGGTTCAGGGGTTCAAGCCCCACATTGGGCTCTGTGCTGACAGCTCAGAACCTAAAACCTGCTTCGGATTTTGTGTCTCCCTCTCTCTCTGCACCCCCTCCCCTTGCTTGCTCTCTCTCAAAAATAAATAAACCTAAAATAAAATAAAAATAAAATGCTTGTGTTTCAGGTGATTGGCTTACGTTTGAAATTATTTCATATTTATTCCCTTGAAAATCCTCAGTAATATTTACTTTAGACTATAGACATAACAAAATCACATTTATTGAAAAAGTTATGCACTGGGAATATATAATTCAAGTTTGAGGATTCTTTTAAGTAATAATATTATGTCATGAAAGCGGTGAGCCAGTATATTTTGGCAAAGAGTTATGCTTTTTCACTAGCATAGTGAATTACGGGAGTTTAAACACAATGGGATACTCACGTCTGCACAATTTTGAAGACACTGCTACTTGCTGGAGTCAGTATCGTCAATTTATACCTAATATTCACAGCTGATGGATATTTGCCTCTCATCTTCTTTGTGCTCAGCATTTCCTTTAGTTACACTATATAGAATAGTTACAGTGTTCACCACTATTGATCTCAAAACCTTACTCTTTCGGACAAAAAGTTATTATGGTAGCCCATGACTTTCAGTCGGTGTTGACATGCATCAGGCTTGCCCCAGGGTGTCCTCAGGAATTGTCTGATTTGTCAGTGTCTATACCTTACCTGTTATCAAATATCCATACTACTACTTCTGCTTTTATTTGTAATAAATTAGAAAATACTATGCATGCAGTCAAGACTCTCCATGACAGCATCCTCTCTAGACCTCTATCATAACATATAACATACTGTTAGAAACTTTGGGTGTACTTTTTACCCTCCCATAATGCTTTGAGCTCTTTGAGAACAGCCAAAGTGTCTCATCAATGTTGTGTTCTTAGAGACTTACACAGGGCTTGTCATACCACAGGTATTCCTTCAATTGGAAGTTAAACTCCACAAAATTTAAGTCTCCTATAACCTGGGCTATAGAGATAATGATAATTCCAATTCCATATTTTTCTGAAAGCCAGCATTTTCAAAGAAGATTACAATATTTCTTAGTGGTAGTCTGCCATTATTTATATTTATTTTTTATGCAAATGTGTTTTGAGAATATTACAAGCTTAAGAGAAAGTTCATCTTAAGAAATATCAGCCTGATGATCAGTTTCCAACCAGCGATGGCCCCTTAGTATGTTCTAATAAATGTTTACAAGGAGACTGCCATTGATCCCAAATTCTAATCTGTCCTTTACCATTCATTTCTATTGTTTTTTTTTTTCCTTTTCTTTGGTCAGTTATAGTTCCAATAAACATTTCATTTATAACTTGTCAGAATCCCATTCTACTTATGGAATTTATACATGAGAATATAGAATCCTAAAGGATAGGGCCTTTGTCTTCTTCTTTGCTGCATGACTGAGAGTTTAACGAACACACAGCACGTGTAGAATACTCAATTTAGTGCAGACTGTTTGGTCTTCTACTAGGCTTTTGCGTTAAGATATTTCTGATATTCCCAACAAAACAGTAACTTATTTCAAAAATTCAAATTTCGTCATTCTGGTCAGGAAGGTTGTTCTATACTTCCTACAGCTACTGTTCACTTCCTTTGTGACCTTATGCTATTTTGAGACTGACATCCTTCAACGTCATACTACTGGACCTCTTTTTTCCCAAACATTGGCATAGATACTTTTTTCAAACCTGTTTCCTAGATACAAACAACCTCAAGTCGCTACAAGCCTTTGAAATTGCCTTTTTAGTCTTTGCACCTTAAATACAATTTATTGAGTTGTTTCTGTGTGTTTACTCAGGACAGGGCATACAACCTTTATAATAAGAACTCAACACTTTTAAAATTGCTGATTCATTAAATATACTGCTCTTGCACCATGGAACTAACGTGTACCACAAAAATACCAAGCCATAGTGAAGCCAAAAGTAATTAAATTTCATGTGTGTATGTTGTGTGACCATATAGTATGACGATGCCTCTTGAGTTGGAGGACTAATCTCCCTAGAATTCTTTCTCTTGACCCTTAAGGTACTTCAAAATGTCCTGACGAAAACGAAACATAATTTGCATAGCTGATGTAGCACTGCTTGCTTGGACCTATCACGGATGATTTGAAGCTAGAAGCTTGGTAGACATGCATAGCATTTAGTAGTTCAAAGTACAGGTTGAGAGCCAGGCAAAGAACACAGAAACGGGGGCACATATTTGTTCATTTCTCATGTCTAAAAGGCTGTACGTGAAGACACAAGGTTTTCGATGTAGCAGAATCATTGCCACAAACCGGGGAAGATAAGCCTACAAAGCGCAAATTCAAACTGCAGCACCCTGCCCCATCATCATCAGGATGGTACCTTTCCTGAATCCCTTCAGAAATGTGTGTCTGTCTCCAACGTGGACTCTACCAGCCTGGCCAGCATCTTCTTGCTGGGGTCAAATTGCAACAGCCGACATCCAGAGTCCTACTTTTGCTACGCCCTACGGTTTATTGAAATGTGTCTATTTTTTGTGGCCCATGCATTTGCTTCAGGTCCATGGTCAAACAGACAGCAGCCCATAAGTAATGGTTTTGTAATTAGTAGCAAGTTGGCAAGATCAGATTCCATGCAATTTTAGTTGTAGTGCCACATGCCGGAGCCTCGGGACTTAAAAATAATAATCATATTGTATGACACAGAAACCTGCAGAATACACAGATCAAAGATGCTTAAAGACTATACTCACTATGGGGCCAATAATTCCTAAGTTACCTGTCCTGGCAACAACAGAAAGAAGCTTCAATCCTTCCATCTACATATTATCCCTTCAATTATTTGTAACAATTCACAACTAATGTAACAGATGTTAGGACAAAACTTGATTCAATTAACAGCATGCCCTTCCCTGTTTTGAATAATAACAATTCACTATAGCCACACTTTCAGTTTGTGGAGGAAAACTTTATTCATTATAAGGGAAAGGGAATTGAAGGAATTAAACAATTATAGTAAACATACAGAGGGAGAGAGATAGAGAAGAGCCAAGAAGCCTTAATACATCAAATCGGGCAGTTACAACATCCAACCTTCTGGCTGGGGAAACCCAGCAGTGAATAGCCCGGCTGGAGTCCCCATTGAGGCTCCTAGGCAGACTGTCCTCCCCTCAGGTGACACTTTCAACTAGCTATTCTCACCAGGAAAATATATATACTACCCTTGTGTTAGTCATGAAGTTTGCCTAAGTGCAGTCCCAAGCCAGTTGGTTTTTCTGTTTCTCTTACAGAATCACACAATCTTGGGAACCTGGGCCTCTGCATATTCCTCTTTCCTTCCCCATTCATTGTAGAGGGCCAGCCAGGTCTGGCTCAAGGAGGTGAGGCAAGTTAATTTCTGTTGGCATCAGGAACAGAGAGGCCAGTTCTGATCCCAAGGCTAGATATGCAGTACAAGCCAACTAAGCTCCCTATGATTTTGTACGTGCAACTCTGGGCAGAAATGCATGACAAGCCACATAAACGACTTCTATACAAAACATTCCTTCTCCTAAATTCTTAACCAAATGGGAGATAAGCAGAAGCCAAGCTGACAAATCTCCAAATATCACCTTTGTTTATCTACAGACTTTTATATATCTAAAGAAGTTAGATTCTTTTTTTAAATGTTTATTTATTTATTCTGACAAAGAGAGAGTGTGTGTTTAAACTGTGTGTTTTATCCCAGTTTATCAAAGATTCAACAAATTTGGTGACTAAGTGTGAGAAAGAGTTACTTACTTTGAAAAGGTGAGAAAATGAAAATTCCAGGATCAAGTTTCACAAGTAATTAGAGCAGGAGACCAGAAGAATCACAGAAGGAACCTACTGGTTTTGAAAGTTGCAAAAAAAAGAAACCAAGGCCCAGAAAAATCGAAGCACTTTCCATGTTATTGCTTTAAGAAACCTAGTGATTGCTTATTTGTATCATTTTATATAGAACTATTTTGATTTTTTAAATTTTGTTTTCCACAAGGACACAGAAAATCATTTCATTTTAATTATTTAAGGAAGGCTTAGCATCGTCCACTAGATACTAATGAAATTTAGTCATATGTCACAGGCATTTAGATATTTTAAGGATTTCAGAAGAACCTGTTTTTAGGGTAGGGTGGGTTGATGGGTTTATCTTTTTCTTCTTGAATAATAGCTAAGTCCTATTTCAACATGTCAAGGATAGTTTTCCATGTCACCGAATGATCTACTCATTCTTTCTTATAGTTTCATATAATTTTATTTTATAGACGTACCATATATTTTATCTAAATTATCTGGTGTATATTTTTGGATATATACAAAAACAAAGGCAGGGGGAGAAAAAAGATGAGCAGGTAATTTACCATAGAAGCAATACAAATGTTAGCACATGTGAGATAATATACAACCTACCTAGAATTGAACAAAATATAAATTAAAACAATGAATATTATTTTCACTTATTTGAACAACTATTTTTTAAAGCCATAAAATCCATTGTTAAGAAGAAGAGGAAAATATGTGTTCTCATAAGCTGATGCTAGCAATATCAAATTTTACGACCTTTCTGGAGGGTAGGGTTGTGAGTTTTGTGATGCATATCAAAAACGTTGAGATATACACAGCATTCATCAGCCTACTACATAATCCCTCAACAAATATGTGTTACTACACAATGACTATATAATAAATGTAAAAAACGAAATTATTACTGCCCTAATGGATTTCAAAGTCCTATATAAAAAGAGCATGCACATACATAACTATGAAAGTCTTAGAAAGTATTTTCACAAGAGGAGACACTTACGGAAAAGTCTCCAGTCTAGAAAAGAGCTTCCATTTCTTATGAAAATTAAAAAAAAAAAAAAACAGAGTGATTGTCAACAGCTTAGCTAGGTGGAAAATGAAACATGAGCTCAGAAAAAGAGGTGAAAGTGAAAGCAAGTACAGTTTAAGGTGAAAAGTTTGGATTTTATTCTAAATGCTGTGCGTAGCTGAGGTCTTTCTTCTACTGGCCTCTCCTTGACTCTGAGTTATGACTGCCTCCTTCTAGGAATGAAAATAGTCTCTGACTTTGCTAAGGATCACTGACAGACACTGGCCTTTCCATATTAGATCCCATGACAGGAAGATCATGCAGGAATTTTCTGCTTTATTCCTGCCCATATAGCAAATTCTCTGTTGAAGTATGGTCAGACCACAATGTACCAACAGCCATTTCCATCTAGTACCTGTTTGCATTGCATCTTGGGAGATTTATTTTCTCTTTCGAATTCATGTAGAGAGCAAAACTGAAGTGTACACAAATAGATGATTCTGAACAGATCGAAACAAATCTGCAACATATCCGATTTATGATGTTCTGGTCTGGCACTCATGGAGGTACATCACTGAGGATGCCCTTTGTGAGAATCTTCTACTCTCTTCAAAAGGTCTCCAGCTCATGCACCGTTAGATCTGCCATAGCCCACATGTCAAAATCATGCCCAGTCTGCTTCCGGCAGATGACTGAGAGCCATGGGTGTACTAGGGTGTGAGCAATCCTGCCAAAAGTGGGACCCATCTCATGAGCTATCTTGGCTCTGCAGTCCCATCAGCCTGGATGAGACTTCCTCAGAGCTGCCCTGCAGATCAAGGCTTCTCCTCCACAATCTCCCTTATTTCCCATGATCCTTTCACAGGGAGCAGACCTGACTTGGAAAACTCCCTGTCTAGACCTGCTCCTTTTCCCCTTTTGCCTTCACCGGCATTTTCCCCCAAGAAGTAATTTGCCAAGTACTTTCTTCTTGCTTTCCTCTTCTCTGCTTCTCAGAGGACCCAAACAGAAAACCTAGCTAACTTCTAGTGTAGACAATAATATCCAAGGTAAATGCTAAAAACAAGAGCGAGTCAGTCTTTCCTGGTTCTTTTTTGACTACTCATGTTACCACAGATGTTCACATGTGCATATAACATGTTTTCCAATTAAATCTCATCACATTTACTTAAGGTAAATAGAATTTAAATATTCTTAATCCTAACTCTCCTAACTCTCATTCTTTCCTCTTCTCAAATGTACATATGGAAACTATGAGTGAAAGTTGGGAGAGTTTATATTAGCCAGACAGCTATCATTTTTATAATTAAGGAAATACACTCATTTTTGCTAATTGATACACCTTTCTGACCATGCATGTACTTTACAAATCTATGCTACCCTTTTTATGTTGAGCCAATCATTTCCTTTTTATTTGCCGATATGCATGCAGCCAGGTATTTCTTTGATCCTTTGTATATTAACTAAAATACTCTTCAGTAAAAGCTGAACTATATAGTCCCAGAATATCACAGAGTTGGTGATCTCTAATATAATGGCCATTTTACATTTGTTCCAAACAATCAGAATGTTAGCAAATTGGAATGAAACAGATTTGTTGTGTAAAGAACCTATTTATTATATAAACAAAAGAGCATTTTTGTTATTATTAGGGCTCTGCATGTACCACTCAAGCTCAATTGTCCAAAGAGTAAGACCCACAGAGTCCAAAAGCGATGCCACTTGAACAAATAATTATTAATCCACTTTCATGTGCCAGCACCTTTTGTGGGAAGTGTGGGAGTGAGAAAGTAATCAAAGCTGTAGTCAAAGCTACTTACAATATGATAGTGAACATGTAAAGAAAAGAATAGGGTGTAATAAAAGCAATTATTGAATTTAAAAATCACCTTTGAAGCCCAGATTAAAGATCATTTGAGGATACTAGGGAAAGTTTCCCGGAATGCTATGAAAAATATAGTTGCAGTCAAGTGGACTAATTCACACTGCAAGGTATGAGGGAGAAATGAAAAAAAAAACAGAAAACGCCCTGATAAAGGTTAGACAATTCTCTAGTAAGGGGTGGGAAAGAATAACTATAAAATGGCATGTCAACTTGTGAGGAGTAAAAGTTGGTAATTGTTTTGAGCGTTAGATCCCAGAATTTGTCCAATCCTTCACTGACTTCGTTTTATGATATAGTTATAGCCCATAAAGATTAAGTGACTTTCCCAGGTCATATAGTCTGTGTAAGGTTACGTTGATAATGGGACGTGTTTCTCCCATTTTATCCTGGGGCTTTTTCTATCATTACCACGTGTAAGGGCCTAAAATGGCACTGTGTTTGCAACTTATTGTTTCCATAAGGATAATTTGTATGGCCTTGGAATAACATAGAGTGTATTCTTGGTTTATCAGATGAGCATCTAGAATTCAACGATAGATATTCCAAAACAAAACAATTCAGCTCCTTCTTATTGGGTAATATACAAGATTTGCTCCTCCTTTAGCATTGCCTTTTCTCATTTCCCTGTTTGACTTGTCACTTGAGTTGATCCTCAATATTCCCCGGAGAAGCTAGGCATGAGAGAGGAGTCCATATGCCACGATGTCTGTAAATCCAGATGCTAAAATATATAAAATTCCAATGTAAAAAAAAAGAGGGAGAGGCACCAAAATTAAGGACAAAAAAAAAAGATAAAAAGGTGATTTTTCATGTCCTTCCAAATGATGTTCCCTTCATCTTCAGTTTACTCAGTGCAGTCACAATGGAAAGGGGATATAACTGAGAGAGTCAATTTGGCTTCTAAAATCTTTGTGAAATTTTCTAACTTTGAGTGGAATTTTGCATGATTCATACCACATTGGGAAGGTCGTGTAGCGATGAAATTTCCCAACTTTCCGCCTTCAATAGTTATTGTCATTATTTAAGCTATCCCTGGGGTCACAGAAGCTTCTGTGCCTGTTTCCCAGAATATATAATGCATTGGATTGAAAAAAACGGAGTCACTTTTCTCT
This sequence comes from Lynx rufus, assembly GCF_022079265.1. Taxonomy (NCBI): domain Eukaryota; kingdom Metazoa; phylum Chordata; class Mammalia; order Carnivora; family Felidae; genus Lynx; species Lynx rufus. The sequence continues at coordinate 24,807,442 of NW_025814845.1, read as the reverse complement.
CTCTCCATCTATAAATTGATAGGAAAAAAGCAGAGAGGAGCAATCTGGGAATAGGGATAAGAATATAAAGTAAGTTTTGCTAACTTTTAGCCAAGTACTCCAGCACTGGTCAAAATGAGTCATCTGAGCATTTGAAACAAATTGGTAACCTAGCTAATAGGTCATCTGTTTAAGATATAATTTATCTGACTTCAAGGTAGGACTTTTTAGCTTATTTCTTTAATGCTCTTTAAGGTTTGAACACACATTTTTGAAATGGGTTTGAAACTGGGTTATGTAAAAAATATTTAATGTGCATTATTAAAAAGAATTGGATAGTTTTTGTAGAGAAATTCATTGTGGAATTTTATAACTGAGAATTCTACTTCATCCTACTGGCCTGTGTTCTTTTAAATTACAGATGCATTCTACATACAAGGAGAGTCATCATCATTTGTCTGTTTGACCAAGGAGTAAGCACTGAAAGAATATAGCTATCACTGGCCAACAGCACAGTCTTCAATGATGCAAATAAATATCTTTTTTTAAAATTTTTATTTAAATTCCAGTTAGCTAACATATAGTGTAATATATTTTCAGGTGTACAATATAGTGATTCAACACTTCTATACAATACCCAGTGCTCATCACAAGTGCCCTCCTTAATCCCCATCACCTATTTCACCCTTCCCCCACCCCCACCCTCTCCCCTCTTATAACCATCAGTTTGTTCTATAGTTAAGAGTCTATTTCTGGGGGCGCCTGGGTGGCTCCATTGATTAAGCATCAGCTTAAGACTTAAGACTTTGGCCCAGGTCGTGATCTCACGGTTCATGAGTTGAAACCCCACATCGGGCTCTGTGCTGACAGCTCGGAGCCTGGAGGCTGCTTCGGATTCTGTGTCTGCCTCTCTCTCTGCCCCTCCCCTGCTCTCACTCTCTCTCTCTCAAAATAAGTAAATAAACATTAAAAAGAAATTTAAAAAGAGTCTATTTCTTCGTTTGCCTCTCTCTCTCTCTCTTTTTCCCCTTCCCCTATATTCATCTGTTTTGTTTCTTGAATTCCACATATAAGTAAAATTATGTGGTATTTTTTTTCCTGACTTATTCCACTTAGCATATTACTCTCTCCACGTAGCTCCACCCATGTTGTTGCAAATGGCAAGATCTCTTTTCATTCATGGCTGAGTAATATTCTATTTTTATAAATAAAAACTACAATGAGATATCACCTCACATATGTCAAAATGGCCCAAATCAACAATGCAAGAAATAACAGGTGTTGGTAAGGATATGGAGAAGGGAGAACCCTCTTACACTGTTGGTGGGTATGCAAACGGGTGCAGCCACTCTGAAAAAACAGTATGAACCTTCTTCAAAAAGTGAAAAATAGAGGGGTACCTGGTGGATCAGTCAGTTAAGCGTCTGGCTCTTGATTTCGGCTCAGGTTACGATCTCCCAGTGTGTGGGTTCAGGCCTCACCTTGGGCTTTGCACTAACAGTGTGGAGCTTGCTTGGAATATTGTCTCTCTCTCTCTCTCTGCTTCTCCCCTGCTTGCAATTTCTCTCTCTCAAAAATAAGTAAACACTAAAAAAACCTTAAAAATAGAACTACCGTATGATACAGCAATTGTACTCTTAGATATTTCCCCAGAGAATACAAAAATACCAACTGAAAAATATTTATTCTTGCACCTTGATGTTTATAGTAACATCATCTTATAATAGCCAAATTATGGAAACAATCCAAGTGTCCAACAACTACATAGCTTAGTTTTTCCTTTTTCATTTTGACATATAATAAATATCTATATCTACATCACCTATGAATAGACATTAGTAGATTTAAATTCGAAAGATACATCAGTCCAGTTACTACTGCAATTTTTGTTACAACATAAAATACTGAATTCTTACATTCATGTCATAGACATAATGGAATGGAAATAAAAGTTATCTTCAGAGATTTGGCAATCCATTAAGCCTCTCAAAATTTTAATATCAATATCTGAAAACAGTAATAATGGTACAAACATAAGAGGGTTAATCTACTGAGTGATTGGATACAGTGTAATTCTTTTATTTCCCCATTAACCAATCCAGTCGCAGTCAATTATGACAAGAGTGGAGTTTGCTTTTAGCAGCCATACTCCTATAGGAAGAGACATGCCCTGATACTAAAAGTTAGTAACCTTGCTGCTATACGGCTTTATAGTTGGCAAGGCACAATTTAACAAAAGTGATTTCTTCTGATCCTTTTAACAGCAGTATGTTTTAGCGATGAGCAAACGGAGTTAGCTCTTGGTAGAACCAGGATGTAAACTTGTGTATTCTGAATCTGTGACCAGTATTATTTTCACTATAGCATGATGAAGGAAATAGAAATAAGTTGTGATGACAAATAGAAAGAAGATATATAGATTCACCGGGGCGTCTGGGTGACTCAGTAGGTTGAGCGTCCAGCTTTGGCTCCGGTCATGATCTCACAGTTCGTGAGTTCCAGCCACATTGCTTTTATGCTAACAGCTCAGAGCCTGGAGCCTGTTTCAGATTGTGTGTGTGTGTTTGTGTGTGTGTGTGTGTGTGTGTGTGTGTGTGTGTCTGTCTGACCCTCCCCTGCTCACACTATGTGTCTCTGTCTCTCTCAAAAATAAATAAACATTAAAAATTTTTCAAAATGTATATATAGATTCACCAAACCTAATTTAAATCATGAAAAAAATTATGACCACAGAACAAAAAGGAAGTGCCAATTAAAAGAAAAGATATATAAAATCTGATTTTGAGGTCCAGAAGAGAATGCCTACTTCAATCCATAAAGGTTATAAAATAATCACTAGAAGTTCACGTTGAGTAGATTAAAAACTTTACTGATTCCACATCAAGATTCATATCTCATTGCCAGCACAGAAGAAAACACGAATATAGGCATTTATAAGTGCAGCGTTAAAAGAAAGAAAAAAGATTCAACAATTATTGAATATCTACCATGTCCTATGAACTAGAAATTTACATACAAATATTCATTTCATCTATAGCTTCTGAAAAGCAATTTTTAAAACAGTTACCCTATCTGGTCATCCATTATCATTCCCAACTTTGTGTTGAATAATATCGTGAGGATTATTTTCATAAAGGTACTATGCGTGCTTGGAATGAATATATACTCTGCAGTCCTTGGGTGTAATTCTCCCTTAACATATAATCAGTACTTTAGCATTGTCACTTGTGTTGTTTATATTGTTTTTACTTTACTGCTGTACCTTTCGTCAAACACTCAGAGAATTGTTGTGGATTCCTTTATTTCTCCTTGTAGTTTTCTCAATATTTGCTTTATATGTAATCTAATTTTATCAGGATAGTTATATCTTTCTCATGAACGGAATGTTATAATTTTGTAGTATACACCACTCTAATAATGCTTTCTGCCTTAAGATTTAACATATCCTAGATTTTTTTATTACTTTTTGACTTATTTTTCCATTATTTTCCTTTCACTTATATTTTTTCCTTAGCTATTTTAAGGGTGTGTCTTGTATAAACATGGTTTACTACTTAATAAAGTGTAACAAGCTTGTTTCTAACTGATGAATTTAGTACAGTTACATTTAATGGAATTACTACTATATTATATTTACATCTCCCTATAATTTTTCTTTGAATTTTCCATTTGTCCCACTTGGTCTATGTTTATTTTTCTTTATATTATTTATTGTTGATGAACTTAGAACTTTTAAAAGTTTTATTGAATTAATATATACATACAGAGAACTTCATATAATAATTGTAGAGCTTGATGTATTAACACAAAACAAATCTAGGTAATAAAAATCTCTGTCAAAAATAGAGAACTACTAGCAGCTTGAAGAACCTAGTAGTGTCTCTATAATCTCTTACCTCTCTTTCCTCCTTCTACAAAGATAACCACTCTTCTGACTTCTGAGACTTTTATAAATTAAACTTGTCTGCGTTTGAATCATGGAGCAGGTACTCTTTTTGTCTGCTAAATATTGCTTTTACAACTTATTTTTATACTTGTGTAAAATTGTAATTAGCTTAGTGTCAGTGTTTTGTTTTTGTTTTTTTTTTTTTTTTAGTGTCAGTGTTTGATGGAATCTAGTACTAAAATTTTTAACCCTACTAATGTTTATGTTTTTTTTTTTAGTTTACGTTTCTTGGTAAATATAAACACTGAATATATTTATAACATTCTTGTACATGGTTTCTGCTGCATAAATACGTGAATTTTCTAGGGTAGTGGTTCTTAACCAAGGGTGAAGCCACCTCCCAGGGGACACTTGGCAATGTCTGGTAACACTTATGTATGTGACAACTCGAGAGGGTGGTTACTACCAGATTGTAGTGGGTAGAAGATAAGGATGTGGAAAAACATCCTCCAGTCACAAGATAGCCTCCCCACACAAAAACTATTCTGCTCAAACTGTCAATCATTACATGGTTGAGAAATCTGCTTAAGGGGGATACTTACGAAGTATTGTGATCTAGATTAAGTCGTCATACTTTACTCCTTTAGTTTGCCTTGATATTATTATATTTTTCATTTTTAGAAAAAGTTGCATCAGTGTTGATTTCCATTTAAAAAAATGGCTGGAAATTTTATTAGGATTGCACTGCACCCATAAATTGGTTTGTAAAAACTGGCTTTCTTTATATATTTTTTAAGATATTTATTTATGTATGTTGAGAGAGAGAGAGAGAGACCATGAGTGGGGGAGACAGAAAGAGAGGGAGAGAGAACACCACGCAGGTTCTGCCAGTGCCCCATAAAAAAAAGACATCTTTAGAGGTGTCTGAATGGCTCAGTCAGTTAAGCATTGGACTGTTGGTTTTGGCTCAGGCCATGATCTAGAGGGTTCATGGGATAGAGCCTTGAACTGACACACCCAGAGCCTGCCTGGGGTATCCTTTCTCCCTCTCTCTCTGCTCCTCTGATTCTCTCTCTGTCTCTCTCTCTCTCAAATAAATAAATACACTTAAAAAAATAAAAGTTTTGTACATTATTTGTTACTGTAGAATTTTCATTTGCTCCCTGTTCTTTTTATTGATCTTATTTCTGTGTCAAAGTTTTCATTCTTGTCTTTTAATATTTTGAAGTCATTTGAAGGGATACTTTTTTGTTACCCATGGTTTTTCTTTGTGGTTATGCCTGTTGTCTCCTCTTATGCTTGGTTAGTTTTTCTACTGGGTTATGGTCACTGTGAATATAAAATTGTTGAGATAATTTGAGGTTCTGTATGATGTTATCTCCCTTAGAAGTTTAATTAAATTTGCTTTTGCCAGACTGGTAGCCTAAGGGCAATAATCACGTTAATCAAGTAAAGGATTAAGTATTTGAATTGGAGGGTTAGTCCCTGTGAGGACTGATCTGTTTCTAGCTTTCCCTCACTCTCCATGTCTAGGCCTTCTGAGACCAATTTAAATTTTGAGCTGTTACAGGGGATTTTCTCCATAACTGGATTAGTACTTCAATTTTTGTTCTCCCAATCCTGTAAGGAAAATATTCTGTGAATTTCCATATATTGTAAACACTTATTAAGTGGTTAGCTCTTATTAGAGCTTGTGTTAATATTAGTACCAGCCACTTCACAAGTACTTGTGGCTTACTCCTCCCTAATTAGATAAATTCTATGACTTTGGCTGCGAGACTCTCTCCAGGCCCAGTTGAAGTTAAGACTGTGCTCGCAGATACATTATGTTCTCTGGAAAAGACTATCTCAATAACTGATAGGACTGACTCTGCGTTTGACAGACATCACAGATTTCAACTTTGAAAGGCTTGGGGGAGCAGGATCTGACAAGTGGGATGGGATGGAAGTCAGCTCTTTAACATTTTAAATGTACATAGTTATGTAAATGCACATAGTTATGTGTTAAAAAGCAACATTTTCTCTATTGAGTTCTCAGTGTTCAGAATAGAAACCAGAGCAAATTAAAATTATGTAATGAAGCAAAGATGTTTTTCTCAGCCAGGAAATCATTTGCCTTGTTTTCTTCCCCCATGATGATTCACATCAGAAGAAAAGATGTAAAACTGCTAATATGAAATTAGCCAATTAGAAACAGAATGTTGGAATCCATCAGTTTATGTGTTTCTTCCAGTTGCCTTCCTATTTGTTTTTTTTTTTTTTTAAATATTTTGGCATAGAAAAAGCTGTCATTTTCCTCCACTTGATTCAGTGTTATATTATCTCTCAAAAAATGGATAAAGCCAAATGTTGTTTCCTACCTACATCCTAAAAAAAAAAAAAAAAAAAAAAAGCCAGTGGTAAAACCTTCTTTGTTCTAGTGATGATATATTTCCTTTGCATCTTTCCTATCTGCCATTTGAAGCAAATTTATTTTTCTTTATGATTTTTATAATGGTGGGTAGTCCAATTCTGCTAGTTATCCATGATTGCAGACTTTAAGAGAAGACATTTTATATCTTAAAGTTTCCAATTTAAATGTTTTCAGACCTTCGAGGTCTACATGCTTATATTGATATCATCTTGGTCACATGGGCCCATTTGGTATCATATGCTCATGTTGGTGTGAGTTGCTTTATTTTCTGTATACAAAGATGTCACTTTGCCCTGAAGTATTTATTACTTCCTACCAGTAGTTACTCCTTCATATCAGGGTTGAATCAGTTCTCCTAATTCAAGTTCTTCAAACTAATGAAATGGTAATGTGGTGCTTATACAAAGGAGATGTATACAGCATCTTGACACAAATATTCCATGTCTGTCATAGTCTACCATTTGGACTACTGGTGTTATAGTCATCTCTTTCTATGATATATCCTACGGTACACTGAAACTCACACTCCTCTTTAGAGTATTCTCAATTCTATGTAACTGTTGTCCCATATATATCCTAAATTCAGTTTCACATTGTTAACTGGTTTCTACATTGTCCATTTGGATGAGTGATTGCTACCTCAAGATCACATAATAATTCAAAGTCATCATATTTCCCCCACCCCATCTCCAACCAATTCAACTTTTTAAATTTTTCTGTTTCTGGCAATTCTACCAATTTAACTGAATAATTAAAGTCAATAAACCTTATTGGACATAGATATGTTTGAGGCACAAACCAATCTCGAAAATAATGTATAATCTGTGTCTCATGATGCAAGATGCAATTTTAAGTTACAGACTCAGCTTTTTCTCTAATTGATGGGCCTGGAAAATAAAAAACATGCAATTCTTATTCTCCAGAGGATCTCTGGAATGTAGAACCTCCGATTTATCTTGTCACTGGACACATGGTCTTTGAAAAATACATTATTTTCAAAGAGTGTTTATGATGCCCATGCAAATGCTCGGGGTTCTTAAGATACAGTCATAATTAACCAGGCACACTGGCAATAGTCATAAGTGAATAGAGTCCCAGCTACCAGACAAAAGTTGACCATGCTCTTTACTCACCAGTGATTGTAATGGTATACAAGAGTTGCAATGTGCTCTTAGATACATAATGAAATTTCCTTTTCATAGTCAGGTACAGTGCTGTATTTAATACAGCCAGTACTACATTCACTGACCAAACAAGATTTAATAGAATTGTCAGTATCAGATAATTCATAATTTTTCCTCTTCATCATGGCGTCACTTTCTGAATCCACTTGGAAATTACTTACGAGTTTGTACTCCTACGATGAACTTTATTTGTTTCACATATATTAAACACCGAGTGAATTCTTACTACCTACAAAGCTTCTGCTGCCAAGTGAAGTTTCTTTCAATTAGCACATCTGAATGTAAATGTGAAACATACTGAAAATTTAACAAATGATTCAGAGATGATATCGAAATCATGAATTATTTCACCTCTAGCACATTCTGAAGAGATGCTATAAACTGGGTTTGAAATCTAGGTCTCTTTTGAGATGTAAATCCAATCACAAAAATATGAAATAAGAACCACTTTTCCTCTTCGAGGGTTTAATACAGTGTGTTGTCCTGTCAAAAGAACACACTTGGAAGAAGAAATGACTAAATTTATATGCTAAAGGGAATTTCACAGTTTGTTTCTCTAAGTTTCAAATACTTCAACTTCCTTTTTTTTTTCTTTTTTTTCCTATTGGTGGTCACAATCAGTGCAAAGCGCCAATAATAGTAAAGGCATTTGCACTGCTGCAAATTTTTAAGTGGAAACTCTTGCCAACAAACACCAGCTGTACTGTGATCTTTTACTGCTGTCTCATTTCGCTATTCAACAGCTTCTTTCTCCCTTTCTATCATAGCTTGGAAATATGTGGTGAGAATTGCAGATCTCAACACATACCAGAGAGTGTTTTAAAAATCATACAGTTGCCATGATAAAGAAATTTTCGATAAGCAACAACAGAGAAGAAAAACAAGTGCTGGCGGCATCAGTTTAATTACTTCCATATTCAAAGCACAAGCAGGGATTCTATTTGGATCTAATCTGTTCGAACAATGATCACTTCTGCCAGACGTTATTAAATGGTTGTGCAAGCTAACCAGCTCCATAAGATGTCGCTGCAGAGCTAAGTCCTCAAAGCACTCATAAATAGACCAAATAAATCTTAAAAGAATTTTGATAAGTTAAAAAAAAAAATCAAGCTTTCTAAGAATTTTAATAAGCGATTGACTTTAAGACCCTTATTATAGAAACAACACAACTAATTTCCTTCTACTGATGCCTTATTTGGTTTTTTCACTTAATGTTTAGACATTTATTTTCCAATGGACAAGGCAAAACTTGCGTTTGCTTACTATGAAACAAGAGTATTTGTTCATTCATTATTTGGAATTATTTCATGTTAAATGAACCATATAATTTACAGTGAGACTTGAATTCTGTTATCACTTCAATCATCCAAGATTTTATTTCATTTCAAAAATTCCAAAGGGAAGAGAGGGCAAATAAACCATTAAAACTGTGGAAATCCAATGTGTCTGACTTACTTGACTGTCCTCAAGCAATATGATCGTGCATACTGACTAAAAGAAATGTAAAAACCACAGGCAGAGCACATACAATCTTCACTTCCAAGTTCAAAAGGTTTATGCTCTGGCATTCTCGAAAACCTAGTCCAGATCTTCTGACTGTGAGTCTCCTCAGCCTATGAGTTCTCGTTATACTTTAAGATATTTTGGGCTCTATCATTTCACATTTTCTCGCTAGTATCTTAGCTGTCTATGTGGTTGGCTTCGGTTACTCAAGCTTCTTGAGACTGGACATCCTGCCTTCTTCCTTCTTGTATAATAAAATGAACACTGCTTAAGCAGCAAAACAAAAACAAGTCTTACGCGTGCAGTAGCCTTACAGTTCAGATTTTTGTATCCTTAATAATCCCTGCAAAAGTGAGAGTCTGTTTTAGAACCATCTCCACTATATCACTTAGAATTTGTTCCTAAAGTTACACAGAGACATGACTCAAATCTGATGACTCAAATTATAGGCATCGTTCTATCCATGGAGAACTCTCATTGCACATAGGAGGCACTGAATAAAGTTTTCTCTTTTTCGGGATTCATAGCCATCACAAACAGCCCTTTCCTAAGCATGTATGAATCTTGTTTTTTGACACTTTGCTTACTCTCTGCTGAACTATAGAATACTTCTTCTCATCGTCCTATTTTGGGCTGCAACCAGCCTACTTTTGGGAATTTCATAAATAAGCTTTCATAGGTTCTCCTCTATTGACTCTTCAAGGTTGTTTGACATCACCTCTAGTCATCAGGATTCCTGGTTGGAAATCAAAGAAATATTCTCTATCTCAAGCAAAAATGGAATTCACCGAAGGAACGTCAGGAAGATCACAGGAAGATGAAGCTGTCCTGGGTGAAAAGAGCCACAGAAGAGCCAGGTAGAGCAAGAGTCTTGTCAGGATACTGGAACATCTACACTGCCTTTCAATGCCATCCCTGGAGTCTGCAATTCCTCAGGACTGCCAGGCTCAGCAGTCATCCCAAATAATCTCTCAAGGACCCTCGGCTTTTCAGTAGTCTCTAAAAATGTCATGCCTTGAGTGGCAACATAGGCTTGGTTATGCTTAGGTAACTTGAGAGACTGAATGGAAAAGCCAACTCAATTTTCCATAAATGATGACAAGATAAGCCTGAGCTTCTGTTGCTGTGACACATACTTCCCAAAGTTCCCTACTGATTAGATACAAAGAAAAAGCAAAATAAGGGATCACTTGCTCTAAGAGGGTGAACAAACGAAATAGAATTTTTGGTGACCGTGTGGCTCTCAGGCTCAACTTTCTGCTAATGGAGCAACTAGATATGGTGAATAAACACTAAATCAGACTTAAGAATATCTGTTACATAGACTTAGTCTTCTATAGCAAGTGTCCATTGCGGCATAGACATAAAAGTCCATACTGGAATTCATAAGGTTAGAAGTGACCTGGCCCTCCCCTCTTAGATTTTGGGAGCCATTACAAGTTTTCACACCCCGGGTTTCTTGTCAAAGCTACTACTCGTGTGACTGTGCTCAAACTATTTTCTACGAGGCAGGGGTGAAAAGGATATTATTCCCTTTAGAGGGTGTCTGCCTACACCTCAAACATCTGTATGTTGATGAATGAGGCACGGAGCCGTAACGTGAAAGTGGGATAAGAACAGGAATCCAAAATTAATTTTACCTCTCCAAATTCTTCTTGTACTTTATGCAGTTTGATCATTTGACTTCGATTTCTGCAGACATTATCTTTCACAGTACTTGACCTTTATTTGTAGATAAACTGCTTGTAAATATTTTCAAGTTATTGGGAGACTTCTGCTGGGAAAATGTATTATATTCCTACATAAATTATAGTGAGTATATAAATATTTAATGAGTTCTGAAGATTGAGATCTTCCAGAAGCACACGTTGGGGACTATGTAGGGCTTTGTTACCACTTGCTAAAGCTTCCGATTAAGAAATCCTTCCTTTGCCAGTGGGATTCAAAATAGTTGGTCTTTGGGGCGCCTGGGTGGCTCGGTCAGTTGAGCATCCGACTTCGGCTCAGGGCAGGATCTTGCGGTCTGTGGATTCGAGCCCTGCCTCCGGCTCTGTGCTCACAGCTTGGAACCTGGAGCCTGTTTCAGATTCTGTGTCTCCCTCTCTCTCTGCCTCTCCCCCGCTGGTCCTCTCTCGTTCTCTCTCTCTCTCTCTCTCTCTCTCTCTCTCAGTAAATAAATAAATAAACTTAAAAAAATTAGTAGGTCTCCTTACTCCAGTTTTAACTAACTTCATCTGTCCCTCCATAGATTGGACAGAGATCGCTCAAAGAATAGAAATCATTTTAAGTGATTTATTTGGTCTTCAATTTTCTCACTGGAAGACCTGCATGCAGAAAAACACTTCCAGGTCGCAGCGTTTCTAAGATGTTGCTATATATATTACTACGGAGGAAGAGAAAAATAATCATCTCACCAGTAAATAACACACAAATTCATTAGGTATTACATTTTTGCCTTTTATTTAAAGGCCTTAAAATTACTCGTTGATCCTCGATTATACAGCTCTTCTTCCTCTAAGAGAAAAGGGAGTATATGTTCCCTTCTTAAAAAGACTGGAGGGAATAATAATGTTACATCGTGTTCTCCTAAAGCAAAGGTTGAGTCATCTTAAAAAATGTTTTTTTCAAGATAAGAAATGATAGCTTAATGTTTCTTTATTCAGGATATTCACGTTTCTACATTCCTTTTCCCACTACATGCATCATCCTTGTCACAAAATATAAGCTTGGCAAACTGGCTTTTTTCATATTATATTTCCTTTCAAATGAAAGAAAAAAATGTCATAGACAGTTGATATAAAATATTAAGAAAAAATGGCCTTCTAATTGCAGGGGAGAATAGTAAAACTAGCAAATATATGAGTTGAAATTATTAGTGCATGAAGCAGAGAGGTGATGCTGATCGGTTGACCGACCTCCAATTTCACACCGCCACAGTACATTCTTTGGTAAATTTAATGGAAGAAAGAACCAACCAACCAGAAGCAATCTAACATAGTGAAACACACGTCCATTTAATAGATGTTGGTTCCTTAGAAAATGCTAATAACAATGCCACGTGTTGAGTTTTTGCAGAGTCAGGAGTTAACATGATTATTTTCCTGTTGGTCACCACATGCTGCCCTTGCCATCGTCCTTGGTTCCTGCAGAAATAAAATGCCGAAGGGTTACCACAGGCTGACAGACAGAGCATGCCAAATTATACACTGCATCACACCATATGCCAAACCACCGGTTAGGACACCGCAGCCCTGCCAAAAAAAAAAAAAAAGTCTTCTGATTTTGAGGACTTTAGAGAAGACAGGTATTTTCTGATCTATCATCTGGAATTATTTTTGTGAAACTGATGATAAAATACAAATGACACGGTGTGAGTGCCAGTGGAATCCTAATTAGAAGAAACATCCAAAAGCCCAGCCCTGAAAAGCTCGCTAAGTTTGACGGAAGAGAGTCTGGATTCAGCTAGTGGCATTTGTTCTACTCTCATTTTTAATTAGCATCAAGGAGTTTAATTAGAAGTATAGCATATGAGAATCACAGGGAATGCAACAGCTAGAAGGGACCAAAGACTTCTCTGGTGCAGCTGCTTCATTTTTTCCAATAAGTCAGGGGACATGTGGGGAAAAGAGGAGACGTAGGGCATAGCAAATGCAGAGTCCAGACGGAAACATGCATGCTTGTTAGCCTGTTTGAAAAATGCACACACACGTATAACACATCCATGAAACATGTATCCCACCCCCCCCCACACCCCCCCTGCCCAGGATTGTATTCTTCTTACGGATTGTGGTGAGATCACTACTGAGAAAGGAACTCACACAAATGACAAAGATCTTTATTAATGTGTTTTGCTTTCTGTGTTTTCTCAGAACCCCTCCATAAATATGATGCACCAAAGCCAACTGATTCTCATTTATTTATTCAACAGATATTTCTGACCAACATTTATGCACCAGACTCTTACTGGGTAGGAAATAAGAAATTCAGGAGGGAAGAGAATGAGAATCTTCTGCACCATAGAAATAACTTTGAAACTTAGAACACGTCTAGGTATCTTATTACATGTTTTACTTTAAGTCTTATATCAGTTAAATTCAGTTCTACATCGTGATATCAAGTTCCCCCCCAAAACTCCTGATGTGATAGTGTCAATGGGCCAATATGCTCTTAAGCAAAGAGCACTAACCCAGGAATCAAGAGTTCTGTATTCTAGTCCTTGCTCTGCCTGAACATTAGCTAAGGAAAAAAGAAAAAAAAACAAAAAAGTCAAATCTCTTAATGTCAGTTTATTTGTCTAGAAAGTGAAATTGAATTACACAATTTTAAGTCTCTTAAATCTCCAATATTTACTGTTTTTATGAATCTATTCATACCTAAATGAAGCAGGGCAGCCAAAGTGATATGGAAATGTGAGAGGTTTAAGGCAAGACTCCTTGATATGACTTATTAGGATTTTCAGGTTCAAATCTTTTGCCTAACAACTTCCTCTGCCCACATTTCTGGTCCTTTGAGAGTATCTGCTGAATAGTGTGCTCAGGAATATTTTTGGTTCAATTTCAGGTTTTGAATTCCATCTATTAAATTTAGTGATGTCTTGGATGAGAAGGTATCTAATAGAATTGCTTTCATATGAATTTTTCAAATGGTAAACTCAATGAATTTGCCTGGTGGTCTTTAAACGAGGTAGAAAGAAGTAAAACTGGAAAGCAATTCCTCATGTATTTCTCATATGTCTAACTGATAAAGTAAAACCAAAGATGAAACTGTCTTCTGTACTAAAAAGAAAGGAGTCAATTCAACAGAATTTATTGATATCCTGCCATGTCACTCTACTTCAACCTTGTGGTACTCAACATGGCACTCTACTCAACGTTATGGTAGAGACAACCATTGTTAAGACCTATGTGGAAGAGACAATGATTGTTGCTATCCATATACAGTTACTATATTTCAGACACTGTGCTCATTATATGTATTAACTTATTTAATTCATGCAATCTTATGAGTCTATGATGCTTTCAGCAGATGAGTGAAGCAGCAAGGAGTCATGAAAGAAATAGCTTTTCATTTTTTTTTAAGTTTATTTATTTATCTTGAGGGAGAGAGCCTGGGCACAGGTGCCCACGAGCTGGAGAGGGGCAAAGTGAGAGACAGAGAGAGAGAGAGACAGAATCCCAAGTAGGCTCCATGCTGTCAGCACAGAGGCCAACACGGGGCTCGATATCACAAATGGAACCATGAGAGCGTGAGCTAAATCAAAACCAAGAGTCGGATGCTTAACCAACTGAGACATCCAGGTGCCCCAGAAATAGCCTTTCAAACATCAGATATTTTGAGACATTCTACTCAGTTCATTTGATTCTTGTGTAAGCAATTCCCTGGAAATAGAGTGGATTTTTTTTTTGTAGTATTTAGAGACAAATACTGTATTAATAAGTCAATCAATATGTTCTGTGTACAAACGAAGCCATAGCCTGCATATGCTGAATAGGTTACCTCAAATGTTCAATCTCTAATAGTTTTTGAAGCTATTATGTTAATTTCGTGTTATGGTTTTGGTTTAGGAGTAAATAATGGTATCAAGAGAAAATGTATTTATATTAATGATGAAAATAAATAAAAGTTGGAAGCATTCTTGTTTTTGTTGAAAGGACTGTACGGAGTTTGTTGGATTTATGACAACAAAGAAAGGAAATATACGAAAAACGCCTGATGTTTGTTACTATTAGGACATTTCGAGTTTAAAGAGTAAGAAAACAGGGGTGCCTGGGTGGCTCAGTCGGTTAAGTGACCTACTCTTGACTTCAGCTCGGGTCATGATCTCACGGTTCATGAGTTTGAGCCCCTTGTAAGGCTCTCTGCTGACATTGCAGACCCTGCTCGGGATTCTGTCTCTCTCTCTCTTTGCCCCTCCCCCACTTGCGCTCTGTCTCTCTGTCTCAAAATAAATAACAGTAAGCTTAAAAAAAAAAAAGAGTAGGAAAGCTGTTTAGAAACATGAAAATAATCCAGCAAAAATACTACTGAATAAAAGACTATAATAGAGACATTGAGAAAAACATTATGCTCAGGAATAATGCTTAAGTGACCCATATTTTGTTTTTTTTTTTAAGAAGTACAACCTTAAGAGTTCCATAATTTAAGCTGCCTGCATTTAATTTAAAAGCCTTATGGAAAAATCAATTAGCATTCATTAAAAGCTGAGTTAACATTACAAAATTTGTGGGATAGCTGATTGAAGAATCTGCCACATGAAGAGCACAAAGAAGGAAGCAGAGGATTTTCTCCATCAAAAACCAATGTAACACGAGGGCATAAATATGACAAGAAGAGGGTAAAAACATAAAGAACTATAAGGATGCAAAGGTAAAGAAAATATATTATGGAGCCAGCAATTTTGAAAGCTAGAAATAAGGGAGATATATGAAATTCTAAATTATTATGTAATAGAAAATTTCAAAAAAAATTTTAATGTTTTTTTTTTTAATTTTTGAGAGAGAGAGAGAGAGAGAGAGAGAGAGAGAGAGACTGTAAGCAGGGGAGGGGCAGAGAGTGGGAGACACAGAATCCGAAGCAGGCTCCAGGCTCCGAACTGTCAGCACAGAGCCCGATGCAGGGCACGAACCCACAAACTGTGAGATCGTGACCTGAGCTGACGTCGGACACTTAACCGACTGAGCCATCCAGGTGCCCCTCAAAATGGTTTTTAATACTAAAACTGAATCTCATCTCTAAAATTATTCTGAACACCGTACAGATGTAAATAAATTTATTAAACAATAAGAAGGTAGGTAAATTAAGTTGTCATCAGAGCTTTTGGTTGTCAATTTTTTTCTGAGCCTACAAAGAAATAGCGATGATGATTATTTTGTTTCTCATGAAAATGGGAAATTGGGGGGTACCTGAGTGGCTCAGTTGGTTGAGCGTTCGACTTCAGCTCATGTCATGATCTTGCAGTTTACGGGTTGGAGCCTTACATCTGGCTTGCTGCTGTCAGCACAGAGCCAACTTTGGATCCTCTATTCTCCTCTCCCTTCCCCTCCCCTGCTGGGCTTGCTCTTTCTCTCTCAAAAATAAATAAACATTAAAAAAAATTAAAAATGGAAACTTGGTTAAAACTATTAATTATTGAGAATGCATATGTATCAACCAGCTTAGGCTGCCATAACAAAATACCATAGACTGAGTGGCTTAAACTCAAGAATTTATTTCTCACAGTTCTGCAGGCTGGAAAATCAAGATCAAGGTGCTGGTAAATTTGGTTTCTGATGAGAGTGCTCTTCCCAGTGTATAGACAGCAGCTTTCTTGCTACGTCTCCACGTGGCAAAGAGAGTGAGCTCTGGCGTCTCTTCTTTTTACAAGGGCACCAGCCCTATTGGATTAGGGTCCCACCTTATGACCTCATTTAAACGCTTCCTCATAGATATTTTATGATTCCAAATATAGACAAATTTAGGGGGTATTTCTTTAACATATGAATTTTGAAGGGACACAATTCATTCCACCGCAACATAGAAATGTGCAATTGGTTCAGGTGCCTGGATGTCATGTGCCTCATGATTTCTTCTTCCATTTTTGCCATTAAGTCTTTTGGTACATGAGAAACACCGGGAGCATTTCATTTCACTTGAAAAACGAGCTATCAAAAGCAAGAATATGCAGGAGAAAACCAAGCTTGTCAGTTCAATTGTTTTCAACCTGATTTTAAAATCTGTCAATGTTTATTTTTCAATATGAAAAAGAAAATAAGACAGACAAAAAACATTTTCTATTTTATCCTAAAGGGAATGGTGAAAGTAGATCACCATGCTTCATGGTGAGATAAGAGCATGGTCTAATACGGCCCAGATAATAAAACATTCTGGTGGCAGCAGAACCTATGGAAATGCTGCTTCAGTATCATAATATAAAATAAAATGACTTTGCCCGTAAATGGGATATCTAACCTTGTTTAACGTAGACAAAATTTGACCCAAACTAGTCAGACAATTTTAAATAAAGCAAACCATACCACTTGTAAAAAAGTTCTCTGGGATCACCTTAGCTCAGAGAAAAAAAAAAAATTAATGCACGCAGAAATCTAGAGGACATACCTATTTGAATATGCAGGGGAGAAATTTAAATTATTCACCAATTCCAACCGTCTCACCACATCTTCTCTGGATTAATTTAAGTTTCAAATATGTCCATCCCAGTTTCTACTCTAGCTCTCTTAAAACCAGTTGTCAAAATAGCTGTCAGAGTGATCTATTAAAAATGGAAATCAGGTCACATGCCTCTTCTGCTCTAACCTTTCCAGTGACTTCTCATAAAATGCAAACTGTTGAACCTGATTTGTAAAACCCTACATGAACTGGTGTCTGCCTATTTCCATGTGCTCATGTCTTGTCATTCTTCCTTACCCACTATGCTCAGAAGGCCACACTGGACTTAGTGTCCTTGAATTCATCAAACTCATTTGGATTACACTCTTGGCTCAAGGACATTTGCAATGGATTTCCCATTAAAAAGAAAAAAAAAAGTCTCCTTTCTTCTTTCTGTCTTTAACTGATGACTTATCAGGCACATCTCAGCATAAATGTCATCTTTCATAGAGGCATTTCCTGACCACCAAATCTGAAATATCAATTAGACATCTTTATGCGATTGTACTATCTTAATTATCTGTGTAGAGGTTAGCACTTTCAGAAGGGTTATTTGTGTATTTATTATCTGTACTTGTCCACTTTGCTGTGGTAACAAATAATCTCAAATAATAATTGCTTGTAATAAAGGTTATTTTTCCACATCGTATTACATGTATGCTGCTGGAGGCTACAGTTACGTTCCACATTTAGTCTCTGTGCCAGTCTACGTTTAGGGTATAGGTTTGTTTCACAAGTTATTACATTCCAGGCCTTAAATTAAAATCATTCTTCTTGTGCAAATATATGTATTCCTGTAACAGAAGGAGAGACTTGTGACATTTAAAACTTCTGCTTGGACATGCTGCATACCATGTCTCCTCACATTCCATTGTCCAGAACAAGTCATGAGCAAGACCAAAATCAATGAGATTAGAGTATACGTGTATTATATATTTTTTTGTTCCTCTCATGAGGGTCAGGGACAAGTCTCATGACAACAACTGGGAATGTATAATCCTCTTAAAAGGAAGAGAAGAATGAAAAAGTACAAACAATAATACAATCTACAATATAATGTTTTAGCCACTTGAAACAGGGCCTTTTTTCTCTTGGTCATTGCTCTAATTCCTAAACCCAGCAGTATCTGACATCCATATCTGTTTAATAAATACACATCTGGGGAATAAA
Organism: Lynx rufus; assembly: GCF_022079265.1. Taxonomy (NCBI): domain Eukaryota; kingdom Metazoa; phylum Chordata; class Mammalia; order Carnivora; family Felidae; genus Lynx; species Lynx rufus. Next base: position 24,789,162 of record NW_025814845.1, on the reverse strand, counting down.
TTATGAGTGAATACATGAATAGTCATGTGTTTCCATCATCCTGTGGTCCATCAACGCTTCATTCCATTGCCAGTTGGCTAGGAATCTATTAGTGGTTTCACGTTCTGCCTCATTGATAGAGAATCTTTTCCCCCATCTAGAGGGTGAAAATGAGTATCAGGAGCAGATTCTAGGATAAAGACATCAGCTAACCTTGTTGTCATTTATTGTACTTTAAATGACAACTACAATGTGTTAAGCCATTATATATAGATGGGCATTAAAAATCTACTCTCTATTTTTCCCCCATTAACTGGATAATCAGGATGACATTGACAGTCATGAATTACTAAGTTCTTACCATACGTCAGTCACTGTGCTAAGCAATTTTCGTATGTTGTCTTTCATGCTGCCTTTATAACAATTGTTTGAGATGTATTATTCCCATTTGAAAGAAAAGTAAACCAAGTAAGCTAGTTGTACACAACTGATAATATGAAACAGGGCTGGGATTTAAACACAGATCTGATTAACTGAAAAAAAACCCATCTTTGCTAATATCAACTACTTACCCCTAGGAAAAACTTAGTTTACGAAGCAAAAAGTAAAGGATATATTTTGCAAAGATGCTGATTATTTTTAAACAAAGAAAATAATGACTATCTAACATTGACAAGAATTAAGAATTCATTTCTAACATTTCCCTGTCATAGACAGCTGGACTTATTCATGAATATAGCCCCTGCTTATATAATTATGCTTAAAAACTACCCTGGGCCAACCAAGTTATAATCTATCATTTGTCAGGTCTCATGGCTTCAAGAAAACCTAACTGCCTCTGAATTATACATATTTAATTAGCTGTACATTTAAGAACCACACACACACACACACACACACACACACACAATAAAGCAAGAAGAAACTAAAGAAGAAAAAGATGAATACAAAGTATCCCAAAGAAATTTTCAAATATCACTTCAACATAGCAAAAACAAGGAAAAAAATATGAATGTTTTTATTTGCTTCCTGGAAATAGGATGTAGTCTGGCTCAAAAATGATTTACTATTTAGCTTGGATAAAAATGAAAATCAATTTCTTTAGATAAGTTGTAAAATAGTTTATATCGTAAACCAGAATGTCCTCAAATTTTTATTTTACACCTTTGAACACAGACAGGCACACAACTTTTCTTGTGATTTCTAGGTGGCTTAGCTGTATTAAATTAAATTCCTGATTTCTCATTTCAGCAAGTTCTTCGTAATGTGAATTAATAGGAAAAGCAAAGAGTTCCTCCTAAATCTTCTCTCTTGTGTTGAAATTCATATTGAAAGTAAAAGTTTTGCTGTCTAGATTAATGCGGGTCTCCTGAGAAGAAATCATGCATATACGAGTTACTGGGCTTATGATTAGTAATGGGAGTGGACCACTTTTGTTTGAACTATTAGATATCCAAGTAAAAAAATATTCTGATTCTGTCCAAGGGAAAGAAATCCATAGTGCAGGTGTGTGTGTGTGTGTGTGTGTGTGTGCTTCCTGTTGTATATTGCTTTGTAATGATTTCAAATCTAATGGTTTATGACATTAGGCAAGTTGTTTTGGTCTAAGGGTGAATTTTAGAGGCTGTGTCAGGATGATATCAGCAGAACTGTTATGGCACCGGGTGCTTATCAGTAGGAACATGTAGTCACTATGATGTAGTGGGCATTTAAAGGTTAAACATTAAGAATTTCTGAGGACTTGCTGACAGTATTCAGTCGGAGCGAGGCTACATTTTGCTGATTTAAATAGCTCTCGGAAGCGCTTGAGACACTTGCACTTGCTGTGGCCAGTTTACTTTTGGTGGACAGTGGTGTTAAACCGTGCAACAGTCTCAGGAAGAGAAGGGATATCTGTTCCTGCCTCGGTGAGGCTACACGTTGTAGAGAGGGGTGCAATCTGTATCATGGCCTCCAGAACAAGAACCTGTAGAGCGAGCCACCTTGCCTGCCATCACCCATGCCATTGTTCACTAGCGACACACCCTAGCAGCAAGGGACCTAAGCACTAGCAGCTGAAACTCAGCTTTTCTTTTTTTTTAATATCTATTTATTTATTTTGAGGAAAGAGAGAGAGAGAGAGAGAGAGAGAGAGAGCGCACATGACTGTGAGATCATGACCTGAGCAGAAATCAAGAGTCTGATACTTAATTGACTTAGCTACCCAGGTGCCCCTATTTAGTGGCTTATTAAGAGACTTTATCCTGTATGCTATTGGCTTGTAAAACATTATAAATTATAATTCCCACAGTGAACCTGGCAAAGACACATCTCAGTCTTGAGTATAATTTACCCTGAACAAAACACCCCCTTTATACTTCAGAAGTAACAATCACATGGTAATTTTCTGCTGATCTGGATGTTTAAGAATTTCATCTCAATTTTTCAACTATTTTTTATTTGCCTATGTTTGTAAGCAAATTGGCACAAAATTCTTCCAAAAAATGTTAGTATGGGTCTTTTAAAAGCAATTTTTTTCTCTAAATTGGGCTTTAGTCACATATACATGGACAACTATTAAGAACGGGAGAAGAGGAAAACATTTTTAAGTCCCTGTTATAGACTGGGTGCTTTTGCATATTCTACATCATTTAATCTTCAAAAAAATCCTCATGGGTAGGTATTTTTAGCTTCATTTTTTGCAGATGAAGAAAACGAGGCTCAAAGAAGTGGTGCTATGGGAATACAATAACACTAGTCTAATCAAGTCTCCGCATTTCCTCTTGATGAGTATTTTGATGGCCTTAGGAGAAATGAGTTGGTAACTTGCTTTTAGCCCTTGCTCCAAATCATCCGTGCCATAGCAACACAGCTTACTACAAGGTGATCATAGATAGCAAAATTGTGTCTGTTTGATGTTGCAGAGAAAATAAATTTCCTAACCCCTCGAGATGCTACTGAAAATATTTTAGCTTCCTTTTAACAAAAAAAATATGGTTTATAAGTATGACAAGAAACAAATGAGTAAGTAATAGTTATCTCAGAGTATTTAAATCAATTGGAAATACGTTAGACAGATTTTTGGAGAATATGTAACAGCAGTAACAGAAATGTGCATCAGCTCTTAAGAGCATTTACCTGTTTATAGCAGTCTTAGTAGAAGGTAATGCTTGGATTAAAATAAGATATTGAGCAAGACTTTGAAGTCCTATGAAGCCAGGCATGCTAAGGCCCTGGCATGTAAATGTGCTGTGGACAGAAGCAAGGAAGAGACTGCTTATCAGAAGGATCTTTTCACTTATGAAAACAAAGTAAGACATTCTATTCTTCTATCTCCAAAAATGGAGTATGTGGGAAAGCTACAAATGTTTTTGTGTTTGTTTTTCAGTTTTCCCAGGCCTTCCAAATAATAGCAGCCTTAGTGGTATCCTATTAAAATTGGGCTTTTGGGTTTTTAAGCACGGGCTATTCCTATACAACGAGCAATTGTTCTAACACAAAAGAGGGGCATGTTGGGATCTTAGGATTGTCGTATAGGCGAATATCATGCAAAATATATTAATCTGGTAAGACTAGCTAGACTCATATTCCAAGTTCAATGTCAATATGAGAGGAATAGCCTCATGCTATACTGTTCTGGACTCAAAGACCTTTAATGACAGTCATTTGAAAAATACTCAACTTATTTTCCATAACTTAGTTCATTTGCCTCTTTTTTTGAAGTACATGCAGTTTTGTTTCTACTGAAGTTCACTTTCAATACCACTTTCATTCATTCATTCACTGGGGACTTGTGAACTGTGACAGGGAAAAGTCCTTAATTTATTAATAAGTAAATTAATTAAAATATAAATGTATGTGCTATAAGCGCAGATGAGAGACAGAAGTCATATGCTCTCTGAGTGTAGAAAGAGAAAGCATTGCCAAAGTGGGTGATTAAGAATGGCAACAGCAAGAACATGGTATTTAGACTTAAATAAAAAGAGGTAAGATTTATACATGTAAAGCTGGCAGCTGAGGATCATGGAATAGTGATATCCAATTAACAAACGAGAGAGAGAGGAAGAGAGAGAAAACCAAGGAGAGTCTCAAGATCATACATGTTAAGAGGGTAGGAATAAGAAAAAAGAATTTGCAAAAGAGAAATAAAGGAATAGTAAAATGGCAATATTTATTGTCAGCTGAACTGACGTTTTAAAGAGAAAGTTTGAAGGGAAAGGTGATACGAATTGTAATTACTAGAGTGAAATGAAGAGAAATCTGGCAAGTTAAGGATGAAGAAAGCCTTTGACGTTCATTGATCAATGGAAATTGAGAAAACAGCTTTAGTGAAATGGAAGAAGAAAGAAACCTTACCGCAAGACGTTCAGAGTAAGTCCACGGTGAACCTGTAGAGTCAATAAATAAAGGTTTCACCTTTGGAAAATGTGGCCATGAAGTGAAGGATTGGTATAAGGCAGAAGCTTTAGACTAATAACTTGAGTGGTAGTAAAAGTATGGATTGAAGAGACTATGTTTTTTTTTTTGTCGAGAAGATGCGTGAAAAAATTAGTTTTTGTTGAGCAAGGAACCACTACGGTGGGATACATAAAGATAGATTGTATAAGAAAACAACAACAACAACAACAACATTTAAAGTCCAAGGAAAAGCTTGGTTTTCCTGTAGTGGGAAAAGTTTTTCAGGTTAGTGAGAGAGAGATTAAAAACACTGCTGTAAAGTAGTGATGAGGCAGCTAATATTTTCCTAAGAACTTCTAATTTTATATATTGGCTAATTTTGTAACTTTCCCGGAGAATAGAAGGTCATGTGACGAACACAGAGGCACCAGGTGCCTGCTGCGATGGATCTGAGGGACGGCACATCGACTTGAAGGAAAAAGACAGGTGTTACTAAGCAGGGATTTCTACAGCAGAGCTGTTCTGAATGATGCAAAGGTACAAAATAGACCAATTGAGGAATGCTATAAAATGAGGAAAATCGCACCGCTGAGATGGTTGAGAAATCAAGATACAGCCTGTTGTCAATAAGGGTTGTCAGAGTGGCCGAGGATGATGAAATGGAAGTGATAAAAAAAAGGAACCTGTGAGTCGGGTGACAAAATCCTTTTTAAAAAAATGTTAGAGTGTGTCCTTAAATAGCTGATTCATAAAGTTTGGTGTGCTTTATAATCATTCTAGGAAATATTTAAACATGGGGCCATACCCTTGCAGATTAAAAGTTATCAGGTTTCAGGGACAACTTGACCACTTATATTTTGATAGTCTCTTCCAATATTTAGTAGTCTAAATATTGAGATCATTATCTTAAATACATATATATATACGCATATATACATATGTGCATAGAATAAATGATGAGGAAAGAAATGTTGAAAAAGTGCAAATAATAGACAAAAAGTTAAAGTTTGTAGAAAGATTCCCAATGCTTTTCTTTTTATTTTTTATTTTTTTTGTTTTTTTATTGTTTTATTATTATTTTTTTATTTTGAGAAAGAGAGAGAGTGAGCAGGTGAGGCACAGAGAGAGAGGGAGACACAGAATCTGAAGCAGGCTCCAGGCTCCAAGGTGTCAGAACAGAGTCCAACATGGGGCTCGAATCATGAACCGTGAGATCGTGACCTGAGCCGAAGTCAGATGTTCAACCGAATGAACCACCAAGGCGCCCCTTCAATTTGAGCAATTCTAAATGCATATCTCATCAAGTCAAAAATGCCCCTGATAGGTGCCTAGTATGTGCTCAGAAGGCACCAAATGCTGTAGAATGGAAGTAGTGATTTATAATCCTTTCCCTCAGAAAGGTGAAGATGTCGTGAATATTTAAGTGAACAAAATTAAAAGAATAGAAGACCCAGGTAATGGGGACACTGGCCACTGATTTCTGAAGTCTCACTCATGTGATTCTGGACACAGTGTGCTCTGAATTCTCTTAAAACACATAAAACTAATGCTGTGTAGTTCTTTGGAGTAGTTCAATTAATTAACTTAACATGTAGGTTCTTTCAAATTGGAAAATCATTCTAGGAGGACTAATTGACAATACCTCTTAACATCCTAATAAATAGAGACCTTACCTAAATTTTAACATCTACAATTTTAGGATATTGCTTAACTACATATAATGATACGTAAAATGCTCGAAAGATGTCTTTAGGGACGCCTGGGTGGCTCAGTCAGTTAAGCACCCAACTCTTGGTTTTGTCTCAGGTCATGGTCTCACAGTTGGTGAGATCAGCACATCTGTGCTGACAGTGCAGAGCCTGCTTGGGATTCTCTTTTTCCTTCTCTCTCTGCCCCTCCCCTGCCCACTCTCTGTCCTTCTCAAAATAAATAAGTAAACTTAAAAAATTGTTTTAAAAGAATATATGTATTTATGCATAGGAAAGAGAAATTAAAAGATGGGAAATAAGTCCCATTAAAAACTTCAGTGATTCCTCTTAACCATTTTTGCTATACTATCTAGGCACTTTTACCTTTATGATCTGATTCCTCCATTAACAAATATTTAAAACTATATTTTACCATGATATTGGTATAAAGACAATATTATATATTAAAATATTTTCTTTGACTTAAAATTTCAGTTTCTTTGGATCTTAAAAGAACTTAGAGGGACTCCTGGGTGGCTCAGTCAGTTGACCCTCTGACTCCCGTTAGGTCATGATCTCTTGGTTTGTGGGTTCAAGCCCCACGTTGGGCTCTATGCTGACAGTGCAGAGACTGCCTGGGATTCTCTCCCTCCATCTCTCTCTGCCCCTCCCCCACTCGCGTTTTCTCTCTCAAAAATAAATAATCTTAATTTTTTAATGTTTATTTATTTTTGAGAGAAAGAGACAGAGTGTGAGTGGGGCAGGGGCAGAGGGAGAGGGAGATACAGAATCCGAAGCAGGCTCCAGGCTCTGAGCTGTCAGCACAGATCCCGATGTGGGACTCGAACCCACAAACTGTGAGATCATGACCTGGCTGAAGTCAGATGCTTAACCGACTGAGCCATCCAGGTGCCCCCCCCTTCCCAATGCTTCTTAAAAGCAAGGAAAGGGAAAAGTTTCCGAAGGGCCATGCAGGGTCCTAAAATATGGCCTCATCCTTACATTTGGAGTAGCCCTGTAGGGGTGTGATAGCTGAGGTTTTCCATCACAGGTATCCCTATCCATTAATGGTTCTTGAATAACTTACTCAATATTAGTAAAATACCTCAAGTTGAGATATTATTATGAGGCTTTTGCTTAAATAAAGGTTGCTTCATGAAGAAGGAATGGATGTTTCTGAGTGAGATTTTGTAATAAATGATTGTTTTTTTAGGTTGAGCAGAAAAGAGCAAATATGCTGAACATTTTAGGAGGTGGAAAAGCCCTGACTCTCAGATCTAAGAAGAAGCTGCTGGCAGTAGGTAAGGAGAGGGATGGGAGGGAGCAGGTATGGACACTTAACTTTAAGAAGCAGTGATGTCTGGCCTCCAATTTTGTAACTTTCTTTTTGATGTTGTAAATTCCCTACATAGTATATGTATATATTTCCTCAAGTAGTTTTGAGTTACCAATGTCTTAGGGAATAAAGGAAAAGGTTGTGTCCATTTTCACAGGTAAAGGATGGACAAAATAACCACAAAAGCATGGCGGATATAAAGGAAATGACTAGAAATAATGAAGAAACATTTGAGACAAAAATTCAGAGGAAGATGTGACAAGTAACCACTAAGACATATAAGCACTCCCTAGGGGTTCTCAGAATTATTCTGCGGGAAGGATCCTGATGTCACAGACTGGGACTTTATTTAATTTAGATATTAAGGGAAACGGTATGCAGAAACTTTGGGATGTGGAATCGCATTATTTAAATGCTACCTGAAATTACCACATAGACAATTTACAGAAATTCAAACACTGTAAATATCAAAATGAAGAAATCCAAGCACTACATGTAGTAAGCCAAACACAGTTCTAATGTGGAGGTTCATCTGACATTTTACTCATCCTCTATTTTTATTTTCCCCCAGTGGGTGACTTCCTAGAGACTATCTTCTATGACATGACATCTCTCTTCTCACACTGATTGCCCTCTTGTGGCAGAATCCCTACAAGGGTACCATCAGAAGAGTTTTAGAATTTCAGTGTAGTGACCAAAACAGATTAAAATATACATTAAAAAACACACTTCTATTTTAAACATTTCTTAATTGGGATAATGTGCTTCTGTGGCAAGCTACTAAAGTATACTTACTGTGTAGTACAATGACTAATTAATCCTGAAAAAATGTGTTAGGATGTAATTGTGAAGTTTTAGCAACTTAAATAAGCTTCTCAGATAACTTGTTCTAATGGGGGAAAATATCCCAGAAGAAGATACTGTTAGTCATTAGGTGATAGGATTACATTGTTAAAATCATCTACTTGTGTAGCTATGATTCTATCAACCTTTGTGTCTGCATGTATGAACGTGAATGGTCAAGCTAAATTATTTGGGTTTTTACTCAAATAATTTACCGTTTAAAAATGGCATGCAGTGACTATTGGTAATTTTGCTGATACTGATGTTATTAAAAACTCTAGAAACACTTGGAAAGTTATGCACTTTTTTCTATTTATATTTCAACCTACACCCATGAATATATATATGGGTGTATATAAAATTTTAAAAGTTTTTTCTCAAAAAAGTAAAAATAGATCTACCCTATGACCCGGCAATAGCACTGCTAGGAATTTACCCAAGGGGTACAGGAGTACTGATGCATAGGGGCACTTGTACCCCAATGTTTATAGCAGCACTTTCAACAATAGCCAAATTATGGAAAGAGCCTAAATGTCCATCAACTGACGAATGGATAAAGAAATTGTGGTTTATATACACAATGGAGTACTACGTGGCAATGAGAAAGAATGAAATATGGCCTTTTGTAGCAACGTGGTTGGAACTGGAGAGTGTTATGCTAAGTGAAATAAGTCAGGCAGAGAAAGACAGATACCATATGTTTTCACTCTTATGTGGATCCTGAGAAACTTAACAGAAGATCATGGGGGAGGGGAGGGAAAAAAAAAGTTAGGGAGGGAGGGACCCAAAGCATAAGAGACTCCTAAAAACTGAGAACAAACTGAGGGTTGATGGGGGGTGGGAGGGAGGGGAGGGTAGGTGATGGGTATTGAGGAGGGCACCTTTTGGGATGAGCACTGGGTGTTGCATGGAAACCGATTTGACAATAAATTTCATATTTAAAAATAAATAAATAAATAGATAGATAGATAAATAAATAAATAAATAAATAAACAGTTTTTCTTTCTAGAATTTCTGTATGGGATACAGCCTTCCTGTGCTATTTTCTTTGTGTTGTTTTATTTTGTTTATTTTATTTTATTTTATTTTATTTTATTTTATTTTATTATTCATTTTTAGAGAGAGAGAGTGGGAGAAAGTTGCAGGGGATGAAAGAGAGAAGGGAGAGAGAAAGAGAGAATCTTAAGCAGGCTTCACGCTCGGTGTGGTGCCTGACACAGGGCTCCATCCCACTACCCTGGGATCATGATCTGAGCTGAAATCAAGAATTGGATGCTCAACCGACTGAGCCAGCCAGGCGTCCACCCTGTGCCATTTTCTAAACTCTGGAGACTCATTTGGATTTGTCTCACCTGTCTGACATTACTGTGACTCCAGCATCTATTCAGCCTTCTCCCCATCCTCCCCCCACCCCCATAGGGCAAAGTTGTTGTTTTTTTTTTTACATTTTTTGTTTCTTAAATGTTTCTTTATTTTTGAGAGAGAGAGACAGAGCACGACCTGGGAAGGGGCAGAGAGAGAGAGAGGGAGGCACAGAATCTGAAGCAGGCTCCAGGCTCTGAGCTGTTAGCACAGAGCCTGATGCAGGGCTCAAACTCACAGACTGTGAGATCATGACCTGAGTCAAATTCGAATGCTTAACTGAGCCACCCAGATGCCCCAAAAGCTGTATTTTTTTATTTTAGGCTAATTTTTAAAAAGTAGAAATATAACTAAGGAGGGAACTAAGCAACATCAAGAAATTAAAATACACTGATGCTGCTTTGCATACATGCTCAATTTTTTATGACTGGACTCAAATGACTGGCCCTACAGAATTTTGTTTTAATGTGATCAATCATCTATTGTTAAATTTGTAATATTTCTCCCTATTTTGGCATCCAGTTACCATGAGTTACCCTTTGGATTCCTCAAATTCAGTTTTACTCGTCAAATTTTGCTTGCCCTAGTGTCTTACTCCTTTAGTGCTTATTGATGTTACACTGATACAACAATCAAGTAATAAACTTATAACTTCTCCTGTATTTAATTGGGTATTTCAAAATACAATTGAGTCACATACACCTACATTGTTCATTTATTCATTTAAGGATTAATTCAAATGTACTAATTTAATGCCTATTGTGTGCCAAAATTTGCATTGTATTTAGGGGCACCAAAACCAAATTCCTCTACTCTACATAATGGGAACTTCAAGAATGCAGTCATGAAATCCCAGTTAGAGTATATAAATAGAGAGCTGTCTTTTCATCTCCTTGTCTCAGTTTTGCACCAAGATACTAAGATTTTATATTCTGACCACCTGAACTATAACTTTCATAGTATATTGTCAACACTAAAAGTCACCTGCTGGTCTACGTGCCTTCTGTGGAAATATAATATTGAGGTTTCCTGTTGGGCCAAGATATTTTTATATATTATATATCTAGGTAGTTATATTTGTAGCCCCTCTGCCTGATTCTTGTAGCCCTTTGACTAATTCATTTAAGACACAAAATGCTAAAATTGCATTCTTTGTGGGACATAAAATGCCTACTCCAGACTCATAATCACAACAGATCCAGCAGACTTCTAAAAATGATATGAAGTATATTTGGATGAAATTACTGCCTCCATGGCACATCGTTATGACAATATGTTTGTGGGTTTTTGTTTTCTGTTTTTTCCTACCTTTAGTTTTTGGATTCATCTATGACCACAATAAGCCTAAACAACAACAAACTTCTTAATAACCACTAAGGAACTAAATAACTAGATCAATATCTCTGACAATGTGGTCTTGTACCTACAAAATTTATAAACACATATGGATTCAGGGAAGATAATTTTATTCAATATTGTTCCCATAAAAATACCCAGAATTCCATCACTAGGCATTTATTAACTCTATTTTTATTTTTTTTTATTTTTTTTTATTTTTTTTTTCAACGTTTATTTATTTTTGGGACAGAGAGAGACAGAGCATGAACGGGGGAGGGGCAGAGAGAGAGGGAGACACAGAATCCGAAACAGGCTCCAGGCTCTGAGCCATCCGCCCAGAGCCCGACGCGGGGCTCGAACTCACGGACCGCGAGATCGTGACCTGGCTGAAGTCGGACGCTTAACCGACTGCGCCACCCAGGCGCCCCTATTAACTCTATTTTTAAATTGATAAAATGTGTAATCGTTTTGGCCAGTAACCTCTCTCACCTGTGTCATGTGAATGCCAACTTGAAAGAAGCATAAGAAAACATTTTATTGGGGACTCTGAAAAAGATGATACATTATAACCTACTAAAAAAGAAAGCACCAAAACAATTCTCTGAACTTTTTTATTATAAGGGAAATACTGTGATGACATGTGAATTATTTCTAACGCTTGTTTATATATACATGTGGAAATGAGAAGTGAGAAATTTGGAAATTAATCTGTTTGGGTTTTTTTTTTTTTTTTCAACGTTTATTTTATTTTTGGGACAGAGAGAGACAGAGCATGAACGGGGGAGGGGCAGAGAGAGAGGGAGACACAGAATCGGAAACAGGCTCCAGGCTCTGAGCCATTAGCCCAGAGCCCGACGCGGGGCTCGAACTCACGGACCGCGAGATCGTGACCTGGCTGAAGTCGGACGCTTAACCGACTGCGCCACCCAGGCGCCCCTGGGTTTTTTTTTTTTAGGTAGCTAATTCTAATTTCATCTTCAAAATGTACTTTGGAACATGATTCAATTTGTTTATCTGCAGGAATAAGTTAACTAGCTAGCTATATCTATACCACATCTCATATTTCTACTTTATTTTGGCATCCATTTAAAAGTGGCACAATTATTTTAGAAAAAAACACTAAAAAAATTTAACAAGAGAACTTTGATAAAGTTCTACTGAGAAGAAAACATGAACTTTGCCAGTGATAATTTCACTACAGTCCTTTTTCTGTCCATTTTTACGCAGTTTAATATAACCACATATATCTATACTTTTATGTTCAGATAATTTTCCCTCCAATCATGTAAGCTACTAGCTTATAAAAATAATTTTGATGGCAATATACCCTATTACATGAGAAAAATATAATTTACTTAATATCCAAATCATAATTGAGTTTCATATATAAACTATCTCAGAGATGAGTAAATTATTTAATGATTAAACCCACTGTTTTAATTATGAATATGTTAATATAAGACATGTACTCAAAATAAAAAAAATATGAATTCCTCAGTTAAGTATTTGAACCTAAATCTCCAATGAAAGCCAAAAAAAAAAAGATATTTAGAAATAATGTATTTTATATGCTTTAATCCAATCAGGTAATAATTGTGTTAACTAACACTATAGGTATTAGAATATTGTTATAAATTAATATCCAAACAAATCGTTGGTTTAGTGTAGTATATACAACATGTCTCTGTAATGGGGTTAACCAAAACAAAGATCCAAAAGTTCTAGCCACTTTGATTGGGCACATGAAGTTGAAATAATAGAACTTTACCTCACTGTGCTTCAATCACTTTCGGTTAAATAGGCATAACAGTAATGATACTTGCTGTCAACACCTCACTCCCCACCAGCACCAAAAAAAAAGAAAAAAAATGTAGAGATTTTGCCTGACATGCAAGCCACCTGGTTTTGTTTGGTCATTTTTTTCATGGATACTGGTAGAAAACACGAGTGTCCTGTGTTAAAGTCAACGACTGCTTCATTACTCATAGCAATAGCTGGATTATTAACAATTTTGTGCTGGTTCTCTGAGCCCTAATTCCCACAGAACTATGCAAAGATGGCTTGATGACACTTGTCCAGTGTGTTGTATTATGAAAGAGGACCATGCTTTTAGGTAATTTGAATCTTTTATAAGCATTTGCTTCTTTTGCCCTGAAGGAGATGCTATTTTTATTATCCTGGACAGTAAGCGTACCCATCTCATGCTCTGGAGGAAGGCACTATATCTTCCAAAGCTACACTCCTCAAATATCCTTGAAAGGTAATTCAGAACGAAGGACAGTGCATCCCTTTAAGATAAGCAGAAAAATAATGGACCCATAGAACACTACCTCTCAATGCTCACCTAGTAGGTTTTCGATGTATATATTCACACATTCATGTATGTATGTATATACAGCCATTTTTATATTTCATGTATATAAAGCATAAAGTGACCTATTACCATTTATTATTATCCAATTCAGCATTCTCTGATTTTCTGTGTAGTAAAAAGCATTCTAAAAGGTGTTGCAGGGGCGCCTGGGTGGCGCAGTCGGTTAAGCGTCCGACTTCAGCCAGGTCACGAACTCGCGGTCCGTGAGTTTGAGCCCCGCGTCAGGCTCTGGGCTGATGGCTCGGAGCCTGGAGCCTGTTTCCGATTCTGTGTCTCCCTCTCTCTCTGCCCCTCTCCTGTTCATGCTCTGTCTCTCTCTGTCCCAAAAATAAATAAAAAAACGTTGAACAAAAAAATTAAAAAAAAAAATAAAAGGTGTTGAAGATAAAATATCAAAAGTTCATTCAAAGAGGGACACCTGGGTGGCTCAGTCGGTTAAGCGTCTGACTGCAGCTCAGGTCATGATCTCCCGGTTTGTGAGTTTGAGCCCCGCGGCAGGCTCTGTGTTGACAGCTCGGAGCCTGGAGCCTGCTTCAGATTCTGTATCTCCTTCTCTCTCTGCTCCATCCCCCATTTGTGCTCTGTCTTTCTCTATCAAAAATAAATAAATGTAAAAAAAAATTAAAGTTCATTCAAAGAAGTTGCATACTCAGGCTTTAGACAAATAACTACATAAACAGTTTTGAGTATATATTTTCAAAGGTAATGACCTAGGCTATGGTGGCCTATGGAAACCACTTATTTAATTTTAGATCTGAAACATGAGTGGAGCTAGGCAGCTGGGTTTGGGAACAGAGAACATTCTTAGCATAAAGATCAAAAGTTTCTAAAATGGAAAAGAACATGGCAGTCTCGAGAAATAAAAGCAAACAGATATGGCTTGAATATAGAAACCTGGAAAAAAGAGGTAGAGTATGAGGCAGGAGAATGGATTAGCTCACATCAGGTGAAAACTTTTTGGTCATGCTAGTATTTTGGTATTGCTTCTATGGGCAATGTAGTGATATCAGCAGAATAAGGCATATTTCTCCTACCGTGTCAAACAATCAAGACTGCAACTCAGATTTATTCACTCAATCACTATTCTCCATTCTGTACAGAAACCTGAGTGCAGAACACACCCTGGCTGCTTCGCTCCTTGGTAGATTCAACCAAGTTGAAGTAATTGTGTTCTCTATGGGTAATGTAAAAGCAATATTCAGACAAGTTTAAACCCAAGAAAATCAGAGAGAAGAAAGGAACTACAAAGTGTTGATTATTTCCTGGGATTACATATGGATTTTGTCATTAAAAGAAAAAAAAATGGATGTGGGGAGCCTGGGTGGCTCAGTCCGTTGAACGTCTGACTTTGGCTCAGATCATGATCTCTCAGTTGACAAGTTCAAGCCCCGTGTTGGGCTCTGTGCTTCAGCTCAGAGCCTGGAGCTTGCTTTGGATTCTGTATCTCCCTCACTCTTTTCCCCCCCTCCCCACCCCCGGTCATGCTCTGTCTCTCTCTGTCTCAAAAATAAACACTAAAAAAAAATTTTTTTTTAAAGGGATGTTACAAAGTTTTCTATGTGGAGTTAGTAAATTTTTGCAAAAATAAGGACAAAGGCTCTATTTTGGTGAAATACACACATGAGGAAAATGAGTTTTATCAACTATGTTGTTCTTTCTAACCTCAAATTGAGAAATTAAAGGGCTATATAAATTGCAAACAGCCTGTCCGAGCAAGTTCAGCATTGAATTGGGACTTTGAAACATTTGCTGCCTGGAGTAGGCTGTTTTGAACTTGTTTCAAAGTCTCTAGAGGCCGAGGAAATTTTATTATGTAAATTTAGGCCCACAGAAACTAAATCCTTCCATACCCTCATTACTCTAGAGTAACGGGGTGTAGAAGACGAATATATGTTTTTAATAAACAAATAGATGTACTATAATCTTAATAGAGAGAATGAAGATCATATGTAATCTCACTGAGGTGAAATTTGGGCTTTTTCATATACCGTAAGTCACTTTAAGAGCAGAGAGATTAGGTTATCATTATCTAAATTCACAGAAACGTAATTTTAAAAACATTATTCATACTTGATCTCTTCCCTCAGCTATAGTACATATCTCATGAATACTAGCCAGCTATTTTCTATAGACTTCTGCTACCTTAACCAAGACTGTTGTGATGATTACAAAAAGATAAGAGATAACTAGAAACCCATGATGAAATTTTAAAATATTGAGAATACGTAGTGGCTAAAATCTTCCCAAACAAAGAATTTGGAGGTGTCAATACTGTTAGAAAAATATACAACAAGAAAACTATTTGATGCAAAATGTTAAATAATAAAAGTGAGGGAGAAAAGCAGCCCGCTAGCCATACTGTAACAAAATGAAGTTGATAATTAAAACAAAACAAAACAGAACTTTCCAGAGTTTACTCATGTTGGAGACCTTGTATCCATCTCCATGCTGCCTATGATCTCAGGAAATTCTCTGCAAAACGACAGACTTTACAACATGTAGGTACAATATCCTGAACTAGGGGTATCTGGGTGGCTCAGTCGGTTAAGCATCCAAAGCTAGATTGTGCTCAGGTCATAATCCCAGGGTAATAGGATCGAGCACCATGGTAGGCTCAACGCTGAGCATGGAGCCTGCTCAAGATTCTCTCTCTCTATGGGGCTCCTGGGTGGCTCAGTCAGTTAAGTATCTGACGCTTGGCTTCGGCTCAGGTTGTCATCTCATGGGTCCTGAGTTCAAGCCATGTGTCAGGCTCTGTGCCGACAGCAGGGATCCTGCTTGGGATCCACTCTCCCTCTCTCTGCCCCTCCCCTGCTCACTCTCCCTCTCTCCCAAAACAAATAAATAAACTTAAAAAAAATTTCCTGAACCACATCCTATGGTTTACATGCTAACATTTTTATACTATTGCAGAATATAATGTTGCAAAAACCAATCTTATGACAATTGACATGTCAATAAGTCAGATACATATAATTGGTCTATAAAAGTACTAACAAAGAATTATAATTATTCATTCATTAGATAGTTATACAGTTCTACTATTATGCTCAGCTCTAGAGGTATACAAAAATAAATGTCATGAAGTCTACCTTCAAAAAAGTTGTTAATAGGAAGGTAACATGCATAAACAAATAACCATGAAATCTAAATGAGAAAATGGCTATGTTCAGGATACTTCACTCACTTTTGTTAGTACTATGTCCTACGTCAGGGTAGAAATCAGAATCATTCTTACTAGCACATAATTAAGGTATATTTTTAAGATAAGGCTGATCAATGTTACCAGGCTATAACTTCACATGCATCAAAAATATCAATTATCTTCTCGTTTTATTTGAGCCCTTTCAAATGATATTGTAACATGTTGCACTATACTTCCCATCTCTTCTATCCAGTTAGAGGAAACTATATAAAGTGTCTCTAACCCTTTCCGAAGTTCCATTTTCAGTCATTATTTCCACTGTAGTAAGCAGATTTTTAAGATAGCCCCCAAGATTAGTGGCCCCTTGTATACTTCCTTTCCTTTGGGTATATGCAGAATCTGTGCCTATGATGAAATATCATTCCTGTGGTTTAGTTATTTACTAGTCTGTTGGCTTTAAGTCATTTAAAAGAGAGATGATCTGGGTGGGCCAGACTTAATCAGGTAAGCCCTTTTGAAAAAGGACTGGGTCCTTTCTGAAGTCAGACATTTCCAAAGTTTGAGAGGGGCCATCAAAGGGGTTATAGCACAAAGAACTGCAAGCAGCTTCCAGATGCTGAAGGTGGCCCCGGGCCAATAGTTAGCAAGTCAACCCAGGCTCTAGGCCTATAATTAAAGAAGCTAAAATTTGCCAACAGCTAAGTGAGCTTAAAAGAGTACCTGGACCTCTAAAAAGAAATGCGGCCCAACTGAAAACCTGACTGCAGCTTTGTGAGACCCAGAGCAGAGAGTCTGTCCAGGCTTCTGCCCAATAAAAACGGTGAAATAATAAAGATTGCTTCAATTTGCTGAGATTGTGGTCATTTGGTATATAGCTGTGTAAACAACAAAACCTGTCTCCTGCCCTAAAATCAAAAGGTGAAGCCACAGTTTGGCCCCTATTCCTAAAGCAGCTCTTTCAAACTGCCGGAAACTAGACCTTCTTAGCTCATCTCTCCCTTGATGATGCCTTTGTCAGTGTCCCCAAGCTGATTTTGTTTGTTTTGCAGACCAATGTTCCTTAAGATCTCAGTTGAGAGTCTAAGTGTTAACCACTCTCTCTAAAGGCCACAAGTGTCCTAATTTGCCCCACATTTTGATGGTCTTAAAGAGCTTTCTTCCTCGAGAATCAGTCAAGCTCTTCCCAGGAGGCTATGTAGCTCCCATAACATGGCAGCTGAGACTTATTATCACTCCCAGAAGGTCTTCATGGCAGCAAGGCGTCTATTGGTATTTTTGTATTTTTGTTTGCTCCTTCCATGTTGCTTGTGATTGTATAGCCCTGTTTAAACTTGCTGTGTAGTTTCATCTCTAACGTTTTGAGAGTCACTCACTTAAGTATTGGTCTCTCACAATACATTATTAATGCTTTTATTTGTTGTTCTATGTTCTTTTTTTTAAATTAAAAAAAATTAATGTTTATTTATTTTTGAGACAGAGAGAGACAGAGCATGAGCTGAGGAGGGTAGAGAGAGAGCAGGAGACACAGAAACCAAAGCAGGCTCCAGGCTCTGAGCTGTCAGCATAGAGCCCGATGCGGGGCTCAAACTCACAAACTAAGAGATCATGACCCGAGCTGAAGCCGGACACCCAACCAATTGAGCCACGCAGGCGCCCCTGTTCTATGTTCTTTTTATTGCTACTGTTTTTTTGCTGCACTAGTGACAAATCCAGGCCTACATTTTCTCTTTACAGAATCTTAATTTAGGAAGCAGAACTTGAGGAACTGAGAGTACTAAACAAGAGGAAGGAGAAGACGTAGGAAAAAAATTCCAATCTTTCACTTATTTCTCATCAAATATTTTAAAAGGTCTAATCCAAGCTCCTTCCAAAAAACAGAGTCCTTTTTTCTAAGGAGATCCTCCCCCCAACCAGCCACACTGGGTTCTCCAAAGCCAGGACTCTACTCCAACTATGTGATTCTTACCCAAGTGCCTCTTTCTCTTCTCCCTCAGGTATCTCACAGCTTTTGTTGAGAAGTCTAGATCTTGCTAGATCTTTTTCTTCTTAAGACCAGTCTTTCCAGTCTTATCTCTTTCTGTTCAATTTTAGGCAGAATTCTGTGTCCCAGAATTACAGCAATCTGATATTTTTCTCAAAAGGAGAGTGGGGCACGTATGCAGAGAGATTTCTTTGGCAAAACGGTGATGTGTTTTTGCTTGTTTCTACCCATAGAGGAGTAGAGATTGTTAATAAACTACTCAGGTTTTCTTTTAACTCTCCCGTCTGGGTAAGTTGACTTAAAAATTCAAATTTGACATTTACAAATGTAGATTTAAAAAAAAATGTCAAAAAACAGTATGTAGCTCGAAGGATTCAGGTTTTGAGTCAATGTCTCTGATACGTTCTTCAACACGGTGGGGCTGTCAGTAATGTTTTCATTCAGAAAGTGAGCAAAGTATTTCCCTTTGAATTAGATTTTCACACTGTAATGCTTAGAAACATGAATATATGGACTGTGCCCTCTAGGATATTGGTTGAGAGCCAGTTTCCAGGAGGGACCACAGAGGAATTCTGGCTTGTTATTACATCCTTATTTAGGTAACCCGATCTACCACGGGTTTCTCCAGAAGTCTGAAACTACCAGAGACCTCCCTAACCTGACTTCAGTTGTGAGGTTTTAGTTTGTATTCTCCATGACATTATGTTGATAGGACCAATCGGAGCTTAGAATCTATAGAAGAGAGGAAAAGAAAGAAGATATCCCCAGAACTTATGTACACCATGGTGATGATAATTACTATATTTGAAAGTTGTTAAGAGGGTATATCTTAAAAGTTCATACCATACACACAAAAAAAGTGCCTATGTGGGTTGACAAATCTGTTAACCGAACTGATTATGATAGTCATTTTGCAATTGACACATAGATCAGTATGTTGTACACTTTAAACTTATACAATATTATATGTCAGTTATATCTCAGGAAAGCTGGGAACAAAACAAAACAATAGCATGCAGAATGCTAATCAGCACAAATGGGAAGGATTTACTTTTTTCTTATTGTCTTCTAAAGGGTTTAACTAGTGAAAACAGATATCAGATTCTGCATTTATAATAAAATACATGTTCGTAGATAGGAGGAAATATAACACCCATGATAATGGTCAAAAAAGAAAAAAAAAGAAAATGAAATACCAAAAAGATTGGTCTAATTGTATACAAGGCAATCTAAATATTTTAAATGATGTTTTGTTGTGTTTAAGGCATTGACATTTATACATACAGGTACATGCATATATGTGTTTTTAATGTGTGACCTATACATATATGTGTACATATTTTATGTGTGTGTGATATTGCTCTGTCTATGCAAATTACACACAGGATGGCAAGATACTGTTTACAAAACAAGTAAGCCTGCTGGGTTTAATCACCACAAACAATAAGTCTCTCTGAACCTGCTGCTAGCAGCTTTTGGGTGTCCTTTATTAGTGGATATATAAAGACCCCTTTGAATTTTTAAAATCCATTGCTGCTGCTTTCCTTACAAGTGTTGTTACAGCAGTATTCTGACTTGACCTACATTCTCCAGATTCCTTTAATATTGTGAAGTTCCCTTTCTTACTACTAAAAAAATGCATCTGGGCAATGGAGTTGGTAGATTAGCAATTGCTTTTTCTTCCTAGGACTATGGCCAAACCCATGTTTTCCTTAAGCATCCCATTCTGGGCAGCACCTCTATGTCTGGGTGAAATAAAACTGCTAGCCTGCATTTCTCCTCAATTAGGTAGCTACATCCCACAAAGTGACCTGCTACTGGCTAGTGCACTGGGACACTCTAATCTTCTCCCTTCACCAGAAACCATAACTTTCCTCAGGACTGATAGACTTTCAAAGAAAGTATATTTGCGTATGTGACAGACAGTGAGGGGACAGGTCTTTCACTCCTTGTATACAAACAAACTAGCCTGTGCAAAATGTATCAGTCAGAATGTTTATTTATGAATTCCAATCTCACTTTTCTCATAGTTCAAATTTATTGTTTTTAATAGACTTATGATTTTATTTCTTGTGTAGTGATAGTACAGTGGCAACGATTGGTGTGTGTGGTCGCGTGTGTGTGTGTGTGTGTGTGTGTGTGTGTGTGTGTGTGTCTGAAATAAAACTCTTTCATTCACTGTTCAGTGTTTTCAACATTGCCCACAAATCAAAAGCAACCTGTGTTTCCAGCAGTAATCACTATTTCTAGAATCTGGCTCTGTTTGTGTGACTGCCTCTTCATTTTGGGCTCTATCCAGTTCTTTCGTTAAAAAGTCTTCTTGTTTGGATTATCCTTCCATAAATAGATATACTTGCATCCTGTTTCCTAACCTACAGATGTCTAATTTTTACTCAGTAGTGAGTCTCTTAAGAAGTCTTTTTCTTTCTTCCTGTCTTTAGCTGTTCCATTTCAGATCACTACAACCAAGAACCCTCAAATCAGATAGTTGCCAGGTCTCTGTAAAGAGGCAGCCAAGAATATGAAGAGCAAATTAGTAGCCAGAAAAACCTGGATATATTTTCACTGCCGGATATTTCTCAGACTTGGGAAAGTTACTTTTATCAACTTGCCTCATTGATCTCATTCATAAAGAAGGCACGGTGAATGCCTATCTTGTTTCAATTATGACATTATGAAAAGAAAATACATAATAAAAAGTTATAAATGGGAAGCATAATACAGCTAGAAAAAAGCTAGACAGTAGTAGAAGGCAAAGACCTTAGAATTATAGTGAGAAGACCTATAGAGAATTTGGAGCCCATTCTCTAGAAGTCTGTTGTATTTTTGCCCCTTTTTGAGCAGAAACGATGACTCCATTTATACAAGAGAATCTTTCTAAGGATGTATATATAGCAAACAACCCTAGAAGATAGAGTATCTCCTTTTGAGAAAATAACAGGTTTGTTTAATGTCCAGTATAATAGAGATGTCTTCTTGTGGGAAAATCAGGCTTACTGCCCATTATAAAATATTTGGCTCCCCTAAGATTGAGGCTTCTCTCCTATAACACAGTGCATTGAAAGAATACGTGTCATCTGGCCCTCTTCATGTCACTGTGGAAATTGGAACTCTGCAAAACTGCTGATAGTCTGACTACTGCTAGTGCTCTAAGTAATCCTTTTTTTTCTCTGACCCAGAAGTCTCCAGACTTCCGCCAGCATCTATGAAAGTGTGGCAGGCCTACTTAACAGCTGGTAAGCAGTTAACCTTCCAAACATTCAGTTCTTGGCTGACCGACCAGAAGGCCTAACCTCAACTGCAGTATTCATGATGACAATTAAAACAACTCACTTAAAATGATCAGATTTCAGGTTTTTCATATTATGGCACAGGGAACTTAGCCTAATACTTTCTTTTTTAAAAAAGTTTTTTAAATATTGTATTTATTTTTGAGAGAGACAGACAGAGTAGCAGTGGGGAAGGGGCAGAGAGAGAGGGAGACACAGAGTCTGAAGCAGGCTCCATGTTCTGAGCTATCTGCACATAGCCTGATGCAGGGCTCAGACTTGTGAACCGCAATATGACCTGAGCCAAAGTTAGATGCTTAACCGACTGAGCCACCTAGGCACCCTTAGCCTAATACTTTCTAAATTACATCAAGCATTAAAGACCATGGTCCCAGAAATGGAATGGCACACAAATGGGGGAAGAGATGAAAAAAAAAATGGAGTTGTATTTATTGAACTTTATTTTTGATGGAGTAGTTGCAGTGTCATTTAGTACCTATGTGACCTAGGGAAGTAGGTCAGTATGTTAATAGTAATATTAATGCTAACATTAAAGATTTCTAATTTAATATCTCATACAGTTTATGATAAGAGCGAGATTCAGACTTAATCATATCACATATTTATTAATAAGATGGCACACAGAGTCACAAAAAGTATATTATGTATTTTATAACTTCCCTGAACTCTGCTTTTTTTTTGTTCTAATAGCACCTTGCATGAAAGTATTTCCAAAAAATTGCAAAGATATTTTAGTGGCACGATTCATCCTATAACATGATCAAGTTCATATAGCAACGATGCTCAGAGTAGAAGGTGAAACAGAAGGAGGAAACTGAAAGAACAGATGATACCAATAAGAAAAATAGCAAAATGGCATATCTAAATCCAAGCCTATCAATACATTATTTAAACACCACAATAAGGCCAAGATTATGATATGAATAAAATGCCAGCTCTCAACTATGTATTGCCAAAAAAGAAAACCACTTTAAATATAAAAGCAGAAATAAGTTAAAAGTAAAAGGGCATCAGACTAACACAAATCAAAAGAAAGCTCAATTACTTATATAAAAGTCAAGGTAGATTTCAAAACAAAGAATAATACTAGGAATAAAGAAAGTTGCTTCATAGTGATAAAGGGATAGAAAGTCAAGAAACCTCATCAAGAGGACTTAGTGATCCTAGATGCTTAGGTGGCTAACAACAGAGCTTCAAAATGCATTATGTAAAAATTGTAAAACTGAAAGTAGACATAAACAAATCTCTAATTATTATTGAAGACTTACACACTCTTCTCAGTAATTAGTATCACACATAAACAGAAAATCAGTTAGGATATGGCATCCCAAAACAGTGCTATCAGCAAAGACCCAATTATGATATTTATAGGACTCTCCACTCAATAGCAGCAGAATATACATTCTCTTCACATGAACATAAAACATTTTCCGAGGTGGACTATATTTTGGCCCATACAATAGGTCTCCATAACATCTAAAAGTATTCAACTAATAGAAAGTATGTTATCAGATCACAGTATGTCGATTCTCTGTAAACTGATTTATAGATGCAATGCAGTCTCAATCAAAATCCCAGAAGTCTTTGTGGAAAATAACAGCTAAATTGGTTCTGAAATTTTTATGGAAATACAAAGGAGCTGGAATCATCAAAAAAGGTCAAAAAGGGAAAAGATAGTTGGAAGACTTGTACCCTTTAACTTCAAGACTTATATAACTACAGCAATGAAAGAAGCGTGCTGTTGGTGTAAAGATAATCAAAAATATCAATGGAATAGAAAAGAGAGCCCAGAAATAGACCCACACTCATATGATAAATTGATTTTTGACAGAGGTATCGAGTAATTCAATAGGAAATACATAATCTTTTCAAAAAGTGGTGCCAGAATCTTTGAATAGTCACACAAAATGAATTTTAGCCCTTCCTTCACACAGTATAAAATATTAATTTAAATGATTAATAGATCTAAATATAAAAGCTAAAGTGTATTTCTAAATTCTAAAAAGATTTTTTAGTGTAACATCTTCGTGACCTTAAGTTTGGCAAAGACTTCCTTCCTAAGTAGATACCAAAAGCACAAACTCTAAAACAATAAAAAATTAATAATAATAATGATTCAGTGGATTTCCTAAAAGTTAAAACTTTTTCTTTTAAAAGGAAAACACTATTAAGTAAAAGAAAATTCAGCTACAGATTGGGAAAAAAGTAATTGCAAAATACACATCTGGCAGATTTTTTTTTTTTTTAATCTAGACTATTGTAGCAAACTCACAAGTGATAGTAAGACCAACGACCCAATTTTTTTTTTTAATTTTTTTTTCAACGTTTATTTATTTTTGGGACAGAGAGAGACAGAGCATGAACGGGGGAGGGGCAGAGAGAGAGGGAGACACAGAATTGGAAACAGGCTCCAGGCTCCGAGCCATCAGCCCAGAGCCCGACGCGGGGTTCGAACTCACGGACCGCGAGATCGTGAGCTGTCTGAAGTTGGACGCTTAACCAACTGCGCCACCCAGGCGCCCCCATCAACGACCCAATTTAAAATAGCCAAAGATTTGAATGGTAACCTCACCAAAACTGAGGGTGACAAAATAGGTGAAGGTAGTCAAAAGTACAAACATCCGGTTCTAAGGTAAGTAGGTCCTGCGGATGTAATATACAACATGATGACTCTAGTTAGCAATACTGCATTACAGATTTGAAAGTCCATAAGAGTAAATCTTTTAAAGTTCTCATCACAAACAACAACAACAACAACAACAAAAAAAGCACTTGTAACTGTGTGTTGTGATAAATGTTAAATGAACTTACAATAAACATTACTGAACATTAAGTAAAAATTGATAAAACTGAAAGTAGACATAAATAAATCTCCAATTATAATTGAAGACTTACACAC
The DNA here is from genome assembly GCF_022079265.1 of Lynx rufus. Classification (NCBI taxonomy): domain Eukaryota; kingdom Metazoa; phylum Chordata; class Mammalia; order Carnivora; family Felidae; genus Lynx; species Lynx rufus. The sequence continues at coordinate 24,764,550 of NW_025814845.1, read as the reverse complement.
TCTTTTCAGTAATTAATATAGCAAGAAAACAGAAAATCAGTTATATATATAAATGCATATATAAATATTTTATATTTATTTTATATTTATATTCATATATAATTTTTATTTATAAAATATTTATATAATATATAATATATTACATATATAATATACATTCATATAAAATATAAATATATATTATATACAAATATTATAAATTATATAAATATTTTATATAAATATCCATCGTGATTACCTATATAATATATAAACATAATACAATAATATATATAATCACAATGTTGTATACCTAAAACGAATACAATGTTATGTCAACTGTATCTCAATATTTAAAAAAAAAAGAAAAAAATAAAAACTTAAAAAATCTATATAGTCAGCAAACTGACAAGAAAATGTATGCTATATTATTAGTTATTAAGGAATGCAAATTAAAGCCACATTGAATTTCTACTACACATTTAATATCTTGACTAAAATTTTAAAAATTGAACATATCAAGTGTTAGAAAACATTTGGAATAACTGAAAACCTCATATGCTGCTAGCAGGAATATAAAACGGTACATTTGTAAACCTTTGGCAATTTCTTAAAAAGTTAAACACACTCCTGCCTTAATATCTAGAATGTCTAGCAGGTTTTATCCAAGAGAAATAAAAGCATATGTCCATAAAAAGTGTTTCGCATAATGCTTTTAGCATATTTGCAATAGTCTTAAAATGGGGGGGGATAAACAAAGACACAGCATCTATAAACAGATAAAGGGATAACTAAATTTTGTTATATTCATACTGTAGAATATTATTTAACAATAAACAGAATGAACTATTGATATATGCAATGAACATAGATTAACTTCAAAATAACTATACAGTGAAAGAAGACATACAAAGAAATGCTATATGATTCTATTTTTATGAAATTCTAGAATATTCAAAATGATCTACAGTGACAGAAGAAGATGAGTGATTATCTGGGGACGAGGATGTGTGAAGGAAGTGGGAAAATACTGAGAGGGGCTGGAGGAAGTGATTACAAAGTGGCATCAGTGATGCTAATGAGGTACATTTATGCCAGTGATGTACAAGTTCATTATCATCATTGTACACTTTACATTGTACGCTTTCAATATATACAATTTGTTGCAGCCAATTATATCTAAAGCTGTACCAAAGGGGAAAAATTATGTCTGTGGACATAAATTCTTGTCAGAATCAAGTATATCACACTCTGAAGTATACTGACTCCTAGGCTATCTAGATTCTCTTATACTGCTCATTCAAGAATGAAAGGAACTTAAACATTGTTGGTGGGAATGTCAGTTGGTACAGCTACTATGGAAAACAGTATGGAGGTTCCTCAAAAAATTAAAAATAGAAATATTGGGGTTCCTGGGTGTCTCAGTTGGTGAAGCATCTGACTCTTGATTTCGGCCCAGGTCATGATCTCATAGTTCACGATTTCAAGCCCTGCATCAGACTTTGCACTGACAGCATGGAGACTGCTTGGAATTCTGTTTCCCTCTCTGCCCCTCTCATGCTCATGTGTTCCCTCTCTCGCGCTCTCTCTCAATAAATAAATAAACATTAAAAAACTAGAAATATCATTTGATCCAATAATTCCACTACTGGGTATTTATAACCCCCCCAAAAAAAACCACCAAAACCCTAACTAGAAAATATATATGCTCCTTTGGGGTGCCTGGGTGGCTCAGTCGGTTGAGCATCTGACTTTGGCTCAGGTCATGATCTCGTGATTTGTGAGTTTGAGCCCTGCATCGGGGTCTGTGCTGACAGCTCAGAGTCTGAAGCCTGCTTCAGATTCTGTGTCTCCCTCACTCTCTCTGCCCTGCCCCAACCATGCTGTCTCTCTCTATCTCTCTCTCTCTCTCTCTCTCTCAAAAATAAATAAACATTAAAAATTTTGAAAAAAGAAAAAATTATATAAACCCTTATAATTCTTGCAGCATTATTTACAATAGCCAAGATAGAGAAGTAACCTAAGTGCTCATCATTAGAAGAATAGATAAGGAAGATGTGGAACACACACACACACACACACACACACACACACACACACAGGAATATTACACCGCCATAAAAAGGATGAGTTCCTGTCATTTGCAACAACATGGATGGATCTAAAAGGTATTATGCCAAGTGAAATAAGTCAGACTGAAAAAGACAAATACCATACGATTTCACTCATATGTGGAATCCAAGCAGATGAATAATCAAACAAAAAACAGACACAGACCAATGAATACAGTGAACAAACTGAAAGTTGCCAGAGGAAAGGGAAGTAGGGAGATGGGCAAAATGAGTGAAGGGGAGTGAGAGATGATAGCTTCCAGTTATGGAATAATTAAGTCATAGGAATAAAAGGCACAGCATAAGGAATATAGCCGATGGCATTGTAATGTCACTGTATAGTGACAGATGGTAGGTATACTTGGTGTGAACACAACATAATGTAAAACTTGTGGAATCATTATGTTGTACACCTGAAACTAATTTGACATTGTGTAGCATCTATACTCAAAAAAAAAACCCATATATATATATATATATAGAGAGAGAGAGAGAGAGAGAGAGATAACAATAAATTGCAGTGCATGATCCCAAAGTAGAACATGGATTGGGAGAAAAAAATGCTGTAAAAAACATTTTTAGGATAAGTGGAAAAATTTTAATATGGCCTGGATAATAATCTTGTATTACTAATTTTTTTTTAAAAAAACGTGAAGTATGTCCAATGTTATTCACGTAAGTTAACGGACGCTCTAGGGCTGTCTTGAGATCAAGAGAGCTGAAGCATTTGTAGAATTTTTGAGCCATCTCTAAAGTATGATATTCAAATTAGAAGCTTTCAATTGATATCTGACCACCCCTTGGATAAGTATTCTCTCTTAGAAAAACTAACCAGCCCTACTTTACAGATTAAAATTAGCAGGCACACACGCATCTGTGAGCACACACACTAATATGTATATATCCATGTACAATAAATTATAAACAACAAGATCACTCATTACTTAACTGATTTTAGCCTTGCTTTTCACCTCAATAAAAGCAATGATACCATTTACATTGCTTTGAAGATCAAGAGACATATGTATATAAAGGAAAAAGCATGAATCATAGTAAGTATGCAGTACTTATTTAATGTAGACTAAACTTCTTTACTATAGCAAAGAAAAATCATCTCATGGAATATCCTCTTGCTGACTTTGCCAGTTCTAGGAGTTTCAGCAGTTGTCAAGGGATTGCTTCTGTAACTTCAATGGGGACTATTAATAATCAGGAGAGGTATGAAAGTCTTTTCTCCCCAACTCCCATTCTCCTTTTCTCTGACTTGACAGAGAGAGAGTACTGCTTCTATTATACTATGTTCAAAAGGAGATAATAGAGGCCATTTATTTTTATAGCCTAGTGGTTTTCAGCCTGACTGAATATTAGAATCAAATGAGGACTTTTTAAAATGCCTGTAACTGTCCCCATCTTAGACCGTAGAATCTCCGAGGGTGTGGTCCAAGGATCAGGCTTTTAAAAAGCATCCTGAGCATTCTAATGTCTAGAAAAGAGTGAGAATGATCAAGTCACACAGTTTCTTAAGAACTTTACTACTTTACTAAATTAGTACTCCAGAAACTCCATGAAATTAGAAATTTATTCCAGATATATATGTGTATATATATATATATACATATAGAAGATATATACACACACACCTTTACCTAGAATAGCAAAGATACATGCATAGATGCCTACATTGTAAAAAGAACTTAGTCAAATAAAAAGTGAGATTTTTAAATGAGATTTTGAGTCACTCTTTCCTGCCAGTAGTTATTTTCCTGACATGTTCTTTCACTTTTGACTGTCTGCAAACTACCTATGTATTATAAAGAGTTGACATAGCCCATCTGATCACTTTTTGACTGTGTGCTTTAAAGCATTTATTAAATTTATTAAGCTGTGCTTACTGTGAGTACATCAAACCCCAAACTAAAATTAAATCAAGATGAATCAAACCTGGGGACTGGTAGCAGATGCTAGCCATCCCACTTAATTGTCTAACAGCATATGCAAAGAGACCATCTCCAAGGCAACTGAGACATAGAACCACACAAAGATTTGATTTTGTTGATCGAAGTCAACACCTTGAATTGCACAATGAAGGAAAAAAAATAAAAAAGAAGCCATTCCACAGAATAGGCTAGTGTCGGTTAGTGTGAAATACAGTAATCAAGACGTGTAGAAATTACCCTGGTGTGCTGAGGCTTAAAGCTCAGATTAATGCTGGGGCTTGTGCTATTGATAAACAAACTGAACCCTACCTAGGATGGCAAAAATACATAGATATAGATGTGTATGATATAGATATTCTTTTATATATATACATATACATATATATGTGTATATAATATATATAAGTGTGTGTATATATATATGTATATATGAGACAATTCTGCTATTTAAAGTATCTACATAGAACTTTGGTCTAAAGACATTGTCCAGGGGCGCCTGGGTGGCGCAGTCGGTTAAGCGTCCGACTTCAGCCAGGTCACGATCTCGCGGTCCGTGAGTTCGAGCCCTGCGTCAGGCTCTGGGCTGATGGCTCGGAGCCTGGAGCCTGTTTCCGATTCTGTGTCTCCCTCTCTCTCTTCCCCTCCCCCGTTCATGCTCTGCCTCTCTCTGTCCCAAAAATAAATAAACGTTGAAAAAAAAATTTTTTTTAAAGACATTGTCCATTGTTCACTGGGTGTGAAGATATGTACTCTCAGTATCAGCGAGGTGAATGCTCTCGAAAGTTAGGAGCACTATGAATTTCCCTTATAAAGAGGTAAAACCAAGCAGAATATATTTAAAAACAAATCGCCAGTCACAAAATAAGAGGAAGACAAGGTCCAGTTCATTATACAATGGAGAACTGCAAATGAAAGGATATATATACTGAGACACGATCATTACTTCACTCGGCAAAGAAGAATGATTTACTTAAAATCCAACCTTTCAGGATTCCTCTCTATAAGAGATTGTCGTTAAACATGTAGTCTGCAACTTGGCTATAATATCCTGTACTTTATCATCGCCCATTAGAGGCTGATGCAAACCACTTAAAAGTCTAGTTCCTTGAAATTCACAATCCTGTATTGAGCTCTTGATCCCGAGAGTTAATTTGGATTTGTTTCAGCTAGTGGTGCCTGAGTGGCACAGCCGGTTAAGTGTCTCACTCGATATCAGCTCAGGTCATGATTTCATAGTTCCTGTGATTAAGCACCACGTCAGGCTCTGCACTGATAGTATGGACCCTGCTTGAGATTCTCTCTCTCTCCATCTCTGTCCCTCTCTCTCTGCCCCCCACCCCAAAATAAATAAACTGTAAAAACCATTAATGAATTGGTTTCAGCTACTTAATTCTCTCCTGGCCTATGCTGGCCTCATTTATTCATCTGTGGTCAGCTTTTGGTCAGCTAAATGGATCTGTTTCCGGAGGTTGACTGAATGATGGCTGAGTAACAGGGGCCACTGGGCCACATGCCCTCTCTCATACAACAATCTAATGTGGTCTCATTTACGTGACAAAATGTTCCAAAAGCATCAGGTACAAATGCTTTCCAAGTTGACCTAGGCTTCCTACTTGCCAGTTTCCTTATGGCTGAGGCCAGTCACATGACCAGTGCAGATTCATGGGGTGGAGGAGATTCCATTTCTTTCCTTTTTTTTTTTTAATTTAATTTTTTATTTTTTTTTAATTTACATCCAAATTAGTTAGCATATAGTTAAACAATGATTTCAGGAGTAGATTCCTTAATGCCCCTCACCCATTTAGCCCATTCCCCCTCCCACAATCCTTCGAGTAACCCTCAGTTTGTTCTCCATGTTTATGAGTCTCTTCTGTTTCATCCCCCTCTCTGTTTTTATATTATTTTTGTTTCCCTTCCCTTATGTTCATCTGTTTTGTCTCTTAAAGTCTTCATATGAGTGAAGTCATAAGATTTGTGAGACTCCATTTTTTTTATTTTTTATTTTTTAATTTTTTTTTTAACGTTTATTTATTTTTGAGACAGAGAGAGACAGAACGTGAACAGGAGAGGGTCACAGAGAGAGGGAGACACAGAATCTGAAACAGGCTCCGGGCTCTGAGCTGTCAGCACAGAGCCCGTGGCGGGGCTTGAACCCACGGACTGTGAGATCATGACCTGAGCCGAAGTCGGACGCTTAACCGACCAAGCCACCCAGGCGCCCCTGTGAGACTCCATTTCTTAACGAAAGAAAAATTGTGATCATTTTGCAATCTCTCCTATCTTTCCTCTGGCAATAATCATTCACATTATTTCCACGTGCAAATTATTTTATCTCCTGAGACTCAAAATTCCCATTCAGGCTTGGAGTCTAGGATCAAATGACACATTTCAAGTCCTGTTGCAGTGCTCTTCATCTAAGAAAACCTATGTACTTCCCACAATCTAAGTATATTAAATATCTCTCTCATCCCTGATAATCCTGCGCTTATATTTATTTTTCATTGCCCATGGTCGATTTTTTGTTATCTGAGTTTTCCTTCTGGAATGAGTGCAAGAGCAGGGTCAGTATTTCATATATGTCTGCGTATACGATCCTAATCATTACTTTCATATGGGCATGTTCTATAAACATTTTTTTGAATTCCAAATGAAGAAATGATTGAATAAATGAATGACAAAGTTCATAGCCTGATGATGGAAGAAGGTATTCTTTATATAATCTGAACTAGGCTATTTTTTCCAAGACTAATCTAAAGTTGAGCTTTATGGATTCACAAAGAAGCAAAAGTTCAACATGACAGTATCCAAATGAATCTCTAATAAGTGAGTATCATGTCATTTTTCAACCTTGGCTGTCACTGTCTGATAACTCAGAAATTATACATAAACTCATAGGCATAAGAGGAAAGAATTGGGTCAATTCAGAAAATATCAAAGGTCCAACTTGCAACTTCTGATTTCTAAAGGCTTTCTATGGTCTTGATGTTATCTATCAGATCATTTTGGCCATTTGGTTTTATACAAAGTGTAAACAAATACAGGGGGGAGTAACAGTAAATCTTTTTATCTTTACACCTCTGATATTTGAAATCAGTAGAGTCCAAAAGACTTAGGTTTATTTAAAATGTAAAAAAGAGATTACGAACTTAAAAACAACTCTATATAGGTATTTTTATTGTAGAGCATTGATGGGCTTTGTTTTGTGCATCAATTTATATTTATTATTGCTACCAATGCTTTTACTGTATAAAGGCATCTTTATAAGTGGGCATATTTGTATTTCTCTGTGTTTCTTATTTCTGCATTCCTATATTATTTTGGTATTTCTATGGTGACATACAGGACTGTATATACATCTGCATAATAGAATTGAAGTATCTTTGTATACACTGTGTGTAAACTTGTTTCTTGTATATGCACAGGCTTGTCAAGGGATTGGGAGAGGTTCAGAAGAAGACTTTATATGAGCACGTCAAAATTATATGGCTATAGTGTAGTTTGTAGCATGAGTCTACTTATGTGAGGAACATATATGTGGATGTACCTATAGACACTCTATATCTGCCCTTAAAGCAACTATTTAGCTCAGTTAAGACATCTGGCTACTGGAAATTTTTCAATTTTATTTATTTTAAAATTTAATTTAATTTATTTTATTTATTTTTAAAAGTATTAAGATAACTAGTGGAAAAAAAATTCTGGAGTCCGTCAGATTAGTGTTCTAATGGTTGCTTTACCATTTCTCAGTATCCTTGAGTGAACTATTTACCAGATGTCAGTGAATTAGCACCACACATAAAATAGTTTTGTTAGATGGTTTCTAAATGCATACCTGCAGTGAATACTGCAACTACCACTAACTGTATATGTGACTTTGGACAAATTATATCCCTGAACTTCTATTTTTTTTTTTCCTTTGTGCAATGACTATACTAATACCTACTGACTCCAGTGTGTGACAATAACATAAAATAAAATCATGTAAGGATTGCATGAAATGCATTAGCTTAAAGTAGGGCACAGTGTTTGGCATGTGAATGATGCTGAATAAATCTAAATAAGTACACTTCTTATAAAGAGTAGTATAAAAGAGAGAATGTATATAAGGTTACAGTATTACTTTATTTGTATTGTTTGTACCAATACAAACAATATCCATTTTTGTACTGTACTAATCATAATTCATTTTTGTACTGTTCAGATTTTGTATTCTACCAATTGTTTTTGTTTGAACCAATACAAACAAAAGTCTACTATGGAATACCAGGAAATAAGAGATAAAGTCTTTTCAAAATATTCATCTTCAAAATTCATTAAAGAGATTTTTATTTTAATTTAACATGCACAGAGTGGTACATGTGTTACCATTGATGAACCTACATTGACGCACACTAATATTATTTTTTTCATTTTTAAGTTTTGGATTTCTTCACACGTAACAAGATAAGTCCTTTCCATTCCCCCCCCTTATTTGCCAAGGCTAGCTTCTCCACTACGGAAGATAAACATTAAGGCACTCAGAATATTTACATTGATGAATTATCAGTTAATATTTCTTAAGTCTCATTAAAAATTCTGTGTGTCAAAACAGCTAATTAGGAAACATAGATATTGACAGAGATGTATGATTTGTTGGTATAAGACATAAGCATATTGGATTAATTCCCAATTGGTAGCATACTTTGACCTTCTTCCTGGTATTTTTCAAACTCATTTGGGAAGATAGTCTAAGCACATTTTCCCACTTCATATATAGTCTCCTTTTTCTGGTTCCATTTTAATTAGCCAGCTAGATTTTTTTAAGTGAATAATTTATACATCAAACTCTCATGGACTGTTTACCCTACTCTGTTGTACTTTCCCATCTCCTTTAATGTACTCTCACAACAACTGGATTTTATTCATCATAGTAAGTACTATTTCTTTTCTTATTTCTTTCTTTCTTTCTTTCTTTCTTTCTTTCTTTCTTTCTTTCTTTCTTTATTTTTTGAGGGGGAGAGAGAGAGAGAGAGAGAGAGAGAGAGAGAGAGAGAGAATCCCAAGCAGGTTCCACACTGTCAGCACAGGGCCCAATGCTCCTCATGGGATTTGAAAGGTGCCATGCAACAAGGAATGTTAGCAGTCAGTAGAGGCTAAGAGACAGCAATAAACAAACAAACAAACAAACAAACAAACAAAACCTCCGTTCTTTTTTTAAGACAAAGCTGCTGAATTTGACCAGCAGCCTAAATGAGCATGGAAACAAATTCTTCCAGTATATCTAGTTAAGAACCTAGCCTGATTGAAACCTTGATCTCAACCTTGTGATGTCCTTAGGGAGAGAACCTGGTTGAGCCCATGTAAGCTTTTGACCTATATAACTGTGAGATAACAAACATATGTTGGTTTAAGCTGCTAGTTTCTGGTAATCTGTTGCCTAACAATACAAAACGAATACAGTCTAATTCAATCATTTTCAAGATTTTTGGAGCAGACTCTACTTTCCAAATGAAATCTTTGTAGAAAGACAGTATATAAACCTTCTATAAATAGAATTTCTCAGATTAAAAAGGACGCATATTCTACATGTCATCAAGGGCCCTCACTTTATCCCATATAGCGCCATCACTAAACCTCAGAAATCTTCAGAAGTCCAGGAGAATCCTTGACCACTAAAGTGAGTATTATTTGAGTCTGGACTACCAGAGCCAAAGAGTAAGGAGTTTCACATTAAGTTTCTTCCTCTGTTCCTGATATAGGATACAAATAACTCTCAATTAGCCTCCTGGATTTATCGAAGTCTAGATGCACAGCTTTTACGTATATCTTTAAAAAAACTTCCTACATCCAAATTCTGGAAAGAGCCCTGTGTACTTCTTGAACCAAACAGAAAATAGCCTACTGCTAGTTCTAAACTTCCTCTGGGCTCAAATTGAAGGAAAACATAAGAGAAAGCATGTGATGGCATATATCCCATTCCAGTGATTTCTTGCCAGCTGCAGAGCATGCAAAAATAAAAATCTTCCCACACACTTCCCGAAAGCAATGGACCTTTTTATGAGTGAATTTCATCGTTAAGAACAAAACAAAACAAAATACTGAACAGCTATGCTGTAGCAGAGAAATCAACTCTTTGAACAAAGGATCCTCAAGAAAACAAATAGATTTCTTGAGAAAGCAACCAATTGTGAAAACTTAAAATTATTTTCAATTGAAACACTGTGACATGCCTTCTAAATGATATTCTGAGGAATTTCTGAAAAGGATCATCTATTTTTACACAAATTACTGGGTCAGTTATTAGCTTTTGACATTTATTGGCAAATAGTCTCTATGCTGAATTTGTACATGCAGAATTTCTGTTTCCACGCACAACGTACTATTCTATTTCCTTTTCACTGAAAGGTATTGTCGAGCTTTTAAAACAGAAGTTCTTGGCAACAGATAATCAACTGAATATATTTTGGGGGATACTTTTCCTGTATGATAGAACATTGCGGCTGAGCAAAACACAGGGCTTGCTTGGACAGAGGTATGGCTGGTACCTCTGTATGAATGTTTGTTCAGACTGTTTTTTGTTTGTTCATTTTTGTTTTTGTTTTTAAGCATTCCTAGTAGAGCTTCAAGCAGCGACTACTCATTTGTTTGGGATGTTTTTAATAAGATCCATGTGAGTAATAACGCTTCTATATACATGATGTTTCTGTATGCTGTTAACAATATTTGAAGTAGATTAAATACCGTATACTCATTTTGCTTGGTTTGGAAATACTAGGACAAAAAGCAAATGAACAAAAACCTTAAATAAATAAAAAAGACTGAGTATCCGGCCTAGTGCATTCTTCTGGGTTATATGGTTCTATGTTTCTGTTATTGTCTTTGAATTCTACAACTCTAAGCTTTCGGGGAAACACACACACACACACAAAACAAACAAACAAAAAAAAAAAAACAACTGACAGCAATGTCAATGGTGCCACACAAATGAGTTTTATCCAGTGAATGTAGTTGATCCTTGCCCTGTGGATGTTGACCAGTTTTGCATCTAATTTGCAAATTCATTTTACCATTCCTGATTGCCTAACACATGTGTGATTTGAACTCTCCTTTGAATCAGTTGTAGTGTCTTATTGGTTTCTTCATAAATTAATATGTTCATGTCTCTTCTGTTGTTGCATAGCATTACCACAAACATAGCACAAAAACACGAATGAATTATTGCACAGTTTCTGCACGTCAGCAGTCTGGGCATGGCTTAACTGGGTCCTCAGGTAATCACGACATGGCTCAGGTTGTGATCTTATCTAAGGCCCAGGGTCTTGTTGCAAGTTCCCTGGGTCACTTGCAGAGCTCAGTTTCTTGTGATTATAGGACTGAGACACCCCAGCTCCTACAGACCTCGTGCTGCTCCCTGTCACGTGGCCCTCTCTGCAACATGGCAGTTTGCTCCTTCAAGGCCAACAGGGAAAGATCTTTACTGCTTCTACTCCCTCTTAATTTCCTCCATCCTAGTACTTGAGGTCTGCTTTTAAGAGGGTTCATCTAGTTAGGTCAGGCCTACCCAGAATGTGGAAGTCAGAGTGAAGAGTTATAACATGCACCAGAGCTCCAGAAAGAGAAAATAAAAAGACATTCTATTAAGAGGTAATGGCTGTGGGGCACCTGGGTGGCTCGGTCAGTTGAGCATCTGACTCTTGATTTTGGCTCAGGTCATGATCCCAGGGTCATGGAATTGAGTCTCATGTTAGGCTCCATGGACCCTGCTTAGGATTCTCATTCTCTCTCTCTCTCTCAATCTCTCTCTCTCTCTCTCTCTCTTTCTCTCCCTTTGCTCCTCTCCCACACTTGTGCTTTCTCTCCCTCTCTAAAAAAGAAAAAAAAAAGAGGTAATGGTTGAAAATTCTCCAAGGCTGTTGCATGCACCAATGCTCAGGTCCAGTAAATTCCAAGTGAGTTAAAGGAAAAACATATTTTTTTCGCATAATATTCCATATGGTAAAACTTAGGAACTCAAAAGAATATAAGATGGTTTGAAATTCAGCCAACAAAATATAAATTAACTACCACAAATAGATTTCAAAGTAACTTCTCTATATAAACAATGGAAGTCAGAAAACAGTGGAATAAAATCTTTAAGAGTCAAAAGTAATTTCTGGCAAACTAACTTTACACCAAGCAAAATTATCCTTTAAAAGTGAAGGTGAAATATGGGGGCACCTGGGTGGTTCAGCCGGTTAAGGGTCCATCTCTTGATTTCTGCTCCAGTCATGATGTCAGTTTGAGGGATAGAGCACTGTGTCAGGCTCTGGGCTTTCAGCACAGAGTCTGCTTGGGATCCTCTTCCTCTCTCTCTCTCTCTCTCTCTCTCTGCCCCGCCCTGCTCATGTGCACATGCACTCTCTCTCTTTCTCAAAATTAAGTAAATAAACATTTAAAAAATTTTAAAGTGAAAGTGAAGTAAACACATTCTCAGACAAACATTAGCCAAAAAGAGTTAACCTCAACTAATGGTGACTAACAACAGTTCTAAAGGAGGTATTTCAAGAAAAAGGAAAATGACTCCCCAGTGTAGACTGAATTACAAAAAACATAAATGGATAAAAATAATAATAATTGGACAAATCTTAGCCATTGGAAATACAAAATTATAAAATGCCTAATTTAGAGTTATTTGGTATAAATAAACTAGAATTAATATACTGAACAGTGAAAGAATATATGCAGGGTAAGTCTTAATAGAAGTCAAGCATTCCAAAATGTTTTGTTATTAGGGAGGGAGGTAAAGATACTAAATAGCTTTAGAATTTAAGTGTGCTTCATAAAGTAGCAAGAGTAATAACAGTCAAGATAGGCATGGCATACATGTAAATATTTTTATTCAATACAAACATTTATTAAAAGCCCCCTGTTTGCCAACACTGTAAGAATTCTCAACAAATGAAAATTAGAATGACATTCTTCCCTCGAATTATCCAGATGAATGGAGATGGAAACACTAATTACAATGTACTCAATCCCTTAATATAATAGAAGTATAAGATATTTGATATGGATTAGCCCGGCAGTTTTCTCCAAGAGGAATGCAACTGGTGTTTGGGGTGGGATGATTCTTCTTTGAATTTTTTGGACGTTGTTCCTTAGACATTGTGGAGTTTAGCCCTGCAACTGCACTTTTTCGATCATTATGGAATTCATCTGAACTGAAGAAGTCCCATCTGTATTTCCAAATGCCTCCGGAGGGAGTGGGACCACCCTCTTTGAGAACACTGTTACTAGACAGTGTCTACGGATGTCGTCAAAGCTTTTAGTAGCAGGTCTGTGAAAGCAAAGGATCCAGAAACTCACTTAGGTCTAGCTACATTTTCATGTATTCATGTAAGACTACACTGTTTATGGGCATTTTAGTTAAAAGGCAAAGAGGAGGTGTGCCTGGGTGATTCAGTTGATGAAGTGGTTAAGTGTCTGACTCTTGATTTCTGCTCAGGTCATGATCGCAGAGTTCATGTGATCAAACACCACATTGGACTCCAAGCTGACAGTATGGAGTTGCTTGGGATGCTCTCTCTGTCTCTGTCTCTGTCTCTCTCCCTCTCCTTCTCTAATTAAATAAAGAAAGAAAGAAATAAGTGGCAAAGAGTATTACTAAGATATCTGTAAGTCAATTTAAAATATTTCACCATAGGCAGCATGACATTACCTACTTACTAATGATTTACATTTAAAATAAATTCCAGGTACAGTCATTTGCATTCATCAGGAATTCACACAAATATGGTGGGTCATCCTTCTTATCAGAAAGTCGTTGTTACTGAGGTAGGTACGAGAAGAGCTGCAGTTACCTTTAGCTCCTGTTAACACAAGAGGCTTTGCTGAATAACAAAGTGGGTTGTCACAGTGCAACAGTGGACTGGCTGAAATATTTTAGAGACACTTCCAATCCTGGCAGAGGAGGAATGCTCTCCATAGCAAACTGACCTATGCTAACCAGGTCATGCCTAATGCAAGTCCTGGAATTTTGAAAAAGGCTACATTTAGCTATTCCACTGCCACTTGCCTCCCAAGCCACTGTATATATAACTTCTAAACAAGTATGGGGCGGGGGGAATGAGATGACAAAAAAGAATGTTAAAGTGTCAGCTCAGTCTAAAAGATGCCAAGAAAGGAATTAAAAGTGGACAAATAGAAAGCAAGTAATAAGGTAGTAGAAATAAATGTAAATGGGTGTAAATGTAAATGCTCTGGTAAAAGAAAATGTTCACAATTCTGGTTTAAAGACATCCTAGTTCCATGAAATATATCTGAAAAAGGAAGTGGAAAGTCAAAAGATGTTTAAAATAGGGGCACCTGGGTGGCTCAGTCGGTTGAGCGTCCGACTTCAGCCAGGTCACGATCTCGCGGTCCGTGAGTTCGAGCCCCGCGTCGGGCTCTGGGCTGATGGCTCGGAGCCTGGAGCCTGCTTCCGATTCTGTGTCTCCCTCTCTCTCTGCCCCTCCCCCATTCATGCTCTGTCTCTCTCTGTCTCAAAAATAAATAAACGTTAAAAAAAAAAATTAAAAAAAAAAAAAAGATGTTTAAAATAAATAAATAAATAAATAAGATTTGTGGAGGAATTGCTTAAAACATAATAATGGTTCATATTATTATCTGATGTCATAATTAATTTTTTTTATGTTTACTTATTTTTGACAGAGAGAGAGACAGGACATGAATGGGGGGGAGGGGCAGAGAGAGACGGAGACACAGAATCTGAAACAGGCTCCAGTCTCTGGGCTGTCAGCACAGAGCCGGATGCGGGGCTCGAACTCACAGACCACAAGATCATGACCTGAGCCGAAGTCGGACCCTTAACCGACTGAGCCACCCAGGCACCCCTGATATCATAATTAAAAAGAAAAACATTATCAGAAATTAATGATGTCACTACATAGTGATTAAAATGTTCAATTTACCAGGAAGTTACCATTTTAAACATGTATGTACCTAATAGTGTAGCTTCAAAATATGTAAAAATAAATAAATAAATAAATAAACAGAAGAAATTGACAAATCTGTTACTAGAGAGATTTTATCACACCTCCCATGTTGATCTTATCTTACGACATAAAGCATGTCTTAATAAATCTCAAAGAAATGAAATAAAATCAACGTGACCCTTGTATACATCCTACCCTCCCCCACTCCAACCATTCTCCAGGGTTTGGGGTGAGGCGAACAATGTTCATTATCAGTAATATATAAATTCAGGTAGATAAAAAGGAGGAGAGGAAATGGTGGGTGAGATATCTATTGCTTTGTGACACTCTGAAACTATGTCAAACTAATTATTCTGGTACATGAACCTCTCGTAGTTCAACTCTGCTTTCCACTCTGGCCTCCACTGTAACCACTCCTTCTTGATGTTTCCTTGCTCTAGTCTTGTGATTTACTTGGAGTTCACAAGTATGCACCATATGTTTTAAAGTTTATCTCATCTTCTGTAATCTTTCTCTCTTTTGAAATCCATTTCAAACATCGTATTTTATGGAAAAAATTTCCTGAAACTTTTCTGAAAATTTATTTAACTTCTCACCTGAGTTCCTCAGCTGCTTGGTGCATTCTTTTTCTATTATAATATTCCAGTTGTTTGTTTATTTTCCCACTTCTGTAGTGGGAGGAAAAATTACCTGATAAATGATCTTACAGAAAAGGAACCAAGATGGTATCTTTCAAAACAAATCAACTCTTTCTTCAACTCCCATAGAACATGGTACCAACCACCTAATTCAAAATCACCAACCTTATCAAACCTTTCTTTTTACTCTGTTATATTTTTAAGATGTAAAGTTTTATCATTGTGCTGTTCTAAAGTAACTTTTCTCAACTGGGGGTAAATTTTCCCTCTTTGGATATTTGGCAAAGTTTGAATAACTTTTTGGTTGTCACAACTGGAAGGATACTACCAGTATCTAATGAGTAGAGGCCAGGGATGTAGCTAAACTTTGTATAATGGGGGCACGTGGGTGGCTCAGTCAGTTGAGCCTCCGATTTCCACTCAGGTCATGATCTCGTGGTCTGTGAGTTCGAGCCCCGCGTCAGGCTCTGTGCTGACAGCTCAGAGCCCGGAGCCTGCTTCGGATTCTGTGTCTCCCTCTCTCTCTCTGCCCCTCCCCCGCTCATGCTCTGTCTCTCTCTGTCAAAAATAAAATAAACATTAATTTTTTTAAACATTGTATAGTGGATAAGAGAACTCTCTACAAAAAATTATTATCCAGCCCAAAATGTCAGTCAATAGTGCCACTGTTGAGACACCCTTTTCTAGAGTGAAGGATATGCCTCCCTAAAGGCAGTATCCATATCTATATGTCTAAATAGAATATCTAAATCAATTTCTTTGAATGATTAAATGCATTTTATTTTTTCATTATATGCTATTTTTATTTAGTTGTATAAATAAAAGTTCCATTTTCTTTTTCAAACGACACTAAAACATATTTTTTTCTAGAATATTGCATCTTTAATTTTCTAGATGTGTGTGACCTATATATATTCCACTGATTTTCACCTAATTTTAGTGCATTCCTTTTATAAAGGCTAAAATTTAGTTTTAAAAGTTAATTTGGAAATTAGCATCCAAGATGACTTCATTTGTTTCAAAACAGAAAAAGAAATACTTAAGGTGTCTTTCAGAGATTTTTTATAACATCACGTGAGTGAAAATTAATTAGTACTTTGTTCCTACACCAGCCTTTCTTTTGTAAGCTCTAAGTAGATACCATTTCTTCTACTAACCATGTAAAACAAATGAGACACAGTCTATTCCCAGTTTAGAAACAATAGAATGACAAAATAGAACACTCTTCCTCATTATCTACACCTGCATATATTTCCCTTTTTTTTAAGCTTTCTACATATATTACTGGCGGTGACACATGCAATGCAGAAATGCTATGATGAAATTTAATAAGTTAAGAAAAACAAAAGTGAGAGAAAGATTAGGTTTTGCCTTATCCTTCTGTGATTTATGAGTCCTATTTATGAAAGAACTTGCAGATTTCCTGCAGCCCACAAAGCAGCAGACGTTCAAGCTTTATGTATCTGAATGACATAGTGGTCATTTATACTACGAGGTAACATGCAATATTAATTTGCTTTTAACAAGATCACTTACTATGTATGAAATTCAGCAGATATATCCCTACTTTTGTGAAAAGTACAGTCACATGAGGGAAATAGACAAGTAAGGCAGGCGATAAGTATACACTATGGTGAATGCAACAGAAAGACACCGAAAGGTTTGGAAGGTTCTGTAGATACCCTGCCCAGTAGCCACAGACTCCTTATTCCTTGCTATTAGAGTCTGGCTTCTGTTCAGGAATTGAGGGACCATGTGCTGGGAGAAAGTAGTCCCCTCCCCAGTTCCTGGAAGGAATGTCGATGAAGCAAAGCCCATGATAAACACCCTTTACCCTTTTGCAAGTGACTGGCTCAGGTATAATCAGGTGACATAACTGTGGCTACTGAGATAAATATAAAATTTGTTTTTGGGAACCTGGATAAAACTTTTTCCTGATTAAAAAAAATACGGGGGGAAGGGAGAAGGTCTCTTTCCCTTCTGCCAAGCGGGTTATGCTAGAGTGTGATAAGGAACCACAGCAGCATTTGCAAACATTAGGGCATCAGCCTGAATTTGAAAGTCAAAATGCAGAGGGAGGTGAGCCACAGAGATCCTGGCTCACGATGAGCTGGCTCTGCCTTACACGGGATTTCTTTTATCAACTTTTCTTTTCAAACTAATTGTAACAGTATTTTCTCTTTCTTACTGAGGAAAACATCTTAACTGATAAAGACACCTAAGCAAAGCCCACAGAGATCAAGTAAGGCTTCTCAAAGTAAATACCATCTGCTTACACCATGAAACCATTTGCAGATCCTGTTTAAGTTTCTTGTTCCCTGACCACTATCTGTGGCAGAGATTCAGTAATCGGACGTGAATAAAGCACACATATTAGGGGTAGAGTGCAATGTTATAACCTAGGGATTCTTTTTTCAAAATCAGAGACTCTACAGTATTGAAGTCTTGGAACCCAGAAGAACCAAGAGAAATACTAAATAACCACTCCATATGTATAATCATTCACTTAAAAGTCATTATTAAAAAAATAATAATAAGAGTAGGGGCACCTGGGTGGCTCAGTCGGTTAAGCGTCTGACTTCGGCTCAGGTCATGATCTCACGGTCCGTGAGTTCTAGCCCCGCATCGGGCTCTGTGCTGACAGCTCAGAGCCTGGAGCCTGCTTCGGATTCTGTGTCTCCCTCTCTCTCTCTGCCCCTCCCCTGCTCACACTCTGTTTGTCTGTCTGTCTCTCTCTCACAAATAAATAAACATTTACAAAAATTAAAATTAAAAAAGAGTAAACATCCAAAGATATTGAATTTCTCAAGATAGACAATAAAAATTGCTAACTCACAAAGGTCATAAACATAATTACAAGTGACTTTAGAGCTACTGCAAAGTGGTAATATTAGTAGCCCTAATATTCCATAACTGCGACATGAAGCGTCTAATAACATAGATAGATTAGATAGATATAATAAATAACTAATAGATATAGATTAGATATAGGTGATAGATACAGATATAGATGGTATAGGTATAGATATAGAAATAGAAATAGATATAGACATAGACATAGAGATAGGTATAGATTAGATATAGATATAACTAAACTTTTGGGTACTGCCTAAAATGCACCTGCAATGGATTGTATAACTTTATTTCCTGAAACTCTCCTAGTCATGAGGTGAGACTAGAAGATGCTAAAAGATTGTGTGCAATGAAAGAGATTTAGATATAGTCGTACCAAGTATGTTTGCGAAAATTACTCCAACGATTTACCCACCCTTTCTTTTACCCTAGCAAGGGACTGTTTCATATTTCTTTTTGTAAGAATATTTGAAGGCAGAAAAAATAATACATCTTCGTCCTTCCTTGTACCTGCTCTTACAGCCTGACAGTATATGCATTGGGCTACTTTTACCAACCCAGATGTTGTTACTCCTTGACCAACTAGTCTTTGTATTCTACCTGTGGGGTCTAGCTCCAGTTCCCAGCAAACCTGAAGTGACTAATGGCGGATGTTGTCCACTGATGTTGTCACCAGTGTGCACAATTGATACATTGATAAAATAAGCATATATTTTGCCATCCAAATCAGGACCCTTCTATGAGTGACATAGAAACTGTTCGTAATTTAACTGGAATAAGTGGCATTGCCTAGGACTGTCCAAGGTCCTTCTTTACTATCTGGGAAAGAAGCATCTATCACAAGGCCTTAGATAGTGCTGTCCTTTGACGTCACTCTTTTTCAGTAAAAACACATATATTTTCATAACTGTATTCTGAAGTATTCAGCAAAATATATTTTAAATGTTAAATAGTTTTAGAAAATGAACTAATATATATGTAATAAATTTTATTGGCAGTTGGCATTTGAAAAGGTCAAGGTTGATTGGAGTTCCTAGGAAAGCTTTGTGGCAGAAATGGAATTTGAAATAATACTTGTAGGATTCTTTGGGCTGGAAGGGTGGGAGAAGGATCAATGATGTTGTGGAAACAATGTGAAGGGAGGGAAAAGGAATATTATCAGTATTATACCAATCAATTCAAACTGACTATTAATATGCATCACCTCCATAAAGTGGCAACCATTTAGCGATTTACAATGTACACAAGCCTTTATGCCTGCCATTTGATATTTATTCAAATGGATTTAATTCTATCAATTCTTTTGGGTAGATGGGGAAGTTATAATCATTCTCATAATCATATTTAAAGAAATGGGGGAGGACGATAAAGTATGTATCTAAAGTGACAGAAATTTAGTAACGTAGGCAAAAAAGAAAAAAAAAAGATGTTTTATGATGGTAAATCTAGTGTTCCTTATACTTTGTAGCATCTCTTCTCTAATAATCGGAAGATAGTGCAATAATTATCTCTGCATGGCTGAGGAAAAAAAAGTGGAAATAATTCCACGGTTGCTATAAGACTGAAAAAGAAACATGTAAAAACCATGGAAAGAAACCATGGAGGAGTCAGGAATAGAGCTGGGTGTGAGCTAGAGAGCAGCTTTTAAAAGTACAGGTGGCAAAAGGTAGGCCCTAATGTTCCATAATTGTGACATTAAACTTCTAATAACAAATATATATACATATATATGCAACACTTTTTGTGTGTGTATGTGTGTGTGTGTATATATATATATATATATATATGCATACCCATACACAAAAGGTGTTGGGCATAGAGAGTAAGAATATATTCAATTGTCAATTTAACTGAAGAACAATTGAGAATGCTGCTGTTTAATGTGGAAAATATCGTGCTCTAGTGGACCAGAGTCTAGACTGGGCTCTACTCCCAATTCAGTATTGAATCTGGCAGACCTTAAACAGATTGCAGAAGACCAGGAATTGAAAAGGCTTTTCTGGCTACTTGCCTACTTCTTTCTTCCATAGCCCTTGGTCTTTAACTGGATCTTGGAAAAACTGAAAATCTGCTCTCTAACGTTATTAATCTCCCTTGAAAAAGTCTTGCGACACAAAGAATACGGATGGGAAAAGAGTCAAAAACTTCCTACAGAACGAATACAAGCATGTATAGGAAGGAGAAAGGCATATCAGCGAGTGGCTGTTATTAGTTTATAATTGAGAATAGCAAACTCTCTGCTGAATTTGTTAAAATGTAATGATAGGTTGCACTTGATTACGTGCCCTCATCCTTACTGGTTAGCTCATGATTGGACAGCACAAATCTCTTATTTTCAAATGCACAAGGAAATGATGATATTCCTTGCATGAGCAATTTTGTGCTTCATTGCTCTTAATTGCGTGCTTAAGCTTCACTCTTTGAAAGGCTGCAAAGTCTTAGAAAAAAAGGAGGTCAATATGTGAAATCTTGCAAAAATACAAAAAATCTGAAGAAGAGGAAAAAAGATATGCTGCTTGAAGGAGAAACTCATTTAAAAACACAGGCTATGCATTGAAATTAAGTACAAGCCTCGTCTATATGGGATTCAAAAGAATTTCACTACACAAAAAGAGTAGTTGAAATAAGTAACAAACTGCCAAAATCAACAATAAAAGCAAAGTGGTATAAATCAGCTCAAGAGGGGACTGAATCAATTTTAAAAAAGAAAGAAACCAGGGCCACTGCCTTGATTTTTATGGCAGGAAAAATACTAAATCATCTTCTTCAGGTTATCACTGAATTTAAACTCTTCCTTACTATAGCTAATATAATTTATAATCATTTATTATATCATTTAATTTATTATATATGCTAAATAAAACTATAGCCTTCCTTTTACCTAATCTAACTTCTCTGCGGGCAGAGACCCTGATTAATTTTTCATTGTTCTATCCTATACCCATGATTATGCTTAGCAAAGAGCAGATCCTATGCTGTTAGTTATTAAATGAATTATTGAAGAAATAACGGACAGACTAGCTTACAACAACAAGGACCACTATTACTGTTCCAACAATATCAAATCCAGAGCACTATGGCACAAGACAAAACTTAGTCTCTTTTTGTTTTGTTTTGTTTTGTTTTTTTAATTCTTGGGGGGGGGCGCGTGGGGAGGGGCAGTGAGAAAGAGGGAGACATAGAATCCAAAGCAGGTGCCAGGCTCCCAGCTGTCAGCACAGAGCTGTTCCAGCAGGGCTGGAACTCCCCAGGGCTGGTACTAACCAAACCAGGAGATCATGACCTGAGCCAAAGTTCAACACTTAACCGACTGAGCCACCCAGAAGCCTCAACAAATCTTATTCTTGGAACCGTGATCTCTTTTATTTCTGGTGTGTCAGTTCTTGTTTACTTCTGCCCTCCATGTTTCTACAATAGTCACTCATTTATAACTTTCTTTTCATTTCTAAAAGAATTGAGGGTGGTACTTTTTATTTTTGTCTTCAATGCTTGCTGCCATATTTCTTCTGTGAGTGGACGGAATAGACAGGCCGGCATTAGGTACCATGCTTCTACTGGAAGTATTTCTTAGGCTGTGCGATGCTCTCATTGCCTGACAGATTTAATGATTGTTCATAAGTTCCTTATTTGCTACCTACTTGAGCACTAGGGAGAAACGAACTCAGTAAATCCTAGGGGAGTCTTTTTAAATCAGACCATAATAAAGATCTATAAATGCACGTGTTGCCTGGATTCCTCTCATAGAATTCATTTTTAAAGTGATTTCAAAATGAGGTTGGTTTTATTTCACACTAATTAATTTCCAATTCTTTTTTTTCATTGTATATGCTTCCAGTTTTAATGAATCTAAATAGTAGGGAACTGCCTATATTTCGTTGTAATATTTCCCAGTATAAATTCTATTACTCAATTTATTAACAATAAGCGCCTTTTTCCAGTGGAGAAAATTGTAGTCTGTGTTTGAGGTTTGGGTTGGGGTTGCATTTGGGGTTGGGTTATTTTGTTAAGGTATAAATTTTAGCAGTATTATGATTTTAGATACATGTTTGACTCTTCAGAAAACCGGACACTTTGTTTCCCTCCCTTCTCTCTCTGCCTAAGACTTGAACAGCCTTCTTTTTTTTTCTTTTTTTTTTATACTTAAATTGTCTACATTTGATTACACCACTGAAAAATCAGTTCCGTGAATATAATCCTTTCATGGTACTAACCACATTGGAAAATAAAATAATAAAAATAAACAAAAACTTAGTCACCCTTCTTTTTACTTCTTTTTATGAACACATTTCCCAGAAATAACAGCAGAGTAATTCTGGAAACCCAAAGACAGAAAGAATATCTCAATCACTTGTCCCTATAATATTTGTGTCACACTTTGAATGGACAGTTGCAGTTCCTTTTTATTACAAACCAAACAAATTTGTTATACTACTTTGTTTTAGTGCTAAAACTTTTAGCAGAAAATTAACAGTGAAGGTCTTCAGGGAACCTAAATTCTAAACTTGTTCACCAATTAAGTTACTGATATGCTCCTGGATAATCTCTTAGAGATACTATAATTACCCCCCAAACCAAGAGACACTATATACACTGTATGTCAGCCAACCTGACAATATTAAATACACACACACACACACACACACACACACAGAAAGAATTAAGCAAATACTTTAATCACTAAAATACAACAAAAGGATAATCATATTTTTGACATGAGGTAAAATTACATATATAAGCCAATGATCCTTTGATGCACACCAAAAAAACACATAGACGTCCAATAAATTAAACTGTGTCATACATAGATTTTATAGTGTTCCTTTTACTAACGGAATCTTAGTGTCACTCATTGTAGGTTAATGTTTATTCCAGGCTTCAATATGCTAAAGAATCAAACCCTCAAATAAACTCCCCAGTGCTTGGACCAACATATTAAATACCAAATCCTGGATTAGAACTACTATTTTAATAGTAATTACTCATATTTGGGGTGCCTGGGTGGCTCAGTCAGTTGAGCATCTGACTTCTGCTCAGGTCATGATCTCGCGGTTCCTGAGTTCGAGCCCCGCGTCGGGCTCTGTGCTGACAGCTCAGAGCCTGGAGCCTGCTTTGGATTCTGTGTCTCTCCATCTCTCAGCCCTTCCCCTGCTCATGCTCTGTGTCTCTCTCTCAATAATAAATAAAAGTTAAAAAAATAGTAATTACTCATGTTTTATTTCTCTTCATTATACTTATAGTGCTTCCATGCTAAGTAGCTCTTCTATGCTATAAGGTTCCAAATATTTAGAGAAGACAGGGATTTCAGAGAGGATTAATTTCAAGTTTTATTTTGTGTGTTTTTTCTGTTGCCCTTCCCCCCCACAATCCATTCTCAAAGCTCTGCCCTTGATTGTTTGACAACTATTAATGGCATCACGTGGATTCCTTTAAGGGCAGGCTTCTAGTTGGGTTTCATTAATGAGAGAGAGGTCAGGTTTTTCCTCCTCCAATCCAGGCTTGTTTCAGCTGTGGTTCTAACAGTGGCTGTGTGCTTCTATGATTATCCTTCATTGACGGAACATTCCTTCCACTATCGCCAGTTTTAAGAAAACTCAGCCCCCCTTGTCACTTTCCTAAAGTCTGCTCCCACATTTAAGATCTCTTCACTGAAATCCTTTCTATAGAACCATGTGAATGGACAAGAGCAGATGGAATTCTGGATACAGATTGATCATATATTAGTTGAACCCATGGATGATATCCTTGCTGGGGAAAGTGAAACAGTGATAATAATTACCATTGTTTGTGGCTACCTGGCCACATAATTTGCAGCCCTTAATGAAAATACCAACCCCCTTGTTTAAAATTCATTAACAGTTTCAAGATAATAATAACAGAGCACTGGGGCGCCTGGGTGGCTCAGTAGTTAAGCATCTGACTTCAGCTCAGGTCATGATCTCACAGTTCGTGGGTTCGAGCCCCGCATCGGGCTCTGTGCTGACAGCTCAGAGCCTGGAGCCTACTTCGGATTCTGTGTCTGCCTCTCTCTCTCTGCCCCTCCCCTGTTCACGTTCTGTCTCTCAATAATAAAGGTTTAAAAATTTAAAAAAAATAACAGAGCATTAAAACAGGTGTTGAGCCCTAGTAAGTACAAAGCTCTATGGAACTACACAGGCTGCAAGCCTTTGAAACTGACTCCAGGTAGGTACACTGGAGTGGAATACAAATGGAGAGCAAATACTCTTGTGATCAAATGCTGATTCAATCAAGTATGATCAACATGAAAATTTTACTGATTGCAAAACTACAGTGTAGAAGGTCTGTCTCTGTGCTGGAGAAATTTCCATAATAATAATAATAATAATAGTAATAATCCAGTAACTTAAGGGCCTTTAATTCTCAATTGCAGGTAAAGGTGGGAAAGCAGAAAGCTTCCGTGATAGTCTTAATCTCATATGTCACAACTGCAAGAAAAGCATGCCAAAGATTTGGCTCTAAATTGAACTGTGTTAGGTTAAGAGTTTCAAGGCCAGTAAGAGACTTCCAAGTCTCTTAGGCTTGGGCTAGAATGCTGGTTGGGAATAATGGGATTTGAAGACTTGATTTGGGGGCATTTTTGTAGATACAAAGAAAATTGGGAATCTTTCCCCAAAATATTTTTGAAATCTGTTTCTAAAAGAAAAAGTTCTTCTTCCATTCTCTTTTATAAAAAATTCATTTCCTTTTATAAAAATCCATTATAAAATCTATTAATGATTTGACCCGGGGCAGTTGCTTGCAAGGGGTGCTTATTGTTTTAAAGATACTCCCCCAATATCTATCAGTGCCTCTGGACCCAAACGCTGGACTAAGAAATTCGGTGTCTACATAAGGAGATAGTCTATGTACCAAATAAAACAGCAAGATTTTACCACCTCTAAGTGTATTAAATCTAACAGGACCAATTTATCAAAACAATGGTTTTAATCCAGTGTTAACTCTTAATATTTTGGCTGAAGCACTTGTGAGTGTACTTAAGAGTTTGACTCCTTAGCATGTTGAAGTCTGGGGTAAACAATATCATTCAGCCAAAAAAGCTAAGATTATAGACTTCTTGGCATGCTATACAGGAAAGAATCTGAAGGCTTAGTGAGATGGGCACATCGGAACAAATCTGAGTGTCCCCCAAATTAAGACATCTGTTTTTGTCTGGAAAGCCAGCATTCATGAAAAGATCTGTGAATGTTCTCTGTAAGATGGAGATGAAAATGGTCAACGATATCATGGGCTTGGACTCTGATTGAAATAGTAATAATTGCATCTCTGAATGGTAGAGGTCATTTGGCAGGGCGTCATGAACAGAAATCAGGTGGTTGTAATTACCCAATAAGCCTCATTGACCTAGTTTTAATCAGATTATTTCAACCAACTAGGCTCCACAATGGAACCTAATTGATCATAAGATCCCTAGCAATGAAAGAAATGGACAACTTATTAATGTGCTATTTTATACTTACAAGTAGGAAGCTATGTCTGGTGGGCAGAAACCCAACTTCAGGCTTCATAGAAAGGATTCAAATCTTCTAATACAATATTAAGATATAAACCAGTTATTAGACATGGAACATAAATATTGAGGAAGGGAGAGGATTCCCTTTTAGGACAGATATCCACAGATATATACATTGACATTTCCTCCAAACTCTATCCAGAAGAATTTGGGGCCATTTATAAACTGATTAGCTACTGGAAAACTGGAAATACAAAGATCCCTAAGATTATTAAATACTCGATTTGAATAGAGGCTGTGACGCATCATTTAGAGTGGAACTGACAGAGGTCATATGGTAGATGGTCCAGTTGCCCCTCCTGTGGTTAAAGCCTGGCTTCCTGAGTGTGTAGTTAAAAGACACACACTGAATCACTAGCAAGATCCCTATAACCCTTGTTAACATGGAAAAGACCAAATAGAAGTCATCAGAAAATACTTCACTTTATACTCTATCACCATCAAAACAGTAAGTGAAAATAAAATCAATACCACTTTTAATAGGAAAATGCAGTTGTATTGCTATTTCACATTTTAAAAATGTGAAAGGTCAGGGTTGGTTGGCAATCTTTTCCTTTTGGCTGAGGAGTGGTCAATAGATCTTAGAAAGTAACTGTGTATTATCATAAACTTGGTAAGATAGTACTACCCATCACTGAAGGTCAAGGTGTTATATCTTTATGGAAAAAATTAGCACATTTCCTGATACGTCGCATGAAGCAACTTATCTGGGAAATGTTCTTTGCTTGTTTGCTTCTGTTTTCCAGTCCATTTTGTAAGAAACATTGAAAACAGCTCTCCTTCAGCAAGCAGGGATGGTTTTATACTTTATTCAAAGCTATGTCAAATCTGCTCTTTGTCATAATGTAATCTGCAGGGACCTTTGATACCTTGTACAGGAGAAGCAAGTACCCTAGATACCTTAATGAGACACACACGAATTCTGAAGAATGGGAAATTAATCCATACAACTTTAGATGAAAGCGTTAGTATTAACTTTTCTAGGAGCCCAGTGGTCTCACAGGTTGTTCTTTCCAAAGGAAAACAGATTGTTCCCCTTTGCTCCAGGCATCACAAATAAAGAGGCTTGATGGGTATCTTTGGATTTTCTATGTAACATACAACATGTTTAGATTCACTCTCTGACCTACTTATCAGGTAAGCCATGAGGATGCTAATTTTGAATAAAGATGAGGAAGGAAAGGCTCTGCATCAGGTCCAGTCTATGATTCAAGCTGTTTTGCCCTTGCACTTCTAGCAGACAGAATGCTACTTGAAGAATCTATGGCAGATAAGGATGTTCCCTGAAGCCCCACTGGGAAAATCACAGTACCTACTTGTAGACTGTTGGAGCAAAGCCATGTCCTTTTCTGCCAATAACTATCTTTATCTAGAAGCATATCAGGACCTATAACTCCTGTGGTAGAAATTCAATGCTTAATCTAGGACACCAAGTACATTAATATTTGCACTGCCCATCACACACTAGGTGGTATATGATACATCAAATCATTAAATTGTGCTTATGCCACAGGATTTTATTAGTAAAATGAAACAGGGTATTTGACACCAGGCTCAAGCAGCTAAAAAAATCGTGATGAAGATTCATAAGTAGGCACCTCAGACTACTATAGTAATTAGTTCTGATATTTTGCAGTCTCCTTTTAAATCAATAATTAACAGTTTTCTTTCTCTCTCTTCTTTCTTTCTTTCTTTCTTTCTTTCTTTCTTTCTTTCTTTCTTTCAATTTGAGAGACAGAGAGAGAGAGAGAGAGAGAGCAGGGGAGTGGGTAGGGTAGGAGAATCTTAAGCAGTCTCTACTCTCAGTGAAGAGCCTGGTGTAGGGAATGATCCCACAATCCTGGGATCATGACCTGAATCGAAATCAAGAGTTGGACGCTCAACTGACCGAACCACCCAGGAATCCCAATAGCTTTCTTTAAACAGAAAAAGGATCAAGCATGGCATTACAGATGCTTCTACATGGTATACTGAATGACAGTAGTGAAGCACATTTTCTCAGAAGATAAAACGTAAACACAGGACATCTTGTTTTTCACTTTGTAAGTTAGATGCTTGAGGAATGGATTAGTACTACCTCCTGGGTAATGGTTGACAGAGTTGTGTAGCCATTCAGTGACTTATTTAGAACAAGTAGCATAAATAGAATAAACTTAACAGATTGGCAACAATGATGTCTGAAAAATAAGTATGTAGATGAACTTCTTGGAATAGGCAACAGAAGAGGTCTTCCAATCTAAATAATCAGTTAGACAAGAGGAACAATTCTCTGTACGCTAATTATTTTTACTCGTCTACTCTGGTGTTTGCTCAGTAAACCCATGTACAAAGAAGCCATAACAATAGGGTTAGAGAATAAGATTTCATCACAATGTGTTTCTTTTTTTTTTAATTTTTTTAATGTTTATTTATTTTTGAGACAGAGAGAGACAGAGCATGAATGGGGGAGAGTCAGAGAGAAGGAGACACAGAATCTGAAACAGGCTCCAGGCTCTGAGCTGTCTGCACAGGGCCAGACACGGGGCTCGAACTCACGGACCCGGAGATCCTGACCTGAGCCGAAGTCGGATGCTTAACCGACTGAGCCACTCAGGCGCCCCCATCACAATGTGTTTCAACCTAACTCAAATTGACCTGACTAGCCACCCTTGCTGAGTACCAAACTTGTAAATAGCAGAAAACGATACTGAGTTCTTGATTTTGCACGAGTCCCAGATAGAACTGTTAACCAGCTTGGTAAGAAATGATTACAAGATACCCCTTTATTCACTGAAGAGGCAGGTGTTTATCCTCTTGAGCATAACTAATCTAAGTATGTTTTTTTTCTTTCCACGACTCAAACAATTCTGCTAGCGTCATCATTTATTTACTTATTAATTGTTTCATTCATTACCACGTTAACCCTATACAACACTGCCTCTGATAAGGGAACTCATTTCACCATGATATTATTAGGAAATGGGTCCATACCCAGGCAACTGGTCTTATTATGTACCCTATACCCAGTAGCAGCCAACCTGATAGAACAATGAAATGGCCTCTTGAAAGTTCGGTTATGAAACCAGATGGGAGACATTTTGAGAGGTTGGAGTGTTAACCAATAGAATATGGTATTATCTTAAGCTAGCAGCCAACACATGACACTTGTTCCATAGTCAGAGTTGAGGGCAATGGGTATTAGGAAATGAAGGTAGGAATGGCCCCAATTATAAATACTTACCTATTTATGTTTATATTTTTGTTTTTGTTTGTTTGTTTTGGCTGCTTCAACCATGACTTAATGAGTTTGGAAGCTTCCACTTTCCAAAGGAGAAAAGCTTCCGCCAGCTAACATATCTTTAATTTTATTAAAATGATTGCTGAAACTTTCCACTGGATACACTGGGCTTCTCATGGATCAAAAATGTAAACATGGGAGTTACTTTTCTGGCTAGAGTGATTGATTTTTGTCTTAGTCAGCTTGGGCTGCTGTATAACAAAATACCAGAGATGGAGTGGCTTAAATAACAAATATTTATTTCTCACAGTTCTGGAGGCTGTGAATTCTGAGCTCAGAGTTCCAGTAAGACTGAACTTTTGTGGATTGTTGTCTTCCTTGCTTACAGAGAACCCCCTTTTTGCGGTGTGCTCACATGGCTAAGAGAGAGCTCTAGTTCCTTCATCCATGTATATGGGCCCCAAATATTCAGTCCACAACAGTCTTGGTTATCAAGAGAAAATTAGATTGCTGCTATACAAGGGGTGCAAAGTGACTCAATTAAGAGGATCGTATGGAAACAAAGATTTGTTACCCATTGAAGTAAAGGACCAGTCAAGCCAAAATGCTGCCAGATGGTAAGGTGAATATGAAATGATGGAAATGCCTTGTTTTATGCAAGTCTGGGTTTTTTGACTCATAAGTTTAAGGCATACAAGTCTGGATTTTTAAAGAAGTATGTCACCCAAAACAAAATACTGCAATGAAATGAATGCAGAAACATATAGGAGAATCGAGTTGTCTTCAGTTAAGTAAGACATTAGGCTATTTGCACAAATGTAAACTGGCAGGATTCCTTTCAATTCGATTTTTATTTTTGAGAATAAGTTTTTTTTAAATCAAAATATGTAACATGAAATGAGCTTATTTTTATTTCAAATTAATCGATACATATTTTAAGAATTAATCAATTTTATTTATCTTTTTAATTTTTTTTTTCATTTATTTATTTTTGAGAGACAGAGAGATGGAACACAAGTGGGGAGGGTCAGAGAGAGAGGAAGACACAGAATCCGAAGCAGGCTGCAGGCTCCGAGCTGTAAGCACAGAGACCGACATGGGACCCGAACTCACAAACCGCAAGATCATGACCTGAGCCGAAGTTGGACGCCTAACCAACTGAGCCACCCAGGCGCCCCAAGAATTAATCAATTTTAATTTTAATACAATAAATAGTGATAAATTTAATCCACATAAGCAAAAACTGCTCATATTCCTCAACCTTGTAAAGTGTGAGGGGTAGGTGTTTTTGTTGTTGTTGTTGTTGTTTTTTTTTTTTTAATGCTTAAAGTATTTATTTTTAAAATACGTGAAGGAGGTCCTTAGGGAAAACACTTTGAGAACTGCTAAATAAAAAAAAAAATGAATATAATTTTGTTTCCTGACAAAATCCTCATTATGTAAGTATTTCCTACCCCTGGAATTTTTGAAATATATTTTTTTTAAAATCCTTTACATTTTATAGGGTAATCACACATACACAAAAATAAAATGTAATCTTAGCAGTGTTACAATAGATGTGAGACTAAAAGACTAACTTCGTTCAGAAAAAATCCTCAGAGTAAGAGTTGAGAATCAGTTTGCAAAGTGAGTGATAGTGCCTTTTTCTCCAAAGTTGGGATCATAGGGATACCACTAATATTAGTATCTATTAACTTTATTTCCATTTTATAATAAGGATGGCAGTAGAAAAAACATTGTGTCACAGCCACCAAGAGGGTAACAGTAAATATGTCAGAGTTTTAGGAGGAGAAAGAGGTAAAAGATACGAAGGACATTTCGTGATAACAGAAACCTTTGTTTCAGGTGATGAAAATAATTTATATTCATCACCATTAATAGGAGTTATTACACATATTATACAGAAGAGAAGATTGTAGTTAAAAGAAGTAAGTTGCAAGCTCAAGGTCCAACACCAAGTGAATAATGGAGCCAGGAGTGAAAAACAATTAGATCCACGTCCAAGGTCTCTCCTTTTATCTTTACATTACACAATAATTTTGTCCTAACACATTAAAATTGATTTGTTCACCCCTGGCATATACAATGTATATTTGAACATTCAAATTTTAATCTCTTTATTTCAATTCTATTCTACATGTACTGCAAAGAATGTGGATGGTGCATTAGTGTTAAATTTGTGTTAACGTGCACTGTGAACCTAAGCGAATGGAAAAATCAATAAATGCTAGTGACAACTACATACACACTCTATAAGGCTAGATCAGGCAATATTTACACCATGCCAACCACACTGTGAGGGGAAAATCTAAGCTAATATATATGACTGAGTGCTTAGGGAATATGAAACAGATTATAGATTTTTAAAAAGGATTTTGACTTCCACGAACATTCAGTGGGCTATCACGGGGCACGTGGCTAATAATAAAAGGCACATTCTTGCGTTAGTGTTAATAGGGTTGGACTGAATAGAGATAAGAACCATAGTAGAAACATAGACCCCCAGCTTTCCTAAAGGTCTTATGAAACTACTTTTAAATTCTGTATATCAGGAATCCCTTCCCAAAATAGACTTTCTCCATCTGCCTCCTGTCACTAATGCTTGGCACAAGTAAAAGAGCAGCGTCTTACACAATCATCCTGGGTACGAGAAAGCATAGGTTTGGAAGAGAGACTTTGGAACTCGGGGTGTCTGGATTATACAAAGCTGTGCCGCTTACAAACTGAGTGACTGGGCAACTTACTTCAACCATCTGTGTCTCAGTGTCCTTGTGGGTTGAAACAGGCATAGTAACGGTTTCGGTCTCATAGCTTTTATCTTATAGATGACAAATTAAATGACCCTGAGACAAGTTTAAAGGGCTTAAATTTTCATAGTAGCATGGATTCATTGTGGCAGACACTCTTCTGGGAGCAAGGTTTGCTCAGAGAAAATACAAGAGTCAGAAGTGGAAACTTTTATTTCTGAAGTAAGGAGAGAGGATAGGAACGTACAGCACAGAATGAGTCCTGAAGAATTAAAGGGATTCGAAACTGCATACCTACCTCCATGCATACATCCACACATGGTTAATCAGCCGTTGCCCAACAAGCAACCGCAGAACTTCAGTGGCATGCAGTCGTACGTATTTATTTCTTGCACATTTGTGGAGTTTAGACGGTCTTGATAGGGCCTTCTTGGGTTTTTCTACTTAATTAGTTGGACTCTATCTTGTACCTGCAAATAAGCTGTGGTCCAGTTATTGTCTAGATTTGACTGGGATACCATATCTGGAACACCAACATGGTTGCCTGCTCCTATGGCCAGATACCTAGCTGCAGTACACACTTTTCGCGGTGATGTGCAAGAGAGGAAGCCCGATTTCCCAAGCGCTAGGTCGCCTCACATCTGCTAAGCCTGTCATTGGCCAAAGCAGATGTGGTACTTTGAGGAGTGGTCCCTAAACACAGATGTCCACATTTCAGAACGGGTGAGTGTGAAGGTATTTGGTAAAAAGGTTTTGCAGATGTAACTGTTCAAAGAACTCAAGATGAGATCACTCCGGCTTGTTGTGGCTGGTGGGCCCTAAATCTAGAGACAAGTGTACTCAGAGAGAAGAGGGACAGACACAGACGCAGAGGAGTAAGCCCTGTGAAGATAGAGGCAGAGACTGGAATGCTTGAAGCCATTACCAACTGGAAGAGGCAAGGAATTGTTCTTCTGAGAGGCTCTGGGAGCAGTTGTAACCCTGCTGACAACCTTGATTTTGGACTTCTGCCATCCAGAACTTGACAGAATGAATGTCTGTTGTGTTAATCCACCAAATTTGTGGCAGTCGTTATGACACCCTATCAAATTTACATAACAGGTAACGCGGTTGAACTCAGATTCAAGTAGTTAGCAAACTAAGCACTGTTCACTGTGAACAGGCACTGTAACATTGAATGGAAAAGGGCTGAATACAGACAGGTTTGAAGAACTAAGGTAAATGCACCACATCTGCCAGCACTCAGACTCTACTCTCAGGAAAATGAAGAAGCTTTATGACCCTTTTGTTTTCTAAGTTCTATGAGACATTAAAAATAAATCACTGCCATGTACTCAGATGCTATATCACTTGATGCTACTTCGATTCATTACACGTCTAGTATAAGACTCAGAGGGGCCCCCTATGATCTCTGCCTCCTAGTGATCAAATGTTTATTTTAATCTTCTTTCTTCAAATGTAGGTGGGATCTGTGACTTGTTTCTAACCAACAGAATATGGCACAGGTCATGGGACTCCCACAACTCTGTTATCTAGAAGATTTCATCTTGCCAGTAGACTTGCTCTAGAGATTTCTCCCTTGCTGGCTTTGAAGACATATGCATCCATTTTAGGAAGCTCACACAGCAAGTTGCTAATGGAAGCCTCCAGGCCCTGAGAGAGGTCTCTGCCTATCAGCCAGCAAGAGGCCAAGGAAGTTCTGTAGACACGTGGAAGTGAATTCTGCCAACAACCCAAGTAAGCTTGGAAATGGATTCTTCCCAGTTGAGGCTCCAGATGAGAACACTGTTTGATGAGGACACACATTGCAGCCTTATGATATCTAGAGCAGAGGGTCCAGCTAAGCTGAGCTGAGATTCCTAACTCACGGAAACAATGAGATAATGAATGTGGGCTATTTTAAGTTGCTAAGATTATAATGATGTATTAAGCAGCAATAAACAAATAATATCATATGAAAAGGGACATTTTCATACCCCATTAATCATAAATTAATCTCAATATTTAGGAAATGAATCCAACATAAGCCACAGTTCTAAGATTTCTTTGTTTCTAAATCTGGCACAGGAATTTAAATAAAAGGGACAGTGATGAATTTTGAGCATGCTCAGCAAAGGGGTATTATAGTACAACAGTGGAAAACTGCATCCTGTGAAAAGAGGAGATTTATTTAGGGTAGTGAACAAAACAGGTGGAGAAAAATATTAGCTCTCTTCATAAATCTAGAGATTTTTTTTCAGATGGAAGAGGGTAGTGGATTCATTTTGTACTGCTCTGGAGAGCAAAGCCATGACTAATGAATTGAGATCATAAAAATACAATGAACTTTCTAAGGTAAATAAATGTAGACAATTAGAGAATAGGCTATGAGGTAGAATAGTGAGTTTTTTTTGTTCCTGGAGAAATTTACGCAAAGACTGAATGATGAGAGATAGATAGATAGATAGATAGATGATGGGTGTATAAATAGATGGGGAGACAGGCGGATAGTTGGATAGACAGAGATATAATATAAACAGAGTGATACATGGAGAGATGGAGGAGAGCGGTGTGGATAAATGAACAGATATAGCTATAATTAGAAATTATAAATTGACAGAAATTAGAGATGATAGATAGATAGATGATAGATACATAGATGGACAGATAGCTAGCTAGCTAGCTAGATACAGATAGATTCATGACGCATACATGAAGTATATTGTCCACGTTTTTCTCAACCCTCTTCTTCCTTGACTCCTAAAAATTTTCAAGTGTTTTCTTTCCTACTGATGTCTTGCCTTGGGGATGAAAATACTGTAAGCAGTGTAAACTTCTTTGCTAAAAGCGTTAGAAATACGCTATGTACCATGAGCAAAGGGGAGTGATAGCCTATTTATCAATCAATCCCATTCCCCTCAATGGTTGATATATTTCTTTTCTAGACTAATTTGTTTGTTGGATGGTGAGTGAATTACAAGCAGCACACGTTGGAATGCTTACTCTATCAAAACAGAAGTCAGCTGCTTTCTACAGCAATGGCTCATGCCAGCTGGCTAAAGAATGGCATTGGCTCCAGCTGTGTTTTCAAGCTACACATTTCATGTTTTACAGTCCAATCAGATGCACTGGCACTGAATGAAATGGGTCCAGAAAATACAAGAGAGGGTGAAATGAATAGGAAGAGGATAATGCTATGTAGTGAAATAAATTCTAGTCAGGATTCGAGTTAATCGGACACATTACACACAAATATTCACAGTTAATAATGTGAAAGCATTATTTCAGTCTCTATAAAGTCTTTCATATGCAGATTTTAGTTAAATATACATATATTATATACATTCATGAATAAGTTGTACAAGTTAGAAAAACGTATGAAGAGATGTCAGCTTTGGATTTGTCTCATTTGAATTTTAGCAAATTATCCTTGTATTTCTTCAGCACTTAAATAATCCATTCAAATTTTAATTTTGTTTAATGTTATAAAAACAAAGTGACTTTTAGATTTCGAGTTAGTAACTGTTAATATAAAGTGTCTGTGTCGACCAAATCTCAACCCTCTGAATACTCTAACGTTTTCATTCATCTTGTCAAATATCGAGCACCTACTATGTGCCAGGAACTAGACTAAATATATTATAGAAGATGAACATGTTATAACCCTTACTTTTAGGAAATCACAAACTGAAAGGAGACACAGGAATAAATATTAATGATACATGGTAGGTGATGGGATACAGGCTTTTCACTATATGGCAAAGCCTCAAAGGAAGGGAATAGTCAATTCTCTTTTGAGACTGGCAGTGTTGTTTATAGAAAATAGTTTTACGGTGTCCTCTAGCGTGGGTAGGAATGACTAGGAAGAGAAAAGGAGAATGGCAGGAGGAGTTGCCAGGCCAGGGAGACAACATGATGAATATTTAAAGGTCATGGTCATTTGGAGGAAAAGTGAGTAAAATGGTATATCTTCTTGCCCAGGGAGATCTTTTGATGGAGTTCAGAACGAAATGGAGAGAGGTGGAATATGAATGGGAAAGAGGAGAGAAAAAAAAAGGATGAAATGAAAGAAAAAAAAAGGACATGTAAGTATGCTAAACTAGAAGGTGGCAAAAAAAAAAAAAATGAAGAGAACTAAAAGGGAAGGGGAACTGCCAGATATATAGATGTGAAAAACATCATTCATCACTTTCATGTAGTATTTTCTGCAACTAAGATAAAAGAACTATATAGTCATATGTTTTGGGTTATACCTATGTTTTAATTTTTTTTTCAAAAATTAAAACTGAACCATGAAGAAAATGACACCTAGTAATGTAATTTCTAAAGGGTTAATTTAATGGTATCCCTATTCGTGTTCTAAGATTTTTAAGGGAATTTTTAACAGCTCTATTATTTATTGCTTATATTCATCCACCCATGCATTTACTCAACTATCACATAATTCATCTATTTATTCAAAGAGGTTTTATGAGCCTCTTTGAATCTAGGAAGAATGTCAGATGTTAGGGATAGGACAGTGAAAAGAATGGTCCAAGTTCTTGCCTTCTAATGAAACTGCCTTTTCTAACTAAAATGATACCAGACTTAATACGAAACTGCATATTAGAACACAAAATTTCAAATCATTCTGCTTGCCATTTAGAATTGTCATCACTTCTTGTAATTACTTTCATGGACACTGGCTCTGACTTCACCTCTGGAGAGTTCTGATTTGGCTACAATGATCATGTTTCATTTTTCTGAGTGCAAATTCAGATATTTGTATAAGGTGGTTTTGAACGTTTATTCTCTTTGTGATGTATTTTAGGCCACCTTGCCAAGGCCTTTAATTGAATAGAATTGTTATCCCTATATTTATCTAGTTATAATAATCAGTACCCTTAATTTTTATGCCAACTTTTCTCCATAAGCTGCCACAGGAGGGTCATGGCAATTGAAAAGCTACAAAGAGGTGGGAATAATTATCGTGACCAACTTGTCATCAGAACAAATTCTATTAATCCTCAGAGAAAGTCCTGGCAATTCCGCCGCATTTCTTTCCCACTGGGAGGGTAATGCTCTTCATCCTTTTTTCCTGCTTTCTCTAATTGCCGCCCCACATTTACTGTTGCGCCTGCATTGTTGGCCGGTGACCTGATAGTTTTCTCCCGCCTGCCAAATGGTTAGCAAACCACAAGCAGGCTGCTTCCTTTTCTGGAGGCAAAATTACCATACACAAACATCTGACTCAGGATAAGTAAATTACCTTGGTCAATTGATTTACAATTTATCTGGGGCAAGGTTTTGATAGAGATATTAAAAGGGAAGTCAAATTGATAATACTGACAGAAAGCCCAGAATTCACTGCTTCTGCCAAGAGCAGCCACACTTCACACTCCACCAGGCGGGTTAACTCAGCCTTTTGGCTTATTGGATTTTTCCATTTCCAACAGTTTCACTTATGCTTTGGGCCTTAAATAACCTTCTTCTTAAGGCCCCATGTCCCCAGTAGAGTACAGCCTTGTGTATAAGAGAACAGCAGCTCCATAGTCTCCTGGGTGTGATTTGGAATCGTATTATCCAGTCCCTTCCTTTGATTCCTCCTATTCTCCAGTAGGTGGTAGACAAGCAGTACTGTGACTACTTATTTAAGCTGCCAGAAAATGTGGGAATAGGAACCAGGGTATTTTTCCCCAGGCCAGGAATAGATCAGAATGCATTAGGTTGTTTGCTGCTTTCTTCCTTGTTCTGGTCATCAGATCCTCTTTAAAAAGAAATGTGTCAAGTCACATGCTTGTAAAGCATTACAAATGCTGGTGCAGTAGTATTATTCTAAACTAAACTAAATAAAATAAAAATAATGAAAGGACAATATAAACAGTTTTCTTGTAGGTGGACTTTTTGGTTGTGAAAAATTTGGTATTTTGAGAAAATCAAGCAAAAGATAAACGATGCTATATATCAGACTGCAGACCAGGTCCTTCTTCATATAGTATCTTTATTCAGTGTAGTTAACAACATGTGACAGACAGAAAATTCTTACTAAATTTACTTTAAATTTATCTTCTACATTTTCTCGCTAGGGTTTGAGAGTGAGGGTGGAGGGCTGGAGACAGAAAAAAAAGAAGGAAAAGAGAAGGAGAATGGTAGGACATGACATATTTGGGAATGTGATCATGGACTGTCCTTAAAGTGTAAACTTTGGGGTATTACAACGGAGTATGGAACTTCCAAATTGTCCAGGTGACAGATCTTTTTCTCATGGGAATGTAATATGGTAACATTTTTCTTATTAAGAAGAATCAAACAGGGGTGCCTGGGTGGTTCAGTTGGCTAAGTGCCTCACTTTTGATCTTGGCTCAGGTCATGATCTCACAGTCCATGAGATTGATCCCTGCATGGGGTTCTGTGCTGATAGCACAGAGCCTGCATGAGATTCTTCCTCTCCCTCACTCTCTGCCCCTCCCCTTCTCTCTCTGCCCCTCCCCCTCCCATGCCCTCTCTCTCTCTCTCTCTTTCTCTCTCTCTCTCTCTCAAAATAAATAAATAAACTTAAAAAAAAGAGTCAAATCAAATAATTACCTTTTTGGTTAACATACTACGATGAAAAACTCTTGTTTGATATTGTTTGTTAAATCATCATGTAACTTTCAATTACTTGAGAATATAAGGAATTAAGTGTCCAAAAAGTAGAAGTCAAAGCTTTAAATACTATGCAAAAATGGAAGTTTGATAACTCTGTAAGTGTTCCCCTACACTGTGCTGTCTTTCTCTATAATCAATGTTAACTAAAAAGTATGGTTCCTTCTTGACAGAAGAATAATCATTATTATTTTATGTATGTATGTATGTATGTATTTTAGAGAGAGAGAATCCCAAGCAGGCTCCATGGCTCCAGCTCACGAAACTGTGAGATCATGACCTGAGCCAAGATCAAAAGTGAGGCACTTAACCAACTGAACCACCCAGGGACCCCCAGAATAATCACTATCAAAAGCAAAAGAGAAACCCAAAAATTGGCTTGGCTATGGTCATGCTCTGACTTCATTGTGTAAGTGTGCCATCGGTTCCAAATCTTCAACTCCACAGTCCTCATGTCACTTACTTGATTCCCGTCTACTTCTTTGTATCCAAATTCAACCCCCCTGGTTACCTATATCCTTAAACCCTATTTTTGCATATGGTTCCATTCCCCAGTTTAAACATCTAGACTTTATTCTTGGCCTTACAGGGCTTATAAGTTCTCTTGAAATTATGCGCTTAATGATGCACTTAAAAATACTACTGTATTCAATTGTATTCATTTTATTTCTGTCCGTGCTCTGTGACAAAATTGGACCTTGCTCGTCCTTACCATCTCATCTTACTTTTTCTCTTGATTTTTAACTGATATTCTGGAATGTGATCTGACTTCATCTTCAGGGTTTGTGGTACCTCAAAAGCAAATTTAAGTGTACCAATCACTTGTTTATGTTCGCTATTCTGTGTCCACACTATTAATTCCATCTTTAAAATACACACTCCCAGTCCCCAGCTTCCCCAGTATGACTTTAAATCCACGATCCATATGGCACATGTCAGGGCATAGAAATGAGAAAATAATCTTGCTTGAATTTAATTTTGGCAAATCAGATTTGAGACAGTAAGATTTCGAGACAGAGAATTTCCTTAAGATGTGCCTGACATTTAGTAAAAGCAAGGTATTCTTTAATAGCTTAGTGTCCATTTATCCTTCTTGTTCCAATGGACATTTAAGGTTGCTATCTTGACAGAGAGAAGAAAACTAATGCAGATGATTCAGAAGCAATGGCATCTATGACAACAGGATTACAGGTGGTAATGTTGAATTTACTGAGATTTGTAATCATGGAAAACCTGCCAGTCAAGGAAACTCTCCCTCATTTTGTTCTTGGACATGGCTTGCTATTAAAAAAACAAAACAAAACAAAACAAAACAAAACAAAACAAACAAATAAAAACACTCTTTTCCATATGACTCAGCTAAAAGTCACAGATGTCCCCTTTGCTTATCTATGACAAAACCAGACATAGACCTACAAATTCGTAACTATCATCTCGTAAATGAATAGCTGAACTGTTTTCTCCCACTAATTAATCAGAACTAAATGCTTATCACCTGACTTTACTCAATATCCTCTACCATCTCCTACTCCTGAATTTGACCCATCCTCTGCCTGACCCACTGTAACAACCCTTCCATAATGGACCCTCTCAAAAACAGGCAGGTTTCCAGATTAGCTTTCAATGAACTTACCATTCAATCATGTCATCCTTGCTCATACCATTTCCCTAAATTTGGTTTCATAATCTTCAGTGACCTTTTTTATAAAACAGAAGATCTTTCTGTCTAATCTTTGCAATGCCAGCAGATCTATTCATCAGAATATTCTCCCTATTGCAACAGACTCTCTCCCATAGTGTAAAAGTTCCTGTCACCTATTTTGCAATAGGCCTTTTGAATACAATAAAGTCTTTCTTTATCTATATACAGAGTTTTTTTTTTATTATTTAATAGTTCCTGGTGCTATGACTTGGATCAAGATTGAACCACACCTATGGATTCCCACCATCCCTACATAGGTTATGGTGCCTTGTGGGTCCTTTGAACTCCCTTGCTCCTAGGCAATTCAAGGATCCTTCAGTGAGTTCAATTCTCAAACCAGTTTTCCAGACATCTTTCTGTTTGAAATATGGCAAGAAATTACTTTTATTTTTTTTCAGACAAAGAGACTATTCTTTTTTTGCTCCTTCTCTGTGGACGCTTCTGTATATCCTAGGTTCCCCACATCTGGAGATCATACAGGTTATTCCCTCTTTTCCTTTGACCCCAGAGATTTCCTAGCAAAAGTTTTTTTTTTTTTTTTTTTTTTTTCTCTTTGGTTTAACGAGCTGTTAATCCCATAGGTAACTCTCACTCTCATTTTCCCTCTTCTCCTGGTGACTGTGTGCTTTGCTATTATACCACTAATTCATTCTAATACCTCTGATAATGGTACTATTGTCCATCTTTTCTGCAGTTCCCTTGAATCTTAATATCTGACCCTTTTCAATGCCTTTACCTACTCCATCCCTTTATCCACCTTTGCTGGATGGTTCTTTTCCCACTCTAGCCCCTCAGTTCCCTATAGTCATTTCAGTTTAACTCCCCTTCCTCTATTAGTGGCTCTCAACAGGCTTAAGGATCCCAAGAGCAACCATTAGAACAAATAGGCTAGATGTTTTACCCACTCAAAAGGACTTTGGAGACCCCAGGATGGCCCCCTAGTTTCTCCTCAGTCCTTGACCTGAAATTTAGTCTACATTCTCCATAAGATTATACATCATGAAGAATTAACTCTTAGAGGTTTCCTCCACAATTATTGGTGGGGAGCAAAATCAACGTGTCCCATTTTCCAGAAACATTCCTCATAAAAATGCGGAAGTGGGGAAAAGATAGGGGTCAGATCTTTTATATAAACCAGTAAACTTTTTATTTTTGTGTTTATTCCTAAAACATAGTTAAAATTTTAGAGTTGAAGCTAGAAGTTGTTATTTTTGTCTGTCTGCATGTGTATGTATGCCTGCTTCAGATTCTGTGTCTCCCTCTCTGCCCTTCCCTCAGTCTCACTCTGTCTCTCAAAAACAAATAAATGTTTTTTTTTTAAGACAGGGAAGGGGCGCCTGGGTGGCGCAGTCGGTTAAGCGTCCGACTTCAGCAGGGTCACGATCTTGCGGTGCGTGAGTTCGAGCCCCGCATCAGGCTCTGGGCTGATGGCTCAGAGCCTGGAGCCTGTTTCCGATTCTGTGTCTCCCTCTCTCTCTGCCCCTCCCCCGTTCATGCTCTGTCTCTCTCTGTCCCAAAAATAAATAAACGTTGAAAAAAAAAATTAAAAAAAAAAAAAAAGACAGGGAAAAAAAGGAATTTATTTATTTATTTATTTATTCATCTGAGAGAGAGAGAGAGAGAGAGAGCAGGGGAGGGGCAGAGAGAGAGAGAGGGAGAGAGAAAATCCCAAGCAGGCTCTGTGTTGTCAATGTGGAGCCCAACGAGGGGCTCAATTCCACAAAGTGTGAGATCATGACCGGAGCTTAAATCCACAGTCGGGGGCTTAACTGACTGAACCACCCAGATGCTCAAGAAAATTTATTTTAATAGTAATTACATTTTATAGTATGTTAGCTTGCATAAAGTTTTCAAGAATTTTTTTTAGTAACTTAAAACCTGAGACTTGTGCTAAATTGAGTATACACAGTATGCAATATGTTTTTGTTAAGAAAAAAAGGGTAATTTTTCATGAAGTAAAATAACTATTTTATTCCAGAATGAGAAAGAGAAACTTTAGAAAAATATTTAAATGGATATAGAAATTTGTGGAAATTTTTCAGAAAGAGGATTTTACTTGTAATGGTCAACATTGGCTAAGGTTTGATGGGTTTACTTGTAATATTTCTAAATGAGACTTAACATAAAATATTGTACTCATAAAAAAAAAAGAAGAGTTTGGTTTTCTCTTCATTACAATGACAAAAATGTTTTTGACTACTGGTTTCCACTTAGTAAGAGTTTGTAAAAGACACTTCTTTACATTTTTAGTTATCTGCCTTGAAGGCAAAGATTCTGCACCTAATAGAAAAAAGAGATTTTCACACACTCCTGTCTTTGAGATTTCTAGAGGATCCTTGGAAAATCACAAAAGGTTTGTTTTTTCAGTTTGTGAAAAAGAGAGGTATTAAAATAACTTTATTTGATATGTCATGAGATGCATAGGAAGTGCTGTCATATCAGAAGAAATACTTCACCTTCCATTGGTTAAATATTTACCTATAGATTTAGGTAAAATATTATTAACATAAGTATTTCAGAAATTGAATAAAGTTCCTAGAGCTCTAACACAATCATTGCTATCCATAATATTTTTAATTATCAGAGTCCTAATGATGATTTGCCTAATATTAAATAACAGTATAGCATTATCAGTCGTAAGTACATTTATTTTTCAAAATGTACCATGCCACAAAAACAAATTTCCTTGTCAATTGGCTTATTTTTGTACTGAACTTTTATCAGTCATTTAAAATCATTAGTAATCTACAGATAGTTTTATTTTGTTTTACTCTAATATGTCCAAGATTGTGGTTACAATCAGCCACAATCCAGAATTCAGTAAAAAAAGACTGTCAGAGATCCATGGTAAAGACTGTGCCAGGTATTTGTGAGCACAGTTTCTGATGTCACTGCTTAAATAATTGTAAGACCCTACCACTGAATGAAGTCAGGGTTCCGAGAATTCTAATTGAGAACCTGATGGATTCATTAGACTGCTAACCCAAGATGGTTGAAACAAGGATTAATTGCACAGGACTGAAAGACCTGATGAAGGATGATAATGGGTTTCAT
Source organism: Lynx rufus (assembly GCF_022079265.1). NCBI lineage: Eukaryota > Metazoa > Chordata > Mammalia > Carnivora > Felidae > Lynx > Lynx rufus. Next base: position 24,721,229 of record NW_025814845.1, on the reverse strand, counting down.
TTGGAATACTTCTGACACTTTAATGGCCAATTTTTTTGAAATAAGGAACCTCTTTCTCTTTTCTCTGAAGCTACCTATAACTCATAACAATTTAATATACTGTGCTTTTGTAAATGGAAATGAAACATTTATGTTTTTTCTCCCTGCTTGATCCCCTCCAGAATTTGGAATCTCTTATATTCTTATCTACATGGGTTCAAGAAGAATCTGGCCTCCTGGTGAACAGAACATATTGGAAACATTGGTTATATAACCAAGGCTTTGAGTTCAATGTCATACTTAAGAAGGATAGTTGATTCAGATATGACTAGACACTTCTAAAAAACTATGGTTGACTTCATGGAGCCAATGCTTATAAAGCCCTCTTGGGAAAACTGGCTCAGTCCTAGCTTGGAGTGTTCACAACCTTACAGATGAAAAGGAAAGTAACTTCTTAGCAAATTCAGGAACCTTAAAATATTTTGAGGTCATTGTGAAGAAAGTAATTTACCCAAATTGATTGGTACCACAGGTTAAATCTTAGGATGAGTTTTTGGCTTGGCTTCCTAGCTTCAAGAGACTTTTAAAACTTGAATCTGAGATCCTTTATGAAAACATCTAGCAAAACAAATTTATAGAGGCCTATGTATTAAATTACCATTCTTGCTGTACTTATCTAAATAATCAGGTTGAATCCTAATGAGATCAGCCTTGTTTTATTATCAAGAATAACCTTTCTTTGGCATTATCTTTGATCTAAAGGGGGGTGACTATACGGAGAAATTTTGTTTCAGTGAAAAACTATAGCACACTCTAGTGGATTACCAGATTCTGGCCCTATTCACTGTCTTGGAGCTATTTTGCCCCTCTTTGTCATGTGCGAGGAAATGATAGATATGAAAAACATTTTGTTACCTATCCATAAATTGGATCAAAATCTGTGATCTTGCACCCAGTGTCAATCTTTGACAAAAAGTCAATTCTTCCAGTTTCTTTCAGTATCTATCATCCTTCGAACACCTATATATGTATTTTTTCTCCTTCTCTTCTTAGTGACACTGAGAACTAAAATCTGACTACCTGAATCTTTACGGGAACTTCAGGTTGCCTGTAGGTTGACTTTTCTCCCAGATCTGAAGAAGTTCTGTGATATAAAGCTCAAAGACTTGATATATACCTCAGAGGACTCATCACTGAGGCCAGTCATGCATGGGCTGGACTTCTCCATAACTGCTGCTGGGCCACTGAGGAACTCTGGCAAAATGTTTAGGTCATTCATGCCCTTACATGAGAGGTAACTATGGCTGTGGAAAACATCACCAAGAGCAACCTCAGCTTTAACAACTCAACATGCATACTGCAAAATGGAAAGATTTTTAGTTTAAACTTTCATTTTCCTACATCACTGGGTAGTTGATAATGTCTTTGGTTTTGCACTAGCAGTTGGTTTGAATAGAGAAGCCATATCAAAAATGTATTTCTTCAAATTCTAGAATCACCATCAAGGCTGTAAGATACCCACAGAATAAACAATACACAGAAATTTTAGAGAAACACCTACCAATATCTCCCATTTTCCTCTGAGTATGTGTTCATTGACTTATGTAAAATTTAATTTTAATAAGTTAAACTCCTGTTTTGATGTGACTACACTGTATCAGAAGCTGCTTTTGTTGATACAAGAGTGGTGGGTTCATAGCTCCAACCTCTAAACTCTCCTGTTTTACCTTAACTCCTAAGAATTCAGAACTTCTATTGAGCATTAATTCATACCCTCTGATCTAGCCCAGCCATTCCATTCAATAATCTGATACTATATAACAAATATGGAAACAAAGGTATTCTTATTAGCACACATAATTTTTTCATTGTTATTTTTTTTTTCATTATAGACAAAATTCCTATATTGGTGCTACTTTGGCCTCTACAATAAACTACTTTAAAAAAAGGTTGTAATTGTCAGACTCTTTTGAGTAAGTCAAGAACCCCCAGAATAAGAACTAGGTAAAGGCTATATTTTTCTTTTTGCATACCTGATTAGGAGTTGACATGCTGCATTGAAAATAAAACCTTGACTAAACTCTATTAAAGTGACAAATATTAATGAGCAACTAAGCACAAAACAACTGTTTCATTTTTTGATGTAAGCTTAGGGAAGTCCCTGCTCTCTGCCCATAAGTACTGTGGCAAGCAATTTTCATAAGGGTGCAGTTCTGGGGGCACCAAGCCAAATGAAACTCAGGACCTAGAACACCACTCAGAAGACTACTACTTTGTTGCTAAATTCTTATATCCTGTTTGTAAACTGGAACCTGGATCATTTTTCTAATAAATCCTATAGAAATACAGTTTCATGCATGGAAAATAGTCTTTAACATCTCCTATGCCATTTAGGAAATCCTGAGATACAAATACAGATTCTGATATTTAAAATGTTGCCTATCTATCCAGGACTAAGACACCTGATTAGGTTTTTCAAAAACTATATAAATATTCTTGGATTGTATCCTGAATAGGATGCTTCAAATGCTGATTTCCGTAGAGTGTGGAATGCAATGAATTTATTCAGAATTATTTTAAAGATACCCCGACACCGGAAAAATAACAAGCCCAAGGAAGTTAAAGAGTTGACAGATGACCCAAGTGCCATAAAATTATCCTAGCAGTCATGAAGGCATAGATTCAGAGTATATCTAGAAAAACATTTTACCTATATTTTTAATTGATTGAGTTGGTTTTAGTCAAAAATCTAGGGATTTTTCCAATATATAAGTTAAATATTCTGTTTCTCAGAACTTGTTTGTACCTAGAGGGGCAGAGGTAGAGGGAGACGGAGAATCCCAACCAGCCTCCACACTGTAAGCACAGAGCCCAAAACAGGGCTCGATCTCAGGAAACATGAGATTATGATTTGAGCCAAAATCAAGAATCAGACACTCAATGAACTAAGTCACTCAAGCCCCTGAGCCTTTAAGAGTTCTTACTGTTCTTTTGCAAACTATTACCCATTTTAAGAAAAAAAAACAAAAACATAATGTCAACATCTCATGATTTCTGAGGAATTAAATTTTCAACTTTAGGGTTTTTTTTCTTATCTTATTTAGGCATTTAACTTACCCCATATTTTTTAAAATTTTTTTACCACTTATATTTCATATTCACAAGTTATATTATTTCAAAATGTTATATATTTGTTCTCACTGGGCTTATGAATAAATATTAAAGATATTTTGTTAATTAGGTGAAGTGAAAGTTAGTTTCTATTTCTATAAAATAAAAACCTTGTTTTAATTTTGTGTATGTTATTTCATATTTTATTGTTCTATTGCAAGGATTAAGAAAAAAACTACAATAGCTATCTTGAATATAGAGATGTTAATTATTCTAAAGTGTCAAAATTGCTATGAAATTTTCAAAATATTTTGTGCTAAAAGAATAGCAAATGCTATAATTTGAAGCTAGGGGGAATAATGTACATGAACACTGCTTATTTCTAAGTAAACATGATTAAAACAAATTTATGAATATTTTAACATTTGTAATGCAATGATGTTTTGATCTGTGAGCATATGTTGAACACACAAAAAACCTTCAGCACTTGATAAGGCAAATGTTTTCCTGCGAGACAATAGTTTTTCTTTTTCTATATGCATTATTTATTATCAGATAAGTAAGATCAGCATGCTTTGAAGGGGCTCGTCATAAAGTGTCAAGGCACTAGGTAACAAATCAATGGCTGTTTAAATGATTGTTTTTCCCTGAAGAACAATATATTTTGGGCTGAAGACCTAACTTCATTATGCCTCAGTACATACTGAGTGAAAAATACTATTTCCGTCATTAATGTGTTTATAAAAGCTTTTTGTTGTCTGCACTGAAAAGTCATTCGGTTGAATTTTTTTCTCATGATATATTGTCTGGCAGTAAAAGCTAATGCACTCAGTAGCATTTGTAGACTTTCAAATTTTAACTAAATTTTTAAAGAGGAATACGTCTAACTATATTATTAATTATTATGAATTATCATACATCAATCAGAAATGGATATGAATTCAATTTTTTAAACTAAGCATACCAATCTCTCCTCATACATATTTTACACCACTCAAGGAGAGATTTCAATAGTTTAATTTCCCCACAATGATCACTGCTACTTGAGATTTTCAAGCTCTGCTGAGTTTTCCTGTCTATTATTTTGTTTCTATAAAATATCTCTAGAAAGAATAAATGAACAACTACTATTTGAACTATTGTTGATGTCATATATGATTCTGTAATATAAATAATGTAAACTTTTAAAACTTTTTAGTATAAGTATTATTAAATAGTATTATTATATAATATTATACTATTATACTATTATATAATAGTATATAGTATTAAATAGTATTATTAAATAGTATTATTTATAAACACTCAAATATGTATACTCTTATTAGTCATTTGTAGCTATATACTCATCTACTTTAAAATATTTCAATATATATATATTATTTATATATATATATATACTGTATACAATTACACATTAATGTCCATGTTATCTTTAAAGTATTCCCCAGAAGCTATTAAAGTTTTCTGAAACCTTACAAGTAATCCACACAAAGATAGAAATTACTAAAGTTTCTGATTTTTATTTTTAATTGGAAAGATTATGTAGCATATTAAGCAACATATATAAAAGATCAGATACATAATATTAAATATTACATCTCAAAGATATTTTCAGTCTTCCTAAGTTGAAGTCATGTAATGAACCGTGCAATAATCGAGACTAACCCTTCTTAATTGTGCCGTATTCACACACACTTCTTTGTGGTAGGGTTTCACGACCACAGTATCTTAGTCTCTCATCGGGTGCTTCCGTCACGTGCTTGGCGTAGATGTTTTCTCAAACCACGAAGCCTTAGGAAAGGGAAAAGCACACACCTGTAGCGGAAGCAAATGTCATGGAGCATGTGGTTAATCACTGATATGAATAGTGCCTTTGCTGCCTCTGGTACCTACCCCTATCTTGCTTTAAGTGTTACGGATGTGCAAATTAGAAAGCCCCAAAATACTGGCACTGAAACCATGCCCTAAGGATACGGGCAGCTCTACCCAGTTGGCAATGAAAAAGGTGTTGTGACCAGAACTGGAACTAAAATTCATCTACTGTCTACAGGTGAGATGTAATTAAAGTTTCAATCATTCTGTTTCAGTAGTTGTTCTTAATAATCTCTAAGACTGTTATTTGATTTCTACACACTTAACCTGAGCACATTATGTCTGGAAACAGGGAGCTACGGCCACTGTATTTTCCCAATTAGTTTGGAAATTCTGACTGCAACGAGCTGATCTAATGTTGCTTTTATAGCACTCCCTTCAATCTACATAATTTCCAAAGAATATTATTTTAATTCATGTTTGGTTTGCCTAATATCTTTTTGCCATACTCTTGTGTTTTATTATAGATTTCCCTGTATTACCCATGTTAAGGATGCATCGGTTTTGATACACATCATCTTTTATTATATTAAAGGCTCAAATTTACCAATTATATTATTTTGGGAAGACCAAAAAACTTCTCCCATCGCAAACCAGAGAGTACAAACCCAACAAAAACATCAAAAAGCTACGTATTTTCAGTTTAATCTTCATATTGTAGTTCATTTTCTAAATTTTAAAAATTTGAGACATATTTTTATGTTGCATTTTTTCAGGTATTTGAATGCAGTAATAAGTACAAATATATATTTTTAGAATTCTTGTAGGATGATTAAGTGTCATCAGGTGGATAATGAAAAGCTACATAATTTATTCTGCATGGCATTTGAAAATTTATGATTTTTTTTAAATGATTGAAATAAATTCTGGAAAGAAGAATAATCTTTGCAACAATCTTTACCCATTAGAAATCATGAAAATCATTGAATACTAAAAAAATATCTTGTGAATGAGTCAGATCTGTAGTTGAAGATTCAAGAATCATCACACATTTATTTATATAAAAAAATCTCACCTCTGACATTTTATGAAAAGGTAGAAAAACATTTAAAAAGATGATATGCATTTAGCATATAATATTTGTGAGGCAGTATTCTAAATATTGCACATATTACCTTATTTTATCTTCACAAAAATTCCATAAGTCAAGCATCTTAAGTGACAATTTACACTTTAAAAACTGAGTTTCTGGAATGCAAAACACCATTTTCAGGGTTACTCAGAAACTAGTGAAGATAGAATGTTTTACCCATGTTCAGAAATCATCTAACTTGTAATTAACTAAGATATATACACTTTATCTCACAATTAGATTATAAACTAAAATTTTTAGCATGTGATCTTACGCAATTTCCCCTCTGAAGTACATAAGGGGGCGACTGGATGGCTCAGTCAGATAAGCGGACAACTTCAGCTCAGGTCATGATCCACAGTTCTTGGGTTCAAGTCCCACATCAGGCTCTGTGCTGACAGAGCCTGGAGCTTGCTTCGCATTCTGTGTCTCCCTCCCTGTCATTCCTCCCCCCCCTCACACTCTGGTCTCTCTCTCTCTCTCAAAAATAAACATTAAAAAATTAAAAAAAAAATAAAGTACATCAGGAATGATCAAAGTGTTAGGCAGATAATTGGTGCTTCAAATAATAAATAAAAAAAAATACATTGTGCTTACTGAAAATTTCCAGGGTACGGACTTCATGAAGGCAAGGACTTTTGTTTTGCTTTCCCTGTGTTTTTCATATCCATTAAATAAAACTAAGTGCATATTAGGTACTTGATATACATTTTTTTTCAAGAATGAGTAAGGCCTAAATTCGAAGGACTCATTTGGAAACATCATTTTAAGTTTTTGAATCATTGACTTCTCCAAGTTTAAGAATTAAAATAACAAATATTACATATATCCACAGTTTGAGATATAGTCACACACTTAATCTCATTTATTCCTCACTAAGTATGTGAGAGCAAATACAGGATCAGCATTAAAGGGAAAAAGCGCAGTTTCAGAAAAGTAAAGTGAATTTCTTATGTCTCTTACACATAACACAACTGCACTCAACATAGTCTTGTGTGTCAAAATGTCACTATTATCATCTTTCTTAAACCCAAAAGTTTAAATATTGTATTATTCAAATATACACTGAATATCTCCACTTCTGTCTAAAATATATTGGACTATCAGGATGCATGGGTGGCTCAGTTGGTTGAGCTTCCGGCTCTTGATTTCGGTTCAGGTCATGATCTCGAAGTTTGTGAGTTTGAGCCCCGCATCTGGCTACATGCTGACAGTGAGAATCTTTCTTGGGAGTCTCCCTCTCTCTCTCTCTCTCTCTGCCCCTCCCCTGCTTGTGAACTCTCTCAAAATAAATAAATAAATAAATAAATAAATAAATAAAATACATTGGACTGTTCTGCTAATTTCTTTTTTTTGCAACTTGAATACCTTGATTAATCTCTAAAACTTCAAATATAGAGCCTGTTGATCATACATAAAAAACTGAACATTGACCAGTGTGTATTTGTCAAGAAGTATTTCCTAATTCTGTGGGTTTTTATTTCTTAGGCCACCTTAAAACAAAGTTTTGTTTCTTTATTTCCAATCCTAGAAGTTAACATATTCCAATCGCATAAGGGGCATTGAAGTTATATAAATAAAACTTAATACGTATGTGTGTGTTCTATAGATGTATATAATATATACGTAGATATAGATGTAGATATAGATGTAAAACACATATGTAACATATATGTACAAACATATAATATGTATGTGAATATATATATACATATATATATAATTTTAATGCCCAATTATATGTTTGCTATACTTACATGTTCAAATTTAGAAGAATAATTGAGACAACAATGTTGCTTATGATATACTTCTCCCTTCCTTATTTTTAATAAAGTGATCCTGAGATCTTAAAGTAAAGGATTCTTAACCCCTCTATAATCAAAGAAAGGCAATTCATCAATCTAAAGACACCATTGCATTCTAAATCCTGAATATGATGGCCTAAAGAGGTATGGTGTCATTTGCTTAAGACCAAGTTTTTTAAAGCCAGGGAGACAAGGGTCCAAATTCTTTCATCCTCTTGATGTCTGTGGGTACATGAAAGCCTTTGATATCTCTGAGTATCATTTTATTATCACAAGTAAAATAGGCCTATGAATTCTCATTATTCAGGTTTGTTATATATTTTAAAACATCTGAGTGTTTCATTTGGAATTGGAGCTGAAAGTCTCGATTTATCATTTAGAGTATTCTTTGTATCAGATATACTTTGGTTAATTTTTTCACTTCTCTTTATCCATTATCAAGTTATTGTATCTCAGCTTCAACTTCACACTTTAATACCAGCTCTGTAATAAAGACTGGAATTTCTTTAACAATTTCTCTTTGAAACTGAGCACAGTGTTAAACTTTGATGGTTGAAGGCACTGGAAAAACAACACAAAAAGAAGCAGGCTTCTCCTGCAGGTTCCACCTGCTACATGATCAATCAGCAGCATGGATCTGAGGACATATGGTGGTGCTCAGCTCCAGCCATGGTCTCTCATCCGTCTCAAAAACAAAAACAAAAAGAAAAAAACAAAAACAAACAAACAAAAAAACCCAACCTGACTCACACTGATCACCACCACCTTTCTATGGTTCTCTCTGCAAGAACACATGGCTCTCTCGATCTCCTCTCCATAGTGAATCTCCTGTCCACTTGACTCTCTACATGGCTACGTCCCTGGAATCCTGTCTCCTAAAGTCCTTCCAATGTAGACACAGCAAACTTCAAACCATCACCTGCAAAGACACACAGAGTCTCTCTTCATACCCCACCAATGGCAGGAGCTCACCTGCACTCCAAAGGATTATTTCTTGTTCCTCGCCATCGGTGGGCTACAAAACACCCTAGTTGATGAGGTGTGAACACTGGTCTTTTGAAAGGCCCCCTCCTTCCAAGTTGTACCTTTAGGGTACACTCCCTCATCCCTGGGCAATTCTCTTAGAGAGTTATCTTTATTTCTAATTACCCTCCTATCAAAACTTAGTAATTATTCACATGAAAACATTTCCTTTTAAGTCACTGATGACTTAAGTTCTGTGACTTGATTTGAACCAGACTAATACGATTATTCTTCAGATTTAACCACTTTTGCAACCCTCAGTTTTATTGCCTGTGACACGGGATGCTAAGGGATGAGATGCAGTCTCATTTATCTTTGCATTTATCTTTCCCCTAATTGTTATTTAGGACTCATATAATTTTCATATTTCTCTTGCTCACTAATGCTAACCCTAATAAAAAAAATGCAAACATATCCAAAATGTTGAATAAAAAATCTACCAGAAAGCATGTAGGATTCATAAGTGGTGCAAGTCAATATACGCTGCCTTCTCTCTGTCTCTGTCTCTGTCTATGTCTCTCTCTTTCACACACACACACATACACACACAAATTAACTTTCTAAGGCCAAATTAAAGAAGGTCACGTTGTTAGTCTTATTTTCTTCTCATTTCTGAGGATGGTTTTGCTATTTTTATAGAGACATGTTTATTAAGATCATGGCTAGGTTTGGAATGAGACTGAACTAGAAAGCAGATATACTATGCAAATCCTGATTTATATAAACTTTATGACAGATTATGTGAAGTACACTAATTTACATTATTCTTAGTCAAGATATTATTTTTCAAACCAGGCTAGAATATATATATATATATATATATATATATATATACCCCTCCCAGGGCCTATATTTTTTAAAATGGGAATCAGTAGCTTAGCAATAACATATAATGTGAACAGGAACTTGTTTGAAATATAGTAAGTGCTCAGTGAATAATAGCTGTCATTACTACTACTAAGTTATGTTGTTTTCTTTTTGGGTTTATTTATATGTTTTATTCTTACATCCCATTCATTGTTGCTGGCTGTTTTTAATCCAAAACTTAGAGAGGAAGTTCTTGTAATTCAAGTCACATAAACCAAAGAATCAATAATAATTAATAATGTATTTAAATAAATAACATTAGTTTCCTACTACCGCTATAGTAAGTTACCACAAACTTAAAGACTTAAAGCAATACAAATTTATCATTTCATGATTTTATAAGTTAGAAGTCCAACTTGGGTCTTACCGAGCTAAAATAAAGTTGTTGACAGGGACTTATTTCTATCTGAATACTCTAGATGAGAATCTTTCCCCTTGTGGTTCACAGTTTCTGCAGTCTACATTGCTTGGCTGTGACCCTTTGCCCAACTGGGGAAGATTCTTCACTTTTAAAGACTCATATGAGCAGACTAACCTATCCAGATAATCCAGGATAATCTTCACATCTCAAATTCAGTCCCTTTAATCCAATCTGCATACTCACTGGTTCTGTGGTTAGGGCATGGACATCTTCGGGTGCCATTGTTCTGTGTACTACAAAAACCCGTAACTAATTTTTAAAGTATGTTTTTTGGATACTAGAAATCTTAGTTGAGTTTTGATTGCATATCGTATTAACTTTAAATTTTTTTAATGTGTATTTATTTTTGATTGAGAAAGAGACAGAGCGAGAGCAGGGGAGGATCAGAGAGAAAGGGAGACAAAATCCAAAGCAGTCTCCACGCTCTGCAGAGCCCGACATGGGGCTTGAACTCACAAACTGTGAGACCATGACCTGAGCCGAAGTCAGCAGCTCAACCGACTGAGCTTCCCAGGTGCCCCTCATATTCATTTTATTTTTTTAAATCCCAAACTCCATTTCAGCACATTTTTCTTAAAAAAACTGGCTGTTTAATTTCAGTCGATTACTGTATAGAACAACAACAAGGCATCAATAAAAAACAAGTTTCTGAACAAAGTATCTACATTTTTAAAAATTTAGATATTATTTCCTCTTCATGGTCAATTCTGTTTCCTTGATACAGATCCTCATTTTCTTGCATTGTTTCAGGAAAAAATAAATAAATAAAGACAGTCTATTCTGCCTACTCTCTGTTTTTGTCTGCTTTCATCTTGTTCTCAAGTCAGTCCTCCCTCCATTGTGTTAGTAGCTACTTTCCTCTTATCAAATAGATTATCATGCTATGTTTTAAAATTTTTAATCCCATCTCTGGGTGTACTGGTTGAAATGAAAAGCTCATATTCATTAACATTACAAACAAGGTATTATTTCAAAATCTTGTCAAAATTTCCTGTCCAGACTCATCTGTAAACATTGGCATCTCATATACTTTCAGTCTTTACATTCCTCACCTTTTTCTTTTCTTTTCTTTTCTTTTCTTTTCTTTTCTTTTTTTCTTTTCTTTTCTTTTCTTTTCTCCTTTATTTTCTTTTCTTTCTTTTCCTTTCTTTCTTTTCCTTTCTCTTCTCTTCTATTCTTCTCTCTCTCTTTTTTTTTTTTTTTTTTAAATTTTCAGGCTCTCATGTGCCTTTCCAGTATAACATCAACAAATTTTACTCACCAACTCAATGAAGTTCACATATTTTTTTGGTAAAGTTCACTCCATTACTTTGAGCAGAAATAACTACTCTCTTTTGTAAGCCAATAGTAGTTTACTTATACTTTTTCACATTATCAGATTCACATTGCTATTGCCTGTTTATTTGTCTGTCTTCTATCTGGAAAGTGTGATTCCTTAAGTTAGAGACATGTTTCCTACAGTTATCTGTATCTCCTATCTTTTTGCTTGTTTAATGAATACTATTAAATAACTAGCTACAAGAATAGGCTAAGAATTCACATAGGACTGAATAACATGGCAAAATGTATTTAATATATGATATATGGAAAGATTATATTTTACCTAAGGAACAAAACATAGCATTTTTCTTTAGCATATATTTAGAAGAATTTATGAGCTCAAGTAGTTTTAAGTGTAGACCAACATTGATGAGAAACAAAAAAAATTAGAAAAAAAACTATGCCAATTTCCATATTAGCAGGTATGTCTTTTTCCTTGACATGAATATGATATCTGTCTATATATATATATATATATATATATATATATAACTCAAGAATAAATACAAAAAAGTTAAAGAATCATATAATCCCTTTTGTCTCTATGTAAAAAAAAATAGGTGAATAGGTACTTTATATATAGTATGTGCTTTATAGTCAGTTAAATGTTACAAATGAATTCTGTTTTACCAACAGTCATCAATATGACTTCAACAGCATCACTATATATAACATATTTTGGGGTTATTGCTAATAATCACTAATCACTAATTTATATGTCACAGATAATTAGCATACATTGGCTCATTAGAAAAGATATAACTTCAGGATAAATTTAGTGCCTTGGCACAGAGAAGCATGACTCCTAAGCAAGTAAAATTATTCCAAATATGACAGCAAAGCTCTTTTCACTTCTCTGTTGAAAGTAAAAATTTGCTGATTTGAATTTGTCTTTTCACTACAGGAAGTAATTATGATAACCAGAGTAATAATAAAAACTTAAAACATTGTGATCACTCAGGGTATAGATGAGGCCAGAGATGTTTTAAACTGTGTAAATTTAAAGACAATTAGACTGAGTAGCAGAGAGACATCTACCCTGGGAATCTAAGAATGTAGAGTTCATTGCTTTATTTCTCAGTTGAACATTAGTCAGCTATGCTAGTGGTCTTGGACAACTTATTAAAATTTTCTGGGTAAAATATGGAGGTTGGAACAAATCATCTACAAATTTCCTTCTGGCATTATTAACTATATTATTCTTTCTAAGTCTGTAAAATCAGTTAGAATTAATCATCCACAGTAAAGAGGTGAATGTTTTCTTTTCTGAAAGGATGGCTAATTATATCCCCCAAAAAAGCATGCACTGCAGATTAAAGTAAATGACATGAGGAGCTAAGATTGTGGAATAGTAGCAGAATCCTAGGATTGCCTCACCTCTCAAACACTGCTAGATAAATATCAAATCATTTTTGAATACCCAAGAAATTGGTCGAAAGAGTGACAACAAACTACACAACTAGAGGGAGAGAAGAGGCCACGTGTGGAAGGTAGGAGGTGCGGAGATGTGATTTGGCAGAAAAATGGATTGCTGGTGTGGTGGAGGGAAAGGAACCTTGGTTGACGGGACAGAGAGAGCAGGAGTGAGAGAGAGAGAGAGAGAGGAGACACAGGGGATCACACAAGTAAAACGCTTCCTTAAAGCCAATGACCAGGAAAACAAGAAGGGCTGATTTTCATGAGTTGTGAAAACTTTGAGTGGGGCTCAAAGATGAGTTTTAGGGGCACCTGGGTGGCTCAGTTGGTTAAGTGTCGGGCTCTTGTTTTCAGCTCAGGTCATGATCTCACAGTTCAGTGAATTCAAGCCCCACATCGAGCTTTGTGCCGACAGTGCAGAGCCTACTTGGGATTCTTGTATCCCTCTCTCTCTCTGCCCCTCCCTTGCTCTCTCTTCCCTCTCTCTCTGTCTGTTTCTCTCAAAAATAAACAAATAAACTGAAAAAAACATCTTTAAAAAATGTCAAAAAAAAAGATGGCGTTTCAGATGTCCGCTCCATGGCTGGTGTGGAGTTTGGTAGACCCAGCAGTGCACCTGTAAAGAAGGAAGACGTAGCCCCAGCAGCAGACAGTACAATCTGAGGATCTCCTTGGACACATTGGGAGCAACAGTTCCCCTCATTGGAGGGCATCTGGCAGAGGTGGCATTGCCTCTCTGGGGACAAAAGAGCCAGCAGGTGCCATTTCCCTCCCCTGCCCCTCAGTGTAGGTGCAGAGACACCTGCTGAGGGCAGCTAAACTGGACACTGGCAAACCTGGATCAGTTCCAGCATGGCAAGACCGTCCCCCAGAGGCCCAGCACCGGTCCTGCCATGCAAGATCCCTAAAGTCTGAACTTGTAAGTTCAGGTAACCTCTCTGGGATAAAACACAGGTATGTTGCACTGCCAGGTAGGCAGGCAGTCAGACACAGGAAGAGTGGAAGCAGGGATCTGAGGGACACCTGCGACACATGGGGAAGACTGTTCCCTCTTTGGGAGGACTTCCTGGACAGTGGTGAACACAAACTCCCCTCTCTGGGAACTAGGGAGCTGCCTGGTGCCATTTTCCTCACCCACTCCTCAGCATAAACTAACTTCAGTAAGCAGCACAGCGCCAACAGTGGCAAACTAAAACACTTACGCCAAGCCCTGCCATCTTGTGCTCTGCGGGTGATGCTTTTCTCCGGCAAGTGTACCTGAGAACCAGCACAGTGGGTTTCTCCCTCAGAAGACCATCACAAACCCCTGTGCACACCACGTCTACTAAACACAGAGTTCTGCAAATCTTCAGCTCATCTGGAAATAGCATCAAATCTCTTTTAATCAGGAAGCCAAAGCATACCTTGTTAAAACTCACCACACTATGGCCAAGGTCCAAACACTCCCCACTCCGGGCAAGGGGAAACTCTGCAGAGCACTGACCCGAGGGAAAGAGCAGTCAAAACACAGCAACAGAGTGCACACAGCATACACCAGAAACACTTCCTAAAGCTCCAGGCCCTGGACAGTATATGATCTACTCTTTATAAAGCCATTACTCTCAGGAGCAGAAAACACAACAGGCTTTCCTAACACACAGAAGAAGGCAGAGACCTAGACAAAAATGCCAATATGAAGGAATTCATCCCAAAAGAAAGGAGAAGGTCATAGCCAGGTATCTAACTAAAACAGATATAACTAATATGCCTGATCCAACATTTAAAGCAAAAATCATAAAGATACTAACTGGGCTTGAGAAAAGCATAGAAGACACAGGGGAGTCCCTTACCACAGAGATAAAAGACTTAAAACTAATCAGGCCAAAATGAAAAATCCAATGACAGATTCAAAACTGACTGAATGCGATGACCACAAGGATACAAGAAACAAAGGAATGAATAAGTGATATACAGTACAGAAATTATGGAATATAATGAAGCTGAAAAGAAGAGGGAAAGAAAAATATTAGACCACAAATGTAGTCTTAGGTAACTAAGTGACTTCATAAAGCATAATAATAATATTCTTATCATAGGAGCCCCTGAAGAAGAAAAGAGATAAAAGAGGTCAGAAGTTTTATTTGAGGAAATTATAGTTGAAAACTTCCCTAATCTGGAGAAAGAAATAGACATACAAATCCAGGAGATACAGAGAACTCCAAATAAAATCAACAAAAGCAAATAACACCAAGATATGCTGTAGTTAAATTTGCAAAATATAGAGATAAAGAAAAAAATCCTAAAAGTAGCAAGATAAAAAAAAGTTGGTAATTTTCAAGGGAAGAAAAATAAGATTAGCCCCAGATATTTCCACATAAACATAACAGGCAAGAAAGGAGTTGCATGATATATTCAATGTGTTTAATGGAAAAAAAATATGCAGCCAGAATATTCTATCTAGCAGGACTGGATACACACACACACACACACATATACATATATACACACACACACACACACATATATATGTATATATATGTATGTATATGTGTGTGTATATATATGTATATATGTGTGTGTATACATATATATATGTGTGTATATATATATATATATATATATTACTCAGCCATGAAAAAGAATGAAATCTTGCCAACTGCAAAGACATGATGGAGGTAGAGTATATTATGCTAAATGAAATGTTACTCAAAGAAAGACAAATATCATATGGTTTCACTCATATGTGGAATTTAAGAAATAAAACACATAAACATAGGGTGGAAAAAGAGAGAGACAAACTATAAGAGACTCCTCACTATAGAGAAGAAACTTAGTGTTGATGGAGGGAGGTGGGCAGGAGGATGGGTTAAATGGGTGATGGGTATTAAGGAGGGTACTTGTGATGAACACTAGATATTATATATAAGTGATAAATCGCTAAATTCTACTCCTGAAACTAATATTACACTATATGTTAACTAAGTAGAATTTTAATAAATTCTTGAAACTATAAAAAAAGTTAAAAAATAAAAATAACTGACTTTTCTCCAAATATAAATAAACAAGCAAACAAATAAATAAATAATGCATTTCTTTCTTCCTTCCTTTCTTCTTCCCTTTTTTCTTTCCATTATTTCCTCACTTTTCCATCTCTTCTTTCCTTCTCTCTCTCCCTGCTTCTTTCCTTCCTTCTGAATTGGATAATTAAAAAAATAATAAGAATTTAAAGGGTATAAGAGAAAAACTAAATGCAGGTACATGAGTTAAGAATCATGAAAGAAGGAGAACAGAAATTAAAATGTTCACTACAGGTTACTTCTGAGTAGCAAGATTATAGGTGTTTTTAATGATCTTCTTTGTATATTTTCTAAAGTGAATATATATTTTGTAACAAAAGAAAAGTTAGGCAAAAAAGAGTAATGAAACAGGGAAAATCACATGGATAATTCTGTCAAGAGTCTTTCTTCAGTATAGTCATTTTATAGCAAAACCCTTAACAAAGACAACTGTGGAATATTTTTAAACCAAAAGCAAGAGTGAGAGTTTTGAAAATGACATAGCTCCCATTATTAAAATGAAGCATTTTGAATAATCATATGCTAATTATTGTTTTTCTATAACCAAATCAGAAAGGTCCCACAAAGATCTCTATGTAAATTTTGAAAGTTACAACCAAATATTGAAAAATATCCACTGCCAACATTTTCAATTTAATTAATGCTGAAGACAGTTTTTTTTTTTCAACGTTTATTTATTTATTTGGGACAGAGAGAGACAGAGCATGAACGGGGGAGGGGCAGAGAGAGAGGGAGACACAGAATCGGAAACAGGCTCCAGGCTCGGAGCCATCAGCCCAGAGCCTGACGCGGGGCTCGAACTCACAGACCGCGAGATCGTGACCTGGCTGAAGTCGGACGCTTAACCGACTGCGCCACCCAGGCGCCCCTGAAGACAGTTTTTTAAATGGCATATGAACTCATTGTGAAAACCAGGAACAAAATTTTAAGTTAATGTTTCATAAATATAATTTTATAGAGATCATTCATAATACTGGGGAAGAAAATTATTCTCTGGAATCCAACATATAAGTGGGTGGAGTTAACAAATTTAAAGCAGAAACTGTAAACACAAATGCGCATAGAAATTAGGCAGCAAATAACATGTAAAGTGGTTAGGTGTATAATCCAGCACTGTGTGAGTGGCCAAGACTGAGTAGACGAGGAGAAAATAAGTTCACATAAAGAGTATGGTAACAACGTGATTCCAGATAATTTGTGCTCATGCAACTTAGTCTTTAGAGAAAACTTAGATAAGAAATAAATTACAAAATATTTTAACCAAATTAATAATTGCAATAATTAATATTTTTGCTTAAATATCCTTAAACAATTTATAATTCTTTTCACTTTTACCTATATTTACTACCACTTTGGAGTAAAAGTTTGAGGTCATAAAGAAAATAAAACTACTCGTGTCTTAACGTAAAGGAAAGTAAAGGAACTTAAGAGACTTGATCAGTCAGGCCTGGGATTCAAAGCAAAGCTGCCAGACTCCCCTATTCATACACATGCTGTTAAATCACACAACATTCCCTGGTTTGGACTCAGGATTCCCAGGTTTGCACTCAAGTGTCTGCTGAATCAATATATGGAATAAAAGAAAACACACCTACATACAAACTGCCATCATTGTTTAAAGATTGGCTTACACTGAACATAAAATGTCAATTACAGAACTGCTTCCCATAAAAAGACCTAGAATATTGTGTAGAAAAACTGATACTCATGAAGAGAAAGAGATACAGGGAGAAACCAAAAAAAAATATATGTAGCTATGGAATGATTTTTCAAATACTATAGGCAGGGAAAAATTTCTATGACATATTATATAATGATTTATTTTATGTGTGATATATATGATAAAAGTAAAAATCCTAGATGGCATATTAAAGTTCAGGTTCAAATGGTATAGCATATATTTATAATGCTAGTCATCAGTCCTAGCAGATGGACCCACTTACTGTGCTGCAATGAGAAATTATAAGCTTGTGTTTTGAAAAGAAAGAATGAAATGGGGAAAGGAGAGAGGTTTTTTCATTTCTTTTTTCCTGATGAACCTCACTAATATTATAGTTACCAGAATGCACATTTTAATATGTGTTGCCTCCTTGTATATATATTATGAATGTCTTTCTGCTTTTCAAAAATTCCTGTTTTCCAAGAACTTGCAAGCCACGGAATAGTTCTCCCTGTATCTATATTCCTACAGATGGGAGTAATCAAAATTAGAATCTGATGAAAAAATTATCTTCTGAATTTACTGAAAGAAGCACTCTTACAAAGTAAAATGTTGGCCTTTAACAGAATCTCTAATATTCTAGCTGAACTATTGATTTGTTGAGAACTTGGGCAAGTTTATTCATTTTCCAAGACTCGGAGATGAGATCAAATATATCTTGAGGATAAAATGAAATATACATATTAGGCGTTCAGCACAGGGAGGGGCCATAGTACATAATAAGTGTCAGGTAATGTGGAGTATGCCGTGATGACTCCACAAACTTCCTTCAAAAGGGAGTGACATTCACCCCAATTGCTGGCTCACATAACTCAATGGTCAGGCTTCCTCATGAATGCCTGCAGCTGAAAAGAGATGCTTCACCCAAGTCATGCCCCTTTCTGAAGGCGGCCCTATTCTATGACTAGTAGACCCAGGGATATAAAGGATGGTTCCTTGGCCCCACAAGGGAACACTGCAATGGGCTCTCCCAGGTAGGGTCAAGCTAAAGCCTTTTTTGAGACTACACTGCACCCCAATTTCATTTTCCACCCAATATCAGTTCTTCATTTTCCTGATAGGTCTTGATCCTGAGAGCATTCCCCAAATAACTTCCTGGACAATAATCTCTGTCCTAGCACCTGCTTAGTTCCTGCTTCCCCAGGAAGTCAACCTCCAACACGTATTATGCCTTTCACTTTTCTAGTTTCAAAATTGTGTATGTTAAAATAAGTTGTTCAAAAATAATTTTTACACTGAGTACTTTTCTTTCTAACATCATGTCTTTAAGGCATGAAATACTATGCTTACTTCTTTATCTGAGAGTCTCATTTTATGACTTGAATTCTTTGGAATATGTGATACTTTACACACTTATTCTTTTAGGTCCATAAAGCAAGACTACAAGTACAAACTAGCCCCAAGGCTCTTTTTAAGGCTGACTTGGGAAAATCAATTAGGTACTTACTGCCCTCAGAATATCCTACAGTATTCACTTAGAATTTAACAGTTCAGATGCATCCGGGTCTTAGACTTCCTTTTCATAAGTCTCTATAACATTGCTTTTAAAAATATTTTATGCCACATTTATTCACTTTTATGATCCTAATTGGAAGCAAACTTCAAGACTCTGGTGTCAGTTTGGAAATGTACAAATTTTATCCAAATGCAAATGTATCTGAAAAAAAAAAAACAGAAAATGCGCTAAAATAGAATCACTCAATCACGTTAAATTTTTTCTAGGGAGTAGACACAAATGCAAGCAAAATCTCCACAGACCTTCAAAAAAGAAACTTGATTAAAATCATTGGTTCCACCAAGTATGTGGGCTCTCTTTACCTTAAAACCTGGCTGAAATGCCAACTTTTTAAAATCAAAACCATTTTTGTAGAACTTTTAATCTTTGTTTCTTTAACAGTAAACTGTATTCTTTCTTTGAAAGTTCTCCCAGAATTGTTAAGTATTCTCACGATATAAATATCTTTCTTCCTAAAACCGGATCCTGAGCATTCTGCTTACTTGTGTTTGTGAATCTGAGAAACATGTTTCTGCCAGAACAATGTAAATAAATACATCCAACATTCAATTGCACGTATTTCCTATTTGTTATTTAAAAACACTGTCCACCGTAGAATAGATTAAAATTTGAAAGTGTTCTAATTGTCAATATAAAATTCTGTGTTTAATATATTTGTATGTTTTATAACTATAGACACTGTTCTATTTTCTGTGATTCAAACCTTTATCCTAATAAGAAGTTAATGCTGACAGAATGATATGCAATTTGTGTTTTCTGATTGATACAATTATTTCAAGAGCACTAGGCATATAAAAACTTCTTGACCACTGTTGATAGTAGTAACTTTTGCTCATTTCAAGAATATTCAATTAATTATTTACAAACTTTGTGAATAAATTTCCATTTGTACACTGTCAGAACAAGATATTCTGTTGATTATGAACTAATGAGTTTGAGAAGAAAAAATATAAATATATTCGTTTTGTTAATTTTTAAATTCTGAACTATAACATTTCAGCAATTCTTTTTTTTTTCTTAATGCTTATTTATTTTTGAGGGGGAGAGAGACATAGTGTGAGTGGAGGAGGGGCAGAAAGAGAGGGAGACAAAGAATCCAAAGCAGGTTCCAGGCTCTGAGCTGATAGCACAGAACCTGATGCAAGGCTTGTTATCATGAACCACAAGATCATGACCTGAGCTGAAGTTGGATGCTTAACCTACTGAGCTACCCAAGAGATTAATTCTTATGTCTAAATGACAAAATGAGACTATGAATTAAAGACAAAATAAAACATTCATTGCTTCTTAGAAGTATGTTTTAACTTATAAATCATATTAAGACTTGATAAATATAATTTAAAGAAATATATGGCAGACTAGATATCCAAAATAACATTTGCAAACAAAATTTTTAAGAAGGTTGATATTTTGCAGTGAGAATTGGCACACATTAGGGTTTGTAGTCTGAGAGAACACTATCTATGTTGTCCAAAAATCATCAAATAAAATATTTAAAGTGAACCTAAGTTTATGATGCTTTCAGATGATCGAAAGAAGTAATCTCTTTAGGCTTTAAGCATTGCCCACATATAAAATTTCAAGAAATATTAGCTTTTACACTTTAAAATAATGCACAGAAGAAGTCAGTGTCTCCGAGGTAAAACAGTAGCAGTAATTAACAGCAGAATTCAATTCTTAAAGAATTATATTTTTTAATTTTTTAATGTATCATGTCCAGTATTAGATAACTAATTTTAATACATTTAAATTTTGAGTTTCAGCTTAAAAACCAAAACA
This sequence comes from Lynx rufus, assembly GCF_022079265.1. NCBI lineage: Eukaryota > Metazoa > Chordata > Mammalia > Carnivora > Felidae > Lynx > Lynx rufus. Next base: position 24,700,269 of record NW_025814845.1, on the reverse strand, counting down.
AGAGAAAGATGATATAAACCCCTAAATAGTACAGAACTATAGAATTTATAAAATCAAAACAAATAAAATGTGAAATTCAGTGAATAGGTGAAAACTCACATCATATAGATTTGAAGAGAGAATTACCAAGGTAAGTATATTATGAAATGGAAGCTAGGAAACTTGACAAGATCATAAGTGGATATAATTAGGTTTTCTGAAGGAGATCATAGAGAGAATGGAAAAATGGAATATTCAATGATATAATGGCTATGGAATTTCTAGACTTGTATAGAGAAACCAATGCTTATATCCAAGAATTCCAAAACATTCCCCCCAAAATTCAAATGCTAACACATCAGAATAAAACTGCCTAATTCGAAAAGGAAAACATCTTAATCTAGAGTAGGAAAATCAACAAAAACAGTAAGATACTACAAAATGTAATCAGACTGAAAAATCAATTTAGTAACAGCAACACTGAAATCACAAAGATATTACGATATTGTCCTTATTATGCTAAGAAAATATTTTTGACTGAAAATTCTAATCCCAGAAAAATAATAACTAAAGCAAAACAAAGAATAATAATAAAAAAAAGCAGCAACCAAGAGACTTTAAATTTTTTTTAAGTGTTTATTTACTTTTGAGAGACAGAGAGAGGCAGAAAGAGAGGGAGACACACAATCCAAAGCAGGCTCCAGGCTCTGAGCTGTCAGCACAGAGGCCGATGTGCGGCTCGAACTCACAAACTGGTACATGAAATCATGACTTGAGCTGAAGTCAGACACTTAACTAAGTGAGCCACCCACGCGCTTCCCCAAGGGACTTTAATATAAATACTAAAATATGTTTTTTAAGATTATATGTAAGTCAAAAAAGATGATGGGGGCTCCTGGGTGGCTCAGTTGGTTGAGTATCCCAATTCAGCTCAGGTCATGATCTCAAGGTTTATGGGTTTGAGCCTTGTGTCAGGCTCTGTGCTGACAGCTCAGAGCCTGAAACCTGCTTCGGATTCTGTGGCTCCCTCCCTCTGTCCCTTCCCTGCTCACACTCTGTCTCTGTCTCTAAAAACTAAATAAACATTAAAAAAATTTAAAAAATATGATGATCTCAGATAAAAGATTCATGGTGATAAAAAGTAATAAATGAATAAACAAATAACATAATTACAAAAGAAAAACAGATTATTCAAGAACTCTAGGACTACTACAAAAGGCATAAGACGTATTTCTAATGGGATACCAGAAGGGGAAAGAGACAAACAAAAGCAATATTTGAGGCAATAATGATTAAGAATTTCCTCAAATTAATTTCTGATGCCAAACTAGAGATCCAGGAAACTCAGAAGACACCAAGAAGGATAAATATGGAAACAAACAACAAACAAACAAAAAAACACTATACCTACATGTATTACATTCAAATATCAGAAAACAAACTAAAGAAAAAGTCCTGAAAGAAGCCAAAAGAAAATCACTTTATCTATAGATGAACAGTTAAGAATTACATCGGACTTCTCAGAAACCACAGAAGCAAGCGTAGAGTAAGATATTTAAAATGTTAAGAGAGGGGCGCCTGGGTGGCTCAGTCAGTTAAGCGTCCAACTTCAGCTCAGGTCATGATCTCATGGTCCGTGAGTTCGAGCCCGGCGTCGGGCTCTGTGCTGACAGCTCAGATCTGGAGCCTGCTTCAGATTCTGTGTCTCCCTCTTTCTCTGCCTTTCCCTCCCCCCTGCCACTTCCTCTCAAAAATAAATAAAATGTAAAAAAATTTAAAAAATAAAATGTTAAGAGAAAAAATCAGAATTCTGTACTCTGCATAATTATCCTTCAACAGTGCAAGAGAAATAAATACTTTTCCTACAAGAACTGAAGGAATTTGCTGCCAGTAGGCCTGCTTGGCAAGAAATATTGAAAGCTTTTCAGAAAGAAAGAAAAGGATGATGATCAGAGGCTTGAATCCACACACCGAAAGGAGGAGCTTCAGAGAAGGAGTAAGTGAAGTAAAATAATTTCAAACAGCAAAGTTTCTCAGTGAGTAAGAAAGCCACAGGCATCCAATAGATGGTAGTTGTTAAGACACTTCTCATAGGTAGCACTAAGTGGGAGCCCATATGTTTTATTCCAGCCAGATGAAAAACAAAACAAAGTTTTAGCAACCAAACTTTTTGTTTTTCCCATTCTCCTTCTTCAACCAAAGGCTGATGTCAGCCCGTAGGCCATCATTTCTTGAAATGTGGTTCTTCACCATTGTCCAGGTCCCATCGAATAGATGGTTATTTGGAGAGGTGGGACTGAAGTCTGTCTTTTACGTTGTTCATTGTAAGATGAGCTGTGGAGTCATCTGATATAACAATGGTTTCATAGTAGCATTTAATACTCTGTAGCTCACATATTCAAGCAGAATAATATAGATAAGTACAAAGAAATATTTGTTCAGAGTTTATTGTATATTTGACCTCAAGATCATGTAGGATAACATGTAATCAGTGTAACAATGACAGTCATACAAACAAGATTTGCCATCATTATTTTTAATAATATCTGAATATTCCTTTTCTAATCGAGTTCAGTATTCTAGATATAATTTGGAGTGGAAGTCTCCTTGTATGTTTCACATATTGAAATCCTACCAGCCAGAAGTTTAAATATGTTTATTTTTCCAAGAATAAAATCCAACAATAATTAGCGTGATTACGTGGTATAAGGAACAATTCACCAAGCTATAGGGTGTAGACTAATACACTGTACTGCAGTTTGCTACACTTCAATTTAAAAGTTAAAAGAAGAAGAAGACAAAAACGTGTCACTGAGGGTAATTTGCTTGCCCAAGTTACATAGCATTTTATTACAAGAATAAAATTCAGTAAATATTTCCATGAGACTAATTTTGAAATTATACTTTTGAAAGTTCTTCACTGTGCACATAAAATAACACAAAGAGCTAATAGTACTTAAATATAATAAAGAGGTAGATTGGCAGTCCATACAAATTTTAAGAAAGAACATGATAGGGGCGCCTGGGTGGCTCAGTCCGTTAAGCATCCGACTTTGGCCTAGGTCAGGATCTGGCCACTCCTGAGTTGGAGCCCCGCTTCGGGCTCTGTGCTGACAGCTGGGAGTCTGGAGCCCGCTTGTGCCTCCCTCTTTCTCTGCCCCTCTCCCACTCACGCAGTCTCTCTCTCTCTCTCTCTCTCTCTCTCTCTGTCTCAAAAATGAAATAAACATTAAAAATAATGAAAAAACAGAAAACCAAATAACATGATAGCTGGCTAAGCAGCTGAGTTGTGATTTGAACCCAGCCTGTTCAATACACAGCCTACGGTTTCAGCAACTAAGTTATACTAAACTAATACAAAGTATCTAACTGACCGTCTAGTTGATTGTGATTATACCATACATAATCAACCTTTAGGAGAAGTTGGGTTTCCAGTGTTAATGAGCATAAAATGATCGCTCAAATTTATTAGAAGCGCTAAAAAAATGAGACAGTCGATGAACAAAATTTGAAAAAAAAAAAAGCTTGGTATTGCTTAAGATTTTTATCCTCCTGAAAGGAACAGGTCACTAAGAGGAACAATGAACGCCCCTAAATATTTGAAAGTTTTCCAGGTGCCAAATCAGAAAATATTCTACCCCAGCCTACAGTTGGAAGATTACAAACTATCGTCGCTTATATATAAGAGAACACATAATTATTCTCAGGAAGAAGTACCATTTTGATCTACTAAGTGTCTTTTTACTGAGTCTGAAATTGAGGAAATACATTTTCTCCAAGTGGCATCCTTTATAATCTACTAAAAAGTTTGATTCTGTCAGAGCATATTAGTGAGATGGGTAATTTTGTGTGTCAGCTTGACTGGCTGTGCAGTTCCCAGATTAAACATTATTTCTGGATATTTCTGTGAGGGTGTTTTGGGATGACAATACCATTTGAATTGGTGGCCTCAGTAGGTAGATGGCCCTATCCAATGTGGGTGGGCATCATTCAATCCTTTCAGGGCCCGACTAGAAATACAGGTAAAGGAAGCAGAAATTGATCCCCTTTTTTTCCTGCCTCACTGTTGAGCTGGGACACCTCATTTCATCTTTTATGACTCATGGGCTGGGGTGGGATTTACACCACTGACTTCTCTGGTTCTCAGGCCTTCAGACTCAGAATGAATTATACCACTGACTTTTCTGGGTCTCCAGTTTACAAATGGCATCTCAAGATATTCTCAGCCTCGTATTAAATTTCCTTATATACCTATATTAATCTTACTGATCTGTTTCTCTGGAAAATCCTGACTAATAAGACTAATAAGACTCACATCCCAAACCTTACTAGAAGAAGCTGGCCAATATCTGTCAAAAGCCAGCCTTCTCCAATTCCAATTATCCAGGTTTTAAGGATCTTGAAGTTGAATTCATTATTGACTGGAAGCTCTACCCAAGGTCTCTGCCATGATGGGAAAAATTAAAACATGCCCCCATTTCCTACATCTCACAAGCCTCCTCACATTGACAATTTTGAGAATGAAGTCCTGACTGTTTATAGCTTTTTTTTTTCCCCTCAGCTTTACTCATTATATTTAGATTGTGTAGTGAGCATAGGACCATGCTGGGTCCTATGCATAGAAAGCAATCTAAACATAGGTCTTGTTTTCTAGACCAGGGGTTGGCCATCTCTGAGGATGGCATGTTAACTCTTCTCTCACCCCGAGTACCGAGGAGGCAGGGTATGAACAGAAGATAGGTTGAATCCTGAACTTGACCTTCTGTCAACCTCCCCTAGAGAATCCTGCAGAGTCAGATGGCAGTGATTTTCATAAGGCAGTGAAATACACCTCCCCTAAGAGTCAACTTCAAACCAGAAGGAAGTGGGTGCAGTCTAATCACTATTATTTGTGGTCCCTGCACAAGACTATAAGTGCAGATCCACACATATTCTTATCATTTTAACCAGTGATGAAATTTTCACTAGTAAAGAATAAGATTTTGCAGAATTTCACCTGATCTACTAGAAAACAAAACAAAACAAAACAAAACAAAACAAACCGTCAGGCAATTTACCTATCAGTAAATTGTCAAGATAAAACACAAACAACAACAACAAAACACACACACGCAAAAAACCCAAAAAACAGAATCCGAAACAATCCATTCAAGTCCCCAATGAATAAGTCAAATAATAAAACCAATCACAAGCACACTCTCATACAGGGAAAATACTTAATAAATATGACCCACCACAATTTTTAACTTACTAAAGTAAACAATTTAGCCTATCTTTATGTGGTCATTAAATGATATATGGTGGTTTTGCTTAACTTTCTTATTTCATTTGATTATAAGGAATAAACACATCCTGTTATCAACTGTTTTGACAACACACATACAGAAAAAAATTGTGGGGATATCAACCAAATATTTAAAATCAGTCTTTATTTTTAAATAAACAAACCCTTCACATTTCCTATATAATTGACATTGAAAGAAAATATGTAAGTGTGGGGTTGTAGCGTTTTAGGCTTTTATCACTTAATGGGGATCCTGTTTAGATTTGCCTTTCCCAAGAAGCCTTCTTAGATTTTCAAGTCTAAATTGAGAAAAACACATACCTTAGAGTGTGTCTTTATTTAGCAGAGTTTTTATTGTTTTCTATTATGGTTTGCTTCACATTTATTCCCTAGAATATATCAGGGGCTAGATAATATTTGTCAAATGAATGACAACATATTGTTTAGAAGAATGAGCATCTTTGGTTAACAGGCTATGGTAAATTCCAAAGTTGAATTACATAAGCTTTTCAATCCTATATTGTCAAAAAAGAATTCTCCAGCTTTTCTATGCACTGATGTGTTTCAGGGTTCCTTCGAGTACACATTATAAAAATAAAGAATGAAGGTAGCTTGGAAGGAAATTTCTTCCTGTGTCTCTCCTTTCTTCATTCTGAAGTATTTTAAGCTGATATTTTTCCTTGTTGGAGAAATATAATGGTAATATTATTTATATACACTTTAATAGATATAATTACATAAAGAATCATGATTGTAAGAAAGTGAATGCTGTACTGTATATAAAGTTAATCATGAGTAAGCTATATTTTATTGGTTATAGTGGCCCATGCTGCTCAACTAAATAAAGGGTGTAACTCATGGAATGTTCAGCTAATATTATGAACAATGGAATTTCAGCACTGCTGTTCATGAATAGCATACCAAGTACTGAATTATAGCTTAAGTATTGTATTTCACTGTATTTTCATAAGTATAATATATTCTTAAACAAGAGCGTACAAAGGTAAAATATCATCAGATCCTGTTAAAGGTACAGAAATTAGTAGTTTTATAGTATCAGCTTTTAAACAAAATAGAGATCTGTTTGTTATAAAATTTTTAAATACTTACAAATTCATATAACTATAATATACATGTATGTGCACCTAATACATACAAAATAATTCAAAGAATCAAAGTTACTGGCATTCATGGAGATGTCAATATGTCAGGCACATTTCTTACCATAACAAATACCTTACTTCATGTAATCTTTGAAACAGCCATTGGCAAGCATAATTTTTAACTTCATTTTATGTGAGAAAAACAAAATACAAAGAGGTAGGGTGACATTTCCAAGGTCAAATAACCAAAAATTGACCAAGCCAGTATTCAGATATCAACCTTCAGACTCAAAATAAGGTATATAGGTAATCAGTCTCAAAATGTTTTTGAACACTGAAATTTAGCAATTACTACAGGTTTTTTGGGTTTGGAAGTTAAAACAATTTATGTACAGAAGTTATCATCACCACTATTAGGGATAAATATCCCTACTTCTCAGGTAGGGATACATAGTGTGAAAAATTTCAATCTAAAATGGGACAGGACTCCTTATATATACAATGGAATACTACTTGGCAATGAGAAAGAATAAAATCTGGCCATTTGCAGCAACATAGATGGAACTGGAGGGTATTATGCTAAGTGAAATAAGTCAGTCAGAGAAAGGCAGATACCATATGTTTTCACTCATATGTGGATCTTGAGAAACTTAACAGAAGACCGGGGGGAGGAGGCGGGAGGAAGGGTGAAAAAAGTTATAGAGAGGGAAGGAGGAAAACCATAAGAGACTCTTAAATACTGAGAACAAACTGAGGGTTGATGGAGGTGGGAGAAAGGGGAAAGTGGGTGATAGTGGGTGATGGGTATTGAGGAGGGTACCTGTTGGGATGAGCACTGGGTGTTGTATAGAAACAAATTTGACAATAAATTATATATAAAATAAAATAAAATAAAATAAAATAAAATAAAATAAAATAAAAAATGGGTCAGGAGGTCATGACTGGAGAATCTCACACATCTGATGTGCCGTGAGAAAAACAGAATTAATAGTCTGACTTCCATTCAATGCTTGATATAAGGAAGACTGAGACTTATTTCCTGACTAATGAACATCTCCCCATCCTCCAGCCACTGAACCAACTGCTTGAACTCTCTCTAGACTTCTCCCTCTTTGCACTACTTACTCATAAATACAGCCTATTCCAAACTGCCAGTGGACTTGCCTATATCTTGCCAGAGCACATGTTTCCTGAATTTCTATTCCTCTGCTCTTGCTGAGTCAATTCAATTTCTGGTAATTTGAGTTTGCCTCAGTTTACCTCCTTTATTTAGATTGACAATAGAGATACAAAACTGTGCCAGCTTTCAAGACGTTTATGCTTCATTTGAAGAATTACAACTTGGAACACAATTTCTTTCCAGTAAGGTATATGTGTGTTAGGAAAGAATGTATTTAAAACATTAATCATATAAATCAAAGTTTGGTCATCTGGAACCTGGGTTTTAGGGATGTCCACCACAGACCAACTAAATCAGAATCTGCATTTTAACGTCATACTCAGTTGATTTCTTTGTATATTATAGTTTGAGAAGAGATGAAATAAACCTTGCATTGCATTGTATTGTATTCTATCCTTATGTTCAGTTCCTCTGCTATTTTCTAACTAAAGACGTATTATAAAAATATTTAGTCATACCTTTCCTCTACCATAATTCCTTCTTTTCCAATCCCAACCATGGCAGGAAAGGGAATAATACTAATTTTCTCCATGAAATATCACAGAAATATAATAAATATTCAGTCCTCTGTATGTCTCTAGTGAGGTAAGTAAAGTATGATCTTCCAGAGGACCTTAAACTCAGTATTATATTGTGTGTGGACATCACATTTTGTGGAATATCATCAAAATGTTTTCATCTAAGACTTAATCATCTTGATTGACAATGAGATTGTGGGTCTTTTCCTTTTAGCCTTCCTTAAGTGTATTCAGAGAATCCAGATTAATTAAATCTGAGCCTACACTAAGTACCACTAAGAAGATGGTGTTTTTAACAAATACCACATATTCTGTATTACACAAAAAGATGTAAAAATTCTAACCATCCTTTCATAAGATTATATATCGTTATGATCTACTTTGAGGATCCAGAAGATAATGGATAGTTGACAATTATAGTTAATAATTGACAATTTTTTTAAAAAAAATTGAATGTTTATTTTTGAGAGAATGAGAGAGAGCACAAGTAGGGAAGAGCAGGGAGGGGCAGAAAAGGAGGGAGACACAGAATCTGAAGCAGGCTCCAGGCTCAGCCAAAAGCCCTATGCAGGGTGGGGAGGGAGGAACTGAAATCATGACCTGAACCAAAGTCAGACCCTTAACCGACTGAGCCACACAGGCACCCCGATATTTAACAGAATGTAACTGGCTTTGTTTTCATGTTAAAACATTAATATTGTGGTGTAAACACCCTCAAGATAACATCATACTTAGCAGAGTTTATAAAATAGTAAAAAAAAAAAAAAAAAAAAACAGAAAAAAAAAAAGGAAGCTGATGTGTTTGACTAGATAATCTGTAATCTAGATGTCTGTATACTGTATTTTGAATTCCCCACTTAACTGGAATGACTGGGTGATCATAACTAGTGGTTCTTTCCCAAGTTTTTTCTTTCTCTGTTCTGTCTTCCTCTTTCTACTCTTCCAAAGTGCAGGCAGAGTTAGGACTTCCTATGAGAGTTCTATTTAATATTCCCTAACTCAATCACTTAACTTCTTTTGTCGTGTGAATTACTGAGGACAACAGGACCTTGCCTCTCAAACTGAGAAAAATCTCTCATCCACCATAATCATGACTATAAAATCTCTGCTCTAATTTAAATACCACTACTGCTATGACTAATAGTAATTATAATTCATAGCTTCCTAGCAATGGAACAGAAAAACCTAGCTTGGAAGAATTCAGTGGAATTAAAGGAATAAGCTTCCAAATTTTCAACATGTTATAAGGCAGAAGTCATTGAGGTATATAATTGCAAAGACACTTGTTGATTGCTCCCTAGGCAAATAGCTGCTTTTGTAAGGATTACTACTGTTTTCAGATTTTGTCAAATTTTATGTGGCTGTGAATTTATAGAATGACATTTGGACAAAAAAAAAAAAACATATTAGGTAATTTTGAGTAATGAAATTTGGGCTAGATTTCCAAAGCCATTGAAACTGGAGTCTAGACTCATATTCTCTTTCTTTTCCACTGAATCTCTTCGTAAATCCACCTGGCATTCTCACCCCAGATGGGTCTCATTGCATTATGAAATGTGCCTTGTCTGTAAGCCCACAGTGAGACCCATTCCGTTCTAAGAGCCTAGCTCTTACTGCTATTTGAGATGCTGTATTGTTAACTCATCTAATCCATTGACTATTACTATCCATCAAAGTTCTCCTGCTTCAACCATACCCATCTTTTTCAGATATCCAATTCAAAATCAACACCTTCCTTATATACTCCCGTATAGTTTCATGCCACATTGAATCCCCAGGCCTTTCAACTTTGACAATATTTTGTGGCATTAATCACTGCTGGGCAGCACAGTCTTGTGCTGTTTGCTTTCATTTGCGTCACTACTTGAATGCTTGATATGGTCATTTCTTCTCTCTGAAATAGATTGCAATTCTTTGATAAAGATTTATTATATTTTACATTGCTCCACATTTGTTTTGTCTATCTCAGTGTAACACTATATATAAATAAATATACACATACATATATCAACATTATATATAAGTAAATATACACATAGTAAATAAATATTTTGCACATAAAAAATACACAAGATATGTTGCAGAATACAATTGTCTTTTAACATGAATAATATTTGATTATGCATATATGTGAAATAAGTTTTATTATATCCTATTCTGTAGGTGACATTCATGAAGCCCAGGAACAGTAAATAATTCATCAAATTCACAAAACAACAGTAAAATACAGAGTCACTATTCAAACCCAAATATTCTAATTTTATATTTGTGCTCAAAAAGTGCTGTAGCTAACTGTAAGGTATTTACAAAATTAACATATATAAAGAGAGACCAAAAAAAGTAAAGGAATTATATTGCATGTGTTCATATGTGCACATATGTGATCTTGGAGAAGAGTTGCTTAAAAACATAGACTTGATTATATTCATAAATTTAGAAGTATGAATGTAGTTTTGATAAGTGATCTATGCATATTTCAAAAATTAAAAACTCCATCTTTCAAGTGGGCAATGCTATTTGAAGTTGACAAAAATTTAGGTAGCATTTGCCATGATATTATTAGGAAAATAGTATAATTTTATGTATTTTAATGGATTTTCTTATATTCAAGGTATTATTGTGCTCACTTCAGCAGCACAAATATCAAAATTGGAATGATACACAGAAGATTAGCATGGCCAAAATATTATTAACTCTATCACCAAATATGTTACTTACCTTTTCTTACAATATTGAATCTAATTTCTATTACAGAGAATTAAAGTCAATTATTTCCTCATCATATATTTCCCTTCATATGTAACTGGTATACAAATATTAATTATAAAATGAGATTTACTTATCAAATTTTCCCAATCAGTCCTTTATTGAAAATCAATTCCAGAAAAAAAAAATTCTGTTTTTTGCAGACAGTAAAAAAGTCTGAAAACTCTCCCATGATTTAATGAAAATGTGTATGGCTATATGGTAACAAATATCTATTAGTTGACATCATGTTTTCTAAGTTACCTGACACAAACTTAATTCTGATTCTTTGGCACATGGTAAGCCTTGTAACAGGCTCCAGAAAAACTGGTTTTGAGACAAACCAACCTGAGAAAACAAATCTTAGAAAAGCCCTGGGTTTTGCAGAAAAAGTACCTGGGGCTTTTTAGAGAAACCTGCAAGCTTTTCCAAGATTGTTATAAGCTGGGTGCTCATCCAGATGGAACTTAGTCACAACTCAGGCATTATGTGACTCTGATGAGAACACGGCAGCCTTCTCCCAAATGTGGCTATCGAAATACGGCAATGACACGCAATGATCAATGTGTTAATTATTCAGGATTTTGTTATCACAACCTTGTCCATGGCTCCCTCAAAAAGAAGGAAGGAGAAAATCTAGAATAATACATATTTCTACTGAATATGTGTGAGTAAATTGGCCGCAAATTTTTTTTTTTTTCTGGAAAATATGCCATGACAGGAGAACTCAGGGGACTTTTAATCTGCTTTTAATTAACAGGAAATACTGGCCTTACAACAGGTAGCTTATCTGATTCAAAAGTTATTCTGGTGTATTTTGCGCAAAAACAAGATGCGTGTATGTTAAAGTGAAAGGGGATCAACTCTTTTCTTTTTTACTGTACTCCGCATTTCCCTGAAGAATGATGCCCCCAGACCAAAGGGCAAAGACAAGAATACAGAGAGGTAGATGTTACACTGTATGAGAAAATAAGTTTTGCTTCCGTGACTACATTTGGCTTTGACAGCTTCCAGCCTTTTTTATAAAATTCATTATGCTGCCCAAGTTTCCAAAGAAATGTCTTAGAGAAAAAAATAGGCATAAAAATTAGTGAAACAATCCATGTTTGTATACTTCCAATACACCCCCATAGTAATTTTTGTTGTTGTTCTTCAACTAGAGTCCCTGACACATGCTTCCTTGCTGTGCTATTTTCTCAACTTTCCCTTTGGTGAGTACCTGGAGAATTGGGATTGTGTCTCATTTCTGTCTCTTCCACGCAGTATCTGCAGAGCCTTTGTTTAAATGAACACTGCACAAGAAAGCATTCAAAAAAGTACAGCAGCCATTCTTGACAAACACACTCCACGAAGGGGGGCGTAGAGAGAACATACTTCAACATCATAAAAGACATATAGGAAAGACCAACAGTTAATATCATCCTCAATGGGCAAAAACTGAGAGATTTCCGCTACGGTCAGGAACAAGAAGGGGATGTCCATTCTCACCACTGTTATTTAACATAGTACTGGAAGTCCTAGCCTCAGCAGTTAGACAACAAAAGAAATAAAAGGCATCCAAATCAGTGAGAAGTCAAACCTTCACTATTCGCAGATGGCATGATACTCTATATAGAAATCCTGAAAGACTCCACCAAAAAAAAAAAAAAAATTGCTAGAACTGACATGAATTCAGCAAAGTTGCAGGATACAGAATCAATGTACAGAAATCTGTTGCATTTCTATACACCAATAATGAAGCAGCGAAAGAGAAATCAAGGAATTGATCCCATTTACAATTGCGCCGAACCAAAGATACCTAGGAATAAACCTAGCCAAAGAGGTACAAGACCTGTACTCTGAAAACTATAGGACACTTACGAAAGAAAATTCAAGAAGACACAAAGAAGTGAAAAAAAAACATTCCATGCTCGTGGGTTGGAAGAACAAACATTGTTAAAATGTCTATACCATCCAAAGCAATCTACACATTTAATGCAATCCCTGTCAAAATATGACCAGCATTTTTCACAGAGCTAGAACAAACAAACCTAAAATTTTCACGGAACCAAAAAAGATCCCAAATAACCTAAGCAATGTTGAAAAAGGGCAGTACAGCTGGAGGCATCACAATTCCGACCTCAGGTTATATTACAAACCTGTAGTGATGAAGACAGTAGGTGGTCCTGACACAAAAAGAGATACATACATCAATGGAACAGAATAGAAAACCCAAAAATGGACCCACAACCGTATGGTCAATTAATCTTCCACAAGCAAATGGTAAAAAGACAGTTTCTTAAATAAATGGTGTTGGGAAACCTTGACAGCCGCATTCAGAAGAATGAAACTGGACCACTTTCTTACACCATATACAAAAATAAATTCAAAATGGTTGAAGGACCTAAATGTGAGATAGGAAACCATCAGAATCCTAGAAGAAAAGACAGGCAGAAACCTCTTTGACATTGGCCATCACAACTTCTTACTAGACCCGTCTCCAGAAGCAAGGAAAACAAAAGCAAAAATGAACTATTGGGATTTTATCAAGATAAAAAGCTTCTGCACAGGGGTAGCTGGGTGGCTCAGTCAGTTCAGTGACCAGCTTTGGCTTAGGTCATGATCTCGCGGTTTGTGAGTTCGAGCCTGCACCGGGCTCTGTTCTGACAGCTCAGACCCTGAAGAAGCCCGCTATGGATTCTGTATCTCCTTCTCTCTCTGCCCCTCCCCTGCTCACACTCTCTCTTTCTCTCTCCCTTTCTCTGTCAAAAATAAATGAATATTAAGAAAACAAAAACAAAAACAAACAAACAAAAAAAACTTCCGCACAACGAAGGAAACAACAGAACAAAAAGGCAACCTACAGAATGGGAGAAGACACTTGCAAAATACATATCTGATAAAGGGTTAGTATCCAAAATATATAAAGAATTTATCAAACCCAATACTTAAAGTACAAATTATCCAGGTAAGAAATGGGCAGAAGACATGAAAGTTTTTCCAAAGAAGACATACGAATAGCTAATAGACACATGAAAAGATGCTCAACCTCCCTCATCATCAGGGAAATACAAACCAAAACCACAATGAGTTATTACCTCACACCAGTCAGAATGGCTGAAGTTAACACAAGAAATAACAAATATTGGCAAGGATGTGGAGAAAGGAGAACGCTCTTGCATTGTTGGAGGGAATGCAAACTGATGCAGTCTCTCTGGAAAACAGTTTGGAATTTCTTCAAAAAGTTAAAAATAGAACTACCCTATGTCCCAGGAATTGCACTATTAGGTATTTATCCACAGGACACAAGCATACTGATTCTGAGGGGCACATGCACTCTGATGTTAATAACAGCATTATCAACAATAGCCAAATTATGAAAAGAGCCCAATGACTGATTAGGATAAAGTAGAGGTATATATATATATATATATATATATATATATATATACACACATACACACACACACACACATATATATATGAATTATATATAATATTTAAGAATATTATCACAATCATGTGGATGGAGCCAGAGTGTATTATGCTAAGCAAAATAAGCCAGTCAGAGAAAAACAAATACCATGTGATTTCACTCATGTAGAATTTAAGAAACGAAACAGGTGAACATAGGGGAAGGAAAGAAAAAGAGAGGAAGGCAAACCATAAGAGACTCTTAACAAACTATAGAGAACAAACTGAGGGTTGTTGGAGGGGAAGGGAGCAGGGAATAGGCTAAATAGTTAATGGGTATAAAAAGGGAACTTGTGGGGCGCCTGGGTGGCGCAGTCGGTTAAGCGTCCGACTTCAGCCAGGTCACGATCTCGCGGTCCGTGAGTTCGAGCCCCGCGTCGGGCTCTGGGCTGATGGCTCAGAGCCTAGAGCCTGTTTCCGATTCTGTGTCTCCCTCTCTCTCTGCCCCTCCCCCGTTCATGCTCTGTCTCTCTCTGTCCCAAAAATAAATAAACGTTGAAAAAAAAAATTAAAAAAAAAAAAAAGGGAACTTGTAATGAGCACTGAGTGTTTTATGTAAGTGATGAATCACTAAATTCTACTCCTAAAACCAATACTATGGTATATGTTAACTAACTAGAATGTAAATAAAAATTGATCCAAGGGGAAAAAAAGATAAAATGAACACTACAGAATTATTCTCAATATTAGATGAAGATGGGGTGGGGGGTTTTCTTGTAAGTTTTGTAAATAACACTAAAATAGATTTAATGGCACTTTCAAACAAAAGTATTTATTTTAATATTTCCATAATTTTTATGAATCTTCTTATTTTGAGATTTCAGATTGCATATGTGAAGTCAAAATAACCATGATTTCCTAATTCCAAAATAAAGCATTCAAAATTGAAAAGAAATGTTAATTTGTCTGCCCTTTTCACTAAGAGGACTGTGGGGAAATAGGTTCTTCCTACATAAATGGGTTAGAAAAAAGGTTAGCGTGGAAAGCTGCCACCACGGGGCGAAAATGTCCTAGCTAGTGAAATATTGTAATGGAATCACAAGTAACTTGTTATATCACCTGCAGGAAATTAGTTTCCATCTGGGGCCAATGTACCTTGATCACAAACTCTCCTTGCCCCCCAGACCCTTTGCTTCTTACACACACAAGTTGATGATTACTGTCTGATTGTTTTCTCCACGTTCACGTGGGAAACATTGTTTTCTTCATGTTCAACCACATGGGTAATATCTTGTGAGCTCAATAAAAATGGAGACAAAACCCCTGTTTGGGGTTCTTGTCTCCTCCCAGATTCTAGCTTATCTTGTATTCAATTCTGCATCTTCTCTCTTGCTGGACAAGACAGAACTCCAGACTCATGGTCTGCAACAGAGGATATAGTTGTCAAATGAATAAATCAGTTGCTTTTGATGTGATTTTGGTATAGCAATTTAAAATTAATCTAGTTTCACTGTTATAGTCAAGATGATCAGATGTTAGATATTTTATGGACATATTCATTGACATCTACCAAAATATAACTGTAGATTGTGTAGATATAAACCATACCTATGGTCAACACACCCAAACAGAAATAAGCAATTTATTATTATTTTTGTGTGTCTGTGAGAAATGTTACATACTTAGTTTTATGATTCTGAGCATGATAACTTATCAGTTAACATGGATCCATATGTTCAAGTTTGTCCATTAAATAATATAATATAGGGGCGCCTGGGTGGCGCAGTCGGTTAAGCGTCCGACTTCAGCCAGGTCACGATCTCGCGGTCCGTGAGTTCGAGCCCCGCGTCGGGCTCTGGGCTGATGGCTCAGAGCCTGGAGCCTGTTTCCGATTCTGTGTCTCCCTCTCTCTCTGCCCCTCCCCCGTTCATGCTCTGTCTCTCTCTGTCCCAAAAATAAATAAATGTTGAAAAAAAAAATTAAAAATAATATAATATAAAGGTGGGGTAAACAATGTTTTTTTTTTTAACTCAGAACTTCATGAAAATGGCTAGATGGCTTATGAAAATAACCTATAGTATATATTTGATACATCTTACATGATATAAAATACATTATTCCAGGCATACAGGTATATAGCAAACCACAGGGTAATTAAGAGATTTCAAATCTAAAGTTTTGACTTTTTATTATTATAAACAACTTGAAATCATTCATTAGTGAAGCTAAGACATTACTGTCATTTTTCGTTTTATTTTCATTTATCTTTTAACAGTGGTATCACCTGTGAACAAACAACTCCAAATAAATTTAGGACTCATTCAATAACCTGCCTCATGCAAAAATGCCTCAATATTTTTGTACAGAGTAGAGATCACTCTACTTTATTAGATACAAAAATAAAGTTATTTCATATGGTTTACCTAGGCTTCAGATGGCATCTTAAGATTCAATGCTCCTGTGTTTCTCTTCCCTTATTCTGAAAAACCATCCCTTTACCTGTGAAACTTCATAGGCTCTATGAAAATATACCTGATTCTCTTTGACACAGAAAGTTCTATTCTTTCTCTTGGATTAAGGTAGGGAGACCATTTATATATTAAGCATTGCTAAAGACTACCTATGTATTAAGCATGGCTAAAGCGTTGTGAATTAAGAAACACGTATCTCTTGAATTTTGACATTTTTCTCTATGCTAGAGATAAATGCCATTTGCAGTATTTCTGTAGAGCATATGAGGATTTGTTTCATGCTCAAAGACTGTGAGTAAATAATTTGGAAGAATTGAGGACATATATATCAATAATTGCAAAATTATAATTGATTATTAATAATCGACATTATTAATTATCAGTGTCTCTACCTCTCATCACCAATGCCTATTGTACTTTCTCCTAAATGTTTCTTTAACCGGTTTTCCATATTCCTTATGTTTTATGAAACTAGTATCATTTTCGGACTACACTTCCGCCATAACTAAAGTCGTAGTACTCCAACATTTGGTATGATCACCCTCATATCCATCCCAAATGGCACTACAAGACTCTTGTCACTGAGGTAAGAGTCTGACCAGAGCTTTCCTTAAAAGTACCCCATCAATGGGGCGCCTGGGTGGCGCAGTCGGTTAAGCGTCCGACTTCAGCCAGGTCACGATCTCGCGGTCCGTGAGTTCGAGCCCCGCGTCAGGCTCTGGGCTGATGGCTCGGAGCCTGGAGCCTGTTTCCGATTCTGTGTCTCCCTCTCTCTCTGCCCCTCCCCCGTTCATGCTCTGTCTCTCTCTGTCCCAAAAATAAATAAAAATGTTGAAAAAAAAAATTAAAAAAAAAAAAAAGTACCCCATCACTGAAAAAAAGTAAGCCCAGTTTCTTTGTCAGATAGTACGTAGATCCCTGCCAAGTTTTCCAGACTCAGCGCCCTGTAACACTAAGCTATCAGAGCTCACTCCTAGAAGTTGCATGTATCAGTCTTGCTCAAACTGTACGACAAGTACATGAGGAGAGTGAAGTGAATTGCGTTGATTAGAGAAAAAAACTACCATGTCGGCTCAATAATTTTACATGTCTGGGTTTTCATCTTTACTTTCCATTTTATAATTGTGTGGTCCTTTGCAAATTATTTAATCAGACTGAACTTCTGTTGAGACCCTGAGAGGAAAGGTATGGGAGGGTAGGAAAGAAAAGAGGAGACTAGGGGAGGGGAGGGGAGGGCAGGAAAGGAGATTAAATGAGCCAGGGAGATTAAGGTGGTTAACCATGTTTAGGGCATGCAGTCTCTCAAAAAGGGATAGCTATTTTATAAAAGATGGTGCTGTGGCAAAATGCGTTCACTGCTCTAAAAGGGAGAACAAAGACTGATATAATTGTGTAAGGTATCAGTGTGGATTATATAAACAAGTTAATGTACTGCAACAATAACATTTTGAGCTAAAGATTTCAATGCTTATTTCAAATATTTATTTCTTCTTTATATCAAAATGTGTGCATTGGTATTTCTAGTAAAACATGACAGGAAAAACAGCAGCATATTAAGAAAATGGACAAAACATCGCATGAATGTTTTTCCTAAAACTTCTGAAAGTGAAATGTTGGCTAAATACCTCAAGTTTTCTATGCTTGCAACAAACATCCAGATATTGAAAACATCTGGTTTAGTATTGTCATCTGAAGAAAAAAACAAATGGATGAAATATTGTCTATTACCTGGAGGTTATAAAAACTTCCTAAAACAAAAGGGCAAAGATACCCACTTCGATTCATAGCATTTCCCCAATTAATTCTATGGTTATCAAACTCTGGAACGTGTTCAGCCTGCTACAGCTGTATTTGTAAAGTCACTTCTGGGTTTGCAGACAGCCAGCCTCCTTTCCAAGACCTTGCAATCAAGGATCCTATCTTTCCATTTAATGTTAAGTATGGCTTGTAGGTGCCACTGATGTTCAAAAAGTCAGATGTGACTTTGGTAAGAGATTAAGCATTATCTTTAATTAATGGATCTGTGAAAAGAAAAGAAAATCCAGAGCTACAAGCCCTTCATATCCTACACAAAGGCAACTTGACATTTGCATTGAAATCCCTTCATTTCGTCTTTTATAGAATAATGCTTTCCCTTTATCTTTTAAATTAAACAATGTATAATGTTCATTGAAGAACAAAATCATATTACTGTGAAAGTCATGTTCAAAGATGTGCTGTAGAATTTTAAGTGCAGGCGAAGAAATTTATCGAAGTGGACCAAATTAATACACAAAACTTGTATGTTTTGCCTTTGCATTGGGTCTCTGCATAACGTTACCAGCAACTTCACATTTAAATAATTTGTAATTACCATCATAAAGTCTTCTTTAAGGCATGCATTTAAAAATGTGTTTTTAATCTTTTTGCAAATTATAGACTGAATTTTGGGGTTCAGGCTGGTTACAACCCAAAGCACTTTAGCTGATACACTTCTATACTAAATATATATTTGCCTTATTTCATAATAGATTAACATATGAACTAACATATCAAAACATATATTTGTATACAGATTCCATTACTATATTTGTTTAAATTATACACCTACTTATATGTACACATAGCTATATATATGTATAGTTATTATATTTGGGAGATAAGGCATTTTATTTCCTTAAAAACAATGATCTTACCATAGTTTAATTTATATTAAAATATTTTAAGTGATAATCTTACTTTCAAGAAGATAAAGATTTAAAATTGACTGTATTTATCTTGAGCCGCATTTATGCTCTTTAACTATAATGCTTAATATGATAGCCTGCTCTTGGCTGGGCAGTTTGGAATTAGCCTTTTTAATTACTAACCTAATTTGCAGCTTAACTTGTGGCAAGTGTCCAGAGGTTATAGTTTTCAGCAAAACTGAAAATAATAAATGAGAAAGTACCTAGATAAAATTGTTCTTCAATATGGGAAAGAAGTCTGGAAGAACATGGCCAAGCTAATATTCATTTTAAAAGTTACTCCTCTGTCTTATATGTGGTGATGGGGTAGCGGGAATAGCTGTGAGGGATAGGACATTATGTATCCAGTTTAAACTTTTTATATCCAGCTAATAATATTGTATATGTAAATATGTGATTCTGGTTAGTCAATGATATAAGTTGGCTAATAATGAAAGAATTAACTCAGAAAATGCAAATCCCCAGAGCCTTTATTTATATTTTAACTAATAGCTAATTTTCAAGTTTGTACTACATGTCAAATACTATGTGTAGTTTAACAATATTTATCTATGATTTTTACAATATATGGTCATTTACAAAAATTTAGAAAATACAAAAATATAGAAAAATAAAAGAATTAATTATAATTTTGATAGGCACAGTAGGTCCATTTTCAATAATTTTTATGAGTAATCAATAATCCTGCAGAATGGATATGTTGTATTATTCCTGTGTCACTTGAGATGACTGGAGCTCCAGGGTTGAGGTCACCTGATTTCCTCACATAATGGAACCAGGATGCTGTGTAAGTTCAGAACGATGTCAGATTTTTTTTTTATTTTCTTACATAAGTTGTTTTTAAACTTGGAGATTGGAAAGATCATTCTTATTTTGCTATTATTATAATTCATCTTTTTCAAGGAGCACCTACATCTAAGAGGAAGCTTGTGCAGCAGCAAAAGCATATTCTCTGAAGGTGCAAATTTGAATCCTGTATCTTTGGTGTTCTTGCTGTGACTTTGGACAAGTTAGTTATCTTGTTTTTGTCTCCATTTACTCATCTTTAAATAGGCTTGGCTACTCTGTAGAATTCTTTAAGTAGTAAAGTGTTAAGATTTCTAAAGCAATAAGAACGCTGGCTGAGTATATTACATACTCAATGAGGGCTGGCCACAGGTATAGTCACTGTGGTCATCATCATCACTATCAAGGAACACAAAGGAACAGCATTAAAACAACAAACAAAAAGTAAAAAGACTCCCCCAAATTATTAGCATCTATCATTATGAAAAATACATTTTTAAATCAAAAAGAAAGATAACTTAATATAAAAACACAAAGAGTATTGGTTCCTATGAAAAGACAGTGGAGAAACTTGTACCGATACGTTTTTATTTTCTAAATAGCTACTGATTCTTAAATGTTTTCTTAAATATTACACGGAGTGACTTCAGTAAGATGGTGAAATAGGAGATTCCACCCCTCATTCTTCCATTGAAACACCAATTTAAAAACCATTCATGGACAAAATTAGGTTGAATTCTTTTTATTTACTTGGCTAATATGTAACTCCTGAAGTGTCAGTAAAATTATAAAACTGTGATCATGAGTCTATATCATTATATTTGAGGTTTCCAATGAATGTTACATTATTTTGCATTGCATCCTTTTCACTCCGGAGAAAAGTGTGAGTGTTCAGAGATATATGCAGAACACTAAAATGTATCAATCCTTATGCTTTTTATTCAACAGGTTTTATTTAGAATTACCTATGAACCAGAAACTCTAGTAGGTTCAATATTAAAGCAAACTGAGGATTAGAATATCCCTTATAAAATAAAATAACAACATACCCTATGGACAGTGGGTTATACCACTGAGGTTATTTATAGTTTACTTGGTAGGAAGTGCAAGGTTAATACTTTGTGCTGATAGCTCAACGATTTCTGCAAAGGCAGAAGATCTTTGGGGAAAGATCTTTTCCTTCCTTATAATTTTAATATGGTTGCTCTTATCCTCCTAAGTGTCACTTCAGACTTATAACATGGATATCACATCTTTGAGCATTATGCCTCCTATCTGGTCAAGAGTAAGAGGACAATGACAGCAGCAGCAAGCTCTTTTCTTACATGTGTCCCATTTATTAGAGAAGAGAAGAAAACATTTATTGTATTCCAAAGGCAAAATTCTCATCAGCCAAAACAGAGTCACATGGTGAAATATAGCTATAAGGAAAAGCAAAAAAAAAAAAAAATCTATTGAAAATGAATAGGATTTTCACATTTGATTAGATTTGGGGATGGAGGTATGCGATATTTTTAAAAATGTCTTCTCTCTTCATTCAAAGACAGAGGTTGGGTAGCTGTTGGTTGAAATACAACAAGGTCTACTAGAGTTACCTAATTTTGTTCTAAACCAGAAGTACTGAGCATATTGTCCTTACTCATTTGACACCCCCACGATAAATATTAAGTATCTACTGCATAATTTATAAGAAGGTCTGTACTAAAGTTTAAAATGTAATGTTCAACAAACAGAAGCAGCTCCTGATGTAATGACAAATAGGAAATTAAAACCCATTGCAAACACAGGCGAGTCCACATTGCATGGAAGCACACAGTAAGAATGTTAAGAGGCACTTCACTTACAATGCACTGTTTAAAACTCACTTCCTATAACAAGGGATGCCTATAAATAGAAGTTAGTTAGGTAAGAGTTTGATTATGCAAAGCAACTTACACTATTTTTAAAGCAAGAAGGGCCATCACAAGGGTTTAAGCAGAACTAAATGTTTGGCTTTGGCTTTGGGGTGATATCCCACAGGTTCCAAAAAGAATGATTTGGAGGTGAATAGGACTTAATAGAAAAAGAACAATTAACTCACTATTACTGTAATGTTGATGAGAGAGGGTGGTGCTTGAAGTAGGTAGTGGGAGTGAAAATAAAGTAAAATTGACAGAGTTTAGGGATATGAGGATGTATACCTGGTAGAATAGATTATGTGTTTTATGGGGCAAATAACAGGGAAAATACGTAGTGAAGTCTGAAGGAGGTTTAAGTTTGAGAACATGGTAACATTTGCTGAAGTAGGTGACGAAGAAGATGAGCCCATTGCTGGGGCCAAAGAATATGATCTTGGTGTTAGAGACGCTGATATGAACTGTTGGACATCCAGGGAGAAATGACCAGGGAGAAGTTGACTCTGTAGACTAGAAGTTGAATGGATGGTCTTAGCAGGAGACTTAGGCTTGGGAATAATCTGTGTATAGGATATAGTTGATGTCAGGAGAGTAGACGAGAGTGTTCAGGGAGAATGTATCAAGTAAGAAGAGAAGGGTTAAATTAGCACCTAGAGGACTGAACGTGAAAATGAATTTGTCATCCTTGTTGGCTATAGCATTACTGAAATATGGCAGAAGGCATGCTCTTGGATAATCATACTATCTCTTGTCCAAGTGAAATGGAATGAGCTAGATAAATTGACATATTGTACGACCAAATGACAGTGATTAAGTACTGACCATTTACTGAAAATCTAGATCCAATTACTTATTGTATACAAGGGGTAGAGTGACCTTTTGAATGAGACTATCTGTAGTAGAATAGCCTGCATTTGAGGTCTTTCTTTTTGTTCAGCTTGACAGAGATGAAGGAAAGATTTCAATACTTGAAAAAGGCAGAGCACACTTGTTATCAGACATAAAATAGCTGCTGATCAAAGGAGCTGAGATTCTATATGTTTAAAAGATGCTAGATTAATAACATATTCTTACTCTGATCCATAAAGATTAGTCACGTAATTGTGTCCATTATTTGTCTTTTCTGAGGAAGAGGAAATTATGTCTTATTTTCACCATGTCTCCTGTGCTCTTTTAAACAGATTAACGATTATTCCAGGCATTATGCTGGGTCCTGGGGATGAACAGATGGAAAATAAAAGTTCCTGATGCTTGTGATTACTGTCCAGCCAAAGAGACATAAAGGTGGATAGCTAAATTAAAATACAACATGGCAGATTCAGTAATACAGGTGTGTAAGACTGTTTTATTGCAAGCATTAACTCCTTGAGAGTAGGAATCAGTCATCACTGCAAGTGTGGCAATATGCACAATGTCAGTGGAGGTATTTAATATTTAGCGATAACTTTATATCCCATCTTGCTCGCCTATATATATATATATATATACACACACACACATATATATACATACACACACATATGTATTTATATATATATATATTTAACTCAATTTAGAAGGATACATGTAACAAGACAGTATAAAAAAAAGTGGGTTAATAGAGGAGAGGAAGAAAGGGGTATAAAATAAATACAGAAACAAGGCCAGCTCTGCATACGTTAAAGACCTTTGACTCCACACTTTATTATTATCTGTATAAACACATATATTACTGTGTAGTGAATTACATTATTACATGGGAGGTAACATTTGAAAAGGTATTTGAGGAAAGAATAGATGTTTTTCAGGTAGACAGTAATAAGAGCACTTCGGACAGAAAGAATTTCACTTTGAACAGATGTAGGTAAATAGAGTAGAGTGGACTGTCAGAGGATGAGAATACAGATATAATAGGGCCAGATTAGAAAGGCCTCACGTACTTGGGAAAAGAATCTGCCATTGCTGTTGGCTGAGTGGTATCTCCCCCCGGTTCATATGTGGAAGTCCTAGCTCCCAGCATGTGAGAATGTAACTATAGCTGAAGATAGAGACTTTAAAAAGGAAATGAAAGTAGAATGAGGTCATGTGGGTGGGCTCTAATCCAGTATGACTGGTATCCTTATAAGAGGAAGAAACTGGAACATGGGCAACATGTAGACTGAGGGACAACCATGTGAGAACCCACATAGAAGACAGTCCTCTGCAAGCTAAGGAGAGAGCCTCAGAAGAAACCAAAAGGATTGACACCTTGATCTTGAACTTCTAGTTAATGAAGATTAACTACAGAGACAAAATGGAATATGGGCAAGAGAGAAGAGAGACTGAGAAGGGTGCGTGGGTGGAGGGGAAAAATGAAGTCTTGACCTAAACTCAAGATGATGAGAATGGCAAGAAGTTGGAATACAGAGATATTTTGGGGGTATAATTAATTGCCTGAAAAGTGGGGTAGAGATGGATTTCTTTCTTTCTTTTTTCTTTTTCTTACTGTTTGTTTTTGAGAGAGAGAGAAACAGAGTGTGAGAGCAGAGGAGGGTAGAGAGAGGGAAACACAGAACCGGAGGCAGTCTCCAGCCTCCAGTGATCGGCACAGAACCTGATGCGGGGCTCAGTCCCACAGACAGTGAGATCATGACCTGAGCTGAAGTCGGAAGCTTAACCAAATGAGACACCCAGGTGCCCCAGAGATGGATTTCAATAACAAGAAAGCATTTGTCCATAGATTCTAAATGGCAATACTGAGTTGATGGAATTAACCAAACAAAAAATTGAGTTTAAATTTTGTATTTTTTTTTAATTTGAAAGTAAGTTTCATTTGGAATGTGTGATGTTTGCATCACAATGCATGTGGTAATGAAATCGGTTTTAGATATATTGAGCTTATAGAGTCTTTAGGACTTTTTTTTTTTTTTTTTTTTACATTTCTTCAGCGAAATATAAAATAAGTGTTAAGCTTGGAAAAATCGTTCTATTTAATATTCTGATCAGGAAAATGGCTGCTTAAAATGAAAGATGAGAAATCCATAAATTGGGGTCTGGCCTTTTGCAGTTATTAGAAGAAATCCACAAATTCTTCCATCCTCACACATATCTATGCTCTAGTATCATCTGCATCAACTTTACTTTTCTCAAGGTACGACAAGCTTACTCCATGCTCCAGGAATAATAAGAGGGCAACATTATCTCTCCAAAAGTCACTGTTAAAATGTAGGAGTCATTTATAAGCAGACTATGAACAGACTGCTAACTTTCTCAAAATCTTACTGCATGATCAGTTCTACTAATTTAAACCTTAAGGTAGGAAATGATCATATAGAGAAATGGGGTTCTCAGAGTTTGCATATAGAGAATTTAAAAGAGAGAGAGAGAGAAGGAAGGAAGGAAGGAAAGGACATAAGGAAAGGAAGGAAAGAAAGGAAGGAACAGGAAGGAGGGAAGAAGGGAGGGAAAGAAAGGGAAGGAAGAAAGGAAGGAAAGGAAGAAGGGAAGGAAGGAAAGAAAAAGAGAGGTAAGAAGAGGAGAAGGGAGGAAAGAAGAAAAGGAAGGAGGGAAGGAAGGAAAAGGAAGGAGAGATGACAGGAAAGAACGAAAGGAGGGAAAGGAAGCAAGGTGGAAGGATGAGAAGGAAGGCAAGAGGAAGAAAGTCTTCCAAAGATAGTCTTAAGTGACTTCCATCTATAGAACCAAGCAGTGTTCTGCTTGACATTAAAGAAGTGCTCAATAAAAGCTTATTGAATTAATGCAGTATCCTCTTGACCTTGGACTCAAAGCACTTAGGCAAAGGAAAATGGGTGATTCCACGAATAGATAATTTTATAAGTCTTTAAAAAGAATAATGTTACTTATGCTAACATAATTATTTTCTATTCCTGACAGAAATACCGTGGGATTATTTATACCATAGGATTAGAAATGCCGTCCTCTTTAAGGTCCCTCTCAGATATTAGAGGCCACTTCCAAAGGAAGTGTTTATAGAGTGAAATGGTTTCCACATCTTCTTTTCCTAAAATCAGTGTTAACATTACTTCCAGGAAACAATATCTTAGGAGTGAACTCTGAGATGTACTTCAAAAGAATGTGTTATTTTTTCCTGTGTGGTTAGAAAACTTCACTCTCCATTAATTAAAATATAAATATGTTTATGTTCCATAACAAAGTTTAGAAATGGAAAAAAAAACTATTAGAAATCTCACTGGTGAACGTGCAGAGTCAAAAGCAAACAAGTAGTTTTATTTTATAAATCTGGCAGAAACACATGCAATTCAAGAAATGTTCCAAGAAAGCTGAGAGTAGAGGAAAAATAATTCAATCTGAGGATTCAATGAGAAGTGGTAGAACCTAGGACTTAATTAAAAGGTTTAAAATACTTTTCTTTTTTTAACATTGAGTTTAATGCACCTGCGTGTTCTCATGAAAAAAATTATTTTTAAAATGTGTACCTTCTATGATAAGCATGGAAATATGTTTTTTTTTAAGCAGAATCAAAATGAGGTAAAAATCTCTCTCTTTGTTTTTGTCAGGATTTATTAAAGAATTTGAAGAAGTTCGGAGAATGAATGCTATCTAAAGGAAGTAACATATAACACAAGCTGTTCATTCACCTACAAGACTTTAGATGGTGAACCAAGCAAGTAAGGACAGCCATGGAAAACACACTGCTCAATAAGTCCAGCTCCTAAAGGGGCATGTAGTTGGTCCTGAAGAGAACAGACCAGAAGGCCTAATGAGAAATGTAACATCCTTCCTGTACATGCCTTTCTGCTCTAGTTTTATTTTAATGGGAAACTGGGCAAATCTAAACATGTTTATAGGAGGCAGACACTTTAGAGGGGTCTAATAAAATCAAGACCAGGGAGAGAAAATGGGAAATATGGGAAGACTGTGACATTAGGAAATTCTCTGGATGCACATACTTTCAAAGTCCGTAGTTTGGAACCCAGTAGTTCAGGAAATGATTTGCAAGAGTGAATCAAAACATTTTAATTATCATCATCATATGGTTTTGACTTAATTGTCCCTGAGAAAATGAACAGTTAAAGGGTTTTGAACATTCTAATTTTCCCACAGAACCTGAATAAAATCGTTCTTCAAATGAATTCCTTCATTCGCCAAAAATGTCTTTAGCAAAATAATACCAGGGGTATGGCTAAATAGCACGTATACAAACAATATTTCTAAATACAGAATATCTTTTTTTTTTAATTTTTTTTTTCAACGTTTATTTATTTTTGGGACAGAGAGAGACAGAGCATGAACGGGGGAGGGGCAGAGAGAGAGGGAGACACAGAATCGGAAACAGGCTCCAGGCTCTGAGCCATCAGCCCAGAGCCCGACGCGGGGCTCGAACTCACGGACCGCGAGATCGTGACCTGGCTGAAGTCGGACGCTTAACCGACTGCGCCACCCAGGCGCCCCCTAAATACAGAATATCTTAATGAAGCTACCAAGAAATCTTGCTGTGAAGCAGTGATAAACTTTTAAAATCTGCTTCAAAATGTGATGGGACTTTAAAACTTGGTTCAAATTATGAACATCTTATGATGTTTAAGTTGTTACCAAATGTATCATCTGTATGGGAGTATAGTAATAACAATTATAAAAAATAATCTGAACGGTCTAATTTATACATTTCACAGAGTATTCTGTCTAACTTGACAATGATCATTTTCCCAAACTCAATAATAGAATGTCTTTATTTAGTAAGAAAAGGTTATAAGCTCCAATGTATAGCTTGCTGTTTCACTATATAATGTTCAAAAATACTGAAAAAAATGTTTAAGGCTGTTACATTCACAATAATTACATAGTCATGACTTTAAAATCAAGTCCTTATTTTAAAGGTGTAAAGTTACACTGTAGTTGGGTTATTCTAGACACTGACTTAAAATTTTATTCTGTATCATACAAGTCAAAGAAATATTGAATCTATTGTTAGAACTTTGGGAAAATAGCTAGATCACGATATAAACATTATTTTTCAGGCTATTCTAAATAAGGTCAACAAAGAGAAAAGAGCAAAAATAATACAGCCACACTAAAACAGGTTAGAGATATGAAAACGTTTGTACAAATTCAAGAGTCAGCTTGTAAAAATGCAAACCACAAGAAACGTCTAGGAAAAAATAACCTGGCACATACAAGGGGCAGGAAAACCTTTTGTTCAGGGCCAAAGAGACTCAGGGGGTGATAGTAGAAGGCAAATTGTATACAAGCTTGCAATGAAATATGGCAACAGAAACAACGTAGCTATTATTTTGTCATTTCTACAAGTAGAAATCACATTCAAGAATATGAATGTGATAATTCTTCCTCTATTTCAACTAGGAAGAAATGATTCTCAAACACTCGCTGTATTTTCAATTAAAAATTAGGGTAAAGTAGTTTTGGTAGATTCTAATGGGTCAACAGAGCATTAGAAGAAAATGTAGAAAATCTGATTATACTGACTAGGATAGTTTAAAACCATCTTTTGATGGGAAAATTTTGAGAAAATTATCATGCAATAAAGAATAACTTTTACATGCAGCAAACCTGAGAGGACTGACTAAAATAAAATAAAACAGTTATTTAAAATTTGACAAGTTATAGAACAGATCCCCAAAGGATGTACAATAAAGTTTCAGTACAATTTGGGGGAAGGTATTTATTCTGGTATTTCTACAATTGCCTATTTTTTCTTAGGTCATTACTAAATGTGATATCAGAAAGTTCTCCTTTTAAGAGTTCCATAAATGAGACTAGAATTTTTTTTTTAAATTTTTTTTTCAACGTTTATTTATTTTTGGGACAGAGAGAGACAGAGCATGAACGGGGGAGGGGCAGAGAGAGAGGGAGACACAGAACCAGAAACAGGCTCCAGGCTCTGAGCCATCAGCCCAGAGCCTGATGCGGGGCTCGAACTCCCGGACCGCGAGATCGTGACCTGGCTGAAGTCGGACGCTCAACCGACTGCGCCACCCAGGCGCCCCTAGAATTTTTAATTATATCATCCAAAATGTGGTTTTGAAGATAAGAGTTTCCCTGCTTCTTTAGGAGGTCAGGTAGGAAATTCATTCTTATTTCTGTTTTATCAAATATTTTAATCTACAAAAATGACACATTCCATACTTCTGGAAACTTCCATCATTAAAGGTCTATTGCAGAACTAGGAGTTTTCTATGTAGAATGACAAAATATACTGGACAGGATCAAACAATTTATGATAAGTTATTGTTTATGAATCAAAAACCCAAACAATTGTCATACTTTCAGAAATTATAATACCTGAAGTTTTGCTCACTGACCCTTTATAAAGAAATTTAGATAGATAAAAAGTATTGATATGGGTTTCTCTAAGGTTACAGAAAGAGAATATGAAAAGAGAGGTAGAATCACATAACAAAGGCAGATTCTATAAACTTCTACTCAAGGGTAATTCAGCATCCAAAGGATAAGGTATCCCTTTGGAGTTATGAGTTTTAGAGGGTCCAAAACAGATGACAGCCCCAGGGCTAGATTTCACAAAAATCACCCAATCGCTGGAAACAAAATCATGAAATTGATACTGAGATCTAGAAATTTTAAAGATTTTATTTTAAAGTAATCGCTACACCCAGTGTGGGGCTTGAACCTACAACCCTGAGATCAAGAGTCACATGCTCCACTGACTGACTCAGTCAGGCATACCCAAGATCTAGGATTTTTAAAAAGATGATTTTGATTGTTGCTTTTTGGGTTTTGGATAAACACCAGGTTTAAGATTTCTTTGAAGTTAGGGCTTATAAATGCTGCTATTCACAGGTACATCACATGGAACCAAAGGCAGAAAGCAAAAAGTTCCTGCTTGAATTCTTCATTACTCCTTCATCAGCATCATCATATTTTCTTGGTCTATATACCCTTCCAGTTTTTAAAAGGAGATGCACATTTTTTGATTTATAAAAGTATTTCACTGGTCTTTTCATCACTTTAACCGCCCCCCCACCCCCCAAATAACTTACATAATGTAAAGCCCCATGATTTTTGAACTGTAAACTTCTATAGCACTATTTGATCTGATTTGATGGTACAAAACTCAAGACAAGAAATGTATCTGCTTGAACTTGATAAACATTTTTTTTTCAATTAATAAGAATGGTTTCAACCAGATATATTGATTGCATTGTCATTCTTATCAATAGTGTTAGAAAGGCTTTTAGGTTTTGTTCTCTTTTCCTATTTATTATTTTTTTGTCTTTTTTTTAATGCTTTCTTGTAACCAAAGTACTCATATTTGCTTTTTAAAACTACTACTATAACTAATAGGAAAAAAAATTGAGCACATGCATTATAGCAGTAACAATTCAACAAACAGAAGAACTATATAAACAGACCTCTAATTTAGCTCTGGGTACCTCTGAAGGTAGCTTTGGAGTTAGATAGGTACACCCTCCGAGTAACCAATTTATTGTAGGGAAGCATTAGGGCAAAGATCATTTTTACTCATCTCAAGAACTCATTTTGGTGAAAATTATGTTGTCAAGAGCCAATTGTGAGTTTCGTAAGGTCAGAGATTAACTTTTACTCACTTTTTGAAACCCTAACATCAAAAGCCAAACTGAATGCCTGATACATGGAAGAGACTGGAAAATGAATTTAATAAGTTTGTAAAAGAGAGTTTGGGAAATTGAATTCATTGAAATTGATTAAATGCTTTATTGCAGCTTTAATTGAGGATTGTTTTTTTTGCAAAGTAAGCCACATATCACTACTTACATGAAGTGAAACTGATGAAAAATCTTTGCTTTCTGAATATTGCATTATGATACACACATTTTTCAAATATGAATTTATCACATAACTTGACAATGAAACTAGCATACACCAAAATTCAAAAACCAATTTAGAAACATTTATGCTTTCTTATTTTATTGAATGAGTATCGTATTTTTATCAAGAATATTGAACATTGGACATTGGAATTAGTTACCAAATATGAAGAAACTGTTGTTATGTGGGCTAAGGATGAGGTGATTTGATGCCCATGAAGGACATTTGTTTTCAGTTCCTGAAACAGCTTACAATAGGTTTGTTTATTTGCATTGCTGGGAGCTTTTAAAAACTGACAATAAATTACTATGTAATTAAACACTACCTTCTTTTACCTTTTAACTGCAACCCAAGACATACGTAGTTCCTTTCTTTAAGAAATTTTAATTTAAATATAAAGGACAATTATACCATAAACATAAATGTTAACAAATGAATGAAATGCTTGGATTAAGAGAAAAACAAACAAACAAACATGAGGTCCTGGAACTGGTATAATTCAGCAACATTCTGCAGTTTTGCAAAGGGTTAGCAGGGACACATATCAAGTCTCTGTTGTACTTATGTGGATGATACAGTATTTTATTCCAGAACAAAGGTATTTTTGTAACTTGCACAGAGATGTGGATAGGCTGGCACTGCCCCGGAGATTCAGAAGACTACTGAAATTTGTTTTTAATGAAAACAACTTGATTCCTTACTGAGTCATGTGTGGTTCTCCTCTATTTTTTCCCTTTTTATAAAAATTGTTTTCAGGGAGATCTTTTATCCCAGGTTTAATCCAGATAATAAGGTGAAATTATTTTTCTCCCATACCCATCCTAAATCTTTACAAGGAAATAAAAATGTAACTGTGTCCTACAAACATCTATCTCAGTTATTACATGGAAGGTTGTTTTCAGGAAAATAGGATTAAAATTGTTTAATAAATTTTAAAGCATTTTAAAGCAATTGTTTCTTTGAGGGGTTTAAAAATTTATGACTTCTGAAATTTCACGTGTCTTTGTTGAAAATTACATGAAAGGAAAATTCAGTGAACAAACACTGCTCATTTTTTAATATTCTCTACAAAACGTTGAATACCAAAATTAAGTCCTTCTTCCTCCTTTCCTTCCATATTCAGTATTCCTAGAGGAGGAAATAATCCATGGCATTCAAAGTATTTATCATTTCATTACTCTTTTCAAATTCCATCTCAATTTCTGTGACTTTTTCCATAAATGAAAATTCCCGGTATTAGACTTGGACTTCTTTATTTTTTAAAATGAAATTTATTGTCAAATTGGTTTCCATACAACACCCAGTGCACCTTCCAACAGGTGCCCTCCTCAGTGCCTATCACCCACCATCTCCTCCTTCCCATCCCCCATCAACCTTCAGTTTATTCTCAGTTTTTAAGAGTCTTTTATGGTTTGGCTGTCTCCCTCTCTAACCTCTTTTTTTTTTTTCTTCTCCTCCCCCATGGACTTCTGTTAAGTTTCTCAGGATCCACATAAGAGTGAAAACATATGGTATCTGTCTTTCCCTGCATGACTTACTTAACTTACCATAACACTCTCCGTTGCCATCCATGTTGCTACAAAAGGCCATATTACGTTCTTTCTCATTGCCAAGAAGTATTCCATTGTGTATATAAACCACAATTTCTTTATCCATTCGTCAGTTAATGGACATTTAGGCTCTTTCCATAATTTGGCTCTTGTTGAGAGTGCTGCTATAAACATTGGGGTACAATGCCTCAGTGCATCAGCACTCCTGTATCCCTTGGGTAAATTCCTAGCAGTGCTATTGCTGGGTCATAGGGTAGGTCTATTTTCAATTTTCTGAGGAACCTCCACACTGTTTTCCAGAGTGGCTGCACCAGTTTGCATTGCCACCAGCAGTGCAAAAGGGTTCCCATTTCTCCACATCGTCTCCAGCATCTATAGTCTCCTGATTTGTTCATTTTAGGCACTCTGATCGGCATGAGGTGGTATCTAAGTGTGGTTTTGATTTGTATTTCCCTGATGAAGAACAACATTGTGCATCTTTTCATGTGCTTGTTGACCATCTGGATGTCTTCTTTAGAGAAGTGTCTATTCACGGTTTCTGCCCATTTCTTCACTGGATTATTTGTTTTTGGGTGTGGAGTTTGGTGAGTTCTTTATAGATTTTGGATACTAGCCCTTTGTCTGATATGTCATTTGCAAATATATTTTCCATTCCGTTGGTTGCCTTTTAGTTTTGTTGATTGTTTCCTTTGCAGTACAGAAGCTTTTTATCTTGATGAGGTCCCAATAGTTCACTTTTGATTTTAATTCCCTTGCCTTTGGAGATGTGTCAAGTAAGAAATTGCTGTGGCTGAGGTCATAGAGGTTTTTTCCTGCTTTCTCCTCTAATGTTTTGATGGTTTCCTGTCTCACATTCAGGTCCTTGATCCATTTTGAGTTTATTTTTGTGAATGGTGTAAGAAAGTGGCCTAGTTTCATTCTTCTGCATGTTGCTGTCCAGTTCTCCCAGCACCATTTGTTAAAGAGACTGTCTTTTTTCCATTGGATATTCTTTCCTGCTTTGTCAAAGATTAGTTGGCCATACTTTTGTGGGTCTAGTTCTGGGGCTTCTATTCCATTCCATTGGTCTATGTGTCTGTTTTTGTGCCAATACCATGCTGTCTTGATGATTACAGCTTTGTAGAGGGGCTAAAGTCTAGGATTGTGATGCCTCCCACTTTGGTCTTCTTCTTCAAAATTACTTTGGCTATTCAGGGTCTTTTGTGGTTCCATACAAATAAAAACCCTAGAGAAAGTCGGGATAGAAGGAACATACTTAAACATCATAAAAACCATTTATGAAAAGCCCACAGCTAATGTCATCCTCAATGGGGAAAAACTGAGAGCTTTCCCCTTGAGACCAGGAACACAACAGGGATGTCCACTCTCACCGCTGTTATTTAACATAGTGTTGGAAGTGCTAGCATCAGCAATCAGACAAAAAAAGAAAATCAAAGGTATCAAAGTTTGCAAAGATGAAGTCAAGCTTTCACTTTTTGCAGATGACCTGATATTATACATGGAAATCCCAATAGACTCCACCAAAAGTCTGCTAGAACTGATACATGAAGTCAGCAAAGTCGCAGGATACAAAATTAATGTACAGAAATCAGTTGCATTCTTATACACTAATAATGAAGCAAAGGAAAGACAAATAAAGAAACTGATCCCATTCACAATTACACAAAGAATCATAAAATACCTAGGAATAAACCTAACCAAACATGTAAAAGATCTGTATGCTGAATGGGGCGCCTGGGTGGCGCAGTCGGTTAAGCGTCCGACTTCAGCCAGGTCATGATCTCGCGGTCTGTGAGTTCGAGCCCCGCGTCGGGCTCTGGGCTGATGGCTCAGAGCCTGGAGCCTGTTTCTGATTCTGTGTCTCCCTCTCTCTCTGCCCCTCGCCCGTTCATGCTCTGTCTCTCTCTGTCCCAAAAATAAATAAACGTTGAAAAAAAAAAAAAAAAAAGATCTGTATGCTGAAAACTATAGAAAGTTTATGAAGGAAATTGAAGAAGGTACAAAGAAATGGAAAAACATTCCATGCCCATGGATTGGAATAATAAATATTGTTAAAATGTCAAAAATACCCAAAGCTATCTACACATTCAGTGCAATCCCAATCAAAATTGCACCAGCGTTCTTCTCGAAGCTAAAATGAGCAATCCTAAAATTTGTATGGAACCGCAATAGACTTGGACTTCTGAGGACAATTGAAAATAGATTAGCAACGACGCCGACATTATGTTCATTTTTCTCCATTTCACATTTTGTAGAGGACCAGTGTGCTGATCATGGTTTCTCATAGTCTATGTGAAAAGCAAAAGACTGTACTGCACTGTTGTTCAACCAAATCATAGCCAGTAAAATAGGTTCCCCTTGGGGCGCCTGGGTGGCGCAGTCGGTTAAGCGTCCGACTTCAGCCAGGTCACGATCTCGCGGTCCGGGAGTTCGAGCCCCGCGTCGGGCTCTGGGCTGATGGCTCAGAGCCTGGAGCCTGTTTCCGATTCTGTGTCTCCCTCTCTCTCTGCCCCTCCCCCGTTCATGCTCTGTCTCTCTCTGTCCCAAAAATAAATAAAAATGTAAAAAAAAAAAAAAAATAGGTTCCCCTTAAATAACCTTTGTTACCAGCTAAGATACGCAGTGAGACATAGAAGCACTTCAACGTAGGTAAGTAAATACAATGAATAATACACTATTCTGAATAATGATTCAGCATGATGTAACCAGTTATAATTCAAGAAAAATGTGTGCATATTGTGTATAATAAATTAATCAAAATATAACATTGCAATAAAGTAGCTAAGAAGAGCTAGCATACAGTAGTTATTTAACATATATATGCCACAAAAATGACTTACCCGGCGTAAATTGCTACAGACTAAAAGTGAATACCTTCATTCACACATTTTGAAAGTGGCTATTTTGTGATTCCCATGCTAAAAATATAACAGTTGTTACATACAAGTCATCCATATGGTGTTCATATAGGTATAGTAATTCAACATTGTCTCTGTATTTTAAATACACTTTTTTTTTCTTAAAATACCAACATGTTCCCTCCCCCCCCAACCCCGTGAGGCTCCCATAACTGGCACAATTGGTTCTGCATAAAGACGTGCTTACAAATAGCCCATGATTTAAAATGTTCAGAATCAAATATATTCTAGGTAATGTAGCCAGATACATGCCTCCTAGCATCTGTTTAGGAACGTTAAAAGCAACCTAGGACCTAGGTGCTATATTGCCCTCCCGGACTAATTTGAGATGACTAAGGTCATACTGAAATATCAATGTGTCATTCATTGCACTCTTATTTCAATTACTTTCACAGACAATTAAAGTAACCAAGTAGTCAATAGGGTCCAAAGATTGATATTGATAATTATGCTAACTGGGCAGCAGTGAACATAAATAAAGCAATAACTTGTTGAGTCAGGGAAACCCAGAAAGAAATTCTTGCTCTTGTACCTGATATACTCTGTCACCCTCTGAGAGTAAATTAATGATGATGAGCCTCTTTCTGGAGACAAATACCTGTTCTAAGCATAAAATATAATAACTTAGGAACTGCCTTTAGGGACGGCATGCAAGCATACAACGAAAGTTTCCAGTCCTTTATTATTTATTGAGGCATTAGACTCTAGTAGGTATATATCAAGAGCTGCAGTTTTGGCTCTTTACTTTTTTTTTCATCTCTAATGTCATTTTAATCCACATCAGTTGAATTATCCTTCCTTGCTTTCACTAATGCTTGGGCTGACCCACAGCTTTTCCAGTAACTTTCAAATATTAATATGCAGTTTCATTCTCCAGGCATTACATTCTCTATTACAAACTAAATACAATGTTTCTTCCTGATTCTCTATCTTAATTTTCTTATGTTGAAAAGGGATGTTTTCCTGAAAAGTGGGCCTGGTGTTGCCTTCACAGGTAAAAGTAGTTAATAGATTTTGGAGATCAGTATTTTTCAGATTTACCTATAGTTGCCTGAAAGAATCCATCCCATGTCTCAGAGCCCTACTCCTTCTCCACAAATGCCATTCTCATGGTACTGGGGTTCACAAACATTTTCTTTAAAGGGAAAGGTAAGACCTATTTTATGTATTGTGACCCACTCAGTTTCTGTAAAAACAACTCAACCCTGTCAACTGTTACTGTATCATGTTAACCAATGTGGTGACTGTTCTGATAACACTTTATTTATAGAACGAAGTGGTAGTTTGAGAACCATAGTTTGCAAACCCCTATTTTAGCATAAGAGATTTGGCAGAATTTAGCCTTTAATAGAAACTGCAATTTTACTGACTTTGCAATTATTTTTTTTACTTTATTTTTTTTAATATATGAAATTTATTATCAAATTGGTTTCCATACAACACCCAGTGATCATCCCAAAAGATGCCCTCTTCAATACCCATCACCCACACTCCCTTCCCTCCCACCCCCCATCAACCCTCAGTTTGTTCTCAGTTTTTAAAAGTCTCTTATGCTTTGGCTCTCTCCCTCTCTAACTTCTTTTTTTTTTCCCTTCCCTTCCCCCATGGGTTTCTGTTAAGTTTCTCAGGATCCACATAAGAGTGAAACCATATGGTATCTGTCTTTCTCTGTATGGCTTATTTCACTTAGCATCACACTCTTCAGTTCCATCCATGTTGCTACAAAAGGCCATATTTCATTCTTTCTCATTGCCACGTAGTACTCCATTGTGTATATAAACCACAAGTTCTCTATCCATTCATCAGTTGATGGACATTTAGGCTTTTCCCACAATTTAGCTATTGTTGAGAGTGCTGCTATAAACATTGGGGTACAAGTGCCCCTATGCATCAGTACTCCTGTAACCCTTGGGTAAATTCCTAGCAGTGCTACTGCTGGGTCATAGGGTAGGTCTATTTTTAATTTTCTGAGGAATCTCCACACTGTTTTCCAGAGTGGCTGCACCAGTTTGCATTCCCACCAACAGTGCAAGAGGGTTCCCGTTTCTCCACATCCTCTCCAGCATCTCTAGTCTCCTGATTTGTTCCTTTTGGCCACTCTGACTGGCGTGAGGTGATACCTGAGTGTGGTTTTGATTTGTATTTCCCTGATGAGGAGTGATGTTGAGCATCTTTTCATGTGCCTGTTGGCCATCTGCATGTCTTCTTTAGAGAAGTGTCTATTCATGTTTTCTGCCCATTTATTCACTGGATTATTTGTTTTTTGGGTGTGGAGTTTGGTGAGCTCTTTATAGATTTTGGATACTAGTCCTTTGTCCGATATGTTATTTGCAAATATCTTTTCCCATTCCATTGATTGCCTTTTACTTTTGTTGATTGTTTCCTTTGCTGTGCAGAAGCTTTTTATCTTCCTGAGGTCCCAATAGTTCATTTTTGCTTTTAATTCCCTTGCCTTTGGGGATGTGTCAAGTGAGAAATTGCTGTGGCTGAGGACTGACCTTGCAATTAGATTGTACTGGCTTAGTCCTTGGTTCTACCTGCCTAGTGATCATAAGGGAACAGAAATTCCTTCATAGCTGTGGAGGTCTTCTGGTTCTTGATACAGGTTATAATTTGTATCTTCATAAATTTTCAGGGTTTTTTTTGGTTTTCTGTATAAGCTCTCAGGAAATTTCAGAAGAAGTCAAGTGCCTATTAATGTTTGTATGTATCCTTATTATTATGACACCTGTCACAGCCATTTAAATTCTTACCATTTTGCCCTCTGTCTATATTTCATTCTATATTATACCAGGAATTATTTGAATAATTGTGATGAACTTGTTTGCCATGGACTACGTGTCACACTTCCCCAGAAATAAGATTATCTCAGAACTGCTTGAATATATAAGGAAACCAAACCCGAATCCCATTTTTATTGTTTGTTGCATAGGGCCACTTTTGACATTAATTACTCAATCAGTGAGGATGACTGTTGATAACAAGTGATATAACCAAATTAAGATAATTTGAGACTGTTTTAATAAAGAGCTATTCACAAAGGCATGGGCAGTGTATAAAGAAAACATAGTGAGCACTTTGGCAAATGTCTTATCTCAGATGAATTCATTTGTATTCATTTGAATTTCAGAAGTCAGCTTGGTTTGTCCTGATATTTTGGAAATCTTGGAGTCACATTATGATACTTTCCTACACAGTAATTCTAGGCTGTTTAATATGCTACTAGAAAGTTGTCAAATTAGAAGCATTGGGATCAATATTTCATGGAATTTACCTCTCAAATCATTATAAGGTTAGAATAAATTCTGGTAAAATTTGGATTTTTGCTCAAAAAGTTGCTCAAAACAACATTATACACAATGATTTGAGGGGTAGGGAGTGGGAGAGAGAGAATATACAACTTAGAAAAGCAACTATTTTTAGCAATTAAGGGAAATCTAAATCATGAAAAAATTTGGGAAATATATATAAATATTGTCAGTTACATGCAATAACTTTAGTGTGAGTTGTTCTAATTAAAATATTAAAAGTTTAAAAATTGCTTAAAAATGCATACATATTAAGTGGGAGATCCTAAGTGAACATAGACGGTCCAATACACAGCCTCCTAGACCCAAGGTCCATAACCTTCAACCCACTCCCAAGTCTTAGGGAAACTTCAAGAATTAATCAAAATGATTATTATCAACATGTCATCCAGGCCTGTCTTATATAAAAGAAGTTTATGAAGTACTATAAAAGTGGCTTAATCTCGGGGCACCTGGGTGGCTCGGTTGGTTAAGTGTCCAACTTCGGCTCATGTCATGATCTCACGGTCCGTGAGTTCGAGCCCCGCGTCGGGCTCTGTGCTGACAGCTCAGAGCCTGGAGCCTGTTTCAGATTCTGTGTCTCCCTCTCTCTCTGCCCCTCCCCTGTTCATGCTCTGTCTCGCTCTGTCTCAAAAATAAATAAACATTAAAAAATTTTTTTAAAAAGTGGCTTAATCTCTAATTTTATGGGATCATTCTCTCTGACATATTTTATATTGGTATTTGAATACACATTATTTTTCCACCCACTAAATTCAGTTTTAAGTTAACCTTAAAAGTGGCCTCTTACCTTTTACTTTTTTACCAAATTTTAATTGCTGAAATCTAAGATTTGGTGGATATAATACTTACCTGTCAAAGTTAGAATTACTTTCATTATATTCAATCAGGTATTTTCATGATCTTTCTTTTGGCCTGAACAACAATAGAAATGTCTAAAGTCTATTTTTCCATTTACTTATGATATTATTTTATATCAGTAATTCCTAACTCTAGTTTCATTTAGTCAAAATGAAAAAAAGAAAAAAAAAGCTTAAGATGTCCAGAAAAGAAGCTATTATACATTAGACATCTCAGATACTATTAAAATGAGTAAGAATGGAAAAGAAAGGTGGTAATGACCAATGGGGACAACTTTAGATTTAGGGAAACTCACAGCTCAAATTATAAAAAAAATGCATTTCTTGAAGGATGTGTAAGTACAGGAAATTTTTATCAAGGATTTAGTTGTGATTCATTGGTCATGTGTTAAATATTTGAATATCACATGCAAAAAGTTAATACTCAAAATATAATCATTAACAATCTTTTTAAAACTGAGAGACATGTAGTCTATACTACCCAAAGCAATCTTACACATTCATTGCAATATATATCAAAATGACACCACTGGGGCACCCGGGTGGCTCAGTTGGTTAAGCATCCACCTGACTCTTGATTTTGGCTCAGATCATGATCTCAGTTTGTGAGTTTGAGCCCTGCATTGGGCTATGAGCTGACAGTATGAAGCCTGCTTGAGATTCTCTGTCTTCCCCTCTCTCAGCCTCCCACTTCAAAATAAATAAACATTACATATTAATTTCTATATTAAATATTTAAGTAATAAATATTTAAAAAATAACTTCAGGGTGCTGGGGTGGCTCAGTCGGTTAAGCATCTGACTTCAGCCCAGGTCATGATCTCGCAGTTTGTGAGTTCAGGCCCCACATCCAGCTCTGTGCTGTCAGCTCAGAACCTGAAGCCTGCTTCAGATTCTGTGTGTCTCTCTCTCTCTCTGCCCCTCCCCCACTTGTGCTCTGTCTCTCTCTGTCTCTCAAAAATAAATTAAAAAAATTTTTAATTAAAAAAAAATAAACAATAACTCCAGCATTCTTCACAGAGCTAGAACAAACAATTCTAAAATTGATATGGAACCAGAAAGGACCCTGAATAGCCAAAGCAATCTTGAGAAAGAAAATCAAAGCTGGAGGCATCACAATTTCAGACTTCAAGATGTATCACAAAGCTGTTATCATCAAGACGGTATGGTACTGGCACAAAAACAGACACATAGATCAATAAACAGAATAGGAAACCCAATAATGGACACACAAATGTATGGCCAACTAATCTTCAACAAAGCAGGAATGAATATCCAGTGGAAAAAAGACAGCCTCTTCAGCAAGTGGTGCTGGGAAAACTGGACAGCGACATGCAGAAAAATGAACCTGGACTGCTTTCTTACACCAGACACAAAAATAAATTCAACATGGATGAAAGACCTAAATGTGAGACAGGAAACCCTCAAAATCCTACAGGAGAAAAAATGCAACAACCTCTCTGAACTCAGCCACAGCAACTTCTTACTAGACACATCTCTGGAGGCAAGGGAAACAAAAGCAAAAATGAACTTCTGGGACTTTATCAAGGTAAAAAATCTTCTGCACAGCAAAGGAAACAATCAACAAAACTGAAGCGCATCTGATGGAATGGGAGAAGGAATTTGCAAATGACATACTGGATAAAGAGTTAGTACCCAAAATGTATAAAGAACTTACCAAACTCAACACCTAGAAAACACATAATCCAGTGAAGAAATGGGCAGAAGATATGAATAGAAACTTTTCTAAAGAAGACATCCAGATGGCTAATAGATACATGATGAGATGTCAACATCACTCATCATCAGAGAAATACAAAACAAAACCACATTGAGATATCACCTCACACTGGTCAGAGTGGCTAAAATCAACAACTCAAGAAACAGCAGATGTTGGCAAGGATGTGGAAAAAGGGAAACCCTCTTGCACTGTTGGTAGGAATGCAAATTAGTGCAGCCACTCTGGAAAACAGTGTGTAGATTCCTCAAAAACTTAAAAATAGAATTACCCTATGACCCAGCAATAGCACTATTATAAATTTATCCAAAGGATACAGGAGTGCTGATTCATAGAGGCATATGGACCCCAATGTTTATAGCAGCACTATCAACAATAGCCAAATTATGGAAAGAACCCAAATGTCCATTGACTGATGAATGGATAAGGAAGATGTGGTGTATATATATATATATATATATATATACACAATGGAATATTACTTGGCAATCAAAAGAATAAAATCTTGTCATTTTCAACAAGGTGGATGGAAGTAGAGTGTATCATGCTAAGCCAAGTAACTCAACCAGAGAATGACAGATATTATATGATTTCACTCATATGTGGAATTTAAGAAGTAAAACAGATGAACATAGGGGAAGGGAAGGAAAAATAAGATACAAACAGGGAGTCAAACCATAAGAGGCTCTTAAATACAGAGAACAAACTGAGAGTTGCTGGAGGGAAGGTGGGAGGGGGGATGTGCTAAACGGATGATGAACTAGTAGGGAGGGCAGTTGTTGGGATCAGCACCAGGTATTTTATGTAAGTGATAAGTCACTGGGTTCTACTCCTGAAACTAATAATACTATACTGTATATTAACTAACTTGAAATTAAATAAGTAAATTAAAAAATAAAATAAAAACTGAGTGCCATGTTGAACTGTGTTTTGTTTTATTTTGTTTTGTTTTTAGTAGAACTGTGTTTTTTATGGTAATGCATTTTTACTTTACTATTTACTTTGCTCATACTGTCTTTTCTCTCCTTCTTACATAACTATTTGGTTCATACTTCATTTCGGTGCCATCTAAATGCAACAGATCTGGGGCAGGGTCACATTCCTGTTTCCTATTACTAAGGTTACTTCTGCCCAACTCCCATTTCTCTTTTGGAAGCACTTTGCCTTTTTCTATAGATCTATATTCTATACATATACACTATACATATATGCCTATACACACACACACACACACACACAAACACATATAACCCAATGAGTCTCATTCTTAGGGTCAGCTCAGATCCTGCATTTTATGGATGACCATCAATGGGAGCATAATAGCTTTTTCTCCAGGAAGATATACTATGCAATCACACATAATCAAGTATTTCTTTCCAGCAAGGCGTGAGAAACTAAATAAAGCAATCATATAAAATGTCCAATGGCTGTAAACACTCTTTCACAAGAGGTGTTTATGTTTTCCATACATTTTAATTTAGAAAAAGGCATTAGAAGATTTTAACTTCATATAACAATGATGGGACCAAAAAACAAAATGAAACACAAAATAATTTAGCTATTTCACATAGAAGAGAATGAGACTTAGATTAAAATGTTTTTGTTTCATTTTCATTTTTGTTTTTGTTTTTAACAAGGCATCTTATAAGAACTGACGAGACTGGAAAGATCATGTATGTAAAATAACACTTCCCAGAATTTGATTATTGTCTTTTCTCAGATTCACATGAGGGAGAAAAATTCTTTCCTCATTAGTTGTTCTAGTATCTCATATACTGTTATGTTCGTAGAATTGCAGTGAGGTCTTAATTTTGAGTTTAAATGTGTAAGAATATAAAATTGAGTTAAACAAGCAAATAGTAACACAAATTCATAAATGTGTACTTGAATATTTTCATAATGTAGAGTGAGAAGTGATGATAATATAGATGTAAATAATTTACTAACCTAGTAAATAAGACTGATAGTATCACAGAAATTTTCTTGGAGAAACTCCAGTTGAATCTGAAGAATGCATAGAATTTAGCTGCATGGAGAAGGAATAAGGTATTCTAGACAGACTACATGAATTTCCATGAAACATGGCATGTTCAGAGGGCAAATCATTCCACATATCTTGGTTAGAAGTGATGTAGCAAAATCTCTACTGGCCTACTAAATACTAATTCTCTTTATCTATTCCCCTATTAATGCTCTCTGACTCTCAATCACAAGAATAACTAATTCTTCTTTAAATCTAGGTAGGGCCACATAACTAAGTTTTGGCCCAAAATATGCAAGTGGTGATCAGTTTCATGTCATCTGGAATAATCCTTAAAGAAGGAGCATAACATTTGCCCTCTTTTCCATGCTGGTGAATGAGATTCGGATAGTTAGATTTAATTTTTGTGAGAACTAAACTGATAATTTGCTTAAAAAATATATTTTTTGAGTTTTTGTTACTAGAAGCTAAACATAATTTTAACAAGTAGGTATGAAGAGTAGAGAGAAACTTTAAGCAAAAATCATACAATGAAGACGCTTATTTATCAACGAATTTTAATTCAGTAACTTCTGAATATTGGGACATCACCAGTATTTTCAAACAAGGGAATATTATGAATGGATTTGAATTTTGGAAATATGATGCAATAATAGTAAACTGGATTTGAATGTAATCAGATAGGAAATACAGTTTAAAATCTAGTGAGGTAATCTAAAGGTATCTAGGAAGACTTGAGGGCTTTAATTGAATGATAGTATCATTCATCAACATGGGAAATAAAAGAAAAGTGTACATTTTGAGAATAGTAATGAGCTCAGCTTGGGGTATTTTGAAAATGGATATCTATAGAACATTCAAAAAAGCTCTATGGCTCTTCCTGATTCAAGAAGAAAATTCTGATAATGAGTAGTCAACATCCTTTTTTATACAAAGATATCAATAGAGCAGCTAGAAATCTGACCTTTTTCTATCAAGTCAAGCTAAGCCCTTCTCTACAAACCAAATAACCATGAAAGGTAGTTTAAATAAATAAATAAAACAAGATAAGGAATAAAATGAACACCATTCTATCTCATTGACACAGGTGCATTTAGGGCTTATGTTCCTACTGCCTCATGTCGCAGAGAAAGGATAGACAAGAAATCACTATAATGTGGGTATATGAAGTATTGAAGTCTTTTTCCTGCCTCACCTATAATTCTGCCCTGTTTATAGAGTAAATTTTAAGAAAACAGAGTGTCCTCTTATGACGTCATTCTTAATCCCTTTATAGCCTTCAGAACCTGTGTGGAAGAGTTTGTAATGAATATTAATATGGAAAGAATCCTGCGATAGCATAGATTAATTCAATATAATTTTAAACTAATGACTTAGAGTGCCATTTAATAATTTAGTAAATGACTCAATTCCTATTCCTATAGACTTTCTGAGATATAAATTTCAATTCTGTGTTTCTCTGGCACACTAAAAGTAAAATACATATGCAATTAAATGTGAATTTCTTATTCTAAAGACTTTGTAATAGACCAATTCACTTATCTTCCCCTTCTCTGCCATTTATTTCAATTGAATAAATACAATACATTTCCTCCCTGTTTTGATTGAATGAGTGAGACAGTAATTCCTGCATTGA
Organism: Lynx rufus; assembly: GCF_022079265.1. Lineage (NCBI taxonomy): Eukaryota > Metazoa > Chordata > Mammalia > Carnivora > Felidae > Lynx > Lynx rufus. Next base: position 24,655,436 of record NW_025814845.1, on the reverse strand, counting down.
TGTCTTTGTAATTCCTGCATTGATTAATCGAAGGAGTGTTCTTAGAATAGACGAAAGAGAATAAATGCAACTGTACCTAAATTAACAGATATGTATTCAGGGATTTTTTAAAAATGAGGATGGGAACTGATTAGTCTATAATAATTTTTCCTAAGGCATAGGTATCCTAGGTAATTGTTTAAATTTATTTATGGAATTAGTTTTAAAATAGATTGATAACTTCCAACTTATTTCATGATTGTAAAAATATCCTATATTGGAATTTCTAAAGGCATTCTCATATACCCATAACATAAAATATCCAGAAGCGACTAAAATTATGATATAACATGTTTAATGTTAGAAAACATATTCATAATTAGTAACATGCATAAAAAGCACATAAAAACATATTTAGCAGAAGAATCACACAGAAGAATGCAGAAGAATGCACAATACTTAATGCATCTGTACTCAAAATTTAAGTGTTTTCAAAATTTAAGTGTTTTCTGGCATATTTTGGTTATCTAATTTTGAATATCTCTACTTTCTTCCGCTTTTATGATGATACAAACTTCATTTTTATGATGATACAAACTAAAGAAGCACACACACAAAAGCTGCACAGCAAATATTTAAAACATATAGCAAGAAACCAAACAAAACTACTCAAAGTTTTGCTTCCATAAAATTCAGGAAGAAAATTTACTCATATATAATGTATTTAACAGACAACATCAGGATAAAAAGATGTAACTTTTATTATTGTAGGACAAGCAAAGGGAACGTAATATAACATTTACAATTAATCACTTGTAAACTCAATGTGGTTCAGTTGACTTCTTATATATTCAGAGGTATTCTCACACAGGCCATTAGAAAAATATATCATATTGGATTTAACATTCAAATTGTTCTATTGCAATTTTCTTCTGTCTTCAAGCACACTATTCAATTGTCTCTATTATTTCCAAACTTGATCAGTGTGCTTTCTTAATCTTTTCCCTTGCCTGAGATCCATTGCCTTATTGATTTGCCTTCTAAAACTCTGATTACCCCTTCACATTCCACATTTCTTGTTCTTCTTTTATTCATTCCTTAAATGTGAATAATCTGTGGTTTTTTTTTTTATGAGTGACAACTAATCATTGAAGGAAATAACTATGGTAGGGAAGGAGACAAAAGGCATCAAGGAGCAAGTATAATCAAAAGTAAATAAATTAGTGTATGTTAGAGAAACTACATGGTTTATCAGACCTGAATGGTAGTGAATACAACACTGTGGTGAAGAGGTAAAGAGAAAATTAGCAAAGAAAGTACCTAAAAATAAGGAATGGGTTTCATTCTTTGGAAAAAAAAAAAACACAAACAAACAAAAAACAGTGAGGACAGCAAAAAACTCAGTAGGGACTATAACAAATGGAGTTAAACATATCAGTTGCCTGGGCAACAGAACCACCACCTTATGCTAGTAATATCATGGTGATAAAAACACAGATAAATGAAGTAAGTAGTAAGTAAGAGCCATACTAGGCTGGTTGTTTTTTCCTTGGAAAGTGTTCATGGAGAAATTTGGGAGGATTTTCCTGCTAAAGTTCATGTAGGCAGAACATAACTAATATATTATAGAAAGAGAGAGACCTCCTGCCTTCCCAATCCCTCCACCTCTCTACCCTCTTGCCAGATACACAGCTCACCTCTGTGTTCTAGGTCAGTGCTAAGTAATAAATCATGTATTTGTAAATACCCATGTTGCTTTGGTTAATTTAATAAGCACTGATGCATGGGAAGGAAGCTAGAATTCAAGGACCCAAAATAGGAAAGAAATGGACACTCTTCTGGTGCTTTGTGTTGTCGTTCAGAGCAACCTAGGCAGTTGATATTTGCATTGCCCTTCTCTCCTTACACTCACCTTAAAGGGCTGTGCTCACTGCAGAATGGGAATGTAGATAAGGAGTCAGTGTTTTGCCAAGTAACAGAAAGTGTGTGCAACTGTCTGTGAGGTCTATGGTAAAGAGAAGATTCAGTTAGACTGAGAAGTAGTATCAAGCATGGCAGCTGGGAAGGAATTCCTGGAAGAGCTCATCAATTTCTAAAATCTCAAGTCGGTATTTATTTGGTTATTTAATAGCACTTCATTGAAAAAAAAATGGAAGAGGTGAGTTGTAATATCCCACGTGGTCATTGGGTAATTAATCCAAATGGCGAAATTAAGATAGTGTTACTCTCACAGAGAAAAAAAAAATAAAACCTTCGAAATATCTATAGTTCAGGAGAGAAAGATCCTTATAAAAAGTCTGGTTTTAACAATGGCTGGAAGGAAGAAGTAGAAACCAAAAATCCAGAGTTAAAGGAGATCCCTCTGCAGAAATCAGCCAATGTGAAGACTGAGGTAGTGGGACATGAAAACAGGTATACCAGGAAGATAAAGGTCACTTTCACTAGGAAGGTAATATACAAACCTAAATGTCAGAACCTCCAGTAAGTGTTGGAATACCCCTTCCTAGGCTTATAGCCAACTATCCTTGACTGTGGAGGATACAAAAGAGTGGCTGGTGAAATGAACCAACAAAAGACTGCCTTTGTGAAGAATAGGGACAAACCTGAAAGTTGTTGGCAATAAAGGAATTCTACAAGAGAAAAAGAGATACATGCAAAAGATGAATATATGGAAATTATGGAAGAGTTAAAAAAATTCTAGCTTCTGTTAACACTCTCTGAGAATGCTAAAGAAGAGAACAATTCTAAGTTAGTGAACTACTGTAAGAATTCTGTGTGATATTTCATCTTATGTATAAGACATTTGGCCTTAGACACTTATTTTTTTTAAAGTAGTATAAGTAATTTTGGTTAAAATCAGTGTTGAAATATTTAAGAGTTTCTTAAGTAACAATGTAGTGTTTCCCCAGGTTAATGGAAATTTCCTTTAGACAGTTTGTCTAAATTCTGAAACAGATGGGTTAAATGTACCTCACCTAATGGAATTATTGGATATTTGTAAAATATATGTGAGAATATAAACAGCCAAATATTTCTAAATACTTTGAATATTTTCTGAATAAAAAGCTAAATATTTCCAGGACCATCTTTAATTCCCAGGTATTAGAAATTAAATGGTCAACTAGAATGTTAAATAACCAAATTGTTCGTTTCCTTTAAGTATTTATTTATTTATTTTGATGGAGAGAAAGAGAGAGAGAGAATGTGAGCAGGGGAGGAGCATAAAGAAAGGGAGAGAGAGAATCCCAAGCATGAGATCATGACCTGAGTTGAAATCAAGAGTTGGATGCTCTTGATTGAACCACCCAGGCACCCCAAATAGTTGTTTATTTTTTCTGTTTTTGTTTTTCTAATAGCAGATGATGTTCTTGTCTGTGACATAAATGGAAGAGATTGACACTATCTCTTGGCTTTATAAATCTGGTAGAGGCAAGGGAAATAAAAGCAAAAATGAACTATTAGCACCCCATCCAGATAAAAAGCTTCTGCACAGGAAACAAAACAATCGAAAAAACTAAAAGTCAACCGAGGAATGGGAGAAGACACTTGCAAACGACATATTGAATAAAGGGTTAGTATCAAAAATCTATAGAGAATTTACCAAACTGAACACCCAAAAAACAAATAATCCAGTGAAGAAATGGGCAGATGACATGAATAGACAATTTTTCCAAAGAAGACATCCAGATGACAAACATGAAAAGATGCTCAACATTGCTCATCATCAGGGAAATACAAATCACAACCACATTGAGATACCACCTCACAGTGGCCAGAGTGGCTAAAATTAACAACTCAGGAAACAACAGATGTTGGCAAGGATGTGGAGAAAGGGAAACCCTCTTGTACTCTTGATGGGAAAGTAAACTGGTGCAGCCACTCTAGGAAACAGTATGGAAGCTCCTGAAAAAGTTAAAAATAGAATTACCCTAAGACCCATCAATAGCACTATTATAAATTTATCCAAAGGATACAGGAGTGCTGATTCATAGGGGCACAGGTACCCCAATGTCTGTAACAGCATTATCAACAATAGACAAATTATGGAAAGAGCCCAAATGTCCATCAATGGATGAATAGATAAAGAAGCTGTAGTATATATTTACAATGGAATACTACTCAGCAATGAAAAAGAATGAAAATTTGCCATATGCAAAAGGTGGATGGAACTGGAGGGTATTATGCTGAGTGAAACAAGTCAATCAGAGAAAGACAGATATCATAGGATTTCACTCATATGTGGAATTTGAGAAACTTAACAGAAGACCATAAGGGAAGGGAGGGAAAATAAGATACAAACAGAGAGGGAGGCAAACCATAAGAGTCTCTTAAATACATAGAACAAACTGAGGGTTGATGGAGGAGGACGGGGGGGGGGGTGGTCACAGGAGGGAAAAGGTAGGTGATGGGCATTGAGGAGGGCACTGTTGGAATGAGCACTGTATGTTGTATGTAAGTGTTGAATCACGGGCATCTACTTCTGAAACCAAGACTACACTTTATGTTAGCTATGTTAGTTAATTTGACAATAGTAAGCTGAAGAAGAAGAAGAAGAAGAAGAAGAAGAAGAAGAAGAAGAAGAAGGAGGGGGAGAAGGAGGAGGAGGAGGAGAGAAAGAGGAAGAAGGAGAAGGAGAAGGAGAAGGAAATGGAGACGGAAAAGGAGATGGGGAAGGAGAAGGAGAAGAAGTGAATTAGAAGCTTTGGTGCAAGAATTTGGGAACAAAGGTACCGTAGTAAAGATCATGGGAGCACCCATACTTACAGCAGGCTTTGAATCCTTATTGTTAGGTGGGCATTACCAAGATCAAGGTGAGAGGAATAAAGCAATTTAACACATAAGGAAATGAATTAGTCCCACTGAGTAAAGTTAAGCAGTGCATCCCTTGCTCCCAAGTGGAAGCAGAAGCCACAGAGAGCACATGGAAGAGGCAGGTTCAGACAAAAGTTTTCTCGGAATGCAAACGCTCCCAAAGGGGTAGCAAGCTAAGCTCTTCCCAAAACAGATGATATGACCAAGGTGTCCTCTCTCCAGGAGACCAGTAGAATCCACAATGTAATGGCATGAGGGTTAAATGGAAACTTTTGGTAGGTGTGTTTCCCTTGCCTGAAGACAGTAAAATGAGAGTCAGTGTTTCCCATGGTAGTTAATCTGAAACATTTGAATTCCTGGGGATTACTTGGTTGCAAGAGAGTCACCTAGAACAAAATCCCTTGCAATCAAGAATTCTGTAATAATCCAAGTCACGGGAAATGCCTGTTTCGTAAACAAAACGATATAGTGGAAATGGTATAAAAGATGTGAATATTTGAGCAGATTCCAAGTATTATGTAAATATTGGATGTTCTCCTTAGTCTGCCTCCTGGAGTAAGAAATAAATGCAGATTTCAAGAACTGACTTGGTTTATCCTCTGTCTCTTGTTAACTATGTTTTCAAAAATCATAATAGTCTCATTTTCTTCAAATGACATAAAAAGTTTATGTGACTAATTGGTAATACTATTGTGATTCAAAGCTGAATATCAGAAGTTTCCATAATGATATAACCAATGTAAAAATCAATATTTCATGGTATTTAAATGATGGCACATATAAATGGCTTTCTACTTTGACAGCAGTATATTTAGTGTGGAATGATCTAGTTAAAACAAACACTTATGATGGATGACAGGGTTAGAAATGAGAATGTGCTTTGGACAAACAACTAAGATTAAGACTAAGAAAACTGCCAATGTTGAGGATTAACAATCAGCTGGAAAAAAAAGAATAAATTCCCCAGCTATAGCAATTGAGAATTGTATGAGAAGAAAATTAAACAACAACAACAAAAATAAATCCTAAACAGCCAACAACATAAAAAAAGGCAAAAAGAAAAAAAAGAAAAACTCCAAAAATATTTAAAAGCAGAAAATGTTGCTTTATCCCCATTCTACATCTTGTTCTTACATCTTTTGGCCTTAAATCTGAGAGTAAAGATATTAATTTGAAGCTTGAATAATATGAAGCTTCAATTGTAAGGGGCAATATGTCTATTTAGACACATTTCTAAAGCTTTATTTTATTATAATGATTACGTAAAGTACTTTTACAGAATATTTCAAATGAAATGATCCATGTTACATGCCCTAAATAGAGGTACAATGGCATGCCATCACACACGCATACAAATCACATATCTTTTTTGTTGGATTGAAATGATCATTACCTGCTGATTCCTTTAGTTGAATGAGAACAAGGTAATTTATAGTTTGTACTGATTCTTCCTTGAAATTTTTTTTGAAAAGTTAAGAAATATAAAAGGCATAAAAGAAAGATGTCAGAAGCCAAAGTGAGAAGTTAATTGTAGCTGAGAGGATTCTAGAGATCTTGGAATGTACTGAGCATTTAAATGCAACCATTTTAAATGGTGCAGCAAGGCAAAAAAGCCCATAAGGTTTTTAGAAATATCATTTTGTTCATTTTTTGTTTTGCAACCTTACCTCAGAGACTAGTAAGTTTATATAGCTTATACAATGATGCTGAATTTATACAAACAGTTTTCTTATGATCTCAATAATAAATATATTTACTGACACTATGGGAGATACCAGGTTGTTCATGTTTAAACAATTGATTATTTTTTGACATATAAAAATGGATCATAGACCCAGAGCAACTTAACTTTAATAATTCAAATAACATCTTTTTTCTTGATCATAGAGATTTCCAGAAATAATATGAGTTTATAGTGAATCAAAATTAAAGCTATATTTTTGGTTGGATTATTTTTTTGCTAGGTTTTTTATTACACAGAATAACAACACATCAAAAAAATCCCTGTTTCTGTCTGTTTTTGATTTAATGTAAAATGCTATATGAATCACAGATGAACTAGAGAGACTGCATTACCTTGCAACAAACTTATGACTTACTGTATTTTATTTAAGGGAAAAAAAACAAAAATGAAACCTCATTTTTGTAGATATAGTCTATCTTCCAGTATCATAATTCATCAAGATTTATTTACCAGCCTTTTTGTTATTTGAATGTAAACAGCCATCCTGAATGTTTCATGCTTCAGAATTATCCAGGGTTTCAGTATACCTCACTGAGAAAAGGAAAAAGCACAGACAATTTTTTCTGTGTACTGCACATGAAGTAAATATTTTTATTCAATGTATAAGTGAAACAGGCTGCTTCTTGTTTTGATGTAAGGAATGAGGTGGGGGCAGGAACAAAAGTCCATATACTATTGTTATCTGAGTTAGCAAGAAAAAAAAAAAAACTACCGTAAAAAATTTCTCTCCCATAGCTGCTGATTTTCCTTGACTGTCATTAATAATGCTAATAATTGGGGCCCCTGGGTGGCTCAGTCAGTTGAGCGTCCTACTTGGCTCAGGTCATGATCTCACAGCTCATGAGTTTGAGCCCCACGTCAGGCTCTGTGCTGACAGCTCGGAGCCTGGAGCCTGCTTCAGATTCTGTGCCTCCCTCTCTCTCTGTCCCTCCCCCGCTCACACTGCCTCTCTCTCTCTCTCTCTCAAAATAAATAAACATTAAATTAAAAAATTTAAAAATAATGCTAACCATAAGAGATCATTACGAAACACCAAATTAGATACTGTTCTAAGCACTCTACGTCTAATAATTCATTCAACCCTGACAACAACCTCTTCTCAAGTTATGTCCAGACTATAGATAAGAAAACTAGATATACAGAATTAGATAATGGGCCAAGTTAGAATGGGGATCATGACTGTAAAAACAAATGACAAACAACAACAACAACAACAACAACAACAACAACAACAACCAATTCAGGCTTTACATCTTTATAAATATATTATAAACTGGTCCTTGAACAAGCAGGAGGAATTTTTCCTCGTGGTCAACAGACAAAGCTGATGTGGTCATTTTCTAAAACAACGTAAACAAGGAAGCCAAAACAGATTCCTTCTGGGGAGGAGTTTGTCTTCCCATTCACCACACTCTGCTGGAAACTGTTTTATTGTAAAGCTTAGACTAATTCTACCAGGACCCATGTTGCTGTTATTTTGACTCACATCACAAAGTCTAAGCACTTGAGTTATGTATCTTCCACTTTACTCAAAGCTTTATGCTTCTTCATACTTCCTTTCCCTGGTCAATCTACTCTCTACTTCCTAACTTTACAAAACATTCCACCATGCAATTCTGGAAGCCCATTATATGCTTGTCAACAAGAATACAGTGCACATCCAGAAAATACTCAGATAAAACACTATCAAAACAAAATTTGCGATAGAAAAAAAAAATAAATAAAAGGTGAAGGTAGAAACAAAAGGTAGAAAGGTTTTGAAGGGCTGGAATGAGCCAGTGGAAAAGTTACTAGAGAATATAACTAGGGAGAGTGATCAAGGAGATATGTTGAACATACTGAGTTTTTCCTGAGTTTGTAAATGTTTTTCTCTGTGATTAGATCACAAGTGTTTGCTAATTTGCACCTATGGAAGGTAGGTTCCTGCTCTCCCACAAGGGCTGAGAAATAGGGGTGCTTTCTTCTCTGATGGTTACTGTTCAAAAGGATAGCTCTCAGGTTCTTGAGAAGACATCCTAGATTGTACAACTCCAGGTGACTTTTAAAAAGATTCATATCTCAAATAGGCAGAGAAAGAATTTAGAATTGTAGGTTTTCTAAAGTCAATGCTCTACGAAAAGAGAGGTCAAGAGCCAACAGTCAGGAAGAAGCCAGTCTAAACTGTAGTCAAGCTGAGGGAAACATTAAGGTCATCTTGGTCAATACTCTTTCCCTCAGGCTCTGTGGTCTTAAATGCAACCAGATTTTTCTCTGAAAATAGTTTACTTTTCTGGTGTATACTTATTCTCTTGCACTGTAAAGAACTTAGTGACAGAAGGTGTGGCAGTATTTTTCAAGTGCATGGACTAATTCGTACTCAATTGTATACTCATGGTGGATTCTCTGTGAATCTCTTCAGTTCTCTGTGTAGTTCTCTTCTCCCGAGTATTCTGTTCTGAAAACTTAATCCTCTTTGTCCTGGACTCTCAGCTTCATCTTCTCAAATGACTGAATCTTCCAGGCTTCTACTGATTTCCTTTTCCATGCACTACCTCCTAAAGATTCTCAAGATAGCCAGTTAAGGTACTCATAGGGTTAAGATTTTTTTAAATTAAATTAAATTAAATTAAATTAAATTAAATTAAATCTTAATTTTTGCAACATCTCTGAGGATTATATCCTATATCTTATAAACTAGTGTTTTATATATTTGTCTTCTTTGAGATTGAGTAAAACTGTTTCAGTTGGTTCTCCTTAATCCATCTTGACCCAAAGCAGAATTCCTCATTTATTTAAATATTTTTTTTGTATTCATAGATTACATTCAGGTTCCACTGTCTTATAGAACATTATAAATAATATAAAATGTACTAAGAATAATTTTTAAAAACTTACTATAGGAGACAATATATCTTTAAAGTATTACCTAATTTTATGGTTAATGGTATAGATCTTTTGCCCCTTCAATAGAAAAAATATTAAAAATATCCCATATACTTGCCCTTTAATTACCTTAGTAAGCATGATGGTTTCATATACTCATTAATACGAGGGTCATCATTAAACATAATAGAAGTAAATCATCTTTGGATGGCTTTTCGTTAGATTCAAGCATTCGATTTTTTTTTTCTTTTAGCCCATAATGTGGCTGATAAGAACCCTATGATAGTAGGTAGAACATCTCTGCTTACACTTCATGCAGGTTATTCTGCTTTCTCTTTTGTTGTATAGAAGCTGTTCAGTCAGCCCTGAGTTCTGATCCATAAGTAAGTGTACTGTTGGCGTGTCTATGGGTGAGGTGGATTCCGGGTATTCTTCTGTCATCACCTTGCCCTTGAAGCACCACACGTTGATTGTACATATAGATCGTGCTAGGATTAACTTTGCCAGGGCTGCTGGAGGTAACCGTGCTTCAGTGCACTGCCCACTTCCGTGAGATATAATTCTCACCGAGTCTGAGCCAAACGCACAAAAGTTGACATTGGCTTCACAGTATTAAATGCAGTTTAAAATATTAAACATGTTTTCCAAGCTCTGTCTCTGAGAGATCCTAGAAGCAATGACACTTCTAGTAGCAGCAAACTTACTCAATACCCAAATCTGGGTTTCTAATATTATTCTCAAATTAAAGGAACCAGAGGCCCTTAGAGAAATGGCTAGTTTTAGGAATGGGGTCGGGAATGTAAAAGATGAATTTGTAGTACCTTATGGTGCCAGAAGGTAAGGCAGTGCTCCAAATACAACCACCACCTTAATTAATACGCATAACAAAGGATACAACTAGAAAAGCTCCCAATGGCCAAAGCTAGACCAATTAGAGGGAAAAAAAAATGTTGAATTATAACCCAAAGTATAAAATAAATATCCATCCTAATATAAAATTATTGAATAAATAATTGGGAAAAATAGATAAATATCTCATGCAAAAGAACCCCACATAATTTCAGTTCCCTTAAGAAAATGGAGCATAGGGGCACCTGAGCGGCTCAGGCGGTTAAGAATCCAACTTCGGCTCAGGTCATGATCTCACAGTCCGTGAGTTCGAGCCCTGCATCGGGCTCTGTGCTGACAGCTCAGAGCTTGGAGCCTGCTTCGGATTCTGTGTCTCCCTCTCTGTCTGCCCCCTCCCCCGCCCACACACTCTCTCTCTCTCTCAAAAATAAATAGACATAAAAAAAATTTTAAAGAAAATGGAGCATAATTTTTCTGGAAGCTTCAACCTTCTGGATCGGCAGCAAGGGAACAACAGCTCCACCATCCACCAAATACTGAGCTATATGAGACCTACAAGAAAATATATGCAGGAGAAGAGGTTATATGCTGAAATACAACAAGATTACACCCTCTCCCATTCCTAGCAAAAATTATACCCACCAAAAACACCAACATGTCTACCATAACAGAGACAACGTTTGAAGCTAGAAACTAATATATGAAAACCAATTGTATTAAGGCCAGACTCCACTGCTCACGGCAAAATAAGATTGTATTTTTACTGTGATGTTTCACAAGGTGCAGTTTGGGTATTTGGCATTTGCTATGATTTAGGCTTCATTGCCTACCCTGATTTCCTGGCCAGTTAAATAAAATAAATGTCATATGGGGGCATATGGTATTGCTACTCTAAAGCCCAACCTGTATTTTGACTCGAACTTATAGTTTGTTATCTATATAAAGCACTCACACTTAAAGTTCTAAAACTCAGTTCTAAGGGGATTTCCAAAGCAGATTAAAGAGATGAAAATTTCAATTTATTTATACTTTTACAGATGCGAACACCATCAAGACTGATAGTACAATGAGTAATAGTGCATCTTATATTTTCCAAATCATGCTCAGTTTTGGAGGGCCATAAACTAAGTTGTTCCAGTTCATGAGGACAAACTTAAATTTAAAAATTTCCTGAGTGTCCTTACAAATACATCAATAATCTATATTCAGTCCCAAAATTAACTATAATGTTTCAAATTTCAAATCTTATTCAAATTCAAGTAGTATCTAGAGAAGTAGGATGGAAAGTATAATTGCCAAGTCTAGTCCCCTGTGTTCAAACACTTACCCTTTTCTTTGCTTTTTTTTTTTATTTTAAGCATCCAGAATTTATTTGATATGTGCAAGGATTTATGTCTCCCAATTTCTATTTCTTTCTACCTTCTATTTATTTCCCATCACTCTCTTTTAGGTTCTTGCTCACTGAATGAGGAATACAAACTTTTATCTCCTCTGCAAAAAGAGTAAGAGGTATGAGCAAAACTGCCAGGTAATGCAGGAAAATGCCATCTAGTCCTTTCCTAGACACTCTAATATGATCAGAAGCTAGGAGTGTAGCAGTTATTCTAAGTCACATCTTGTTCTGAACACCCACTCACTTGTGAGATAGATACTTAAAATGGACGTTGAAAGGATTAGGGGCATGTAAGGGATATTTACTAAACTGTAATCAAGATGTCACTGCATGCTAAAAAATGGGTGGAAAATAATAACAACAAAGACTATGTTATCTAAGAACACTGTGTATGCCAGAGAATATTATGCTCCAATCTTAGTGTTTCTTTGGTCCTTTGAATTTCTATTAGTGTGTGCTTTCTAAGTGCCAGTAGTTTCCAGGAAGTAGGAAATAGTTTAATCAGTATTTTTCACTAGTAATAAATGATGTTGTTAAAACCTACTTTCTGACTCCAAGACCCTGCTCCCTGAGCATTACAATGCTATGAAAATATAAATGATCAGTTTTTTGTTTCAGTGCTTCCAATAGATTATGATGTCTCAGCATATGAATTTCTCCTTTAATGAATGAATCTTTTCATCTAAAGAGAGGATGGTAATTCGTACCATATTTCTCCCTAATCCCAAGTGGCATGTGTTAAGACTAAAGTGCTTATTGATGTAAATTTCATTACCTGTTTACTACAAAATAGAAAATAGTCTGGGAATTGTTTTGGAAATACTGATAATGTAAGCATAAAAAAGTAACTTCATTGAAGCTTTATCGAAAATGTAATGTATCCTTAATGAAAAAGATGAATTAAAGTGCATGACCATATAGCTTCTACACACCTGCGCTCATCAGCATCTTCATATACAGCGAAATGACAATACTTCATAATAACTATTTTAAAAGGGGGGAACGTTCACCATGTATGTATCAGGGACAATGCTATTATTTAATGTGTCTTCTGTTTAGGAGGGAAAAAATATCTCTTTGGAACAGGCTTTTCTCTGGAAAAACAATTCTAAGTTTAGAAACCAACTCTTCTTTGTAAAAGCCATATGTTAAACAATGTATAATACCAGTTACACAAAAAAACAACTTTGAGGGCATCTAAAAGCTTTGAAAATACAAGTAATTCCATATATATGAGACACAAGTATTGTTTTCAGATTAATTCTATGTTACAGGTATCACTGTGACATCAGTAGTTCACCACCTAATACCAACATGATTCCCACTCGTGATATCAGAATGCAATTTTCTAATGCCTTTGTTAACTTTTCCCCTTTCCTTTATTTTACTATTACTAACATTTTATTAATCATTTTATTTTAATTGAAAATCTTAAAGAGAATCCAATCTTCATTATGATTTGGGCATCAAATAAACCAAACCCAGTCTCTAATTCCAAGTAACCAGCTCACCGTGGCAATTCTTCTTTTGAAACCTTGGGTAGTCTACATGAGAGCAATCAAATGTGTCAGCTGGAAATCTCACCTCATAGCTATTGAACAGATGGATTTTGAATATATATCCCCTTGAAGCATCCTGAAAAGATAATCTAGTTTGGTTCTTAAGAAGAAAGTGTCCATGTCTGAGCATGCCTATGTGTTTTTCTTTAAGAACTCAATGAGGGTTTGAAATTCACTAAAATATTTTAAAAATCTATAATACTAAGAATCCTCTTTCATGTGTTGTATTAGTTTTCCATTGCTGAGTAACAAATTACCACAAATTCATCAGTTTAAAAGAATACGAATTTATCTCATCGTATCTGTAGTCAGGAGTTTACCATATTCAATCTGGACCCTCTGTTTAGGGTCTTAGCCAGCTGAAATCAAGGTATCAGTTCACTGTATCTTCAACTAGAAGCTGATCTAGACAGAGATCCACTTCCAAGCCCCTTCAGGTAGCTGGTGGAAGGAATTTCCATGTTGCGATAGGAGATACTGCTGTTTTGCTGGACACCGGCCAGGGATCACTCTTAGCTACTAAAGATTGTTCTCCAGCCATTGGGACATGGCCTCAAATATCTCAACCACAGAGAACCTTCCTATATACTTCAAATCTCTCTGACTTCCTCTCCTGTGACCAGATATTTCTGCTTCTAAAAGTCTTGTGTGATTAAGTCAGGCTCACCAGTTAAACTCTGTAATTAGTCAGAGTTCTCCAAAGAAATGGAACCAAATAGGAGATATATATACATATTGAGAACTAATAATAGTTTTTTTCTATAAAGAAAAAATTGACTCATGAGATTATGGAGGCTGAACAGCTCCACAATCTGCCATCTGTGAGCTGTAGATTCAGGAAGCTAGTAGTATAATTCTAGTTGGAATATAAAGGCCTGAGAACAAAGAGAGCTGATGGTATAAATCCAGCTCAAAGGAGAAGATTGATGCCAGCTAAAACGGGCAAAAAGGAAGCAAAAAAAGGGGTGAATTCTTCCTTCCTCTGCCTTTTTGTTCTAACCAGGATTTATTGATGTCCACCCACATTGGTGAGGGTAATCTACTTTAAGGACTCCATTGATTCAGATGTTAATTTCAATGGAAAACACCCTCACAGACACATCCAGAAATAATGTTCAAACTGGGGACTCCTGGGCCTATTCAAGTTGACACAAAACATTCACCATCACAAGCTCCATATCTTAAGGTCAACTGTGCAGCGTAAAATCACAAAATCATAGGAGTAAAATCCATCATACTCTTCATCTCAGGGATTATATAAGGCATGTATACAAGAGGTGAGAAATATTGATGAACATCTTAGAATTCTACCTTCAACATGTGTGGATCAATTGTCTCTATTTAAAAAAATTAGTTTCAATTCATTTGTTTTAATGCACTTTGTAGAAGAGGAATTTAAAATAAACAAGAAACAAGAATTACTTACAAAATTGATTTAAAAAAGTAATCTCTAACAGTGATACAACTTAAGCAACACTTCTCCTTCTGTATGTGCATGCACACACACACACTTCTGTTAGTACGTGTGTGTGCGTGTGTGCACACACACACACATCTTGAAGATGTTAACCACATTTTTTAAGCTATTGGAGCTAGTTTCATATTAATGTAGATTCTCCAAATACATCAGCATAGCAATGTAAAATAGCAGCTTCAACATTTATCTATAGTTTTCATTAAAATGTTATAATTTAATTTTTGCCATGTGAGAAGTTACTTTATTTCTAAGCAGGTGTTAGCAGGGCAATTATCTCATAGCATTAGGGTTCAGATAGTATTTAGCTCAGTTGTATACAGACTATGACCTAGGCCAAGTTTCACATCTTCTCAAGGACTGGCTTTACTCATCTATAAATCTGGGACAATCAAGTTATTTTGAGATTTTAATAAAAATAATCTGGTAGAGAGATTTCTGAGATGGTCCCTATGACCCCCACCTACCTTGTGTGATTTTCAGCCTTTTAGTGTGGGGGAATTGTTGATATTGATATATCACTACCCTGATTATGTTAAATCGCAGGGAAAAGAATTTGAGGCACATAATACATTCATTCTTGCACTTAAATTCATGTACCTAGGATTCAACTCAATCTTCTTAGTTAATAAGAAGGAGAGTATCAGGGTGGGCCTGACCACGTCAAGTAGGACCTTTAAATCAGAAAGCCCTTCAAGAATTCAAAGATATTCAAGGTGTAAGAGGGACTACAGAAGGGACCGGGTAGCAAGTTTCATTTGTGTCTAACTGCTGAGAATGGCCTCTGTTCTCAAGCCAGTGAGTGACCTGTACTCTCAGTCCTCCAACTGCAAGGAACTGCATTTTACAGTGATGTGAACTTGAAAGAGGACTCTAAGCTCCAGAAAGACAGGCAACCTTGCCAATATCTGGATCTCACCTCTTAAGGCAATGAACACAGAATCTAGTCACTAGTGCCTGGACTTTTGACCTAAAGAACTCTAAGTTAATAAATAAGTGTTGTTTTAAAGCCATTAAGTTTATAATATTTTGTTACATGACAACAGAAAACTAACACTATTTGGCTCCTATTATACATATAATAAATGGATATATTTATTATTACTGTAGTCATCCAAATTAATAATGGCACTCAAGAAAATTTTAGAAAATAAAATGGTCAGAAAAAATTTAGAAGAGGTCAAATTTTTAGAAGACAGAAACATTACATTTTACATATCTCAATCACAATCATTCCCAAGATTACTTGCCACACGTTTTGCGTTTCACTCACAGAGTGGGCAGAACAATGATTGAAACTCATAATAAGATATGAAATTTGTTAACTCAGTAGGACACTTGTTTGGTTTTAATTAGCTTCAAAGAGTTTTGGGACATAAAGTACCAGTTATTTGGAAAATACCCTATAAATTTGTTAAAGAAGGAGGAGGAGAGCAGAAGGGGGAAGAAGAAGAAGATGAAGGAGAAGGTGAAGGAAAAGGGGTAGCTACCACCATTGCCAAAGCCATGCACACTGCCAGGGAAAGAGATTAACTGTGATATTGAGTACACTGGAAAAGCACAAAGAAGGAGAGAGTTGGAATCAAATGGCTAGGAAGTTAAGATATGATTTTCGGTGGGCGCCTGGGTGGCTCAGTCGGTTGAGCGTCCGACTTCAGCTCAGGTCACGATCTCCCGGTCCGCGAGTTTGGGCCCCGCGTCGGGTTCTGGGCTGATGGCTCGGAGCCTGGAGCTTGCTGCTGATTCTGTGTCTCCCTCTCTCTCTGACCCTCCCCCGTTCATGCTGTGTCTCTCTCTGTCTCAAAAATAAATAAACGTTAAAAAAAATTTAAAATAAAAAAGATATGATTTTCGGGAATCTCCTTCAAAGGTTCCTCATAGAAAACCTCCATTGCTCATCACATCTGCCCTTGGATGCTTTTCTATCTTCAGACCCTACAAGTTCCTTCCATGAAAGAAGCTGGGCACACCAAAACCTTTTCTTGATTACCTAAAACAGTTCTTATTTCTCAAATATCTGTGCTCCTTTGAAACCTTTTTCTCTGCTCTAAATCCATTATAATCTCCAATTTATTAATTAAAAAGAGAAAAACAAAACCTGAGGCACCTGGGTGGTTCAGTCAGTTGAGCATCCAATTTCAGCTCAGGTCATGATCTCACAGTTCATGAGTTCAAGCCCCGCATCAGGCTCTCTGCTGTCAGCTCAGAGTCTGCTTCAGATCCTCTGTCTCCCTCTCACTCTCTGCCCCTCCCTCATTCACACTCTCTCAAAAATGTAAACAAAAACAAAAACAAAAAACTTAATTGCCACATTTTTTGAATACCTCTACAAATCTTAGATGTTGAAATCCTTTTTTTTCTTCTTAAGTTCTCATATATTTTGACTAAAAGTATACTTGAAAGGAATTTTGGAAGAATATTACAAATTGGAAGAATAATGTAGATGATGCTGGAGGACATATAAACTGAACATAATCAAATAACCCCAAAAATGTAGAGAAAAACATATATATCCACAAAACCTCATATTAAATTGGATGGTGTTGGAGAAAGAGAGAAAATAAAAATAATGTAAAACCATGTACAGGTTCTTGTCTTCAGTTAGGAATTTGTATGTTTTGGTAAATTTTATAAATCAGCAGGTATAAAAATAGATCAAATATAGGCCTTAATCTTAACCTGGAAACTAAAGAATTACAAAACATATAACTTTTTATTCAGCAGCAGGAAACTTGATGTATATAACTGAGGTACAAAAATGTATACAGTTGAAACCTGCAAGGAAAATAGAGAAAAAATAAAGCAAAGTAAGTGAAAAAATACGAAATATTATTATGGAAACAAGTCCTAACTAATGATAACTATGTTGAATGTAACTAGTTCAAACACATTAATTAATTAATTAACACATTAATTAATAAAAGGATAGAAACTTCCACATTCACAAAAATAATGAGTTACCAATATGTTGTTTATTAGATATATTTAAAAGATAATTATACAGAAAATATGAAAATAAAAGTTAGAAATATATGTGGAAAATAGAAATAATTTTTAAAATTAAATATGGAGGAAAAAAGCAAAGTTGTACCAGAATACTGTCCTTCCTTCAGTACATTGTGCCCTAGGAATTATACATTTGAACTGTAGAGCTCATCATATTAAATTATAATCATTTATGACTCTGTACCCTTCCATACATGCATTCACCTTTGAACTTTTATTGTTTATCATAGTGTCTGATACATAAAGGAATTTCTTAATAAATTTTAACTGTGTTCATAATGAACGTTGAGACGATTTATCTGCCTGATATATATCCATGGCATGGCGTATTGTGTAGACATTGTATAAAAACTTCTAAAAGTAGTTGATAGATAAGCATAATTAAATGCTCTTCTGCTTAAAACCTTATTCTCCCCGAGACACAGACAATATATATTTTTTTCTAATGTTCTCCTGTTGTTCCAGTTCCAGTACAATACTACCTCTGTCATCTTCTTAGAAACAAGAACGTTATCTATGTTCATTTTAGTTAAGAACACAAGTCATGTGAGTTTTCCTCATACTTTTTCATAATATGAATTTAAAATGTATCTGGGGGCACCTGGGTGGCTTAGTCAGCTAAGCATCTGACTCTTGATTTCGGGTCAGGTCATGATCTCATGGTTTGTGGGTTCAAGCTCCACATCAGGCTCTGTGCTGACAGCATGGAGCCTGCTTGGGATTCTGTTTCTCCCTCTCTTTTCTCCTCCCCTACTTGCTTTCTCTCTGTCTCTCTCTAAAAATAAATTAAACAAACAAACAAACACACTATAAATAAAGTTTATCTGAGTTCCTCCCCACCCCTCCCCCACCCCCACCTTTTTTTTTCATGTCATCAAAGTCTGAAGCAATTCATAGTGCCTGGAAAAGTGAGAAACTATACCAGGAAAGGTACAGAAGAGTATTAGACAGTAACTAATTGAGGTGTAAGTTACACATAGGTCCTATGTTGTTAATAAAAGGAAAAGATTATTGGAAATAACAAGCTCTCCAAAGCAGTTATTACTCACACTTAATATTTATATACTACTTTAAAACTTACACATGAGATTGCCATTGTGCCATTGTCAACGATACTCAGAAATAGGAGGAAGTATATCCGATTTGGGTTCCCAAGCCAGCCTCTGCTGCTTTAAGCCTAGTGTCTTCGTATGTAAAATGAGAGAAAAGCTATAGGGTTTTTTTTGATATTTTCCAGCTAGAAAATTGTGTGACTCTAAAACTTTCTACATCTAGACACTTTCTAGTGTCTCTGGGGTATTTTATTCAAATAGCAAATCCACACCGGATGTATTTTTTTTTTCCTTCAGTTTCTTTTAGGCCAGTACCTCATCCCCATTTCATCAGGTCTTATTCTTCCTAATTTATCAATCCTGACAACCAAGTGCCTTCCATTGATGAATTAATCACCCCTCTCCATATGGGGATAGCATTGTTTCTGCTAGGAAAACAGCTTCACTCTGGAACAACATCTTACACTTCCTCTCCAAAAGCAAGACTATCTTCTGAGAGCCAGTCAGGCAAGAGGTAGTTACATTGATCAATTTGGACAACTCTGGTACAGCCAACTCTGTTTTCAATTAAGAAAGAGTTGATAACTTCACTTAGTATTGGTACTCTCCTTAATGCCTATCTTTAACCTTATCAGGTTAATGCTTTCTGGTGTATATTTCCAAAATAAGCTTCCAAAATTCTCAACAGATATGGAGAAAGAGGTAGATAAACAACTGTGTAGCAAACTGTCTTTAAACTTAAGAAAATCTATCCATAAATCATTTCACTTATTGGAGCCAAATCTCAGTTATGAGGTGTATCCTCAATTTTGAGTTGATAATTAATTATTCAGTGAATATAATTAGCTAGAGCAAGGACTTACTTATGTAACTTTTTCTTTTTCGTTAATTGAATAGCACTAGTTTGTCAATCTACACGCCTATGTTAGATAATTTAGTTTAGCACTCTGTCTTCAATAGTTGCCCAAATAATGTTAGCTGATGATTATTTTTATATCAAAACTACCAGCAAGAACTAAACGCTCCAATCAAAAGACATAGGATGATAGAATAGATTTAAAAAAAACAAAACCCATCTATGCTGCCTACAAGAGACTCATGTTAGACTGAAAGACACTGCAGATTGAAAGTAAGGGAATGGAGAAACATCTATCATGCAAACTGATGTCAAAAGAAAGCCACAGTAGCAGTACTTATACCAGACAAAATAGACTTTAAAAGAAAAATTGTAACAGGAAACAAGAAAGGACACTATGTAATAATAAAGGGGACAATCCAACAAGATGTAACAATTGTAAATATTTATGCACCCAGCATAGACGAACCCAAATGTATAAAAAAGTTAATAACAAAAATAAAGGAACTAACTGATATTAATACAATAACACCAGGGGACTTTAATACTCCACTTTCATCAAGGGACAGATCATCTCAACAGAAAATCAACAAGGAAACAATGACTTTGAATGACACACTGGAACAGATGGATTTAACAGATGTATTAAGAGCATTCTATCTTAACACGGCAGAATACACATTCTTTCCAAGTGCCACAGAACATTCTCCAGACTAGATTACAAATTAGCCCACAAAACAAGCCTCAACAAATTTAAGAAGATCGAAATCATAGCGAACAACTTTTCTGACAAGACCACTATGAAAAGTCAACCACAAAAAAAAAAAAAAAAAAAACAAAACAAAACAAAAAAAAAACTGGAAAGATCCCAAATACATGGGGGTTAGGTAACATGCTACTAAACCATGATAGGGTTAAACAGGAAATAAAATTTTAAAAAATGAAAAAGTACATAGAAACAAATGAAAATGAAAACACAATGGTCCAAAACCTTTGGAATGCAGCAAAAGTGGTTATAAAAGTGACATTTATAGCAATACAGGCCTATGTCAACAGGCTAGAAAACTCTCAAATACTCAAATAAACAACATAATCCTAGCCCATTCTAGTTAAAGGAGGTAGAAAAATAAGAACGAAACCTCAAGGATATAATAAAAATTAGAGTAGAAATAAATGATATAGGAACTATAAAACAAAACAAAAACAAAACAACAAGAAAAACCACAATATAAAAGATCAATGAAACCAGGACTTGGTTCTTTGAAAAAAAAAATCTATGAAATTGATAAAACTCTAGCCATACTCATCAAGGAAAAAAAAAAAAAAAAGATAAAGGACCCAAATAAATACAATTACAAATGAGAGAGGAGAAATAACCAATACCACAGAAATACAAAAAATTATAACAGAATATCATAAAAAATATATGCCAATAAGTTAAGCAAACTAGAAGAAATGGATATTCCTAGAAATATACCAACGGCCAAGACTTAAACAGGAAGAAATAGAATATTTGAACAGACTGATAGCCAGCAAAGAATTGAATCAGCAATTAAAAAAAAACAAAAACAAAAACAAAAAAAACTCCCAACAAACAAAGTCAAGGACCAGAGGGTTTCACAGGCAAATTCTACCATTTAAAGAAGAGCTAATATCTTTTCTTCTCAAACTATTCCAAAAAATCAATTAAAAAAAGAACAACTTCCAAATTTATTCTAAGAGACTAGCATTATCTTGACACCAAAAGTGGATAAAAACACTATAAAACTGAAAAGCAAAACAAAACAAAACAAACAAAACAACAACTAAAGACCAATATCCCTGATGAACATAGATACAAAAATCCTCATTAAAACACGAGCAAACTGAATTCAACAATATATTTAAAAAAACCACTCATCATGATCAAGTGGGATTTATTCCTGGTTGCAACGGTGGTTCAGTATTCTCAAATCAATCAAGGTGATACATCACATCAATAAGAGAAAGGATAAGCACCATAAGATCATTTCAACGGACAGAGAAAAGAGCATTTGACCAAGTACAACATCAATTCACGATAGAAACCCTCAAAAAAGTAGGTTTAAAGGAAACATCCGTCAACAATATAAAGGCCATCTGTGAAAAACCATAGCTAACATCTTCCTTGATGGGGAAAAACTGAGACTTTTTCCTCTACGGTCAGAAACAAGACAGGGATGGATTTCCATTCTCACCACTTTTATTTAACACAGTACTGGAAGGCCTAGACTCAGCAATCAGACAACAACCAAAAAATAAAAGCCATCTGAATTGGTAAGAGAAGAAATAAAATTTTCACAATATGCCTATAAATGAATGACAGAGAGACTGCACTTACTCACCCCTCCCTCTGTCCTACATCTCCCACAACCAAACTGAAAACCAACAGCTTAGAGAATAAGCCATCACAATCTTTTTTTCTTGTATGGAGCAACGTGTTACAAAGAGTAAAACTTTCAGAGTTTAGCTGGGAAGATGATGGCGTAGGAGGACGCTGGGCTCATCGCATCCTGCTGATCACTTAGATTCCACCCACCCATGCGTAAACAACTCAGAAAATCGCCAGAAGACGAGCAGAATGGAGTCTCCGGAGCCAAGCACAGAGAGGCCCACAGAAGAGGGTAGGAAGGGCAGAGAGGCAGTGCGCCTACAGGCGCTGGCAGGAGGGAGCCGGGGTGGAGGGGCAGCCTGCCGGCCAAGCAGAGGCCCCGAGTCTGTCTTGCAAAAACGGAGGGGTCAGACAGAGTGTGTTCCAACAGCAAGCATGACTTAGCATCTGGAAGGTCATAAGTTAACAGCTCTGCTCAGAGAGTGGGAGGGCTGGAGGACAATGGGAGGGAGAGTGGTTGAGCCCCAGACGACAGAGCACAGCTTGCGGGGAACAAAGGCACTTGCCAGCGCCATCTCCCTCGCCCATCCCCCAGCCAAAACCCCAAAAGGAACCGGTTCCTGCCAGGGAACTTGCTTGCAGTGCACAAAACGCTGTGCTTCTGCAGATCCATCCCTCCTGTGGCGGGTCTGACTCCCTCCCCGTGCTGTCGGGCCCCTCCCCAAGCGGATCTCCGAAGGAAAAGCAAGCTGAGACTGCCCCTCCCGCCCCCCTGTGCACCTTGCCAATCCACCCCGGCTAATACGCCAGATCCCCAGCACCACAAGCCTGGCAGTGTGCAAGTAGCCCAGACAGGCCGCGCCACCCACAGTGAATCCCGCCCCTAGGAGAGGAGAAGAGAAGGCACACACCAGTCTGACTGTGGCCCCAGCGGTGGGCTGGGGGCAGACATCAGGTCTGACTCTGGCCGCACACCAACGCAAGTTATTCAAGACAGCACAGGGGAAGTGCCCCCCCGTCCCGCACCACTCCAGGGACTATCCAAAATGAAGAAACGGAAGAATTCCCCTCAGAAAAACGTCCAGGAAATAACAACAGCTAACGAACTGATCAAAAATGATTTAAACAGTATCACAGAAAGTGAGTTTAGAGTAATAGTCATAAAATTAATCACTGGGCTTGAAAACAGTATAAAGGACAGCAGACAATCTATTGCTACAGAGATCAAGGGACTAAGGAACAGCCAGGAGGAGCTAAAAAATGCTATCAATGAGCTGCAAAATAAAATGGAGACAACCACAGTTCGGATTGAAGAGGCAGAGGAGAGAATAGATGAACCAGAAGAAAAAATTATGAAAAGGAAGAAGCTGAGAAAAAGAGAGATAAAAAAATCCAGGAGTATGAAGGGAAAATTAGAGAACTAAGTGATGCACTAAAGAGAAATAATATACGCATAATTGGTATTCCAGAGGAGGAAGAGAGAGGGAAAGGTGCTGAAGGTGTACTTGAAGAAATAATAGCTGAGAACCTCCCTGATCTGGGGAAGGAAAAAGGCATTGAAATCCAAGAGGCACAGAGAACTCCCTTCAGATGTAACTTGAGTCGATCTTCTGCACGACATATCATAGTGAAACTGGCAAAATACAAGGATAAAGCGAGAATTCTGAAAGCAGCTAGAGATAAACGTGCTCTAACATATAAAAGGAGACTGATAAGACTCGTGATGGATCTCTCTACTGAAACTTGGCAGGCCAGAAAGGAATGGCAGGAGATCTTCAATGTGATGAACAGAAAAATTATGCAGCCGAGAATCCTCTATCCAGCGAATATGTCATTTAGAAAAGAAGGAGAGATAAAGGTCTTCCCAAAAAAACAAAAACTTAGGGAATTCGTCACCACTAAACCAGCCCTACAAGAGATCCTAAAGGGGATCCTGTGAGACAAAGTACCAAAGACATCGCTACAAGCATGAAACCTACGGACATCACAATGACTCTAAACCCGTATCTTTCTATAATAACACTGAATGTAAATGGACTAAATGCGCCAAGCAAAAGACATACGGTATCAGAATGGATAAAAAAAAAAAAACAAGACCTATCTATTTGCTGTCTACAAGAGACTCATTTTAGACCTGAGGACACGTTCAGATTGAAAGTGAGGGGATGGAGAACTATTTATCATGCTACTGGAAGTTAGAAGAGAGCTGGAGTAGCCATACTTATATCAGACAAACTAGACTTTAAATTAAAGCCTGTGACAAGAGATGAAGAAGGGCATTATATAATAATTACAGGGTCTATCTATCAAGAAGAACTAACAATTATAAATGTCTATGCACCGAATATGGGAGCCCCCAAATATATACAACAATTACTCACAAACATAAGCAACCTTATTGAAAAGAATGTGGTAATTGCAGGGGACTTTAATACCACACTGACAACAATGGATAGATCATCTAGACACATGGTCAATAAAGAAACAAGGGCGTGAATGATACATTGGATCAGATGGACTTGACAGATATATTTAGAACTGCATCCCAAAGCAACAGAATATACTTTCTTCTCGAGTGCACATGGAACATTCTCCAAGATAAATCACATACTGGGTCACAAAACAGCCGTTCATAAGTATACAATAATTGAGATCATATCATGCATACTTTCAGACCACAATGCTATGAAGCTTGAAATCAATCACAGGAAAAGGTCTGGAAAACCACCAAAAGCATGGAGGTTAAAGAACACCCTACTAAAGAATGAATGGGTCAACCAGGTAATGAGAGAAGAAATTAAAAAATATATGGAAACAAATGAAAATGAAAATACAGCAATCCAAATGCCTTGGGATGCAGTGAAGTCAGTCCTGAGAGGAAAATACATTGCAATCCAGGCCTATCTCAAGAAACAAGAAAAAGCCCAAATACAAAATCTAACAGCACACCTAAAGGAAATAGAAGCAGAATAGCAAAGACACCCCAAACCCAGCAGAAGAAGAGAAATAATAAAGATCAGAGTAGAAATAAACAATATAGAATCTAAAAAAACTGTAGAGCAGATCAACAAAACCAAGAGTTGTTTTTTTGAAAAAAATAAACAAAATCGATAAACCTCTAGCCAGGCTTCTGAAAAAGAAAAGGGAGATGACCCAAATAGATAAAATCATGAATGAAAATGGAATTATTACAACCAATCCCTCAGAAATACAAGTAATTATCAGGGAATACTATGAAAAATTATATGCCAACAAACTGGACAACCTGGAAGAAATGCACAAATTCCTAAACATCCACACACTTCCAAAACTCAAACAGGAGGAAATAGAAAGCTTGAACAGACCCATAACCAGCAAAGAAATTGAATCACTTATCAAAAATCTCCCAACAAATAAGAGTCCAGGACCAGATGGCTTCCCTGGGGAATTCTACCAGATATTTAAAGCAGAGTTAATACGTATCCTTCTCAAGCTATTCCAAAAAAATAGAAAGGGAAGGAAAACTTCCAGACTCATTCTATGAAGCCAGTATTTTGATTCCTAAACCAGACAGACTCCCAGTAAAAAAAAGAGAACTACACGCCATTATACCTGATGAATATGGATGCAAAAATTGTCAGTAAGATACTAGCAAATCGAATTCAACAGCTTTTAAAAGAATTATTCACCATGATCAAGTGGGATTCATTCCTGGGATGCAGGGCTGGTTCAACATTTGCAAATCAATCAACATGATACATCACATTAATAAAAGAAAAGATAAACATATGATCCTGTCAATCGATGCAGAAAAACACTTGACAAAATTCAGCATCCTTTCTTAGTAAAAACCCTCGAGAAAGTCGGGATAGAAGGAACATACTTAAACATCATAAAAACCATTTATGAAAAGCCCACATATCATCCTCAATGGGGAAAAACTGAGAGCTTTCCCCTTGAGACCAGGAACACGACAGGGATGTCCACTCTCACTGCTGTTGTTTAATATAGTATTGGAAGTCCTAGCATCAGCAATCAGACAACAAAAGGAAATCAAAGGCATCAAAATTGGCAAAGATGAAGTCAAGCTTTCGCTTTTTGCAGATGACATGATATTATATATGGAAAATCCGATAGACTCCACCAAAAGTCTGCTAGAACTGATACATGAATTCAGCAAAGTTGCAGGAAACAAAATCAATGTACAGAAATCAGTTGCATTCTTATACACTAATAATGAAGTAACAGAAAAACAAATAAAGAAACTGATCCCATTCACAATTGCACCAAGAAGCATAAAATACATAGGAATAAGTCTAACCAAAGATGTACAAGATCTGTATGCTGAAAACTATAGAAAGCTTATGAAGGAAATTGAAGAAGATATAAAGAAATGGTAAAAACATTCCGTGCTCATGGGTTGGAAGAATAAATATTGTTAAAATGTCACTACTACCCAAAGCTATCTGCATATTCAATGCAAGCCCAATCAAAATTGCACCAGCATTCTTCTCGAAGCTAGAACAAGCAATCCTAAAATTCATATGAAACCACAAAAGGCCCCGAATAGCCAAAGTAATTTTGAAGAAGACCAAAGCAGGAGGCATTACAATCCCAGAATTTAGCCTCTACTAAAAAGCTGTAATCATCAAGACAGCATGGTACTGGCACAAAAACAGACACATAGACCAATGAAACAGAATAGAAACCCCAGAACTAGACCCACAAAAGTATGGCCAACTAATCTTTGACAAAGCAGGAAAGAACATCCGATGGAAAAAAGACAGCCTCTTTAACAAATGGTGCTGGGAGAACTGGACAGCAACATGCAGAAGGTTGAAACTAGACCACTTTCTCACACCATTTACAAAAATAAACTCAAAATGGATAAAGGACCTAAATGTGAGACAGGAAACCATCAGAACCTTCGAGGAGAAAGCAGGAAAAGACCTCTCTGACCTCAGCCGTAGCAATCTCTTACTCGACACATCCCCAAAGGCAAGGGAATTAAAAGCAAAAATGAACTATTGGGACCTCAGGAAGATAAAAAGCTTCTGCACAGCAAAGGAAACAACAACAACAAAAAAACCTAAAAGGCAACCAGCAGAATGGGAAAAGATATTTGCAAATGACATATTGGACAAAGGACTAGTATCCAAAATCTATAAAGAGCTCACCAAACTCCACACCCAAAAAGCAAATAACCCTGTGAAGAAATGGGCAGAAAACATGAATAGACACTTCTCTAAAGAAGACATCTGGATGGCCAACAGGCACATGAAAAGATGCTCAACATCGCTCCTCATCAGGGAAATACAAATCAACACCACACTCAGATATCACCTCACGCCAGTCACAGTGGCCAAAAGGAACAAATCAGGAGACTAGAGATGCTGGAGAGGATGTGGAGAAACGGGAACACTCTTGCACTGTTGGTGGGAATGCAAACTGGTGCAGCCACTCTGGAAAACAGTGTGGAGATTCCTCAGAAAATTAAAAATAGACCTACCCTATGACCCAGGAATAGTACTTCTAGGAATTTACCAAGGGATACAGAAGTACTGATGCATAGGGGCACTTGTACCCCAATGTTTATAGCAGCACTCTCAACAATAGCCAAATTGTGGAAAAAACCTAAATGTCCATCAACTGATGAATGGATAGAGAACTTGTGGTTTATATACACAATGGAGTACTATGTGGCAATGAGAAAGAATGAAATATGGCCCTTTGTAGCAACGTGGATGGAACTGGAGAGTGTGATGGTAAGTGAAATAAGCCATACAGAGAAAGAGAGATACCATATGTTTTCACTCTTATGTGGATCCTGAGAAACTTAACAGAAACCCATGGGGGAGGGGAAGGAAAAGAAAAAAGAGGTTAGAGTGGGAGAGAGCCAAAGCATAAGAGACTGTTAAAAACTGAGAACAAACTGAGGGTTGATGGGGGGTGGGAGGGAGGGGAGGGTGGGTGATGGGTATCGAGGAGGGTATCTTTTGGGATGAGCACTGGGTGTTGTATGGAAACCAATTTGACAATAAATTTCATATATCAAAGAAAAAAGCAAAGAGTAAAACTTTCAGGACAATTTTGTTTCAAATTTTGTCTCCATATATGTTTTGAAATGTGACTCTAATACTGGCAAAAACTGCATGACCCCATATTTCTTACCTATGGCATTGAGGTAATAATCCTAACCCACAAGGGTTTTATAAAGAACTTGACATGTACTTGCCATTCAATCAAATTTAGTAACATTCCTTTTTACAGAAGTGCATACAGAGCTTGGATTAACACTAAATTATTATTCAAATATTGACTTCGTAGGTAATTAGTGTCCTTGTTCAAAATATTTGTCCTTCAGTTTCTGTAAGTCCATAGTCTGATTTTAGGGTGATGGATGATATTTGAGAGGCCCTAGTAACCATCTTAAAATCACAAAGATAGGAAATACAAAAGTTGGAAAGACAATTTAAATGTGAGACATTTTTAATATTTTATATATATTATATAACAGGTATTAAATAGAGAACTATGTTCCCTGGTTCTTTCCCATCTCAACGTACTATCTAATGATCTGCCTTTATAATTCTATTAGTAGTATTTTTTCCTAGAAAATAAATATATACATACTAACATTGATTCTTCTCAAATAGAAAGTAACTTTTTAAAGGAGCTTTTGGGGTGAAATACCTGGGAACATTTGGGACATAATCTAAATAAAGAAGAATCCTCAGAGGCAATACTGAAATATACAAGCATTAAAATAAAGAAAAGAAACTTACTATATTGGTACCTGATATTGTAACTTTAGTTCATAAAATTCCTCCTTTCTTTGCTCAAGGACAAAATAAAATAAGAGAGATAAAAAATGGCAATACAATAGACCCCAAAGTGACCCTTATCTGGCATTCCAGGAGACGGAACAGGTAAAATCATTAACTTTACTAAGTTACCCACCCAATTATACAATGAGTTTATATGAAAATTTTAGGATATAATAATTTCAATAAAATATACCCACATTAAAATATCAATAAATGTTTATTTTTTGTTTTGAATTTAATGATTTTGCATTTTAACTTTTATTAAATAACTTTTAATGAGATAACAGAAAGTCTAACTTTTCCAGAAAATTCTGTTACAAAAAAAAAAATTGTCTTTGGCATTCCAAGTGTTTTGACTTACTTTACTCCAATAAATACGTATACATTTTTCTTCATTTTAGCTCATTTGTTTTTCAGAGGTCAATGTAGAACACCCCTCTACTCTTTTAATATGACCACGTGATGTGTTTATATTAATCTAGCAGAAACTTATGAGTGTATGTTTATGAAACAATGTTAACAGCTCTGAACCTGATGTTCTTATTATATCTGGCTTAATTACAAACAAAATGGATATAATGTAAGCGGATGCAAAAATGGTTAATCATTCATCAACTACTACATATTTCATTATAAAACAGTGTTTTAGACCTTTTTGTGTATGAACTTGTAATATCCTATAGAATTTGCAAAATATAATGTAATTAAGTCATATACTTAGGAAAAAACCCCTCTGATTCACCCTTTATTCTAAAAGTATTGAGGAAGGATTTCAGGCCTTATATTTTGGGGTAATTAAGACTTTCAATGTTTAAAAATATATTTTATAAGCCAATCTTGTCATCACTGTTTCAATAATTATGAAATATAAATGTGATCTTGACTTTTGAAATTCAATCACAATTTAAAGCACATATTTTAAAATTCAGGACTGAGTTGCTTTTGATCCACAATTAGAGAATTTTAATTATCATAAGAAAGAAATAGGATTTTTAAACACTTTAAAACTTTGACCCTAATATATAAGTAAATAATTGAAAGCTTTAGAGTTGAAGTTTATTACACTTTCAGTCAGTACTTTGCTGAGTGGTTCAATTCAACCAGTATTCACTGAGAATTTAATAATGCTTTGTTCTGTGTTTTTCTCATATGAAAGAAACATAAGCTGAGGTCCCTAACCTCAAGGAGCTTATAAACCCATTGGAAAGATATGATATATACACGTGAGTGAATTACATGAAAATAGGAGGCAGGCTGTCAATAGATAGATAAACAGAAGTACTACTGGAGACAGGATGGCTGTTCTGGTTTATGACCTTGCCTTCCATTGGGATACCTGCAATCATCTCTTCACATGTTCAGCCTCAGCTCCCACAGATCCACACAGAGAGAAGTTCCAAAGCAAATTCTCTTTCATTTTTTTCTTCTTCACAGATACTACATAGAGTATCTCAAGAATCATCAAGTATTTCAATTCCACCTCTAGAATGCTTCAGTTCAACGAATTCTACCAATCTCAATAACATAACCCTAGTCCAAGCTACCATCTTGTCTTCACTCTTTGCTAGACTTGTCCCACACCCAACAAATGTTTTTACCTACAAAAAGAGAAATGACACTTTTGTTTGTTTATTTGTTTTTATTTTGTTTTGTTTATGAAGACTATTTTAGGACATTTTTTAGGTTCATGGCAAAATTGAGAGGAAGTTATGGAGATTTCCCATATACTCCCTGGTCCCACACGTACATAGGCGCGTTCATTATCAGTATCCCCCACCAGGGTGGTACACTTGTTACAACTGGTGAATCTACACTGACATCATAATTACCCCAATTTCATAGTTAACATTATGCTTCACTCTTGGTGTATATTCTACGGTTCAAATAAATATATAAGGACATGTATTCACTGTTATGATATCGTATAGAGTGTTTTCACTGCTCTAAAAATCCTGTGTGCTCCTTCTATCCACCCTCTTACCCTAACACCTGGCCACCACTGATCTTTTTATTGTCTCCATAGTTTGCCTTTTCCAGAATGTCATATATTTGGAATTGTACAGAAGTTAGCTTTTTCCAATTGGCTTCTTTCACTTAGTAATACACATTTAAGGTTTCTCCATGTCTTTTCATGGCTTGATAGCTCCTAGCTTTTAGCACTGAAAAATATTTCATTGTCTGCATGTACCACACTTTATTTACCCATTCAACTGCTGAAGTACATCTTGCTTGCTTCCAAGTTTTGGCTATTATGAACAAAGCTGCTATAAACATCCATGTGCAGGTTTCTGTGTGGGCATAAGTTTTCAAATGTGTCCTCTTTGTAATGGCTGTTTTTAAGAGTTTTTTCTACATTGTTTTTCTTTGGTTATTTTTTATTTTTTTTTTAATTTCAACAATTCAGCTAAGGTATTCATACCTATGATGTGTGTGTGTGTGTGTGTGTGTGTGTGTGTGTGTGTGAGTTGCTTGAAGTTTTATGAGTGTTTGAAATTATTTAAAATTTTTCATTTTTTAAAAATTTTCAGAGATACCTCGGTGGCTCAGTTAGTTAAGCATCCAACTCTTGATTTCGGCTCAAGTCATGATCTCATGGTTGGTGATTTTGAGCTCTGCATTGGGCTCTGCACTGACAGTGTGGAGCCTACTTTGGATTTTCTTTCTCCCTCTCTCTCTGCCCATCTCCCCCTCTCCCTATCTTGGAATAAATAAATGAACTGAAATTTATTAAAAGTGTTTAATTAAAAATTTTATAGTGAATTTTGGGCAAAACTTTTCTCTTTTTTCTTTCTTCTTTCTTTCTTTCTTTCTTTCTCTCTTTCTTTTTCTACTCGAATGGTTCTCTTCATTTGTTCTGGTTCTAATTACATTTACATTAGATTGGTTGATATTCCACCAGGACAGTGATTCTTTTTTAATTATTTTTGTCTCTTGTTTTTCTCCTTTCTTCATCTTAAAGGGTATACTTCCCTTTTTTCGAATATAGTACTCTGATATTTTGTTGATATAGCATCCAGTAAAATTTTAATTTTTCAAATATCATGTCTTTATTTCTAGAATACATTTTTGTTCTTCTTTATAATTGCAATTTTTTCTGATATTTTCCAAGTATTCTGTCATTATATCCACCTTTTCATCTAAATCTGTATTAATTTTTTATTACAATGTGACAAATTACCACAAAGTTAATAACTTAAAACAACACAGAAAAAGAAAACTGGAGATAGTAAAAATATCAGTGGTTGGCAGGGGATTAAGGGAGAGAGAGGGATAAATAAGCAAAACACAGAGGATTTTCAGGCTAGTGAAAATGCCCTGTATGATACTATAATGATAGGCACATGTCACTATACATTTGTCCAAACTTATGGAATATATAACACCAAGAATGAACTGGAATGTAAACTATGGAATTTGGGTGATAATGATGTGTCAATGTATGTGAACAATGTTTATCAATTATAACAAAAGTTCCACTCATGAAGGGGTTAATGGTAATGGGAAAGGTTATTCAT
Organism: Lynx rufus; assembly: GCF_022079265.1. Taxonomy (NCBI): domain Eukaryota; kingdom Metazoa; phylum Chordata; class Mammalia; order Carnivora; family Felidae; genus Lynx; species Lynx rufus. The sequence continues at coordinate 24,623,179 of NW_025814845.1, read as the reverse complement.
ACACAGAGGTAGAGACTATGTGGGAAATTTCTCAACTTTGCATGAACATAAAACTTCTCTAAAAATAAAAGCTGTTAAAAATAACAATGCCAAAGTCACACATACCCAAAACACACAGTTTCCATGTGTCAGGAATTTGGGCATTGCTTGCCAGATCCTCTGTTCAGGGTTTCACAAGGCTATACAAGGAGTTTCACAAAGGTACACAGGGAGTTATCTTTTTATGTAAGTTTTAAAGGTATTATATTTTATTGAAAAGTATTATATTTAAAAGTATTATATATTATATTTAAAAGTATTATATTTTATTGCTTTTAAGCACATTCAGCTTGGCAAAATTCATGCCCTTGAGATTGATGATGAAGTACCCTGAATTCTTACTGAATCTCAGCTGGAGGTCCCAATCAATGCTGGAGATTGCCCATAGTTCCATAACCCTTGTTTCCATAGGCAGTTTATGACATGGATGTTTTCTTCTTCAAGCCTAAAAGGACATTCACTCTCTGATCTCATGAAATACTTTAGCCATCTTTTAAAGGGCCTATGTTATTAGATTATGTCACACAGAATAATCTCCTTTTTGAGTAATTCAAACTGTGTAAGGATCTTCACATGAAAAATTCCTTCTACTATACCGTAAAATAACCTAGCCATGAAATTAATGTTCCTTATATTCACAGATCTCACCCACGCTCAGTGAGATGGGATTATACAGGATTATACACCAGTATCTAGGAATCTTGGTAGTCATCTGTAAATTCTACCTATCACAACATTTTTGACAACCTTTAAAATAGCTCTGTGAAGGGATACCTGGGTGGCTCAGTTGGTTAAGTGTCTGACTTTGGTTCAGGTCATGATGTCATAATCAGTGAGTTCAAGCCCTGCGTTGGGCTCTGTGCTAATAGCTCAGAGCCTGGAGCCTGCTTCAGATTCTGTCAATCTCTCTCTCTCTCTCTCTCTCTCTCTCTCTCTGCCCCTCCCATCTCTCACTTTGTCTCTCTCTCTCAAAAATAAATAAACATTAAAAAAATAGCTCTGTGAAACTTCTGGTCTGACATTTCCATCTTTTATGTCAGTACTGGGTCTGTTTCTATTAATGTTTTTGGTTTTAAATTATTAAATATATCTTTTCTTCCTTCACATATCTATTAATTCCTATTGTGTACTGGAAAAGCTCATGGATACATTCAGTGCCTTCCTGTAATTATAATTATAATCCCAAGTTTTAAACATTTTTGTCAAATGTATTAGTTGAATAACAACTAATCTTTTATAGGTAAAAGTGAAAATCTCTGCAATACTAAGTTTTAACATTTATTCTTCTATAAATTTTCCAGGATGAATTAAAAAACTCTTCATACCTGAGAACAATAAGAGCCTAAAATACAAGGACTCCGCAAGATTGAAATAAAGGAAAAAAAAGAAGCATGTGAACAGCAACAGAAAATAGTCGGTGCAGCTCTAGTAAAATAACAGAAATTTTTAAGGCAATATGTACTACTAAAAATATAAAACATTTCATCATGTACTATATAACATGATGAAATGGTTAAACTCTACCAATATTGTAAAGATAGCATTTTTTTTTCATATTGATTTGTAGAGCCAATGTAAGTTTAGTCAAAACCAATAAAGCGCGTGTGTGTGTGTGTGTGTGTGTGTGTGTGCGCATGCACACACATGTGTACAATTGAGAAGCTGATTTTAAAATATGTTTGAAAATCCAAAATTGCAAAGATAGTTTTAAATAAGAACAAAGTTGGAGAGCTTACACAAACACATTTCAAGAATTATTATAAAACTAAAATAATTAAATCAGAATGGAACAAGGTAGACACATACATGAAAGAAAGAGATTAGATAATTAAGAAAACCCATACACATAAGGTCACCTGATGTATAGAAACAGATCACTAAAATATCGATATCGATTGTATTTTTATGTTTGGTTTTATATTTGTATATTATGATAAAAAATAATCTACCTCACTCTATATGATCCCAAAATTATATAATTATAGTCCCCATGTCAGACTCTGTGCTGCCAGTACAGAGCCTGCTTGGGATTCTCTCTCTCTCTCTCTCTCTCTCTCTCTCTCTCTCTCTCTCAAAATAAGTAAATAAACTGTAAAAAAACAAAAGGAATTAATCATAAAGCAAGACCTGGTTACTTGTGCTTCATTAAAGATACCATTAAAAGCATAAACACTAGGCTACTGTGTAGGATTATAGTTTCAAACATATATCCAACAAATTATTCATATATAAACAATTTTCAAAAGGCAATTAAGTGAAATTTGACCCATAAATTGAATAGGCAATTAACAAAAGAAGATTCACCTCTTTTGTCATCATAGAAAGTAAGCTAAAACCTCAATGAGCACAAAATTACTCAGTGTGCCCACCCAATGACTAAAATGAAAAACAAACAAACAAACAAAACAACCTAATAACAGGCACTAACAAGAGGGTAGAGTGACTAGAACTCTCATACACTGCATGGGGCAAGACTACTTTGGCTTCCTCTTTGACATGATTTATTAGCAGGGAACCTAAGATCCCTAGGACTTAACGATATAACTCCTAAGGAAAAGTGAACACATATGTATATGTGCAATGAAAATTAGTACATATATTTATCACATGGGCAATAAGCAGATAGAAAGAACATCATCATAATAATAATAATAAAAATAATAATAATAATAATAAACTGGAAATAACTCAAGTATAGTATGTCCATCAACAGTAAAAGAAATAAAAGTATTGTGTAATATTGACACAATGGAATAATATATAGAAAATAATTAATTGTTAGACACAACAGAGTGGATAAATTTTACAGATAAATTGTTGAGAAAAAGAAAGACACAAAATATTATATACTTCTGATTCTATTTACATAACATTCAAAGACAGATAAGATAATCTATGGAAATGGAATTCAAAATAATATTTATTTTGGATAATAATTGGGATGGAGCTTAAGAGATTTCTGGATGTTGGTAATGTAGTATATCTTGATCTGGGTGGTGATTAAATTAATATGCTGACTTTTAAAATATTCTACCTTAAAGTAGGTATATATTTATAAAATAATTTTATATAACTTGAATATATAGTTATATCTATTCTACTATATTTATATTTTTAATGATATATAGTATGTGGAACAATATAATTTTTGTAAATATTGTATAGTATATAAGACCACAAAGAACTTGTGTTAATAAGAATAGTGCAGGGGCGCCTGGGTGGCGCAGTCGGTTGAGCGTCCGACTTCAGCCAGGTCACGATCTCGCGGTCCGTGAGTTCGAGCCCCGCGTCGGGCTCTGGGCTGATGGCTCAGAGCCTGGAGCCTGTTTCCGGTTCTGTGTCTCCCTCTCTCTCTGCCCCTCCCCCATTCATGCTCTGTCTCTCTCTGTCCCAAAAATAAAAAAATAAAAAAAAAATAAAAAAAAAAAGAAAAAAAAAAAAAAGAATAGTGCATAACATTATATGGCTCCCATCCAAAAATAATAATGAAACATGTCTCACACATACCCACACACACACACACACACATACCCCACTAATATGTGCCTATATTTGAATATTATTCTTCCGAATCTTGAAGATAGTATTAATCAAGGTGATGGGGAACTCCAGAATTTATGATCAGATATGAAGAGCTCTTTTTCTCTAGATCACTGGTTTAAATGTTCCTGATACACTAATAAAGAAAGTTCATTAACTTCCAATAGCTGTTTGGTGTTTTATGTAAAATGAGATGACGGCCTCAGCTGACACCATAAAAAGTCATGTCTATAATTTACATTATAAGAATCACTTTCCAGCCTATCTTCTCAGAAGCTGAAGATGAAAAGGGCACTGAGGTATCAAGAACTCTCTTGCCCTTAAATTTGGCCTTCTGTATCTGTTGTGTAATATAATTTAGCACAGTGGTGCTAGAAACCTGATGATTATTTAAATAATTCTTTACGTTATATCTAGCTACCATTTTTGTTTCAAGCAATTCTTTTCCTTCTTTCAGGCTTATTTTATTAATATAAAACTATTAAAACTAAAAAAATATTAATACAAAATTATTAATACAGAAAGGCAAAAAAAAAATGATTCCATATGCCACTGCATACCAAATCCTTAGCAGTTGTCAGGGGTGTTAGCTATACCTTTGGCTTCATGTCTCCACGTGAAGAAACTTCCATTAGAGTAACAATCCAGGCTCTTACTAGCTGTCAATCCTTCCCCAGGGAGAGGAAACTGATTTACTGTTTGTGGATAGCGGTCAGCAACTTCTGTGCCCACACTTTATGACCTGGCAGCCAGCAGGGAAGATACAGTTTGGGTCTATCTCTCCAAAGTGTGGAAAGTTTGGCATGATAGGCTCTGTCTTTGTGAAGTTTGGAAGGAGAAGTTAAATGAGAGGAAAATAAATAAACCCATTTGGCTGCCCCAAGCTACAATCTCTTCATACCTTCATCAATAGTAGAGATAATATTTTGATATCTATGTGCCTGACTCCTGTATATATTTTTGTTGTTGTTTCTAATTGTTTCGTTAGATAAAGAATGCTTTTTTGGAGCCCATAAATCATAAATCCAAAATATCATGAAATATTATAATTTTAGAACCTACTTATTCTTATCTTTACATGAGAAGTCCTCGTTCCCGATGTATTTGAAGATTTAGCTTCAACCTGGCTATGCCTATTGAATGAATGCATTAAGAACCTAAAACGTGAGCATGGATTAGGTGTGTGGAATTTCTCACTGAAATAAGAAAGACCACCTGAAAATTGTCCAAGTCAGTTTAATTACTATACTTGCAGGATGTGAACAACCATAATATCAACCACTGTGTCCCTGTTGATGTTAAGGGCATTGAGTAGAGCATGCCTGGGGCCCGATGCTGTGTCTTTATGACCCTGAAAACTTACCTCCTTTATTCTCCTTCACCCTCAAGGAGAAATTAGCTTGAATAAGTTCAGGCCTGTTATGCATAAGATGAATAGAGTTAAAAAATCCTTTAGTAAGTGCCAAGTGAAATGATTCAAACTATTGAATTACAGAATAAATAATGTCCTAAAGGTCATCGGCTGTTACTTTTCACCCCACATCAAAGTTAGTTTTGCCTAATCCTACAGAAAATGTATCAAAATTCCTTTTTTTAAATTCTACATCTCCTGAAATGGTTTATTCATAAAGCAGCACCATTTCAAGAGTGTTTTTGTTGTGTAAACGTTTATAAGGTAGCCATTCCTCTTGTATTTTATAAAACTCTCAACTTCTGCTATTTAAATTACCTAGCTAATTAGGTCTCCAATGAAAAGGTATGTAAACACACTCATTTTTAACCTTAAAAATAATTTCGAACACTCCTGGGTGCTGTTACAAAAAACAGCTAATAAAAAAAATCGCTTAAGCTTTGTGAGGATAATGCAGTTAATCAGATATCTCTAAAGAAAATCCTCAGGATAGAAACAATGTGCTGTGCAAGCTAATGTGAAAATGTTGTAATCCCAATGCATTAGAATAGAGAATTCAGTCCTTTAACTTAAAAGTAGATAAGTGGTGCTTGTGTCATTGCACCAGTCACATTAATCATTAAGTTTTCATACAGAGACATATAGTTGAACACAGCAGCTGGTTAAGTCGTTAGGGATAATGACTTGCATAACATTCTAAGAATGTGAAAATAGTTTGCCTATTAAAAAATTAAGGTGAATTTTGTGTATCAGCTATACTCCTCAGATAAATTCTGGGAAATGACAATTCACAGCGACTCATCCTGCTCCCATTTTCCTTCCCCAATGACATCAACATGTCTTTGTAGAGAGATGTTAGCTCATCTTTCATAGAAACAAATCATTTATAATAGCTCATCATATGGGTCTCTTAACTTTTAGTATGCAAGGTATTACCTTAAGAAAATGTACATGGCTCTCACTTTTTACCCAGGACATTCCGATTGCAGTAAAAATAATTGTCTTGAGGCTCTAGAATCTCTATTTACGGAATTATGGAAGATGTGATGAACTCAATGGGGGGAAAACTTGTAAGGCAAGGGTTTTGAAACTTTGAAGACTTTCTAAGCTCTCAGATGAGATAAACAGTATTTTAATCCATGTTCTTAGCTTCAACCTGATCACAGAATTGACCGCAAAACATCAGAACTGAGCTCAGAAAGAGGCAAAAACCCAAAGTGGCTTGGCATGGAAATCAGGAAAGGCAGCTATACATTGTATAATTTTACTACTACACTGGACCCTAATATCCCTACCAATAGCAGGAAAAGCCAATAGCCCTGGTAAAAAACAAACAAACAAACAAACAAACAAAAAAACTGCTGCAGTCCATGGAGCCACCTAAACTCTTCCTGTGTATTCGCAATCTCTCAATGATGAAAGCCTGCCTAAGAGTAATATATTTGCTCAGCCTTTTTCAGTATTGCTCCAATTCTCATCCAGTGTGAGGATCCCTCCAAATAAAAAAGAGATTCATGTGCTCAGCATTCACACAGTTTCTAAATCAATGAACACTTGTGTACTTTAAATATTAAGATGTTGCACCAACTCTTTATGATAGAGCCTGAATTTTGAATTAAATCAATAGGGATAGAATAACAGGTTATTTCTGGATACGCAGAGGAGTAGAGTGTCAATTCAGATTTCAGATGAATTGGGAGGTAGAAGGAAGGGGCGATGAGCCTGGACTGAGAATCCAGAAAGATGAGAAGTGAGAAAAGGTTATTGAAGAATAGTTTCTGTCATTCACTTTAAACCACTCTTTAAACGACAACAATAAACTTTCTAGGCTACATCTGCTTTGCTCAGAAATAAGATGACGTTTAGTTAATTGCCTAGCTAACAGAACTCATTAAATCTGTCTAGCTATAGGGTTAAAATTCAGGATAGGAGCTGGAGTAGCAGAGAAAGCCTAAAAATAAATATGCTCTGGGTCTGGTGGAGTTGTGGATGTGGAGGATTGGATAGATTAATCGTATTAATGTCCCAATTCTTTTCTCATCCCTCCAATGTTTCCTAGTCTCACAGTGACCTCACATTCTGGCTTGGCCAGAATGACTTGATTTGGCCAATGAGATGTTAGCAAATGCAATGCAGAGGTTTGAAAAAGTACTTTCATGTTTCTGTTTGTCTTCCTTCTTTTCTGCCTTCACTCCTTGCCCAGACTAGCCTACTGGAGAATGAGGGAAATAGGGCACAGTCACTCCCATTGCCTTAGAAGACTATCAGCTGACTGCCAGACATGTGAGTGAGCCCAGCTAGTATCAGAAGAACTGCCCAGATAAGCCCAAACTAAATAACCCACACTCAGACTCATGAGCTAAATAAGGGCTTATCGCTTTCAGCCAGTCAGATTTGGAGCATTTGTTACACAACACTGTTGTACAAGAGATAAGCGATATGGTGAACTTGATTAAGGGAGGGTACCACGGATACATTTTGTATCATACACTAGGAAACACCAACCATTGAGATGTACCAGAGTCATCTAGAAAGCTTTTAAAAATATACTCAGATCCCTCTCTGACTTATTGAATTGCTTGTTTTGGATACATGGTAATTGTTTTGTATAATGGGCATAGCTTACATTAAATTTGAGACCCACTGATTTAAGCATATTGTCTTAACAATTGGAAGGGAATATTTCTAGAATTTCTCACTGTCTAATCTGCCAATAAAGGGAACCAATTAAATTTTATGTTATGACTTAATTATCCTTACAGCGGTAATTTATTTTCTTACTATGTGGATAGTGGTCATGTGAGCATGGGCTGAAAAGTCAGAGGACCATAGGCAATGATGGACTTACAATCCTATTCTTGGAAAAATGCCACCTGGAAAAAGCTGAACAGTCATTTCCATCATCTTTATAAAGGCTGAAAAAGGATACGGATGCATTTAATCTGGTCTCTAAGAATGACACAAGCTCCCTTTCTGAAAAAAAGAAAAAAGAAAGAAAGAAAGAAACAAGCTAGCAAACCAAAGCTCAAGCAATTTCTCCCCAAAATTTTCTTCCAGAAAAGTATCATATTTCCTGCCAATTATCCTATTCCTCAAATATGATAATAGCATTCCACCTTGGAGTTTTTCTCTGTGCTATTCCATCTGCCTGGGAATATTCTCATGCCTGTCTCCTTCTAATCACACAGACCTTAGACTGGCCTCTATGACCTCTCACTCTGTAAAGAAGTATCTGCCCATCTCTCTGTACCACCATTATACATCTTCATTTATACAATTACTTCTTTTTATTGCCTTCAGAGTTATCAGTATTGAAAGGGTGATTATGTTTGTGGCATATCTATGGTCAAATTGAACGCTAATAGCATATAATCCTGGGAAAAAATTTATTTCACTTACTATCAGTTAACAAGTCTTACTATTGGTCCGGTGAGCAGAATTTGGAATATCAAAGCCAAGATTCTGCTTAAACTTGCCAGTGAAATTCATGTTTTGCTTGTACTGTCTATTCTTAGTTCCTCACTGTATATAATATTCTTCATTCAATGAAAGAAAATTGCAATAAAAATCAAGATCAACTAAGAGTGGACATGATGCAGATATGCCCAGTAGTCTACGACCTTTAAGGCTATCATCATTATCAAATATATTGTGATTCACAGTACATCCCGGAGGCAGAATGTGTGCAGTAGCCATCAGGAAACCTGAGTTCTCTTTCTGGCTCCGATGCTAGCCAACTGCACGATTATGGGAACATAATTTAACTTCCCTTTCCCCATCTGCAAAATAATAGGACCACGAATTGATCTCAAATTAGTCTGTATCCTATTAATGCTTTCCCCAGCATTTGGCCTTGCACCCGTACTGGCAGTTAATTTTTTGTTGGCTCTGATTACAGTGAGCTCCTTTGGTGAAGGAAGCAGCAGGAGGTAGCAGAAAGAGCACGGGGTTTGGAGTCAGATAGACTTGTGTTTGAATCCCAGCTTTGCCCTTCCTGGCTTCAAGATCTTGGCCAATTTTCTTAACCTTGCCAAGTTTTAGTTCACTCAACGGTAAAATGATGATAGTAATGTCTTTCTCACAGGGTTTTGAGGATGAAATGAGATAATGTGGAGAATGCTTGAAAATGTTATTTTCAGTCCTCAATAAATTCTAAGTCCCTTCCCAATGTTTCTTTTTTTCTGTCTCCATCAAATCCTTTTCTTTCTCTACCCATCCCTCAATACAAATGCTTCCCCAGCTCAGTTGTGGACTCTTCCTGGGATAAGCTTTTCCTAAGTAATCATCTTTCATGACTTCCGCTATAACTGTGCTGATTACGTGTAAATAAATATTGCCATAGTAAACCTCTCATTTGAAACTATAGTCACAAATTTCAATCTCTTCTGACCATCATGCCATAACTGTCCAAATAATTCCTCAAACCCATCACAGACTACATAAAACAACATAAAGCCACTCCCATTCTTTTGTTTCCTATTGCAATTTGATCATGTCATTGTCCTCCCCATAACTGAAACTTGCATGTTTCTCTTCCCTTATATCTAATAAATTACCACTAACTCATCTACCTCCACCCTACTAATTCTTTCATCCTCCTACCTCCCATTTGCACTATGTTTCTCATGCTGTATATTAATCACAACTATTCCAACTATAAGTTATAAAAAGTCAAATGCAAACCAGTTGAAATCCAACTCCAGGCATGAAAAAACATAATTTTATAAAGTGCATAAATTAACAGAAAACACTAGGTGGCCTGAATCCAGATGCCTAAAGCAATCACCAAGATTCTTCCTTTACATTTCCCATTTACGCTTTTCTCTTCATTGACATAATTCATAGGCAAACTTTCCTCAGGTGCCCATAAAGATGTTAATAGCAGCACTAGGAACATATCAAATGACCAACAAGGATCTCAAGGAGTAAGAGTCTCATTCAAAGTGGGTTTAATAAGCTTTGCAAAAGAATTCCAATTGGTTCTGCTTGTTTCTCATGCTTACTTCCATTTTAGACAATGAAATAAACACACTATGGCAAGGACAGCTGCTCTCTCAAAATCACATGGATGCCAAAGGAGAGTGCCAATCAGTTCATTTACCTTCAAATTCTTGCCACTCTAATCCATCGTTCCCGGTTAGAAATGAATTAGTCTAGGAAGTGTCATTCTATTGGAGGTCTTTCCACATGAAAATAAAAGTATTTTAGGGCACTGAACTCCCCTTTATGTCCGTCCCCTTGTTTTAAAAACAAAATACTACCCTAATATGATTTATGAGAAACATTGATAACCTCCAAATTTCAATTAGAAAAAAAATTCTTAATTGCATCCAGGTCATCCAATATATCGACAAATATTTTTCAAATGTTTATTTTGTTACAGATACTGCTGTACATACTAGAGATAAAGACTAACAAAGTCAACAATACTGTACCTTGATGGAGCTCTCACTTGATGGACTAATGCAACTTCACCAAACCTTATATGTTCTGTGAAAATTTTATCTCAGTCCTTTGGTATTGCGTTCAATGTTTATTCTGTGAATCTTTGGGGGATTCTGCATACTCTCTAGCCTAAGATCCCTTTCTCTCTCTTACCGCTTTATCTGTTAAAATATGTGTTACTTAACTTTTGCTGCAAAACATCAACTTCAAAGTCTCAGTAGCTTACCACAAGAAACATATTTGTATTTCAGCTGGATTTGGTACCAAACTCCAGGTTGCGTTCAGGACAGGCCCACTTTTCTCATTTTGGGATGAGTAACCAATTGAGTAGGCTTTTCTCATGGTGACAGCAGAAGCCTAAGAGGCCGAAATAATCACACTAATTTATACAGTATTAACTAGCATTCCACTGGCCAAAGTACAATATGTAGCCAAGCCCAACGCCACTGGGTAGGCTGATATATTGCATTTACTCTAGACTATAGAGGGAGATATTGCCAAGACACATATTAAAGGATGTGGATATACAATTCTATTATAGAGAATAGAGTGATAAATTGGAAGGCATAATCAAGTCAACCATTAAATCCAATACATTTTCAAGAAGTAGTTAATACGTAAACTTCCTCATGAAAACATTTCCTATCATCCAGTCAGCAATTTGCTTTTATGTCACCAAAGAACTTTGAGCCTTGATCAGTACTCAGTCATTTTACCTGATACTATACTTAAGTGCTTCCAAGCTGTATCTTGTGAAGAGAAACAATAGCTTGTTCTTTTTGCATCTATTGTACTGTCTAGAAGAGCTTTTTGCCTATAATATGTACATAACTATAACATAGAATCCAGTAAGATACCATGATCAAGACTTTCCATTGTGGAGACCCACTCATTCACTGCAGATCCAAGCTCCATACTTAATATGGAGATTAAGCTCCACACTTAATATGTCTATTAATATGCTCTTAGCATGTTAAGAAAACATGTAAAGCACTTAAAGCACTAACACATAAGAAGAGCACAATTACATATATTTATTATTATAATTTGCTGGCTAAAAGATGTCTAAGTTCTACTCAGTACTAAAATTTTGAAATAGCTGGGTGTGAAAATTAATTGAGGTGCCAGCTTGATTGGCCTAAGGGATGCCCAGATGGCCGGTAAAACATTATTTCTGTGATATGTTTGTGAGGGTGTTTCTGGAAGAGGTTAGCATTTGATTAAATTGACTGAGGAAGAGGATTTACCCGCGCTAATGTAGGTGGGCATCAACCAATCCATTGGGGGTTTGAATGGAACAAAAAGGCAAAGGAATAGTGAATTTTCTCTCTTCTTGAGCTGGGAATCCATCTTCCTCTGCTCTCAGACAGCAGAGCAACTGATTCTCAGGCCTTCCTATACCGAGACTTATATGATCGGCCCACTGGTTCTCAGGTCTTTGAACTCACAGTGAATTATACCACCAGCTTTCCCGATTTTCCAGCTTACAAGTGGCAGACTGTGCGACTTCTTGGCCACCATAACTGTGTGAACCAATTCCTATAATAAAGCATAAAGCATTCTCTCTCTCTCTCTCTCTCTCTCTTTCTCCTTCTCCATTTATATTCTGCATGTGGCCATATTAAATAAAAGCTAATAAGATATTTCTGAAGATATAAAAAGATGAGTCTATGAGAGAAAAATATACATATCTCCTATAGGTCCTGTTTCTCTGAAGAACACTGACTAATATACCGATGCTAATTGATGTTTTTCATGGAAGCTGAATATCAAATATGTGCCAATTTAGAAATATTATTGGGGCGCCTGGGTGGCTCAGTCGGTTGAGTGTCCGACTTCAGCTCAAGTCAAGATCTCACGGCTTGTGAGTTCGAGCCCCACGTCGGGCTCTGTGCTGACAGCTCAGAGCCTGGAGCCTGCTTTGGATTCTGTGTCTCCCTCTCTTTCTGCCCCTAACCCACTAGCATTCTGTCTCTGTCTCTCTCAAAAATAAATAAACATTTAAAAAATTTAAAAAATATATTATTATAAAAGTACTTGGAAGTTTAAAGAGCTTACCAAATTGCTTTTATAATTATTTGTTTCTACCTTTCACCACATTTTGTACTAAGATACATACAGACACAGGGAAGAACAGTGTTAAAGGGATCTAAGAAACTCGGGATTCGAGGGTTGGTCTGAATTAGGTCAACAAATAATACCTTTGAGCTGAAATGTACAACCGTAAACTCCTAGAAGGCCAGTGACTTTTTTTTTTAATAGTTTTATCTTTATGTAGATGTTCAATCATTCTCTACTACAATAATGAGTGATCAGGCAAAAACACTTCAAAACTTTGAAGAACTATAAAAGTGCAGGGTGAAATTATCAATATGTTGCATTTCTAAATTGATAATAATTCACCAGAATTAAATAGTTATTTGGAGGACTCACACCAGATCAAATTTTTAAGACTTAAATGCATTATTTTTAGAATTGATGAAAATATTATTGTCCTTATCCAAATTATTTCAGAATTCTCTTAAGTGTATCATGTTAATTTTTATGTAAGTATTATTATTTTATTCATATGGGCATGGTATAAAATTTGCTTTCTTCTTATGAGTAAACAGAAACCATTATATTGGCAGTTTTGAAGGAAAATATACCAGTGATTATTAGATGTTGTTCTAGGCATAGAACTTGGTTTCCACATTTGCCATATCTAATCTAAAAATATAATCTTTTCTGAAGTCTTCTAAAGACAACATGCTAAATGGCATTCTTTGTTCTTTCATTTAAATTCTAACCAGAGTGTCTTTTTAGTCAACCTGCTATAACTGCAATTTTAGGTGTAAAATATTAATGTAACTGAAAATGAAACACATATTGTTTATTAATAAACTTACATGTGTAGGCAACATTTGCATAAAGTGATTTAAAATCATGAATGTCATCTAATTGTTATGGTTAATGGACAATAAAAATAGTCCAGGAGTAAAAAAAAAAAAAAAACAAAACAAAAAACAAAAAACGGGGGTGGGATGTAGGGCCAAGTAGCTTTAAAAACTGTAAAAAAATAGATATAAACCTTAAAATTTCACAACAATGCAAATTTGGCTTTTCAAAGGTTTGCATATGTCATCTGTAGACTGTCAGCAGTAACCAGTGAGTTTGTGTTTGTATGTTGTGTGTGTGTGTGTGTGTGTGTGCCATAGCCAGTGTAACTCAAACCTTTGCTTCTTTTCCTTTTTTTGTTTTGTTTTTGTAATGTTATTCTTCATGTCTGCAAAAGCTTGAGATTTGGGGAATGGTGGTTAATTGATTTGAATATTCTGAGCATGGGAACCAGAGAGAAGAGACCATCACATCATCTCTGAGAACAGAGTGAAATGTTGCTCACCCTCTTGGAAATAAGCCCTAGTAACTGAAGAGAACCACAGGAGGTGAAAAAGTGAGAGGCACAATGGCTACTTCAGCTGCCTGGATAATCTACCTGCTAATGCATCCAGATTTGATAGATCAAGATTTCGTCCTAGGTGATGACAATAAAATATGACAGTTAGAAACGTTTGAGTTTTGGGGCATCTGGGTGGCTCAGTCAGTTCAGCGTCCGACTTCAGCTCAGGTCATGATCTCACGCTCCGTGAGTTTGAGCGCTACGTCAGGCCCTGTGCTGTCAGCTCAGAGCCTGGAGCCAGCTTCGGATTCTGTGTCTCCCTCTCTCTCTGTCCCTCCCCTGCTCATGCTCTGTCTCTCTCTGTCTCAAAAATAAATAAAAACATTAAAAAAATTAAAAAAAAGAAACGTTTGAGTTTTTACTGTGCAATAAACACTGTCCATGCGTATCATTTCATCATGACAACAACACTGTTTTGATATGAACTGTCTCCTTAAAACGCAATGATTGAAGTTCCAACTCTCATTTGACTATATTTAGAGGGACTTTAAGGAGGTAATTAAGGCTTAATGAGGTCATAAGGATGGGGCCTTAATCCAATAGGCTAGTGTCCATACAAGAAGCGAAAGAGACAACAGAAGTCCATGCACACAGAGGAAAGGTTGTGTGATAGCACAGTAAGAAGGTGGCCAACTGCAATCCAGGAGAAAGTTTTTACCAGAAACCAGACCAGCTGGCACCTTGATCTTGGACTTCCAGCCTCCAGAATTGAGAAAAAATAAACTCCCATAGTTAAGTCACCCAGTCTGCCGTATTCTGCTATGACAGGCTTGGTAGCTTAATACAAATGCTATCGAGAGAATGCTATTATTATCTACATTTTACCATCAGGATTGAACGTCTGACAAATGAAGTAATTTATTCAGCAGATGGCAAGGCACATTTTGAACCCAAGTTGTTTTATTCTTGAGATCATGATTTTATTTGCTTTACAAGTCTACCTCTCTGATATAGGTAGATATGTACAATGGTATATTTTCACTTTGTTTATCCATTATAATATATAACAGATTGTTTTCTTGCACCCACATATAATTTTCTGTCATTACATAAAAATCAGGCAATTCAGCAAGTAAATTCTACCTTCTTTGGTAATCTAAGTACAGTAAGGTTTGTTTAGGCACCTACACAACACTATAACTTGTCACATAAAGGAGGCTTTCAATGAATCAGCTGCTGAATGTTGGTAAACTGATTTACAGATTGTGGGTCCTAGATTCATACTTTCTAATGCTTATATAAAACAACTTTTAAAACCTCTTCATATTTTGTCAAATGAATAATTTGAAATATTTGAGTTTCAATGAGTAGTAATTTATTCCATTTATATTCTGCATGTGCTCAAATTAAATAAGAGCTAATTAGGTATTTCTGAGGATATAGGAAGATGAGCCTTTGAGAAAACTATGGCAAATGAAAGTGCTTGCAGCAATTACATCTTCTTATTTGCCCAATTCAAGATTAATAAAAATGGAGCAGTTTATCAATGAGGCAATTTATCAATAATGTGAAATCATTAAGTGAGAGGCATGGGCATACATATTAAGACAGGCTTTTTAGATCACTGCTTTCTATTCTGCAGTGTTTTATAAAATGGAAAACTAGAAAACAGCTTATATTCAGAAATGCCTAGGAGTATATAAGAAACATTTCATTGTTTTACTACTAAAAGCTTGCAGACAATAATTTTGAAACTCTTCCAATTGATAAATAATTATTGATGGCATACAGTGCTTCCCGAAGAGGTACTTTCACAAAGAAAAACGTCAGGCAACCTCACATAGGTCTCGCGGTGTTAAAGTCACCATTTCTTCGTCCAAAACATTTGCCTACTCTCTTTTCTTAAGACCATGGAAACCAAACTGTTTTTTTTTTCTTTTTCAGTTTTCTAAACTCACTTTACTTCTTTGAGTTTTTTTCTTTCCTCAAAATAACAACTGTCTCCATCCCCTCATCCTCCTTTTTATTTCCTTCTTAGAAACTAGACATTGGGTATAATGGAGACACAGAAATGACAGCCATATAATAAACACTGTGAAATTAAAAGAGAATTCTACATCATCATAAAATTGTTAAGTTAACAGATCCTTGTTTTTGTTCCTGACCTACTTTAGATGACAAGAAAGCCCAATGCCTACTTACTTTGGTTTTTCAATTATAAGAATGTATGTACATCACATCTCTGCCTCTATATTTACTCTACTGTATTATCAAGCAGTAACACCAGAATCACTATTCTTATTTTTGATAAAAAAGCTAAGATTTAAAAAACCGTTTATGGCACATTTTAAAAAGGTCTTTTAGAGGACAAAATCAAGTTTTGGAAGCCTGGGAGGAGCTGAGAGGAGGGAGATGTCATAGCTTTAGTCAACACTGTGTCCATAGGTGAGATTCAGACAAGTCTCTATATGTCTAGCAGCCTGTTCCAGAACTCTATTGTAATAATCCCCTGAGAAGCATCCTGGGAGAGAGCTCGTCATAAAGGAAAAGTCAGGCAGTCAAGCTTGGCTTAGTAATGACATCAACTACTTTGATACATGTCTGTAAATGGCAGAATAAAGGTTCATCCCTTCTTGTGTAAATAACACAATGTGGATTCCGTGCCGGAAGTACTCAGGAAAATACCACAACTTGGGACTGTCTCACAAACTTCGTTCCATCAATAATAGTGAGACCCAATGAGAGATAATGCCATTCCAAAGCAATGGTTTATCTATGAGAATGGCAGGCTGCCAGCCTGCTTCTCCAATAGACTGGCATAGAAGGAGATGATAATGTTGGTAAGCCTGCATGTAATAACCTGAGAGACTTGCTTTGAGTATACACACGGGATATCTTGGGGATATGCAGAACTAATCACTGGGGAAAGGTACTAGAGCAGTAAATTTTATGTGTCACTTTGGCTGAACCATATTTCCAGAGAGTTGGTCAAACATTATTCTAGATGTTTCTGTGAAGGTGTTTTTGGATGAGATTTACATTATAACTGGTGGACATTGAGTAAGCAAATTCTCCTCCATAATGTGGGTAGGTCTCTTCCAATCAGTTGAAGGCCTTAGGAGGAGGAAGACTGACCTCTCCTTGAGCAAGAAGGCATTCTGTCAGCAGACTGACCTTAGGCTTGAACTGTAACTCTTGCCTGGGTCTGCAGCCTGAAAGCCTATCCTGTAGATTTGGGGCTCACCAAGCCTCAATGATTGCATGAGCCAATTCTGTAAAATCAATACACACACACACACACACACACACACACACACACGCACACACACACACACGCACACACACACACACGCACATCCCGTTGATTCCATTTTTCTGGAGAACCCAGATAAACACAGGCACTTTGTCAGATATGACAGGCAGAATAATGGCCCACCAAACATATCTATGCCTTAATTCTCAAAATCTATGAATATGGAAAAAGGAACTATGCAGATGTGATTAAAGATACTGAAACACAAAGATTATTCTGTATTATCCAGGTAAGCACAATGGAATCACAGGGGTTCTTACAAGTGAACAAACAGGAGAATTAGAATCAAAGAAGGAGATGTGATGACTAGAAACAGGTTGGAATGAAGTGATTACTGGCAGGCAGCCAGAAGCCAAGGATGTAGGTAATCTCTAGAAGCCAGAAAAGGCAAGGAAACACATTTTCATGTAGAGCCGCTAGAAGGGATGCAGTCCTACTAACACCTTGATTTTAGGTCCGTGAAATTTGTCTCACTTCTGACCTCTAGAATTAAACTACTAAATCTGTGGTGGTTTCTTAGAATAGCAATAAAAAACTAATATGGCAGAAGTGCTGTGATAGTAGATGGAGAAAAGATCATGAAAAAAGAAATGGAAGGAAAAAAAAAAGGAAGGAAAGTAGGAAGGGAAGGGAAGGGAAGGGAAGGGAAGGGAAGGGAAGGGAAGGGAAAGGAAGGGAAGAAAGGAGGCAGGAAGGCAGGAAGGCAGGAAGGCAGGAAGGCAGGAAGGAAGGAAGGAAGGAAGGAAAGGAGAGAGAAATATGGAACTAAAATTGTATGAGGCAAGGAAGATTGGCAAGAAGAGATTATAAGTAAGAAGAGGCCCAGGACAGACAATATGAGTACTAGTGCTTGATTTGGTTATTCTTTAATGATTTTATTATGCTTATAGATATCCCTAATTTCTCTGGAGATTATGATTCCTTGGTACATTCAATGAGAATGTAATGTGTTTTCATTTTCCACTATTGTTTCCTTGTTTAAAACATATTCATATTGTAATTTTGTTATTATTATTCCAACAGTCAAGAATTAAAAGAGAACTATTTCTTACCGCAAAATATACTGCATAATTTGTGTAATGATTTTATGTTGTATGTAAGCCAGAACATTCCTAAAATTCAAATAAAGTAATAATGACACAGTTTTAATATGTAAAATCCTACATTTTGATCAAACAAAAATCCATTTCTTCATTTGTGTACTTAATATCTCAAGGTTATTTTATTCTGTCACATGTAGTTCTAACTTCTGCTTTCTTTACTGTAGGTATATAGCATTTTTGAAATGTTTTCAACTTTATAAAATGTGGTACCTGAGCAATTTCATGAGATTAGTAATGATCCCTGTGTTTTCCAAGTCTTCATTTTTATGCTATTTGTCTGTTTACATTTTTAAGAAACAGTAGTTCAAACATTTCATTATATTGTAATAGCCAAACAAAAGCAAGACCTCTGCTTATCTAATGTCCTTGGAAATTGATTTAAGTCAATGTCTGGAACTCAGGGTGGTGCTATAATTTCAAATGTTATTTTCCAAAGACTTCTCCAAAGCGGATGGAAAGAAGGTAGGCTGCAAAGTGAGCAGAGCAGCAGAGTAAAAGCAAATTGGAATATGCACTCATGGCTGAATGATAATAGAAGGACATTTACTGTGATATATTTATTCTGGAGAGCTGGCTCTTTTGCAGTATTTTTACATTACTATATGGCAGGCAGTTTTGGTCCCCTGGCACTAAGGGAAGAGAAAGTAATTGGCAACGAAGTCAGAATTTTCTCATTCTTGAAGAAGAGATTCTCTGTTCCCAAACAGGAACTGCCTTTATATTCCTCCTCCTCTATTGACAATGTATGAAAGCAGCAATACCATCTACGGCATAGAATTGGAAGTTACTGGTGATCATGATGGGTTCTAATTACAAATATAAGAATTTTCTCTTCCTTGAGCTGGCCTGTAGATTTGGCATTAGCGCTGGCCACCTTCCTACCTCTTGGGAAGTGAAAGGCAACTGCATAACTTGTGACAAATGAGATGTGTGTGAAAGTAATATATGTTATTTCCAACCAGAAGCGCTAAGATCCAGCAAGTGACTTGCTATGTCCAATCTTCCCTGTGTAGGTGACATTAAAACATGTGTTAAGTTAGGGCGCCTGGGTGGCTCAGTTGGTTGAGTGTCGGACTTCAGCTCAGGTCATGAGCTCGCAGTTCGTGAGTTTGAGCCCCGCTCGGGCTCCGTGTTGGCCGCCCAGAGCCTGGAGCCTGCTTGGGATTCTTTGTCTCCCTCTCTCTCTCTGCCCTTTCCCCCGCTCATGCTCTGTCTCTTTCTCTCAAAAATGAATAAACATTAAAAAATAAAATAAAATAAAATAAAATAAAATAAAATAAAATAAAATAAAATAAAATAAAACGTGTTAAGGTGGAAGCCCAGCTCAAATGAATTTTGGACAGAGTAATTTAAGAGAATTCTACGGTTGCCTTTTATAGCAGCAAATAGTACATAGCTCAAATTCAGGTAATATCCTGCTTGTTACTGTGTAATTCAGGTTATGATGTCTTGGGAGATAATTCTCCGTGGTCTCTGCTGTGCTTCCATGTTTTGTGAACAGAGACACTGATTGCCCTTTGTTCTGGGCTTCCCCCGCCCCGCCAAGGATATTAGCATGGGAAAGAGCCTTGGAATGTAGAAATAGTGTCTCCCTTTGGACTGAAGGTCGGTTTGCTAAGCAGCGCAATGTGAAAGATTCAGATTCTGTCCACTTAGAGTATATTAGTTGTGAGGCAAAACCACTACGTGCGCAGTGTCACGTGGGCACTTCTGTTTTACACTCACAGACTCGTGGAGTAAAGGGAACCAGTGCAACCATTCACTGCGTATTCACGCAGCTGTGGCGCTGTGTGTAATAACATTCTGGTCTCTGTACCCAGAAGTTCTGCATCTTCTGCCAGCATCTGTCGCTAACTTGCTGGTTAGAAGTAGTCAAAGTCTCAAATCCGTTCACTGGTATCAGCATTTTATAAATAAGAATGCCAAAATAAAACATTATGACATTCATAGAAAAGATGACAAGAGCAAATTTGAGAGAGGACTTACTTTTCATACATACAAGTTGCATAGTGGTCCTCATAGGGCTTACAATTTTCCAAGTATACAGCAGAACGCATTACATAGTATATGATCAATAAATGCATGGCATGAATTAAGTAATTCAATTTTTTTATCCCTTCAAGAAAGGAAAAACTCAATAGTATCTTCTTAACTTAATAACAGAATTTTAGCCTCACTGCACGATGTATGCATATGATTGCATATAACTCTTATCCTACATTCATAAAAATGACATCAGATCATATTTTAGTTCATGGACCACCCTGAAGATACCGTTTGGCTTTCAGTAACAATGGTAACAACAGCAACAAAAATCTACCGTCAAAAAAGATTTCCATCAACTTTACTATGCTGATTTAGACATCGCTAAATCATGATCCTTAGCATAAAGCACATTGATTAATTGACAATTAATGATTAAGATTACAGATGTTATTAAAACATATTGAAGGTTATATGAGAGAAAGAATGACCAATGTCAAACTAATGTCCAAATATTTAATGAGTATGAATATAAATGCAAACATTAATAAAGATTGTTGCTGGAATTTTTAAAGTCCTTTTAAATATCAGAAATCTTTGCATGTATTATCCAAAATATTATTTATAGTAAACCTGTAAATTCTACCCAGTGTTACAGTACCTATCTATAGATATGGAAAGAAAGGCTCTGTTGGTTTGAAAACCTTTTATAATTAGCAATAGGACCTCATGAGTCACAGCTCACTGTTCTTTCCACACTACAGCATTAACTGCCTGCGTATCTAAGAGGTATATCACATAGGTACCTTGTATAGTTGCACTGTAACCATCTATAAGCTCACTAAATATCATCTTATATCAAGACGAACAATTAAGTTCTGAAGAATTGAATCATTCCTTCCTTACCATTAACATTAAATGTTTTTCCAAATAAAGTAAAGTAAAATGCTGTCTAAGATGCCTGGGAAGAATGTGCACCATGCAGAGACTCAACTACTAATATCTAAAAAAATGAACTCTTCAGTCCTGGGGGTGATGGAAGGAACACAAGGAGATGCATAGCGTTTCATGATGTGCCAAAGGTATTAGTTATTAAAAATAGTCCAAAGTGCTTACTTTGTTCAGCAGTCATGATACATAGAGAAGCTTATTGGTGATAGAAATATTTTCCAAGTTTAACATGACTTCAATTATAGAATTCTGCCATACTCATCAAAAGAGCAGCCACCCACCTAGGAACAAATATGAAGCCTACAGAAGTAGAGCAAACTGTGGGAAGTGCCCTGAATGATCTTATTTCCAAACACAACTCAGGTATCATTTTCGTCTTCAAAAATGACGAGTAGAAAATGTCCACACAATATAGTGTGTAAACTTTGCATTATTTCTCACCTCAATGCACCCAAGCTTCTATACGGCTATTGGTATCCAACTTAGTGACATTAAAAATTCATAGAATTTGCATCTCACTTACTCAAAACTTTGTGCATAAGTGACTTTTGTATACAAAGATGCAAACCCACTCAGAATTGAATGCAGAGATGGGGATTCTAGTAAGAGATTTTGCTATCAGATATATCATGCTATCAACATTTTTTTCTGTTGTTATTTTGCATGCTCAAAGAAACCCAAGTCATGCCATGTAAATAAAGCTAGTAGCTATTTTCATTTTATTTCAATGGTTGGAATATTTCAAAGATAATTTATGTGAATTAGCAAATGTTCTGAGGCTAAGTAGCCCTGCAGAGTGACTGAGATGTTATAAAAGACGTTTTCAGTTTTCTATTGGCTTTTCCATTTTCTCTGTGCATTTTCTTGTAGGAGGCAACTTTATCCCTATTTACTTGTCAATTTTACAGGCTATTCATAGAATTGTAAATAAAGATGAAAGTCAATGCATTTAATAGTATCCCTGGCTTTTATGATTTTAAACTCGTAGAACTGCACTGGGGTGGGGGTTGTGGAGTACCTGAATTTATTAAGGCTAACTTGAACATTCAAGCTGAAAGTTTCATTATTCCAAATCATAATAACTAAATTATCTTTAAATGTTTTCAGCCAAATTACAACCTTATAGCTTTCATTCCTTTATTCCTCTCTTTTTGTTTCCTTCTTTCCTTTCTTCTTTCCTTTTTTTTTCTTTATCCTTTTTTTTTCAAGTCAGAATAATATTTAATTAAACAAAGAAATGCCCCACTTAGATTCAGTATAAGTTCTGACGAGCCTTATTACTTACACGAATATTGGCAATTTTTAGGAATTTATCATAAGGGTAGATGGTAGGTAAGTAGATGGGCTTGTAAAACCACAGGAAGATAGCATTCTCCTTTGGGTCTTAGAAATGTCGAACACCAAGTTAACTTTTAAACTGTTTCTCTTTTGTTTCCAGTATACATGGTGGCAACCTGATGGCCCATACCATTGGTTATTCATTTTTTTCAGCCATTGGAAAATCTATCTTAAATCCTTGTCATGTTCTCCACTGCTCAAGGTACTTGCTAAGGTTTCCTTATCCTCCCCTCCCACTAGTACTCGGTTATAATCTTCTTAAATATCTGCATCATATATCACGTCCACTGTGAAGTTCTTTCCATTTGATATTATCCTTTTATCATCCCAAACTAATCTATACCACCAACAGAAAATATATATTTTGGTATTTTTCATGCTCTAATAGTCCTATATAGACATGTCTACATATATACATGTAACATATTACATATAAGTCACCCACACACTCACACACATATAATACCTCAGGAATTTTATTGTTACAGGTAATAATAAACCAATGTAATAACGGCTAATCACAGAGGATATTTTATTTTTCTATCATATCACTAGAAATTTGGATTTGAAAATTCTGAGGAGATGCACCAGCTCAAGATGTCAGTGCCAGGGTTCTTGAGTTTCTCTTGTCTTTCTTTTTTTCTTTTTTCTTTCTTTTTTCTTTTCTTTTTGACTGTCAGTACAGAAATGACTACTGGAGCTAGGTCAGCAATGGGAAAGTGAAAAATTTAAGATTGTAAGATTTCCCCTTACATCTCTTTCTACTTAATATTTACTTAAATGAGACTAGTCCAATCCAACACCGTTTCCTAGCAAATGAGATGTTTATACTACCCTTCACGTTCTACACGAATGCAATTGTTAGTCAATTCTCAGCTTTTAACCTTGATGTCTACTTGACCAGCCAAATGCTGGCCTATCTTCTGATATCTAGGTGTCATTCAGTACTGTTGTATTATGTATTATGATGTTACTTGTTCATACACAATCCAAAATGGATTTTAAACCTACCATGTGGCATCTGGGACAATGCACTAGGAAAAGGAAGATAAGGCTAAGCTGGTACATCGTAGGTACAACATCTCCTTTTACACACTATAGGAGTTTTTCAAGTCTCATATATTTTAGTGTAGGAGAAACAGTGAAAACACCAATTAACTTGGATTATATGTAATCTGTTATTTTTGACATAAATGAACTTCTGGCACAATCTTGAGTTTTATATTTAAAAAATTAGAAATACCATTGGAAACAATTCACCGTGTTCTGGATCTTTTCAATTATGTGTGAAATGTCGCGTCTGGGTTTCTTTCCAGCCAGATTTAGCTTCCACACTATAGCTAAACTAAAACCAGATTTTAAAAGATCATAATGAAAGAGATTTATATTAGAAATGATATCGGCTTACATGAATGCGACGTGTCAGTACTTCAATGACAAGCCCACACATGTTAGGACTGATACTATTTAAAGGACGTTATAACCCCTGAGCTCTTATTCTGAGTATACACACACACTTATGCATACATAGATAAACTATATATTAAATATTAAGATATGTACACATACATTTTATATATAATATATAGAATATATATTTATATATACATATATATCAGTAAAATAATATTTTATGTTCACATATGCATGCAACAATTATTTAGAGCTTACTGTAATATGAATTGTACAAAGTATTAGAAAAACAAATAAAATGGATAAGACATGGTTCCTTCATGGTTTAGACATGGTCTAGCAGAGAAAATACATTTGAAGAAATAAATTACAATATACTATACAATAAAATGTAAAAAAAGTGCATATAATGCAATAGTATAATGAAGACAAAAATTGACAATGTTTGGAGAAAGAAGGTATTTCACAGACTAAAGGAGTAACATTAAATTCTGAGAATAAATTATTCTGGGAATAATTTTGAAATTTGAATTGGTGTTTGCTGGGAAGAAAGCAAATCAGTGTTGCTGGGAACAAGCTGATGATTTAATTATTCTGTAGGCAAGTAATCATTAACTCTTATAATTTCCCCTCTTTTTTTTAAATTTCTGTTTTAACTGCTCACACTTATTGTCTAGAAAATTTTGATTGTTTCCATTTACATTCATACAAAAACATGGCAATAATTTAAAAAAATAAACACATTTATAAGTGAAACCGATTTTGTGTTCACATTAGTGGCAGAATAATTTCAGCTTTCACTGAGTTAATGGGTTATTTTTAAATTGGTATATATTGGTATAAATAGGTCAAAAGCCATATCTGAAATATCATTTAGTTTAATCCCAGTATATTTCTTTTCCTTTTAACCTAAGTGTGGAGAGAGAGAGAGAGAGAGAGAGAGAGAGAGAGTTTGAGGGATGTGGGGGCCTCTCAAGAAAAAACATGAGCTGAGCATGAGATGATAATAGCACACACGTTTTATTGGGCCCTGCTTTTATCTGCAAGGGACAGTCCCTCACAGCAGGAGTCTGTGCAGTGACTATGGCATCTGGAGTTGTTGAGCCAGGGAACTCCCAGGGGGAAAGGGAGATCAAAGAGGGGCCTTACAACCCTAGGTGATGTCACTCAGCAGCATGGTGGGGAGTCTCTGGTCAGAGATCTCTGAGTGGCAGCAGGAGGTTGGGATCTTTAATGTTTATGGCCTGAGGTTTAGCTAATTTATTTCTGTCAGATCTTCAGCAAGGTTTCATTGGATAGGCAAAGCAGTCAAGGTCTAAGTGACTATAAATCTTCTTGTTTGGGGTGTATTTTAAATCATTTCACTTGTAAAAAAAAATGAGTTTGGTACCAGTAGTTCTTTATACAAATAGATCTCAGCCCGCAGTGAAGAAATAAATGCCTAGGGGTTAAAAATATAGAGACCATCTTTGGTTCGTTTGTATAACATTATGCAAAAATATATATTGACATGGCTGGAAAGGTCAACTAACATTGGTGACATAGCAGGGGCAAGTCAGCATGGTTCTGCCTTTAGGGTGAATCTCATGGATTAGCCCACTTTGACAATGTATCTGACTAACCAGAGCTTTGAAAGACCAATTAAGGTTATAAATTCTTAACGAAGATTATGATCTTAATTTGTTGATTTAGTGCGTCCTTATAAACATGCCAGAATATGTTTGTCATACCTTCATATTCAAGGAAAATACCTGAAATTAATAGCATAACCAAGAATTTATATTTTATATCTATTATCATAACCTATAAATAGATACATATCATACAGGTTTTGTCCAAGTAGAGTTATGATTGCGAAGCTCATCTGCCAGATATGAAAAATTATGTGTTGTGATGACTAAAATTAAAGAGTGTAATCACACCTTTAAATTATCAGGGCCAAGTGAAAATGCTTTGTTAATTCATGTATTGCATTTTTAAAAACATAAATGGAAATCTCTCCATCCCAATTCTTTAGCCATCTGAATATATCTAATCTGAGCATTTGCTTTTTGGCATTACTGTCAATGAAGGGTGTGTGTGCGTGCGTGTGTGTGTGTGTGTATGTATGTGTGTGTGAGTGTACCAGGTGTGGGGTGATTGACATCATCCGGAACAACAGTTCTTTAAGTGGGAGAAGAAGAATGGAAAATGTGAAGAACTTCAGATTTTATATTACCCCGCGATTCTTTCTCTCCTTTTTAGTGAGTGAGGTTGTCCTTACAACCACTGAGCTACTATATTTCACTTCCTGTAATGACAAATAATTATATTTTTATCACATCATTCCATTTTCCCCAAACAAACTGAATCTAAGTCTGTGCTCCCATTGCCTTGAGAAAAATGCTTACAAAAAAAGGTTCGTTGTTGTGGCTTCCTCCCCAGTCACTCCTCAGGTTATCTGAATGTCCAGGGATTTTAGATTTCTGTACTCTTGAGTCTTACTATCTTTGACCTATACTGATTGCCAAGTCTTGTCCAAGACTGCTGCATCCCCTGAAAATAGGCTTGTGTAGCTGCTTTCTAGCCATAGTTGTGCATCCGGCCCTTTGCTGAGAATATGAATCAGCGGGTCCACATCCTGATACAGAATTGCAAGCATCTGTCTTCTAACCGTCCTTAGGTCCAGACACTCCTGCCTCCTCATATCCCACATCAAAAGCCAACCATTGTCCATGATCATGTACACCATACATTCAGCTCTTTAAAAAATCAAATCTTGCGTATGATTTGGAGATAAGGGAAGTCTCAGATCTGCTTGAACTGCTAAAAGCCCTAACTATATGGAAGTCAGAGAAAAAAAAAAAACTATATATATATATATATATATATATATATATATATATATATCTGATATTTCCAAAGCTAAAATAGAGATTAATATTCTAATAAAATTTCCAGCTACATTCACATTGCTTGATTTACATGTACAAATCTGTCTTCTTGTCCTTGGAAAAGTAAAATAGTTTTCTTTCTCACAACCAGGAAGTGAGCATGTTTCTTTTTCTGTAAAATACATAAAGAATTTGGTTTCCATATTTTGCAAACAAATAGTGAACGATAATGGTAGATACTTGTGTTTATATTACATAAGGTTTTTGGAATTTCATTGTGGAAAATGATGTAAATATAGGTCAGTCATTATCTTATTCAGTTTGCCTCATCTTTGTCCTAATTCTTTTCTTTTCTAATAAGCCAGAGTTTTGCAAAATTGACTATAAGAATGGTTAAAGTAGATACTTTGTTCATGCAGTGGGCTAGAGAGTGACCATATCAACTTATATCAGGTAATTTGGAAAAGCTGTCAAGATAAAAAGATGAGAAGATTGCACGAAAACTTGAGTGGAATAAAGAAAAAAACAAACACGTTAACTGTATCTACCTGTTTTGACTTGAAATTGTCCTCTACATCTAGTAGATGCCATCCTACCAGGGTACATTTTTATCCTTAATTTTTAATGAAATTTTGCCAATCTTCCCTACTTTCATTTTTGATCTACTAAACAAATATAATCTATGAAAGACTCATACAAAATTTATGCCAGGGCATGACTACAGATGAAAGACCCATTCTTCTTATTTTTTTTTAATTATGAGCTACTTAACATCTTACGTAGATACCTAGATTATCTATTTGATATTATTTGCTTTTACTGTTATTTTAAAATGTTTGTTTATTTTTGAGAGAGAGACAGAGAGACAGAGAGACAGAGACAGAGAGACAGAGTGCAAGTGGGGGGTGGGGCAGAGAGAGAGGGAGACACAGAATCCAAAGCAGGCTCCAGGCTCTGAGCTGTCAGCACAGAGCCCCATGCGGAGCTGGAACTCATGAACCACGAGATCATGACCTGAGCCAAAGTCAGATGCTTACCCTACTGAGCCCCCCAGGCGCCTCCGCTTTTACTGGTAAAGCTTATACGAGGTGCTATCTATACTTTAATTTTATTGCTTTGGAAAATAGAACATTATGCTTACATTGATTTTAAATATTTTTAAAACATAAGCAGTTATAAAGATGATATTGTGTAAATGAAGAACATATGGTCCCTGGAGTCAAACAGCATGAGTTTGAATTTTAAATTTGTCACTTGCTAAGCTGTTTAACTTGGGCAAATTGTTTTATTTCTTTGGACTTCTCGATCCTAAGTGAGCATAGTTTCTCTCTCTTCTGCTTGTTGAGAATATATGGTGAAATAGTACTTTCAGTAATACATTTTATATTGTTACTCTTGCTCAATGTTTAATGAGAGCATGAAAAGATATTTAAAGTTCTTAATATTTGCATTAGCTTGAGTTTTATGCCCCTTTGTGTTCTGATCAAAAACAAGTGTATTTATATATCAGAAATATTAAGTAAAATTATTCTGAGCTAATGCACATGTATAAAAGGTGGCAAGCTGAGTACAAAAGGTAAGTAGTGTAGACGGATTAGGCCAGGGGTGAGCTGCTGTTTATTTCAAAAATATTGCTAATTGCACTGACTACCGACAAAGATCTGTCACAGACTTACAGAAAGATTACTAAAGGCAAAAATTAGTTGACTGACCTGCTTCTTGCATAACCTACAAAACCAATTCCAGATTCAGTTCTATTTTTTTTTAAATACAAAACTAATTATAAGACACCTGTGTATATTATCTAAATTTAATATGTAACTACAGAGTTAAGGAAAATGTTATTGCAACAGAAAATTCTACCAGTAGATTTGTATTCAGCATACCACCATAAAAAGTAACAATAATATCCTAAAAGCAGAAAACAATCACTAATATCAAAACATGAATGGGGCGCCTGGGTGGCTCAGTCGGTTGAGCGTCCGACTTCAGCTCAGGTCATGATCTCGCGGTTTGTGAGTTCGAGCCCCGCGTCGGGCTCTGTGCTGACAGCCCAGAGCCTGGAGCCTGCTTCAGATTCTGTGTCTTTCTCTCTCTCTCCCTGCCCCTCCGCCACTCACACTCTGTCTCTCTCTCCTTCAAAAATAAACATTAAAAAAATAAAAAATGAAAATAGTATGATAGAATTCATTGAAGTTCATTGTGTTTTATAGCTTCCTCTTAATTAATATTCATATATATATGATTATGTGTGCATACATAAACATATTTGCATGTTCTTTAAGAAATTCATTCAATATTATATTGCATGTGACTCTGTTTACTATAGTCTCATTATATGCCATTTTTCCTCATAGTGAACCCTATTTTTTGATGTATAATTTAATTATATTGAAATCTAAAGGACTGAATTATACAGTTTGAAGGGTCTTAGTAAATACATACACTTGTTCAACTCATATACTTATCAAGTCACAGAATATTTTTGAATATTCTAGGATTTCATGGAAATCATGTAGTATGCCTTCTCCTGACAGCCTTCTTTTACTCAGCGTAATTTTTTTTGAAACTCGTCCATGTTATTTTGTGTATAAGTACTATGCTCCATTTTGTACCACATTTTGTTTACCTATTTTCCAGCTAGCTATTTGACCTATTTCCATTTCCAGCTATTATTCATAGCATTGTTATGAATAATCTTTATATTTCATAGTGGTCTCAATTTCCATGTACCATAATAAATTTAGTTAACATCCATCACCTCTCATAATTACATATTTTCCTTGTGAAGAGAACTTTTAAGATCAGATCTTTTAGCAACTTGCCAATACGTAATACGGTATTGCTAACTATAGTCATCATGTTGCCATTATATGCTTACTATTTATTTTATAACTGGAAATTTGTATCTTTTCCCCACCTTTGCCCAATTCTCCCCACCCCCACCTATTGCAACCAAAAATCTAATCTCTGTTTCTAGGATTCGTTTCTTTTAAATTCCACAAGTCTAAAAGATTATATAGTTTGTCTTTCTCTGTCTGACATATTTCACTTATTAGCTTAATGCCCTTAAAGTACAACCATGTTATCACAAATAAGTGTTTCCTTCTTTTTTATGGCTGAATAATATTTCCCTGTGTTTGTGTAATACATTTTTTTAAATCTATTCATCCATCAATGGTCATTTAGGTTGTCACTGTATCTTGGCGATTATAAATAATGTTGCAGTGAACAAAGGAGTGCAGATATCTCTTTGAGAGAGCGATTTCATTTCCTTTAGATATATACTCAGAAGAGGAATTGTTTCATTATATAGTACTGCCATCTTTAATTTTTCAGGGAATTTCCATACTGTTTTCCAAGGTGGTTATATCAATTTACATTCTCACCAGTATTCCCTTTTCTCCATATTTTCTCCCGTATTTATCTCTCACCTTTGATGACAATCATTATAATAGGTGTGAGATGATATCTCATAGTGATTCTGATTTGCATTTCCCTAATGATTGAGGACATTTTCATCTACCTGTTGGCCCTTTGAACATCTTTGGGAAAACATCTATTCAGGTTCTTTGCCCATTTTTTTTTTTAATTTGGTTGTTTGTTTGATATTGTGTTATATGAGTAAGGTATGCTTTGTTTCCATTTAGGTTTGTCTCAAGATATATATATTTTTTATTTCCCTTTAAGTTTTTCATTGATCCATTGGTTGGTTAGGATTATGTTTCTTAATTTCCAAATATGCATCAATTTTCAGTTTTCCTTCTGAATTCATTGTCAGTTCACAGATGTCCATTTCTTTAGAGTCAGTTATTGGAATTTCATGAGTTACCTTTTGTGGTGTCATGTTTATCCGATTTTTTGTGATTCTTCATTCCTTACGTTGGGGTCTGTGTATATGAGTAAATGATCTCCTCTTCCAGACTTTACAGGTTTGTTTTGGCAGAGATAGCCCTTCACAATTCAGCTCAGCTTGGGGTTGTGAACAGGTCAGATGGCAACATCTTTGTGTTGGTGAGGCTTGCTATCAGAATCTATTTTTGGGCAAGAGCACTGTCTGAGCTCTGAGGTTTGTTGTGTGTATATGGGCGGTGCCACTGGCTGAGACCAGTTGGATAGAACTTCTGGCTAGCTTCCCTGCAGACGTGTAGACACAGAATGGGCTCCATAGGTCCCTGGAATTTCTGGTCAGGCTTTCCGGTCAGGCAAGACTGCTGTTATACTCAGCAGTAGGCAGAGCTATGAGTTAATTTCACTTTCCGGACAGGGCAATAGAACAGGCCATTAAGCCAGCATGGTTAGTTGTTTGAGGATCCAAATCAGTTAGAACTGGGCACCAAACTCCCTATTCAGCTTGGCTCTGTACCTGGGCAGAGCCGTTGCCTGGGCTCTCACTCAAGTGCTGCCGGTTTATGCAGCTTCCCAGGTGGTCCAGCCAGGTTGCTAGGTTGTGCAGTCCAGGGACTACAATCAGCAGTATGTGGGCTTATGAATTAGCTTCCTTGTCCAAGTAAGGTGGCAGAACATATTTCTAGGCTGGCAAGGCTCATTGTTTGAGGTCCTGGATCAGGTAATTCAGGCATCTAGTGTCCTGGACAACCGGGGCCACCATCCTGGTTCTGCAGCCACTGGCTGGAATTTCTATTTAGGCACCGTTGTGAGAAGGAATTCAGTCTGCCAATATCCTACTACTGGTTGATATAAGCTCCACCCCCTTTCTTCTTCAAAATCTGATCTCTAGTAGTCGAGCCTCACAGATTCTCCGCTCAGTCCTCAGGAAGTGAGATCTGAATAAGCTTCCTGGAAAGTGACCCTCAATACTGGGAGGCCTAGATGTCAACCATGGACTCTCTTGATCCCACTGGAGCAACTGTAGGTCCAAGTGAGATCTCTTGGTGTGGTTTTCTGCCAAGCTGGTGAGGTTTTCTGTCAACCGGGTCAAAGGTTAGGCACTCCACTTACCCTTGTAATGGTGTACTTCTCAGTATCTGTGATTGAGGGGGCTGATTCAGCCTTACTGTCATGTACCAGAATTTCTACAATGATACATCATGTATGGAGAGTTGCTAGCTGGTCTTCTCATGAGGAGGACTAAAGTCAGGGACAACCTTTGTCACCTCTTAATGATGTCATTCTCCCTGAAGTTTTCATTTTAATGAAGTTCCACTGTTGGATTATTCCTTGGATCATGCCTTGGAGTTGTATCAAAAAATTCATTGCCATAAACTTGCTTATCTAAGCTTTCCTCTATGTTATCTTCTAGAAGTTTTAGAGTTTGGTATTTACATTTAGGTCTTCGATCGATTTTTAGTTAATTTTTCTGAAGGGTCTGTGTCTGCATTCTTTCTTTCTTTCTTTCTTTCTTTCTTTCTTTCTTTCTTTCATGGGTGTGCCATTGTTTCAGCATCATTTATTGAAAAGATTATCTTTGCTCCGTTGTATTGCCTTTGCTTCTTTACCAAAGATCAGGTGACTGTGTTTGTATGGCTCTATTTCTGAGCTCCCTATTCTAGTCCACCTTTATATTTGTCTATTATTGTACCAACCACACCATCTTGATTACAGTAGCTTTAGAGTAAGTAATGAAGTTAGGTAGAATCAGCCCTCCCAATCTATTTTTCTCCTTCAACGTTGTGTTTGCTCTTCTAGGCCTTTTGTCTCTCCATATAAACTAAAAGCAGTTTTTGGATATCCAGCAATAACTTGCAGGGATTTTGATTGGGGTTGCATTCAATTTATAGATTGATTTGGGAAGAAATGACATCTTGACCACATTAAGTCTTCTTATCAATGAATATGGAATACCTCCCCATTTATTTACTTCTTCTTTGATTTCTCTCATCAGACAATTTTAGTTTTTCATATAGATCTTGTGCACATTTGTTTGATTTAAGTAATTCTTTGAGTCCTAATGTAAATGTTTTGTGTTTTTAATTTTTTAAATTTTGCTTGTTAATTGCTCACATATTAATTGCTTTACTTTGGTTCCATTTGTTCTTTACTATTTATACTTATCATAGTCTACCTTCATATATTATGTGCCACTTAATCCATAGTGGAAGGCTTTTTCCTCTCACCCATTGTTTATGTTATTGATGTCATTTGTTTTTATTTTTGTACGCCAAACAAACCTAACACATTGTTAGAATTTTGCTTTAGATAACAGAAACAATGAGATTTATATTTAGTCTTTTCTCACAGTTTCTTAAATTGTTTATTTATACAGATACAAATTTTCATCTGGTGTCGTATTGTTCTTCGTGAAGAACTTTCTTTACCATTTCTTGTAGTGCATATCTGGTGGCAGTAGATCCTATCAGCTTTAATTACTTATGTAATGTCTTTACTCTTTTTTTAACTAGATTTTTGTAATGTGTATTTATTTTTGAGACAGAGAGAGACAGAGCATGAGCATGAGAGAGGGAGACACAGAATCTGAAGCAGGCTCCAGGCTCTGAGCTGTCAGCACAGAGCCTGATGTAGGGCTCGAACTCGTTAACTGGGAGATCATGACCTGAGCCGAAGTCAGACGCTCAACCGACTGAGCCACCCAGGTGCTCTTATTTTACTCTTATTTTTGAAAAAAAGAAAATTTCACTGGGCATAGAATGTTGGGGTTAAACTTCTTTTTCTTTTCCATAGAAAGAAATGGCTGCACTATCTTCTGTCTTGTACATGTTCTGAAAAGAAACATGCTGTCGTTCTGATTTTTGTTCTCCAGTATAAAATGTCCCCTGTCTCTCTCTTTGAATGTCTTCAAAACTGTCTCTTTTCATCCCTATGAATATGTCCCTAGATGTTCTTATATTTGATTGGTCTTTTTTTTTTTTTTTACCTAGTTTTTATCCTCTTTGGGTTTGCTGAGATTCTTGGTAATGTGGTCTGTTGAATTTCATTAATGTTTGAAAATCTCTGATCATTATCTTTCTAAATATTTCTTTACTTTGTTTTATCTCTTTCTCAATCAGAGACTTACAATTACATATATGTTATACCATTTGATATTTATTTATATCTTATATAAGTGTACATTTTTCAGTCTTTTGTCTCTTTATGTTTCTGTTTGAATAATTTTTATTTATCT
This sequence comes from Lynx rufus, assembly GCF_022079265.1. Lineage (NCBI taxonomy): Eukaryota > Metazoa > Chordata > Mammalia > Carnivora > Felidae > Lynx > Lynx rufus. Next base: position 24,589,307 of record NW_025814845.1, on the reverse strand, counting down.
AGCTCCAAATTCATTGATTATTTCCTCAGCTCTATCCAACCTGCTGATTCTTTCTTTAAGTTTATTTATTTATTTTGAGAGAGAAAGTGAGAGGCAGAGAGAGAGAGGAAGAGAGAGAATCCCAAGCAGGCTCCCCACTGTCAGCTCGAACCTCATGAACCATGAAATCGTTACCTGAGTCGAAATCAAGAATTGGATGCGTAACCAACTGAGCTGTCCAGGCACCTTGTGATTTTTTTTTTTTTGGAAAGGATTCTTATTTCTGATATTAGTTTTCCTTTATTTTTTTATTTCTATTTATTTCTTTTTTCATATCTGAGTGAGAAGGAAAGGTATTGAGTACCTCACTGAATCATAACTAAATAGAGACTGACTTTATAAACAACATAAACCAGAAGCTTTCTGAGAATCCAATTAGCACAAACTAATGGAAGATCTTATCAAAGAATTATTTTCAGAATGAAACAGTTTCTACCTTTTTGTCTTGAATTGTTATGAATTGTATTCAAGTTCCAGGGAAATCGATTTAGGTTGGCCTGTTTTGGGTCATGTTCCCATCCTTGCTAGTCCCAGGACCTTACCACACATTTACAGAATGTCAGACCAAGTACAAAATGGAGAATGGTGATTTTCCAAAGGAAAATATAGGTACTTTTACTTACTGAAATAATTTTCCTGTCAACTTCTTTTCTCTTACTTCCTGCAGGTAAAATCTTATTTACTTTTTATCACCTATTTTGGCTGCTAACTTTTCTATGATATCTTCCCAGACTCACACCGTCAAAGTCACTAATTTCTTTCCACTTGTTCTCCAAAAAGGCCTTGGCACAACAGGATAGAAAGCATCACACTGTGTTATGATTACTTATTTTCCAAATGTCTTTCTTGCTAGATTTTGAGATGCTAGCATCATGCCCTCTCCCCTGTACATGGTTTGCTTTCAATAATTATGTGTCATTTGAATAAATAAATGAATGAATCCATGGGAGGGAAGAAAAGAATTTCTATTGGACTGAGGTAAATACAGAGCAGTGCATCTCAGAAAATATAGCCCCACCACATGGTGTGAGTGTGCACGAAAGCACACACGAATAAACACACATACGTCATCCAGATTCCTGTGGACATTTTATTTATTGTCCGGAAAATTTAAAAACATAAGCAACGTGTAATTTCTATTTGATAGTAAAACACAAGGCTTACTCTTGCAGGGTTTTAATTTACACAGTTATTCTTAGATCATAACTATCCATTATTCCTTCTAGATGAAAATAATTGGTCTTGATTTGGGAAAATAACTCATAATAAAGAAATTAATTTTAGTTTCAATGTAGCTTTCAAGCATTATAGAATGAGACTGTCCTAACCTTTCAACAAAATAAGGCAATCAGACAGCTTTGCATTTCAAAGGGACTGGCACAGCTGGTGAATTGACCAACATATATGTGGGTTCAAAGTAGATTAAAAAAATCTGTCGTGTTGCTCACCTGTGTGAAAATTCCTTATTTCCATAGTAAATAAACTTTTATTATATATATTTTTTTAATTTTATTTTAGGGAGAGAATGTGTGTGCAAGCAAGGGAGGGGGGCAGAGAAGGAGAGAGAGAGAGAGAGAGAGAGAGAGAGAGAGAGAGAGAGATTGAGAATTTTAAGCAGGTTCCATGCTCAGAATGGAGCCCAGTGCAGGGGCTCATTCCCATCACCCGGGGATCATGACTTGAACTGAAATCAAGAGTCAGATGCTCAACTGACTGAGCCACCCAGTTGTTCTGGGGGGGGGGACAACTTTTATTCGAAAATGAACTGTGAAATTTGAAAATGAATGCCTTAATGTCCTTCAGGTTCTAAATGGATGGAGCACTCTAAAGATAAAATTAGCATTTCAAAAGCAGACAAAGCAAGGATGAGAGCCTCTGAGGACTACAACCCAAGCACGCAGTCCAGTGCAAGGAAAGCAACACCTATTTAATTTAGACTTTCTTTTCAGTGTCCCCTGACACTTTCTTCATCTCTGATGTATATCTTGTGCTATTTCTTCTGGGTCTCCCTCTGTGTCTTTCCTTCTGGCTTGTCTCAGGGTCACTCTGTGTCTTTCTGTTTGATGCGCCCCCACACACAGACGTATTTATGAGACAGAGGTTGAAGGAGAGAGGGAGAGCTGTTTTAGACCTAGGGCATGTGTAGACAAAGCCCCAGAATCAATTCCTGATTTCCTTTTTTTCTTTCTAAAGAGCTCGAATTTCAGTGTATACATGTCCCACGTCTTTTCTTAGATTCTGTGACTTAAACGTTCTATTTTTCTTGATTTAGAAAAACATTACAATGAATGAAAGAAGAGGGAGAAAGAAATCAGCATGGTCTTTTGCATAAAACCAATAACATTTTATCAACCCAAATATGATACACAGAAAAAATAAATAAACAAAACTAAATTTATTTTTTATTCTTTTTAATTGTCAAATTAATTGCCATCAGTAAGCCCTGGATATACAGAGTGCTATGCTGGGTGCTTGGATCAAGTAATTGAAAAAACAAAACAAAACACGTGTGACTTTCATCACAGAGATAGGCTTAAATTTTGATTGTATAAAATTAGGGGGAAAATGACAATAAGGCTTAGTAGTACAAGGTATTATTCTACTGCCCCCTTTAATCTACTTCAAGTAATACTTAAATTACATTCGGTAATTCTTTTTACTTATGTGGCTCCAGTCTCCTCTTGGGAGACATGTTTAGTCTTTTTTCTAACAGAACTATCTGGATTCTCTCTTTAGGCAGGAATGGACCTAAAGTTCATGTACTATTGGGCACTGAGAGCGAAAATTGTATTGCCCTCTTGTCATGGCAGAAATGACTGGCCATAGTGAGACCCAAATGTAATCTTGTTGCCTCACTGGAGTAAAACAGGACAATGAGCAGGTTTCTCCATTTCCAACAAGTGAAAAAAAAAAAAAAACAGCAAATGGGTGAAATATTTGGAAAAAGATTTCTTTTTGTAAGCATTACTTGTTTCAGTTGTGGCAATAATGTGAAATATATCTTTTTCCAGAAAGTTGCAGCCAAATTGTAGTTTTATTTAATTCAGAACAATAGTTTAAAAATCATAATTTGTTATTTACACTTTAGAATAATATGAGGAGGAATAATGAAATTACAGTTAGCATTAACTGTGATTTAGGCTTGTAAAGGGGATTTTGAGCAAGTGTCTCTAAACACAAAAATATATATTCCAGGAGAGGTGGAGAATAATACCTACTCTCAGCAAGCATAATATTTTGTAGGGCAAAAAAGGTATGTAATCAAATATGCCAAAAAGTAATGTGTGAGGCACATTGGGAATTATGCATATAAACCACCATGAAAGTTAAGAGAAACAACAGATGGTTACTTATTGTTATAAGCAGGAGGGACTTCAGAAGCTGGTTGATTTTAGTAACTTCTTGAAAGACAGATCTACTTACAGTTAATAAAATAGAGTGAGCAAAAGCATGCATAAAGGAAAGCATAAAGACTAGAAAAAGGCAAATATTTCAATAAATCTCATGTATAGTTTTTACTTGGGATATAATGGGACAGACTTAGCAAAAAAGAGCCAGAACATAGGTGTCTTGAATGTCTAATATATATTTTGACTGTCTTCTCAAAGTGAAATCTCTAAAGTTTCAATGGCAAAATTTGTTGATGTAAGAATACTGTAAAAAGTCTACTCTGATGGTTACCTGGGAGATTAAATGAGATAATATTAAATGGGATAATGTAATATTCTCATAGGGATAGAAACAATCCTTCTTTCTTTTATGTTCATACACTACTTCATTGTAAATTGATTTGCTATTTATTCAAGACCCAGTTTATTGTATTGCAATTGTTTGCATATTCGTATCAGAATAAATTGGCAATTTCTAGTGTTCAGAGATTCTGTGTTTCACTTCTATATCTTTAGCCCATAGTAGATAGTAAATACACACCCAATAAAGAAAACAATCTGTTAGAAAGGACAGCAGAAAGTCAAAAAGTAAATGTAGAGGTTTTGAGTCTTTTCTATGGTTCATCACTCAGATGAGTGATGGACTAGGATAAGGAGGACCAAGCTTGGGTAGAAAAAGAATAAGACTAGTTTTAAACACAATAAGGCAGAAAATATTAATGGAATATGTACATTAGAAATGTCAAAAAGGTGGGGGGCCTGGGTGGCTCAGTAGGTAAAGCATACAACTCTTGATTTTGGCTCAGCTCATGATCTCACAGTTCCTGAGATCGAGCCTCGTGTTGGGCTCTGTGCTGACAGTGCAGAGCCTGCTTGGGATTCTTTCTCCTTCTCTGTCTGCCCCTCCCCTGCTTGTGCTTTCTCTCCCGCTTTCAAAATACATAAATAAAATTAAAAAAAAATAAAGAAAGAATGCCAAGACGGCAATGCGGAATGACTAACAGTTGCACTACATTCTCTGTGAAAAGGAAATGAATTGATTCTTTAAGAAATAGCCCAAAACCACAAGAAAAATTTGGAGGTTGATAAGAAGATTAGCAAGTGGCAATGCTAACTACTCTAATGCTTTTCTGTAAAAAATTTGGAAAGTTGGGGTTTTTAATTCTGTAATAACATTTTAAATATATGGCTTATTTTCAAAGAATAATGTAAAAATTATCAAGCCAAAAATAATTTCCTACATAATGAATAAAGAAAGCAGTTGTGTAGAAAAAAAATCGAACCGTAGAAAGGATAGAATCATTGAGACTCAGAAATAATGAAATTAAGATGTATAGAACGTAAATATTCTGCCAAAAATTGCGATTACACAATCAGTAGCCAAAGTGGTACTTTTAAATGTAGATTCTCAATTTGTTTCCCATTTTCCCCCTCTTCAGCAAAGGCATTTTAATCATTCCAATCCTTTAATCTTTTAGTGGTTATATCCATATGTTACAATATCAGTTGTTAATAGGAAATTGATGCAAAACTGATTTATTATCTGTGCTTTGTTTGATAGTTGTTTTCTATTGCTGCAAATTGTTCAGATTTTTCTCTTTGACCTTGAAGTTTAAAAAATTCATACCTGTACTATGTCCTGGGATGGACCTTTTTTTTAATCTTTCAGATTTTGCCAGCCATCCACACATCTTCTCAACTGCTCCAACTACTGTGTTCACCACACACACACACACACACACACACACACACACGATTGCATACTAGTCTGTTAAATCAGGAAATATTTACTGAACAATTAACATAAGCTTAATATGATGGGATAGAGCATTGGATATATCAGACAAAGTGATTGCTATTATAGAACTTGCATTCTCATGGAAATGCGAATGACAGGATAAAAAACCAAAAAGAGAAAAAAAATGACACAGAACATATTAAAGTGTGTTAAGTTTTATGGAACAATGTAAACCAAGGAAAGGAAGCGTGAAATACAGAATCTGGGATAGCTTGTTCAGTGAAGAACTCACTAAGAAATTGATAATGGCAGTGAGGGAGAGAGAACTGTTGGCTCGGGGAGAAGAGAAAGTGAGAGATTCTGTGTGGTAGGAGAATTTTACTGTATTTGCAAACCAGGACCTTGTCGGTGATACTGAAACAATTTGGGGGGCTCCAAGGTAGAAGACTCTGTAGCAGAAGGAATCAGAGACTTTATTTTGAAGGGGGCTGGAGGCCAGGGGAAGGATATATTGCCTTTTACTTTAAGGGAAAGGAGGAAGCAGAGAAAGGTTCTGAGAAATGTTATGATGTGGTAAACGTTTGACAGGATTATTCAGATTGCTGTGTTGTCAATGGGCCGACTCCAGGGAGCAAGGGTGGTGGAAATCTTGAAGACTGGTTTGGAGAAGATTGCAATCCCTTAAGCAAGAGAAGATGGTAGATTGGGTAGTTGTGGCAGTAAGAAAAATGAAAAGAAAAGGTGGGATTTGGGATATGATTAAAATTAGAGACAATAGGATTTGATGAGATACTGAATGTATGGTGTCAAATCAAGACGAGAATCAAAGATACAGGTTTTTGGCCTCACAACTGGAAGGGCAAATAGATAGAACTGCTTTGACTAGAGATGAAACTTCCCACGTTCCATTAATTAAAACTTTCCATTCACTGTCCTACTAAGAGAAATTTGTTACTGTCTCCTGCTTTCTTCCTTCTAATGGTCTCTGTTCTCTTCTTGTTTGTTATTTTGAGCCTATACATTTTCACACTCATCTTATTGTAGTCTCAGAAGGAGAGGAACGAGAGCATGAACTCAGTTTACATTTTTACCAGAAGATCCAAAACTTGTTTTCCGGAATTGAGAAATTGATACAAAGATGTTAACCTGCCTTTTTTTTTTAATATAAAAATAAAAGATATCGTCAATTTATTTACTTTTTGTAAGTTTAATGTTAAAAGCAATACCATATGCATTACACTAGGAGATAGTAACACATAGCATAAAATAGTGCAGTTTTTCGTGTAGAGCATACCTAGATTGAAATTTCATTTCTTCTGGAATAATTGTAGACCCCTGGCCAAGCATGGCATATTTTTACAAGATAAGTTTGTTATATAAATGTGAAGTGGGAAAGTTAACTTTATCTATGTCCTAGATTTCTTGAAAATTGGATTAAAAATTACATGTCCAGTACGTAATACAGGATTTGACCCAGAAGGGGGACTGAACGAGTTTGAAATAATGGCATTATTTCACCATAATTCAGAACTGATGAATTTCAGGGTCAGCAGTTCTAAACTAAAATATTGCTCTTCTCAGTCATTTTTTCCAGCCAATAGAAGACAAGGCAATTATACTATTCCTTCATTTTGTTTTAAGTTAATATATAATGGGACTGCGACAAATACGGGGATTCGTAGTTTGAAAGTATTCATCTCACAATGACCGGTTGCAACTTTCGGACTGAAAATTGGGTGAATGTTTCACCAGTCATCACAATCACTGCCTAAGCATTATCTAAATGATGTCAGAAATGGTGCCCAAAAAAGTAAAAATATTCAGTAAATACCACTCTGGGACAAGTCACTGGTAATATATAAATTAATATGAGAATTGCTCGTTAAAACCCTGCATCTTGATGCATATAGTTCTCTCCTGATTAGGAGTTTACCTCAAAGATTCTTCAAAGATTCTTGCTACATGTGTGGAATAAAATAACCCCTACTATGTTTAAGCACTGTATTTAGGCTGTGTTGAATATTTGGTGTGTTCCAGGTTATGGTTATAGGCACGAATACATATTCAAAGTACGTCACGATTGGTTCAGCATTGACCTCAACAAATGAGAAAAGAAGTTGTCTGTATACAACCTGGGTCCATACAAGTGTAGACAGACTGAATAGCAACACTCATATGAGCTCTAATTTGATCATCACACATGGAAGATATAACCAGCTTTCCCCCATCTTACTAATGAAAAAAACAGAAAACAAGTGACTTATTCAGCAGCAGAGGATTAAGAAATATGAGAACGGAAATTTGAGCCTAAGTCTATCCAACAACAAATCAGACAGTGTTTTATTTTTGGTCATTTAATCACTGTATCTTTGTAAATGGCTTATCTTAAAAATATATTAAAACTTTTTTATCCAATGAAGACTGTAAAATGTTTACATTAAAAAAAAATGTTCCTGTTGTAAAATAGAAGTAAAAGTGTAGTATCTATGGAAATTTTATCTATTGGATCTGAGATTCTGGGTGTTTCCTGAGCTAATAAGTTTTAGTAAGCCTCAGTGCGTTCTATTTGCCTGACAGCCTTCATCTCATTTCCAAAGGTAGGTAATAACTTAGTTAATAAAGAATTATGAATAAATCAATAAGGACTTGTGATGCTTTAAATAATTCTATACAGAAACAACGTATTTTCCAAAATCAAGACTATGAATGCAAATATTACACAAAAGTAATGAAGGGTTTGACTTTCAGGGACAATTACAAGTAGAGAAGGTGAATTAAGTTTACTTACGGTTGAAAAATATAAATGCATGATACAAAACTTTGAAGACACATCATTTTTGGCAAAACATCACCACTAGACTCCAAAATTCCATCACAAAGCACCTAGTTTTTATTGCAAAGTCTAAGAACATATACTAGAGAAGTGTATACAATCCAAAATTCTATATAAGCAGATGAAATTAAGGTTCACAGAAGCCATGTTTTTCATATACATAGACCCCAGGAGCACTTTTTTGTAGGTAGCTCTTCTTGGACAGTATAACATTCTGGCAGTAGGTACTGTTTACTATGAAACATTTGACACTGTTCTTAGAGGTTTCTTGAGTACCCAATGGTCCCAGTTGGTGTGTAGGATGTATACACTATGTAAACAGTTCTCTTGATTTCTGTCAATTTCTTACAAACTGGAAAGCCCAGCAGGAACTAAAATGGCACTGTCAGCTATGGATTGGTCTGCATTACATTTCACATTTTAGCATTTTCACTCTTTCAATAAAGTATATCATTGAGAGGGAGGGGAGTCCTGTCAGGCCACAAATATAGAGCAAAAGAAAAATGACAAAAGTTTTGCTCTTTGTACAAATATGGTCTGATGTGAAGCTTAAAATCATCCAGACTCTTGTATAAAGTTGAGAGATAGAGCAAATTTATTGTGTTGTTTCAAAAATCTCTTTACCATCCAGTTGTATTTGAGGAATGAATGATGTAAACATAAAATTTCCTAATACATCCAATAAGATCTTATGACACAGAGACTTGCCATCCATAGAAGAACCTAAAAGTTTCCCGTCACTCTCTCATTTCTAGGAACTGTTCTCTTCACTCATATGTTTTGGGCAGGTCCATGGAATCATTTCCTTAAAATATTAATATTCATGCACAGCTACTCTTGGGTGATGAGGTGGAGGTGATTATGACCTAAGAAATGCTAATCAGTTCCTATCTTGGGCATATAAAATTGAGAATAAAAATAGTAGATCATTCTCTTTTGGGTAGTGGCCAGTCATATTAAAACTCAGGAAGTGTGTATTAAACAAATTCCATGTGTAGTTTGAGACAGGAAGTAACAGAGATTCTCATGTAGAAAGAGACAAAGATAAAGCAAGCTTGCAGAAAGGAGCAGAAGGGCGGAGAAAATTCATTGGCTCCTTATGCCCAGTGCAAATCCATTTTTCAGATCTATTTGTTTTCTGAAATATGCCTCCTTTGCTCCTGCAACAGTTTTTTTCTGTTATTCCTAGGCTAATGCAAGGTGTTGATGGAAGCAAAAGTATTCTCACTAATATTCTCTTCTAATGGGAATAAAGTGATTCTAGTCATGCTCCTTCTGGCAGAAAGCATACATTAAACAAATACCTTATGATAATGGAAAATACTGATGGAATAAGCAGCATATTCAGTTTTATGTCAGATAACCAGGGTAGTAGAGTGGAAATATATTGGTTTTAGAGTCAAAAACAGACTCTGACTCTTACCAGCTATCTGGTCTTGAGTTCATTATTTGGATTTTCTTCATCTCAGTGTTCTCATGGGCCAGATTTATGGATGTACAGTTATGCAGGTTCTCATGTGCAGAAGGGCCTTCATGTTTAATGTTCTGCTTTCATTGTGTTGGAAGTCTTAATAATTTTTTCTTCTGACTTGTATTTTGTAAGTGATGTTCAATAACACAATGGACCTTTCACTAAGAGCTTAGAGCCACGCGTGACCCTGCTTCCTACCATCTCCAACCTTCCTAGGGCAAGTTCTTGTCTATTACCAAATTTACCGCACCCTGGCTCCCACTCAGAATCCTTCTCTCCACACCTGCTTTGCAACTGTAGCTGCTGTCTGCCCAGAGCTGCAACTGGGTTGCATCAATATAATGGGGGAGTCCTGTATTCCACCAATCTGCCCGTATTCCACCATCACTGTCTGCCCTTGTTGGAAGCCTAGGAATAGGGGATCATGTCAGATGCATGCCTCGTGGGCTCACAGGGAGGGGCAAGGCAGCCACCCCTACCTTGGGATGATAACATCACAGAACAGCATAGCTGACAAATTACTCTGTGGGAGCTTGTCTCCCATTCCTGACCCAGGTCCTACATGTGTGTCAGTATGGGGGCTGAGATCCTTGAGGATCATCCATCCACAGTGCATTGGGCCAATGGGCATGGGAAAAAAAAATATTGACTTTCTTGGTATTTTCTTTTGACTCTGTGTCCTGCACATTATGTTGCTAGCCCTGGTTCTGGGTGAAATAAAGGCTCTCGTCCTGATTCCAACCAAAAAACCTTTTCTAGGCTTTTCTAATAAAGAAGTTGGTAAGGTTTCTGTGAATCAATTTGCAGGCGGGTATTTTGGGGGAAATAAAAGCATTAAGGTGAGTAGAATGAGCAGTATATTGAAGACAAAAAGACATGATGCTTCTCTCCTCTCAGGCACCCTCTATATTTTCCTCACTGGTGTTCCACTAGGACACCAGCACTGATGTGCTTACAGGACAGTAGACAGTCATCCTCCACAAGCAGCAGCCTCCTTTAATTTAGCTCTTTACACTGCACAAACATTTTTATTAAATAAAAGATTATGAAACACCCTAAAGTTATAGGAAATAGATACTAAAGCATTATGGAAGAGTTAAGATGAATTAAAATTTCAATGTGAAGCACACCGGAAAGAAACTATGTTATCTAGGAAGTGTTTGATATATGGGAGCTGCTGTTATATGGAATTTTTTTCAACGTTTATTTATTTTTGGGGGGACAGAGAGACACAGAGCATGAACGGGGGAGGGGCAGAGAGAGAGGGAGACACAGAATCTGAAACAGGCTCCAGGCTCTGAGCCATCAGCCCAGAGCCCGACGCGGGGCTCGAACTCACAGACCGCGAGATCGTGACCTGGCTGAAGTCGGACGCTTAACCGACTGCGCCACCCAGGCGCCCCTGTTATATGGAATTTTTGATGAAGTGGCAACTGAAGACCAACTGTATGTTATTATAGTTCTATCCAAGTAAACATATTGAAGTCTTTTCATAAACTGGTTAGGTTGTGATTCTCTACAGTAAAGGGAGACATGGGTAATTGGATATAGTTGCAAATCATAGACGTTTAAAGACTTCATTTTGGAAAACAGTTTCAAGCCGTTTCTTACCAGTTCAGCTAACACAAGAAGCGACATTGATTGATTTAATTTTTACCTCTTCGACCTGTCCCCGCTCACTTGCTGGTAAAGGTGCTAACAAGCAATGAAAAGCCAAAGGCATCAGAAAGGAACCGAAAGAAGTAGAACAGAGGGGTTGACTTCTTACGGACTGGCAACCCACGAATTCTATAAACTCAAGCTGTAGCTATGCCCACTGACACACTCTTAAATGTTGAGTACACATAAAATTCTTGTCAATTTTTAAATCAGAGCCTTTCGATTTGATATTGCTCGATTGCTTGAATAGAAACAGGTGAACCAATGTTTGAATAATTTCCATTATTAATACGAAGGAAGATTTAGATATGACTTACAGAGTTTATGAGTCATTTCTTTAAAATATTTTCAGACTTGCCTAACAGTGCACCCACATCTCATAATTATACAGTCATCTCTCATAACTCTACATGTAAGCCTTATTATTAATGGCACAACAAATGACGTTAATTCAATACGTTTGGAGTTGAGGAGTTGAAAAATGTAGAGATAGTCATGGCCTCACTTTGTGGGGTCACTTAGAGCCACATTACTATACAGGTGATAGAACGGTGTAGCAGGAAGACATTGTTGAAAGTATTGAGTGCTTATCATTCCATAGATGAACAGCTTGGGGCACCTGTGTGGCTCAGTCGGTTAAGCATCTGACTTCAACTCAGTTCATGAGCCCACATCAGGCTCTGTGTTGACAGCTTAGAGCCAGGAGCCTACTTAAGATTTTGTGTCTTCTCTGCCTTTCCCCTGCTCACGCTCCGCCTCTGTCTCTGGCTAAATAAATATTTAAAAAATTGGAAGAAAACCAGAAGCAAAGCTAGCGAATTGCTAGCTCATGATTATGCAATAAATAATAGAGCCAACTGGAGATAATACACTGTTATCTAAACCTAGCAGTTGCTTCTAAAATCGAACTACTCTTTGTTCTTGTTTAGAATCTGGGAAGTGAAGCTACACTTACATGTCTGAACGTTACTTCTTTCCTTAACAAATTTTATCATCACTTTCCATAATTCATAGTTTTATGTAAATTCAAAGGAAGGAGAAGGAAACTTAGAAAGTCAGGCAATGAGACCACAAATATTAAGTTGTTTCCTTGAGGGCAAGCCATATCTTAAAATCAAGCCACATCATTTCCAAGCTCATATTTTATTTCCCCATGCATTGTATACACATGTTAATGCCATTATAAAAACTTCTGAGATCTGAATACAATAAATCATTTCAGTGGTCTTTTTAGAACTGAACTATGAAGGAAACCTAATAGGTTTTGGAAATCCCATTTGATGTCATCATTTTAGAGCCAAAGATCTGATTATTATTCATTGGCTTTGTCAGAAATGGAAAGAGTACGATGTTTATCAACATATAATGGTGTTTGTTCATTACATTGATTTTTATTATGAGTTTTCACAATTTGAAATAATAATCACCAAAACAACCCAAATGGATTTCTGATTGTTCATTGTTTATAGCATCTGTAGAAAATATGTTGGCATGACATTCACAACTAACACGCTTTATTTAAAATTAAGGGGAAAATAGTACTAATTATAAACATTGTCTATAATGGAGCTTTGTAGTTTACATAATTACATTTTGCAAAAGAAGGGAGGCAAGCTTGGTCTGACTTCATTTTTCCATTAGAAAGGATCTGACTGTCTTCCTCCCATGGTACCAGCTGCATGGTTCTTTGCATGAGATCAGTGTGTTTCATTTCAATAGCCTACAGAGACAGTTTACTTTCTAAGAGCTGCCTCTTGCAAATGTTCCAGGGGAAGGGTAATTTTGCTCTCTATAATAATATGCGGAGGGCTAGTCTTGTCCAGAAATTTTGCTTCACAAACTATGTCTAGACCAACACTGCCCCCCCAAAATGTGTCTCAAATAAAAATGTTCTTGTTTTTCTTTTTTTGCGAGGTTGTTCTCAAGGCATGTTTTCCAAAGTAAATAAATGGATACATAAATTGAGAGATGGATAAAAAAGTAAATAATTTCCTTTGTGGTTTTTAATCCTTGGCTTTCCTCTCATTTTGTTGCATGTAGGAAAATTACATTAAAACGGACAAATGGTCTCAAAGTGCTGTAAAAATTAAAATGACCTGGCTAGGCTAAATATATTCCATTTAAAATTTCAAAGTAGCCAGTGAAAAGACTTAAAATCAGTATTCCAAACAACAAAAGTCTATGTATTTTCCACAAAATCATATAAATCAGCCTATTGGAAAGAGAACAATGATTTTTAATGTTTAACAAAATTTTATGTAGTGAAAGGACATTCATGGAGTTTACACTGTAACACAAGATATGTAAAGGACCTTCTAGTAATGTTTTCACACCTTGGATTCTACCTATGGTTTTTAGGCAAATTGACTTACATGCCTTAGATAATGTTCATCTCTACATCTTTAATACCTGGAGCTATGTATTGTGTAAGAGGAGTCATTATAGTTATGCTAGTTTTGTATCATGTCATAATTAGTGAAATAGACAAATTCTAGGTACTGCTTTGATGTTGTTCTCATTGTGACATCATTCATACCTCGGATCCTGCTGTTTCCACATCTAAACAGTGAGAAAAGGGCTAATAAATGTCTACAGGCGAGGTAGCCATAATCTAACATAATAGCTAATGGAACTATCTGATGGCATTTCTCAATAAATATTTTTAGTAATGAAGTATATATGAAAAGTCAATGATAGAAAATAAAGGCAAAGGCAAATAGCGAACATAAAAGCTCTTAAAAATACATGATATAACTCAGATTTGTTCTATGTATCACTCGATAAAGTACTAAAATGTCAAGAATGCAGAAGCAAAATAGCATCTGTAGCTTTTAAAGATATTCAGGACTTGGAAAAGAAGAATGTTACAATTACAAAGCTATTTGGAGACATAATGCTAATCCTTTCTTCAGGGATTAGAAGAAGAAACTAATAAGGCAAAAATCTAACTACTCCTTGCCGAAAGTTGTTAATCACTTCATGATATAACCTATGCTAGTGAACATTTAATTATTATTAAATGTTAACAACATATGTGTGTTGGTGACATTTCCCCACTGCTAAGAATCATCATCTTTTAATGTGCCTGCAAATATTTTTGGAGACAAAATCCCTCTTGGAAGGAAGGTATCTGTTTACAAAGTCTGTTGAATGGTTACAGGCTGAGAAAAAAGCTTGTGTAAAAAATGACTGTTGTTATTTTAATATTATTAAAACAAAAAAGACAAATCTTAGAGACACAGAAAACATTAGACTTTCACTGAATTAAACTGAAATGTAAATTTATCACTGATTCATATCCTGAAAAATAAGAAAAGTTGAGTTTCATTGGAATGATTGATAACAAAGAAAATACTGAAATGCAACATAAATCAAATAATCTGCACTATCCAGAACCAATAAATAAATAGCATAGTATAACTAGTGTGCCCAATATCAAATAGAATTTAAACCATCACTACAAACAGTTTTATAAGCGTAATACTCTATTAAAGGCAGCTCTTTTACCAAGCATATATATGTGCCAGGTGCTCTAGTAGATGTTGATGTTTCAAAGGCATCATTATTAAGCCATGAACCAGGATTTACAGTCTAATGGAAAATAGATTTCTCATAAGTACCTAATTTCAGTGTTAGGTGGTTAAGAGAGTTTCTCCTTATTGGCATTGTTTCTTCTATAAAACGTGACCAGTTCTCATCTACTACTGTCTAATTGGACTTTGTCCTCTTCTTCCATACTCAGGCTCTCTGGATTCAGAGGTTTGGCTAGGATCTAATGAAGGTGAGTTAAATACATATCCCGGCCCACTGAATAGCTAGATCATTGATTAATTCCAGGATGGCCTTCTAATCCACACTAGGCCAACTGACACCCTTCACTAGGATTCTTAATATGCTACTCCATGATAGCAAACGTGTTCCTAGTAATGGTAAGTGGCCTTATTTCCAACTGTGCAAAAAAGGCTGGAGGGGAACATGTTATTAAGATATTTACACACCGCTGCTGTTTTGTTTTGTTGTTTTTTTTTTCCTGACACCTAGTTTGCCCCTGCCTTTCCCATAGTTTTCCCATAAAACTCTAGTTATTTTTTCTTAAATCAGGTTGAGTTGCATTTCTGATTTTTTGCCAAGATAGTCATTCACCATTTACTACTTTCCACTTACGATTTACATAAATAATTGAATCTGTGATATACAATAAAAAGAGATTTTCTGAAGATGTCACATTAAGTCAGCTTCTTTGTTTATCCTGAGGATTGAAAGGAAAACTTTCAGATAATAAAAACTGTGACAGAATATATTCACAAAAATATATAATAGCTTTGGGGATATTTTTCTTTTAAAAATATTTTAATAAGGGGGCTTAATTCAGATAAGAGAAATTTTAGGTATTTTAGATTGACCATGTATGCCCATTAGTATGGTCCTCTAATAGATTAAGACTGAATTCAAATATTTCTATGAAGAAGTTCCTTCTTTACAGAAAAGTGCTATCCCAACAAGCTTTCCATGGTCAGGAATTTTGACAACAGTCCCCACTTCTCTTTTAATAAATATTTGAAGTCTCTCTTAGATATAATATATTCACACAGGACAGCATGAGAGACTATAGGAAGAAAATGCTGGAGTAAGCCTAATGCAAGTGTTAGAGCTAGGAGGAGATTGAGAGAAGGCCTGGGAGATTTATGACTTCAAAAACATGTTCAGACTTGATTCAAGACTCTGTATGAGCAAAAAGATCACCTACCATGGATAACTGTAAGAAATGCCAGAATACCAGCATGAGTAACTAATTAAAAAATATGTCAGTAACTGGAAAAATACATAAATGATTGATAAAGTTATGCTTTCCTCAAGTTTAAGCTTTTTCTCTTAATTGTAGCATTCCAATTTTAAAAATCAATGTCTACCTTCTACATTTTTCCAGTAATAAAATGACATCTCATATTCTTAAATGAATTTCAATTGTCTCCTGACAATTCACAGAATAGCATGCAACTTAATCAGCAAGATGATTTTAAAATATTTTGATTAATTTTTTTAATTAAAAATATATCAGTAGCAGTATGGATGAATCTATTTTTCCTTCAATGTCAAAAACATGTGATATCAACAAACCATTGGTAATATAAAGCTAAGCTGATACAAAGTGACCCTACTTGTCTTTTTTGCATAAATATTTTATTTTGCATTACATCATGGAAAAGTTGATATCAAATCAAAAAGCAATATTTGTATCACAATGAAATACCTTCTCTAGTTTAAATAATGTAAGCAATGATTATCTCAAGGAGTTAAATGGAACTCTACTCTGTATAATTGTTTTATGACATCAAAATTTGGTGTCTCAAATCCATTTTGATAAGATCTGTAATATGGGGCTCCAGGGTGGCTTAGTCAGTTAAGCGTCTGA
The DNA here is from genome assembly GCF_022079265.1 of Lynx rufus. Classification (NCBI taxonomy): domain Eukaryota; kingdom Metazoa; phylum Chordata; class Mammalia; order Carnivora; family Felidae; genus Lynx; species Lynx rufus. The sequence goes on along the minus strand of NW_025814845.1, from coordinate 24,572,765 downwards.
CTCTTGATTTTGACTCAGGTCATGATCTCACAGTTGTGAGATCAAGCCCCTTGTTAGGATCCATACTGGTTGTGAAGCCTGCTTAGGATTCTCTCTCTCTCTCTCTCTCTCTCTCTCTCTCTGTCTGTCTCTCCCTTTGCCTCTCCCCTGTGTGTGTGTGTCCAATCTCTCTTTGTCTCAAAAATTAATTAATTAATTAATTAATCAATCAATTAATTAAAATTTTAAAAAAATTATAAAAAGAGGATCTGGAATAGAAGTTCATTTAGAAATTAAATTTAATGTGCTACTTCAAAGTTTTAGAAATGATTGTTTCCACTTCTTCTTCTTGACAATTTCAACTTAATATATACTTCAGGTTAAGATTGATCTTACCAACTCTCTAAATATATTTGCACGTTTGATAGGTAAACTATAAATTAGGAATACCATACTTCTTCACTGGATTTAACAAAAAAATTCATATATTTATTTTGAATTAAATACACAAGCTCACAACATCAAGATAAGAATGTCATACTCAATTCAATACCAAAGGAGAGTCGACCTGGCAATGAGTCTACCTGAGAGTGATCTCAGAAAGTGTATCTTTTCCGAACACTAGTGTCCTCCACTATAAATGGGAAGCAGATCGATTATCTGTATCATAAGGCTATTTGCAGATTAAATATGTTACATGCTTAGGATGAGGTTTGACACACATTAAGTATCTGAAACTATTATCAATTTCAATTTGATTATTATAAATTATCATTTTTATTCACATTAAGTGTCCAAGACTGTTATGAATTTCATTAATGTTATTAGAATTTTATTGGGATTTTTGCTGATGCATCAAGATAATATCTTATTATTTTATTTCTTATTGCATATTCCAGGACAACTAACTTTCACATCTTTAAGTATATTTTTCACAGTAAAAGTAATGTGCAAAAAAAAGAAATTTGGAAATGAACTCTATTTAAAAATATGGGAGAAAAGTGTTTCACCTGAGGCAAGGAAAATAAACACAAAAATAAACTATTGGAACTACATCAAAATAAAAACTTCTGCACAGCGCATGAAACAACAAAACTAAAAGGCAATCTACAGAATGGGAAAAGATATTTGCAAATGACATATCCAATTGAGGGTTAGTGTCTAAAATATATAAAGAATTGATACCACTCAACATCCAAAAAGCAAATAATCCAACTAAAAAACAGGCTGAAGACCTGAAAAGACATTTTTCCAAAGAAGACACTCAGATGGCCAACAGAGACATGAAAAGATGCTCAGTACCATTCATCATCAAGAAAATGCAAATTGGGGCACCTAGGTGGCTAAGTTGATTGGGTGTCCAGTTCTTGGTTTCAGCTCAGGTCTTGATCTCTCGGCTTCATGGGTTTGAGCCCTGCATCGGGCTCAGTGTTGGCAGCAGAGCTTCTTGGGATTCTCTCTCTACCTCTGTCTCTGCCCCTTCTCCTGCATGCTGTCTCTGTCTGTCTCAAAGTAAATAACATTTAAAAAAAAGGGGGGGGGGAAGAAAATGCAAATCAAAACTACAATGAGTTAGCATCTCGCACCTGTCAGAACGGCTAAAATCGAAAACACAAGAGGCACAGGCACCCCTGGGTGACTCAGTCGGTTCAGACTCCAACTCTTGCTTTGGCTCAGGTCATGATCCTAGGGTTGTGGGTTTGAGCCCCATGCTGGGTCCCATGCTGAGTGTGGGTTTTTCCTGAAATTCTCTGTCTTTCTGTCTCTGTCTCTCTCTCTCCCTTTGCCCCTCTCCCCTGTTTGTGCTCTATCTCTCTAGAATAATACAAACAATAAAAAATAATTTAAAAATACAGGAAACAACAAGTGTTGGTGAGGAGGTACAGAAAAATAAACCCTCTTGCACTGTTGGTGGGAATGCAGACTAGGGCAGCCACTCTGGAAAACAGTATGGAGGTTCCTCAAAGAGTTAAACATTAGAACTACCTTCTGATATAGAAATGACACTACTGGGTATTTACCCAAAAAATACAAAGACACTAATTCAAAGGGATGCATATGTATCCTTTTGTGTATAGCAACATTATTTATAATAGCCAAATTATGGAAGCCGTCTACATGTCCATCAATAAATGAATGTATTAAGAAGATGTAGTGTGTGTGTGCACATGTGTGTGTAGTGGAATACTATTCAGCCACAAGAGAGAATGAAATCATGCTATTTGCAATGACATGGATGAAGCTAGAGTATGATGCTAAGGGAAACAGGCCAGTCAGAGAAAGACAAATGCGATACGACCTCATTCATATGTGGATTTTAATAAACAAAACAAATGAGCAAAGGAATAAAAGAGAGAGACAAACCAAGAAACAACTCTTAACTATAGAGAACAAGCTGATGGCTACCGTAGGGGAAGTCGATGGGGGGCAGGGGGGAAATGGGTGAAATAGGTGACTGGTATTAAGGAGTGCAGTTGTGATGAGCACTGGGTGATATATGGAATTGTTGAATCACTGTATTATACTCCTGAAACTAATATAACACTGTATGTTAACTATACTGGATTTAAAATTAAAATGAAACTATGTATATATATGATATATAAAGTATAAATAAGATACATATATGAAGTATATATAATATATATATATGAAGTATATATGATATATATATACATGAAGTATATATAAGATATACATCTACATGAAGTATATATAAGATATATATATACATGAAGTATATATAAGAGATATATATACATGAAGTATATATAAGATATATATATGAAGTATATATAAGGTATATATATTAAGTATATATAAGGTATATATATGAAGTATATATAAGATATATGTATATGAAGTATATATAAGATATATATGAAGTATATATAAGATATATATGTGAAGTATATATAAGATATATATATATATATACATGAAGTACATATAAGATATATATATACACATGAAGTATATATAATATACATATGTTAACTATATATAAGGTATATATATGAAGTATATATAAGGTATATATATGAAGTATATATAAGATATATATATATATATGAAGTATATATAAGATATATATATATATATATATATATATGAAGTATATATAAGATATATATATGAAGTCCTGTTATGCTAGCATGGAATGTTTGACAAGTGTAAATCTTATTATACTCAAACCTATGTATGACACAAAAACTAAAGAATATAATTTTTTGCACACTGACAACAAATAAGAAGGTGACTGAGATTTTGTTCTACTTGTTAGGGGAATAAAATTTGTACAATACCTAGTATGGTTTTAAGCAGTGCTATTTTTCAAAATATTTCTGTAGCTGTTAACATGCTACATCATTTTAATCTAGTGAAATCTAATATAAAATAAGAATTTTCATCTTTTGACATAAATCAAAGTGTTTAACCTCAGTTTAACTTCCCAAACACTGAAAAAGAAAATTTAAATGTGAAAGCAAAATGACTTATGGTACCATTCAATATTACCATATGCTTTAGCAGAAAAGAAATCCCATGTTAATGTATAAATGTCCCCAATGAGTGCATCCTTTAGGGAAGTGTCTACTATTAGAAATTGGAATAAAAAAGGAAAATTGGTCACACTGTTAACACCTGCGTCAGATATATTTGTTACAAAAATGATCAGGAATTTTGGACATCCTGTTTGAATTCAAAACACATACTCATAAACAGAGTGCATAAAGACACCAACCATTCAAAACAGAAGTCAACTCTAAACAATTGTTAAGCCCACACCAGGGCATTCTAGTTGAATCATTGGTCCTGCTCATAAGTTAAATATAAACATGTTTTCCATGAAAACCATCATGCAAATATTCCTCTTAAATTTTAATTAGCCATGTTCATAGCTTGCTGACACTTAAACTGTCTGGTGTTAACATTTTCAAGGCTTTAATTAACAAGTACAACAGGGTTTGTTTAATGTTGTAATGTAGTAGAACATGATTTTATGTATCTATTTTAATACCCAAATATTATCTGGAGCCATAGATTTATATCAAAATTAAATATCTGTTCCAGTCAAATAATGTCACATCGACTTCATTAGCATTCATGAAGTCTCACATCTGGAATATAAATGGCACTTTGTTCATTACAACATAAGTTCGTTAGTTGTTATAACCGGGTATATCATTTTATAGCTCTGATATTAAGGAGAAACAGGCACAAATAAAAAATTTCCAAGCAGAAGCATTTCCTAGGCCAGATCAAGGGGAAATTATTTTATATGATATTACAAAAAATATTAAATTGGTCATTTATTTTGGACCAGACACTTCATCCGAATTATCCCAATTAATCCTTACAATCAGCACATGCAGTTCATAGGATCCTTGTTTTACAGAGTAAAAAAAAAAAAAAAGTGTAGGTACAGAGAAGTGATATAATTCATCAAAGGAAGACATAGTATCTGAATACCAGGCAGTCTGTTTCCTAAGCCTGTGCTTTCAACTGGTATATCTTGCTGCTTTGCAAATGTGTCCTCATTTTTTAGTTTTAATCCGAACTTGCGTATTAACTCATTAACTTGCGTCTGATTTATCACATTTTGATATCTCGGCTCATTGCTTTGGTAAATGTTGTAATAACCGCAATTTTAAATACTAGCTTTAATACCTGCTGGTCATTCCATGCAACATTGTTTTTTCTTTTTCCCAATATTCCACCACTCAGTCTATAAGCTTCTCCCACTTGTTAATATTCTGCTTTATTTTGTGAGCTGAGAGTGGAGAGGCAGAAGGTAGGGAATTTCCAGTGGATGAGTTAGTGATTAGTTTCTGTTATGATTAGTGTCCTGTCCCCACTGAGAATCCAGACAGATGTATTATACATTCTGGGGCCTACCCAAAATTTGTTTTTCCCTTAGTCTTTCTTAACATTTTGGGCAAGCATCCACCCTTCTTCCACTCATCTGTGTGTCTTTGGGGAATCGGATTCCACTTGCTTGGCCTAAGTCCAACCCCTACCGTTCTACTTCTGTTGCCTTAATCAGAAAGCCCTATGCTGTGTGTTGTCTGGCCATTCAGCTAATCACAATGAAGCCAAGGCACTCTAAATCTAGAGCCCACACTCGTTCCACTGTACTATACGGCTTCTCTATCGTGAGACTGTATATACACCATATCCTAGAAGAAACTCATTAATAATGGAAAAATCATATATCCCTATTCATTCTAACACAAGCAAAAAGAAAACTGTTTTAAGTGTATGTTCTTAGGTATGTGTCTCAGTGCTATTTAGTAGACAGACAGTAAATATCACTTATAATCTTATTATTATAATTATAAATATAACTATCAGAGAATTTTACCATTTTTGAAATCCATTTTCAGAGTCGACTTCAAGAAAAGCTATAAAATAGGTGAAGCGATTTCATTGGTTTCTCTTTCCCCTATTCTTTCCAAGGATCACTTCCTCCATAGCCTCCCTAGGCCACAAAAGCTCTTATTCTGCCTTTCACCAGCTCAAAACCCTACAGCTGAAATACCCCCACCAGCCACTTGCCAAATCTCTCCACTAAAACAAATCTATTTTATCTTGTCTATATCAGATCCCATTACCAGCTTAATGAAAGTTGTTTATGTAGCTCAGCTGCCCTTAATTTGTTAATCTGCTGTTTCATTCTTTAAAAATAAATAATGTTTATTTATTTTTGAAGGAGAGAGAGACAGAGTGCAAGCGGGGAGAGGGGCAAAGAAAGAGGGAGACACAGAACCATAAGCAGGACTCCAGGCTCTGACATGGGGTTCGAACCCATGAGCTGTGGGATCATGATCTGAGCTGATGTCAGACGCTTAACAGACTGAGACACCCAGGCACCTTTGAGCTGTTCCTTTCTTTATTCATTTGATCAGAAAAAAAACAAAAAACAAAAAACAAAACACACAATCATTTAACAGTTATAACGTGCAGAGGACTGAGGGTGAGATACAGAACTAATGCCATCCCTCAAGGTACTTTCTGACTCATTAGGCATATGAAACATGTGATGCAAACAATTCTCACTAACAAAACTGACAAAGGGGTCACTAAAAAGGTACAGCCAAAGTTCTGTGGAAGTTACAAGAGCTCTCTCTTCATTAGAAAGAAGAGAAAGTTGTATGGATTAATCTACTCCAGTTTGTTTGTTCTTGGGTACTGTACTAGTGGGCTTTAGAAGATAAAAGCCTAGAACCTTATGGTGTGCCAGGCGAGCTCAGCTAGTAGAGCGTGGGACTCTTGGCCTCAGAGTTGTGACTTAGAGCCCCCAAGTATGACATGAAGTTTACTAAAAAAAATATATATATATATATTTAAAGACCAGAACTTTACATTTCAATACATATGATTGATTTCTTGGATTTATTTCTATTATTGCTTGGGACTTTTTCATATTTAACAATGTCAGCTACATTGTCGCTTCAAAATGGCGAAAACTCATTTAACGCCGTTAAGGGCACAGGGATGTCATTTCTGTCTTCTAACCGCTTTCTCTGACTGTTGCCAACCAATGACACACTTCCCCAGCAATGATTATGGATATAAGACTGGGAAGGAAGTAGAAACTCAAGCCATGTGCTAAATTAAACTATGTGTAAAAAAAAAAAAATTATCTCCTCATAATAACTAAGCCTCCACTTGACTGCTTTACTCTTTCTCTTTTAAAAATATACAGGACCATAAGAACAACTCTTCAAGGTGTAAGTATTTTTGAGATTTTAAATATTTCTGATCCTAATCAGTGTCTTTCGTAAAAGAAATAAAGTTTATTTTGTCAACATCTTCAAAAGAAGGACTTCAGCAGCAGCGGTCCCCAATGAATGACTATGTTCTGGGGTAATTACCTCTATATGTAGTTCTTAGTTTCCGAAAAATTGACGATTTGCAGCATTTTTTGTAACGTATTTTTCAGGAGTTTACTCTGTTTTTATAGATTCATCTTCACATTACTGCTTACTTAACAAAGACAATGCTTGAGCTGAAAACACATAGGCAGGTTGTCTGGAATAAGCTTAAAATATTTTCTATGAAATATATTTGTCCTCAAAAGCATATCAGTTTTGACAGGTAGAATGTTGTCCTCACTTTCAGCTACAAGGTAACTGTTAGTTAAACAAGGAAACCAACCTGGCTTTCAACTAATGGTCTTCTGAATCACCAGCTGGCTAAAATGTCTAAACTATACATTTTCTAACCAAAGATTACAGAGCAAAGAAGTTTAATCCCCTAACCACATCCAGATTCTCATGAATTAATTCATTAGTTCATAAATAAATTACATCCTCAAACCACTGCCTAAACTAATGTGCAGCCATTCAGTTTCATCCCTTCGGGTTTCTGAGCATTAGTTCAGATTTCTTTAATTACTAATCAGCAACATCAACAAGAAACACACTATATTACATTCACAAGGAGGTAGTGATAGAGGGAACTTCTAAATGCTAGGTAGGTATTTTCTTTATAATACCTTGGCTTTTTTTATTTAAGCTTTGACAAAAATGAGACAACCTAGCACAAGAAATGAATACCAGGAAACCCTAAGATATTGAAGTGTGTTTCTACAGTGTTTTACTATTTTGCTTTTTTATGTACGTGTGCACGTTTGTATGCATGTGTTGGACAGGTGGTAGTCTTTTTTTTAATTATTATTTTTGAATGTTTATTTATTTTAGAGACAGAGAGAGGACAAACGGGGGAGGGACAGAGAGAGGGAGATACAGAATCCGAAGCAGGATCCAGGCTCTGAGCTTTCAGCACGGAGCCCGACTCGGGGCTTGAACCCATGAGCTGTGAGATCATGACCTGAGCCGAAGTCGGACACCCAATCGACTGAGGCACCCAGGGGCCCCAGGGGGTAGTCTTTTTTTAAATCAGTACTGGGAACATTTAAGACAGCACAATTATAGCTTCAAATATCCATACAATTGACTGCCAAGGATACTCCAGATTCCTGGCATAAAAACTATTAATTGGACTTAAAAAAGCGGTAAATTCCAGAAAAACTGGGCCATGGATTACTGTCTCAAGGAAACAAAAATCTGCAATGGATGCCTCAAAGCTGATTTTCTATTTGGTTTTTGCAAACCTGGCTTTATTCCTTTTTAAAATCGATTGATTGAATTGAATTATTTACTTAGTTACTAACTTACCTTTTTACAGTAGTGTTTATGTTGGCTACAATAGTAACTCCTCTAGATGGTACTGACATGTTTCAAGGACAATAATATACTGGTTTTGCCAGTTATGAGGATTTTTATTTTAGTAAATTAAGTTGTTCCACTTTTTACAAAAAAATACTAAGATTATCATTTTCCATTATTTTAGAGATTTTCAGTCAGACTTCTTGAGGACAAATATTATGTCCTTTTCACCATACCTTCGGTGGCTAGTATCATTCCTAGAATAGTCAATAAAACCTTTCTTCAGTGAAAGGCTGGCTGAAAGAATGATTGTCTATGTGTATATATACAAATTGAGTATATGTTATATATAGCATACATGTACTGGCACCTGATAAAGCACTTACTCTGTGCCAAAACCTGAGTTAGTAATTTTGTTATGTCTTGAGTAACGCAAGGACACTATAAGTTAACGACTTTACTCCTTCTTAAAAGAATTGAGATAGTTCATCTCAGATACAACTTGTTTAAGACCAAATAGCAAATAGATGGCAGAATCAGGATTTTTAAACCTAAATTTTATATGTGTTAAAGATGTCAAGAAATCAATTAATAAAGGTCAACTTGTAAACTATTTTGAAGATGTCATTCAATTTTTTTTTCTATCAGTGCTGATTAATGTCTCCTTGAATAAACCATGCATTTAATACTGTGAGTTTCTTGTTTTGTTTTACCACAGTAACCGGGTAAATAACATTCTCCCTGTTCTATTATTAAAAAGAACACAAAACTGTTGTGAATGTATGAACAGGGAGTAATAAGCACCCCTGGAAATAAAGCAAGCTAAACCTCACGTGTTCTTAATTATGTCAACAATTAAATGACGTTATATTTAATATAAAGTCGTTACTTCCTTTTAAAATCCTTTTATGCATTTCTACAAGTTATTTAACAATGAAGGATTACGAACTCAAATTAGCTATCTGCCAAAAAACAAAATCTTTTTTTTTTTTTTTTTTAAATTTTGAGCTGAACTATTTAATAGAAAACAAATATTTTCTGGACATTTCCAGAAATCTTCCATTGAAAGTGAAGTAAAACTTCTAAAATGGGATGCTTCAATTCGGTGTTAATGAACGTGAATGTGTCTAGAGCCAAAGGAGTGTGATGGGTACTACCTACTGATTTGAGTAGCTCTACGTAGAGAGGCTGGTCTACAGCTACTGTTGGTCCCTGAGAGATAGGATGTTTGAGATGGACCGAGTGTCAGGCCTGGCAGTAAACAACACCACACTGGGTAGCTTCACTTTTTTTCGAATGTAGAAAAGTGGGGCCTGGAGCATGGAACAACGTCTGGAAGTTCTCTTTGGTATGAAAAAAGCAGAGTTTCACTAGAAGACTGACAATGCTTTACATGTTGTATTTCCTCATACATGGTTCTATGCTTCTGTTCTAGTCCATTCAGGCTGTAACAAAATGCCACAGATCAGGTAGCCGACATACAAGAGAAATTTATTTCACCCAACTCTGTAGTCTGAGACATTCATGATCAAGGTGCCAGCCTGATTGGGTTCTGGTGAGAGCCGTCTTTCTGTGTCATAGCCAGACCTAATTGCTGTGTTCTCACATGATGGAATGAGCGAGGAGTCTCTGTGGAGTCTTTTTTATAAGATACCACTCTCATTTATGAATGCTCCACCTCCTGGTTTAATAAGAATCTATGAATATAATCCTTTTTTGGGACATAGGATTTCAACATACGAATTTTAGAGGGACACAGACATTCAGACCATAGCGGTATCATTATTCAACTGGCGTTATTATTTTAATAAAATTTATAAGTAAATACCGACTAGAAGTAAAATCATACTGAAATGAAGAGATAAGTACTTTAAATTCTGCTTCCTGATAATCGTGTCTGGCAGAAAGTTAACCAAATGGCCTAAACATCTCTACCTAAAACCACGGTTCACTTGGGGCAGTAAATCGAGTGGCAGACACATGGAGTTTTAGAAAAAGGTTCTCAAATTTAGGGTACATAAATACCCCTAGGGGAGCCTCTTCACATGCCAGTTCTTCATGTCCCACCCCCAGAAAATCTGAAAAATTAGTTCCAGAATAACCACATATGATCTGCGGTTTTCAAAAAGTCTCCAGCGTGTTTCCATGCAGTAGGCAGGAGTCCACATGTTGGGAAAAACCTGGTTCCCATGAATTAAATGAATGGGACAAATCAATTCTACTGTGTGACTTTAAGGTCATGAGAACATAAGCGAAATTTCATCAGTGTTTTATTTATGGGTGAGTTGTAAATGAACGTGGAGTTAACTGATTGAAGAAACAAAGAGTGCATTCTGCAAGGAGGAAACTTGGACTTCAGAATTAGTATGATTGGATTCACAGAGCACAAACAACTAGCAGTTTATATTCCCTGGGCTGTGTTAAACACACACAGTTCTTCAGCTTGTCTCTGCTGACAGCCAGAGTCTGCCAAAAACTTGAATAATGAACTCGATGTTGGCATTGCAAAAGTGTGATACTTGCACATGTCAGTGGACGCAAATTTCCAATGTCCCTGGAATGGACCTTGAACCCTCAGACCACAATGTTTTTCATCCTTCACTCCTCGGGGAGGTCTCTCCCAAACAATGCATTTAGCAGAAACCTTCTCCCCACCAAACTTCAATTTCCATTTAGCAATCATCTTTTTCATTTCTTTCACGATCTGAGATTATCTCGTTTATATATTGTTTTCTTGTTTAATATCTGTTTCTCCTCACTAGAATGTTTGCTTCTTAAAAGCAGAGGGTACATTTTCTTATGCACTGGTATAATCCTGGTGAGTAAATCTACTTGGGGCGTCATATATTATACATGATCTATAGGTATGTGTTAAATCAGGAAATATGTATTTTAATGAATATTCTAGGATGATATGGCTAGACATTCCATTTAAATATGTTTTCAAGAGTTTTGGGGGTGGGTGAAATAATGATAAATATAGAATATTCTTTGAGGTATTCTTTGGGGACATATAAGAGGCTTTTTGTTTGTTTTTACATTTTTATCATCTGCTTAAATTAGACTATCAAAGGATTAGAATATACTGTCCGCTATTCTTTTGCAATTTTATAATAATATTGCAAATCAAAGAATCTGAGTAGTCCTAAAGAAATTTTTCTTAGCTTAATTAAACCGGCTTCCCTAAGTTATCTTTGACAACGTAACTTTTGTTTCCCTCTAATGTTTGTCATCAAGCATTTATTTGAGAAGTTTCTATCCCAAGCATTTTTTTTCCGTCTATTCTGTGATATCATCTTTGTTATTATGAAGGTGAATAGTAAATAACAAAGATTTATTATTTCAAATTGTGTTTTATACTCAGCTTTTCCGAATCATTTTTGTGACAGGAAATTGGTATATGATTGGAGAGCAGAGATTAGTTTGGGGAGGAGGAAATTGGCATGCTTCTACAGGCTTAATCGGCTGATTACTGCAGAATGTGGGTGAAAGGGACTGCTTTTATTTCCTATAAGCAAAAAGAACACGTATCTTTCATTGAAAATTTACTTTCACAAAAATAGACTCCATTCTTTTCCTTCACCTTTGATTATTTTAACAGCCGCCTCCTATAATTGGAAACTTCAAAACATGACCTCTTGGCATTGATGTATTTGTGAAATTACTTCTCTGTCTTTAAGAATCACACTTGTAAAAGTGAGTTAATAAGAGGTGGCCTGGTATTTCAGCAAGAATTTTTGTTGTTATTTTGTGGAAAGACCATGTTGCTTTGTGTTAAACAATTTCTCTTTCCACCAGGACATGACAGCAATCAACTAGCTAAAATGTTGGGTTTTATATTATTGTAATTGAAAGAGAATTTGTGACAATACCTTCTTTTTCCTTTCGGTACTGGTACATAATTGCAAAAAAAAAAAAAACTATTCTTTTTTTTTTTTGCTTCTCCATGTAATATAAAACATTTGTCATTTCTTATTAGCTCTTCAGATTTCTATTATTTACAATCCCTTTGAGATGCAATAAAAGTTTCCACACAAAGCTCATTATTTCTAATTAATCCCGTAACAAGACTTCAGGATGGCTGTGCTATGAAGCTCTTTTCCAAAACAATAGTGTCTTATTATCCATTTCATTTTATAAATTTTACTTCTGAGGTATCAGGATAATTTGCCTAATATACATTTTCTGTTGTTTTAATATGCAGCGAGACTTCCAAACACAATATTTGATAAATTATTCACATCTGTGAGATTATAACTTTTTCCTTTGAATTATAAATAAGATATTTGAGTTAACAGTTTGGAAATAGTGCCTCTCCTCTAAACAAACAAAATATGACAATACCCTTAATTTTTCTCTATCACAAATGGATGCCATCTGAAATTGATACCTTTTGAAATTAAATTTCTATTTTGTGCCTATCGATTATCTTGGAAGTATACTTTTTTATTAGAATAAAAAATATGATCTCCTTTTTCATAAACTGAATTTAGTTTTAAGCGAAGAACAGATCACTTGCAACTATACTTCTTCATTGCAATAATGGCATTGATCATATTTTTACAGCTGGCCCTGTGACTCTTTCTTTTGAGACCTACCAAAACATCAGAAATTTTATAAACATTCATTTATTTTTGGGAGAGAGAGAGAGAGAGCAAGCGGGGAAGGAGACAGAAAGAAAGGAAGACAAAAGATCTGAAGGAGGCTCTAGAATGACAACAGTGAGCCTGACACGGGGCTCAAACTCCGGAACCACGAGATCATGGCCTGAGTCGAAGTGGGACGGTCAACCGACTGAGACACCCAGAAATTTTAAATCAAGTAATCAGTGGAAAAGAATACTCAGGGGGGGGCGCCTGGGTGGCGCAGTCGGTTGAGCGTCCGACTTCAGCCAGGTCACGATCTCGCGGTCCGGGAGTTCGAGCCCCGCGTCGGGCTCTGGGCTGATGGCTCGGAACCTGGAGCCTGTTTCCGATTCTGTGTCTCCCTCTCTCTCTGCCCCTCCCCCGTTCATGCTGTCTCTCTCTGTCCCAAAAATAAATAAACATTGAAAAAAAAAATTAAAAAAAAAAAGAATACTCAGGGAAAATCTGTTGCATGCACAATGAGATAAAACTATTATTTGATATAAAGGACTTAACTGAAAACAGAACCTTCAGGGAGAAAAATCACTTTTAAATTTTTAAAATCTCAGTCAAGACAATGGTAACTATATAGAAAAAATAAATAAATCTGCAGGAATTTGGCTGGATTCTTTTCTTTGAAACAAACCAAAGTAGCTACTATTTACATATGTGGGCCACAGTAATCATTTAATAACAACAGTTAAGATATAAGAAAAGGATGGGGTCAGAAAACTCTTACTGCTCTGTGTGAAATCTACTTCCCTGTGTGTAAATGGCAACACCAAATGTGGACCTTCACAGGATGTCTGTGGTGATTACATAAAGGCATTTCATATTCCTGACTCTGTTTCTTCATTCCCTATAAGTAAGGCCTTTTGGGTTCACACTGGGTACTAGTAATTCATTTTCCTTCTCACGCTAAATCAGGAAATAGTAAACAAGATTCTATTATGAACCGGTGAAAACTGTCTTCTATTTTGCAGTCAACCTGTTAATTCTTTTTTGTGTTTGTTTGTTTCAGTTTATTTGTTTATTTTCAGAGACAGAGAAAGAGAGAGAGAGAGAGAGAGAGAGAGAGAGAGAGAGAGACAGGCAGTGAGAGAGGGAGAAAGAGAATCCCAAGTAGGCTCCACGCTGTCAGCACAGATCCAGACACGGGGCTCAACCTCACAAACCACAAGATCATGACCTGAGCCCAAATCGTGGGACACTTAACCTACTGAGCCACCCAGGTGCCCCAGCATGTTAATTCTCTCAAACGTTCCTCTGTAGCCCTGATTTCTGAAAACTCGGCCAATCTGTGCTCTTTTTGTAAAACCTTTCCCATTAACAAGGTCTTCTGAAGAAATGGTTAGAAGATGTAGAGACAATAGTGTGCGTTTAACTCATCACAGAGCATTCCTTCCTTACCCTGAACAATTATTACCGAGTTGAAATAAAGGGATTATGTGATCATGTTTAACATTTTTATGTGTAAATGTGATGTTTCCCAACCCTATCCTAGGAAGCATTTGACTAGGAATGAAGTATAGTGACAAAGGTACTCTCGCTGACTAAACTTAGTCAACCTTCTCTAAGCACTCTGCTCACCGAGGCCTCAACCTTGGACTTCAGTGACCAGCTCTGGGGAGCCTGCACGAGATGAGAGAAAATACATATACTGGTCTCCACCCCTACTTCCCGACAAAGGGCTCCTGAAACCTTTGTAGTTTCTGGGGTGACAGGAGTGTCTTTTGTTCTAACGAGGCAAATTTGGATGGACTCCTCTATGAGCTCCTCCATGAGGTCCTGGATGAGGGCTGGTCACCAGAATAAAGAAACCATGATTAGAAGCGTGAAACTTTCATCCCACTCGCCCTCGCCATTCTCTTGAGAAGGGAAAGGACTGCAAATGGAATTAATGATCTATCATGTCTATGGGGCAAAGCCTCCAAAAATAATACTGTAGTATAGAGTTGGGAGAGCTTGCAGGTTGGCAAGCACATTGACATCTGGAGGACATTCCAATCCCACAGGGGCGGAAACTCCTGTATCCTGACCCTTCAGCCCTTCCACTAAGAATGTCTTCATCTGGCTGTTCATCTGTATCCTTTATCATGCCGTTTGATAAGCTGGTAAACTTAAGGGTTTCCCTGAGGTCTGTGAGTTGTTCTAGCAAATTAATCAAACCTGAGGAGGGGAACCTCCAATTTGTAATCAACTCAGACAGAAGTTGTGGATAACTTGGGACCTACTATTTGCAACTGGCAATGGGATGGGAAGAGTCCTATAGGGCTGGCCCTTAACCTATGAGAATTAAGTTAAATCAGAGGGCACCCGGCTGATGTCACATAGAATTGCTTGTCATGGGGGAAAAAATCATGAATTTGAAGTGTCCTGAATGAGTGTGACAGTAAAGGAGACACAAAAGACAGAAACGAGATAGGAAGGAAGGGTTTCCCCTACTCAGAAAAATGGGGCTTTCCTAATTCAGCCTACACCACTCAGTATCAGCAAGAATATTGTTAAGTCAGTTTAGAGAGAACCCCCACCCTTGATCTCTAATAACCCTCAATGTCTGCTGAAAAGTCTCATACTCCATGTGATATCAGATGACCCAGGCCTGCCTTTATCTAGAAGCCTGCTAGGTCAGTTTAGCAACAATTTCCCCTACCCTTGATGTCTCCCTCTTTGTAACTTTCCATCCATTGATCCCTCTCCACAGACTTTCTCCTTAGCTATAAATCCCCATTGGTTGTTGTGTTTAGAATTGAGCCCAGTTGGATTCCAAGGTCTCTTTTTCCCTACTGCAATAGTTTCTGAGTAAAATCTGTTTTTACTGATTCACTACTGTCCTGTACTGGTTTTCTTCAACAATGGTCAGATGAAAACAAGTCTTGATTAATTGAAATAGAAAAAAAGTACTTAGTTTCAGTTATCCTTAGTAACCTAGGTAAGAAAGTATCGTGTAATGATCTAGAATATGGTATAATTATAATTCTCGAGGTAATTTCCAATTGAATTTTCTCATTTCACTTTCTGAAAATGCACGTATGTATTTTCTTAACATCACATAACACCAGGGATGATAAAAATGGAATACAACATCTGTCTTATAATAACTCTGATGTGGTTGGGTAATTTAAATGATATTACAGTCACAAAAATAAAAAGCATGATGGAACTTGTTGATATATAATATTCTTGTTATCTCTATGCCATTTGTTAACTGCCCTAGTGTTCCCCTAGTTATGCTTTGCTAGACAGTTTTAGGATGAAAATTAAATGAATCCTTTCTTTGCACTGACAGAGTATATATATGAAAAATACCACTATTACTTCATTAGTAAAAAAAAAGAAAGTTGTCATATGGGCTAACATGATCAAAATTCCCTCAACATTAAATTATGACTTAGTATTTAATACCTCATAGTTCCCTGTATTCCACCTCTTTAGCCATTCATCACAGTTTGGAAATCTACGTGGATGTGTTTTGTTGTTTGTTTACTCAAAGTGCTCTATTCCCGGCAACACAGACATGTAAACCTGGAAAGGGCAGAGGTGGTGTCATTCATTCTTGTTTGTTGCAGGCAAACTTCTAACAGCCAGTGTTATGAATAGCATGCAGTAGGCATTAAATCAATATTTGTTGAATAGATAACTGAATAAATCTTCTTGCTCTTAAACTCTGTAAGGGTGAGGACTTTGTTTAATTTGTTCAATAAAATATGCCCAGTAATGAACACTATATTTGGAACTCATCTGAATGAAAGAGAAAGGAAGGAAGGAAAGGAAGGGATAAAGGAAGAAAGGCAAGTAGAAAGAAAAAAAATCATGGAATAAAGAAAATGGATAGAATCTTTAAATGTATATATTTTCCTCAGTTTTCCTGAGGAATTATATGTAAAGTATATACAAATCATCTCTAAAATATATACATTATCCACATTTTCCATATAAATAAAATATGAGATATTAAATTTAGCTCTACTTTGATAAAATGAAAATGACATAAAATATAAAATTATCTTTGTAACAGTCAAGTATTTACTTTTAACAGATAAACCTACGTGCAAAGAAAAAAGAAAAAAAATGAGACATAAAGTACTTAGATGATATTTCTAGAGGCACTTATCTAGTAAGTGGTGAGCCAGTGCTAAAAGTAATGGCTGTGATACTGTACATTTTTCTTCCTAACCAACAATATTCAAAATCAGCCTATATTACACTTTCGATTCTATCTAGCTAGAAAGAACCAGACATAAAGTATTATTTGTTAGAGGTAAAATCTCTACAAATGGGCAGTATATCATATCTCACATGAACTAAAGGCTTAATATTTTATGTTAATTTGTCATTCCACTGAGAATATTCTATGTGCCAGGCACCATTCAATGAGCTAGAAATCACAGTGAAAGAGCGGAGAGAAATCTCAGTCATCACTGAGATGCGAATTCAACTGGAGAATTAAATGTATCATCAAATATTACAAATGTTTAACAAGCATTCAATAAAAAGAATAAATACACACACACACACACACACACACACACCTCTCTCTCTCTCCCTCCTCTCTCTCTCTCTCTCTCAAACACACATACACAATTTTACGAGTTTACTCTACAAATTCTTGATTCTCCACTTTCTGCTTCTAAAAAGTAATTGATAGTAAGAGCTGGATGTAGAATTTACATACATTTTTTGTGCTTATAGAAACCTCAGATCATATGTAAGCATGTTCTATGCTTCTTCGTAAGTAAATATATAATTATTATTGAGAAAGCAGACATGTCACTTGGCCTTCTATTTATTACTGAAGGCCATTGGTATTTTCAAATTAAGGTATTTACATGTAATAAGATTAACCCTTATTAGTGTAGTGTTTTACAAATCTTGAAAAATGTATATGGGTGGGAACCACCCCCACAATCAAGATATAAAATAGTTTTGTTCGGGAGCCTGGGTGGCTCAGTTGGTTAAGCATCTGACTTCGGCTCAGGTCATGATATCACAGTTGGTGGGTTTGAGCCCCGCATCGGGCTCTGTGCTGACAGCTCAGAGCCTGGAGCCTGCTTCGGATTCTGTGTCTCCCTCTCTCTCTGCTCCTCCCCTGCTAACGCTCTGTCTCTCTCTGTCTCTCAATAATAAATAAAAATTAAAAAAAAAATTTTAAAAAATAAAATAGTTTTCTCACCCCCCAAAGTACCCCTTATGTCCGTTAGTAGCTAACCCTCCTCCCTACCCAAAACCTTTGGCAACTACTGATCTGTTTTTATTTCTATATGTGCCTTTGCATGAATGTCCTACAAATGGATTTTTGCATGTGACTATTCAATAAATGTTAGTTATTAATGACATATGCCATATGTCACAGGATTTAAGAAGATAATGATTATGTAGAAGATTTCCTTTATAGTTTAATACCAGCAAAAATATCATTAAATTTTAATATACGCTTTCTCATTAATCATACCTATGGAATCATGCCTATGGAACAAAATTGGGGGAAAAAGTGATTTTGAATCATTGAAACACTGTATTATTGTTTATTCCCAAAACATTTGGATCATTCCACATACATCCTCAATACTATCATTATATAATTTTTCATATCGTGATCTTCCCTTAAGATCAAAAGATGTGGATCTGACTCACTCTTTTTATTTGATGAACATATACTGGAGTATGAATAAACTTCTCTTCATTCAACAATTCCTATTCGTATTCAAGTTCTTTAAAATTTCATGGTATTACAATCTATGCTGTAATCAAAATAATTGTGCATGTATTCTTGTTTCTTAGTGAATTTATTTCTATATTAAAGAGTTTGTAGTGCAAGGTTATGTGTATTTTAAATTTTCATAGAAATTTCTTGTTTATTTTCTAAAGTACTTTAGCAATCCACACATCCAGTTACAATGAAGAAAACATGTCTGGTTCCCTAAATTCTCATTAGATGCAGTCTCTTTATTTTTTTTTTTTAACATTTATTCATTTTTGGGAGACAGAGAGAGACAGAGCACGAGCAGGGGAGGGGCAGAGACAGAGGGTGACACAGAATCCAAAGCAGGCTCCAGGCTCTGAGCTGTCAGCACAGAGCCCGATGCGGGACTTGAACTCATGAACAGGGAAATCATGACCTGAGCCACAGTCGGAAGCCTAACTGACTCAGGTGCCCCTGGATGCAGTCTCTTTTTAAAATTGTTGTGAAAATAGCATTTCATGTCTTCTTTCTTTTTCTTCTTTATTATTTTAAAAGTTTTTATTTAAATTCCAGTTAGTTAACATGCAGTGTAATACTAGTTTCAGGTGTAGAATTTAGTGATTCAAAATTTCCATACAACACCTTGTGCTCATCACAAGTGTACTCTTAATCCACACCCCCAAAATGAATAATACAATTTAAAAATGGGCAGAAGGCACAAACAGACATTTTTCCAAAGAAGACATACAGATGGCTAACAGACACACGGAAAGATACTCATTTCTTCTTTTTATTGTTTTTCTATATACTAGTAAATTGCAATGTGATATTGATTCTAAGCAAAGGACTTAAAAGTAAGTAAACAATTATTTATTGAAATTATTCATGAAAAATATGGGAGAAAAAATAAGAGCATACATATCGAGACTTCAATATTAAAGATGAGAAAATCCTGCACTTCACTGAAAATATTTGGTTGAAATGTAGTAACAGATTTCTTTCTGAGTCAGGTGAGGGGGCAACGATATGTACGCAGGATCCCTTAGGTCCTGTGAAGTGAAAACTTTCAAGATTCTAAAATATTATAAATGATGATAAGCATAGGAATTATTTTATTTCAATAACGTTCTAGCTTTTAAATTAATTTCATCTAAATACTAAATAAACCAGATTTACAAAATATTGTTGAAATTCAGCTTGTGCAACTTTGTATTAAAACACACACACAAGAATTTCCTGAAAAATGTATCCTTTCCTGTCTGTCCTCATTTAAATGTACTTGTGTTTGGAGACTCGCTACTGTCTTTTCCATGAAAGCAATACTCTAATCTACCTGTATGAAATCGGAGACAATTTATATTGAATAGCCAACATCTATTTTAGTGTAACTCACTAGAGATACAGTATCTGAATTCTCAGTGTTTGTGAGGTCACCTTCAGACTCAAGAATAAGAATACCTCCATATCTACTTCTCTCCTGTTCCTATCAATATTTAACATAATCATTGTGTGTTGTGAAATATATATATATATATATATATATATATGTGTGTGTGTGTATATATATATATATATATATATATATATATATATATATAAACTTCATTTTCCATGACTTTATTTGGAGACTTTTTGACAACAGAATTAAAATGTGCCCAAATGTGTCATGTGAATATTGCCAAAGGGTATCATCAAGGGCCATCATGGCTGATACAAACTGCAAATTAAAGGGACCTAAAACAGTGGAGGCAGAAAAATCAACAAAACCCCAGAGGTTAAAAAACAAACAAACAAACATAAAGATGGGATATAGAGTCAAAATCTGTGGACCTGATCATCTTCTAAGTCACTTTAAAGTTAAAAGAGAAGTGGAATCAAGACTCAATCCTCTTGATACTGATAAAGTTAACATTAATTGTAAAACAGTAGACTCTCACTTGGTGTATTTTTCACTGCTCTGTCTCTTAATTCTAGAATTCTTCTCATAAATAGAGACATTCAGTAAAGATTTGTGAAATCAATGAATAATAAACCAAATTTAAATTTTATGTTTTAAGGATATATAAGTGGCAGTAAGCCACATAAACCCTCTGCCCCTTGCTGCTTTCAGATAGTATGTTTTGGAAGTCTTACAAATCGGTGTATATCAATTTTCATTTTCTTTGTAATGACTGAATAATATCCCTTTTATAATTTTATTTTTAAGTTTATTTATTTTGAGAGGGAGAGAGAGATAGAGAAAGTGTGTGTGTGTCTGTGTGTGTGTGTGTGTGTGTGTGTGTGTGTGTTTGCATGAGTGGGGAAGGGGCAGAGAGAGAGAGGGAGAGAGAAAATCCCAAGCAAGTTCCTCACAGTCAGCACAGAGCCTGACGTGGGGCTCCATCTCTGGAGCTGAAATCAAGAGTCAGACGCTTCACCTACTGAGCCATTCAGGAGCCCCCAAAACATCCCAGTTTTTCAATGCACCGTAATCTATAAAAGTTTGAACATTTTGGTTGTTTTTATTCTTACACTCTTTAAAACCTTTACATGCATCCTTTCATAAGTTAGCAAGCAATATATTTATATATGTGTATTTAAGTTGTACTTCTTATGTATAAATATAATATATATATAACATAAATGTATTTTTATGAAATATATAAATATATACATTTATAAGTTATATATAGGTAAAGTATTCATTATGCATATTGGGTCAAAGGTTTGGTGTATTTTAATGTTAAATATATTGTTAAATATAATTTCCCAGAGACTGGCCAATATATACTCCCATTATTCTTGTACTGAGACATATCTGATTTTCTTCTTATCTTCTAGAATACCATTTTCTTCTTCAACACCTACATTAACTCCAAAATGAAGTGTTACTAATTCTTTAAAATGGCTTTTTGTATCCTTCTAGGCTCTTTAAGACCATGGTTGTTTCCCTTAGATAAACCACTTTCTAACTACTCCTGGTCTATTGCAGCAAAACAGGTAGAGTGTACTTTCTTATCTACATCCTGTGCTTATAAGTCTGCAATGATTTTCTGTTTAACTTAATTCAAAATCCAAAACAGTTACTATGGTCTCTGCCTAATTCTCTAAAATCATCTGTCATTCACTCCCTCAATCACTACAATAACGTCACACTGATTTTCTGTCAGTCCTTGAGATATTCTCTTTTTAAACAGCTCTATAATTTATTTTTTAATGGCTCAATAATTTACTCCATTTTTTACTTTATCTAGAATATATTACTCCTTGTTCTTCAACTTACAGATTCCTTGCTGTCGTTCACATAACTGTTAAGTATGTCTTTTTTTTTTTTCCAGACTTTAACTGAATCCCTATCCTAGTTTAGGTTTTTCTCCATAGCAGGATTTGAATCAAGAACTTGAATATATGTAGTTTATTTGGAAAATGATCACAGGAAACAAAAGAAGGAAAAACAAAAGGGTAAAGAAAGACAAAAAAAAAAGAGAAGACAATAAAATGTACATTGACAATCAATTAACCAAGACTAAATCTATTAGCAGCTCTGAACAACTATGTGAGGTATCTCTCAGATTCATTTCATTAAATGGAGAAAAGGCTACAGCACGATCGAATGATTTCCACCCATGGTTGGTGAAGGGAAGCCCTCCGTATTTAAGGATTTCATGTGACTGCAGCTGTACAACTTAACACTTTATTAGAAAATGCTATCTGGCAGAAAATAAGAGAGGCCCAGCTTCTTCAAAGAGACGAGTGACATACGCTGAAAACTTACTTCATTTATAACTACATGTGGACACAGATAAGCTTATGGGATATAGGGTGGAAAATGCATAGGGTCTGTTACAGTTCACCACTCAAAGCCTACAGACCCATCCACTTGTGCTCCACACGGAGTCTAACTTGTTACTGATGCAGCAGGAAATCTGGTAGCCACAATGTCAAAAAAAAAAAAAAAAAAAAAAAAGAGTGAAAATGGGCAGTTAGTAAAACCAGGTACATAGAATTTCTTCTGCTTCCACTCATATGAAGGTCATATTGATAGTAGCATTTTTGTCTCTATCAATCATTGCAGATTTTTTTTTGCCCTTGGCTAGCATATTTGCTATGTACTTTTTTGAGGTAATTGTTTTTTATAATGTTACTAAGTTTATAAGTTTGAGATAACTATTATATAATCAAGGAAAGACATTGAATAAACAATGGAATGAGTTAATTTGTGATTCTGGAGAAAGGTCTGTCCTAGAGAAAAAAAAAATGATCTGTAAATAAGAGTATGTAAGGAATTTAAAGCTGTGGGAATTGAACAGTATGGGAGTGATTGAAAATAGGAAAAAGTTCTCAGTAGTAAGACATAGAGCACAACGGCACTTAGAGTTTGGTCCTGGGAGAACAGTCCTTGAGATTAGAAGAAAAGAGATCAATTTGATGCCCTGAATGCCCAGTAGAGAAAGTTTATTAAAAAGCCATATCCAGGGCGCCTGGGTGGCGCAGTCGGTTAAGCGTCCGACTTCAGCCAGGTCACGATCTCGCGGTCCGTGAGTTCGAGCCCCGCGTCAGGCTCTGGGCTCATGGCTCGGAGCCTGGAGCCTGTTTCCGACTCTGTGTCTCCCTCTCTCTCTGCCCCTCCCCCGTTCATGCTCTGTCTCTCTCTGTCCCAAAAATAAATAAACGTTGAAAAAAAAAATTAAAAATAAATAAATAAATAAATAAATAAACATTGGAAAAAAAAATTAAAAAAAAAAAGCCATATCCATTCGACGTAGTAACATGAAAATAATGAAAAGAGAAGACATAATGAAGCAGTTAGAGAGAAAACCTGACTGGATTATGTTCAAATAGAATGGAGGTGAGCAGAATTGGAGGCCTCTAGTGAAGAAGAATGTGTCAAGGAGTTTTACAGTAGAGAAATGAAGAGGCAGCTGGCGTAAGGAGTGGGACCCAGACATGTTTTGGTTTTTGTTTCTAAGGTCGGGTAAACAAAAGAGTGGTTGAATGTTGAAGGGATGGATCCAGCAGAGAGCGAGAAGTTGATGAAGCAGGATATGAAAGGTGGATCTGCTAAAGTAATTGTTTTAGGAGAAAGTAGGATGATAGCTAATGAACCAGTTGAGTGTTTCACACTGCATACATCCATAGTAATAGGCAACTCAGAGTATACGCACACAGATCCAGATACATGATCAGGTGTGGTGATGGCAGCTTTTGGAATTTGTCTTCTCACTTATTCTTTTAGTGAATTAGGAACAAAGACATCAGCTCATAGTAAAAATGAAGGAAATTGTATTGACGTTTGAGGGGAGATTCGAAGATACGAATGAATATGTAGAAGAGAGGGAGAGTGACAGAACATGGAATGTTACAGGATGAAGAAAAACATTCAGGGTCTACTTAACGCTATTGATCATTGATTTAATTGGAAAATGTATCCATGTTTGTTTTCTTTTTTTTTCCCCAGATACCTTTAGCCACTACCAAAGAGAGCAGAAGAACTGTTTCATCCAAGTCCCCGCCCCGCCAAATGAATACAATGAAATTAAAGAGAATAAAATGCAAAATGAAAATGATAGACAAAGGAATTTAACCTGTGTGAAGGCAGAAGTAACCAATGAAGCTAATGACAGACTGGAAAACGATAAGCATAAATGGATTGTGAGTCCTGATGTCCTGATGGGGTGTGAAACTTGCACAGGTCAGGAGACTAGGTGGAATAATCCAGAATAAGAATTTCTAGGGGTTTGAAACTATTCTTGAAATTGAGACTTGGGGATCTTTCAAGTACTGGTATCCAAACACCATCCATGGTATGAACAGAGAAGTAAGTAGTCAAGTTTTGTGGGTTTATCTTTACTATTAGAATATGAACCACAATAGAATGGGAATAAGTCTCATTTGTCCAGCGTTAGGAGAAAGTACACACACACACACACACACACACACACACACACTTGAGTTCCTTAAAATCCTGGTAGATGGTAAAGGCTGAACTTAAAAAAAAAAGATGTTCAGTGAATGAATACATAAAGGAATTCATATGCCATTATGAGCATTAATGCCGATTAATATTAACTTACATTTTACTCTGTTTCTCACCTAATAACAAACTTTTAACTACAGAATATGTAATTTCTACTAAAGTGTCCATGTTTTATAGCCAAAGACCATGAAGAATGCATAAATACACAGCACAGGGAACGATGGTGTGTCTCCAAAAGAGGACGTTAGCAAAAACCTTGTACCGGATTTGAGTGTTCACGAGGTGATTTGGAGGGAGTATAAAGAAGTAGAAGTTTGCTCCAGATTGTATGCTTTTAAAAAAAAACAGGAACAACTCAATAATTGAGGATCTTAATGAATTTCATCTATAGTGTGAGAGACCTGGAGCAGAATAAAACTGTAGCTGGTAAAGAAGTAGCAGTCGTTTATTTTGACCAAGGGTTGGTATTTGCTATTTTGCTGATGGCACAGTGATCTTGTTTTTTGTGTGTACCTAGAAAAATTAAAGAAGTAGACTTGCTTTGTCTTATTTTTTCATAATCTCAGAGTAACGTTGTCTGACGGTATTCTGCAAGATGGTTTATGCCTAATGAGACAATAACATGGCTTAGCTATAAGTGTAGGGCCAGTTTCTTGAGGTCAGGAGCTGTTCTTTTTTTCCCTCTTTCTCAGAAGTAACTACTAATATTCCATCAGTAAGACTTCTGTTAATATTTTACCCTTAACAAATAAGTTATGTAAGGCAGATAACTTCTACTGATTGAAGTCTACTAAAGACTATTTTGATTGATGCTAAAAGACCACTTTATAAAATCATTTATTTAAAAAAATGATAAGATTTCAATGGATGTAAAACTATAGGCAGCACATTGGTAAATGTATAAAGCTTGGATATGGTGAAGGATTTGTGCCTATCAGTCTTTACTACCCCTTAAGTCTCTTTTTCAGACATCTCTTAATGAATATTTACAGGTAAGATGGCTTTCAACACCTGCCCATTGCCACAACTTTATCTGTTTTTTATCTTAATCAGGGAAGATCTACCACATGTTTTTAATGGGAACAATGCATCTTTTATTACTGGTTTGCCCCTAGTTTTCCTTTCCTAGTTCGCTCTTTCCTAATTGCAACTTTGCATCTTAGGTCAGTCAATTTGCTATTCTGTTTTTATTATACTATTGCGGGGGGGGGGGGAGGGGAGGAGAAGAGACATGCATTGTAAGAATGTTATTCATTTTACCTATTGAACATATAAAAATTATGGTTCAAAGACAAATTTAAAAGTGTGTGATTCAAAATCATATGTCTCCTTGAAGTAAGTTTAACAGAATTTCCTCTTATCTGTACATATGGATATTTATATGTGTGTATATATGTAGGGTATAGGTACAAGTACATTTTTATTTTCTATTGCAACATACTTCAGTAGTCCAATTAATATGTATGCCTGTTCCGTCAGATCAATTTTCTGCCCATCACTCAATCTTGACTTAAAGTAAAATTAAGTAAAATTAAGTACAATTAAGTCACCAGCCCACCAGCAACTCAGTCTAAACAATTTAAATAAAAAGACTTCTGAATATTGATTTATTCTACGAATTCACTTAATTCTACCAAATTGGTTCTGATCTTATTTAGAAGTCTAAAAATGTATGTTATCACACTAATAACCTTTTTTGAATATATCACAATTGATTAACCCTTAGCTGACGAAATTTTGAAGAGTGATATACACTAATTTGCACTCTTAGAGACAGGAATTCATTTTATAGAATATTCATTTAAAATAGCTTTCAGATTATCATTATCTTCCTGTGTAGGGTGACTCACACTCTCTCTTGGGAGTAAAGGTGTTCATTCACCTAATTATCACCCCTTTCCTTTCATCATATTTTCTCATTCTGATCCTCAACTATAACATTACTTCAGTCCCTGTTAGCCAGTTTTAGTGGTTTCCATGATCCTATGTACATAAGATAATACATAAAATTAATCCATGTTCTTATAGAAATCAGTGCCTATATCTAATTTAGTAATTTGCCACAATAGATTTTTTTTTTAATTTACCTAGGGATTGCAATCTACTCTATAATATTAAATAAGATGTTTCATGTTTCCCCCAGTTGGGGAAGAAAGCTTATGGTGAGAAGCGGAGATCACAAACCAGAAGTATAAATAAATAAGTAAACACATACTTGTTGTGGAATACTTGTTTCAGAATTAGATTGCTTTCCTTACACCCTCTTTGGATTTCCTCCTCCTCCCCATCCGCCACTACCTCTAAATATGTAGTGGTTCTCAGTTTGCTAACACTACGTACTTAAAGCAATGCATGGAAAAAAAAAATTATAGCAAGGCCGTAACTAAAATTAATGTAAAACTGTCTTCTGCTAGCATGGAGTCTACTAATTCTAGCATAAAAACTTCTATAATGGGAGGATGCATAATCTATTGGCAGGACGAGAGAACAAAGAAATAGAGAAACAGGAAGGACAAGAGCAAAGGAGAGAAAGAAATTTAAAAAGGAAGGATGGAAGGAGTAAAAAGAAGAGAGGGAAGAAGGGAGATATTCTTGTGCATTAACATGAGAAAATTCACCTGCTTACCAATTTTCCAAGTCAAAAATTATCTTTATTAATATTTTAATGACAGATGCTACATGAGAAGTAGCAGAGAAATCAGCCTTTGACACATGTCTCATTAACAGAGTATCAGTGAATATAAAGTCAAAACATGCTATTATCCAAGGAAAATGATAGATTCTCATGTTTTGTAGCTTTTGGAGAACTGTTAGCACTACAAAGAGTGTGTTGACATTCAATTTTTATTTGGAACTGTATTGTGCTGATGATATTGCTAAATCATCCATGGGTAAGTAATACATTTATGAGGTACATATTTATGAAGAGTAAATTAAAAACTTACTTTAAGGAAGTGACTAAAAATAAAAATTACTTCCAGATA
Organism: Lynx rufus; assembly: GCF_022079265.1. Lineage (NCBI taxonomy): Eukaryota > Metazoa > Chordata > Mammalia > Carnivora > Felidae > Lynx > Lynx rufus. Next base: position 24,545,367 of record NW_025814845.1, on the reverse strand, counting down.
ATTTTATTTCTCATGCACACTTACTCTAGGATAAATATATGAAAAATTATGATAAAGAAAAAAATTACTAACATTTTGAATGTTTACTTTTTTTTGTATAAAGTGGAGATCTTGGGGCGCCTGGGTGGCGCAGCCGGTTAAGCGTCCGACTTCAGCCAGGTCACGATCTCGCGGTCTGTGAGTTCGAGCCCCGCGTCAGGCTCTGGGCTGATGGCTCGGAGCCTGGAGCCTGTTTCCGATTCTGTGTCTCCCTCTCTCTCTGCCCCTCCCCCATTCATGCTCTGTCTCTCTCTGTCCCAAAATAAATAAACGTTGAAAAAAAAAATTAAAAAAAAAAAAAATAAAGTGGAGATCTAATTTAGATTTTAAACAATAACAATCCTCTAGTCATTATTTGATGTGTTTTTATGCACAGATTTATGTTTTGTAATATTAATTTTAATTATTAGATCCCAGCCTGTTAATTTAATTTTTTTTTATTTTTGTAACAGAATCTTACTATTCTAAGAAATGAGACTGCATAATATTCATTATTATCTGTATAGGAAATTCCTTTTGCAAGCTTATTTTTTCCCCAAATTTTCAGTTGTTTTCACACGTTCAGCAATATTTGGGCCTGGCTTGCATAGTCAAAAAATTTAGTTTGAAAATATTTGTTTTGCATTAATATTCACAATCTCTCCATTTTTTTTGCCAAAATAAAATTTTCGGTTTTTTTTTTGTATGGGTGTTATATTTCTTTTTTATAATTGTCTCTGCCTCTTATTCTTTTACTGTTTTAGGTTGTGACCTAAGTTGGATTCTTTACTGCTATTATATTTTCTAAATGGTAATTACATGAAAGACAATTACTAAATTTAATACTTCACGAAGTGCTATTATTGATATAAACAACTTTCATCGGTCATCTGCAAAACAGTTTTTCAATAACTGCCTTTTCAAAACATCCTTTTCAGCACAAGAAAAATGATGTGTTTTTTAACAATTGTTATAAACTCAGATATTTTTCATGCTTATGATTCAATAATCATGAAAACATTTGATTTTTATCAGAGAATATTATCCCTTTTATCAGATTTTCAAATTAGCCTTTTTTTAAATTATATATGTTTCTTGTTTCAAAATGTTTTTCATGTCTGTTCTATCACTTGTTTCCATTCTCTTTTTATAATTTCTAGAATACATGACTTTTCCCCTTATCATTTTAAATATGATTATACTACCATTCTTATAATTAAAATACTTGTTTTTACATTTATTTTGTATTATCTTCTCCCTGTTTTGTTATTTTTTTTTGTATTCAGAGATAAATGCTAACTAACTAATCTTCTTCCTTTTTTGAATGAACATATTTTAGGTTGCAGATTTTTCTATTGAGGAACATCTACATATTCAGATTTTATATATGTTTCGAATTCTGTTTTATTTAATTTCTTACTTGAACCAGTACATTTTAAGACTTAAAAATGTATTATATTTGAGGATTTTTAATTTTATTGTGCTATTAATTTCCAAATGTATTGAATTTAAAATATACTACAAGTACAATTTATGATTTTGGAGTCGCTGAACATTTCTCTGTGTTCCATGATCACTATTTTTATTTATTGTTATTATCATTTGGCAAAGTTTCCTTGGAGACATGAAAGATTTGTTCTCCATTCGTAGAGCATAAAATTAGTTCTATCAGTATTTTAAATTTCTTGCTAACAGTTTTTGAGTGTGTGTGTTTTTAAGTGTGCTTAATCTCTAGATTATAATTGCTTTACCCAATAGCACACAAAGAGCCAGCACTAATGTAATGGTTAAAATCTGAACCCTTATATCTGGCACAATGCAAAGTTGAGTTTTTATTATTGAGACATTTGTTGTAGTTGTGTCACTTACTTATGTTTACTGATTATTATTTTGTGAAAACTCTACTTTATGGAAATGATGCTTTAAAGCCTTGGAAAGTTCTTATATTAGAGTTGGAGAACAAAACACAAGGTAAACAGAAGATATACCTTACTTTTCAGCTTAAGGTTCTTCAACTACTAATCATATAGGATAGTGTATGTTTAAGTGTAACGACCTCTGAAGTTCAGTATATATTGTCTATTGAAACATAAAATTAATGATACAGAGATGACTCTATCACTGCCGGAGTAGTGATATATTCAGATAGTCAAAAAAGTCTTTGAATTTAAGATAAAATTTCTCTTCTCAAATTTTCCCGGTTTAATTTTAACACAAGTAACTAAAATTGACTTTCTCTCAGTGAAAAAAACAAACTATAATTAATTGAAACATTTAAAGAGTTCTTAATCCTCTAATTACTGAATATAAGCATCATGTCTTAAGAATTTAAATATAAGATGCAGGATAAAATCTCACATATGGCTGTTTTCTTTTCCCATATGGTACCATGAACTGTAGTCCAAAGTGAAATAAGTTGTGAGTAGGGAGATTGGCAAATGACATTTTCCTCCATTAGTTCTGCAGTCCTCGTTCCACTCTGGAGTCCCATTCCCACATGAGGCTTGTCACAATCTGTACCTGTCACCTCAAGTGAATGAACAACTTTCTAATGTTACTGACATCAGGATTTCAACATGTGGGAGGATTTGGCAACAACCCCTTGATTGGCATTTCAGACATCCCTCATCAGCTACATGGTGGTTTCCGCCTTGCTAAAGAGCTGAGGCATTGTAAGATGGCGTACTTTAACTATTTCTGGACTGATTTTCTTTATCTTGAAAATAAATAGAGAAGTGTACTATATACTGTATTGATTTTATACTTTCTACAAATTCACCTCTCAAGCATTTGATGACTCTGATAGCGTCAATATAAACCAACTAATCAATCCAATAAAGTAAGTGAGGATATAATGTTATAAATAAACACATCTAATTTGCATATATTACTATTCATTCACAGTAAAGAGACATTAAAAGCAGACAGTGTCAAGCATTAAAGTATATAATACGTGTAAAATAAATTTGTTACCTAACAACTAATGATTTCAACAATGGTATGGGTGGAAGAGATAATGTGTTTTATGTATCAGTAACACATTAACATATTGGAGAACATCTAAACTTTATATATTTCTTAATATCAACCAAATAGAAAGAACAGAAAAAATTAGTTTAAAAGTAAATTAGATAGACTGCAAATGGGACACTTTTAACATGTAGATAAATAACAATAAAATATTTTCCAAAGGGTCATTCAAGTGTTATGTATCATTAAAAAAAACAAAACAAAACAAAAAAAAAACAGTGTTAGGATATAGCTAACATGGAAAGAAGTGAAAAAGATGGAGATAGAAAGAAATTTTAGCCTTTTTTTTTGTAACACCAAAGATGATTTAGAAAAGATGGGAGAGTGTATATAGACTTTGCAATTTCATTTCAAATATGATTTGACATAAGCACCATTTTGTCCTTCCTTACTCTATAATACCTTTAAATCTGACCCTCAGGAAAATGTCAGCAGGGACCAACAGACCTCTGAAGCTGCCTTCTAGTCAATTGATTCTATTAAAGACCTATTAAAAATCAGACCTTAATTACTATAATAAAATTAATATTGAACCTTGATATAAGAAAAACTCTTCCCTCTCACACCCCCTACGCTTTTCTCTCCTTCTCCCCATGTAATGGCAAGAATTGGCCTTCACAAGCTATATCCTTCATATTATAGACCAAACTTGCTTTGAAGTGCATTTTTCAAGACATTATATGAAAGTTCTCTTGTCTTATGCTTTGAGATTTGTCCCTTAGATTTATATATAAAGAGCTATTTTCTTAAATACACTTAGGGAGCCACTGTTCCTGACAATAAATTTGTACTCATAATACTAACCTGTTATTGTTTTTGATATTTATATCGGGTTATTTCACAGAATAACATTTGTAGGTAAAGAAATATTTTTCAATAGGCTAATTTGCATTAGCCCTAGAAATGGAGGATAGCAACTCTTTTCATAATAAAACTGGGTTTCTTGGTGTTACTAGGTCAGGGTGGAGGCATTTCTAAATAATTTAAAAACAAAACACATGCCGACAGGCCTCTTGTATTTAATAACATAATTATTTAAAGGATTATGGAAAAGGAGAAAAAAAGATTCAGCGAATGCTTACAACTTTTGTGCTATTTCAAACTTGCTAAAATGAAAAAAAAAATGAGAAAGTGTTCAGAAACGAGCCTGTAGCACAACTAACACAAACTATTTGTTTTCCTTTTTAATCCTCTAAGAGAATTTTTTTCTCTCTCATTTTTTGACATTATTTCCTATGCCAACCTAACATTCTAGGTTCAAATGGTTAAACGTTGTGGTGGCACTTTTTGAATTAAAGAATTAAGGCTGGTGACTTAATTTTCTTAAGTTTTAAAGGACTGTGTTAGCTTCATGAAAGTCCTCAAACAACTGAGGTTACCCGCTTCTATTGTGACTGACCACAATGGTTCCATCCTCACTTAACAAATGGGGACGTTCGTGGAGTCCTGACAATAGCTTGTAGAAATCATGTTTGCAGAGATGGTTGTTGCCTACAAGAAGGAATAGGTAATTGGGCAAGTGGTGGAGTGTGGCAGCTGACGAGAAGGGAAAGTGCTGGCAGCTTCAAACACAGGAGACGATTTTAGTGACAAACAACTACAGAAAAGGATTTCCTTTTGGGACTTGAAAGATGCCAAAATAGCCTACACACATCAACGGAAAGCAGAGCACAGTATTTTCTTCCTTTAAGATAGTGAAATAAAATAAAAATGAACTGGATATTTCAATCTTCTAGTCTCTTAATGTATTTTCATTTGGAGAAACTTCCGTTATATCATAAAAGCACGAATGAAGGGTAAAAATGGAAAGCACTAAAACACGGTCTTTACTGACCATATTCACTTCATTCTGATCTGGGGCTTAGGCTCTTTTCTTTGTGTATACTTGGAATCAGAACTTATTTAAATAGCAGATAATGCTGATAGCTGACCTAGCTGGTAAATAGCTTTAAAAAATAATGAGAACACTATTGGCCCACATTTTCTTTTTTTTTTTTTTTTTTTTTTTTTTTTTTTTTTAATTTTTTTTTTTCAACGTTTATTTTATTTTTGGGACAGAGAGAGACAGAGCATGAACGGGGGAGGGGCAGAGAGAGAGGGAGACACAGAATGGGAAACAGGCTCCAGGCTCTGAGCCATCAGCCCAGAGCCTGACGCGGGGCTCGAACTCACGGACCGTGAGATCGTGACCTGGCTGAAGTCGGACGCTTAACCGACTGCGCCACCCAGGCGCCCCTGGCCCACATTTTCAAAATAAAAGAAAAAGAGAGAGAGAAAGGGAAAGGCTGGGAAGGAGAGAACAAGGATAATAATTTAGCTTTTGAAGGCCAAAGAAGCAAATCTCACATATATTTTTTGGTACATTATATTTGAGATGACAAGTGTGAATGTAAACAAGGAAGGAAAAGTATAAAACTGAAACATTAGATATACAATGAGAACAATGAAAGAATTAGCCTTCTATTGGGTTTCTATTGGTTTTACAAAATGTTTGAATATATATTTTCCCAATTGCATATATACATTTGCTAAATATATAATTATAAGGGAGACAACATGGCATATATATGTATTATATAATTAAATATGAAGATTTTTTATACATCATATAAAGATATAAGATATAAAGCAATATTTATATATATTCACATACTTATAATATTATATACATTTATTATAAAAAAGTTAGGGGGGCGCCTGGGTGGCTCAGTCGGTTGAGCGTCCTACTTCGGCTCAGGTCACGATCTCGCGGTCCGTGGGTTCGAGCCCCACATCGGGCTCTGGGCTGATGGCTCAGAGCCTGGAGCCTGCTTCCATTCTGTGTCTCCCCCTCTCTCTGCCCCTCCCCCGTTCATGCTCTGTCTCTCTCTGTCTCAAAAATAAATAAAAAAACGTTAAAAAAAATAAAAAAAAAAGTTAGGAAAAAAATTCATCTGCTTTTGGGTTCAAACCTATTTCTTTACAGTGTTGTGGCAAATAGCATAAAAAATGTGTCCCCTTTTATTTCTATCAATGTTATGATCAGGTAGACATTTGGGTCATTTCTTCTGTGATGAATAGAAAGAAATGAAGTCCAAACTATGATTCAAGTGAAATATGATAGGTAAGATTTCCAGTCTCATTAAAATTTTTAAGACAATGAAATATAGTATACAAAAGATGGGATTTGAAATCAATCTTTCCATTGCTATTACTATAACTTCAGAAACATAACTTGGCATTTCTATGACTGATTTTTTATCTGTTAAATTATAATTCTTACTCTATCAGGTCATAAGCAACACATGTAGCAAAATGTGTAACTATTTTAGAATTCGAAGATGTTCAGTCAAACTTAATGAATAGAAGTTATCCAAAGGAAGAAAACTGTAAACTATTTGCTTCCAGGAAGATGGAACAGAAAGCTGATTAATATTTCTAGAGTGTCCTATGCAAGACAAAGAATTGGGGTTGCAACCGGCCAGGTAGGCATTATTAAGAGTAGGGAGAGTCTTTCATGCCATGCTAAAAGCTCAAAATTCTTCTGTGGATGGTGTGTAGACATCGGATATTTATATGGATTGGGCAACATGGGTAGATTTGTATCTTAAATCATTATTGAAGAAAGAGACAGAATTATTAGGAAACTATTATAGTCATCAAGCTGGGATCTGATAAGAATCTGAATCAAGAAAGTACTAGCAGGGATTAGAGTGGTAAACACATTGACGAAAATTCTCAAAATACGAATTTAGAAGGACTTTATGAAGCCTCAAACATAGGGACTAAAAATCAAGAAATAAAGACCAATTATTTCATACTTGTTTGGATTTGGCAAGGTGTGGGGCTCATCTTTCAAGACTTTCAGATAAATGACTTTTTTTTAATTGCATAATGCTATTAATTATTTCTTCTAAGTCATGCTTTTGCCTGAACCTAACAGGATAATTCCAGGAATTTAAGACTCTTTTACCTATACATAAGTCAAGTATTGAAAAATATCATTCAGCTTTAAAAGATTATAATTTTACGAAATTCATCACTGAAAGTATTATGTATTTCGCTCTCTGTACTGTGTATATTTTTCTCAAAATTATTAAACATATGTTGGTTTTGAAGGAAAAGAGTATTGTTCTTTGAGTTTGCCATTTAGTATTAATCAGAACCTCCTTGTGATGAAGCATAACATTGGAATTAAGAACAAAAACCAAACTAAACCAAAACAACAACAAAAACATGATTCTAACGAAGTTAGTATCCATCTTTTACAACTTCCAAGCTTTACGCCAAGCTTTACTTTTATTCCAAGAGGCAAGAACATGTATTATTTGGTGCCATGACCCTGATTGGGCTATATTTACTAACATAGCTGTTGCCAAGAATTCTTTCTCCAGCAAGGCTGTCATTCAAAATAGAAGGAGAGATAAAATGTTTCCCATACAAACAAAAATTAAAGGAGTTTGTGACCACTAAACCGGCCCTGCAAGAAATATTAAGGGGGACTCTTTGAGGGGAAAAGGATGGAAATATAAATAAATAAATAAATAAATACCCAAAGCAACAAAGATTAGAAAGGACCAGAGAACACCACCAGAAACTCCAACTCTACAAGCAACATAATGGCAATAAATTCATATCTTTCAGTACTCACTATAAATGTCAATGGACTCAATGCTCCAATCAAAACACATAGGGTAACAGAATGGATAAAAAACAAGATCCATCTATATGCTGTTTACAAGAGACCCACCTTAGACTTAAAGTCACCTTCAGATTGAAACTAAGGAGATGGAGAATTATCTATCATGCTAATGGTCAACAAAAGAAAGCCGGAGTAGCCATACTTTTATCAGACAATCTAGACTTTAAAATAAAGACTGTGTCAAGAGATGCAGAAGGGCATTATATCATAATCAAGGGGTCTATCCACCAAGAAGACCTAACAATTGTACACATTTATACACCAAATGTAGGAACAACAAAATTTATAAATCAACTAATCACAAACATAAAGAAACTCATTGATAGTAATACCATAATAGCAGGAGACTTCAACACCCCACTCACAGCAATGGGCAGATCATCTAATCAAAAAATCAACAAAGAAACAATGGCTTTGAATGAGACACTGGACCAGATGGACTTAACAGATATATTTAGAACATTTCATCCTAAAGCAGTGGAATATACATTCTTCTCCAGTGCACATGGAACAGAATAGACCACATACTGGAACACAAATCAGCCCTCAGCAAGTACAAAAAGATCGAGATCATACCGTGCATAGTTTAAGACCACAACACTATGAAAGTTGAAATCAACCACAAGAAAAAAATTGGAAAGGTAACAAATACTTGGGGACTGAAGAACATCCTACTAAAGAATGAATGGGCTAAACAAGCAGTTAAAGAGGAAATTAAAAAGTATATGGAAGCCAATGAAAATGATAACACCACAACCCAAAACCTCTGGGACCCAGCAAAGGCATTCATAAGAGGAAAGTATATAGCAATCCAGTCCCTCCTAAAGAAGGAAGAAATATCTCAGATACACAACCTAACTTTATGCTTTAAAGAGCTGGAAAAAGAACAGCAAATAAAACCCCAAACCAACAGAAGACAGGAAATAATAAAGCTGAGAGCAGAAATTAATGCTATCGAAACAAACAAACAAACAAACAAAACCAGTAGAACAGATCAATAAAACCAGAAGCTGGTTCTTTGAAAGAATTAACAAAATTGGTAAATCACTAGCCAGTTTGAGGAAAAAGAAAAAGGAAAGGACCCAAATAAATAAAATCAAGAATGAAAGGGGAGAGATCACAACCAACACAGCAAAAATAAAAACAATACTAAGAGAATATTATGAGCAATTATATGTCAATAAAATGGGCAATCTGGAAGAAATGGACAAATTCCTAGAAACATATACACTACCAAAATTGAAACGGGAAGAAAATTTGAACAGACCATACCAGTAAGGAAATCGAATTAGTAATCAAAAATCTGCCAAAAAAGAAGAGTCCAGAGCAGATGGCTTTCCAGGGGAATTCTACCAAACATTTAAGGAAGAGTTAACACTTATTCTCTTGAAGCTGTTCCAAAAAATATAAATGGAAGGAAAAGTCCAAACGTCATTCTATGAAGCTAGCATTACCTTGATTCCAAAACCAGACAGAGACCTCACTAAAATGGAGAACTATAGACCAATTTCCCTGATGAACATGGATGCAAAAATCCTCAACAAGATATTAGCCAACCGGATCCAACGATACATTAAAAAAATTATTCACCATGACCATGTGGGATTTATACCTGGGATGCAGGGCTGGTTCAATATCCGCAAAACAATTAGTGTGATTCATCACATCAATAAAAGAAAGGACAAGAACCATATTATCCTCTCAATAGATGCAGAGAAAGCATTTGACAAAATACAGCATCCTTTCTTGATAAAAACCCTCAAGAAAGTAGGGATAGAAGGAGCATCCCTCGAGATCATAAAAGCCATATATGAACAACCCAACGGTAACATCATCCTCAATGGGGAAAAACTGAGAGCTGTCCCCCTAACGTCAGGAACAAGACAGGGATGTCCACTCACCACTGTTATTCAACATAATATTGGAAGTCTTAGCCTCTGCAATCAAACACAAAGAAATAAAAAAGTATCCAAATTGGCCAGGACGAGGTCAAACTTTCACTCTTCGCAGATGACATGATACTGTATATGAAAACCCTAAAGATTCCACCAAAAAACTGCTAGAATTCATGAATTCATGAATTCAGCAAAACTGCAGGATATAAACTCAACGCACAGAAACCGGTTGCATTCCTTACACCAACAATGAAGCAACAGAAAGAGAAATCAAGGAACTGATCCCGTTTACAATTGCACCCAAAAACATAAAATACCTAGGAATAAATCTAACCAAAGAGGTTAAAAATTGAAAAATCTATACACTGAAAACTATAGAAAACTTATGAAAAAATTTGAAGAAGTCACAAAAATATGGAAAAAGATGCCATGCTCTGGATAGCATGACCAAGTATTGTTAAAATGTCGATATTGCCCAAAGCAATGTACATATTCAATGCAACCCCTATCAAAATAACACCAGCATTCTTCACAGAGCTAGAAAAAATAATCCTAGAATTTGTCTGGAACCAGAAAAGATCCTGAATAGCCAAAGTAATCTGGAAAAAGAAAACCAAAGCAGGAGGCATCACAATCCCAGACTTCAAGCTATACTACAAAGCTGTAATCATCAAGACAGTATGGTACTGGCATAAGAACAGACACTCAGATCAATGGAACAGAATAGAGAACTCAGAAATGAACCCACAAATGTATGGCCAAGTAATGTTTGACAAAGCAGGAAAGAATACCCAGTGGAATAGACAGTCTCTTCATCCAGTGGTGCTGGGAAAACTGAACAGCGACATGCAGAATGAACATGGACCACTTTCTTACACCATAAAAAAATAAACTCAAAATGGATGAAAGAACTAAATGTAAGACAGGAAGCCATCAAAATCCTCGAGGAGAAAGCAGGCAAAAGCCTCTTTGATTTTGCCCACAGCAACTTCTTACTCAACATGTCTCTGGAGGCAAGGGAAACAAAAGCAAAAATGAACTACTGGGACCTCATCAAAATAAAAAGCTTCTGCACAGCAAAGGAAATAATCAGCAACACTAAAAGGCAACTGACAGAATGGGAGAAGATATTTGCAAACGACATATCAGATAAAGGGTTAGTATCCAAAATCTATAAAGAACTTATCAAACTCAACACCCAAATAATGAATAATCCAGTGAAGAAATGGGCAAAAGACATGAATAGACACTTCTCCAAGGAAGACATCCAGATGACCAACTGACACATGAAAAAATGCTCAACTTAACTCATCATCAGGGAAATACAAATCAATGCCACCATGAGATATCACCTCACACCTCAGAATGGCTAACGTTAACAACTCAGGCAACAAAAGATGTTGACAAGGATGTGGAGAAAGAGGATCTCTTTTGCACTGCTGGTGGGAATGCAAGCTGGTGCAGCCACTCTAGAATACAGTATGGAGGTTCCTCAAAAAACTAAACATAGAACTACCCTACAGCGCACAATTGCACTACTAGGTATTTATCTAAGGGATACAGGTGTGTTGTTTCAAAGGGACACATGCACCTCAATGTTTATAGCAGCACTATCAACAATAGCCAAAGTATGGAAAGAGCCCAAATGTCCATCGATGGATGAATGGATAAAGAAGATATGGTATATATATATGTATATATATATATATATATATACATACACACACACACAAAATGTATATACACACCATATATATATGTGTATATGTATATATATATATGTATATATATATATATGGTGTGTTTATGTGTATATATATATGTACATATATATGTATGTGTATATACATACATGTATACATATATATGTATGTGTATATATATATACACATACACACACACATACACACAATGGAGTATTACTCGACAATCAAAAAGAATGAAATCTTGCCACTTGCAACTACATGGATGAAACTGGAGGGTATTATGCTAAATGAAATTAGTCAATCAGAGAAAGACAAGTATCATATGACTTCACTCATATGAAGACTTTAAGAGACTAAACAGATGAACATAAGGGAAGGGAAACAAAAATAATATAAAAACAGGGAGGGGGACAAAACAGAAGAGACTCTTTAATATGGAGAACAAACAGAGGGTTATTGGAGGGGTTGTGGGAGCGGGGATGGGCTAAATGGGTAAGGGGCATTAAGAAATCTACTCCTGAAATTATTGTTGCACTATATGCTAACTAATTTGGATGTAAATTTTAAAAAAATAAAATAAAATAATAAAAAAACAATTGTGCAACCTCTTTTAGCCTAATTGAAACTTATTTTACAGGTGAATTATTTCAGTTGTTAGTTACTGGCTCTATAGTCCAACCATCAGGGAAATTATACTTGCCTCTGCCATTTAAGGGTGCGTATTGTTTACTGTCACTAAGCACCACTTTTTACAATTTTGAAATGGGAATTAAAATAAATATCCAAGGAGAGCCTGGGTGGCTCAGTTGGTTAAGCCTCTGACTCTTGATTTTGGCTCAGGTCATGATCAAAAAAAATAAATAAATAAACTTTAAAGAATAAAATAAAATAAAATAAAATAAAAATAATAAAATAAAATAGTAAAATAAGTAGCCAAAAGTGTAATTATTAAATAAAAGAACACATGTGAAGGTCTTAGTCCAGTGTCTTTAATATAGTAAGTACTCAACTAAAAGATGAGTATTACTACTATTTGTGGAATATCAGTATCCAGGATTGTTCCATAAATAAATTATAATCACAGATGTGAAAAGAGTTTGAAAAACAACTATAATCCTATTGTTACCAGTATTAACATTTTTACAGACTGGTGTTTAAAATACAACTGCTAGTCAGTGCTTAGACCATATTAAACACATACAAAACGAGTGAACCCATGAATGGGAGAAATATCAGTGTTAGTAATTCCTTCAACAAGCTCCATCTAGCATATCCCCTTTTTCTTTTGACCCCTCTAAACATTTACAACCTAGCTAGTATGAAAAGTGAACCATCCAGCATCAGGAAAATGAATTACAAGTTTACTGATTTGCTCAGTTACCAACATGGTGTAAGAACTGGGATTTAAGTCAGGCTGTCTGGCTCAGAAGAGTAGGCTTTATTGCATCTTTAAGTATTATGATTAATTTGCATGTATTCAGCACAGAGAAACAAAGAAAATATCCTTAAATTACAAATAAATATAAACAGGATTAGTGATTAGGCTTAAAAACAAAACAGATCATAAGTATATAGATAGAGGAATTTAAAGCCTCTGTAAAGAATGAATTACTGCATTCAAAGTGATATGGTCCTTATGCTTCTAACGTACTGACTGCATTAAGTGGGTACTCAACACATGACGTAAATACTAGGTACTTAAAATTCTTTAATAAATACATTAATTTGTCACCAAGCATTTTCCAGTTTTTGTTTGTTTTGTTTTGTTTTGTTTTGTTTTGTTTTTTATCCACTCACTGGTTTGGAATGGCTAAGGACATTGAGTGATTTGTATCAATCACACTGTCAGTACCTCTCACCACACCAGAACAAAGGCAGGATCTTAGACTGAAAGACGTATGCCTAGAATTTAATCAGGTACTTAATTTGTTCAATAAACATTGATAAAGTGTCCCAGACGCTGTGCTGTGTCCTTGCTCTTAAACAATTCACCTCCTGAGGCAGAGGGACACTTATAAAGCAGCAATGGTAATGCCAAGTAAAAAAATACTATCACGGTATTTTAAAATTTGCATTGTAAGGGGCAACCTTAGTGGCATGGGAAGGTAGTGAAGGTTTTACAGAGAGAAGTATCTTTGCGCTGTGTTTTAATGAATGTAAATCACTTTGTTATCCAAAAAGGAAAAAAAAAAGCGTTTCAGGCAGGAGGAATAGCAAGTGTGCAGGCACAGAGCAACTTGAGGCACGAGAAACTATTCAGCGAATATTGCAATTGATGGAGAGAGAAAATGAGAGCAAAAAAAGAGAAAGCCCTCAGGGAAAGCATAATGCTAAATAATATGACTTTACACATACAGTCCTGGCAAATATCATGCTTTTATAATATATCAAAGATGATATTTTGATATAATGCAAAGGAAAATGAGACATGATACAAGATAGATGACTTTTTTCCTAGCCTTATAAGGGGTCTGATTTTCATTACAAGAGATCTAATGAGCTAACAGTAAACCTTGACTATATTTTGAAATAACCATTCTTGAGTCTTTATTGTATATTCATCTGACAACTATTTGATTCTTCAAAGAAGACTTTCCTAATAAAGTGGGAATATATGCCAGGAAAAGATTAATTTTTATCTTTTCCTAGCTCATATTCAAAGATACTGCTCTCTTGCTAACATGATTGAGTAACTCGTGTTGAAATCAATTAGTAACTTGAGACTTTTAATTTGAGTTTGCATGGCAACCAAAAGGTCATGAAAACCCAAATACAGTTAAAATAATAATGTGTGTCATCGCAGCTAGATTCAATAACAGTAATCAGAGCAAATGATTATTTCAACCTGAGCTCCTTCGGATATTTTTTATAGTCCTGGTTGGTTCCCTCAAAAATCAAAATATTATTGGGGCACCTGGGTGGCTCAGTCGGTTAAGTGTCTGACTTCAGCACAGGTCATGATCTCATAGTTCATGGTTTCGAGCCCTGTGTCAGACTCTGTCAGAGCCTGTCTCTTTCTCTCTGCTCCTCCCTGCTTGGGTTTGTCTGTCAGCCTCTCTCTCTCTTAAAAATAAATAAATGTTAAAAAAACTTTTTAAAATCTAAATATTATTTGACTTGACAATGTATGAGTTTCATAATAACCATACAGGATGCGTTGGGTGCCTACGGTATTTTAACAAAGTGCTGCAACACTTTGCAGTGACTTAAAATAACAACATTTATTATCTTACAACTGTGGAGGTCGGAAGTCCAAAACAGGTCTCATTGGCTAAAATCAGGGTACTGACAAGGCTGTATTCCTTTGGAGGCTCTAAAGGAGAATCTATGTCCTTGCCTTATCCACCATTTAGAGGCTGCCTGTAATCCTTGACTCGTGACCCTGTTCATCTCCAAAGTCAATCGTCTGTCAATTCTTGTTCATTTCTGTTCTTTTCTGCTGCACTCCTCCGCCATTAAGAATCTTTTGATTACACTGGACACACCTGGTTAATCTGCTTATTTTAAGGTGTGTTGATTAACAACCTAATTTCATCTGAAACTTTAATTCCACCTTGCCATGTAAGGTCACATTCGCTGTTGCCAGGATGAAGGCTAGGAATTGGGGTAGGGGGTGGGGGCGGGGATGGCAGGATATTATTCTGTGTGCTACACAGAATAAAAATATTAAAACATAATTTAGAATATAACTTTACAACTGTAAACTATGAGGAACAAGAAAAAAAAAGCATCTTTATAGTAAAGTGCTTGTGTGTTGGGTACTCCAATATTTTGATGGCTACATTAGGCTGCTTCAACTTTCTTTACCCTTGGGATCAGTAGTTACATTTAATTTAATTTTCCAATTAAGAAAAATTAAATTAATTACTTGCAGTTTGCCCTTGAGAATACATTCTTCAGTTTTAATGGCACATAGTTATTATGCCTCAGGAAAGGAAGGTTTACGAAATGTTTATTAACAGTCACATTTGCCAATACTCTTCTATATTCATCTCCAAAGTGTATAATTTAAAAATCTATGGACTATCTTTTAATAAGATACACAGGTGGGGGAAGTGGAGAGAGGAGGAAGGAAAAGGGAAAAGAGGAAAGCTGTTTTTATCTAAAGTTAGGAATTGCATATTTCCCCCTCTGAGTCACTGGTTAAAAAAGAAGGAAAGGAAAAAAAAAAAAGATTTAAAGAAGACAGAAGCGTATTAATATGCTGTCTCAGCAATCCATTATTTTCAACCTAGTTTTCAGATACGGGGGATGTGATCCTTTAAGTCCTCAAAATTCTTGCATTCAACAGCTGCAAATGCCTAGTGGCTTTTTGTTCTTCAGCGGTATCCTCCGCGCCCCTCCCCCTCCTTTTTAATTCCCTTTTATTATCAGTTTGGTTTGCCATCTTTTTTTATCTGTTCTATGAGGGCCTCGAGGCCTTGGTTACTAGGATGTATTGAATGTTCTTCTTATATTAATTTTTCTTGAATCCGTGTATCACCCAAGGTGCTGCTCTTTCTTACCACCTTCTTTATAGACTATAGTTCTTCCTCTTGCCTGCTGCCTGCCACTCTCCCTGTCATGTTGCTTTCACTACAACTGTTACCAGTTCTGACCGTTACTTCTGCCACTGCTGTCCCAGCCTTCCTGCCTGATTGCTGTAATCATCTCTCTTCCTTCTTGGTCTGTATTGCTTCTTCTTTTTTTCTCCTATATTTATTCCATATCGGTCCACTTAATACCTGGTCAGGACTGACCATTGTGATCGTACTTACATTCGTTGATTAAATATTCTACGTACAACATTTACATCTTCTGCTCATAAATGCTATTCATTTATTCATTCATCTAGTCACTAAATATTAATGGAATGCTTACACTTTAATAAAAACAGCAGTTTTATTATTATTATTATTATTACTATTTTAGGGGCAATACAAATAAATAATAGATGACTGCTATCCCCAAAGAGTTTATAATTTAGTTGTAGAGATGACAAACACACACACAAAAGCCTATAATTTTAAAATCACAAGTAATGAAAACGAGAATAATAGAAAATGTTGCCAAACACCAAAACCAATGATCATTTTATGTTAAAGTATTAAGGGCTAGTTCACTGAGATAACTCTAATCTGCCCCTAAGCTGCAAATATCGTCATTGTTAAAAATGAAAAGTTCTAGCTCTTGGACAGATAATATAGGATAAGTAGTAGGGGTCCTTAATTCTTTTTTTTTTTTTAATTTTTTTTTTCAACGTTTATTTATTTTTTTTGGGACAGAGAGAGACAGAGCATGAACGGGGGAGGGGCAGAGAGAGAGGGAGACACAGAATCGGAAACAGGCTCCAGGCTCCGAGCCATCAGCCCAGAGCCCGACGCGGGGCTCGAACCCACGGACCGCGAGATCGTGACCTGGCTGAAGTCGGACGCTTAACCGACTGCGCCACCCAGGCGCCCCGGGGTCCTTAATTCTTAAAAGACCATTTGGTATAAGACATGAAGTCTAGATTCAGAAGATTTCAGTTTGATTTTTTGCTTCATGTCCCTTTTATTTACTGTCAGCGTTATCTGGGCTGTAGTCCAAATATCCTGGAAATCGTCCCCATCTACATAACCAGGAACACCTCAATGTGCCAGAAAAGTTGGTTGACCAGTTTCCTATACAAGGTGTGGGAAGTCTCATTTGTACAAAATCAATGGATTTCTTTCCAATTACCATTTTAGGGAAGCATCATGAGATGTCAGATAATTTGCTTAAATGTAAGAGTCTTTATGCCTGAGTGTTGCTCTTTTAACCTCATAACATGCGCTTCTTGCATGTAAAATTTTAGATCCTTATCATAGAAACCCTCAATTAATAGACTATCCACAAGTATGCAAAAATGTAGTAAGACATCTGCAGGCAAATCAGGTACCTATTCTTTTCCAAACGATAAACTAACAAAATGGGGTCTGACTCAATGAACTAAAAGACCGTTGAAATTTCCACCAATTAAAGTAATTGTATTTTATCTTTCTATGGCAAAGTACATTCTAAAGGAATATTGTTGGGGCATCTGGTTGGCTCAGCCAGTTGGGCATCCAACTTCAGCTCACATCATGATTTCACAGTTCGTGAGTTAGAGCCCCACATCGCGCTCTGTGTTGACAGCTCGGAGCCTGAAGCCTGCTTTGGATTATGTTCTCCCTCCCTCTCTAACCTTCTCCTGCTCGTACTCTCCCTCCGCCCCCCCTTCTCTCTTTCAAAAATAAATAATAAACATGAAAAACATTTTTAAAGGAATATTGTTGAACTTCTGACCCCAAATACCTTTTTTTTCATAACATATTTCTAAAGTACTGAAAGTTTATAACAAAAGCACACAGGAAAGAAGTACAGGTTTTTTTGTGTTTTTTTGTTTTTAATTTTTTTAATATGAAATTTATTGTCAAATTGGTTTCCATTCAACACCCAGTGCTCATCCCAACAGGTGCCCTCCTCAATACCCATCACCCACTGTCCCCTCCCTCCCACCCGCCATCAACCCTCAGTTTAGTCTCGGTTTTTAAGAGTCTTTTATGGTTTGGCTCTCTCCCTCTCTAGATTTTTTTTTTTCCTTCCCCTCCCCCATGGTCTTCTGTTAAGTTTCTCAGGATCCACATAAAAGTGAAAACGTATGGTATCTGTCTTTCTCAGTATGACTTATTTCACTTAGCATCGCACTCTCCAGTTCCATAGATCTACCCTATGACCCAGCAATAGCACTGCTAGGAATTTACCCGAGGGATACAGGAGTGCTGATGCGTAGGGGCACTTGTACCCCAATGTTTACAGAAAGAAGTACAGGTTTAAATGAATTTAAAATTTGGGACGCCTGGGTGGCTCAGTCGGTTAAGCGTCTGACTTCGGCGCAGGTCATGATCTCAAGGTCTGTGAGTTTGAGCCCCCCGTCCGGCTCTGTGCTGACAGCTCAGAGCCTGGAGCCTGTTTCAGATTCTGTGTCTCCCTCTCTCTCTGGCCCTCCCCTGTTCATGCTCTGTCTCTCTCTGTCTCAAAAATAAATAAATGTTAAAAAAATTAAAAAAAAATAAAAAATAAAAATAAATGAATTTAAAATTTAAATGGCTAGGGAAACACAGCCCTATCAGATTTACTTTGTTAAATTAATTATAACTATGACAACAAAAATCTAGACTTTTAAAGTATTATAAAGTGAATGAGAGCAAAATTAAGAAGAAATTATTGTACTTCCATAAACCAAATGTTAATAGTAGGGTAACTGCCATTTTAGCTATGTCATAAAAATCCTGTTTCTTAAAAATCTCATGGAAAATCATCGTTATAAAAACTAACAAAATTGTTAACGGTTGGAAAAAACTAAACATATATTAATCTATGCCTTCCAAAATATCTTTTTAATGATACGTAATTCATGGTTTTCATTTTTACTTAGACAGTAAACATTCCAGTATTAGAAATAGTCCAGTATTAGAAAATCTATCTGTGTATTGGGAAGGAATTATAAAGTACAGGAAATAAAAATTTTGGACTTTTTATTAGATTATAAAATTTCAACTGAAGAAGACAACATTCTCCAATAAAAAAAAATCACCATTTTGGAATAATACTGAAAGCAGTATATATTTAAATTGATTCTATTTTTATTTTTATTTATTATTTTAAATATTTATTTATTATTTTTATTTTTTTTTTGAAAAAGAGCACAAGCAGGGAAGGGGCAGAGAGAGAGAGGGAGACACAGAATCAGAAGCAGGCTCCAGGCTCAGAGCTGTGAGCACAAAGCCTGACACGGGGCTCGAACTCACAAGCTGTGCCATCATGGCCTGAGCTGAAGTTGAAAGCTTAACTGACTGAGCTACCCAGGGGCCCCTGAATCTGATTTTTAAGTTAAATTGAATAATATAAATGAAGATCAATTCATTTCATTTATCTCATCTGAATATTAATATTATCCATTAAGTATTAGGTCAGAAAATGTGTTTCAATAGCTGGCTCTGCTTCCATTCTAAAAATGAACCTATGTTGAGTCACTTTTTGAAGGAATGATAAGCAGCTAATTGATTCATTGGTGTACTTGACCATTTGGGTACCTATGTGCTGCTATAGACTAGATTTTGAAGCTTGTGGCAAAAGTCCTTGATGTGTGACCTACTGTATAGAATCACTGGTTCAAATTGAAATACCTAATTTCCAGGGACTTTCTAGGGATAGTTGAACTGAGTCCTAAAAGAAGAATCTGGATAGAATCAGCTCTTTTCTCTGGTGGCATGAATTTTGCCATTTAAGGGCAACAGTTATGTTGCAAAGGCAAATTCATAGGAACAAAAAACAAACAAACAAAATACACTTGTTCACACAAAGTTATCCAAGAAGAGTGATCTCTGAGGCATCCTAAACATCACTTTATGAATGAGAAAAATGTTTTCAGCATGCACATCTACGATTCGATCTGTTTGTGTTTGTTCAGATTCAGTGGAAGCCACTTTCAAGCAGAACTGATTCTGTTAGGGGTGCACTCTGCCTTTGCACTTTGGTGGGATCGCGAGTGGGAGGCAGAAGGCAGCCTGGCTCTCTACCTATTGTGTAAAGTACCACATTAAGAAATGATCCACTCCTACAAAGAGGAGTGAGGACAAAGAAGGACTGGTTCATTACCTTGCTTTAACTTGACCCTCATTATACTCAGATAAATATTCATGAATCCCCCTCAACTACTGGGTCATAGGTAGGATAAGAAAGGTATTGGGGATAATAAACGACAGTGCTTGAACTTAAGGGGAAAAAAAAGTCTTGCTAATTTGTCATCTGTATTTATAGCTCAATATTAACACACATTTCTTACAAAAAAAAAAAGAAAAAGAAAAGAAAGGAAAAGCACTTATTGAAAACCTGAATTCACTATCTGTAATACAGTTTTCTAAAATAAGATACAAAGGTCAGTAATTGCCATTAGGTTCCATTTTAACATACTGAATATTTAGCTGATAAACAACATATTGGAACAGCATTTATTTGTTAACATAGAAAAATAACTGGAAATAGGTATCTTTGATCCCTTTAATAAATTCAGCCTCACAACCCCTAAGTACATAAAACCATCACATTACTTCTCTGTATTATCAACAGCTTCTTATCAGTTAGCCACACAGCAGAATGGAAACAATGTGTTTTGTTTTGTTTTTTATTCCAGGTATATCTGATGTATTAGCAGTTTTTTTTTACAAAATATAGGATAATACACATTTTAATTATAAATATAATTATGATGTGACAAAATAAAACTTCCCATGCCAATGTGAGTGTGAATATTATTCATATTTATATAAATGTATACATGCACATATACATATATATTTTTTAAATTTTAATTGTGGAAAAAATGTCTCTGAAATGTTGAAATTATTTCATCTATAATAGTTGAGATCTAAAAACAGGAACATAATACAGATAAATAATTCATATTTCTTTGTTTGGCTTATATTTAAGATGGGATAATTCTATACTATTATTTTAACAATGTATTTTAGTCATTCAATGAAATAAATGACATCTGTTTAGAAAATCGACACCAAGAGATGCAATCCAAGTTTGCCTAGAATTTTGTTCCCACAAATGGATGTTTATGGATCTAGTGGAGGAAAAGGTCAAGGGAGAAAAAGCTAAATGTTCAAGGAAAGGGACAAAAAATGGCTGTCATCCTTCTCTGTAGCACTATTTGTATACCTGCTATCTTCCTTTCCTTTTCGTTTCTCTTGAACATAATGTGGAACTTTTTGACTGGGAAGGCAAGGGAATCTAAAATAGAATTACACTATTTTTCTTCCCATAAGCCTCAATTCCACAATTATTTTCTTAATGAGAGACTGACAGAATAAACTAATGAATAAATCAATAAAACGTTGAAGGAACTGAGTAGTCCAGGTAATTCTGCTCTCTTCAACTATGAATTATAAATATAACATTCCAATAAAAATGCTTAATTTGATACTTTCTATGATAATTTTACAGAGAGGACATTAAAATTTTATCATAAGATTTTTAAAAAGGGCAATTAAATAACTGAAAATAAATATCTTATCTGTCAGCTGCTACTTCTGACAGACAAAATGTGAATTCTCATACTTTGAGGAGTAAGGCAAACCAGGTCATCGGGATATGATTTTCCTATACTTATGAATAAAGCAAACGAATACAACTTAGTAATTTTGAATATAATTTGGTGAATTTGGCTAAATAGATAACATTCAGTAACTTATTCAGTCATTCATTAATTACTGGTACAAAATATTTATTGAGAGAGTAACTAGTTAGTAAAAGTGTGGGCTTCAGGGGAGCCTGGGTGGCTCAGTCGGTTAAATATCCAACTTTGGCTCAGGTCCCGATCTCACGGTTGGTGGGTTCAAGCCTCACACCAGACTCTGCGTTGACAGCCCGGAACCTGGAACCTGCTACAGATTCTGTGTCTCCTCTGTCTCTGCCTTTCCCCTGCTAGCACTCTCTCTCTCTCTAAAATAAATAAACATAAGAAAATTTTTTTTAAAATATGTGGGCTTCAAAATCTTGGAATCCAGATTCCGTGTTTTGATAGGATGTGTGCCTTGAGCAAGCATTGTAACCTTTTTATTGCTAGTTTCTTCCTGTGTATTTTTTTAAAAAGCTTTACGATACGAGAAATATTCTCATGTGTTTTCTGTGGATTTAATGAAATATTTTTTGTAAAAAGCTTAGATATATGCTTTTATATAAATGTTTAATAAATAGTATCAGCGATTTCAGTGAATACCGTCCTTGCATTGGGTATCCTTATAGTTTTCTTCCTATCAGTTCTTACTATCTAAACTTATAGATGTATTTATTTATGTGTTGACATGACTTTATTTCTTTGTTTCTGGTCCACCTAACCAAGGATAATATAAATTCCCAAAGGGAAAGAATTTGCAATTCAAATTATTTCATACACATTCTCAACATTTACTATTGCAAATACATGAATATCAATGTCTCTTGCACATTTTAAAAGTTGGGGCCTTGGTGTTTTTTCCATATGAATAAATGTCTAATTTTCACATTTATAAATTATAACTCTGTAGCATAATGTTGGAAATCCTTTTCTCATTTTTTTTGCTTTTTCTGTCATTTTAAATTTTAATTAATAAGCTTTGCTTATGAATTGTTTTAGGTCTATAGAAGAATTGACTGAAAAGTAGAATTCTAGTGGCATTTTTTTAACTTATAGAAGTTTTGCGTCTTTATGTAATCTGGCATTAATTATTATCCCAGTTAATTTAATATGTGTTAAGAAATTATACCATGCCACAAATTGATTAATTAACTCATTGTTGATAGATCAGTGCTCAGAAAAGGCAAGGAGACTGGCCTCACAGAGGTTACATTCTAATGTGGGAACACATACAGTAAAGAAGTTAACAAATAAAAAAAGAAAATGTCTGCAAGTTATGAAGGCTGTGAAGGATGCCCCTGGAATGTACGTGTGTTGAAGGTAGGGGTTACTTTACAGTTGGTGATTTATGTCTGAGGAATTAATATTTGATTGACACTGAGAAGAACCAGGCAGAAGTCAGGCCAAAAGCAAAGGTTTAGGTGAGAATCATCATGAGAAGTGTGAAGAATTCAGTGCCAGGAATATGACTGAAGTCTTGTGAGAGAGTGGTGGGAGTCATGTAAATGAGCCGGGACGGAGGTTTGACACAAGATGGGAAGAAGCTTCCAGATAAATACCAAGGCTGTCTTCCAAGACTGCAGTGTGGAGTTTAGCGTATCAGCTCTGGCTGTAACTGCTTGGGTGTAAATCTCGTCTTGCCACTCTCAACTGTGGGACCTTGTTAAGTTTAATGCATGTTTAAAAAATTAATAAATTTTAGTTTCCTCATCTAAACTCAAGGACCATAATAGTACATGTACATGATAGCACAGTATTTTTTAGGAGTAATATGAAGATTAGTGTATTATTATAGCCAAATAAGCAAAAGAGTACATGGGCTATATAATAAACGTTCAATAATTGTTAGAAAATATTCACATTTCCGAGTATAACTTGGCAGCTGAGAGACAAAGGGGGGTAAGCCTCTGGACAAACAGGATAGTTTAGGAGACTGCTCTGGTAGTTTAACTATGAATTTTGGGTGGTGGCAGGGCAGATGAAGAGAAATCGATAGATAAGGAATATGTTTTGGTGATCAAATCAAAATGCCTTATTAAAGAATGGGAATGTGGGAATGAGAAAATGAGACCACCTATGTTTCCCTATATTAGCTTGCCCTTTGCATTTTTGCTATTAAAGTCTTTTTCCTTCCGTAATCTAATGAGTAGTTTTGTTTTTTGGTTTTTGTTTTTTTTTTACACTTGCTGCTTTTATATTTCATGATGGAATTTATTTTGGGTACATAGCATGAGATATGAATCTTTTTAAAATTTTATTTTAAAATTTAATATTCATTAAATATTCCATTCCCTTAGATTATTTGTTTAGTTTTCTTCATCATATATTAAATTACTTATACTCTAGACTCCCATTTTGGTATGTAAATCATGCTCTCTATTCTGGAAACAAGACCACAATTGCTTAGTCATTGGAAGCTTAAGAGGAGTCTTAATTTCTGTTAAGGAAAGTCCTTTTGATGGCTTTTCTCCTCTAGAGTATCTTACTTTACGTACCTATTAACTTTCCATTAGAACTTTAAAAATAATTCACATTTGATTGTCATTGTATTGATCATTACATTTATTTGGGAAGAAACTGAAATCTTTATAATAGTAGCCTATCTCTACATATCCTCAGGATACATTTTGTGTTTCTCCAGAAAATGTATATATGTATATAGATATATACTTAGAATATTTATCTCTATGTCCCTGTGTCTATCTACTATCTATCTATATCTGAAATATCATTTAGGTAATGTTAGGAATATCATACATATTGCCCATAAGATACTTTACATTTTTATAGTCTACAGGAAAAATACTTCATTTATTCCATTTTTAAATAATTATAATGTATACCTCCTTTGCTTCTCCCAGCAGTCTAGATTAAAAAAAACAAAACAAAACAAAAACAAAAAACACAACAAAAAACAAATATTATCTGTTCAAATAAGGGAATTACCAGAATTTTTTACATAGGTGTATCTTCTTTTTTTGTTGTTATTATTCATGCATTGATCAGTTCGTCCTAAATGATTTCAATGAGTAATAGCAATATTGGCCATGAACGCTTCTATTAAATCACCATTTCATATTATACTGGCAAACAGCTAGAGATTTTCTCCAATATACCAAGGAGATAATGTTTCTCTATCTGTTTTATAACATATCAGTTATTTAAAAAATACTTGTCTGCTACTAAAATTTCATTTTTTTTCCAGATGCTAAAATAGCTGTAATCCTCCAAAGTAGTATATACATTGCTAACAAAATGGGGATTTACAGAGATGGGTTTACAGAGATGGTGAGAAATTGGCCGAGTGTTGAAAAACTGAAGGACAAATGGAGACGTGTGCTCGAAAGACCGAGAATGTTGGTCTTATCAATTTGGTTCTTATTTGATGTTGAAAATTTGTTTCAGTATAATAATTTGCTGCTATGAATGATTTTAGATATATTTATAGTTAATCAAGTAATGGTTTTTGAACAATACAAATGAAAACAGAAAATTTTCATTTTTTCAATAATGTCTCAGAAAATTATATTGGTGGTTATGTTAAAGTTTGATCTAATTTTGCCAGTTGTCAAGTTGGATTGATTAGTTAAATGTAGTTCTGTTTAGTGCTTATATTAATGTAATTTTTAAGAAGATGTTTCTGCTTCTTTTTATTCTGAAGAAACCAGGGATGTTATGAACTGAATAGTTTCTCCCTCAGAATTCATATATTGGGGCACCTGGGTGACTCGGTTGGTTAAACGTCCGACTTTGGCTCAGGTCATGATCTCACAGTTCATGAGTTCGAGCACATCAGGCTCTCTGCTGACAGAAGAGAAGCGCAGTGGATGCTTGAAATCCTCTCTCTCCCTCTCTCTCTGCCCCTCCCCTATTTGCGTGCTCTCTCTCTCTCTTTCTATCTCTCGAAAATGAATAAAACATTACAAATATTATTTACAAAATTCATATTGAAATCCTAATCCCCAGGTCTTAGAATGTGACTGTATTTGGAGATGGGAGCTCTAAAGAGGTAATTAAGTGAAAATAAGGTCCTTAGTCTGGGTCCTAATCCAATCTGACTGGTGTCCTTAGGAGAAGAGGGTCCAATGAGGGACACCAGGCACATGCACACACAGAAGAAAGCCCATGGAAAGACGTAACAAGATGACCATCTGTGAGCCAAGGAGAGAGGCCTGCTGACACTTTTATCTTGGCCATCCAGCCTCCCGAACTGATACATTTCTATGGTGTGAAACAGTAGTCTGTGGTATTTAGTGATAGCAGTACTAGCCTAGGACCTAGAAAAGTCAAATAGTGTGTTTAAAATCATAGAGTGGGGCGCCTGGGTGGCGCAGTCGGTTAAGCGTCCGACTTCAGCCAGGTCACGATCTCGCGGTCCGGGAGTTCGAGCCCCGCGTCAGGCTCAGGGCTGATGGCTCGGAGCCTGGAGCCTGTTTCCGATTCTGTGTCTCCCTCTCTCTCTGCACCTCCCCCATTCATGCTCTGTCTCTCTCTGTCCCAAAAATAAATAAAAACATTGAAAAAAAAATTAAAATAAAATAAAATAAAATCATAGAGTTAAGTGAGAGGGAGGTCCTGGATGGGAGTTACATCATTAATAAATGGCTTCAACACATTACATCACCTGAGATGATAAAATTGACTTGTATCCTCACATTAGTTACTCTTTTATATATATTTTTAAAAATGTGCATTTTTTTCATTCAAAATATTTATTCAAAATGGAATATCCACAAATGTAATTCGATATAAACTATTAGAATGTGGGTTTAACTTTGGAAAAATTTAGAAATTCTTATTTCTTAAGTGAAATTATAACATTTATCTCAAAAATGTTGACCTTTTTAAACCTAAGCAAGTTTGTCTCAGTAATGAAACAGATTTTTCCTTGGAAAAAAACATGCATCTTTGATCTCATGAAATATTCAAAGCGATAATGAAGCATGTTTTGCTTTCTTGTAAACCTGTTAAAATATTATTTTTCTCTGAGGTTGACAGTGGTGAAAATTTTATCACACAGCATGAAATGTGTTATTTTGGTACATTGACACCATATCAAACTTATCCTTGCACATTCAACTTTGTGACAAAGAATATTTTCCTATGAATTTCACAGGCAATGTCCATGGGACTTTAAAAAAGTAATAATTTCAGACACGGCATGTATTTTAAACTGCTCCCTGGTAAGGACAGGTTGATGACTATGGTGATGCTGGATTAACACCACATTGTAAGGTAAAGGCAAACCTGTAAGATAATTTCTGACATGTGACCATTCACATAAACTGGTGAAAAAACATCTTTGGAATTAAAGTCATTAACAATCTTACTTTCCACCACCATTTACACAACTCTCACTGCCAATATGGCACATGATTTTAATAGGGTAGGAACACCGTTTTAAAAATCTGTTCCCATGGTCAAAGTACCAAGAATCCAATCTTACTGTCTTTTGTTTTTCTTTAATTCTCAGTTTATTATGTATTATATTATATTATAATTTATACTATAATTTATATTATATATACTATATATAATGAGATTTCTACTTTAGAAATGTAGGATAGTGATGTGGTGGAGGAAAAGGGAAAGGAAAATCTGTCCATGCAAGAAATAAAATAGTAACAAATAATAAAATGTGATAATTCAGAATGATACCTTTCCTATATTTTGATAACACAATCAATTTCTCAGTCCTATTTTTCTAATTTTCTACTATCATCAGTCCACTGTCACTACCTTAGGTCAAGTTACTTTTGATCTTCAAATGAATACAGCAACAGCACACAAGGGCATCTTTCAGTCTTCACCGTCACCTCCCTCTCACACACCCCATAATCCAGCCTGAGCGATTATTTGGAAAGTAAAATTGGATCATGCTACTCCCTAGCATGAAATATTTCCATATGTCTTAATAATCCTCATGGTGAAAACTGACACTTGAGTTACTGCATGCCTGTTCTCTTGTTGCTATCGAAATGTCATCTCCATTCTGTTCCACTCTTGGTTGTGCTTTTCTCTACCACCTGTGTATTGAGAATCACCATGGCCCTGGTGGTTTGGAATGAATGTTCACATGCATCTAATTACACATGGCCACTTTCAAATATCTTCCCATGCCCATCTTGTTCTTTTAACGAAGAAAGAAATGTTGCTGCAAATGCCATCAGTGAGATTTTTTTACTCATTTTTTTTTTAAGATTTGACTCAAATATTATCTCCTTCAAGAAGAATTACTTAAAAGTTTATGACTCCCCAGCAAAAATTAACTGCTCATTTCTCTGCGGTTCCATGAAATTTTATTTCACCAAAATAATGCATCGTATTCTGCCTGCTTTTATAAAATATGTATATGTATGTTCAAAAGTAATCAACTTAAGGGGCGCTTGGGTGGCGCAGTCGGTTAAGCGTCCGACTTCAGCCAGGTCACGATCTCGCGGTCCGTGAGTTCGAGCCCCGCGTCAGGCTCTGGGCTGATGGCCCGGAGCCTGGAGCCTGTTTCTGATTCTGTGTCTCCCTCTCTCTCTGCCCCTCCCCCGTTCATGCTGTCTCTCTCTGTCCCAAAAATAAAAAAAAAAGTTAAAAAAAAAAGTAATCAACTTAAAAGAATTGTGTTTTAATATATTTTTACAGTCTCTTTGGATTTAGTTTAGTGGTGTTTGTGGTACAACAATGAGCTGTTTTTTTTTTTTTTACTTAAATTGAATGAATATTAATTTATACAGTAATTTAATCATGTGTACTACACATGCACACACTCTTAAAAATATATACTTTTAACCAGAATCTTCCTTTGATTGCCAAATGTGTGTGTATGCAAACATGAACACACTTACACACGTCAGATATAAGGTACTTGAAACTTTAGTGCTTTCTTTTTTGTTTCATGATATTTTAAAAGTGGCTCAACTGTGTTAAGTCAACACAGGTTATGTAACTACACTGATAGGTGTAGTTACAAATTGATAATGCAAAGCCTGTTTTATAATATAAGTACTCTGCTATATTTCACAAATATGTTTTTGAGGGATACCACAAAAGTAATACCACAAAAGTGTCATCAACATTAACTCTGAATGGCATTAGTCATTTCAAATATCTGATAGAAAGTTTAAAGCTCTATTTGAAAAAAAAATGGAACATCCTTCCTGAAATCCTTTTGCAACAGATTCTGCATTCATTTATCTTCAAGAATTGAAACCATCAAACTGTAATGTTTCCAAATAAAACCTAATACTAAGTCTGAACTTTCTCTTAACAAACATCTGCCAGTGCAACGTAGGTTTTAGAGTTAGAAAGACATATAACATTGGGGCGCATTTTCCCTCAGGCATACTTCCAGCTTCCCTGTTCTTTCATCCTGATAACCTACCTGAGTAATTTTAGCAAAGCCCGATTAGGCAGAGCTTTCCATCAGTATAATATGGTGTATTTTAATGAAAGTTGAGGACAATTATGGAGCTGTAATTAACACCCTTTGACCTTTAGCCGAGAAATATAGGTGCTTAAATCCATGCAGCATATAGGTCTTTGTAACTGAAAATGGCCCTGAGGAATGTATTTTGGTGACAAGACAGAAAAATCTGAGCAGAATGAGATTTCCTTGCATTCATTTCTTGTGGAATAGATGAATTGAATAATATAAAGCTGTTCTTAAAATGACTGTCAGGGGAAATCCTTGAGTTAAGAACATTTAAGTACCTAAATGATTAACTTGAGTCTTATTCAAGCATAACCCCCAAACCCAAACAAAATCCTTTGGCTAATGTAACCAAATCATAGGAAATTAACTAGGCTCAAGTGGAATTTTAGTGGACTGAATTTATCTATATCATTTCAGAAATGTAAAGTGTCGGAGAGA
This sequence comes from Lynx rufus, assembly GCF_022079265.1. Taxonomy (NCBI): domain Eukaryota; kingdom Metazoa; phylum Chordata; class Mammalia; order Carnivora; family Felidae; genus Lynx; species Lynx rufus. Next base: position 24,516,011 of record NW_025814845.1, on the reverse strand, counting down.
TTACTTTCTAGCAATCATGCACTTGATATGAATCTTGGAAATTACTTTTGGGAGTCTGAGTGGTAAATTCTTATCATTCTTGGGTCTTTGGCACATAGTTATAAGTACCTATCAATACCAACCAGACTCAGGTGTGCTTACCTGGAAAAGTTAGTCACACTGCTGTTGTGTGATGCTGAATTGTAATCCAGCTTCAAATCTAAATATTTCTCCTCTTGATGGTAACTTAAATAATTCTTGATATGAAAATAATTAACTTTTATGTCAAAATTCCTAAGGGACACATGGTCTATTGTGCTTCTTCTATATAGCATAAGACAGGCATACAGATTTTTGAGAAATGAGATATGCCTGTGAATTCATTTTCTGATTTAACTAAAAACTATATTGCTATCTTAAAGCAATAGTTTCTAGCATTTTGGGAAGTCCCAGGAGACACTACAGAATTTTTGTTCTATGTTGCCATCACAGTTTGAGCATGTTTTAGGTAAGTCTAATCCCACAGTCCGTTTTAATATTGGGTCAATGGTGGCTTGCAGTTGCTTGGGGTCTATTTAAAAGTTAATTTCCCAGACCACCTGGGTCGCTCAGTTGGTTGACATCCAACTTCAGCTCAGTTCATGATCTCATAATTTGTGAGTTTGAGCCCCACGTCAGGCTCTGCACTATCTGCACAGAGCCTGGAATCTCCTTCGGATTCTGTGACTCCCTCTCTCTCTGCCTTCCCCTGCTTCTGCTCTGTCTCTCTGTCAAATAAATAAAATTTAAAAATAAATAAAAGTCAATTTCCTGTTAGTAAGCAAATTGAGTATATTTATACATTATAGTTCTGGTGATGGATAGTTCAGTAAGTTCCCAGGAAAGTATAACCATCCTAAAGTTTTGGTGGCATGAAAAGCAAAAAAAAAGCAAAATTAAAAAATTAAAAACACAATTATTTTTGGACTAAGATCTGAGGCACCTTAGATAAGATGCTAAAATATCTACTAGTTAGCTATAAAAAAGCATTGAAAACTATTCTATATAAATAGTGAAATATGTACATTTTCCTCCATGTTTATTTATTTCGAAGAACTCTTTCATATTATCTATTATTACATATTTGCAATGCATAATAGCCACTAAATTTAAATAATGTGTTTATTGTCTTATGATATATTTAGGGTTTCCAAGATTTTAAAACTAAGATTTTGCATCACACTAAAGACATTTGTTACATTTTATTTATTTATTTATTAGTTAGTTAGTTAGTTAGTTATTTAATGAGAATCCTGTTTGGTTTCACAGGCAATCACCTTTGACTATATTGTGTATTAGTTAAACGCAACAACTTTTTTTTTTGTCCTGGTTTGTTTTGTTTTGTTTTGTTTTAATGCTATTTTATTTTAAAACTACCCATTCTTTTCCAGGAGCCATTTTACGACGGGAAAAGCCCATTATGTTTGGAGAAGAGTTTAGGTATCAAATTGCTGTATTATGATTGACCAAAAACCATAGAAGTATAATTCTTATATGGCTTCTTCATTTGTTGACGTAATGACCCCTATTTCAGCTATTAAGTTCAGTAGTCAACTGGAATGAGAAAATTTACGGTAATATACAGGTAAATCCTATTCTGCAGGAGGCTATACAAGCTTAGGGAAATAAAATAACATCAAAAAACAAGAATTGCAGCTTCAGGTCCTGTACTTGATAAGCACCTTAATAATCCTGGATGTCAATGTTGTCATCTGTACAAAGAGAAATAAAAATACCTGATGGGATCACTGGTCATGAATCCACTTAGCGCATGATATAGGTCACGGTTTGTAAATTTCAGAATGTAAATTGTTTTTCATGTTTTGCGAGTCATAATATATTGATATGAAGTAGTGTCAACAACTAAACTTTTCAATTAAAATAAAAGTCAAGGACAATTTGTAAAATAACAAAATTTTAGAGGCCAAATTAAATTGGAAAGCCTAAAGGAGGATATATGCCTTCATGTGCAAGAAGGGCATTTGGTTAGTGTCCATTTAATAAATCACTTAAGGTCACAGAGCAGTAGAATTGAAATTAGAAGTGGAATTCAAGACTAGATTAAAAGTCCAACCCAAGAAACTTATATTAACCACTAAATCTTCACAAACATGTATCTGAAGACTAAATATGATAAAACGCATACTATCCTAAGTGAATAAAACAATCAGTTAATATTTTAGCTATAAATGTTATGATTTATAAATATAATGATTATTTACTGTCATCTTTCTCTTCGATATCATGGCCATTAATACTCACTTCTTCACCACTCCATTTCTTGGAAAAATCTAATTTAGTTTGTCTCTCAGTTTAGATTCCATTTATTGTCTACTACTGTATATATAGAAGTTGAAATAAATGTCAGCTAGTGAAATATTTCGAATCATACTTTCATAGTATTTCTTCCTGGTAATAATTTAAATCTCTTTTTGATTTCATATGTTTAATACATAGACTTTTTTTTCTGAATTTGCATAAGTAGACATTAGTCTATACACACTATCTTTAAAGATTCTGGGGCACCTGGGCGGCTTAGTCAGTTAAAGGTCTGACTTTGGCTCAGGTCATGATCTCATGGTTTGTGAGTTTGAGCCCCGCATTGGGCTCTGCACTGACAGTTCAGAGCCTGGAGCCTGCTTTGGATTCTGTGTTTCCCTCTCTTTGTGCCCCTCCTCCACTCACGTTCTTTCTGTCTCCTTCAAAAATAAATAAACGTTAAAAAAATTTAAAAAAAGTTTTATTGAATTTGCTATTAAGAAATGCATACTTTGTTATGCATATCGATGTGTGTTAATAGCTTTTAAACACTAAACAATATTTTATAATCCATTTAATTTAAATTATACAAAACAACTGGATTGAAACATGAATACAATCAAATATGAGGATATGAGATCAATAAGATGATAGAAACAAAAGTCACAAAAATCTTCCTGTTATCTAAAATTAGTTTCTAGAACTGTAACACAGCAAACTTAGGAACACATTTCTATATTTTTCACTTTAAGGAAATCACTTTTATAGATATATTAGAAACAACTGATTGGAAGTCTGGCATAGTGAACAGTAGATGTCACTCAATATGTACAATTTGGAGGAAAATCCTTTGGAAAAGATACTTTCTAGCTTTCCATAGCAGTAATAGAGTTGAACAAGTCATTTGTAAATTGCATATAAATTCAGTTCAGAAACTAATTCACTGGGATATTCAATGACCAGTGACCAATATAAAAAATACCATGTTCACTAGAGTTTAAGTATTTTTAACTGATAGTAAATGAGTTGTCCGGTATTCCCTGGTGAAAGTATACGATACATTGCCCACAGAGCTATATCCGCTGCAATCCCTATAGTCATGAAATCTTCTGAAAGCTTTGAATCACTCATCCGTCCAGCATTTACAGTCCATGTCATTTTTTCCATTTCCCTAGATAGGAATAATCAACTTGTTTCTGATCTACAGTTAGCACTTATTTTCCCTTCAGTATAATGGAATTTGACTTTTGAAACCAATTGACATTTAAATGGCAAAACAGAAATAAAAGTTTTCCAGGCTATCATCTATGTTGAAAAGTGTTAAGTATGCCAAGATGCTATTTTGTTAAACAAACAAACAAACAAAAACCTCAGAAAAAAATGTATATGACATCCCATATTGAAGAAATAAATACAGTGTCTTCCATAAGCTACTTTCTAAACCATATCCAATGTGTCATGTACACTTAAAAGAAACAGTTAAGGGCGCCTGGGTGGCGCAGTCGGTTAAGCGTCCGACTTCAGCCAGGTCACGATCTCGCGGTCCGTGAGTTCGAGCCCCGCGTCAGGCTCTGGGCTGATGGCTCAGAGCCTGGAGCCTGTTTCCGATTCTGTGTCTCCCTCTCTCTCTGCCCCTCCCCCGTTCATGCTCTGTCTCTCTCTGTCCCAAAAATAAATAAACGTTGAAAAAAAAAATTTAAAAAAAAAAAAAAAAAAAAAAAGAAACAGTTAATTTTTGGTCATTTACTTGCAAACTACTAGATGAAGATCTATTTAGAGAGAGTTAAACAACTCTGTGATATAGGTAAAGAAGTAAACACTAAATGTATTAGGTACCATTTACTGAAAAGAAGCCACACTAAAATTTAGTAGATTAAAACAACAAACACTTTATTTATTCTTCATTTCTATAGTTGGGTAATTTGGATTTATCTTCAGCTGCTTCCTATGATGCCTTCTAGTCTCACTAATGCATCTGCCACTATCTGGGATGACTGGGATGTGTGTTACTCATTACCCAGCTGACTTTCCAAGTTTGTTCACATTTGGCTACAACGTTCCCAATATTATCAGAGTAAGTCCTAATGCACAGGCATTTTTCAGACCTCTGTTTGCAATGTTTCTAAGTTCCCATTGTCCAAAGCAAGTGAGACTCACACTGATAGAGAAATCAACTCTTGATGGAAGAGCTAGAATGCTGTATTATAAAAGGGCATACGCATGCTATGAAGAAATTGTGGACATTTTTTTCCTCACCTATCATACTAAAAATTCTAAGATAACACAACAGTATTAGAAAATCAAAGGAGTAGTATTCTGAAATATAGCATACTATATAGAGAGCCATTGTTCTTTTGGGGACACTCACACTTGAACTCCTTTCAAATTTGGAGAATACTCTACCTTATATGCATTTATAACAGGTTAATGATGTTCAAAATGCCAAATAATTGACTCATTTACTGAGCTTCTCTGCAGCTGGAGTGTAGACACATGACCTCGGATCTATGCTTCCCTTGTTTGAAGATTGGGATGCAAAGCAAAAGACGTATGGAAAAGAAAAACAAAACCAACCAACCAACCAAACAAACAAACAAAAAACAAGTCCAGCAACCAGAGCCAGTTCCCAGGGAAGCAGTGGTAAGGGTTGTATTGCCATATTCCATATCCAGTGTTACCAGAGTGCTGGCAGTATGATCTAGTTCTCAGAACTCATGAGGTGACAGAATTTTGGAGGAAATATTCCAGACTATATAACATCTGTATCCACTTTTTTGGGGGCCTTCTGAAATGTCTATGATCTATCTATTAACCATCACTTAATTCACTTCTTTTCTGCTTAATTTGGCCAGTGTCACTTTGGTGGCTTACAACTAAAATGTTAAACAATATACATGATGTGATCCTTTTGGAAATTAAGCCTTAATGGCAAAAGGTCTCGGTGTGTGTGTGTGTGTGTGTACATTTTTAATAGTATTTAGTTTTCCAGTGAATTTTTATCAGAAAAACACTCATTTGAAAATAAGAAGGCACAATAATATAAGCCGTTTCTGTCTGTTCCACTAATGATACATCCATGATGATGCCAGGTATTCAAAGTCCATGTGCTAGTTTAGAAGAAAGATGTACAAATGGCCGACATGTTTAGATGATCAATTTAGAGATAATTATTCATTGATTCTGTCGATCCAATGGATATAAGCAAACAGAGAGTATATCTTAACCAAGGTATCTTTATTTCACAACTTAGGAAACTGTTAACTCAGAGTGATTAATGAAAAACTTCCCTCTACTCCCCAATATTTTCAGGTCTGGATTTTATCATTATTCAAATCTTACTCAAAAGTTACCTCTTCAGGGGCGCCTGGGTGGCGCAGTCGGTTAAGCGTCCGACTTCAGCCAGGTCACCATCTCGCGGTCCGTGAGTTCGAGCCCCGCGTCAGGCTCTGGGCTGATGGCTCAGAGCCTGGAGCCTGTTTCCGATTCTGTGTCTCCCTCTCTCTCTGCCCCTCCCCCGTTCATGCTCTGTCTCTCTCTGTCCCAAAAATAAATAAACATTGAAAAAAAAAATTTTTAAAAGTTACCTCTTCAGAAAGGCCTTCCTTTCCTATGTATATTATTCTTAGGTAAAATATAAAGCAGAGTGTTCATCTTGCAAGTTGTATCTATTTCCTTCCCTGTTTCATTGTCTACACCATACTCTAAAAGGCCATATAACCTAATGGTTAATATTTTGGCCACAAGGAACAAATTAGAAAATAAGCAACCAAGTAAAAAGTAGGCAGAAGAGCTGAACAGACACCTCACCAAGAGGATACAAATGGCAAATAAGCATATGAAAAGATGTTCTTCATCAAATGCCATTAGGGGATTGCAAATTAAAACAATAAGATCCTACTAGATATCTCCTAAAAAGCCTGAAACTAAAAACAAAACAAAACAAAACAAAACAAAACAAACAAAAAAAAAAAAACACCAAATAGTGGCTAAGAGGTAAAGCAACAGAAAGTCTCATTTATTGACGGTGGGAGGGCAAAATGGTACAGCCACTTTGGAAAATAATTCGGCACTTCTTAAATAACTAACCAGCCTAATAATTATACCATCCAGCAATCACACCTATTGGTAATTGGAAAAAACCTGCACATGAATGTTTATAGCAGTCTATTCATAATTGACAAAAAGTAGAATCAAACAAGATGTCCTTCAGAAGGTGAATAAACACACTGTGGTACACCCATGTAATTGATTATTATTCAGCAATAAAAGGAAATTAGCTATCAAGCCATTAAAAGACATACATGGACCTTACATGCATGTCATTTACTGAAAGAAGCTAGCCTACCACGGATGTATGTTATAGAATGAATGTGTCCTTACAAATGTCATATATAAAAACCTTATCCTCATTGTGATGGTATTTGGAGGTGGGGCCTTTGGGAGATGATTATGTCCTGAGTGGGGAGCCCTCTTTAATGGAATTGGTTCTGTCATGAAAGAAAACTCCTCTGACCCCATCTGCCATGTGAGAACCTAAGGAAAAGATGTTCACCCTCAAACTAAGCAGGGAGCTCTCATCAGACACTGACTCTTCCAATGCCTTGATCTTGGACTTCTCAGCCTCCAGAACTGTGACAAATAAATATTTGTTGTTTAAGTCACCCAGTTTATGGTATTTTTGTTATAACAGCCCGAACAAGACACTGTAAAATTCCAATTATATAACATTCTGGAACAGGTTAAACTACAGAAACAGTAAGAAGATCAGTGCTTGCCAGAAAGAAGGGGAGAAGGATAAATACGTGGAGCCCAGGGATATTTAGGACACTGAAATTATTCTGTGCTAATGTAATAGTATATATGCAACATCGTATATTTGTCAAAACTCATAAAACTATACAACATAAAATTGAGTCTTTTTTTTTTTTTTTTACATTTATTTTTGAGACAGAGAGAGACAGAGCATGAACGGGAGAGGGTCAGAGAGAGGGAGACACAGAACCTGAAACAGGCTCCAGGCTCTGAGCTGTCAGCACAGAGCCCGACGCGGGGCTCGAACTCACGGATGTGAGATCATGACCTGAGCTAAAGTCGGCCGCTTAACCGACTGAGCCACCCAGGCGCCCCTAAAATTAAGTCTTAAGGTTAACTTTGGACTTTAGTTAATAATAAATTAATTAGTTACTAACAATATATCAATACTGGTTCATCAATTATAACAAATGAACCATACTAACATAAGCTGTTAAAATGTGGAAAACTGTGAGTGAATGAGAGAAGGGGTGTATAGGAATTCTCTGTATTATCTGCTAAGTTTTCTACAAATTAAAAACTAAAAAAAAATTAAGTCTACCAATTAAAAAATATAAAAGAAACAAATTGCCTGGCTAACCTCACCAACTGTTTTATGGATATGTGCCTGAGTTGCCAAACTTGAAAAATATGAATTATAACATTTCTTACCTGATATTGCGCTTGTGAAAATCAAATGCATGTAAATAATATGGAAAAATGCCTGCCATATAATAAGAACTCAATATAAGTTGCTTTTACTATAATATCCCCACTATTTTTTTTTTCTTTTTTCTTTTTTAATTGTCTATTCTCTGCCTGCTCCAAAATAAAATGAAAATCCATTGATACAGGACTATTTTTTGCCCTGTTCCAGTTGAAACATTAAAATTCTGAATAGTGATTGGTATGAGTAGGAATTCAATAATATTTGTTGAGAGAATAAAAGGGTTAAGTGTAGTATTATTACTCGTTTAATAATGAAATAAGGAGCTGCCATTTTGGTAGTAAAATGAATCTTGATAGTCATTTCTCCATCTGAATTAAATATAAATTTGAGGTCTTAAAATATTTAACATTTAAATATTACTCCTCATGTAATACCATAAATTCTGCTTCTCTAAATTACATCTTAAATGTGCAAATCTCCCCTTCCTCCTACCCAATTATAAAGGGTTCAACTGATCTTTTATTCTGTTGCTATATATATATATATATATATACTGCCTTGTGATTAGTTAACCAGGGAGTTGTGCTCTCATACTTCTTGGAAACTACTGTCAAGAAAAGCCATCAATTTTTATTAGTCATGTTGCTTATGAAAATCATTAAAATGTTTTATAGGAAGAAGTCCTTTAATATATAAGGACTTTGTGTGCTGCATATTGGTTTGTAACATAGCATATCAGTACTGGCACATGGATCTGAAACTTATTTTCAGCAGTTCCTGGCTATGAGTTCTCAGGCTGCACTCAGAATCCTTACCCAGAGAGTACAGATAATAATAGTATCAAATTCATAGGATGGACTAAAGGTAATATAACCTAACACACAAATGTGTGTGTGTGTGTGTATAAATATATTTATACAAACATATGTGTATACCAGGTTCTGTACACACACATATATATACACACATACATACACACATACATATTTATGTGTGTATGTATGTGTGTATATATACACATATGCACACATACACATATGCGTATATATATATGTATATATGTATATATATACCCATATATACATATATACATATACATACATATATATGTATATATATATACAGAACAGAACCTGGTATAGTCAATGAATGAAAGATGCTATTTAAAAAATACTTAGTTGTGGGGCGCCTGGGTGGCTCATTCAGTTAAGCGTCCGATTTCGACTCAGGTCATGATCTCACGGTTCGTGGGTTTGAGTCCCGCGTCGGGCTCTGTGCTGAAAGCTCAGAGCCTGGAGCCTGTTTCGGATTCTGTGTCTCCCTCTCTCTCTGCCCCTCCGCCACTTGCACTCTCTCTCTCTGTCTCAAAAATAAATAAAAAAAACATTAAAAATTAAAAAAAAATACTTAGTTGAGATAAAAAAATAAAAACACATGTCTTATGATAACAACCATCTGATTCCAATGTTGGAGAAGAAGACACATTTGAAGTTGCCAAGTAATAACTAGTCAACTCATTGTTAATGAAGCCTTTGTTTTCATTCACAAGCGTTTTTATGTCAATTCTTTGGTTATCTAGCCTTAAATTGTCACAATTTTCATTGAGCAAGAATCAACATGGATGAATGGCAATTTATCCCCACTGCCAGTAGAGCCAACATGATCCAGTTGCCCATAGAGCCAATAGGAAGCAAAGCCCAGGTGAGCCAGGATTGCTTATAATAGTGAAGGCATGCCTGATGAATCCCCTTATAGAGAGAAAAGAATCAAAGTAGAGTCTTCTGACAACATTCAAAGAGACACCATATTCTAGAAAACTTTTCCTGATACTAATGTAAGGATCACATCCAAGAGATTTCCACTTAAGAATCACAACTCAGGAAATGTTAGTACTTCGCATATTTGTGTAATTAATAAGACAAGCTAGAGTTTATATAAAAACACTTGAAGAATTCTGTCCAGAAAGAAAGTATGCATGGGTTAGTCTTTAGGTAACTGAAGACAGAATCACTGAGAAACACTTATAATTTACCCTAATAGTTTCAAACTGAGAATTGACTGTTTAGCCTGAAATTACCCAACATTAGAACAAAATAAAAACCAGAAATATACAAAACTAATCAGAGTAACTGAACCAGAATGAACAAAACATAATTTGTATTAAGAACAAAGATTATGAAGTAAGTAACTTCATACTCACTCTGAGTTCACTTTAATTCTTCTCTTGTCTTTGTACAGGTAGATGCACCTTCAAGTATTTCAAGGAAACGGGCTGAAAAAAGATGGACCCAAACAGTATTTTTTTAAAAAATTTTTTTTTTCAACGTTTATTTATTTTTGGGACAGAGAGAGACAGAGCATGAACGGGGGAGGGGCAGAGAGAGAGGGAGACACAGAATCGGAAGCAGGCTCCAGGCTCTGAGCCATCAGCCCAGAGTCTGATGCGGGGCTCGAACTCACGGACCGCGAGATCGTGACCTGGCTGAAGTCGGACGCTCAACCGACTGCGCCACCCAGGCGCCCCTAACCCAAACAGTATTAAAGTAGTATGTTATAATTCCAATTTGTAAACCATACATGTCTCTTATTTACATTTGAATAGCCATACTTCCAAAAGGTGCTTCCCAAATTATGAATATCTGAACTGAAAAATCATTAACTTATAAAAGCCTACAGGAGATAAAGACTAAAGACTAAAACTGAAAGAGAAGTTTTTCTCTACTTTAGTTTTATAATTGGGACAATTGAAACAATATCAGAAATATAAATTTCTGCTGTTCTGATCAGAATTTAAAAAAAATAATAATCACCTTACTATCTTTATCTTGTTTCTTTTCTCCTCTCTTCTTTACTTTGTCATGGCACTATGGGAACTCAATGACTATGTCAAAATACACAGATGAATCTATGGTAAGTTCTTACTGCATGAGAAATGGTTATGTGTAAAATACTATTGTCTCATATACTTCTCCCTCCTCCTTCCCTGCAATAAACACGTGGCTTCTGACCCATTTCTGGTGCAAGTGAAAACAGTGGGTCTTAGCACCTAAGAAAGTCAGGTGAGGAGATGTAGGAGTTCCATTGGAAGATTCCATGCTGAAGGTGTGAGATTACAGAAGAACTTCAAGAGTCAATCTGGGAATCATGATAATAATGAGCTTGTTTTGTCCATAATTGGAAGCAGCATACCCTTATCAAGTTTTCAAATAATCCTTCCTATCTCTATTATAATAGTGAGGATTGGGCCAGGACTTGGCGTTCCAGTCAGTGTTCTATTCTTAAATGTAGCATTTTTCTTCTATTTTTTGGTATTTAACAAAAACATGACATTCTTGGTTATTGCCTTAGGCTTATATTGACTATAGGTACAGAAAAAGAAATATGATTACAAATGGCTGATACATATATAAATATTCTTATATAAACATTTGAAACATAAGTTTAGAATTTGAGGAATGGCTTCTTTAGAGAAGTGTCTATTCATGTTTTCTGCCCATTTCTTCACTGGATTATTTGTTTTCCAGGTGTGGAGTTTGGTGAGCTCTTTATAGATTTTGGATACTAGCCCTTTGTCCGGTATGTCATTTGCAAATATCTTTTCCCATTCCGTTGGTTGCCTTTTAGTTTTGTTGATTGTTTCCTTTGCTGTGCAGAAGCTTTTTATCTTCATGAGGTCCCAATAGTTCATTTTTGCTTTTAATTCCCTTGCCTTTCAGGAAGTGTCAAGTAAGAAATTACTGTGGCAGGGGTCAGAGAGGTTTTTTTCCTGCTAAAATGAACAAATCAGGAGACTATAGATGCTGGAGAGTATGTGGAGAAACGGGAACCTTCTTGCACTGTTGGTCGAAATGCAAACTGGTGCAGCCACTCTGGAAAACAGTGTGGAGTTTCCTCAAAAAATAAAAAAAATAGACCTACCCTATGACCCAGCAATAATACTGCTAGGAATTTGCCCAAGGGAGACAGGAATGCTGATGCATAGGGACACTTGTACCCCAATGTTTACAGCAGCACTCTCAACAATAGCCAAAGTATGGAAAGAGCCTAAATGTCCATCAACTGATGAATGGATAAAGAAGTTGTGGTTTATGTATACAATGGAGTACTACGTGGCAATGAGAAAGAATGAAATAGGGCCTTTTTTAGTAACGTGGATGGAACTGGAGAGTGTGATGCTAAGTGAAATAAGTCATACAGAGAAAGACAGATACCATATGTTTTCATTCCTATGTGGATTCTGAGAAACTTAACAGAAGTCCACGGGGGAGGGGAAGAAAAAAAAAAAAAAGACGTTAGAGAGGAAGAGAGCCAAAGCATAAGAGACTCTTAAAAACTGAGAACAAACTGAGGGTTGATGGGGGGTGGGAGGGAGGGGAAGGTGGGTGATGCGTATTGAGGAAGGCACCTTTTGGGATGAGCACTGGGCGTTGTATGGAAACCAATGTGACATTAAATTTCATATTAAAAAAAAAAGAATTTGGGGAAAGGATTTCTACAGAAATAACATGTCATCTGCTAATATTCATTAGTATCATCTTCTACATCATGTTATTATGCATTTGTTTATTCTTATATTTTCCTCCCTATACAATAGCCTTAAAATCCATGAGGTTAGGGATTTGCCTAGGACACAAATGCTCAAAATTACTTACTGGAAGAATGAGAAGATAAGGTATAAATGAATCAAAAAAAAAAAAAGTCAACCATTGAACTAACAGCTTAATTGGCTAAAATCATGGCTTGCACTGATCAGATGACAATCTTCCTATTATACAATGGTTTATTAACTATGCAATAGACTCCCAATTGATGAAATTTTGTACTTTCTAGACCACTACAGTAATAAATACAGAAAAGCATGCATTAACATCACCCAGAATTTATTTACCTATCATTTAGTTAGTGGTTAATACTTATCAAGCATGGTTATAAATAGTTCATTTAATTTTTGCAGAGTCTACAGATATAACTATGTTATTATCATTCACATTTTGCAAATTAAAAAATGGAGACAGAAGATGTAAGAAATTTTCTTAATGTCACCAAACTAAAAGTTGTTGAGACCAGAATCCAAACCCTAGAAGTCTAATTCAAAATTCTACCATTTAAAACCACTCTATGCTGTCTCTGCATCATTCCACTGACTGACAAATTATCTTTTCAGTAAGAGTAAATAAACCAAAAGCTCCAACAGAACATTTGATACTGTTATATTCTTTGTAATCTCAAAAGCAAACTTTTTTTTTAATTTGTGTTTATTTTAGTTTACAAAGAAACAGATGATTTCAAAATTCTGTGTCTATTTAAGGGAACAAAATGCATGTATAAAATGAAGCAACATGAGATTAATAGCAGTTCATTCATTTATTTATTCATACTTTCAAGTGGCGGACCACATCCAACAAGTATTTTTTTGTCACTCATGTGCTAAACCTATGAGACATTTGGGACACATCAGTGAATATGTGAGGTGTCATACATGCTTTCATAAAGCTCACAATAAGAAAGACAGAGGCAAATCTGCACAAAAATAGTTACGTGATTGTGATTAATGTTTAATGCAAGTATAACATGGATGCTAGGAATACACTGCAAATGTTCCCAGACCCTCTGTATCATAATTTAGAGAGTTCTGATTAAGGGGATATAGTCACTGTGCAGAGTGAAGTTTCCTTTAAAAGTGATGAGTATGGGGGTCCCTGGGAGGCTCAGTTGGTTAAGTGTACGACTTTGGCTCAGGTCTTGATCTCATGGTTCGTGAGTTTGAGTCCTGCATTGGGCACTGTGCTGACAGCTGGCAGCCTAGAGCCTGCTTCGGATTCTGTGCCTCCTTCTCTCTCTGCCCTTCCTCTGCTCAAGCTCTATCTCTCTCTCTCTCAAAAGTAAATAAACACTAAAAAATTAAAAAAAAAATAGTGATGAGTATGTAGTGAATTATAATAAAAACAAACTCTGCTGTAGAGTTTTGTAGACTCTTTTTTTCATTCGTCAATACAGTATTTGTTAAAGCATGTTTATTAGAGAACACTAGCATCAGAATCATCTGGAGTATTCATTAATATGTATGCTCACGGTTTACTCCCTAGATACACTGATTAAAAACCCTGGAAGTGTAGCTATGGAATCTGTGTTTTATTAGACTCCATAATTATTATTTTACAAGCTGAAGTTTGAGGAGCACTGAATTAAAACTTAGCTAAGATTTATGATGTGTTTAGAACATTAATATATTTTCATAATTTTGCACAGTTCATGGAATTTTTCAATTCTACTGAAAACAAATTTTGGAATTACAATATCAATGCATATGTTTTACAAAAGCTAATAAATAAAAAGAACAGAAATATAAACATCTAAGAATGACCTTCCCCATTACTCTTCAGATAATCACTGTCAAATGACTGGAGAACATCCATCTGTCTCACTCTCACTTTCTCACTCTCTCACTCTGTTTCTCTGTCATCTATGTGTGTGTGTGTGTGTGTGTGTGTGTGTGTGAGCGTGCATGTGACTGGATCAATATCCAAAAAGGCTATAGTGTTTACGGTCTAATGAAAAGTGATGAAAACTATTCTCTAATTCCGGATAACCAATATTTATATTCTTTATTAATCTGATCAATAAAGACTAATTCATAAAATGGCCTTAAGTACACACTTTTAAATAAAATGGACTTGAATATATTGTCATTCATTGACTATAATTCTTCCTCTTGTTACCTTTCTTAACAAGAAAGTTCTTTTCCTACTTTCCTAAGGAACATTTTTATTGCTGTGTCACATGCGTTGATCAGGATTTTATAATTTCGAAGGAATAAGATCATGATTACCATTCTTAGATTGTGTTGCATTTCCTAAAACCTGAAGGTAAATAGATCAAGATGAGAAGAAATTCATTTTCCTTTCTGGCAATGCAGAGTATAGAGACATTTACTACTCAGTAGTCCTTCTAATAGTAGAGGTCCTTTATGATCAGGCACATATTTAAGACCATAAATAATAATGATGACAATGATTCCCATTTCTCTCAACCAATATCAGATTTGAGTGTTTATGTGCTATTTCCTTTGGGCATGCATCTAACATGATAATTGACATTAACATATTGACAAGTCAAACACCATTTTGAATACAAGTAAATACATACACCTGTAATCCACTGTCTAAGGAAGATTTCTTATGAGTTGTTTCCTATGAAGAGAAGAAGACAACTTAGAAGTTTGAGGCAAATTAATCTCACAAGATAAGGAGTAAGAGTGGCATGTACCTTCGACCCTGGGTTCATAACCATAGAAAAGACAGCTGCTTGGGTATTTTTGACTGGGACTCCTGCCCTCAGCAAACACATCTGATGTTCATTCATGGTGTCTTGGCTGCAGATACTCACAACCATCTGTTAGGATGGCATGTTGCCTGGTTACAAGTTGGGGAGCCTGTTTCATTAGGAAATGGGGGCCAAGTAAATAACTCTTCGCTCTGGTAGCTATGTAAGTCTTGCACTACGATTGCTATAAATAGACCATCCCCTGTGACAAGTATATCTTATTTGTGTGGAGGTTTTGTTTTGTTTTGTTTTCTATGAAATCAATTTTGTATGTTAATTTCTTTTTTTTTTTTTAAGAAACCAAGATATATTTAGCTTAGCGGAACCTGGAGACTGGCTTCTTTATACAGATGCTATCTGTAATTTTTAGCATTATATGTAAGCAAACAATAGGCTGCCTTTTAAAAATAACTTTTGAAAATAACTGTTGCCTGTGAATTGGGTAATTTGTCCCAATATTGTTTTTCTCTTATATATAATATTGTAGTTTTATATTATTATATATTATAGACTCCTGTTCAATATCTTAGAATGGTGTTTATTCTCTAGCAAAATTTCAGAACTATCTTAACAATAAGTACATATATGTAAATATTGGTTTAAAAAATCATTAGTACTGTGTATTGATGTAGAATGCACTATAAAGGAGGGAACTCAGTCATTTCTATGCTATTCTTGTGACATAATAAGCATATGAACAGGAAAAAACTAATAATTTTCTCTCACTTAATATATCTTTTCATCATGGACTTTCACTTGACTTAGATCATAGTTTTCTATACAAAACATAATTCTCAAGTGATAAAAAGCTATAATAAAGAAAGGCATTTCTTAAAATGTAGTTGTATAGTTTTTATTACCTTAAAATATAAATTCAACAAAAGATCATTGTTTACAAACATCACACCTATCTATTCTATGTACCTGTTGTAATCATGAGTGCACTTCCAAATTTAGAAACCCATGATAAAAATGAAAAGAAATCAATGCTAACACTGATCGCTATACAGTTCATGGGTTAGATTTTATAAAATAAACTAAGCAGGACCTATCAGAAGCAGTAGGGGAATGCAGTGAACCCATCTTAATGTTTTAAATCTGGTACCATCTGTTAGCAATGTCCCTTTTATGTGAAGTAAATGAAAATGACCATGATCCCCACAGCTCATACACAGTATCAGTTTCCTACAGTTGCTAAGGATTCCAAGTAGATGTCTGCCAGATTTCCAGGCAAATATACTTGTTATGATCAGTAAGGGATCTGACTTCACATCCCTACATAGCGTCTTACTGAGCGAAACAGGATTTGTAAGGCATGAGCATTCCATTGCCCTAGTCTAAAGACAGTCTCAAGCAATCAGCTTGTTTGATGATTTACCTTAGTGTAGCCTAATTCTTTTTTTTACAACTCCCTGATGACTAGGCTGTTTCCCCTGCAAATAAGTTTGCACACATTCCTACAAAGAGCAGCAGCCTAAAAAGTTATCTAATGTGGGCTAAGAAAAATCCAACACAGAGCAGTTCCATTTAATGCCGTTACTTCTCCTTAGAAGTTTCTCAGAGCAGCACTGGTATAATTTAATTTCTGAATAAAATTTTGTCCTTGATCCCTTTAAAAATTCTTCCATGTCTTCTTGAAGTTAGAGTTGAAATTAGAGCAAATCTTTAGTCCTTCCTAAAATCAGAGATATAAAGAAAAACATACGGAAGACATTACCCTACAGTCGAAGTGTCTTGGCAAATGAGCATTCATATACACTACATAGGGACAATCAAAAAGAAATAGTCAATGTGACTAGATATCAGTTCCAGGGCATTTGTCACAGAAGTTTAAAGTGTATTCTTTTGAGGAGGGAAGGGGCAGGGAGAGGGAAAGTGAGAGAATCCCAAGCAGGGTCTACATCCAGGGTAAGCTCTACATGGGGCTTGATCCTATGAACGTGAGATCATGACCTGAACCAAAATCAAGAGTTGGCTGTTTTACGGACTGAGACACCCAGGCGCCCCTGCCAGAGAGGTTTACATTGGAAATTGGAGACAGACAATTGGATTGGAGGTAATGACAAAAGAATGAATTATTTTAAAGAAGATTATGTAAAAACGTTATGCTAAAGCAACTATGTAAAAGAGTGATTCATGTACACGCAATCAAAATAGAGATGAGAATTTGTAGGATTGAAAAAGTCCACAGAAATTTAAATGTCTGTTTACTTATTCAGTAAAATAACTGCCGCCTCTTTTCGCCCTGTTTAAGATAATTTTTGGAAACAAAATCTCCCAACACTTCTTACACTTACAACTCATCACAGTAATTCATTGGGATTTTTTTTTCCATCTTGGTATACATTCATTTACTCATTCTTTTACTTATTTGTTCATTCCTTTAAAACTTGTCTGATTTGAGGCTTGGTGGAGTTAGAGGAAGGAATTACACAGAGATAAATGAGACAAAAGAGGAATCTGTCAGGTTTTTTTTTTCAATATTTATTTATTTTTTGAGAGAGAGACAGAGTGTGAGCTGGGGAGGAACAGAGAGAGAGAGAGGGAGACACAGAATCTGAAGCAGCTACAAGCTGTCAGCACAGAGCCCAACACAGGGCTCGAACTCGCCAACCGTGTGATCATGACCTGAAGTTGGCTGCTTAACCAAGTGAGCCACCCAGGCACCTCAGAAATCTCTCATCTGAAAGGGAAAACAAACTTGTTAGTTTGCTGGGGCTGGTGTAACAATGTACCAGAAGCTGGAGGGCTTAAACAACATAAATATATTATTTCATGGTCTGGAGGTTAGAGGTCTATGATCACAGTGTTAGCAGGATTTATCTATCTCATCTCAACTTATCTAATTACATCTACAATGACTCTACTTCCAAATAAAGTCATATTGCAACATACTGGGGGTTAGGATTTCAGCCAATGAATGGCGGGGGCACAATTTAACTCATAACAAAATCTATCATCATATCACAAAATTATCACAATAACAATGTGCTAATTCTATACAGGGAGAGGAATGACTAACAAGGAACCTAGGAAAGGCCACACAGAAGAAGGTTAATGGAGACAGTACTGAAGCATGAGTATGCAATCACCAGGGGGTTGAGGAGAATCCTATGAATTCCAGGAGTAACAATAGCATGTAAAAACATACAGAAGTGTTAAAAGATGATGAATAAATGACATATTAAGATTCTCCAAGGCAGCGGTGGGTAAGGATAGAACATTAAAAAGAAACTAGTAAATCATGGTGAGCTTGATTAAGAAATATATCAACAGCTTCTTCTGGTGTATATAGATTGACACCCAATGGAGACTGTAATTGCCAAAGAAGTCTTGGCTTTCATTCATTCATTCATTCATTCATTCAATAAATATTTACCTTGCATCTACAAGCTTCCAAGGCCAAATCTAGTTGCTCATCTCACACCAATGAATAAGAAGATAAATACCCCAGTCTAACAGAGCTAAGAATAAACAAGCAAGCAAGAGGAATACATGAATTGACGTAAGGCAAGAAGTTCCACTGAGATGTGTAAAGCAAGGTAAGAGGGACAGTAAGGTTGATAAGGTACAGTGGATGTTGATATTTTGTATCCTCAGGTGATCAGAAAGAGCCTTAACAATAAGGTAAAATTTGAAAGCAATGCAAAGAAAGAAAGAACCAGGCATGTAAATGTTAGAGTAGGCAGTTGGTTAGGCTTTCCCAGGATATCTGGAGACCAGCAAAGGTGGAATCAAAGTTATGCCCTGACAGCATTCCACAAAAATAGGCCACAAAAAGCTGTCAGTAAAAGAGAGAGACCCAAACCCTGGGTGCTGCTCTCCTGTGAGCTTATGGGATCTCACATCTCAAGAGTATACTCTCACTCTCTTGTATAAACTCTTCCCTTGCCCTGCTCAAACACTGTTGGCATGTCCTGGAATTCTTTTCTTTTGAGGAGACTAAGACCCTCAGGCCATGTCCCTGGGGAAGTGGCCGGCAGAGGCCTCAGGGCCCAGTTGTCTTCCCCAGTCCACCCAACAGTATAACTGCTTCTCAAACAAAAACAAAGCCAATGTGAAGGCAGTAAGGGCAAGAAAGCCTGTTTGGTATTTGAAGAAACAGCAAAGCAAGACAAAACAACCATATAGCTGAAGTAAACTGATTAATAGCGGTAAATTCAGAGAAAGGGTAGGGAACAGAGCCTTCGGGATTGGAAAAGACTATGTGTGTTTGTTGTTGTTGTTGTTGTTGTTGGTGGTGGTGGTGGTGGTGGCTTTCTTTCCTCTGAGAAACAAAAACAGTGAGGGCAAAGGGGCTGTAGTCAGCAGAGAAATCATCTTCTCTGAATATCTACCTACCTATATACCTACCTACCACCTGTGAATCTGTAATATTTTAACAAGAAATATTCTTGCAGCTCTGTGAGAATAGACTCTATGTTGGACAGTGGCAGAGGCTGAATGGGTAAACGGGAGGCTGTTGCCATGATCCAGGTTATGGAGGCATGATCAAAGGCATTAACAGGGACAATAAGGAATAAGTGGTCAGTTCTACATTTTGCTGGATATATTTGACATGGGGCCAAAAGGATTTGAAGTTGGATTGAATATTTGATGTCGAAAAGTTGAAGACATCCAACGTGATTTCTTGACATAGAAAAGACTGAGTGTGATGATGTTAGCTTTGGGGGGCTGGACAGTTGTGGGGAATGAAGAACTTGAGAGAACTCATATGTGACAAAGGCAATATGGCACATAAGGCAATAAGAAAGGCAACATATATGGAGAAAAACAATTGGACCGACAGACAGGCAAATTCTGTTGATTGTTTCTATCTACTCAATAAAATGAGAGGCAAACTAAGAGGGAGGGAATAGGTACCACAAGTCTGAGGTAGGAAAAGAAGTGACTACATAAGAAGTCATCCAGGAAAATAACAAAGAGAATGGACTAAGGGCTGCAGAGTACTGCAGCTTGTCTACCTGTATTTTGACAATTGTATTCCGCTGTTCTGCAATATACAAAGACTTATGGAAAATTGGATGTAGTGAAGATTATCAGGCAAGTATGATGAATCAAGATTAGGGTAAAGAAATCTAGGATATATTCAATGGAGTTATCTTAACAGATCATCAAGTCTAAGCTGAGACAGAAGAGAAAAGAGAACATGAGGTGATTCAAGGAAAGCAAACAAACAAACAAAAATCTTTGGATCAACATGTTGGTATTGTGAAATGTTAACATTGTGACAGAAGAGAGAATAAATTGAAAAGAATGAAGGTGGGGTGCCTGGGCGGCTCAGTCGGTTAAGCATCTGACTCTTGATTTTGGCTCAGGTCTTGATCTCAGGGTTCCTGGGTATAAGCCCTGCTCTGTGCTGACTGCGCAGAGCCTGCTTAGTTGGCTTTCTCTCTCCCTCTCCCTCTTTCTCGGCCCCTCCCCTGCTCACATGTACTTGTGCACACACTCTTTCTCACAATATAAATAAATAAATAAATATTAATTTAAAAAAATGAAAATAAAAGAACAAAGGTGTTGTCAGAGAATAGGATACATGAAGTTGTATCCTCCTTTATACAATTGTACCTAGGTCAGTCTGTGTTGTTTAATATGTAGCTACATGTGGCTATTTAAATGAAAATTTAAAACTGAATAAAACTAAAATTCAAATTTCTCAAACACATCCAATTTGAAATGCTCAACACCCATATGTGGCTAATGTCCACAAAGAAACTTGAAGAAATAGAACATGTCTATTATTATGGAAATTTTTTTCAGATAGTGTTGATATGGAAAGACCTTGGGAACAATTAATTGACTAGGGTAAAGGGAAGAGAAGTGGTCATATTCTGGAAATGCTAGGGTATTTTAAAAAAAGAAGTGATAAAAATTTTGAAATGTCTATGAAGAAAAAGAACGACTTTTATCATTTCTTCTGGCCCACAGGAAAAATGAGACACAATGCAGAGGGCTGCAGGGGAAACATTTGTTTTCTCACCAGGTTTTGGTTGGAGCAAAAGGTGAAATGATCATCCATACCTGAGGGTGAGGACATAGACATTTTTCTGATGATGACTGTGCTTTCTCAAAAGACAAAGTAAAGAGGTTTAGGGAGCTGGCAAGGTTGGGAGAGGGGGTCACAAATTAGGATATTCAAGCCCTAGCAGGATCAGAGAGTAGGTAAAATTAATTTAACAGAAATCAGAATGGGGGGGTAAAAAATGGCTAAAATTATCTCATACCTTTTATAGTAACTAAAGTAAATATAAATAAAGGACTTGATTGGATTTGTCTTTGTGATGTGTTGGATCAGCTTATACTGGTTTGTGAAAGCTGATTGTGCACATGCCTTACCCACTCTCAGTTCAATGCTGTCGTGTTAGTACCTGAAATCAGCTACGGTGGGAGTATTTATACTATGGAAATGAGCAAAAGCTACAAATTAGAGCTTTTTTTATTGCTCCTCTCTGTGAGCCGGTTTACCAGTTCTGCTGATTGTCAAATTGGTGAGACTATGCGCTTAGTGGAGGACGGGAAAGCACTGTGTTTTTTCAATAGAATCACCTCTATGTTCACTCCGATGGAACAGAGGTGGGAGCCATAGGATGTGTAGTATTTGGGGAGCCCACAAATACTTTAGTTCATTTTTATGAAAGCATGTAGAAACTACAAATGCTTATGACCAAAGCTCATAGCAAGACAAGATGGGCAGGTAGTGGGCTCTCCAGATCATGAAAGACTTTATATATCATCACTTATTAATATTATTATTTTTAAAGGGACAAGTAACCAATGAAATACTTTAAAGGGAGATGTAAAAACCAGATTTGTAACTTAAAGAAATTTTTTACATTTATTTATTTTTGAGAGACAGAGAAACAGAGCACAAGGGGGTGGGTGCAGAGAGAGAAGGAGACACAGAACCTGAAGCAGGCTCCAGGCTATGAGTAAGTTGTCAGCACGGAGTCTGATGGGGGCTCAACGTGGGTCTCAAACCTACAAACCGTGAGATCATGACCTGAGCCGAAGTTGGATGCTCAACTGACTGAGCCACCCAGGTGCCCCAGATTTGTAACTTTAGATGTCCTCATACAATAGTAGATGGAAAGGGGGGAAAAGGTATGGTTCTTTTAAGATTTCAAATAGATAAAAATTATAATGTCATAAAAATTAATGGTTGTGTCCAGATTCACAGAGGTGCTTATTTGCAATACAGACAAATGCCTTGCATTATATGCAACACATTGAGGAAGGCAATTTATGTTCATCCCGAAAATATGCAGGTCTTCTTCTTGTCTAGACTAATTTTGTAAAAGGAAACTGATGGGATTCATTAGTCACCAGGAGAATTTATTGGCCATGTGATATTGACTACTCTTTAGAAATTCGAATTCCAATTCCAATTTCATTCAAAGACACATATTTTCCCAAAGATTGAATAAACTCCAATATTATCCCCTACTCTTTCCTAAATCTTGACCCCTATAGCGATAACCAAGGAACAAAATGAAATGTAATAACAGTGGTAGGAAGACAGGCTTTTGACGTTTATCATATCTAAGGGCTACATGTCCTTTCATGTTCTTAGACAGGCTGAAATGCTGGCATAAAGTCCTATATTGTTCCACACAGAGGAAGTCTGACTGGGTTCTTAACTGAGAAAGGTGAGAAACAATGTACATTTTCCCAAACAAATATTTGCAGCAACAGAGAAAGGAAAAAGAAAATTCTTAAAGTTAACTGGCCATAAAGAATGACAGAACTCACACAATCAAAAGTTTTCTTCCTGCCAGTTTCCTCCACTTCTGTTTGATTATTAGATCTGCTTTTGATTTGTATTATGGCCCAGTAGCATCAACCTTCTGCAAACATATCCCATTCAATATTCCCCAAACCATAGCCATTTGGAATTCATTTCCAGTTAATCAGTCTCTTTATTTTTAACTATTCCTTCTCTATTCTTGCCTCGTTGAATTATGAGGTATTCTCTGATATCTGGCTATCCTCTAGTACATACTTCCTATCACAGAATTTTTATCTTTTGTTTTCTTTTTTTTTGTATTTACAATTTATGTATCATATATTTTCAAAATGTTTTACAGAAAATCTCAATTATCAAAAGCAAAGCAACATAAATAAAAGAAAGCAACAAGTCATGGTGGGTGGAAAAAAAATATATATATATATAATGGAGAAAGGGATAATACACTAGATGTGGAAAAGAGTGCATAATGATGGATAAGAACAAGAATGACCAATGAAAGTTGAAAAATGTATCTGAAAAGACAATTCCCAAAATAAAAAATAGTATGTTATTTCATATATTGTTTCAGTATATGCATGTTGAGTACTCTATGATAGATTTTAAGCTGAATTTTAGGGATATAGTGGTGAAGAAGACAAGAAGAATCCGTCCTGCTTTCATGAAACCTTGGTTTAGCAATAGTGACAACATTAAACAAGTAACTGCTAAATTATTTAAAGTCCGTCATGACATGCACTATAAAATAAGATAACAGGATCCTATAAGAATATTGGCCATTAAGAAAGGTGGTATTAAGAAAGTGATTTTAAGTGCAAACTTGAAAAAACTACCAGGAGGTAGAGAAAATGGACCTGGTGCAAGCAAGCAAATATGTGCAATGGTATTGGGGCAAGAAATAGCTCCCCAAACTTTAGAAAAACAGAAAAATATAAGAGGTGATTAAGACTCACAAGGTAAGTGGAACATATATCATGGAGAAATTATTTGTGGCAGAATGTACCATTTTCTCAGAGTTTTTTCCCTCTCTGCCTTTGTCAGTATTCACTGTGAGTAAATTATCTTATCTCTAGCCTTCCCTGAGTCCCTTGATTGAATTAATCAATAAGATGTACATGGAAGTGCTAGAGAGAACAAGTTCAGACTCAAGATCTTAAGAGACCCCTCTTGAGCTTTTGATGTGAAAATATACCTTAAGCAGCCATGGTTCTTTTGGCCTGGGGCTAGGATAAAGATAACCTGGATCTGTTCTTGGTCTGAATCAAGCCGAGCCCCTAAGGCCAGCCAAGAGCAACCAAACTAGGACTAACTTACACACCCATGAGTATAAAACAAATGATTGTTGTTGGAAGCCACTGACATTTGATGGATGTTTACTATGCAACAGTACGGCCTCTGGTCATTTGTGGTTTTTATAAATCTTGTTAACTTTAAAATCTCCGGATTTTGAATCATGTTAAATTTGTAGATTACATTTAAACAAAGTGCCCATCATTATTGCGTCCTTCAATCTAAGCATATGGTTGGTCTTTCCATTTGTTCATGTTTCCATTGGAGTGCATTGGTTGTAATGATTTTCTTGCATATTGTTATTGTAGATGTTAAAAAAAAGTATAGCCATAGGTATTTATTCTGCAAAAGCTACTTGTTGTTATTGCATTCAATATTTATATAAAACTCTAGGGAAACTTGGTTCAAAGGGAAGAAAGTTGATTTACACAGATCTGTGTGTATATGAGTTTCCTCCACCCTTTGGTTTTAATTTCATATATTTTAGATTGATGTTAAAAGCATCTTTAAATAATTTGGGGAAACATTTGTATAGATATGGATCCGCTGAAAGTTCAGATGAATACACATGAATAATTTTAAATTGCTCTAGTAATAAAAAGGCAAATTTAATCAAACAATGCCTTTTAGGAACATTTTTGTTTGATTTAGAAAAAATGGATGGATTAATAAAAATATTAAATACATTTATTTATTGCTTATACATGTGCAGAAGAGTATACATTTTAAAAAAAGTAGTGTGTCAGTTTGTGTTAAAAGCCAAGTAAATTTCATACCTTTTATCAGATGTATTAGCGTATCGGGACCAAGGTGTATTGCCCCTTAGATTTGGTAAGGATCATTTCCCACATAGGCTGTTGGTCATCCCTGGTCACCACTTCATTTCCTAGCACCTTCAGTTATACTAACCCACTTAATGTGAGTACCAAATACCTTGAATGCCTACTATGATGCTTACCATGGTCCAAGCTCAGCACTTTCATTGCTTAGTTCCTATTCAACAAGTCCCAGGAATGATCTGGCCTGCCCCATTTCTGGATTCAAATAAAATAGTACACTAGAGGACATGGGAACTAGATTCCTAGAATTCTCTCAGAAGAGTAGCTAATATATCCTGGACATGGGGGAAAATTAACACTTCATGCTACAAGCATTAGCCAATGAGAGACAGAAGAAAGAAAGAATTGGTAGAAAAATTCCTCTGTCTTCCTCCTTCTGATGGACTCTTTCAAGGCCCACCAGTAGCATATGGTCTATTCAGAATATTCCATATAATCAAGACACTAGCTGTATTTTCATGTGAAGTAACGTATCACCCTGTGTTTACCTACACTTTCCCTCATCATCATTTCCAATTTCCCTCATTTGCTGCCCAAGAATAACACCTTCAACTAAAACATTAGCACATAAGTTATACAGCAGATTATTATTATTTTTTACTAGAAAACCAAGACTAATACATATATGAATTCTAAAAATTCTTTCTATTGGTATAAAAAGGATTTATTGATAAAATATGGTTTTTAACATAATTTGTAAAACAATTTAAAAAATCAAAGGCATATTAAATGCTCAATGGTGGGAAATAATTTTACCATTTTTTTCTCCATGTACTGGGATTTTTCTCATTGGTAAAATGATTATACATAGATGTTGAAATAATGTAATGAGGATATTCAGCAATGTTAAGTGAGGCAAGCAGAAAATAATTATTTACACAGTATTAAATAAGTTAAAAATTTCAATAAAGTTTGGTGGAAATACAAAATAATATTAGTTTATTTTCTTATGTGAAAAAACTTTTTCTTCCTTTTATTGTTTTTTGCTCTTCTAAACAACATAAATTATTATTTTTAGTATCTTCAGCAATAGTTCTCTCATTTTGGAAACCCAAATCCAAACTTGTATTTGGCTAGTTATGTTATATGAGGAATAGCCAGGTAGTGAAACACTTTGAAATAATTCTCTGAAAGTTTTGGGTAAAATTCTAAACATTGCATAAAAATGCAAAGTAATACAGTGTTCTAGAGGCATGAAAACAGCTTTGTTCTATAAACTGGAACAAGCCTTCAAGGCTCAGAAACCAGGCATCTTTACTATGATTTAGAATATGAACCAATTCATAAAATGCAACAAACTATAAAGTCATAAACATTAATCTTCAAAATGAAAGCCCAGAGTACACTGAAGTAAGAATAAATATGTAACAGCATAAAGTATAAAAGTTTAAAAATATAAAGTGTAAAGATAGTTGCCTATAAATTACCTTACATAATTTGTTTCATGTAAATACTAGTATGCCTTTAATTTTAATTTTATATAATAAATATAATACAGTCCTTAAAACATAAGTTAGAAAATGCATTAACTATAAAAATATAATTCTCTTCAAATCATATTCCATATAGGGGTCTCTGGTCTACTCTTTTCCTAAATTATTTCATATATATTATTACAAATAATCTACAGATCATGTGATATGAATTACATAAAGGGAATGTCGACAAGATGATTGCTTTAAACTCTAAAATATGAACAATATTAGGCCCAATATGCTTCCTAGACACTCTAAATTTTTTTTTTTTATCTGCCCATGCCCATGTTTTTCCTGCTCTCTTTCTGAGTAGATGATAAATATGGTCATGATTGGTATGTTCAGTTCCTACTGAAAAGATTATGTGTGATCAAAAATCTTCACACTGTGAGATTTACTGAAAATAATCTTTTGTTTTGTAATGGCAGCTGTTATTTTCAAGATTTTTTTAGGTTTTCTACTCTGGAGGATTTTTATGTTTTGTCTTTACAATAATCAAATTCTTTTTTGTTTCCTTAACTTGCACAATGACCACTTAGCATAAGGACTGCTATTCAAAATCCTGATCGTCACATCTAAGAACACAGTGACTGGTCAACAATAAAATATAAGATTTTCAAGGTACCAAATATCACCTGTGCCTCTGCTCTCTCATAGGCATAATGATGAAAATGCCCCACTTACTCCTTTGTGTTAAAGCACTTGTTAAAGAACAAGTATGGAGAAAAAAATAATACTTCTATTTTCCTTCCAATAATTCTACTTCAGTCTTATGGCTGGAACTAAAGCAGAAATAAAGGGATTTGTGTGTGCTGCTTCTCCGAAGAACACTGATGGCACTGGTGGGAGGATTTTCTTTTAAAAGAAAAAGGAAATAATAGAAATGAGTCATCTTCATTGTACTTACTTGTTTTATATCACAGTTTTTGACAACCTGACCTAACAGGCTTGTGCACTGAAACTTTACATATGATTAATTATTTCATTACCACTTGACACTGCAAAGGCCTTGATATTTAAAATGCATCCTCGTTCATATTGCACTGAATCATATTATGGTCATCAATAAACAATGACTCTCAACGGATTGCTTTGTGATCTACTGTATCTGATTTTAAGTAATGAAATACTTCAGGGCGCCTGGGTGGCGCAGTCGGTTAAGCGTCCGACTTCAGCCAGGTCACGATCTCGCGGTCAGGGAGTTCGAGCCCCGCGTCGGGCTCTGGGCTGATGGCTGGGAGCCTGGAGCCTGTTTCTGATTCTGTGTCTCCCTCTCTCTCTGCCCCTCCCCCGTTCATGCTCTGTCTCTCTCTGTCCCAAAAATAAATAAACGTTGAAAAAAAAAATTAAAAAAAAAAAAAGTAATGAAATACTTCAAACATACTGTATTGAAATTTCTTGCTGACTTTGTTTGCTTCCGTAAGCTATATTCTTCTTGAGAGAAGAAACATTTTATTATGTTTGTGTTAGAGTCATCTCTTCATTCTTTGTAAATAATCAGAACATTACTGGAGAAATGAATGAATGCACCATTTGAAAGACCATGAGTAAATGGGTAAAAAATCAGATAAGTCAGGTAAAGTGGTTAGAATTACATGTCTAGACTATGGGAGATTCCCTCTGGAAGTGAGAAAACCCAATAATGGTGACCAGAAAGATTAAGAAACATAAGGGCGCCTAGATGTCTCCCAAGGTGAAGTGTCTTGACTTCAGCTCAGGTCATGATCTCATGATTGGTGAGTTGGAGTTTCATGTCGGGCTCTGTGCTGACAGCTCAGAGCCTGGAGCCTGTTTCAGATTCTGTCTTTACCTCTCTTCTGCCCCTCCCCCACTTGTGCTCTGTCTCTCTGTCTCTCTCAAGAATAAACATTAAAAAACAAAAAAGGAAAAAAAAAAGAAAAATAGAGCAACCATTGAATATTTTAGAAGGTTTTGTTTGCTTGTTTTTTTGTTTTTTGTTTTTGTTTTTTTGTTTTAAGGTAAGAAATACAAATCAGAGATGGACCGCCAACAAGCAAATGTAATCTTTGCAAATTGGTCCAAAACTAATCCTACTTAAGATGGATTGCGGACGGAAGTGTCTGGGTGCAATAATGGTAAACAGCTTACATATTTATTAACTTTAAACTTCAAAACATACTTTTCTTTAAATTTTTTAACGTGTATTTATTTTGAGAGAGAGAAAGACAGGCAGACAGAGTGTGAGCAGGGGAGGGTCAGAGAGAGGGAGACACAGAATCCGAAACAGGCTCCAGGCTCTGAGCTGTCAGCACAGAGCCTGACGTGGGGCTCGAACTCACAAGCCTTGAGATCATGACCTGAGCCAAAGTCAGACCCTCAGCCGACTGAGCCGCCCTGATGCCCCAAAACATACTTTCTTTATGAATTCTCTAATTGATTATGTTCATATTCTTATCCAAAAATGTATCTGTGGCTACTGGCAGATGAAAACAGAGGCCAAGTCAATGGGGCTCTTGCCCAAGTTCCCAAAGCTAATAAAACAACACTTATTTTAATTAAATATTAAGGTAGAAATTTTATTTTAGAAAGGGCACTGTGCAACACGAAATGTTAGAAAGCCCCTGAGTCTGAAGGTTTTTTTATATTTCTTTTCTAACACTGAAACTAAAACTGATTTTTAAAATATTTTTGTAGGAAACTTATGCCTCCTATGTTAATTGTAGGAGGACAGAGCTAAAAATGTTTGAGAAGAAAATAAAGAGTTTGATTTCCATAGGCTAGATTAGTATTCCAAACTCACAGTCTCCTGCTTTTTTCCTTGTAAAGGAACAGACTCTTCCTATTTCTATTCAAAAACCTCAATTATTATTTCACACCCTGCCTCTGAGAGATAGAAACCTTTCCCTGTTGACTTCACCACTTCAGACAGTGACTCCTAGTGAGGTTGGGTGACTTACTAAGGATCATACCAAAAGACAAAATTTCAGCAGGAGTTTCTGGTCACCTCGCTTTTGTTTTCCCTGTCAGCCTGACCCTCACCCATGAACAAAGCACAATTGCCCCACCTGCATCTGCTTCACAAATTTACTTTTTAGTGGCAGGAGCTATGTGATAAATTCATCATTGAATCTTCAAAGAAATTACAAAGCCTATAGAAGGAAGCAAAATCCGTACCTTAATGCAAACCGACTAAATTAAACATTTTAAACAAAATGGCAATACGTCTATTTAGTCTGGCCTCCAGGATCCCTTACAAGTGGTAATTAACCATGAGAATATTTGATCAGCATGTACCAAGAGAAGTTAAACTCTTTAGTTATAATTTATTTATTTAAAAAAGTAATTTATTTTTGGGAAAAAGAGAGTGCAAGCTGGCGAGGAGAGAAAGAGGGAGACAGAGGATCTGAAGCAGGCTCTGTGCTGACAGCAGAGAGGGCAATGTGCTCGAACTTATGAACGGAACCATGAGATCATAACCAGAGCCGAAATCGAATGCTTAACCGACTGAGTCATCTAGGCACCCCACTTTGATTATAACTTAATGCAGGATTAGATAGGTACCATGTCTTTTCAGATTAGAAATACTTGTATTTGTTTAATGCGGTTTATTCTGCATCGAATGGTATGCTGAATAATGTTCAGAATGGGCTAATTTGAGTCTACTCTCCTACATTTATATTATCTTACCTTAATAAGAAAGGATGTTTATTCTTTCGTAATTTACAATTACCATCGGATATAATAAATAACAGAACATGAATATAGAAAAAAGTCAAATGCCTAAACACCACATTGTCTCCGTTTATTATTATTTTTGTTTGTTTCCCTTCTTTAGATGGCAAGCTGAATTCAGAAAAGCCAGTTGCTATGTTGAATTTCAGTTTTCAAAAGTTTACTCATATGCATCAAATTGAATATAATGTCTGTTGTTGATGAAGAGGCTCCTCAATTAGTTGTACTTGTGAGATTGCTGGTTTTGCCCAGCAATCTAAAGTCATTGAGAGAGAATAAACTGGCATCTGTGATTGTGGACATAGGAATGCAGAAACACCCATCCTTTTACGCCATCTTGTTTATGCCACTTCAGGGGGGATTTTGTTGTTGCTGTTGTTGTTGTTCAGTACTGCTATAGATTACATTACTTTTACTGCCTTACTAATAGTAATGAAAGGATTAAAGTGAAGTTTCTCAGTCCAAATGGTGCAGTGGAATTATTGATTAGAGTTACTGAGTCACCAAACACTACATCTTGCCAAAACATGGGAAATTTTCTTTCTTACTCAAATCATCAACTTTATATCAATAACTGACCACTCCATCTTTTTTTTTAATTTTTTTTTAATGTTTATTTATTTTTTTTAGACAGAGAGAGACAGAGCATGAACGGGGGAGAGTCAGAGAGAGAGGGAGACACAGAATCTGAAACAGGCTCCAGGCTCCGAGCTGTCGGCACAGAGCCCGATGCGGGGCATGAACTCACGAACCGCGAGGTCATGACCTGAGCCACCCAGCTGCCCCATCCATCTTTTTTTGAATACTATGTTCTCAGGTTCTCTGAGACATTGCAATAGCCCAGGTTCTTCTTAATCTTGCCCTTACTTCACTGACACACATGTATTTATTGGAGTGTCCTTTACTCTTTGATGACTTTCAGATGACTGAGTTTGGACTGCCCCCTGAGTTCCAGGGTAGTGTAGCTAATAGTAAACTTATACCTACACAGAAATCTAACAGCATCTCAACCTTTTCTTTGTTCAGTCTTCCCCTTCTTTCCCCCCATGCCCCAAGCCTACTTTATTTTCAGATTGGCACCACCTGGTTATTTAGGTCAAAAGTCTAGGAGTCACTCTGCTTTACTCTTACATTCCCTATTCAACATTTAAGTCCTGATGGCTCAGTGTCTACAATATATCCTGAATCAGCTCCCTTACTCTCACTTCAATGTTACAACCACGTCCAAGTGGCCATCATCTCTCACCTGAACTACTTACTGCAAAAGCCTCTGTACTTCACTCTTGCACTCACACAAGCAAACTTCAGCTAACCTGTATAAATCATCTTTCACTTCCCAAATTAAAAACAAAAACAAAAACAAAAACTCAGCAACTGTCTTATAATATGAATAAAACTGAAATTATCCATCATGTTTCAGAAGGTCCTCCATGAAATAGTTTCCAACTCTCTAAACTAGGGCTCAGCTAGACTTCTTTCTGTCTCTAAAAATGACCAAACGAGTTTTTGTTTAGAGCCTCTGAACTTTATATACATACTTCTTGGAAACCTCCCCGACTTCTCCTCCACATCTTTGCATATCTGCTTTCTTCTCATCTTTCTGGTCTCAATTCAGTTATCAGTAAATCCTTCACTGCTAATCCAGCAAACACAGACCTCAGACATTCTGTGTCACATCTCTTTATTTTACACCCTTCTGATCATTTACCATTAATTTTTTTGTTTCTGTGTTTTTTGATATTTACCCCTGTGGTCATGGCACGATTCACCAATGTATCTCTAGGTCCTGGAAGGTACATATGAGTATATGTTGACTGAATGAATAGAAAAAAAAAAAAGAAAGATGCTATAAGCAAATTTTGAAAATTATATTTCAAGATCATTTCCACAGTTATGCACTGACCAAGCATGCTTCAATTCTGCACTGCTCATTACACTAGAGTAAGTAAAAGATTCTAAGCATCTGCTCCACAATTTATTCTGCTCTCAGGCTAGCAGTTGACCAATAAAAAAGAACAGCTGAAGGTGACACTTTAAGCAGTCCCCAGGCAGATCCATTCCTATTACATTAACCTCAAGGGGTTTAAGTCCGCCCAAGGACATCTCTGAACAGGTCAGCTTCAACAAATGTCTGCTTCAAGGTGTAAAGTTCTAAAAGAATAACTACAGTCATTCTGGTACAAGAGTATGATCTAGATTTAGATTTTTTTTTTTTTTAACTGAAGCACTTTGAATCCTAGACCCAAAACAGGTTTCGACATAAAAACAAATGCAATGCTAAAGTCAATGATTGTGCCTTATCTCAAACAACATATAATTCCTGGATAAGAAAGATAATTATTTTGGTTATTCAGGAGCCAGTATTCACTTCTGCTTGAAAAAAAAAAAAAAAATATATATATATATATATATATATATGATGAAAAACTGCTTTACAACCTTGATGAATATAAAAGATTTAAGAGATAAAGAGAGTTCAGATAGTTAAAAGACCTGGGTCCAAATCGCTTTAGTAATGTTGAGCAAATCACTTCACATCGAGTTCTGCACTCTTAAATGTCATCATACGTTTTAAATCCATTCTGTCCCTCCATTCAGAGTGACTCATGGCCACCCCAAGAGGCCCAATTCTATCTTTGAACAGCTCTAACCCACAGAATGCTTTCTGGACAATCTTATGTTTATAATATGAGGAATTGAAACTATAAACTGCCTGTTTCCTTCTAGTATAAACATCTGTAAGGGAAATCCTTTAGTAGTGTATTTCTATTTTTATGAAATCATAATTTCATTCAAGGTGAGCAGAATTACTGCCAAAAATAAAAAGCAAATTTCAAAATATATGTTAGAGCCAAAAATATCTAGGAAAAAATTCATCCTGGGTGCTTCAGATTATGGGATATTCTGTAATATTGAATTTAAAAGGGATACATTTATAATGTAAAACACAGTTTTATAATTTCAGCTGACCTGACTATAGAATTAGAAAAAACCTCTATGTTTAAGTTAAAAAAGGAAGATAAGATATAACAATAAAAAAATGAAACACAATTCATTTACCTCATTGTCAAGTCTAGTTAGGATTTTCACTTAGTATACTGTGGTCCTTTTGACAGTGGAAGAAATGAAATAATTTAAAAACACTTAATTCTAATCATACAGAAAATTCTTTTTCCTTCTGTTGGGTCCCTGCATGTCTGACTCCCATATTTAAATCTTCAGGCCTGATTCCACTTCCATGATCCTGTCTTAGTATTTCAAGTGTAGATTGAAAGCCTCCCTCACTTAGGAAGACATTTTGAAATTTTTACTTCAATGTTTGTGTTTTTTAGGGGGTAGTCATTCTTCATTATTTTCAGGGTGCCTGGGTGGCTCAGTTGGTTAAGCATTTGACTCTTGATTTCAGCTCAGGTCATGATCTCATGATTCGTGTGTTCAAGCCCTGTACTGAGCTCTGCGCTGATGGTGCAAAGCCTGATGGGGATTCTCTCTCTCTCTCCTTCTCTCTCTGCCCCACCCACCCCGCTCACTCTCTATTTCTCTCTTAGCATAAATAGATAAACTTTCAAAAAAACAAAGAAAAAAGAAAAGAAAAGCTTTTTTTTCCGTTGTCTCAACAACGGTCCTTCTCTAACACATTATCCTCTCACATCTAAGATACAAGCCTTTGACTTTATAGTTCTCTTCACCTGTAATGCCCTCTCCTAACCACTTGGTTCTTTATCTACCTGATTCCTTTTCCCCAGAGGTTCTTTTTTTTCCCCCACCCCCACCTTTGCTACTTTTTTTTTTCTATTTTTAAAGTTTCAGTTTAATCATGAATTCTTAGGGGATAAAGTTCTTGCCGGTCTATCCCTCCTGGAGACACAGTGAATCGCATCTTCTCCCTGACTGTTTTGCTTCTATACATATCTCTGCCCTTTTCTTTATACCACTAAATGGACACTATGAATTTCATACCTCTGTAAAAAGTATCATGTCTTATTAATCATGGGTCCTTATCATGCATTATATCGCTGGTACCTTTTAGGTTCTCAAAAAATATTTTTTTTAGTAAATTCATAAGTGAATGAGTGAATGAAATGAATGAATAAATAGGGGACCAACTAGGTTACTTATTTTCTTTATTTTCACTCTTCTGCCCAAACTCCAAACATTCCTTGGGGCGAGTTAGAATAAGTTCATCTTCTGAAGCAAGTTTTTTAAATGGCTTCCCAATAATGCTAAGCAGCCAAAGATCGTTACCTAAGCCTTGCTTTGCTGTGCTATTTCATTTGTTTCTTGTGCTTCAGTAATCTCTAAAGGCTTCTACCTCTTCTACACTAGTCCTGCTAGATTGTTTTCCCTAAAGAAAGGCTTTATGAATGTCATTCCATGATTGGAACTTTTCAGTGGTTCCACACTACCTATTACAAAATCCAAACTGCAGTGCACAATAATCAACAACACCACCAAGTCTGGCCACTACCAACATTTGAAGTTTAATTCCCCACCCTTTTCCCCTTCAGAAACTCTCCTTCATCCTCGTATTCACTACTAGTCTCCCAAATTTCCACATTTATTTATCACTAAGTAGTTTTCTGTGACATTTTTTCTATAACAAACACTCCCCAAACACACTAATCTTACTTATTTTGTATTTGGCTTATTTATTATATTTATTCTCTCTTAAACTTAGAAAAATAAGGTTCTTGAGGACTAGACTTTCTTTTTATTTTCTTTACTTCTGTATTCTTATTGCATAACAGA
Organism: Lynx rufus; assembly: GCF_022079265.1. Taxonomy (NCBI): domain Eukaryota; kingdom Metazoa; phylum Chordata; class Mammalia; order Carnivora; family Felidae; genus Lynx; species Lynx rufus. Next base: position 24,481,160 of record NW_025814845.1, on the reverse strand, counting down.
CTTCTCTCTCTCTCTCTCTTTTTAAGTGTATTTATTTATTTTGAGAAAGAGAGAGAGAGCACAAGCAAAGAGAGAGGGGGAGAGAAAGAATCCCAAGCAGGTCCACACCATCAGCACAGCACCCAATGGGGGGCTCAAACTCACAACCATGAGATTATTACCTGAGCTGAAATCAAGAGTCAGCACTTTACCGATTGAGCCACCAAGGTACCCCATAACAGATTTTCTAGTATATAGTATTTGGTTGCTTAAATGAATGAATATACCAAGGTGTATCTTAAGGCTAGTCTCCCCAAATGCCTTATATAGTAACTTGAAATGTTAATAAATTATATCAAAATGTTAATACCCATTTTTGTGTGTTTCATATTAAATAACTATACTTTAGTACCTTTTAAATCTTTTTGATTATTGTGTATATAGATGTTTAACTTTGCATGGTATTTTTATCATGATATTTTTCTTTTTCCTAAATAATTTGTAAACTGATAAGGACAAGAGTTATGCCCAACATTTCATGCCATCCCTACCAAATTTGAATAAAATATTTTATAGAAATTTAAAGTTGACCAAACATTTACAGATCATCTAATCTGACCAGAGTAGCACCAGTTCTTACAAATATCTAAAACATAGTGGAAAGGCCTATAATCTAGGTTCAGATAAGCGGTGAGTGCCTCATTTTTTTAATGTTTGTTTATTTTTGAGAAGGCGGGGAGGGGCAGAGAGAGAGGGAGACACAAAATCTGAAGCAGGCTCCAGGCTCTAGGCTGTTAGCACAGAGCCTGACACAGGGCTCGAATTCACGAGCCGTGGGATCATGACTTGAGCTGAAGTTGGACACTCAACCGATTGAGCCACCCAGGTGCCCCGTGGGTGTCTCATTTCTTGCTAAACCTAGTGTGGGTTTTTAAAAAGGCAGTTTCCCCTCTTTCCCCTTCTTTTCATTCTTAATTGGGGGAAAGTGACAGAGGGGATTTATATTGTGTTCTGTGACTTAACCAATATTGATTCCTTTCATGCACCGTCCGTATTAGCCGCAGTAGACATGGCTCATGGCTCAGACAAAGCCCAATTGCTCTCTCTGGCTGATTTTGCCTCATTTTAGTCTCCACTGACTCAAGCTGGGAAGTATCTTCTCAGTTGCTCCATCCATTCATGTTGGGCATTTCTCTTCTAACTTTGCAAGATGATATTCTCTGACAAAATGTGCCCCATAAAAGGTGACTTCCTGGTATTCAGCATCTATGCCTCATGAAAACTGAGGGCAACTTGGGGAAATTCACCTAAGATCCAGATAATTTTACCAGTCATTTTTGCTACATTTCAGCTTCATTTAGGGATGACCCAAGAGTTAACTGTTCTACTGCCTTAAAAAAAGAGAGATATTGTAACCTCTCTGGCCTTCCTGTACCTCCTATATGTAATAATTGGTTGCGTATGAAACCAAAGCCTTGAGAGAAAAAATGGATAATTACTTCTAATTTTTTAACTCTTCTCCTTTTTATCTTTCTATCATTTCTCAAGGGAAGGAAAAAATTTATGTTTTTTTTTCTTCTTAATTTTCCCATGCTAAAATGTTTATTCTATACAATAACACAGCCTCAAGGCCTGGATGTCATGGGTGTAAAAGGTATCATCTCTGGGCAAGAGTCTTACAGTTTGGAAGAGATAAGAGTGCTAAGTTAATTTGGACAATTTTTATTTTCCAGCATTTCATAATTCTCACATATATCATCTTATTGCATGGATTATATATGTCAAAATTGAGTGTTACACTTTTATTTTAATTCCTTCTGTAATAAATCCTAGTCTGCCACACGTTCCAAGAAGGCGAAGGACTCTGGCCAAGTGGGTCAAACGACTCATTCTCAAAAAGATAAAGGTACATTAAAATGTTAATAATTTAAAACTATTAATCTATTTACTATGTAATATCCTGACCACGGCTGTATCTTATAGCTAGATGAGACTCAAGTCCTGATTTGGTAAATGACTTTTCCAAAGACACTCATTTGATTATGAGTACAGGCAGGATTTATACCCAGGATTCAATATTCTTATTCCCATTTGGGTTTTGCCTATTTGTTACCAGGCAGAGAAAGAGGAAAAAAAAAAAATAGTTGCCTTAGGATGCTCAGAATAAAAACAGATCCTCCCAGAAGCAGAAATGCAGAATAATTCTGAGTATGTCATTTTCATTCTCACAAATCTTACCTAGATTCCTTATTTCCTAATAACAAATGTCCCACTCATTAGGCATCTGAAGAGAAATGTTAAGACATACTCAGCTAAAAATATTTAGAATCAAGTAGTTTTCCTTACAGCATTAAAATGTATTATGTATTAGCATATGATCAATTGAAACTTTAGTAAGTGATACCATTCTCTAGGCAATGAAATACTATCTTTATCTTTAATTTTGTAGCAAAATTTCAATGTGTGATATGATTTTAAAAACATGAGAATGGTATTATATTTTTCAAGCCAAGTGAAAGTCCTTGAAAGACTTACATGAAAATATTTTTGAGATTATTTAATTTTTGCTTTTTGAAACAAAACTTTTATTTTTTTTTATTTTTTTAAAATTTTTTTAACATTTATTCATTTTTTGATAGAGACAGAGTGTGAGTGGGGGAGGGGCAGATAGAGAGGGAGACACAGAATCTGAAGCAGTCTCCAGGCTCTGAGCCTTCAGCACAGAGCCTGACGCAGGGCTTGAACTCATGGACCATGAGATCATGACCTGAGCTAAAGTTGGATGCTTTACTGACTGAGCCACCCAGGCGCCCCTGAAACAAAACTTTTAAAATGCCATCTAGGGGCGCCTGGGTGGCGCAGTCGGTTAAGCGTCCGGCTTCAGCCAGGTCACGATCTCGTGGTCCGTGAGTTCGAGCCCCGCGTCGGGCTCTGTGCTGACTGCTCAGAGCCTGGAGCCTGTTTCCGATTCTGTGTCTCCCTCTCTCTCTGCCCCTCCCCCGTTCATGCTCTGTCTCTCTCTGTCCCAAAAATAAATAAACGTTGAAAAAAAATTAAAAAAAAAATAAAATAAAATGCCATCTAGATTAATCTGTTGAGTTCCCTTGGAGACAAATATCGGTTTAGAATTTAATATTATACATACTTATTTAATATTATACATGCTTAATTAGTACATTATATTCCAGGTGACCTACAATAGAGATATTTAGACCCGAGTCAGAAGGATTTGATTTAAAGACAAATTTCTCTCTGGGTTGTATAGGTTAATGTAATTCACTTCTTAATATCTTTTTTTTTTTCTTCATTTTAAAATAAAAAAGGCAGGACTGGCAAATATCTAAGTTTCTTTTCTAATTTTAATATTCAGGGTTATTTTTGTTCTATTACTTTGTGACCTCTTCACAAGCTTGTTAAAGGATTGCTTTTGGACCTGTAAGGATTTTAACCACCATCTAAACACACACACACACACACACACACACACACACATCATAAAACTAATGATACTAGGCACATATATTTAAATCTCTAAAGAATTCTGGGTTAGGTCATTTTTGTTGTTTTTAGTGTTACCGAGGGCATTTCATCTGTTTGTATATTCGTTTTAAAACTATAAAGCTAGACTTAAAAGCTAGATTCTAAATACAGTAAAGAATAAACAATTGGATAAACTAGATAGCATTTCACAAGTGTAAAAATGCCTAAAATCACATTTTACACAGAAATAGAAAATAAATACAACAGAATAAGTTAACTCACTCTTTCTAGTTAAATTATCAGGGAGTCTTGCAACTGTGTCAGAGGTAAGTTTTCACATTACTAGTACAATCGATTTCAAGTGAAATATTTAGTAGAAAGAGCATATTTCTTTCACATATGAGTGTGTGTGCATGCAGGGGCAGGAGAGGACTGAGAAACGAAGGTTGAGGAAAAGGTGGAAAGAGCTTCACTCAATCAGCTGTCTTCCTTGAATTGACCAGTTTCGCATAAAACTGACTTAATACTTAGCATTTGAGCTGAAACGTAATAGCTTTTTTTTTTTCTAATTATGGTAACATATTACCACTAATGTAAAAGCATGGAAGTCTCACATGAAATCCTAATTATGGAGAAATAGATATTGCCTCGTGCTGTTGATGGAGCTGTTTTCTGTATAGTGTTTAAGGAAGCTGAAACTTGAGTTTCGTGGGCCCCCTTGAATCCAGTCAGTCAATCCTCTTTTAATAACTTAACCAGTAAAAATTATGAGGATTTACATAAAGCTTTATGTGTAGGAGAAATTCATTATAACGACCCATAGTGTTCTATTGGTTCTATTGGGTCTAAAACATGGAATCGTGTTCCATATTCAAAATCACATCTAGATTATATTGATAGTAAACTATTTGATACATTATTAAAATTGTTCACTACTTGTTATGTGAACAGAACCAGGTTACAAAACTACCTAATGTAACCACTGCATATATAGGCTTATGGAAACAGACTTGTGTTTTCCGGGGAAAAAAAGTATAGATATATACACTGAAATTTTAATCTTCTCTCTCAGTGACGGAAATTTGAGGTGTTTTTCCACATTTCTTACAAATGCAAACATTTCTTCACTGATACACACACATGTATACAGAACTAGAGATGATCACTCCAACATAAGTATAAATTATGAGTCAAATAAACAGTATGAAAGTCCATAAAAAATAAGAGAATAAGTATTTGGAAAAGATATAATTTTGAAATCTTAGTAGTAACGTCATGAACATAAGTATACACAGGTACGTCCTAAGATTTCTGAAACTTTAACAAACATCAAATCTACAACCCCCCCTTTTTTTTTCCTCATTCAGTCCTGTAAGAGTATTTCCTTTGCTTGGGGGAAGATCTCTTTTTGGGGGGGGATTCTAAATAAGCTCATTTTTTCCACAGAAGTAAACATTCCCTTTTTGTTTGAAAATCCTTGGTGGAGATTTAGATGAAGAAGCTCAATTAGAGCTCGATCACGCTGTTAATTTTTTACTTGAGTGGTAGCCGCACCTCTGGGAACAAAGGGAAGTAATGGAAAAGGAAAAGTGTCTTTGCTCCCTGTGCATGTAGTCTTTCCTATGGCTGTAAACAATTCTGCATGTTTGTGGATGCAATGCTTTCTCATGTGGACAGCTGTTCCCAGGAGTGGGTTGAAATAGAAGACTGTAGGAAGAACCTGCAGGTACCATCATAGTCTTAGCTCAACCCGGCTAAATTAGATGGACATTCAACTTGGACTGGCCTCTTTCTGACCTATAAGTGGCATAATTTGGAGTGCTGCTGAACTACATATTGTGAGACACCTGACCTGTTTTAAGCCATGAGAAAATATTCTAACCTTGTCATTGGAAGATTCAAGTTTTCATGAATTATCTTCAAAGAAATCTGCTTGGAGAAAGGAAATAAGGATGGATATAGAGATTAAACGTAGGGTAAGTATTATTCTCTTTAATCAAACTTAAACATCCAGGAAAAAGATGTGCTTGGGACACTTTTGTTGTAAGAGGACAGATTGACCTTGACTAGGAAGGTCAATTTGAAGAAGTTCAGAAGGACTCTGAAAGACAAAACAAGAAAATGTGAATAGAGAACCTATCAAAACAACAACAAAAAAAATAACATCGAAATAGAATGATGTAGGTAATTTCTTGTATTTACCATTGGCTTTGAACTTTTTATAATTTCTTGTTAAGAACTGGAGGCTGGTCTTTGCTATTCAATGCTTGTGGTCAGGACTTTTTGGCAGTTAGATTACAAGTTAACATGAAGGTTGTGAAAAAAAAAAGACAAACTAAATATGCAAGGCACTCAAAGAAACATCTCAGGGAAACTGTGTAAGTAGACACAGATATACTACTGTAAGTATAACAAATCACCAAGGTTTTTATTTAAAACTAAATAACTTACTTATATGTTTATTTTATGGTCACAAAAGACAGCACATCCATGACAATTTTCATACTAAATAAAGTGGGGAGCACTCACAGTAGAAACATGAATATAAATAATTAAATATATTTGAAATATTCTGGGAAGTCTTTTTCTTCTTTAGTCGTTCAGCAAATTATAATGCTCCCTGAGCTACTTACATATTTTTAGGCTTCACTTTATTTGTGAGCACAACTTCAGGTATTTGTGATTCAAAAGACAGATCTTTTATAAAACCTTAGTCCTACCTCACTAGTGAATCTTCTTCCTCCAATTCAAAATTCCATACACACACATACACACACACACACACACACACTCCACTAAATGCTTATCTGAATCGACATTGATATACCTTTTATTCACAAATATTGTAGAGATTAAGAAATGAATAAAGTTGCATTTCTTTTTATGAGTCCTAAAATATATTCACAAGCTGTTCCATTTGTCCCGAATTTCTGAGTTTGGCCACTAAGTGTAGTTGAACTCTTTCATCCTTTACCACTTCCATTAGAGTAAGTAGTATTTTTGGTTTTATAAATTCACCATACTTCACTTCTCCACCAAAGAATAGTATCAGAAAGTAGACTCCCAACACTGAAAACTTTAATAATTTTGTATAGGTCCTTGTTTGTAGCACACTGTATAGCACATTTTAGGGGAAAAAATTTAGGTTAGACCATGCTTCTCATTTTAATTTTAATATTTTAAATAATAATACCTACAATTATACTAGCCCCCCCCTTTTTTACCATTCCCAAGGGCTAATCTGCAATACCAACAAAATTCATTTTCTGATATGCCAGCTTCATTTTTATAGCTGTCATTTAAATAATTTATCTATAAGCCGTTTGTTCCCTAAAGCAGTTTGCCAAAGGAATTATTGCAGCCTTCAGATATGAATAAGTATGTTAGGGAGAATAGTTCATCCAAATGCTGAGTGAGACTTTGTTTTTAATGACATCACATCCAGGAGTGCCTGGTGGCTCTGTTGGTTCCTACTCTTCCTACTCTTGATCTTGGCTGAGGTATTGATCTCAGGGTTGGTGGGTACAGTTGGTGGGTTCAAGCCCCACATTGGGCTCTGCTCTGAGAGCACAGAGGCTGCTTTGCAGAGGCTGCTTTGAATCCCCTGCCTCCCTCTCTATTGAGACAAAAAGAAAGTGAGAGAGAAGAGAGAAAGAGATCATGACCTGAACCAAGATCAAGAGTCAGATGCTTAACTGACTGAAAAAAAAAAAAAAATCTGAAAAACAAAGACATCAAACTGAGAAATGTTTACCGAGAAATGTTTGCTCCATGTGGAATTTAACTGATATGCAGATGAATTTTGAAAACACATTACATAAACTCAACTACCTTTCTAATGATAAACCCTAAATGAATTTATTGATAATGTACTTTTTACATACTTTTATATGCACGGTAAGTACTTTTTCTATACCATACACAGTTTGCCAGTCTACCGCTGGTCAGTTGATATTACTTAAATCCTTTTGATGATCAAATTGCTGCTCTTCCAACTTTCTTCACTGTTTGTGATGCATTAAAAATAAGAGAATAGAGGGAGCTCATGGGTGGCTCAGTCAGTTGGGCTTCCGACTTCGGCTCAGGTCGTGGTCTCATGTTTATGAGTTTGAAAGCCACATCAAGCTCTGTGCCGACAGCTCAGAGCCTGGAACCTGCTTCAGATTCTGTGTCCTCTCTCTGCCCCTCCCCCACTCGCACTCTGTCTCAGTCTCTCTCTCTCTGTCTCTCAAAAAAAAATAAACATTTAATAAAATTTAATAAAAAATAGAATAGAAACGATCATTACATTAATTAACTAAGTCATCACCTTTGTCTTACTTTACTCTCAGTTTTATATCATGGGCATAATACATGGTTTGAGAAAAAAAAGGAACAGAAGGCAGTAACTTTAGGTTTAAAGAAGCATGCCTATATAAGCAGGCTTCAGAGAGAATATGGTGCCTAAGGGAAAGCTTAGGAGAAGTATGGGAGGCAAAACACAGAGGTGACAGTAGATAGAGGGGGCTAGATGGAGATTAGTTTTGACAAGTAAATACAGATCCCAAAGGGCCCTGAGAACTGTTTTAAGAACTCTTATTTTATTCTGAGTGAAATGGGGGAACTTTGAAGAGTCATGAGCAAAACAGTGATTTAATATAACTTTAGGTTTTCCGAATTACCCTAGTCTCTCACTAACATCATCAAGCATCATCAAGGCTTGGAAAGGTAAAGGATTAACAGGTCCCAGTCGCCAGGATGACCAGTGGCAGAGTCATAAACACAATACAGTCCACAACCTGTTACATTCCAACAGTTAGTAACATGGCAAAGCTCGTTGGTGACAAAACCACACGGCCACATCATTTAGATGTAATATTTTAGACGACTCTGGGACTTATTGAGAATCTATAGAGTCATCTCTCAATCCTGTCCTGTTAATTAAGAGGAAAGATAAGTCAGTTGAAGGAAGGTCTGTGTCCTTCAGAGAATCATCAAAGTTATTTAATATCATCTAAAGCATGTTGAAGGCAAACCGTCCCGCGTTTGACAAAACTAAATCTTTGAATATAGTTCATATGAGGAACTGCGGTGCGTAATCCATCCGATTCCATTTGAAAATGTTGAAAATATAATTAATTCAATGAGATAACTTACATAAACAAACACAGAAAAGGCATTTTAACAAAAAAGAAAACCTCTTTGAATTCTTTCACTGTGTAGCAGACTTCTGATTTCTATATAACTTCCATTTCCACTGGTTCTTAATAAGATTAGCCACAGGATTTACTAGTAAAGGGCAAAGCCTGTTCAATAATATCCAACTGTTCACAGTGAATGTGAAATGGGCCCAGATTGAAATATCTATTCTCACTTTTTACAGACAGCTCTTCAATACAGCAATGTTTATTCTTGTAGCTTTTAAAAAGATGGTACTGAGTTAAAATAGCCTAAGTTCTTTGGACAGTCCCTGCTATATCTCTCCTCTACATTGATTTCTCTTAGAAAGTCCCATGGTATTGAAAATAAAAAAATTAAAAAAAAACGTGATACTTTTTTATATTGTATGTTTTCCTGGCAGGTTTTTTTTTTTTTTTTTTTTTTTTTCATTTCCTGTAAGGGCCTGAGGGTAAACTTAGATTCATGAAGAAGGCAATTCAAGGAGAAAATTAAAGACTGGAAAATTTTCTAATCTGTTCTTCAGAGCTATGTAAATGTTCAGCATGGAGAGTCCTGTTTGTTGAAATCATATTTTAATATCAATGTGCTGTACCACTAGTAATGACTTTTTAAAAGCCTAGATTTAAAATATTCCTGCTTTTATAGAATAAATAAAGACATATGTAAATTTTGCCCTCAGGCCACTCATTCATTTGGTAATTTCTGTACTAGAGAATCTACAATAGTTCAAACGTTTTAAGTAAGCTATGTTTTTAAAAGTAAAAAATAAGCTTTCAGTGAGCATTGTTTCAAAAACAAAGTAAAATTATTAGATTAAGTAATAATAATTATAATAAGTATAGCTTGACAATTTAAAAGTGTCTATGATACTTACTGGATTATGGGTTACACAAAAAGGAGGATTATAGGAACAACTTGGGAAAATTTGAATATGGATTTAGGAAAGACAAAGCAATGTTACTTTATCAGTGTTAAATTCCTTGTGGAGATCGTACTGTTAAGATATGGCAGAATGAAGTTTTTGTTCATTGGAGATATATGCTTAAAATACATATGAAAAGAAAAGATGAGGAGAGAGAAAGAAAGCAAATGTGGCAAAACATTCATAATTGGTGAATCTAGTAAAAGGGTACTTTAAATTTCAAAATTGTCAAAGGGTTCACAAAAATAGTATTAGCTATTTGCCTCAACCAATTATGATTATCAATTATCATTGAGTCAGACATTCACTAGACACTGGGGATATATGGAGGTACATGAAAATGGCTCTTGCCTTCTGATAACATATACTCTAGTGTGTAAGACAAACATGAAACAAATACAAAGAACTGATTATGGAAATCACAATGAGTAGGCAGAGACACTAACCGAGGTACCAGAGAATAGGAGTGCTTCCTTCAGAGAATGACATGAAAGGCAATACCTAGAATGGGCAAGGTTTGGGGTCGGTGAAGTAGGCTTAGGTAAAAGTGTTTCAGAATGAAAGGACGAATCATTCAAAGAAGTCAGTGAGTGTTCTTATTTATGTAAAATGGCTGTCAGTGTAGGAACCTGACAAGAAAGCTTTGACCCAAATAATTTTCCTGAATATAGCAAATTCCTTCAGGACAAAAAGCACAAATCTATCTTGCTGTGTTAAACATTCCCAACAATGCCTAGTGCAGTCCCAAACAGAGTAAATAGTCAATAAATAATGTTGAATTGAATAAAATTGCCAATTTTTTCATTTTATTCAGAATGAATATAATATCAAATTTTTCCACAGCTGAAGTACCTATTGAACATATTATAACAAGTACCATTCAATTCAGTAACCTTGTACTGAGCACCAGCAATGTAAAATATATCCACATTTTACCAGATATCAAGAAACTGATTAATGTGACTTAAAGTCGTATACTGGTAACTGAAAGCTAAAAAGTTAATTCTACTACATATTACCTATGAAACAGTAGCTGTGTCCTAGTTGAAACAAAGGAAGAGAAAAAAGATACATTATGAAAATTAAGTTTTTAAATAAATATACATCTGAGTGAAAAAATAAATAATATCAAGCAAAAGTTTTAATAATTGCCCAGTACATATTAATTACAACTCTACTTCAAAACAAAAACAAATACAAAATTTAGAAAAACTTAAAAAGATCCCCATTCTGGTTGACCCTGTTAAATATACTGAGAAGTATGAGTCAGTATCCTTGTCACTCCAGGCCCTAAAACCTACTGTCATACTATCAGGAATAAAAGTAACATTGGGGTGCCTGGGTGGCTCAGTATGTTGCGCGTCCGACTTTGGCTCAGGTCATGACTGCACGTTGCGTGAGTTCGAGCCCCACATCCGGCTCTGTGGTGACACCTCGGAGCCTGCTTCAAATTCTGTGTCTCCCTCTCTCTCTACCCCTCCCCTGCTCACAGTCTGTCTCTCTCCGGCTCTTAAAAATAAATAAACATTAAAAAAATTTAAAGAATAAAATTAACATAAATTATAAGTACATAAAAGTATCAATTTTCATGAAACAGACATTCTAAGGCCAGAAAACATTAAAATTAATTCTTGTTGCTACATATGATTTTTGAATTTTTCAAATTATGTTCATGTACTTTTGAAAATATCCTCTGTACACATATGTACACATATCCTCTGAGGTCTCTGGAAAGGATTACATTCTGCCTCAAGTTGTGTGTTTAGTTAGAAGCCTGTCCCTCAGGCTGCAGCCATGATGATTAGCTAATGGAACTATTTACAGAAAGACTGAGCTCCTGGGTCTGTTGACTGTTTCTGGATCCTGGGTAGATACAGTTTCAGAACTCTTTCTCCCTCGTTACAGTCCTGTGGGACTCACAAGTGTAAGCCTCACTGGCCATCAGAGCCAAGCAATGTAGACGTGTCCTCTGGCAGTGGTTGCCATATAGGAATATGGGCTCTTTTCTGGGTGACACCAATTATGACAGTCTCTGGGGACCAGAAACACAAGTCCCCTACCTTCTAGCCAGGTGATCAGGAGGCATCCCTGAGATGTCACCTGCAAAAATATGGGAGATACTGGTTCTGGAGAGCACAGCAAAAGGAGAGCATGGCAGACACCAGTTTCTGTCCCTGGAGAATGTTCCAGTAGTCTCCTTGGTGTGTGGGTTAAGATAGATGTCTGTCCTTCAGCTCAGTGCTTCAATATATGGAGGTGAGGCTCCTTCACTTCCAACCTGGGCACAAATGGTTGCCTCTGAAATAGACCCTGGGGTGGATGAGTCCAAGCATGAGACCATTTAAAGCAATTTCTCAAACTGTCATAGTCTTATGGGTCTCAGGACGCTAGCTCCCTTGGTTTGCAAATTTAGATATTTTGGGTGCTCATCTCTCAAGCATATGTCTCAAAAGTTGAGATGCCCAATGTGGGATTCAACCTTTCACTCTTCAGGGAGGAGCTCTGGATTTTGAGTTCCTTTCCAGTTGTGGGATGCCATGTGGGGGGTGGAGTTTATGGCAAGACTGTGTCCTAGCCTCTCTTACCTGCTTCTGTGTGGGTTTCTTCTCATTTGCCTGATGTATAGTCCTCCCTCAATCACCCTTTAGGTTTTCTTAAAAGGAAATTATTCCATATGTAGCAGTAGACTCAGTGTGTCTGTAGGAAAAGGTGAGTTCAGAATCTTCATGTATCCCCATCTTTAACTAGAACTCCATTGTTATACTTAATAAGTTTAATATTTTAAATGAAAACTTAGGATCAAAACAATAAATTTTTATAGTTAAGAAAGCATACTAATAGGAAAACAATGACTTAATGGTAGCATTTATAATAAAACCCAAATACCAAAGCAAAAACTAAATACCAATGTGATTTCTCAGGATACACAGTAAAAGAGAAATATTATTATTAAACAATAAGTGGGTGGAGATTGAAGCCATCCAGAAGAACCAACTTCAAATCCCTACAAAACCTTAGCATTTACATCTAATTTCCATTTTGACACAATCACCCTCAATTTGTAAGGGAAATGACCCTGGTTTTCAATCCAAAGATATACTGGGAAAATGTCTTGCAAAATAGATTAAAGCACAAGCATGTGTTTCTTCCCTAAATGCTGTGTTCCTTGGCCACACGACACCATGCTCTGTATCAGGTTAGCAGGTCAATCAGTGATGTAAAAGATCTGTCTGAAGTTCAGCCAAAAGTTGAACTCACTAACCTCTCCTGGCTTGCCAGAAACTGAAAGAGCTCTTACTGTATGTTCATGCAGCCCACAAAGGCTGATCCTTTTTGACATGAGGGTCTTGCAGTTCAGCTAAAACCATAAAATCTACTTAAATGAAGAAATTGTTAAAGTTGCCAAGAGTCAGTTACTGTAAGTCTTTGTCACCTCGCCATCAGAACACCAACTTCTGGACTCTTTTATTTTCTCCTGTCTGATTGATACATACCAGACCTTCAACAGATGTACAGTTCTTGGCAAAGAGATGATGGCGAAGTCTGGGAGGGTGAGATACTCTTCTAACACGTTTCTGTTGTCTTAGTATCTCTTTGTTGGAGAGTAAATCTAATGTTCAAGCAGCAAGTCATGGCAATTGTCATTTTTTGTTTTAAGCAAACCCCCTAGAAGAGAGCTTACTTTTACTAAGAAAGGTAGAGGATCAATTACTTAGTAGCTTAAAAAAGATACAGAGAAAAATGGTGTCCTATTGGTCTATAATGGCAAAGGTTCTGGCATACAGGAGTACTTTATACAATTATGTTTAATTCATTTCACTGGGTGATACATATAAACATTTAACCCAAAAGAATTGCATTAAAAACACAATTTATTTAATAAGTTTAAAGAGATTTTACTAGACTCTCTGCCTCTAACAAAGCCAGTCCCAAATAACTTCCTGGACCAATAGCTAGTCATCGTATTAAACTAGACTTTATTATCACTGCCCTACTCCACCATGCTTCCCGCATGACTCAGAGTCAGACATTGCCTATGAAGCACCTGGCTATTTGTGATGCGGCTTCCTATTATCTCTCTGACTTCCCCCCGCCCCCTGCCCCCACCACCCCATTGATATACTCATCTTCTCACTATTGCTGTCAGATCCACCATGATCCTACCTCAGGCCCTTTGTCAGAGCTCTTCCTTCTACCTCCTCCATACACACATAGCTTGCATCCTCTCTTTTATTCAGGGCTTTACTCAACTGCCACTTTCATAGAGAGGTCTTATAAACTCGCCCACTCCTAACTCCCTATCTCCTTTCTCTGTTTTATTACTTTTTTTTCATAACATGCTCTAACACAATTTATAAGTTATTAGAAGTTATTTATCTGGTTTATTATCTATCTATACTAGGAGTGAAAAACTATGGCTCACAGACCCAAATTGGCTCTCCCCTTGTTTTTGCAAATAATTTTTTTTTTGGAACAGGACATACACTCATGCATGTATGACCTCTGGCTGCCTTTGCATTCTAATGGCAGAGATGAGTAACTGTGACAGCAGCCACAAAGCCTGCAAAATCCAAAATATTTCTACCGAAAGAACATATTTTCTACAGAAAATCTTGCCAATTCTTGGTCTAACTAATAGAGAAAAACCCCATAAGAGCGGGGATTCTGTCTGTAACTTTAACTATATTCCTATTGTCAACCATAGCTCTAGTTGTGTAATTGCTCTGTTACACTATGTAATAGTCCTAGCACATAGTAATTTCTCAATATATATTTGTTGACTAAATAAACAAGTTCTTCCGCCTTTATCGTCAAGCAAAGTAGCTTTAAGAATGTCAACTGCACCACTTACTAGCCTTTTGACCTTGAACAAATGACTTCCATGTTTTTTCCTTCATCTTTGACATGGAAAGACAAAGTAACCTGCCATATTTAATCAATGAGTGAAATAAGTTTATACACATAACGTGCTTATATTAAGTGTATCTATTAGTAGGGAAATTTTTGGCACATAGTAAGGAAGTAGAGAAGAAGAATATTATGTTCTTGCATTACTGATTCAAAAAAGTACTATTTTGAAGACTAAGGCCTTTTCCATCTTCCTCATTTTTACCTTGCAGCTGGCTAACAAATAAGACTTGCTTTGTTTTCAATATATTTACCATGGTGTAAATAAAACACGAACATAGAATAGATAAAATTGGAGAAAAAAGAAAGAATAATGAAAAACGTCAGAAAAGCAAATGGAATTAGTACCTAAATAAGTGGTAAAAGGAATCATTTGGAAATAATTATAATTTAGATTTATTGGGCCAGTCAGAATACTCAGATACTAATATAATAACTATATTTATATCTATATAAATTTATAAATCTATATATTTTTATAAAAGTTTTCCTGTGGCTGCTATAACAAATTACCACAAACTGGGTGGTTTAAGACAACAAAAATTATTATTTAAAACATTTGTTAATGTTCATTCATTTTTGAGAGACAGAGAATGAACAGGGGAGGAGCAGAGAGAGAGGGAGACACAGAATCCAAAGCAGGTTCTAGGCTCTGAGCTGTCAGCACAGAGCCCGATGTGGGGCTCGAACCCACGAACCATGAGATCTCGACCTGAGGCTAAATAGGATGCTTAACCTACTGAGCCACCCAGGCACCCCAGAAATCATTATATTATAGCTGTGGAGGTTAGAAATCCAAACTCAGTATCACTGAAATGAAATCAAGTTATAGGCAGGGCCACATACCTTCCGGAGATCCTGGAGGAGCTAGAGAATATATCCCTTTTTCCTTCCAACTTCTGGTAGCTGTCAGCTACTCACTTTGATCTCTGCCTTCAAAGTCACATTGCCCTCTCCTCTTCTGTGTGTTAATCTCCCTCTGCCTCTGTCTTATAAGGAAACTTGTAAATGTGTTTAGTACACACCTGAATAATCCAGAATAATTTCATCTCAAGATCCTTAAGTTTATCATGTTTTAAAAGAAAGTTTATTTTCATAAAATAACATTTGCAGGTTCCAGGGATTAGAATTTGATAGATTTGTATGTTTAGATGGCCATTATTCAGCTATGTATATACACACATAGCTGAATAATAAATATAAATAGCATATATAAAATACACATATATGTATATATATGCCATGATTCAGGATAATATATATTATATATATTATACATATATATGTATAAATATATGTATATTTACCTATATGTACCTAGGTATTTTTTACTTATTTAAACAATGTTCCAAAGTTGTTAATATCCCCTCCCATTCAGTTTTCATGTGTGTAACCTAAGCATTAAAAAGTGAAGTAACACAGCTGGCTAATGGTATATACAGGATGGGGATATATGTCTGTTTTATCTATTTCCAAAAAATTTATTCTTGAACATTGTAGTATCATCTCCTCTGGTATAAATGTTTATTTTAGTTACATGGTTTTAAGAACAGAAAAGGACTCAAGCAACATAAGAGTTGCATGCACCTTTTCAAACAAGTATAGTTAACTGCCCACAGGTTGGCTGATTTGAAATATTATATATATTTTTTTCCTTTAACTCAATTTAATTGGATTTTTTTATGTGGAATGTGCACCAAATATGATTGAAAAGAATGTGATCTTATTTCTCACTTTCCTAAAAATTGAAAAAAGATTTCTCATACCTGTGGACATTTTAAAACAAATTTGATGAGAACAGCAACTTTAAAACCATACACGCGCGTACGGGTAAACACACACACACACACACACACACACATACACACACACAAACGGTTTCAGACATTTTGTGTTTTATGTATTACAATAGATACACCTAATCCTGCCCTCCAGGTATTTGTAACCCAATGGCATATAATTGCTGTTTCAAATATTTAAGTGTCACAGTGATTCTTATGTCCCTTTGGTAAATCAAACTGCAATGTCATACAAATGTATCTTCTCTTAAGATTCTCTCTTAAGAGAGATGTATTCTTTCTTAAGAGAGATGGTGAACTGTTGATAAATCCTATAATATGATCTACAATTCCCATGGGAATAGAAGGTCATTTAAAAATGCGAAAATTTCCACCTATTATTCTTATGCCGATTCAGGAAGAAAATGTATTTTTAAAGTTGTTTGCATCACAATTACAGTTTCTCAACAGTAATCTCATATTCTCTTACTGCTCTCTAATTACTGCTCAGAAAGCAGATTATGTTCCATTGTGTTCTAAAGTAGCTTTAACTTGCTGGATTGCTTATCAATATAACCAGCTGTTCAATGGTTGATCCAGTGATGACGGTGTTTTTAATTGCTTTTTTCATTTGGCTAAGTAAGTTCAGATGGTCACTAATTAGTTCTGTCATGCAGAGATAGTTTTGTTATGAACAATGCAATCAATGTTTCATTGAAAAGACAACTGTCCTAAGATCAACACTGCTTAATTATCCCTATGAATTCATCCTCAGTTTCTTTATTTGTTATAGCTGTCATGAGTAAGGTGACAGGAATTAAACAAAACTGCAGCTTAAAAGTGTGCTTCCACCAATGCATGTAATGATTTCTCATTTTCGCCTGCTTAGAAGCATTCAATTGAAACGAGTCATAAAGACTTTTTTCTTTATTAAGATTTAGGCAGTGCTTTGGGGCACCAAAAATTATACTAAATTATATGATATTGAAGTTAAAATGGTTTGAGTTTACATCACATTGTAGGTTTTATAGGCACCTGTATGCAAACTCCTTCAAGATAATCTACTTTGGAAAGTAGAGATTCTTCCTAAATTAGGAAACAAAGATTTTTTTTTTAAACCTAGCCAGATAACAGAAAATAGTGAGACAATGGCACAAACATGAATCAAAAGATATATTTATAACGTATTTATATAAAGCTTTTTAGTTCGTACTTCGTAATTATTTTTTAAGTAGAATGCACTTTCTTGCCGCATAAAGAAGAGAAGAAAATTCAGAAGGACAAAGACAAATGTCAATATACTGTATGTTTCAGGACACATTTGTACCCCTTATGCTCTTTTCACTCTTCTTTTCGCTCTTCAAGTGAGGACTCTTTCTCTTATGGGGGTAAAATAAGTCTGTACAGGCAAATTTCACTTCATATATTTTATTTTTTATAATTTTTTTAAGTTTATTTATTTATTTTGAGAGAGAGCATGAGTGGGGGAGGGACAGAGAGAGAAGAAGAGAGAAAGAATCCTAAGCAGGCTCCACACTGCCAGTGCAGAACGTGACATGGGGCTTGAAACTGTGAGATCCGTGACCTCAACTGGAACCAAGAGTTAGGCGCTTAGCTGACTGAGCCTCCCAGGCACCCCTTGCTTTGTTTACTTTAAACTAGAGAATGAATGACATATGCCTTTCTTAGAGTGACATATATACCTAAGCTTCCTACGTGATGGTTTATTATATTCAACAATTCTTTCCCTTGCATTGTCACAGAGCAACTTCACGGACTTTTCAAAAAACCAATGACCCAGTTTTAATTATACGGATTCTCATGAGATTAGTCTTTGCTTAGTTAGTAATTAGTATCAAGAGATATAATTTTTAGATGAAATTGAAGTAATGTTATCATAAATATTCTGAAGACATAATCAAAGACTATTTATTCCAATATTAAAACTATCACGTTGGATTAAAATGTGTTCTTGAAATAAAATGATAATGATGCTTACCTTTAGTAAGTTTTCATTTTGAAGATCAATGAATACACACTCCATTACTTTTCCTCAATTTCACACACCTTTTTACCTCTAGTACGTTCTCAGAAACTTTCTTATTATTGCCTGAAATTAAGATTATTTTTTTATTGTTGAAAACATTATGGTATAATATCTTAGACAAATGTAATTCATCGTGTTATGAAATTTAAATAACTTTCAGGCTCCCTCCAGCACAATAGCAACAAAGAAAAAAAAATAAGCTCTAGGAAAACTTGAGTTTTTATGTTACACAGAGGTTTTCCTCAGAGGTTGGCCAATTCCTAAGCTTGGAACGAGCAGGGCAAGAATCCAGGAGGCACAACAGAGCACAGCTGCCTGGGGCGTGTCGGATGAACAGAAGTTTCAGAGATCATGCAATGCTCAGATATTGAATCTTAGCCAGAAAGAAAGGAGACTCACAGTGAAAGTGCTGTTTTTTTGTCTTAATTTGACAATTCAGAAGAGTCTTGTATTTGCAGTATGAACTATGCCTAGCATTGAGGTCTGTTGCAGGAATAATGGAAAACGGAGATCGATCCAGCTCGACGAAGCCAAAATCAAGGCTTGATGAGAACAAAACACTTAGATTTCATTCCAGAACAGGACAACATGCTATAGAGAAAAATAATATCATCTAGTTAACATAATGTAGTGCTACTCGAAGCGTCTTTCAGGATGGTCGTCAAACATCATAATTTATCACACATAGGAAGAAGCAGGGAAGTGTGATCTACAATCAGAAGAATAAAAGTAGCCGCTAGGAGTAAATGCATGAGTAACACAGGTGTTAACGTTAGCCGTCCTAGGTTTTAATGTAATTATTCTGTAAATGCTAACGAGTTTAGAGGAATGTGGCAAAAACATGGAGGATTCCAGCCTAGTGATATCTAGAAAAACAAAGTGCTAGAATTTAAGTGTCTGAAATTCTGAACTTTCTTTCTTAAGAAAAAAAGAAAAAAATCGTTTGACTTTAATAACAAACTGAAACTACAGAAGTATTAATAAATGTGATTACAGACCACCAGAAATAATACAAACCAGTGCACAGAAGAAAAAAGAACAAATAAGTAAAGCATTGTAGATATTGTAGAATGCATGGAACTGTGACATTTGCATAATTAGAATGAAAGAAAGGGAGGAGGGGCGAAGAGCAAAACAATATACATAAGAAGATGATGAATAAAAATTTTACTCAACTAGGGGTGCCTGGGTGGCTCAATCAGTTAAGCTTCCAACTTTGGCTCAGGTCATGATCTCACAGTTCGTGAGTTCAAGCCCCGCATAGGGCTATGTGCTGACAGCTCAGAGCCTGAAACCTGCTTCAGATTCTGTCTATCTCTCTCTCTCCCCCTTCCCTGCTAATGCTTTGTCCCTCTCTGTCTCAAAAATAAAATAAAACATAAAGTTAAAAAAAATGTACTCAACCAATGTAATTTTTCTAAGCACAGACTCAAAAATTACAATAAATCCTAAGAATGCTTAAGAAACACACACACACACACACACACACACACACACACGCCTTCTAGGCATATTAGAGTCATACTGAGAAAACTCAAGGTAAATAGAAACATTTATAATCAGATTTAGAAAAGTGACATTATATTTAGGGAAATCATAATAATAAAAATAGACTTTTCTTCGGAAACAAAAACCAGCAGGTAATAGAATTAAACTTGGAGGGTGAAGATTAAAAACAATCAAACAAAAGTCAATCCTGAATTCTACACCCAATGAAAATACCTTCAAATATGAAGGCAATATGAAAGCACTAGCTAAGAAACAAGAGCTGAAACTCTGAAACACTGCCAAGACACTTGTACCACAAGAAATAAAAGAAAGTTCTTACTGAACTAAAATAATATTGTATGTGCATGCAGGAAAGAAAGTTACCACCACAAAGTCAAAAAAAAAAAAAAAACCCTTGAGAAAATTGTGAACAAATGTATAAGATCACATTTATTTAAAGACCATTGAATGCTTAAAACAAACTAATTAAAATGTACTATAGGTTCAAAAAATTGTAAATGTAAAATAGATGAGCACAATAGTGCAAAGAGTAGAAGGTATATAAATACAATCACATTATTGCAAGATTCTTATACTGTTCATGAGCAGCTTGGATATTAAGGTGAGATGTGATATGTTAAGGGTGCATATTTTTTTTTCATTTGTTTTTGAAATTTTTTTAATGTATTTATTTATTTTGAGAGAGAGTGTGTGTGCATGAGAGCACACACGAGTGGGGGGAGGGCAGAGAGCGAGGTAAAGAAAGAATCCCAAGCCAGCTCTGTGCTGTCAGCACAGGGCCGGATACAGGGCTTGATCTCATGACCTGAGCCAAAATCAAAAGTCTGATGCTTAACTAACTGAGCCACCCAAACACCCTATTAATGATGCATATTTGAATCTAAAACATCCACTAAAATATAATTTTACCATATGGCTCCAAAGCCAGTAGAAATGACAAAACAAAACACAGTTATATTTTAACAATGCAATAGAATGCAGAAAAGGAATAGCAAACTATCAAAGAATTAATGGGAATAACTAAACTGCTCAAATTAAAAAAAAAACCTTATTATTAATGTCACTTCATCTAAATAAACACAAAACTTAAAAGATAGAGATGGTTAGATTACATAAATAAGGCAAGATCCTACTATATATTGTTTAAAAAAGACTTAGTTTAGATATAAGAAAAGAAAGAGAGTTAAAGTAAATATTTGAGGAAAAAAGATATACTATGCAAAAAATATTAATAAAAATATGTTTATTATCAGACTTGATTTTAAGTGAAGAAATGAAGAATATTAAATAGAGAAAGAGAAACATTTTTAAAGTAATAGAAGAATCATTTTATTAAGGAGATACACTTCTAAATCTGTATGCAGTTAATGTAGTCACAGAATACATAAATTAAACATTTAGAGAAAAAAGTAAAGTGTACAAATCCCAGTCATAGTTAAAGATGAAAATACATTTCTCTCAATAATTAACAGGAACTTTATACAAAAAGCAGTAAGAATACAGAAGAGTGAACAAGACTACCAACTTTTTCAAAGTAGGACAAATACATAACATTAAAATCAAAATGCCAAAATCAACACTAAAATCAATAATGCTATCTTAATAAATGTTAAAGAATTGAAATCACAAAATATGTTTTTACCATTTGGAATCAAATTAGAAGTAAATAATAAATATAAAACAAAAAAAATATTTGGAAGTAAGTCAAAACACTATGACATCTATGGGTCAAATAAGAAAACAAAAACAAAAACAAAACAAATCAAAACAAAAACAAAAAAGTATTTGTTAAATTTAAATGATAGATAATGGGAAAACACCACCACACAAATTTGTTTGATGCTGCTAAAGCAGTGTTTGGAGCAAGGAATAGATCAGAAACATAAAAAGGGTAGAAACTTTAAGATGCAAGCTATAAGTTCAAGAAGATTGGAAAAGGAGAGCAAATTAATTCAGATAGTGGGTTAAAGGAAATGATTCATGTATAGGCAGAAATCAATGTAATAGAAAACAAAAATATGGAGGAATCTTGAACTTTGCAAAGATTAATAAAATTGAGAATCTCATAGTTAAATAAGCACAGAGAAAAACATAAAATATTAATATTGGGAATTTTTTAATGGACAGCATTGCAGATCTTAAAATATTAAGAATAATGGGACTATATTCTGATTGATTTTATAAAACATTTTTGTAATTTAGAAGAGATTGACAAAAATATAACTTTCAAATCAAACACGGGAAGAAATGGAAAATATGAAAAATACTATATCTATTAGAATAAATTTTTATTAAAAATTTCTCATCAAAATGATCCAGAACCAGATGACTTCAATGGGGAATTATATCAAGCATTTAAGAGAGAACTAATACAAATTTCTGTACATACTCATGAAAATTATTTTTGAGAAGAGAGGAAGAGAGACGTTTCTCAACTTGTTTTATGAAGCAAACATAATTTTGACACCAAAAACTGAGAGGTGAAAACATGAAATGAATATTGGTATCACAATACTTCATAAAAGCAAATGCAAAGTTATAGCAAATTATATCCAGGAACATATAAAAAAGAATATTGTGTCATGACCCAGTGGGCTTTATCCCAGTTAATTCAAGGTTGATTTAACATGTGAAACTCAATCACTGCAATTCACCAGGATAAAGGGGGAAAACAAAACATCTCAA
The DNA here is from genome assembly GCF_022079265.1 of Lynx rufus. Taxonomy (NCBI): domain Eukaryota; kingdom Metazoa; phylum Chordata; class Mammalia; order Carnivora; family Felidae; genus Lynx; species Lynx rufus. Next base: position 24,458,692 of record NW_025814845.1, on the reverse strand, counting down.
CAGAGGCAGAAAAAATGTTACAAAATCAATATTTGTGAGTGATAAACATTCTGAAAATAGGAATAGAAAATAACTTATGTTTAGGACTTTTTTAAAATATAATTTTTTGCCAAATTGGTTTCCATATAACACCCAGTGCTCATCCCAACAAGTGCCCTCCTCCTTGCCCATCACCCACTCTCCCCTCTCCTTCATGCCCCCCATCTACCCTTAGTTTGTTCTCAGTCCTTAAAAGTCTCTTATGGTTTGCCTTCCTCCCTTTCTGTAACTTTTTTTTTCCCCTTCCCCTCCCCCATGGTCTTCTAAGTTTCTCAAGATCCACATATGAGTGAAAACATATGGTATCTGTCTTTCTCTGCCTGGCTTATTTCACTTAGCATAATACCCTCCAGTTCCATCCACGTTTTTAAATGTTTATTTTTGAGGGAGAGAGAGTGTGTGCATGAGCACGGGAGGGGCAGAGACAGAAGGACCAAGGATCCGAAGCCTGCTCTTTGCTGAGAGCAGAGATCACGACCTGAGCCCAAGTCAGAAGTTTAGCAACTGAGCCACCCAGGTGCCCAGAAAATAACTTCTTTAATATGTAAAGGGCACAAATTTAAAGAAACTTTTAGTGTTAAAGATAAATAAATGGGTGTTTTACCAAAAATTAGGAAAAATACAAAGATGTCCACTCTCTCGATTTTATTGAAACACGGTGTTGGAGTTTCTAACCACTGTAATAAGATAGCAAAAGAAAAGAAAAGAACAGTTACATAAAATTGTCATTGTTTTAAAAAGGCACAATTGCATGTATAAAATATCCAAGGGAATCTATGTTAAACTACTACAAATAAGTGATTTCAACAAGGTTGTGAGATTTAACTATTTCTATATATTGAAAACAAACAGATGGAAATGAAAACCTAAAAAGTAAAATTTAGAGTGAAATCAAACACTTCACACATTAAAAATAAATAAAATGAATGACAGGCAGCATCTCTGCCCTGAAAATATTTCAAATACTGAGAAAAATTAAATTCTAAATAAATTGGAAAACATATTTATGTTAATATATCATTTCTCCTTAAATAGAGACTTTTTTAAAATGATGATCTAATCATAAAATTTATTAGGGAACACATAATATAAAATATCCTGAACAAATTTTAATAAAAAAGAAAATTTAAAAACTTACATTATCTGGTTTCAGCACTTACTGAAATGTTACAACTGCAAAGCTACATTGATTAAAGTATTTGTAGAAGGAAAGAAAGTGTATCAATATACTAGAACAAATATTCCACAAATAGACCCATGCTCATATAGTAACATAAATTTAAACAAAGCTTCTAGCACAATTTTATTGGAAAAGGAAATACTATTCAATAAATGCTTTTGCTACAAAGGGCCATATTTCATTCTTTCTCATTGCCACGTAGTACTCCATTGTGTGTATAAACCAAAATTTCTTTATCCATTCATCAGTTGATGGACATTTAGACTCTTTCCATAATTTGGCTATTGTTGAGAGTGCTGCTATAAACATTGGGGTACAAGTGCCCCTATGCATCAGTACTCCTGTACCCCTTGGGTAAATTCCTAGCAGTGCTACTGCTGGGTCATAGGGTAGGTCTATTTTTAATTTTTTGAAGAACCTCCACACTGTTTTCCAGAGTGGCTGCACCAGTTTGCATTCCCACCAACAGTGCAAGAGGGTTCCCGTTTCTCCACATCCTCTCCAGCATCTATAGTCTCCTGATTTGTTCATTTTGGCCACTCTGACTGGCGTGAGGTGATATCTGAGTGTGGTTTTGATTTGTATTTCCCTGATGAGGAGCGACGTTGAGCATCTTTTCATGTGCCTGTTGGCCATCTGGATGTCTTCTTTAGAGAAGTGTCTATTCATGTCTTCTGCCCATTTCTTCACTGGGTTATTTGTTTTTCGGGTGTGGAGTTTGGTGAGCTCTTTATAGATTTTGGATACTAGCCCTTTGTCCGATATGTCATTTGCAAATATCTTTTCCCATTCCATCGGTTGCCTTTTAGTTTTGTTGATTGTTTCCTTTGCTGTGCAGAAGCTTTTTATCTTCCTGAGGTCCCAATAGTTCATTTTTGCTTTTAATTCCCTTGCCTTTGGGGATGTGTCAAGTAAGAAACTGGAGAGTGTTCTGCTAAGTGAAATAAGACATACAGAGAAAGACAGATACCATATGTGTTCACTCTTATGTGGATCCTGAGAAACTTAACAGGAACCCATGGAGGAGGGGAAGGGAAAAAAAAGAGGTTAGAGTGGGAGAGAGCCAAAGCATAAGAGACTCTTAAAATCTGAGAACAAACTGAGGGCTGATGGGGGGTGGGAGGGAGGGGAGTGTGGGTGATGGGTATTGAGGAGGGTACCTGTTGGGATGAGCACTGGGTGTTGTATGGAAACCAATTTGACAATAAATTTCATATATTAAAAAATAATAATAATAAAAATAAAATAAAAAAATAATAAATGGTTTTGGAACAAATGGGTATTTGTTTGGAAAAAATAACCTTGAACCCTATTTCACACAGTACACAGAAATTAATTTGAGATGTACTATAGACCTAAATATCAAAGTTGAAACTATAAATCTTCTAGGAGAAATGTGAGGCAATATCCACATAACCTGGGTTAGGCAAAGATTTCTTAGGCAATTTTATAGACCTCTGAGAATGTGATTACATTTCACCAAAATTAAAATCTGTAGTATTGTCTTTTGTTTTCTTTATTCAAATCATTATGTAGAGGCAGGTCTTCTAGTTCAAATTTGTATTTCCTTATGACTAACAACTTTTTCATATGGTTATTCCTCTAATTCCTTTGGTGTAATGACTGTACAAGTCACTTACAATTTGAAAGTATATCTTTAATAGCCTGTGTAATGGGTTGAATGGTGGTCCCTCAAACGATACCTTTACATTCTAATCCCTGGAACCCGTGAATGTAACCTTAGTTGAAAAAGAGTTTTTGCAGATGTAATTAAGTTAAGGATCTTGAAATGAAGTGATAATCCTGTATTATTTCCGTGAGCCCTAAATCCAATAACAAATGTCCTTATAAGAGTGAGACAGGGAGATTTGACACATACAAAAGGGGAAGAGGTAATGTGACCCTGGAGACAGAGAGGGGAGTGTGATAAGAAATGCTGACAGCTACCAAAAACTTGGAAAATGTAAACAATGAAGTCTCTGAGCCTTCAGAACTGGGAGAGCATAAATTTGTTGCTTTAAACCACCCAGTCTGTGGTAATTTGTTACTGTAGCTCTAGGAAACCAACATATCTGGGCTAGGCAAATGCTTCTTAGACAATTCAGAAAATAAGAAACATCTTGATAAATTAAATTTCATGAAATTATAAATTTGCATTCGGTCAAAAAATACCATTTAGACAAGAAAAAGGCAAGCCACACAACAGAGAAATACTTGCAGTACACCTATCTTACAAAAGACCCATACTCAGAAATTGTAAGTAACTCCTATGAATCATAAATAGAAAGTCAAATAACCCACTTTAAAAATGGGAAAGTGTCTTGGGCAGATACCTGAAGTGGTGCTCAAGCAAGGTGAGGAAGGAGTCTGTGTGGAAAAGCCACAGGTGTGAGGTGTTGGACCCAACGCTGAGTGAGAGTGATGTCTCCAGGAGAGCGAGATCTGGAAGCATGGCCTGGGAGCCTGGATAATGTGAGGACATTATCCATGCGGGGAGAGCTCAGTGGGAGGTGTTGATGCCTAATATAAAGACCCTTCAAATGAGACAGCCTGATGTAGGATGTCTGCAGAGAAGGATCACCTGTCGAGGATCGTCAGAGCCTGGGAGAAGTAAGAATGGCGTCCACACAGGGATGCTGAAAGCTGAGCACAAGGTGTCAGAACCTGGATGGACTGAAGAAGGTATCCATCCATGTTGCGGTTGGACATAGCCTGACAAATGGATTGGGAGTTTCAGCGGGCACCCACAAGATGAGGCTATCTTTAAGTGTGTTGGATCCGAGGTGGGCTTAAGAGGGCTCCCAAACAGGGGGAGAGACCTAGTGTAACACTCAAGTCAAATGAGTAGGGAAGGCAGCCACTCTAATGAGCAATCCAGTGTAGAGTTTCAGAACTTGATCAGGGTGATAAGCCTGACTGTGTGTGTGAGCGGGAGCGGGGGGTGGGGGAGATTTTGCAGAATACCAAGTTTGAATGAGATGACAAAGGCATCCATGTTAAAGGCTATGGCAGTGGCTGGGCATAGAATATTAAAGCTTAAGTAGGGTGAGGACAGCAGCCGCCCAGGGGAGGGAGCAAATGTGGTAATGGAACGTTAGTTCCGTGTAGGGAGAGTGGTCATAAGTAAGTAAATGTATTAAGAATAATGGAAAATAGGTTTCTTACTGATGAAGAAGGGAGTTATAAATATGGAAAAAGATAGAACTATAATATGTGGTGTTTGTATTTATACACATGTGCACACACATATTCCTGAGCTTGGTGTGCTGAGAGGTCCTGAAAGCAGCATTGCCTTGATGGCAATGAGTACAACAGAGGTACATGTCTTGGTTTGTAAATATTATGCTCCACCATAAGAAACCAGAGTTCCTTGGAAATGGCTAATCCCAGATATAGAATATCCTATAATACGAGAGGTTAAGAGCATACCAAGGAATGACAAGAATGCGTCGAAAGAAAAAAAGAGTCCATCTTAAAAGCCCAAATACTGACCAAATCTGGAAGATTTTGGCATCAAAATAATTAATTCAGGGGCACCTGGGTGGCTCAGTCTGTTAAACGTCTGACTTCGGATCAGGTCATGACTTCACGGTTCGTGGGTTCCAGCCCCACATAGGGCTCTGTGCTCACAGGTCAGAGCCTGGAGCCCTCTTTGGATTCTGTGTCTCCCTGTCTCCCTATTCCCCTTCCCCGCTTGTACTCTGCCTCTCTCTCTCCCTCTCAAAAATAAATAAAAAACATTTAAAAAATTAAAAATAAATAATTCAATAAGTTTTAACTCAATAAAATAGGAAACAATGATTTTTGTATTTAAATAAATAGACTAGAAGTTGTTGAAGAAGGGCATGCGTCTATAGTTTAAAAGCATCTCTGACAAAATAATTGTTAATTAAAAAGGGAAAATGTGTACACTTTCAATGGCAAAGCTGGTGAGCATCACCTCCATCGCTGATAAAGTGCATGTATGCAGGAGAGGATTCAATGTCAGGATGCCTGAGAAAATGCAGTGGAAAGAAAAAGTACAACTTCCACGATATTCCTTCCTAAAATGTCTAACCTGAAATGAATCATGACGAAACATAAGATAATTCAAATTGAAGGATATTCTGCAGAATAACTCACTTCTAATGTTCAAAAAAATATCAAGATCATGAAAGTCAAAGACTGAGGAACTGTTTCTGATTGAAGGAGACTAAACACACTTGCCAACTAAATGAAATGCTTGATACTGAGATGCATTATTTTGTTTTTAAGGATATTATTGACTAGAATGTACTGTTAAAATTTGAATGGACTATGAAAGCTTGATGTTAGTTGTTGCTTGGACAAAATTGTGTCCCTGAAAATTCACCAGGTTGAAGTCTTAACCACCAACATTATAGTATTTAGAGATGGGACCTTTGGGAGATAATTAGGTTTAGATGAAGTCCTGAAGAGCCCCTCATTATGGGATTAATGCTTTCATAAGAAGAGGCAACAGAGACATCTCTCCGTCTCTGTTACTCTCTTTTTCTCCCCACTATGTGAGGACATAATGAGAAGGTGGCCTTCTGTAATCCAGAAAGACAGCTCTCACCAAATCCTGACCATGATGGCACCCTATATTGGTCTTCCAGACTCTAGAACCATGAGAAAATAAATGATGTCTGTTGTTTAAGCACTCAGTATTTGGTATTTTGTTAAGACAGAGTTGACTTGATGTTAAGTTCCTTGTTTGAATGTCTATGTTGCATAGAGAATGTTCATATCTATAGAACACTACACTAACGTATTTGGGGGTACTAGGGTTTCACATAGGCAATGTAGATGGTCCAGGAAAAAAAAAAAGCAAAACTCCTTCCTACAGTACATTTAACATTCTATAATTTTGAAATGGTTTTAAATTAAAAGAATAACAAAAATATCCTTGTATTTTCATGTATGCAATTGGTACAATATTTAAAGTACTGTAAAAGAAAAGTAAGTCAAGAGTCCAGATCTTTTGCCACTTTGGTTACATTTATTCCTAGGTGTCTGATGATTTTTGGTGCAATTCTAAATGGGATGGATTCCTTGATTTCTCTTTCTGCTGTTTCATTATTGACTAATAAATACATGAAAAGATGCTTAACATCACTCATCATCAGGGAAATACAAATCAAAACTGCAATGAGATATCACCTCACACCAATCAGAATGGCTAAAATTAACAACACAGGAAACAAGAGGTGTTGGCAAGGATGTAGAGAAAAAGTAACCCTCTTACACTGTTGGTGGGAATGCAAACTGGTGCAGCTACTCTGGAAAACAGTATAGAGGTTCTTCAAAGAGTTAAAAATAGAACCTCCCTAAGGCCCAGAAATTGTACTACTAGGTATTTACTCAAAGGATACGAAAATACTAATTTGAAGGGATAATGCAGGCTAATGTTTAAAGCAGCATTATCAACAACAGCCAAATTATGGAAAGAACCCAAATGTCCACTGACTGATGTAAAGAACAAGTGGTGTCTATTACATGCAATGGTGTATTGCTCAGTCATAACAAAGAAAGAAATCTTGCCATTTGCAACGATGTGGATGAAGCTAGAGAGGATTATGCTAAGTGAAATAAGTCGGTCAAAGAAAAATACCATATGATTTCACTCATATGTGGAATTTAAGAAACAAAACAAATGAACATATGGGGCGGGGAGAGAGGGGCAAACCAAGAGACAGACTCCTAACTATACAGAACAAACTGAGGGTTACTGGAGGGGAGGTAGGTGGAGGGATCGGTTAAATGGGTGATGGGGCTTAAGGAGGGCACTTGTTGTGATGAACACCTAGTGTTGTACATAAATGATGAATCATTAAGTTCTACACCTGAAACTAATACTATGCTGTATGGTAACTAACTGGAATTTCAATGAAATCTTGAAAAAGAAGAAGAAAAAGAAGTGTGAGTCCAAACTATGAATACGGAAATGCAAAAGATTTATCACCTGTAAACCTTACTAGAAACAAATTATTGATATGAGTGCTCTCCTGGCTCACATTTTTACTACCCCACCTAGATTACTTGCTGATATTTTGAATTGCAAAAAGAATCTAAAAGCAAGCTTCTAGGCTTTCTGTGAAGCCATGCCAAAATAGAGTGTATCCTCAGAAAATGAACCTCGATTACCAGAGCATGTTTTTATATTTCAAGGGATGACGATGATGATCAGAGAAAGGAAGGCACTTTGCGTAAGTAACCACATCATCGCTGCCCACAATACTTGACCCGCTTCAACTGGAGTTTCAGTAGGTGAGCAGTAGTCACATGCTTTCCAGAGCACGGCAGGATTACGTTAATCCTCTTGGACATGACTCAGGACCATTTTCCCTTTGTCATATAAACCCTGCCTTCTCCAAAAGGAACTTGTGAAGTTCACCCCCAAAACTTCTGATGTGCTCGTTTTCAATCGTTCTCAAACTTGCTGCAATCCGGGATCACTGGAGAAGTGATTTTTTAAATTGCACTGATGTTGTGGGTCTCAGCCTTACAGAGTTTACCTAATTGGTCTACAGTGTGGTCAGGATAACACCTGTTGCTCCAATGACTATGTGCTTCATGCACCTGTGCTTGTTCTTAGTACAACTTTTTTAATAGGATGGAAGGAAGTCTTGCTGCCAAAGGAAGTGAGAGTGAGGCATGCACAGTTGCACTTCTGCCTGGATCATGTTCCCAAACTCTCCTTCATTTTGTAGTCCCACTAGTTCCACGAATGCAACCTCTTTCACTTCTTTGCCTATGAGTTCTCCTTTCTTTCTTTTCTTTCTTTCTTTTTTTTTTTTTTTGTCTCTGATTGTCCAAAATGTCTGATAGAATTGTATATCTTTTGGATGCATTCACCTGACTTCTTGAAAATTCTCCACTTCTAGTCAATAATAGCCCCTGGAGAAAAACCCAGTAAAATTAAAAAATTAATATAAATAAAAAGTGGAATATTAGAAAAATTTATAAGCTTAGGTATAACCAGGAAATAGTATCTCTGCATGCAAATTTCTCAATTTTTGTGAACTTATATTACATTAGTTAGAAATTATATAGAAAATTTCTAATAATATATAAAACAGTAGCTTAAAACTATGGCGAGGAGGGGCGCCTGGGTGGCGCAGTCGGTTAAGCGTCCGACTTCAGCCAGGTCACGATCTCGTGGTCCGTGAGTTCGAGCCCCGCGTCAGGCTCTGGGCTGATGGCTCAGAGCCTGGAGCCTGTTTCCGATTCTGTGTCTCCCTCTCTCTCTGCCCCTCCCCCATTCATGCTCTGTCTCTCTCTGTCCCAAAAAAATAAATAAACGTTGAAAAAAAAAATTTAAAAAAAAAAAAAACTATGGCGAGGAGTAGGAAGAGTAGAAATGTGTTAAAAAATCTCATTTTTGAAGGAATAGTGAGGTCAGATTTTTATCAATATACAAGCTAATATAAAAACATTGTTTTTTATTTAAAATATATTTAATTAGCAAATTAAGGGAAACTATTAAGAAGAAATAGATTATGTAACTTCTAATCATCTAGGGGGAATAAGGATAAACCAAATTAAATCTGATAAACCAAAGTTAATCCTCTTCAAGACAGTAAAAGAAAAATAAGAAAATCATGACAAATATTAAAGATAAAACATAAAAACAAACATAAGAAATATTTAAGTTGTCACTGTAGGGTGGGTGGCCTAATGTCCTAATGTAAAATTCATATGCCGAGATATTTTGAGGGAGGGTAGGTCCAGGGGTTCAAACTATATAGTGCTTTTAAGAAACGCACCTAGGGGCGCCTGGGTGGCGCAGTCGGTTAAGCGTCCGACTTCAGCCAGGTCACGATCTCGCGGTCCGTGAGTTCGAGCCCCGCGTCGGGCTCTGTGCTGACGGCTCAGAGCCTGGAGCCTGTTTCCGATTCTGTGTCTCCCTCTCTCTCTGCCCCTCCCCCGTTCATGCTCTGTCTCTCTCTGTCCCAAAAATAAATAAACGTTGAAAAAAAAAAAAAAATTAAAAAAAAAAAAAAAAAAAAAAAAAAGAAACCCACCTAAAAGGTGATTATCTCAAAATGAGAATTGGACAAAATATACAAAGTGAGTGGCAAAAAGGCTATTAAATATAGATATAGTCCAATCAGACAAAACATAATACCACAAATATCATTCAATTAAGTATGTATTTTATATTTTTATTACCTTGTATAATGATTGCCAATAATTTATAGTTGGCAAGAATCTTCATCCTAGGTAATCTGGAATATTAGTATATAAGAAAGAAAATTGTAGGAATATGAATTTCAAAATACAAAGTACTAGAAGACATTGACACATTTTTTTCAAACTCAATCAAAGGAACAATTGTAAAATGCAATTGAAGATAGAAACTACATGGCCAACAATGAACAAATTTGCTTTGTGTATTTTAATATATAATATTAATATATTAGCAATATGCAATAATATGAGTATATAATAATCCTCCATGAACTTTGACTACCAAAAATAAATCTATATATACCAGATCATAGAGTTCTTATGTTCTTATTTTTCAAACTAGTATGAATTGTTTAACAAACGTGACGAACTTTCTCAATGTATATGTATGTTGTATGTGTCTGTGTATGTTTGACTTAGAGGATAGGCTTTATAGTGGGCATGTACTCTGGCTTTGGAATAGGACTGCCTGAGTTTGAAATCAAACTGTTGGGAGTGGTTTTCTTATGGAAAGGAATGGTTTTAACAGAGATAGAGGATTGTTATCACCTGAACCGTGTCCCTCCAAAACTTGTATGTTGAAATCCTAAACCCTAGTACCTCAGAATGTGACTAATACAACAATGGCTATGATTTCTTAGTGTAATTCTCTCTCTCTCTCTTTTTTTTTGCAAGTTTTACAAAGAAGAATCATTATTTATTAGTTGTGCAGCTGTTAAAAACAATAAAAAGGGGGACGCCTGGGTGGCTCAGTCGGTTGAGTGGCCGACTTCAGCTCAGGTCATGATCTCGCGGTCTGTGAGTTCGAACCCCGCGTTGGGCTCTGTGCTGACAGCTTGGAGCCTGGAGCCTGTTTCGGATTCTGTGTCTCCCTCTCTCTGACCCTCCCCTGTTAATGCTCTGTCTCTCTCTGTCTCAAAAATAAATAAACGTTAAAAAAAATTAAAAAAAAACAATAAAAAGAAAAGCTAGACTCAGTGTCAATTTCTCACGTGCTTGAAGTTCTCTGCACAGATCATGAACAACTGTCCTTTGTGCTCCACTGGTCAATGAACACCATGGGTTTTGAGGGTGATGATCATTACAGAGGTGAGTGTGTCCATAAAAAACAACTAAATGATTTACCCTCTCAGTTACGGTTATAATTTGTAGCAACTGAACCCATTAAGGTCTGATTTTAGTTAACTTCAGTTTTCAATGGAATCACCCTCAATTGAAGCTGACAAAATACTTTTAAAAGTACGCAAGACAGTTCAGCATAGCATGGAGTTCGGTAGACTTGGCTTTGAATTCCTGTTCTATCTTACATGCACTTGGTAGGTTGGTTGTTTCAGGTTCTTAAGACTAGGTTTCCTTATCTGTGAAATCATAGCAATCATATACTGTTATCATATATCGATACAGTTTAGGAAGGCAGAAAGCTCACTTATGAAGACTGAGAACTCTGGAACCTGACTACTTGGATTCTAAATCAAAGAATAAACTAGGCAAAGATATGTCATAGGTGTGTAATAGAGAACTACATTTTAGGAAGATAGAATGAAGTGAACTGACACTAAAACCACAACCACAATAATAAGCACAAAATGCTAGTTTCTTCTCAAGAGGGTAAATATTTCTTTCAATATTCTACCCAACAGCACACATCAATTTAAATATATGTATCAAATACATTTAATTCATTAAAAAAGTGCTTATTAGGTGTCCATCAGTCATCATGAAAAGAAAAAAAAGTAATATGCAAAAGCAGTCTATTTGAATAGCAAGTTAAATACCAATAAAAATGGGTATATAATTATGTGATTATGTCAATTTAGGTGATGCAGACAAGAAAAAGCAAAAACATTCAGACCAAGATGTTACAGTGAAGATGGAGGCTGGAGTAAAACTAAAAGGTTTGTGAAAATTATCTGAATTGTACATGAAATTGAAGGGATCGGTGGGTGTTAGTAGACTATAGAGCCCACTAAATTATTACTAATTACTGAAAAAAACCAAATAACAAATGAGTTGGAAAATATTCAATTTAACCAATAAATAAGGGCAATGACAATTTAAAATGTCATGCAATTTTTCGCCTAGAAAATGTGAATATCTTAAAGGATTGTTAATGATGAATGAGGGAATCAGGCATACTCAAGGGCTATTAGTGAAAGCATAAATAGTTAACATACTTCATGCAGAGAAATGTGAAATTATTTAGCAATATTTTGTTTACACTTTTTACCTGCCATCCAATTTCTGAAATTCTACATTAGACAAATATTCTTAAAAATATATAGGGGCACCTGGGTGGCTCAGTCAGTTAAGCATCCAACTCCTGATTTCGGCTCAGGTCACCATCTCATAGTTCGTGGGTTCGAGCCCCGTGCCGGGCTCTGCTAGGACAACATGCAGCCTGCTTGGGACTCTCTCTCTCTTCCTCTCTGCCTCTCCCCTGCTTTCTCTCAATAAATCAATAAACAAACAAACAACCTTAAAATTTAAAAGAAATGTATAGATATTTTGCTATGCAGTTTTAATACTGATGTTTTTAACCAGAATAATAACAAAAAGAAACAATCTTATCATGTTTCTGTATAGGCATACCTCAGAGATATTGCAACTTTCCTTCCAGACTACTACAATAAACCAAATATCACCATGAAATAAGTCAAATGAAATTTTTAGTTTCCTAGTGCATAAAAAAGTTATGGTTACACTATACTGTAGCTTATTAAGTGTACAAAAGAATTATATCTAATATATATATATACATATATATATATACATATATATATACACACACATATATATATCTACCTTAATAAAAATACCTTATTGCTAAAAAATGCTAACCATCATAGGAGCTTTCATCATGTCATAACCACTGATCATAGATTACCATAGCAAATATAATATAATGAAATAGTGTGAGAATTAGCAAAATGTGACACAGAGACATGAAGTGAGCAAATGCTGTTGAAAAAATGGCCCTGATAGATGTGTTGGATGCAAGGTTGCCACAAACCTACAATTTGTAACAATCACAGGGTCTGTGGAGTGTAATTAAAGGAGGCTTGCCTATAGCAGTAGAATGAGAATGAATTATGCTTTAATGGAGTAAATGCCTTTTGGCTTGCTATAACCCTGAGGGGGTTACCTGGAACTTAATCTGACATCAGAGAGGTAAGATACAAAGGACTCCATTACTGGTATGGACCCATTGCAGCAAATCATAGGAAATGATTTTTGAGGTTTTGGAAATCACTTAAACCATTTCTATGTATTCTCTGCTTGGGCCATTGAATATGACTACCTGATTAGAATTGTGCATTTATTATCTATTGGCAAAATGACCCTGTCCAAGTCAACCAATCTCTCTATGCTCAGTTTCCATATCTGTAAAATGGTGGCAGCCACAGTTCACGCAGTGGCCGTAAAGATTAAATGAGATGCAAAATGCCTGAGCACAGTGTCTGGAACACAACATTTTCCATAAATATTAGTTATTCTCATTGCAATTAATTGAATTGCTCTTCTACTTTCTTCGTGTTGTGCCACCAGAGGATTGCAACGGAGTTGGGAGTTTAAGTACCTGCTAGCAAAAACATTTTCACTTCATTAAATGGATCCTTTACATATTAATTTTTCCCACTACCTAAAGAGATGTTAGAAGACTGAATGAGAATAAGATTTGTGTTTGTGAGCCTTGGGAATGAGCTAAATACCGGTAACTCCAACAATGCTCTCCGTGTTATGAAATGCATTAGCCAACCATCTACACAGAATGACACAAGGTCTCCCTTTTCTTAATGCACAGATAAGGCTTGTGACAGTGCACGTTAGGTTAATGGAGTCCAAGTTTTTGTTCTAATGTGAATAGAAGTCTGAATTGCATGACACCAGTATGTAAGTATTAAACGACTTATAGCTTAATACTAGAACATTGTGAGAGGGTGGACACGTGTTACTTGTGACATATATGTTACAATTTTATTATGATTTTTCCAAAGATATATATTTGTAATACCTAAAATGAAAAATAAAATATTTTAATTTGGAACTAAGAATGTACTTTCTAGGAAATCTAGCTATTATATCACTCTTAAGTAATAAAAGAAAATAATCAGTGCCAATGCCCCATCTGAAGAGCCACTGCATGAATTAGATAATGCAACCGTGTTAAATTGTGGAAGAAAGCAATAGAGATTTTCAGCGGACAAAGGTTTATTATGGTGAAACTATTGGGAATTTGCAATAATGTAAAAGCCTCCCTTCAGCTTTCTGCTGATCTGTTGGAATGGAAAGATAAATGTCTCTATGATTTATAACACTAGACATAGAAATTGAATAACATCTCAAGACATTGGAGCTGAATAAAACCTCCAGGTTTCATTTGGTGACTTTTCTTTTCCTCCTTTGAGAACAGGAAAACTTACTGTTTGTTTGTTTTGTTTTGTTTTGTTTTGTTTTTTACTTCAAAGTATGAATTTCCTGATCATCATAGCAGAAATTAAGAACTTTTGGATGAATTTGCTGTGAGGTATTTTTCAGACGTTAAGGACAACATAGAGACAAGCCAATTCCCATGTCTTCTGTGTGGAAGAAATGCCAACATACCAATAAACAAAGTGGAAGGACAATGCCAAAGCATGAAAACAAAGAGCCATCATTCCAGCAATTTGGACTGTGACACTGGGTCTTGTAATGCACCCAGCAGAGAGAAAATAACAAGAGAGGGAACATTCTATCAGGAGACCAGGGAACATTGTTACCGCTGTCATCATTGAAAGATGCTTTGACCATCAACAATGCATAAAATGCTATAAAGAACAATTAGACCCAGTTCATGCCCACTTGGCACTCAATTAGATACATCAGAGAGTTTTCTTCAGCGTACTCAATGAAAACTCTATATTTAGAGCGTTCTCAGAAGAGGCTTGACTGTTAAAAAATTTTCCAAAATGTAGATAAAGTGGAACTGTAAATAACAATCTAGTACTTCAGGGTGAACTAATTTTTATATTATATATGTAACTATATAATGTATTTTTATAAAAAATATATAAAACAGAATTATGTAACATAATATGTAATATAATAATTATATTGCTCTTTGTATAGTAGCTAATACACTGGAAAAAGTAAAGATTGAAAACATTAGAAAGTGATTTAAGTCAGACAGAAAGAAAAATACTGTATGGTATCATTTATATATGGAATCTAAAAAAGGTCAACTTATTAAAGCAGAATAGAATAGTGGTTACCAAAGACTGGAGACTAGGAGAATTAGAGAGATGTTTAAGGGTACAAACTTACAACAAGTAGGTAAATAAGCCCAGAAGATCTAATGCACAACAGTGATTATAGACAACAATACGGTATGATCATCAAGGTGCTGAGAAACTACATCTTAATTTTTCCTACCAAAAAAAGAAAACAATAATTATGGGAGGTGATAGAAGGGTTAGCTAATGCTATGGTGATAATCATATTGCAGTATGTAAATGTATCAAGTCAATACATTATATACCTTACACATACACAATGTTATATGCCAATTATATCTAAATAAAAATAAATTTTATAAAAGAGTATGCAGCATTGAATATGGAACAATATAGGACTTATCACAATGCAGGCACCTCCCTAAAGTCCTACCCAGAAATCTAGAACACTTGAGAAATAATCCCAGAATGGTTTGGGATTGTTGACCATAACTCTTTGGGGTCTTTTTCTATAATTTAAATTCATTCAGATATATCAGCTAAACACACCCATGGACATCACTAAAAGCATCTATTTTTAAGGGAATGAATCATTAACACATGCACACATAAATGAGTACTTACTACGTGTGAATCCCGTGGTCAAAGTAAAATTAGTGTTCTTAGAGTATTGATAATTTTCTCGAGAAAACAACCTATTGTTATAAGAAGCTAAAAAAGAAAAACAGTTCAAGATAGTACATTGACAACTATATTAGTAGCAAACAAAATCTAAAAATTTCTGTATTCTTTGCCTCAAACTGGGCTTATTTTTATGTTGCTAAGGCTGCTGACAGTTGACCTGCCTGGCCACCAGCTAGTGGTAGTTTCATAGGTACTTTGAGTGGAGAACATTTCAGTGTCCCTGTGACTCAGAATCCCAGTATTAGAAAACCTCACCAACCTATCTATGTCATCGTGGAATTTTGAATGCCTCTTACGCTCCAGTGAAATTATTGAATGATTGGAAAATGTTCTGACAAGATTATGGCCTTCATTTCTCAACATATTATTATTTACTCGCTTCACCAAGACCATTTGTTTCTTCAACCTCTACACTCTTACTGTATTATTTCAACTTAAAAATATTCCTATGTCCAGGTAAATAGGATTCGAAATGCAAATTAAGCAGGAGTTAATTACATTCAGTACTGTTTGCAGCAAATTCCCGGAATGTCTGCGATGTGAGTATTTCAGAGGGACAATGTACAGTGGATGAATTATTTGGCATAACAACTCACTTCTGGAGTAGTGATTACTATCAACGGCGGTAAAGAGTGTGGACTCCTGGATTAAGCTGTGTGGGTTTGAAACCTGGCATAACGATTTTATAGTTTGTACACTGACTTGACTTAGCTGCAATGTTTTTTGAAAGCAGGGATTGTATCTCTTTAGTGATGCTGTTCAAGACACAAATAATTTGCTATCCTTGACTTTCAATAAATATACTGGCCTGGAAACATTTGTTCAAGCATGATACTCCCAAACCATTTTTTATAGCATTAAAGCTAGTGTGTTCCTATTAGGTTCTGAGAAAATATTTTCCACATCCTGCACCCAAGAAATTTGGCCTTTGAGAATTAAGATCTTTCATCATGACAACTCGGAATATAAAAATTTAAACGCCAGCATCTTGAGGAGCTCACGATTTGATTTGCTCACATGATGCACAGTTTGTGAAAAGGTAGGACTTCTCTTAATTGGCTGATTAATTTTATCAGTGCCGCACAACTGCCGAGTTTTTCTTTCAAAACAATTGCTTGGAGAGTTAAAGACGGCTTTCATGCAGGATGTGTGATATTCGAGGAGGAATTTCTATTCACTACATTGTCATGTTCGTATTTTAGAAGTTATAATAGAAGTACAATCTCTGAAGCGAGTGCCAAGTGGGGAATGTTCATCCTAAAATTACACCTAAGAGGTACTACTCTCATGCTGTTTATTTGCATGTTTGATTTAAATATATATATATTTAATAATATATAATAAATGTATATAATATAAATATAAATATATATTTATACATAAATTATATATATATAATTTTAGAGGCAAAAAACAGATAAAGTTTGATGAGATCAAATCATGGTGAAGATGACAGAGAATCTTCTATAAAAATTTTTATGAATGACATATCCATATTTAATATGAATATTCAAGTCAGATTTTTTGGAAGGAATATATTTGTACATTAGAAATATTTTATTCATATTTAGTGATAAGTTATTAAAATCAACATTATATCAATCAGCATAAGCTAAAAGTAGACTCATGGCCTATAGCATTAGTAACCAGTTACTTGTGTCTCCATCTAGTAATGGAGTTTATGCCTTCCTTTTTTTTATGTTCAAACATATAGCACGTAAGACATTGTCAGGGACACACTGGTCCTTACAAGGTATGCACCAAATTAAAGCAAATCAAGGCAGTCTAGAATAGGTGAATTTTAAACACTGACTTACAGAAATTGTTCTGGGCCTACTAAGTCTCTGCTTCAATCCTGTAGGAAGTATAAATATTAAATGTCACTGTACACATTTTCACCTCTAAGATGAATAGTCTGAGGGTCTAATGTATAACATGATGACTATAGTTGATAACACTGTGTTGTATATTTAAAATTTGCTAGAAAAGTAAAACTTGAATGTTCTTACCAAAAAAAAGATAAATATGTGAGATGATGGATATATTAATTAACTGGATGGAAGAAATCCTTTCAAAATGTAGGCATATACCAGATCATCACTATGTACACTTCATTTTTTGATTATTTTATTTTTTTTAGAGACAGAGAGAGAGGGAGGGAGAAAGCATGCTCACAAGTGGAGGTGGGGGCAGAGGGAGAGAGAGAGAGAGAGCATCTTAAGCAGGCCCATGCTCAATGCAGAACCTGATGTGGGTCTTGATCCCGTGACCCTAGAATGGGATCATGACCTGAGCTGAAATTAAGAGTTGGATACTCAACCAACTGAGCCACCCAGGCACCCCGCTATATACACCTTAAATATCCTATAATTTTGTCAATTATACCTCAATAAACTGAAAAAAATCTTTCTCCATATTGAAGTATTTTAGAAAAAAATTGAACTTTTTATTTTGGCTTGTCAACAAAAGCAAGCTTATAGGTTGAATTGAATTTAAGCTCACTTCTAATATCTCAAACTTTCCCCTTAAATTAACATTGTTGTTTCTCCAGATAATATTTAGAAAGGAATTCATGTGCTCTTTTTAATTTCTCCATGACTTCTACTCCAGTGAATTCGGGGAACATCTTTGCTATTCCTTTTTCCCAGGGGAACAATTTATAAAATAGGACAAGCCCAAATGACTTTTTTTTCTTAACTTAGACAAGAATGCATTGTTTTGGAGGAAATGTTGCTGATCTATCTCTAAAATGATTGCCTTTTTGTCAAAGACACCCAAGATACTGTCTTTTCTCTTACATTTCTGTTAAAGTTATAAAGAACGTGTCAGTCAGTGGGAGCTGTATGTTCTTGAAACATGGATGCCAATGTCTGTGGGATTTGAATGATGATGGTCATAATCAGATAACAGTCTGCAGACTGTCAAAAACTCTACACTTTCATCAAACAAGATGAATAATGTTTTACCATAAATAGTATTAATATGATTAATAGCATTTCTCTAATAGTTAGGCTTTAGATAGTAAAAATATTTGTTAAACATTAATGATTTTTTATAGTAGGGTTCTGACTACGTAAATAGATGGTTCTCCTTGCATATATAATTGCAATTACAAGTTTATATAACTACATCTGCAGTTTTCCTCACTGTTTAAAGTTAAAATTTGAATGCCAGCGTATTTTTAAAGTAAAACATATGCACTTTAATTTTAGTAAAGTTCTAAAAAATTAACAAAGTTTTCCTGGAGTGCTACAATGTATAAAATAGTATGGGACCCAGAGAGAACAGCATATAAAGCTGATAATGTGTTATCATCATACACAAAACATGTAGGGTTTAGTCTATTAAGAAAGGGATCTTATACTCTTCACCATAAGAGTAGAAGTTGAAAGAAATTTTTGTCAGTTACCAGAAAAAAATAATGGTTAGACATTTTTATATTCTGGCAATTAAGCTCAATAAAATGTTGCATTAAGATTTACTTATGGCTTCATGAATTTATAATATAGACCTCACATACCTTAAAAACCATTTGAGGTAGCTAATTGCAAAAATGAAATATAGAGAAGAGCTGGTTTACAGTTCACATAAAAAAGGTCTGGGAAATTTAGTCATACTCAAATCAATGACTCAGAATTGTTGGGATCTCTACAAGATGTCCTTCTCTGGCCACAGGGAATGAATTCTTTTAACCAAATGAATAGTAAGGCCTGTAACTATTAAAAAAGGAAAGCCGAATCCCTTAGTAAAGCATCAAATTGTAAAATGTTGAAAATAAAGCCTAATAATTGTGAACTATGTACAATATTTGCATATGAACTGTTCATAGCTTTGGCTGAAGGATGGCTGAGGCCAATAACAATTATTCCAAATCTAGACTTTGCCCTAGAAAAATGTCTCTGTGATGTCAGAAAGAGATTATGGACATGAAGCATATGATATATACCATATCATATATACACATTTATATATTATATAAAAAATAAAATAAAATATATTATTCTATGTAATTTATATCTTATATTTATGTTATATCTATAATCTATAGAATACTATGTACTACATATTATGTTACACATTATACATATTCTACATTCTATATATTACAGATTATCTATGTCTTTCTTCCTCTTTTCTCAATTATCTCCATTTATAGGACTATATTTCTAAAATTCTGTTCAGTTCCATTATCAATATTATTCAAGAAGGTTCTCCTGGATGAAGGCATAGTACCTTGGTCCTTAACACACACACATTAACCCATACATCCATACAATCCTAAGTGTGCAAAACAAGCCTGAACTAATAACATACGAATATCATCTGGGTAATTTAAGGAAAAGAGTAACCTTTGTGTTTCACAGTTATGAAACAATTCAGGTAGATATGGTTTCTGCTTCTGATAAAGAAGAAATTAGGTCAGTCCTACCATGTAGTCCCAGAAAAGCACACTCAACAGCAGCTCCAGGGTAAATATTTTAATCATACTAAGTGAGAGAATCATTCTTGAGTTCTTTGGGATACAGTAAACCACTGGACAGAAAAATATGCTTTCCATAATTCTTGTATGCCAGAATCTTCACTGTTATCTAGAGCACATTCATTCTCCATTATTTTTTGTAAACTCTAAAACTCATCAGTTTTAGAACTTATACAATGAGCTCAATGAAACCAACATAGGCTTCTGTGTGTGTGTGTGTGTGTGTGTGTGTGTGTGTGTGCATGTTGTAATAAGAATAGTAATTATTCATTTCCTAAAATAATTAAAACACTAATTTCTTTTTTTATATTTATTTTTTTAAAAATCTTTATTTTTCAGAGAGAGAGACAGAGCATGAGCAGGTAAGGGACAGAGAAGGAGACACAGAATCTGAAGCGGGCTCCAGGCTTTGAGCTGTCAGCACAGAGCCTGACACGGGGCTCAAACCCACCAGCTGTCAGATCATGACCTGAGCTGAAGTCAGACGCCCAACAGACTGAACCACTCAGGCACCCCTAAAACACTAATTTCTAAACAGCAAAAAGTGACTTCATTAAGTTTTGTTAAATAGTATGAGAACTCCCAAACAGTTACCACTATTGGTAACATTTTACATAAGTGTGGTACAATTATAACAATTAAAGAAGCAATACTGATACATTATTATTAACTGAAGTCTACAGTTTACATTAGAGTTCACTTTGTGTTGCGCATTCAACAGGTTTTTACCAATGTGCAATGGCATGTGTCTGCCATTACAGTATTATACAGAATAGTTTCACCAGCCTAAAAATCCCCTGTGCCCCAGCTAGCCTTCTGCCTTCCCAACATCGCTGAGCCCCTGGAAACCACAGATATTCTACTGTCTTCAGATTTTCCTTTTTTAAAATATTGTACAGTTGGAATCATACAGTATGTTATCTTTTCAGATTGGCTTCTTAACAATTAGCAACATGAATTTAAGGTTCCTTCTCGTAGCTTGACAGTTTTTTTTTTTCTTTTGTTCTGAATAGCACTCCACTGGATGTAGGTACCACAGTTTAAGCATTCATCTTTTTAAGGGCATCTTTTGCTTCTGATTTTTGGCAACTATATAAAGCTTCAGTAAACATTTGTGTGAAGGTTTTGGTGTCGACGCCAACAATGAATGAGACTTCTTATTCATTCACATTCTTGCTAGTATTTAGTATTGCCAGGGTTTGGGATTTTATGCATTCTAATAGGTGCAAAATGGAATCTCATTGTTTTTTTGTTTTTTTTTTTTTTTTTTTTTTTTTTTACTGTGCAGTTCCCCAAGGACATATGATGTAGAACATCTCTTCATATGTTTATTTGCCATCTGTATATCTTCTTTGGTGACTTTAATTTTTGCTCATTATTTAACTGGGTTTTTGTTTGTTTGTTTGTTAAGTTTTAAGAGATACTTCATTCATTTTTGGATGTTCATAAATCCTATTACTTTATCACAAGCTTAAATCATCCATTTAATAATTAAACTAATACTAGAAGTTCATCTTCAGAAGCAACATATTCATGCAGTTTCTCAAAACATGTATCTTAGCCAACCTTCTGGGCATAAATCTTCCTACTTACTCATTGCTTTCAAGTTAAGAGCGCCAAGGTGCAGGTTATAACAAAATTAAAGTGTTTATTTGTATTTGAATACACTTAAAATACTCATTTATTAATTTGTGAGTTCAATTATGAACTAATTCCTTGGGAAAGTTAATTCTGACTCAGCATGTAGTTGCTTCTTTAAATAACTTAGGGCCAGTTCTAGATAATACTGCCATATTCTGGACCAGAGGTTGAGTGTGAGAATGACAATCAAGACAGTTATAACCTTTGAACACATTAAACAAATGTTAATCAATGACCTTGTAGGTGTTCGCCATTGGATTATATACTAAAGACCCAAAGTTGAATAAGCAATGGGCACTCTCCAAGCAAAGTAATAAAAAAACAAGCAATTAAGCAAAGATTTTAAAATAATAAATTCATGAATTTTTAAGAACTTCACTCAAATTTGAACTGGCCCATGAAATCAGCATAGAACTTAGCGTAGAACATCTCTTCTAATAAGTCGTTTTTAGTTGGTCACGAGGGTCCAAAAAATACCCTCTTACTGTTGTCCTGTTGTCAAAATCATTCTTAAGTTTTCCAGGAAACCCAGACTCACAGGGAAAGTCTGTCATCTAGAGGAGGAATATGTCCCAGCAAGAGGGATAGGACTTCTCTTCCATGGACTGTGCATGAGTTCTTCTCTTGCACAGTCTTAGGGGTGCTCAGCAACCATACCAAGTTCAGTTCAATGTACTGCTACCTCCGAGTAGTGTGACACAGGCTTCAAAGTTACTAGACTATATCACAGTGTAAAATGATCACGCACCATATCACAGTGTAATATGTGCACCATATCGCAGTGTAAAATGATGTCTGGGCCCTACAGACATTCCACAGATTAGCAGTAAACTCTGATGCTATCAGCCCTTACCAAGAAACTTCATGCCCTACTTATGGAACCACATCATCAACACACAACCCTCCTCCTCTTGGAGTCATTTCATTTTTTCTCCCTGCCATGACATTTAGAATAGAGCAACATCCAGCCATGCCATCCGGTCTCCTTGACTTGAAACTCAGATAGCACTTAGGGTATCAGGTCCTTTTCTTTCTAGAAGAATCTTAAGCTCTTTACACATGGTTCTCAATGGCTTTGTACCCTAAGGATATTGGACATTTGCATTGAGGTAAGTAATGAAATCATAATTCCAGGTCCAATATATGTTTCCTTACTTTACCTTCACAGAGAAGAAAGGAAGGAGAGGAGAGGGATGGGAGGGGAATAAAGGAAAGGAAGGGAAAGGAAGGGAAAGGAAAAGGAACAAAAGGAAAGGAAAGGAAAGGAAAGGAAAGGAAAGGAAAGGAAAGGCAAGGCAAGGCAAGGCAAGGCAAGGCAAGGCAAGGCAAGGCAGAAAATGGGATGGAAAGGAAGAAAGAAAGAAAGAAGGAAAGAAAGAAAGAAAGAAAGAAAGAAAGAAAGAAAGAAAGAAAGAAAGATGCAAAGAAAGAAAGAGTAAAGAGAGGCAATGCACTTACTCTCCTGAAAAAAAAAAAAAAAGGATTTCATGCACAGAAGGAGAATAAGTAGATAGTTTAAATTATGCACTAATGCTACCTTCATGATCAGTGGCTATCTGTGGTCTCTACCTGGACAGCTATACACTTATGAAGAGTAAAATGAAATCTTCAGAAGTTAAAAAACCAATTCTTATTTCCCTATTACAGGAAATATTTAGTCAAGATGTGAGTTTGGGCTCTGGGAATAGAGGTCATACCTCTCCCTTAGGCCTTCTTCCCTCATCATCAGTGATGAAGGGAGGGATGTGCAGTATAAAACACTGGTCTCCAGAAGTCTCAACTCTCCCAAAAGTCAGAGAGGACCAGCACACCTGGCCTAAAAATATGCCTCCTAAACTTTGCAATCTGCTCAAGGATGAAAAGAAAGAATCAAAGCCTGCCACTCCTTGCCATTCAACACAACCTCACATTCCTGCTTGTCTTGAATTCGCTACAATTAATCTGATGAAGTCTTTTATTCCTCTTGATACTGATCCGCAGAAGAATCCTCCAGATCAATTGACATCCCTCATGTTTTTGATGCATGTCCCTATAATTCCCCCTTTCTAATTCTTTAAAATCTTTCATGAAACTCTTGAAATTTATAAGACATTATCAGAGCCTTCTCGAATATCTTGCTTCCTTTCATCTGACCTTTCCCTTCACATTTATGTTCTAATAAATATCTGGCTTCCTTCCACAAACTCTGCTTCCCACAGAACCTTCTCAATGAGGGTAATTCTTTCTTTTTTCTTGTCCCACAGTTCTACCATAGCGCCTGTAGACGGGCCATGTGGATGCCTTTCTACTGTTGCCACTTTTAGACCATTCTCCTCTTCTTATCCCCAACACTCCTGGTTTTGTATCAAATATCATCTGTTCCTCAGTGCTATTATCTGGCAACTGACTAGTCACACCCTATCATTTCTAGTTGTTTTTAGCTTGTGACTTATGGCTACTTTCTCTATCACTATGTCAGTCTCAAGTTTTTATTATTTCAATTTACATATGCAGAAAAATACATAGATGATTCTTCTAATACTTTGCATTCTCAATTATTTGAACTAATTTCTTCTTATTAGCTCATTTTCAACCTACTTTAGCACTCATTCTAAAAGTTATACCCTAGGCACCACAGTGATAAATACATGTAATAACCATGATATGTCAGTAAATTGACTCTGGGGAGAAAAAAAAATGGTTGAGTTTGTAGAACATTTTTAAAAAAAAAATTTAACATTTATTCATTTTTGAGAGAGAGAGAGACAGAGCATGAGCAACGGAGGGGCAGAGAGAGAGGGAGACATAGAATCCGAAGCAGGCTCCAAGCTCCGAGCTGTCAGCACAGGGCCTGACGCAGGGTTCGAACTCACAGACCGCGAGATCATGACCTGAGCTGAAGTCGGACATTTAACCGACTGAGCTACCCAGGCGCCCCATAGAGCTTTTATTTTTACCACGTGAACTATCCAACCATGGATGGTTTTAAGGTTCTGGAGGTTTTTGTATCCAGCTTACAAAACCCCAGAAAATGTAACATTTGGCTATTACAAGCAAGTCTTAGATCATATAACACATTACTGTAGTCATCTTTAATGTTCAATTCATCTATCCTACTTCCTAATCACTTATCCCTACCTGTCTACTTCAGTCCTTTCGGTCCTCCAAACTCAACAACCTGTTGGGATCTTCAATTTATTTTGGTCACCATTATTTCACTGCCCTCTACCCCTCAAGGTATGTCTCTTTGATGTGTCAGTTATTAGTCTTTATCTCATTTAACTAGTCAGGATCTGACGTCAGTTGACCACTCACTCCCTCGCTTTGTAAAAGTCCTTTACTGGGCTTCCAAATCAATACAATCTTACGGCATTTCATTTTTCTTTCTACTGTTCTGGTTCTTCCTCTCTTCGGTCTATTTTACGTGCATCGCCTCTTCTCAATTTTGGAAAGCCACAGAGGTTAGTCCTTGGTTCTCTTCTCTATATTTTCACCTCCTTGTTGATCTCATCTATTTTCAAATATTTAAATACTCTGTATAGGTCAAACTCTCACAACTTTCTCTCTGAAAACTACTTATTTCTTTCCAAGTCTAGACTTTTATTTTCCACTGTCTACTCAACATAATGTATACGAATCTAAAACATATCTCAAAATTAACATGTCAAAGACTAAATTCCTGACTTTAGTTGAAGACTACTATATCTTTTGATATCTACTATATCAAAATCCTTGATGCCATCCATGGTTCCTTTCATTTATGTCACATATCCAATCCATCAGGGAAGTATATCTTCTCTATCTTCAATACGTATTCCTACGCATCCTTCTTTTCGCCGCTGACGCTGATTCCTCCCAGATCTCACGTACCCTCGTCACTTAATTGCCGAGGGATATATTCATCTTTTTATCTTCATGCTTTGTACAGCACCTAATATAAATAGTACAGGATCACTGAATGAATAAACAAATGAGTAAAAAAGTGATTATAGAGTTATTCTTGACCATTTGACTGAAAAGACTCCATAACATTTTATTGTTTGACAGAAACATATTCTGAAAATTTTTCAACCTAATATATCCAACTTTCTCCAGAAAGTGGACAACTATTTTCTTGCCATTGTTTTCATCTTGCCATTGCTTTTTTCCCCCCTCAAATAAACCAAAGAGCAGCCTTTGCATCCTTCTTGTGAAAGGGAAAATAATTCCTCAATTTCTCATGAATTCTTCATCATCTTACACCACTTACTTGGGAATTTTTAAAATTCCCACTTCATTTCAGAACCCGAGTTACTTTACGTAAGTCTTATTTTTCCTGATTCTGGACCCTCTTTTTAAAGATTTTCATTATTTTATTTGTCTCTTTATTTCCCCTTGTCAATATCTGTGAATGTCCTATTTCCCATTGCCTCCGTATAAAGTTCCATCATGCAATCCTGCCATGTTTTGTCTACCTCTCTTTTCTATATTTACTTTCTTCCCTTTTGCAACTCACATTGGCATTTTCTCCATCCCAGAATTGGCTTATAAAAATTTAATAGTTACTGATACTTTGTGGTATTTGACAGCCATTCAGAACAGGAGATTATAAAGAGTAAAATACCAATATGTGAAAGAAAACAGTGCATACCGCCCCCCCACCTCGGCCCCGGGGGGGGGGGGGGAAGGAAGAAAAGCAGGGGCATTGGAACAGGAAACAGAAACAAAAATTATCCTGACCTGACTTAGAAAACAATAAAAGCACTTGTATAAAATCCACTACCACCACATAATTCTCATCTCTAAGGACTAAGAAGTGATGTGAAGTAATTTAATAACTCTGTTAAGCATGGCAAAAGAAGTTAAATAGTACTTTATACCAGGAAAGATTTATGAAGATCATGGGTTTTCAGCAGGACCAAATGGTCTGAATGACACTTTCAGGGATCAGACACCTACTGACGGAACATAAGTCATTTTCATTGCATTTTTTCCTCTACAATATTACTCCATCATCTCCTCTATTTCCCTCTATACTTTAATGGGTATTTGTCAGAATAAGACAAACTCTCCCACAGAAAACACAAGCCTTACTTATAATAAAAATGTGGAACAGTACAAACAAAACTCGTTTCCATCCTAGAAAGAAAAATGATTCCATCATTCTTTGAATCATTCACCAAGGGCTCAGTTGTCCTATTTTTGCCCTCAGCATTATTCCTCCGTGTCAGTGTTTTAGTGCAAAACACACTACAGAGTATGCACTGGAGAGTCTATTAAAAGCTACTGTAGCACCCAGAGGTGTGTGGAAAATGAATTATTGACAGAGTCCTACTGGAAAGGTACCATATCTATCATTTATTTCTGATTTTTTTTTTGAAGATTGTGTGACAGTTGTTTTTCTTCTTTATTCTTTGACATAGAGGGAGAAGAAAATTTAGATTAATATTCATTTCCATAATAAGAACCATCTTTTAGGAGAAGAACAAATATAACCATTTAAAATCCCATAGACACTGTCATATTAGTACAAACACTAACATTCATCAATGTTGTAGAAATGTGTGTAAACTATTTTAGAGTGATTTGTGTGTGTTTGTTTTTTTAAGTGTGCCTTCCTACACAACTGTGGCATCTGTTTTCCTACTACTCAATTTTCTCTTGCCATAACGTACCCTTTGTGTTTTTCTTTGCCTCCTCATCTTTAATCCTTTTAAACTCTGCCTCTTCATCCATATACAGCACAGTAAGTGCTTATTAGCTGATTTATGGATTCTTTTTTTCTTTGAGAGAGGGCATGAGTGAGCGAGGCACAGAGAGAGAGGGAGAATGAGAGAATCGCATGCAGACTCCACATTGTCAGCCCAGAGTCCGAAGAAGGGCTCATGCTCAGCCTAAGCTGAGATCATGGCCTAAGCTAAAGTCAGATGCTTAACCGACTGAGCCATCCAGGCACTTCTGAAAATCTTTTTAAAATGACACCATCGGGGCGCCTGGGTGGCTCAGTCGGTTGAGCGTCTGACTTCGGCTCAGGTCATGATCTCACGGTCTGTGAGTTCAAGTCCCGCATCGGGTTCTGTGCTGATGGCTCAGAGCCTGGAGCCTGCTTCCAATTCTGTGTCTCCCTCTCTCTCTGCCCCTTCCCTGCTCATGCTCTGTCTTTCTCTGTCTCAAAAATAAATAAAAACATTAAAAAAAATTAAAAAAATAAAATGACACCATCACTGTCCATATCTCATTTTCCCTAGATTTTCTTTTAAACACATAGTTAGAAGCCATCTATTGTCTTATTTTCTCATATCTTTTTACAAAATTATGCCATCTTTATAGAGGTTCCTCTGTATATAATAAATATTATATATATTTTCTAGCACTTGACTATATTTTCCCTATTGGGTATTATGTACAATTTTATTTTTAACATTCTACTAAAATGCTTATGCTGTTAAAAACTTGATTGGCATTTCCCAATTATTAAGCAAATATTTATTGAATGTCTAATGTAATAGATAATTTGCAGACTCTTATGATAGATCAGGGAGCGAGATTGACTCAGTTCTTACTTTTATGGAGCTGAAATTCTAGAGGTGGGTCATCAGTGGTGGAAAAGTTAAACAAGCTCAAAATCAAGTGCATAGATATTTCTGGCAAAGTTTATAAAGAACATAGAGAATTGTAATAGCATAGACACTGACTGTGGAAGAAATTATGGCCTCTTCAAAGAACGGGGACAAGAAAAACTGACACACATTATGTAAAGTTAGTCGAGTTTTGACTAAATTGGTGGGAAAACAATTGATAAGAAAAAAAATAAACTCCTAAGTTTCCTAAGAGCATGGTAAGTGTATGGCAAATTTAAGCATTATTTAACCTTTCTCAGGAAGGGGCCCCAATTTGCCTGAATGAAGACTTGAACTTGGTGGAAGTGACAGACACTGGAACCAGCAAGTATAAACCTCCAAAGCTAGAATGTTCCTGGAATTTGAAAACTAGTGCAAATGTTTGCACAATAGTGAACAAGTGGATAGTGGTAATAAATGAGGTTGAAGACATTGTCAGAAACTGAATCATACAGTTCTTTGGGCCTCGGGAAGAAGGTTAGGTGTTCATTTAAGTGTGGTTGAAAGATTGAAATTGGTGTGTTTAGAGTGTGGGAAGCACATAATATAATTTATGTTTTAAAAAAATCTGGTTGATTGTTGTGACAATGGGTAGTGGGGAGGTGAGAGAGGATGGTATTGTTGTACTCCATATGAGATATGTTAATTACTTGGACAAGAGTTTCAGCAGTAAAGGAGGAGTTTTAAAAGTTGGTCAAATACAGAATATAGTTAAGGGTGGAGTCAGTAAGATTTACAAGTAGATTGGTTGCTAGATGTGAAAGAAAACATAATCTTTAATGACTCCTACAGTAGGTTTGGACAATTCTGCTAACATTGGTACAATTTTCAGATATGGGAAAATATTTAGGATTGATATATTTAGGAGGATATACCAAAACATATGTTTTGGTTATGATAAGTTTAGTTATGAAATGTCTTTTAAATACAAAAGGTCAAATAGGAAAGATAATATAACATTGAGCTCTAGGATATGCTAATAATTAAAGCTTTAAATTTAGGACGATTGATCACATAGTTTTTAAAGTTAGAAAATCAAATAAAGCCTGATAAGGCAGAGATAATATAGAAGAAAAAGTTACCCTGGGACTGTCCTGGTACTAAGAGATCTGTGAGAAAGAAAGTGTCCACAAAATGAAATTGGTAACAAAAAGGCAACTGGATAGGAAGAAAATGAGGATACTGTGGTGAAAACCAGGAACATAAAATGGTTCAAGAAAAAGGTTGTGGTATACAAGTAGCATAAAATGAAGTTAACTATACGTTGCTGGTGATTTTGATTAAAGCTACTTCATACAAATTTTAAAGACCAAAGATTATATGCGATGTATTATAGGAAAACCAGAAGATGAAAACAAAACAAGAAGAATTATGGATGCTGCCACTTTAAGATGAAGATGATTAATTCCCTTAAGATGGAAATGATCTGGCAGAGCAGGTATTAGAAAACTGTGACCCATGGGCCAAATCAAGACTACCATTGGTATTTTGTAAATAAAATGTATTATCATTATGTCCATTCATTCACATACCATATATACCTGCTTTTGTGCTGAATAGCAAAACTAAATAGTCATAACAGAGACCGTAAGACTGCAAAGACTAAAATATTTAATATCTGGCCCTTTACAGGAAAAAAGTTTACTCACCTTTTCAGTAGAGGACAAAATTCATAATATAAAAGAGAAAGAGGATAGTTGAAGAAAGTGTGTTAAAAAGAATTGAATTAAGGGGTGCCTGGGTGGCTCAGGCGATTGAGCGGTGGACTTGGGCTCAGGTCATGATCTCGTGGTCCGTGAGTTCGAGCCCCGCATCAGGCTCTGTGCTGACAGCTGGGAGCCTGCTTGAAGTTCTGTTTCTCCCTCTCTCTGCCCTTCCCTCGCTCACGCTCTGTCTCTCTTTCTCTATCAAAAATAAACATTAAAAAATTTTTTAAAAAATTGGATTAAATAAAATGGCTTATTTCATATATTTTCTACTCATATATTTTTTTCCACTGCCATGTAAAGAAACTAAGTGTGTAGGTGTAGATTGAGAAAGTATGGTGTATTTGGTGGTATACGGACAAAATAGGCCAACCTGGAGACCTTCACTTCTGGCCAAGATGCAATGGCAAGGATTAGATTGACCTTCTGCCAGAAACAACCAAAAAACAGGCCAACAAAAAAGAAAAAGGTTTGCAAGATAGTGAGCTCTAAATATCAGACAACAAAGGATAGTGATCCTTGTGAGATGAAAAACAAATTAAGTGAGCCTTGCAATTGCTACAACTGTCTCCTTTGAGACAGGCTTCAGGGCCTGCTTAGGAAGGGGAAACCCTGGTAGAGCCCAGAGGATATGAACCAAAAAGTCTGGGAAGACCAAGAATTCGCAGGACAGAGTACTACAAAGAAAAGAGATGCACAAAGAGTAAACTCTGAAGAACTTTAATGAGTGTATTTCAAGTGGCAGGTGAATAATGACCGATGTATACATGGGAACAAACTACTCAAGTCAGAGAAAAGAATGATCAAAAGAAATTGAGGTACTGATGCTCAGTACTCACACAGAAGTGAAAATCATGGCTGTTCCTACCAGTCAGACTGGAAATGATTCATAAAACAAGACCTGAAAGGATCAAACTGTTTCCAAATAACTTAACTATATCCTAAACAAAGTTCAAAATGTTTATATGAGTGTAAAAGTATTCATCACTCAAGAAAATAAAATTTACAAGTCTAGTATCCAATAACAAATCATCAAACCAGCAAAGAAACAAAAAAAGGGGATACATAACGAAGAGATGAATCAATCAGAAACAATAGAACTGATATAGATGTTGGAATTAGCATGCAGGGACATAAAAACAAACAAAACCACTTACAACTGCATTCCATAGAGAAAGACAAAAAGAATCATTTACATTAGCCTCCTAGAGAAATGTGAACCCTCTTGCACTTTTGGTGTGAATGCAAACTGGTGCAGCCACTCTGGAAAACAGTGTGGAGGTTCCTCAAAAAATTAAAAATAGATCTACCCTGTGACCCAGCAATAGCACTGGTAGGAATTGACCCAAGGGAGACAGGAGTGCTGATGCCTAGGGGCACTTGTACCCCAATGTTTATAGCAGCACTTTCAACAACAGCCAAATTATGGAAAGAGCCTAAATGTCCATCAACTGATGAATGGATAAAGAAATTGTGGTTTATATACACAATGGAGTACTACGTGGCAATGAGAAAGAATGAAATATGGCCTTTTGTAGCAACGTGGATAGAACTGGAGAGTATTATGCTAAGTGAAATAAGCCATACAGAGAAAGACAGATACCATATGTTTTCACTCTTATGCGGATCCTGAGAAACTTAAAAGAAGACCATGGGGGAGGGCAAGGAAAAAAAAAAGGTAGAGAGGGAGAGAACCAAACCATAAGAGACTCTTAAAAACAGAAGAAACTGAGAGTTGATGGGGGTGGGAGGAAGGGGGGGGGTGAGTGATGGGCATTGAGGAGGGCACCTGTTGGGATAAGCACTGGGTGTTGTATGAAAACCAATTTAACAATAAATTTCATATTAAAAACAAACAAATAAATAAATAAATAAATAAGCCTCCTAGAGATGAAGGCCACAATGACTGAGATTAAAGGAAGAAAACAAAAAAATCTACTGGTATAGGATTAGCAGATTAGATATGGCAGAACATGAAGAAATCATCCAGTACAAAATCACAGAAGAAAATCACAGACAAAAACCATTGTAAAAAATGCAGAGCTTTAGTGAACCCTGAAACAACTTCAAGCAGCCTAACCTGTATAATTAGAGTCCCCAAAGGATAGAAGAAAGTGTTGGGGAAAAAATAGTGAAGAAATAGTGACCAAATACCTTGTAAGCTGTCTTAAAATTTGAAAAAAAAAGTATAATTTGTTATAGTAACAAAATAAATAATAAAAAATGTGAGATAATTCTAGTAGAGAAAAAAAAATGATAAAATCCAATATCCATTACTTATTAAAAAAATAAAATATTCCCAGAGAACTAGGAATCAACACAAATATCCGAAACATAATACAGTGCTTCTGTGAATGATCTATCATTATCCTCACAGATAATTTTAAAATAATGAATGTTTAACTCATGTTAGAAAAAGACAAGTTTGTCCATTCTCCATACTTCTATTTAACAATGTCCTAGATGTCTAAGCAGTTAAGTAAGGCAAGAAAATGAAATAAAGCTTTACAGAATTGAATAGAAAGAAGTAAATATGTCTTTATTTAAAAACAACATGATTTTCTATGTAGAAAATATGATACAATGTATTTAAAAATTACAAGAACTGTACTCTGAAAACTATAAAACACTGATGTAAGAAATTGAAGATAACACAAAGAAATGGAAAACATTCCATGCTCATGGGTTGGGAGAAGAAATATTGTTAAAATGTCTATATTACCCGAAGCAATCTATACATTTATTGCAATCCTTATCAAAATACCAACAACACTTTTCACAGAGCTAGAACACACAATCCTAAAATTTGTATGGGACTACAAACGACCCCAAATAGCCAAAGCAATCTTGAAACAGAAAAGTAAACCTGGAGTCATCACAATTCAAGACTTCAAGTTATATTACAAAGCTGTAGTCATCAAGACAATATAGTACTGGAACAATAATAGACACATAAATCAGTGGAACAGAATAGAAAACCGAGAGATGAACCCACAACTATATGGTCAATTAATCTTCAACAAAGTAGGTAAGAATTTCCAGTGAGAACAAAGATTGTCAGTTCAACAAATAGTGCTGGGAAAATTGGACAGTGACATGCAAAAGAATGAAACTGGACCACTTTCTTACACCATTCACAAAAATAAACTCAAAATGGGTGAAAGACCTAAATGTGAGATAGGAAACCACTTAATTTCTAGAGGAGAACACAGGCATCAACCTCTTTGACCTCAGCCTAGCAACTTCTTACTAGTTATGTCCCCTGTGAGGCATGGGAAACAAAAGGAAAAATAAACTATTAGAACTACATCAAAATAAAAAGCTTCTGCATAGCAAAGGAAGCAATCAACAAAACTAAATGGCAACCTATGGAATAGGAAAATATATTTGAAAATGACATATCTGATAAAGGGTTAGAATCCAAAATATATAAAGAACTTACCAAATTCAACAGCCCCAAAAAATAACCCAGTTAAAAAATGGGCAGAAGACATTAATAGACATTTTTCCAAAGAAGACACACGTATGGCCAACAGACACATGAAAAGATGTTCAACATCACTCAACATCAGGGAAATACAAGTCAAAACTACAATGAGATATCACCTCACATCTATCAGAATGGCTAAAAATAACAACATAGGAAACAATAGGCGTTGACGAGAATGTGGAGAAAGGGGAGCTATCTTACAATGATGGTGGGAATGCAAACTGGTATAGCCACTCTGGAAAACAGTATGGCAATTCCTCAAAAAGTTAAAATTCGAACTATCGTACAACCCAGAAATTGCAGTATTAAGTATTTACCCAAAGGACACAAAAATACTAATTTGAAGGGATATGTGCACCCTGATGTTTATAGCAGCATTAGCAACAGTAGCTAAGTTATAGAAAGAGCCCAAAGGCCCATCAAATGACGAGTAGGGTAAAGAAGCGGTGTATATATATACAATGGGATATTACTCAGCCATAATAAAGAATGAAATTTTGCTATTTGCAATAATGTGGATGGAGCAAGAGAGTATTATGCTAAGTGCAATAAGTCAGTCAGAGAAGGACAAATACTATATGATATCATTCATATATGGAATTTAAGAAACAAAAGAAATGAACATGGAGGGAGAAAAAGAGAGGCAAACCAAGAAACAAACTCTTAAGTACAGAGAACAAACTGAGGGTTACCAGAGGGGAGATGAGTGGAGGAATGGGTTAAATAGGTGATGGGGATTATGGAGTGCACTTGTGATGAGCACCAGGTGTTGTATGTAAATGTTGAATCACTAAATTCTACACCTGAAACTAATATTATACTGTGTGATCACTAACTGGGATTTAAATAAAAACTTGGAAGAAATGAAAAATAAAAAAAATAAGTAAAATATTACTAGAACTAAAAATGAGTTTAACAGAACAATAGAATGTAAAATCCATATAGCAAATCAACTGCATTTCTATATACTAGCAACAAACTAAAATAGAAATTAACATAACAATACCATTTATTTATTTATTTTTTTTTTAAATTTTTTTTTTCAACGTTTATTTATTTTTCGGACAGAGAGAGAGCATGAACGGGGGAGGGGCAGAGAGAGAGGGAGACACAGAATTGGAAACAGGCTCCAGGCTCTGAGCCATCAGCCCAGAGCCTGACGCGGGGCTCGAACTCACGGACCGCGAGATCGTGACCTGGCTGAAGTCGGACGCTTAACCGACTGCGCCACCCAGGCGCCCCAACAATACCATTTAAAGTAGCATCAAAATGATTAAACACTTGGAGATAAACCTGATAAAATAGGAAGGAAGCATCATATACTGAAAACCAGAAAATATTGCTGAGAAATTAAGACCAAAATAAGGAGAGACATATACTGTGTGAGTGGGTGCAGCAAAGTATGACATAAAATGATCTCAATTTACAGTAGATCAAGATCAGAAAGTGGAAGCATTATACATAAACGAGGGGGTAGAGCCTGTATTGGTGATGACAGAATGACTATAGCTCTGTGTGTAAGTGGGTAGAGTGGAGAGGAAGAAATTATCTCCAAATGTGGCGTGGTCAAGAATGTAAGAAGACGGAGTGTTGGAAGGAGCATCTACTGTGCCTTGACTTTGACAAGAACGATAACAGGAAGAGTGAAGATGACAGTGATCTAATTTTTAAAATGATCAAATAATGAAGGAGCACTATTGGATCCTTAGATGATATTAAGACAAAGCTAAAAGAGTATGAAACCTGACTACACACATCTCAAAAATCCTGGAGATTTTAAAAGAGGGGAAAGAAGACATTGAATGGAAAGGGCAGTAGGGAACCGAGAAGATCCTTACTCATTTACACATGCTAGAGATATATAGGATGTGGAAAAGAGAATGGCTTCCATTTACAAATGCTGCAGAGATAACTAAGACCCTGTTTGTATTTACAGCAAGAAGAACCACAGGACAGTAAATAATATCCAGTGAAGTTTATGATTTGGATTCTCTTTATGTTTTATGTCTATAAATCCTCATCTAACATTGTTCACTGTATGAAATTAAAAGATAGAAAAATGCAAGTACTGCCTAAGACAAAATTTCCTTTTCTACTACCAACTTATCTCTTTATTATTTATTTAATTCTACATGTCTTCTCTTTCCAATTCATCCTCTCGGGGAAAGAAAAACTCATAAAACTTTAATGATATAACTCTCTCTCTTCCCAAAATTTTAGTCTCGGTATTGTAGCCAAACAGTTACCATCTAATTACAATATCTTTTTTCCTTAATATGAAATTTATTGTAAAATTGGTTTCGATACAACACCCAGTGCTCATCTCAATAGGTGCCCTACTCAATGCCCATCACCCACTTTCAAATCTTAGCGTTACTTTCATTTTCTCAAGGTATGTCTCTGATCAAATTCAAGCTTACTAAATTCTACACCAAAATGATGACTCCATAATGCTGTTTTATTGCTTTCATCATTAATGCACTGCTCTGTTTAATTATATTCATATAAACTAATCACCTAAAATATGAACTGCTGAAGCTTCTAGCATGGTTTCATTTCAAATACTGAACTGTCAGTTTGAGAAGTCATAGTCACTATAATCTGACTTATATTCTTTACACTAAGTACCTTATTCTTATTTCTTAATGTTTGGATGGTAACTTACATATATTTTAACATGTGTGTTTGATGAATGACATGCTATGTTTAATCTCAGTTATATTTTTAGTATCATTATGAATGACATAGCAAAGTGATCTCTTTCATTTACTTTTATAATTTTCTAAAATGGAAACCAAGTTATAATAAAATAAAAATTTTAATTTAAAGCCTAATTCAAATTCTAGCTAAATTACACCAAATACATTATTTTTTTAAATAATGAAAAAAAATAACTTTTACTTCGCAGCATTGTTGAGAAATTTAAATGACATGAAATATGTTAGTCTAACATACAGTTAGGCATTTAATAGTCCTTTTTACTTTCAATAAAGAATTTCTGAAACTCCACGTCTGTGACCTATGTGAGATGTAGTGATAATACTGAAATATCTCATGTGTTAGCCTTGCTGAAAGAAATAAGGTATACATATACAAAAACTGTTCACAAATGATGTTAATGTCTCTTTTTGTATGCACTGAAGTTTTTGAAACACTTTTTAAAATATATTGAATGTAAGCAGATTAGAGAAAATCCTTCGATAGGGAATAAAGCAGAGCTATACCATTAACTCTACTATTATCAGGTGGAATGGACCAGAGAAACATCTCAGCATCTTCATGAATTTCTGTGGACAGTTTTGAATCTACTAAGTAGTATATAGCTGACAGGGAATGTCATAAGCATCTGTAAGTAAAACCAGAAAAGATTTCCTTTGTTGTCACTCAACAAAACGTTGGTCATTTGATCATTTGAATTATATTGTATGTGCAGAATTTTCATTGGTAGATATATAAGTAATTTTAAGAGTAAAACATATCTGCACAGAAAAACTACTGGTCAATCATAAAAATAGTTTCTGGTTTGGGTGACTTGAATGATTATGGTGATAATACCTTGACAGGAAATATCAGAGAAAAAGTTACTTTATGGAGAGAGATGATGAATTTTGACATGTTGATTCTGAGGTCCCTTATAAGCATAAAAATAAATGTCTAGGAGAAGTTATTGAGAACTTTGCTGTGGGTGTATACATGTTTTATTAGACCTCCCATGCACACCAACAGAAGACAACTGAATCACTAGGAATGTATTAGTCCATCACTTTTCCAGGATAGATAATTTTTAATTAATATAAGCCTCATTTTTTTCTCAAATAAAATATATTTCTGGTTTTACAATTCCAGTCTTTTGATCGACTTATCTTTTACTGATTATCATATTGTTTGTATTCTTTTAACTCTAAAATATGACCTAAATTTTGTAATATGAAGCAGGGCTCTTCTCCTCTAATTACATTCCTGAACTTCTTTTTATACTATGTTCTTTTCTTTTAAAAATAAAATTTCAAAAGTTTCTGATAAGTTCAGAAACAGATCTGTTAGAATATTGATTTTATATGTATTAGAGCTATACATTTTATTATGGAGAACTTTTAGCTTTCTTTTCCAGAAACATATTTTTTTAATTTATTTAAACTTAAAATTCCCTCTCACTAAAAAAAAAAAAAAGACATTTTTACGAGGCAGGCACTATTAATTTATTGCTATATACACACACATTTTTTTCTACTGGGGAAACTTGAAAAATTGTATATTATATTTTCTTAAGATATGATAGATAACTATTAATATTATATATGCATATATAATATTACATATATTATTTTCTAAGTACTTCATAGTCTCATAAATACTCAATACTCATAGTCCTTAGCAAAATCCTTCCTAGTCTCATAAATACTCGGTACTCATAGCCCTTAGCAAAATCCTTAGACATTGCTGTATTCTAAAGGCATATTTTGCAAAAAAAAAAAAAGACATTTCCTGTGATGTTAGAAATGGGGTGTTGGGAAAAGTATGGAAGTTATAATAGAATGAGCAAAATTTAGAAAAATAAAAATAAAACTGGAGTGATGAAAAAAATACTTTTTGAGGAGGACACATCGGAAAGAATAATTTAAAAAGTTTGATTTTTCATTAAAAGGAGCCAGATTTGATAATTAATCAGATAATGGATAATCAGGCAAGGAACTAGAGAAGGCAGACAGAATCAGGCAGAGGAAGAGAGTACAGCATTTCAGAAGGAACAGGGAAAGAAATAGAAACAAACAAACAAAAAAAAGTAGCAATGTTTACCAATAAATTTGTAGGGGTTGTTGCAGAAATACAAAAAAGGTTTTGACTGATAGCTGCTTTTTTCTTCATACAGGAGGAGATGTAGTCGTTATTTTTCTTACTAAATCAACATTTCTGTTCTCTCTGAGAATAGTGAGTTTTATAATGTTGAATTTATATTAGGACTCTATCTTGGTAACTTTATAGAACTACACAATGCAATATTGTGTTTTCAGGCTTCTTTTTTTTTTTTTTTAAATGGGCTTTAAAAGTCTTGTACAAGTACTAACATTAAAAAGATTTGAGCAGCTTGATTTTTAAAGTACCTAAACGTCAATGAGATTGGAAAGTTTGTCAGTCCCATTTATATTCCATCGACTCTTGGACAATTTGTCAATGTCAGAATTTGTGCACTGTATTCACAGTTGTCTCTGTGCCATTATGCTTTTAAAGATTACATTATATTATGGTGCATTCAATTCCCTCAAGCAAGAAATAGGAGGGCTTCCTATAGGTAAAAATATTTATTTTTACATTCAAACTGATCATTTCTGTCTTCTATCCTTGCCTTTTACTGGTTTTCAATTGTGTATGTGGTGTTAAGGAATGAATCACAACTTGAGGCTTGTATATAAAATAGAATGTGGGTGCAAATAGAGTTTGCGGAAACTTTATTGTTAATTGAGTGCTGGCATTTGATAGAATTTTACTACTTTTACATTGATTGCCAATGGCCATGAGAGTAGCTTATCCTCAAAAAAATAGCAGAGCATTTCTCAGGCAAAAAAAAAAGGAGAAAAAGAAAATAATCATTCTTTCAGGTACATTTGGAAAATATAGGTACCATAATGCAGGGAAGGAGACAAATAAAAGGATCTTTATTATAGGAAGCAGAATCTGAGACAGGAAAAACTGACTCAGTCTCAAAAATATGAAGCCAGTTCTACCTAATCTCTTTACTTTCTAGTCTTTCATACTTCTTAGCTAGGAAGAGGTAATCCAGGTATGGAACTGTTCCACGTTAATGATATTCTGGAGTTTAGAAACCTAAATTTTGAGGGGCGCCTGGGTGGCTCAGTCGGTTGAGCGTCCAACTTCGGCTCAGGTCATGATCTCGCGGTCCGTGAGTTACAGCCCCGCGTTTGGCTCTGTGCTGACAGTGCCTGTTTCAGATTCTGTGTCTCCCTCTCTCTGACCCTCCCCTGTTCATGCTCTGTCTCTCCCTGTCTCAAAAATAAATAAAACGTTAAAAAAAATTAAAAAAAAAAGGAAACCTAAATTTTGAGAGAAAAAAAGTCTATCTACTTCTGTATTCTATCTACTTCTATATTCATCTATTTCCCCCTCAATACTAATGAGTAACCCTAGTGACCAGATTGGGATCCTTAAAAGTCTTTCAGTCTAAAAGTAATCAGGGCCCCTTAGACTGATGCCAAGTAAGGATCAAGACATTTACAAGGTTAGATATCATGTATACATTAAAAAAGCATCTTAAAATTATAATTAATATCCCTGACATACCTACTACTGGAGTCTTATCCCAATAGCATTGGCTTAAAATCTAAAAACTGTGAAAAATGCATCAAATTCTTTGAGTTAGTGTTCAAATAAACCTGACAACACAGAAGTTGAATGAATGAATGAATGAGTGAATGAATGAATAAAAATGTTCTACATGACCTAAAAGATTCCAGGGATTTGATGGAAAACTCTGATGAGAGCAAATGGCCATTGTAGTCTCTTCGTCTCTTGCCTAGGCACAGGAGAGCACTAAAATTAAAAAAGAAAAGAAAAAAAAGAAAAGCCTCATATTGCTTTCCTGGGAAGTCTTTGGAACTGGCTTATGCACACAGGTTATCAAATAGAGGCGAGCAGCACTCCTCTTATTTTACGTTTTTTCTTATTTTGTTGCCTAGAAAAATAACCATTGAATAGAACTTCCCAGTACAGATGCCTACAGGTAGGGGCATTCTCAACTGTTTTGTTGTGTAACAATCTATGGTTTCCCTTCTGTTCTTCACATGTTCCTTTCCTTATTCCCCAAATACGGTCTGGACATTTTCATCTCCATATCCTGGGATGCCTTCTTTTCTTCTCTGCATCTCCTCATGGCTCCAGTGCTCTGCAGCTCTCAGATCCTGCATATTCAATCTAATCTCTATATTCTCTTCCTCCCTCTTTTCTCTTGTAACTATTCTCTCCTCTTTCCCTTTTCTGTTCTGTCTTCTTTCTCTTCTCTTTTCTTTATGACCTTCCTTCTCTTTTCTTCCCTACTACTTTACTCATGAGGCAGGAGGCCAAGCAAAGGCAGACCTATGCCCTTCAGTTCAATGCTCGTATAAGAGACCAAAGTCTCTGTGGCCCTTAGGTCAATTTAAAAAATAATAGGGGCGCCTGGGTGGCGCAGTCGGTTAAGCGTCCGACTTCAGCCAGGTCACGATCTCGCGGTCCGTGAGTTCGAGCCCCGCGTCGGGCTCTGGGCTGATGGCTCAGAGCCTGGAGCATGTTTCCGATTCTGTGTCTCCCTCTCTCTCTGCCCCTCCCCCGTTCATGCTCTGTCTCTCTCTGTCCCAAAAATAAATAATAAAAACATTGAAAAAAAAAAAATTTAAAAAAAAAAAAAAAAAATAAAATAAAATAAAAAATAATAATTTAACTGTTGCAACTTTTATACCTGAGCCAGGCAAACCACATAATTGTCAAACCACTAAGTTAGAGATCAATCTCTGGCTTACTATTCAATGGCCTTGGAATGGAGCACCATTATGCATATATTAATGATGATATAATGCAATGGTGCAGCAGTCGGCTTAGATAGGGCTAGAGCTGAGGCCGATAACGATGCATGCACACAAAGGGCTACTGTCGCGTGCTTTCATTAGGCATGCACAGTTTGTACTGTTTTCAATATATATCTTAAGTGTATTGTCATAGTTTCCCCTTTGTCTTTCAGTCTTTAAGTTTACAACCTTTGAATTAAACTAATTTAAGCATGTCAGTTTGTCAAAGCTTTGATCCAAAACAGATATGGCATCACCATTACATATATGCCCCTTGAGAGTTCTACATTGGCTATTACGCATGAGAAATGTTTCTCTTTTCTGAAATCAGAAAAAAAATCTTCAACTTTGTTTTCCACCAATTTTGTCAGTTCATCTCTTTCACTTAAATTATTAATCAGTCTATAATGTATTTTAGAATATATGATGTAATTAGCTACTTTTTTACATATCAAAAAGTACTTAGAAGTTCTAATGCCATTTATTCAATAAATGTTCTTTCTGATCTAGCTAATATGTACATTGCTTATAAATAAAATTTGGGAATTTAAAATTGTGCCTGTGTCTAGGATATCTAATCACAGCCATCAATCTATCAATTGACTCACGTGCAACAGAAAAAAAAATTAATTATTGAACTGTGATGGCATATTTAGCACCAATTAGGTCAAGTTCCTTCTAATATTAGTTTTCTATTTCTATGTCCCAAATTACCACAAACTTAGCAGCGTAACTTATTATCTAATGGTTCTGTGGGTATGTGATTTAGCATGGCTTACATGAGTCTTCTGCTGAGGGTTCCGTAAGGCTGAAACCAACCTTGTGTCTAGGCTGCATTCCCATCTGGGGACTGGACTAGGGAAGAATTCATTTCAAAGCTTGTTTATATTATTGACAAGAACTCAGTTATGAGAACTTATGGGACTCAGGTCCCCATTTTTTGATTGCTGAAGGTCAGGTGGCTCTCAAGTCTTAGAGGTTACTCTCAGGTCCTAACCACATGGCC
Organism: Lynx rufus; assembly: GCF_022079265.1. Lineage (NCBI taxonomy): Eukaryota > Metazoa > Chordata > Mammalia > Carnivora > Felidae > Lynx > Lynx rufus. The sequence continues at coordinate 24,416,932 of NW_025814845.1, read as the reverse complement.
CAGTCTACAATGTGACAGTTTATTTATTTATTTTTTCGAATTAGCAGGAGAATCTCTGGCTTCAGAACTCTGTCTTGAAGAAGGGATCAGAAGCTCCCTTTTTAAGGGCACACCTAATTAGTTCAGGCCCATCCAAGTTAATCTCCCTTTTGGATAACTCAAAGTCAACTGATAAATAACCAAATCATGGGAGTGAAATCATATCATATTCATGACCCATCTACACTCAAGTAGAAGGAAATACACAGGATGTGTATATCAGGGGCTAGAAGTTGTGGGTGTCATCTTAGAATTTTGCCAATCCCATTTCTCATTTTTTATTCACTTTAAAATATGTATTTATAGAATGTTACAGGGAAGATATTGTGGTAAAACATAATCCCTATCCTTAGAGCTATTTTATAGACTAATCTTATTCAAGATGTTTTGAGCTAGTCTTTCCATTTTTACTCCCAAATGAATCTTAAAGCTCTCTGTAAGTTCTTGATGAAATGTTCATTTTCATTTCAATCAAATCTATTCATTTAGAGAAAGTTTATGACTTGCAGTTCTCGTCACACAGAAATATAGTTTTGTTTTACTACTGTAAAATGAATAATAGGGTACAATAGGAAGTTGTCCCTATTTTTTCCCTATATCTATTTAAACATAACTTTGAGGAGGGGCAAAGTCTACATACATGGGTATTTACTAGTTTTCTGTAGCTGCTGTTACAAAAACCACAAATTTGTTGGTAAACTATAGAAATATATTCTCTACATAGTTCTTGAGACTAGAAGTCCAAAATCAATTTCACCAGGCTAAAATCAAGGTGTTGGTGGGAGCACACCACCACCAAAGGCTCTAAAAGAGATGATGTTCTTTGCCTTTTTTAGCCGCTAGTGGCTGTCGGTATTCCTTGGTCACGTCACTTCAATTCCTGCTTCTGATTTCCCATTATTTTTATTCTCTGTGCTTTTATCTTCTCCTTTTTACCTCTATAAAATCTCCCTTTGCCTCTCTTAAAATGTCGCTGTGTGGCATTCAAGAAAAAGTCAAGTATCCAGTATAATCTCCCCCATTTCAAGATACTTAATTATAGCTGCAAAAATCCTTTTGCCTTATAAAGTAATAATGTATACTGGTTCCATGGATGAGGACCTGATATCATGGTGTGGCCATTATTCATAATATTACAGGAAATCTACTCATACACAAAATGAAAGATTCAGTGTGGTTTGTTTGATGGCACCATACAATTTTTCTAAGTACTGCTTCAGTATCAATTAATTGTGGTTAATCAAACACAACAATTTACCCTGATGTCCACCAGAAATCCAACTACAATTGTACTAAACTAATAAATCCTTCATGAACACAGAGAACATGAAAGTATACTTTAAACTGTTTAAAAACATGAAAAAGCAGATAAATTTAAACTGGCTTAGTAGACCACAGAAAACTAAGACAGAAAATACAAACTTTAAGCTGGCAGTAAGAGAACACTGTTTGCAATTAGCACCAAAAAACACAGTAAAAGCTAAAAAACTTATGACAATAAGAATGGATACATGTGTTGCTAAAAACAAGAGTTAAGGGGGTACATGGGTGGCTCAGCTGGTTAAGCCCTGACTTTGGCTCAGGTCATGATCTTGCAGTTATTGAGTTCAATCCCTACAATGGGCTCTGCGCTGAAATCTCAGAGCTGGGAGCCTGCAGACCGCTTCAGATTCTGTGTCTCCCTCTCTCTCTCTGCCCATCCCCACTTACACTCTGTCTTTGTCTCTCTCTCAAACATAAATAAACATTAAAAATTTAATATAAAAATAAGAGTTAAGATTGAAAATTGAAGTGATGAAATCTCATACTCCCTCATCCACCCAGACCTATGACTAAAGCTTTACTCCTTGGAAAGGTCTAATTATAGTTTCAAATAAACTTTGGACTGAGATTTTCAGACACAGTTGAGGTCAAGACCATAGAGAAAACACAAATTAACTACAAGCTGACAACATACCTTCCATAAATACAGCAAGCTGACTTGTGATTCTAAACATGAGTTTATTTTTTTTCAATATATGAAATTTATTGTCAAATTGGTTTCCACACAACACCCAGTGCTCATCCCAAAAGGTGCCCTTCTCAATACCCATCACCCACCCCCCATCAACCCTCAGCTTGTTCTCAGTTTTTAAGAGCCTAGACATGAGTTTAGAAGATTTATTTATGGAGAAAATACCCACAGGAGTAAAAAAATAATAATACAAAGTTTCCCAAGTATACAAAGATCACCAGAAAAAGTCACTAGTGTATGAAATGAAGATCAATACAAAGAAAAAAGAAGAACTTAAAAGAAACAGGGTAGAGAGTGATGAAGGCACTCAAATAAAAGCAAGAATTAATGCACATGAAATCTAGAAAAAGATACTGTAATCACGAAATAAGAGCAAAATACAATAAAAATAGTCATTCGTACAACTTACAACTCTTTACATAAATTAACGACTCAACAGAAGCATTGGAAGTTAGAGTTGAAGTGGTTATCCAAAGGGCAAACATTAAAAATCAGACAGATGCCATGACAAGGAAATGGTAATGAACTATAGTCATAGTCTAGGCACTGTAACATATAAATAAGAGGAATTCTAAAAATTGGTGGCAGTAAAAATGGCAAGAAATATAATAAAGACACACTCAGACACACACATACACACAAATTTTCAAGGACCGATGGGCAGTGTGCCTACCACAATGTAGGGAAAAGATCCAGGAAGTCATTTTATTTAGAGATGTCATAAATGTCAAGACTAATATGAGTTAAAAGTATCCATGGATTTTTAAAAAGTCGTATTTAGTCCTGAATGGCATTGGAGTGTCAAATGGTAACCTGAAACCTAGAAAAAAATTTAGCAAGCCTTTTGAAATTCTGAGAAAAACCAAGTCCAATCAAGAATTCTATACAAAAACAAAAAGAGGATAAAGGTATCACTTTCACACATGCAAAATAATTTATTTTCCATGTGGTGTTCTTCAAGAAACTACTGGAATAGTTTTTCCATCAAAAAGAGTTAGCAAAGCCAAGAAATCTAAATATTAGAATCTAGGAAAAGGAGAGAAACAAAGGGAATCACCATGACAGAGAGAAGTGAGATTCCAGGAAGATGATGTTTCATCAGGTCCGAGGCTACCTTTTCAAAAATAAGCAGGAAACAGAAGAAAGAGTTCTGTTGTCTTTAAAGTGTTTTTGTTTTTGTTTTTGTTTTTTTTAACATTTATTTATTTTTGAAAGACAGAGAGAGAGCATGAGAGCGGGAGGGAGGGAGGGGCAGAGCGAGAGGGAGACAGAGAATCCCAAGCAAGCTCCAGTCTCTGAGCTGTCAGCACAGACCCTATGTGGGGCTTGAACTCCAAACCCTTGGATCACGACCTGAGCTGAAGTAAGGACGCTTACTGACTGAGCCACCCAGGCGCCCCCTGTTGTCTTTAAGAAGAATAGAATATTGATGGTCTACTTGGTCTGTTAGACTATGCTGAGATTTTAACTCTTAAAAGAAGTTTGGATGTAGATGTTGATAGGCTTATAAAAATTAAACAAGTGGTGGGGCTCCTGGGTGGCTAAGTCGGTTGAGGGTGCAACTTCAGCTCAGGTCATGATTTCCTGGTTTATGAGTTTTAGCCCGGCATTGGGCTCTGTGCTGATAGCTCAGAGTCTGGAGTCTGCTTTGGATTCTGAGTCTCCCTGTCGCCCTGTCCCTCCCCCACTCATGCGCGCGCGCTCTCTCTCTCTCTCTCTCTCTCTCTTGCTCTCTCTCAAAAGTAAATAAACATTAAAAAATAAATAAACAATTGGCAACATTAAACAATTATCAACTTCAGAGAAAATAAATATTTATATTAAGAAAGGATAAGTATAACATGTTACATGGTTCAATTCCAAATAATATTTATATAATTCCGGAAACATAAACAGCAATATTGAGCCATATAAAATTTAAAATATATTAGCAGTTGGGAGAAAAGCATGTATCTGAGTGTATAGGTAAGTGTATGTGAAGGAAAGAAAAAGAAAAGAGGAGGTATGGTTATACGTGATCAAAATATTAATCATTTATTTTGAGAAGTCATTTGATAATATCTAAAATATTTAAAAATAGCATGATTAGCCTTTTTATTTATAAACATGGAGGTGATTACCAAAATAAATTTTGTCACAATTTGAAAGTGGTTACCAACGAGAAATAAAAACAGGTTTTAAGGTGGAGAAGGTAGATGAAAGAATATCACCAGTTTTAATAAAGATTTTTATGGAAATATTGACTTCTTAAAATATATGTATACATATAATTTTAAAATGATGCTTTTTTGCACCCATTCATTTTCTCTCTCAATAGCTCTGTTGTGGATGTTTTTTCCCTTAACCCTACAGTCCATTGTAATTGTGGTTTCTGTTGTATTGCTAATCAGTCCCCTTCTACGTATAATTATTTTCTGATTTTTGTACTTTAACTGAAACTACATAGTGGTCAAAATCAAATTAATGTCCCAACACAAGTGTTTTACCAAGTGTGTGTGTGTGTGTGTGTGTGTAACCATTCATTCATACACTCATTCATTCATTTATTCATTAAAATATTTATTAATTGACATTTATTAATTGACTAATATGAATTCAATATAGTGTCAAATATTCTGGTCTCAGAGCCAATAATGCAATTACATTAACTTACATTGTTTTTTTGTTTGTTTTCCCTTTTTGAATTTCTGAAATGCTTTTAGTATGCTCACCCTAATATACTACTGGATGTTCTAATGTTTCCCTTTACTTTTTTTTTTAAAGGCATATATCTCAATTTCTCAACATTTTCAACTTCTCCAGAAATTTAAACATCATTTCTCAAGTAATCCCAGAGTACTTCATTTAGCATAGAATAGGTTATTCTTATATGCTTGGTTATTATGAAAACAAAGCATGTTAGGAATATATAAAAAAATTATATCCATGACAATGACTATCAAAAGCCCGTGTTCTTTAACAATAATCCTAGGGAAAGCAAGTAGTAAAATCTGAAGGTGTGATATGGATATTTGCATATAGGACTTCAAAATCCTAAGATCAGGTTTCTATTTTCCCACATATGTGCCCACATATGAGATGTTTATATATTATCATTTCCAAGCAAACATTAAGTCATGTATTTGACCTAGTGAATCCAAAAACCAAATTAATTAACCTATAATAAAGACAGAAATATATAGTAAGTTTAGATAACTGTATCCACACATTCAAATTACACTCTAGGTTACCCTGTAGAGAGGCTGAAAAAAATGACTGCCTGATGTTTTGATTTCAGGAGTGACTTTAAGAATTTTAACTTTTAACTTCTGAGAATCCCCATTGAGAAATATATTATCTGCATCCGATAATCCCTATGTGTGTTTTCCCTGGATTATAGTTCTGGTAATGTCTAAAATCAAATAGCTATAACAGAGATAAAACTTTAGGCTTTACCATTTATTTATATCTCAATATAAATGAACTTATTAGATTTATTTCTTCATAAATTGATAGGCTAAAACACCGCTGACAATGAGAAGGGAAGAATACTAACATCTACTTTCTACTAGGAACTTTATATACGACTTCGATAATTTAAAAAAATATTTCTGTGAAATCTATTTTATTCCCATTTTTACAGATGAGTAAGACTTAGTGATTTGTTCAAAGTCATAATAAAAAGTTGAGGTTTCAGAGATTTAAGGCCTCAAATGCCAAAGCCCATACTTGTGTATAACTGTTCTATGTATACAAATAAAATGAGCCCAAAGTCTATACACAATAGAATCTTCATTTTTTTTTTCTTAATGTGTCCTTTCATGTTGATTTACAGACTATTTGTGAATGAGGGAGTTGGCAACACAAAGGCCAAAACAGGCACTGTGGATATCATACGGAAACTTTACCTAATTTATCATTGTTTCCAGTCCGATATGATGCAGCTATTTATAACTACAAATATATTTACAGATACACATATTTAGTACCAGACAATTACATACATTATTTTTTTTCAATAATCATTTATCACAATATAGAGGACGTTTATTAATGAGGAATACCTCAAAGAAAAGGAAGAGGGCCTTGGATTCTTTACAGGCAGATAAACAAGGAAAGCATTGGCAATGGTCATAGGAGTTAAGAAAAGGAAAGGTAATGGAGAGGACTAATGATGAGAACAGGGTAGTCCTTTCCTGTTTGCTTTTTTCCTTGGAAGACAACAGGGAAATAAATACTGGGGAACAAAAAAAACACACACACACAAAGAAAAACAAAAAAACTGTTTCCTAGAACATAGGATACTTAGCTAAATTCAATACTGCATACAGACACGGAGACACCCAGAGCTCTAACACATAACCTCGTTAACATTGAACATTTTAACAACGAAAGATAATCGGATTTTTCCCTATTCTTTAATCTTATCCTTTTGTTGTTTTACTATGACAACTTTTATGAACATACTTCTTTTATGAGAGCTCTAGAGAAAACTGAAGAGGTAGAAATGTGGCGGTGGCAGCTGTGTTGATAATATGGTACAAGTTGTGTCAACGACAGAACATTTTCAAGAGATCTATTTGCATAAAATACAAGTGTTTTCAGGACGCCCTTGGTGCTGAGAATTTCTGGGGTTTTTTGTTTTGTTGTCAAGTATTCTGTGCTTCTTATCTCAACTGTTTTTCTAATATTCTGATGAGCCTTTCATTCGACTAAGGAAATGATTTCCCATCCTTGCTTTCCTTGCCTGTTCCCGCCCTAACCGCTGTAATCTGAAGATGATACGTCCTCCGCTTCGTATGGCAGTCTCGCACAGAGATTGAAAAGCAACTGTGCTTAAAAAAATTTATAAAGTTTCAGAATAACTTGATTTTTTTTTTGCATGTGAATGTTAGTTTTCTGAACCAAAACCCATTTTCTCCCATTTACCCCCATACTCAGACTGCACATTGAAAACTGAAACCACACCTTTCTTTCTACATTCACACGATTTGGCTATTCTTCTGTCATCAGTAAAATGACTTCATTTTTCTAGGGCTCTGCTGTCCAGAAAAATATTCGATTGCTCATTATAGGAACTACCTGAAAGATCCATCAATTCTTTAATGGCAAATATCAATAGTTTCTGTCCTAAGATTCTTTAAATCCCTCAGCTCAAAATCTTTGCCCTGCTGTTTCCACAAATCCTAAACTACTGCATTGTGATGATCACCCAATCCCACTCAAGTTCTCACATTGAAAGTTCTGCCATAACCAAACTTCCAATTCCCAATGAATCCCGACCTTAACTTAGCTTACCTTACCTTAAGGTACTGCCAAAGATTTGCAAGGCGGCAGTCAGCCTTACCATAACTTAGCTGTGTTTTATCAACAGGTTGTGTTGATGATATTTGGGAGGCCAGCCTCTGACTATTTGATGGTGCGCACTAACACTGTTGGAAAAAAATAAGTTAAGTTTAAGAACTCACATGGAATGTTTTATAACTTCCATCTCAACTTAGCCATAATCCCATGTACACAAAACAGTATTTAGAAAGACAAATTTCAGGACTTCTCAGTCATTTAGCCATACTGTGAAAGAGATTATCATATCCTTTCTCTAAAACTATTATGATATAAGGGGAGAGTTGTGAAAATAGGAAATAATTAATAGTCTGAACCAATAAAAGCATTTCATCTGGCCCTCCCACTACCATTTCAATTCTATTTACTATCTAATCCATAGTTGTGCAAATTTAGGAATGTCACTCAGCCTTTACACATCTTTCGCATTACATGTAAAATGAAAATAACAACATTCCTGGCTCCCAGGATTATTGATTAAATTAAGCCTGTGCTTTACACATAGAAAGGCCTTGTCATGTTTGAATTTCTTTTTAAAATAAGAACAAAGTGCTTAACTTGTATTCACATCCCCTCCTCATTCCTTTTTTCATTTTTGTGAAAGAAAACTATGAAATAACACTCATAAAGGTAAAGCAGAATCATTTTTTGTTTTTACTATTTAAAAAGTAAAATCCATCCAAAAGGTGGCAAATCTGGGAAGAATACCTAAAAAGGAGAAAAATAGAAAGAATCAAAAAGGAAGAAGACATATTAAGATGAAATAGTGGCTTTTACTCTGCCGTTCATCAATTTGTATCCCCATGAAACTTCTTATCCCATATACACACAGAAGGAGAGTGGATGAGCAGGTAGAGTTGATAAAACCCCCAAAATAATTATGGAACACTGAGAAGTGTATGAAAGAAAATACATTTTCAAACTGCAGAGGTCTGAAATCAGAAGAAGTATTTATAGTATGTTAAGTGTTAAATTAAAAAAAAAAAAGCAAAACCGTAACACTCATACAGATATAAAATGAACAGAAGTTAAATATGTTTTTTAACTCATTAATAAGGAAACTGGTAAGATGTTATATCCAGTTCAAAGGAGAATCTAAATATCGCCAAGTTTACAGATCAAGAATATTGAAATGAATGTGCAAATAGAAGCAAAACTGGCTTTTCCCACCGCGTTAAGAGAAATCACTAGAGCCTCTATCAGACAGAATTCATTTGCATGTCTATAGACTATAATTTACATTTCTATATTTTATCTGCCATATAGGGGTTGTAAAACAACTCAGGGTCAATGAAAGACTCAATCAAAGAAACATGAATGGAATGTTCTAGATAATGCATAACTTTATTGAAGCACAAATTGTTCCTATAGATCCTCCTACTTAATTCAAAAACAATCTCAAAGAAAGATTATTATAGACCATATAAGTGCCACCTAAGTCTTAATTTACCACTTAGGCTGTCTTAAATTTGCTTTGTGGGATGGTTTTAAAGGAACCTCAGATTAGATTTTTAAGAGTCCCAATTGTTTGCTACCCTGAGCCCAGAAAGCCAATCCTGAAAAATTCTCTCCATGAGATTTGACCTATAGTGCCTATAACTTTGAATGATTTCCTTGCTCTAAGTTCCCCAAAAGATTCTAATGTGCCTCACCTTCCAGAGATGACCTCCCTTACAATGACCCTGCAACCCATGTACCAGGTCAATTGTCCTGGGTATATGTTTTAAATATCGACTCCATAAAATCACACTTAGTTCCTTTAAAGTGGCTGAACAGAAATGATTGAATGTGCATCATTTTCAAATTCAACATTCGGGGAAAGGCCTAGTTATATAACCATGTTCCCAGTTATTCCACAGTAAACAATTATAACTTAGTAAACAGAAAGACAGAGTCTAAATGGATTTATGAAAATAACTTAACTGCCATATAAAGGAAGAAATATCAATACAATTTTTTGAATTCTTGGGAGAGGATGGAGGTTGTCAAGGAATCAGATATTATTTTTCAAATATTTCACTTCTGGTTTCAAAGCAGACTCTACTGGGTGTAGGAGAAGAAAATAGTTTTCCTTCTACCTTTCTGAACTCTCAGTTGAGACCCCTTTAAAAAAAAAACGATTAACAGAGAAAAACAAGCAGAAATGTTTTAACATGTATCTCTCATGTATACATGGGTGACACCCAGGGGAAAATGACTATAAACCTCGAGGTGATTTATAATTCAGATTTAAATACCATCTTATATGGAAAGGGGAGGGAACATGTGGCCTACTCAGAGCATAATGAATGATTTTTAGAAAAAATGAATGGGTCCTTAGAAGAATAGATGAGAGGTATGATAGTAAAGTAATTAAGCAAGGATACTATTAGACAGAGGTGGCTCTAATGCCTCGGCAGTGTCCATAAGAAGATCAAAACTTAAGCCAGAGTAAATTGCTGTAAATGTCCCAAGATTTAAAAATCAAAACCTAAGAATGACCAGTCACAAATAGCCAACTAGACTTTTCCAAATAAGGCAACTGCTTAACTCTAGCCAATCAAATATTTTCCTTGCTTTGCTCTACATTTGGCCTATAAAAGCCTTTCCCTTAATTCTTGTTGCTGGAGCATTCCTAACCACTTTCAGTTTGGTGTTGCTTGATTCAAACTGATGTTTGCTCATATAAACTCTAAAGAATTTTAATGTGCCTTGGGGCGCCTGGGTGGCTCAGTTGGTTAAGCGCCTGACTTCGGCTCAGGTCATGATCTTATGGCTCATGAGTTCGAGCCCTGCGTTGGGCTCTGTGTTGACAGCTCAGAGCGTGGAGCCTGCTTCAGATTCTGTGTCTCCTTCTCTCTGCCCCTCCCCAACTTGTGCTCTGTCTCTCTATGTCTCTTAAAAAATAAATAAATGTAAAAAATAAAAAAGAAAAAAAGAAAGAATTTTTATGTGCCTCAGTTTATTTTTTAACAGTAGTCTGACACAGAGTTTCTCTGGGTGTCTTCTAATCTCCTCTCTTGGAATAAGCATCAATCTTCCCTGGTTGATGGAAGTCCAGGGAATTTATGACAATTGAGTTCTTCTTGAAGGATCTGTTTTTAGGCAGATAAGAAGAGTTCAGAGAATGTCTCTCTATGTTTTTGTTTTTCAAGTGCCTACAGCTCAAAATAATTAACATATCAAAGCAACATATTTTGGGGTGGTGAGGGGGAACAAGATACATGACCCAAAATATGCCATTTGGCATGTTGATTATTTTGAGCCAAGGGGTAATTAAGACCCAGCAGACTCCAGAAACTTTTACCTCTCCCTTAACTACCTTAAAGAATTTGGATAAGGGGCCTAGCCCCCCAAAAGAGCTCTTACTAGAGGTTAATTTTTATCTGAAAGATCTATCTGTATGGGAGGATAAACATCTAATTACCAAACACATGCTCTTCCTATGGTCTTGTGAATTACTCATTCCCCTCTGAAGCCCTAGGCCCCTATCCCATTCCTTAGCTCAGGATGATATATAAGCATCAACTGACAACTTGTTCTTGGGTCTCATATTTTTTTGAGGGGCTCTTGTGCATACAAAATTATTTTTTTTCCAGTTATTTGTCCTGTGTCAGTTTGATTAATAGACCACCCAAAAGAACCTAGAATGATAGTAGATGATTTTCCTCCCCTACAGTCCCATATTCTGCTATTCTGTGTAAGCAATAGTTACCTTAAGAAGAAAGGGCTTCCTAATACACAGAAAGTAGGCTATTAAAACACCATCAATGATATTTCAAATAAATAGCATTTCCCTTGCCAGTTCAATCAGTCCTATATCATTCATTTTCTTGTTTTTATTTGTTGAAAGTTGATTTGTTTATTTTGAGAGAGAGAGAGAGAGAGAGAGAGAGAGAGAGAGAGAACGAGAGAGCAGGGGAGGGGCAGAAAGAGAGGGAGAGAGAATCCAAAGCAGGATCCGCACTGTCAGCACAGACCCGACCCGGGACTCTATCTCACTAACAATGAGATCGTGACCTGAGACAAAATCAAGACTTGGGCACTTAACTGACTGAGCCACCAGATGCCCCTATTTTCTTATATTTAAAATGTATTGTTAGTTAACATCCATCTCCTCATATAGTTACAAAATGTTTTTCCTTGTGATGAAAACTCTTACTATTTACTATCTTGGCCATTTAGAAATGTAGTATACAGCAGTGTTAAATATAATAACACTAAAATAGACTCTAAAATGCATATTTAGACTCTAAAATCTAAATATAATAACACTAAAAGTAGACTCTAAAAAGAAGAGTCTACTTTTTGAAGTATAAATATTTTGAAGAACCCAGAGAAGTCTTTTTCCACGGGGCTCTGGGACGATGCTTCTCTGGGCAATGCACAATCTCTGGCAGATAGCTGATGTAAGAAACTTCAGACAGAAATCAGAATGAAATACTTGTAAATGAGACTTAAAATGACAGGTGAATTTACTGGTAGTTATTACTAAATTTGAAATTCTGACAATAGATTATAGGGGGAAGAATTATTTTTGCTACTGCCCATCTAGATTTCTGGCTGGGACTGTCTAAACTGGCATGATCAAAATCAAAATAACAAGAGAAAAACAAACAGAAGTTTATTAGCACATGTATCACCCTTACCCATTGGAGTACCCAGATGAATAACTCAAAGGGGTGGTTAGAACTTGGGTTTATGTAACATTTCAGGCTAACACAACGGAAAAGGAGTTTGGGTCTTCTGGGCAGGAGGAAGCAGGTTATGAGAAGAAGACCAGGAATAATATGGTAAGCAAATCTTGTTTAGTTATGTTAGTTAGGTTTGTAATACAGATTTAAGTCAATGACTTCTCCATTGATAAAATTCCTCTTCTCCCTGGTGTGGGATCTGGAGACACCTTTTACAAAAGGAAATTTCCTTTACAAGCACACAACTAATACTCTGTTTTTGGAGCTTTTCCTCTGTCAGCTGGTTCTAAATGGCCTTTAGCTAAAAATCATCCACATGCCAAAGCAGCTTACTTTGGGATGGCATATTCTGGTACTCTTCAAAATCATAATAAGAATGATGAAAGATCAGTAACAAAAATAGCTGTAATTTCTGTGTCATGCTAACAAGATGATAAAATTATTCTAAATACACACACACACATACACAAGTTTTAGACAAAATGTGTATGAGCATAATGATTGAGACTATTACCAAATAAAATAGTGAGTGCTACATCTGATTTTTAAACTGGGCAAGCATAATTTTTAGATGAAACAATAATGGAATTAGACATATAAAAATCAATCAAAAGTCATTCTATGCCATGAATATAGCAATCATATGTTTTAAAATACGTCAAGATTATCAAATACCAGAATTATCTTTATTGTCTAAAACTTCTTTAGGTAAGTCTGATGAGTTGCGAACCACTTGCCAAGAAGATACTGGTTTCAAATTATAAGTAAAGTTAAAGCCAAGTTAATATTTATTAACATTCTGAAGAGGTTTAGGACATGCTGCCTCAAAATATGGCTCTTTGGCATCCTGAATGTCTTGAACATCAGGAATTTGAGTAAACTGCAGAAGCAGGAGCTAAATCTCCCACATAAAAAGTACCCATCATGTCCTACTGGGAGGAAGAAAGACATTCCTATCACAGAGACAGGAAATCTGGAGGTGAGACATCTGTAAAAACTGACCGAATTAATCTAACCCGAATCTTCCTAGCTACTTCTTCACCATTTCCAAGGCAAGCCCAGACTCTTCTGTCTCGCAAATTCTTTACAAATTCATAGTTTCTTTGTCTAAAAGGTATAAAATCTTCCTGACCTGGACACTTCCTTCAGTTTTCATTCTCTTGTGATCTCTCATGTACAGAAAAAATTTAACAAAATTTGTGTACGTTTGTCCTGCTACTCTGTCCTTGCCAGTTTACTTTCTAGACCCGCCAGGGACCCAAAGAGGGTTAAGGAAAGTTTTTCATCTCCTATAATATTCATGACCGATAACACTATACCGATGTCTAAAATCATCATACCAAACGTCACCAGGAATCTGATAAATATAGAAAAACTACAAAATAGTATTTCACCATTTTTCATGAGTTTAGTTATCATCGTAAAAACTGAGTAACTTGACAAATTGTTGAGAACTTAACAAAACAATATAATTTCTGAAATACTTATCTTAATGATATATTATCTATATAATTTAAAATAAATAAATGAATGAATGAATGAATGAATGAATAAATAAATAAATAAATAAATAAAAAATTTAACCTAAAAAAGTCTGCGCATTTCTCCTGAGTTGTCAGCTTTTTCTATGCAACTCATCAGTAAACACATATCAAATAAACCTAACTGTATTTAGTAGCTCTTTTTTAAGGCTAAAGAATAAATCGTTATAAATTTGCAGAAGTCATCTGAAATATCTCAAAGATAGCACTAAGTGCAAAAGACATCCCTTATATTTTAATGGAATTGAACTGAGTTAAATAATTAGAATCCAGTTTGGAGCAGCAGAAATCAACAAGTTGTCAGAAGATAGTGGAATATTTATTAATATAGGATTATGAATGCCTAAGAAATAATACTTTGTTAACTATTTAGTGTAATGTCTATAAAACATTTAAAAATAAGCACCAAAGAAAATATTATTGTAGAGACATTAGTTCATTCATAAGTAAGGAATCTTTGTTTCCTTAAAGAATTAAGGCCATAAGTTTAAAGACATAAAGATCAAATCTTTGCTATGTAGAGAGATGACACAGAGAAAAGACCTTAAGTGTTCACATTTTAGAAAAAGTCAGTGAACAATAAACCAAGGAAATCTATCATATTTTGCTGCATCACTTAGTAACTGGTCAACCTACACATTTTAGAATATCATTTCTGGCCTTAGAACCTATTGGGTTGCAAATGAGTATGGACGAGAGAATCATGAGGTATACTTAGTCTTGACTAAAATGAAAAAGTATGAGCATTCTCAACCTGTTCTCAACATTCTTTCAAGAGACTTTTAATGACCTAAAACCTGAAGGCTTAGACCTCTGGAAGAGAAATTATAGAATGTCAGCCACTGAAGCTCCATGGAAATAATTTCATAAGGTATTGTGAACAACTATCTCAGCCATAAAATTCCAAGAAGTGAATCCTAAGATTCATGTTTCTAAATTACAGAGACACAAATAAATTTAAAATGTTTAGAAGAGCATCTGAACTAAATACCTCAAATTGGAGATGCTTACAAGAAATATTTTGGAATCACTGTCAGAAGACTGCTAAGCTAAGACCTTTGCATGAAGCTAATGACAGCACAAATTAAACAGCTCCCCCCCTAGATCTTTGCAGCAAGACTATCTATATGCCAAGAGTTATAAATTAGCATATTCTCTTTCTTCTGGCACTTTAACCTTTTAACCTATTTCTTTCCATTTAGCTGAAAGTGAAATTACAGTATTACTTGCTGATTTAGATTAGAATAGATTTCATGATATTAGGCTTCTGATAACTTAATTCTAATTCCTTAAACTTATTGAGGGAGAGGACCTTAAAATATTGTAATATTATTCTTCATTCTTCCCAAAATGTACACCAAGAGATTATCATACATTGTAGCTACAGCTTTATATCTTGTGGCTGTTATTGTTAATACCTACTACCAGATTTCTCTGGATAAAAATCTAGTCTCCGTTCCTCTAAACACTTCAGAGAATCATTTACCTTCCACTGGACACTTCTGGTAAATGAAACAGTCCCGCTTTATTAATTCCAACATTTAGTCATGTTAAAACTGGACAAGAAATAGCAAAATGCATCTACAAGAAATAATTAGAGAGCTGTTTATGGGGGCCAAAGAGACAGCAGTGTTGAGAACATATACTGGGCTCTGCTTTTTGTATCAGTGTATTTATTTTTCTTAGATATTCTCCATCTCTACTCAGGGAATTTTCCCTTCCCAAGAAATAAGTAGGCGGAATGAATACTCCTGTCACAATAAATAACATCTATATTTAACAGTTTTATCCCATTAGACTACTATGTCTTTTACACACATCAAGACTTTACTTGTTTACCACACACAACCCTGACTTGTACCTAGGGAGTAAATTATTAAAGTTTTTCGGACAATCAAGAATCCTTAACACCACCCCTCCACTCCCGAACCTCCACCCCCTGCTCTTGATGCCCAATTTTATATTGTTAGGTTGTGTCCTAGAACCACACACACAAAAATGTCTCTCTGGGTAATTACTCAGAGTACTAAATTTCTAACTCTTTACACTCTTAACTCATTTGGCATGATAATTCTTGCAATCAGAATATTCAAATTTGTACAAAGTGGTCAGAAATTTATCAGTAACTGAGCTGATATCACAAATGATCCCATGTCCTAAGATTCAAGGCAGACTGACGCTGTAAACCACAGAGTTGGTTATCTTCGGGCCAGAGTTAGTTATCTCACCTGCCGAGTCTTCTAGGCAAAAAGGGAACACCGTCCTCCACCCCCAACCATTTGCCCAGGCCTCTGGGGTCGGGAGCTGCCTTACTGTAACCCTGAGTGGAGGAGGGTAGGGGTCCATGAGGTGTGGAGGATGATTTGGATATGTTTTTGTGGTTTTTAGTGTTTATTTATTTATTTTGAGAGAGAGAGAAAGCACACACACAAGAAAGGAAGGGGCAGAGAGAGAGGGAGAGAGAGAATTGCAAGCAGACGCTGCACTGATGTGTGGCTCGAACCCACAAACTGTGAGATCATCACCTGAGCTGAAATCAAGAGTTGGACGCGTAACCTACTGGATACGGATATCCTCCCAGATACGGTTGATATTAGCCATATGACTTACAGACAAAACAGGAGCTGTGAGCCTCCGACATCCAGGTCATCTGGGTACTTCTCATCACAGAGACTCTCCGGTGCACAGGCGACCTTAGGTAGAACTCTAGAGATCCTGTGATCTCAAGCGTTCTTCTGGGGGAAGTGTACCCACCTGCATCATCTGTATCACATGAGGCTTCAGTCAGCTATTCTCTGAGCTGCTATTGATGTTTAGCTCGTCCCAAGCTAGAACCTCCCTCCCCGCGCCCCACCTTTTTTGAAAATTTTTATTTTAAGTAGGCTCCATGGACAACCTGGGGCTGGAACTCAAGATGTGGATATTGAGTCGCATGCTTCACTGACTGAGCTAGGCAAGCACCCCATCCCTTCTCCTTTTTATGGACCATGAACTTCCTCTAACACACCCAAGTTCACATAGTGCCCCATAGGGGTTCTCTAACTTTGTCCTGTTTGCCTTCCCAGGAAACTGATGTTCAACTCAACAGTGCCAGTTTGGGCATTAGCCAAGATCAAAAAGAAAAAAAAAAAAAAAAAAAAGGAAAAGAAGAAAAGAAAAGAAAAGAAAAGAAAAGAAAAAAGAAAAGAAAAGAAAAAAGAAAAACAATTTGGCCAATAGTGTTGACACTATTTGCTAACCTGGATGGTATCTTAGCCATCACTAACATTTTGTATTGTACTTGGTTAACAAATTGAGCAAGTAGAAAACTCCATCTCTAAACTGGCTTTCTGAGGTAGAACATATGGACTCTGGAAAATGTTTACTTGGCCTGGGCTCACCAATTTAGTATCATAGCTTTGTAGCATTCAACCGAATCCAATCATTGTTCTGGTTTCAGTGAATTGCAGCCATTAATTGTTTATTTATTGTCCCAGGAAAAATGAGATTTCACCATTGAAAATTTTCCATCAATCCTTTGAATATCAACCAATCCAAAACCCGTCTGGCCTCCGATAGTCCATGCTAAGAACTTCTGACAATAAACTTCTGGCAGTAAACATAGCAATGAAACTTATATACTCTGTCTAAAATGGCATCAACAGAATTATCTCTGTTGTCTTTCTTACTTGACCAAGTAAATTAAATTCCGTTTGCTTAGGGGCACCTGGGTAGCTCAGTTGCTTAAACATCTGACTCGGTTTGGTCTCTGGTCATGAGCTTGCAGTTTGTGGGTTGGAGCCCTGAATTAGTGCAGAGTCTGATTGGGATTCTCTCTTTCTCCCTCTCTCGCTGCCCCTCCCCTGCTCATGCTCTCTCTTTCTTTCTCTCAAAATAAATGAATAAACTTAAAGAAAATGCAGTTTGCTTATATCATAATGTAAGGTAGGGGCTCTCCTATGATTTCAGTGATCAACAAGAATAAATTGAGCAGCTGCATTGTATCACTAAATAGCATATTCCATACAAATTTTAGGATTTATTTATTTTTTCTATTTCTGTGAAAACTCGAACTGGAATTTTCATAGGGATTGCACTAACTATAGGTCAACATTGATTTTTCCAATCCAAGAATATGGGATATCTTTCCTGTATTTGTGTCTTCAGTTTGTTTCATCAGTGTCTTGTATTTTCCACTGCACACTTCATGCATTTTCATGGTTCAATTTATTCCTAAGTATTTTATTCTTTTTTTTTTTTAATTTTTTTTCCAACGTTTTTTATTTATTTTTGGGACAGAGAGAGACAGAGCATGAACGGGGGAGGGGCAGAGAGAGAGGGAGACACAGAATCGGAAACAGGCTCCAGGCTCTGAGCCATCAGCCCAGAGCCTGACGCGGGGCTCGAACTCACGGACCGCGAGATCGTGACCTGGCTGAAGTCGGATGCCCAACCGACTGCGCCACCCAGGCGCCCCAGTATTTTATTCTTTTTAATGTTATTGTCGATGGGACTGTTTTCTTAATTTGTCCTTCAGCTAGTCTGTTGTTACAATATTTTTGTATGTTGGCTTTGTATCTTGCAACTTTACTGAATTTGGTTTTGGATAAATAAATACCAAGGATCTAATGTATAGTGTGGTGACTATAATTAATAATACTGATTTAATATACTTGAAATTTGCTGAGATTAGAGCATAAGAATTCTCATTACACACGCAAAAGAGTTAATTATGTGAGGCAACAGATGTATTAATTAACTTGATTGTGGTAATCATTTTGCAATGTATACATATATCAAATCATCATGTTGTAGATTTTAAATATACATAATTTTATTTGTCAATTACTCCTCAAAAAAGCTGGAGAAATAGCATCTTCTCCTTAAACTATGAAGTTTCATTCACATTGTAAGAAAAGGGTAATTTTAAAATTCTCAATTTATTGCTCTTTGACCAGATATTTTCCAGTATATATAAATTAGAATATTCCTGTAATAGTAGCTTTTGAATCAGAATTATTAAAGACTTCTAGGAATTGATTCTATCTGTTCAAGTTCACCAAGATGTGAATATCACTTTAAATTATTTTGCTTAAATTATATCTTTATATGATCATAGTTAGCATGAAGTAAAATGCCCAAATCTCATATTTGGGCCTCCTGCTAAAAGAAATATTACTGAAAAATGTAAAGTTGCTTTACCAGTTGAAAACCAGATACATATGGCCATTTACTAAATTTACATGGCAAGTGGCTATTCTTCCTTCCTTTAGTGCTTGAGCTGTTTACAGACAGTAGTAGAGATAAACTATTAGTAATTGCTATGATAATCAGCTACTTAATTTGATTAGGTAGTGATGAAAAAGATAAGAGTTGATGAACCAATTTGAGGACTTTTCATGTTGGACAAGTGGTAGTAAAAATAATAATAATAATAAAATAAAGCCCTAATGAAACTGTGTTTAAATGACCAAATCTAGTGTCCAGTGAAGACATATTGATGAAATCCTATTGACCTTACTTTTGGAAAATCGTGCTGTACTGATTAATTGAAGATTGTCTGGAAATGAGTTTTAACAAAGGTTTCTTTCTTTTTTTTTTAAGTTAAAACTTCACTTAAAGTTCATTTAATGTAAAAAAAAATACATCAACAATTTTAAATGAAAATTTAATAGACTGCTTAGTAATAATTGAAATATACATTTTGATAAATGGCTATTACATTAAATGTTCCCAAACAGCCTGGTTGGATATGCTTTTGTAAATGTTTCTTGATTTTCTTCCTTTTCCAAATAGAATATTGCAAGTTAATTTCTGTTCTCTTTTCTTCAAAGGACTTTTAATTTGGAAAACAAAACTAACATAATGTTGGCTAATATAAGGCACACTTGGTTTTAAATGAATGATAGTGAAGACGTTTTAAATGAGTGATAGTGAAGAGGTTTTAAATGAATGATAGTGTAGAGTTCTCAGGGCTGTAGAGCATGGCATAGTGCACAGACTTAGGGGCGTATATTTTCACTTCTCTGTGTAATTTTACGGATTTCGGGGTTTATGAGATTAGCTCTCTTTCCAAGAACTGAAAAGAATGGCTTAGTGAAAATTGGCATGGTTGTTCTTTAATGATTTTACAGATCATATGAATCTACCATGTCTCCCATATATCTCTATCTCCTAATGTTCACTCTTGTGTGATCCCCTCTCCTTGAGTGTGGTCTGGGTCTAGTGACTCACTCCTAATGGACAGATTATGGCAAGTGTCATCTTCCAGTTTATGTTACAATAAACAATATGGCTTCTGCCTTCTCTCTCTCATTCTCCTTTCCTTCCCCCTCCTCTCTTTCAGCCAACTGCCCTATGTGAGCTGCCCCATGGAGAGGTCCACATGGCAAACAATTGAAGGGGGCCTCTCATCCACAGCCCTTGAGGAACTGAAGTCATTAGTCCAACAAGCCCACAAGGAACTGAATACTGCCAAAGACCATGTGTGTGAACTTACCAACTGGTCCTCCACCAGCAGAGCCTTCAGGTGTGACCACAGCCCCACCAGATGCCTTGATTGCAGCCTTGTGAAAGAGCTTGAAGTTAAGCCATAGTTGTAGTCCTGAGCTACACAAACGGAAACATGATAAATGTGTGCTGTTTTCAGGTGATAAATCATAGCTATCACAGTTATTGTATTGCTGATTACCTAATCAT
Organism: Lynx rufus; assembly: GCF_022079265.1. Classification (NCBI taxonomy): domain Eukaryota; kingdom Metazoa; phylum Chordata; class Mammalia; order Carnivora; family Felidae; genus Lynx; species Lynx rufus. The sequence goes on along the minus strand of NW_025814845.1, from coordinate 24,396,665 downwards.
AGGTCCTTTGTGATTTGAGGGCCACATTTTCCTATTTTCCCTGTTTCATAATTCTTGATTGCATGTCAGATATATGGTATTAAAAAATGATAGACACTGAAGTAAATAATATTTATCATCAGCAAAGACATACCCTTCCCTCTGTCAGCCCTCTCAAGTGGAACCTAAATCATTATAATGCGTTGTTGAGCTGGGTTTAGGATTGGGTGAAGCTTTAGTCAAATTAAGATCACCGTGTCTTCCTAAGTTGTGAGCATAGTATCGGGAATCTCCCGTCAGGAGAGCTTGAAATCTGAGCACAGCTAAGACTCCAAATCAATCCCATTCTCTCTCTCTCTCTCTCTCTCTCTCTCTCTCTCTCTTTGTCTTTCTTTCTCTCTCTCTCCCTCTCTGCTTTATAGTCCTGTGGCCAGTTCCCCATGCCGCTGAAGATGTCTCTGTAGTTTCCAACCCAATCCCCAACTTTATGTGCATTGGAGAGATCTCATTCTACTGTCCTTTGCTCAGCCTTCTTCACATTCTGGCATGGACTCACAAAAGACCCATGTGGCTCAGGGATATCTCATTGTCCTGCTCTACCCCCCAGTTGTTTTCCAAGGGCACTGATACAATGTTCTCAGTATTCTAATCCCTCTCACCAATCCATGTGGGTATGTTAAAGGATGCAGAAATTTCAACTGGATACTGCTTCTGTGTAGACAGGTCTGTTTCTCTTCTTTGCCATGCACTTAGGGAAGAGTGTGGCTGTGAGCTCCTTTTTTCCTAGTCAGAGATTGTCCCTTTTTAGAATTTAGTTTATTTTTCTTTATTCGCATTCCACATACCAGATGGATTTTTAAAAATGCGTTATTTCTAGCTTGTTTTCAGGCTTTCTTCTCTGTGTTAAAGTGGGGCCATGGCCTCTTATTACTTTCTACAATTCAATTGGAACCTCAATTTTCCTGGATTTGAAGTCTAATGTTTAACTCCAGCCTGAGTTTGACTCCATACAGAATTTGTCTCTTCTCCAAATGTCCATAGCCTCTTAGATGTCTTTGCATGGATGCTTAGTAGATATCTCAAAATCAAAAGGTCCAACACTAAGCTATGTGCATTTTCCTAAAATGTGTCTCCAGTACAGTGTTCCTAAGTTACTTAATGGCAAATAAATATATTCTTTTAGTTGCTCAGGTGAAATCTTTAAGCAACTTTTTCTTACACCTACATGTATTCTTTCAGGAAATACTTCTACTTTTTTCTTCGAAATGTATTCTGCATCAGACCCCATCTTACCAATTACATTGTTGTCAGCTTGGCCCATTGTCTCTTTTTTAGATTAAAACTTTAACTGGTGTTCTTCTTCCCTTACATGTCTAACTACTCACCCTGGAATCTATGCTCCACTGAGCAGCTGGAATAATTTTTTCCCAGCATAAATCAGATTAAGACACCATTCCATTCAAAACCCTGTAATAGTCCTGCAGTCAATCAGATCAAAGTCCTTAAAGTGGCCTATAAGGCACTGGGTGATCTGCCCACACACTCACCCCTACCCTAATTGCCACATTCACCTCATCTTTCTCTTCCCTTCATTCATTCTACTACAGCCACACCTTGTTTTTTTTGCTTCCCCCAAACAGCAAATGTACTCCTGTTTCTGGACTGTTACTCTGGCTGTATCCTCTGACTGGAACATTTTTGTCCTCACATATCTCCATGTCTTATGCCCTTCGCTCCTTCAAATCTTTCTGAATATCATATTCTCAGTGAAACTCATATAAAATTACATCTTATTTCCAACTTCCCTTACTTTGCTATAAGTAACTTATCACATTCTAGCATTTCGCCGATGCATCTATCTACCTATCTATGTATGTACTTGCAGAGTTTAATGTTATGTGTCAACTTGGTTGGGCCACAGGCTGCCCAGATAGTTGTTGAAACATCATTCTGGATTTTTTGGTGAGAGTCATTTTGAATTATATTAACATTTGGATTGGTTCACTGAATAAAATATACTACTCTTTCTGGCAAGGGTGGGCTCCTCCACTCCATTGAAAGCTTGAATAGAACAAAAAGGCTGACCATCCCCCAAATAAAGGAAAATTTGACCTGCCCGACCAGCTTTAACTGGAGACATTCGTTTTGTCCTGCCTTTAGACTCAAACTAACACATTGGCTTTTCCTGGGTCTTGAAATTGCCAGCCTTGGAATTGGAACTACACCATCTATGCTCATTTTTCTCAGGCTTTCACACTCATATTGGACTGTGTATCATTGGCTCTCCTTGGTCTCCAGCTTGATGACTCACCCTGTAGATCTCAGGATTCATTAGCTTCCATAATCATAAGCCCATTCTATAGAATCTCTCTCTCTCTCCATGTATGTATTTAGCCTATTAGTTACACTGGTTATGTGGTCATATTTCACTGGAGACTCCTGACGAATATACTATCTATCTCTCATTTATCTATTTTTTGTATTTATATTTATATTTTATGTCCCTCTCCACCAGAATGTAAGACTCTCAAGAGAAAGGATTTTTACATGTCTTGTTTATTGCTGCATTCAATTTTTAACAGAATTGAAAAAAAATACTTGAGACATTTTTGGCTTTCAAAATATAATTCATGTACATTTCTTTTGAAGCTTATTCTAATTTATCTTCTGCTTGCTACTGTGAATGATCCGATTTATGTCAAATTTTCTAATGTATTACTCTTAGCATATAAAATGTACAAGTGGTTTAGAAGCATGCTGAATCCTATGGAAAACTAATAAGAGTAGTGAGTGCATATTACCATCAATATGTTGTCCAAACATCAATATGTTCTGAATGTTTGACATGTATGACCTATGTAATTCCCACAACATTCCCATTTTAGAGATGAAGAAGTTGAAGTACTTTTCCAGGAGTACACAATGGCTAAGATTCAGAGCAAAGACTTGAAGTCAGACATCTGGCTCCGAAATCCATGGTTCTACCACTAGGTTATATCATGAAGTTGAATTCCATTAGTGAGTCAGGCCCAACTCCAAGTTTGTGTTTTTGTCTATTCTCATTCAAGGGTTATAGAAATTAAGTTTTGTTATTATTTTTTTCGTGTGTCTGAAGAAGTATTTGCTTTGCCCACAGGTGGCGCAGAGACCTTCTATCTTAGCTAGTGTTTGACTACTACGGTAAAATACTACACTCATTTTTTAAAACGTCAACCAACTTTCCCAGTACACAGTGGTTAACATATGTGGTAAACTGAACTCAGGTGGTTAGATGTCAGTGCTTAGTCCAATGCTATAGTTTATCTCCTGTGGATAAGTCTGCCTATCTCAGTAAAGTGAGTATAAGATGTGTCCATATTACACTTTCTCTTTTAAGTGCACTTATCTTATATTTTCTTTGAAGGACACAAAGACCTCTGTCCTTGAATTCAAATTTTTCGTGTTTTTTGGTTTTGTTTTGTTTGTTTTTTACTTCCTATTTATTTGATATGCTCCCATGTGAAAATTATGCTTTGCTCATGTTCCAAGTCAATATGCAAAAATGTGTCATCACTTTGTTAAACTAATGCTTTTTCCCAATCATATTTAAGTCTTTAAATGATAAGACCATTTCACATATAAAGGAGAACCTTGCCAAACTTTAGAAAATGGAATTGCAAGAGCAAACAAGTTTAATTAATTTGTTACGGCTTTGTTATAGAAAACAAAAGAATGAGTTTATTCCTCCCTTGAAATATTCTAGACATATACCACAATTTATATATGCAAAAAAATACTAAATAAAAATGTGTACTCCTGACTGGCTTAAAAATACACAAAGACAGTGTCATATATAAAATACTGAAGTTGAATAAAATACTGAAATTGGAGTCTTGAGTAGAATAAAATTTAAATTACATCTGTTTTAGCTTAGTAAAGTTTTCCCCCTAAAATTGGTTACTGTCAATTCTTGGAACTTCATAATATTTTTTTTTCCAACGTTTATTTATTTTTGGGACAGAGAGAGACAGAGCATGAACGGGGGGGGGGGGGGGTAGGGCAGAGAGAGAGGGAGACACAGAATTGGAAACAGGTTCCAGGCTCCGAGCCATCAGCCCAGAGCCCGACGCGGGGCTCGAACTCACGGACCGCGAGATCGTGACCTGGCTGAAGTCGGACGCTTAACCGACTGCGCCACCCAGGCGCCCCCATAATATTTTGTTAGACATATTAGTTTATAAGTTTTCCTCTCCTACCTGACTATAGATTTCTTAAAGGCCAAGATCCTGTCTTACTAATATTTGTATACTTTGCATTTCTGCAGACCTGACATGTGGGAGGATTTGAATGAGTTTTAAGAAAAAAAAAAAAAAACACAAAAACAAAAACAAATCAAGGTAGACTACATGTAGCTGAAACTTAATAATTGATTATGGAATGTCAGTACCAAATGGTGAGATTATTGATTATCTTACATTTGTAGGGATTTTGCTCTGCTTTTTATCTCTCCATTAGATACACAGACTAACATCATTTTCTTACATTTCCAAAATTATTCTTTTTAGAAAATCAGAATTTATTATGAGAACAGCATATCACTTCTAGAGTTTTAGAAGGCACATTTCTTCTGATAACCTTCATTTGATATCTGCCTTTGGTGTTAATGTGGGAAATATGATTTGTGTAGTTGTAAAATTTTGCTCTTTGGCCTTCCAGTTTTAGATCACACTCTATCCGATGTTGAGGGAAGTTCCAGGAAGAGGAAATGTGCAGTGTGTACAGATAATATGCACAGCCTTCAAAATCACAGTGTCATAAAACCTAAGCTTCTGACACCGAATGAGCAAAATCACACATTGTTTTATTCACTTTGTATTTTTAATTTTTTTTGTACTTGTTGCAACTCTCTAGAAAAAAATATTGGGATAGAAGAGGCAGCCAAGAGTTTTTTTTAAATATTTACTCAATGAGTGTTTATGTTCTATGTGTGCATCCCTGGGCTCTCGCACATACTAAAACGCAATTTTCAAACTTCACGAGATGACTTTCATGACCTGTTTTAGGATAGCAGAATATTGAGGTACAGTATTAGCTGAAGAAAACTTCACTGTTTAGGAGTTAACCTGCTGAAGAAAGTGGCAGTTGGATCTTACAACTTAGAACAGAAGGACAAAATGGCAGTTGATATTACTGTCCGTGAGACTAACTAGTACCTGAGAATGCAACCAAAGGACTGCATAGGAAAGACAAAAATATAGGCAGGGGTGTAAAAGAGACAGTACAATGGAGAAAAAGGAAAGGAAGGCATAGAAAGAGAAAGAGAGAAGTTGATCATGTGAGGGGAAGGGGGATTTAGGGTCACTACTATGATTCTGGAATTTCTTAAAAGTGTCAAGCCGACAATTAACTTCCTTTCTATCTCCTCCACCACCACTATCACCACCATGGCTATGAGTAACAAAACTCTTTAAATCTCTGATTATAAATCAAGGTTAGGTTTTAATGTCAAAATTCGATATCGGTGTAGTTTTTTTTCTGAGAAGTTCTAGAAGCCAGCAAACATCAACCCCCTAGAGTCACAAAAGACATCTCTAGGTGATCATGACACTTTCCACTGAGCGGATATGGTTCATGTACCGTTGAACAAAGCTTAGATAACCACAACCAACACATAATAGATGACCTTTGGGATTGAACTTAGTTTCCAGTCCTGCAGTTGATGGATCTCAAAGCATCATTTATTATTTTCATTCACCAAATATATTAATTATGCCCGCCATCGCCACATTCTGAAAGTGGTTACATTCTAGTGAGCGAAAGAGATAACAAAAGAAGAGTAAATAAATAAGATGTCAGTTCGTATAAATGCCATGGGAGAAAATTAAGCAAAAGAAAGACTGTAGGGAGTTATGAAAGGGGGAGAAGATGCTGGGGTTTACATATGTTGGAAGATTTACTGAGAAATCCCAAATGAAGGAGGAATGGGGAAAATATATCAGGTACAGGGATTGGTAAATGAAAATATCTGAGGAGAGAGGGCACTTGCTGCATGTTAAAGGAACAAGAAAGCTGGTATGCCAGGGATGAGGTCAGTGAAATAGGAGACACCAGGTCCTGAAGGTTTTATAGCAATTTTACTTCCTTCTGATTGAGAAAAGAAGTTATTGGGGTTTTTTGACCACTGAGTGACACTATATGACCTGCATTTAAAAGTTTTTAAAAAAAATAAAATATATTTTTTTCTGGCTACTCAATTGGTAACATATTATAAGGAGGCAAGGGAGATATGAAAAGAGCTTGGAGACTATTATAAAAATACCAGGGAAGGATAATATGGTCTAAAATTGGTTAATTCTGGTGGGAGCAGTAAATGATGACAATTGGGTACATTTGAAAATAGAAACAACAGTATTTGGTGATGAATCCGATGTGAAATATGAGCAAAAAAGAACACTCTAAGGTCACTTCAAAATTTTAGGCCTACATGGTAGAAAAAACTGGTATCAAATTAAACTAAAATGAAAAAAGGGAAAGAAGAGAACATTTAGGAATGTGTATCTGTCCACATAGTTTAACTTATACTGTGATAACAAACAACTCCAGAATCTCAAGTGCTAAACACGATGAAAATTTATCTATGGCTATGATACATATCCAGAGAAAATTGGCAGCAAAAGTTTTGTTTATCACAGCCCACAGGGGCCCAGGCCAAGACTTCATGTTGCTATGTGATTTGGCAATCACTATGGCACAGGTCAGGAAACATATTGACTCATGCACTAAATCTTAAAGTTTCTTTCCAGAAATTAAACTCAACTTATACTTAATATTTTATTTGCCAAAGGAGGTCACGTATCCACCTTTATATTCAAACGGGAGCTGGAGATAAATCTTAGCCATGGACCTGAAAGGTATAGGCGAGGCATATTTAGTAAATAGCACTTAGGATTCTCCAGAACACATTAGGATTTAAACATGATAAATTGGGAATTCTGATTAGACATCCAACTAGTGATGACAAATACAGAGTTGCCTATATAGTTACAAAGTTCGGGAGAGTTATCTGGCTTAGAATTAAATGTTGAAAGCCATAATCTTTACTATCCATGAATGTCTATGTACAAGATGTACATAGAGAAGAAGTACGAGGACTAAAGCATGAAACACACATTGTTGGATAGTCAAGAAAGTAATGGAAAACAAATAAAGGAAACTAAGAGAGTGTACTCTTTGAGCAAGGTAGGAGGAAAACCAAAGGAAAATGGTGTCTCAAAAGCCAAGGGAATAGAATGATTCAGGAACAACTGAGCAATCATTTATATTTAATACCGATAATAATGACATTGAACTCAACCACTAGACTAGTAGTGTAGAGATTATTGATGACTCAAATGACAACTTTTCTGTAAAATGCTAATAAAAAATGCCTGATGACAGCAGGTTAAAAGAGATTTGGAAGAAATGGAGTTGTGACAATGACTTTAAGAGTTTTGATATAAAAAAGAAAATACCTGGAGAGAGAATGGGGTCAAATGAGGGTTTTTCCTTTCCTTTCTTCCTTTTTAAGATGAGTTCTATTAAAATATGTTTCTATGCTGATGAAAATGATACAGATGAGAGGGAAAAATGATGGTGCAGAAGAGTATGTCAGGTTTCCTTAAGAGTAAAGTAGAAACTGTGTGCTTTTGATTGAACTAATTTTGAAGTTTTAATACCTTCAGCATTATCACACTGTTTTTCTCTCTCAGATTCTTTTTGTGCTATGTAGAAAGAAGAGAAAAAAGTATCGTTAGGTCAAGAGGAATCTGAGATCTGTTGGATACTGTTACAACTGCAGATTGAAAAGTAGACTCTCAGAAAATTCTTTAAAATAAAATAGCTATTATAAGATATATTTGAACAAGTGAAGGGACTTTGCATGACAATCAATGAGAAATCCTTGTCATGTTCCAGAGCTACAGGTAATTGGATTGACTATAAAATAGAATTAAGGTGACTTAGAAGAGAAAATTCTAATAAAATCTTAGAAATAGACTAAACGGTAATGTCCAGCCTGGTGGGATCTTTGTAAAGGAATGATACTGTGCTAATGCTTTCATATATTTACTCTACCTGATCCTATATGTGCCCTGTTCTATAAGAACAACTCATATAGATGCATTACCTGGACCTCTTGCCAATGGGGCTAAGAGGAGATGCCACCTTAGCAGAAAATACAACAGAAAGATTCACTATCCCTCACTGTTTTGGATACCTTTTCTAACTCTAGAAACCTCAGCTTTTACTGTGTTTAGTCCACAGTTCCAAATATTACCAGATTCCAATTACACTAATTCCCCCAGCCCCCAGCCCATTTACTGCTTCCTACTGCTTTGGATTCCTGGAGCTTCAGTATCTCTTTTTGGTTTCCTAAGACTTGTCATACTCCCTAGTTTCTTTATTGAAGTATTTCCACCTGAATCATCTGGGTGTGATTCAGTGTTAACTTGGGTAGATCTGTAAATATTTTATAGGACACATCATATCCTTGACCTATATGCTACACTCCATCACTGTCATTACTGATTCCGATGCTTCTAGTGGTCTGATTTGACCAATGAGAGCTCATTCAAGTTTGCTCCTGTATCCTTTGGCATGTCTCTCTAGTTTTTGAGTTCTTTTTTCTCTTTGGCACAATCATTATTTTTGGGTTCACTATGTGTTTTTCCCTGCCCAATACTGGAATTGGCCATTTCCCCAAGGATCCCGAATCCATACAGTGGAAGATACCACTTTAAAATGAATCAGGGTCTAACTGTGCTTTAGAGGTGTCATGGATTTCTTAGCTTTTTCTCAGCTCTTAGCCCTTAGGAAATATATACATTTATTGAATCCTAAATTAATACTAACATTGCTAAATTTGATTCAACACAACATAGTTCTTTTTGCTTATCTGTCACATTTATATATTCTTTAAAAAAATTATTTTAATAAAATTGGTGATGTGTCTGCTGAGTTTACCTTGCAAATTAGCATAAGCTACTTTTATTTTATTTACATTTTTTTTGTTTTCATTTTATTTTTGAGAGAGAGAGAGTGTGAGTGGGAGAAGGGCAGAGGAAGAGGGAGACACAGAATCTGAAGCAGGCTCCAGGCTCTGAGCTGTCGGCACAGAGCCCAATGCGGGGCTTGAACTCATGGACCATGGGATCATGACCTCAGTTGAAGTCAGACGCTTAACTGACTGAGCCACCCAGGTGCCCCCTTTTATTTTTTTTTTAATTTTTTTTTCAACGTTTATTTTATTTTTGGGACAGAGAGAGACAGAGCATGAACGGGAGGGGGGGGGCAGAGAGAGAGGGAGACACAGAATTGGAAACAGGTTCCAGGCTCCGAGCCATCAGCCCAGAGCCCGACGCGGGGCTCGAACTCACGGACCGTGAGATCGTGACCTGGCTGAAGTCGGACGCTTAACCGACTGCGCCACCCAGGCGCCCCTTTTTTTTTTTTTTAATTTTGTTTTTTTTATTTTTTTTTCCAGGTGCCCCCTTTTAAAATGACTAGAATTGAGATGATTTCACGTATCATAGGTAACCTCTCTTAATTGTAGAAGCATACCTCATGTTAAAGAGACTTGCATGCTGAGAATACAAATTTTATTTGTGCAATGATCACATACTACATCATACTACATTTTATGATAGATTATTTGACCAAGTATATTCTTTCTAGGGAAAGCTACTGAGTCAGTCTATCAAAAGTGGTTTGAAGGTTAATGTGATAATCTAAGTAAGGGATAATTAACCTCATGATGCTTAGATCAAGAGGGGGGCAAAAATGGGAAAAAGTTAATGGAATTGAAGATACAAACAAGAGAATTAGTTATGGATTCAGTGATGAATATTTGATGATGAAAGAGAGAAAGGAAAGGGTCTAGGATGATGTTAGTATTTTACATGTAAAAAAAAAAATTAAGAATGAAGTTGCCTGGAAATAAAATGAAGAAGACTAGAAAAGAAGTACATTTAGTGAGTCAAGACAGATTAAGTTATGCTGTAGAAATAAACAACTCCAGAATTTCAAGGGCTAAAAGCCAACAGGGAACACAGATTTCTCTTTTCTTTTTTCTTTTCTTTTCTTTCTTTTCTTTTCTTTTCTTTTCTTTTCTTCTTTTCTTTTCTTTCTTTCCTTCTTTTCTTTCAGTTTATTTTTTTGTGAGAGAGAGAAAGAGAGAGAGAAAGAGAGTGGTAGAGAGATAGTGATAGAGAGATAGTGATAGAGAGATAGAAGTAGTGATAGAGAGAGAATCCCAAGAAGGCTCGGCATTGTCAGTGTAGAGCTCCATGCAGGCTTGAACCCACGAACTGTGAGATCATGACCTGAGCAAAAACCAAGAGTCAGATGTTTAACTCACTGAGCTATCCAGGCATCCCAACACAGATTTGTTTCTAATGATGGCATGGCTTTCCATCTGACTCCAGAATCCTTGCCAGACAGAATCTTCTTAAAAATCCCTCGTAACAAGCAAGGAGTTTTTTTTTCATCTCAGTATTTAACCTAGCCCACCCCCCTCTGTAAAGTAGGAGCAAATTCCTCCATTGCTTGGCAGGCGCTCCTCGTAGTTCTCAAGGCAAGCATAATTAAGAGTTGGTGACCTCTGTCTACACTGTTTTGCCACTCACAAGTTTTCGTTGCATTTTTGCTTCATTTTTCTTCCCTGTGAGATTTTTGTTTTTAATTTTCATTGTACCCTCCTTTATAATCTACTTGTGATTCTTACATACCAGAAAGTATGAGATAAACATGTGTATTAAAATAAGCAATAAATATGGAAGTCTCTAGTCTCTGAATGGATCCTTCTCCTATGAGGTAAATTACCTGTGTAATAGCTGTTTGACTTATATACCTTAATGGATACATTTTTCTTTTAAATAATTAAATTTCCAGATAACAAGGACACAGATATCATTAGTTGTGGGAAGGGGATGAGGCAAATGAATATTCAGCACAACACAAGCAGAATCAAGATGTATGAACACAAATTTCTACTACTCTGTGATACTTTACCACAAATTCAACAGCTTATGTCAGTGCTCATTTATTAACTCGCAGTTCTGTAGGTCAGAAGTCCTACATGACATTACTGGAAACTCTGCATATGGTATCAAAGCCTGTCATCAAGCTGACTTCTCGTCTGTTGGCTCTGGGCAAAACTCTGCATCCAAGCTCATTCTTGTTAGACGGATGCATTTCCTTGAAGTTAGAGGACTGTGTGGTACCCATTTCTTTGCCAGTCTTCAGCTGGGGGCCACTCTCAGCTTATCAAGGCTGCCTGCCTCCCCTGCCAAGTGGCACCCTCCGTCTTCAAGCCAGCAACGGCATATCACATCCTTCTTGTCCTTCAAATCCCTGAACCTCTCCATCTCTGACCTCTAGACCTAAATTTATTTTTTTGTAATTTTTTAACATTTATTTATTTTTGAGAGAGAGAGAGAGAGGGGGAGAGAGAAACAGTGGGGGAGTAGCAGAGAGAGAGAGGAAGGCACAGCATTCGAAGCAGGCTCCAGGCTCTGAGCTGTCAGCACCGAGACCCACAGGGAGCTCGAACTCGTAAACTGTGAGATCACGACCTGAGCCGAAATCAGACGCTCAACTGACTGAGCCACTTAGGCACCCTTAGACGTATATTTAAAGGGCTCTGGTGATTAAGTCAGTCCCACCAAGATAATCTTCCTATTTTTAAGGTCAATCATTTTGGTACATTAATAGCATTTGAAAAATCCTTTTTGCCATAGAAGGCAACAGAATCACAGACGTAATAATGCGTTCATAGGTTCCGTCCACATAAGAGGTAATGATTATACAAAAGCAAGTGTCATTTGGAATTAGCTTGGAATTCTGCCTCCAGCATAGGCATCCTTAAAAATATTAACTGATCCTTATAGTTCACATAAAATAAATATAGAATATAAATGAAGTAATTACTTAGATTTGGTTGAGTGACTTTTAGGTAATAAATCTTATTCCTAAGAATAAAATATCATGTAAATGGTCCTAAGGCTTAAAGGAAAAAAAAAAAATGAGGCATTAAGAAAAAATAGTGCATAAAATAAAAGACTACTCTGAAATGAAAAGGGTAGCTACTGAGTTTGGCATATTTATGAGAGAAACCACTCAAATCAAAGTTGGAAGTACATACATTGATTGTCAAAATGAATACAAAAATTATGAGTCCATTAGCTTATTAATTAATCAAAGTCCATTGTGTCTCGAAAGGTTAAAATTGAACTATGTTCTAATAAGAATTTTAAGAGTCTTGTCATATGATAAGATACGAAGACAAAGCCTCATAGTAAAGGGGAATGTCCAGAATTCTGATTAGATCAAGAGTGGGCCTCCCAAAATAGTTTCAGGGTAAATTGAATGCCCCAACTTGCATTTCTTTCCCTGTGACCAGTTGGTGCTTCAAAATGATAAGGTTAGCCTAGGAAAGAACAAAAGGAAATTAAAGGTATCAGTGTCACAGATTTGTGGTTTCAAGAGGCCAATCTAAGCCTTTATAAATCATCAGTGTTAGATTAAGCTGTTGTTCTGGGAAATATCTTAGGTCAAAACTGCATAGCGCAGCTCCTCTAAATACCCTCAGAATATTTATTTCTCTCTTGCTTGCGTACTCATTTCTTACCCTCTAAAGGGGAAATAGCACACCCTTATACTGGATGCCTTCCTGAATGGCCGGAAGCTTCAGCTTTGTGCATAGTAACCGCAAGAAGAAAGCATTACCATTAACCACTCAATCTTATTATTAACCTCTAAAAATACAACACAGGTTGGAAAGCTCATTTACCCCAAAGAAAGGGAAAAAGGAATCAATATTGACTTTGATTCTATTTGTGAACTAAAACGCTCAAGCTGCTGAATAAAATGTGTCACAATGTGACAGTGTTAAAAAGCAAAAAGAAAAAAACAAAAACAAAACAAAAAAACAACAACAAAACAAACAAAAAAAGAAAACACACCACTTATTGGAAAGCCTTGCAAAAAAACAAGAATGGCTTTTGATGGACATTGGCATGCTTGAGATGACAGTGAGTCTCAATGAGAACCTGAAACAAATAATACAGAGGAAGAATGCAAGGGTTTGCTGAGCAGTTCACTGATTATAGTCACAAACTCTCTTAGATGACTCCACAATGCTCCCTTGTATGAGAGAAACCAGAGTTTTAATACTTAATGGTGTGGAATGTGGGACCAGTCCTCTGATTAAGTTTCTAGTCTTCAGGTAGCAACTTGGACAAATGAAATATTCTCTACATGTGTCCCTTACTAATCTGGAAAATGAAAATAACAATTTTATAGTATTTCTGTGACAATGAATGATATGATGCATGTGAAAAGCGCTTAACACAGCACACAACTTGTAAGTATAGGTTTATTATTATTATTAATCTCATTTTTTATGTTCAAAGGCCGATGGTTTTCAGCTTCCTGTCCAGGATGTAGAGCTAAAGCATGCATGCCATGCTTAAAACAATCAACGTCAAACTCATGACTTCTACTGATCCCAAGAGAGAAGTGACACTGCAGAGCAGACGGGTGTCTCAGCAGTCCCTTGCTGCAGGAGACAGAACTCATGAGCATGGTCTCACTTGAGATTAACACAACCGGACACCAATAAAAAGAGTGTAACTAGAAGAATTGACAGCTTGATGAATGCCAAGTATAGGCAGATGAGAGAGTCTTAAACTCTGGGGACTAAAGAAATTGGGAGTAGCGACACATTCTCTCAGGCTCTTTCTCCATCAATTCCACCAAATACTCATAGAAAAGACTGAAAAAGGGGCGCCTGGGTGGCGCAGTCGGTTAAGCGTCCGACTTCAGCCAGGTCACGATCTCGGGGTCCGTGAGTTGGAGCCCCGCGTCGGGCTCTGGGCTGATGGCTCAGAGCCTGGAGCCTGTTTCCGGTTCTGTGTCTCCCTCTCTCTCTGCCCCTCCCCCATTCATGCTCTGTCTCTCTCTGTCCCAAAAATAAATAAACGTTGAAAAAAAAAAAAAAAAAAAGAAAAGACTGAAAAAAAATCCTGAGAAATGTCTATTGTGGCGCAGACCTGAGGGAGGGGAGTAGCAGTGGCCATGTGAGAGGGACAAGAAACTCCATCTAGATCCATTTTCTCCTGTTCATTTAAAAAAAAAAAAAAAAAAAAGTGTAGGGAGGGAGAGCGACCATCAATGATGCCCTCAGTTAAAAATTTACTGTTCAGGGCACCTGGGTGGCTCAGCTCCTTGAGCATCTGACTTCAGCTCAGGTCATGGTCTCCTGGTCTGTGAGCTCGAGCCCTGCGTCGGGCTCTGTGCTGACAGCTCAGAGCCTGGAGCCTGCTTCAGATTCTGTGTCTCCCTCTCTCTCTGCCCCTCCCCCGCTCATGCTCAGTCTCTATGAAAAATAAATAAACATTAAAAAAAATTAAAGAAAAAATTTACTACAGCGAGGGAAGGGAGTTGTCAGGGAAAACCCTATTCCTGAATGAGGGGTAAGATTATATGCTGAACTCCCAACCGTACATGGCAGAGGAGGAGCAGAACCGAGAGGCCACAGTCTCATCACACAGGCACATGACATATGCCCAAGAATAAGGTTTAATAAGAATAAAACTTCACCCCCATACCAGCAGTTTATGAAGTTTTGAATAACAAGTAATCTCGGAATATTGCGAAGAGAGGGACAGGAGCAGAACGACAGCACGCAAAGATGCATTCTCTGAGGCACGTCACAAAGGAAGTATCTGAATTACTTAAACCTCAGAATCAAACAGACATTGTAAACCAACACCCACTCCACATACAAGACAAAGTATGTCCATCAGGGTAACAAATACACTCCCTGTCTGAACTCTTTACTGGATTAACTCAAACCCTTCTGTTAAAGAACAAGAAAAAGGGAACACATATCATTTTTGAGCATAAAAATTATTTACCTCACTACTCTCTCACACAATATGTCTGAGTTTCAACAAAAATGGAGACATTTTTATTTATTGTTGTATGTTTATTTATTTATCTGTTTTGAGAGAGAGAGCACGTGTACACATAAGCAGGGGAGGGGAGAGAGAGAGAGAGAGGAGAGAGAGAGAGAGAGAGAGAATCCTTAGTAGACTCTGCCTTGTAAGTGCAGACCTTGATGCAGGGCTTGATTTCAGAAACGCTGAGATCACGACCTGAGCTGAAGTCAAGAGTTGGATGTTAACCAATTGAGCCACCCAGACACCCCGTATTGTGGGACACTTTTGAAGGAAAGTCAAATCATACTCCGAATAGGCAAATAAGCTTCAATATGGTACATATGTTGTAATTATCAAAGGAGAAATTTAAAATAACTATAATTAACATGTTAAGTCTAATGGAAAGCATAAAATATATGCAACAGCAGATGTGTAATTCCAGAAATATGAGAAAGAGTCAGATGAAAATCTTAGGGGGAAAAACACATTAACAGAAATAAGAATGTTCAACAGTACACTTGACGTAGCTGAGGAAAGAATCAGTGCATTAAAAGACAGCTCAATAGAAATTACCCGCACTGAAATACAAGGAGGGCAATAAAAGAAACAAACAAAAAGAACTGAACACATCATAGAGGTGGAACTAGTTCAAACATTCCAAGGTATATGTAACTGAAAGCTCCAAACGATGCGAGAAAGGGAACAATGCAGCAGTATTTGAACACTTAATGACAAAGACTTCCAAAATTAATGACAGACAATCAGAGGCTCAGAGGTCACTAAGTAGAATAAGGACTCCCAAAATTAAAAATATAAAATGAAACCTAGATTTATGTATGTATGTATGTATGTATGTATGTATGTATTTATTTTAGAGAGGGAGAGAGAGAGAGAGAGAGTGCAACTGCATGTGTGCATGGGGAGAGGCAGAGAGAGAGAGAGAGAGAGAGAGAGAGAGAGAATGTCAAGCAGGCCCTTACAGAATCCAATGGGGGGAGGGGGGTGAGGGGCGCTCAATCTTATAACCCTGAGATCATGACCTGAGCAGAAACTAAGAGTCAGATACTTAACCGACTGAGCCACCCAGGCAACCTGAACCCTAGATATATTTAAACTCCTATAAACAATACAAGAAAATATTGAACCAGGCACTGAAGGGGGGAAATATCATATATAGAAAAACAAAGGTAGGAACTACATCTTCAAAAATCATGCTCTACAGAAGTCAATTGAATAGCATATTTAAGGGCTGGAAGGGGAAAAAAACAAAAGGGAAAAACAAACAAATAAAAAACAAATACCCCCAAATAATTACTAAGTACAAAACAAAAATCTTTCAAAAGTGAGACTTCCTCAATCAAAACAAAAACTAAGAAAATTAAAAGTGTTAGAGAACATTTTTCAGCTGGAAAAAAAATACAATAGGCTAAGACATGAGATGCAAAGAAATAAATAGCATTGGGAAGGTTATAAAGGAAGATAAAGGTCAATTCTGCTGCTTGAAAAATATAAAAGATACTTATCTAATGCCAAAAATCTTAGCAATATGCTATGTGTTTTAGCATGTGTAAGAGTAAAACAACACAAGATGGGTTGTGGAATTGAAATATAGTGTAACAAGGTTCTTAACTACATAGAAAGTGAGAATACTATGTGAAGGTAGACTTCTAAGTTAAAATGTACAAACTTTAAAATGTATAAACTTTAGTACAATAACTTTTAAAAAGATGTATAAATATGTTAATGAGAATGTATAACAGCTTTATTCCTCATAGCCAAGTACTAGAAACAAAACTGATTTCTTTCGACCAGTGAACGGATAGACTAATTGTAGCATATCCATAGAATGAATACATGAAATGATATTTAGCAATAAAAAGGAGTGTCTATTTATTGTAGTGGTTAAGCTTTTATAAATATTTTAAGCACTGAAATTCACTCCTTCAAAAAGGCTTTAAATTTCATTTATCTACTAAAAACAAGAAACTACACTAAATCCATCTTTCCTTTATTAAATCCTCTCAGAAAAATACAAATCTTTTTTTGAGTTTTCTTCTATGAATATACTTTTATTGAATTTGATAGAGTTTTGTATTAAGTATGATACTGTTTGTAAATGTTATAAATTAACATATATATATATAAAATTCATAACTAGAGTGTAATTTCCTTAGAAAGAGAACTTATATAATGTATTATTGTTTGTCTTTCCATAGTCTAATTTGTATTATTAACATAGCTAAATATAAAAAAGAGATAGGATAGAGGTTATAGAATCACAGTTTTAATAGCAGAAAGAATCTTTAAGATATTAAGATTAAAAATCTTCAAGATTAAAATTTCTTTAAGAATATAAATATCTGTGGGGCACCTGGGTGGCTTAGTCTGTTAAGCATCCAACTGTTGATATTGGCTCAGGTCAGATCTCATGTTTTGTAATATTGGACCCTGAGTTGGGCTCCATGCTGACAGCAGGGAGCCTGCTTGGGATTTTCTCTCCCTCTCTGCCCCTCACTCACTCATGATCATGCGCTCACTCTCTCTCTGTCTCTCTCAAAATTAATAAATAAACTTAAAAAATATATAAATATTGTGAGAAATAAGCCCACTGCCCCAATCAAAAGAGGGACAGTGAAACGAGACTTTCATCAACTTTCTTGCAAGAGCAGGTGTCTGATGGACAGGCACACCTGGGACCAATTACAGCAGGCAATTTATCTCCTAGTGTGAAGTCCCTGCCCTGATTCCTCATTGGCTGACTACTAGAGAGGTTATAGCCTTACCCAGAGGTCACCTGTGCTCATGTAAGGCCAAAAAGTAGTCTGATTGGAACAAATATACATTCCTTGAGGTGAGGTAGAGACGTCAGTTCTTTGGTGCCTGCTCATTGCATAGCCCGTGAAAGATAAGCCCATGAAATGGAGAGGGGAAGAAGAACCAGGAAGTGAAGTGTCTAATGGGTTTGAGAACTCCATTGTGGGAGGAGGGAGAGGTTCACACATATTTCTAATAGGTTGTAAACCCATTGTTAACTGGACAGCACAGCTTTTATTTGGTATTTCTGAAAATGAATCATCTCACTTACTTCCAACAAATATTTAGAAATCTTTAAGCATATTTAAAATTATCGCATATAGGGGCACCTGGGTGGCTCAGCCAGTGGGGATCCCGGGTGGCTCAGTCGGTTAAGCATCCGACTTTGGCTCGGGTCATTATCTCACGCCTCATGAGTTCGAGCCCCGCGTTGGGCTCTGTGCGGACAGCTTGGAGCCTGGAACCTGCTTCTGATTCTGTGTCTCCCTCTCTCTCTCTGCCCCTAACCCACTTGCTTTCTGTCCCTGTCTCTCTCAAAAATAAATAAGCATTAAAAAATATGTTTAAATTATCGCATATAGTCACTTCATTCATAGATGGAGAAACTAAGGTTATTCAGATGGTATGAGAATGACCACTAGAACTGTGGTCTTTTGACCTCTAAATCAACTCTCTCTCTCTCTCTCTCTCTCTCTCTCTCTCTCTCTGTATATATATATATATATATATATATATATATATATATATAAGTTTTTAAGGACAACTTTTGCATCATATATGTAGATTTCCTGTCTTCTTGAGAGTGGAAATGAAACAGCTTTCTAAAGATTGTGTAGTTCCCTTCCTCCCACAAAAAAAAAAATTAGGTCCAGTTTAGTTATTATATATGAACTTGTGACCTTGATAATAGGTAGACATTTATGGAGAGCTAAAGTCTGTGGAGTCGACTTTTCTCTACTTAAAAGCTGCTGGAAGGTAGTTTTCAATAGATACACATGCTTTTGAAGACAGTTGAAAGAATTCACATATGTTAATTATAGCAATCAAGACTCATAAAGCCTGGAATTTTACAACTTTTCAGAGAGCCTTTGGGAATAGAATATCTTCCAATTCAGTGGGCAAGTTAAATCTAATTATGCTTCCTTCCTTGTTTTGGCAGCCTTCCCTTTGTACTATTACAATCTGCAAACTTAAAAAATTGCAAAAGAAAAAAAGAAATGATCTAAACTGTACTATTATCAGGAGAAACACAGTTCAATATTATTCTACTATTATACACTCTTTCCTTGGCAAAGAGCTCCTTGTGTTTATTTGTGAAAAGATTGCATTTTCTACATTGCAAAGAGAAAACTGGTCAACATTACCAGGATACATTGCAGATACAGCTACACACACATGGATATACCCAAACCAAAGAGCTACTTTTGAGTTTCAAACATCAGCATTTGGCATCAACTATATTTTTCTTATTTTTGATTGGAGAGTAAGAAAACCAACTAAGGAGTTGAGACACTAAATCTAAAAATAAACAATGTTAGGACCACATAAAATGAGAATTCTGATCCACAACCTATAGCAACCAGGAAGCCAACCCTCTTATATACAATAAACAACATAGGAAATCAACCTGCTATAAGTTAGACTTGTAGGAAGTCAGACTGCTATCTTCAGTAACATTCCGGGAAGTAAAACAGTAACTTCCAGGGCAGTTGTCCCCAAATCAGGCCCCAAATGACCTGGACTTAGTTAATAACTGACAGCTTCTTTAATCCCCCCACCCCCAACTTCCAACTTAGGACCAATCAAAGAAAGCCAAATGTGCAACCCAACCAATTACATAGAATGCCTCATCTAGTTGATGTACCTATAGCTTCCCCAGGCCAACAGCTTCCAATCAGGGCATCCCTGAAGCCCTCCCATTTTTCCATTATAAAACTTTCCCCCTCCTCTTACTGCCTTTGAGCCTCTGTGAAAGCACAAGTGAAGGCGGCTAGCTTCCTGACTAAAGCAAGCTCTAAATAAATAGCCTTTGCTTTTCTCATTTAGTTGGTCTTCATTTGTTTCCACAGAGCAAAAAGTCAAAAAAACAACAAAAGCTCTGTTTCAGAATCTTTAAATGCTTTAATCTTCCCATGGTTTAAAATGTCCTTTGTTTAAACATACTCCATCTTTTCAACTGTTTTTCTAATATATCCTAGTGGAAATTATTTCACTTTGGGGGTGTTTGTGTAATTTAACTAAGTAATAAATTATGTATCTATACATGTTCTCATTCTGCATGCCCTTTTGTACATAGAATCCATAAGTTTTAAATGTTTCTCATTGAAATTGTTAGGTGAAATCATGACTATTATATACATATGTGTGCATGTATATTTAAAGATATATGTATTAGAAATTGTGATATATTGAGACAAATATAATTAAATGAAACAAAATATGTATTTATTACTAAACACCAGAAGTTAATTTTCTTTCTCTATGTTTACTATTTAAGTAATCATATAAACAATAACTGGTAATATGTGATTTCTCAAATGTGTATTTAACTCAATTTTCTTTAGAGATCATTAGGAATTATAATTATCTATGGATTTTTCTATTATTAGAATATTAGCCAGAAATTTTTTTAGCACTGGATTCATTTATTTTCATGTTTTAAAGGGATAAATGAAGTTGTGCATGCATTACTATTTGATGAGCTATATCTTTCTTTGGAACAATTCTAAATAGATTTGTTTTTGTTTTTTAATGTGTGAGCACTATAGAGATTTTCAATAAATTAAAAAAAATGTTTACTTATTTTTGAGACAAAGAGAGACAGAGCATAAGCAGAGAAGGGGCAGAGAGAGAGGGAGACACAGAACCTGTAACAGGCTCTAGGCTCCAAGCTGTCACCACAGAGCCCGACGCGAGGCTTGAACTCACAAACTTTGATTGAGATCATGACCTGAGCCCAAGTCAGTTGCTTAACAGACTGAGCTACCCAGGCATCCCTCAATAAATTTATCCTATAATAACCAAATAGCATTAGTTAAACAAAAAAACATGAAGTCAGGTGCAGGCAAAGACAATGCAGAACTATCTAAGGTCAAATGTTGTAGATTCTTTTTTTTTTTTTTTTCAAGTAGGCTTCATACCCAGAATGGAGCCCAATGCTGGGTTTGAACTCACACCATGAGATCAAGACCTGAGCTGGGATCAAGAATTGGCTGCTTAACTGAGCCACCCAGACACCCCTATAGATTTTTATTCTACGTGACAATAAGCTTTACACAGTTACTTCCTCTCCCCACCCCTGCCAACTTTTAGTTGACTTTTTGTATAATCTCATACTACTCCATTTTGTTTATCTTTTAGTTTAACTCTTTGCAATATTCTTGGCATATGGGGATTCTTATCCTAGTTGTGTATGTGTATACCCACATACTATTTTCCAAAATATAGTACATAATAATGCAGATAATAACTTCAAACCATATAAGATTTCAACCTTATCACTACAGCTTATAATGATTTATGTGAAACTAGACAAGGGTTTTGAACCATCTAGACTTCCGTTTTCTCATCTGTAAACCAGGGATTATAATACTATCTCTTTCATAGGATAAGTCAGAGATTTAAATGGAACAGTTCTTGTAACATGCCTAGGCTGGCATCTGGCACAGAGTAACTGCATAATAAACAATAACAAGTATCTAACAACAATTTGTTGAATGACCTTCCGCAATCATTAGACCATCAGGAGAATGGCCTCTGAAAGAGTTATGAGCCTTACACTGTGTTTCCTTTATGCTTTTTATTACATGATTTATATGGTTAGAAATAGAGACATAGCATGTTTCTCTCCTAAACCGAACACTAGGGGCCATTGGAGAAAATGTCACTGGTGGAATCCAGCAACCTTTAGCTGAAAGTTCCATGCAAGAGGTAAAGTCATTTATTTCTATTCCTTATAAACACGTCCAACTGACGTCACTGACTTTCTCAACATACAAACTTTATGAGTCTTTAGACTCAAAGTCTAAAGATATTTGATATCTTTAGACATGCCATTTGTTCTTTCTGGACATTTATTTCCCCCTCTACTTGACTTGACTATCTTTTGTTCAACCTGAACATTTCAGATTAAATGATCTCCTCTGTGATTTCTCTGTCTGAAGCATTATCCATTTCCACTCCAAGTCTTCTCCTACTTCTATGGCACCACTCACTTTACTGGATCCATCACATGTTGCCTTTATTATGCTGATTCATTGTTCTTCTTCCCCATTGTTTTGTTGTTGTTCTGTTTGGTTACCTGATTCCTTCAACAGGCTGTATGACCTATGAAGGATGAAATGTCATCTGTCCTGTTTCCATATTTAATAATTAGCACATAACAAGTACTCAAATTATTTCTGAAAACTGACCTCTATGTTCTGGAGCACAAATATGTAACATGAAGACAGGGTATGGGTATAAGAAGGAACAATAACTTTATTGCTTTGCCAGACAAAGGAGGCTGCAGCAGACTAAGGCCTTTAAAACTACAAGCCCTCCAGGAGGAAGAGGCTTTGGGGGTGGTTATAGGAAAATATAGGATCTCGCCAGTTTGACAGGAATTAGGTACATCCTTTTAGCCTTATTCATCATGCCTTCGTGATAGTACCAGGTTCCTGAAACAAAAGGCAAAGAAGGTCAGAGGGGAAGTTTGTGGAAGAGAGGGGAAAGGTCACTGTAAAATCAAGCTTTGCTGAGACTCGAGTGCAGCCATTTTGATTTTTGTTCGACTTTATGCTTTTAAGCAGTTTTAAAATAATATGCTGAGTAACCATACACAGGGAAATCTAGAACTTGTAGGTATAATTCTACTCTCCAAATTAGAAAAGTAGAAGATGGAAAGTGTTAAGGTTAGGGAAGAGTAAAGATGTCAGGAATATAAAGTTTTCCTTCCTTTTATCTATGCAAAAACATTTATTTAAGCAGCTTTCAGAAAGAATATGAATTCTATATACAGATACAGAAAATGACACATGGTATCCTGTGCAAATAAATAGGTCATTTCAATTTCCTTTAACATTACAAAGCATTTATCATGTAATACTCATTTGAAACAACCATCTAAATGACACGTGTTTAGACACGGCCTAATAGTTAAAGCCATTCAAGAGTCTTTTTTGTTCAGTAATTTAAACATTTTTGTCTTCTACAATTAAAAGCCATTTTCTGGAATGGAAATCCTATTGGCTAACTGAACTAGAATAATTAGCACGTAGATTTGGTAGAATTAATATGACACTTTCTTGTTATTTTACTTTTTTCTCTGGTTTTCAGATACTGCTTTCTTGCTGTGAGAATGAAAAATCTTTCAAGATAAGAACAATGTTCTACTTATTTGGTGTCCCCTACAATGCTGTGTGTAGTGTTTTTCTTATGAGAAATGCTGACTAAATGAAATCTATGTATAATTGAGTCCATGGTGTGCTCTTTGCACCTGCTACCATATGGATCACAATTTATCTCACTTTGAAATCCTAATTAATTTATTGAGGTTCATATGTATAGATAGTTACCATAGTGAGGGCAAAATAAAATTAAGTTGAAAGATATAACTATTTTAAAATTCATGTGGATGCCTTATCCAAAGAAACTGTGAAACAATAAATGTATGTTATTTTAATCTGCCAAAATTGAGAGTAATTTGTTATGCAGCAATATATACCTAATATAGGCAGGCGTAAAAGTTATTTATTTACTCATTCAAAAATATATTAGTTGCGTAAATTCCTGTACGAGACTATTAAAAATTAGGTAGCAGGTAACAAAAGGTAAGACGGGGAAGCTATTAACCCTGTTGACATCTCCTACTCTAACAGGTAGATGATATGCGGGCACATATGAAGGGATATGTGGCAATAAGGTAGAGAATGATATATCTTAAAAGATTTTAAGGTTCAGGACTTTGAGAGCATGGAGGAGAGAATTGGGGGGCTGAATTTTCAAAAAAAGATATTTTGAAATCCTAACCCTCATTAATTCAGAATGTGATTTTATTTGGACATAAGACTAGTGCAGATTTAATTAGTTAAGTTGAGATAAGGTCATACCGGAGTAAGGTGGGCAACTCATCCAAGATGACTGGCATCCTTATACAGAAGACAGCCATGTGATAACAGATGCACACAGAGAGAATGCCATGTGATGATGAAAGCAGAAATTGGAGTCGTGCAGCTGCAAGCCAAGGATTGTCAAAGGCTGATGGAAAAGCACCAGAAAGTAGGAAAAGGCAGGTACGAATTCCTCTACAGGTTTCAGAGGGACATGGCTCTATTGACATTGCGATTTCAGACTTCTAGCTTTCAAAACTGCGAGATAATAAATATCTGTTATTTTAAGCCTCCCAGCTTGTGGTAATTTGTTACAGAAGTCACAGGAAACAAGGATTTGGCATCAGACCACCTAGGTTTTGATCCTGGATTCACACACTAATGCCGCAATATTGGGTAAGTTATTGAACCTCACCTCGTTTGTGGTACTTTGTTACGGCAGCCTTTGGAAACTTATACAGAGAGGGAGATTTTTCCTAGCATTTCATTACAATTTTCACATCCCCATGTCAGGAGCGCTGGACTCAAATCATTGATTTATTTCATTTTGCCTTCATCACCCAGAGGCAACTCCATCCCAAGCACTCAGACGTTAGAGTCAGCACTGCCATCATGGGAATCTCAGTTCCAGAAGTTGCAGGTTGTGTGTTTTGGGGCATGTGACTAAATGTCTTTTTGCCTCAGTTTTCATATCTCTAGAAGGGACTTACTAAAATTTTATAATTCACAGTTTTATCACAAGACTAATCGAGACACTGCAGATGACGTGTTAGAAACAGTGTGGTGTGCATTATGGGTGCTTGACACATGGTAAGTACAATAGTCTCCTTGGAACCAGTCACATATAGATCTGGCTGTAGCCAAAAGGTCAGGAGAGACTTCTCTTCTGTCGGTGCTAGGTAAAGTGTGAGTGGCCTAATGGTTCTCTGCTTTTAGGCCACTTCCAAGTTTCGTGTGCCACACACATTGGAGAGATGAGGGCTGAGTGAGTTAAATACTTGTGGAATGTTGGTTTCTTTCCTACTCTTTTTCAGTCGCATTTAAATCTTCCAAATTGCCTAACATACAACGAAGAAGGTAGTACCCTACAGTATCATCCTTTCCTAGGACTCTACTCTGTTTCCATAGCATATGCCAATGCATCTCACTTGACAAGAGAGTCCTGCCTCTGAAGAATGAAAACGGTTCAAAATAATACTAAGATGCTTCAGCATGCCAAATGTGACATTCCACCGGCTGTATGGCTAGGGCAAATAGGAGAGGGCCAAAGAAAGAGAGAGGGCAGACAAAAATACTGTACTTCCCGCACAATGAGTTTTAGCTTCAAAAGGAGGGAGGTTGAGAGGTATTAGGAAAACAACAATGGCTGTCATCCCCACCTTGCCTGAGGCATTCTGAAAGCAGGAGGTTTTTTGATCAAAGACAGCAAGGATGAAGTGAACCTGAAGAGAGAACCACAAAGTGCACCAGTTTGGGCAAAGACTCGTGACCTCTGACAACTAAAGAAGTTTTGTGTGAATACCGTGTGGAAAGGATTATAGCAAAAAGGACTGATTTAATAGTCCACAGCTGTACTCTCCAATTACAGTCACCACACGGAACGTGTCCCAAGGCAAATATTACCTAAAATCTTTGCCTATGACCTGGATAAAGAATTTAGGCTAAACCCATTCTATTCACAGATGAAACAATGTAGGGTGGATTTCTTCAGAAGATCAAATTTAGTAAGGGTGCAATTTGATATCAATCTTGTTATTTTTCATAAGAAAAGGGAAAAAGAGCAAAACATTACCATAATGGAGAGTTGAAACACAGGAATATAGAAGAAGGAAAAACCGATTAAGCACACACCGAGTTTAGAGTCTTCAGGGGATAAAAAAATGGATAAATCTACACTGTAATGCCGTTGTCCTTTTTAATAGTGTAATAAGATTCTATTAAGTGAGACATTAAAAAATTTCCTTTAATTGAATCAAACTGCTAATATTTTGTTTTCACTCTTGCTTTGAATTTTCCCGAAAGTGATTTCATCGTTTCTGTGGTTGTTGTCCTCAGTGATTTGGATTTTTGCCATTCTACCAGTTATCAGTCCATTTGTTTTTTTTTTCATGTATAGAAAATTACAGAGACACTGAAAAAAAAAAAAACTGAGCTGCATTCCTACTAACTATAGATCGGAGTTTGGAACAAAAATTTTAAAGTACATTTCTTTTTGTCATATAACAACATATAAAGAAATGTGTACCTTTGAATACATTTTCACAAAGCGAATATACTCAGGTAAATAGCATCCAGGTCAAGCAGTAGAAGATTGTCAGTCCCCAGGAAGTCTCCCCTTCCTGTTCCTAGACACTGCTCCTCCCCAGATACACACTGTCCATATCTCTAACACCGTAGACAACTTCCTCCTCTTCCTACTTTATATAAATGGAATCGTGCTGTATGTGTCCTTCTGTAACTATCTCCCTCAGTTCAATAGTGCACGTGTGAAATTAAGCTATGCTATTGGATACAGGGATAGCTGTTCATTCTCATTGCTGTGTAGCTCTCCATGATTTGAATATACTACAATTCACTTGTTCTACGACTACTAATGAACATTTAGGTTATTTTTATTTTGACTATTATGCCTACTATTGCTTTTAACAATTTGCATATAACTCTTGGTAAAACTATGTAGGCGTTTTTGTTTGGTATGTATTAAAAGAATAGAAATTACGATGACATAGTTTCATGCGTACGTTCAGTTTTAGCAGGAAAAATTAGTTACTTTTACTTAATTATTATATAGAAACAAACATTCTCATGATATATTGTTTGTCTCAGTGCGGGAAGAGGAGAGAAGGTACTGGTTACTTGGGTCTAAGCTAAGTTAAATTTTATTTTACTTGGCTTAAAATATTACTGTTTTTAAATTAGAGATCTAGGAATAAATTTTACATTACTGTTTTTTAATTCTGAGAAGTAAATTCATTTGCATTTTAAGAAATAATACGGAAAGATTGCATGTACCACATAGCCAGTTATCCCAATGGTAACACTTTGCAAAACTATAGTGCAATATCGAACCAAGATACTGACATTGGCATTGAGACATTCAAGGTGCAAAAGTTTCCATCACCACAGAGATCTTTTGTGTTGCTCTTTTATAGTCAAACCGCTTCTCTCTCTCCCCTTTTCCTTACCCCAGACACTCCCTAATCTGTTCTCCATTTCTATAATTTTCTTATTTTAAGAATGTGATATAAATGGAATTATAGATATGTAAACTTTTGGGATTAGCTTTTTTTTTTTTCTTTTTCACTTCACATAATCCCCTTAAGATGTATCCAGGTCGTTTGGGGTATCAATAATGTTTTCCTTTTAATTGTTGACTAGTAGTATATGGTATGGTTATACCACAGATTACCCATTCATCAGTGGAAATATATCTGGGCTGTTTCTAGTCTTTTGGTCATTACCAAAAGGATATAGGTGTTATGAACATTTATTTACAGGTTTTGGTGCAGATATAAGTTTTATTTCTCTAAGGTAAAGACTCAAAAGTCCAATTGCTGGAGAGTATGGTTGTTGCATATTTAGTTTTATAAGAAATTACCAAATATATTCAGAGTAGTTGTACCATGTTATGTTCCTACTAGCAATTTATGAGTAATTCTGTTGTGTTTGTTCCTCTTACATCCTAAAACGCTGCTGAACTTTCTTATTTGTTCTAGGAATTTTATTTAGTTTGTAGATTTTTGGGGATTTTCTATGTAGACAATCATGCCATCTGCAAAACAGAGACAGTTTTATTTCTACATTTTCAGTCTGTTTACTTTTTATTTTTCTTGCCTTATTGTATTATCTGAAATATCCCATGCTCTGTCAAATATCATAGATATATTTTGCATGTTACCCGTCTTATAAAAAACATAACCAGTCTGTAATCATTAAATATTATGTTAGCAGCATGGTTTTTTGTAGAAGGTCATTTATTAACTTTAGGACATTTTCCTCTATACCTAGTTTGATGAGATTTATGTCAAATGCTTTTTCTGCATCAATTATTATGATCATATGGTTTTGCTTTTTTAGCCTGTTGCTATGGTAGATTATTTAAAAATCTTTCTTAAATGTTTATTTTATTTTTGAGAGAGAAAGAGAGGGAGTGGGAGGGGCAGATAAAGAGGGAGACAAAAGATCTGAAGTGGGCTCTGTGCTAACAGCAGAGAGAGAGCTTGACATGGGACTTAAACTCAGGAACCACGAGATCACAACCTGAGCCTAAAGTCAGATGCTTAACTAACTGAACCACCCAGACCCCCAAGTATGATTGATTTTTGAATATTGAACCAGCTTTGCATACCTGAAATAAATCCCACTTGGTCATGTATAATTATTTTTATACATTGCTAGATTCAATTTGCTAATATTTTAGAGGAGTTTTGAATGTAGGTTCATGAGA
The DNA here is from genome assembly GCF_022079265.1 of Lynx rufus. NCBI lineage: Eukaryota > Metazoa > Chordata > Mammalia > Carnivora > Felidae > Lynx > Lynx rufus. The sequence goes on along the minus strand of NW_025814845.1, from coordinate 24,368,379 downwards.
GATATTGGTCTGTAATATTTTTTTTTGTAATTCCAACCCCCCCCCAACCATGCCCCAGTTTTGGTATCAGAATAATGTCAGCCAGCTTGAAAAGAGTTAAAAAGTATATCCCTTCCTTTTATTTTCTGAATTATAGTGTATAAAGTGTGGTTTTATATTGAGATTTGCTTACAACACTTGTATTCTGTACTTTAAAGGCTACATTTTCCTTTCATTGTTTTCTGATATTGTAACAATTACAGGTTTCCACATTTTAGAAGAACATGGGAAAAATACAAGAAAAAAATTGCTAATGACAAAGGAATGAAAAAGAGGACTCACAATGATTTCTTTTTCAGAAAAAGTTAATCATCTTTTTTTTTAAGCCTTAAAAAAAATAATTGCTCTATCAGTAAAATGTAGTTTCCTATCTTTCAATTCTTTTCATTGTAGTAAAATATACATAACATAAAAGTTACTATTTTGGCTGTTTCTAAGTGTGTAATTCAGTGGCATTAGATACGTTCGTATTACTGTGGAACTACATCACTTATTTAGAGAGTAATAAATCTTGGGAAGCAAAGACTACACTTGAACCCAAACAAACTTTCCAATAAATTGTGGTCTGTAAATTAGAAATGTAATCTTGCTTCATGCTGGAAGATGGTCACTGAATATACAAGAGATTTTTAATAGAATGGATAAAAACATCATTTTAGTTTTTAAAACATTGTTACCGAAAGGTGAGGTCTTGAAGTAGATTGTTTTAACTTAAAAAGAATTCTATAATAATGTAAATAGCTCTGTTATTTGTATCGTGTTGTTTTTAGCAGATATGATCTTTCGTGTCATTTTGAAACATTTTAATTATCCATTTTTCTCCCATTACCTTCATTTATTTTGACAGAATATTTTGGCACATAACCTCGCTTGGCACAATTATTGGTGGCAATAAAATGATCAAGAAAGTTCAGATCGTAGTCCGCCATTGCCATCATATTGTTTTCAAACGCTCATTTTTCTTGTCAGTATTCTAGGTAGAATTAACAGCATTTCCTTAATTACTGTAACTTAGTCTTAAGTTTTGTTCTAACTACTTCCCCATTTAATGTTAGTGTTAGAAACGAATAATTAATATTTCCTGAAGGCAGATAAAGAGTCATCATTTTTACTTTTTCTTCATTTTATTAGGTCTCATATTGTTTCTCCCAAGTACTTAAAACTTTATCTAGATCTGAAAACTGAAAGAAGATTTGGGACATCTGTAGGTATAATTAAAAAATATATATGCACACATACAGACAAAATTCCAGGTAAAATCAATATACAATGCTGGTTGTTGGGATCAGGGGAGTGGTGAGAATCTTGAGCATTTCCAACAGTCAAGGTTTATACCCATTCAAAAATCTTCACAACGATGCTCAAAACTGGATATTATCATCTATATTTTGTGGGTTCTGAGACAAAAGCTCAAGGAAGTAAATTGCCAAAAGCCCTTTCATTTGAGGATGGCTAGTATTTTAATTCATATTTATTGGTTAGGTAGTCCATTCTCTTTACTAAAAAAAAAAGTGCAAAATATAACAAAATAACAAAGTAAAATTATGTGAAAAACAAAAGCTTGCTCAGTTGTATAAATTCATGCTGTATGTAAGAAGATAGGTTAGTTGTTTATGTGTGCCAACACATATACTCCTTTTTATATAACAACATGCTTAATTAACATTTAATTCTAGAGAATTAGTGTGTGATTTGATCTGAATTGTTTTCTTTCCCCTTCACATAAAGTGCATTCATTAATTGTAAATGGATAAAAAGTTTCCTGTCCCTTTTTACTGTTATTGTAAATTGGCATGTGTTTTGTCTTACAATATGGGCTGTCCTCAATTCCAGAATTAAAGAACAGGCTTTATGTTAATCTAACAGTGTGGAATAGGCCCACTCTGAACAACTATCTGGGCTTTTACTTGAAACTTTTTTCAGGGACTTAGAGAGACAAGGGAGAAGAAATATGGGAGATTATTTGAAGACTGGAGATCTTGACCTCAGGAACTGGTGGATCACCAGAAGTTGGAAAAGAGGACAATAGAATCACTTGAGGGGTAGAAGCATGAACTGTGCTTGCATGTAGAATTCAAAAGATGGAAAAGTGTATATGTAATTATCTCTTATATAACTTTTGACTCTAGAAAAAAATTAAAGTCCCAGTTACTGAGTTTGGTCCCCCAATTTGAAAAGGTCACATGGATTGAACCTCTGTAAGAAGATCATTGACCTTACTTGCAACAACCAAACCTCTGGGTCCTTTCCCCATTTTCTTCGCCATAGTAGGCCCAAGATTCTGGTACAATTTAAATGAGCAATAACTCAGATGAATTTGTCACCAACCTTAGTAAGTGGTATAAATTCTTTAATAGAATTTAATTTGCCATTTTTACCAAAACATAAATTTCATATTGATCATATTGTTTATATATTCCTACACCTAAGAAGCTTAGACAGAAAACAGCACAAAATTTATTGAATATTTTCCCATAAAACCATGTAGGGTAGCAAAATTAACAGAGCTACTACAACGATGAAAATTGATATCAAGTCATTATTCAAAATGGAAACTGAAGGTCCAAGAATTTCAATTACTTTGCAAACAAGTTAGGTTTTTCATTGCAACCTGATAAGGCAAAAACTCCGGTGCAGATGCTAGAAGAGTGACAACAGCCCCATGAGCCAGGAAATGCGCTACAGGTTTTATATCATCTACTCAGTTCCAGTAGGTGAAAGACAACAAGTGATGTTACTTTAATGAAATGTGAGGACCCATTTGCTAAAACCCTTTTGTACATGACAGTGTTGTCAGTTTCATGTAAGATCATTTTCTAACACAAATTCACATCCCCCCAAGGTAAATGTGCCCTTTCCCACTTCACAGAAAGAAGATGACACTATCGAAGGAAGCTCCTACCTTTCCATTACCATTGTTAATTCACATGTCTACAGTTATGAATGCAAATACCTCATCCTTCTTTAAACATGATTCTGACTGTTTATTGTACATGTCCCATTACATTAATCATCTTTCATTTGCCAATGTTATGTTTGACTTCTCTTTCTGTATTTTCACTCATTAGCAAATGAATAGCTCCAGTTTTGTCTATACTCCCCTGGGTAGTAATTTTAGCACTTACTGTAGCAGATTCAATCTGGCTAGTAATGTGTATAACTTTCTATAAAGGTAGTTCTCATCCAAATGGTAATTGCTTACATATGCATGACATAGTTCTTCATGAGGTGTTCACAGTCCCATCAGATTTTATTTCCATGTTGTCAGGCAATTGAGGTAGAACTGTATTTACTTACGGAGTTTACTCTTCAATTGATCCTGAGTATTTCAGTTGCATTTGGTATTTTTTTTAATTGAGTTATAGTAGACATACAACATGTGGTTTTAGGTGTCTACAGTTATATGATCACAGAGCCTAGTCATCATCTTTTACCATAAAATGTTACAATTTAAAAAAAAAATGACGAGACCTTTCAAGATCCATTCTCCTGGCAACCTTTAAATATGTACTACAACATCATTGACTATTAGTCATTATGTTACACTGCATGTTCCATGACCTATTAATTTCACAACTGGAAGTCTGTACTTTCTGACCTCTTTCACCCATTTTACTTCCCTGTAAACCCCCTCTCCCATGGCAACCACTACTCTGTTCTTTGTATTCATGAGTTTTGTTTTGTTTATTTGTTTTGTTTTGTTTTGTTTTTTTAGATTTCACATATAAGCGAGGTTATATGGTATTTCCTTTTCTCCGATTTATTTTACTTAACATAATGCCCTCAAGGTCCACCCATATCGCTGTAAATGTCAAGATTTCTTTCTTTTTCATGGCTGAACTATATAAATATATATACACCACATTTTCTTGATTCATTCTTCCTCATCCATTGATGGACACTTATGTTGTTTCCATATTTTGGCTCTTGAAAATATGCTGCAATGAACATGGGGACTCATATATCTTTTCAAATTTGTGCTTTCATTTTATTTGGATAAATGCCCAGAAGTAAAATTGCTGGGTCATATGGTAGTTCTATTTTAACTTTTAAGGAACCCCCATATTGTTTTTTATAGTGGCTGTACCAGTTTGCATTCCTACCAGAAGTGCACAGGGGGCCCCTTTCTCCACATTCTTGCCAATACTTGTTATTTTTTTTCTTTCTGATACTGGCCATTCTGACTATGTGAAGTAATACCTCATTGTGGTTTTGATTTGCATTTCTCTGATAATTAGTGATATTTACCATCTTTTCATGTGCTGTTAACCATCTGTACGCCTTTTTTTTTGCAAAAACTCAGGTCTTCTGTTCATTTTTTAATTGATTGTTTTTTTTTTAATTTTTGCTGAGTTATATGAGTTCTTTACACACTTTGGATATTAACCCCTTATTGGATATACTTTTTGCAAATAGGACACACCCACGTGGAAGGAGAGTAGCACAAGAACCTGAAGGAATCAGTGAACCAAACAGAATAGATGGGGGTGGCATGAGGTGGAGTGTCATGTGTGTGCTGTTCTAGATGGACCAGTAGCCTTGCTACTTGAACTCTAAATGCCTCCCTTTTGAGAGACAAAAGACACCACGAATAGACGTCATACGTTACATCTTCCAGGAATTTTTCACCTTTTTCCAACCTCCCACCTTCCCTGAGTGCATCTATATACATCTCAAAGTTCACCTTTAAACAGAATATGTTAATATAATCATTATCATATCTTTCTAAATGAGAGAGCAGAAGGGGCACCAGGCAGAAATTAAATTAAAATTTTCTCACTAGTCTGTTCACCACTACTGAGAAATATAATGCTTGTTTTTATTTATGCATTTATTTATTTATTTACTTATTTTACCATGTTCTTCTTAACTGGGATAAAAAGCTACAAGAGATTTATTGCCCACTTATCTTTGGAAGGAGTCCAAGGATAGTTTTTGTTCCTTGTCTTGGAGGAAGGAACATAACTGTAATTTTCTTAATTACGTGAGGTGCCACAAGTAAAAAGGTGTAAGCACCAGCTCAGTTCCCTGTGGGAGCATCAGCATCTGTGAGAGTTTGCAGGATTCTTGAATTAGTAAGCTTCTCAACAGGGGGGAGCTAAGCTTGTTATTCTATTTTGGATCTGAGAGAATGTTTCAAATTTACCGGTGGCATTCTGAAAATGCCTTAGCAATCACCTAAGCGTTGTTGTGTAATTTTGAAACGTGCTCAAAGAATGTCGAGATACATTTTGAAAAGTAGATTTGACAACGGAATTCAAATAGAAGGGAATCAAGCCTCCTGCTTTTCTTCACTGTACCACAATTTTCAAAAATGTTCTTAAAAAGGGGTATATGGTTAACTCCATATATGGCATTTGAAAATATACGTGCTGGTTGCAGGAATTTTTCTCAATAATAAGAATAACTTTTCAATAATAAGAAAGAAAGGAAGGAATATATATTTTTGTTTTGTTCTTTTCTGATAAAATGATTAGTCTGTTACCATGTAGAATTTTAAACTGTAGGTTACAGGCATAGAAATTAGGATAAGTCTATATTCAGTTCAAAAGAAAAAAAAAAGAAACATAAAGAGGCAGTTGAGCACTTATCTCTCTATTCACTGTCAAACTGTAGCAAATGTGAAATTCTGCTTAAACTTTAATACTCAGAATAAAAAAGAAAGTATATATTATATATATATATATATATATATATATATGCACACCTAAGTTTTGGTTTGCTATACTTTTTTTGTTTGTTTTACTGTTTATTTATTTATTTTTAGAGAGAGACAGAGAGCATGAGCGATGGAGGGGCTGAGAGAGAGAATCCCAAGCAGGCTCTGTGCAGAGCGGGACACAGGGCTTGATCTCAAGAAACATGAGATCATGACCTGATCTGAAATCAAAAGTCAGATGCTTAACTGACTAAGCCACCCAGGCACCCCACCTCTGCTTTTATTCAGGGAATGAAATAACTTTCTAGAGATTTTCCAGTCAATATCAACGTAAGTGGTAACAATCAGAAGTGGTTTGGAGCACCTGGGTGGCTCACTCGGTTAAGTGGCCGACTTCAGCTCAGGTCATGATCTCGCGGTCCGTGAGTTCGAGCCCCACATTGGGCTCTCTGCTGACAGCTCAGAGCCTGCAGCCTGCTTCAGATTCTGTGTCTCCCTCTCTCTCTGTCCCTCCCCCACTCACACTTTGTCTCTCTCTGTCTCTCAAAAAATAAATAAAGTTAAAAAAAAAATTAAAAATCTATCAGAACTGGTCATATTTATGGACACTATTTATGAGGACTAAAAATAGTGGGACATGACATTGTAGAGATTGGTTTTGACAAGCATGATCATTGTCCTAGCCTTGCCACAAAATCAAGGTTATGTTAGCCAGAAAGAAGGAAAGAATAGGGGTGGGAAAATAATTGAATCTCTAATTAGATGAAATAAGTTGGAGTAATTGGGGAAATGATAGGCCCAAATAACTGGTGGGAATGTTTTCCACCAAGGTTGGAAGCAAACAGAAATGGTAGGTGTACATGTTGATATATTTATTGGTAAAAGGATAGATCCTGTGATAATCTATGTCTTCTTATCTCCAATTTAAAAAATGAGGGGATAGAAGTGATTTGAAACACATGAAAAACAATAACCAGGAGAAGAGGGAGATACACTGTTTGGGAAAAATGCATGCAAATTCTTAATGATAGCCTGTGATCATTTGGTTAGAGGCACTGGATTTTCTTCAGTAATTGTACATACAGCAAAAGTGACAAATTTTTGTCTCTCTTCCAGCTCTACAATGACTTCACCCGTGTGAAAAAAACACAATATTTCTTAATTCTGCAACGATTTCTGACATTTCCTTGAGGGTGGTATACTATCGATTTTCCACAAATGTTATGATTCTAGGTCAAGGTTTCCCAGCTCTGCAATACTGATCACTTGGCTGGATGATTCTTTGTTGTGGGGCCTGACTGTCCTGTGCATTCAAGCAAATCTGACACCATTTGGGGCATCCAGCACCATCCCTGGCTGCCGGTAGCAATTACACTTCCCTTTCTCCTCCCTCCCGCCTGCCCCAGTTGTGACAACATAAAAAGCTTTCCAGATATTGCCAAACGTCCTATGCTAGACCATCAGCAAAAGGATCACCTGGATGCCTGACCGAAATGGAGACTCAAGGACTCTCTCTGATTCGCTGCATCAGAATGTGAATTTTAACACGACACCCCACGGAACTCATGTGCGCCTTAAAGTGTGAGAGACACTGATCTATAACATGCCAATATACTTTAAGTTCTCTTCTGCCATCCAATCTCCAATATTTATAGCCCATTTGACACACTGCAGCCAGATTAATCCACCAGTAACTTCTCATTCCCTACAGAATAAAATTGAAATTATTCCCTCTACCTGGTTTTTGAGGTTTCCCATGATCAAAACCCCAGAAAAGTTTATAATACAGTTTCATAAGTATCTCATTCAAAAATTAGACATTCCAGTCAAACGCTATTCATTAGTTAGAGCCTACCACGCTCTGAGTCTTCCTATTAAAATAGTAGCCACGACAACGAGAAAGAAGGAAATGTGGCCTTTTGTAGCAACGTGGATGGAACTGGAGAGTGTGATGCTAAGTGAAATAAGTCACACAGAGAAAGACAGATACCATATGTTTTCACTCTTATGTGGATCCTGAGAAACTTAACAGAAGACCGTGGGGGAGGGGAAGGGAAGAAAAAAAACAAGTTAGAGAGGGAGGGAGCCTAACCATAAAAGACTCTTAAAAACTGAAAACAATCTGAGGGTTGATGGGGGGGTGGGAGGGAGGCGAGGGTGAGTGATGGGTATTGAGGGCACCTGTTGGGAGGAACACTGGGTGTTGTACGGAAACCAATTTGACAATAAATTTCATCTTAAAAATTAAATAAATAAACATTAAAAAAATAAAAATAGTATCCATGGCTTAAGGCGACCTAACAAAAGTCCAGCCTCCTCCTCAAACCTTCCATTTTCTTTGTACTTACACTCTTCTCCCTCCGCTCCACATTTATTTTGTGCATGTGTGAAGTAGAATATGAAATTTTGAGAATTAAAGTCAAATACACTGGGTTAAAATGTAGTTCTGCCACTTCATATGACTTTTGGCAAAGTAATTAATTAGTTTCCCTAAGCCTCATTTATAAGTTGGGTTTTACTATAAGTCTGTTCATTAAGAATTGATTTCAGGGGCGCCTGGGTGGCGCAGTCGGTTAAGCGTCCGACTTCAGCCAGGTCACGATCTCGCGGTCCGTGGGTTCGAGCCCCGCGTCGGGCTCTGGGCTGATGGCTCAGAGCCTGGAGCCTGTTTCCGATTCTGTGTCTCCCTCTCTCTCTGCCCCTCCCCCGTTCATGCTCTGTCTCTCTCTGTCCCAAAAATAAATAAACGTTGAAAAAAAAATTAAAAAAAAAAAGAATTGATTTCACAATTAAATGAGATAATGCATAAAAGGATTGACACAGAAAGCACTGAACAAATAACAATCATTGTCATTATTAACAATAATGATAAAAAACATAATTCATACACTTGGTTAAACATTAAACACACAGAAGTGTGTGAAGCAAAAAGTAATAGCTTTTTTTTTTTAATTTTTAAAGTTTATTTATTATTGAGAGACAAAGAAGGACAGAGCATGAGCAGGGGAGGGGCAGAGAGAGTGAGACACAGAATCTGAAGCAGGCTCCAGGCTCTGAACTGTCAGCACAGAGCCCGACACGGGGCTCGAACTCACATACTGTGAGATCATGACCTGAGCTGAAGTCGGAAGCTTAAACTACTGAGCCATCAGGTGCCCCCAAAGTAATACCTTTTATACATTCCTCTCCCATTCGAGTCAATGGCAAAACCCACTATTAAACATGAATATTTATTATCAGTGACATATTTAGTTTTCTGTTTTGTTTTGTTTTGTTTTGGTTGTTTTATGAGAGGAAGAGAGACGGAGTGTAGGAGGGAGTGAGAAAGAGGGAGACACATAATCTGAAACAGGCTCCAGGCTCTGAGCTGTCAGCACGGAGCCCGATGCAGGGCTCGAACTCACAGACTGTGAGATCACGACCTGAACCGATGTTGGTTGCTTAACCGATCTAAGCTGCCCAGGCGCCCCTATTATCATTGACATAACAGTTTAGAAGTATCTAATTCATTTTATACCCCCATATATTATTTAAACTGGTATTTTCAGCAGAGTAAGTGATTAACAAATATTTGTGGTTGAGAGACTCTAAGAACATGCCTAATTTTACTATCATATAATTAGAGCTTGGGAGTCAGAATTTATGTCTCATTGCTTTCTATAGTCCCCACAGCAACAAAAACAGTACCAGACATGGTAGAAGCTCAATAAATATCTGTTGACTGTGTGCACGATTGACCAACTGGTTAATCGTGGAGAAATATTTAAATCCATGGGTGTTCAACACCTAAAAGGAAACTCCATCCTGGAAAAATTAATCTATTTATATTTACATCTCACTTTCTGTTCCTTCCAAAGATGAGAAAGATGTTTTTTCTACAACTAGGTAGTTTATGTTACAAACTTGACAAAATATTTTTCTTTAGCCATCTGCTTTCCCATTTACCACAAATGGAAATTTAATATTCCAGCATTAAACAGTCATCTTGAAGAGAACTATTTGCATCCCCAAATGTTCTTCTCCTGTTATGGAGCCCAAGTAAATCACCTTCCTCTCAAAGATATACACATTATAGATAATATGTCATAATTATTTTCATCACCAAGAATCACTTGCTATTTGCCAGTTGATAGAATACTATTTAACTTTTCCCAGTTGGAAACGTCAGTCAGCACTTGCTCTTGCTTTATGTGCAAATGCATAATGACTTTCTATTAAAGACAGATAATTTTGAGGTCTGCTTCAAAGTGCACCATTACTTTCATTTTCGAAAAGCTAACTACAATGTTGTTCTCAAGAATCATTGATGCAACCTGCATTTTTAGAGGTAAAAAAAAAAATGCTCATAATTATTCCACTTATCTCAGAAAATGAGCTGCTTCCTTCAGTTGTGTTTAGCACCTGTATTCAAGGAATGGAATTTTTCCCAGACATTAAGTAGATTATATTCATAGAGCTAAAGAGTTGCAGCCTCATCAGAACAGAGGGTCTTTATGGGAAACACGCTGAAACTCCTTGGTTTCATCTCCAAAGCAATGCCTGTTTTCTCTTCAGGAGGTCATACTGGTTGATGAAACAGAAGGATTTTCTTTCTTTTTTTTTCATATCAACTCCAAGTTCTGCCAATCGTTATCTTTTTTTGTTTTTACATTTTCCTTAAACTCTGCATATTTCTGCCTATTTTTACTGTTCGGTTTCTTCACTTTGAAGCACTTTCTTTCCTTGGCGTCTTGACAGCGTCTACACTCAGGCTCCGCTTCGATCACTGACTGTGCTTCTGTTTTGTCTTTGTTCCCCTCAGCTTTCTACCCTCAGAATCCCCTGGGGTTTCGCCCTCAGATCGCATCTTTTTTTTTTTTCTCTCTGCACTCAATCCGTTTGTAAACAAACATAAACATGCAGGGCACTCAGGTTTATAACTTGAGTTTAGGCTTCTACCTTGAACTCCAGATAGGTAAATACAAATCGTTGCTGTACCTGCCTGCCTGAGTTTCTAGTAGGTGACTCGAAATGAACATGTCAAAAACCGAGCTTGTGATCTTCCTTCCTGAGCCCTCTCTTCTCACAGATTTTCCAAGCACAGTGGATGGGAAGTCCACCTTGCTAAGACCAAAATTCTTGCAATCATTTTTGACACTTTCTTTCACATTTCATATCCAATCCATCATTTTATCTGAAGCCTCTACCTTCAAAATATATCATCTCACCTCTATTCTAGGCAAATTTTCATTAGTAACTAAGCCGCTACTCTGGTCCCAATCTCCACTGCTCGTGTTAATGCTATTATTGCAATAGACTCCTTACTGGTCTCATTTCTCAGCCTCCTTCCATTTTCATCTATTCTCAATGGGGAAGCTAGAGTAAGTGTGTTTCAAAGGAGAGATCATGCCAGATCATGACACCTGTCTGCTTAAAACTCAACAGTGACTTCTCATATCACACCAAGTAAATTCCTAGAGTGATCTTTCCCCAGATACCCACACGGCTGGGTCCCTCTCCTCTCCAGGCATCTCAGAAAAACTTTGCCTGTCAGTTTAACATTACCACCCTCTCCCAGACTCCTGAGTGATTTATCTATTTAGCACTTACTGCTATCCAATATGCTGCATCAGTGGTTCTCAAAGTATGATGGCCCCACTAGCATCCTAATTTGAGAACTGCTTAGAAATGAAAATTCTCCTCCCTCCATGCATGCCTGCTGAGTCAGAAATGTAAGAAGTCGAGCCAGAAATCTATGTGTTAAGCCTTTCAGGTGATTCTGATGCAGGCTAGTTTGAGACCTACTATACTGTATGCTTTATTCATGTACTGTGGTATATTTCTTATATATTATCTTGATAATATATATTTGATAATATATATTATATATTTGATACTATATATTATATATTTGATACTATATATTATATATTTGATACTATATATTATGTTTAATAATATATATTAATTACTATTATATATAAAGACTACTATATATTATCTTAAATACTATTATATCTAATACATTTAATAACATATATTATATATTAATACTATATATTATGTTTAATAATATATACTAATTACTATTATATATAAAGACCACTACATATTATCTTAAATACTTTCACATCTAATATACTTAATAGTATATATTATATATTTAATACTACATATTATGTTTAATAATATATATTAATTACTATTGTACATAAAGACTACTATATATTATCTTAAATATTAATATCTTAAATATTAAATATGACAGAATATGGGTGTTTCCCCCAAGTACAAATATCATGAAAATATATGAGGGAAAGATTTGTTATCATTTTATTTACTGCTGCTTCCAAAGCATCTGGAACAGTGGCTGGCCTATAGTATGTGCTCCACAGATATTGTTAAATGAGTAAGTAAATGTAGGACTTCACATCTCCATGTCTCTACTCCTGTTATTCCCTCCATCTATAATGTTCTTCTTCCCTTCCTTGCCTAGGTAAGTCTGGCTGTGTTTCTACACTTAACTCATGTAGCAGCTACGCTTTCCATGAAATCCCACTGCTTTCTCTCTGCAGCTCAATCTTCATTAAATGCTTCTCCATTTGCTTATAGAAGATCTTATATCATTTATAATAACACAACATTACTAAGTTACCTATTTGCATATCTACTTTCTTCAAGATAAATTTTTTCCTACATTTCTACACCATTCCACAATACAGAATACAGAGTAAGTCCTCAGTATTTCCTAAATTAATGAAATCAATTTGGAAGGTTGTTATCAGCGTGATAAAACAATTGAAGACGAGTGAAATGAATTTGAGAAAAAACCTTTTGATTGTCAAAAGGATACAGGATGTCAAGGAAAACCAAGGGGAGGGAGGTAACCAGGCTTTGTGAGGGTCTAGGGTCAAGAACCAGAAAGCCTTTCTGAAACAAGGCAACTCCTTCCTCTGTGTTGATGGATGTGGGACTGCATGTAGTTTACAGACAGATGTCCTGTCTTCCCTCTGAGCGGGAAGAAATAGGAAACAATGCCTATGTGTTTCCCGTTTCAACTACAAACTGAAGACTTACTGGAATCACTCTATCTCTTTTCCAATTTTCCAGGTGAGAGAATCTGATTGGTCTGCTTCAGTTAGGTACTCACCTCTGATCAAATAAACTGTATCCCGAGAGTTTATTCTCTGAGAATGGATAGGGGAATGGTAGGCAATTTGATACATTCTTTGCCTTCACGCACACGCGCGCGCACACACACACACACACACTAATTTATATGTATAACCATATAAATCATTGAATAAAATTGTATATGAGACAAGATTCTACAGTAGTGTTATTACTGTTAGACTGAATACATAAGGACTGAAGCAAATGCATGAGAGTTTTTATAAATTTAATATGACTGCAAGTATTTTTCAAAATAAAAACTAAAGTTTAAAATCTTTACAAAAATTGCATATAGAGGAACTTGTATGTGTTGAAAATTTTCTAGGAACCAATCAAATCTAATTTGATGCATCTATTTAAAAACCAGCATAACAGTAAAAAAAAAAAAAAAAGAAAAAAAGAAAAGAAAAGGAAAGAAAAGAAAAGGATTGTTTCCTTTTCCTCAGTATCTAATGAGTGACATTTTTAGGAAGAACAAGCCCAACAAGTATTTCATTTATGAGAAAACACTTGTTTGTTGATTATCTTTGTTGTCTCAAGCAAGGGGCAGAGAATGTGCCCTCAACATGCATTCTGTACACAGGAAATAAAGTAAAGGCAAAGTAACTGTAACATGTGCTTGATAAGTAAGTAGGTATCTGGGGTGCCTGGGTGGCTCAGTCAGTTAAGCATCTGACTTCAGCTCAGGTCATGATCTCGCAGTTCGTGAGTTCCAGCCTCATGTTGGGCTCTGTGCTGACAGCTCAGAGCCTAGAGCCTGCTTCAGATTCTATGTCTCCCTCTCTCTCTGCCCCTTCCCCACTTGTTCTGTCTCTCTGTCAATCTCTGTCTCATAAATAAATAAATAAATAAACATTAAAAAAAAAAAAGAAAAGAAAAAGAGGTAGGTATTGAAAATCTGTAGAGGGCAAGGTATTAGTCATAAAATTATGATTTTCTTCGGGGTGCCTGGATGGCTCAGTAGGTTAAGTGTCATACTTTGGCTCAGGTCACGATCTCACGGTTTGTGGGTTCGAGCCTCACACTGGGCTCTTTGCTGACAGCTCAGAGCCTGGATCCTGCTTCTGATTCTGTCTCTCTCTCTCTCTCTGCTCCTCCCCAACTCTCTCTCTCAAAAAAAAATATGATTTTCTTTGAGGTAAGAGAAAAATCTCACATTGCCTGCATACTTTGTAATCATTCATATACAGGAAAAATGGACCCTAATCTTGGTGAATTCTGTAGGCACAATGAAAAAACCAGAGGCTACAGAATTTCCTCAGAGTATTTTCTTTAAAATGTTATATGCAGCTCAGTTTCCTTGTGTTGGTATTGACACAAGCCAATGATGACTCTGTACATTAAGTGTCTACACTAGCTAGACAGAATGGACCCTTCTTTATCACATTAGATCCTATAGCACATCACGTGTGAAGAAAGCAGGTCAGTAATCCAATATATATATTTTTATCTCTTTCTACTTGACCATGCTATTGTCCCTTCTGGCCAGAGTAAAGTTAGAGATTTGAAGCATATTTTAAACCATTCTTTATTTTCTGGGTGTCCATGATGGCATAATTCCAGCAGTTTCTCTGGCACAAAGAACAGGATCCAGTAAGATAGTTCAAAATGTATCTAAATTACTAAATCACTTTCCAGATCCACTGCCTGGTTAAAATAATGAATACATTTGGAAGGCTACATTTTCATTACACTTCTAGCTGGACAGTCTAGTCTTCCATGGCGCAATCTAAATAAATAATACTGAATGTGCATATCTGGAACCGAGCTTGTTGAATAATTATTTTCTCTTCTGATATCATCTAGATTTCCTTGCCCTTGAACTCCCAGAGTTCAGGGGACATGTTGTAATGCAGAGCCCAGCCCAGTGGCTGGCATACAGTTGTTCCTCAGTGAATGCCATTTGAATGGACTCATCTGTTTTGTCATTGACTTACAAGTACAGAACTGATTGCATAAAAGATACTCTCTACACATGATAAACAATAGGCTATAAAATATAACTTCATAACCCTTCCGGAATGGGCTTAAAGTCAGCCATTTCTTTGCTTTTGTTTTCCAAGAAGGGAATAATAAAATAAAATAATGATAGACCATTCATTTACCTGTCAGTTCTTCTGACACTTTTCTGAGATCATTTAGGTCTAATGCAGTTCTTTTATTTCCTTTATAGATGCCGGTGTTTTTAATAGGAAAAAAAAGACTCTCTTGAAGTCTATTTGGAGTTTTCTGCTTTCTCTCAGACTCTTTGATGTATTTCAAGAAACATAGCACTTAAAAAGTGCATTGTGTCCTCATGCACATTCACCACCCCCCCCTCCACAACCCACCGTCAAAAGAAAGAAAAAAAAAAGACAAGTGTGGGGCTGATATATTTAGTTTTTATTTCTCCCTTTTACACTCCTTTTCACAGCCTCTCTGATGTAGTCTCCCTGGCATCTCGCACATGCTAGGACTCTGGAAATTGTTCTCAGTACCGTAAAACCACTGAAGAAACGTGCTTCACAGCCTGATGAACTCTCTTTGTGGTTGTGAATATACCTTATTCACTCAATAATTTTCAGCAGGAAACAGTGAAATAAGTGACACGGGAAGGTCCAGGCCCAACACTGCTCCATACAAACCGCTTGCCTTCATAGAAAAGTAACACATTCACCCTTGGCATGACATGCATTGGAAGAAATCAAGATGGTCTGTGTGGATGAAAAGGTTATACGGTATCTTTTATTCTTCTGAACATTTTAAAACACTACTGCAAAAATACTTTCAAAGCTGTGTCCAGTATGAGGAAGCTAAAATATTCTTAATGCTTCGATTTATGAGGCAATACATGTCCATTTGTCACTGCGGCAAGATGTGAGGTTGTATCACTTAGCAGTAGGAGTATAGCATTACAACTCAAGTTAGGTTAGACCAAGAATAAATTAACTGGTTCAAGTCACTGAAAAATCCAGCAAGTTTTGGCTCTAGGCATTGCTGGATTCCGGGATCAAGTGATATGCTCAGGGATCCTTTTTCTTTCAGTCTCCTAGACAGACGGTCTTCCAATTGTGGACATAATTGTGGGCATGATGCTGGGCATTGACCTTCATCCTGACATTATAATGGCTCTGTGGAAAGAGACTATTCTCAAGACACAAGCAAAAAAGCCCCCAGTGGCACACACTTTGGACAGTTTGTGTAATATGCCTATCCATGAACTACCACTGTGCTAAGAAGATTGGGTGATGTTGAGCAGGCCTGAGTTATGAGCCCATGGGGGTCACTTCATATAGAGCTATATGCGTTTCCCAGAGGAAAGAAGAATTTGTTACCAGAGAAAGAATGAAGGTCCCCTGAACAAACAAATCACAATGGGTATCCCAGCTGACATATGATACTATGTTTATTTTAAAGAAGAGGAAACCAAGACTCAAATTTTCATAACTAAGCTTAGATGGCACTGGCACCTGATATCCTAGTAAGCAGCGGAAGAGAAAAGAAGACTCTCTAGCTGCTGAGATTTGGATGTATCCTTTCTTATATCTTTCCATAATCCAAAACCTAGTAACACTAACATCTCAGCTACTTGACCATTTTATTTAGTGCTTCGCCCACACGAAAATTCAGCCCTGTCTAAGATGCATGGAAAAGTGCACCTTTGCCTAACAAACATGATGAAGGAAAGAGGCATCATTAAGTGAAATTGGTGTGTGTGCAAATGATCGATTGCTGTAATTAGATCCCACACTAATATATTATTTCTTTAAAAAGTCTAATTTAATCCATACATCCCATGCCAAAAAATACAGGGATTAAAAAAAAAGATAATATTAAGAGTAATAAGCTTTTTCTGATTCTTACTTCCCATCCATTCCCCATCCCAATATGTGTTACTGCATATAAATCTTTACCATCGGAAGCTAGTGTGAGCTCATTTCCTTCTCTCCTGTTCCCGACTGCTTTGGTGTTTGCATGCTTTTGCTTTCATTTCATTTCAAGACCTGTGACAGCACCACCTCACCACATGATACCCACCCTGAGAATTTACCACAGTTTTATTAAATACCTACTATGTGTCAAAAAGTATGCTAAGTGCAGGAGATGTAGTTTTCAATCGGTAAGACAGTAACACTCTCCTCTGGGTCCTATAGGGGGATAATTAAGTATTCAATGGGTGTGGTCTCTATGTCCCTGATCACTCCAACTACTGACAAATATGTTATTTTTTTTTCTTAGAGATTATGCCATTTTATTATGTGGAATAAAAATCTCCAAATTTGAAATTACCTGAGAAATAGCTAATGACCGTCCACTAAGATTAAGTTTACAAAATAATCCTTTCCACACTTACTGATTTAGTATTAAATGTACAAATATTTGTAATATAAGATTTAGGATAGACCCTGAGAAAATTTCAAATTTGAAATTTAACTTGATCATATGTCCTTATAACTTTTTATTGTCCATTCCTTTTAATGTCCTTCCCTACAGGCAACAAGTAACCTCCTCTCCTCTGCTCAAAATATGAAACAATTAAGAAGGAAGACAAATAAGTTGTCAAAGGCATGAACACACAACCTCTGACAAAGGAAGGTTGAATGATTTCTCTGACTTCTCTAGGCACCTGTTCTGAGCGCAGAATTAGGAAGGTGTTACCAACCCAGTTGCAAGTAATATTGGGCCAGGGTAGGCTTCTTTACCAGAAAGGCCAACACCTGTGGAATTAAAGAAATGGAGAAGAGGTTAAGAACACACTTCTCTGGCAATGAAATAAAAAGTCTTACTCCTTGTCTGATGTTTGTTGACAGTTTTCAAGATTTACCCATACCTTTTCTGCTCTTGCCTCACGTCTGGGCAAGCCATTTTGGGAGCCCAGAGGCTCCCTCTTTTGGTGCTGGCAGAACCACACCTGCAATGGCCTGTGCATGCACATGGGAAATCTCGCTCTAGCTCCACACCTGACTTCAGTAAAAGCTGAAGCTACTTTTTCATATTGTGTGTGTGTGTGTGTGTGTGTGTGTGTGTGAACAAATCAAATTTTATGTGGAAGGTCCCTCTTGCCCCAGAGGACTGCCAGGTCAAACAGCTTCTCCCCAAGAGGAAAAAAAAAGATAGAGAGGTAGGGGTTGGGTACGTAGGACTGGTTCCTCCTTTGAACCAGATGTCAGGTAAGCCATTCCTTGCCCCTAGTGTGTAGTCAGTGGGTGAGTGGTGGAGAGAGGTTAAGATATATAAAGCCTTTGTGTGGAATACTCTGTATGGAAGGAAACATCATCATCGGGGAGGAATATCACCCTCCACACCCAAACATTAACATCTGTCACTCCTCTCAACTACTTGGATGCCATTTTATCCCCCAGTGCTCCAGTCACAGAAATACAGCAGTCTCCCCCTATCTGTGGGGAATATGTTCCAAGACCCCAAAGGATGCCTGAAACCACATATAGTACCAAACCCATATATACTATATTTTTCTATACAAATCCACCTATGATAAAATTTAATTTATAAATTAGGCCCAGTAGTGTATTACCAACGATAACCAATAATAGACCAATTACTGTATTAAAATAAAAGTTATGTGAATGTGATCTCTCCTCTCTTTCAAAGTATCCTATTGTTTAGTGCACTTACTCTTCCTCCTGTGAAGATGTGAGATGACAAAATCTGCATCACGAGATGAAGCAAGGTGAATGAAACAGACATTGTGACGTAGTGTTAAGCTACTCCCGACCTCTGACTCTACGTCTGAAGGAAGATCACCTGATTTTGGACTGCAATTGACCATGGGTAACTGCAACCAGAGAAAGTGAAACTGTGGATAAGGAGAGCTACTATACATGTCTCAGAATTCTTGACATCCACTCTCAAATCTGTGGTGACCCAGGTTCTTGATTATTCATGCCTTGACATTTCCCAACAAACATTACTTTTTGATTACTTAGATGGTCAAAGTATTTAGCTAGGAAACTGTATAATTCATCCGCGTAAATATAAGTATTCTTGCCTCAGAATTAATGCATTAGTGTTTCTCCTGTGTTTGTGCATTGCAGCTCTGTTTCCTCAATATCATGTCTCTTTCCAGGCAAGAGACTCTCAGGGTAAGGATTTTATGCACTCTGTATAATTGGTGTAAAGATCTTTCACTATCCTTCCAATCAAATCCTACCCAAAGGGATTGTTCTGACCACAGAAATATATCTTCTAAGCTCTGGGCCATATTCAAGGAGATAAATCAAAAAGCAACTGGTTTCTAAAGTTACTGTTGAAATGAATATCATAGCTATTTGTTAGCAGTCTAGCAGAGCAAGAAATAAGATACCAAATAAAGTGTGAAAAATAGTTTTAAAATTTTCATATCCCAGATTTAGCAGTTTCTGTTAAATGTGCTGAAGGGGAGTTTACAAGAAATCCTAAAACATTTTTAAAAGCATTTTTGAAACTATTAGCCTTGATAAAACTTAAATACATCCTTTTATAGTGTAATGATAATAATTTACATATGTTATTCATGGAATTTCTTTGTTTTTTAAAATTTTTAATGTTTTACTTATTTCTGAGAGTTAGAGAGACAGACTATGAGCAGGGGAGGGGCAGAGCGAGAGGGAGACACAGAATCCAAAAAGGCTCCAGGCTCTGAGCTGTCAGCACAGAGCCCAACACGGGGCTCAAACTCATGGACCCTGAGATCATGACCTGAACCGAAGTCAGACGCTTAACCAACTGAGCCACCCAGGCGCCCCTGAAATTTCTTTTAATGTTACTTTTTCTGTGTATGGTAAAGAATGTGAGTTTGTCTGGGATAAGGAGTCATGGATGTAAGATTTTGGTTTGGCTTTAATGTCAGTAATGTTGACTCTGAACTGAACTAAAATCAGTTATTTGTTTCTCTTGTGCAAACAATGTATTATGTGTCCACTTCCTAACCCATGAGCATTCAAATGGCTTCTCCAACTCTCCTTCTGAGGTAGGTGTGAATACTTTATATTTTCCTTGTTATTCCATGGCTGCACACCTCAAAATGAAAAAGAGAAAATACCTCCACCACCAAACACATGGGAGGTGGGTCTTCAAATAGGTGACTATTATCTTGCTTGACAATGTTTAGCAGTTGTATGACATTTAAAGCTCAGTCAAAATGGCTAGAACTTGGTAAACTACCATTTACTCCATATTAGTCTTCTATATTCCCCTAATAGCATTTTGTATCATTAGATTCCAAAATCATGTCCTTATACTTGTAAGAAATATCTTTTGCAAGCTTCTTTCTTCCTCTGCTTTTTCTTACAATGTTGCATTTCCCTTGGATTTTCCTTTTTAGGAAGAAGTCCTAGTGTCTCCTGGAGATTCTTATTCTCACCCAAGGTTTCAACCACCACCAACATGTAAGTCAAGTAAAGATACTGTAAACATTTACCTCTCACTGGACCTTATTGCCTTCTTCTTCCCCTCCCCTTCTTCTCCTTCTTCTCCTTCTCCTCCTTCGTCGTCATCGTCTTCTTCTTCTTTTGAGAAAGAGTGAGCATGTGTGCACGAGCAGGGGGTGAACAGAGGGAGATGGAGAGAGGGAATCTCAAGCAGGCTCCATGCTCAGTCTGAAGCCTGCCCTTGAGGCTGATCTTACTTGAGATCATGACCTGAGCCAAAATAAAAAGTAGGATGTTGGGGTGCCTGGGTGGCTTAGTCAGTTAAGCCTCTCACTCTTGATTTCGGCCTTGGTCATGACCTCATGGAGTCTGCTTGGCATTCTCTCTCTCCCTCTCTCTATCCCCTGCAGCCACCCCCCCCCCAGCTCACCACTCACTCTTTGCCTCTCTCTCTCAAAACAAATAAATAAACATTTTAAAAAGAGAGTCGTATGCTGCCTTACAGCGGCACAGGAGAAAAGAATGAGGCACAAACAAGTCAACTG
The DNA here is from genome assembly GCF_022079265.1 of Lynx rufus. Lineage (NCBI taxonomy): Eukaryota > Metazoa > Chordata > Mammalia > Carnivora > Felidae > Lynx > Lynx rufus. The sequence continues at coordinate 24,347,635 of NW_025814845.1, read as the reverse complement.
TAAGAGAAAGGGAACAGGGGTCGACGGTTGGAAGGACTGCCACCCAACGACTCCTCATTCCCGTATTTATGGGGAAAGTGATAGCAGTCATCAAAAGACATCCCAATTCATTACATTGTTCAAAGAGTGTTCTCTAGAGAAAACCAGAACTTGCTTAAGCGCGTAGGGGGAGTCATCTATGGTTGAGCAGGCACAAAGAATCTCATCAGATCCATTGGAGTTGGGTATGGTCTCTGAGGAAGCGGAGAAGCACACACAAAAGAAAGCAGGTGGTGTTCCACCTTGAGCGGGCCCAGCGTTCCCAGCTGCTCGGCTTCCGTGAGGTAAATCAGCGGCCTCTCCAGAGAGACCTTTCAATATACATTTTCTCAAGGCTGTATTATTTATGCCATAGCTCTGCGTAATGTTTTTCTCCGGTCGTCACAGTCATATGCTTAACTAGCTGAGGCACCCAGGTTCCCCTGGGACTTCTCTTCTAATTGCAACCTCATAAAGAGGCACTTTAACACGGAAACAAATAAATAAATAAATAAGCAAGCAAGCTATTTTTTTCATATCTCAGCTCACTTTGCATTGCACATTTTAGTAAATCATGCACAGTGAGATATGCAAAAGCCTCCTTGATGTACAGGTGAGTGACATGTGTTATTTTTAGCTCAATTAACACAACTTTTAACTGTCACAGGAAGAAATAAGGTTAATCTGAAACAATTTTTATTCATAAGGTCGTGGTGGCTTTTATTATGGGTATTCTATCACACTATTGTATGTTATCTATGAATTTCAGTTTTATGCTTGTGTGTGTTTTGATGTTGTTTGGTTTTTGTGTTCTGTTTTTTTTAAATTTTTTAATGTTTTTATTTAATTTTGAGACAGAGAGCATGAGCAGGGGAGGGGCAGAGAGAGAGGGAGACACAGAATCCGAAGCAGGCTCCAGGCTCCGAGCTGTCAGCACAGAGCCCGACGTGTGGCTCGAACTTACGGACTGTGAGATCATGACCTAAGCTGAAGTTGGACGCTGAGCCACCCAGGCACCCCTGTGTTCTGTTTCTAGATGCTCCTTAATATTGAGTCAACATGATGGACCTAAAAATCTTTAAACATCTTTCTAAAAAATGGAGCCCCAAATCTTTTCTTTTATGGGAATTATTCTAGAATTAACTAAACATATTATGTATAAGATATTACTAATGGAAAAATTTAAAAATACTAAAAATGTTCTGTCTCCTTTAATAGTTTATAAAGGTAGTGTATTAATACTCTGTTCCTTCAATTAATTTTTTTTTCTTTTCTTCCTGACTAGAACAGAATGTCTCAACCTCAACTCCATCATCTAGTCTCCATTAATTTTCTCTTTAGAGTTTCCCAGGATATTGAAAATCAGATTGCTGGAGTTTGGTGAAAGCTAATTTAAATAAAGTCTTTTAAAAAAGGTATATGTGAGATGATCAGGACTTCAATATAACAAAAAGTGTGAAAAGATATTTGAGATGTTGAAAGGTCTTTACATTCAATTCTTATTTGGGATTATGTTCTACAGGATTGGAAAACTGTTAAACTTCTATCCATATACATGGCATAAATTTGTGTTGAATTTTCATATGCAATCTGTATTGTGTATATTTTCTTTAGTCTATAATACAGTTTGCAACAAGAGGTTGCAAACACACAGATATATATGCACACATATGTAATATACTGACATTGATATTAAAGTGGAGAATTATATCCTTTGTTTTAGCAAAGAATGTGGCATTTGTAGGGCTATTACTCATTAAATTTATAATGTTTCTAATATTCTTCTTTCTTTTCTGAAGTTTCAAGCTTACTTCTGTTATTATTTTCTTTCTGTTTGGAGAACTTTCTTTAGCTATTTTTTAAGGGTAGATTTGCTAACAACAAATTCCCATAGTTTGTCTGACAATGCTTTTATTTCCTCTCCATTCTTACATTTTTTTTTCAGGAATGAAGAAATATTTCTATAGCATTTATGGCTGACAGCTCTTTTCTTTTAGTACTTGAAAAACATTTTGCTACTTCTTTCTGGAAGAAGATGAGATATCTGCTGTCATTTGAATTAATGTTCCCTTACAAGTAATGCAACATTTCTCTCTGTTTGCTTCCAGGATGTTTTCTTTGCCTTTAATTTTTAGAAGTTTAATTATAATGTGTTCTGGCATGAATTTATTTGTGTTTATCCTTTTCAGAGTCTTCTTGGCTTTTTGAATCTGTAAGTTTTGTTCTTCCACAAGTTGAGACATTTTCAGCTATTATATCTTTGAATACTCTTTTACACCTATTCACTCTTCTCTCTCATTCTGGGAGAGATACAAACTTATCTCATTTATTATTGCTCCCCAGGTCCTTGATACTGTATTTCATGATGGCGGGGTAGGGGGGCTCTATTTTCTCTCTGTTGTTCAAACTGAGCAACAAGTCCTCAAATGCATTGAATCTATACTCTGTCATCTCTACTATTAAGCCCATTCAGCAGTGGATCTTGTATTATGAGACTTTGGATGCTGTTTAATTTTCTCTTTTAGCAAGCATTCTTCCTGTTGAAGTATAGCAAGCCATACTTGGGTGTGTGTGTAAATTCAGCTTTTGCCAGACCTTACCTAAGCTACGTCAGGAAAAGTGGTAAGACTCAGACTGCCTTGGAGTGAAAATTCAGGTAATCATTTTTCCTGAAAGTGGGGAACCAACTGATCTGTTGCTTTCAAGTGGGGTTGTAAGCTCAGCTTCCCAAGTGGTGGACACTAGCAAGAGGGAGACAGAAGGATGACTCCCACCCCTTTTTGTTTCAGGATGGGGCAGAAGCTGAGTGCCTAAGGCATGACTTGTTGCCTCACTAGGGGATTGACACTACCTTGACAAAGAAAGGGGAGCATCATCTGCTTCCACTGAACAAAGAATGGAAGATCAGAAATGCCGCTGCCTGCTTCAGTGTGGGGTGGGTGGGAGGAGATCGGATCTGCATTCAGCCCAGGTAAAATTGCAGAGCTAAGAGTGTGGTGATTTTTCCACTGTGCCTGGTTAAAGTAGGGTAAATATTGCCAACAAGGTTTTCAGTTGTGAGGCACCCTTTTCCATGTCTTTTGGCTAGGGGAAAAGACTAAAGGTTTGTTTGTTTGCTTGCTTGTTTTGCCAATGCCTGTTGATCTTCTGGGTTAGAAACTTCTAGAGCTCTGTTCAGGATATATGAGGGGATAAATAAATCCAGGAAATTTACCAAGTATGGAGAACCCTAGACAATGTTCCTTCTTTCTGCTTTTCAGAGTTCTTATTTGTTGTGTTATATTAGGAGTTTTGCTTGTGCTTCCAAAGAATGGGTATTCTGTCCTATTTCTCTCTGTATCATCACTTCAGGCTGCCCACCTTCTGTTAATGGACATATGACTCCCTCTACATACTTCACTTTTTCCCAGATTTTCTCAACTCCTTCTGTAAGCTATTTCTTACATAGGTATTCTTAGCCACCCAAGGACATCAGCCATTTTACTTTCCTTTGTCTTCCTTCCACCTTCCTAATGTTAGCTAGGAAGCCTTGTGAACGTGCATACTCCTGCTAGTGCAATTTTGATGAAGGGTTCTCAAAATCACACTGTCATAGTTTCATATTGGTCCAAAGACATTGTGCTAAAGTTTGAAAAATGTCCATCCCTCAGGCCTACACCTGTTCAAGAGGTACCAGAGTAAGTCATCATGATTTAAAAAGGATCACTTTCACTTCTAATAGCTTCAAATGTTTTGTATAATTATGCTGGGTTGAATAGTATCCTGCCAAAATTCATATATCCCCAGAACCTGTGAATATGACATTATGTAGAAATAATGTCTTTTTAGATGCAATCAAATTAAGATGAGGTCATAGTGGGTTAGAAAGGGTCTTAAATCTGATATGAATCATGTCATTATAATGGGAAAATTTGGACAGAGATACGCAAGGAATGCTTGTATGAATTGATGAAGTATGTTTGCTTGGCTTCTACCTTGTTCCCAGAAAAGTGAAGTCCTGAGTTCATCAATTAATCAGAAGAAACATAAAGACAAGGCAGAACATATAGGTGGATTTTACTACCACCATAGTAGGTAAATGTTTTTTCCTTAACTATTTCTTAGACGCGAGGTATATATATTTTTATTGAGTCGTTATATGACATTCATTTAGGTTGAGTCAAAATCTAGAGATCTTCTATACTTATTTTTTTTTGTTTTTCCCTGATTATAATATTATTTCCTATTGTTTATTTCTGGGGAGCAAAAAAGCAAAACAATGATAAAAGTGAGCACCTGGGTTTACTGAGTTCCATCAGTTATGCGCATCAAAGAAACAGTGAATGAAAACCAAAATGGTTTCTGTCTGAGTCTGTAGGTGGTGTTGTGCCCATTCCCATATCATCCTCCTATTCCCTGGTTTATGTGTTAAGGTTTTTCCTTAATGACAGCATACGTTCCAGAGCAAGCTCAACAGCTTTCTGTGGTTTGAATATAGATAGTTATGTTCTTTTCCTGCCAAGTTGCCCTGGACTCGGAGATATGATTGAAGTGTCAGCTGTGTATCAGAACCAACTGTTCAATGCAAACTGAGAACAAAGCTAAGTTCGAGATTTAATGTTGCAGCTTTAAGAGATCTGATGGCTAACTGTGGGCAAACAGTAACTTCTAAGCCACAGGGGAATTGAGTTGGGGTATGAGTGTGAGATTTGCTTAGGGAAGCAGCCTGGCACAGATAAATGAGAGAAAATGATAGATCCCTGGGATAGTATAGAGGACATGATGAGATGACAAAGTTGATACATCTATGATCATGCTATATATTCACCTCATATAGGTCTATTTATATCATAAGGTTTCTATTTGTGAAGATATTTTAAGGATATAGATTCATTGTCTGGCTGACAGCACAGGTTAGAACTCATCTATGTTGTTCCACTTAGGCGTGGATATGAATACAAAATCTCAGAGCACACAATAAGGGGTGCTAGCTTTGGGGAATCCCTGCTGTGTTCAGAGTTCAGTGAATTGTTTTCTCTTGCTTGAATACCCATTGCATACTCTGAATTTGTTTTAACACATCAAGAGAATAAGGCTTAGAGACTGTAAAAAATCCAGGTAGCTTTCATAGAAAATCCCATTTGTCAAACACCGAGAAATAAAGGACTCTGCTGAATCCTTTCTAACAGAAGGTGGCCGAGTTTATTCGATCCAAATAGTGATGATCCTACAGTGCCTAAAGCTTTGCCATGTTCCCTGGGGTCTTACATGTCAAACAGAAAGAGTGATCAAACTACTGACGAGTCTAATCCTCAGGGTTCTCAGGAAAAATGGACCCAGCTGCCAGAAATGTTCTGACATATGCTATTCCAGCCCACCAAAAGTACAACAGGTCTGAATCCCCTGCACAGAGGTACTAATGAGGTAAAATATGGGGTGAAGAAGGGTGAAAGAAAAAAACAAAAAACACAGCTTACTTAAATACACATCTATGCAGATAATACCCATGCAAGCTTTGGGATTTCCTTTTTTCCTCTTAAATTCACCCATTTGCTCTGCTTTGGTTCTAAAACATTTGAAACATAAAATATAAGAATGACATATGGAGACCAAAGAATTCCTCTACTATTGATAGAGAACAGGACTGCATAATATTAACCAAGTGAATCTGCCAACACTTAACTGCAGAATTAAGTATACTTCCTCATATAGACCTGCAAGTGCTGGCCTTGGGGCAGCCTTGTCCATATGACAGGAGGGGATCTAACTTTTAAAGAAACAGAGGAGACTTCTGACTCCCTAGAATATCTGATCCCAGAAGGAAAGGGGTGCAAGGCTCAAAAAACCATGCCCAAATTTATCAATTACAACATTTCTATACATCTCCTAGAGATGAATGACAAAATGAACAAAGATTGGTGATAACAGTCTACTGAGCTCTAGAAGAAACATGGGAAAATTTATACATTATATATATATATATATATATAATGCATGTATTATATATAATATAATGTATGTATAATGTATGTATATATTATATATTATATATATATATATATATAATACACACACACACACACACACACACACACACACCCTCTTTAGTTCTCCATGTTGTATTTAAGAATAGTTCTCTAAGAACTATATTCTAATTCACCAATTCTTCCATCTAGAGTTTATGCCCGCTATTGAATTTTATATGCCAGGGACTAAATTTTTCATTTCAAGGATTTCTAACTAATTATTTTTTATATCCCTCTATACTGATATCATTTATGCCTCTATTTGCTTTATAATTTCCTGTTCACCTTTGTATTATTCTCTGTCCGTCTCTCTCTCTCTCTTTTTGTCTTTTTTCTTTATATTATTGTTCTGCCATATTAGAATGTTCTATTTTATTTTCCTTTTCATCTGGAGTAAACTAGTTCCCATAATGTTTACATAGCTCTTTCTAAACTTTGTTTTTCCTCATGGGGTTTGAATTTTGACGTGCAGGCTTACCCTGAGGGGGAACTTTTGTTTTGTCCTACTCTTTTTGTGTTCAGTCCTCTAATAACTGTGTGTTTGCCTCCTGAACCCACACGGATCCCAGTCCGTAACCAAATCTCATTTTGGTAGCAGAAACTCCTGCTTCATTGTGTTGAAGATATTGCAGAAACAGTCCCTGAACCACTGGGAAGCCTGGTTGTTGTTCCAGCTGAGAGACTGAGTCAATTTCCCTCTACCCTCTGAGGTATACAGTTATATATAAAATTTTACCAGAGACAAGGGTTAATTTTAGCTATTTCCAGCTTCCTTTCAGGGAGAGAAGTATCCCACAGTAGTCTCTAGATTAAGCAAGGAGATTGCTCTGGCCTTTCTCTTGAGAAAGATTTAATTCCAATTCCCAGAAAGAAACAGCCTGTTGGCCACCTCCTTATGCTACTAGCTCAGAGCTCATCATGCTGGGAGCTTCAGCCCTACTCATTGCTTCAGGTTTCTTCCTCCCAGTCTAGCACCTCAGACATTGATGATCTAAGCTTTGTTCCTGGGAAATGCCATCCTCCCACCTCAGTGTCTGTTGAGTGCATGGAGAAAGGACAGGAAAATGACAAGTTCTCTTACATATCTGGTAACCTTTTGTTGGAGAGTCTGCATTGTTTTTGTTTGCTTAGTTGGTTTCTATTTTCTTGTGGCACCAAAGCCCCAATCCCAGTGACATTCTTCATGAAAACGGTGTATGTGGTTTTCCCTGGGCAGTCTTTATCTTGCTCACATCCTTTGCTGAAGATGGTCTTTATAGCATTCCCCAGCAGCTCAGACCAAGGTCCATTCCTCCAATGCCTACTTAGAAAGAGCCATAGACCCACTTTAGTGCGAACTATCTCATCTGCTTCCCGGATCCAGGCTTTTCTTCATCTCATGAGTGTTCATGAAGCCAGTTGAACCGCTGTATACTTTTCTATAGTTGTTTAAGGCTGTGAGACATTTATTTGGGAAATCACTTTATTTTCTTTCCTTTAGGCCTGCTAAACTAATGACCTTACATACTTGTCTGGTGAACACAGCACATGTCTTCCCCATATACATATATCTCTATGTGAAGTGTTAAATGTCACTTGATCATGCAGTAAAACTTTGGTTTGCAAGCATAATGCATTCTGGAAACATGCTTATAATGCAAAACACTCGTATCTCAAAGGGAATTTCAAGAACCATTGGCTCAAAGGGAATTTCAAGAACCATGGCTCAGTGACCATGTGAAGTTTGGTGCCATGTACTACTTCTACTGCAAGGCATCATTCATTTATCAAGTTAAAATTTATTAGAAATGTCTGCTCATTTTGTGGAACACTCACAGAACAAGTTACTCTCAATCCAAGGTTTTGCTGTAGATATAAAGATCTCGGGAGATTTTACGTTAATATTAACATCACATATATTGGTACATATAACTTAAAATTCCTGGGTGATATCTCAAGATCTCAAGATCTCCCAAGATATTTATCACCATACTTACCCTGTTTGATGACAGAAACAAGGGTGATTATTTGCTTCTCAGCAAGCATTCACTTGGGGAATAAAAAGTTAGTGTCCCTTCCCTCGAGACTCTCTGACCTCTCCAAGAGGTTCTGTTAATATTAGTGTCTTTTAACTCATTGAGCCCTTCTGGTGAAGGTCAGATAAAGAGCCATTGCAGTCTTCAGGAAGCCAACATACCAAGATCCTCACAGTTTAACTTTCTTTCTCTTCTCAATATATATATTTTGAATAAATAGACTAGAAGTTTGATGTGGAAAGTTGATAGTTAAGGATAGGAGAGCTAGCTAGGCTGCTTCTCACTAAACCTGAAGGTGGGAGCTAGCTTCAATTTTCAGCAAGTATTTTAGAATACAGAATTCTAGACAGCATTGTATTTCTACTCGAGACTCCACTCAACAATTCCAAGGCAATGAGAAAAATTCTACTGGATACCTTATTTCCGGCATCTGATTCCCCTATCTATATCTTATCTACCTTTGAAATAGCTACCTGTAGTCAAATGCCTGACAGCATTTACTGAGACATTCAATAAAAACTAGTTGAATGAACACATAAACATGTAAGAAGTGATTTAGAACTTTTATTATAGGTTTGTCTTGTATCATTTCACTTGAGGCTGATAATCTTCTAGGCACAGAGGAAGGAATAATTTCTATTTGTGTTACTGTGGATTGGATCCTAGAATACAATGGTGCAACAAGGTTTGGCTCAGACATGCCTTGCTTGCTCAGCCAGATGGTGTCACTTGATTACATTTATGCCTCAAGGTGTCCTTATCCTGCCCAAGGGAATGGTGAAGAAATGGCCACTTAGTCTGTTCTATAGGCCATGCGAGTTCTTGGTTAAAATATATGTTATAAAATATGTTGTGGTAGAGAAAAGGTCCAAGTGTATGATAGTCAAAAAGTAACTAAAATGGACTAAACCTCACTGAAAAAGCTGACTAGATTTCCAAATAGAAGTTGACTGCTAAAAACAACAACAACAACTGAATTGTTGGTTTAGATTTACAAGTTACTGCTGTACATATTTTAGATACTAGGGCAGATATATATTAATATCTTTCTTTCCCAACAAGAAATAATAAACCAGATATATATACTCATGGAAACATATTTGTGTCAGTTGTCTATTGCTGTGTAACCAATCACCACCAAATTTAACAGATTAAACAATAAACACATATGACTGCACATTTTCTGAGGATCAAAAATACAGGTACAACTTGGATGGTGTCTGTAGCTCATGACCTCTCACCTAGCTGCAGTCAAGGTGTCCAATGGGGATTTTACTAGTCATGGTTCTCCGCAGAAACAGAACTAACAGGATTTCAATTGATCCATCTACCTGAGATTTATTTTAAGGAATTGGCTCATGTGATTGTAGAAGTGTAAGTCCGAAGTCTTCAAGGTAGGCAGGCAGGCTACAGACCTAGGAGCAAGTTGCAGTATGAGTTTAATGATCATCTGATGGCAGAATTTTTTCTTACTTGGGAATGTCAATCATTGTTCTATTAAGGCCTTCAACTAATTAGATGAGGCCCACTCAAGTTATCAAGGATAATCTGCTTTACACAAAGCCCAACAAATTTAAATACTTATCTAATCTAAAAAACCGAACCAAACAAAACACCTTAGTGAAAACATCCAGAATAGTGTTTCTGGGCACATGGCCCAGCCAAGTTGACACATGAAGTTGACCATCACAGGGCTGCTGTCATCTCAAGGCTTGACTGGGGAAGCCTCCACTGTCAAACTCCTACTCTCGTGTCTTGGCAACCCTCAAGTGGTCAGTTGGAGACACAATTCTTTGCCAAATGGGCCCTTCTGTACGACTATTCACAACATGGTAGCTAGTTTTCCCCAGACCAAGTGTACGGGGAGAGTAAATAAAGGCTACACATCATAGAAGTCACAGTTCTTTTATAACGTAATTTCAGAATAGACATACCATCTCTTCTGTAATATTCTATTGTTTGCAAGTGAGTCAGTAAGTCCAGGCCACATTCCAGGGTCAGGGACTACAGCCCTCAAACTTGAATGCCGGCAAGCAGGGACCCTAGAGGGCCGTCTTATGGGTACTTATAGATATCATGTAGGTACTTTATGTACTATGTATATAAACTCGAGTAGCATTTGGTGTATATTTTCGATAGCAGAACACGTAAGTCTGCACAGTAAATATTTTTCTCCACTCACTGTTTTCAATATCAAAATAACAAAAAGAAAAAACTTGGCTTTTTCACACATCCCACTTTCTCTGAATCTTCCCCTCAGCATGCTCATTTTAAAGTATATATAATATCCAATTTCTGAGTCAGTAGCATGCCGCCTGAGGGCCATATTCCATAGCAGCCTGTTTTTTGTGTAGCCTTCTTGGTAAGAATGTGTCTTACACTCCTAAAGGTTTTTAAAGCAAACAAAGCAAAACAAACAAATAAAAAAACACAACAAAGAAAAATAAATATGCAACAAAGTTTACATGTGGTCTAAGAGCTTATAATATTTACTATCTGGCTTTACAGAGCAAAATTTTGCCAACCCTAGTCTAGTTTTATCTCTCATAAAGATAATGAATAATATGAACTTTATCATAAAATAGAATTGACCAAGTCTCATTTTGAAATTGGAATTAACTGAAATTAACATGGAATGGTAGAAGGAAAAACATCAATCTTTCTAATTATAGGTTTTTTTTCGAAATTAGCAAATAATCCACAATCCTTTTTCCCATTTTTTTTGTTTTCAATGGTACATTTAATTTATTAAGAATCATATGAAATGATCATCTATTAATTTATTAAGAATCATAGGAAAATGGTCAACTATTTTCAGTTTGATACCTGAGGGTATGGGATACAAAGGACAGAAAGGCTGAACCAGAGAAATCCCAGGGTAAATAACAGCTGTTGATATTTGGACTGTGCTCAGAGAAGACTGGATTCACACATGTGTTCCTGCAGGTTGTTCAGCTTTTTGACACATCACAGTAGGTAAAATCTTGCAAAATGAAGAGACGGCTCAAGTTAGTGGATTTTTGAGAGCTGGCTTCAGTTTTGTCCATGATCGGGGGGAAGAAGAGAGCAAGTTAACAGTTTATTGATTGCTTCGTATTCACTGAGTAGTTACAACCATAGGGGACCTGAGATACTTCTGAACAGATCCTGTACTTAATGAAAAGAGTTTGAAATCCTACACCACGCTCTGCCTCCCGCTTCAGGCCCCTGTAAGCTCCATCAGGCTTAGGGAACAAGCTATCCCTTTTGTCTCACTCTGCAGTTCCTAAAAGATGAAAACTTGCGGCTTGAGTGTAAGCAGCAGAGGTATCTTTCTAATCTGTAGTTTATTCAGGACCTTCTAAATCATAAGATTCACAAAGATATCAACGGTAATATTAGCTAATGCTTACTGGGGTTCCTCTTATGTATTAGGCATAGTGCCGTGTGATGGTAAAACTGGGTACTAGAGTCCCCTCTCTTAAAACACCATAAAATACCACTTCCCCTGGTGAAACTTGAAACGTGCATTACAGCCAACCTTGGATCTTTAGAGGAAGGATCGCGATTGAAGTTTTCAGATTCTCATCAGTGCTGTTTTTCTTCATTGCTATTATTTTCTTTCCTTCCCTTTCTTCCCTTACCTGAGTTCCTTTCACTCTCTGGTTAAACAGTAGTCAAACTGCACAATTATTATACAATTCCTATATTCCTGAACTCTTTTAAAATTGAATTCACACTGACATGTTTCAAATGATAGAATCATATTGTTTGGGAGCTAAAGAAGACTTACTTTACCTTTTCTAGGGAAGGTGCTCTGAGTTTTCACATAGGAAACTCAATATATTTCATACTTTATGGAAAATGTTAACTGCTTAAATCTACTTGCTTAACACTAAAAAAATTAAAAGTATAATTCATTTTTTGAAAATTTGTTATTATACTCTATTTTCCTGGGATTATATTTTTCAAAGATCTACCATTTGTTAAACATATTAACATATTATTATTAACATATTATTAAATATGAACATATTATGCCCCATGGTATAAACATTTAATTTAATTTTTCTAACAGCCCTGTAAATTGCTACTTTTTATGCCTGTTTTTCAATAAGTAAAAGCTGCTGGAGGCTAAGTAACATGCAATGACAAGGTTCTAAATCTACTCTATTTTGCTATATCGATGATAGTAATAACATGGCTGTATATCCATTTTCCTTTTTATATTTCTAACGTACATGAATTCATATAGCTTTGTTTGCTGTTGGTAAGTAAAGGAAATAAGACACCTGTTACCAAGTCCACTTTTATGGCTAAAAAAAAAAAAAAAAAGGGAATACTCAATAAAGTCTTACTTAATCAGAATGACCTGACTAAACCTGGCAAGACTGGGAAAAGAACTTCAGTCCCTTGAGTCTTACTCCAGTGACCTTTCCCCTGAATTGAATCATACGGTTATGTTTATTCAGTGGAGACTCTCAATTTATGAATAAAGTCAACTACTTCAGCAACAGTGATGATGTAAATATTTTTCACAGCGAATATGAAAAAAGCTGTATCTTCAAGAGGGAGAAAATTCAGTCTTCCTCAAACAGATTTAGGTTTCTTTGGGACCCATTAGATTCACCATAGTTTTCCTGATGATTTTTTTCTTCAGGGGATGCTGAAAGCTGTTTGCAGTTAAAAATGAAGGCTCTAGAGTTGCTTGAAGGCAATCCAGACTGAACAAGAATTTGACTATCCTCAACAATTTCTCTTATCTTTACTTAGTAATGGCATTTTTAAAAAGGAAAAAATATTGCTTTGGGTACCCTAAAATGGATATAATTTATACAGCACAATTTTTATGATGTTTTCATTTTATATCTTATGATGCCATGAACTACTCATTTACTATAATCTGAGACATAATTCCTCATACTGGGATAAGGAGAAATTATGGAAAAAGCTTTAAGTTAATGAATTAGTAGTTAACTGGAGAAGCAAGAGGTTCTTGTTGATAGAAAAATAAATGATCGTATACCTTTTATTGTATAATTTGGCTAATTGATTGTCTTGTTTGTGTAAAGCAACATTTAATTATATCATTTCACATGATAGATTTTTTTTTTTTTTTTTTGCTAAAACAGTAAGACACCTTCCCTAACCTCAAAAGCCAATAATGTGTAAGAGGCAAGCTAGTGAACAGACTTTCATAATAAGAACAGTTAAATGTTATAAAATCTGTACAAGGTGTGATAAGAGGGCCCTAGAGAGGCACCTCACCAAATTTTGCAAGAAAATGCATCAAGAAGGCTTACTCTAAGAAGTGATGCATTAATTGAACGTAAATGTTAAGTATGAGTTAGCCCTGGAAATAAGGAGCAGGCACTACTAATGCTGAGTTCCCGCTTTCCTTTTTTTCAGGAAAAAGTGCTTTGAAGTTAGATAAGGCTGCGTGATTTGTTTCGCCAAGTGAACGTAGCCAGTGTGAGTGGAGATAATAAGGTTTTAGTAGTGGACGAAAGCACGTAAGGACCCGGGTGCAGTGCTCCGTGATCTGTCGCCATTGCCACGGAGAAACCTGAACTCCCATACCATCAGTCTGAGTCCCTAGTGAGTGTAATGAACAGAACACCTTCCAACCTGTATTGAACATGTAGCATAAGAAATAAACCTTTGCTGTCTTAAGCTACTGATATTTTAATGGTGTATGTCAATGTGGTAGGGATTACCCTACTTTGATTTATATATACATGATGATTTTTTTAGTGGTAAATAATTTAGAACAAGGAGGTAGAGTGACAATAATTTTGAGACACTAGTAAGGGTTAAATTGTGAGAGACTCTGTATGCTAATTTTAACGAATTCAGATTTTATCTTGTGTCTAGGCACATTACTGATACAAATAAATCAATGTATTGTTAGCACAGAACAAGTTTCCACAACCTAGAGACTGCTGACGTTTTGGGCCAGCTCATTCTTTGGGATGAAGACTGTCTTATACATGAAGAATGTTTGGCAGCTTTCCAGGCCGGTACCCACTGGATGACAGTTGTGCCCCTCCTCCCCCCCCCCAGCTGTGAAAACCAAAAATGTCTCCATGTATTGTCAATATCCCCCAGAGGGCAAAATCCTCTGAGTTGAAATTACTGGCATAGAAGAAAATTAGGGAAAAAGTGTACATAAGATAAGAAACCCAGAACGACTATCATAGCTGTGAAAGACCATTTACATTTTCTAAGTTGGAGTGTAGATAATATTATCATAGTTTTATTTAAAAAATGTGTCAGATAATAGATAAAATGGGTTGAAAATGGGCAGGATTCATTGTGGAGATAGCTCCTTGTAAGGATAGGAATATTATTTTGTTGCTAAAGAATTCCAAAGTTCAGTTTGCTCCATAACTGCTATGGCTTATATCCCACACCTGCATGGAAAAGGCATAAAAGTTGCTTGTCCTAGGGTTTCAAAACACTCTAGAACTCTACATTAAATGAAATATTTTCCAGGACTATTATGCATGGTTATACCACAAAAAACTTAGACTTTGTTGGGTGAATGGTCAATGGAGAGAACTGGATAATTGTCTAATTCAGTGCATAGGGCTAGCTGGAAATGTATTACATTCTAATTAACCCTTTGCAGATGTAGCTTGTAATTTCGAATGGGTTTATGAACTGTGAATCTTGATATTAATCTTACCTTGCATGTACTACTTTCATGGTTTAGGTCAAGATTTTACCCTAAATTGTAATTTTGTTACACGTGTAACAGTGCCAATAACATTGTTTCATGATTATTCTAAATAGTAGATAAAATAACGTTATGATCGATAAAATTGAATGCAAAATTTGCATACAATGCAATATTTGCATTCAATGCAATATTTGCCAAATTGAATGCAAATAGAGTTGCTCATCTGTAAGACTCTTGGGATTTTCAAAGATAATCAGATTATATTTCTTTAAGACTTAAGTGAAACTAAATCTATCAGTTTTCTTATTTTGCATTCTATTTTTTTCAGAGTGCTTTTATATGATCAAAATATCTGCTTTCTAAAATTCCTTCTTGCCTCCAATCTGTCTGAGCTTTTTCAACCTCCTTTCTTCTTTTGTAAAGGTGGAAGGATGCTATGTTTTCAAGTCACTCATATATTTCTATCAGATTGTTTCGTACAGTATAGGGTGATCAGAAGGAGTCATTCTATAAGGACATATAGGCTAATTCTTTCATTTTTAGATATAGTGTCTAGGCTTCAGGACAAAAGAAAGTACTTTACTAGATTAAAAAAAATATTTTAAGGGTGAAAACCCAGGTATTTGTATATATGTTAATCAAATATTCATTGAATTTATATATTCGAGCTTTGGACCTATGATAGGTGCTGAACATACCAATGTAAGCATTCAGGCACACTTTTCCCTCACTGAAATTGAGATCCAATGGGTGAGATGGCCAAATAACAAGAATTTTCATCAAATTGTGATAAATGTAATACTAGAAATCCAAAAAAAAGAAATACGGGAAGTCAAAGGATAGATGAGATGCCTACTTTAATCTGTGTTGGGTGTTACAGGCTTGGAGGAGGTCTACCCCAACCCAAAGATTTTATGAAAGTAAAAGGGTGAGAGTATGAAACTGAAAGTATTTCAAGTAAATACAGCAGTATAACAAGCCCAGGCCAAATGCATGAATGATTCTCAGGCAAATTGAAAGTATATTCTGTGTCCAGGCTGAGGAATATAAGCACAGGAGCAGCAGTAGATTAGGAGGGAGATCAGGGAGAAACTTGCAAGTCATACGAAAACATTTGGATGTCATCCCAAGAACATTAGGAGAAATCAGGGCGTTGAGACAATACACTGGAACAATGAGATCAATTAAGAGGATGGTTTGCGATGCATGGTGGAGAATGGATTGTACAGTGCCCGGAACAAGGCAGGCAACTTGGTTACTACACTGCTGTAATGTATTAAATAGCTGGGGCTCTTTTACGAGGCTAATGAAAAGAGAACTGTGAAATGCAGACAGAATTATGGAAGATTCATCTTGACTTGGTGGTCGATTAGATGTGCGGGATGAGGGAGTGGGAGGAATCAATGATGTGTCCAAGTTCACTGACTGACTTGGGTGCATAGTGATGCTGTTGACATAGAGAACAGCAGAGAAGAAATAGGTATGGGAAGAGAATAATGAAGGTAAATGTTAGAATTTTATTGAAATGTCAAGCGGGATTATCACTTGGCAATGTAGGATTGGATCTTAAGGGAGAGAAATGGCTTGGAGATATAGATCAAAAAGTCATTAGTATATTGATAGATTGTAATATTAATATGTGAGATTACCTTCACCAAGTGTATGAAGTGATAAGGAAGGAGAGCTGCAGATAGAAGAAATTTTGAAATTTAAGGTGCAACTGAAGAAGAATGCTAAACAGAGACGGGAAAGTAGAAGAAAACCCAACATGCTGCTACATTTTGGAGGCCAACATAAACCACCATGTTTTGAAAAAGGAAAATAAAATTCTGAATTCATAGGCTGTCATATAATAACATTAGTCATGAAATAAGTATAGTATTCCTCCAGTAGAAAGAAAGCGACTTCAGGCAAAATCCTTAATGATTTCCTAGTTAGAAATTATAGCCTCCCCTTAAATTATCAATTAAGAGGATGGTTTGCAATGCTTGGTGGAGTCCACGATAAAAGCCCTTAGGAAATTTCTGGCGTTATACTCTTAAACCATCTCAATCTCAACACATTTAATACCTTTGCTCCATGATGCAAAGGCATTGAATTAATAGGTTTTGAAACAGGGGAGGGGGGTGGTCTTGTCTTAGCATCTTTGTAATGGTTATATGTTTCTTGTTCTGGAAAATTCCTCACTTTCACAGCATCTAGGGACATTGTACCCTCAGCCTTTCTGATGGGAACACATTAAAGTGATCCTCGTCCCACATTCCTCCCTGTCTGGGTCTTCAGAATAAAACAACAGTTGCTGAAGATCAAATGCACATCCTTTTAATGCTAATGGCCCAATAAATTGTAGATCGACAATTTAAATATAGAGAGGAAGCTGCATCCTCAGAAACTTTGTGAAATGGGGTGGGGGAAAGGTAGCAAAATGTAAATATAGACTGAAAAGCTCACTAATGATGTTTACTTTGTTACTTAGCTGCTTATTATATAGATTGGGTCATTCAAAAATAGAATTTCTGTTCAGCTTTAATAATAGTCTTTGTGTTCCTTATTTTATTGCAGGCATGGTACAAGAGTGGCAATTTCACAGTAAGCAGCTGGACTGATGCTATTCATTAGCAATTGGACAACATATCACAGGAAAAAGTAATGTTCCGTTTAAGAATGAGTTTCAAAATCTTAAATCCCTAACTAGATGTCCGTTTTACCCGCACAGGATATGCTTAATGCCATTATTTTTCTCATTAGTAAGATGTGAATGAAAGCATTGAAATACATTTGAAAAGTTCAGGATAAACTTTTAAAAAGACAGCTGTGTGAAATCCTGTATATTATGCATAACTGCTATAGGAGAGAACAATCCGTCTCGTTAGCTAGATTTCCTCCTCTGCCCAGCTGGGCCATTCCCGTGATCTAGGGAGCTGAGGTGATCATGGCCAATGATTATTCATTTGTATGAGCCGCCAGCATAACCTGCCAGTAATAGTTACCCACATTCAGCATCTGTGCATAGACACTGATAGGGGTAATTGTGATGGCAGCCAAAATGGCAAATCCCAGCATGTCCTGTGCTTGAACACAGCTATTCCAATGAAAGAACATTTTCAAATTGCCTGAACTGGCATAAATTCCCTAGTGAATTTGACCTGTATAGTTATGGGCAGATTATGGTTCCAAAGTCTGGCTTGAAACCACTCCAGATCGACTGCCAATTAAATTAAGAAAAGTTGGAGCAAAAAAATAAAATAAAATAATGTAAATCTGGGGCATATAAGCAGCAGACAAAATGTATGCCATTATAGCGTCTTCTGGAATCACACACACTGTCAGTTTACTTTGTTAGAAAAGTTTCTTATATACATATATATATATGTATATTTATTATATGTATATATTTGTAAATAAATGGTTAATAAATGAACTTAGAACTTTAGAATTGTACACATTAAATGTTATCTAATTATATGTTTTTTGTTTAATTTTTTTCTGGTAGGCTGGATTACATTAAACTCTTCTCTATGAAATAATAACATTCATTTATTGCTTCTTTGAACAAACATTTATGGAACCATTACTCTATGCAAGGTTTAATCAATGTCAAAAATGGCTGACTACATCTCATGAATTGTATCCATTGGATGCCTGTGACTCATTTCATATGTTCCATATTTTATGTCAGTGGTTTTCATGAGGTAATTTCTTAATCAATGCCTGAATTGCTTGTTCAAAATATCCATTTCTAGCCTCTGTTAGACTAGGTTCTAATTCAGAAATTCTGAAAAACAGTCTGAGTACCTTCCTCTTTAACAAGTATTCTTAGATGACTGTGATATGGTTATTGGGAAGATCATCTTTTTGAGAAGCATTCATCTCATTAACTATGCCACCCAGAAAAACAATATAGAAAGAGAAAAAGAAATAAAGATAGAAAATATAATGACATGACCTTGGGCATTTGCAGTTACATATATCACTTCTGTTACTTCCCTACTTTTCTCCTTATCACAGATACTAATTCAAATGTATTTAGTATTTGCATCGGGAGGAAAAAGTTGGTTTTGGGGTGCCTGGGTGATTCAGTCAGTTAAGCATCTGACTTCAGCTCAGGTCATGATCTCGTGGTTCTTGAGTCCGAGCCCCACATCCAGCTCTGTGCTGATGGCTCAGAGACTGGAGACTGCTTTGGATTCTGTGTCTCCCTCTCTCTCTGCCCCTCCCCTCCTCGTACTCTGTCTGTCTGTCTGTCTCTCTCTGGCTCTCTCTCTCTCTCTTTCTCAAAAATAAATAAATGTCAATTTTTTTTTAAAAGTTGATTTTGAATGTGTTTCCATTTACATGATGACGCGATGTTATAGATGGTGTTTGTTACTTCTTCACTCAACAATAAAAATAAACACATACCTTATTTAACTATTCAAATTATTTCCATGTGTGCTTCCTAGTATATCTCATTTATTTATTTTAGCTGTATGGACTTCAATATTCTTCAGCACCAACAATGTTACAATGAGCACGGCCTCCTATAGAAACTTTGAGTTTGTTGGTGCAGAAAGGGAACTGTTAGTTCTAAGAGTATCATATGAGTTATCTGCTGTATTTAGCTGTATCCTCATCAGAGAATATGACTGATGCAAAGTAAGTACAAATTCTTATCCATTATGCCATCAAAACCACATTGAGATACCACCTCACGCCAGTCAGAGTGGCTAAAATTAACAACTCAGGAAGCAACAGATGGTGATGAGGATGTGGAGAAATGGGAACCCTCTTGCACTGTTGGCGGGAATGTAACCAGGTGCAGCCACTCTGGAAACCAGTGTAGAGGTTCCTCAAAAAACTGAAAATAGAATTACCCTATGACTCAGAAATAGCACCACTAGAAACTTATCCAAAGGATACAGGAGTGCTGATTATTGAGGGAACAGGTATCCCAATATTTATGGCAGCACTATCAACAATAGCCAAATTATGGAAAGAGCCCAAATGTCTATCACCTGATGAATGGGTAAAGAAGATGTGGTTTATACACACAAGGGACTACTACTTGGCAATAAGAAAGAATGAAATTCTGCCATTTGCAACAAAGTGGATGGAATTGGAGGGTATTATGCTAAGTGAAATAAATCAGTCAGAGAAAGGCAGATATCATATGTTTTCACTCATATGTGGAATTTGAGAAACTTAACAGAAGACCCCTGGAGAAGGGAAGGGGAAAAATAGTTTCAGAGAGGGAGGCCTTAAGAGACTTAAATACAGAGAACAAACTGAAGGTTGATGGAGAGGCAGGGGAGAGGGGAAAATGGATGATGGGCATTGAGGAGGGCACTTGTTGGGATGAACAGTGGGTGTTATATGTAAGCAAGGAATCATGGGAATCTACTCCCGAAGAGCACATTGTGTACATTGTATGTTAACTAACTAGACAATAAATTATATTAAAGAAAAAAGTGGTATTTAAGATAATCATTAAAAGGTAAATAGAAATTTGCATTGCTGCAAAAGAAAGAAAATTTTTTCAGGAAGAAAAAATCCTATGTACAAAGGTAGGGAAAAGTAAAAATTCGTGGCCAGGATCTCCAACAGGTAAAAGTGCATTTATCTGAAGGTCGCAGGTAGTTGAGATTTCAAGAGACACAGTTAGAGGCAGGTTGCATTTAAGCCGTAAAGAGCCTTATAGAAAATAGGAAACCTCATAAAAATCTCCAGCAGGAGACTGTCACAATTTTATTTTTGTTGTCGGATATCATCCTGAACAGAGGCTGGGGTAGGTGGAGAAAAAAATACTTGTCAACAATTAAAATAAAAATAATAATTATATGTACATATGACAACAAGCACAGCTAACATCTATTGATTCTCTGCTATGTCTCAGAGTCTGTACTGAGCACATACAATGTATCATCTCAATTAAATCCAGACAGATAGTTATTATTCACATTTTACAGATGAAGAAACATATTTAGAGAGAGGAGGTGATTATACCCAGGCTGTCGTGGGGCTTGTGCATTTTACAATTTGAGGGTCCTTTAAATTAAAAATAATAATAATAATAATTATAAATACAAAATGAGGTGAAGATTAATTTCCATTTCAGATGATAAAATCAAGCAAAATAAATTATAGCTTTTGCAAAGTTAAAATATAGCCTAAATACCCCCAATTCAGAAAAAAATACTGTGTACGTTGAATTTCATACTCACTACTACTATATACAAAATTATATACTGCTACAATGCCCTTTTCTGTATTTTGAGGGTACATAATCAATTTGTACTTCAAATGACAATTTTAAAATATTTTCTTTATAGATAAGAAAAAGGTAATGTTTTTACCCCTGTGCATAATTGCTCAAAATATTTTTTGAAATTACTAATAGATTGGAAGAGCTGTTGAAGCTTGACAAATTTGCTTACTGTTAAATTACGAAATCTACATTAATTTAATTTCATTTCCTATAGAGATGCATGATTTGAAAGTGTCAAAATTCAAATGTTAGCATAATAAAATTCAGTCTTGGAGAAGTTCGGTGGCTCAGTTGGTTGAGCTTCTGACTTCAGCTCAGGTCATGATCTCACGCCCTGCCTCAGGCATGCTGCTTTCAGCTAAAACCCCATTGAGATCCTCTGTCCCCCTCTCTCTCTGCTTCTCTCTCTCTCTCTCTCTCTCTGTCTCTCAAAATGAATAAACACCAAAAAAATAAAATAAAACTCAATCTTCGCACCTTTTTATCGTGGTGCTGGGTAAGTCAGTAGAGAGGCAGAGCAAGTACGAATATTCCTATAGTAGTAAGGTGCTACAGACTGAATATTTGTGTCCTCCCAAAATTCACACATTGAAACCAAATGCCCGATGTGATGGTATTAGGAAGTGAGGCTTTTGGAAGTTGCTTAAGTTATGAAGGTGAAGCCTTCATGAATTGGATTAGTGACTTTATAAAAGAGACCTCACAGAGCTCCCTAGCTTCTTCTACCATGTGGGGACACTGCAAAAGGCCACTGTCTATGAACCAGAAAGCAGTTCCTCACCAGACACTGAATCTGCTAGTGTCATGACCTTGGACTTCCCTGCATCCATATTACTAGAAATAAATATTTTCTGCTTATAAGCCACCCAGTTTATGGCATTTTGGTGTAACAGTGTGGATAGACTGAGACACAAGGCTAGCACTAACATAATTATAAGTGAATTTGACTGTAAATCACATAACTCTGTATAATTAAGCCAACTAGATATATCTCCAAGTCAAAGCTGGATCCCCCAAATTTTCTGCCACTATAATGTAAAATGATACAAAAAGAAGTGAGACAAAAGTGACATCAGGGTGAAAAGAGGCAATGGCCCTCACCGGTTTAATTAAAATTCCTAATTTTGAAAAGTGTGTATACACATACCAGGATGTAGAACACATTTCTATGACCAGGACTCTGGAAATGTCCATGCAACTCTGTGTCCTTGAAGCTCACACTTCACTCACTATATGGTAAGTCAATTTCCATTTGTAATGAATTCCTTTATTACCTCTTCTGGTATTTTAGACTACCATTCTATTGACCCAATTAAATGTACATCTAGGGCTAGTGGAACAACATTCACTGTTTTTTTCTCTCTTCTTAGATAGCATATCATTATATTGTTGCAGGATTTTTTTACCACAATACCCGGGATTCATTATCTTGTGCTTCCAAGATTCATTATCTTGTCGCTACCAAGAAGAGGTAGACACAAAATGAGCAGTGGGCAAAAGTAATTTATTAGAGTATAAGATTAGAAAGTAAGAATAGTAGGAAGGCTCTCTTTATAAAGAGGGGACATTCAAAAGTGGATGCCCAGGACTATAGGCAAGAGTCCTTGTTTTGTAAGGTTCTGGTCAATCCTTCCCCTTCCCTTCCCCCTAGTTCCTTCTCAGGTTCTACCCTTATTGGCTGCATAGCTCTAGATGCTGGGTTGTCCATTCTTGATTGGCTCCTTTCCATTGTATGAGGACGTGGCCTATGGCCATACTTGGGTCTTTCGCCAAATTCCTGAGGGAAACCTGAGGGGGAGTAGGTGGGGTCTGTTACATCCCTAAAGGGAACCTTAAGCCTGAGGGGGTTTGCTGTGGTCAGACACTCACAGCATTGTTCCAAAAAATGTGTTTTTCCTCACTCAGGGACCTCATGTCCTAATCCTTCCTTCTCCGCCTACTGAATCTTATCTTTTCCTATTATAATATTAGTAATCATCTACTGATAATTCGTTTGTTTTATTAATAAAAATTAAAGAGAGAAGAAAGCCGGCATAGCTCGCTCTGCTAAATCAGATGTTTAGGTTGCTACTTCTCTATCTGAGGAGAAAAGAAGCTGTACCTGAAATCTCTCTCCTTAATATAGCTTCTTGTTATTCTATGACCATGACTTGAGACATAATTTTTTAAGTTTATTTATTTATTTCAAGAGAGTGCTCACACAAGTGGGATAGGGCAGAAAGAGAGGGAGAGAAACAATTTCAAGCAGGCTCCACACTGTCAATGCAGAGCCTGATGTGGGGTTTGATCCCACAACCATGAGATCATGACCTGAGCTGAAACCTAGAGTCAGATGCTTAACCAATTGAGCTACCCAGGCGCCCCAAGAAACACTCTTTCTTTGAGTTTCATTCTTCCGATATTATGTTGCTATAATTTAAAAACATCCAGGTGACTCATTAAGGTTTAGGATTAATTCCTGATTTATTTCTTTTTAAAAAATGTTTATTGATTGATTTTGAGAGAGAGGGAGAGAGAGAGAGAGCAAGCAGGGGAGGGGCAGAGAGAGAGAGAGAGAGACTCACAGCAGGCTCCACACTTGCCAGTGCAAAGCCCAATGCGGGGGCTCCATCTCAGGAACCTGGAAGATCATGACCTGAGCCGAGATCAAGAGTCAGACACTTAACCTACTAAGCCACCCAGGCACCCCAAATATGATTTATTTCTAAACAATACCTTACCTAAGCTAGATCCTTGTTACTCAAATTATGGTCCACACTTAACACAGCATTCCCATCACCTGGGAACTTATTAGAAATTCAGAGTATCAGGTCCTACTCCAATCCACTGAATGAGATTTTGTATTTGAAAAGGTACCTTGAATTCTAGTACATATTAAAGTTTGAGAAGTGCTGACCTTGATGCAGTTCATTACCTGAATTACTTTGGTTAACTCCATGGAAAGTTGGGTCCACTTGATTTTCTCTCACTTTCCACCCAAACCCTGTATGAAGGATGCACTATGACTTTGAGTGTGTGAGATATTATTCAGAAATGAATAAGCATGCAAATTTGGACCTTATTGCCTTGCTTTTATGTATTTAAGTTTCTATGATCTATTGGGTCCTCCTAATCTTAACATAAAAGTACTTTATTTTCAATATGGAAAGTATGGAAAACACAGAAAGGTAGGAAATTAATATATAAATTATAGGGGCGCCTGGGTGGCTCAGTCGGCTAAGCATCCGACTTCAGCTCAGGTCATGATCTCTCACACTCCGTGAGTTTGAGCCCCACATCAGGCGCTGTGCTGACAGCTCATAGCCTGGAGCCCGCTTCAAATTCTGTGTCTCCTCCTCCCTCTGACCCTCCCCTGCTCATGTTCTGTCTCTCTGTCTCAAAAATAAATTTTAAAAAACATTAAAATATATATATATATACAAATTATATAATAAATATAAATAGTAATACATAAATTTATGACTATATTACATATAATTTGCATATTATATAAATATCATATAAACATATATATAAAATCTCACTACCCAAAGATATTTTAACGTAGGTCTTCTGTTATTGATGCTTCAGTGACGGGTATATCATACATTTTTGATCGTCTTTAAACTTGACATTGTACCACAAGTATTTTTTCCACTCCATTATAAACTCTTTGTAAGAAGTTGTAGTGATTATATCATATTCCGTTTGGGATGTGCTATAAAATTCCTAACTATTTCCATATTGTTGAGGCAAAGATTATTTCTAATTTTTCTCAAAAATAACTGTGTCATGTAAATACATAATCGCTTCATTTCTGTATTTCAGTCTATATCTTTAGAATAAATTCCTTCAGAACAAATTTCAGGGTGAAGAAGAAATGAACATTTTAAGGGTCCCCATAAAGATTTCCCAATTATTTTATTTCATTCATCTTCTGTCCTGTTCTGCGCATAAGCCATTTTAAATCCTTACCATTCACCTCAAGCTTTCATTCATAACTGCTGCCGTATTTATTTACAGGAAATGACAGTACAACTAATTTTCCAGAAAAAGCATTTTCTCATCAAATATAAAATCTTGAGAATTCACACTCGCCATTACCTGTCTCCTCAACCAGTCCTATTTCTTTCCCTGTAATCTCAAAAGATCAGCCACCTCTGCTCCTGTTCAGGATGTGCACTCCTGATGCCATTATTTGATGTCACCTCTGGAGCCATGATCCATCCATCATGTGCTGTTTCTCTCTATTTTCAAAATCTTAAATAAATAAACCATTCCATCTTCTCAAATCGAGCATGCACCTGTAGTCAGCATCATGTCTTTTCTTTTTTTTTTTTTTTCCGCATAGGAAAATAGTATAAAAACAAGGAAAAAAGCTGCTGTTTCTCATTCCGCTTAAAATCAAACTATTGCCTCCAGAACCACTGTGAGAGTAATCTCAGTATGGATCCATGGGTCTTCTAATTGCCAAAGGCAGTGATTTTGCTTTCAATCTCCCACCTTGTTTGAGTCTCTTCTTTCTACTTATCATTGCAATTTGTTCCAACATTATCTACTTTCTATATAGTTGACCGATTCTTTCACTCTCCCTTCCCTGACCCCAAACCTGCCTTCAGTATAAGGTCCATTACTATGTTTCGCAAGTTTGCATTTCTCCTAAGCTAGAAGGACTTTGAAAATGAGGACTCCATAATTCCTGTTTCTCCACTGCTATCCCGAGTCCCTGCCACAGCACGGCTGCTTCCCAATTGTCGAACTGAATTGAGCTCATTGTCAGGGATCTGCAGGCATTTGGCTCTTTGATCACTTGAACTCATTTGGCTGTGGTATACTCAAAGTCCTGGTTTTTGCTTACACCACACAAAGCATTCCCTGTGTCATATCTGAATTAGTTTCTTATAGCTACAAGGTAGATGCAGGATCATGAGCAACTAATAAGGAGGGATGTGGAGGGAAAAGAGAAAATGAATAGACATTATCATGATTTCAGTAGGTGCTAGCTAGATTATACTACAATGCAGGCTCCTGAAAAATTAGAGTGGCTTACAACAGTTTATTTCTAAATATCCGGTGTGAGTCAACTTCAGTTTTGTTTCATGTCATCTACACTCTCGGAGCCAGACTGAGAAAGCAGCCTCTGGCTGGAGCATTGTTCTCACTACAGAGGAATAAGAGAACTTGGCAAATGGTGTGCTGGCTCTGAGGCTTCTGCTCACAAGAAACACATTACATAGGCCAAAGCAAGTCGACGTCCAAGCCTAATGCCAAGGAAGAGTGGCAAGTATTGTTAAAAAATAAAGCACCACGATGGCTAGTTCAGTACTTTGCCTCTAACAATATAAATTATTGAAATGGTTAAACAGTTCCGAGAGAAGGTGTTGAAAACTATGCAAATTCTAGGATCATGGTACACGAGTCAAGATTATCAGGCAATTAGCCTCAAAAACGGTGGAGTTTTATTGTCTGAAGATGGAAAGACTTACTGAGAATTATTTTCTACATGAGAAACACGTATACATCCATCTGAATGTTTAAAGACGTTTGAATGTAGTTTATAATTCTCATTTATTTTAATAACTCCCTAGTCCCCGTTCATATCCACTTGATTACGTTGCAGCGAGAGTAACAGCAAATATTTACTGAACAAGAACAATGTTCTAGACCTTCTGCTAAGAGCTTTGCATTTCGTTTACCATGTTGTCTTCACAGCATCTTTTTATGGGAAGTATTAGTGCCATCTTTATTTGATAAATGAGCAAACTGAGTACATTGATGTAAAGTGACTTGCCCGAGGCAGATTTTATTGGGGTGGCAAAGAAGTGTTCAAGTTCGGAACTACTGACTTCCGAAATCACTGCTCTCCTTCCTGTGACATGGAACTTTTAGCACCTTTTTCTCATATAAATGAAATTTGCTTTGGTTTTGCCTGTGGGTGCTTTTGTTCAAAAGAAGAGCGGTAATTATAGCAGAGAGTGGAATTTGGTTACTTTTCCCAGCTTCACTGAAGTATAATTGACAAATGAAATTGTAATATATTTAGCGTGTACAAAGAGACATCTTGATACATGAATCCGTGGTGAAAAGATTCCTACCGTGAAGTTCATGAACACATCTGTCACCTCACAAATTTTCTTGGTGTGAGTGAGAACGCAAGTTCTAGTCTCTTAGCAAGTTTCAGTGATACAATACAGATTCATTAACTACATGTTTCATGTCATGCATTAGATTCTCAGACTTTATTCATCTTATAAATAGAAATTTATATTCTATCAACACCTTCCTGTTTCTCCCACTTCCCAGCCCCTTGAAGCCATCATTCTACTGTTTCTTGAGCACAACCTTGTTTTTTGTTTGTTTGTTTGTTTGTTTGTTTGTTTTAAGATTCCACATATAGGTGTTACATCAGAAAGTATTAGTCTTTCTCTGTCTAGCTTTTATTTCACTTAGCATAATGCTGCCAAGGTCTATCCATGGTGTCACAAATGGCAAGATTTCCATCTTTTTTATGGTTGAATAATATTCCACTATACATGTATACCACATTTTCTGTATCCATTCATCCACTGAAGGACTCTTAACACGATTTCTGTCTCTTGGCAATTGTGGATATTGCTGCAATGAACATGAGAGTATAAATATCTTCTCAAGAGAGTGATTTAGGGGGCGCCTGGGTGGCTCAGTCAGTTGAGCGTCCAACTTTGGCTCAGGTCATGATCTCGCGGTCTGTGAGTTCGAGCCCCGCGTGGGGCTCTGTGCTGACCGCTCAGATTCTCTGTCTCCCTCTCTCTCTGACCCTCCCCCGTTCATGCTCTGTCTCTCTCTGTCTCAAAAATAAATAAACGTTAAAAAATAAATTAATTTAAAAAAATATAGCGATTTAGTTTCTTTTGTATATACACCCAGAAATGGGGTTGCTGGACAATATATTGCTTTATTTTTAATTTTTTTGAAGAACTTTCATACTATTTCCATAGTGGTTGTAGCAGTCAGTGTACGTTCCCACTAAGAGTATACAAGGATTTCTTTTTCTCCACATTCTTACCCACAATTCTTATCTCTCATGTTTTTCGTAATAGTCTAACAGGTATGATAAATGTCTCATTGTGGTTTTGACTTGCATTTCCCTAATGGTTGGTGATGTTGAGCATCTTTTCGTGTACAGAACTTTCTTGACTTATGATGATAAACCCATCGTAGCTTGAAAGTACTGTAAGCCAAAAATAAATTTCATACACCTAACATACGGAGTATCATAGCATAGCATAGCTTTCCTTAACTGTGCTCAGAACACTTACATTAGTCTATAGGGGAGAAAAAAACATCTAACGCAAAGCCTATTTTATAATGAAGTATTGAATATCTCATGTAATTTACTGAGTATTGTAATGAAAGTGTAAAACACAATGGTTATAGGGGTACAAGATGGATGTAAGCGTATCAGTTGTTTAGCCCCATGATTGCATCGTTGACAGGAGTTGTGGCTCATTGCCACTGTCCAGCATCAGGAAAGAGTACTTTACTGCACATCGCTAGCCTAGGAAGAGATCGAAATCCAAAGTTTGAAGTATGGTTTCTACAGAATGTACATCATTTCCACACCCCCATAATCAAAAAATCATAAATCGAATCATTGCAAGTAAGGGCCTGTCTATACCTGTTGGCCATCTGTATGTCTTCCCTGTCTTATGTCCATTCTCTAATTAGGTTTTGATTAATTAATTGATTGATTGAATTAGTTTAGTTACTGAGTTTTATGAATTCCTTGTGTATGTTGGATAGTAACCTCTTATTGGAATGTCATTTACAAATGCTCAGTGTGGAGCCATATGCAGGGCTCAATCTCATAGGACCCTGCGATCATGACCTGAGCTGAAATCAAGAGACTTATTCTTAACTGACTGAGCCACCCAAGTGCCCTTCTTTAATCCATTTTGAATTGATTTTTGTGTATGGTATAAGATAGGGATCTAGGTTCATTCTTTGCATGTGGATATCGAGGTTTCCCGATACTGATTATTGAAAAGGGATTGGCTTTTTAAAATTAAACATTATTTACCATTGGGTTCTTTAAGAAAATAATATTCCCACTTTGATTCCTGGGAGAAAGAGATACACATTGGGAATTGAGCTATTTCATTACATTTCCAAATAGCTATCTCTTTCTTCAAAGTTAACAGCATCATGACATTATTTTAAAGAGCAATATGGATAATTTCTCATTGTGACGGCATGATCCTTTCCCTCATTAGTGGGTTATTGTTTGATGCCTGGGCAAAATACAGGCAGAGTTGATAGTTTTATGAAAATACCTTGTTTTAACGTCATTCCATTCTGTAATAATGAAATTAAGTGATTTATATTATGCATATATATTTATAATTTCAACAGAAACTTTCTCCTAAGAAATGGTATAATTTTCATAGTTTTGTTAGAATGAATTCCATATACTTAAGCATACATACAATTCATTAAAATGTATACATTATTTAAATTGGTATTTTTCTCTAAATTACTGTCCTATTTATGAATTAATTATTTAACCTTTTATAATTTCTCATTTGATTTGATTTCTCCAATTATCTCTGAGATAGTTCTTCAATTTGCTAAAAGAGTTAAGAAATTCTTTTAACTTTATGACTTTTAAATATTTAATGAGAGCTTTAAAATTTAATAGTCTCTGTATTAAGAAGGATGTTTTTACCTTTGAAAAATAGTTTACAAATTGGTCTTCTTTCTTTTATAGCAGGTTTTACATTTGAATCATTAATGTACCCATTTGAGGATAATTTATTCTGGAAGGCTTTTAGATGTTAATATCAGATCTGTTTAACTATAAATATTTTGGATAAGTGGAGATATATGTAATTATCTCTCTCTAGTAGTACAAATATGCTTTGCAAGTGCTACAAAAAGGCAGTCTAACTTAATGCTAAGACACATGGATTGAAAATTACCATATACAAACTGTCTGACCTTGGACAGTATTTTAACTCTCTAAGCTTTAGCTGCATCGATTATAAAATAAAGATGACAATAACCATGTGGCTACACAATGAGTCTATGAGACAAGTCTACAAAACACCTGGCTATATGTGCACATAGATTGTTCCCAACATAGATCAGTATATATATATATATATATATATATACGCACACACATATACATATATATGCATATATATGCATACATATATTTCCTATTTTACATATTAAAGGAAACAAATTTAAAGGACATGCAATTAGTTAACACCAACAGAAGAATGTAAACACAAATAGATTCTATCAGCAAGGTTTCTTTGAGGGGCTGGGATATTGATTCATGACTGGGGCATTCACGAGAATACGTAGTGTAAACTTCCCCGCAGTTGGAGCCAAGGACTGAAGATTATTAATGACACTGAAGGCTAAGCACCTTCCCGTTTTCTCTGTCTCCCAGCACTGCTTGCTTCTGTGTGAATTTTACTCTTCAGAGGGCTTGTTCCACCTGGTGCTAAAATGGCACCAACACTTCCAGAGATGTATAGTTCTTTTATTTGTATAATTTTTAAATGTTCATTTATTTTTGATAGAGCAAGAGCAGGTAGGGCCTGAGAGAGAGGGAGACAGAGAATCTGAAGTAGGCTCCACGCTGTTAACACAAGGCCTGACGTGGGGCTCAAACTCACAAACTGTGACACCATGACCTGAGCCGAAACCAAGAGTTGGATGCTTAACCGAGTGAGCCACCCAAGTGCCCTGTAGAGATATAGGGTTCTCATTGTTTACTAGGTTGGTGGTTTTCTTCTCTCTTCTGGAATATGTGTGTGTGTGTATGTGTGCATGTAAGTATGTGTGTGCATATATGTGTGTGCATGTATGTATAAATATAACTAGTATATACACATATACACACAGGCTCAGGCTTGTGTGTAAGTGTGTGCACGTGGGTACATGCATGTTTGTGTGTTATAAATTACCTGGCTTTGTTTGCATCTTTTGTTTAAATTGTGGATAAATAACTGAGAGTGATAAAGTGGTTTGTGCGCCACGGTGGCCAGCCCTATATCACAGAGCCATCCCTGTATCCGGGAACAAGCAGCCAATATGACTGACTCTACTGTCGATACCATATGTGTAGGGATGGGGAAAAATAAGAATGGCATACATTCCCTAAAATATTATATTTGCAATAGTATTTGTAAATCCATAAACACACCTCTTAAAAATTGTTAGGGCATTTTGCTTAGTGTGACTATTATTTCCTAGCTTCAATATATTCCTTTTGACATTTAAGGCCCTAAGTGACACCTGAAGTCTACAGTAAAAAGGCAAATTTTTATTCCTACATCAAACTCTTAGAAAAAGGTATTTGTAAAATGCCAAAATCAAATGCCAACCTCTGTAGAAAATATGTAATTTGCAAATGACCCACTTTCTTAAACTGTATGCAAAGGGTGAAATTAAGAGGTGTTTATTCATAATATGACCTGAAGTCACCAATTTTATAACTTCATTTCTTGTTGCTTCATACGAAGTTGGAGAAGGACAAGGTAAAGAGGAGAATAGCTAATTTGACATGAATGCAGAATCAGAATTTATCACTAGGTACCTGCTGTGTCTTAGGTTTCTGTTAAGGTCATTTCTTTAGGATTTGTGAAAGGCAAGCAAGCCACAACATCTCTTGAATGTGGTGTAATTCTTGACAGAAAAAAAAGTGAATTTGTCCGCCTGAAAGTGAGGATAAAATCAAGATGAAAACAAAACCAAAGAAAGGCTGGTGTGATCTGCAATACTTAAAGACTCAAGGTCTTTAAGGTTGCAGAAATTAACTTTCTCATGTCTTCTAGTTTTCATCACAGATTGTCACCATTTTTATCCATAAGGGCTTGAGTTTATGAGTGGGTGGTGAGATGTATTTGGGGGAACCTTGAAATTGGGTTGTAAGGTAAAGCCATTTTGAGGAGATTTGAACTAATGGAAAGAGATCACCTGCTGGGCAAACAGCTTTCTGGGGTGTTTTAGGGAAAGGGAAAGGTTACAAGGAAGGAACACCTCAACATGTTTAAGAACCGTAAGGAAGACAACATAGCTAGACTTTGTTGATGAAGGAGAAAAGGGCATAAGATAAGGTCACTTAGGTAATCAACTGGCAGATCGTGTAGAATCTTAATAGTCCAAGAGAAGAATTTTGGATTTTTTACCATGGGACGTGAGAAAACAGAAGACATTAGGAAGTGAAGAATCGTACACTTATTTACATTTCTTAAAGTTTCCGATCCCTGATATATAGAAAGCTGATTGGAAAGGGACACCTAGGGGTAAGGAGGTGAGGGTGAATTGAGAGAATAGTGAGGATGGAGAAAACACAAAGAGCTATACTTTTGAAAATACAGTCGTCCTGAGATGCCTGGGTGGCTCAGCCCATCAAGAGTAGGACTCTTGATTTTGGCTCAGGTCCATGATTTCACGGTTGGTGAGTTTGAGCCCTGCAAAGGGTTCTGTCAGTGCAGAGCCTGCCTGGGATTCTCTCTCTCCTCTTTCTGTTCCTAACCCACCTCTGTGTGCTCTCTCTATCTCTCTCAAAATAAAGAAATAAATAAACTTCAAAAAAGAGTATAGTTGTCCTGGTCCTGCTGTTGGAGGAGTTGTGAGGAATGGGGGGAGTATAAGGAATGAGGCAATCAACGTGGTATTTTTGTGTGTGTGCTATTGAGCACCATATACTGGGAAAGAGATAGGTTGGAGGGCAGGAAAATGATTGTGGGTAGGTTTGAGAGGCCTAGCATAGGTAAAGTGGAAATATCAAGAATTTGAGGAGACTTTTAGGACGAAACCTATCTGTACATTTATTTAAATGGTATTGAGCCCATGATTATGGATTGTACTATGTCAGAACAGAGGCAAGTAACGCAGAGAAATTGGTCCATGACCAAGCTTTCCAGTATTCAGAGCTTGGGCAAAGAAGAGAAAGCTAAGAAAGTGGACTGAGAAGGAGAACCATTTTAGGGAATTAAAAAAAAAAAAGTGTTGTCTTAGGAAAGCCAACACAGGAAACTTCCAAGATGATGAGAAAAATAAAACTATTAGATTATACAAAAGTCATTAGTCCCCTTGAGAAGTGCATTCAGGGAGAAAAAGAATGTGGAGAAAAAGTTTAGAGACAATTATTTTGAGAGTATTTTCTCTGAAGTAGACAGGAAAATTGGATGGTAGCCATGGGGACCACAAAAGCATTTTGTTGGAGGAGAGAGCATGTTGTATGTTAATAGGAGAGATTCAAAAGGAAAGAGAGATGATGATGTAGAAAGAGGGCTATATAAGGAATGAAGCCAACAAGAGATAAGACAAGGTGGAATTTCAAACAAAACATGATATGCTGAAATATTGTAGGATGTGTATACATCCCTGAATTCATTGCTTTGCTGTGAGGAATGTAAAAATTTTTAAGTCACCTCAGCATGATGCAAAGTAACCAGTTTATAATGATTTTTCCTACTACAGAAAAGTCTTCTCCTAGGAAACTTGAGAGATGTTTGAGTTTCTGGTTGTTCTTTTTTTTTTTTTTCTAATATATAGCTCTTAATTCTAACAGTTACATTTAAATTTACAGAAATAATAATATGTAATATGATGTCTTTACAGATGTAAGCCTTATAAACAAAAGAAAAAAGTAAAAAGATAGTTTTCTACTTTTGTGAACAAAAAATATAAGAAAGTTAAATGGTCCATTTGATTTATTTTACTTAACGTGCAATGCAAATTTGTCAAACATTATCTACAATACATTAGCAATCTGTTCCCTGTATTATTTTTCTGTTTAAGCGGCTTAGAATTAATAGCACCTTAACTTTACAAATTTAACACATTATAATATGCCTTAAAATACCCATATTTTCGTCCTTACCACCAATACTTTAGATTGGTTTAAATTTCAATATGATATTCAGTATTGAGATAATGGAAGATCATGAAATGCTCATGTGAAGAGATGAGATGAGGTAAATGGCGATGTGATGTAACATTAGGCTACTATTGACCTTCTGATGATATGTGAGAAGAAGGATCATCGGCTTTGGAATCTTCGTTGACCAAGAGTAACAGAAACTACTGAAAACAAAACCACAGATAATAGGGGACTATTGTATTAAATTTTCTTGACCCCTACACTAAATGAAAAAAAAAATCCACAAGGTTGTGAGGCTTAGAAAGGAGGACTTTGAACAGAATATGACTGGGAAATCACCATCCATCACCAGCCATCACCAGCTGTGCCTTCACTTGCCCATCAATCAGCCTATAGAGTTGGTACCCAAAGACATTACATGACCTTTCACCTAATGAAAATGATTATCAGCTCATCTAACAGTATGGTCTGGATGACTAGAAACAGAGTAGGTGAGTGATACAGAAGAGAACAACACCAATTGGCCTGGCTCCTTGGTGTCTCCCTCCAGCTTGATTTCCTATCCTTCTGTATAGGAGTCTGTATAATGAATTTGTGATTATGCAAACATCTCTCGTACTTCTAGTGCTTACTGCTGTCTCAGTCTGGTTTCTTGCCTTAGATAATCCACACATTTCACTCCTTTATCCATTTGGATTCCTCACTAAATTTAGCTCCTTTGAAATCAGTGTTGATCATCTCCAATCCAAATAAAGTATCACTGTGTTCCACTCTCTGTCTTAGTTTTCTTCATATTACTTATCACTGAGTGTCATACATTCATTCTTTTATTTCCTGTATCTTTCCACTAGTATATAATTGCATAAAAGAAGATAACTCAGTTTATTTTGTTCACTATTGTGCCCCTTGTGTCTAGAGTATAGCATATGGTCGCACTAATTACATCACTGAATAGATACAATTATTCATATGTTAATAAAAATGATAATAGCTGCTCAACAATTTGATCCAGTGTCAATTTTAAAATTTCCTTTTCTACATCACCCTTTAGGAGCAGTTTGATTGTGGACCACTTTCTAAAAGCATTCACAAAGGTAAACTGAAAAGGGATTAAAGACCTAAATATGAGACCTGAAACGATAAAAATCCTAAAAGAGAACACAGGCAGTAAATTCTCTGACATTGGTTATAGCACCATTTTTCTAGATATGTCTCTTAAGGCAAAGAGAACAAAAGCAAAAATAAACTATTAGGACTACATCAAAATAAAAAGCTTTTGCAGAGCAAAGGAAACAATCAGCCAAACAAAAAAATATATACACAGAATGGAGATGATATTAGCAAATGATACATCCTATAGAGAATTAATATCTAAAATATATAAAGAACTTCTACAACTCAATGCCAAAAAGCTAAACAATCTGATTATAAAATGAGCAAAGGACACGAATAGACATTCTTCCAGATGGCCAACAGACACATGACAATATGTTCAACATAACTAATCAACAGGGAAGGACAAATGAAAACCACAATGAGCTATCACCTTATACCAGTTAAGATGGTTAAAATCAAAATGACAAGAAATAATAAGCATTAGCAAGGATGTGGAGCAAAAGGAACCTTTGTACACTGTTGGTGGGGATATAAATTGGCACAGCCACTGCAAAAAAGTATGGAGATTCTTCAAAAAATTAAAATTAGAAATACCATATGATCCAATAATTCCAGTATTGTATACTTACCCAAATAGAACAAAAACACTAACTCAAAAAGATATATGTACCCCTATGTGTATTGTGCTATTATTTACAATAGTCAAGATATGAATAAAACCTAAGTTTCCATTAATAGGTGAGTAGCTAAGGAATACATACATCTGTCTATGTATCTATCTATATAAAATATATATATATATAAATTTATTTATTATATATAACTTTTATATATTTTATAATTATATATATAAATTATATATATAAATTTTATATATTTTACACATTTACACATTATATTTTATACATTTTATGTATATACATAAATTTATTTATATATAAAAATATATACATATGTATTTATATATGTACATATATATAAATAAATATAAATATATATAAAATGCAGCCAATAAATGCAATATTATGCACCCCTCTAAAAGGATGAGATCATGCCATTTCAGACAACATAGATGGACCTGGAAGGTATTATTCTAAGTGAAATAAGTCAGACTGAGAAAGACGAATGCCGTACGACCTCATTCAGAAGTGGAATCTTAAAAAAAAAATGAACAAAAAGCAGAATCAGACTTATAAATACAAAGAACAAACTGATGGTTGCCGGGAGCGGAGGGGATGGGGTGTTGGGCAAAATGGGCAAAGGGAAGTGGGCGATGTAGGTTTCCAGTTATGATGAATAACCCAGAGGAACAGCATAAAGACTACAGTCTATGATATTGTAATAGTGATGTAGTGGTACAGATGGTGGTGACGCTTGTGGTGAACATAGCATCATATATAAATTTGTCAAATCACTAAGTTAAACACCTCAAATTAAAAGAAATTTACTAGGGGTGCCTGGGTGGTTCAGTCAGTTGAGTGACCGACTTCATCTCAGGTCATGATCTCACAGTTTGTGAGTCTGAGCCCCGCATCGGGCTCTGTGCGGACAACTCAGGGCCCGGAGCCTGCTTCGGATTCTGTGTCTCCCTATCTCTCTCTCTGACCCTAACCCACTCGCATTCTGTCTCTGTCTCTCTCAAAAATAAATGAACATTAAAAAAATTTTTAAAGAAAATTACTTCTCCCCCAATTTGTTTTAAAAATTAAAATAAATTTATAAGTAAAAAAACAAACACACACACACACACACACACACACACACACACACACAGTTTGATTGGATTGCACCACTATCCATATTTCTCCCAGAGAATTCTCTGTTTTATGTTGATTTGCGCTTCTCCAATTTACCTTTTGCTGTTACTCAAGCTAAAAAATATTTCCTAAGCCTCTTGTGGGATATTTGTCTCCCACATAAGTTTTCCCCTTTCGTGCCAATTGTGCTATTTGCTCCAATATTTTATTTCGCATCAGAATTAATAAAATCTTCCAATTTTTTTCCTGATTTGATAACACATTTATGAAACATTATTCTCTTCACCAAATGTGTCTCAAATTGTGTTTTAAGTGTGTTCCATTTGTAACTTAAAAAAAATAATGCCTACCCCAATCCAGACCTAGAAGTTAACTTTGGATACAGTTTAGTAAATACATATACTGGTCCCTTGATGGAAGTAAAGGAAATCTTTAAAGTAAAAATTCCTACTTGATTTTAATGTAACCAATTTTTTTTTTTTTTAAGGTAACCGGTCTTGTACTTCGGTAATGCATTTTAATGGGCTCATTTCTTATCTACTGGTAAGCTTCTAAGCATGATCTTGAATCTAGAGAGGGCAATTGACATAGCTTTGCATAAACATGTAAAGCACTATCTCCATCACAATCGAGATATATATTTATTTTATATCTATCAATAAAAAAAAGAAAAAAAGAAGTGCTTCTTTATATATCTTTTGGTCTAATGTAAGTTGTTCTTGTTTTTACATCTCATCGTTGATTTCAGTTGTGATTGGGAGACAAATCAGATGAGTGTTTTCAAGTTTCTTTTCATTCTCAGAAGCAATGGGGTTGCAGCTGATATTGCAACATCGCCCATGAGATTGTATCTGTGAGTGGTGGACATTACTTAAGTGTCTTTTGTTTCACGTAACTGAAAATCCAAATTCAAAGGCAAAGTGAAGTTTATTGCTTCACATTGATGAGAAGTCCAGAGAAGAATGCCTTTAGACATTGCAAAATAAATATTCAGAGACTAGTTGTAGGCTCTAGTTTCTCCTATTCTCATCTTCCTTGTAGATTGGCTCTTATTTCATTTTTCACAATGGCTATAGTAACCTCATAACTTACTCCCGCAGCTAAGCAGTGGGTTGGTTTGTTTCTCCCCCTGCTACCCGTCCCCCCCCCATCATCCTTTTCTTAGAGCATTTACTTTAGAAAACTTGCAATTATAAATTCTTTCTCTGCTCCTTTGAGATGTAAACTCCCAGGATAGCGCCAGTTTTCCAACTCAAGGATGTCTTTCTCAAAAACCGGGGAGCCCCCCATGGGGTGCCTGGGTGGCTCAGTTGGTTGAGCGTCTGACTTTGGCTCAGGTCATGATCTCATGGTTCGTGAGTTCGAGCCTTACGTCAGGCTCTGCATTGACAGCTAGGAGCCTGGAGCCTGCTTCCTATTCTGTGTCTCTTCTCTCTGCCTGTCCTCCACTCATGCTTTCTCTCTTTCTCTCTCTCTCTCTCAAAAATAAATAAACATTCAAAAAATTTAGAAAAAAACCTAGGAGCCACCCTTTGAAATGCAATCATCAGGAAAGACAGTATCCCTATCTCCCAGCCTCTGTGGGATAGTTGGAGTTCACCTACCATAAGCACCAATTAGCCAACACAGATGGCCTTAATCACATGACCTATCCTCTCACACTTCCCAGGGTCCTCCAGTACTTTACCCACGAGCTCACCCAGCACTTAAAACCTTCCCCACCTTCTGTTTCAAAGGAGTTGAGTTCACCCTCTCTCCCCTATTGCAATAGCTTTCCCCTTATTGCAATAGCTGTAAGCACAGTTTTTCCTACATTTTTAACACATCCAGTGCAATTTTCCCTTGACAAGAAAGTAGATTGTATGTATGCTAAAGACAAAAAGAAAAACGACAAAGAGATTTCCTGAAGATTTTACTTAAAATGTTCTTAATATTCCAAGTGGGTTAAAGGAAACAAACAAAAGCCTCAGCATCATGCTTAGGAAAAAAAGTGTTGGGGCAGTGCCGGCTGTAAGGTGGTGGCAGGAGAGGAAGAGGTAGGTATAAGTCCGAGGGACTGAAATGAGCAGGAAGTCCAATGGATTCTGATTTCACTATTAAAGTGGGAGAAGATCCAGTTTGGCAGCCAAACTTCTCTTCTTTTGTCATCCACGTGAGAATGAGAGAAGAGGTGAGGTAGGACGTTGATGTGGTTCAGGACCTGCTGCTCTAGAAGACAGCGCTTTGGCATAATGAACCCCGGAAGCTGAAGGAGTTTGAGAGAACAGCCGAAGCAGAAAGATCACTCTGACCTCCTCCCCTTCCTCACCCTTCTTCCCTAAACGGATCATGAAGTCCTCATGTGGGAGGGGCCGTCCCTACACCCAGAGGAAAGGAGCATTCTTATCTCAGAAGCCCAAGAGACGCCAAGAAGAATCCCAACAAAGGCGATTTATTAAATGCCCCCCAGTTGACCATGATTACTTCATACTCCCTAACCTATCATATTCCTTCATGTCTGGCCACTCTTCATCAAACCCAGCCTGCAAATACTCAGGTCTATTCCTCCAGGTCTTTGTTCCTCATGAGAGTTCCTGTATTACGTGAAACTCATATGAAATAAATGTGTATGTTTTTCTCCCGTTAATTTGTCTTTATCAGTTCACTTTCCAAACTCAGCCAGGGACTCTAAGAAGGTCAACGATGTTCTTTTCCTCCCTTACATGTTATGTCCCCCTTTTCTGCACCTATCCTTTCAAGCTATCACTTCTCTGAAATGGTAGCAAAATGAGGGTGTGAAATGGAAGACGATAAATGTGCCCCCAAGGTTTATATGTAAAATTCTTGTCAGGACTATCTTTTGTCAGTCGACTGGAGTTATAAAATGGGTGTTGGCTACACTTCTCTTTTAATAAATCAACTCTAAGTATTTGTAATGAAATAGGATTTGTGTCCTAAGAATAATAAAATAACAAGAACTCAAAAAATCATCTGTTAGATGTATATATATATATTTTTTTAACGTTTATTTATTTTTGAGACAGAGAGAGACAGAGCATGAATGGGGGCGGGTCAGAGAGAGAGAGACACAGAATCTGAAACAGGCTCCAGGCTCTGAGCTATCAGCACAGAGCCGGACACGGGGCTCGAACTCACAGACCGCGAGATCATGACGTGAGCCAAAGTCGGCCGCTTAACCGACTGAGCCACCCAGGCGCCCATAGAGAGATGTATATTTAAAAAAAAATTAATGATTATTTATTTTTGAGAGAGGGAGAGAGAGAGAGACAGGGCATGAGTGAGGAAGGGGCAGAGAGAGAGGGGGAGACAGAGAATCCCAAGAAGGCTCCAGCCTCTGAACTGTTAGCACAGAGTCTGATGTGGGACTCAAACTCACAAACGGCAAGATCGTGACCTGAGCCGAAGTCAGACACTTAACCAAGTGAGCCATCCAGGTGCCCCAAGAGATGTATATTTTTAATGTACTTAAAACCTTTGATAATGTACTTAAAACCTTTGATAATACAATAATGTACTTAAAACCTTTGATAATATAATATAATTTTAAGTGTCTAATAATAGATTTTACCTGTACCAGTCAAATTATTAATATTTGTTTCAATCAGTACTATAAAAATTCAAAACATTAACTATGTCTCCAGATAATTTGCTAATTGTTTTGTCTGCAGAAATACCTGTTATTATATTCGATATCCGGATCCTCTATATTTAAGAAAAACAGTTTACCTTAATCTATGGTGATTCTGTCAGAGAAATCTCACTTAAATGCACTGATTAGAGAGTTAAACAAATTTCAGTATGGGACTTTGCATGAGAAACCTTGCTATGGCAACATTAATTTGTTCTAACTTTGATTTTATTGTAAAAACAATTGAATAATGAAGAGTTAAAGATATTTTTAATATCAACTAAGTGCCCAGGAATGAGGAGTACAAAGAACTTACATCA
The DNA here is from genome assembly GCF_022079265.1 of Lynx rufus. Taxonomy (NCBI): domain Eukaryota; kingdom Metazoa; phylum Chordata; class Mammalia; order Carnivora; family Felidae; genus Lynx; species Lynx rufus. Next base: position 24,307,006 of record NW_025814845.1, on the reverse strand, counting down.
CAGAGGAATTGCATTAATCTTCCTCCCTAGGAGTAATTTCTTAAAACAAAAACAAAAACAAAAACAAACAAACAAACAAACAAACAAACACAAGGGTCATTGTCATAATCTGTGTGCATATATATACCTCCTGTTAAATATTTTACCTCTTCATTATTGAAGTGATACCATAATAATATAGACAGCAAATTCCTTTAACTGATGACATACTTCTCACTTTTCCCATGTAGGCATTCTCAGCTGTTGTGTTTCTTCTGCTTAAAATAAATTGTCATGTCTTTTCACTCTACATAAGTGGAACTGGTGAAAAACGAAAAACAACCTCATTATCAATAATTCATGCTTAATCATGTTGCAATGACATTTGATGAAAGCATTGTGATGTATATTCTCTTAGACTTACTGTCTTGTAATGCAAGCATTTGAATATGAGACTTAGGATTATAGAAAAGAATCAACAGATCATACCCAGATGTACAGCGATTTATTCCAATGGTACTTTTAGGATTGTAAAGCTTTCAAAGACAATCACTAAAATTCTCAACCCAGGGTTAACAAAAATTTAAAAAAAAATCTTTCCTGAAAGGAAGAAATGTTTTCAGGGGAGCAAAGCCATTTAATGCATTTTCTAGGCAATTAGTCTTTGTGGAACCACAATTGCAATGTTGATGATTCTTGTCATTGGCATGTTGTTGATAGAAGGTGCATGGTGGTGTAGAGAAAGACATAATTTTAATTCCTTTTTGCCTCTTTGCAGATATTTGATCACAGCAGACCAATTGTATACCCTATTTTAGGTCTATTTGGGGAATTTAACTGCACGGCCCTGTCCAGCAATACATTTCCAACTTTTCTATTGTAATGTCTCCCATTGTTCATTGATTACTTCTTCCTTATTCCTGCGGCTGTATGGAATATAAATGTTAGCTTTGATGTAAGTTATACTAGTGAAATCAGTGAATGGGAGGGACTTTTCAAATGGCAGTGATACCTACAATTTAAGTACTTTCCTTATTATTTTTCTTTCTTTGTTGTTTCCTCTGATTTGCTTTACTGTTTATATTATAGAAGCATCTTCATTTAGAATATGAGAATTGAAGTGAATAATACTTCTTTTTCATTTATAATCCAATCCTTCTGACTGGCAGCATCTATTATTACAGTAATATTCTTTTCACATTATTTTTAGGAAGTTTTAACATATATTATCTCATTTCACAACTCCAATGATGTGGTTGGTTGAGCCGTTACTTTTTCACAGATAAAAGTTATGACAGCGGAATCTCAAAGAAGTGTTGGGTAGTTGAGCATTTTGCTTTGGTAAAAGAAAAATGTATATATATATATTTTTTTTTCATTTTTAAGCCCGCCCTTTATTTAGTTCCTAGTGCTTTTATCAAAATATTTTCATATTCTCTGGATGAGATTTCTGAAGTCACTCAGAGGGAAATCAAGCAATATCACTTCTGGTCCCTACTGACCCTCACTGGTCTTCCTAAAGGGTAAATATGTGAAGTTTTGGCAGGTGAATTAGGTTAGGATGCTGAGAGTGTGTGGGTCAGCCTTGCACCTTTGGAGAGGTGTCTTTCAGGAAGTACCTGTCCCATGTCATAAGTTTTACCAGGCGTTCTGCCATGTGGAGAGGCCAGCCAACGTCCAGCTATAACTGAGATTGGATCAATAATTCTTCCTAATTCTGAGGTAAGAGCTAATAACCTTTAACCTAATGGTCACCAGTAATAAAGATGCTATATTTATTTCCAGCTGTCTTCTCCTAGTTTATCTCTTCACTGATTCAGAACTAAGGTGAAGAAAAGTGCGGTTTTATATCTTGAGACTTCATGCTTCAATTATATTTTTGAGGCAGCCACAAAACAATACATATGCTCTTTAGATTTGTTTCTGATCCAGTTACAGGCTTGAGACAGAGATCTAGGGAGGGGTGGTAGGAATATTGAAGGGAAGATGCTTACTTAAAGTGTCTTTAAAATATCAGTGATTAACAGTCCTTTTTTTGACCCATGTGACACAGTATAAGAAAAATGAGGTTTGTGACTGTTTCGCCATCTCAGTGGCATTTATTGGTGTAAAGGATACTAGCTGCATTAGAAGTAGCATCAAGCGGGGAACAAGCATCTGAGCGGCAAGACATAGGAGGATACAGGATACAGACAGCATCCTTGGAGAAGGAAAGCAGTAGGGCATGAAAGACCTTGGGCAAACATTATATGTGGGCTGGGCCCTGGTATATAAAAGCAATTTGAATAAACATTATATCAAAAATTAATGGGTTCACATGAGGTATAGTGATTTGTTAATGAAGATTTAGAATAACGGATAAGAAGAGGTATTTGTTTAGTCTGATCAGTGAACATACCCCAGCATCAACTCTTGCTATTCCTGGTTCCTGAACCCCGGAACCAATTCTTCCTGTCCTTTATTACCAATTTCACCATTCCTGACTAATTTAATATCTCCCATCCCCCCAAAAAAGAGCAACATTGTTATTAATCACAAGTCCACAGTTCTTTGGAACCACCTTGTAAGGAAACAAACGAGATCTTCTTGCCTCTGCAACATATTTCTTGTGGTTACATCACTACTAATATGATGATACATCGTCCATTATGCCACAACGACTACTGACTTACAGTGACTCTCTCAAAAGTTGTTCCTGTACTTCAATGCTAAAGACCACAAATACAAGTCTTATCTGGAGTATGAAGAAAAATGTGAGCCATGCTTTATTTTCTGGTCATGTTAAATTAACCACTCATATAATTTCTTACCACGGACTTAAATGGCATATCTTTCGATCATGTTGTCCTTTGAACTCTGTAGGCCAAAAACACTGCATTCTAGACTGTGATCTCTTTTGATATTGACCATACCCTTACCTTTCACAAAACAATCCCAATTGGGCGAGGAGTAACCTTTACTCATCTGGCAATTCTTGAGAGCAACCTAGTGGAATATTCAATCCCCATATGGATGAGAGTAAAGAGAGGACATCAATCATAGATGTCCACTGGTGTTGAAGAACAAAGATCCTAAGAGCCATAAAAAGTGATAGGCATGACTCCTACCAGAGGACTGCTTGATATATGCCATAGAATCTGCAAAGGTGATAAGGTGGCTGTTGTGGATGCAGGCAGTGGAGGCCCACAGGATAAAAGATGATGTCAGGTCCCTTTGTGTTGTAAACACTGTAGACTAGAGGTAGCACCAAGATCAGAACATAGATGGACAAAGGGCAAGAGTATTAAATCCAAGGTGACTGATAGATTGTGGCTCAGACACCTGCTCTTGTACTGCATTTAAAATGAAGGAAAGTAGGGGCACCTGGGTGGCTCAGTCGATTAAGCGTCCGACTTCTGCTTCGGTCATTAACCCCACGTAGGGCTCTGTGTGTACAGCTCAGAGCCTGGAGCCTGTCTCCCTCTCTATCTCCCCTCCCCCTGCTTGTGCTCTCTCTCTCTCTCTCTCTCTCTCAAAAATAAACATTAATTTTTAGAAATAATCAAAAAGTGAGGGAAAGTAACACAAATTAAAGTGTTACTACCATTCTAGTGGTCCATCCAATTTTAAGGATTTTATGAGATATGAGATAATATGAGATAATATTATGAGATATTATGAGGTAATAACATACTGGATTGTGAGAACTTTCTGCTTTCCCGATTAAGCTTTTGGAGCCAGGACTCCATTGGTGAGAGTCTTAGAGCTTCTTCGTTTATTGGTCAGCCTCATGTAGGTGTGAGGGGGGACAATGGGAGGTGGAGGTTTGAAAGTACCCTAATGGAAAGAACAAGGACTGGTATCCATTCATAGATGGGACTACTGTCTCTGATATTCCAGGTCCCAGAGAGAGACATCCTTCAAAGAAAGCTCCCCAAAACAGCAAAGAGGAGGGAGGAGACCCAGGGTCTACTTGCCCAGGTTGATATTGGAAAAGTACTGATTTACCTTTGAATCCTAGGTTTGTAGCTTATCAAATTTGAGAACTTAGCCAGTTTTTTTTAATTTATTTTTTTTTATTTTTTAAGATTTACATCCAAGTTAGTTAGCATATAGTGCAACAATGATTTCAGGAGTAGATTCCTTAGTGCCCCTTACCCATTTAGCCCATCCCCCCCTCCCACAATCCCTCCAGTAACCCTCTGTTTGTTCTCCATATTTATGAGTCTCTTCTGTTTTGTCCCCCTCCCTGTTTTTATATTACTTTTGTGTCCCTTCCCTTATGAGAACTTAACCAGTTAGTTAATGTTTCAAAGCCCAATTTTCTTTATCTTTAAGGCAGAAATTACAGTTACCTGGTAGATTTGCTGCAAGAAAGAAATAAGAAAATGTATTAAATCGGTTTGCAATATGGTCAATTTTCATTAAATAATAATATGGGATTCAGCCTATTTCAGACAAAAAATAATACTGAAAAAAGTCATACTATTTAGGGGAGTCCAGAGTAAGATCTGGGGAAACTCCAAGCCAAAGGAAAGAAGGAAGAATGCCATGTGGTAAATTGGAAGGCTCATTCAGGGCTACCTATGAGAAGGCCAATTGGATGTCTAAAATTTTGCTCATATGTTGGAGTCCAAGAGATGCTATGGTCTCAGAAAACACAAAGTTTATAAATTACAAGGTTGCATTTGTTATAATAACGCATTTTGTTGTATCTCTTCCCATTTGGACAAGGAGTTATTTTCCCCTATTTTGGAGAACTATGCACCTGCTTAGCTGAAGTTTGAAAATTAGAGATTCACATTTTGGCCTCAGGATAGCACACTAGTTGCTTATAGGAGATAACACACCGGTAGCCTACAGGAGATCAAGTATATAGTTTTTAAAAGAAACACTATGGCAATGTCAATAAATCTAAAGTAAAAGGGTGTAAAAACTACCTTCAAATATAATAGTAAGTGAGCAATCACACATTTTAAACATCTACGCTGTTATCCCTGAGAGGCTAATTGTTACCAGTCTTACAGGGAATGGATATAGTCATTACCCATAAGACTTTATCTGCTAATTATTTTAATTTTATGTATGTGTGTGTATGTGTGTGTGTGTATAATGTGTGTATGTATGCAGCTATGTGTGTGTATATGTATATATGTGTGTGGATATCCACACACAGAGATAACTACATGGAAATACCATTGTAAATGTGTTGTTTTTGAATAACAACAAAAGTGACATTTCCTTGATTTTATTTCTCACTGCCTTAGGAGTCACAGTCTACATTAAAATGTCAGAGTATGTTGAATGAATGTGTCCCTATTGTGTCTGTAAAATGTAGTATAGGGAAAACATGTTGGCAAATGTATAGCTCATTAGTTCATGAAGCTAAGTGACTATTTTTTTTCATTAATTACTTCATCCGGTTTTGGTTTTTTGTTCATTTTTCATAATTTATTTGCTTTTTTTTTTTTTTTTTTCATTTAGAACTGGCCTGAAAGAGGCACCTGGGTGGCTCAGTCAGTTGAGCGTCTGACTTTGGCTCAGATCATGATCTCCTGGTTGACGAGTTCAATCCCCACATCAAGCTCTGTGCTGACAGCTCAGAGCCTGGAGCCTGCTTCAGATTCTGTCTCCCTCTCTCTCTGCCCCTGCCCTGGCTCATGCTCTATCTTTCTCTGTCTCAGAAATAAATAATCATTATTTTTTTTAAACTGGCCTGAAAATTCATGAAGACTTATTATTTCACCTTCTTAGCTACCTGGGGTATCCTATTCCAGGACACCTCTACCGACTAAATTGTTATGACTTCTTAGGGATGTATAACAAACATAACACTGTATATTCCCTTTTAGAAATATAAATCATTATGTCTGAAAAAGTTGGAAAGATGCCTGGTTCTCTAGTATAAATAATTTCATATCAAGACTATAGGGACAACAATTAAAACGTACAAAAATTAAAACACTTCTTTTGGGGCCCTGGGTAGCTCAGTTGGTTACGCATCTAACTTCTGCTCCAGTCACAATCTCACAGTTCATGAGTTTGAGTCTCGCATGGGGCGAGCTTGAGCCCAGCTTTGGGTGAACATGAGTGCCCCTTTGGGTGTGCCCTGCTTCTCTTTCCCTCTCTCCCTCTCTCTAGCTCTCTCTCTGTGTCCCTTGTGGGATTTGCTCTCTACTCTCAGCCCCTCGCTCACTTGCACCCTCTCTCTCTCTCAAAACAAAAACAAAAACAAAACAATATACTTTTGTTTGTTTGTTTGCCACCTTCCATAAATGCATTCACCTTCTGGTAATGAATGATTTGCCCACATTTTCAGCGTTATAGCCAACAGCCACAGAAGCTGCATTTTTCTTTTTTGGGGGTACATTTCAATTATATTATGAGTACCTTTAAGTGTAAATGATGTGCATCCCTACATGTCCCTGAGAATTGCTAAGATTGCTCATGATTCAGCCTATAATCCATTTCTTTTTGATGTCCAGTCTACTAGTTCTGCTCCCTAGTTAGTTAAGGGAATGTAATAATAACCAAATAGAAGAATACTTGATTTCCGTTCTTTCCAACTATTATTATTCATTTACTCATTCTTTCAGTTAATATGATTTAAGTGTTTCCCAAACACCACTGTGATTAAAAGCTTACAATTCTGAGTAGCTATCTCATCAAGGCACAGACACACGTTTAGGGTCAGGGATCAGTGAGGGAGAAAGCGCAGGAGTAGCTTATGTTGGGCCCATGTTAAAAATGGGAGCATGAAGTGAGGGGCTCCACCTCTCTGGTAAGTGGAGGAAATGAGCTAATTGAGAATATCTATTCAAATTCATATAAACACTATTTTTTAAGCAAGATTACTGGCTTTTGTATCTAAGGAAGTTGACGTTTGGTAAAGACAATGTGTCTTCCCCCTCATTTACCTGGTTTATCGCTAACTTTAAAACACTCGCTCTATATCTTTCATTGACTGGATATTACCTTGACCACACTGTTCTCACTTACACATTCCATTTCAGAGTATGTCTCATTGTCTAAGCATCCTCCACTGTCCCCGTTATTTAACATCAGTTAACAACTCTTACCAACATTATTCAGCATCCCATTATTTGACACCTACTTATCATTCATGTCAAAGTAATTTCACAGATGCAGTGAATTTTATATAGGCTGTTAAAGAAAATTTGGATTTGAAATCTTGTTTACCTCGGAGATGGAAGCTTTCAACAGGCACAGAAATTGGCCCAACGTAAAGCATTTCCTGATCCATCCACACTAGAGTATCAAGGTCATATTAGGAAAAAGTCGAGAATATAGAGGATGGGTGAGCTGAGGACATGCCTTAAACATTTTTGAATCTGATCATTATTGAAGGATAATTTGCTTTAGGTGCAGGAAAAAAGAGACAGCCAATTGGCATAACGATCTCAATTCTGTGTCCACTCTATTTCCAAAATCTCAATTTTAAAATATACCAAAATAAAAGTGTGTTACTATTTTAGTATCTTTTCCCTCTGCCTTTGTCGTTTACTGGTCTCTAAAATATTATGTGCAGATTTTGCTTTTTCCCTCGCTCAATAATTGCTTTGCATAAGCAACATGATATTCAATGTCTTTACCTAATAAAGATAATGAGCGAAAGTAAAATGCAAATGACAACAGCTGATGTGATGGTGAATCATCCAAAAGCCTGATTTTCTTGACTTAAACCTGCTGCTGCTATAGAAGCAGCTATTAGCACACTGACAGATGGTGCCAGAACCATTGTCTTGTTTAGTCGCTCTCCCCCTCCCCTCTCTCTTCCCCCTCCTTTTCTGCCTCCCCATTTATGACAAAGTCACTGTGCTTGGAAGTGTTAATTTTCTCTGAGCATTACGATCATAACATCAAAACTCATCACAGTTGGGTCTTTTATTGGATCATAAACAACCAGAAAAATAGATTTGGTCTTTGAACATTGTTTCTCTTTTGACACAATATGAAATTCTCTTTGGTCACCAGAGAAAACTGGGCTTGTACATCCATTACTACGATTTACAGCAAATGTATATTTGTGTTTCCTTCACAAGTGTGATACATATATTTTTTCTAAGACCTCACGTAACAGAAGAGAGAAGTTTCCTTTCCCGTAAGTATCGCTTCTTCATTAAAATGCTATTACTACCATCACCACCACTACTAACAACAACAACCTTAAAACTCATGTTTAATAGCTTAGTAAATTCCACCCATACTGGCTCACCAATTCAATACTGCATTGCCTCTGCAGACATTGTAATCCTCTGCAATCATTTCATCAGTCTAGGAAATAAGTAAAAAATATTTCATATCTCTTTATAGCAACACGTTGTCAAAACTTTGCTTTCTAAAAGTCTAAGTTTAAATTCAGCAGTGGAAACTCTCGGCGCAGGAAATTCTGTTATCTCTATGGTTATTAGCTTTCTGTTGCTGCCATAACAGGTAGCACAGCTTTGGTGGCTTAAAACAACGTGCATTTAGGGGCGCCTGGGTGGCGCAGTCGGTTAAGCGTCCGACTTCAGCCAGGTCACGATCTCGCGGTCCGTGGGTTCGAGCCCCGCGTCCGGGCTCTGGGCTGATGGCTCAGAGCCTGGAGCCTGTTTCCGATTCTGTGTCTCCCTCTCTCTCTGCCCCTCCCCCGTTCATGCTCTGTCTCTCTCTGTCCCAAAAATAAATAAACGTTGAAAAAAAAAATTAAAAAAAAAAAAAAACAACGTGCATTTATTATCTGAAAGGTTTGGAGGTCAGGTATGCCAAACGGGTCTCAGCGGGCTGCAATAATGGTGTTGGCAAGGCTATGTTGCTTCTGGGAGCACCCGGGTGGGTCAGCCAGTTGAGCGTCCAACTTCAGCTCAGGTTGTGATCTCACGGTTCGAAAGTTCGAGCATTCGAGCCCCACATCAAGCTTTCTGCTGTCAGCACACAGCCTGCTTCGGATCATCTGCCCCCACCTCCCACTTTCTCTGCCTATCTTCTGTTCACGCATTCTGTCAAAAATGAAAATAAACATTAAAAAGAGAGAAAGAGAGAACAAAGGCTGTTCCCTATGTTCCTTTTGGAGACGCTAGGAGAGAACCATCTCCTTGCTTTTTCTTAGAAAAGCTTTTTCTTAATATCCTTTTTATCCTTTGATCTTCATAATAATACAGCGTGTGGGCAGACAGATTTTACCACATTCTACTAATAAAGAATCATTCATAAATTGTTAAACATTTTATAAATAATCTTTTTACTACCAAATTAGGTTTCTTCAATTCTTAGAGACTAAAAGCAAATTTCTTTCTTAAGAACCTCCAGATTTCTGTTGACTTGTTATTTAAGCTTATTTACCTTCATTATGTTCATTATGCATTAGCCAGAAACAGAAAACTGGCTTAGCAAGGCACTTAAAAAGGCATGGCTATAAAAAGGTGAGATTTTCTTCACACACAGGCATTTTCCCCTTGCCTACGAAATAGCCTCATATGGTGAAGTCGATACAGTTCATGTGTATTTAGGAATGCACCTTTGGGTTAACAAAGCTTTCCTAAAAAACTTTAGGAGATATATTAACCTAGCTCTTTTACCTGTATCTTTTGCCCCAAAGCCGGTTATGTCTGATTCCCTTGTGAAATTAGGCCCAATTCACACTCCCTGATTTATACCCCACCCTCTATTGTTACCTTCTGTCCCCATTTGTCTTCTCTCCTATTCATTCCCACCGATGCCTTTCTCAGGGTCTGCTGAGAACAACTCTGTTTCCTATTCCCGGTGTTTTCACATTGTCTGCCATATAGATGGCATATATGGTTCCTCATGACTTGGCTTCTTATGGTCAAGTAATACCATCATTTCATATAATCCTCCATAGAGGCCAAGCATTCTGTCTTTGTGCTGTCCCTTCTTCTTTTGATGCTTGGTTCACTTTTCCACCCGGCCCCCAACACGACTGTATCTTTCAAAAGTGAACTCTTCCTCCTACGGAAAGCATCGCTGCCAATTCCTAAACTTCAAGCTGAAACCTTCCTTCTTCAGGTGCCTTTCCTGGGAGTCCCCATGGTAACCCTGCACATACTACTGTTCCAGTGTAGTAAACTCCATCTTGCCTTTCGGAGCTCCACAGGGTAGTAATTAAGAGAACTGGATCTCAAATCAGACTGTTGTAAATTTTAGTGGAACCACTTACGAGCAACACAAATTCATTAGGATGTCTATTTATTTATTTATTTATTTTGTCACAGTGTTCTCATTTTTTTTAAAGTGAGGATTATAATGATAATGTTTCCTACCTGTTAGAGTTCTTGTAGGGACTAAATTAATTTATATACGCAGCGTGCTTAGAAAGCCAATTACCGTGTAGCATCTGTTAGAGTATGATACGTACAGTAGAGAAAAGAAGTGCAAAAATATGAAGAGTGTTTTGGGACATGAGGAGAGTGATGGTAACTTAGTATAAAGTAATTGGGGCAGGCTTGAGTGAAAGATGACTTTGATTAAGGCTGAAGGCAGTGAGGGAGCAAACCATATGATTATCTGAGGAAGGAAGAACATTCAAGGCAGAGGCAATAATTAGTGAAAAATCCATCAGGTGAGAGCTTTCCTGACATGTTCTGAAAGTAGCAAGAAGATCACCATGATGGAATAAATGAGGAGGGAACAGTAGCAAGTGAGGTTAGAAGTGTAAGGTTGCTCAGATGCTATTGGACCTTGTAGGCCATTTTAGGGAATTTAGCATCTACTCTGGAGGAAATGGGGAGTCAATCACAGGATTTGAGCAGAGCACTGGAATATGTCTGGCTTATAGTTGAAGACCACGGTAGCAGGTGGAGAGTAGAGTGTTGGAAGGGAACAGGTATGGAAGCAAGGCAATTGATTAGAGTGATATTGCAGTCATCCTGGACATAGAGGGGGACAGCTGGGACCAGGACCCAATTTGAAGTGAACAGGGTGGGAAACTTTCATATTCTGGATCTGTTGTGAAAGTTCAATGAGCAGAATTTCCTGACTGAATGTGGATTGTGAGGGAGTTCGGGGATAAGTATCAGGTTTTTGTCTTGCTTTTAACTGAGAAGTTGGAAAAATAGATTTTCTGTCATATGAATGGAGAAGACTACGTAGATCAAATTTGGGGAAGAGGGAGTAAATTAGGAAGGCAGATTTTGTTGTATTAGGTTTGAGACTAGAGATATGAGTCTGGAGGACAGAGGAGTAAAAAGTTTACGTTAGAGAAAAAGTGAGGAGATTGAAGGCCATGAATTGTCCAAGAGCTCAACCCAACAATAGATGGTTGAAGAGAAGAAAAGGAACCAGCAAAAGATCAGCTAGTATGGTCTGTGAAGAGGTCTCACGTGTAAGTGTTCAGAATTTCTTCTTGTTCTCTGCCAGGGGACAGTGTGGCCTTATTTCAAACTTGGGGTGTTTTCTCCTTTATACCTTACTGGCCAAAGCATAATGAAAATCAATGTTTTGTTCCCCTTTTCCCCTTTGTAAACCTAGTGTTTGATACAATGCCTAATACCCACTAGAAATGTAAATCTATAAGAAGGGTATCATGGCTCATGTCTCAAATGTGAGAGCATAGACTGCTGGGGTTGAATTTTGCTCTGAGTGCTAAGAGTCACGCTCTCATTTTTTTTTTTTTTTTTTTTAAGTAAGTAAGAAAGACCTTCATTGCTTTTCACATGCATCTGCTGCTTTTAACTAGATGTGAAACCTAGGCTATCTGCCCATTTGCTTCCAGTGTCCACATTTTGTACAAACAAGGAGAGGCCAATCCAGACCAGACCACTAAGCAGAAAAAGAGCTTTCTCCCCTCTGTCCCAATCCAGACATATTTATACAAATGGAAATGTTCTGGATTAACAAAATGTTTCCCTGAGTGGTTTCGTCAATTGGGCATATCAGCAGTGGTGGTGATGGGAGAAGTGTTAGGAAAAGGTATCTCGAGGTCCTTCTTGACAAAAATATTTTACAATGCCCAGTTTTATGGCCATATCAGGAAGTAAATATTTTCTAAACATAATGCTGCAATTGTTAGAAGTTAGAAGACCTGGGTTAAGATCCTACTTAAGAGGCATTGGGTGTGCTACTAAGATTCTCTAATCAACTAAGATAGCACAGAGCCGAGGCTGACACTAGGAGGTCTGATCTGATAACCATTGTTTAAAACTTTTATTCATTTTTGAGAGAGACAGAGTGCAAGAGGGGGATGCGCAGAGAGAGGCACACAAACAGAATCCGAAGCAGGCTCCAGGCTCCCAGCTGTCAGCACAGAGCCCGATGCCGGCCTGGAACCCATGAGCCTCGAGATCATGACCTGAGCCAAAGTCGGACACCCAGACGCCCCTGACGATCAGGTTTATTATGTGGCTCTCTCATCTGCACAACCTCTGGGCCGCAGTTTCCTGATCTACTGGTGCTGCTATGCACTATTGAACTTCTCTTTCCTTTTTTCGGCTGCCAAACGAGAATAATAATAGCACCCACTCTAAGGGTTCCTTGGGCGTCTTAGATAAATTAATATATGTGAATATAGTCTCTGCCATTAATAAAACATTCATTAAATATTAACTATTAATGGCAAGCATACAAACGAACTTCTGAGATTAACCCATATTAAACACAGAATTCAAGTACTAACAACAAAGACTCATGAACAGAGGCCCTGAATAAGGAAAACAGTTTGGGAAGATATATGAAAGGGTTGCTGGGAGCTACACGTCATGCACTGGAACTTTCTGGATTGAAAATCCTTTTCCTTTAATTGTGCAAAATATACTGTATATCTATAGCTATAAAGATATATATGCAAATAGGAAAACAATTTAAGAGAAAGGCACACTTAACATGAAGCTACTGGAGCAGAAATACATTTAGTGCATCAAATAACTGAAAGGAAGTGTTGTTTTATTAGAGTGCCTCTAAAAGCCATTAGACTATTTAAAGACGGTTCATTTCTTTAAGTGTACAGAGACTGATGCACTATGGAAAGTTCAGGCAAGCCTCTTCAACCACTTTCCTAATGCCACTTTTATTTCTAAATAGATTATTTTCTGGATAAAACCATGGGCTTAAAAGCCATGTATTAAAACCTCTTAGCTGATAAGATTAAAGATTTTCCTTTAGAGAGAAAGAAGATTATTCCAAAATATTAGAAAAAATATCTCCAAATAAAAGAGTTATTGCTGTCACATTTTTTGTGGGTATTGCACCTTGATATAACATGTTTTATTTGATTTTTTTTTCTGAGCCTGAGTCCTTCTTTCATGTCCAGGAGGATGTTCAAAACAAGCTCTTTGTAGTTAAGAAGAAGAATAAAAAATTGTCTCCTATCAATTTTTGAGAAGAACGACTGAAAGACATATTGAAAACTAAATGATAGATGATCAGGAAAAAAAGAGAATGTTTGACTGGACCTCAGAAAACAATCTGGCATTAGGGAAGGCCTCAAAAACATGTGAAAAGGAGTCCAGGTCAAAAGGAGAACTATTGGCCAATTGGACCTTGTACCACTGTCGAAATGCGCAAGTATGACAAGTAGAATATTGTGGAAACAATAATCATCGTGGAGGCTGAGAGAGTCGTGGTGTAATAAACCGATCGAAGGTAAATCAGTATAACCAGTAATGATGTGGAAGTCAGAATACAAAAGTTCAACTTCCAGAAGTCATCTGGTGGGTGAGCTAGTCAATTGCCTTGGGCTTAAGATAGGACTCAATGTAGAACTTAATGTAGAAACTTAAGGTAGAAAAATCAAACTTAATGTAGAAAGATTCATGAAGAATAAGAAAACCCAAACAGAAGCCTGATTTGAAATACTAGGTGAAAAATGGCAGGGGCTAAATCCTGGCAAGGGGGTGAAATTTGGCAAGGGAAAAATGGCAAGAATGAAAATTACAACTTTGTTAGTTTGTCGGTGTGTGTGACCCATACCAACGCACCAGAGTGGTAATCAAGCTTGAAATAATTCTGCCAAATCTGTGAGGGTTGGCTAGGTACCTAGATTGGACTGATTCCGAAGGTAAGAATGGATCAGCGATTGAAGCTAGAGAAAGTAAGACCCAACACAACTGAGATGATATGCCTGAGTCAGTGTTGTCTTCATATCATCCATTCTGTACCTTCCGTAGCTTTGTATGTTCTATATTGTACCTTTCCTCTCAAAACTCCTTACCTTTGCAACATATATCAATCAGACCACAGAGGACAAAATACTAGAGCTAAAATAGTTAGAATATTCTGACCAGCTCATTTAACAGAGGCTTTCTCCTCTTTCTGCTGTGATGAGAGGCATAATGATCTTCTTGATTTGGGTCAAACACTGTTGTTGTAAAGGGATAGTAAACTTTAAGATCCCTTCCAACTCTGAAATTCATAATTTCCCCAAACTGTGAATGCATGACCCTTTCTCCTTCACTTGCCCTGGTCAGAATATGCTTTCTCTTTGCCAAGCGGCAATCTGCAGTCATAATCATATGGGTAGTCACAGCCAAGGCATCCCCAGAGGATCCGGCCGTCACAGGAACAGCTGCCCTCCTGACTATATACAGAAGCTAGGCAAAGCTTAAACAGTTCTGCTTGGATTATTTTATTTATTTATTTATTTATTTTTGTTGGCTCAGGTGCCTCATGAGCCAACATGAGATAAATCCCTTTGGACAGAAGTGAGTGGGAAATTATTCTTTCCACCTAATGGACTTAATCCTGGCTCCGCTTGTCCTCTTTATTGTAGTTAGGATGGCAGAAGGGCACTTGTCTAAATAGTCACTAGGTGAGGGCATTCCAAGTCCCCAGTGTGATGGGGAGGAAGTATATTTCACTAGGCAAAAAACAAAAAGACTCTAGATTCAGGCTATGTGAGTGTGAATACCAGCTGCATCTCATTCAGTTATATAACGTTTGGCAAATTATTTAGACTCTCCCAAACTAAGTCTTCTCATCTGAAAATGGGGAGTCATTCTAACAGGTGCCTTATGAAGTTGTTATCAACCTCCAAAGGGTGAGTACTTGATAAACAAGCGTAGCACAATCCAGAGTACACACACAACTTATTGCTGTATCTGCATGCAGTTATTTCTTCCCTGGATGGTTATGAGTTGAGGAAATTTTGAATGTGATAGTGAACGCCAGGAGGTATGCTCGAAGAAATACTGCATCGATGTAGGTTTAAACACCCAGCTAAGGTTCAACTGCCTTGTGTTATTGTAACACACATGATGAGAATTCTGGTTCCTCCAAAAGGTTAGAAAAGTCCTTGAAAAGGGACGCCTGGGTGGCTCAGTTGGCTATGCATCCGACTTCAGCTCAGGTCCACTTCGGCTCAGGTCACGATCTCGTGGTTTGTGGGTTCAAGCCCACACAGGGCTCTCTGCTGTCAGCACAGAGACTGCTACGGCTCTTTTGTCTCCCCACCTCTCTCTCTCTCTCTCTCTCTCTCTCTGACCCTCCCCTACTGGTTCTCCCTCTCTAAATAAATAAATAAATAAAGTTTTAAAAAAAGTCCTTGAAAAGATAAAGGACCTAGTATTTACATTAGCATAGTAGGACATAGACAATTAACTGTTGAATCAAGGAGTTCTAATCTACATAGAATTGAAGTTCTATATAACTTTTCTATACAATTGAGAGGAACTGGGTTACACAAACCGTCAAGGAAAGTTTACCAAGTGTCACCATTGTGTGTTCTAATAGCCCCCGAACAAAAACATTCACACATGATTTTGAAAAATAGATTTGAATAAGAATAAAACCCTTGGTAAACATGAAGTGGTAGATAAATGCTGGCAATACGCAAACTTTACAAAGGAATGTTTTGAGTGGTCTCTGGTCTATCAACAATACACATCATTATGCATTTATAACTTAATGGTGCTTTCATTAAACACCCTACTTCTTTGAGAAATGACAAAATTGCAAGGTTAAGCTGCTAGTGTGGAGCAGATCTGATGATGTGTGCTAATTAACTATTTTTTTAATCAGTGCACTAAAAGAGAAAGAAATGGAAAAACATCCTGCCTGGTTTTCAATTAGTGTATTTTGCTCCTTGCCATTTGTTCCCAAATGTCTATTTTGACTAAACCTAGCATTTTCCCTTGTTGAACTTTTTTCCCCCTTAATGTTGTTCTAAATTAACCTCTTCTCTTCTGTTGCTTGCAACATAACGAGCAGTTTGATACTAGACAACTAAATAACTTCATTTAAGAAAAACTGGAGTTCTTCACAGCTAGTCTAAACAAAATCACAAATGATTGTGCAGTGGAAATGCGTTTTATTTGCTGTAGCATTTTCATTAGGTTGAGCATTGAATCAAATTGAAAATCAAAGAATAAAACCTGCCTCATATAAGCAAAGATCATTTTTATTGCAGTGAATATTACCCCTTTCCCTGTCATCTTTTCTGGCTAATATAAAATCATGTACTGTTATACATAAATGGGGATTTGTAAAATTGCAAAGCTTGTTAACAGTAACTACTTTCTTAGCTTGAGATCGACCAACATTTACTTGGTTTTCCCTGACTCTAATTTTGACATATTCCTGTCATTTGGTAAGAGAAGATTTGGATGGAAAAGTCTCAGAAACTGGCATCATATTTTGTGTTTTACATTCTTTTTGACATAATGAACATTCCCGCCTTCTTTTGCTGAAATCAGCACTGGTAAAGATCAAATACAGCGATCTTTTAACAGTTTAAAATTGCCCCTGTCGTTATCTTGTCAGTTACACGAGACCTTCAGTGTTCAGGGCTATGGAAAACTTTCAAGACAAATTTGCCAGAAGTGCTGCTGGAGAAGACTGTTTGTAAGACCTAAAAATTTCAATCATTGGTAAGGACATGGGTAACATAAGTGTTATTTAGTGGTGGCCAGAAAGCAGAGTGGCACAGTTCTCTAAGAACGGACATTCAAGGACAGTTTGGGCAGCTGGGTCATTTGATCACATTTTATATTTCGCATCCTTACGTTTTCTCCCCATGCCAGCCTATACATTTAATAATCTACTCTTAAAACATTCATCTTCACAAAAACCCGGATTAACTGTCCCTCTTTTGTCTATTCCACATATGTTGCCTTTGTAAAGTGGAGAAGAGGTTTAGTGGGGAAGAGGAGATTTTGAGACAGAATAAGCATGGTTCCTAGATCTCCCTTTTGGTAGCATTTACTATGGTGTGATTTTAGGCAAATTCCTTACCTCCTCCAAAGCCCAGTTTCTCTCTTTAGCTGGCACATACCACGCACTCAATAAATGGTAGCATTTCTAGTCTCTAAGTCTAACCAAAACTCCGAGCTTAATGTTGATTTCCTACTTTTGAAAATGTACTTTGGATAATTCTTCCCAATTAATCTAAGTTCACATTACAGCTGTCACTTTTTCAGTAATAACTGTGCATGTTGATTTTTATTTTAATTAGTCCTCTACTTTTATATTTCCAAATTTGGAGTAAGACGTTTACACTTAAATGCCCGGATGCTGTCTCAAAATCCAAATGTCAATATTTGATTTTTTATTCCTAAATCAATTTGCTTCTTAATTCCCACATTTATGTCCATAATACTATTATTCCCTTCACTTTAGGAGCAGGACTTCACATTTTAAAATTTCCTTCATATTCTATATTCACTTGGTCATACATGACCACCCATTCTCCCTCCATAGTATCTCTTGGATGATTATGTACATCCAATACTGCCACTTAGTCTGGGATCCTGTCACTGTGAGTCACGTCTAGAGATGTGATTTTTTTTTTTAATTTTTAAGTTTATTTATTGTGCTTATGTATGTGTGGGGGGGGGGCAGAAGAAGAAGGAGAGAGAGAGAATCCCAAGTAGGCTCTATGCTCAGCTCAGAGCCTGATGAGGGGCTTGAACTCACAAACTGCAAGACCATGATATGAGCTGAAATCAAGAGTCAGATGCTTAACTGAATGAGCCACCCATGTGCCTCTAGAGAAATCATTTTCTAATTTCTCATCTTCATCTCATTGAATTTGTTCTGCACTCAAACACTAGGCCACTTTTGCCAGTTCTGCTCTTTCATTATTTAACCGTCTTTCTCAATACCTATTTTGATCACCTTGCCAATATTTAATTTCTAAGAACAATTATTTCATAATGCCTTAATATATTCATTCAGGAGATTCCTTTCAAAGACTTCTATGTGTCATGGCCTGGGCAGAGAAGGATGAGTAAGGTACTGTTTCTGATTTAAAAAGCCTGTCATTTTTTAGGGAAGATCAGTGATCACCCAGGTGATTACAGTGTAATGTGCAAAGTAGTCTGAGAGTGCCTAGAATGTACGAATGAACGCATCATTACCATCCAACTGTATCTCTCACTATTAACTTATATTTATTTTCTATTTCTTCATATCCATGCAGGAATTAAAAATTCTAACTCCAGAATCATATGTTCTACCATCTTTTATTTAAACTATGATTTATTGACTATTTACAATAAACTAGGTATTAAGTTCTTCCATACCTTAAATAATTTCACATTCATAATAACCTTAAGAAATATATAATAGTGGTCTCCTTTTATAGAAAAGATAGGGAAGCCAAAATAATGGAAGTGTCCGGTTCAAATTTAACCAGGTAATATATCCCAGAAATTAAATTCAAATCTAAAGCTACCTAATTCTAAATCTTGGACTCTTAAACCCGATGAAAACTTTCTGACCTGGCATGCCATTGCTATTCAGTCTCTTGTACAAGTTCAATCAATTTCACATACCATTCTTCTTAGAATCCTGATTTCCGTAAGTGGCATTGATTTCTCCATTCTCTCGCTACTTGAATTTGTATTATTTGACAGATTTTTCAGAGTTTGGTGGACACAGAACTTAGCACTTTACTTGCCTATGGAAAAACACTAAAAGCGGGAGTGAAACTGGAGCAGCTTCAAAAGCAGGACAAGCACAGAAACAGAGTAGAAGCACATCACACGGCACCAAGGAAGTCCAAAACAAGTGACTACGGGAGGGTACATGTAGCCTCTGTGAGGCTAGAATCATGAAAGAACGTCTTGCCCAAAGACCTGAACGCGGAGACAAGGCATTTCCAGGATAAAGAATCTGTGGACAGCTAATATCATCCTCAATGGGAAAAAAACAGAGATCCTTTCCCCTCCAGTCAGGAACAAGACAGGGATGTCCACTCTCACCATTGCTATTTAACATAGTATTGGAAGTCTTAGTCTCAGCAATCAGACAACAACAACAAAAAATGAAAGACATCCAAGTCAGCAAGGAAGAAGTCAAACTTTCACTATTTTCAGATGACATGGTACTCTATGTAGAAAACCCAAAAGACTCCACCAAAAAATTGCTAGAACTAATACATGCATTCAGCAAAATTGCAGGATATAAAATCAACGTGCAGAAATCTGTTGCATTACTATACATCAATAACAAAGCAACAGAAAAAGAAATCAAGGAATCGATCCCATTTGGAATTGATAAAAGGTCAGTGTTCAAAATCTATAAAGAACTTGTCAAATTCAACAACCAAAAACCAAATAACCCATTTAAGAAATGGGCAGAATACATGAATAGACACTTTTCCAAAGATAATGTCCAGATGGCTAACAGATACGTGAAAAGATACTCAACATAACTCATCATCAGGGAAATACAAACCAAAATCATTATGAAATACCACCTCACACTTGTCACAATGGCTAACACTAACAACACAAGAAGCAACAGGTGTTGGCAAGGATGCAGAGAAAGGGGAAACTTGTTGCACCATTGGTGGGAATGCTACTGGTGCAGCCACTCCTGAGAATAATACGGAGTTTCCTCAATAAACTAACAGTAGAACCACCCTATGATCCAGTACTCTTAGGTATTTACCCAAAAGACACAAAAATATTAATTCAAAGGTATATAGGTACCCCAATGTATATAGCAGCAGTATCAACAATAGCCAAACTATGGAAAGAGCCCAAATGTCTATCATCTGATGAATAATAATAAATAAGAAGTGATCTCTCTCTCATATGTGTGTGTGTGTGTATATATATATATATACATATATATATATGTATGTATATATAAAGATATATAGATACATAATATAATGCAATATATTATATATATATATATATAATGGAATATTACTCAGCCATCAAAAAGAAGGAAATCTTGCCATTTGTAATGATGTGGATGGAACTAGAATGTATTATGATAAGTGAAATAATCAGAGAAAAACAAATACCATATGATTTCATTCATATGTGGAACTTAAAAAACAAAACAAGTGATGGAAAGGAGATAAGGAAACAAATCACAAGAGACTCCTAGTGATGGAGAACAAACTATAAGTTGACTGAGGGAGGTGGATGAGAGATGGGCTAGATGGGTTATGGGTACTAAGGAGGGCACTTGTGATGAGCACTGGGTATTGTATGTAAGTGATGAATTACTGAATTCTACTCCTGAAACCAATATCGCACTGTATGTTAAC
Source organism: Lynx rufus (assembly GCF_022079265.1). Classification (NCBI taxonomy): domain Eukaryota; kingdom Metazoa; phylum Chordata; class Mammalia; order Carnivora; family Felidae; genus Lynx; species Lynx rufus. The sequence goes on along the minus strand of NW_025814845.1, from coordinate 24,286,593 downwards.
TAAAATTTAAATAAAACAAAGAAAAGAAAAATATTTATATATTATATGCATATGTGGATTTAAAGAATAACTATGAATAACAATGGATAACTGTGGTTGGCAAATATTTACTGTTTGGGTCAAATAATAAATATTTTCAGTTTGAGCTCTATGGTATCTGCCCAACTATTCAACTCTGCTATTGCTGTTCAAAAACAGCCATAGAGAGTTACATAAAAAAAGAAAAAAATAGGTGTAGGTTTGTCTCAATAAAACATTATTTATAAGAACAGGCAGTGGGGCAGATTGACTCGTGGATTATAGTTTACTGACTGCTGACTTGGAGCATAATCCTCACATAAAATACAAATGTCATAGTGTAATGTTTTAGTGTGAAAACTATTATTTATTACTGACCATTAAAAATTCAATACTTAGAACTTAAGATAAACTCACTCTTTCCTATTAAACAAGAACTTGAATTTGACTTACTGAATATTTTTTCAGGTTTAATTTTTTTTTTTTTCAACGTTTATTTATTTTTGGGACAGAGAGAGACAGAGCATGAACGGGGGAGGGGCAGAGAGAGAGGGAGACACAGAATCGGAAACAGGCTCCAGGCTCTGAGCCATCAGCCCAGAGCCTGATGCGGGGCTCGAACTCCCGGACCGCAAGATCGTGACCTGGCTGAAGTCGGACGCTTAACCGACTGCGCCACCCAGGCGCCCCTCAGGTTTAATTTTTAGAACAACAACAATAACAACAACAAAAAGAATCTGTGTGGACTCAAACACTCAGTCCAAGGACCGAGAAGTAGATCAGAGGTCAGGAATTTGGGAGGGGACATTTCTCACCTCAAGGAAATATAGACAGTAAATGCCCATGAGAATATACAAAAGAACCCTCCCATAAAGAAGAAATCCTACGTTTAAAAAATCTGCTGTCTCTGAGGGCATTATACAGCCTGTATAGTACTATAAATACACTGGCATCCTAAATTGTGCCCTTTGCTCTTAAGCCTTTACTTCCCCACACATCAAAAATAAACAAAGATCAATTGACCATATAAGCTTGGGTTTATTTCCGGGCTGTCTATTCTGTTCCATTGAGCTATGTGTTTATTTTTGAGTCAGTACTATACTGTTTTGATTACTGTAGCTTTGTAGTATAACTTGAAACCTGGGATTGTGATACCTCCAGCTCTTCTCTTCTTTCTCAAGATTGTTTTAGCTACTTGAGGTGGAGAAAAGGGTGAAATAGATTAAAGGGATCAAGAGTACATTTATCTTGATGAGTGATATACGGAAGTGTTGAATCATATTATACACCTGAAAATAATATAACACTGCATATTAATTATACTTCAATAAAAAAAAATTAAAAAATAAACAAAGACCAACCTAGGAGGATAGAGAAATAACAGTGAATGATCAGGGAGGAAAGAATGTGAGGAAGACAAAATAATACTGGAAATACCCCCTCCCTACCATAAACTTCTAGAACAGAGTCAGGCCAAAGTTAAGGGTAGAAGAAAGTGAGTATTAGATTTTCTCGAGCTTTTAATGTCCAAACAAATAAGGCTTTTTATTCATAGTTAAAGGCGATCATGAAAACTGTGAGGTTTGATCCAGATTTCATTTAAGGTTAGGAACTACAGTCAACAGAATAAGTTTAAAAAGCAATGGTAAAAAATAAAATAGTTTTTTGCTCATACTCCATTTTGTTCAGCTCATTCAATGAGTTAGTTACCCTTGTTAGTATCATAAACAGATCCTATATTGAAAATTCTCTGGCGATTTTCTTTTTTGATATTTTTTAAAAAGAGAACATAATATACACTTATTTGGCCTAGACCACTGAAGAGTGGAAATTCAATGATTGCATGTAACTAGAATGACTTTTCCCCAACAAACTGTGTAATCAGTTCTCTTTTCAAATTACTTTCTTTTTAAAAAAATCCTTCCTTCATCTGTATCTTCTACTTCAATTCTGAGAAACTATGGGATATTTTATAATACATTTCAGTTCCTTTGCCAAAAGTCTATCAACTTCCTGCTGATCAAAATCCTTTATATCTCTTATTCTCTAGTTCAAATGCACCCCCTTCAGTAGGATCCCTCCATGTATATTTCTTTACATTCTTTTGAAAAGTCTTTTAAAAAATGTTTTTTCTGTTTTCTCTGGGTTTGATGGTATAGAGGAGGTTCCTTACCTATTAGTTGAAGCTAGTTTATCTGTAAAAAAAATAAAGGGGATTACTCAGAATTTAAAAAGAAATAATGTACATAATATATATTTGATTATACTAGCATGTGTGATATGTATATAAAAATAATTATTATTAATGGTATTAAATCAACCTTTCATTGTGGGGTTAGATCCATCCGAAATTTTAAAAAAATAGTACTTCCTCTTCTGGTGAGCTTCTTTGTATAAGAATTATCTAGGTAGACATAAAAAAAACATAAATTATGAACCTTAGGAAGAAGTTATTTTTAAATTTTCTAAACTAACACATAAGTTCAGAGCTTTCTTATAAATCTCTACACAGTTGTAATTATTATCTCATTTATATTCATGTGAAACAATAGTATATATGTTTTTATTCAGAAGTATGATGTCTTAGTCCATTCAGGCCGCTATAACAAAATACCATAGACTGGGTGGCTTATAAACAATAGAAATTGGTTTCTCACAGTTCCAAAGCCTGGGAAATCCAAGATCAAGGCATTGACAGATTTGGTGCCTGATGTGACCTGCTTTCTGGTTTATAGATAGCCATATTTTTGTAATGTCCTCACATGGTGAAAGGGATAAGAGAGCACTTTGGGGTCACTTGCATAAGGAGATTAATTCCATTTATGAGGATTCTGCCCTCATGACCTAATCAGCACCACCTATAGACCCCACCTCCTAATACCATCACATCAGGGCTTAGGATTTCAATACATGAATTTTGAGGGAGACACAAATATTCAGTCTATAGCATGTAGGGAGTCTACAAATATTACTTGTGTCTACTGCTTTATTTTACTGTCTTATAAAATATATTCTCAATGTCCTATAAAGCAATTTTATTAAAATTCAATATAGAACCTTTTTTTTAAAAGAAGAAAATTGCAACCACAATACAAATATGAGCTAAAGAGAAACTTCAATCATTTTTAAATTAAGAATGTATTTGAAAGGGTTATCCAGTTAGATACTGACTGGAATTTCCAATATTAACTCTTTCTATAAGGATGTAATGTATAATAGAAATAAATTCACATAAACTAAATTACATATAAATATAACCATATTATATCTTAAAACATAATATTTAAGTGCCATGACAAATAATATATTTACATGACAGTATAATTAATAATGTGTTTTTATCCATTTAATGCTCATAAAATTCAACCAGATAAATGTATTGGTACCTTTTAATTAAAGAATCAATTAGGCTAGTTCACATAGTTTTTTCAGAGACACACATGTGGGTAGAATTCAAATCCTTTCCTTTTGATTACATGTCTCTCCCATCACTGTTGCCTTAAGTAGAAAGTCTTAATTGCCTTCATGTGTGATTGTGGTACAGCTAAATCCTAATTATGCCCTAAGAATCCCTGTTTATAAAGATTTATTTCTTATTCTTGGATCCTCAGGCACCCTGGAGACACATAAAAGTCTGTGAATCCCCTAAAAGCTTCCCCTGAAGTCACTCCCTATATGATCAGCTTTGGGCCTCTGCTGGGCTTGTTAGCATCCTAAATACCTTCTGGTAGACCAAATAATGGCCTCTCAAGGATGGCCATGTCCTGATCTATAAAACCTGTGAAGATGATTTCATACAATGGCAAAGGGACTTGGCAATATGATTAAGTTATGGTCCTTGAAACAAGTGGGTTTTCCTGAATTTACCAGGTGGGTTCAATGTTATCACAAGGATCCTCATAAAGGAAAGGCAGATGGTCAGAGTGAGAAGAAGAAACAATGGCTACAGAAACAGAGGTTGGAGCGACTCCACTGTGAGGATGGGGCCATGAGCCAAGATGGCAGATATCTCCCAGTAACTGGAATGGGCAAAGAAACAAATTTTCTTCAAAAGCTTCCAAAGTGCCAATGTCTTCACTTTAGCCGAATGAGACTAATTTTGGACTTTTGACTTCCTGGACTATAAGATAATAAATTTATATTCTTTTAAGCGTTGATAGGTTAGTGGTAATTTGTTACAGCAATCGTAGAAAGTTAATACAGTGTTTAAATGCTATATGACAGTTTGTGTTTTTTTCTGGATTTACTAACTCGAAATTTTCCATCTCAGTCTGAAAAGAGCCAAATATTAAGACTGGTTAAGGAGTACATCAAGAACACTAAAGTGTCTGAGATTTTACCCTACTAACTAAAAAATTAGCTTGCAGTTTCATGTATTCTGAGAGATTAGAGACAAAGGAACTTCTTACTCACAGCATAGCAGGCAATACAAGTATCAGCATATTTGCATTGGTTTTATTTGCCCACAAGTCCCACCAGGGCGAGACAATGAGCCCAGATGGACACTACTCATGCAGTGGGTTTGCATCACAAATGAGGAATCCAGGTCCAAATGCTCTTTTTGAGAAAACAGCAAATATTATAGCAAGCTACAAGCCAGTCCGCTACCCACTGGAAGCAAGTAATTTTATGGTAGTGATGCTGCTTTCTCTTGGCTTAATTACTTGCCTATGTGACTAGTTACAGAAACTCCTCAGTACCAGGGGACAGAATTTCCAAAGAAGCCAATTTGTTCACATTATTTTTTGTAGTGAGAAGTTTAAATGTTATTTTCAGTATGAAGCTTAATAGATCTTTATATTTTCTCCTTTTTTGTTTATGCCCACACACAATTTACGGAATATATATATATATATATATATATATATATATATAATAGTGACTACATTCTTAATTGTATGTAGTTTCCAGCAAGATAATATCCTATCCTAATTTCCTTTCATTAGTAACTGAAATCCACAAATACATTTCATCCTTCTCAATAATGTCTTGGATATCTTTACTTATGTCCAGCTGTTCAGAGAGCACTTTGCTTGCCATTGTAAAAGGTATTTTCCACAGAGGTACAGGGGTAGCTATCAGTAGAATTGAGGGATAATTTAATGAAAGCTACAGACAGCTAAGGCATTATATTCTTTAGGAGTCATGTGCTGGGAGAAGTCATCAAGAAGATATGACTGACTTAACCCATAAGTGGTTAACCCATAAGTGGCACCAGGATAATTGGAGTCTCTTCATCCCCTTCCCTGTCCTTGGAATGTAGGTTATGCTCAACTCGTCCACTCCTAGAAACTGCCCAAGGACATAGCCTTGAGATAGTAATGTGATGATGAGACCATCTGGAAGCTGTATATGACTAAACCTAATTGAGACCTCTATATAAACTTTTAAGAATTGATAAGTGGGTCTGTAGATCTTCTTTCCTTGTGGCCACCCAAGACAAGACTCAGTATGTAAGTTCTCTTGCTTATTAAACCTGCACCTACCAACTAGGAGTGGCTTGTCTCTTTCTTTGTTTTCTCCCTGCCCTCCACATTCAGTGGCTGGTTTCAGATTTCAGCTGGGAAGCTTTTTTTGTTTGTTTGTTTTTGTTTGTTTGTTTGTTTTGAGAGAGTGAGAGAAAGTGAGAGGGATGGGCATAGAGAGAGGGAGAGGAAGAATACCAAGCAGGCTCTGTACCATCTGTACTGAGTCTGATGTGAGGCTCAATCCTATGAACCTTGAGATCATGACCTGAGCCGAAATCAAGAGTTGGATGCTTAACCAACTGAGGCACTCAGGTGCCCCCACCTAGGAAGCTCTTAAGAACATTGCAAATCAACATCATGCCTTTCCCTTTTTAACAAAAATACCATTTTTACATTTGGCTGCATCTATTAACTCTCTAAGGTAAAACAATATATGGAGGAAAACTATATAATGTTAGGAAAAATTTATAGCCAAATGCATGTCCCACTTACACTAAAATTGATTTTAACAATTGGAGTTATGTGACTTAAAATTGTTGACAGATGAAAGGATGACTGATTTAAAAAAAAAAAAGGAAGGAAAAAGAAAAAGTAAAAGCTGTGAGAAAGCTAATCTCAAACTCTGGTGTGAATTACAGTAATCTCAGGGAAGTACATTAAATATTTTAGATGCTTCACCTCTTATTTGAGATGCAGATTCTGCAGATACCAATTTTGGTATTTTTATCAAGCTTCCCAAGTTTAAGTCTCTTCTCTAAGATATCTTTTTAATTTGCTTCAGAGGACCTGATTTGTTTTCCTGGAATTGAAGGTCACCACAGATTGAGTATTGACAGCCTCTGAGAACACAAAAAGGCAAAATATAAGTTGTTGGAGATGGGCACGTCCTCCCAGAATTTGTTGAACCAAGAAATATGGGAGCTCAGCCAGGAAATGTGTGTGAGAGGTGAGCCTACAAGAGAGAAAGCTGGCGTATGATTGTGTAGTGTTCTGTCTAAAAAAACTCAAGTGGAGAAACCACAGAATCAAGAAACTGGTGGTTAATGCTGAATTATGGAGGACTAAAAGTGATACATCTGATCTTGACAACAGTAAGAGGTGCCCAGAGATGGGAATTTCTGAACAACCTAGGAGGAAGAAGCTATTTTAACCACTCCCTGAGCCAGAGAGCAGACAATCATGCAATCTGAACCTTATCCCTTCCCCAGCTACTAAAAGAGCTAATGTAACCCGGGAGAGGGCAGAGAGATTATACTCCATACTCAAATGCCGAGAACTGCCAATTTCAGGGCAGGCAGAGGAAGATGTGTTTACTGGGAGATTTCTTATAATTAAATAATGATGGATACTATCTTCAAAAAGATAATCTAATTTTAGAGTGGAGACCCTATTTGCATTGTAAAGTGGGAATAGCATTGTCTATTACCTAAGAGGGCAGGAAGCTTTCCAAAGTTTCCATTAAGGCATGAGGATTACCCTCCTGAATACATTGTAAAGGGAGTGTGGGAGCCTAAACAAATACATAAATAGAATTGTATTTTACTCTCATTCTGAGAGTTGTTTACTTGCAGTGGAGCAGTACTAATCTGGCATTATGCTGCTCTTTCTTTTTCCCATGGAAAATAAATTTTATGGCATTCTTCGGAGCTTCTCTTACCCTGGAATACCACTAGGGACCTCTGCTTTCGGTTCCTTGATGTGAGCAATGCTTCCTCCTGACTTCCTCCAACCCCAACACTGACCTATACCTATTTTACACATGATGATACCTTAAGCTTCTTTTTAATGAGATTTGCTTACTCCTAGCAAGAAATCCTCTTAGGTGGGGACATTTTCAACATTACTCAAAGACTGCTATCAAAGAGCCCACAATTGGTGCCATGGCAAATCCCCACATCTCCACTATCATCTGTGGAAGATCAGTTTGCTTTCCTTAGAAACTGTCAAAGATGCAAGTAAAATTGCCATTGTCTTCCAAATTTTGGAGAAGACCTCTAGGCTTTCTAAATTGTTCTATTAAAAGATCTTTGCTACCGACCTTTTCAACACTCTGTAACTACGCTTACAGAGTCTGAAATTGAGTAATTGACTAAATGTGGTTGAACCTGGTACACAATATGACAGCACTTTTAGTTCTTAGACTGAAAGTCTTTTATTTTTTTTTTTTCAACATTTATTTATTTTCGGGACAGAGAGAGACAGAGCATGAACGGGGGAGGGGCAGAGAGAGAGGGAGACACAGAATCGGAAACAGGCTCCAGGCTCTGAGCCATCAGCCCAGAGCCCGACGCGGGGCTCGAACTCAGGGACCGCGAGATCGTGACCTGGCTGAAGCCGGACGCTTAACCGACTGCGCCACCCAGGCGCCCCTGAAAGTCTTTTATAAAGAAAAAAAAAATTGTTAATGATACAAATACTTAGTCTCCTCTATATCTTTCTGAATTAATTTCTTGCCACTATAATCCTAATTCTCCTACGCAGTCACATTGGCCTCTGCTTTTCCTAAAAAGCTGAATAGTGCTCTTGCTCTTGGCATAAAGTTTTGATGCTCTTATTAGTAACTCTCTTCTGCTAGGAAGACTGTAACCTCCCTAGAGAGGTCTTTCCAGACTTCTCTTCTCTTATAGATTTCTCTTTTGTCCCTGCTCCATTTGAGTTCATGACAATTGGATCTGACACTGTATTGCCTATCCTACATTTATTGTTTATTATCTCTCTCTCATTACAATATAAGCTCCATTAGGGAAAGGATTTTGTCTTTGTTTACAGCTATGTTTCCTGTGCCTAGAATAATTCTTGGTATCAACTTGATATACCATATTTGATAAATGAATGAATGGTTTAAAAATGTCTGAAACTCTGGAGGATGAGCATAGATGGGAAGGGTGGTTTAGTAAAGAAATATTCCTAGAAGTAGGAATAATCCCAAGGTCTGTAAAACAAAGATATAGCAGAGTGCTTGGGTAGTTCAGTCGGTTAAGTGTCTGACTCTTGATTTTGGCTCAGGTCATGGTCTCGCGGTTTGTGAGATCCAGCCCCAAGCTGTGCTCTGTGCTGGCAACACAGGGCCTGCTTGGGATTCTTTCTCTCCCTCTCTCTCTCTTTCTGCCCCTCCCTCACATGTGCATGCACTATCTCTTTCTCTCAAAATAAATAAACTTACGAAATGAAGATAAAGCAACGGGGACAAAGTACTGTTAGACAAGAGTTCTACTGAAATCAAGGAAGTGAGAGAGAGTTTCATGGAGAATTACTGGAAAAGTGGTGGAGATAAAGCAAGAAGTAGCACAATCCTGATCACAAAGGTCTCTGGATGCTAATGTATTTACAGTATAAAAGCTACAAGGCTTTGAAGCCATTGAAACTACAGCTATTGAAGATTCTTAAGAAGGAAAACGATATCACCAGATTCATATTTTTGAAAAATGATTTCTGTAGCTAGGAAGAGGAGTGATTGGAGAAGAGCCAGACTGGGGTCAGGAAAAGTGGTGAGGAGGCAATGAGGCAATCCACAGAATAAGTGAGAAACCCTGGACTAAGGTAGTGGCAGTGGGGATGAAGAGAAGCAAAATAACCACTGAGACAGTTAGAAGATATAATCTGCAAGATTTTATCACATCATGAATGTGTTGGTAGGGTAACAAGAATCAAGCATGACTGGTTTTATGGCTTGGCAATCAACTGAATAGTGGTATCATTCAAAGAGTTAGGAAATATGGTAGAATGGCAAGGCTTGGGGAAAAATTGGACTGGTTTTGTTTTAGACAACAGGACTCTAAGATGTATTTGTATTTTTTAATAAATGAGCTTTAAGTACGCTTTTAGATTTAAAGTAAAATTGAGAACAGAAAGTACAAAAGAGTTGCCATATATCCCCTGTTCCCACACATGCCCAACCTCCCCCACTATTGATATGGGCACCACAACAGGACATTTGTTACCATCAATGAACCTACAGTTGTGCATCATCATCACACATCATAGTTTCTGAAAGGGTTCACTCTTAATGTTGCATATTCTATGGGTCTTGATAAGTGTACAATTACACATTTCCACTATTGTAGTATCATACAGAATAGTTTCACTGCCTAAAAATCCTCTGTGTTCTTCCTCCCTCTCCCCTAAAACGACTCCTGACCTTTTTACTCTCTCCATATTTGGTCTTTTTCAGAACATCATATATTTGGAAGCATGCAGTATAAAGCCTTTTCACACTGGCTTCTTTCACTTAGTTATAATTCACTTAATTTTGTACCGTATCTTTTCATGTCTTAATAGCTCATTTTTTTAGTGCTAAATAATATGTCTGCATGTACAACAGTTTATTTAGCCGTTCAACCACTAAAGGACACCTTGGTTGCTTCCAAGTTTTGGTAATTATGAATAAACCTGCTATAAACATCCATGTGCAGGTTTCTTTGTAGACATAAGTTTTCAATTCTTTTGGCTTCATACTAAGAACAGCATTGCTGAATTGTATGGTAAGAGTATGTGTAGTTTTGGAAGAAACTGCCAAACTGGCTTTTAAATAGTCTCTCTGCTTCTATATTGTGGAAGAGACCATAAGGAGTAAATTCTTACTTAAAAGTATGGTAGAATTTGCCAGTGAACCTATCTGGATTTGCCGCTTTCTGTTTTAGAAAGTTTGTAATTATTGATTCAATTTTTAATAGATATAGGCCTATTCAGATTGCTTCTTTTTGTGTGAATTTTGGCAGATGGTATCATTTAAGGAATTTGTCCTTTCCATATAGGTTATCAAATTTATGTGCATAGTTTCTTTTTTTTATAATTCTGCTTTATTATCTTTTTGATGTACATAGGATCTTCAGTGATGTTCCCTCTTTCATTTCTTATATCAGTAATTGTGTCCTTTGTTGTTGTTGTTGTTGTTGTTGTTGTTGTTGTTAGGTGGCCTTGGTAGAGGCTTACTGATTTTATTAAACTTTAAAGAAACAGATTTTTGTTTTGTTGATTTTTCTCTATTGATTTCCTGTTTTCAATTTCATTGACTTCTGTTTTAATTTTTATTATTTCTCTTCTTCCATTTACTTTGGATTTAATTTGTTATTTTTCTAGTTCCCCTTGGTGAAAGTATGGTTTATTAATTTTAGATCTTTCCTCTTTTATAATTTATGCATTCAATGCTTAAGTTCTGCTCTCAGTACTGCTTTCATTTCATCTCATAGATTTCGATAAGTCTCATTTTTATTTTTATTTACTTAGATTTCTTCTTTGACTTTTGTAATATTTAGGAGTGTGTTGTTTAGTCTCCGAGTATTTGGGGTTGTTCCAGCCATATTTCTGTTAGTGATTTCCAGCTTAATTCCATTGAGGTCTGAGAGCAGACATTGTACAATTTTTATTCTTTTAAATTTTGTTAAGGTGTGTTTTAAGTCCCAGAGCGTGGTTCTATTTTGGTGAATCTTCCATGCGAGTTTGAGAAAACTGCGTAGGCTGATGTTGTTGGATGAAATAATCTATAGGTGTCAATTATACTCAGTTGATTAGTGGTGGTGTTGAGTTCAACCGTGCCATAACTATTTTTCTGCCTGCCTTCTCTGTCCATTTCCGGAAGAGAGGTGTTAAAGTCTCTAATTATGATAGTGGGTTTATCTATTTATCCTTAAAATTATATCAGTTGTGGCCTCTAATGTTTTGACTTTCATTTGTATGGTGCATGCATTAAGAATTGTTATTTCCTCGGGGCGCCTGGGTGACTCAGTCGGTTGAGCATCTGACTTTGGTTCAGGTCATGATCGCACAGTTGTGAGTTTGAGCCCGGCGTTGGGCCTTCTGCTGACAGCTTGGAGCCTGGAGCCTGCTTCGGATTCTGTCTCCTTCTCTCTCTGCCCCTTCCCAGCTCACAATCTGTCTCTGTCTCTCTCTGTCTGAAAAATAAATAAACATTAAAAATAAAAATTAAAAAAAAAAGAATTATTTCCTCTTGGAATATCAACTCCTTTATCATTATATAATGCTTCTACTTTTCCCTGATAACTTCCTTAGTCTGAAGTTTACTCTGTCTGAAGTTAATATAGTTACTCCTGTTTTCTTCTAATTAGTGCTAACATGGTATATCTTTTTCCATCCCTTTCCTTTTTATTTAGAGGTGTTTCTATATTTAACGCGGGTTTCCTGTAGACACCGTATAGTTAGATTTTATTTTTCAATCTACTCTGACAGTCTCTGTCTTTTAACTGGTATATATAAACCATTAATATTAAGTGATTATTGATATATTTGGATTCATAACTATTATATCTGTAACTATTTTCTATTTGTTGAACTTGTTTTTTGTTCCTATTATCATCCATACTTTTTCTGATTTTTTTGTGGTTTTAATTGAGCATTTTATATGAATCCATTTTCTCTGATTTCTTAGCATATCAGTTATGCTTCTTTTTATTACTTTTTTTAGTAGTTGGTCAGAGATTGCAATATATGTTTACAGTGAATTCAAGTCTACCTCCAAATAAGAATATTGTAGTGTGTCTTATAGTGACAAAATATTCCTATTTTTTTCTTTCTATCCCTCTATCACTGATGACATTCATTTTACTTATACAGAAGCATATATATATGCATATATATACATATATACACACATATATATACATATGTACATATGACATATACATGTACATATGTTGTCAAAGCCATTGTCACTATTATTATTTTGCATAAAATGTTATCTGTTAGATTAATTAATAATAAGAAAAATAAAATTTCCCTTTCTGATGCTTTTCCTTTCTTTACGTAGATCTGAGTTTCTGATGTATATCATTGCCCTTCTCTCTGAATAACATTTCTTGAGAGGCAAGTCTATTGGCAACAAATTTGTTCAGTTTTTGTGTGTCTGAGAAAGTATTTCCCTTCACTTTTGGATGGTAATTTCACAAGGTACAAAATTCTAGATTGGTATTTTTTCTCTCAACACTTTAAATATTTCACTCTCCTCTTGCTTGCATAGCTTATGAAGAGAATTCAGATATAATTCTTAGCTTTGTTTCCCTTCAGGCAAGCTGTCTTTTCCCTCTTTCTTCTTTCAGGACTTTTTCTGTATATTTGATATTTTGTACTTTGTAAGTGATATGCCTAGGTACTGTTTTGTCTTGTTTTAAACTAATTGGTATTCTCTGAATTTCCTATATGTGTGGCTTAGTGTCTGACATTAATTTGGGGAAACTATTGATGATTATTGTTTCAAATAATTTTTTTTTGTTTTTTTTCCCTTTTTTCTTCACCTTAATGAATTTCCATTACACATATATTACACTGTTTATAATTGCATTTCTGGCATATTTTGTTCTGTTTTTTTCAGTCTTTTTTTCTCTTTGTGTTTCAGTTTTAGACATTTCTTTTATCATATCCTCAAGTTCAGAAATTCCTTCCTCAGCCATATCCAGTCTATTGGTCATCAAAGCATTGTTCATTTCTGTTACAGTGTTTTTGGTTTTCAATACTTCTATTTTACTCTTTCTTACAATTTCTACTCTCTGCTTACACTCTCCATCTGTTCTTACATTTTGTGTTTTTTGTTTGTTTGTTTGTTTCAGTTAAGGCCCTTAGCATATAATCATAATTTTTTAAAAAATGTTCTACTCTGATAATTCTAACGTTCCTGCCATAACTAACTCTGATACTTGTTTAGTTTCTTCAAACTTTTTTTAAATTTTAACATGACTTTAATTTTGTTGTTCTCATTGTTGTTGAATGGTCGACATAATTAGGCAAATAAAATGAATTGCTACAAATAGACATTTAATAATGTGGTGATGAGGTGTGGGGGAGGAGAAGCCTCTTACAGTCCCATAATTAGATCTTAATCTTTTGGTTAGCCTGTACCCTGGACTCAGTTTTCTCTCCTCTTTAAGTGGGAAAGGATGGCTAGAGTGGGGCAGAATTGTGTTTTGTCCTTCCACCAGGTAGGTTAGGCTCTGATAAACCCCCAGCAGGTTAAACTCTGGTAAAATAGTTTCTCCTGAGGGCAGGAATTGTTTAGAAGAGAAGAATATTCCAGAATATTTCAAAACAGATACTTTTACTCTAACCCTGCCAAAAGCATAAGGAAATTTTTTTGATAGTGAGGACTTGGAAGAAAACAGAAAAGCATGAAGAAACTTAGTGGGTCCTCCTGGAGTTTTAAACTCTTGTATTTGTCTATGATAAGCCTCCAGGAATTTGTTAATTATAGTGCATGTTATTCTACCCATTCCCTGGACCTTACAAAGCTTTCTCCCCAAGGGTTTATGCTGGGGTAAGTTATGATTCTATGTTACCTCTGTATGTCTAATTTTTTGTGCAGTAGTTTGTCTTGTGATCTCACTTTTCTGACATATCTCAGAGGAATTGTTGATCTTTTTCACTTTGTTCATCTTTTTACTGCCATCAGGATGGAGAGGTGACTTGTAAGCTCTTCATGTGCTGGTGAAGAACCCTGAAGTCTGCATATGTATTTTAAAATTGTAATATTGTGTGGGAAGTTGAATATTTTAAAAATCTGAATTTTTTAGTAAATGATATAAACTTGGGAAAGTCCAGTATTAAATGCTGATCCTCGTAATAGATTGCAGATCTCTTAATTTTTAGTTTAAATTTAGGTCTGCACCCTATTTGTGATTTCTTTCTGCGGACTGAAATATCATGGAGGTATTGACAAACCCTTCAGAATAAATGACAAAGAGTAGATTCCAGACACAGGCAAAATTGCGTTGTCATTTGAGTCATAGAAGGAAGAGGGGGAAAGATATAAAAGAGAAAGAAAGAATTATCTTGACCCGTGGTGATATACTCATATCCAATAACTCAAAACAGGGATAGTTCTCAGAATCTGTTAATATTAAAAGTAGGATGCAGGTTTGGTTAAGGTTACTGTGAACTCCCCAATGTCACCCATTAATGTCTCTGACTAAAGAGCCAGAATTAGTTGTCATAGCTGCTTCATTATATTCCTTGACGGCCTTCAGAGGCATCAGGTCAATACCTGAATAAGATTTAGCAAGAACCAATGATAATATGCGTATATAATTTTGTTCTATGAAATGTATATACATCTTTGAATCTAAAAAGGCACATTTACATCTATCCCCTCTCTTGGTTCTGACAGAATCTGAATCTAATTAGTATCTACATTTAGCAGAACTTGAGGCTAAGTGCAGTTAGAGACTTTCCCAATGTCAAGCAAAATGTAAGTAGTGGGGGTGGAACTAGATGTTTCACTCAAAATTTCATGTTCTTTCCACTTCTAGCTGGGCTAAAATAAAATACATGAATTTATTCTTGACATACTAGCTTATTTGTCACAAATATTATAATTTGCATTGAGAAACACATAATTGAAGCAAAACTGTAAAATTCAGATGGAAGACCAAAAAAAAAAAAAAACAAAAAAAAACACTTTTTTTTTTTTTTTTTAGATACATGGTAATCTGTTTTCTCATAAAAAGGTGCACATATGCAGGGATATTGTAATCAGAATGCCCAGTGGAATTCGCACACTCATTAAACTCCTCAAGCAGAGAGCAATATAAACTAACACAGTGGAAATAAGGTCAGTGAACATAATGAGTGAAACACCTTACAAAGGGAAATTGGTGTGTAGCGTTGAAATCCTCATTTTCTACAGTTTGAGAAAATGTGTCTAGCTGCTAGTTTAGATTACCGCTGCGTCGCCATGGTCATGCCATTCAGAAGGAGAGATGTACACAACTGGGTAAGTCACCAGGAGGCACAGATGTGCGGAGAGAGTTGGTGAAATGTTTCCCATTTTCCAATTACCAGCAGTTTTCTTCAGTCATGGAATTTTCAAAAGGACCCCTCCCCCACATATGGCCAAGCCTGTGTATAAGAATTATAAATAGATGGATTCAATGTGGTTGGCATAACACAATGTGAAAACTGTTTTGTGATTTATAAAATGTTACGCCAATGCAAGGAGATTTTATTCATTGATATTTTCATTCTTCTACAAAATACATTACACAGCTATCAGATCCAGATACTCTGGTATCCCTGAGACATGAAAATGCATGGAATGTTCTGCCTGTTCTCAAGGTGTCTAATGGATGAAGCAGAGACAATTGCAATATAGTTTGGTAAATATTTTAATAATGATGTGACAGTATGCTGTAGGAGGGCACAGATCCTCCCTAGATGGGAGAGTCTTCCCTGAAAGGTTGTCATTTGAGATGAGGGATGTCAAATGATTGGCCTTGGCTGGACGAAGAGGCAGGGGGATTGGATAGAAGTAAACAATAGCAAAGGCACAGTGTTGTGAAATCCCATGGTGTGTGCGGAAATGAATGACTTTGGTGTGATTGTGCCGTGGGCTGTAGAATTTTCGATGAGTGTAGACAAGAAAATGGAAGCCAGACTGCAAAATTAGATACTGCAGAGGGGCGCCTGGGTGGCGCAGTCGGTTGGGCGTCCGACTTCAGCCAGGTCATGATCTCGCGGTCCGTGAGTTCGAGCCCCGCGTCGGGCTCTGGGCTGATGGCTCAGAGCCTGGAGCCTGTTTCCGATTCTGTGTCTCCCTCTCTCTCTGCCCCTCCCCCGTTCATGCTCTGTCTCTCTCTGTCACAAAAATAAATAAACGTTGAAAAAAAAATTAAAAAAAAATTAGATACTGCAGAATTTGTACTTTCTATCAAAAGTAAGAGAGGCTTACGGAGGTGTTCTGGCAGGGGTGTTATGCTATTGTATTTGTTCCTTTGCAATGACTGGGAGAAAAACAGAATATATAAAAAGGTGGGAGAAGATTAGTGGCAACAAGTTTACTTTAAACAATCAAACTATATGAATTTTGTTACTGGAAGATTTCTAAGACCAACTCCCCAGATAGATCTCTTAGAGCGTTTGCAATCATACTAAATGTTGCAAACATCTTAACTTAGATTTAAGCCCAGTCCATGTTTCATCAGTATGGACCAGGGGCGCCTGGGGAACTCAGCTGGTTGAGCGAACGACTTCAGCTCAGGTCATGGTCTCACATCTCATGAGTTCGAGTCCCACGTTGGGCTCTGTGCTGACAGCCTGGAGCCTGTTTCTTTGTGTCTCCCTCTCTCTCTGACCCTCCCCCGTTCATGCTCTGTCTCTCTCTGTCTCAAAAATAAATAAACGTTAAAAAAAATTTAAAAAAGTATGGACCCGTAGCATAGCAGTTAAAAAACAAATCCCTTTCCTTAAATCTCATGTAGCTTATCTGCAAATGAGGGCATTAGTGCAGATGTTCACTGAGGACCTATGTGTGCTAATATTTTATAAGTTCCAATTATCCTGGGGTGCTTAACACCTTATCACAGAGTGGTGCAGAGGCTTATTTGAGAGCAGTATTCAGGAAAAAAAATGCATTTTGACTGGGAGAGGGGTGTGCATGCTGTGGGGAGAGCCAGCTCTCTTCTTGTCCTGCCTTAAACTTGGGATGGAAGCAAACGGAACGGAACATAACTTCTATTTGGGGACGTTCATATTTTTAATAAAAATAAATGAAACTACTTATTTTCCTTCAAATACTGAAACACTGTTTCAAGCTGACTTTCATCGACACTGGGTTCTCCTAGGATTTTCTAGTTATTTACATTTGCATTTGACATAGCCTGGTGGAAAAGAATTTTGGATTAGGATTCAGGAAATTAGATTCTAGACTTTGTTCTGCCTCTGAGCAGATGGGTACAAATTTTAGATGTTATTTAATACTTTTATTTCATTACTGTGTGCCTAAGTTTATTTGTGATAAAGGAATGATGTCTATCATACCTGTCTATAACATGTGTATGTGTGAATATACATTAGGAAAGGTATTTAAATATGTTTAAAATGATGAAAGTTTCAAGCTTTTATTATCGGTAAAGTTGTCATAACCCTGGGGAAATTTCAAGGAATAATGGAATTACAGGAAGTCAGAGCTGCAAGGGAATATGATAGACATAATCAGTTCTCACAAAGATTTCTAGTGTTCCTCATCTTTCTACATGCCTCTTTGAATAAGAGTGACTGGGTGACCAGCTGTGACCGAAGAAATGTGTGGGGAAGAGTCACGGATCACTTCCAACTTTTAAAGAAATCCAGAGCTGGACAGCGGTTGAAGTGGTAAACACAGATTTTACTTAAGCACTATTACAACAGAGGACAAAAGACCTCAGTTTAGAGAGGGCTCAATACCAAATATAATAAGGAAAAGTGGGAATAGGGAACTGGTAGACAGAAAACTATTAAGAGGGTACGAAAATTCTTGCCACATTGACCTAAAAGAATGCTTTCTGAATTTCTGAAGGCAGGATTACAACTTTGGACTAAGGTGAATATATATTGCCTGGGGGATGATGGGTATCTTAGTTCATTTGGGCTGTTATAACAAAATACTGTAAAGTGACTAGCTTATAAACCACAGAAATGTATTTCTCCAAGTTCTGGGAGCTAAGGATTCCAAGATCACGGAGCCAGCAGATCTGGTGCCTGATAAGGGGCCACTTACTGCTTCATAGAAGGTAACCTGTCACTGCTAATTTCACATTAGCTCTCTGGGGTTGCTTATGAGTAGGACACTGATCCTACTCACTAGAGTTCTGCCCTGCTGACCTAATCATCTCCCATCAGCATCTGTTCCTAATGCCATCACATTGACGATTAGGTACGAATTTTAGGGAGACATAAAAATGCAGACTATAATAGTGAAGGATGAGGAATTTGATCAGATATTAAGGGTGATTAGATGTTGGGGGTGGGGAGAATCTCGTTAAACTGACCTGAGCAGTTTTCTTGCTACAACTGGGATCTTGAGGACACGAAAGGACAGGGACTAGTTGAAAAAGAACTCAGAGGAGCCTGTCTAGAATTTGGTTAAGGAGATTCACGTTTTAAAGCACATATTGCCTTATGTGTGACCCACCCGTATTTTCTTGAATCATCCAAAAAAGCTACGTGTTCCAGATTATACAAGGATAGGAGGCTTCCTGCCAGTCACCAAGCAGCTGCGTGGGGCACAGCAGCCTCAGAGGGTTAGGGAGTTGTCCGGATCTTCAGAAGAATTTGTGTGAGTTAAAAAAAGAAAGTGCCAATAAGATTTTGACATTTTTTTCCCCATTATAGGAGCATATTTGCTCGCTTTCCCTGGTGATACTGGGGCCCTTTGAGATCCTGGTTAGTTAGCTTCATTGTCTAAGTAAGAAACGGATTTTTAGAAAGATCAAATAACTTGTGTGACGTCACATGTCTCCCTTGGAGTAAATTTATCACCAGAAAGAATGTCTGTCTGTTCATCTACTGGCTTTTCATTGTTGAAAAAATTATAATTTCTTTCAGACAGGTAGATCTCTTACTGCTCAAGATGAAAGAAGTTTTTGTGTTGTTGCTATAAGGCACACGTGACATGTTTTTAAAAGACAGAAAATATATACTATTGAATATGTTTTGAACCTCATAGAATTCATTCAAATATAATTTTCAAAGTAATTTTCTAGGGAGGCTATTTCTGTTCGCATTTGTGAGAAACCAAATAGGTATGACAATCTCCCGCCATTGGTCTCATTTGTATGGCACTTCAAACTAAATGAAATTTAAAAACAAAAACTGAAACTAAGTGTTGCATATTATGTGATAGGTATTATTTGATAGGGCTTGATTTCATGAACCATGAGATCATGACCTGAGCTGAAATCAAGAGCTGGATGCTTTAACAGACTCAGCGGGATGCTTAACAAACTGAGCCCCCCAAAGCCCTCCAAAATAAGTTATTTTCATTTTAAATAAAATCCAATATTGCTACCACAATTTTATTGCATTATTATTCTTATTATTTTGTGACTTTAAGAAAACTTGGTTTAATGTACCAGCACTTTAGCTGGTTTCAAAACTAAACTAGAATCATCAAAATTTCAAATTTCAGAGTAAAATTTGCCGAGATACGACTACCATCTACTAAAAACCTTGATAAACATCTTCCTGCTAATAATAAAATGAGTCAATGATAATGTGGAATGATATACCTGAAATCTTCTATCCTATATATAAATGGAAATGCATAAAGGAAGACTCTTATGACAACTTTGAATCCATTGTCTTTCAGTAAATACCCATCTGACTCTGGAAAATACAGAGGTCAGAAATCCTCTAAAAATTCTTTGAATCGATAAAATTCTGTGTTCTTATTTATTCTAAGGTATTAATCATAACTTGGATTGTTTTAAATTTAAACATATTATAAGTGGGTGCAAACCTCTTTTACCATTCTGTTCAGTTTTATTTGAGAAGGTAAGTCTAGGTTCTTAGACTCAGATGTGGTACTTCTATAAGCAAAGTATGTATGCTCTAAGTCACAGTTGGAAAAAAATATTCTATTAAATCAGCTCATCTCTCGAAGTATCTACTTTTGCTTTTCTTATCCAAATGTCAAAATTGAAGAAAAATACCTTTAAATCTTTTCACCATGCAAACTCCAAGCATTTCAGAAAGCCGAAATAGCAAGTTAGCAACTGTTGACTATTATCTACCCCTCCAATTATCTTTTTAGCTTATATTTTATTTTTTAATTTTGTCCTTTATCTTTTGCCTCTATTGTTGTTAGTTATGGTTAGCTTCCCATTTGAAAATATTATAATTAGTAATTCCTATAGAGCTCTTCACTTTGACACTTGAACTCTTAGAAAAGGTGCTATGTAATCACATTCAGAATGTGAAAAAAAGATACCCTCTGTGAGAAATTTCAAGGCCACCATGGCTAAAGTACATAATTTATAAAGCACTTTGTCTTTCTCGGAAGACCAACACTCAAAAATCAACAATGCATGAACTATTTAAGTGTAAATCCTATTCAAGCAGAATTCTCCTAGGGACCGTCATTGAGATTCCTTGTACAAGTTTTTACAAGCAATATATTAAGGCCAACTAGTTACTAAAGCTGTCGATTTTTTAAACTCAGCAGAAAAATGCCAGAAGGTAAAATTTTTGTTGAAAAATATCATCCCGAAGAAAGGGTTATATCGTCTTAAATTATTTCAATGTCCCTCTGGATCTGCATATAATGATACCTCATTTACTTAGTTTTCTGGTAATGAAGCCACATTATAACAGTCAACTAGCTTACACAAAAGAAAAGAGACAGGCACAATTCTTGGGAAATGACATAGATTTTGCAGTGGGCAGGTTAGAGTTTAAGTGGTGTTTTTCTGTCCTCAATCCAACTGCTGATATATAACGCCGGGGAAATCTATTTAGAAACCTAAGTAGGTCAGAATAGGCTTCCAGACATTTAGCAAAAGGAAAGCCTAATTTCCACGACATAAGCATTTGGGGAGCCTCCTAAAGACAGATAGATCATCTGGCGATGAACAGTCCTGGATTGGGAGTCCTCTTCTATGTTCTCATCCCTAATATTCAACACCATCATTGACTCAGAGATGCAGGGAAACGTGACTCACTTCATCTTGGACTCTATCCCAAATTTAATATTCACATTTTCTATAACTCATGTAGTTACATTAGAAACCACACCATAAGGCACTAGAACACATTCACTCTGTCAATATTGAGAACAATCATGTTTGATGATTTTGGCAACAATAAATTATCTACGATAAATAATTCTGTGTAAAGTAAAGCATAATGTATTTAGAATCAGTCTTTTCTTTGAATATAGCATTTATCACTGCTAGAACTTGAGGGGAGATCCCTTAAAATCTTTGTTCTTCACTTCTATTTTCTCGAGAAAATAGGTATAATAAGAATCACTTAGATTGTCTGTGAGGGGCAAATGTGGAAGTATCTGGAAAAATGTTGTATAAATTTTCATTATTATTATGTTCTCTATTAAATGTGGCAGTCAATATATAATAAAGGAAGCTGGTGGCCTCCTTTCCACATTGAATGAAAGCTTATATCTGGGCTAAAGTTGAACTATATTTCCTATTTTGGTAGACAGAATTCTCAGAGTGATCCTCACTGAACTTGGCCTTGAATACTTCTCGGTCTCCTGGAATGTGGCCAGAAGTGGTGAATATGATGAAATTTCACTCCTGTGATTAAGTTATATTATAGGGCATGGTTGACCTCCAGATAGGGAGACTATAGGGGCAGACCTAATATAGTTGCACAAGCTCTTTAAAAGCAGAGGATGTTTTCCGACTGATGGCAGAAGGGGATTATAGGGGTAAAATATTAATACTAATATACTGATAATAGTGAGAATCCTCTAAATTCCTCTTCTTCCTATTCGTCTTCATTGTAACACTTGGAAATTCTTCACCAGCCAAAAAAACACCTTAAGTCTCATTCATCTAACCAAATCAAAGACCATCACTCCCAAAAAATAAAGAGCTAGTGAAAAGCAGTGTGGTCTAGCATCTTGTACACAGCCCTAAGTATACTTTTGTCATCTGTCTTTGGAGAAGTTTGCTAATTTTTCAGGTAGTCGTCCCAACTGGCATTCAGCCTTGGTATACCTTGATTCTATGCATAAGTCTGCCTTTTTCCCTCTTTGTATTCCCAACTTCTTTATTCCAAGCACTTATTTTCACTTTCAAATTAAACTCAGAGGGTGCTGGGTTTTTCTTTCATGTCCAAACCCATAATTGTGCTTTGTTATTTCGAGCAAACTTTTTTTTTTTTCCCACTAAAAAAATGTCCTTCTATAACAAAGCCATCTGGAAATCCTGTTAAGAATTAAAGGCAGGTCTCTTGTGTTTTTCACAAATCTTTATAATTCCGTTGTGAATAATGGCAGAGGAATTACTTTCTACTTCAGGAGACATATCTTCAATGTGAAGTTTAGAAAGGCTTTGCTTAACAAAGATCTAAGATTTGCAAGGGACCCGGACAGATCTTTTGGTTCAGGATTTCCTTCTTCGAAAAGATAAGACATAAAATCATTTTACCAATGATGCAAGAGAATTACAGAGACGTTATAATATCCTTTTCAAAGCTATGGTACTGTGTGATTTGGGGAGTGGGACAAGTGGAGGATAGAAACTACATCCTTTGCCTATTAAGTAATTATTTTTTGCATTGAAACAATACAGAGAAAATCCCTAGGCTTGAGTCATTATGGCAGAATGTAGAACAACTTGATAAACATCTGTGTACCTGCCATTCACAAAACCCTGTACAGAGAATGGGATACTGCACGGAGGACTCTATTAAAATATAGCTAGTGATAAATGCCTTGAGGAGGAAAGTATAATACGTTGAGAGTTAGTTGAAAACAGCTTCTCCAGTGGCGAGGAAAACTGTCAAGGGAGAAGGAGGATTTGGTGTGTGCCATGCAGGTTGGAAAAATATTTTCATAAACAGAGAAGTGTAAAAGCGTAAAATCCCACACAAATAAGTTAACTTCTTTACCGCTATCTTTGCCTAATAAAACATGAGATTTTTCAGGAGTAAGTTGAGTCATTTAAAGAGAGACATATTTTAGTGACATGAATTATAATGAAACCATATTTTCTGGTTTCTGAATTAGTTTGGCTAAATATTCATCTTATATTGTGCTTATTTTTCGCAATTAGATATTTCTCCTCCACTTCCATAATAAATGATGTATATAAATTATCACTTAGTAGAGTTATGATTATAATATCTAAAATATAACACTTACTATACACTTGTCTTTCTTTGAGTTAAGCACTCTACATGAATTTTTGTATTTTTGTTGTTGTTTGTTTTTGAGAAAGAGAGAGAGAAAGGCAGAGAGAGGGGGACAGAGAATATTAAGTGGGCTCCATGCTGACAGCAGAGAGCCCGACATGGGGCTCAAAATCATGAACTCGAGATCATGACCTGAAACGAAGTCAGATGCTTAACCAACTGAGCCACCCAGGCACCTCAACATGCATTTTTGTCTTTAAATGTGTAGATAACACTGGGGTTTTCATAATTAAATAATTTAATAATAGTGATATTACAGTTAGGAATTAAACCCAGTATCTGTGATAAGAACATGATTCACGCTTTTTGATAATTTTTTTTTGAATACCCATGTGTCTTTCTGAAAAATAAAAAAGCACATGTTAGAGAAGAAAGGAGTTGTAAATAATCTGGCCCAGTGGTTTTCTAGGTACTTCAGGGGATAGGAGAGGGAGGGATGAATGTGCAGGGTAGAGATCAAGAACCATGTTTCATTGCTGTAAACTTAATCATATTGTGGCCAAAGGCAAAGTACATTCACTCCCTCCCGAGGATCCTCCAAATCTCATGCCATTATGCTTCAGAATCAAAGTCTAAAATCTCATCATATAAATCAGGTCCTAGAGCAGATGAGGTTCCTGGGTGTAATCCCGTATGTATAGCTCTTGGGACAAAATCCCTTTCCATTTGTGGACCTGTGAAACACAAGACACAGTACTGGCCTCAGTTCCATGCAGTGGTAGGTGAAGCACAAGATAATAAGCTATAAATGTACAGTTTAAAAATTGAGAAATGGGAAACCTGGGTGACTCAGTAGGTTGAGCGTCTGACTTCGGCTCAGGTCATGATCTTATGGCTCGTGAGTTCGAGCCCCGTGTCGGGCTCTGTGCTGGAGCCTGCTTTGGATTCTGTGTCTCCCTCTCTTTCTGCCCCTCCCCTGCTTGTGCTCTGTCTCTCAAAACTGAATACATGTTTTAAAAGAAAAGTGAGAAATAAGAGGCAAAAATAAGTCCTTGTTTAAGAGGAGTTCTGGTCTTTCTGGGAAAATGTTAGGAATTTTTTGGTTACATTTCAAAGCTTAAGAATAATTATTTGTGGCTTCTTACTCCATCCTCTGGTTTCTTGGTTTCATCTTCTTTTCCATGAAAGAGAGCTGCTTGCAGGTAAATAGTTTATCTGTCTGCTTCTCACCTATTATGGACTGAATGCTTGTGTGTCCCCAGATTTCTATGTTGAAGTTCTAACCCCTGATTGTAGTGGAGATGGGGCCCTTGGGCAGTACTTGGGTCAGGAGGGTGGAGCCTCATGAATGGTATTAGTGCCCTTAGAAAAGAGGCCCCAGAGAGCTCTTTTGCCCCTTCTGCCCTGTGAGGACACAGCCTAACGATGGCATCTATGAACCAGGAAGTGGGCTCTCACCAGACACTTAGTCTGGCACCTTGATCTTGTCCTTCCCAGCCTCTAAAATTATGACAAATAAATGTTTTGTTATTTATAAACCACCTGGCTTATGATATTTTTGGTATGATTGCCTCAATGAACTAAGAGATGGCCAGTAGAATTTTTGAGGTTCAACTACATCCTTTGGTATTTTCTCTCCTTCAGTCCAAGCTGGCAATATATCTACTGAAATAATTTTCTGAAGAACCTTATGGATCTCCTGTGGATTTCAGTGGCGTTCAGTCCGTTAGACACAAGTCACACTTACAGATATTTTTGAGATAATTCCTGTCTACCTCCTGTTCAGATGTCTGAAGGACAAGACTCTCAATCTTCCTAGGCTGATTGAGAAGATTGAGAGGATCACCAGGCACATTATTAATTTATTTAAGGGCCCTTTGTGTGACTGACTTTTCAGTCTTCCTGAGGTAATAACAAAAGGTTCTATAGTGATGCTCTCTGTTTTTCCTTATGCCATACTTTTGAAAGACATTTCTTAATTTTAGCACTCTTTGCAACCTGGAAAGACTCAGTATTTCAAAACCATCAAGATCTGGTTTCTTTTTCCTCCTTCCCTCTTTCTTTCTTTCTTTCTTTCTTTCTTTCTTTCTTTCTTTCTTTCTCTTCCTTCCTTCACTTTTCTTTCTTTCTTTCTTTCTTTCTTTCTTTCTTTCTTTCTTTCTTTCTCCCTTCCTTCCTCTCTGACATCCCCTCAATTATCTCTCTCCTTTCACATTTTACTAAATCCAATGCAAAAAATCCAGGTGGTAACTTCAACAATTTGCTTGGAAATCTCCTTAGCTAGATAAACAAATTTATCCCTTTAAATTTTGCTCTCCACATAAATGTAAGAGACAAATTTGCTAACCTTTCTGTCAGCGTAAAACAAGAATACCTTTTCCTCCAGTTGCCAGAAACATATTCCTCACTTGATTTTTGAGCCCTCATCAGCAGTGTCCTTAAAGATCTTATTTTACTAACAGTTTGTTCAAAGAAATTTAGGGTTTCTCTATAATGCTCCTCAAAATTCCAGCCTCTGCCTCGATGAACTCCACCTTCACATTTGGAGGTATTTCTTTCAGCAGCATCCCACTTCAGCTATTAAAATGATTACTAGTTTCCAAATGCCACAACACAGATTAAGACAAATGTAGTGGTGCAAAACACCCCACACATTTCTTACCTCACCCTTGCCGTGATGAGTGAGGAGTCCAGGCATGCCTTACTTCGGTTCTTTTTTTGTGTTTTTTTGTTTTGTTTTGTTTTCAAATCTTTCTTTAAATTCTAGTTAATTAACATAGAACACAATATTCGTTTCAGCAGTAGAATTCAGTACTTTGGTTCTTTGATTAGGGTTTCACAAAGGGACAATGGTCCGGACTGGGTTTTCATCTGGATACTTGCCTAAGAGAGGCTCAGCTTCTCTGTTCAGGTGGTTGATGACAGCATTCATTGCATCTGGCTACTGGATTCATGGGAGACACTTTTCTATTCCCTCACTTTAGTTAGGTCTCTGTTCAAATCTTACCTCTTGAGATAGGCTATCTGAAACTATCCCATCACAAACAATGCTTCCTGCCAACTCCAACGTCATTCTCCTGCTTTATTTTTATTCATCACACTATCACTTTCTGCCATCATATTGTGTATTAATTTGTCTAATTTGTATCCTATCTATTTGCCTATCATAATGTTAAATTCTATTAGGGCAGGGCTTTATTATTTTGCTTGGCAATGTTTGTTCACCACATTTAATATTCATCTAAGAGAATGATTCTTATACACTATGGATACAAAACTCTTTTTGAATTAATGAATGGAAGTCAGTTTCTTAATGTCCAATTAGTGAATAATTAGACCAAAGTTATAAAAATAAAATACTAAAGGGGCACCTGGGTGGCTCAGTGGGTCAAGCATTCAACTTCAGCTCAGGTCATGATCTCACGGTCTGTGAGCTCTGGCCCCGCGTCTGGCTCTGTGCTGATGGCTCAGAGCTTGGAGCCTGCTTCAGATTCTCTCTCCCTCTCTCTCTCTCTGCCCCTCTCCCACTCACACTCTCTCTCTCTCTCAAAAATAGATAAACATTAAACAATTTAAAAAAATAAAATACTTAAAAAATTTTTAATGAAATTTATCTCCATCAAAATTCATGTAATTTGGTCAGTTGTATTTAGAGGTAAATTCATAGAAATAAATCCCACTATTTTTAAAGTACAGCATTACAAAACTTTAACTTACATGTTTAAGTCAAGATGAATAAATAACTATACATCAACTTTAATGTTGTAGAAAAATATACTTGGTCTTCATAAAGGAGTTCAAGTCTTAAAGTACATGCACTATCCTTGAACAGAACAAATAAAATATTATGAATTTAGATTTTTCTAAGGATTCTCTTCTCTTAGCACATGACACATGCAGGTACACTCAGAAACACACATATGTATCATAAAGAATCTGGGGGGAACATTACAGTGGCTAAAGTAGGTGGTTAAATTATGGGGTCACTTAAAATTCTTGAGAGCTGTATGCATTTATAATTGTAAGTTATTATTATTCAGAAATGATTAATGATAGTGAAAAATGCCTAATACCTATGTCTTCTTCGTGTTGTATTTAATTGCTGTAGGATGATGGGGAGCCTCAGTGGTTCAGTCGGTTAAGCGGCCGACTTTGGCTCAGGTCATGATCTCATGGTTTACCAGTTCAAGCCTTGCGTTGGGCTCTGTGCTGACAGCTCAGAGCCTGGAGCCTGTTTCGGATTCTCTGTTTCCCTCTCTGCCCCTCACCTGCTCATGCTCTGTCTCTCTCTCTCTGTTCAAAATAAAAATAAAATTAAAACAATTAAAAAACTTTAATTTCTGTAGGATGAAAATATAATTTAAACAATAAGTTGGTTTGTAAATGTATATTCCTCCATGTGTGTGAGACAGAAAGAGGAAGGTCACTTACAAACATCCTGAAATACAATACGAGAGATAAGAATGATTTCTGTATTGAATGAGATAAAAATTATTTTTGGACTAGTGTGAAAGAGGAAAGCATACATCCTGCCCACAATTCTAAGTTTATCTTAGAATTATTTACGGATATATCTAAATATAGAATATTTAGAGCTAAAATCTAGCTGTAGCCAACACTTTGAACTTACTGGTCAGTACAATTCTTCAACTTGAAAAACAATTTGATTAGTCCTCTTCCAGTGAGAAGTCATAAATGTTAATGAGATTCAGTGTTTTAAAAGAAGCAAAAAAAAAAAGCCACACAAAACAAAACAAACAACAGAAAAACACCTGATACACTTACTGTCCAAACATCATTTAAGATTTGAGTTTTTGGTTGGACTCGGGAATTATTTAACATTCCAGCCCACATTAAACACTGAGAAGTGGTCAGTGAGCAGGATGGCTTGTATCCAGTTTTTGCTGTGACTCTGCCTCATGGAATAAATTTTTGACAACTTAAACTGTCTGGTTTGAAATTTCCTCTTTAAGTGAGGGCATTGGACCAGATGTATTCTATATTTCCCTCCTTCTCTATCATTGTCTGCAACTAAATAATTTCTTTTCTTTTTAAATTAAGTCCCATTTGGTAGTAATTCTCAATGACTCATGAAGTAGAGTTTAAAATACATTTTCACTGGAAACAGGAAAAAATTAAAATATTCTAGCATAGAACTATACTGGTTCAAAATTGCATTTCCATATGAAATTAGGTCACTAGTTTTGCCAAGGCATTTCAACAATTGTAGACATTTCATCACCTTGGAATTAAACAACTGGTTAAAATTTTCTGGAGAGAATAATTTCAATATTCAATTAAGTGTATTAAAACCATGTTAAGTATAAACAGCATAAGGATAGTTTTAAAGAAGTAATATTGTCTTTAAAGTTGGGATCCCCAGATAGAACACAACATAATTAGTAACATTTCTAAGTATAGGTGAAGAAAAGTTGTTAGTAGAATTAAATTGGAAAAAGTTGTCAGGACAGTTTACCTGGTGTGAGGTTTCGTTGCCTGATTATCAACATACATTTCCAGTATAACTATATCATAACATCTCCGATTTATTACCCACCAAGTTGTGTATTTTTTTTCAAATATAGCTGAAAGTTCACTCTAATCTAAGGAACTGATGTGACCTTGAACAATGAATTTCCATATATGAGCTTCTATCTTTTTTTTTTTCTATTAAAAATTATATACAGGAGCACCTGGGTGACTCAGTCAGCATCCAACTCTTGATTTCAGCTCAGATCATGATCCCAGGGTCATGGGATCAAAACCCCCCTTTGGGCTCCATGCTGAGCATAGAACCTGCTTAAGATCCTTTCTCTTTCCTACTTCCCATCTTCCCTGCTCACACATACTCTCTCTCTCTCTCTCTCTTAAAAAATATAATAATTGGGGTGCCTGGGTGACTCAGTCAGTTAAGTGTCCGACTTCAGCTCAGGTCATGATCTCGCGGTTTCTGAGTTCGAGCCCCGCGTCGGGCTCTGTGCTGACAGCTCAGAGCCTGGAGCCTGCTTCGGCTTCCGTGTCTCTTTCTCTCCCTCTGCTGCTCCCCTGCTCACGCTCTGACTCTCTCTGTCTTTCAATAATAAATAAACATTAAACAAATTAAAAATATATATGACAATAAAAAAACTGTATACAGAATTGAAAAAATATTAAGCCAAGATAATTTTATAAAACTAAAATCATTAATAATGGGGGTAACCTCTTTAATATTACACAGTTAGAGAGGTATTTTAATTAATCTATTGATATATCAAGTCACAGAATATTAAGTCAAAGTAGTGCAGAACTTTAGAACTTATAACTTATTTAGATATAACCTATAGAATTCATCAACAGTTTTATTTATTAAAAAAATTACATAGTGCTTAATATATGCCAACCAAAGTTCTGAGTGCTTTACAATAGTGGCTCATTTAATTTGCAAATAACCCTATGAAAGAAATGTTATTGTTATCACTTCTACTGGGCAGGTACAGAGGCCAAGGCCTAGAAACTTCAGGTGCATTGCACAAAGTCTCAAAACTAATGGTACAGCCAGCATTCAAACTCCTCACTCTGTGCTCTTAATCACTATATTAGACACCTTTTTAGCAGAAAATCAGAAGCCTGAGAGTCTATGTGACTTAGTCAGAGTCTCACAGATATTTAATGGAAAACCAATAGAAGCAACATCCTCCCAAATCACATTAATTTGTAACAAGTGGGGGAAATTGGCAAAATAATTCAGGAAAATCAGGGTGGTTTTTTTTTCCCTAATGTAAAGCATTTTTTGGTTTCTGATCACTTCCTACTACAAGGAAAATTAACAACCTCAAAAAATGTTCTTACCTGTGTTTCCCAGTATTTGCTGAATATTACTTTGTAATACCGTATCTCATGTTAACCTGAGCTGAAAAAAGAAGGAGCAGGAACAGAGTGAGGGGTACTTTTCTGGAGGTTTCTTCATTATGTGAGTTTCCAAGATAGGATGCCAACTAGCACTGATGTGCCCACTGGCCCCCTACCCCGAGTATATTTTCATTTGTGTTTGTCTACAATATGAACATAAGAGATGAACAACAGAAAAGAGAAATGCCTCCCTGAACAGGCAGATGTAACTATATTATTTATTTAGTAAGCATGTGTTAGAAGATACAGTTGGACTATAGCAAATTGTAGTGACTGTGCCTCGTCCATTAAAAAAAAAAAAAAGTCAATTCCTGCCACTTCACTCAACTGAATTGCTGTCATGCAAGAGTGAAATCCAGGTGTTTAAGATCTCTAGTTTGGACTTTTGTGCAAAATTTTCTAATATTCAAATGTTGGCCCTCTTTTGTGTTGGGGGATAGACTAAAACTATCTAAAATGAGCTCCAGACCTCTTTGCAAGAATGTTTTGACCTCAGCCATAAATAATTTCAGACAGGAGCTTGATTGTGTCTTTATTGGTTGGAAGGTCACCGCATGCTTCTATGAAACTTTATTTAAAACAGTTATTTTCTGGTTTGTGTGTGTGTGTGTGTGTGTGTGTGTGTGTGAAGCAATTTGGAAGTACAAAAAATAGAATGTTGAATGCAGGACAATTTTCAATACATTTTTTATAGTTGGAAAGTAGGCACATAAATCTTATTTCTATAGTTTTAAAAATAGATTAAATCTGTTCTTGCTTGAAGTAATTACACTATTGTGCACTCACATTTACCTAAATTAATATTTAAGGATGGAGCCAATTGAAAGTGAAATTGAATTAAACTAAGGTATCATATTGCACTGTGTGCTGATGGTTTGTAATGGATCAGATATGCAAATGTCAATCTATAAATGTAATAAGCTGTGCATACAAAATGGATCAAATATAAGATGCTGTAGACAATATAACACGTCATTAGAATGTAAAATGATACGGCACAAGAAGATTGAGCTCAATTGCTTAATAAATAATGTAGTAAAATGTAATCGCTTTTAAAGGGTATTTGTGGAATGAAATTGGGAATCCGGAAACAACATTTCATATAAATGTGTCTTATACATTTGAACACCCAAAAGCTTCATGCATCAGGCAGAAGTTGGTAGGTTAATAAATAATGGAATTAATTTCTATAATTGGTATCAGATGGCTTACCCGCACACAATTCTCGTATCTAGTGTACCTGTGATCATCCTGCTGACATAAGTTCGTGCTTTTTAAATAATTTCTGAAGTGAAACTTCACAGAGTGCTGTGTAAAAGCCTCGAAGGTAATCTTCACGGAGTGCAAACTTCAAATGGACTCTTTGCACGTACAGCACACCTTCACTACTTTTGGGTGATTTTTTCAACTCCCACACCACTTTTTATCCTCTCCCTCACCCAAGGAAGGCAAGTTAATCTTAGCAGTGGGAAAAATAGGTCTTCTGTGGAAATATATGGTTGGGAATGGGGCTGTTGAGAATTTTGCTGCCACTTTCCTGTCTAGGATCATGACTAAAACCCACTAGACTTATTGCTAAAGCAGAATGAACCTTATGTGCAGCATGGTATGGTGTGTGGGTTTGATTTCAAAGTCTGGCGTTATGTACTAGGTCATGCACTACAAGCCATTATCTTGTTTAATGATTATAATGGGCTCCTTTTTTGGGTGCTGAAAATCTGAAGCACAACTTTCTACCCAGATCCTGAGCCAGCACTTAGACATATCAAGGTTTTAATTTCCTCTATTGCTGTTAAGAATTCCGTAGTATATATTGTCTCCATAACATGGTGGATGACACTCATTATATTTTTCAAGAATTATACCAAATCCTAGAAGCCGAAGCTACAATAGGAGGGGGTGGGAAGTATGAACTAAGGAGTCATGCAAGACAATCTTAAAGCAGGGAACTGTGTGAAATGAGAAGTGAAATTAGATTTGTATTTTATATTTAGAGGACGGCCAGACACAAGTCCAGATTCAACTCACTGCCAGGCTTCATACAACTATGAAATAACTGAAGGCTGTTGTCATCTTTGCTCATCTATTTTTGTAATACCAGATAACCCAGTTGGTAGATTCAGAGAGTACTTCTCAAATAAGGCAGAAGTTATTTTAGATAATTTGATATTTCATGTTTTTAAAAAGTCTTGCAATACTCAAAATAAGGAGGTAAGTTGCTAGAATTTTGTTATATTTATTTACACTTGTTCCAGCCTTTAATGGTTTCTTTTTATTTAAATTTGTGTAAGGACGGTGAAAATGTATTGTAAACTCTTCAATGCTTGAAATTCTACCCAACATTTCCTTGAAGTATAGTCCTCTTCTGTTCAATTCAATTCTCTCCTAACCTAATGTGTTGTTTTAGGATAAAAGTCCAGCCTATCTGAAACAATGAATCATTAGCAAAACATTTCTGTATGTCTTATAGAATTACCTTTGGACAGGCAAGAATGCTTTCACCTAAAATTTGCCCATGCCCAATCAGAAAGAGCCTTCAGATAAAATCTTGTTTTAGAAGACCAGCCACAACCAGACTTGATGAATCCATTCTGAATTTTGTTGGATTTGGAAAGCAATATGGATAAGGCCAGGTCTTTGGAAATTTTATAGTGCTTTTCTCCAATAGAAAGGGAAAATAGCTTTGAAATTTTTGACCCTCTTGGCCAGATTCTTTGAAAGTTTGAAATAAATGCTGAAAATAAAGTATAGTCCTACTGAACTAACCAAACACTATGGTAGCATACAAGTGTCTTACACTGTTATGGAGACTCTACATACAATGGAATTCTTAGAACAAACGAGGGAATCACAGCCTTGATGTAAATAGGGGATCAATAGAACATAGGTGTTTAACCATGCTATGGCAAACACAAAGGTGTGCAAAACATAGCTCTTAAGGAGCTTGTGAAGAGGGAAAAATTGAACGCTATACTTAGGAGAGAATACACATGGAATTCTTTGATAGTGTGGAGGGAGGAGAGAATATGCATGGGTGAGGGGGCTTTAGAGGCTTTGGAAAAGAAGAGATGGCATTTGAATTGCTCTGTGCTAAGAACCTCCATTCTGTGAAGGACAAAGGACAGCTACTGGAGGTTATTTCACACAGAACAAAATGGGGGTTCAAAGGTCTGAGGTATAAACACTTGAAATTTTTCCTCTTTGCTTTCAGAAGAGGTAAAGTGACAGTGGTGACAGGATCATCTGCTGTGGGTGTAAGCTGTTAACCAGCAAACCCAGCGTAGGTTATTACGCTCAAGAGGGATGTCTAAAAGTGTGTCACAGGAAGCAGCATAAGGTCAGTGGCTTCTGTGCTTTAGGGAAAACTTTATATGGCAATTAAACTGGAATTAGCTCCATTCTTGCCAAAAGCCACAACCCCTTGAGGTGTTATTGAAGAAAGCTACCTGACTAATCAACCGAACTAACATTGTGGCCAAGATTCTGGTGCCTCAAGTGGGTTGAACCAAACAATCAGTGAACTTACATAATGGAATCTGCGTGAGTCCTAATTCGGCCAGCATGGTTCTTAAGTTGCAATTTCTCCAAGTTGGAAGAATCCAGAATTAGGTTGGTTGGTTTCTTGCTTGGGCTGTTTGCATACATTTTGCTTTTGTTTTTGTTTTTTGTTTTGCTTTTCCTTTTCAAAATATTGAGGGCCAGGGGGGAAATTATCTGCTTAACATGTTTTCTGGATTTTTTTCAGAATATTCCTTTGACTTTTTTCATAATATCTTCAATTTATAGCCTAACACATGCACACTCCTAAACTAGCATAAGTAACTGGAAGGTAATACAAAAGAGGAATGGAATGTTGAGACTAGAGGTGGGTACCAGTGAGTGGAAATGCAGAGCTCTGAACACTGGTTGATGCACCCGTCACTAGTAAAACTATGAAGTCACAGAATAAGCCTGAATGCCTTCCTGGGTTCTCCAGGGCACTTTATCATTTTCCTGGACACAGATCACTACTGTCTGACTGAACGCCTGTTTAAGCCAGCCAATTATTGTTGAGCTTCTATTATGTTTCAGGAATTATGCAAATGAATAATGGGTGGTCTTTCCCCTCAAGTTGCTTATAGCGTAATTTAAGTCAAGCGGACCAACTAAAACAGGCGATTTTAAACCAGTGCAGTGACAGAGCTCTGAACAGAGCACTTCTGTGGTCTTGAGAGAAAGGCTCGGGAAAATATCCCTGGAGAGGGCACTACTTCCAGTGAGATGAATTACAGGATGTCAAAGGTAGATTCACTTCAAGTGAGGTCAACGGCATCAAGCCAGTATCTATCCCTTACAGTATACTTGTGCATAAAGAGTTTTATGCATATTTACAGACGTATGTGTGTATTTATGTATATATGCCAAATGCACATATATGTACATGTGATTGTATGTGCTTATTTGTATTTATAGACACACACACACACACACGCACACCCACTTCACATTACTCTTAGAGTTTAATTGAAACATGGCCTCTAAGGGATAATGGAACACCCTAGTTTAACCTGGCTCTTCTTTTGTATCATCACCCCCCTGCACTATTGTGACAAAGGGAAGTCATAGGGGGAATAATTGCAAGGTTTACTCCAAGGCTCCAAAGTCGTTTTAGGGTTATGTCCCACTTAATGTCATGAGTGGAACAGTTAAATGGCACTGAGGGCTCACTTGAGATGTACTATCAGATGGTGTATTATCTAGGTAGCCCTGAACAGGTTTTTCAAAAGGGCTGTGTTGCCCTGTGGCCACCACCAGAGGGCTCAGCCTGAATTGTTCTTTGAGCAACAGTAGAGCAGTTCCTGAAACAGCAACTTTAAAATATTTTGTCACAGAAGAGGCTGGGGGAACATGAAAGACACAGAAGGGCTTAAAAAGATGCCACCAGAAGCAGTTACTAGGAAGTTACTAGCAAAGGAAGTAAACGTTAGCTTCTGGAAGTCCCTGTGTTGACAGTTGCTGTTGCCATGTGCTTCACCAGGAGAATCGGCTAAATTCTGAGGTACTGCTGTGAGAGTAATTGGTCTGAAAGACCATTTCAGAGGCTAGACTGGCCATTCATATTCATCATCCTAATATATTAGCCACAAAATCAAGGGGAGCATTGAAATGTGGGATCTTTCTTTATATTCCTTACAAACAGTAAATTATTTCTCAGTAAGGAATACTGGAATAAGTAGGATTTTCAAATGGAAAGATAGGGCTTTGGATAGACAGAATAGAGATGAAGTCTGTCATTTGTTAGATGATGCCTACATTTGTTCACTTGCAAAACAGGGTAACTCCCACTTCTAATATGTAATTAGAATATATATGTTTTTAAGACTGTGTGTGTGGAGGAAAGAATAACGTCCCTAAAGATGTCTGCATTCTAATCCCAGATCTGTGACTATATTACCTTAGATGGAAAAAGGGAATTTGCAGATGTGACTTAAATTAAGGATTTTGAGACGGGGAGATTATTTTGGATAAGGGGGAATAGGACCTGTGTAATCACAAGAGTCATTATAAAAAGGAAGTGAGCAGATCATAGTAGAGAAAAAAGAGATATGAAGACAGAAGCAGAGGTTTGTGTGGTATGTTTTGAAGGTGCAAGAAAAGGCCATGATCCAAGGAATATAGCATCCAAAAGCTGGAAAAGTCAAGGACACAGATTTTTCTTTGGAGTATCCAGAAAGAATGTAGTCATGCGGATACGTTGGTTTTATATAAAATCATAGAATCATTTTAGATTTTATGTAAAACTCATCTTAGAATCCTGACATCTAGAATTATAAGATAATGAGTTTGTGATAATATTTTTACAGTGGCAATAGGAGACTAATAGAAACTATTACAATGTCTATCATAGACAAATTGTTCCATAAACCGATATTATATTATTAAGTCCTTTATATCATATAAAACATATTCTTTCAAAAGTACATGTTTAAGAATCAATAACATATTAATTTGTTAATTTTTTAGCTACAATTTGCAAGGCAACAGACACTGTGAATGATACGTTGCATTTATAAATTCTATACCTCACACCATTATAATCAGTATTACTAGTATTTTTTCTCATTTGTAATCGGCAATACTATAGTCACGCTGAGTACTAAATTCATTCAGAAGTCATTCAATCATTAAAAAATATGTAAAACAAATTGTGTGATTATCTATCTATCTGTCTATCTATATATCATCTTCCTATCTATCTATCTACAATATTTATTGTGGAACCAACATCACATAGTTAATTTCACTTATTATTTATTGAGTTCCTAATGTAACATATACTATTTCTATATTTCCCCTTCTTTTAACACAGATAGTATTATTATTCCTTTTTTTTCCCCTCATTTGTTATTTAGTATTACCATAGATGTCAAAATCTGTTCTTTATTATTCAGGGTTCTGTTTAGGGCACAAAGTGGAAAAATGGCTAGTTTCTCTTTCTTCTCACTTTTAATATTCTGGATTTATTTTTCCTGAAGTATTTCTGACCTTCATGTGATTATAGCCATTTATTTTCCTGCCTTCAGTGGTCTTTATTTACTCATGGTCATTTTGTGGCATCTTAAAAGGGACATGACCTTCCTTTCTTCTAAATATTTTCAACTTATGTTACTAAGAAAGAAGGATATTAGACAAAGTTAAACAGGTTTATTTATATAGTACATATAGACAATGTGTTCCGAAGCTCTTGACCATCTGGAGATTAACATATGGCATGCATACTAATTGTAGCCACTCCTATAATTCAGAAAACAGTGCTTGGAGCCTGATTCCAGCCCATTTTTGTGATCACATTTTCTGAATCAGAAATTGAGATTTATCATGTTTTCTTTCAAATTGCAAATTTATGTCTGTGAAAAGTTTTTGAAAAGTGAAGCATTAACTCATGAAAGCAACTTCCACATTTATATACTTTCATTGTACCACTCTCTAATCTCAGTTGTAGGCATGATAAAGATGGAGACAGTTGATTCATATTTATGTTTACTGTACCAAACAATGTATCAGAATATGGGAGAACTCAATTTATAGATGTGAAATCAATGTAGTAAATTGCTCTACTATATGAGATACTACTATATAAATAGGATGAGCCATTATGAAAAAATCAAGATGAAAGTTATTTGTAGAGAAATGAATAGTACATTATTGGTTATTTATTAACTACTATTTATTCCATGTGCTTTTAACTCTAAGGTAGCTAATTATATGGTTCTGGTCTCTCTCTCATATTCATATATCTAATTAAACATGTAAAATTGTCATTCTGAGAAGACACCTCATCAATTACATATTTGTGTCAAATTTGTTCTCTTTCTCCAGTCTTTTGCTTAGATTTTTCCTTATGCTGATAAATGATGCCTACTTATTTTTTGT
Source organism: Lynx rufus (assembly GCF_022079265.1). Taxonomy (NCBI): domain Eukaryota; kingdom Metazoa; phylum Chordata; class Mammalia; order Carnivora; family Felidae; genus Lynx; species Lynx rufus. The sequence goes on along the minus strand of NW_025814845.1, from coordinate 24,249,232 downwards.
TTAAACATGTAATGTTCTGTTCTCCATTTCTGCTTTTCCAGAATGTTTTCTCCAACTCCTTGAATACATACTGATCTATTTTTCCTTGAACTTATGCTGTTTGCAACTATATCCTTTATAATTACATCCTCTTTCTTGATTACCCATTGCCTAGCTATTTGCTACAACTGCTTTCTGTCAGCAAGTTATTTCCTATTTTAATAAGTTAAGTTTCTCAAGAATAAGAAAAGTGCTTTGTTCCTTTTTTATGAAATTCCCATGTGGTCTGAGATTTTGTCTATTTTATCCATCTTAATTCACCACCAGTATCACAAAGTAGGTGTTCAGGAAATACTTATGGAATCAGTGAAGATGTTAATCATCCTATTTTTTAGCATTCCATCAGTGTAATTTCTAATAGGCTAAGTTTACTGCACCAAATATAGGAATCTCCACATTAAGAAGGGAGGAAAATGCTTGAGAATTCTGTCTGGGCTCAATCTCTAGCAATAAGTCTATCGCTGTCTCATGACCTACTGCTTGATTTGGCCCATGAGATTAAAATGCTAGGAGGGTGCCCAGGTGGCTGAGCCGGTTAAGTGTCTGACCCTTGACTTCAGCTCAGGTCATGATCTCATGGTTTGTGAGTTCGAGCCCCACACTGGGTTCTGTGCTGACAGTGCAAGGCCTGTTGGGATTCTCTCTCCCTCTCTCTCTCTCTCCCTGCCCATTCACACTCTCTCTCTCTCTCTCAGCCAGGAAACCAGGCTGCTTGAAGCTAGCAGGGAGGGGATATACGTATGCATAAAAGAGATGGGAAACCAGTAGCTCAGGAACCAGGTGGAAACATCAATGTCTTGGAGTTCCCTGATTATAAACAAATTATAATTTTAACATTTATAAATCTTTATTTTTTTAGAACTTAAAAGTAAAATCTAAATTATTTTTAATTTATTTAATGTTTATTTATTTTTGAGAGAGACAGAGACAGAATGTGAGTGGTTAGGGGCAGAGAGAGAAGCAGACACAGAATTCGAAGCAGGCTCCAGGCTCCGAGCTGTCAGCACCCAGCCCGACGCAGGGCTCGAACCCAAGAACCGTGAGATCATGACCTGAGCCGAAGTTCGTCGTTCAACTGACTGAGCCACCCAGGTGCCCCAAACATAAATTATTTTTAAACATTATGGAATTATTGTTTTTACTATAGAACGTTTAGATTATCCAAATGCAGTTTTCTTGAACAGAAAGCAAAAGAGTGATATAATTGCATTCACTTATAAACTGAGAACCTAGCTCCTCTAGCCATATCTGAATGAAAATATTTCAGGAATGCAAACCTATCAAAATTGGCTTTCTAATAATGATCATTATCTCTTAGAAATTTTGAGTTTTGGCCACTCATGAGTATAAAAGTTCAAGTCTAACGATCATCCAAGATGCTAAAACTAAACATCATTTATCATACCTGGCTCAAATAAAAGGATTGCATTTTTCCGGTTGAAGTTTGATTCAGCAAATGATTACTTTTTAAAAAATAGCTTGCTAATAGGGAGACCATTTTTATTATTTCACTCCAATTTATAGGTTGAATTTGTATAGTCATAGGAAAATAATTTTACTCTTTAAATAAGTGTAATCCCATATAGTGGGAAGGGAGGAATTTTACTTTTTCCATTTGTCTGTTCAGCTCGATCAAATATATTAGAAAGTGTTCTACCTGTTGATTGTAATGTTTCTCTAGTTGGAAGATTGAGGAAAGGACCCAGGAGCCCTACTAAATATAATCTTAGGTTCTATTTGACCCCAAACTATGTCTGTGTTCCAGAGGGCTTATCAAAAATCACATTCATGAATGTTCAACTTAATCATTCTCATCTGAATCCAACTTGACAGTTGTTTCTAAATTGATTTTAATGTGAGATCTTTTTTATCAGAAAATGACTACACTGTATTAGGTTGCTGAGGGAATGTCAAAGGGCAGGAAATAAAAGCTATTTTCTTAATCCCTCTTGTAACATATATGAATTCCAATAAAAACTTTATTTAAACCCCTTTTTTTATTTTCAAAAAAAAAATTCCCAAATTTAATTTAGATGTTTTCATTGTTTTCTTGTGGTCAAACTTATAAACCTATAAAACAAACAAAGCACTCTCCAGTTTGAAATAATAGTATTCCTCATATCCTAGTTTTCTTTATTATCATTTAAGTTTGTTCTATATTTGGCTTTCCTCCCCTTACTTTTTTGTTTCATACTATATTTGTTTGTTCACTTGTTAATATCCTGGTATGGCTCTCAGCTGCCCTGAGGGTTGAAAAATTCTCTTTAAGTTTACTAGGGCTATATTTGGCTGCTGTTGTGATATAATTGCTATTATTATGTTAATCTCATTAGAATTGCTCAAGAGTTGAGTTGGATAATAATCAAGAAAAGGTAAGCATTTCAGATAAACTCTTTTTTTTTTTAATTTTAGTCATTATTTCCCATTTTTTTAGAACCATTAAAATACCTGAAACATGAATCCTTTACTTGATAGGGTTTGGAAATCATAGAATGTTGGAGTCATTAAAAACTTTGGGATTTGATCATTTGGGCCTCTTCTGTTACAGAGATAGAAATATGAGCCTTGTACAGCTAAGAGACTTATAATCACCAATGTTTGGTTTAGAAACTAAAATCCTGGTTCCCTAATCTAAATCTTTCCTTAAAATTTGCTTTGAAATGACTATTATTTCATGAAACACTTAAAAGCAATTTAAAACAATCTCCACTCCCTCTATGTGATAAGAATTTCAGTTATCTTGAAAATAAGCAATTAACAACCTTTAAGATGAAAATTACAAAAATGAGGAGAAACTTTGTAAAATCCTTCTGTTACATATATTCTTAGTCAAATGAAAACATTAGAGCTACTGAGGCTAGCCTTTTCCTTTCCTTTTTTATGATTTCACATGCTGAATACTTACATGTAATTATGCTTTCCTATCTTTTCATTAGAAAAATAGGGTTTTTGTATTAGTGAAAGGAAAACTGGATTTAACTGAACTGAATGAAGGCAAAAATGTTTAACGATATAGCCTAGTTGTCTACATCTTACATCCTATCAATGGAACAGTGTGGGCTTCCTTTTACTTGTATACTTGTATTCTTGAATAACTCTAACCAAATGGATTAATAAAATGACAAATATGTTTTCATTATTTTTAAATACTTTTAAATCACTGCTTAGGGGGATTTGAGGGGGAGAGAATTAAGTACCAGATGCATGAATTAGGACCTTTTGAGATCATGATTTTAAAGAGCTTTGGGGCGCCTGGGTGGCGCAGTCGGTTAAGCGTCCGACTTCAGCCAGGTCACGATCTCGCGGTCCATGAGTTCGAGCCCCGAGTCAGGCTCTGGGCTGATGGCTCAGACCCTGGAGCCTGTTTCCGATTCTGTGTCTCCCTCTCTCTCTGCCCCTCCCCCGCTCATGCTCTGTCTCTCTCTGTCCCAAATAAATAAATAAACGTTGAAAAAAAAATAAAAAAAAAAAAGAGCTTGACATCCTCTTGTGGCAAGAATATAAGGTATTCAAATACAACTCACATGTTTTAAAAAAAAGTTCCTTTATTTAGATAAATTTATGTAATTGTTCTGTCATTCCTATTCCAATTGACAGAAGATATATAATGATATGCATGACTGAGAGGTAAACTCTTTACTTAAAGCTGAGTTAGTATTTTTCAGTTTAAAGCAGTAGTGTTTTGTTCACCTATCTTTGGGTATATGCTCAGTCTTTCAAAATTTCTAACTCCTATATTCCATGTTTTCGAACACATGAGAATTTATATAGGCAGGAATGCTTCCTCAACAAATTTAGACATACAATTTCTGATGAACTGAAACTGACATCTGTATTATTAACATATATTGACATTATTATATTAGCAACAAATATATTAACTGTAGTAACTTATATACTATATATTATATTAAAAGTGAATGTAGATGGATATAATAAGGACTTAGAAAGGTAAAGATACAATTTTAAAAATATTTTTTAATAAATAGAGATGCAATGGATACTTGGTGTAAATTGGTATAAATTGGTATGAGTAATGAATAATAAGTAATGACAAGTAGAGGCAGAATCTGCTCTGTGTTATGGATCCAGGAGCAGTTGTGAATGCAAGATAGAATTCTGTCCTTTACCTATGACCTGAACTAGATTGAGTAGTGATTCCTACCAAGAGAAGAAATGGCACTTATTGTGGGAGAAGATGAGCATTGATATGTCTTAACTCATATAAGACTAGAATAAAGAGGAAAAACAAGACAGTGGATACTCTACAATGGGAATTGAAAGTGGAAATACAATATTATTCGTTGAAATAAAGTCCAGGTGGAACTATTTGTGAGTAGAAGAATAAGTTTTGAAGAAGGAAACATCTTTGCCTTAATTATGGAAGACTTTAGTAATCTTGCAACAGTCATTTCTTTCAACCATAGTATCAGGGTGACAAATGGCAAATGATACTTTCAGAGAAGTGAGTTCTTAGTCATTTATCATTTTTCCATGGAGAATAATATATTTATAGTTATATATTATATAAATAATGTAATACAATACAACATGTATTATTTATATGTATATTTCTATATATTTATATCTAAAACATTCTTTTTCCTTCACATTTAAAAAAAAGTCAGGAATAACTTAGCAACTCTTCCACTTTTAGTTTTCTGTTGCTAAAAGATAAACTGAAGCATATTAAACATTTTGAGTTTATTTGAAAAAAAATTGATTGGAATTGGACAGAGCCAAACTGGAAGTGAGGAAGCAAAGAAAATAAATTATTGATTGGCTGTAGCCTAAAGACTAATTGGCTGTTTGTGATTGGTTGTTCTTAGGCTTCGATTTTGTAAGTGCATTTCCAGGCTTAGATTTTGATTCACTTACATAGGATGATGTGACATCTGAGACATCTAAGTATAATGACCTCATATTTTAATTATACTGTCTTGTAAAGTCTAACTTTCTCTGGTTTTATCATGGCATCAGAGGTTTGCATGCTATATTAATTAATTGATAGATTATTAACATTAATTAATATAATTATAATTATATTATAATTAATTACTACATTCCTGCTGTTGTTTTCTCAATGTTTCTTTGTTTTTTGGAAAAGACACTGGTGTCAGAGATAAACAAAACCAGACACTAGTTAAAGTGGTAAGGAAAGATTTTGATCAGTAATGTGTTATTACAATAAGGAAAAGAGTCTAAGGTGAACTGAGCTCTGATTTGTGCAGAGATGACTGAGCATTTTATTTATTTATTTTTAAATATAGGAAGTCCCATTTTTTTTATTTTTATTTTTACATTAATTTATTTTTGAGGGACAGAGAGAGACAGAGCACAAGTGGGAGAGGGGCAGAGAGAGAAGGAGACACAGAATCTGAAGCAGGCTCCAGGCTCTGAGCTGTCAACACAGAGCCTGACATGGGGCTTGAACTCACAAACCATGAGATCATGACCTGAGCTGAAGTCAGACGCTCAGCTCAACTGACTGAGCCACCCAGGCGCCCCAATGACTGAGCATTTTAAAGGGACAATGAATAAATAGCCAACAAGGTGAACAGGGACTCAATTGAGTGGGGAAGTGAAAAATTACAAGTGGGAAAGGGGAAGTTGATCCATGTGAAATCCATGTGGATTTCCTAACTGGTACTCATCCAAGTTAGGCTCCTACTCTCCCACAAAGACTGAGAGAGAGACAAGGGTTCTATATTCAGTCATTATCTGGAAAAAAGTAGCAAATTCTTATGGCAGGTTTGAATTTTCCCAGGCAGGTGCTTACAAGGAGACTTAGCGTCATCTTAGTGACATGACCTTGAGTTATTAGAAACTATTCAAGTGTTTTGTTCAGGTCTTTATAGGACAAAATGGAAGCCTAGTCAAAGAAGGGCTCACAGGACATTTGCTAAAGTTTGGTCAAGGACAAAATATTTGTCAGTGGGTTCATAATAGATCTTTGGCATGACTTGGTTAAATACAGTGTCCAACTACATTGTGATGGTAAATTTTATTTATCAGTTTGGCAAGGTTGGGTTGCCCAGTTGTCTGGTCAAACACTAGTCTAGTCACTGCTGTGAAGATATTTCGTCACTGTGATTGATATTTATAGACAGTTTAAGTAGATTACCCATGATAATGTGGTTGGGCTTCTTCCATTCAGTTGTGGCCTTAATGAAAAGACAGGTGCTTCCTGAGGAAGAGGGAATCAAATCTTGTAATTGAAATACTGCCTGATTTTCATCCAGCCAGTCTGCACTACAAATATTGAACTTACTAGTTCCCACAATCACATGAAACAATTCCTTAAAATAAATCTCTTTCTCTCATTCTCTCTCTTTCTCTCTTTTTCCAAATATATATTTTCTACTATTTCTACTTCTCTTGTGTTAAAACATAAACTGATGCTGGGGTGCCTGGTTGGCTCAGTCAGTTAAGTGTCCGACTTCAGCTCAGGTCATGATCTTGTCCTCCGTGAGTTCAGGCCCCACGTTGGGCTCTGTGCTGACAGCTCAGAGGCTGAAACCTGTTTAGGATTCTGTGTCTCCCTCTCTCTCTGCCCCTCCCCGCTCACACTCTGTCTCTCTGTCTCTGAAAAATGAATAAACCTTAAAAAAGAAAAAAAAAGATAAACTGATGCCTATTAAATTTTTTAAGAGTTAACTTCAGCAAAATTGATTCAAATCTACCTAGCACATAGAAAGGAGTCCAACAGAGCTGTGCAAACTGAGACTTTTACAGGCAGAAAGCAGAGGGACAAGAAATTACACTAGACAGTGAAGCAGTTGGTTACTGCAAGGCTACTTTCTTTTAGGGGATGGAAGGGGTCTCTCAGGCAGATTACCTAACTAGTGCTACTCAAGCAATTCCTGATTAACCGGGGTGGCCCAAACTATAATTAAGTTAAGTCTCTGGTGATGTGGGGCTTATCACAAACAACTCCATTTGGGCCTGTGGTCTTGTCTGTAACGCTGGAGAACACAAATCGTGGTAAATGGACTCAAGAAATTGATGGAAGTTTTAATAAGAACCAGTTCCCAGGTTTTCAGATCAGATGAATTAACATGAGCAGTGAAATTTCATTAAAAGGATATTGCATAACATCCTTCTGGTAACATACACAGTATTAAGGGTTCCCAGGTTGGCTCTATTCATACAAATTTCCGATCAGCTTTATTTTATTTATTTATTTATTTATTTGGGAGGAGGGACAGAGGAAAAGAGCACATCTTAAGTAGGCTCCGTGCCCAGCGCAGTGCCCCGGATCATAATGTGAGCCGAAATCAAGAGTCGGATGCTCAACCTACCAAGCCACCCAGGCACCCCCTCATTTCGGCTTTCTATTGGTTTTAAGGGAATGAGATACTAAGGTAGAGGAAGTTGTTAATGTTAAAAATGTTACAGGCCCTGAGAAAACTAAAACTGGTACAAAGACGTGAGAAAGGAAGGGTGAGCAACATACCAATGTAAAACTTACTTCTTTGCGTCCTCCTCCATTTTGATCTGTCTGTTATTCTCTCTAGGTTTCGGCTACTGTCTACTTCCCTATTCTCTTCACTAGCACAATAAGGCCTCCGAAATGCCCTCTTCTGTTTTTCAATGTATTGGATATCATCTAGGATACTGCTGGGCTATGGCTTCTAAGGGACTTTGCAAAAATGTTGAGCTTTAAAACAAATATACCATGCAAAATTATTTATTTTATGCTCTGAAACCAATCAAAATGAAGCATGATGGGGGGGGATAATTTATGGAAAGTAATGTGCATTTACTTTACCCAAGAATGGAGAAATTATTTTCCCTAAACTTGTTTGCTCTCTCAATCCCCATCTTGAATTTCTATATTTTTGTTAGTTTCATTTGTCATAAGAAAACATACCAAGATAGTATTCTCACATAATAATAGTATTGACCCTTTGCATAAAACAGGTAAAGATAGGGGTGCCTGGGTGGCTCAGTCGGTTGGGCAGCCGACTTTGGCTCAGGTCACGATCTCGCAATCTGTGGGTTCGAGCCCCATATCAGGCTTTGTGCTGACAGCTCTGAGCCTGGAGCCTGCTTCAGATTCTGTCTCTCTCTCTCTCTCTCTCTCTCTCTCTCTGTGTGCCCCTCCCCTGATTGCTGTCTGTCTCTCTCTCCCAAAAATAATAAACATTAAAAAAAAAGTGAAGATACATGTTAAATTGAAAAAAATAAAGGCATTTAGCTACTGGAACTATGCACATAACTTTGTTTCCCAAAGTCTCAATCTAAAGGATTTTATCCTGCTCCCCAAAGAGCCAATTTTAAGCTCTTCAAGACAACAGGCCTCAAATGGAGTTGCTTATGAGAAGCCCCACATCACCAAACTGAGAGTTAACTTAGTTACAGTTTTGGCTCTCCCATAAAAGGAATTCTAAACCAGCCGATCAGGAACCACCTAATCAGCTCCAGTGAGGGAATCTGCTCGAACCCACAGACCATGAGATCATGACCTGAGCTGAAGTGGGATGCTTAACCAACCGAGCCACCCAGGTGCCCCAAAATGCTGGTACTTTAAAGTAAACAAAGTGAAATGCATATGGTCACAAGGAGGCATTATGCAGTAAGATGTACCCATTTGTCTATTACTTATTGTTATATTACTTCTCTAGCAGCAAATTTATGACTCTACAACAGGTGTATCGTTTATTCCATAGTTGGTGTTTTCATGTATCTAATTATCCCCTCAAGAGGTAGATGTCTACATCTTTTTTTTATTACAATTAATGCCAAAAATTATAGTTTCATGTAAAGTCAATTCACTTTGAACAGACATATTGAAAGAAAAATGAAGAGTCTTCAAAGTACTTCAAAACCCTGAATTCTGAAGCAAACCTGAAAACATGCAAAAAGGATATAAGGAAGCAGCACACCCAAGGCCTGTGAAGGTAAGGTGAGTGGAAACAGTGTCACTGTGATAGGTAAAATTTGTTGCAAAATACATATCACTTGCATTTTAGTTTAGTTTAGTTTAGTTTAGTTTTGTACTAATGACAATCACTAAATGAGATATTGCAATACCATAAAGTTTGGAAAAATTAAGTGAGTGAATTGCCATGAATGTCATTAATTTCAGGGCAATATTAAACACTTAACAAGGCAGCAGATAAACAGGTTTTGTCTAATGACATTCAAACCCAGCATGTATCTTACTATCATGAAAAATGAGTTTTCTAAATTCAAAGATCCTGCTAGATTACAGCTGGTTTGGCATAAAGAGAATTTTGGAACTCAGCTTTAAGAATCATGCTTGATGGGATGTATGCTACCATGAAGATTTATTTTGATAAATTGTTTCATTGAATTAGAGCATGTGACCGTCACAAGCTTTCTTTGAGATTATCATAAATTTTTAGGATGAGAAATTTGAAGCCCATTACTGCTAACTTCAAAAATATACATTAATGTCAGTTCAGGATTAAAACCTTGCAAGAATAGTACTAAAAAACTCCATGTGTTCTTTGTACAGTTTCCCCAAGTGTTAATGTGTTGCTAGATATCCTTTAGCTTTTGTAGGCTTTCTTTGTGTGAATCCCTTTATGCATCTGTATGGGTACATATAATTATGTTCCTGAATCACTGGACAGTAAGTTGTAGACATGTAGCCCTTTACTCCTACATAGCTCAGTGTTTTCTTTCCAAAAACACAGGCATTCTATTGCATAACCACAGTGAAATTAACAGTCAAGAGATTTAATACTGGTACCAGTATGAAAGCCATATACAGATTTTGTCAATTGTTTAAATAATATATTTTATACCAAAAGTAAACTAGGGTTATGAAACGCATTTATTTCTCACGTCTTTAGTTTCCTTTAATCTGTTACAGTTCCTGAATCTTTCTTTGTATTTGGACAGTGTCATGATCAAAGAATTCAGACTAGTTATTTTGCAGAAGTTCCCTCAATTTGGATTTATCTGATGTTTCCTCATGACTAGATTCAGGTTATGCACTTTGGGGGCACAATGACAACAAAAGTGATCTTTTATCCTTCTTGGTGCCTTGTATTAGTAGACAGGAAATGGAAGTGTGTTAAAATATTGGTGATATTAATTTAATGCTTGGTTAAATTGCTGTCTGCCGAGTTTCTACATCATGAAGTTATGATTTTATACGTTTTAATTAATAAACATCCTATGGAGAGATATTCTGAAAGATATGTGAATATCTTAATATTTCTCAACATTTCTACCACAAGTTTGAGCATCTATGAGGACTCATGCGTGAATCAATTATTATTACCGTGGTTGACAAATTGGGATTTATTTTCCAGTTCTATAACTCTGACTATATTTATTAGTTGTTTTTCTGTTATAAAGAAGAGTTTTCCTTTATCTACCTCTCATCTATTATTTATCTATCATCATCATCACCATCACCATCGTCTCTCATTTATTTTGTATCAGTGTGGATCCTTGGAATTATATTATTAAATAGACTATAATCCTTCACTGTCATTATTTATGTTGAGACTCAAATTGTCCCAGATTTCTCTAGTTTTAGCCCCTCCGAGCTGACTCCTGCTCTTTTTGACCTATCTGATCATTTCTTTTAATACTTGCCTGTTTTCTGACACATCAGGACATTCCAGGATTATCTTGTGATTCTTCAGCTGTATCTCTGGATTCAGGCATTTTGTCACAGCTTGCTTTTTGTGGAGGATTCATTCTATTTTGAAGCCAAGATATGGGTACTGCGTGTTCATTGTTTATGGTTTTTATTGCTTCTTAGTATTTTTAGCTGATAGAACTGGGAAATTATGTAACACACACACACACACACACACACACACACACACACACACAATCCCCATACACATCTGTTTCTAATTCCATAACCACCTATATGGATTGGAACCTAGGATAACCTTAATTCCAACTCAACACCACATGGTTTATTCTATGCTTTTCCCTTCCACATTATAACTACCTTCTCTGACAAAGCTGGTTCTCATCAGCCACAACGTAGCAACATATTTGCTTAGTTCTAAAATGTATAGAAAAATTAATATCTAGATTATAGAAAAATATGTCTCTGTAAAAAGGAAGTCTACTAACCATATATATATATACATATATATGCATATATATATATATGTATATATATATACACGCACACACACACAATATATTTATGTACTACTTTTAGGTTAGGTCATATAGTCCAAATAATGTGTTCAAAATACACGTGTGTTGCTTCTTCCCCCCCCACACACTCTTCAGTGTACTTGTATTTTTGCCTTAAAATTCAGTTTAACTTACAAATTAACTTGTTTCTGTTTTTAATCAATTTTAAGGTTCTCTTTCAAAATTTCCGATTTTAATTTTTTCTCTTTAAGTGTGTGAAACATTAGCATGTTTTGAAAATCAGGATTGTACCAAAAACAGAAATTTAGAAATGTGCCACCTTCTTACCTCCTTTTCTCATTCTCATCCATTACATGTAGGTAACCAGTCTCATTAATCTTTGACTTATTCTCATGATATTTCAATTTCTAATAGCCGAACCCAGTTTTCCTGACATCAATTCCTGACTTTTTTTCCCCATTAAATAGGTTATTTCAGTGGATTGAAAGATTGTGTTTTTAGTATTAGAGTGTAAAGGAAGTGTATTACATGTATTTTGGAGTGACCATAACAGACTCATGTTTGGAGTTAATATTTCTATTTACTAATTGTGCAAGAAGCTTAGGTTTTCTGGTACACATTTTTAAAAATGAGAATATTATCAGTTTTACAAAGTTGCATGTTTGTGTAAAATAATCTATGTAATTTGCCTAATACTGAGCACTCACTATTTAGACTTTCACAATACTTGACAACTGCAATTGTTTCTAGTACTGACCTCATTTCTAAAGTAACACTGCATGTTCTCCCCCTTACAAACACATGGTATTCATTAGCAAATCAATATAACAATCTGTCAATAAATTGTTATTGAATAAATTGTTATTTTTCACACAAAAATAAGACAGTCTTTTTTTTAATATGAAATTTATTGTCAGATTATTTTCCATACAACACCCAGTGTTCATCCCAACAGGTGCCCTCCTCAATGCCCATCACCCACTTTCCCCTCCCTCCCACCTCCCCCCCCCCCGCCATCAACCATCAGTTTATTCTCAGTTTTTAAGAGTCTCTTATGGGTTGGCTCCCTCCCTCTCTTTTTTTTTCCCTTCGCCTCCCCCGTGGTCTTCTGTTAAGTTTCTCAGGATCCACATAAGAGTGAAAACATGGTATCTGTCTTTCTCTGTATGATGTATTTCACTGAGCATAACACTCTCCAGTTCCATCCACGTTGCTACTACTCATTGCCAAGTAGTATTCCTTTGTGTATATAAACCACAATTTCTTTATCCATTCATCAGTTGATGGACACTTAGGCTCTTTCTATAATTTAATGAAAAGGGAATTCAACTATAGTTATCAAAAAATAAGAAATAAATTAGAAAAATCCTCTCATATAAAGAATGATAGGTTTGTTTTGAAATTTTATATTTTGACATTTAGTTAAAGTGTCTTTGCAATTAAGAGTATTCACAGAATATGATAACATTACTAACATGATATTCAAATGTGCTGTTTATTTTATGAAGTGAATAATTTATCTCTTAGTCTCAGTGGTTGACTCTAGAATGTGGACGTAACCATTTGACTGCATTACCACTGAAACTTCAGGAAACTTTCTACTTTAATGTTTGAAGGACCTTTACCACAGAGGTAAGGTCACTAGAATCCTCCAGTTTAGCTTCTATTAGTAGAAGTAGTCAGGACAGCCGCTGACAATTTTTTCTCAAATAGGAGACAAAATAAGTTATGCAAGTAATATGTACCTTAAGAAAAGTACATTCTACACTGGATATGCAAGCTTTAGTGACATTTTAAGTGGAAAGGTTGAAGGAATCAAGTCCATTTTGGAGTAATTTTATAAGCTAAAGTAAGATCGATCCATTCTGCAACAGGAAGCTTCTAGACCACAGTAAAAATAAAAGCAGCTTATAAAAGTGATGTAACACTACAAAAATCTATGCTTTGGTCAGGAGAAAACGCTAAACTTAAAACATCGCTAAGACAATATTTCACTCAATTCTCTACTGTGACTATGTGCCTGTGCGCATGTGGACAAAAGAATTTCCTTGATATTACTGAAGTGGCTAATCAGTTTGCTTGTTTTCTGTACTTGCCCTAGATCATCAGCCATGAATAAGAATCTTGCTTAGTCTTAGCGGACAATGGCTCATTCTTTCTTGCAACACGTTTAAAAAAACAATTGTGCATATACGTGTCTGAAGTGTCTGTAGTGATTAGAGCATTTGGCCAAGGAAGAGCACTACTTTTTTTTTTCTCAGGCCACACTCTTTCTTTCTCTTCAACTTTGGGAGAACTGAGCAGGGGCTCATGATGGACAGGTTTTTGTTTTGTTTTGTTTTTTTTCTAGAGAGACATGACTTGAAACTGTTAACTGGTTTATTGGCAAAAGTTCCCTTCATACGAGTCTACTGGCTTTCATGTCTTTTTTCATTTACTGAATACAAGTAAATATTTATACTAGGAAGATGTTTTTAGCTACAAGGAAAAATGCATCTAATAAATGTTCATCATAAAAAGTCATTTTTATTTTTTTCCATTTCCATTGAAAAATACACGCAAGCAATGATTTGGCAGAATTGAAAAGCTTTCTGAAGCCCATGGTCAGTGAAAAACTAAATGCTGCCCTGGGGCACATCTTTATGAAAATAATTAACAAGACTTTTCCCCCCTAGAATTAGATTTTGCCATTTAATGAAAAATAATTCATGTGGATTCAATCAACCAAAATATAACAGTGTTTACTTAGCTATTACCCTTAAAAGTGGTTTTAGACCTTGAGTAGAAATATCTTGAGTCAGGAAAATCTGACTCCCCAGGGAACATTTTAGGAAGAGTAACTCTGAAAAGCTGAGTTAAAATCATTTTGGTTCATGAAGTGCACTTTGATCATTAACTTGGAACCCTTATCACAAGAAAATCCAATATTCAAAGCAGTACTGGGGGAGAAATGAAATAAAAAGGAAATAACGCTACTCTATTTGAAGTGGATTTTAAGTTAGAATTTGGCACATGCTGAAAACAGTTCTCATGCTGAACGCTTTCTTTCTTTATTTTCCCCGGTGGGACTATTATATTAGCAGTTACATAGTGGATGCAGATTTTCTAAAATGATTGCCTTAATGCCAAATTATTTTCCTGGTGGTGATTTAGACTGTGGGGAGGCGTGCCAATTCTTTTCTGGCTACTGGACAGTATAGAGGGCACGTTATTATTAGAACTTTGGTTTGTTCCATAAGGATCTCAAAATCTCCACCTAACCCCCCTCCCCCCACCAATTCTTTCTCTCTTGTTTTCTCTCGTTTCTTCTCTCTTCCATCTCCTCCCTAGTGCCACCTCCCCGTTCATGATGGATAGTTACATTTCAGAGGTCTCCTCGAAAGGGTGAGTTGTTGGAAAGAGTATGACAAATATAAATTTTAATCCTAGATGTATTTCCTGCAAGGTCTGTGATTTCTCTGATATTCTACTTTTGACTGTTTCCTTCTTGTTTTAATGGAGAATAAATAATTATTTTGTAGGACTTTTGTAAGTCCTGATTGAAATAACATATATGACTTGTTCAGTACAATTTGGGTAAAAAATAAGCTCCATTCCTTTTTTCCTTGACATAACAAAGAGCCATGGAAATATATATCATCATGTTCCAGGCCTCACCGAGTCCAGAGTCGTTATATGCACTTACAAGTGTGTGTGTGTATGTGTGCATAATGTCAGTTACTGACCCCTATCTACATTTATTCTTATAACCTAGTTCATAATTTACATGATAATAGAGATGTATCGCTCTCATATGTTGGTTTTTTATGCTTTTCTAGGTCCTATTTGTTTGATTCCAAATCTGTAGGAGCACAGCCTTAGATTCTCACACTGTCTGAAAAGAGTCAGCCTGCTTTACACCATGCTGTTCTATAACTAACCCAGTTTCAAGGGAAGTACCGTGAAAACAATCAGGGAGTATAGGTAGATCTCTTCTCCTTATTTATATTTATGCAACTTTATAATGTGTGTTTTTTTTTTGCTTTCTCATTAGACTACAATGATTTTTGAAGTCATTTCTTTTCATTTTGCAACTATCCATATTCTTTACAATTTGAACATCTGTGTAATGTTCTATATTCTGTGGTTGCTTGCTCTTAATCGCGCCTCTGCCAATGACCTTGAGCAATTTTTATCTCTTTATATCTGTTTCCACATTTGTAAAGCTGTGATTAGAAAATCTTCTTTTCCCCTAAAGAGACATAAGTGTAGGGCATTTAAAAATGTTGGAAGAGGATTGATGATCAAAAAATAAAATGTAAATAAAACCTGTACTTATTTCTATCACAGGCTTTGAAACTGTTATGATTCCAGAAATGTTAGGGAAGATGTGAGTTGTAAGGTAGTACACTGAACTGGAAATATCAAGTCAATATATCTCATTTTCTCACCTGGGATACAAAGTTATTGTTAAGATTTCAAAGTCAAGGCTGTATACCTTATGCTATGCTCTCAGGAATAAGAATATTTATTTTGGACATTGTCTATGGATCATTTTGAGACTCCACAGATAGACCTGTAAAATTGCTTATAAATACACACTAATTAGAGACCCACATTCACCGTGATTGAGGAAATCTGAAGTCAAATGATTAAAAGACTATCTGTGATCCAAACAGTATTCTTATTCTGTTTTGGCCTTGATTCACTCTTTATGGAGACAACATAACATGACTTCTTTATTTGAATTTAATCAACTGAAAGTTAATGAAGATTATTATTTTTTAAACAGATTGTGGTTATTTACATATGACCCACATATTGGATACGGTCTCCAATTAGACTATTCTTTTTGGGGGGGTGAGACATTGTGGCATAATCTCCCACCTACTTTATTTCTAGAATTTGTCCTTGTTAAAATGTCCATCAGTAGTTTGAGTACATAATACAGATTACCCAACAGAGTTTAGATTTATGTTGTTATCCTGGAATCATTTTTATAACACCACTTTTACTGCCAGTATTTTCCTATATCGCCTTGTGAACGACATGTTCACCCAGTTACAACTCAGAACTTGGAAGACTTGTGATTTGTCTACTCTGTCATATTTTTTCCTAATGTTTGAGTACACTATTTTAACACCTATATGATTAAAAATATGTCGTAAGTGAATAAGGAACTTGTCCACATTCAAGAACTATTATCCTTGTGGGTATTTTGGTAATGGTTCAGTATTTAATTTTATTTATAATAAGCATACTTAAAATATCACTTCATTTTTTGGATCTATAATTTGGATGGCTATGGGTGAATCGCAATTTATTTATAATTGTAAGTACATGTTACATGAAGATAAAAGAGCAAATTAAGGAAAATCGAGAAAAGAAGTGAAGATAAGAAAATAGAAAATTTTACTGATAATTTACCTATGGCAAATTCGTTTTGGGGCTGAGTTTATTTACTAGGATTAATCTTTCAATTCAAGGTAGTGGGCAGTGGGTAGCACATACTCAATTAATTCATAACACGATAGATTTTTATTTTGTGCTATGTAATTTTAAGTTTTTTTTAACGTTTATTTATTTTTGAGACATAGAGAGACAGGGCATGAACAGGGGAGGGGCAGAGAGAGAGGGAGACACAGAATCGGAAGCAGGCTCCAGGCTCCAAGCTGTCAGCACAGAGCCCGATGTGGGGCTCGAACCCATGAACCGTGAGATCATGACCTGAGCTGAAGTCGGACGCTTAACCGACTGAGCCACCCAGGTTCCCCTGTGCTATATAATTTTAAATATTGACCCAATGGATGACTCTACACATGTACCTCCATCACTTAAGGAAAGAAATAGCAGGACTGTAGTTTTCAGCATAAGGAAGAGGTTATTTCTTCTCTCCGTCTGAGGCCCTGAACCATGCTGCACCCAACAAAACATTTTTGTCCGTATGACTACTGTTTGCTTATGAAAAAGCACTAATTCAGGCTATACAGTACCCCCGCTGCTCTTAAAAATTATATTTTTCTTTTCATTTGCAATCATATAGTGCTTTTATATTATAAAATTTAGAAAATGCAGGTAAATAACAATTTTTAAAAATGTCATCAAACAAAAAACAAGCATTGCTGCTAGTATTAACAGTGAACCCTTCTAGAATTCTTCCTCTGCATACATACCACATAATGGTAATGACCATGATCCTCAAACAAGCTTCTGCTCAAATCTGGCCTTTACCACTTACAGCTAAGTGACCTTAGGCATAAGACACAGCTTCTCAGAGGCTCAATTTCCTAAGCAATACAGTGGGAATCATAACTGTATGCACCTCATGTGGCTTTTGTAGATTAATACATAGAAAATGTTTAAATGAATATTTTGTATACTGGTTAGTTATCATTATGATGGGACATTCTTATACATGGATATTTTATACAATATAAAATATAATAATATTTTATATAATTGTATACTCTAATACAGTGCATGTACTTAGTAAATATCTTAATTTTAATTGCTGCATCATATTATCTTATATGAATATTTTATATATTATTGATTGGTATTATTGGAAATATTTACCAAGTTTATTTTTTCTTAAATAATCATATATATACACGGTAAAAAATTTCAAAGTCTAAAGATGTACAAAGCATATATGTATATGTATGTGTGTGTGTATATATATATATATATATACACAGAAGCAACTGAAATTTTAGATACAAGGTTTTTCGTAACCTTGGTTTACCATGACAAAATGTAATTTTATGTCTTTACCCTATTCCACTGACCTATTATGTTTTGCTGTATTTCGAATCAGTCGATACTCATGGCCTATTATGACACCTAGTTTTTTGCAAACCACTCTCATTCCCCATGTGCCACTCATTTTATTTTTATCTAGGAAATCTGAAAATCTGTAGAACTAACCATTTTATTTATTCATTCTCTGTGCAGAAATCCACGTAATTAGACCTTATAGCAAACATCACCAAACTGGGCTGTTTAGTTTTATTTCAAATTTATATGTAAATTTACCTCAAAACAAAGATCTCAATGAATCTCACGATACAACCTGAATGTCTTACTGTTTGCCCAGTAAAATCACTCTCTCCCTCTTCCAGGCGATGACTGTTTTCCTCTCATCCTTAAGACTTGAACACTCCCTTTTCCATACTCATTTTAAGGTAATGGCTTTGTATTAGTATTCATGAAGTGGGGGAAAACCTAGGTAGAAAACAGGTCATCTCCCCATCCATGAGTCAACACAGAAACTTGAATCAGTAACTAAATTTCTATTGTCTTTCCTGTTACAATGAAAGAAGAGCCTCTGTTCTTCTCAAAGGCCAATACTTCATCTTGTGTTTTGGATGCTGGCCTTTCTCTTTCTCAAGGACTCTGCTTCAGCTCTGCTTTATTCGTGATCATTAATCTCCTTGATTCAATTTGATCATTCCCACGGCCTAGCTTTGTTCTTACATATGTATGTATGTATGTATGTAAGTAGGTATGTAGGTATGTATGCATGTAACTATGTATGAATTTATTCATTTTTGCCTTCATTTAAAAAAGCAATCTTTTAGGGTGGCTGGGTGGAAAGTCAGTTAAGTGACTCTTGATTGCAGCTCAGGTCATGATCTCATGGTTCCTGGGATCGAACCCCATGTCAGGCTCTGTGCTGACAGCATGGAACCTGCTTGAGATTCTCTCTCTCCCTCTCTGTCCCTCCACCCCCCCAAAAAAATAAATAAATAAACATTTAAAAAACACATAAATAAAAAACAATTTTTAAGCACATTCTTTTCAGGTACTTCCTCATTATTCCAACCCACTTCTCAAATAAAAAAATAAAAAGAAAAGTAATATTTTATAAAGAATACCCTGTATTTGTTGTTTTACTTCTGTAGTCCTATAGAGCCTTCAATTTTTCTAATTTGCTTTCTGTTGCCGCCAATCAACAAAAACTTCTCTTCCGAAGTTCTGTTACCATCATTTTATTACCAACTCAATAGATATTTCCTTCTCTTTCAA
This sequence comes from Lynx rufus, assembly GCF_022079265.1. NCBI lineage: Eukaryota > Metazoa > Chordata > Mammalia > Carnivora > Felidae > Lynx > Lynx rufus. Next base: position 24,230,083 of record NW_025814845.1, on the reverse strand, counting down.
GCCATCTTTCAGGATCATTTCACATGTCAATTGTTTGCCTTTTGAAATACTTTTTTTTCTATAAATTTCTGTAACGCTATGTTCTCCTGCTTTACCGTTACTCAATGGATACTTCTTACTCAATATTCCTCCTCTTCAGGGGTTCTAGATATTAAAAAGCTGTATGATTCAATCCTGGCCCTTTTCCATACCACCTAAATGCTGGTAACTTGTAAATTCTGTTCCAAGTCTCACCTATTCCATGAGTCTCAGTCTTGTGTATCTAATGATGTATCTGGTATTTGCTAATGAAACTCAAAATATCCTACAAAGAACCCATTAGCTACCAAAACTGCAACTTGGTTTTCTCACAATCTTCGCTCACAATTTCTTGAGCCAGAAAAAAAAAAAAAAAAAAAAACCCACTTCCTTTGTCTCCTTTGCTATCATCCTGGGCTTTGTGATGATTGTATCTAACCCAGACCACTAACAATTTCCCAATAAACTTCTCTGCATACTCTTCAGCGCTTTCATATATTTATTCGATAGTATCTAGCATGTTTTAAAAATTTGAAAGGCATATGATCAAAACGTTTAGAAATTAACATGAGAGAATGTCTTAATAAGCTTGGGGTAAGCAAACATTTCCTAGGAAACAAAAAGTATTGATTGTGAAAAATATTTATGAAGTAGGCTAATTAAAATTAAGAATTTCTAATATTCAAAGTTATTGTAAAAAAGCTGAAAAGACAAGTCACATGTGGAAGAAGATACTTGCCATTTATATATCAGATATAGGATGTAAATACAGTGTGTTAACAAACCCAGTAAAATATCATTAAGAAAATGCAGATTGCTCAGTTAAAAAATGGATGAATTAGGGGCGCCTGAGTGGCTCAGTTGGTTGAGCACCCGACTGTAGCTCCGGTCATGATCTCATGGTTCGTGGATTCAGGCCCCACGTGGGGCTCTGTGCTGACAGCCCAGAGCCTGGAGCCTGCTTCGGATTCTGTGTCTTCCTCTCTCTCTCTGTCCCTCCCCTGCTCACACTCTGTCAATCTCTCTCTCAAAAAATAAATAAACATAATTTTTTTTAAAAAAATGGATAAATTATTAAAACTGGACTTTATGAAAGAGGATATCCACATGGCCAAATTATAGTTAGTTATCAGGGGGATAAAAATTAAATGTTAAATGAGGTATCACTACTAGAATAGCAAAAATTAAAAGGACAATATTATGTATTGTCAAGGATTTGGAGCAACTAAAACTTTCAAATGCTGCAAGCAGGAATATAAATTTTTATAACTGCTTTGCAAAGCCACTTAGCAGAGTGAAAATATGACACAGTAATCCACTCATTGGTATAAACTTATGAGTGTACCAAAAGACATTAAAGGAATATTATAGAAATAATATTCATAAAAACTTCAACCTGCAAACAGCACAAATGTTTAATTGCAATAACTACATTATTAAATGGGATAAAAACAATGAAAAAACAAACTACAGCTATATAAATCCCAGGGATGAATCCCATAGACATAGTACTGATAATATCTGATACATGAAGTTTATTTGAATGCAAGCTAAAAGTCCAAGTAAAAAAGATTCTCTGAAAAAGGATAAAAAGTATAGTATGCCATAACCATCTCCTTACTTTTAGTTTTGTTGGCTTATTTTGCATCTTTAGCAGAGTTATACCAGATACTGATTGATATTTCGAATGATCTATATATTTAGTATCTTTGATGTTCTAAGTTTTCAAATTTATTTTGAAATTTTGTATTTTATTATGGAATTTTGGGAGGTTATATCTAGAACTGCTCTATATGTTATATTATAAATATGAGTTTATATTTTCTCTAAGTTTTAAATAAAAAAGCCATATTTTTAAGGAAGTTAACTAAACACATACAACTACATGTCAGGCTGAAACAGCTAATTTGAGGAATAAAAGCCATTATATCTTATTTGCAATTATCAATTGCTGTGTAACGAATATCACCAAACTTGGAGGCTTAACACAAAATCATTTTATAAACATCTTTTTTTTTAATGCTTATTTATTTTTGAGGCAGAGAGAGACAGAGTATGAGTAGGGAAGGGGCAGAGAGAGAGGGAGACACAGGATCTGAAACAGGCTCCTGGCTCCGAGCTGTCAACACAGAGCCTGATGTGGGGCTCAAACCCACAAACCGTGAGATCACGACCTGAACCGAAGTCAGACCCTTAACCTACCGAGCCACCCAGGCGCCCCTTATTAACATCTTTTAAAGGTCTGAAGGTTGCTTATGCGATTCTTGGTCAAAGTCACTCGTGGAGCTGTGGTCAGACAGTAGATGGAGCTGGTCTGCTTGAAGGCTTCTTTGCTCTCATGACTACAGGTTGAGTGATGTTGGCTGTAGCTGGGAACTCACCTGGCTCAGTTATCCTGAAAACCTAGGCATAGACCCTCCATGGGGCCTGGACTTCCTCACAGTAGGGCTGGGCTTCATGAGTGAACATCTCAAATAGACCAAGCGAAAGCTTTATCAAATTTCATGATTTAACTACAGAGGTCGTATAGTGTCATGTACACTGCAGGCACAGCTCCACCCAGATTCAAGTGCAGAGGACCTAAACCCCACCTTCTGGTGGATAAATGTGGACACATTCTGCAGGAAGAGCATGTGAGAGGATGGTAGATATGCTATATGTTCTTAACCAGAAAACATTATTGTACATCCAAATGTATTTGCAGTACTGATGCTGAACTAACGATAGTTATTTGCCAAAAAGAGGCTGTCATTGTTATGTCTCATCTTTATTATGATTTAATATATTGCATAAATCTAGTGGAAACAGATTAACATTAATTATGGAGTAACTGATGAAACATAAAATATTTGTAAGTACAGTTAATATATAATATGTTTATATATGCTGGATCTTTACTAGACCTAAACTACTTTTAGAATACTTCCTTCCATCCCCAATACTTGTGTTTTAATGAAGATGTCAGTTTTATTTTTTAATGTCTATTTTTGAGAGAGAGAGAGAGAGAGAAGGAGTGGGGCAAGGGGAGAGAGAGAGAGAGAGAGAGAGAGACGCAGAATCTGAAGCAAGTTCCAGGCTCTGAGCTATCAGTACAGAGCCAGATGTGGGGCTCGAACTCACAAACTGTGAGATCGTGACCTGAGCTGAAGTCAGATGCTCTACCGGCTGAGCAACCTCGGTGCCCCAAGAGGTCAGTATTTTTTTAAAAACGTTATTATCAGGTGATAATTCTAAAACTAATTTCTAACATACGTTTTCTCATCAAGAGACATTTAGTCCAGCATTCTATACCTGATAGATTATCATATCCAAATTTACATATTGATGCTGTATGAGCATCATGAGTCAGCATGATGACCTTGAAATACAATAATATTTCTATAAATAAATACCTGATTCTGACTATATATTTCACAGGGGAAATATATCATAGTCCATGTTATTGAGAACACATTGGCCTTTTTTGTTTTGCTGATTGTTCAGCACCATGAGAACAATTTATTATGTTAATAGAAAGCATAATGGAAAAGAGAGATTTTGTCTGATATTGAACTGTAATTAAAACGTTAGAGCTGGAATCTGTTTTTAATATAAATGAGAATTCAATAATAAACCCCCTGTGACACAAATTACTTATCTTAGAGAAGCACAAGGAACTTGAGAATTAATAACAATCTGAATATGCATTTAATATAACTCTGAACTAAACAACATGGGACCAGAAAAAAGGATGAATTTAGAGTATATTCTTTAACAAATGTGTTAGATAAAGACACTCTGAATTAAGGCTATAGATCATTTTCATCATGGTGTCATGATATAGTCCACTCCAAATTTAATTTTTCACTTTTTTGATAATATTTTATTTGATATCCCTGAACCCATATTATTTTTTTCTTTTTGCAAAGGAAGAAAAAATGAATATTGATTTTCAAGTGGATGATTAATTATTGGTTTATCGTTTTTCAAAAGAGGAAACACAGAGGATCACATATCATGGAGATAACTACTTTATAAAGGACGATCACATGTTCACACACTCATGGGTACATGGAACTAGGGTTCTAACTGACTTCTTTCCAATTCACAGCGATACCAAATGTGCTTCTGATGTGATTTCAGCCATTCTAGTTACATCTGTACATCAGCAATGCCAGAAACTGATTAATGACACAAATACTAGCAAAAAAAGGCCTGTTGCATTTCAATGTTTTATTTTGTTTTGTTTTTTAGTAAAATAGAAGAGAAAAGCAATAGCAGCCCTCCGTCATGTTCTAAGGTGTCTGCATTACTGTATCTTATAAAGTGAATGTTTAGAATATGGCAATGTGATGATGTTTTATTTCTAGATTTCTTTCCCATTTATTTCTTCAATATTTGAAAATAGGGACAGCTAAGGCGGTAGCCAATAAAGTCTTAAAAATATTTTAAGAGAAATATAACACCTCCCAAAAAACATTTAAAAAATAATGACCATAATAACCTTAGTAGTAACAATTAATTCAATAAGTTCAAACCATCTGAGTGCTTTAAATTAATTAAATTATTTAATATTCACACTAATCCTCTGACTTGTAAAAAATCGGGTAAAAGGAAGTTTATAAGCTGTTCAAGGTCACAAGGCTAATAAGTGGCAAGGTAGGGATTTGAACCAGTAAATCCAACTGCAGAGTCTAAACTTAACCTTCTAGAGAACCCAGAGAAATCTGCTGACTTAAGCAGCTGGATAATTGCTTAACATTTTTACTTTTTGTTGGGTTGGCATCTACTTCTTTGTATTGAATCTAAGCAGTGTGTGTGCGATTTTAAGTGCAGCTCTGGTGTATGAAAAAGACAAGAAGACATCATGCAATTCAATAATCATAACTTATTAGAAAATGATGTGAAATCTATTGGCATACTTAAAGTTCTTTCTCTTATGTCACACAAGTATTCCTCTGCTCCTGTAAAAAGAATTTTTTACTCAACATCTCTCAAAGAAGTATACATATCCCTACTAAATAATTTAAACAAACGGAAAAAAATGAAATATACACAAAAGGATGGTAGTTTTATACTTTGAAGGATAACAAAATTGTAAAGGAGCTTCTGAAGAAAGTAAATGTGTTGGTTGCTAAGGTGACTAATTTGAAGGGTAGTGAATGCATGGAATCCTATCTCTGTTAATTAATCAGTTGGTAAACCTTTTACTTATAATCCTTAGTTTTTTCATGTAATTTTTTTTTTTTTTTTTTTTTTTGGTAAAGCATCATCTATGAGCCCCTGGAATTGAATCGCCTTGGGTAAGGATTTGCTAAATTAAAGAACCATTATCCTTAAAAGTCATGTACCATTATTTTCCTTAATCTTTTTCATATTATATGGGATTTCTTCATATTAGATAGTCAAGAAAAAGTTTCTAATTATGAAAAGGATGGCATATTAAATCATGATAATTTCCTGAACAAATTTAGTATGATATGTGAGGCAAGAAAAAATATGGTTGGCCTTATGGCTTAATTCCTTTAAAAACAACAAGGAACTGGCTATGTAAGTCTGATTGTCTTAAGCCTAAGTAAATCTGGATTAAATAGATTGCACTTCAGAAAATCTCCCCTTCTATTTAGAAAATTTCTTTTCCCTGAAAGACCAGAAACTTTCACTGTAACATGATTGTATAGATATTTTTTCCCTACTCTTTCCAATCAAGTTAGTCGAGAATTATGAGGATAAATATTTCTCTAGCATAATCTTCTGTGAGGTGCTCAGGCCGGCTGTGCCTGGCATAAGTTACCCTTTTGGTTTAAGAAAACCTCTTGAGGGAGACTACATACAATCTGTAATCTGCTCATTATTTTTTTCTCTTCCAAGTTTTTCTTTAAATTCCAGTTAGTTAACATACAGTGTAATCTTAGTTTCATGTGTAGGATTTAATGAGTCTTCACTTACATACAACACCCAGTACTCATCATAGTGTCTTTCTTAATACCTATTCCCCATTTAGCCCATCTCCTTGCCCACCTCCCCTGCAACAACCCTCTTGGTTCTCTCTAGTTAAGAGTCTGTTTTATGATTTTCCTCTCTCTCTTTTCCCCCATGTTCATCTGTTTTGTTTCTTAAATTCCACATATGAATGAAATCATATGGCATTTGTCTTTCTCTGACTGACTTTTTTCACTTAGCATAATACACTGTAGCTCCACCCACATCACTGCAAATGGAGAGATTTCATTCTTTTTTAGGGCTGAGTAACATTCCATTTATATGCATATATCACATCTTCTTTATCCATTCATCAGTCGATGGACATTTGGGCTTTTCTATAATGTGGCTATTGTTGATAATGCTGCCATAAACATCCAGGTGCATGTATCCCTTTGAATTCGAATTTTTGTATCCTTTGGGTAAATCCCTAGTAATACAATTTTTATATTGTAGAGTAATTCTATTTCTAACTTTCTGAGGAAATTCCATACTGTTTTCCAGAGTGGCTGCACCAGTTTGTGCAGAGAAAAAGTCTCTTCAACAAATGGTGTTGGGAATACTGGACAGCAACTTGCAAAAGAAAGGAACTGGACAACTTTCTTACACCATACATAAAAAATAAATTGATAATGGGTGAAAGACCTAAATGTGAGACAGGAAACCATCAAAATTCTAGAGGAGAGGGGCATCTGGGTGATTCTGTCAGTTGAGTGTCCAATTCTAGATTTTGGCTCAGGTCATGATCCCAGGGTCATGGGATTGAGCCCAGAGTTGGACTCCACGCTGAGTGTGGAGCCTGCTTAAGATTCTCTTTCTCTCTGCCCCCTTCCCCACTTTCAGGCTTTGTCTCTAAAATAATAATAAAAAAAAATTCTAGGGAAAAGCACAGGCAGTAACTTCTTTGGCATTGCCTGTAGCAATTTCTTACTAGATACGTCTCCTAAGGCAAGGGAAACAAAACCAAAAATGAGCTATTGGGACTTTATCAACATATAAAGCTTCTGTATAGCAAAGGAAACAATAAAACTAAAAGGCGACCTTTGGAATGGGAGGAGATACTTGCAAATGGCATATGATAAAGGATTGTGTCCAAAATGTATAAAGAACTTGTAAAAATCAATACCCACAAAACAAATAATCCAGTTAAAAATAGGAAGAAGGCACAAATGGACATTTTTCCAAAGAAGACAGCCAGATGGCCAAAAGACACATGAAAAGATGCTCAACATTGCTCATCATCAGGGAAACACAAATCAAAAGTACAATGAGATATCACCTCACACCTGTCATAATGGCTAAAATTAACAACACAGGAAACTACAGATGTTGGTGAGAAAGAGAAAGAGGAAACCTCTTACAGTGTTGGTGGGTATTAATTTATTTATTATTTTTGGTTGTAAGCTTTCCTCCATAGACCTCATTTTACCTTTCCATCCGTGTCATCATTAATATTTGCCCTAGAGCCTTTTGAGATAGGCAAACACACCAGATTACCGCTCATAGTACATATAACCAGGAATGTTTTTACAAGGAGACACTACTTGGTTTCTAATATGTTTTGGCTTAAACCACTTGCCTGTGTATTATGGAATTTATGTGCACAGGTGTCCTTTTTTTCTTCTTCACCATGATGACCATTCTGGCAGTGCAAAGGGAAACACTGAGCTGGTTACATTCATGCTGACAATTTCTAGTACAGAATCATAAATTAGGAAATATAATTACAGTGTAGCTGTGAAATATACTGAAATCTCATTTGGTGGTATTCATTTCATTCAAGCATAGATTTAGAATTGGATATGACTGTCATGACATATATTTTATTGGCAATAACCATGAAAAGTTCCATACCATTTTATAAATTCTAAAATGCTTTATCTAGCTTGATCCTCAGAAAATCCTGTGAGTTGAGTAAATATTATATGCTTTGTGTTCTTGTGAACTGGAGTCAATTGACTGGCCAAAGATGACTGAGGTGGCAAGTGGGAAACCTGGAAACTTATCCTGGTGGTCTGAGAAATGTCTATTTCAATGAAATACATATGAAACTTGTGAATAACTTTGTCTTTTCAATGTTATAGTTACCTGGGGTGCCTGCTGGCTCAGTTGGTAGAGCGTGTGACTCTTGATCTTGGGGGATAAGTTCAAGCCTCATGTTGGATGTAGAGATTACTTAAAAATAAAATCTTTAAAAATAAAATTACCATCTATTCTTACTATGTTTCTAAAAAATAAGTAAATATTTTCCCAACACAAAGAAATTAAAATTTATTCTCAGAGTAAAAGCAGTATTTCATACAGACTACATTGACTTAATGAAGAGCTGTATGAGTCAGGAGAGTCTTTGGAAACATGTAAATGAACCATAATAGGATGCTAACTAGAGTTTATTTTACTCATAAAAATTATGTTTAGAGGATCTAGTTCAGATAGGGTGCAGCTGTTCTAGGAACTCTTCAAGAACTCAAGTTCCTTTTAGTTTCCTTTCTACCAAAATTTAGTTCACATCATTTTAATATAGTTGGTCTACCACCAGCCATTCCTTCCACATTCTTTCTTTTAAATTTTTTTTAATGTTTATTATTTTTGAGAGAGAGAGAAAGAGAGAGACAGAGAACAAACAGGGAAGGGGCAGAGAGAGAGGGAGACACAGAATCGGAAGCCGGCTCCAGGCTCTGAGCTGTCAGCACTTGAACTCACAGACCATGAGATCATGACCTGAGCTATAGTAGGCTGCCCAAAAAACTGAGCAACCCAGGCGCCCCTCTCTCCACATTCTAAATAGGATTAAAGAGAAAGATAAAGGACGCCTTCTGGTATGTCTCTCAGAAGCCCCAGTCCCTGCCCACCCACTTTTGTGAATGCCTCATTCACATTCCTGACTCCCCCACCAAGAGAATGCAGAAATAGGAGGTAAAGGAAAACACATATAAGCAGATTTCCACCTTGTGAGGATGAGAGGTCAAAGACAAGACACTCTTTTACTCACAGAGCTAAGAAAAGATGTGTGGAATAACATCATAACAGAAACTCATATGCATTTTTCCCTAGAGTCTGTTGGGTGTAAAACTGTATTATCTCCCAAAGAAACTTTGCACTAAATAGTGTGTGTGTGTGTGTGTGTGTGTGTGTGTGCGTGTGTGTGTGTGAAATCTGTCTTGGAAATGGAAGATGTTGAAACATGCATTTTATTGTCAAGGGATGAAAAAATGGATCGTACAGAGGTATAGCCAGATATCTCTGCCCTACATTTTATACAGAATCTAATTATATTCATTATATATATTTTTTCCTGTAACAAAAAATGCTTAAAATTTTTATTTTCAGTCAAGGTAATATTGTCTTTGATAGTCTGTTGTAACCCAAGGCTAAAATTTAACATAGATGGACTTTTAGATTGATCTCACAATCTTAAATAAATATTATTTCTACATAGTGTTCTTAATAAAAATTTGCTGGTATAATTTTAGTATTGCAGTATTGCACAAGTCCAGAGGGTTCTATTTACTTTTTATGATGTATGAGTAGCAACTCCTGAAGCAGAACTAAGTAGTTGGTACAATCTGGGACTAGGCAGTGAAGAGACCTTGAACTCTTAGAACTTCTGTGGAAATAAAAACTCTGTTGCCAATTAAGAACAGACTCACACACTTTAATAATTATATGAACAAGTAGACACATAAGATGTACAAAACAGCCAGGAAAATATTGTAGCCTGGATAAACATACACACACATACACACACACACACACACACACACCTTCTAGAAGGGTAAATCAATACTCCGCCAACTTCTTTGGACATAATCCTTCTGTAAATCTTCTTATAACATCCACAGGCACCAAAGGCTTGCATTTCCCAGGCTTCATTCCTAATATCAAAATATTCATATTCCCTTAAGGAAGAAAGATAGTTTATATCTTAACATGAATAAATTATTTTTTGTGGTTCTAACATGACAAGATTTTGCCATCATTGTCCAATTTTCGATTTGTGTATTTGTTGGAGATTTTATAATGAAGACCCTGGTCAACTATTATGGTGTTGGGTGCTGATTGTTCCAAATATCTATTTGTCATATTTCTTCCCCATTAAAAGAACCAGTGATATGGGGCGCCTGGGTGGCGCAGTCCGTTAAGCCTCCGACTTCAGCCAGGTCACGATCTCGCGGTCCGTGAGTTCAAGCCCCGCGTCAGGCTCTGGGCTGATGGCTCAGAGCCTGGAGCCTGTTTCCCATTCTGTGTCTCCCTCTCTCTCTGCCCCTCCCCCGTTCATGCTCTGTCTCTCTCTGTCCCAAAAATAAAAAAAAAAAAAAAAAAAAAAAGAACCAGTGATATTCAGCCAGGTACTTGACCAGCCAGAGTACCATACCCAGACCTCATTGCCCACCCTCCTTTACTCCTAAGAGTAGTCACGTGACTATGTTCTAACCAATTCGGGCAGAACTGATTACAGCAGACATCAGAAATGTGCTCGGCAGGGTGAACTTGGTATCTCCCACATTTGTCATCATTGTGACTTGTCCCATTTCCTGTTTCAAGGAGAATGAAAGGTGAGTGGAGCAGAACTGAATCCCATCTTCCATAAGGAAGAAAGCCTACAGAACAGCTGTTGACCGCCACTGTTGCACAGATGTGTGCTGGTCAATAATTGATGTTTAAGTCACTGAGTTTTTGCATAGTTTCATAACACTATTGTGGCATTATTGTGGCAATAGCTCATTGTCACATCATTCTATCTCTAAGCCCTTTTTTTTTTTTGTAACATGTATTTATTTTTGAGAGAGAGAGAGCAAATAGGGAAGAGGCAGAGAGAGAGGGAGACACAGAATGGGAGGCAGGATCCAGGCTCTGAGCTGTCAGCACAGAGCCCAACGTGGATCTCGAACTCACAAACAGTGAGATCATGACCTGAGCTGAAGTCGGACACTTAACCGACTGAGCCACCTAGGCGCCCCTATCTCTAAGCCCTTTTTATTGTGGATTTTCTGCCAGTCACAGCTAAAACTGTTCTTCACTAAAATACTGAACACAATACATATTACCTTTTTAAGAATTGAACTTCTCTTTCTTAACTCAGTGACAGAGGCTTCTAAATTGCAGGGACAATCCTCAGCTGCTTTGGCAGGAAAGAAGGGTACGATGAAAGGGTGATTCCCACCTACACTTTCTTTATAAGGATTGCACAGCTTCCAAGAGCAACACATGATCCACTATTTTAAATGACAATAATCATAAAATACACTTTTAAACAATTTTAAGTTGTTAAAGAAATCCTATTTGATTTTGTTCTTATAATTGTCTCTTTGAGGAAAATAGTATCATCTACACTTCGCAATTTATGAAATCATTTCAACAAAAGCCATTATGTAGTCAAGGAAAATGGTATTTTGAGATATATAAGTTTGGGTTGAAAAGCCTTGTACCGGCCAGAACCCTTAGAGTTATTATTAAAGTATTCAGAAGCTTAATTGCCTTGTCAGAAAAAGAGAAATATTAATATATTTTTGCAGTTTTGTTGTGGGCATAATGTAATCTGATAGGTTTTAATATTAAACAAGTGTGATGAACAAAAGAAGACAATCAGCAACCATTACGAAAATTTCCACGTAATTGTTCCTTTCTTTGCATTTCCCAAACAACATTAACAAAATGCAAATGTCATAGCAAAGATCACAGAAATTTTCCTCTTCCTTTCCTGAAAAAGTTTCTCACACTTTAGAGGTCACTCTTCTAAACCCTTTGTAAACCTTCCCCAATGCCCCTATTCCTTTTCCTCGATGGTCTTTCCATCCAGTGTTTTCACTCCCCCTCCTTCTGGGGCACAAAACACAAAGATCCTCTGAAACTAGACAGGAACTTTTTGAGAGAGTACATTGAGGGAGATAGAAAACAACAATCAGTAACAAAGTAGGAGGGAAGAAAGATTGGCAATATTTTATAAAGTGTCATCCTAAACATTGATATCAGTGTAGACATAGATAGGTAACTATCTATGACTATATACCATATCATCTATCATCTATCTATGTCATAGATCTGATACATAACTCAAGAAGTGTTAATATTCTACCATTATTTTACTTGATTCCCACAATAACACGTTGAATACAAGAGACAGTAAAAGTATCATAATCCTTTCTTAATAAAGAAAATAACAAACTTTGAAATGTTCAGTAAAATACCCATGGCCATATAGCTAAACAAAATGATGAAAACTAATTATAAATAATGGGAAATGGTTAAGGAATATAAGTGTGTGTGTGTGTGTACGTGTGTGTGTGCATGTGATGTATGTGTGTGTGTGTCTTTTTTTTATCTCCTATTCAACATTTAATGTATCCAATATTCTAACTAAATAAAGACTTCAGAAATTCCGGACTTCTGTGATATTTTTAAAAATTAAAGTATAATTTATATGAAACATATACAGAAATCTTCAGTGCCCAACTCAATGTAAATCAAGATGAGGTATGCATATGCCATGAAAATTCTACCTAGTTCAAGTTAGAGAATGTTTCCAGCATTCCAGAATGCAGCGTCATGCTTCTACTCAGCTAACGTTCCCCCCAATAGTAGCCTTTACTTTTATTTTCATCTACATAAAATATTTTCATCTATGCTACAATTTAATATAAATAAAATTATGCAGTTTTTACTCTTGGTGTCTTGACTTCATTCCCCCTACATTATGTCTCTGAAATTCATCTATTTTGTTGCATGCATCAGTTCTTTCTTTTTAACTGTTCTAGTCATTATATAAATAAATGAACTTGTTTCATTATTCTCCAGTTGAAACCATAGAAATTATTTCTAATTAGAGTCAATTATGAATATTTTTGTACATGTTTTGGCATAGTAGGCATTCATTTCTCTTGAATATGTATATATATATATATATATATATATATATACACACATACTAGGAGTGGAATTGCCAGGCACTATTATATTTGTAGTATTAATTTTAATTAATCGTGCCAAATACCCAGATATTTATTAATTTGCAATGTCACAAATAATGTGAGTTCCAGTTGCCCAACATCTTTGCCAAATACTGGTAATATCAGTCTTTTGATTTTAGCCATTTTGGTGAGCGTGTGGACCACCTAATTATGGTTTAAGTTTACATTTCTTTGATGATAAATGATGCTGAGTACACTTCATATATTTTAGACATTTTGATGACTCGTGCAAGCAATGCCTATTCAAAATTTAGTTGTGTTAAAACTTAGTTGTCTTTTTCTTATTTTTTTTAATAAGTTCTTTTTGTAATCTAGATACATATCTTTGAGAGGCTTTATCTGTGGCAAATTTCTTTCCCACATTGTGACTTTCATATTTCACTTACTTAATGGAATTTTTTGATGAAAAACAGTTATCAATTTAAATAAAGCTAAAATGATCTAACTTTTCTTATATGATTAGTTCATTTTTTAACTTGGGATTTTAAATTTAATGAACACATAGAATAATTTCTATGTATGTATTATATTTATATGAAGATATTCTATATATACATATATGAATGTACATATATTTGTATATATTTACAAATATATACACATACACATGAAAGCATGAAATGCTTTCTATTTATTGTATAAATTGTGTAGAAGGGGAAGAGAGTGCAAACTAAAGCTTGAATTTGCTTAAAAAAATTTTATTCTTATGAAGCTAAATTGTTTTTTTATTGTGTTCATATTACAATTCTCTACTTTTTATAAAGAGAAAATTCATTTAATCTAAGGTGAGATATCCTTTAGACTTAGCATAATTTATGCCAAATGCAAATTGGTAAGATTTAAATTTATATAGTTTTATTCTGATTTTATTTTTTGACAGTGTAGAGACATCCCTATAAATGGTGACTATAATTAATCATGAAACAAAGAACACAACTAGAAACAATGGTTAAATTAGAAAAAAGGGGAAGGAAAAATGTATTGATAAAATGTCACTACAAATCAGCATCAAATTAAGGTCTTCACAATGTTATACTCTTTTTATCTTCTGTTTCAATAGAGTGAAATAAGATTAAATCAGACATTGAACTCAGAGAAAACTAAGCAGCTTAATTTGAACACTTGATTTCTTGTTAATTACATTCACATTTGAAATATCATTAAGCTATGTTTCTTAAGCAAGAAAGAAACATTAGTATACATCAATGTTTCAATACATAAAAAAAACAAAATAAATTATATTTTTGGTTAAAGTACACTTTAGCTTTTTAATGGTTAAAGAAATGGAATTAGAAAGAGATTAACCCTGAGACATGTATTTCTATCTGCGTTCTATTCTATTTTAAGTAACTGATGCTATATGGAGAGAAAAAGAAAAAAAAATAAATTGGCAGCATTGTACCCCAAATTACAAGGTGACAGATGTTTTCATATTTTATACACGTAGAGAGATTATTTGATGATTTTTAAAGTTTTTAAGTAGTCTGTGAGTCTCAATTATATAAGCATCAAAAGCAATTAGAACTCCTACTGTAATTCTGAAATTTTCAACAGTAAAAAAGAAAAAAAATCTAAAATCTTTTGAATAAATCACTTTCCAAATATATATTTAATTGACATTTTTTTGACATATACTAGGCTTTAAATCTGACTTAAGAATACAAAAGAGATGGAAATATTCTTTAAAACTATTTTGATGCTGGAGCACCTGGGTGGCTCAGTTGAGTGTCCGACTTTGGCTCAGGTCATGATCTCGCCGTCTGGTAGTTCGAGCCCAGCGTCAAGCTCTGTGCTGACAGCTCAGAGCCTGGAGCTGCTTCAGATTCCTTGTCTCCCTCTCTCTCTGTGCCTCCCCAGCTCATGCTCTGTCTCTGTGTCAAAAACAAATAAAACATTAAAAAAATTAAAAAATATATTTTGATGCTAAACAGTAATCATTTTTTTTAAAACGGGAGTTTCGTTATTGCACAAGTATAGACATTTAGTCGTTTAGTAAGCATTTTTTCTGAGTATGATTCCTAAGAAGGGAGAATAGAGAGAGACAGAAAGATGTTATGAGGGATGATTATTTTCTGCTGACTCTCTACACAGAAAGCATCTGATGACTAGACTGGCAATGGACTGAATTGTGTCCACTCTCCCCTAAATTCATGTGTTGACACCCTCAAATTAATGTGGTTGTTTTTGGAAATAAGGACTACAAGGAAGTAATTAATTAAGGTCACATGTCATCATAAGGGCAAGGTTCTAATATGATAAGACTAGTGTCCTTATAAAAAAGGAAGAAAAAAAAGGGAAGCACATGGGTGTCTCAGTCAGTTAAGCATCCAACTTTGGCTCAGGTCATGATCTCATGGTTTGTGAGTTCAAGGCCTGCGTCAGTCTTTGTGTTGACAGCTCAGAGCCTGGAGCCTGCTTTGGATTCTGTGTCTCCCTCTCTCTCTGCCCCTCCCCAGCTTGTACTCTGTCCCCCTCTCTCTCAAAAATAAATTAAAAAAAGAAGAAGAGACACCCTAACTTTCTCTCTTAAACACAGTGAAGAGGTCATGGGAGGACACATTGAAAAGACGGTCATCTACCAGCCAAGGAACAAGGCTCTACTAGATACCAACCCTGCTGGAATCTTGATCGTGGAGTTCTAGCTTCCAGAACTATGAAACATACATACATTTGTTATTTATAGCATTCTGTGGTATTTTGCTATCACAGCCTAATTTATCGCAGCAGGCTAATGTAGGACTTAACCAGTTGATTTTAAAATGATCTCTATCAAAGTTTCTTATGTTTCATTGAACTTAAAAATGGAGGTTTTTGAAACAAATATGTTTACAACATACTTACCATGGATGTAGGTGCAATATCTTTATTATTTTGTGTTAGGTGAAAAATACTTTCCATATGCATGTTGCACTTATCAAGAATTTCCCTCCAATGAAATCTGTCATTTTTCATGAATACATCCAATCTATAGTCATATGTGCCTCTGTTTTTGCAATAGATGACCTTGGAAATATCTTCATCATCATTTTCACATATCACATTTCTATCCATCTTTAAATCTCTCTTTTCCGAGCCCATCCAAATATAAATAAGTTCATAACAATTTTTTGACAACTTTTAATTATGTCAATTTATGTTGATATTTTTACCCTTTGGACTTCCAAGGACTTAGTTGAGCAACTATTTATCAATTTTTAAGTTAGTGTATCCTTTCTACTACATACTTAAAAAAAAACTATATAATGTTAATTTGTTTCTGAGACAAGAGTTAAGAGCAATATCTTTGGTTTCACACAGATCTGAGCTCAAACACCTGCTCTCTTAAAAATTTTTGTAATGGACAAAGCAGCACATAAGGGATTGAATAAGAAAAACACTTCCCCAAAACCATTGACTGAGAAAAGGAGAGGGGCTGATTCCTGCAAGATTTTACAAGCAGCAAAGCTGTAAGTCTGAAGTTTGAGAAGTCCATGGCATCGCCAGCGTCAAGCCTGGTGGGTGTAGTGGTATTCCTGTAGAGAAGTAGGTCAGAGGCCCAGGAGTGGAAAGCACGCTCTGATGATCCCCTGTGTCACACTGAGAGAGACAGTTCCCCTTCTTGGAGTGCATTTGGAGAGACACTGTCTCCCATAGGACCAAAGAGCTGGCAGGGTGCCTTTAAACTGTTCTGTTCATTAGCATAGGTGCAGCAACACCTCCCAAGGGCAGCTAACCTGGATGCCAGCTTTTTGCTATGCTTAAGCCCCTCAGTGGTCATGTGTCTGCTATTCTGGGACAAACAGTTACCAGCCATGGCATGGCAAGACCTTCCCCCCCGGAGGAGGATGGGTCTGTGCCACACCAGGTGGGTCTGAACCACACTAGGTCCCTGTAATTTGAAATTTTAAAACTCAGCCATGTGCTTGAGATAAAACACAGGAACACTGCGCTGCAGGGAAGACAGACAGCTTGGACACAGCTAGAGTGAAGGCAGGGATCTGACAGAAGCCTGTGTCACAAAAGGGGAGATTGTTTGCTTTTCTGTGAAGACTTCCTAAACAGTGGCAGGTACGCATTTCCCTCTCTGGGGAGGAATGAGTTGACGTCATTTTTCACCCCTCCCATCATTACAGACAAACATCAGCGATTGGCCCAGCTCACACAGTGGAGGTTTGAGCTACTTACACCACGGCTCCACTCTGCAGATGACTTTTTTATCGGGGAAAGTGGGATTGAGAGCCAGAGCAGGAGTAGCTCCTCCCCTAGAAGACCAACACTAACCTCCCCCTACATACACCATGACTAGCGATCATAGATAGAGTGCTGCAAAGCTTCAGCTCTAGTGGAAATAGAACCAGGCACAGGTTTTCCTAAACACAAAAGACAGAGTCTTAGACAAAATGTCAACAGGAAGGAGTTCATCCCAAAAGAAAGAACAAGAAGAGGTCACTCCCTGGAGCTAATCAAAATCAATATAAACAATATGCCTGAAACAGAATTTAAAACAACAGATAGTATCTGGGTTTGAGAAATGCATAGAAGAAAACAGAGAGACTCTTTATCACAGAGATAAAAGATGTAAAAACTAGTCAGTCCCAATAAAATAATACTGTAACTGAGATAAAAACCAGCTGGATGCAATGACCACAAGGATGGAAGACTCAGAGCAATGAATAAGTGATATAGAAGACAAAATTATGGAAAATAATGAAGCTGAAATGAAGAGAAAATGAAAAATATTGGATCACAAATAGAAATTAAGGATCTCAGCAACTCCATAAAGTATAATACAATTTTGGTTTTAGGAGTCCCAGAAGAAGAGAAGGAAAGGAGGCAGAAGTTTCATTTGATAAAATTATTGTTGAAGGGCACCTGTATGACTCACTTGGCTAAGCGTCCAGCTTTAGCTCAGGTCATGATCTCACCACTTGTGAGTTCAAATGCCATGTCGGGCTCTGTGCTGACAGCTCAAACCCGGAGCCTGCTTAGGATTCTGTATCTCCCTCTCTCTCTGGCTTTCCCCTGCTCATACTCTGTCTCTGTCTCTGTCTCTGTCTCTGTCTCTCTCTCTCAAAAATAAATAAACATTAGAAACCAAAAAAAAAATTGTAGGTGAAAACTTCCCTAATCTGGGGAAAGAAACAAATGTTCAAATCCAGGAAGTACGGAGAACTCCCATCAAAATCAACAAATCTGGCAAACGCCAAGACATATCATAGTAAAATTCACAAAATATCAAAAGAATCCTGAAAGCAGCAAAATAAAAGAAATCCCTCACTTACAAAGGAAGACATATCGTTTAGCAACATATCTCCCTACAGAAACCTGGCAGGCCAGAAGGGAGTGACATGATATATCCAAAGTGTTGAATGGAAAAAAAAAAAATGTGCAGCCAAGATTACTTTATTCGCCAAGGCCATCATTCGAAATACAATGATAGATAAATAGTTTCCCAGACAAACGTAAATTAAAGGAGTTTGTGACTACTAAACTAATACCAAAAGAAATATTAAAGGGTCCTCTTTGAGTGGAAAAGAAAGACTAAAGACTACAAAGACTAGAAAGGAACAGAGAAAATCTCCAGAAACAATGACATTACAGATAATTCAATGGCACTAAATTCATAGCCATCAATAATTACTCTAAATGTAAATGGATTAACTGTCCAATCAAAAGACATAAGGAATCAGAATGGATAAAAACAAAAACAAAAAATAAGACCCATCTATATGCTGCCTACTCATTTAGATCTAAAGAGACTTATTTTAGATCTAAAGATACCTGCTGGTTGAAAGTGAGAGAATGGATAACCATTTATTACGCTAATGGATATCAAAAGAAAGCCAGAGTAGACATACTTATATCAGAGAAACTAGATTTTAAACCTAACACTGTAACAAGAGATGAAGAAAGTAGCTATATCATAATAAAAGGTTCTATTCAACAAGATCTAACAATTGTAAATATTTATGGCCCCAACTTGAAAGAACCCAAATAAATATATAAATAAATTAATAACAAACACAAAGAAACTCATTGATAATAATACAATAATAGTAGGGAACTTTAACACCCCTACTTACAGGAATAGATAGATCATCTAAGCAGAAAGTCAACAAGGAAACAATGGCTTTGAATGACACACTGACCTGGAAGGACTTAACAGATATATTCAGAATATTTCATCCTAAAGCAGCAGAATACACATTCTTTTCAGGTGCACATGGAACATTCTCTAGAATAGATCACATACTGGGTCACAAATCAGCCCTCAACAAATACAAAAAGATCAATATCATACCATGTATATTTTCAGATCATAATGGTATTAAACTTGAAATTAACCACAAGAAAAAATTTGGAAGGCTCTCAAACATTTGGAGGTTAAAAACATGATATTAAAGAATGAATGAGTTGGCCAAGAAATTAAGGAAGAAATTAAAAAATAATACATGGAAGCAAATTAAAATGAAAACAGGACACTCCAAGCCTTTTGGGATGCAGCAAAGGCAGTCTTAAGAGTAAAGTAAATGGCAATTTGAGCCTATCTCAAGAAGCAAGAAAGGTCCCAAATACACAGCCTAAACTTGCACTTAAAGGAGCTAGAAAAGGAACACAAATAAAGCCTAAAGTCATCAAAGGAAGGTAAATAATAAAGATTGGAAAATAAATAAATGATATAAAAACAATCAGCAACAACAATAAAAAGCCAGTAGAACTGATCAATGAAACCAGGACCTGGTTCTTTGAAAGAATTAATAAATTTGATAAACCCCTAGCCAGGCTTATCAAAAAGAAAAGACAAAGGACCCAAATAAATAATATCACAAATGAAAGAGAAGAGATCACAACCAATATCACAGAAATACAAACAATTATAAATGAATATCAGGAAAAATTATATCCCAATGAATTGGGTCATCTGGAAGAAATGGATAAATTCCTGAAAACATATGAACTACTGAAAGTGAAACAGAAGAAAGTAGAAAACTTGAACAGACCTATATCCAGCAAAGAAATTGAATCAATAATCAATAATCTCCCAACAAACAAAAGTCCAGGACCAGATGGCTTCCCAGGGGAATTCTACCAGACATTTAAAGAAGAGTTAATACCTATTCTTCTCAAACTGTTCTGAAAAATAGAAATGGAAAGAAAATGCCCAATCTCCTTCTACAATGCCAGAATTACTTCGATTCCAAAACCATACAAAGACCCCACTAAAAAAGAGATTACAGGCCAATATCCCTGAACACAATGAGCATGGATTCAAAAATTCTCAAGAAATACTAACAAATGGAATCCAACAGTACATTAAAAGAATTATTCACCACGATCAAGTGGGATTTATTCCTGGGCTGTAGGGTCATTTCAATATTCACAAATCCATCAAAGTGATACACCACATTAATAAAGAAAGGATAAGAACCATATGATCTTCTAAATAGATGAAGAAAAAGCATTTGACAAGATAAAGCATTCATTCTTGATAAAAACTCTCAACAAAGTAGGGAAAGAAGGAACATGTCTAAACATCATACAGGCCATGTATGAAAGACCCACAGCTAATATCATCCCCAATGGGGAAAAAATGACAGCTTTTGCTCTATGGTCAGGAACAAGAGAGGGATGTCCACCCTCACCAATGTTATTTAACATAATAGTAGAAGTCTTAGCCTCAGCAGTCAGAGACAACAAAAAGAAATAATTGGCATCCAAATCGGTAAAGAAGTCAAACTGTCACTATTCTCAGATGATATTTCTACTCTATGTAGCAAATCTTAAAGACTCCACCAAAAAATTGCTAGAACTAATACATGAACTCATCAAAGTCACAGGATATAAAATCAGTGTACACAAATTTGCATTTCTATACACCAATAATGAAGGAGAAAGAGAAATCAAGAAATTGATCCCATGTGTACTTGCAGCCAAAGCCATAAGATAACTAGGAATAACCCTAACCAAAATGGTAAAGGATGATCTGTATTCTGAAAACTATAAGATACTTAGGAAAGAAATTGAAGATGACACGAAGAAATGGAACAACAGTCCATGCTCATGGATTAAAAAAATAATTGTTAAAATCTCTATATTACCCAAAGCAGTCTACACATTCATTGCAATCTCTATTAAAACACCACCAGCATTTTTCACAGAGCTAGAATAAACAATCCTAAAATTTGTATGGAACTACAAAAAATCCCAAATGGCCAAAGCAATCTTGAAAACCAAAAGCAATGCTGGAGGCATCACAATTTTGGACTTCAAGCTGTATTACAAAGCTGTAGTAATCAAGACATTATGGTACTGGCACAAATACAGACACAGAGATCAATGAGACAGAATAGAAAGCCGTGAAATGGACCCACAATGAGGTGGTCTACTAGTCTTTGACAAAGCAGGAAAGAATATCCAATGGAAAAAAGACAGTCTCTTCAACAAAAGGTGTTGGGAAAATTAAAAAGTAACATGCATAATAAAATCGGACCACTTTCCTACACCAGACACAAAAATAAATTTAAAATAGATGAAAGACCTAAATGTGAGTCAGGAAACCATCAAAATCCTAGAAAAATAAATAGGTAATACCTTTCTGATATCAGGTGTAGCAATCTCTTACTAGATACATCTCTGAAGGAAAGGGAAACAAAAACAAAAATGAATACTTGGGATTTCATCAAGACAAAAAGCTTCTGTACAGTGAAGAAAACAATCAACAAAACAAAAAAAGAAGTCTTTGGGATTGGAGATGATATTTGCAGGTGACATATCTGATAAAGGGTCGGTATCCAAAATCTATAAAGAACTAATCAAATTCAACATCCCCCCCCAAAAAAAAAATCCAAGTAATACAGTTAAGAATTGGGTAGAAGACAGGGTACCTGGGTGGCTCAGTCTGTGGAGTGTCTTGACCTCAGCTCTGGTCATGATCTCATGGTTTGTGAGTTTGAGCCCTGTATCTGGCTCACTGCTGTCAGCACAGAGCCTGCTTCAGATTCTCTGCCCCCTCTCTCTGCTCCTTCCTCACTCACATGCTCTCTCTCAAAAATAAAATAAACATTAAAAAAAAATGGGCTGAAGACATGAGTAGGGTTTTTTTTTTCCAAAGAAGACTTCCACATGGGTAATAAACACATGAAAAGATGCTTAACATCCTTTATCATCAGAGAAATGCAAATCAAAACCACAATGATATACCTCCTCACATCTGTCACAATGGCTAAACTTAACAACGTAAGAAACAATAGATATTGGTGAAGATGAGGAGAAAGAAGAAGCCTCTTTCACTGTTGGTGAGAATGCAAACTGGAATAGCCACTCTGGGAAACAGTATGGAGGTTCCTCAAAAAGTTAAAATTAGAACTACCCAGAAATTGCACTATTAGGTATTTACCCAAATGATACAAAACTACTGATTCGAAGGGATACATGCACCCCGATGTTTATAGCAACATTATCAACAATAGCCAAATTATGGAAAGAGCCCAAATGTCCATTGACTGATGAATGGATGAGGAAGAAAGTACATGAATATATACATACACACACAATGGAATATTGTTCAGCCATAAAAGAGAATGAAATCTTGCCATTTGCAACAACATGAATGGAGCTAGAGTGTATTATGTTAAGCAAAATAAGTCAGTCAGAGAAAAGACAATTACCATTGATTTCACGCATATGTGGAATTTAAGAAATAAAACAGATGAACATAGGGGAAGGGAATAAAAAGAGAGAGGGAAGTAAACTATAAGAGATGCTTAACTATAGAGAACAAACTGAGGGCTGTTGGAGCAGACAAAGATGGGGGTGTGGGCTAAACGGGTGATGGGTATTAAGGAAGGCACTTGGTGTTCCATGAGCATTGGTGTTACATGAAACTGATAATTCACCAAATTCTACTTCTGATACCAATATTACACTATTTTTTAACCAACTAGAATTTAAATAAAAATTTGAAAAAGAAAAAAAATGAAACCCCCCCAAAAAAGAAAAGAAGAAAGTACTTAATATCATTATCTATATCTCTAGCACATTTTCAGTTTGAGAAAGAGAACTGTAATATTTATTTTATAATGTGAAAAATGGAATGTACTAAATTTTATATATCATGTAGAAACAAAATACTGCAGCTGGAGAAAATAGTATATGGATTATACTTGAGCAAGTCTTGGTGAGACTATAATAATCCCAATAGTTTGAAATAAGTCATGGTAATTTCCAGATAGAGAAAAATGCTTTTGGAGAAGGCATAGGGTTCTTATAAAGCAGTTCATTGGATGATTTGTCTTCTTTGCATTACGCTACGCAGAAAAGAACAGAATGATAAGATCAGAACATAAGAATTGACAGAAGTTGAGGTCAGCCTTCAATGCCTTACCTTAGTCCTGCTCTCATTTTGGGAGATAATCATGGTGAACTTAGCTTTAATGGTAGTAGCCAATGAAAAGACATGGGGTTGTGCGTAATGAAGATTAGATATGGTGACACTTTAGGGAGTTGTTTCCATAGACTCAGATGATGAATGATGAAAAGTTGGTCTAGGTTAATAAGAAATTTCATGGAACACATTTGAATGAAAAATGTTTTGCCAGGAGTGCATATAAGAAGGAAGACAGGCTGAGTTTTTTGAGAAAGCCTTTCATTTTGTTTAGAATTATACCGGTGTTTTTAAGAGAATTGTGTTCCCTTATCAGTGACATGTATGGAAGCTGACTTAGAAAGATTATGGAAAAACTTATGGAAGGATCAAAATAAATAATTATATATTTGAAAATTAAACCTTGAGATAAGGTTAAAGGAAATGATATTATGTTTTAATTTCTGATAGAGATGAAAAGCTATTTACCACACATTTTTGAGGACAAATAGTATTTCACTTTCGTATAAAATAAATATTAATAGATCATGTGAATATAAAAAAATGAGGATAATTTTTGACCAATCAGATGAGACCCACATTCACCCTGACTTTATTGATAAATTGAACATCTTGATAATGTTTTATTTATTTGCTTACTTTGGAATTTTGAATGTTAAAGGGTATACATGCAAGATGTGCTTATAAGGAAAAAAAATGATAATAGTTTACTCTCATTAACATATATACTACCCTGAGAAGGATAATTAAAATTCTTACAGTCCAAAGAAATTTTGTACACCTTTAACATGTTAAAAGATTTATTTCTTGCTACATACCAAATAAACATAATTTCTTATACCCAAATATTTTCTTCGAAATTGTAATTTTGAATTTGATTTTCATTTAAGAAATAAACTAGCATATGGTAACAGCATGCCAGCACAATAGTTTATTATTTCAATCACCTTAAGAATAAGCCTTATTCTCATGGGGTTGATTTTAACCAGGAAGCACTCAGAAATCATACAAAGAGACTGGCTAAATTTACTAAGGCTAACAAGTTCTGACTTACCTGCCCCACGCAGGGGTGGCAATCTCTTTTAAAGGATGTAAACAAGAAACGCAAGAATTAATGTTTCGCTGATACATAGTTTTTATTCTAAGTATTACATTCTAAAACACAGTTTTTGTATGGGTTTCCGTAATGAAATTAGAAACAGTAATATTATTGGGGCTCCTGGGTGGCTCAGTTGGTTAAACATCAGACATGATTTCAGCTTAGGTCATCATCTCACGGCGTCATGCGGGGCACGGAACCTGCTTGAGATTCTCTCTCTGTCTCTGCCCCTCCTTTGATCACACTTTCTCTTTCTCTCTCTTTCTCTCAAAAAAAAAAAAAAAAGTAAATAAATTAAAAAAAAACAGCATTATTTCTGCATGCATAAATAAATAAATAATGAATAAGAAAGACATACAAGGAAATAACTCAGTACAGCCTAAATTGTAATTTATTTTTCCGATTAGCAGTTTAGATTTTTAAAAATTCTATTCCTTTAGTTCCGTTAAACACTGAAACCTGTCCACTGTTGGCTGAATAATAAAACTCACGGGCTGTGGAAATTGACTTTGCAAAAAAGAATGATTTATAGTCTCGACCTTTGATCTTTGCAAAATCTCAAAAGTTTGCCTTGTACTGAGATGCAAGGACGTTTTATTAGGAAATAAAAATAATCTCTTTCATTAAACAACAACAACAAACAAAGGGGAAGTGCAGCTAATTCAAACCTCCTTCAAATAAAGCCCTTAGGGTTTTAGGTGGATAAGAGGAAACCACACCTTCATTTGTTTCCTTCTCTTCAATAGAAATTGGTAAATGTTTCCACTGAGACAATAACGGCACAGCTAATAAGGAACCTGAAATGTGCGTAAGATCATCACTGAAGCGAATGGCATTCAGCTAACATAAACTGAGTAATTGTCTATGTACTTTTGTAATCAAATTCACTCACTTTCTAGGTAGTTCAATTAAACTGTACCTCATTAATTCCTTCGAGAATAAAGAAAACCATCTTGCAAAATTTTAAATGAACTCAATCAAATCAGCTCAAAAAATACACTGAAATTGAACCATCTAAAGAATTGACCTTGGAAAGCCTCTGTGTGCCATCGTAATCTTTTTAAATTAAATTATCCCTTCTAATTATTTACTTGCTGTTTAATTCCCTTACATTTTCTTTCATTTCCAACCTTTAGCTCACCTTTGCCACAAAATTTTCTACAGGCAGGGGGAGGAAAAAAAAAAAAAAGGATACTTTCATCATAATGATGTACTGTTGATTCTGTAGCTAAAGTCATTGTAATTCTGGAAGTTGTTCTAAGTTTCGATGGATGTTTGCCAGAATTTTAGTCTGTGAGAGCTAAGTACTCTTGTTATACGGAGTGAGTAACACTGCCTGCATGGAAATAAGTTTACTCCCTTTACCTACCTAGAGCTAAAATCTGGAAGGAAAAGTAAACCTCCTTTCATGCATGCCAATAGTTGCTGTTTGCATCCCTCAACTCCAGGGGTGGCTAGCATGGGGCATGCATACAATATAGGGTAAATACTGAATGAATTGAATGAATAAATATACATGTATGAAATAATGAGAGTGATTTCCAGGAGCTACCCTCAAAAGGCAGGTTTATTACTTTTTGGTAATGCTATGACAATACAGGCAAAATCAATCTCTCACCTCCATCCTTTCCTTTTTTAGATTTTTGCTAGAATAATATATAATATTTCTAGGGAGAGAGAGAGAGAGAGAGAGAGAGAACAACATCTGTACCTCCAAATTCACTTGCAACAGCTTTTAAGAAATTAATAATATTGTTTTGGAGCTGTTGTGCAACATAATTGTTAAGTTAACAAGGAAAATAATAAGTAAAAGTGACTCTAATACAGTTCAGATAAATGCACATTTTCTGACGGGGTTTGATATGCATGCTAATCTTTGTTATTTAAAACCAGAAATGGTGGGAGCTGCTCATAGGTGGCTGATACTGTCTTGTTTCATCAGAAATCGACTTTTTAAGAGCAAGTTTCCTCTTTCATTCCTTCACAACATGCCCCTTCTCATATATTCAGTTATGCTACATTGCTTGAGGCTGTGCTTCTATGAATCCTTAACATGTTTCTGCTGCCCTCTCTGCTTGTGATTACCCCCATTTCAGTCCACTTTACAGCAGCAGTTGGGTATCCCGCTGTCTTCTATTTTCTGCACATGTGCAGCTCAGTAGAGCTGTGCTATGATGAATATTGTTTCAATGTTGCCAGACCAGTGATATTAAAAGACTGTATTTCTGGTGGCTGTGTTTCTATCACTGCTGTTCAGTAGTGCTCAGAGGTAGGTTGATGAAACAAACTCTGAAGCCATATATCTTATGGACTTTAAGAAACTTCCAGAATGCTCAAACGCTGCTTAGGGTGCGGGGGCTGTTTTATCGCAGTCTTGCCTGAAGTCCAGACTTTCAGAATTATTCTGGAAGTCACTCCTAAGCTAATACCGAGCAGGACACCCCAGCTGTGAGTAGTGTAAGTATATCCTTTGAGTTTCTATGAATGCATTCTCCCTCGGTATTCACCAGGGATACCAAGAGGATAGAAACTATGGTTTATCCATCCAAATATGCCCTGTATATTGTCTGGCACAAAGGAAGAGCATATGAATACATTCATGGATTAAACAGGAGCTCTATTATAACCTGAGAAATGGGATAAGACTTTTGTCAATTATAAAGTAATTTTGCTGTGGCTATTTCTACTACTTTCCTTCCTAGTCTCCACTGGAGCAACAGCTATCATGCCTAAAAGATTTTATCTTCTCTAGTAAAGAAAGTACACAGGAGCGCCTGGGTGGCTCAGGTGGTTAAGCGTCCGACTTCGGCTCAGGTCAGGATCTCACGATCTGTGAGTTCGAGCCCTGCATCGGGCTCTGTGCTTACAGCTCAGAGCCCGGAGCCTGCTTCAGATTCTGTGTCTCCCTCTCTCTGCTTCTCCCCTACTCAGTCTCTCTCTCTCTCTCTCTCTCTCTCTCTCTCTCTCAAAAATAAAGAAACATTAAAAAATTAAAAAGAAAAAAAAAAAAAAAGAAGTACACCAGAGAACCAGAGCGAAAAAGTAGCCACTGGGTGTCTTAATACATTTTGTAGAGTTCTAAAATCAGAGATAGATATCTAATAAGTCTGGTGATTTGATATTTTCAAAAAGTAAATTTTTTACACAAAAATTGAAACATTTGTTGTTGAATGCAAAGGTTAAGAACATGGTGGATTCTTTAGTGCAATTATGTTTTAATAAAACATAGTTTGCTGGGTCAGCAATAACACTACCAGGAATTTACCCAAGGGATATAAGAGTGCTGATGCACAGGGACATACGTACTCCAATGCTTATGGCAGTGCTTTCAACGATAGCCAAATTAGGGAAAGAGCCTAAATGTCCATCAACTGATGAATGGATAAAGAAGATGCGGTTTATATATACAATGGCCTTTCTATATACAAATGGCAATGAGAAAGAATGAAATCATGCCATTTGCAGCAACGTGGAAGGAACTTGAAGGTATTATGCTGAGTGAAATAAGTCAGTCAGAGAAAGACAGATATCACATGCTTTCACTCATATGTGGATCTTGAGAAACTTAACAGAAGTTAAGGAAAGGGGGAAAAAGTAGTTACAAACAGAGAGGGAGGGAGGCAAACCACAAGAGACTCTTAAATACAGAGAGCAAACTGACTGTGGATGGGTGGAGGGAAGTGGAAGAAAGGGGAAAATGGGTGATGGGCATTGAGGAGGGCACTTGTTGGGATGAGCATGTTTTTATATAAGAGCATGTTTTTCAACAAAAAGACATAATCTAGATAGATCCCTACATAGATCACGTAGAAGAAGAAAGAAGGAGGACCGCAGCATCATAGATAAAGGCTTCCCACTAGTTCATTTACAAAGAAGAGTGACAAGAGAAGAAAAATGCATTTGTTCAGAAAGTGTCTGGTATATCCCCTTTCCCTAACCTCTGATGACCCTGTAGGTACAATAGATTATTATAAAATGTCCCGAGTCTTTAAAAAAAATCAAGGAAAGCTAAGAGTGGGCCAATGGAACTAGAGAAGCTTTATGTCTGATGATGAGGGAGAGTAACCTCAGTGATCTGGTAGTCTATAAAATAACTGGCTTGTAATCATAAAGACATGCCCATGTCATAAATGTGTGAGGGAGGGAAGGAGCCCACCTAAGCAGTGGGTGATAAATCCTGAGAACTTGAGAACAGATGCTTCTCTAAACCAAAGATTGATAAAGAAGGAAAATCTGAGTTACCCTCTTAGTTTTGGCTACGTGATTCTTCTCATACTCCCCACCCTCATTTAGATTAGCCCACATCCCACTCCCATCTGTTTAGATCAAAACTAAGGAGTAACGAGAACAGATGAAAAAGGGGGAAACCGGACCTTACAGAGAATTTTGAATTGGATTGAAAAAAAAAATCAAGTTGAAAGTTAAGAATTAAATAATTAGAGTCAGAGAAAAATCATTTTTAGTTTCTATTCATGATTAGGTGGAATTCATAGTACAACAAAAATTTCCAATTGTAGTAGAGAATCAAAATTGATACAAAGTTATAACTTTCTTATCAGTGCTTAGATAAATCTTGAATCTTTCTTCTAATCCTTTGTACTCCAGGATGAATTTCTTTATTATAGCCTTTCCTATCTTTCTTCCTGCTCTCACCATGCTCATGATTTTGTCTTTGTATAATAGAACTTTTCATTAGAGCAGTTTCACTACAAAAGTTAACTCCTCTTTCTTCCTTCTGACCACCAATAATTGAATTGAATCACATCTTATATTTTCACCATTTACTCTTAAAACATGACATTGATTTGAAGTAAAATATTAAAGGACTGAAGGATTCTTATAAGAAATATAATTTCAAGCTTTGGATAGGTTGCAAGAGTGCAATTGTGCAATTTTACCAATTATTAGCTCATTTCCTGTTATCTTTCTTTTTCTCTCTCAGTATATCGTGTGTGTGTGTGTGTGTGTGTGTGTGATATGCATATTTTTTAATGTACAAGGGTAGATTTCAGGCATCATTACCCTTTATCCTTTTAATGTTTTAATTTGCATTTATTAAGAAGAAGAATATTTTCTTAAATAACTTCAGTAAAATTAGTAAGTTCATGAAATTTCACAGTAATACAATATTTTGTTGTAACCCACAGTCCTACTCCCATTTATGTGCCAATAATGCCCTGTGTAGGACTGTTTTCCATACAGTAGTCTTGCCAGGTCACGTGATGAGTAAGCTTGCACATATCTTTCTTTGATTTTTATGACACTGAGATTTCTTGAAGAATGCAAGCCAGTTATTTTATACACTATCTCTCAGCATTTGTCTGATGTTTCCTCATGATTAGATTCAAGTTATGCATTTTTGGCAGACACACTTCTTAAGTGATGCTATGTCCTTTTCAGGACATCACAACGGAGGCCCAGGAGTCTCCTTTGTAGTTTATTGTTAAAGTTAGTTTTGATCATGTGTTTAAAATGTTGTCCATTTTACCTATTTCATGATTACTACTTTTCCTTTTGTAATTAATAACTAATTTGAGGAGAGGCCCTATGAGAAAATGTAAATATCCTGTTCCTTATCAAATGCTCTCCTCCTGATGATTCTTGCCAGAATCAATTCATACTATATTGATTGTAATGGTAATTTCTAACTATGTTCTTTCTTCTCGATACGTTAGTTGATACTATACTAAAGTGAAGCGATTTTCTTATCCATTAGTTATTTATTCTTTTACTTATTTATATATTTATTCACACATTGATACATGGTAAGTATTTATTTTCAATACAGGCTCAAAGATCCCTACTTTATTCAATAGGACCATAAATACCTTTATATATTTTGACACTATATCATACCAGTTGGGCTAGTTAGCACCCTGCCAAACTGGCTCGTCCAAAATTTTGAGAAGCCCCCATTATTATTTTTAAGCAATTCCTTGCCTTCTAGCCCAGCAAGATGTTTTAGTTTCATTATCAAGCTTTAGGACCTAGAATCAGTTTTTTTTCCAAGGGTGCAAGTTCCAAGGTTGCACTTTTAGTGGTTAATGGTATTTAGAAACCATATGGGTTATAACTTGCTGCCTAATTAATTTCCTCAAAATTCAGTAGCTTGAAACAATCTTAAACATGTATTATCTCTTGCAGTTGCTGTGGATCACGGATTGAAGAGTACTAGGCTGGGTGTTTTTACCTAGGACTTCTCATAAGTTTTCTCAGTCAGTTCCCATTGGGCCTGCAGTGAAATGAAGATTTGACTGGGGTTGAAGCCGCCACATGGATCACTCATATGCCTGCCCTGTAGGTATTGATTATTTGACAGAGACCCTAGAATGTCCTCCAATATGGGTATTACACCAAGATGGCTTCCATATTTGTATGATAATGTGATTGGCTTCCTCAAGAGTGCATGATGCAAGAAAAAAAAATATATATATATACACACATATATATTTGTGTGTATGTATGTGTGTGTGTGTGTGTGTGTGTGTAACCTTTTATGGCCTAGCCTTAAGAAACACACACTATCACATCTGGTATTTCTTAGCCATTCAAGCCGTGATTTAGCATGAGAAGGAAATACATAGGGGTGAAGATACAAGGAGGTAAGTCTCATTGGGGCAAATCTTAGATGCTGATTAAAAGAGAAATCAGACAAAATCATATTGCCCTGACACAAAAATAAACACATAGACCAATGGAACAGGTTAGAGAGCCTAGAAATAAATCCACAGTGATATGGTCAATTAATCTACCACAAAGCAGGCAAGAATATGCAATGGGAAAAAAAGCAGTCTTTTTTTTTTTTTTATTTTGAGAGAGAGCGAGCATGTGAGTCAGGGAGAGGGACAGAGGGAGAGACAGAGACAAAAAGAGAGAGAATCTTAAGCTCCATGCTCAGTGTAGAGCCCAAAAAGGGGTTCAATTCCATGACCTTGGGATTATAACCTGAACTGAAATGAACAGCCAAATGTTCAACCTAATGAGCCATGCAGGTGTCCCCAAAAGCCAGTCTTTTCAGCAAATCATGTGGGGAAAACTGGACAGCTCCATGAAAAAAAATGAAATGGGACCACTTTCTTATACCATGAACAAACATAAACTCAAAATGTATGAAAGACTTAAGGTGAGACTGAAGCCAAAAAAACCTCTGAAAGAAAACATAAGCAATAATCTTTTGAACATTGTCATTAGCAACGTATATATGTGTATGTCTCTCAGGCAAGGGAAACAAAGCAAAAATAAATGATTGATACCAGACTAAAAGCTTTTGTGCAGCAAAGGAAATAACTGACAAAACAAAAAGGCAACTTAGTGAAGCGGGAGGAGATATTTGCCAATGATATATCCAGTTATAATCCAAAATTTGTAAGAATTTATACAAACCAACTCCAAAATAAAAAAATCTGATTAAAAATGTGCAGGGGACCTGAATATATATACTTTTCCATAAAAGACATACAGATGGCCAACACACACATTAAAAACATGCTTAATGTTGTTAATTATCAGGAAAATGTGAATAAAAACTGCAATGAGATATCATCTTACACCAGTCAGATTGGTGATTATCAAAAAGAAGACATAACAAGTGTTGGCAAGGATGTGGAAAAAAGGGAATTCTCATGTACTTTTAGTGCGAATGTAAATTGATGCAACCACTGTGCAAAACAGTATGGAGATTCCTTAAAAAGTTAAGGAATTACATAGAAACACTATGTAATCGAGTAATTTCACTACAGACTATCTAGCCAAAAAAAAATGAAAACACTAATTTGAAAGATATATGCACCCCTCTGTTCATTGCAATGTTATTTATAATAGTTAAATTATGGAAGCAACCCAAGTGTCCATCGATAGATGAATGGATAAAGAAGATGTGGTATAAGTATAATATATCCATACACACATAATGGAATATTACTCAGCTATTAAAAAGAATAAAATCTTGCCATTTGTGACAACATGGATAAACCTAGAGGGTATTATGCAAAGTGAAATAAGTCA
This sequence comes from Lynx rufus, assembly GCF_022079265.1. Taxonomy (NCBI): domain Eukaryota; kingdom Metazoa; phylum Chordata; class Mammalia; order Carnivora; family Felidae; genus Lynx; species Lynx rufus. Next base: position 24,197,670 of record NW_025814845.1, on the reverse strand, counting down.
TACAGAGAAAGACCAATGCTCTATGACTCGACTTATATGTGGAATCTACAAAACAAAACAGCATAACAAACAAACAACAACAACAACACCACCAACAACAACAAAAACAGACTCTTGAATAAAGAGAACAAACTGATGGTTTCCAGAGAGGAGGTGGATGGAAGGATGGGTCAAATAGATAAAGGGTGTTAAGAAGAGAAACTTTTAGTTTTAAAACAAATAAGTCATAAAGATGAAAGTTACATCATAGGGAATGTGGTTAATAATATTGTAATAACATGGTATGGTGACAGATGGTGACCTTTGTAAAAAGAAGTAGATATGTGTATATTTTCTTATTTCCACTTCTTTTTTTACCCCCCAAATTTGTGTGTATATATATACATATATATATACATATATATATATACAAGAGAGAGATATATATATATACATATATATATATATATATATATATATATATATATATATATATACAAGAGAAACTTTTAGTTTTAAAACAAATAAGTCATAAAGATGAAAGTTACATCATAGGGAATGTGGTTAATAATATTGTAATAACATGGTATGGTGACAGATGGTGACCTTTCTAAAAAGAAGTAGATATGTGTATATTTTCTTATTTCCACTTCTTTTTTTACCCCCCAAATTTGTGTGTATATATATACATATATATATATATACATACATATATATATATACACATACATATATATATATACATATATATATACACATACATACATATATATACACATACATACATATATATATATGTATATATAATGTTTTATTTTATGGTTTGTTTTTTAACTTTCTAATATATCCTGTAATTAATACCATATAAGTGAATGAAGATTTTTCATTTTGTATAGCTCCATAATATTCTTTTCCTATACGGAAGGACTTTTTTATAGCCTTGTTAATCTCAGATTCAATCCTCTTTATTTGTTTCACCCATCCTTCCACTCACCTCCCCTCTGACAGCCACCAGTTTGTTCTCTTTATTTAAGAGTCTGTTTTTTTTGTGTGTTATTTTGTCTTAAGGCCTATCCAGAATTACCCAGAATTTTCCCACTAATTATTTTAATACTGTCTTTTTGTTTTTTGTTTTTTCCTTTTGTAGAGTCTAAGTTCATGAGAATCAAACATGAGTGTTCACTGATAATGTCCGTTGCAAATACTTCTATCATATAAAGATGTAGCTATATCTGCTAAACCACAATTTAATGGCTTGTAAAATCCCCCAAATCCCACCTTGATTTCAGAAAATTCCTACAACGTTCAGTTTTCCCCTAGGTTTCTTTGCCAAGCTCAACGGCAAGCCGCTGCTGCTCTTCCCCCATCAAACGTCCCGTTCTCCACACATCAAGGGTTTTGTGTTGTTAGAATAGACTTTAGTAGATCATTCTGTGTTGTCCCATTATGTTTTTACTCTGTTTCTTCTTTCCCATGCTCTTTCCATTCTTTTCTCTTCTTTTTTATTTGTATGTATTTTAATGTTTATTTATTTTTGAGAGAGAGAGAGAGCATGAGCAGGGGAAGGACAGAGAGAGAGGAAGACACAGACTCTGAAGCAGGCTCCAGGCTCTGAGCTGTCAGCACAGAGCCCAATGTGGGGCTTGAACTCATGAACCATGAGATCATGACCTGAGCCGAAGTCAGACACTTCACCAACTGAACTTGCTTTAACACCCAAGCACTGCAGTCCCTGTTCTAAGAGGAATTTAGGTGATATCTGTCAATATGGTAAATTTCCTTATGTGCATTAGTGAAGATTATGTTCACCTGAAATAGACAATAACTGCAGGAGAACAGTCACTCATGGAAGATAGAACTTAACCTGTTTTGTAAATGGAATCTGAAAGTAGGTAGCCTATGGCTGCATAGTGTCTCTAACACTATCTCAGATTTATGCTTCTCAAGGTCCACCATGGCTCCTACAGGTCTTACCATCCATGTCCACCATCCAGGGAGCAGGAAGAAAGATGATATGAAAAGGAATGTGTCTTCCATTTAGGGCTTCTTCCTGCAATTCCCATAGAACATTTTTATGCCCAAAGTTAGTTATTTAGTCACAACTAGACTTTAATGGAAGTTGGGGACTGCATCTATATTCCCAGCAGCCATGTGCCCCAGGAAAAATTGGGAATTCTATTGCTAAAGAAGTAGTTGGAAATCTATCAGGAGAATACTAAATACGTCTGCTCCAGCAAATTGTTTTAATTGCCATTTCTAAGAGTAGGGTAGAAAAAAAGACAACATACATTTTATGATAAAAGAGAAAATCTGCAATGGAGGAACAATTACATGAACACAAACAGGGAACCAAGAATAATAAAGAAACAAATAATAATAAAGATACAGGATAGAAGAGATTCATTTCACAATAACCTCCATCCTATTATTCAGCACAAGTAGACAAATGTAGAGATCAGTATGGATTCAATCTGAGTATCTGAACATACTGCTTCTAACTTGAGACTTTAGTATGCTATTAACAACACTATCTTGTGTTTTCCCTTTTCTCATTCATTTGAGAAATATGTACTGAATTCTTTTTATGAATCAAATAATACACAGCACATTGATAAAACAAAGAAGAATAAGAAAGATTTCTTTCCATGGAGCAGCTCTTGATTTAATGGAGAATTCAGATATACAAGCAAAAAAGTAGATTTGATTAAAACAAAAAAAAATTCTTAGACACATCGTAAGATGTTATTTTTTTATATTAGAACAGAGATAATAAGAAATAGAACATCCAAGTTATAAAATACATGGCAAGCCACTCTTCTTTGTCCATTAGGAATATATTGTTGGAAAAATTTGAGAAGTCTTACAAAATGAGAAGCGACTTAATTGCTTTATGCAGGCATCTTAGATTGTCAGTTTGAGTTATCTATGTGAACTAGAATTGAAGGGGTATAATAAAGGAGGTATGTCAATCAGATTAGAAAGAATCTGTTTCTTTTTTTAGGTTAGAAAGAATCTTTACCATATTCTAAAAAGTAGATGATGAAGCTTTGAATTATAGTAGCGACTATAAAAATGAAAAGGAGAGGTACAGATTTAAGAAAAATTTAACAGATACATAGGTGGATCTAGAAAGTATAAGGCCAAGCAAAATAAGTCAGTCAGAGAAAGACAAATACCATATAATTTCACTCATATGTGGAATCGATCAAGCAAATGGAAAAAAAAATGACTGAATTGTAGAGAACAATCTGATGGTTATCAGAGTGGAGGTGGGCAGGGGGTGGGTTAAATAGGTGATTGGGACTAAGGAGTACACTTGTCATGATGAGCCCAGGGCAATGTATGGAATTGTTGAATTGCTATATTGTACACCTGGAACTGATATTACACTTTATGTTAACTACCTGGAATTTAAATAAAAACTTAAAAAAAGAAAATTTAGGAGATACAATGTGTAAGACTTAATAATGAATTAGATGTGGTGGATATGGGAGATGGTAAGACAAAGGGGCAATGCTAGGATAACTAGCTGTGTAATAATGCTAAGCATTGGTGTGGAAATTATCAGAAATATTATATTTAACTGATAATATATACATTGTTTTAGAGCTTATTGACATTGAGGAATTGGTATCTGCATTCTGCTAAATATGTCCAGCACACATTTCTTTTATTATTTGAGAGGCTTAAGCACGATTATAGAGTAAATGAAATGAAGCATATTAGAAAGTCAAAGATAGAGGAGAGTAATCTACTGATGGTGTAAGGTTTGGAGATGACAAAGAGAGATGGGGTCAAGAGTACAAGTGAAGTGACTGTCTTTGAATGTCAGAAGAAGAGAAATCATTCTTTGAACCTGAGTGAAAATCCAAATCCCAGTTTTATCACTTGTAAAAATTCAGAATATTGTCTTCTGGCCACTTTTGATAGATGAGAAATCTCAAAAGAAAATCTCAAAGTCATACTAATAATTGGCAAATACAGGAATCAAATTTGGTATGTCCAAATTTTCCCCATGCTCTTTTCACTCCATGCTATCTATCTACAAAGACATGGCTTGGGATAAGCTTTAATTTCTTCCCTTCCAGGATTTATGTTGAACTACTGTAATAGTTAAAATTATTTTTTCAACTATCCCCACAGATTCATCATGCCACACACACAGAAAACATACAACATTGTGTCATCATTATATATAAAAATAATTTCATGTAACTACAAAGATAGGGTTACTTTTTTATTTATGCTCATATGACAGTATTTCTTAATTCCCCAAGGCAGGAGTTGACCACCTTAAAAGAAGTACGGGAACTGAGAGCTTTGGACACTGCAATGTTAAAAAAACAGAGAGATTAGTCCGAATCTGCAAGAAGATAGAGACCTAGAACAATCAAGAGGTAGGAAGTAAAAGGAGGATGCTTCTTCCCAGGAAGCTAAGTGAAAAGGGTATGACAAAGGAGAGTAGAGATTATATGTATTAATTGTATTGCTATGTCAGATGAGATGAGTGCAGAGATTCACCATGATTTATCAAGGTTATGGTTGTTGTCAATCCTGACAAGGGCAGTGTGAGTGCTAGAGCCCAAACTGATTGTAATGAGTTTAAGGCAGCAAAGGAAATGGAGACCTTTAAGTACACTCCTTTTTTGGAGGATCGTTGCTGTAAATGAACGCATAGAAAATGTTGAATGGTGGCTTGGAAGGAATATGAACTCAGTAGAGGGATTTGTTTATTACGTTTTTAAAATGGGAAAATATCGATACAATTGTATGCAGATATAAATGATCCAGGAGAGAAAGAGCAGGTACTGCTAGAGTAACGGGCTGGATTTAAGTGAGAGGGTATGAGATGGGATGCAGAGGTGGATGGGCTGGTCTTACACAAACACAGAGAGTAAATACATATTAATAAACTGAAGCATGGAAGAAATGGAAAATGTGATGGTAGCCTGCTTTTGGATTTCATTTTTCGTATGATTGTTTCTATACTCTTTTTAAAAAAAAAATTTTTTTTTCAACGTTTATTTATTTTTGGGACAGAGAGAGACAGAGCATGAACGGGGAGGGGCAGAGAGAGAGGGAGACACAGAATCGGAAACAGGCTCCAGGCTCTGAGCCATCAGCCCAGAGCCCGACGCGGGGCTCGAACTCACGGACTGCAAGATCGTGACCTGGCTGAAGTCGGACGCTTAACCGACTGCGCCACCCAGGCGCCCCTCTATACTCTTAATAAAGTAAGAAACAAGGTCACGTTCTCTAAGATTTTGAAGATTTCAATAGAAAGAAAAAGATATTTAATAACTGTCTAGGAGCATGGGTAAGTGAATAGATAAGGGAAATATAGTATGGATGTTGGGCAGCATCATGGGCTCAACTGAAAAGAATCGTAGTGACTTAAAGGGAGAACAGTTAGCATGGTTACACATGCAGATACCAAGCCAGCAGATATTTAGCAAGGTTGGTTTTTATATTACACAAGTATCTGAGGAATGAAAGAGAAGCAAAATTATCAAAACTGTAAGATAAAGAGATGACTACTTTGCTGTAACAAGGCATTTAATTTGGATAAAAACTGAAATGAGGAATAAAGTGGGTGAGAGGCCATGAAGAGGGAAAAATAGTTATTAAAATAGAATTCTCAGAGGGTGTCAAAAATTGTTGGTGTCTGCGTACTAGTTGGAGTTACCTGGATGACAGAAGTGAAGTCAGAGTTGGGTGGTTGACCTTGAGACTGTGGAAAGGCTTCAGGTATTGGCATATTGGTATAATGGTGTATTCTAGAATCTGGCTCAGGAAGTGAGAGATAGAGTAGAGGCAATACAAGTGGAGGAGAAGAAGCGAAGGGACTGAGAGAGCAGGGTGCTGGAAGGATATCTGTGAGAATATTGACATTGTCAAGAACATGGCAAGAGTAAATTAGAATGGGTGACAGTGAAGCAGCTAAACTCTTCAAGGAATGATTGAGGGTGACCTTGAGGTTGGCAAATGACAAAAGCAAGAAGCTGTATATGTGATATACTCTTGACCTTGATTCAGTCATGGCTGCTTTTGGGGAAGGGAGGAGCATAAGTGTCTGAAAGTAGGAACGAGGTGCAAGAAGGACACCTATTCTACCTCTAAGCTTAGTGCTCAGATAATCATGGGAAAAGAGACAGCCAGTGGACATTTGGGGGACCTCATAGGAGGCCACGTTCTGAGGGGGAGAGCCTTATTAGAGGAAGAAGTCAAAAGGGACTTTCAGGTAAATGATTGAAGATCAAAGGATTTGGCTGATAACTGTGTGTTCCAGAAGATAAAATGGAAAAGTCTTAGGAGTTATTCAGGTGTAAGTCACACCTGTCTAAGGGATTCAATCTAGGTATTAGAGAATAACCTATCCATCCCAGGCTTCTCCTGGTGACTAATTTGACCTGGAATAATGACATCATGAAGTCAGCCTTGATGGAGTCTAGGCAGTGAGTGATGAGGAACCTAGGAGTGCTGGTGTAGGGGCAGGAGGAATCCCCTCCTGGCGAAGGGAGAAGGTGGCTGGGACAGCACACAGCACACAGCACTCTTCTCAACCACAGACTGTGATGGTGTTGAATTTGAATTTGAGTTCAGATTCTAACAAATAATGTCAGCCTTCATATATCAAGAAATGAGAACTATCAAGGAATATTAAAAATTATCAAGAAATTAGAGAGACCTGGGTGGCTCAATTGGTTGAACATCCAACTCCTGATTTTGGCTTGGGTCATGATCTCATGGTTCGTGAGATCAAACCCCACATCCCAAGCTCTGCGCTTGGGATTCTCTCTCTCTCTCTCTCTCTCTCTCTCTCTCTCTGTCTCTTTCTCCCCCTCCCCCACTTTTATGTGCACCCTCTCTCTCTCAAAATAAATAAATCAACATTAAAAAAAAGAATTACAAGAAATACATCATGGAGATAGGCTCATGTTCTAGTCCCAGTGACACAACACTACTTAACAGAAGTAGAAATAAAGGTCAAGTAGAGGAAAACTTTTGTATTGTGGTGACATTTTACATGAAATATATATATCATATTATGTAATTTCTAATGCACATTGTAATTTCCAAGGTCCTTATTTGAGTCCCACAGAAAAAAAAAATAATGTCTGATTTATTTTTAAGAGAGAGACATGAGCAGGGGAAGGGCAGAGAGAGGGAGACACTGAATCTGAAGCAGACTCTTGGCTCTGAGCTGTCAGCACAGAGCCCAATGTGGGGGTTGAATCCACAAACCGCAAGATCATGACCTGAGCCAAGGTCGGACGTTTAACTGACTGAGCCACCCAGACGCCGCTTAAGAAGGTAATATTAGCAATTTTATCTCCATTTTAAAATTGAGAAAAAAAGAGTTAAAAATACTAATTAGTTTTCCCATCATACCACAAATACACATTAGACCAAGCATTTCACCCAGGTTTCCTTTTCTGGTTATGAATTATCTTACTATTCTGACTTCTACAAGAGGCTAGTAAAGGCTTGGTAAAGAAGCCCATGGTATCACAGATTTGGGGCACCATCAATAACACTGGGGATATGTCAAGGACTTCACGCTATTTCTTACATTGAAGACACCTAGGAGGTATTACGAATGTAGCTGTAAGTTGACTTCTAGGAAGAGTTTTATGATTTCACTGTAATTACCTGTCTTCTTGTCTTACTCTTGGCATTCTTTCTGCCTGAGATATTTTCAGCAGTCAAAACCTTGCTTGAGTGGTCATCACAATTCCTCTTCCTCAATAAAATATTTATTGACCCAGGAATAGGCTATAACCTCTCCTTTAAATCCCCTAGGAGTTGTCGTTATGCATTTATTCTGTCACTTTATATATATTCTACCTTACACTCTAGCCATTTGGGTAATCATCTAAGTACTTACCTGTAAAGTACAGATAGGAATAACTAGGATACTTGGAAACCTTTAAAAGGAAAATACACATACTTGGCAAAGTTATTAGTAATAAAGGAAAGGTGAGCAAAGGCGTTTTGTACAATATAAAATGTTAAGTAAATAAAAGTTATATGCCATTGTTAATGCTGAGAGCACACGGCAGAGCACCATGGTTAGGAATTTAGGCTGTTGCTTGAGACCTGTGTTGAAACCAACATCACTGCTTATTTTATTATATTGGGCAAACTGTTTAATTTCTCCATGTCCCAGAGTTCTCTTCTACAAAATGGGGACAATAAAAAACTTGCTTCAAAAAGTTATCCATTCTTTCAACAAATCTTTACTATGGGTCAAATACGGGTCCACACACATATGAAATTAACTGATACTTGTAAAGCAGCTAGAAAAACATTTCATACCTATTAGTGAGACCTCAGCAAATGTTAGATATTTACTTTCCTATTAATTTACTGAGAAAGATTCCTTGAATATAGATGATACTCAAAACATTGCTATTGAAATTCAAATTAATTATAATTTAGGAATATATCAAACAGAATTTTAAACTTTCCAGAGCAGTGAGTCAAATGACCATTATCTTCACCTGTGGTCTTATGAGAACAGCATATATCCAGTCTCCATGAAAATCCTAACAAAAATATATCTGCCATGCCAAGTATCTTTACCTTATGTCAGAAACCAATTTTGAATTATACAAAAATTCAGGACATTTAATCAAACTTAAAAATATACTATTAATGCATAAACCATGATTCGTATGAAATACTTAAATATTAAAGAAATTCAAAATCCTTTCTGACAGTGTCTGACCTTTATGCTTATCTATTCCTAAAATACATCTTGCCTATCAACCAAAGCTTTAATCACTTTCTCATTTCAGATATTGAAAGAGAGATTCCATTAAATCAAGTAAAGGTCATCTTTCTTTGAAATATAGATTATTCACCTTCACTCTTTAAAGAAGCAGAGATTGGAGAGCAAACTCAATAGAGGCACCTTTCTCCCCGCTCTTCAAAGTAATAAATAAGCAGCGAAAAGGATTAAGGATGATTATGTTCAGCTCTCAAAACCTGAGTTCCAAACCAGATATGAAATGTAATTCCAGTATTCAAGAGTAGGGTCCATATGTTGAAAAAGAAAGGACATATCCCATTTCCCTGGCTTCCTTCAAAGCCCTTATGAACTACCTTTGAGTTTATGCAGCCACAGAAGTGACACAAGATAAGTAGGAGTGGGTAATTTATCTGAAATTTTTCCTAGAGAGGCAAATTGTTGTTGGATAGGAATCTAGATTTCTAAAGCAAATGTGTAGCATTTCTTTGCTCTGAAGTCTGCATTTGTTTTAGTAAGTAGCTTAGGAACTCCCTAGAGGAAATTTATCTCTAATGGAAATTTAGGTCTTTTAATTCATGCATGTTTCCTTTAAAAAAGAATGATTTCAATTTTCTTAAGGGATCAAAGGGGTTTGCTTTTTAATCCTCACTACTAATAGTGCTGTTCATTACATGCCTACCTCCAGACATTTCACAAACATGTGAGTCATTAACCATTAACACATACTGAAAAGTAGTGTTCTTCCTAAAGTATCTAGCAAGGGGATATGTCCATTAAGAGACTACCTTTCCCCCAGCGTATGCATATCCCATCCTTTTGCATCAAGCCCATCTCATCGATTTTTCCTGAGAACTTTGAACCAACTGTTTTTCCTTCTTCTGAGTGCTCATTGTATTTTCTGCTTTTTAACGCAGCAGCCTTTTAAACATACTTCCCTGTTCTCTTGTAAGTTTATGGGGTTTGTCTAAATTTTTAATCTTTCCAGAAAGAGCTCTTTTTCCTACCTTGCTAAATAAAGGGTAAGACCTCTGAACTCCAAATATTATCATCCCCCTTGCTGAGTACCAAATGGCAAAGTGCCCTACCTTCCTTGAATTCTCATCTAAGGTTTACCAGGTGCAGCCCTAAGATACCATCCATACTGCGTAGGCTTGAGGTATAAAATTCCTATTAGATTTAGTCCCCAAAACTCACATACACCAGACGTCATGAACTTAGGAGAATTTGGATGGATTGTTTCTTCAGAAATGGAATAAGTGAAGAGAAAAAGCAGACACAGGGTCAACAATTTTGGGAAGAAGGTGTGTTGGAGGTGTGGGAAGAAAAGACTAAGAAAATAGCCACCAGGGCTAAATTGACCCAAGGGTTGATGGTGTTTAGATTAGAGGTTCAATTATGTATGTTTCATTGCTAATTTTACATATTGAAATAAAAATATTTAAATATGCAAAAATAGTTTATTTGTAAAAGCAGTTCCAGTTATGATGTTTTCTTAAAATTTTTTAATGTTTATTTTTGAGAGAGAGAGAGGGAGAGAGACAAAGCGTGAGTGGAGGAGGAGCAGAGAGAGAGGAAGACACAGAATCGGAAGCAGGCTCTAGGCTCTGAGCTGTCAGCACAAAGTCTGACCTGGGGTTCGGACTCACTAACCACAAGATCATGACCTGAGCTGAAGTCAGATGCTTAACAGGCTGAGCCACGCAGGTGCCCCCCACCCACTATGATATTTTTTTTTAAATCTTTTACCACATATACCAGATTATTATTCAACAAAATTGGAGGCATACAACCCATTTCTTATGTCAAATTTATTTATTAAGCTTGATTTGTAGTCAAAGCTGAGCTTACTCTACTGCTCTTATAAAATGGTCATGAGCAGACAGCTTAAAATAAATGGGCCATTATTATTGTGTAATGGCAACTTCATTTTACAAATATGAAGTTTGCTCCAACTTTCAAGAACTGGGTAGATGGGAGAGTAGCAATGTGTGAAACCATCGCTATTGCAAATTACTCTGTAAAATGTGGCATACTAGAAGGACGTAGAAGAGAGAACATTTTCGTGTTTCACAGGGCTAAAGCAATTCCAAACATAAGAAAAAAAATTCTTAGAAAAGAACACTATTAGCTTATGTTTAAAAGTCCATTAGAACACAGTCGACTTGATGTTTTATTATTGACTAGGTTCAGGTGGATTTTTGTGTGTGTGTGCATAACTCCAACGTTAGTAGCACGTGAATTAAGTATTTTGCACTGAACGTTAAGTTGAGCTATGAAATTGTACAGAGTAGCCACGGAGCTGTATTAAGAAATGATAACAATTGATTAGCATTATTTAAAAAAAGAAACAATTTCAGTGCATAGTAAAGTATCTCTTCAGAGGAAAACTGAACAGTTTTCCCTTTCATAATTATAATTAAAAATGGAAGAAGCTTCAAGCAGTTTTTAAGATTTTATAAATATTTAATGTAAGGAATGTAAATGTTTGTTGTTACATTATTTTCTGGCTGCAGAGTCCCAATTTTTCAGCATCCATGATGCATAAGCAATATGCAAATACTTAGTAAACAGAATTAAATTATAGGGAGAAAAATCTTTAACACACCATGGGGCCAGAGAAATTTACGGTGCTTAGAGTTCCCCGATGAATGCTGATATTTTACTCTTAATCAATTGCAGCAGGTAGGAGGAACATCATTTTGTAAGCCAAGTGGGAATGTATATCCGTTTTTATAAAGTGTGTTCGTTACTCTCATTTCCTATATCAAAAGCAATATATTAAGAGAAGCTATTTCAACATGCAGGAAATAGAATTCATCGCTGGTGAAATGAAGTCAGGGGAATGTCTATGTTTCACAATTCAATCAGTTTCCTTCTAAATGAAGGTTGTGAACAGCACAAATTACTGCAGGTCGGCTGAGAAGGAAGAAACGACTCCTCTCATTTTGCTTACTTCTGCCATAGAGACACCATTGGCATTGCTGCCACTCCTAGGCTTACTGCTGCAACATTGTGATTTTGGCATTCTAAACTGTAACTATAGTGCCGATGAAGGCCTCCAAAACCAGACAATGGACCTTGTCTCCATCAGCATCACCTTTAGAATCTTTCCCCCCCCGACCCCTTTTTTTTTTTTTACTGAGTTGAATGACACACCCCCAATCCTTTGGAGTCGAAATAGGCTGCGAGGGACACAGATACTGAAAATGTTTCTCTTTGTTGTAAATCCTTAACTAGCTGGTGGGGCACAGGGTATACCAACACAAGGAACTACTGCCTACTATTATATTCTTAACTACACAATCAGAAGGGCCTGGAAATGCATGCATGCTACTGTTTTAATGCCCTGCTCCCATAGAAAGGGGTTACAGAAGAGTATTTCACACGTGCCATCTTCTAATAAGAAGAACAATCCCAATGACAAGTGGAGCAGAAGATAATGACTCCTCAAATTGCAAAATGGGGAATGTGAATAGATTGGGAATACACACTAGGGATATCTCTGACCACGTAGTAATGTATCAAGTTGATGTGATCATTTAAACAGTTTAACACCCAATTCCCTTTCCCAAATTATCTGGTTACTTCAGGTGAAAGTGATTTTAGGTTAAATTGTAGAGATCGTTGACTTAATCTGACATGTCTCTTTGTATGACCCCATAGATGAAAAAGATCACACAGCTCATTCTCAGAATCCATTAATCTTAGGAGGGTGGTGCAGCAGAGAAATAAAGAAGTTAAAGTCAGTACAAGTCACAAGGTCAGCAAACATTGCAGTCAAATCACTAAATATTACATATTTACTTAATTACAGACATGACTCTTCTAAGTCAATTTCTATTTATCACTTGCTCAATTGTTATAAAATGTGTTCTAAACAATCACCATTAGAGTTGCTGAATATTTTGTAGATTCTTGGGCCTCACATGTGGAGATTTTGTTTTAGTGCATCTAATGGGAAATCTAGTAATCAGCTTTTTAAACCAGTACCCATTTTATGAATATCGATAAATGTGGCATATTAGCAAATGCTGGACCTGTAATGGGTTCTCAAAGAATTATTTATTTAACTGAAACATGGCTACACGAGTCCTCTTATTGCCCCAAATTTACATTTCAGCTGGGTCTCCTGCCTCATTTCTTGTTTCCTTCTATCACCTGATGCATCCTGTGCAATTAAACATCTTCTCAACTGTCATTACTTTGCCTGAAACATTCATTATTTTTTAAACAGTGATAAAACCCAAACTTTTTAGGCTGTCATATTCTGGATGCATGGAAATTTCCACCTTTATTTTCCACAAACATACACTCTGCCCACAAAATGATTTTGGTAGTTGGTACACCTTGTATCCCACGGCATGTTTTTAGTATGTCACAGCCACTGTCTGTAATCCCTGACATTTCTGTCCCTGACATTTCTGATCCCATCACCAGGGCCCAACCCAAATGCCACTTTCTCTAGGATTTAACCCCTCTCGTTGCATTTCCTATCATTTAATAAATTATCCTATTTCATGTCATGCTGAATATCTTCCATGCGGTGTTTAATAGTCTCCACAACAGGGGCGCCTGGATGGCTCAGTAGGTTGAGAGTCTGACTTCGGCTCAGGTCATTATCTCACAGCTCATGGGTTCAAGCCCCGCGTTGGGCTCTGTACTGATGGCTCGGAGCCTGGAGCCTGCTTCAGATTCTGTGTCTCCCTCTCTCTCTGCCCCTAACCCACTCACATTCTGTCTCTGTCTCTCTCAAAAAATAAATAAACATTAAAAAAAAAAATAGTCTCCATAAGAGAAAGAGCTACCAAAGCTGGGTTGTTTAATATGGTAGCGACTAGCCACTTGTAGCTATTTAACTCAAAAATTTTACACTAAAATAACATTAAAAATTTTCCCAGTCACATTAGCCACATTTCAGTTGGATGACACAGGCATAGAGTACCTCTGTCATTGCGGAAAGTTCTGATGGACAGTGCCGCACTAGAGGATTAAGACTCTCTTATGGGGTTTTTAAACATGAATTTCAGTGCAATTCCTTCATTAAAGTAATTTGATTATTGTTATGGAATAATGTTATGGGATGGGTGACACATTTTACCCCCAAACCCTGAAGGAGATTCTACATAATTACACAATTATTTCCAACGTGCCATTGTTATTGACTACAGTGGATCTCACATTTTAGAGTACATCAGAATCAGCTGGAGAGCTTGTTAAATAAGCTTGTTTGGCTCTAACCATGGAATTTCTAATTCACTAGGTCAGAGTTGGAGATTGAGGATTTGCAGAATTTCTAACAAGTTCCCAGGTGATTCTGATACTGTTGGTTTGGAGAAGACATTTTGAGAACCACCGGCTTGGTATGTTTATTTTTCCTCAAAATTCCTTGACAAGTGATCATTATTTTCTTTGGGCTTTGTATTTTGTACCTGGCAACTTTCATGTACACAGAGTATTTAAGTAGGGACAAGTCAATTTAATTCAAGATGTATTTAAAGGGGGCTTACTTGTCCTAAATCGTATTAGAAGTATCTGTATTTGTATTATATTGTTATTTATACCATATTCCCTATCCTTGTAGAAATTGGAATCTAGCTGGAGAGATGGCATAAAGATATTATAAAATATTGTAATCCCAATATAGTCTCATCTATTATAATATTGAAAACACCTTTATACAAAGTGTTGTATCTGATCTGTGCAATAATACTGTCCACCAACACGGACATAGAGTATCCCCATTATTAGATAAGGGAACCTAGACAAAAGGAGTCCATGTCTTAAATAACAACACCAGGTTATCGTATGACTGTGGTGAACTAGAGAAAAACCTACACCATGCGTTTTCCTTTGAAATAAATTTCAAAAAGTGAACCACATTTTGTTGGAAAGATTCTGCTAATGACCAGTGCTAGAACTTTATTATTTTTTTAAGTTTCTAAATATTAAGCAGCAACTCTGAAAACATGGAACATGGTACAGATTAAAAGCCACTTGAATAAAATACTACAGCTTTTGGAAATCCAGGAAATGTATGGACTTCTCTTTAGAAATCAAAGGGTTAGGGGCGCCTGGGTGGCTCGGTCGGTTAAGCGTCCGACTTCGGCTCAGGTCATGATCTCACGGTCCGTGGGTTCGAGCCCCACGTGGGGCTCTGTGCTGACCACTCAGAGCCTGGAGCCTGTTTCAGATTCTGTGTCTCCCTCTCTCTGTGACCCTCCCCCGTTCATGCTCTGTCTCTCTCTGTCTCAAAAATAAATAAACGTTAAAAAAAAAAAAAGAAATCAAAGGGTTGAGGAACCAAGAAATGTCACTTGGGAAATGTTGATAGATGGTAGCTCCTTTGATTCCTTCTTTTCTCCAGAGCAATCATACACTTGACAGTTGAGAGCACAGAAGTGCTTGAAGTGTGTGCTCAAAGTACTAAGCATTCGAATCTAGCCTGAGATCCTACTGTGTTCCTGTTGTCCCCAAGACAGTTGTAATTAAATTAATCTTGCTGCCAAGATGCATGTAGCAAAATGGGTCAAAATCTTCATAAACCCTTAACAATCTGACAATAAATTAACAAATTGACTAATGTCTCTGTAGTGCTTGTAACATCTGGGACTAAAGCAGGGAAGATGAGATGAGAGCAAGAAAACATGTTGTTCCTTAATTGCTCTGTGGACTTTTTCTATAGTGGATCATCCGCCCAATTCAATTTAAGTAAATCATTGAACATATGGTTTGTACTCAATATAGAGCATCTGTGGTACTCATTGCTACGCATGTTTGCCACGCAGGTGTCTGAGTTTGGACTTGTCATATGGACAGATGGGATTTTTCTGTTTGTCTTTTTTATTGGTAATGGAGCAAGGGAGTTAACCCTCACTACTGTTGTGACAGCTATCTCACATCAACACATTTCTTCTATTGTAAAGTGAGACTTATGGCTCATACTCTCTTTACTCAAATTAAGTAATGGAAGCTACGCTAATAAAAATGGCAGGAAGAGTCGACTCTTCGGGACATAAGATAAAATGTTATTATGTTCCTCTTTTAGGGACACATTAGTGAATTTATCTACGTTAATTATTAATGTAAATAAGTAGTATAGATGGCTTATGATGAACGAGACATTCCTTGAGAAAGTTACAAATATTTCCACAGTTCATCTCATTGACACTCATTTAATGTTGGTATAATTTTCAGCCCATTTTAGAGATGGGAGTATTGAGGCACGAGAAACTTGGCAGAGATAACGTAGTGATTTTAGAGTTGGAACTGGGATGTGAATCCAGGCTGTTTGTCTCCAGAACCCATTCTTTTTATTATACTTCACCACTTCTCTTCTTGGCAGAATTGGTTCATGAGTTTAGACTCTTCTTTTCTTAGGTTTTTTTTTTTTTAATTTTGTTTTCTTTTTAATTTGTTAGCGATGCCATTATTAACATCAAATTCAGAATAATTTTTTTGGTTATTGATACACTAATATTCTTTTTTTATTTTTTATTTTTTAATGTTTATTTATTTTCGAGAGAGAGAGTGAGCATGAGAGGGGGAGGGGCAGAGAGAGAGGGAGACACAGGATCTGAAGCAGACTCCAGGCTCTGAGCTGTCAGCACAGAGCCCGACGTGGGGCTTGAACTCATGAACTATGAGATCGCGACCTGAGCCAAAGTTGGTCTCTGAACCAACTGAGCCACCCAGGCACCCCAATAAGCTAATATTTATAATATTAAATATGCTGTTCTCTTCGATAGTGGTGGTCATGATACCACCATGAAGTGATGGTTAATAGCTACAAGGTGAAACTTTTAGAATAGGGAACATATTGTTATTTCTGAAAATATCTTCTAAATATGAAAGATCTGATAAGATGGAAAGAAAGGGACAAAGAATGAACAATGTTAGTAAATCTGTGCTTCCCTCTGAGGCATTCTCAGTAGAGGAAAGCTATGCTTATAGAAGAACAGAACCACAGGGCCTGTACTGGAGGTAGGCCCAGCAATATCTTTAGAAACTGCCATAGTTTCTGCAGCTTGCCCCCCCCATCCTTGTCATAATAGATTTTATTCCATTTTGTTTATTCAGATCAGAAGGTTCTGTTAAGAAGTCAAAACTTTGTGTATCTTCCTAGTGAATCCAAGGTCATATCCCCATGATCTGGCTGCAAGAGCTTTTGCAAATACAAGAAGCAATTGTGGGTGAAGGTAAGCCTTGTCTCTTAAAGGTGGAGTATTCCCAAACTATTGGTAGGGGGTTAAGAGGCTGTGCAAGCCAACAGAGAAAGTTGAGTCTCAGTTGAGTCTGGTATAAGACATTCTACTATGTGGTACTCTTGTAACAGGGCACATAAGAAAACAACAAAAAAAAAATATTGTGGCCCTCAGCCCACTACCTTATCTCTCATGCTACAATATTACAATGTTATGCTGGATTTTAGGATGATGAACAAAGCATTCAGCAAGTCCAGAGAAGCAGTGTTACAAAAGTATGACTGACAGATACAGGAACTCTTTTGCCAAAACAAATATTTGAAGAAAAACAAACAGTTACTCCCATCCATGACAGAAGGAGGTTCAATGTAATAAACCTACCACCAAGTGACAGGCTTGTATCTCTGAAGTATGCTGCCATTGTAGGGAGTCTATACTGATTTTTTTCTGTCCTACAGGACATTTGGCAGTTGCTAAGTCATCTTTAGGGAAGGAAAGACCATGTACCATCTGGCCACTTTTTTCTTGACTTCTTTGATTAATTATTGGAGCTGAAATTAAAAAAAAAAAAAGGTGATGTATCCACAGAGCAAATCAAGTTATCTTCATTAATTGTAACTTTCTCCACAGTGTTGATCTATCGAACATTTATGTGGACATAAATATGCTCACACTAAGAACTATTCCTTGCAAGGTACATCCGTATAAATATTTATTGTCCTACATTTCTGGAGGCCTGAAGTTTGAAATTAAGTTTTTGGCAGTGTTGTTCCTTCCAAGGGCCATGAGGAAGAATCTGTTCTATGTCTCCCTTCCTAGCTTTTAGTATTTTGTTAGCAAGTTTTAGAATTCCTTGGCTTAGAGATGAATCATCCCATTCTCAGCCTTCTCTCTGCGTATGAGTCTGTCTCTGTGTCCAAATTTCCCCTTTTTATAAAGGTGCCTGTCATATTGGGTGGGGGCCCACCCCAGTGCCTTCATCTTTGCTTGATCATTTTCGAGGACCTATTTCCTAATATAGTCATATTTACAGGTACTGTGGGCAATACTTCAACATTTCGTAAGGGGAGGGGGGATACAATTCAACCCACAACACAGATATTCCCTTAAACTCTTTACAAGCAATTTCCTAATATTGCAACTTTCATGTCTCTGACTCTCTCGCCAGATATGAACCATTGTTAAGATATCTGTGTATTTCCTTACCTCAGGCAATCTAGCACTCCAGGTAAAGGGAATATCTTGGTGTATGACCATAAGAACGGACCACGGGGGACATTTATTTTTTCTCACTAAGTGGGAATATAGTATTGTACATAGAATTCTGCCTTGCTTGGGTAAAAGCATATCATACAATGGCATCTTTATCTATTTGCTTTTATTTTTTTAATCCAAGGCTTTTATTTTTTCATCTAAGGCTTTTATTCATTCATTCATTCATTCATTTTCATCTTAGTCAACCAGTCAAAGGGAATTCTTTGTGAAGCTATAGAATAGAAATTGGCAGAATGGGAGTAGACAACAGTGATTCTACAGCACCGGCTCTGTCTATTCACCTGTGCATTCACTCACTGCTTAGGGGCATTTCAGGTATGAACTTCCGCTTACTAAGGAAAGTTCGTTAAGTTCATGAGTTCGTGGACCACATGACATTCACTTTAGGATGGATGGCACATGTCACATGTGTACCTGTTGTTGGTAGCCACGTTTCATTGTCGGCAGGACTCCGTTAGCAAGAACTGCAAGGAGAGGAGAACTCTCATGTTATCCTATTGGGGCTTGCTACAGTCTCCACAAGCATTCAGATGCTACAGGTAATTTAATTATCTGGGTTATAAAGGCTAAGTTGTAGATCTTCTTGCACCACAGTACGTATCAGCCAGAGTGCTTTCCTCACACTCTTCATCCATTTCAAAACTCAGTCTTCGCTCACCTGTGAAATGGCTTGAAGTCACATGCTTTATGGTATAGATTGCTTCTTAAAACCGAAGAAGCGTAGTTCCTCTTTCCTAGTTGTAGCTAGAACAAAGTGTGACAAGTTGTCCTTCTTGTACATTATACTCTAATGTCCCAAATTCAGTGAGCTCTCAGAAACTTCGCTGGGAAGTCTGAGATTCGCGGGATTGATTTTTCATCCTTTACAAGAGTGTGGTGAAACCAAATGACTCTCATCCTTTTATGCTATAAGTGTAAAACATATGGCTCAGTGGTTAAGTAGTGACAATGTCCAGACTCATGCCACAGAGATCTATGAAAAACAACCATGTTGTCACTGCTAGAGACAGACTATGTCACTTCCAAAGGGAAATATACTGATATAAGCTAATGGTTTCCGTTATGATAATTGACTCCCCATAACTTGATATGGTTGCTGATGCTTTGAACATGATCTTGAGAATGGATGCTGTACAGTTTCTTCAAATCTCCAGATGCAAATCAAAGTCGGGGGCAAATATATTGTTTAAGATATCCTACACATATACCCATATCTTCTGTTAACAGAGGTCAGAAAAGTAAATATTGGGCACATTCTGCTTCAAGGAAGGACAATATCCTCTTTTCTTTTAATGTTGATTTATTTTTGAGAGAGAGAGAGAGAGAGAGAGGGAGGAGGGTCAGAGAGAGAGGGAGACACAGAATCTGAAACAGGCTCCAGGCTCTGAGCTGTCTGCACAGAGCCCAACGTGGGGCTCGAACTCATAAACCGTGAGATCATGACCTGAGCAGAAGTCAGACACTCAACTGACTGAGCCACCGAAGCGCCCCAGAAGATCCTCTTTTTAAGGCAAAATGCTCTCCAACAGTAGAAAGGGGTAAAAACGAGTCTGTTTTCTGGATAAACAGGACTCACAGATGTGTCCTTCTCATTAGTGCACACATGAGGACTTTTCATACCTGTGCTTTTGTCACATGTGCTAACATCGCTTTGACCCAAACAGGCCACATGGCCAAACCCAAAGTCGAAAGAAAACTCATGTAGTGAAGGGCATTGATCAGTGAAAGAATGGAGAATTGGGAGTATTAATAAAATCTACCACGATAGTCTTTCATACCGAACTGGAAGCTTCTTTCAAAGAGATTTTTGTTTTAGTTAAATGGAGGAGTAACTGGCTTATGTAGAAACACTCAATAAGTATTGTTTTCTTGAATAAATGTGCCAAGAATTGTTCAATATGGCTGAAGCTAGGTGTATATTCGCCTAACCGATGTTTTGCCATGCTGCCATACCCTCTTACAAACATGTTACACCCAGATTTTTAATTATGTCAACTTCTTCATTTATGAAATTAGATGTAAATGTTTTTCAAAATATGAATTAACTAAAAATCTACAATAAACCCCTGGAGTGGAGGATTTGAAGGATACTTACTCTAAGTCTTATCCTTGGAAACTCAGTTCAAAGTGAGACAATAGAGAAATTGGCTTAGAAAGCTGATATTTGACATTGCTACTTCTGTGATTATGTTCTGAATGGTTCTGGCACATTCCTGCCACTCGGTTGACTGACGTCTCCAACCATTAATCCATCTTTCTTTTTTACTTTTCCCACTGTGAGTTCCCTTACAACTTAAACATGAAAGGACAAGAGGGGCATCATGATTCATTCAGTGAAGGGCAAATAACATATATTTAAAACCATGAACTTTAAATTCATAAATGGAAATAGATTGCACTATTAGAAAAAATGAAGGATCAAGCAAAGGAAATTTTAAAGTTCCTAATGAAATGTATGTTTTAGGGACTGTGTCATAGCTGTATTGTGCTACAACTTAGAATGTGGAAGAATTCTCCAGACAAGGCTCATACCTCAAGCCTCGTATGCCAGTAATGACAAACCTCTGTCATAATTCTTATGACATTATTATAATCAGTGATTACATATCTGACATTGGGCCATCAGTAATGTAGATACAATGAGCAACATTCACTCATTTTGGAGGATTCAGTACTCTATATTTTCCTGTGATGCAAAACATACTCAATGGTATAGAAAATATTAGATTGACTGCCAAATGACAAACCAAAGGAGAAAAATGGCAATCCAACAAAGCAGAATACACAAACATTGCAGCTGTCCTGATACGGAAAGAATTTGGGGGAGAACAAGGTATTGTGAATAAATATCCTTAGCAATATATTCAGTTTAAGTATATTGAAATCATGGTTCATAAAAGGATATAACACAAAGAATGACAGATTTTTGAGCTGCTGCTCCTTTAAAAATAAAGCACTTTTTTTCTTAGAATAATGAGCTAGAGATTTATTTGATTTTCTGATTTTATTTTTAGATGCTGTCTTGCTAAGGCCAATTATCATCTAGAACAGTTTAAACACCAAACACATTCCAATCTAATCAGAGAGATACACACATTGAACTCCAAAATAATAAACACAAATTCAAGATGAATTGAGATGAACAAGTACAGAACCACTTTGAAAAAGACCTTGCAGTATAATAACCCATTAAACCCCCGCTTACATTTCACAGAAGCAATTAATAAAGTCAACAGAGGATTGAGAGACATCTTTACAATAGTAGAATGTAAATCAAATAATGTCATGATATATAATTTGATAGTATTCCTTAATAAGATTCATCTTTGTATATGCACAGGAACTTGAATGTTTCTGGTTTTGGTAATGTTCATTGGTTTAAGGAATACTATTGTGAATGCCTTAATTTAAGTGCTTTTATATAACAATAACTATTTATACTTGAATTCATAATACATGCACTTAAATAAGGTATTATTTAAAGGATTTATACTTTAAATATTATTTAAAAGATTATATTTTAATTCATAATACATGCACTTAAATAAGGATTAATCTTTAAGGTTGCATATGAATCGCTAGTTTGTTCATGCACCATATCATTCATGGCATACCAGGAACATATTTTGTCTGTTTACTTGTTAGCTACCAAATGAAAGGAAGGATGTACAGACACAGAATATGCATACAGTAAATGCAATTGTTTGCAAACAGAAAGGTATGATATGGGGCTGGATACACTCAGGGAGTGTGTTAGAAACTAAAAGGATGTTATATCATATACCAAGGCTTTTCTGTATTGTATCTTAACAAAAGAGATTATCTGAAAACTCAACTCTCAAAAATAAGGATGTTTCAAAAACAGCCAAGAAGAGAGAGGAAGTGCAAATTGACAAAAAAGGCAGAGATGCAATGTCTTTGCTGCCTTGGTCATGTCCCAAAGCCTTTACTCCATGGTTTTTCATCCTCTCCAGCATCAACAGAACGTAATCTCACCTCACCTCGCCTCACCTTACCTCCGCTTACTTTCCTCCTTCTGTCTGTATTCTTTCTTGGCCACCTCTCCCACCTCTTCTGCCACCACAGTGATTTTTTTTTCTTTTGATGTGTGGATTTATGTTTACATGTTCTGAAACATATTACAGTGATATAAAAAAGTAGATTCTGTGTTTGCTAGAAAATAAGTGAAAGGGGAAAAAACAGAATAATTACAATTTGAAAATCAGGTTGCCCTCAGACATTTTCTTACTAAAAGCCTATAATATCCCACCCCCAACTCCCTACCTGCCAAACCCACACTGTCAAACCCACACAGGCTTCCACGGTAACAGAAACTACATCACACTCTTCAAAGGAATAGATTCATCCCAGGGTGCTTAAAATGAAAAACATATAAATGACATATGGGTTGGCATATGCTAAATCCTCTAGGTACCCTGAACCAGCACAATCATGGGGCCCAACTTGATTTCATAAAATATTGCACATTTATTTCTGCCAAACAGGATAATAACAAAGAAGTATTGGGGGGTGGGGAATAACTAAGACTTCTTCTCAAGCTGAAGCAAATCTTTTCAAGATTTTTTTCTCAAAAAAAAAAAATCACCAAACAACAAAGAATAAATATTTTCCTGATTTTGTGATAGATGTGAAATCTCAATAATGCAATCAACCACTTTATTCCCACTGTTCGAGGATCATACATTCAACACACTTCTGAAAGCACAGAGTTAAAACACAAACTGTGAATTAATTCTTTAATTTTTATTTAAAAAATGGATACAACATGTAGCTTATTGAAAGGATAGCACTAAGTATAAAACCCCAGATGAGTCAAGTGTACAGGACATCAAGTTAATTCACCAGGCATAGTTTGCATTGTCTCTGTTATTTCAAGCTCTAGTTATTTAAAGAGAACAATTATATTACCTTCTCACATAGGCTTAAAAATAAACTTAACTCATTAACAGTAATTGTCTTGAGGATAAAGAATATTTAAAGGACAAAAATTGGACACTTTAGTTTTACACTGTGCATCGAGTCCCTTATTCTCTTTTTTTAGGAGCTAAAAACACAAACACAGAAAAGATATATATTACAAAACAAATGATAGGGGAAAAAAGACAAACACCAAGAAACAGACTCGTAACTATAGAGAACAAACTGAGGGTTACCAGCAGGGAGATGGGCAGGGTGTAAATAGGTGATGGGGATTGAGTAGGGCACTTACTGGTGATGATCACTGGGTGATGTATGGAAGTGACGAATCACTAAATTCTACACCTGAAACTAATATTACACTGTATGCTAACTAACTGGAATTTAAATAAAAACTTGAAAAGAATAAAAAAAAATAAAAGGCCATGGGTTTAGTAAATATATATATTTAGTAAATACATGTGATATATATATATATCATATATATGTATGTATGTATTAAATAATATAATAGATTCCTTACTAAACACCTTATAAGACATACTTTACTACGTGCCTTATAAAATGTCTATACCAATTACCCCAATACACCAAATCTCAGATTTTTCTATATGTAAGAATAAAAGGAAAAAATAAGAGAAGGAAAAATAAAGTGATGAAGGAAGGTGATAAATTATATTTGTAAGGATTTGATGGGAACAAAATTGTTTTACAAATTGGTATGGTGCCTTTATTGAAGAGATTTATGAATATGTGTTTTTGAGAAATTATAATACCAGCCAAAAAAGTAAAAGAGGAAAATGGAAAACATAGAAATATGTTATTAGACAGATGTAAAGCAATTCAAATTCAAATTATAAGTCAAAGAAAAAAATTCTGACCGGGCCAAATGAATGGATAAATAAAATGTGGTATACATACAATGGAATAGTATTGAGTCTTTTAAAAGAGGGAATTTTTGCAATATGTAGCAATATGGATGAACCTTGAGGACATTATGTTAAGTGAAATAAGACAGTCAAAGGAGGACCAATACTGTATGATTCCATTTATATAAAGTGTCTTCAATAGCCAAACTGATAGAAGCAGTGTAGTATGTGGGAGAGGGGGAGATGGAATATTGCTATTCAATGGGTATAAAGTCTCAGTGATGAAAGATGAATGACTTCCAGAGATCTGCTGTACAACATAGTGTCTATAGTTAACAAAACTGGATTGTATACTTAATTTAAGAAGGTATATCTCATGTTAAATGTTAACAAGCAAGCAAGAGAGAGAAAATAAAAAGGGAAGAAAAAAGAGAAGGAAGGAAGGGAAGAGAGAGAGGAAGGAAGGAAGGAAGGAAGGAAGGAAGGAAGGAAGGAAGGAAGGAAAGAAAGAGAGAAAGAGGGAGAAAGAAAGTGAAAAGATAGGTTCTTGGAATTATCCATAGGCAGGAAAGTTAGTGCATAGGCAGAACTGAGAATAGAAAGACAAGTTTCACAAGGAAAGTGAGAGACACATCTTATAAACCTAATATGTGCTGAAGAAACAAGGCACAAAACAAACAGTATGGCTCCAGTTATATAAATACAAAATGGCAAATTTAAAATATAATAACTAGGTGTGCATTCATAGGTGGTAAAAGCATGTGGAAGAGCTAGGAAAGGTTGATGACGAAAGCTAGGAATTGAGAGGGCCTCTAGAGGAGCGGAAGAAGACATCTTTGGAAAAGAACACAGGAGGTGTCTGAGATTCTGGAGGTGGTCTCTTTCTTGATCTAGAGATAATCGCATGAGTGCCTCCTTTATAATTATAATTATTTTTGTTTCTTTATTTTTTAAGCTTATTTATTTTGAGATAGAGAGTGTGCTAGCAGGGGGAGGGCAAAGAAAGAAGGAGAATCTCAAGAAGTCTCCACCTCCATGCTGTCAGCACAGAGCCCATGTGGGGCTCTAACCCACTAGACCGTGAGATCCTGACCTGAGCAGAAATCAAGTCAGAAGCCTAACTGGTTGAGACACCCAGGTCCCGTATAAGTATTATTTTTTTAATTTTTTAACGTTTATTTATTATTGAGAGACAGAGAGACACAGACCATGAGCAGGGGAAGGGTAGAGAGAAGGGGAGACACAGAATCTGAAGCAGGCTCCAGGCTCTGAGCGGTCAGCACAGAGCCCGATGCAGGGCTCGAACTCACCAACTGTGAGATCATGACCTGAGCCGAAGTCAGTCACCTAACCAACTGAGCCACCCAGGCGCCCCAGTATAATTATTTTTAAATGCCACACGTGCATGTGAACACACACACACATACACACATTTTCTTGTATGTATGATATATCTCATACGAAAAAACATAATAAAAATGTAAGACAAAGTTACAAAGCAAATGAGTTACTTCATGAATTTTGCAAATTTTCCTTTCAGTTCTTCTGAAAACAGATATCTAACATATCCAGTAATTGTTGTGTTCAACTTTAGTTTTTTCCAGTTTCATTGAGGTATAACTGCCATAAAATTGTACATATTTAAATTTTTTTTTTCAACGTTTATTTATTTTTGGGACAGAGAGAGACAGAGCATGAACGGGGGAGGGGCAGAGAGAGAGGGAGACACAGCATCGGAAGCAGGCTTCAGGCTCTGAGCCATCAGCCCAGAGCCCGACGCGGGGCTCGAACTCACGAAGCGCGAGATCGTGACCTGGCTGAAGTCGGACGCTTAACCGACTGCGCCACCCAGGCGCCCCTAAAATTGTACATATTTAAGTGTACAATGCGGGGGCGCCTGGGTGGCTCAGTCAGTTGAGCGGCCGACTTCAACTCAGGTCAAGATCTCGCGGTCCGTGAGTTCAAGCCCGGGGTCGGGCTCTGGGCTTACAGCTCAGAGCCTGGAGCCTGTTTCAGATTCAGTGTCTCCCTCTCTCTGACCCTCCCCCGTTCATGCTCTGTCTCTCTCTGTCTCAAAAATAAATAAACGTTTAAAAAATTTAAAAAATAATAAAAAAAATAAAGTGTACAATGCGATTTGATAAATGTTTACATTGTGAAATATTTACCACATCAAATTAATTAACATATCCATCACCTCACATAGATACTGTGTGTGTGTGTGATGACAGTGTTTAAGATATAGTCTCAGGAAAGCATTATTAGCTATCGTTACCAAGATGTATGTTAGATTTTAAGAACTTGGGCAACTTATAGCTGAAAGTTTGCACCCCCTGACCAATATCTATTCATTTCCCCCACTTCTTAGTCTCTGGAGACTACTCTGTTTCTGAGGTTGACATTTATTTGATATTTTATTTTATTTTATCTTATTTTATTTTATTATTTTATTTTATTTTATTTTATTTTATTTTAATTTTATTTTATTTTTTAGATTCCACATATAAGTGATACCATGCACTATCAGTCCTTCTGTCTGGGTTTTCATAATGCCTTAGCACAGTGCTTTCCAGGTTCATCCACGTTGTCACAAATGGCAGGATTGCCTTCTTTTTTACAGCTGAATAATATTGCAGTGTGCAAGATCTCTCTCTTCATATCTATAGATATAAATACCACATTTTCTTTATTCCTACATTCATCTATTGATAGGTAATTAGTTTTTTTCCTAACAAATGTAAAATGATATTGTGGTTTTGATTTGCATTTCCTTGATGATTAGTGATACTGAATACCTTTTCACGTGGCCATTTGTATGTCCTATTTGGAAAAATGTGTGTTCTTGTTCTTTGCCCATTTCTTGATCAGGTTATTTGCTTTTATGCTACTCAGTTGTATGAGTGTCTTGTGTATGTTACATATTAACTTCTTATCATATATCTGGTTTGCAAACAACTTCTCCCATTCTCTAAGTTGTCTTTTCATTTCATTGACTGTTTCCTTTGTGGTGCAGAAGCTTTTTAGCTTGATGAGATGATATAGTTCCACTTGCATATTTTTGCTTTTGATGGTACATCCAAGAAAGTCATTGCCACGATCAATTTCAAGGAGCTTTCCCTCTATGTTTTCTTCGAGTGGTTCTATAGATTTAGGTCTTACATTTAAGTACAAGGTAGGGGTCCCATTTTACTTTTTTGCACGTAACCATTCCGTTTTCCAATACCATTTATGGAAGATATATCCTTCCCCCATTGTATATTCTTGGCACCTTTATTAGAGATTAGTTGACTATAAATGTGTGGGTGTATTTCTAACGTTCTATTGTGTTCAGTTGGTCTCTTTGCTTTTTTATGCCAGTACCATTCCATTTTGATTACCATAGCTTTGCAATACATAGTTTGAGCTCAGGAAGCATGATGCCTCAAGCTTTGTTCTTTCTCAAGACTGCTTGGCTATATGAGGTATCTTGCAGCTATGGCTTATTGTAAAGCCTCTGTCCTATGTCACCTGCTACAGTGCTTCTCAATGCCTTACTCACTTTTTGGACATGTCTTCAGCTATGTGACTCGTGAATTATTCAGCCATCTTGAGGATGTTCTTGGTTGTGTGCTTAAGTTAGGAAATGGCTCTACACATCGCATAAACTTTGTGAAGTAGAAGGATAAAATGTAATTATTTTCATCTTATGAAACATCTTTTTTTAACTTTTTTAAACTTTTTTTTATTTTGAACTTTCACCATCCAAAAAAAAAAATCATTGCTTTTAGTTTGGACTCTTATACTCTTTGTCTTCTTTATCCTTAGAATCTTTTTATCGCATCTATCTCTGTTGTATTGTTAGTATCTCTTCCCAAGTTGCCACATTGACCAGAATCATCGGTTGGCTGCTGCATCCCTATTTAGATACACATTAAGTACATCCCAATGCAAAAAAAAAAAAAAAAAAAGAATTCTGTAGAAAACATCAAGCCTTTTTAAAGGATAATTTATCTACCAAACTCCTCTAATTTAACACCCTGTTTTAATTTACTGTTATTTCTCCAAGTATGTGGAACAATGTGCTTGGAAAACCCATAAAGAGAGAGAAGTTCAAGCTTAGTCATAGCTCTAGTGTAAGGTATGTTTTGTCATAAAGCTTGCTCTCACAAAAGTTCTACAGAAGTTTGAAGAAGACATTCTAGCAGTAATTAATAGAATGTTTTCCAAATTTTGGTATTTGAGTAAGTTATCTAGAGCTCAAAACATTTCATATAAAATTTATATCAGAAAGGTTGCTTAAATTCTGTTTTCTAACAAATTATTTTATCTTCGTGTAATTTTCACTTGTGTCATGAACCACGAGTCTTTTTGAATCTGATTTCTGGGCTTTCTTACATTTTCTAGGTCTCAGGAGAATAGATAATTAAGTAGATAATTAAATCTGTGCGTCTGTACCAAAAGTGGGTTAATTACTATGGTATATAAGAAAAAGCTACCAACAGCAATAATTTCTGGTCAGATGTTCTCAAAAACAGATTTTGATGGAAAGTGGCATTTGAGGCAGCAATTGACTCTGGAAATGGCAGTAGGTAATCAGATGAAGTGTTTGGTTTTAAATCAAATGTTTGTAAATAAGGCACTAGCTATATTACAAATTCTGGATAATCAACATGGGATAGAAAATATCAATAGTCCATTTGACATACAATAAGGGTTTCTAGCCTTGTAATTTTATTTTGATAGAATTGTCTTGACATTCTACTGGTTCTCTGCAGTAAACTATACCCAGTAATGAAATCACTGTATTTCAACAAGGTAAGAATATTTCTATCTTCCTAAAATTAAATCAATTTTGTCATCAAATATCCAGAGACTCTTGTGCTTATGAATTTTAGAAAGCTGTAATTGATTTTAGAACTTCTAACACATCTAAATCCTATCAAATGTGGAACTTTTTTTTAATGTTTATTTTTGAAAGAGAGAGAGACAGAGGGAGTACAAATAGGAGAAAGGCAGAGAGAGAGGAGAACAGAGGATCCGAAACAGGCTCCAGACTCCGAGCTATCAGCACAGAGGCCTGACATGGGGCTCGAACCCACGAATCATGAGATCATGACCTGAGCCATAGTTGACCACTTAACTGACTGAACCACCCAGGTGCCCCTGGAACTTTTTTTTTTTTTTTAACTTAACATTTTTTGGTTCACCTAATCTAAGATTCTTTAATTTGCAAGTAGTTCAGCACAGATAACATCACAGTTAGAAGAGAAAGAATACTCCTTTGACCATAAAGAAGAGTAATTTCTCAAAAATGTGAAAGGCCTTTGGTGGTAAGACCTTAGAGAAGTAATCCCTAGAAACTAGCCAAAGTGTTGATTGTATAGAATAATAACCAAATTGCAACGCCAAAAGGAAGCTCCCCCTGCCACATCTGGTTCTCAGTAGACACTTTATTTTACTTATTACTTTATCGGTTTTCTTCTTATTTTGATGAACTAGCACACACCTGCATTCATCATGCCCAAAGAAAGAAAGGTCCAGAATCCCTAGATAATGGAATCTTATTATTTCATGGTCCCAACCACAATTCCAAGCTTCCTACCACAAAGTCCATTTGGTGCCAGATTATACCCTTTATTGCTTTATGTTATGGGTTCTGGGCTTAAACTCTCATCTGATATCCTGTCTCTTCAATTTTGTTGGATTACAGGCAAAAGATAATGATTTAGAGGAAACCTTTTGACTGGAGCTTAGACTTTCAGAAGATTGAGTTACTCACTTGTTGCCTTTTTTCCTGAAGTCTCACACCGCGATTCTGGCACGCTACATTTTATTATGCTGAATTTACAAAGATAAAAAGAAAAAAGTACACTATAAGAGAAGTTTCCTCCAAATGCTTAAAGCAATGAAATTCTAAAACATTGCTCTACGTGTATTTTCTGTGGGCTGTACATTGGTTCAGATTACCCTTCTAAAGTTCAGGAGCCTGCAATGAAGGCAGAAGACGTTCTTAGTCACAAAATTGGCTACATTGGGAAAAGAAAAATGACATCTAAGAAGATAATCAATACAGGAAATAAACTTCTTCGTTTTTCTCCAGTTATAATTCCTATAATTACTTTATTTGTCCCACATAATGCTCCATCCTATAGCACAGTAACCTTCTTCTGTTTTTATGAAGACTTCATTTTTGTTTTGATCTGACCATAGGTTGGAGTGAGGGGGTGTTGTTTAGTAATGAGAAGACAAACCTCTCAAGGTTCATGTATACAACTCTTGACATATAATTTTCATGCAAGTAAGGAAGAATTGTGAAGATCATTGCTAACCCACATCTTAAAGAATGTTATTTTTCACATTATATTACTATTATCTCAGTATTATTACAATCACTTGCAGAGTGTGGAAAAACTGTGGGCTTGAAACACAACTTAATAAACATAAGGTCTGATAAGTATTAAATTCTCTGAACCTCAGTTTCCTATGTTTGTTTCAATGATTTCTATGATGATTAAATAAAATAAAATATTGATTGTTAATCTCTTCCAGGGTATGGAATTTAATTGGAACTCATTAAATTCAAATTCTATTTCTCTCCCCAACAAATTAAAAATTCAGATATCAAGTGGTTATTTTATCTATTTTTTTATTTATTTTTATTTATTTATCTATTTATTTATTTATTTATCTACTTATTTATTTATTTATTTATTTTTATTTATTTATTTTATTTATTTCATTTATTAAGCAAATATTTATTGGGAGCCTTGAATGAGGCAAGAACTCTTCTAGGCACTAGGCATATAACAGCAAACAAAATGGAAAAAAAAAAAACACTTTGACTTCAAGCAACTTGTAGGATAGTGGGATTTGTTTTCAAGAAATGTACTATATTGATTAATTAATTTGGTATTGTACTGGTCTAGACCAGCCTCTTTATATTTACTAATAAGGAGATTGAAGAGAACAAATACTTTTGACAAAAGTTTTTTTGAGCATTTACTACGATTAGCATTTCAAAGTTTCATTTTTGTCCTAATCAAGGGAAGAGCAATTAAGAAGTAATATGGTGGGGCGCCTGGGTGGCTCAGTCGGTTGAGCGACCGACTTTGGCTCAGGTTATGATCTCACGGTTTGTGAGTTCGAGCCCCACGTCAGGCTCTGTGCTGACAGCTCAGAGCCTGGATCCTGCTTCTGATTCTGTGTCTCCCTCTCTCTCTGCCCCTCCCCCACTCGTGCTCTGCCTCTCTCTGTCTCAGAAATAAATAAACATAAAAAAAATTTAAAAAAAAGAAGTAATATGGTTATGTTCTTATTCCAGAATTTGCCAAGAAAGATGAAGAAAGAAAATAATCTATCTTCTTATTAATCATGGATTTCCTTTATCTCTTGAAGGAGCTAAAGAAAGATGAAGTGTCTGAGAAAATATTTTATTTTTTTTTTAATTTTTTTAATCTTTATTTATTTTTGAGAGAGAGGGAGCTTGAGAGAGACAGAGCATGGGCAGGGGAGTAACAGAGAGAGAATGAGACACAGAATCTGAAGTAGGTTCCAGGCTCTGACGTGTCAGCACAGAGCCTGACGTGGGGCTCCAACCCATGAACTGTGAGATCATGACCTGAGCCGAAGTCGGATGCTTAACAGACTGAGCCACCCAGGCGCTCCGAAAATATTTTATGTTTCATCACCATCTTATGTAAGGGGGCTGACTTTATAATCATCACTGCCAGTCTTTACCATTTTTCAAAGGACATTGAGATCAAGATTTTTATGTATAAATTTATGTTTTTTATCTATTGCTAAGACACAATATTTTTGAAAAAAATTGTGGGACCAACAAAATCCACCAGTTTAGGACCTAGCACATCTCATGTACAATTGCACAGAGTACAGATATATCTGCATTGTAACTTTTTCTGGCAGGCATTTGACATGTGCATAATTCTTAAAGGAGAAAAGAATGTGCCTGCAATTCATGCTACTAATATGATCTCTAAAGTCGTTGCAACTTACAGTACCAATTTCCAACCCCATATCTTACCCCACGCTCTCATTTCAGGCATACAGAATTCCTTACTATTTGGTATCAACAATTCAGTCATAAAAATGGTATTTCTGCTGGCAGTCAAAGTTCTACCTTTTACTGAATGACTCATAAGTATGAAATGTGTGGGTCTGGGTCTAGGTCTAATGAGTGGAAGTAGGAATTGAGGAAAAAAAATAGAACTTCCCTAGATGTGGCTGGAAAACTTGAAAGAGACACCTCTATATATCTCCCTTTGAAGAATTTATTTTTGTGGTTGGTTTGTGTTGTGGTTATTGGTAAAAGCTGGAGAATATTTCTTTGACAATATTTTCTCTATTTACCTAATATGATCCTCTGTTTGCATTGCTTCAGTTCCTTCCTTAAAATATTCTGACTGTGAACAGTCTTAAGAGCACAATGATAAATGAACAGGACATCCTATTCTATGCCTTATGTTTTTGTCACTGTGCAAAGGAAAGCAACCTGTTTTAAGACCTACTACCAAGATGGGGTGCACCTGGGTGGTTCAGTTAGTTGAGCATCCAACTCTTGATATCAGCTCATGTCATGATATCATGGTCATGATCTCTCAGTCGTGATCTCATGGTTGTGGGATTGAGCCCCACATCAGGCTCTGTGCTGAGAGTGGAGCCTGATTGGGATTCTCTCCCACCTTCTCTTTCTCTGCCCCTCCCCCCACTGACATCCTCTCTCCCTCTCTCTCTTAAAATAAATAAATGAAAATTAAAAAAAAAAAAAAAAAGACTTAGGACCAAAAGTGCCAAATGGTAACCAGAGCCATAGTGAATTCATGGGCAAATTTTAATATAGTGAAACTCGTAAACACCGTTATTAACAAGTAAATTTGAGTGATTTTCATTCATTACTTCTTTAACCTTTATAAAAACATTATAGTATTGATACTCTTATCTCAACAGATGAAAAACCAGATATAGAGAATTCAGTTACCTCACCAATAACTAGTAAGTAGAAGATACAGGATTTAATCCTAAATGTTTGGCTCCAAAGTTCACACTTTTAGCCAGTACTCTATATTACCAAAGAGTATACTAGAATATGCCAGAATGAACATACACTTAGAAAGGGCAACTTCTAGGGGGACAGTCAAGAAAAAAAATCTAGAAAAATAAATGGAAATATTAAGAAAGCCATGTCATGCTTTATAAATAAGCTCACATCCCTTAATTTTCAGGAATCTAGGCATTTTGATTGCCTAATTAAATCATAGTTGTCAAAGCTTTTTCTTCACTAAGTTTATTAATTTACCATCCAAATAATAGTTTTCTCCTTCAAAGTCAACATTAGTTTTGTTGTCATCATGTTTTTGTTGACTTCAATGTCAACATTATGTTTCTGTTTTGAGAATACCATCATTTAATCACAATGTCTATGCCTCTCTCTTTTTTCATACATCCATGACCTTTATGATTCGAATGCATATATTTACATATATTTAATTGTGCCTCCTTTTTGTTATTATTTTTCATTTCAAATGTTCAAAAGTCAGTTTTGAAGTTATAATTATAATTGAGATTATTCCTTAGGATGCATATGATTTTACTAATACAAAATCTTTAAAAGCATTTTTACATGATTTATTGATTCATATATTTACTAATTTTTGAGTGTATAATAAGCATGAGGCATAGTGTGGTATGCTGGAGAAGAATAAGAGAATCTCAAACTTTCAAGAATTGCTGAAGCATAGGAAACAATTAATGTAAAAATTACAACAGAATGCTCTGCCAGGGACATTCACAGGATGCTATTTATGTTATTAGAAACGTACTGGGGCGCCTGGGTGGCTCAGTCGGTTAAGCGGCCGACTTTGCCTCAGGTCATGATCTTGCGGTCCATGAGTTCGAGCCCCGCGTCAGCCTCTGTGTTGACAGCTCAGAGCCTGGAGCCTGTTTCTGTGTCTCCCTCTTTCTGACCCTCCCCCGTTCATGCTCTGTCTCTCTCTGTCTCAAAAATAAATAAACATTAAAAAAATTATTTAGAAACATATTGAGTATACATTCGTATGTTTATTGATGCTATGAATTGTTTAATTAATGAAATGCTTTTTTAGTTTTAAAACTAATACAAAGCAGGTTTATTTCAGCCATTCTTGGATCGCACATTCTGAGTTTTTTACATTCTATATTCAGATACCATTAGAAAATGGTAGAAAAGCTATGGAATGCAATATTTTATTATTTATCAGGATGAAACTGAGTGCTATTTACTGTAAGAAAAAT
Source organism: Lynx rufus (assembly GCF_022079265.1). NCBI lineage: Eukaryota > Metazoa > Chordata > Mammalia > Carnivora > Felidae > Lynx > Lynx rufus. Next base: position 24,163,387 of record NW_025814845.1, on the reverse strand, counting down.
TAAATTACTTCTCTACTACTTTTAGCTGTGTGATATTGAGCAAACAAAAGTTATTTTCTCTTTCATAAAATAGAAATAATATAACTAAATTAACAATTAAATGATACAGTATCTGAACATGATGACTAGTACATAGTAAGGATCAATTAATTTTAGTTGCTGTCATTATTATTATTTTCTCTATGAACAGTTTCCTACATAAATACCACTAAATAGTTTTTTTTTTAGACTTGAGCTCCAGGCTATATGTCTTAAGCAAAATACAAAGCAAAGTAAAATACAACAAAAAGTGTTTTCCTATATAAAAAAATTGAAATTTCTAACTTCAAATATTGAGAGTCATCACTGACTACAATTTTTATTTAATCTTGAGCTGCTGGAAACTAAACCCATGTTTGAAACTCTACTTTTGTACCTTGGTAGGATATGGCCTGCATATCTTCCTACATTTTAAGTTTTTCTTTGGTCCTGACCTGTATATTAGGTTGCAATTTTTACCTAGTTATGTCTTATCATTTTATCGTATGCATGCTTATTAACTGATCTATCATTTGTAGAATCAGGAAATATAGATAAATGCAAATATACATTATATAACATTGCTCTGGAAGAACTGAGTATTTCAGAGACAGGACTCAAACTGAATTCCTCTAATGTTATCTCATTAGCATTCTTGATAAAAGGGGCAGATCCAATGAAAACTAAACCTTCATTCCTCTGAAATTAGTGAATCATCAACACCCTTAACCTCCCCAGCAAATTCAAATCAATGTAAGAAAATCAGTAGTTAGATAAATGTGTGCACAGTATTTCATTTTAAAGTGTAGCAGATAATTTTCTCTTATACAGAGTTGAAATTTTGTTTTCTAAAAAAAAAAAAAAACTAAGATTTATAGTTACTGTTATGAGAGAAAATCTAGAACATAAAAAAGTGATTTTGCCTCTCTTCCTCTCTGAATTGTCTTGTGTATTAATGTTGTAATCATATACTTCAAATACTAATTTTATTATTTTAACTTCTTCCTAGAAACATTGAGAGGCTTTTAAAATTCTCCAGCAAATACCAAGTAACCATGTCTAACAAATATTATTTTTGCCATGTTTTTTTTTAATGTTTATTTATTTTTGAGAGAGAGACAAAGAGAGACAGAGCATGAGAAAGAGGGAGACAGAGAATCCAAAGCAGGCTCCAGACTCCGAGCTGTCAGCACAGAGCCCGACGTGGGGCTCGAACTCACAACTGCAAGATAATGACCTGAGCCGAAGTTGGACACTTAACTGACTGAGCCGCCCAGGCGACCCTATTTCTATCATGTTTAAAATTTAATTTTATGTTAACTGTTGAAAATATTCCCCACATTTAAATCATAAAAATCTGTTTGCAATTGACCAGAGACCTCCTATTGATTTCTGCTTCTGAGGCCTCTGGCATCCATTCTCCCTGTTTATACTCCTATAACCTCTTGCTTCACTACAGAACGTAGTTTCAAAATACTTATTTAAAAAGCTCACCGGCAACCTTTCCTGAAAAGTCTTACCCAACTCTAAAATTTCTTTCACTGAGCATCACTCGAAGCTCTACCTCATCATTTTAGACCACAACTTATTCTTTCTTTTCGTGTCTTCAGTCATTTAAATTGGGGCCCTCCCAAGAGGGAAGCAACATTTATTGACTGCCTATTATTTAACAGGGACTACATGAGGCAGAGTCTAAGGTAATATTTATTTGTATTTAAGTGATATGTCTCCATATTACATAATGTGATATTAGTAACGTTGATGACAGTATACTTAATATTACCTTCACTCCCTTATTGTCAGATGCGTAACTTAGCGTTGACCTTTCATTCGAGGCCTAAGTATTTACTCATATTAAACAATTAATAATAATTCTTAAAATTAAAAAAAAAATGTAAACTGACAATATGAACACCACTGAAGGAAATTAAATTTTACTCTAACTTCCTGTTAAATACTGAAATGCACAAGTGAATCTTAAAATTCTGTGATATGCTATAATCCGCTGCAACTGTAAGTTTTGTGACACTAGTTTTTCACATGATAATGATGTTCATATTTAGAGACTGCTGCTAAAAGTACCTCTATTTGGTTTCGATGCCAAAGGAAGATGTCAGAAAATGAAGGATCCGAAAATTGACTTAACTAAATGGTCCTGGTGCATGTTGTCTCATGAGATTGAAGTTAAAGTATTGCAAGACATTGGCTAGGCATGCAGGGCTTGACTAAAGCTAAAGATTTGTTTCCCGGACAGCTCCTTCACATGAGCTTTCTTTACCACTTGAGCCTCTCCATAGAGTTGTTTCAAGGTCGTCACAGCATGGCAGATGGCTTTCTCCTAAGTGAATGGTGACAGATGGAGATAGACACATAGAAAGACAAAGAAACAGAGAGCTTCCATAATCTATTAGTCACAGGGACCATCCCTGAAATGATATGGGGAAGGGATACAAACAGGCATGAATCACAGAAGGCAAGTTTCATTGAAGAGCACCTTGGACACTGGCAAATAGGTGATGGAGATTAAGGAGCATACTTGTGATGAGCCCAGGGCATTGTGTGGAAGAGTTGAATTACCATATTGTACACCTGAAACTAGTATTACACTGTATATTAACTAACTAGAATTTAAATATAAAGGTTTTAAAATATTCAAATGACTTAGTTATTATTGGACATAAAATTAGGGATTCACCAATCATAGGACAACATTTGGAACATAAGAGATATTTAATAAACAACTATTGAATCAAGGAATTTTATTTATTTATATTATTCATTTTCAATATTATATATGGCTATTGATACATAATGAATATGCAGCAATATTGAATTATTTCCTAATGATTTTTGATCAATGATCAGTTATATGATTACTTCATGGTTTGACATATTTTATTAAAATGCGAAAATAATTCCACATTGTGCTATAGCCTCTAGAAATACTTTTAATAGAAGAGTATCGTGCATACTTACACATCCATTTACCATTGTTAGTTTTTTTGCTATTCGACTTTCGCTGCTGCATTTGGTTTTGAATTTGTTCCTTTTAACAATGTTCCATATAGTAGTTTTTCCTAGCAAAGCTATGCACAAGAAATTATCCAGTTTCATTTTTACATAAAATATGTTTATTTCATTCTTATTCTTGATATTAGTAGGATACAGAATTCTAGGTTAAAAAGTATTTCTTCCTAGTTCTTTGAAGATATTATTCTATACATTATGGACACTATTTTTCTGATAAGTTTGCTTGCAATGCTTTTTAAGTTTTTGTAGGTGTTTTTCTTCTGTTTTGCTTTTAAGATTTTTTTTTCATTTCTAATACTTTGAGGTAGGGATTTGTGTCTATTTATCTGCTTAGGACTTAATGGTCTTTGAAGTAAAGACATATATCTTTCTTTAGTCCTGGAAATGTTTCAGCCGTTAGGATTTTATATATTGTCAATCCTCCATTTTGTATGCTTTTTTCTTTCTGAAAACTAATTTAACGTATGAACAGCTTCCATATCTCTTAACTTCTTGCATTTGCATTTCTGATTTTGTTATGTTGCTCTCTCAGTGATTTCCCTGAATCAGTCTTTCACTTCAGGAAGTCTCTGTATAATTTCTTTAAACATGTCCATTGTTTTTAATTTTTTTTCACTGAAAAATGTCTCAGTTTTATTGAGGCAGAGTGTATATACAATACAATTAGTCCATTTGAAACATAGAGTTTGTTATTATATATGGCAGTTGTATACAATTGTATAATCATGGATTCCCTTGTGCTTCTGCAATCAACATGCTCGGACTGTACCAACCCATAGGCAGAAATAGTGTGTTCTAATCCTTGATGACTATCAGTACAATGTTAGCTTTTCTAAAATTGTATTTGTATAGTTTTTCTCATTTCACCTAGAATGATGCTTTTGAGATTTAGCCATGTTCTTGAATTTATCAATAGCTCATCCTTTTTTATAGCTGAGAAGTTCAAGGTAAGAATGTAAAACAAGGGCGCCTGCGTGGCCCAGTTGGTTAAGCATCTGACTTTGGCTCACCTCATGATCTCACGGTTTGTGAGTTTGAGCCCCGTGTCAGGCTTCGTGCTGACAGCTCAGAGCCTGGAGCCTGCTTCGGATTCTGTGTCTCCCTCTCTCTCTACCCCTCCCCAATCATGCTCTGTCTCTCTCTGTCTCAAAAATAAATATTTAAAAACTTTAAAAAGAATGTAAAACAATGCGTTTCTTCATTAACTTAACTGATATAAATTTAGTTTCATTCAAACGTTTCCCCATTATAAATAATGCTACTACGAAGACTTACAGATGATGTTTGTGTTATTATATAATTTTATTTCCTTTAGGTAAATACTTAGGAGTAGAATTCCTTGGATGTATATTATACATATAAGTGCTGGTTTGTTCTCAAAATTTTATAGTTTAAACTCTGACATTTAGGTCTGTGATCGATTCAGGTCTATAATTTCAAACTAATTTTCCTTGTGGTGTGAGGCAGAGGTATAGATACATTCTTTAAAAAATATGGATAACCGAATGTTCTAGCAACATTTTGCAGTAAAGCTGTCCTTTCAGCAATTGAATTACCTTGGCAATTTTTTTTATAAAATCAGATGACCACAAAAGTCTGGGTCTATTTCGGGACTCTCTATTTAGTTCTATTGATCTACACGTCCACCGTGTGCCAAAATCATACTTTCTTGAGCACCGTAGTTTTATCAGAAGTCTAAAAACTAATAGTATAAATCTTTCAACTATCTTCTTCTTTTTGTTTTTCTTGGCCACTCTAGATTTTTTGTATATGTATTTTATAACCAGCTTGCCAAATTCTTTTTTTTTTTTTGCATTGAAAAAGTAAAAACACATTTCTGCTTGAGTCAACATGATGGAAGACAGTAGTAAGACATACGTATAATAGAAAGAGGTCTTTAAAACAGAATCTATAACTTGAGCCTATTAATGTAACAGCCTGAGTGTGTGTGTGTGTCAGGATGATGTTTCCCAAAATGTTAACGGCAGTTCTCTCTGGAAGGAGGGTTTTCTGTGCTGTGTCCCATTTTCTTTATATCTTTTAGTACTCTTTATTTTTTTTTAATTTTTTTTTCAACGTTTATTTATTTTTGGGACAGAGAGAGACAGAGCATGAACGGGGGAGGGGCAGAGAGAGAGGGAGACACAGAAACAGAAACAGGCTCCAGGCTCTGAGCCATCAGCCCAGAGCCTGACGCGGGGCTCGAACTCACGGACCGCGAGATCGTGACCTGGCTGAAGTCGGACGCTTAACCGACTGCGCCACCCAGGCGCGCCACCCAGGCGCCCCTCTATTATTTTTAAAAAAAAGCAGGACCCATATTGCTTCCCTACAATAATATGGAATGGAATTTTCTACTTAAAATCATCTTATGGCTGTATTTCAGCTTTATGAAATTCCAATGATTTGGTTTTGGTTATATTTCCAAAATCACATAGTTAATACCCTAAAGTCTATCTAAGTTCACATGGGATCACAGAGGTGGTCTTACCAAAATCAAGCCAGTGAAAGCTCCATCTCTATTACAGACCAAACTGATGTGTGATGATGTACTGATTGGCCTTTCTATTCAACACTTTACACCTCCAAAAAAAAATAATCAATACTGTCCTCCCATCAATGTATCTTCTGCTACATTATACCACAGAATGTTTATGTAAATCCTAATTAAAATGTGCATATTTCTAGCCCCTTTCCTTTTCTCTCATTTTAAATTTTGATATTTGTAGAAAAAAAATAAAACATCTTCCTTGGATATAACAACAAATATATAATCTCAGTATTTATATATTGCCTTTCATAACTTTCAAATGAAGATAGAGTCTGTGGGAGAAAAGATGCACCGAAAGATATTATTTTTCTAATATTCTTCTATATCCATGAGTCAAATTGTAACTAATAGTGTTCCTTCATTTTTCTATAACACATATGCCATCTTTTCCAAAGATACAGTTGTAAATAACAGTAAATCCAGCAGGAGAAATTGGACATTCATTATTCAGATACATAGCATCAATATTTCTTAAGTTAAAATATTCCTTCAAGAAAAATCTTTTCTTTGGGTTTCCTTTTAGTTCCAGTAACAACATAGCTTGGCGTAATGGGTCAAGACTGGTGTCCTTTTTCAATTAAAAAAAAAAGAAAAAAAACATTTTCCTAAAATTAAGGCAAACTGTCAAAGGTCTCTTCATAAAGAAGTAAAAATGGTTTATTTCATTCTGATCACATTATAACACCTGGTATTTGAAGCTTTCAACTGTGGCGCCATGACATAGAGGTGCTATGTCAGAGTTCTTGACATCAAATAGAACTTTCTTATCAAAGCTTAAGGGACATTTATTCTTCCATATTTTGATTTGCCTAGAAGTTTCTTTTTTTATTCATTTATTTCAATCACTAAGTCCTACTTTTAGAGTCCCAGAGATTTGCTACATACTGAGACACAGTAAATTCACAAAATCATTGCCTTCAAAGCAATAATATCTAACAAGATAATGTCTTCCCTGGCCCATCACCTAAGCAGTGTAAAGCATACAGCTAAAAACCAATTGATTAGATAACAAAGACTAGGGAGTCAACATTTTGTCAGTATGTAATACCTAAGAACTTTGTCAAGAAACAGAATATAAGTGAAATCACTGGTCAGTATTAATTTTGTGGGGTTAGTGTATTAAATTTAAGAATTAAGACAAAAATAGGGGCACCTGGGTGGCTCAGTGGGTTAAGCATCCAACTTTGGCATTGCTTGACTGTTTCGTCCAATTTCCTTTCACCACAGCACAAAAAAATGCTCATAATGTAATTCCTTTATTCTAAATGGGAAGTGATGTGATGATAAACACACAACATTGAAATATACATCTTGATATTTTTTTGAGAGAGAGAGAGAGAGAGAGAATGAGCCATGGAGCGGCAGAGGAAGAGGGAAAGAGAATTTTAAGCAGGTTCCACACCCAGCAAGGAGCCCAACCTGATGTGGGGCTCTGATCACAACCATGAGATCACAACCTGAAGTGAAATCAGGAGTTGGCTGCTTAACCCACTGAGCCACTCAGGCACCCCATGAATAATTTTCAATGAAGATAGTTGTAAGGGGGTAGTGACACGGGCTTGAAAAAGCATGGACCTTGGAATCATATGTCATATACTAACTAGGTCTGTCCTCAAGGTAAGTTGCTAAATATTTCAACTTCATTTTCTGTGCACATAAAATTGCTACTTCTGCATATGTAAGATTGATAAAGATCTTATAAGTAGGAGGCACTTTATGACATTTTCTTCTTTTCTTTTTTTTCATCCTTCAATAGCATCACTTTAGATATCTGAAATATTACAGTCTCAACTTACACATTCATCTTTTAAAAATTTGGGTATACTTAATCCTGCGCAGAGATTTTACCTCTAATCCTAATAACATCTTTCCCTCACAGGAGATGTTTTGGAAATATTGAGTCCATGTCAAGGAAGGGAACGAATAACCTCTCGTATTCTTCAGGGATTGTGAAGAAATCATACCAGATAAAAAGTCAGACTGAACATTTCCATTACAATTTTCAAAAAGTCAGTGTAAATTGGGACCACGATTTGAGTCAGAATTTAGATCTATAAACATAAATTTCTCTTTTCTACTTACCCGTTTAGAATTACAAAATAACTCACTTCAGCTTTCAGGGTCTGGAGAGATTTCATCCCATCAAAATTCTCTCTTCTCCCTGTATTTTCAACTTTTTTTTTCTTTTTATTGATGCTGACTCTCCATTAGATCAAAATATATCCAAATGTTCCCCATTTGAAAATAAACAAGTGACTCTCTCTTGATTTCTGTTTCCCTGTCAATCTTGCTGTAACTCTCATTGGTTTTTTTTTAGTATATTTTAATGAACAATTGGTCTACATTCAATATCTCAATTCTGTTTCCATGTGCTTTTGTCTTTCACCTCACAAAATCTACTGCTGCTCAATATTCACAGATATCTTCTAGATATGAAATCCAAAGAATAATTTCTTATTGTATTAAGTATTTGACTCTTACCTTACCTTAAACCCTCCCCTGCCTTGGTTACAAGATGCATTGCCCTTTCTTTTCCTGCTTTTGTAACTCTTATTCTTCTGTTGCACATGATATTTGTGTTTCTCTGGCTTCTGCTCTCAATGCTTTTCTTTTTTTTTTTTTTTATTTTTTTTTTCAACGTTTATTTATTTTTGGGACAGGGAGAGACAGAGCATGAACGGGGGAGGGGCAGAGAGAGAGGGAGACACAGAATCGGAAACAGGCTCCAGGCTCTGAGCCATCAGCCCAGAGCCTGACGCGGGGCTCGAACCCACGGACCGCGAGATCCTGACCTGGCTGAAGTCGGACGCTTAACCGACTGCGCCACCCAGGCGCCCCTCAATGCTTTTCTTTATAACAACCTCATCACCACCCTGGACTTCAATATCCTTATGTTCTCATTATTAACAATACAGATATTCCCAGGCCTACAACACTCTTTTGAGTTCTAATTCCATGTACTTAATGTTCTACTGGCTGGTTCAAACTGTGAAATAGGCACCTCAGCGTCATGATGATACAAACTGAAATCACCCTTTCCTCAGACCTGAGGATTTTCTCCTTTTTGAAAACTGTTTCCATTATCTAGGTAGCCTGCAAAGCCAGAAACCAATATTTGGTATGTGTGTCTATCCCCTACCCCCTATCTACTTTCATCCGTTTAGTTATTCAAAGCATAATGATTGGCCACCCAATATATGCTAGGTATGGTTTTAGGTGCTTAGGATAAACAAGATAAACAGTAACTGTTCTCCCATAATGCTTATGATCTAATGGGAAGGTGGTAGACAATGAAAAAGCAACAAATAAAGCACAAGGTTTTAGATAATAGAAAGTAACAAAGAATATTAAGCACGGAGGGGATTAGATTTAGCTGCATAAAACAGAAAAACTAAAATAATGGTGACTTAATGTTCAGATTTATTTCCCTCTCATTGTAGAGAAACTCTGTTCGTAGGCAGTCTAGAGCTTGTATGGTGGGCATCATCTTCTTTAGGGACCTGTGAGTCACTTTCTTCTATGAGTCTTATATAGAGCTTCTGTTATGGACTGAATGTTTGTCTCTCCAAAATCCATGTGTTGAAACCCTACCCCCCAGTGTGATTATACTAGGAGTTGGGGCCTTTGGGAGGTAACTAGAATTAGATAAGGTCATGAGGGTGCACCCCTCATGATAGAATTACTGTCTCTTTGGGTTTCATGAGAGAGCTTGCTTCTTATGTCTGCTCTCCTCCATGTGAGGATATATGGCAGTCTAAAACCCAGAAGAGGGTTCTCACCAGAACCCAGCCAGGCTGGCATCCTGTTGACAAACTTGCAGCCTCCAGAACCATGAGAAATAAATTTCCGTTGTTTATAAGCCATCCAGGGTATGGTAGTTTGTTATAGCAGCCTGAGCCAACCACGTGAACTCCCAACTCCAGCTCACTTCTTGGTTCATGAAGGCAGTTGGGACTTCAGTCATTGGGTCTAAGTTCCAGGTAGCATAAAACAGAAAGCACGGAAGAGAAAAAAGAGGCACACACCAACATAACTGCCAGCTTTCAGTAATATTCCTGGAGACTCAGAAAAATATGTTCATTTGACTACCATCGACTACATCATGCTGGAAAGGATGCTCTTTGCTAGTTATCTGGCCACTCCAAACAAAATTGCACTGTGCTATTGCATGGGGAAAGGATTTGGGGCAAATAGATGTTTCTGCTATAGGTGGCTATTTAGTTAGCATTAGCAGGGAGGGTCTTTCTGGAGGAGTAGAATCTCAGCATGTATTTTTGATCGTTCCATACTACTGACTTCATCTCTTTAATAAGCCATTTGAATCTGTTTTTTTGGTCTCCATTCCCATTGTCCCTGTCCTGTGTTAGTAAAGGTCTTTCTACTCCTCCCCTCTCTTGTAGCCTCATTTCCCTAACTAGGCTCATGCCTCCAGTCTGACCACCACAGAATCAATTCTTCAGGATACCACCCTGGAGCTTTTAGAATTTCAAATCCGATCCTTGAACTTCCCTAATTAAAACCTTTAATGTTTTCCACTGATTCAAGGCAGTGTCCACAGAAAATCTTTCATGAGAAGCTCCCTGACCACCCAATATTTTACTGTCTTCTCCTTCTTCCACTGAATTCTAATTTCTAGGCATGAATAATGGCTTTTAAAAATTTAGTTTTTCTCACAATTTTATTTGAAGACATTGGTTCTGTTCCAAATATATCCTTCCCCCATCCGGCCATGTCTAGAAAAGGCAGATGCATTTATCCTTTATCACTCATTGGAATGCCATCGTTTGTTTAAGTTCTTCCTGAATATCATACTTTCATGGCATGCTCCTATCTTTAAACATACAAATGATTTCTGACCCCCCATTACTAAAATTATTGTCAACTTTTATTGCCTAGACCATTGCTCTTCCATGATAAACTGTGAGCTAGCTGATAGTAGGGATTGGAGCTTTTATTTCTGGATGCAAGCACCTCTTTCTGAGACAAGCACATTTTAGATAGTTGTTAAGGTTTTCCTGAGTGAATTAAATTCATTAGCTTCCCAGACTGAAAATGTTAAAGCCATCTCTGCGTTTGCCCAAGCCCTCAGTTATGGCATCATTTTCTATTTATGCTATCTCTGCAGTTTCTCTCTCATCGACTCTGTTCATTAATGCCTACTTCGACTGTCCATTTTCAGCCATTTTCACCACATATTTGAATCATTACAATATTATAAACTAATTCCCCTTTATTTACTCTCTCACTTTCTCGATTTTTTTTTCAGACCAGTGACACAACACAGATATTACCACTATCGTGGTACTGGCACCAAGTTTAAATAATCGTGAATGATTCACTGAAGTTCATATTTTTGCAGCATGGAATTCACAACTTTTTAAGAATGAGTTATATCCTCTTTCCAAGCTTGTATTTCCCTTTCAATTCTATCCCCACCTACAATTTTGTCTTTGTCTAAAGGGATATCTCTAGGAAGAAGGCATCACTGAGCATGAGGCATTCTGTCAGAGATGTCAATGTTGTGGACGGTGTGTGGACTTTGGGCATGTGAGTGAGGTCAGTGGCACATAAAAGCAGATGACCCAGAAGACCCTGAAAGTTTCGTGGGAGACTTAACTCCCAGGTGGACATGACAGGCTGCTTCCAGCAATGTATTTTCCCACTGAAGCCTTAACTGGAAGGGACTAGGTGGGGGCAGAGGTTTCCAGTTTGAAAGTGAATTCTGGCCTTGCCTTCTAATGCGATTCCAAGATAAGGATCCCAAGTCGGGGACTGAGAGGAAAGAGAGAGAGAGAAAAAAATAATAATTTAGCAGCTTGATTAAAAAGTGGTGCTCCCCCCCCAAAGGAACATTGTAAAGTGTTCCCTTAGTGTAAAATAATGTTACTTTAATTTCTTCCACGGATTATTTTATAAGAACTCAATGAAGCACGTAAGTATACCCTCACAACATTAATTTTATTAATCCTCTGACAGCATTGTATTACATCAAAAGCATCTGCGTCTAAAAGAAAGTTGTATGTGAGGTATACTTTAATGCATTGCAGCGTGCGGGAAACAAAATGATCTCCTGGTAAAAGATATCCACAAGAATCTAAAAGATCATGCACCTGATTTTTCTTTTTCGGTAGCAGAGTGTGCTTTGCATTGTGAATAGGAGAAAAAAATCCTCTCTTCATTCCCCTTGGAGTTTTTGCTTCAACCCATAGCAACAAAACATCATCTGTCTCTCCTAAAGTGTCTGAGTGATTAAAATGCTCAAAATTGTACCCCTTTTTCAAAATCAAAATTAAATATTACCTCCTTCCTGAAGCGGTCCTCAATCTCATCAGCCAAACTAATCTCACCTACTACTGTGATCCCAGAGCATTTTGTTTGCACGTCAGCTTGAAACTTTATAAAACTCTGCCTTCAGTTGTGTTTAGTTTATTCCAAATTAGTCTTTCTCACTTTACGGTGGTATTTAGGGCCTCAATCAGAAAGACGTTGCTCAGCGTCTTCTGCTAAGTGTGGTGCGATGCCTTGCGCACAGCTTTTGCACAGAGGTAGTGCTGTGCTTATTCAATGCCTGGGATCTGGGATCTGATTGAATAGGGTCGATTGCTGATTCTGCTCTTTCTTAGCTGTGCAGCCTTAGGCAAAGCAAGGAACCTTTCTGTTCTCTGAGTTTCTCTCTAAAATTGAGAAATATGGACACACTTAATAGGATTGTTGTAAGTTAAAAATGAATTAATAAAACTAACAGTATTGTGTGCTTAATAAGTAGTCCATAAATATAACCCGTTGTCATTACATGCTTAGTGAATAGATCTAAACTTCAGGACATTGAATTTAAATATGCCTCCTTTTTCTCTTTTTATCTGTTAAGGCTCAACTCAAGGCTCATTTTATTTTTTTTATTAAGATTGTATTTTAATTCCAGTACAGATAACATACAGTGTTCTAATAGTTTCAAGGGTACAATATAGCGATTCGTCAGTTACATACATCACCCTGTGCTCATCCTGACAAGTTCCCTCCTTAATCCCCATCACCTGTTTCACCCATCCCCTATCCACGTCCCATCTGGTAACCATCAGTTTGTTCTCTATAATTAAAAATCCATTTCTTGGTCTGTCTCTCTCTCTCTCTCTCTCTCTCTCTATTTTCTTTGTTTTCCATTACGGCTCAGTTTATTTTAAAATTGTCTTCGACGCAGCCTCCATATAATTGTTTCATTTTCACTCAGCTCCTTTAAGGCCACCAAATTAAGTTAAAGGCCACCAAACTAAGCATTTAGTTATGAACTTCTTTGCTCCATTCTCTTTTGATATTTACCTCTTCTTGAATATCGTGATACAAGTTCCGTGACTAATGATATCCTCAAAGGGAGCTGAACTGAGAACCATACCAGGCAAATCCAATTGCTACATGGCAATTGGACACAAAAGAAAACAAAGAAGTTTGAGTTTGGATGGTTCCCAGTTCTTCCTCTTTCCTCTCCATCTTCTGCACCTTCATAACTTAAAGCCACATGTCTTGCAGCTTGGTAAATGGTAGGATTTTGTTTTTGTTGGTGCTGCTTTAAAGTTTATTTATGTACTTTGAAAGAGAGAGAGCGAGCGAGCTGGGAGGGGCAGAGAGAATCCCAAGCAGGCTCCATATTGCCAGCCTGCTGCCTGATATGGGGCTCAAACTCACATACTATGAGATCCTGACCTGAGCCAAAATTTCAGGTCAGATGCTTAACCAACTGAACCACCCAGGTGCCCTGGTTTTGTTTTGTTTTGTTTTGTTTTGATTTGATTAACAATGTGATCATGCTTAAAGACTTTCCATTCTCCCTTATGTTAAGAAGTATATATAACATAGTAACATCTCCATGTTAGAAGGAACTTTACAGTTCAAGTCTTACCTGATACATGGCTTCCTGGGAGGGGGATATCTACCATTTAATGGCTCATTCCTTTTTAAATTTTAATTGCGAGAATATTTCTGTTTGGATTAAACTTATATTTGTTTCCTAAAATCAAATGTGCATACACATTTGATCTGTATTTCTCTCCAGAAAGTATATATATATATATATATATATATATATATATTTCTTTTTTTTTTTCTGAACTTCAGAGTTAGGTAGAATGTTAGTTCAATTCTCCATAACGTGTTAAAACTCAGATATTTGAAGATAGTTCTTATGTTCTTCCTCAATATTCTTATTATCAGATTTTAGAAGTAATGAATGATGGCGTCTCATGGGCACAATCCTAGTTACTTTCCTTTGAATATGCAAGAGTAAATTAATATTTCTATAAAAGTACAACACTTGAAATGAATACCATTTTCCATTTGTAACATGACTGTGAGATGTAGCCTGGGATGTTTATTATTATTTTGGACAATCTATTTCAATTAATGAAGCCTAAGCAAATCTGTCATTACCTTCACTTTGTTTCTCTACTTGTTTTAGCACATTTATCATCTAGGTCATTCATATTGGGTATATAATCAAATATTAGGTTATTTTCTCTGATTGCACTGATATATCTGCACCAACCATTTCAAAACTTAGGGGCTTAAAATAACAGACATTTATTTAGCTCACGATTTTTTGTTGGCTAGGCAGTTCACCTCGTCTCATCTCAGCCAACTTCGCTCGTCTGTCATGGTCTCATTCATGGGATGTGGTTAGGTGGTGGATGTGGCTGATGGTTGGCTGATCAAGGATGTCTTCATTCATGTGTAGGCAGTTGCTGGATTTTTGCTGAATTTCGGACCAGGGCAACAGAGGGCTCCAGACCTCACGTTTCACGTCAAGTTTTACTTCTTTATATAGCATTCACAGAATTCCAAAATTAGCAAGAGTGGCAATTGTCCAGCCTCTGAGGGGCAGGCTCGGAATTTACACAGCATCAATTTCTTCACATTTAATTAGTTTGAGCAAGTAATAAGGCCAATATACCTTTGCGGGATGAGTAACGGGTTCTACCTCTTTGATGGAAGGGGTTTCAAAGTGGTGTAGCTCCTTTAACAAACTAATACACGTAGGAGCTTATGCTTTCACCAAAATTAAGAGTGCCTAAGGCAAAGGTTTGAACTAAGGACAAGTTTAATTATTTCAGCTTAAAAATATTCTATAGTGCCATTTCTACCATGGGTCAAGATATTTCTTTACGTTACATACATTACAATTTAGCCAGTCATGCCACACATATGATTAATATAGTTGTTTAACAAAAAGAGTCATAGGCATGCCACCAGAGACCTTCATCCCATAAAAAAATAATTTTTATGAGATTAATTGTTCAAATACCAGCCAATCCACTTAACTATATCCTCTCTTATTTCGTAAGTCACCCATTTTTTCACAAATATTCCATGAAAAATTGTATCATGTATTTCCTTGAATGCACAAGTTTTATGATATATATATATATTTTTTTTTCTGTGCATCTGTGTGTATCCTTATGTGGGTGTGTAAGTTCACTTTTAACTACAACCTCCTTAGGCTCTCTCATTTTTTTGCTCTGTTAACATTTTCTCTTTGACTATGCTTTTATTTCCTTTGATTTCTATTTTCTTCTAATCTATTCACACTGATATCATCTTCCTTTCCTACACAGTTTATAATACTATTCATTTGTAACCATTCCCTTTATTACTATCTAACAGTTCTTGAGAGCTTACCACAGGCCGAGCACTATTGTATGTGATTTATATATATCAAATATTCACAAGAATCCTATGAGGCAGCTGATATCATTATGCCATTTTGTGGATTAGGAAGCCAAGGCCCAGGAAAGTTTCTGGCATCGGTCTTCTGATAAGTTGTAATGACCCTGTCATGTTCCATTACTTAAATCACTCCCTTGCGATCTTGTCATCTTGTCCTTCTCTTTTCTTTCCTTACCATGCTTTCTTAAAAAAATTACAAATAAGGCTAATTCCTTTTTCCTCACCTCTCCATGACTGATTCTGGAAAATCATCCTAAAGCTATACAGACAGAGTCAAGACTGAATGACCAAATCCTCCTCTGGAGGCTCAGCTTGGGAAGAATCTGCTTTTAAGCACATTCAGGTTGTTGGCAAAATTCATCTCCTTATGGTTATAAAACTGAGTTACCTGTTTTCTTGCTAAGTATCTACCAGAAACTACTTAGATGGTAAAGGCCACTCTCTGGTCCTAGCCATGTGAACACCTTTCACTGATGGTCATAACATGGCTCTTTGCTTCTTCAAGGCCAACAAGAAAAACTTCACAGAACTTTTCTTTCAGGAAGGGCCCAAACCATTAGAGGTTTGAAAGGGTTAATTGAATCAGACCCATCCAGCACAATCTCTTTTGATTCCTCAGAAGTGTTTGGGGCCTCATATATATATTTTAATCCCTTCCTTTTTTATATAATGTAACCTAGTTATGAAGGCAAAATTAATCATATACACAGTCCTGCCCAAACTCAAGGGGAGAGAACTAAATACAGGGCTTGTCCACCAGGAGGCCATGTCAGAATTCTCCCTATCCCCCGCCCCCCATTTTTTCCGTAATAGTTTAACATGTGCTTAACTTCTAATTTCTCCTTCCTATCTGACCTCTTGAACCATCACTCTCAGTAAAAAATTTTATTTCTTAGGGACGAGAAGATAAAAGCTACCAAATGGAATCCTTTTTTTTTTTTTTAATTTTTTTTTTCAACGTTTATTTATTTTTGGGACAGAGAGAGACAGAGCATGAACGGGGGAGGGGCAGAGAGAGAGGGAGACACAGAATCGGAAACAGGCTCCAGGCTCTGAGCCATCAGCCCAGAGCCTGACGCGGGGCTCGAACTCACAGACCGCGAGATCGTGACCTGGCTGAAGTCGGATGCTTAACCGACTGCGCCACCCAGGCGCCCCTGGAATCCTTTTATTTACAAAGTATGGATCTCTACTCTCATTCTTATCTCTGTTTTTTTTTTTTTATGTGTATTTATTTATTTTGAGAGGGAGATAGAGAAAGTGCCTTTGTGCACACACACTCAGGTGCAAGTGAGTGGGGGAGCACAGAGAGAGAATCCCAAGCAGGCTCCTCACTGTCAGCGTAGAGCCTGATACAGGGCTCAATGTCACGAACTGGGAGATCATGACGTGAGCCAAAATCAAGACTCAGCTGCTTACCCGACTGAGCCACCCAGGCGCCCCTTAACCTCTTTCTTCTCGGGGAAAGAGGCATCATTTATACTTTCTGAGGTTAATATTTTTCTTATAATTTGGATTTTTTGAATAGCAATTTTATTACCATTTTCATTGATTTAAATACTCTTTGTTAGTTTTCTGGTGTCCAAAGCTTTCTTTTCTGCAAATACCTCCAGTCTACACAACGTTTCTCAACCTTTATCATCATCATTATTATTATTATTAGCTCCTTAAGGGAACTTTTGAGACTTTTTTTCCCCAATTCTATCCATGAATTTTACACCAGAGATATATGCCTGTTTTTGTACTGTATGTATCTCGGTGCTCTATATACAAAAAGAGTAAGATTGTTTTCATTCCCACTCCTCCTCCGCAAAACTAATTTTGCCCCTTGTGAGTGATACAGTCCCTGCTAAGAATACACTATGGCTACCTTGACATTTTTAGCTACTACTCAATCTCCCTTCTCTTCATGATGGAAATTCTTGAAAGATGAAGGTCTCATCTCCCATCCATATCATAACTCCCTGTAATTTAACTTTTGCCCTTACCATTTTTGTTGAATTTTTCACAAAGGTCAACACTGTCTTACACTTTGCGTCATCTAATAGACACATTTAAGTCCTCATTGTATTTGAACTCCTTTTGACATTTACACTGTTGATCTTTTCTCTTCTTCTTGAAACTCTGTCTTTCCTCATCCTCCAGAAAAGCAACATTTCCACTTTTCTCTTTTACTTTACACACGTTGTGAATCACATCCCAGGCTTTCGACTATCACTTCTATGCTGATGATGCGACTTGCAATCTCCAGTCTAGATTTCTCTCTAGAGCTCCAGACACGTTCACCTTCCTGATTTTCATGCCTCACAAATACTTCAGTCCCAGCATTCTGATCTCAACTTCTGATTCCTGTCTACACAGTCTATTTTGACAAATGACATTATTTCAACCTAACTAATAGGACCAAAACCAGAATATCTTCCTTCTTAACTATTCCTTCTCTTTCAGTCACCATAATTATTTATTTTTAAGAAGATAGAGTAAATTTATACCATCTTATTTTTATCCTTATTCTGAGGGATTTGAATCAAAGCATCAGCATCAACCCATTCATAGAGGTTTTGTCTCCAATATATCCTCCAGTAAAAATCATTTTCATACTGTATCCAGAGTGGCCTTTTAAAATATGAATCTGATCATATCACCATCTTGTGTCAAACCAATCAATGATATTGCTGGATTCAGAATAAAATACAACATTGTTTATCACTTGAACTCTCTTGCCTATCCTAAAACTCAGGTCTTTAAGAATTATATTATGGAGGATTTTTATACAGTGAACTCAGTTATTATTCAAAGCTTTCAACTTACATGGGAGGTGAGTCAATCTCTTGAAATTCTATCCCATTAGCATTTATTTTCTGCTATTCTATTCTATTCTATTCTATTTCATTTTATTTTATTTTTAGTTTATGCTGTGAAACTAAATCCTTTCTGATAAGTCCACCTTGAAATTCTTCCACCTGTCTTTTCATCAGGGCCTAGTCTAAGTTCCCGAGATCTATGTTGCTTCATGATATGGGGCAGAGACAATATCTCAGGGTTAATACTGGCCATGTATCCAAACCAACATCATCAGCCTTACCAGTCCCTTTGATTTTTTTTTCAATATACCCTTATCCTGGCTGCAAGGTCCAGGGAAATGTGTGTTCCCTGATTGTTCTTGAGAGCATGTCCATGTCCCTTAAACTCAGAAAATTTAAGGTGGTGACTACAGGACCTCTGTAAAGTGAATTCAGGCCTATAAAGTTGCCTTACACAACAGACTGTTCTTTCTAACTTACTCTTCTGTGTTAAGGTGCCTCAATGTTTTTGGCAAGGGGGTTAATTTATCCTAACACCATGGTTGAGAAGCAGGACATAGGTCTGTTTACTCTCAGACCCAAATACTTACTATATATTTTTGTACTATCTCTCCTTAGAATTAATGTTGGCATCTTGCCTCGTTATCAGAGGCAATTTCTTATCAGAATATCATCAGCTATTAGCCCACTTGATTTTCTTGAACTTTGTCTCTGAATTCCTTTACCTCTCCTGTGCTCCACATCAGAAGTTCTGGGGGAAGGGATTTGGATAAACTTGTGAAGATTCAGGATAAACAAGCTCTGAATTTAGCTTCCACATCACTTTCCAAGTCTCATACCCTGTTTGGGGGCAGCCAGGGGAAGGAGAACATTTTTGGGGATATGTCTACTTGTAGAAAGTAACTTTTCTTAATCACAGAAATTATCACATTTGCTTGTAGGACTCTGTTAGCACCACGCTCATGTTCTGTCAAAACATTTAGCTACTAAATGTGTCCTGCTCTCTAATGTTTGGGTAACTTTTATAGATAATTTCTCCCATCTTTGATTGCTAAATAATTCCTATACATTCTTCAAAATGTATCTCAGGGGTTATTTCATTGAGGAAGCCTCTCTAGATTTCTTCTTTTTTGGCCCATAACTACTTCATTTAGGACTGTTTTAAGTACTAAATGAGTTAATATATGTGGACTGCTTAGCCACATGTTTCTGTTATATACTCAGCACTGAATAACGTAACAGTGCCTTATACATTTTCAGTGTTCAATATTATTGATTAAAGAGTCAATGATATATTGGGCAAATAACCTGAAATCTTATAAATCTTCACTCTAAATCTGTAAAACTCTTACATAACTTTGAAAGCCTGGCTCTCACCCAATTTGTCTTCCCACCATCTGGTCTCCAACTTTTCCTCTTTGTTCTGAAATTCTCCTGAAATTAATATGTCCTTTTCTTACTACATAATAATTTTTATATCCCTTATTACAGCACTGAAGATAGTTTGCACTGTATTGCTTAAGTGTAGATTAACTTTTCCTTATGTCTTCTTAATTTGTAGATGGGTAGCATGCAGGTCATAGTTGTTTTGTTTTGTTTTGTTTTGTTTTGTTTTGTTTTTTTCTTTTTCTGGAAATGTACACATTTATATTGAGTTTTTCAAATGTTGAACTACCTAGGAAGAGAAAGAACCCAAAGGCAGCCTAGAAGATTCTATATGTAGGTCCAAAACTTAACTTTATATATATCTTCCATATTACATGTATGTACGTGTGTGTGTGGATATACGTATTGTGATCAGTGGCATTCAAATATGGCCCTAAATGACTCATGCTTTTGTTTAACTCTACTCCCTTGAGTGTGCACAGGTCTTGACATATAATGAAATATTTCTCTTCTATTTATATTACCTTACATGGCAAATGGATTTTGCAGGTACAATAAGGTCACTAATTCATTGATCCTGGGTACACTGAACTTAATCAGTAAAACCTTAAAATTAGAGACTCCTTCTAGTTTTAATGGGGTAACATGCTATGTTGAGAGAAGACCATGTTGCTAGGACCTGGGAGTGGCCTCCAGGAGCTGAGAAATCCCTGTCTTATAGCCAACAAGAAAATAGGAAATTCAGTCCTACAACCCTAAGAAATAAATTTTGCCAACAACCGGAATGTGCCTGGTAGAGCAAGCTGAGACTGAGATGAGATTGTTGCTCCAGCTGACGCCTTGATTTTGGCCTTTGAGAGTTTGGCAGAGGACCTAACAAGACCTGCAGCCAAATTCCTGACCCATGGAAACTGAGTATCATGGAGTGTATGTTTGTGTCCCCTTGAAATCCATTTCTTGAAACTCTAGCTCCTAACGGGATGCTATTAGGAGGAAGGGCCTTTGGGAGGTACTTAGGTTTAGATGAGGTCATTACACGGACCCACATGTTTGGTGTCCTTATAAGGGCATGAAGAGACTCAAAATCTCTCTCCCCAGCATGTGAGGATTTAGCAAGGGGGCTTCCATCTAAAAACAAGGAAGAGGTCCCTCACCAGGAAATGAATTGGCCATCATCTTGACCTTTCTTTGGCTTCTCAGCTTCCAGAACTGTAACAACAAATGTCTAGTGTTTAAACCACTCAGTCTCTGATCTTTTCGTTATAGTAGCCTGAACTGGCTAGGACAATGAGAGAATATATGTTTATTGTCTTAAGCCTCTACTTTGGTGGTAATTTGTTACACAAGGATATCGACCCAATAAATTATTTTAAATACATAAAAAGAGAAGGGATTTTGTTTTTTTATTGTAACTTATGTACACCTTGCCTTTTGTTTGTGGTTGAGTGAAGATCACTAAGCCCATTCCACAGAATTGCCTTATGGGAAAATGCCCGCAAAGCACTGCAAAGGAAATGAGGTGTATCCTTAAACATCAGTATTTAGGAGAGAAAAACTATGGCATTCACCTTAGGCCAGGCTCCACAGCACCAGAGTAAACATGATTTTTAACAGAACCCATTTACTCTCTTGCCTCAACGGGACTCTATGCTCCTTTGCTAATGACACAGGACTGAGAAAGAAAGTAATCATGTAAAGTAGCTCTACCCCAAGAATTGTTAAACGGGACACCTATATTTATCCCCTTCTCCCCACAAAATACCTTGAAGTGACACTATGGAGAGCTCATTTGAGGCTAACTGCAGAGTGACAGTTTTCTCCTTCTGCAGGAGAAGGATAATCAGGTTCATTAATCCGTTCAGACCTCCAGGGTATCATTTATTAAATTGCTCCCAATGTGCCTTATTCACTCCCAGGAAATAATTTACATTCTAGGGAAATTTGATTCACTATCAAGCATATTCCATTTTAAACAATTCTCATTTTCATTCCTTGGTGGAAGGTAATAACTTATGCAAAATATGTGCAGGCATAGATTATGCCATGCTGGGAAATTATTTAAGTATTACTTTCAGGATGTCAATATTGCATGAAAATATCTGTAATATATTATTCAATGAATTTAATGAGGGTTTTTTCCCCATGTTTTTTTTATTGTCCTAGCCACCCTCCATTCCTCTCACCCACACACACACAAAAAGACAATTAAAAGTAATCCTGTATAAAATGTGAGGACCTAGAAACATCGGCTTATTGATGAACAGCAGTGGAAGTCATACAAGTGACTTCTCTCTTTCATTATTCGGCTTCAGTCTTTCAAGTGAATCCAGCTGAAGCTATTTTGTATAAGCCTCCATCTAAACAGTTAATTGCACTTTAAGACACTTTGCCTCCCAACTGAAACAACATTAGCTGCCTTATTCAGAGAGAAAACTCACTTGGCTTATATTTCAATAATAAAGTTATGTTTCAACTGGTTAAGCTTTAATTTTTTTTTTTTTTGAAACAGAAAGACTCTAATGATAGCCACTTATGTGTAGAACTTACCATGTGCCTAGATATTGCTGTAAGTTTGGCATATCTTCCTTCAAGTATTACTTCAAGCCACCCTGTGGGGTAGATACTACAATTACCACCTTGGAAAGGTGAGGAAATGGAATGAGAGCAACAAAATAATACAAAACCTGCTTATCAATCTTTCCATGATGAATAGCCACTATTAGATTGCTTGATTTTTTCAACATAAACATTTGAGTCTTGCAGACATGACTATTAAACTGCCAATTGTGTAAATTATAACCTATCGAATGAAATGACACATAAAAAGCTATTTGGGTCTCACCCTCGCCTGCTGTCTTGAGTTGCTAGAATATTCCTTTAAGTGAGAACAATGGGATCCAGTTCTAGCACCTCTGCTAACAAGTTGTGCCTCCCTAAACCTCAGTTATCGTATCTAGAAAATAAGTTGATGGTGTTTATAAGAATTATTTACGCTATGAAACTGTAGAGAAGGAAAAATTTCTCCTTTGACCCTTCAAGTTCTCCCAGTTGGAGTAACAAGCTTACATGAGGCCGATTAACAGGAGGAAAAAAAAAAAAAAAGAAACATAGTTTCATTATTAGAGGCCCAATAATGAAATTCAATGAGAACCAAGGTACGTAGTTTTTATACATTCTAGAAAAAGAGGCAACAAATTTGTGAGGAGTTGATAGGATAAAAAAATAAACAAAAAGGGGTGTTGGAATCTTTCATTTGTTTTGTTTTAAAAAACAACAGTACCAAGGTTCTCTTTTATAGCTTTTTCTGCTTTAAAGTCCATATCTCTGGTGATAGGGATTTCTTTTTCACTTCTTAGTAAAACAGAGGGTATTTTTCTTATGGGAGATTTGTTTCCTGCTTTCAGCGGGATAGAGGATGGTCTATCCTACATTGTCTGTTTCTTAAGAAACGCTTATGTAACATAATCAACGTGCCAAAGGGGCACATTTTGGAAGGCCTGCCCCTACCCCCTACAGAACTCTACCTTTTCCCCAACATTATCTATAATGTGTATATGATTTGGCTAAAACTGAAAAAGTTACCACCAGGAACATGTCAAGGTGTGAATACCCCAACATTCCCCCCTCCCAAAAACACAATCGAGGGAAATATTTCAAAGTATAAGTGTGGAGTAAATCTTCCAGTATATTAAGTTTGTTTCTTAACAAACCTGTCAAATATTTAATTCCAACTGTGATTTCCAATTTTTTTTTTCAAGATAGCGGATCACAGCTTAAGCAATCAATATGCTGGCCAACAGTGAATTGAATGTCCTGTCCCCTAAACACATTATTTTTCCCTGACATAGCAAAATCTTAAGATCAAATGAACAGCAATTGAAACTTCTCCCTCCTTTTCTGGTCTCAGAGCAGCAGTTTGCAGAATGCTATGAAGTTCACATTACTTCCCCTGCTGTAGTGGGTCATGTATTTTAATCTAAAAAGATGTAAATTGTGGGCTTATAAGAGTGAAAGCACCGTGTCCATGCTGGCAGAAAATGTTTTAAATTATTTTCTGACAGTGCAAAAATACAGCTACTGAGGTTTTAGCTGATGGACAGTTGGGAATTTGGAGTGCAAATCAGAAAGTCAGCTAAGGAACAGGCTTTCCTCCTGCTACTGTGGTTGTTATCACTGCTCCTCTTTTCTCCTCCCAGTGCCAGGTTTATAATTTTTTGCATTTGCAAGACAATGACAGGCAAGACTGCTTCACAGTTTCAGAGCCTAGAGTACTACCAATAACAAATAACAAATAAATGGAATGAAAGTGACTGAAACTTTTGTTCTTCCAAGTGCAAATAAATTACTGTTTGATATTTAACCACTTAACCATATAAACATGTAGATGACGGTGAAACATGGGTTTGCCAAGGTGTTTTTTTGAGACAGTTTTTTAATATTTTCTTTAAAAATACAAAGGAAATGAACTCTTTAGGAAAATACAATTTGGAGAATGAGGACAAAACAGAAAAGTGGGGATAGCAGACACTGGAGCTAACACAAAAGAATTTGGATTGTTCTTCATTACATTGTGTGGGATGAATAAAATCCACTCTGAAGACAGGAAGGAGAAACTTATAGGGAAAAGACTCAATGTCCCAAGCTGTACAGTAAAAAGCACTTCTTAGCAGAAGTGTGCACTCCAAAGAATGGGAAGGTAATCAGGTAGCTGGACTACAAGATAGCAGCATCCCTGCCCCATCCCAAAATCAATAGTATGAAAGTGTAGAGGGAATACTGTAACCCAGACATTCGTCTCAGTGGTATGAGTGTCTGGGAGGCAATGATGGTACCTGAGGAAGATAAAGATTCTGGTGCCATATAATTCCATGAACAGGCAGGCTAGTTCGGAAAAGAGTCCTGGTTGGAAGGGAGACCAGGAGGGGCACACTGAAAAGTAGATCTTGCTGCTATTGCATAACCTTGTTTCTCAACCTGAAACCTAGCTTTGGTGGCCTAAAAGTGGTGTTGTAGATGTTAGTTTTTGACGATGTCAAGAGATTGAGAATAGAACGATATTGAGGAGTACAGGCTCTGAAATCAGAGAGAACTAGGACCAAATTCTGGCCCTTCCACGACGTCCTGTCTGACATTTGGCAAGTGGTCTAGCATTTCTCATTGCTCCTCTTTAAAAATTGGTAAACTAATTTATTTGTTTTCTATAAATTATGCAACATAATGCCTAACAAGACATTAGCACGTTTCTTGGCACATAAACCACAGTTGAAAAAAAAATGTTTCTTATTTCTTTGAAGTAGGCCCAAAAGCCTCACAAGAAACCAAACAAGTGGTTTTTTGATAGGTTTCAAATGAATAGAAGCTATTAAGTCCTATTATTAAGGTTTAGTGTAGAAAGACGCAGGGAAAGAAAACGGTCTTTTTCCTTCTACTTTTCTAGGTTCTCAGCTGAGTCTCTATAACAAAAGACATATTACCGAAAGAAAAGCATACGAATTTACTTAATATGAATTGTACATGATATAGTAGCCCTCCTAAGGAAATGAAGGCTTAAAAAATATTAAACCTGAGAGTTTTTGTATACTAGATTTGATGAAGAATGGAAAGTCATGGAAAATATGATAGGACAAAGGATATGAGCCAGATATAGTAAACTGGAGTAGACTTAGCAAGGTTTATTGGTTCAGATTCCTCTCAGCATTTCTTCCTCTTCACTTATATGAGGGTACATCTCACATGAGGATCTAATGACCCGCTTCAGGGGAAGGCCACAGAGTTCTTCCAGCACCTGCGGTTTCTCTAATCCCCTCAGCTTAAGATATTCAACATGCCAAGGGGCTATTGGGTAGGGGCTACCCTATTTTGGGTAGCATGCCCTGAACTCCATTACAGGAAACCCATGTTCAGACACTCAGGAGATGTTGTGAGAAGGAAGGAGTAAGGAAGAGCTAAGATTGTGGAGTAATAGGAACACCTTATGCTTGCCTCATCACTTGAACACAATAAGATAAATACCAAATCATTATGAATACCCAAGATATCAGTCTTAAGACTGACAGAACAAACTGCACAACTACAGGGAAAGAAGAGGCCACATCCTGGAAGATAGGAGGTGTGGAGATGTTGTTTGTGGGGAAAAGGATCTCAGGTGCCACAGAGGGAAGGAGTCCTGGTTAGAGAGAGAGAGAGAGATAGCAAGAGAATGCATAGCACACAGGAGATCACACAAAGCAACACTTCCCCAAAGCCATTTACTGGAAAAAATGAAAGGGATTGATTATCATGAATTTTTACAAACAGTGGAGCTCAAAGACTGGAGTTCTTGAGGTCTGTGCCTTGGCCAGTGTTGAGCCTGGCAGGCACAGAGTGCTCATGTAGAGAAGGAAGGCAGAAGCCCGGGAGCAGACCATGCGATGTGAGGATCCCCTGGGCTGTACTGGGAGAGTCAGTTCTTCTTGGAGCACATCTGGGAAAGGTGGTATTGCCTCTTGGTGACAAAGAGCTGTAGGTACCATTTCCCTTCCTCACCCCTCAGCATAGGCACAGAGATCCCTACTGGGGGTGGTTAACCTGGACACCTGCTCTTTGCTGCTTTTTACCCCTAGCTCCATGCCCCTATGCTCTGGTGTTACTGCCCTTCTGGAACAAATATGCATCAGTCCCAGCACGGTGAGACCCTCCCCTAGACCAGCACAGGTCCCCACCACACCAGTTGCCTAAAGTTTGAAGTTTTAAAACTCAGCCAGCCTGCCCGGGATAGAACACAGGTGCACCGCACTGCTAAACTGGCAGTGGCCCAGACACAGACAGGGTGAAGCAGTGATCTGAGGGATGCCTGGGATACATAAGAGGTGATTATTTACTCTTCTGGCAGGAACTCCCAGACAGCAGCAGACAGGAACTTCCCTCTTTGAAGACAACAAAAGGGCTTGGCACCATTTCTCTACCCAACCCCTCAGCATACACTATATTCACTAAGCAGTACAGCACCAACAGCGGGGGCCTAAACCACTTATACCAAGCCCCACCCCCCTGCATTCTGCTGGTGCTGCTTTTCCCAGGCGAGTGTGCCTGAAAACCAGCACAGTGGGACCCTCCCCATGAAAACCAGCACAACCTTCCCGACCCTCTGTACACACCATGTCTACTGACCATAGAGTCCTTTTGCAAAGCTTTAGCACTAGTGGAAATAGCATCAGGTATCATTTAACAAGCAGGTCAGAACCCACCTAGTTAAAACTCACCACATTCTGGCCAAGGTCCAAACAGTCCCCACTGCAGGCAAGGAGAAACTCTGCAGAGGACTGATCTGAGGAAAAGATAAGCCAAAACAGCAGCAGAGTGATCACAGCATCCACTAGAAACACTTCCTGAAGCACTAGGCCCTGGGCAGTATATGACCACTTCTTAATAGAACCGTTGCTTTCGGAAGCATGAAATGTAACAGGTTTTCCTAACACACAGAAGAAAACAGAAACCTAGACAAAATGCCCAGAAGAAAGAATTCATCCCTAAAGAAAGAATAAGAAAAGTTCATGGCCAGTTATCTGGCCATGATGAAAATAATATGCTTAACCCAGAATTTGGAACAACAATCATACAGATACTACCTGGGCTTAAGAAAAGCATAGAAGACTAAGCAGTCTCTTATCACAAGAATAAATGACCTAAAAACTAGTCAGGCAAAATGATAAATGGCAGTAACTTAGATTTGAAACTGACTAGATGCAATGAACACAAGGATGGAAGAAGTAGAGGTATGAATAAATGATATCAAATATAAAATTATGGAAAATAATAAAGCTGAAAAAAGAAAAATATAGATTATAAAAGTAGACTTAGGGAACTCAGTGACTCCATAAAGCAAAATATTGGTATCACAGGAGTTCCAGAAGAAGAAAGAGAAAAGGTATCAGAAGGTTTATTTGATGAAATTATAGCTGAAAATTTCCTTAATCTGGGGAAGGAAACAGACTTCCAAATCCAGGAGGCACAAAGAACTCCCATAAAATAAACAAAATGAGACCAACACCAGATGTATCATAGTTAAATTTGCAAAATATAGAGATAAAGATAAAATCCTAAAAGCAGAAAGACAAAAGAAGTCCATAACTTCCAAGGGAAGACAAATAAGTTTAGCAGCAGATCTCTCCACAGAAACTTGGCAGGCCAGAAGGGAGTAGCATGATATATTTAATGTGCTGAATGGGAAAAATATGCAGCCAAGAATACTCTCTATCCAGGAAAGTTGTCATTCAGAATAGAAAGAGAGATAAAGAATTTCCCAGACAAACAGAAACTAAAGGAGTTTGCAACCACTAAACCAGTCCTTCAAGAAATATTAATGTATGAACAAAAGCCACAAAGACTAAAAAAGAGTACATAAAATTTCCAGAAACAATTGCAAAACAAGTAATAAAATGGCATTAAATTCATATCTATCAAGAATTATTCTGAATGTAAATGAACTAAACGCTCCAATCAAATACATTGATTACCAGAATGGATAAAAAACCCAAAACCCTTCTATATGCAGCTTATGAGAGACTCATTTTAGACCTAAAAAACATCTGCAGATTGAAAATGAAGGGATGGAGAACCATTTATTATGTAATCGGAAGAAAGTCAAAAGAAAGCAAGAGTAGCATTACTTAGGTCAGACAAACTAGATTTTAAATCAAAGACTGTAATGGGATGAAGAAGGACACTGCATAATAATAAAGGGGTCAACCCAACAAGAAGGTCTAACAATTATAAATACTTATGCCCCCAAATTGGTAGATTCCAAATATATAAAATAACTAATAACAGACCTAAAGAAACTCCTTGATAATAATGCAATAATAGTAGACTTAAACACCATATTTACATCAATGGGCAGGTCATCTAAACAGAAAATCCACAAGGAAACAATGGCTTTGAATGACACACCAGACTAGATAGACTTAACAGATATATTCAGAACACTTCATCCTAAAGCAGCAGAAAACACATTCTTTTTGAGCAAATAGAGAACATTCTCCAGGATAGATAACATACTAGGTCACAAATCAGGCCTCAACAAGCACAAAGAGATGAAGATCATACCATGCATATTTTCTAACCACAACACTATGAAACTTGAAATCAACCACAGGAAAAAATTTGGAAAAACCACAAATACATGGAAGTTAAAGAACATCCTAGTAGAATGAATGGGTGAAACAGGAAATTTAAAAAGAAATTAAAAAACACACACAGAGAAAAAATGAAAATCAAAACCGATGGTCCAAAACCTTTGGGATACAGTAAAAAGGAGCATAATAGAAAAGTATATTGCAATACAGGCCCACCTAAAGAAACAAAAAAAACACCTCAAATATGAAAACTAACCTCACACCTAAAAAAGCTAGAAAAAGAACAATAAATGAAGCCTAAAGCCAACAGAAGGGAAATAATAAAGATTAGAGCAAAAATAAATGATATAGAAACAAACAAACAAACAAGAAACAGTAAAATGGATCAATGAAGTCAGGAGCTGGTTCTTTGAAAAAATTAATAAAATTGGCAACCTCCTAGCTGTACATATCCAAAAGAAAAGAGAAGGGATCTAAAAACATAAAAACATGGAAGAGAGAGGAGAGATTACAAACAACACCATAGAAAAAACAATTAGAATATTATGAAAAATTATATGCCCCCAAATTGGGCCATCTGAATAAAATGGATAAATTCCTGGAAACATAAACTAACAAAACTGAAACAGGAAGAAACAAAAAACTTGAGCAGACTGATAACCAGCAAAGAAATTAAATCAGAATCAAAAATCTCCCAACAAACAAAAGTCCAGGGCCAGATGGCTTCCCAGGTGAATTCTACCAAACATTTAAATAAAAATAGATACTTATTCTTCTTAATCTGTTCAAAAAAATAGAAATGGAAGGAAAAGTTCCACACTCATTCTTCAAGGCCATAATTACCTTATTTCCAAAAATAGACAAAGACCCCACTAATAAAAGAATTAGAGGCCAATATCACTGATGAAAATGGATCCAAAAACTTCACCCAAACACTGGCAAATCAAATCCAACCGTATAGTAAAAGAATCATTTACTATGATCGAGTGGGATTTATTCCTGTGTTGCAAGAGTGATTCATATTCACAAATCAACCTATGTGATACACCATATTAATTAAAGAAAAGAGCCATATGATCCTCTCAATAGATGCAGAAAAAGCATTTAACAAAGTACAGCATCCATTCTTGATTAAAAACCCTCAACAAAGAACTGATGGAAGGAACATACCTCAACATCATAAAAGCCCTATACGATAGATCACAGCTAATATCATCCTTATTCGGGAAAAACTGAGAACTTTTATGAAGACATAAAGACATACAAATAGGCAAAGAAGTCAAAATGTCACTATTTGTAGACAACATGATACTCTAAATAGAAAACCCAAAAGACTCCATCAAAAATGTTACTAGAACTGATACAGAAGTTCAGTAAACTCACAGGAAAGAAAATCAACATAAAGAAATCTGTTGCATTTCTATACACCATTAATGAAGTAGCAGAAAGTAAAATCAAGGAATTGATCCCATTTCCAATTGCACCAAAAACCATAAGATACCTAGGAATAACCTAACCAAAGAGGTAAAATATCTGTACCCTGAACACTATAGAGCACTTATGAAAGAAATTGAAGATCACACACCAAAAATTGAAAGATGTTCCATGCTCATGAATTGGAAGAACAAATATTGTTAAAATGTCTATACTATCCATAACAATCTACACATTTAATGTAATCAATATCAAAATAAACCAGCCATTTGAATCTATGTGGATGGAACTGGAGGGTATTATGCTAAGCAAAATTAGTCAGTCAGAGAAAGACAAATATCATATGACTTCACTCATATGAGGACTTTAAGAGACAAAACAGATGAACATAAGGGAAGGGACACAAAAATAATATAAAAACAGGGAGGGGAACAAGACATAAGAGACTCCTAAATATGGAGAACAAACAGAGGGTTGCTGGAGGGGTTGTGAGGGGGGGGATGGGCTAAATGGGTAAGGGACATTAAGGAATCTACTCCTGAAATCATTGTTTCACTATATGCTAACTAATTTGGATGTAAGCTAAAAAATATAAAATTAAAAAAAAAACAATAAAAAATAACACTAGCATTCTTCAAAGAGCTAGAACAAACAAGTCTAAAATTTGTATAGAACCACAAAAGACCCTGAATAGCCAAAGCAACCTTGAAAATGAAAAGCAAAGCGAGAGCGATCACAATTCTGGACTTTAAGCTATTTTACAAAGCTGTAGTGATCAAGACAGGATGGTACTGGCACAAAAACAAATATATCAGTAAAATAGAATAAAAAACCCAGACATGGACCCACAACTATATGGTCAACTAATCTTCGACAAAACAGGAAAGAATGTCCAGTGGAAAAAAAGATGGTTTCTTCAACAAATCATGTTAGGAAAACTGGACAACATGCAAAGAAATGAAAGTGGACCACTTTCTTACACCACACAAGAATAAATACAAAATGGATGAAAGACCTGAATATAAGACAGGAAATCATCAAAATCCTAGAGGAAAACACAGGCAATACCTCTTTGACCTTGGCCGCAGCAACTTCTTACTAGGCATGTCTGTGGAGACAAGGAAAACAAAAACAAAAATGAAGTGTTGGGAGTTCATCAAGATAAAAACTTATGCAAAGTGAAGGGAACAATCAACAAAACTAAATGGGAGAATTTAGTTTCTGAATGGGAGAAGTATTTGTAAATGACATATCTGATAAATGGTTAGTATCCACAATCTATAAAGTCTTATCAAACTCAACACCCAAAAACTAAATAATCCACTGAGAAATGGGCAGAAGACATGAATAGACATTTTTCCAAAGAAGACATCCAGATGGCCAACAGACATATGAAAAAGTGCTCAGCATTATTCATCATCAGGGAAATACAAATCAAAACTGCAGTGAATATCACCTCACACCTTTTGGCATGGCTAAAATTAACAACACAGGAAAACTTCTTGCAATATTGGAAGGAATGCAAACTGGTGCAGCCACTCTGGAAAACAGTATCGGTGTTCCTCAAAAAGTTAAAAATAGAACTACCACACAATCCAATGATTGACTACTAGATATTTACTCAAAGGATTCAAAAATACTAATTTGAGGGGTGCCTGGGTGGCGCAGTCGGTTAAGCGTCCGACTTCAGCCAGGTCACGATCTCGCGGTGCCGGAGTTCGAGCCCCGCGTCAGGCTCTGGGCTGATGGCTCAGAGCCTGGAGCCTGTTTCCAATTCTGTGTCTCCCTCTCTCTCTGCCCCTCCCCCGTTCATGCTCTGTCTCTCTCTGTCCCAAAAATAAATAAAAACGTTGAAAAAAAAATTAAAAAAAAATACTAATTTGAGGGGATACATGAACCCCAAAATTTATGAATTTGAGGGGATACATGAAGCCCAACATTTATGGCAGTATTGATAATAGCCAAATTATGGAAACAGCCCAAATGTCCATCAATTCATAAATGGTAAAGAAGTGTTTATATATATATATATATGCAATGACATGGATGGAGATAGAATGGATTATGCTAGGCAAAATAAGTCAGTTAGAGAGAGACAAATACCAGATGATTTCACTCATATGTGAAATTTAGGAAATGAAACCAATAAACATGAGGGGGAGGAAGAGAAGAGAAACTATGAGACCCAACTATAGAGAGCAGTGTTTCTGGAAGGGAGGTGGGCAGGGGGATGGGTCAAATGGATGATGAGGTTTAAGGAGGGCACTTGTGATGAGCACTGAGTATTGTATGTGAGTGAAGAATCATTGAATTTTACTCCTGAAACTAATATTGCACTGTATGCTATCTAACTGGAATTTAACTAAAAAGTTGAAACAAACAAAAACAAAAAACAGGAAAAAAAATGAAAATGCACTATATTTCTTTTCTATATGTAAACATCATCTAAATTCAGATATAGTCTCACTAGGACTTCTTAGTGCTAAGGAGCAATTTTGATTGTAGATGCCGTCAAGATTGACATTTAGGTCAAAAGTCAAAATAAATTTTAAAAAGTATCAGTACGGTGACATTGAAGTCATTACTTAAAAATGATTTTTAAAAGCATAACTTGGGGACACCTGGGTAGCTCAGTCAGTTAAAAGACCAACTCTTGATTTCAGCTCAAATGATCCCACAGTTTGTGGGTTCAAGCCCCCCATCAGGATCTGCACCATCAGCACAAAGCCTGCTTGGGTTTCTCTCCCTCTCTCTCTCTCCCTTTTTCTCTCTCTCAAAAATAAATAAATAAATAAATAAATAAATAAATAAATAAATAAGTAAATACTGATACTTGATGTATATCACAAACACCACTACTTTATGATCTTAGATCTAAGATTAACTGTTTGTTTTATTATTATACCTATTTGTTCCTTGCTCATGTATATAAACTGCATTTTCTCACACACACACACACACACACACAGAAGAAAGGAACAACTTACCTTTAAAAAAAAATTAGAAAGAGGGGCTCCTGGGTGGCTCAGTCAGTTGAGCGTCCGACTTCGGCTCAGGTCATGATCTACAGCTTGTGAGTTTGAGCCCCGAGTCGGTCTCTGTGCTGACAGCTCAGAGTCTGGAGCCTGCTTTGGATTCTGTGTCTCCCTCTCTCTCTTCCCCTAACGCACTCACATTCTGTCTCTCTCTCAAAAATAAATAAACATTATTTTTTTTTTAATTAGAAAGACTATAGATTTGATTTTGTTTCACCTTCTTTTGGGGAAGTGTTTTAACAGTAATATTATAAAAGTAAATATACTTTGAGCTTCATGCTTTTTCATTAAAAGTTTTGCTTTTGTAAATATGTGATTAGTATTAGTCAAATCCTTTCTAATCCATGTAACTCTGTGTTTACAGCTTTGTAACATCTATCTTTTCTGGAGGAAAACCATCATTCCGCATTTCTATTGTGCTTTAATAAACACATAAGCTAAAGACATGCTAAACTTCCCATGAAACTTGTTGAAATTAAAGAAATTATTGAACCATAGAAAGTATAGAGTTTGAATATCTTACCTTAAGGAAGAGTATATTTATTAACAGGCAAGAAAGGTGGTATAGATATTATTCCAATCACCTGAAGAGAAATTCAAACATTTACTCAATATTTGGACAACCACTACATATACTGTTTAAATTGTCTGTGTATTTGTTTTTGGTGCTTTTTTTTTTTTTTTTTTGAGATTTGGAAACTTTTATTACCTCTATTTTACAGATGAAAATACAAATGCAAAGTAATTTGCTCAATGATACATAGCTTTAAAAGTATGGAAGCTGTAATTTTGAACCAGATTAATTGTTTCAAAGTCATTCTATGGTAAAAGATGAATAATGATGAATTACACTGGAGCATGACAAATAAATGTCTTGAGAGCACACAAAAAAATCATCTTGACATCCATCGGGAAAGCCATCAGGGAGGTAACATAGGCAAAGTGTCTGGATAGCTTTATGCCTTTGAGGTGGCTAGTCCACTCCCACATACATGGTTAGCAGGCACCATACCATCAGGATAAGTTCTTGACATCCTGTCTGTATGTATGAGCACCAAATCTTGAGCAACTCTCTCAACTCTCCTGACCCAGTTCCATATGTCCTTTGCTCCCTGTCTCTTGTTAGTACATTGACGGAAGACTTTCACTCATCATATTGAACATTGCTGGCCATTTCTCCTCCACTAACAATTTTGTCTTTCAGCTTGAGTTTGACACCCACAGGTTCCTTGGTACAGTTTTGTCTAGAGTTATTTGGACTCTGCTACAGTGAAGCACCTGGGACAGTCTTCTTCCCAGTTAATGTCTTGGACCAGAAAGTAGACGTGGAGTCCTCTTAATTTTTCATTGTTAGTTTTTCTAATTTTGACAAAGCTACTTTGAGTGCAAACCCAGGTTTAATATAGTGGATCCAACGAACTTGTCTTCTGGAGCCTGACTGCTTGTGTATAACTCTTGGTTTTGTTACTAGCTCTCTCACCCTCTGTGTATTTGTTTTAAAAAATTTAAAACTTATTGGTGGAGAATAGAAACAGTGATTGTAACTAAAGTTATTATTTAAAAATCTGAAGAAAGCATGCTATTATTTTGAAGATTCAATTGACATAATACTTTGTAGCATTATGGATTTTTGTCTAAAATTCAAAAATCCTTTTCGTGTTTGATGGGGCATACACCCAAGTGGATCAGAATAGTTTTGTGAGAACTACTAAACATATCTATTCTTTGGAAGCTGTTTATAGTGTGAGCTTCTTTAAGGTAAATTATACTTTATAATTTATTTCTATGACAAATGAAAGTAACTTCTATAAAAATATTTTAGAAGATAGAGATATAAAATTTACAAAATGGGTTTGGTTGCTGCTTACCAGTGTAATCATCCCTTGAAGATGTTAAAACACGTTGCGAATTTTTGCAGTATATTTTTGGGGAGTTAATGCCTAGATTTTTACAAAATTAGTCATGGGAGCTGTCATTTGCTTCTTTTGCTTACTCTCCATATCACTAAACTTCGCTAATAACAGAGGCCCCAGAGTTCTTTAGGATGCTTTCCTGTACCTATTCCCATCATAGATGAATATAGTTTTCTTTCATCTCACCAAAACGCTGCCATCTTTTACCAGAACTTCAGCTTAATATGCTTTAGCATTGAAAAATACTTATATTTCATGAGAAAGTTTCACAATTCCTCAACATAATGTGAAAGTTCCATGGTCCTAGAAGACTGACATGTAGCAAAGGACAGGGTCAATTTTGTGTCCAATGACCAATTATAAAATAAAGAAAAAAAAAAAGAAGAAAGGAAGGAAGTGGGGAATGGATGGAGGGGGAAGGAAGGAAGGAATGAAGGAAGGAAGGAAGGAAGGCAGGAAGGAAGGAAGGAAGGGGGAAAAGACCTCACCACACAAGCTTAAAACTAAGACTGTTTTATTCCCATCTGGAAGTGATTGACACATGAAATTCTTTCACAGAACCTAATGAAAGCCCTCAGCTCCACCTAATCCTCATCAAACATTCTCAAACCCTGGATTATTCAAGTTTAAATAACATCTGTGGTGGACAATGAACTCTAGCAGTCTAGTCAAAATCTAAACTAAATCATGGCATGAGAGATATATACGAAATAAAATGAATGTGACATGCATTCACATATGTAGATACAAATACCTATGAAAAGAGCTAGAAGTATGTTTCTAATGATTTCTTGAGGTCATAGAATTCAGCGTTTTTATTAATTATCTTTTCTTTATTTTTTATTTTCTCTAATGTTGTTACTTTCATAATGAAAACTAGAACTTACAACTTAAAACAGGTGTTACTGAGTAAGAAAGAAGATAATGCAATAATGATAATGTTCTGGTTTGGGATTTCTTTTTTCAGCCTAGTTTTGCCTCAGAAAGCTTTCAAATTATGAACAACTTCTTTACCTTCCATGATATAAAATGAGGTAAAGTACTAGGAGTTTGAAGAGTGTATTTCCTCTTCAAAAAGGAAATATGGGCTGTCCAATCTAGATGGTCCTGGAAACAACTGTATGCTGTTTTGGAGTCATTTTAGGATTTTGCTGTTTTTACAGCCTAGAAATTCGCTTTTCCTATATTTTCTAAATGGCTGTGCTAAAGGTTACAGGAATTTTTTTTTTTTTTAATTTTTTTTTTCAACGTTTTATTTTATTTTTGGAACAGAGAGAGACAGAGCATGAACGGGGGAGGGGCAGAGAGAGAGAGGGAGACACAGAATCGGAAATAGGCTCCAGTCTCCGAGCCATCAGCCCAGAGCCTGACGCGGGGCTCGAACTCACGGACCGCGAGATCGTGACCTGGCTGAAGTCGGACGCTTAACCGACTGCGCCACCCAGGCGCCCCGAGGTTACAGGAATTTTAACTGGATAGACATATGTTACCCATCTTAGTTATTGTTTGGAAAATGATATTTTTCAAAGCAAAGAGTTCTGAAAATAAGAAGGCAGGGTTATGTCTCCACTTTGGAGATTAAAGAATTCATGCCTTTAACTACTCAGCTGTCATAGCTATTTATGAAAATACACTCTCTTTGTAGCTTCAATTGTTAACAAAATTAACAAGACAAATACATTTTGTGCTTCACCAGTCTTTCTAAATCATCTGTTCAGATTAACAATGAGAATTGAGCAAAAGGGTGAATGACTGCAAAGCTAAAAATAAAATTTAAAACAGCCAAAAAACTTGGGTTTCTGTAGTAAGAAGCCACACATTTTTGTATACCTATTAACCCTTTTATACAAATAGTTCTACAATAAATTTATTTTCTTCAAAATAGTTTGGTATCAATATGACAAATGACATCTGCTTTATTTTTGGGCCAAAATATGTATGGATAGTTTGAGAATGAACCAATTCCTAGAAGTATCAGTGCTTGTCTTGCTAATATAGTCAAAAACATACTATATTTTGTATATTAATTATATTTGTCTTAGGGATCTTCATAGTAATATGAAGCAACTTCATTATTTTTGGAAAATAAATTGAAGCAGAATTTCAAAGAATTTAAATCCAAAGTTATGATAAAGATAAAATGGATTCATTATCAATAACATACCTGAGGCTGAAAGAGCCATGCAACATACATAAAGTTGCCAGATTTCACAAATCAAAATACAGGACACCCAGTTAAATCTGAATTTCAGATAAAGAGTGAATACTTTGTGATTCAAATGGGACATACTTATAAAGCAAATATTCATCATTTACCTGAAATT
Organism: Lynx rufus; assembly: GCF_022079265.1. NCBI lineage: Eukaryota > Metazoa > Chordata > Mammalia > Carnivora > Felidae > Lynx > Lynx rufus. Next base: position 24,126,065 of record NW_025814845.1, on the reverse strand, counting down.
CAAATATTTACATGAACTGAATATTATCTGAAAAACTCTGAGTATCCAAGGATTCTTCAGTCCGTACTGTCAGTCTACAGAACTCTATATTCTTGGGCTATATTTTGGGGTTGGTTCTAGGAAATTGTTATACTTAAAATTTAGAGCAGTTCAACTCTGTTCATTAACACACATATGAAAGGAATCATCACTAAGATGTACCAGGCTTATTTTAATTTACTTTAAAAAACAAGTTGTTTTATGCATTCATCTCCTTTTCAAAAATTTATTGTTGTTCCTGATCACAAAATAAACTTCTAATCACAATAGCATAGATTTTATTCACTAGGGTTTAACACCAAAAGGGATAAAATGTGTTGATAACAATGATTTATTTCTTTTAATGAAACAAGCAAAATCGTGTATCTATTATTGCACCCTGAATTAAAAAAATAAAACTTCTCATGTTCCAGGATGTAGGTTATGTCAAAAACAAAAATGTTTTCAAGCGGTTATGTATTCATTTGCCAATATATGAATAGAACATTTTATAGAGTCCATGAATTCTTTATATTCTACCCCAATGTTCTGTTGTTAAGAAGACATTGCTTCATCCTTGAGTGTAAAGATTTAATTTGATAACTTGGATGTTTTATCTTCTGATATTTACAAACTTCACAAAACTATAGTTTTTTTATTGTTTTTCTTTAGGTTATTTTAGTGGGGTATAAATCTGTAACTATGCTTTTGAAAAGAAAAAGTGATTCACTTTGTTTTACTCACTTATATTCAATTTTATGAGAAATAATATTTCACATAAAGTAAATTCAAGGTATTCAAATAAGAAATAGACCTTTAATGTTATCTTTTTATAAGCAGATTGTGATATTGTCAGGAATATGGGTGCTAGAATTGATGGCCTGGGTTCAGATACATAAATTGGGGGAAACTATGCAAAATTTTTATGCCACATTTTCTTCATCTGTATGAGAATAACAATATTTTCACATAAGAGAATGGAGATGAGATTTAAGCAAATTAATTCTTGGAAAATGCTTAAAACTGTAAATAGCACTTAAAAGTTCCTACCCTAGTTAAATCACTAGTTTTAGGTCATTACCATATTTTCAATCATTTATACTTGTGATGAACTACTGTAAACACATTAATTATTTGACATATACATAGATTAGACATGATTATATCAAACATGTAAAACGGAACTACCATACTTTTTGATTTTGAAACTCAGTAGTATGCAGATATCCAATCATGTATACAAAATATTTAAAAGGGTTGTCAAAGTGTAGGAGCTTCAAGTTACAACTGTTATGGACTGCAAGCATTTTGTGGAACATAGTCAATTCTTGCTTAACAGGGTCTACTACCTTCCTTTGAACTTAAACATTAAACAGAAATGATGTTAGCACTCTAGATTCAAGAAATGTAATTGTTCTGGACTAAATCCAAATTTAGGTAGTAAAAGGATCTTAGATGTTTTTGGGTAATGATCCCACGATAAAACTTCACATCATAACATAAAAAGATGTTATATAGTTAACTTTTTATAGGATCATAAAAGTCCCATATTTCTTAAACCACATCAAAATTATATCAGCACTGGTTTCAGATTACCTGACATCTAATCACTCTGCTGGAATGATTTTTTTTATTTTTTTTAACGTTTATTTATTATTGAGACAGAGAGAGACAGAGCACTAACAGGGGAGGGATAGAGAGAGGGAGACACAGAATCTGAAACAGGCTCCAGGCTCTGAGCGGTCAGCAGAGAGCCCGACGCAGGGCTCAAACTCACGGACCACGAGATCGTGACCTGAGCCAAAGTGGGCCGCTTAACCAACAGAGCCACCCAGGCACCCCTGGAATGATTTTAAAATTCTTGATGTTTTTAAGCTTACTCACTTTGGGGTGCGTGTGTGTGCGTGTGTGTGTGTGTGTGTGTGTGTGTCTCATAAATGGGAGAATATGAGCAAAACATTGATATATATATAAACATATGTACATATTAAACATTTCTTCTATGTAATTTTAGCTTATTATTGTTGCTGTTGTCACTGTTATTTTGATTTGCTATCAGGAGATTGTAGGGTGGATATATTTGATGCCCAATGAAACTTCTCAGGCATCCAATATACAAGGACATTACTAGAATCTGATATTTCTACAAATAACTGCATGGCCACTGCCTGGCAGTAGAAAAAAATACATAAAAGGGGATCCATTATGCTATTGACAGTTACTTCTCTTGTCCCAGACCAAACATCATTAGGAACTTCAGAAGATATTGCAAGTTATGTGAAGTATGAACCAAGCATGAACCCTTCACTAAAGGACTCAAAATACTCCATTTCTCCTCATAATCAGCCTTACTGAACCACAACCAGAAGTTCTGGTCTCTAAGATAATCCTGCTCTATCCATACTTTCTAAATCCCCTTGTTTGACTCAGTCCTTCCCTTCACCTTTCCTGAATATCATAAAAACATTTTATTTTACTTTCTTTAAAAAAAAATAAGTGTTTTCTTTATTCTTGAGAGAGAGATCATGAGCAGGGGAGGGACAAAGCTAGAGAGGGAGGGACACAGAATCCAAAGCAGGCTCTAGGCTCTGAGCTGTCAGCAGACAGTCTGATGTGGGGCTGGAACTCATAAGCCGTGAGGTCATGACCTGAGCTAAGGTTGGCTGCTCACCCCATTTTAGGCGTGGCTTAATTTTTTAAGCCTTTTAAAATAGGCATCCCTACTTTACTAACACTCCAGATCTGTGATTGGCAAAATTCCTTACGTACTTAACCCCTTTAAAAATGTTTCTTTTTGGGGCGCCTGGGTGGCGCAGTCGGTTAAGCGTCCGACTTCAGCCAGGTCACAATCTCGCGGTCCGGGAGTTCCAGCCCCGCGTCGGGCTCTGGGCTGATGGCTCAGAGCCTGGAGCCTGTTTCCGATTCTGTGTCTCCCTCTCTCTCTGCCCCTCCCCCGTTCATGCTCTGTCTCTCTCTGTCCCAAAAATAAAAATAAAACGTTGAAAAAAAAATTAAAAAAAAATAAATAAAAATGTTTCTTTTTAAAACAAAATGTTTATTTATTTATTTTGAGAGACAGAGAGCATGCCTGTAAGTGAGAGAGGGGCAGAGAGAGAATCCCAAGCAGGCTCTGTGCTGTCAGCACAGAACCTGATGCAGGGCTTGATCTCATGAACCCCGAGGTCATGATCTGAGCCAAAATCAAGAGTCAGATGCTCAATCAACTGAGCCACCCAGGGACCCTTAAACGAATCTTTTTTTTCTCTTCTTGACAGTAATTGATCTTTGGAGTATACCACCTCCCCCTAGTTTTGTCAAGTAGAGGCTATTCTCTAAATTGTCATTATTATTACCTTTATGGTCCCACATTCCATGTGTAAACATCCATTGCCTCTTCCAATCCATAGTTCTTTCCTTCTTCAAAAACTCCAGATTTATATACTACCTAAATTTTGATTTAATCCAGAGCAAATACATTTCTTGAATCTAGAAAGCTAACATCATGTCTGTTTAATGGTTAAGTTCAAAGAAATGTAGTAAACAATGTTAAAGAAAAATTGACTATGGTCCAATAGATGCTAGCACTCCATAACAGTTTTAACATTGAGCTCATACTCTTTGACAACTCTTTAAAACCTTTTGTATAGGTGATTGGATATCTACATACAAGTGAGTGTATCCTATGAGACATAGTACCACCATGTATTCTGTCATTGCTATTGCCTTCAGGTTTTCTACTTATTTCTCTGCGGTTGATGTGAATTACTGAGCCCTGTTTTCCTCTTCATCTCCACTCCTGTAATTCTTGTAAATCTATCTTCCATGGACATGACAGTAGTATGCTTTTTTTAATGTTTATTTATTTATTTTGAGAAAGAGAGAGAGAGCACGAACAAGGGAGGGGCAGAAAAAGAGGGAAAGAGAGAATCCCAAGCCATTTCTGTGTTGTCAGCGCAGAGACAGATGCAGGGCCTGATCTCACAAACCATAAGATCATGACCTGAGCTTAAATCAAGAGTCAGTTGCGTAGCTGACTGGCACTCCACCTCAGGATTCATTTTGAAAATGAATCCCATCAGATGGGATCCCCCTCATTATGTCATCACCAGCTGAACCCTTGTAGTTATATGTGGCCCCATATTCTTTAATTTTACAGTGTAAAATTGTACTATGTTATCAGTTGTCAAAAGCTATTTCTTTTATACTTGCTCTGGAACTCTTCCTTTTTTTTTACTCATAAACACTGTTCCAACAGTTACTGGAAGCACTCAAACATATATGTTTGATCACATACTTCTCCTGTCTCATTTCTCCTCTTCCATTTACTGAGAAAGCATTTCACATGAAAAAGTGCTGAGATTGTCTTTCCTTCCAATGACATTTAAAATGACCTAATCCGGTTTCCACCATTCTTTCTAGAGTTCTTGCCAAGGTTGGATACAATTTTCATTGCCCAAATCAAGGTGGTTGCCTCCTTTTCATTTTAAGCTACTGCTTAAGACTGTTTAATACAATCGATTTCCTTGAAACAATTCTTGATGTTCTTCAATGGATGCTACTTCTCCATATCCTGTAATTCTCAAAATTCTTTAAAAAATCTTTAAAAATAGTTTTTAAATAGACTGAATATAACAGGAAACATCCCTGGATCCATTTTTGTTTACCTTGCTTTTCTTTTTCTATCTACATTCTTTCCCTACATCATTTCATCTACATTTAACTTCAACCCATGTATTGTCACTTTCAAATATATATCTTTACTTCTAATGTCCCTGGATATGCAAAACTTACTGCATAATTATTATAGTTGGATGTCTAAGTAATCACAAAATAAATGGCAACAATTCTTGAATTCATCCACCAAAGTTAAGCCTTTATCAATTTTTTGCCATTTCATCTATGTGCCCTAGCTAAATTCTATGATTTCTCTTCATCTTTAATGCTATCACCCTAATGCAAAGGACTTTGTTTGTCTTGCAGAAGACCATAATTAATGTCAGAAACAGTATATGGTACATGATAGTTATTATGTAAATATTTCAAGTAAGAAGAAAGAAGTTCCACAGGTGTCTTTAGGGCTGTTCTTTTCTTAGAAATAAGAAAAATTAAGGAATTGAAACTTTTCAATCTTTTGTTGATATGTATAAAATTGCAAGAAATAAGCATGGGTGAATTTTTAGAAGTGTTTTTTGGTAATAATAGGTCAAAAAGTTATACTGTCCAAGGTTTTGTAAAACAATCCAGTTTTGAAGTAAGAAATCCAGGCTTTTCTATCACTTCTGCAATTTTCAGTGTGTTGTTTTTCTCATTATTATGACTATCATAATTCCCAACATCACATCCTTATGTAATAATGATCCAAACAAGAAGGAAAAAGTGATGCAATACTCTTTGTTCTTGCACTACTCTAATTAGAAGAGCCCATTGATCTGTGATATCTGAATGATTACTCCTTGACATAAATACCTTTGACCCAGGGATGCTTACCAACCTCTTCCTACTTACCTCCCCTCAGTTCTCTCAATCCTTAACTTATATGTTAAACACCCCATGTGTATTACTTGATTAATGAGTCTCATGACATACTGTGACAAATTTAAGAAAACAACTTTTGGGCAGGGATTCCTATGACTGTCAGTTAGATTTCATACACAACCAGTTGGTTGAACTTATATTGTATGTAGCATCTCTCTAACAAATAAATCCTTTTGCTTCCGTAATTCTGCTGCTGCTCCAATTAACTTGTAAGCACCAACATTTACCTGGTGAAGCCCTCTTCCCCAATGGTGTGAGCACTAGTAAACTACGATCTCTTATATTTGGTGTTGGTCATGGTATTAGTATAGCCATCTTTCCATGGGTAGGAAACAGTGGAGCTGAAGATTTGGTACCTCTAGGGTCGATAGAAATAAATGTTCTCATTTTTTTCACCCTGTAATCAAGAAGAACAATTCTACTTCGAAGGTCCTCACTAGCTTCTACTTATTTTTTCATTGGTTATATCAAATCTTCACTCTTTGCCAATAACTGGCAAAGGGAAACAAATTGCCAGGACTAGCTTAGTTTGGCCATGATTAATCATTTAGGGATGATCAACTGGAAGGAAAAGGGAAAAAAAAAATTCTGCTGACTAAGTCACCAGCAATGTTTGATACAATTGCCATCGAATGAGGATTGCCAAAATAAGCAAATAAAAATACAGGATGACCAGTTAAATTTGAATTTCAGATCAGCACCAAATAATTGTTTAATAAAAGATGTAAATAGAATTATCTAGGACAATTATGTGAACATATAATTGTACAAAAATTTATTCATTGTTGATCTGAAATCCAAGTTTAACTGGATTTTCTGTATTTTTTCCCGACAATCCTACATTTAACCAAACTGGGAAGAAGCAAATATTTTTTTTTTATTCTTGAATCTCAAATGATCTTTCAAATCCCTTTCATTCCATAAAACATTTGTCACCCAGATAAGCCAAAGGATAATATTGACACTAAATCTAGGGCTTCTTCTTCTACCCCCTTTTCAAGCATTTTCTCTGTTTCTGTTATTTTGTATGCAGGTTTTTTTTTTTCCTATCAAAAGCAGTGTGGTGTTGAGAAAAGAGTTTAGGAACTAATTTCAGAGCTAGAACTAATTTCAAACTCGGTTGAACTGTTATCTGTGTAACCAGGGCTATGCTACTGCTTAAAATGCATTTTAGTTGATATGAGATTAAAGTAGTTTAAGATAATTTTAGAAGATATAGGGATATATTATATCATTATTATGTAATAAATAAGTACCAAGGAACCTTACATTCTGAAGCTTGATAATCTGAGTTCATTTTGCCACAGTATAGTGTTCTCCTCTATTCACAAGAAGTATGTAGAAGCTTCGTGGAAAAACAATATATTTTTTTTAATTTTTAATGTTTATTTATTTTTGAGAGAGAGACAAAGTATGAGCAGGGGAGGGACAGAGACAGAGACACAGAATCTGAAGCAGGTTTCAGGCTCTGAGCTGTCAGCACAGAGCCCAACGCGGGGCTTGAACTCACGAACTGAGAGATCATGACCTGAGCCAAAGTTGGATGCTTAACCAACAGAGCCACCCAGGCATCCCAAATGATATCATTAATATAGTCACTGAGGAAGTTTCAGACCTCATGGTAGTTTCCACGTGGCCACATTGCCCTCCATTTCATCAGCTCTTGAAACACACTAATTTCAGAGAGTTCTGTGCTCTGCTTCTGCACTGATATTCTACCACCTGGTTTCCAGGAAATAATACAACCATTTAATCGTTACAAGGAGAATCATGTGACCAAATTCATATTGCTGTAGAATTTCTAACAAAAACAAAAGGACACCAAAATTTTCAGATGTTTCTAATTCCATGCTGTAATATTTTGTAACAAGGCAAGCTTCACAAGGCTGATTGGCACTCCAGCTAATATTAGTAAATCTATGCTTTTAGAATATGAAATCTAAATTTATCCCCAACACAAACACAAATGAATATTCTTTTATATCAAGGAACTCTTACAGATGACTGCCAAAGGCAGTAGTATTTTGCTAAGTTTATGTTACCACAGCAGTGCATTGGAAAAGTGAGATCATCTTCTACGATTCACCCCATCTGGGGATAGACTACTTTAAACTTTATAATTTTTAAAGAAAAAAAAGTGAAGAGAGAGGGGGAAAGGAGGGAGATCTTCCTTCTTGAATCATGAGAAAATTTGCTCTAAGAGTTGGGTGATTTAGTTTCAAAAATAACATTTTGAAGAAGCAATAAACATTTAAGACAAAGGAAATATAGCTCGGTTTTCATCTAGTCATCTAGAAAACATTAGTTGACATTTGTAGTTCTATATTCCTTGAGACTTTCTGATTTATTTTTGTTTGTTTTTTTTAATTATGTGGTTAAAAACTCTCCTAAACTTTCACATACTTTTATCTTACACACACAGCTAAGGGCTAGTCTATATTAGCCATTAAAAGAGTATAACGGGCCAAGCACAAAGGATTTTAGGACAGGGATACTACTTGGTATGATACTACAATGGTGGATACATGTCATTGTAAGTTTGTCAAAACCTACAGGATATACAGCACCAAGGGTGAACTTTGGTACTAACGATGTGTCAGTATAGGTTCACGGACTATAAAAAATGTACCAGTCTGATGAAGGAGGTTGATAAGTGAGGGGGTTATGCATGTGTGGGGCAGGGGGCATATGAGAATCTCTGTACCTCCTGCTCATTTTTTGCTGTGAACCAAAAACATCTCTAAAAGACAAAGGCTATTAAAAAATGATGAGTGGATAATACAGCAATTTTTTGTCTTAAGTCACTTGCTTCAATTATAACTATAGATATAACTTTTGCATATTTGATATATGACTCTTATAATCCAAACTGTTATATTGATATTAAAAATGTAGCAATCTTAATTTTTTCTCAAACATTTACATTGAATATATTTGTAGATTGACTCATAGACATCACAAAATAAAGTGCATACTTCAACTTTGAAGCAATAGATCTTTTAAAAAATTTCTTAAAATGTTATTTTAGAGAGAGAAAGGGCCACAAGTGGGAGAGAAGGGCATAAAGAGAGAGAGAGAGAGAGAGAGAGAGATTAATCAGGTTCCATGCTCAGTGCAAGTTCAATACAGAGCTCAATCCCACAACCCTAGGATCTCAACCTGAGCCAAAATTAAGAGTTGGATGCTCAACTGACTGAGCCAACCAGGCGTGCCTGAAACAAAAGATCTTTTGAAAATAAATTAGCAGTAGTGGGTAGGACAGAACTCAACCTTTATAGAATATCAATTATAAAATAAAATGAGTTCATTTTTAGAAGACATAAAAATATCATTTGTATTTTGCTTCTAAAATATTATTTCCAAGAAAAATTTTTTTTAAATTGAAATTTCAATTAGGGTAAATTCTCATAAGGCATACTATTCCATGAATATAAACACCATGTAAATATAATGCTAGTCTGCCATTATTTTTCTATTCAAAACCAATAAAATGAGTTGGGGGTCACTCCCCTTCAAAAAAGAATGAAAATCCAAAACACTAATTTACTTTCTTACTTATTCTTCTAATTCAAGATTAGTAAAAATGACCCTCTGCCTTCATTAAAATTGGCTTATTTAAATAAGTATTGCAATTAAATTCTAACCAGTGAATGTCAATTACTTGCAGATTAGGAATGAATTTATTTAGATCACTAGGGAAATTGATCTTGTATGTCTTCTCAAACACGATAAGATTTTCAACATCTATTTCATTTAGATCAGATGAAGGTATGGCCAAGCACATTCCCTTTACTAATTTTCTTTCTTAGCCTGGAAAATCATGTTATATTTGTGGGCCAGGTGTTTTAATATATTTTCATATATATGTACTGCTTTAGTAGTCTAAGCATAAATTAAAACATAATCACATTTCTTGACACTTCTTTACAACAACTTCCTGATAATGCTTTATCTTTAGAGAGTACAATGATATTAAGAGTTGGTTCATTTATGGTTTAATAGAATTTTTTTGAAAATAGCTTTAAAATTATTTTAATGAGTTGATACTTTCATGAGGTGGTTACAAATAGAATATTTCCTTAACGCAAACAAACAAAAAAAAAGTTCAAAATACGATTTTTTAAAGCTAACTATTTCCAGAAAAAAATGCCTTAGTACGTGTTATGAAAATTGTATTAGTGAACAAAACACATTTTTTCCTGCTGTTATAAATTGCTCACTTTATAAAAGATTAATATTTAGGGAGTTTTAGAAGAGTAAAAGAAACAGGAGAAAATAACAAAGAGTGGGATGGAAAATGAGATTCAAAAAAACACTAAAAAAATAAACTAGCTCACTTGAGGAATGGTACTTCAATTGAGAAAATATTTTCCATGATAATTTGGTCGTTTTAAATTCTGTATGCCAGTATCTACTAGCTATAATGTTTTTAGTTGTCTCTGTGGATATGATTTGTTATATAAGGTGTGTTTCCTGCAAGTAACTAAAAATCTAAAGGCAAAATAGCTAAATAATAAAGGGGTTTATTATCTCACATAATAAGTTGTGCTGGCAAAATCACATCCCAATCACATTACTAAGAATCCATGTTCTTTCCATCTTTCAATTCTCTCAACCTTAGCAGGTTTGTTAGTTGACCTGTTGGTCCCTCAATTTCTACAGCAGCTGTAAGTACCACAACCATTTGCACTATTGCTTGCACGCAACAAACAAACAAACAAAACACTCTTTTTGTTTATTTTTCTTAAAAGGAAAAATATGTCTCCTATTTTTCCAGAACGTTTCTCCAAAGCCTCACTGATAGAAATTGTGTTTGTATGAGCTAACTGATGTAATCATTGAAAAGGGAGATTAGCATTATCATCATTGCTTTAGATTAGTTAGGATTCACTTCAAGGTTAGGACTTGGGATAACATTTTTGTGAGGTATGCAAAAAATCGTGGACACATAAAACAAATCAGAGGGCAATTACTAAGGGAGAGAGAGAAACTCACGTTGGATAATCAACACAAGAGTCTACTGCTGTGCAAGTGTAATCATGCCATTAATCAAAAGCACTAAGAAAGGAAAGAGTTAAGATGGCAGAGAAATAGGGGGACCCTGGGCTTTTCTTGTCCCACAAACACAGCTGTATTGAGGTCAGATTACTTGGAACACCCAGGAACTCTATCTGTGGAGTGGCAGAAGAATCTCCACAGTTGGAAGGAGAAGCTTGGCAGGTGTGAGTTGCATGAATGTGAACTTGGAGAGAGAAAATGGTGGTGCCTCGGAGAGGAGGCGACTCTTTCTGTGGAGAGACAAAACAGAGAGAAAGACAGGGGTTGAGATTGTGTGGCATTGAGTTAGCACAAAAGGAAAACTTCTTTGGACCATGGGCTGGGAAGTGAGAAGTGCTGAGTGTCCCAGTTCTTTTATTGCAAACAGCTTTCAGAGCTTAAACTCTGAGGTTTTGGAAGTGGGCAACTTTCTCCAGAGTGGAGCCAGGGCATGTGTTGCTAGTGGGGAAGGAACTGGCCCTGTGTGCATTGTGTGGTATAACGATCTCTGGGGCACACTGGGAGAGAACAGTCCCCTTCCTAGAGTACTTTTCGAAGAGGGTTTATTATCCCCCAACGACAAAAGACGCTGCAAGTGCCAGGCAAAGTCCTTTCATCAGCAGAGTGGAGAGGCTCTACTCTGGAGGAAGGGAGCAGACCCGTGCAGTGCTGCGTCCTTTTAGATTTTGGCTTTTGATCCCAGCCATGTGCCATAGAAAAAACATAGGAATGTCGTGGCATAGAGCAGGTGACTGGCCTTGCTGTTCTGTGAGGGCTGCCTGAAGAGCAGGGCTTGAGATCTGCTGTCCAGGGAGGAGAGATTGGGGTGGCACCATTTCCTCCCCAACACCAGCACAGTGGGACTTCAGAGAGCAACACGGTGGCTCCCAGTGGAGGTGGGACATGCTTGCAACCTCACCCCCCCAATGCCTGGCAACTGCTTATTTACTGGGGCAAGACTGACTCTAAGGCAACACAGCCAGCCTGTCCTCCAGACCAGCACAGCCAGCAACCCCATGCACCAACAGACAACTCTTTCTTTTTTTCTTCCTTCTTTTGGAATCAGACTCATAGGTTGTTGTTTGTTCTTTATCATTCCCTTTTCTTTTCCTTTATTTTTTTATCAGGCTTTTAAATTCTTTTTTTCTGCTTTTTTTTTTCTTTTTTTCCCCCTGTCTTTTTCTTTGGATTCAGCCTTATAGTTTTTTGATTCTGCTTCATTTCCTTTGTTCCCATTCTTTCTCTTTTTGGGAGATTAGGCTTTCCCCCACCCTTTTTTCCAGGGTTACTTAAACATATCGAAGCACACTTAGTTAAATGTCCAAACACTACACCACTGCAAGCACTGACCAATGGGAATGAGCAGCCAAAATGCAACAGCAGAGTGCACACAGAAATTCTTCCCTGTAGTGCCAGGCCCTGAACCATGTATGACCCCCGTTTCATATAGCAGTACTCTCAGGTACAGGAAACATAATAAGCTTTTAAAACACACAAAAGACAGAAACTTAGCCAAAATGACAAGACAGAGGAAATCTCCCCAAAAGAAAGGTCAAGAAGATATCACAGCCAGGGGCTTACTCAAAACAGATGTAAGTAATATATCTGAAGAAGAATTTAGAACAAAAATCATAAGACTACTAACCGGGCTTGGAAAAAGCATAGAAGACACAAAAGAAACACTTGCTGCAGAGATCAAGGACCTAAGGACTAGTCAGGATGAAATGAAAATGATATAACTGAGGTGCGAACCAAACTGAATACAGTGACAAAGAGGGTTGAGAAAACAGAGAAGAGAAGAGAAGATAAAATAAGATAAAATTAGAGAAAATAGAAGATGGAAGAAATAGAAGATTGGGGCACCTGGGTGGCTCAGTGGGTTGAGCGTTCTACTTGGGCTCAGGTCATGATCTCAATGTTTGTGAGTTCGAGCCCCGCATCAGGCTCTGTGCTGACAGCTCAGAGCCTGGAGCCGGCTTTGGATTCTGTGTCTCCCTCTCCCTCTGCCCCTCCCCCACTCACACTCTGTCTCTGTCTCTCTCTCTCTCAAAAATGAATAAACTTAAAAAAATTGTTTAAAAAGAAATAGATGATAAAATTAAGAAATAGAAGATAAAAGGTGAGATAAAAGATAAGAAGATAAAATTAAGAAAAATAATGAAAATGAGGGGCACCTGGGTAGCTCAGTTGGTTGGGTAGCCAACTTCAGCTCATGTCATGATCTCATGGTCTGTAAGTCAGTTAGTTTGAGCCCTGCATTGGGCTCTGTGCTGACAGCTTGGAGCCTGGAGCCTGCTTCGATTTCTGTGTCTCCTTCTCTCTCTGAACCTCCCCCACTCACATTCTGTCTCGGTCTCTGTCTCTCTCTCAAAAATAAATAAACACTAAAAATTTTTTAAAAGAAAAGTAATTAAAATGAAAATGAAAAAGAGGAAATGAAAATTACTAGATCACAAGGGAGACTTAGAGAACTAAGTGATTCAAAACAAAACAATTTCTGTATCATAGGGGTTCTAGAAGAAGAGGAGATGGGACAAGGGACAGGTTTATTTGAACAAATTATAGCTGAAAATTTCCCTAATCTGGAGAAGAAAATGGGCATATGATTCAAAGAGGCACAGAGAACTCCTTTCAAAATCTACGAAAACAGGTCAACACCAGGATATACCACAGTGAAACTTGCAAAATACAAAGATAAAGAAAGAATTCTGAAAGCAGCTGGGTATAAAAGGTCCTTAACTTACAAGGGTAGACACATAAGGGTAGTAGCAGACCTGTACACTGAAACTTGGCAGGCCAGAAGGGAGTGGCAGGAAACATTCATTGTGGTGAATGGGGAAAATACGCAGCCAAGAATTATCTCTCCGGTAAGGTTGTCATTAAGAATAAGAGAGATAAAAAGTATCCCAGACAAACGAAAACTAAAGGAGTTTATGACCACTAAACCAGCTCTGCAAGAAATTTTAAGGGGGGGCTCTCTGACTGGAGGGAAAACAAAAACAAACAAACAAAACAAAACAAAAAAACAAAAAAATAAACAAAGCAACAAAGACTACAAAGGACCAAAGAATATCATCAGAAACACCAACTCTACAGGTTAGACAATGGCACTAAATTCATATCTATTAATAATCACACTGAACATAAATTGACCAAATGCTCTAATCAAAAGACACATGGTATCACAATTGAATAAAAAATCAAGATCCATATGCTGGCTACAAAAGACTCATTTTAGATCTAAAGGCACCTGGAGATTGAAAGTGAGGGGATGGAGAACCATCTATCATGCTAATGAAGGTCAAAAGGAAGCTGAAGTAGCCATACTTACATCAGACAAGCTACATTTTAAAACAAAGACTGTGACAAGAGATGAAAAGGGCATTGTATCATAATTAAGGGGTCTATCCACAAGATCTAACGATTATAAATATTTATGCCCCCAACTTGATGCACTCAGATATATAAAGCAGTTAATAACAAACATAAAGAAACTTGTTGATAATAATAGCATAATAGTGGGAGACTTTAATACCCCACTTAAGGCAATGGACAGATCATCTAAGCAGAAAATCAACAACAACAAAAAAAAATGGCTTTGAATGACATATTGGATGACAGATATATTCATAACATTTAATCCTAAGGCGGCAGAATACACATTCTTCTCGAGTGCACATGGAACATTCTCCAGAGTAGATCACATACTGGATCACAAATCAGCCCTCAGCAGGTACAAAAATGTTAAGATCCTACTATGCATATTTTCAGATCACAATGCTCTGAAACTTGAAATCAACCGCAAGAAAAAATTTGGAAAACCCTCAAATATATGGAGGTTAAAAAATATCCTACTAAAGAATGAATGTGTTAAAGAGGAAATTAAAGAAGAAATTTAAAAATACATGGAAGCAAGTAAAAATGACAATACAATGGTCCAAACAAACCCTTTGGGATGCAGCAAAGGTGGTCCTAAGAGGAAAGTACTTTGCAATTCAGGCCTATCTTAAGAACCCCGAAAGTTTCCAAATGTGCAGCCTAAACATACACCTAAAAGATCTAGAAAAGGAAGAGCAAACTAAAGCCTAAAGCCAGCAGAATAATGGGAATAATAAAGATTAGAGCAAAAATAAATAATATAGAAACAAGGAAACAAACAAAACAGTAGAATAGACAAAATAAACTAAAAGATGTTTTGTTTAAAGAATAAACAAAATTGATAACCCCTAGCCAGACCCCTCAAAAGAAAAGATAGAGAACTCAAATAGATAAAATAATGAACAGAAGAGGAGAGATCACAAAAACCATGAGATAGGAATAAACCTAACCAAAGAGGTAAAAGATCCATACTCTGAAAACTGTCCAAAGCTTATGAAAGAAAATGAAGATGGCACAAAGAAATGGAGAAGCATTTATGCTCATGGATTAGAAGAACACTGTTAAAATGACCATACTACTCAAAGCAATCTACACAGTCAGTGCAATCCCTATCCAAATAACACCAGTATTCTTCACAGAGCTAGAACTAACAATCCTAAAATTTGTATGGACCCAGAAAAGATCCAAATAGCCAAGGTAATGTTGAAAAAGAAAACCAAATCTGGGGGTGTCACAATTCAGGACTCAAGCTATATTACAAAGTTGTACTCATCAAGACAGTATAGTCCTGGCACAAAAACAGACACATAGATCTGTGGAACAGAATAGAGAACCCAGAAATGTACCCACAAATGTATGGCCAACGGATCTTTGACAAAGAAGGAAACAATACCCAATGGAAAAAAGAAAGTCTCTTCAGCAAATGGTGCTGGGAAAAATGGACACAACTTGCAGAAGAATGAACCTGGACAACTTTCTTACACCGTACACAAAAATAAACCCAAAATAGATGAAAGACCTAAATGTGAGACAAGAAACCGTCAAACTCCTAGAGGGGAAAACAGGTAGCAACATTTTTGACCTCGGTCACAGAAACTTCTTACTAGACGTATCTCCAGAGACAAGGGAAACAAAAACAAAAATGAATTATTGGGACCTTATCAAGATAAAAAGCTTCTGCACAGCAAAAGAAACAATCAACAAAACTAAAAGGCAACTGAAGGGATGGGCGAAGATGTTTTCAAATGACATATCTGATAAAGGGTTAGTGTCCAAAATCTATAAAGAAGTTACCAAACTCAACACCCAAAAAACAAATAACCCAGTTAATAAATGGTTAAAAGACATGAATAGACACGTTTCTAGTAACAAACTATAGAAATGACCCCTGAAAGTATAGTCTTTGACACTTTTCTACAGAATACATCCAGATGGCTAACAGACACATGGAAATTTGTTCACCATCATTCATCATCAGGGATATACAAATCAAAACTACAATGACATACCTTCTACCTCACACCTGTCAGAAAGGCTAAAATGAACAATACAGGAAACAACAGATGTTGGTGAGGATATGAAGAAAGGGGAACAGTGATGCACTGTTGGTGGGAATGCAAACTGGTGCAGCCACTCTAGAAAACAGTATGGAGGTTCCTCAAAAAATTAAAAATAGAATTACCCTACACCTCAGCAATTGCATTGCTAGGTTTTTTTCAAAGGGTACAAAAATGCAGATTCAAAGGGGCACATGCACTGCACTCTTGTGTAAAGGAAGAAATCTAAGATTGATGATATTCCAGCAGCAGCTAAATGTCAAACATAGTTCCCAAACATGAAAGCAGGATTTACCTATTTTAATAATTGGTTTGCTCTGTGTGTCTTGAAAGTACATACATTCTATTCATATTTGAGATAGCTGGTACTAAAATAAAAGTTAAAACGGATACCAAAATGTGTTAATAGAAGTAACAACAGCAATCCAGCAGTTTCCAGTAGTAACTGTCAAAATAATAATAATAATAATAATAGGGGCAAGTCTATCATTACAGGCCAGGGTTTAACACATAGTTTTTTTAGTGTTTTCTAAATGTAAATTTGCAGATCTCACACCGTAGACCTTTCTCAAGATTAAAATTTCATAAGGAAATTATTCTGGTGAAATAATAACTATTATAATAATTAATTGATTGCTTAATATGAGCAAGAGACCCAGTTAAGTATAAATGTATCATTATTTCACTTACTTCTCACAATAATCTTGTAAGGTAAGAGGCTTACTTTCCTTATTTTAGAGGATAAAAAAGGTAAAATTTAGAAAGAATGAGTTTTGGCAAAATCAGAGAGAAATTGTGGAGCAGGAGTCAGAGCCCGTGTCTGAAGAACCAAAGGCCCTAGATCTCACTATCTTCAGATTTTTGTTTTATAAAAGACAGGATTTCTCACGTTCTCATCAGATATACCCAAGACTTCTTAGTTTCTAGGAAAAAAAAGACAGATTACCAGCAGGTCTGGCTTCACTTCTACTTACCTCTTTTTCTCCAACAACTGTGACTGATTACCCAAAGCTTGCTGATGCATAATATCCTTTCCAACAAAGTGTTTCTCCCATATTTGGAAGTAATATTTCAAATACAAACACAGATGGTTCAATTTATTAAGTGCTAGCTATTTGGCATGTGTGTAGATTGTAATTTTATCATTTAAGTAGGTGAGTATCAGTACCCTTTTTCGATAGAAAAGTGAAAAAACAAGACTCATTTGTATTCTGCTGCCCAAGATTACATAGCCTCATTCAACATTATTTAAAAATAGTCTTGAAGGTCCATCTAGCTCTGGGCTAGTTTGTAAAATTTCATTTTCTGCACAAACGGCCTTGTTTCCTGTTCCCTTGGAAGGATGTAGGCGATCAGTCTATAGGCTTTTCCTACCTCTTTCTGCTCAGCCGTGTTTCTTCTCTTTCACTAATAGTCCTCAAATATTTCACACACAGGGGGACCTGGTGGCTCAGTCCGTTAAGCATCTGACTAGGTCATGATCTCACAGTTCGTGAGTTTGAGCCCCACATCTTTCTCCGTGCTGACAGTGTGGAGCCAGCTTGGGATTCTCTCTCTCCTCTCTCTGCCCTGTTGTGTCTCCCTCTCAAAATGAATAAATAAACTTTAAAAAATTCACACATAGGCAAAATTGAAATATGTAAGATGTTTTTCTTCATATAAAAAAAAACATTTAGTTGGAAAAAAATACATATAGTTGTAGTTGAAGAGTATGTGCACCTAGAAATGCAACCTGGTTCAGGAAAGAAAAGTAATGGTGAATTTCTCTGAGGACTCGTCTCACAACCATCCTGTATTCTTCTTTGGGGATACACAGCAGCAGAAGCACTGTTGTGCTTTACTTTGCTTTTTAAACAATTTCAAATGCATTGAAATTGAAAACGATAAATTTAAACTCACATAATAACAAGTAGGGTTGTTTCATATCATTGAGTTTTAATGGTATTAAAATAACTGTTTAGGTTGACAATGCCCTTGACAAAGTACAAGAGTAATTTTGACATAAGGACACATTGATAATGACTCATTCTATCAGTTAAGTCTGTAATTTCTCTTGATCACCAATGGGCAGTTCATTAAATTAAATGATGCTGTAGAAAAATGAAGCTGTTGATAAGATGAAATGTTCTAAAACAGCATCTTGGTCTAATATTTTCAGTGCAAAGTTCTTATTTTTGTGTATAAATAACCCAAGAACTCCAAGAGGGGGAATATAATCTTTACCTCCATTATTTGGATACTGATTTTATATAAGACTCATTATATAAATCATTGTTTCACTATATGCTAACTAATTGGATGTAAATTTTAAAAAATAAAAATAAGAATCATGATATAGAGGTTTAAATTAAAAAAAAGAAAAAAAGATTCATTCAGCAATTGAAATTTAATTTTTCATGTGTATATTGAGTGATATTGCTAAAGGAATGTTTATTTTCTGTGTAAATTAAATACCTGCCTATCCAAATTAGCTTTTTTTTTAAATTTTGACCAGGAGTTTAATCCAATATACTCCTTCCTATTAAACAAAGTGTGAGGGCAACTCACTCTTTTTTTTTTCCTTGTTTCTTTTTATTTTCATTATATTAGACAACACAAAAATATTTTACAAAAACTTGTGTCATTTGGTACTTGGAAGTGCTTTCTCTCTACTTCTCGTGGATGTGCTGTAAATGTCTCTTGATGAAAGAAATGTTCTCTATTTCTGTGCCATTAAATTTGGTCACCACTAGTCACCATGTGGCTTTTCAGCACCTAAAAGATAGCTAGTACAACTAAAGGAAAAATAGTCACATGTGGCTAGTGGCTACTGTATTAGAAAATGCAGGTATGGGGGCTCCTGGGTGGCTCAGTATGTTAAGCATCCAACTTTGGCTCAGGTCATGATCTCTCAGTCAGTGAGTTCGGGACCACATCCGGGTCTGTGCTGAAGGCTTGGGGCCTGGATCCTGCTTGGGATTCTGTGTTTCCTCTCTCTCTCTGCCCCTCTCCTGCATGCACTCTGTCTCTCTCTCAAAAATAAATAAACATTAAAAAAAAGAAAGAAAATGCAGATATGGACTACAATAAATATACCTTTGACATATATACATATCCTTTATTTACTTCCTTTATGCCCTGAATTATATGTACATCTACATGTTTGAGTGTGTGTATACATACGTGTGTGTGTGTGTGTGTGTGTGTAACCTTGTTTTTTGACTGCTTTCTCTCCATCCTCCAGTATGTCCAGCAATGACTCCAAACTCCTGGTACTGAAATTTACATACCGTATTTTACCAGAGTGGATCTGTATGATTAATGGCATATGGTAGAAGTTATGGTCTATCAGTTCTCAGATTGATTTAGACTGTGACTTCCATCTTGAGCTCTTTCTCTCTCCTTCTCTATCTCTCTCTCTCTCTGTCTCTCCGTCTCTCTCTCTGTCTCTCTCTCTCTAACCAGTTGTGAGGAACTGAGACATACCAACTATATTAGATATGAGCTTAGAGATGTCCACCTCCACCCCAGTGTAGTCTGGAGTCGGCTGCGACCAGGCTGACAGCATGATCACAACCTCCTGAGAGACCCAGACCACAAGCCAGAGTCACCCAGCTAAGCAGCTTCCATATTTCCAACTCTCAGAAACTGCGAGACAATAAATGTTTATTGTTTTGAACTGTCAGATTTGGGCACAATTTGTTTGAAGCATAGATAAATACAGCAAGCAACCTGTTAATCTATGTATATTTATTTGGCAACTGTGTTTAATGGATTACTTTTTAATTCTAATATCTTTTATAAGTAATTGCTTTGTATCCTCTAGATAGGCAAATATTTAGTCTTTTAAAAAGGACATCCCCCCACGATACTTATTATTCTTATTTCGTTTTCTTATTATATGTTTCAAGTAAGAACCAATGAATACAGTTAAATAATAGTGAGGACCCTAACAATCCTTTACCTATTACAAATTTTATTGTAATTCCTCTAATGTGCCATTATTAAAATAAAGTACTAACTGTTGGTATGATAAAACTAGTTTTGTTGTGCTAAATCCAATACCCAATGTAATAAATATATCAAAAATGAATTTGTAATGTTATCAAACATTTTGGCATTCATTGAGATAATGGTTATTTTTAATCCTTTCATTTGTTACATTGAAAGAGCTATGAGACATCTTATGTTGTTGGAAAAAAATAAGTTTGTTTCTTGGCAACACAAATACTTGAGTATTTTCTCTTTAAATCAATGGAAGACTATTTTAATTCAGAAGTTATTATTATCACATAATGAAATGATATCAATATTATTTCTAAATATTGAAATAATATTACTTCTAAGCAATATTACTTCTAAAACATCCTGAACCAGTATAATGCTTAGCAGGTGGTATTTTTTTTGTTTTTGTTTTTGTCTTTGTGGTCTACACAAATAAATTCCATTCTCCCTACAATTAAGGACAATGTTTTCTATTCTCTCATGCACATATTCTTGTTAAAGCATCAATCACAGTGTTACACTTATACAACATTTCAATAAATGCTTGGACCAGGGAACAGGTTATTGAGGAGCTGGACTGCTACTCAAGAGCTGGTTTTTAGGTCCTTCAATTTCACAGTATAGTGGAGAGTATTTTCCATATTGACCATTTAGTTCCATTGTAGATTTTAGACTGCATCATCGGGCAACCATGGATTCAGAATCATAAGTCAACATTTCAAAACTTTCTTAAAATTTGTTCCTTGGGAAATAAGTTTGTTTGCTTATGTGTTTATATTTGAACACAGTAGGCACACAATGTTAAATTAGTTCCAGGTACACAACAGAGTGATCCAAAACTTCAATGTCACGTTAAGTAGTATTTCTTTTTTTTCTAATTTTTTTAACGTTTATTTATTTTTTGAGAGAGAGACAGAGTGTGAGTGGGGGAGGGGCAGAGAAAGAGGGAGACACAGAATCTGAAGCCCGCTCCAGGCTCAGAGCTGTCAGCACAGAGCCCGATGAGGGGCTCAAATTCCCTGAAATGCTAGATCATGACCTGAGCCGAAGTCAGATGCTTAACTGACTGAGTCACCCAGCCTTTAACTAACTTAAAGCCTCTACATTAAGTAGTATTTCTAAGCAGTTTCACAGGTAAGTTGAAGACAGAGGCCAATAAAAGAGTAAAAAGATTGCCATTTTACTATCACAGAAAAGAAAAAACAAGTTCCTATAAACTAATAAATGAATGTCTTTCTCCAAAGCATACTGTATTGAATTAATAATAATAAATGTAGTGGTTCTATAAAATGGGGTAAGAATTAAACCTGCTCACTAACTCATGCATTTTAGGAAAGGAGTTTTCCGTCTCCCCTGGTCATTACTTTCCTCATCATGTATTCTTTCTATACTTTCAGCAGAGACTCCCTTGTGTTCAGCCTTCGGCAGTGGCTGGAGTGCTTGTGTTCCTAGGCCATGGATTGTGCTTCTTTCTGCATTTCCACTTTGTTACTTGAGCCACGTGAGACAAATATGCAGGTATTGGAGATTAGAAACTATGGTTGCCCAAATCATGCCTATCTACACCATCGACAGAGTTCATTGTGTAGGTGGTGACTGCCATTGAAACAGACATGTAATAAAACATATCTCTGTCAACCAACTTGAAATTAGCAGAGTCAGCCATTTTGAATGAATAGTTTCCTGAGAAGTATGATAGCCATGCAGAGTAAGAACCTGATGCATATAACTCAGGTTGTAAGAGTTTTCCTCAAATATTAGTAAATTGATACTCATTTCTTGACAATTACTAAGTGTTAATGCCATTTCTTTTTTTATATATGAAATTTATTGTCAAATTGGTTTCCAAACAACACCCAGTGCTCATCCCAACAGGTGCCCTTCTCAATGCCCATCACCCACTCTCCCCTCCCTCCCACCCCCCATCAACCCTCAGTTTGTTCTCAGTTTTTTAAGAGTCTCTAATGGTTTGGCTCCCTCCCTAACTTTTTTTTTTCTCTTTCCCCTCCCCCATGGTCTTCTGTTAAGTTTCTCAGGATCCACATAAGTAATATTTTGACATTATATTCTATTTAGGATAGAATCCCTTCACAAATAGAGACATTATTAAACTTCCAGGTAGGGAGTGAACTCTAAATATAGTTACTGGCTCCTGGTGAGTTTCAAGCTTACATTTTTGATGTTATAGTCAGCTCAAAATATCACATTCTGTGACATTCCAGACAATTCAGAAGGCAGTTATATTCATGCTTCCCAGGGTGCCTGGGTGGCTCAGTTGGTTGAGCGTCTGACGTCTGCTCAGGTCATGATCTCGCGTTTCATGAGTTCGAGCCCCGCGTCGGGCTCTGTGCTGACAGCTCAGAGCCTGGAGCCTGCTTCGGATTCTGTGTCTCTCTCTCTCTCTCTCTGACCCTCCCCCGTTCATGTTCTGTCTCTCTCTGTCTCAAAAATAAACGTTTAAAAAAATATATGTATTCGTGCTTCTTTTCTAATTAATGCAAAGTATTTTTATTTTTAATTTGTTGATTGAATAATAATTTCAAAAATGCAAGTCTTAATCCTGTCAAATCTTTATCCTCTTCTTCAAATTGTTGAAGTTTGTTTCCTTATAATTTTCATGCAAGGCACAGTTTTAATGAGTTAGTGTTAGTTCATAACTATTTCTCATATAAGGAAAAAAATAAAAACTTCATTTAATCGCCCAAACAGCAATTTTTATAAAAACGTAGAAAGAGATGGGGATGAGGGAGAGTGAGAAGGTAAGAGAAACTCTGCATTTATGTGTGGAATATAATAAACCTATGTGATGGAAACTTTATGTGTCAACTCGACCTGGCCCCGGGGTGCCCAGACATGTGAGTAAACACTATTATGAATGTGTGTCTATGAGAGACCTTATGGATGAACTTAACATTTGAATCCGTAGACTGAGGAAGGGCTGGCTGTCACCCAATCTATTGAAGACCCAAATGGAACAAAAAGCCTAAGAGGCGGCTCCCCTGATCTGATGGCTTTGAACTTGGATATCTGTCTCTTTTGGTCTTCAGAGTCAGACTGGAACATTGGCTTACCTTGAGTCTTGAACCTGCCAGCTTTGAGATGGTGACTTACACCATGGGCTCTCCTGGTTCTCAGATCTTCAGACTCAGACTGAAACTATATCTCACCTCTCCCAGGTCTCCAACTTGCTGACTGCAGATATTAGGACTTCTCAGCTTCCATATAATTTGGGTCAATTCTAAGATATATAGGATAAGTAGGAACCTAGGAAATATAGGTTCTGTCCCTCTGGAGAACCCTCACTAATACAACTTATTTAAATTAATGAAATGTCACTTTATACACACACTTTGATGTGATATGGTAGAAAATATATTTTGCTTTAGTAGTTTTTTCTTAAAATGGTCCACCCTAAACACAGCCATAAATGATTTTCATTACATATGATACTAGTGTGAATTGCTATTCAAATATGCTTGGGGGAATTTTAAGAACATGTCTAGGCTTCGTTAACAATGGGTCAACTTTGTGACACCTGGGTGGCTCAGTTGGTTAAGTGTCTGACTCGATTTCGGCTCAGGTCATCATCTCAAAGTCTGTGGGATCGAGCACCATGTCAAGCCCCACATTGAGCCTGGCGTTGGGCTCTTTGCTGAGTGTGGAGCCTGATTAAGGTTCTCTCTCTCCCTCTCTCCCACTCACGTGTGTTCTCTCTCTCTCAAAATAAACTAAAAAAAAAAAAGAGGAAACATACTTAGATAAAATGTCACAAAAATAAATAATGGGTCAACTTTATTACTTTACCATCCTTCCCATCCTACATAAAACTCCTGTTGAGAAAATGCTGCAGACAAATTTTGTTCACAGTATGAATTACTCCACAACACTTAAAATATAAGAAATGTCCACATCCTAGTCAACATGTGTTTTTTTTCTGAGTTGGGTGTGGAGAAACGGGAACCTCTCGCACTGTTGGTGGGAATGCAAACTATTGCAGCCACTCTGGAAAACAGTGTAGAAGTTCCTCAAAAAAATTAAAAATAGAAGTACCCTACAACCTAGCAATAGCACTACAAGCAATTTATCCAAAGGATACGGGAGTGCTGATTCACAGGTGCACATGTATCTCAATTTTTATAGCAGCACTACCTACAATAGCCAAATTATGTTTTCGCGTGTCTGTTAGCCATTTTTGGATGTCTTCCTTGGGAAGTGTCTATACATGTCTTCTGTTCATTTCTTTACTAGATTATCTGTTTTTTGGGTGTTGAGTTTTGTAAGTTCTTTATAGACTTTAGATAGTAACCCTTTATCAGATATGTCATTTGCAAATATCTTCTCCCATTCTGTTGGTTGCCTTTTAGTTTTATTGATTGTTTCTTTTGCTGTGCAGACGCTTTTTATCTTGATGAGGTCCCAGTAGTTCATTTGTTGCTTTTATTTCCTTTGCTTTAGGAAATGTGTCAAGTAAGAAGTTGCTGCAGCCGAGGTCAAAGAAGTCGTTGCCTGTTTTCTCTTATAGGATTTTGATGGTTTCCTGTCTCACATTTAGATCTTTCATCCATTTTGAATTTGTTTTGTGTATGGTGTAAGAAAGGTGTCCAGTTTCATTATTCTGCATGTTGCTGTCCATTTCCCCAAGCACCATTTGCAAAAGAGACTGTCTTTTTTCCATTGGATACTCTTTCCTGCTTTGTCAAAGATCTGTGGTCCAATTCTGGTTCTCTATTCTATTCTAACACTTGTCACCAGGGAAATACAAAATCAAACCTACACTGAGATATCACTTCACCAGTCAGTGACTGAAATGAACAACTCAGGGAACAACAAATGTTGGTGAGGATGTGGAGAAAGGGGGACCCTCTTGCATTGTTGGTGGGAATGCAAACTGGTTCATCCGCTTTGGAAAACAGTATTGAGGTTCCTCAAAAATTTAAAAATAGAATTACCCTGTGACCCAGCAACAACACTACTAGGAATTTATTCAAAGGATACACGAGTGTTAATTCACAGGGGCACATAAACCCCTATGTTCATAACAGCGCTATCAACAATATCCAAATTATGAAAAGCCCAAATGTCCATCAACTGATTAACAGATACAGAAGATGAGGTATACACACACACACACACACACACACACACACACACACGCACTGGAATACTACTTGGCAATGAAAAAGAAGGAAACAACATTTGACCATTTGCAACAATGTGGATGGAACTGGAGGGTATTATGCTAAGTGAAATAAGGTAGTCAGAAAAAGACAGATATCACATGTTTTCACTCATATGGGGGGATTTGAGAAACTTAACAGAAGACCATAGGAGAAGGAAAGGAAAAATAAGTTACAGAGAAGGAGACAAACCATAAGAGACTCTTAAATACAGAGAACAAACAGAAGGTTGATGGTGCTGGGGAGTTGGGGGTCAGGGGGGCAGGGAAAATAGGAGATGGGCATTGATGAGGGCACCGGTTGGAATAAGCACTGGGTGTTGTATGTAAGTGATAAATCATAGGAATCCACTCCCGAAGCCAAGACTACATTGTATACACTGTATGTTAGCTAATATGACAATAAACTATTTAAAAAAAAAGAAATTCATTTTCATAACTAGTAAGTGAAATTTGGCAAAGAAGAAAGACAAGACACAAGACTAAAGGGAATAATCTCTTTTTGTCTTGTTTTGTTGTGTTTTGTTTTTCCACTCAGCATCCCTTCCCTTATTAAAATGAGAGAGAAAACTTAAGGAAAAAAAAATATATATAAGAAGTGTCATAGTCTATGTTTTCCAAATCAAAACAAATCTGTCCCTAGGATTCTAAAACTCACTATGACAAGAAAATAGTCTAATAGTAGTTATTTCTTTTGGATTCTTCACTTTGGTTTGTGACATATAGGGGTATAGCAATTCTGTATACTTAGGAAAGAAATTTTTGTTCATAAAACCCTCGAGCCAGCGTCGGCCATTGGAACTGATACAGGTACAGTACTGATTCTCAACACCGCAAAGCTTATTAACCAGCTTTCATAGACAACAATATAGCCAATCAAGCATCCAAGTCTTACCACTTTCAGGGTGCTGGCTGCACTTGAGAGGTTGAATTTTAAGTAAGCTATGGCATATTAATACTTATTTCTATAGAGGCCTGCATGTTTAACTCTCAAACTTTTTTGAAAAGTTTGGATGAGGCAATTGTCCATTTTCCACATAAATTATATCTTCATGTATAATATTTTTAAGGCTTTCATTTAATTCTATATTTTTATTTCTCAGCAAACCTCTAAGGAAAATTTTCATTAGAAATTGCTTTGGAATTTATCTAGTGTTATCTGATAAATTTTCTATAATTTTAAGAAATTTGATTTTCTTTCCTTTTAACTTTATTTATTTATTTTGAGAGACAGAGAGAGAGGGAAGGAGGGAGTGTGACCAGAGGGAGGGGGTACAGAGAAAAAGGGAGAATGAAAGAATTCGAAGCAGGCTCAGCACTGTCAGCGTGGAGCCTGACGTGGGGCTCAAAGCCGTGAACACCAAGATCATGACCTAAGCTGAAATCAAGAATCTGACACTTAACCAACTGAGCCACTCAGGATCACAATTTTAAGATATTTTAAAAGTCGGGGCATCTGGGTGGCTCAGTTGGTTGCACGTCCGCTTTGACTCAGGTCATGATCTCGTAACTCGTGAGTTCAAGTCACTTGTCAGGCTCTGTGCTGACAACTCAGAGCCTGGAGCCTGCTTCAGTTCCCTCTCCCAGTCTCCCTCTCTCTCTCTCTCTCTGCCCCTCCCCCACTCACGCTGTGTGTGTGTGTGTGTGTGTGTGTGTGTGTGTGTGTGAAAAATAAATAAACATTAAAAATATATATTTTGAAAGTCCTTTTTTTATTTCAAAAATAACTGAAAACAATCTTAAATAAAAATAATGCTCATACATACTATCTCTTATCCATTACTTAATAGCTACTCTAGAAAAATACAATTACTCCCATAGAAAATTCAAACCTCAATAAAATGAGCATAAACTAGATAAATATATGAAAATCTAGACAAAGGAATTAGGGCATAGGAAAATAGTCTGTATATTTAGATCATAACCTCTTACATCCTAGCGTACATCATTTAAACTAGTTTATATCACAAAATGGAAATTGATTAGTAAGGTTGACTTTAGTTTTTCTATATTTCATGTAAGCATTTGAGAAAAGCATACAGACAAAAATCTTGTCACTTTTCTAGTTCTAAGAGGACTTAAAATTCCTACGATTGAGAATTCAGATTATCTGAATAATGTAAGAATATAAAGCCTGGGAAGGAGATAATAGTATGTTGTTGAATTTTTATATACCAAGACATTTTATATCAGATGAATTTTAGACAAAGACATGGTTAAGAGATTTCTGAAATTTAATTTCAACAATTGTACCATGATCTAATGAAAACATTAAAAAAAAAAGCCAGAAACCACAGTGCATAAAATGTACTTATTGCTCTATAAATAACAGTTGAAAGAATAATTTATGGTTCTCAAGATTAAACATGATCTGAGCATAGTCGAAGTATAATAGGGCTATTCATTGTTGAATGTATTAATTAGTGAAAATCTTTTAATTAATAAGCCCTAAAATGAGGTAGTTTCAAATAATAGCTCTTGGTTGGAAGAAACAAAGAGTTGTAAGATATTTCAAAATATCATTAATAATTTGAAACTTAAAACAAGGAAGTTTTTTAAGTATATGACTTCGGCACTGCAAACAGTGGAATTAAGGCCAAATGAGCTCCCCATCAGAAAAGATTAATTTAGATAACATGTGGATCAGAAGATTCAAGTTGAAAGGTAATCAAATTGTATAATCAAAGTACTCTCTAGAGACCTATAATCCAGCTTAGTTATATCGTGATCCTTAAAGAGCATGTTTTGTCAATTCAATATCCATCTTCCCTAGGGTCCAGAGATTTTATAAAAAGGAAGAAAAAATTATACATCCCAAAGAAAGTCTTCTTTCTGAATCAGCTCATTGATTCCACAGAGAAATTATAATTTGTCGATTAATGGATAGATAAAGAGATATATGTAGAAGATACAGAGACAAACAAATAGAGAAATAGATTATGAAATCAACCCACCCTTTATTTATTAACCTCAACAGGGTAAGGACAGATCAACTAGTGAAAGTGTAACTTATGATGATGGTGATAGTAAAAACAACATACGTTCTCATTCACAACATAGATAAATTTAATAAGATTTAAGGGCTTATAAATCCAATATAAACACTAAGGGAAACAATTGAAATATTTTGAGGTGGAATTTAGTAAATTTAAATCTCAATCTTATCTTAATGTTCATGTCATTTTAGTAGACATATGTAATATGTATATATTGTATATGTACATATGTAATATGTATATATAATAGTGTATATATGTAATATATCATATATATCTTCTTATAAATGATACTTCTATGCTTAAATAAAAATTTAAAGGTAATACTCTTTTATCTGTTTTTGGATGCATTAAAATATTAACATGTAAGTTCAATTATTTCTTTATATATCTTTTTTATAATTTTTTAAACATAAGGCCATACTATATACTGGTTGCAGGAACAAAGATTAATTCAAAAGGTATAAATTATTATCTTCAGGTAAGATGCATTTTCATATCACTGAGGAGAAACACCTATGTTTGATACTGATTTAAAATCAAATAAAATCAATACCATGCTGTCTTGATGATGACAGCTTTGTAGTAGAGGCTAAAGTCTGGGATTGTGATGCCTCCTGCTTTGGTCTTCTTCTTCAAAATTCCTTTGGCTATTCGGGGCCTTTTGTGGTTCCATACGAATTTTAGGATTGCTTGTTCTAGTTTCGAGAAGAATGCTGGTGCAATTTTGATTGGGATTGCATTGAATGTGTAGATAGCTTTGGGTAGTATTGACATTTTGACAATATTTATTTTTCCAATCCATGAGCAGGGAATGTCTTTCCATTTCTTTAAATCTTCTTCAATTACCTTCATAAGCTTTCTATAGTTTTCAGCATACAGATCCTTTACATCTTTGGTTAGATTTATTCCTAGGTATTTTATGCTTCTTGATGCAATTGTGAATGGGATCAGTTTCTTTATTTGTCTTTCTGTTGCTTCATTGTTAGTGTATAAGAATGCAACTGAGGGGCGCCTGGGTGGCGCAGTCGGTTAAGCGTCCGACTTCAGCCAGGTCACGATCTCGCGGTCTGTGAGTTCGAGCCCCGCGTCAGGCTCTGGGCCGATGGCTCAGAGCCTGGAGCCTGCTTCCGATTCTGTGTCTCCCTCTCTCTCTGCCCCTCCCCTGCTCATGCTCTGTCTCTCTCTGTCTCAAAAATAAATAAACGTAAAAAAAAAAAAAAAAAAAAGAATGCAACTGATTTCTGTACATTGATTTTGTATCCTGCAACTTTGCTGAATTCATGTATCAGTTCTAGCAGACTTTTGGTGGAGTCTATCGGATTTTCCATGTATAATATCATGTCATCTGCAAAAAGCGAAAGCTTGACTTCATCTTTGCCAATTTGGATGCCTTTGATTTCCTTTTGTTGTCTGATTGCTGATGCTAGAACTTCCAGCACTATGTTAAACAACAACGGTGAGAGTGGGCATCCCTGTCGTGTTCCTGATCTCAGGGAAAAAGCTCTCAGTTTTTCCCCGTTGAGGATGATGTTAGCTGTGGGCTTTTCATAAATGGCTTTTATGATGTTTAAGTATGTTCCTTCTATCCCGACTTTCTCAAGGGTTTTTATTAAGAAAGGGTGCTGGATTTTGTCAAAGGCCTTTTCTGCATCGATTGACAGGATCATATGGTTCTTCTCTTTTTTTGTTGTTAATGTGATGTATCACGTTGATTGATTTGTGAATGTTGAACCAGCCCTGCATCCCAGGAATGAATCCCACTTGATCATGGTGAATAATTCTTTTTATATGCTGTTGAATTCGATTTGCTAGTATCTTATTGAGAATTTTGGCATCCATATTCATCAGGGATATTGGCCTGTAGTTCTCTTTTTTTACTGGGTCTCTGTCTGGTTTAGGAATCAAAGTAATACTGGTGCAGCCGCTCTGGAAAGCAGTGTGGAGGTTCCTCAGAAAATTAAAAATAGTCCTACCCTATGACCCAGCAATAGCACTGCTAGGAATTTACCCAAGGGATACAGGAGTACTGATGCATAGGGGCACTTGTACCCCAATGTTCATAGCAGCACTCTCAACAATAGCCAAATTATGGAAAGAGCCTAAATGTCCATCAACTGATGAATGGATAAAGAAATTGTGGTTTATATACACAATGGAATACTACGTGGCAATGAGAAAAAATGAAATATGGCCTTTTGTAGCAACGTGGATGGAACTGGAGAGTGTGATGCTAAGTGAAATAAGCCATACAGAGAAAGACAGATACCATATGGTTTCACTCTTATGTGGATCCTGAGAAACTTAACAGGAACCCATGGGGGAGGGGAAGAGGAAAAAAAAAAAGAGGTTAGAGTGGGAGAGAGCCAAAGCATAAGAGACTGTTAAAAACTGAGAACAAACTGAGGGTTGATGGGGGGTGGGAGGGAGGGGAGGGTGGGTGATGGGTATGAGGAGGGCACCTTTTGGGATGAGCACTGGGTGTTGTATGGAAACCAATTTGTCAATAAATTTCATATATAAAAATAAATAAATAAATAAATAAATAAAAGGCTGTTTACATATGGAAAAAAAAATAAAAAAATAAAAAAATAAAATCAAATAAAATCAAATACAACAAAGAACACACATGGGCACCAACAATGCTTATCCTAAAATTTTTTTATAATATTGAAACTCAGAGAAGCTTTTTGTTGCTCATCACAATTATTGTCAAATTGCTAAGGTTTTAATTAGTTTAATTAGGAAAGGAGAGGAAAGGAAATACAGAGCATAACTAAAAATCTTGAGCCCAGGATAGATAAGGCATCCCACCATACTGTGAACTGGAGAAATCCCCTCATCTAAGGAAATAAGAAAACATTATTTCCTAGTTATAATAGCTCCTTCCAATAATAAGGAAGCATTCCAATCTCCATGAATTGCTGACCATTGTGTAGAATACTGAAATAATTAAAATAAATCTTTCCAAAACTTATTAAGATCTATTTAAAATTGTTACTGCATGGGGTGCCTGGGTGGCGCAGTCGGTTAAGCGTCCGACTTCAGCCAGGTCACGATCTCGCAGTGCGGGAGTTCGAGCCCTTCGTCAGGCTCTGGGCTGATGGCTCGGAGCCTGGAGCCTGTTTCCGATTCTGTGTCTCCCTCTCTCTCTGCCCCTCCCCCGTTCATGCTCTGTCTCTCTCTGTCCCAAAAATAAGTAAACGTTGAAAAAAAAATAAAAATAAAATTGTTACTGCATACTAAGAGATATTTTATATAAGTATTATTTTTATTTAATATTGTTAAAATACATTTTACTTTTAAGTGAGAACTTTACTTTTTCTGCAATTGTTAAACATATATTTGTATGGTAATAAAATGGATTATGAGATTAATTCTGGATGTCTCATAAACTGCCAAGATTCCAGTATATGGACAAAGTATCATTAGTTATCTCTAAAAATAGCATTAAAAATGTATAAGGGAATTTAACCATTAAATGGATGGGCTATGTGGGTGATGTTTAGGATCTTGAAAGTTTATGATTCTTTGAGAGAACAAAAAAACAATTTTTGGAGAACACTTTGCTGATTATGATAATTAAAAAAATAAAATAAAAACATTGCTTACCCTTACTTTTTCCTCTAATTTAAGACTTGTTTTTAAACAGAATTAAACTTAATCCTGATTTTATACAAACAAAACTGCTACACATATTTCCTGCTTTCTACCCCTCACCTCTCCTCCCAAAATATGTAAATCACCACAGGCCGACCATAAAAGGCACATGTGCAAAACAATTTGCGAAATTAAAAGAACAATTACTGCTGGTCAAAGGGATTTAAAGAGAATAAATGTGGACATGCACAGCTTAATCCTTGGATGAACTAACCCTTTGGGGTCCAGCTAAACTGTTTGTGATACAAGGCAGTTTTTCTCGATGACACACTGTAGTAATTCATATTTATTTAGGTTCTATTGCTGTCTTCCTAAGGCAAGATACTGTTTGTACCAGCTTTTCTCAAAAAGAGACTCCATGTGTACATCCTTGATTAGTGACACATATGAAGATTTCATTTTATCCTTTGTTTTTCAATTGTTCCTTGCCAGAGGCAGGCGTTTACGAAAGATTTCATTAAAGGACATTATTCCATCCAAATTTTATGTAGAGGCAAAAATAAACTACTTTTTGTAATAGAAGAGACTTGAGATAATTTATTTTGAAGCTTCTACTTTCTTGCAATATGAAAGGGTGTATTTCATTTAAATTTAAATGAACTTATCATTTTTTTCACATCGTTTTAGGGGTAAACTCAAAATGGTGACATTAATTTGATGCATATTTTTGCCTATATCATGGAAATTTTGATATAGTAAGCAAATATTCACTATGTTGGTGTTTTTGATGTTTCTAATTACATTTATTGAATTTATATAACTCTGTAATACATTTCTATCGGCCCATAAAAACACTATAAAATACAGGATACAAAAATAGAAAAATATCTCTTAAAATAGCAATAAAATGAGTTTTCATAGGATATGCTCAACTCCAAGAAACCAAATGTTCTTCTGTCCCAACTCTCATCGAGTTTAACAAGAGTAATGGGGATAAAACTAGATCAAAAACTGAAAAGCTAGTAAAAAAAACAAAGGCATTTTTCTTTCCCTATCCCCACTTTCTCCATTCCCTCATCCTCATACATATCTGTACCATGCAGAATATTTGAAATTACCCCATTCCCAGGAAATAGAGCAATGTATAGCATAAGATTGAACACTATTGTACATTCCATAAGATGTAACATTTTAGTATTGTGCTGTCTCTTTTACAAACAGGAATATATGAAACTTGCCAGATGAAATATATCAGGACCCATAGATGCTCACTAGTAAAGGTAATGCATGTTGCAGGGATATTACTGCTGTACTTAGAAGATGTGTTTATAATCCAAGCGGAACAATCAACATATTAGAATATAAGTATCTGGGTTTTTTTTTCCAATTATTAAAATGATTTGGTATTAAAATACATTTCTCAATTTTATTCCCACAGAACTTAACATTTTAAAGCAATTTTGGTAGCTGATATCATGTTTATCTACTCACTCTCTGTTTTGCCCCACTGGAAAATATGTTCTGTGAGGCCAGATATCCTAGCTGTGTTGTTCTTGCAGATCCCATATGACTAGAACTGCACCCATCAGAGAGTGGGAGTCAATCACTATGTGTTGGATCAAATAGTGTAAATGAATGATTGTATTAACGTGTTTTGTTCATCAAACTTATAATGTCTTCTATTCTCATGCTATAGTACTGTCACTGTATCTATTTCAATTTATGTTAATTCCAATTGTCTACGTAATTTCAGCAAAAAATAAAACTGCCTTTGACTATCAGTATTAGTTGCAATTTTGTGTCCACATCCATATGATTGCTTGCTTTTACATCAAATTCTGTTTCTATTTATCCTTAGCAAATTATTAGACCAATTTGCATGTTTTATATTTTCCGAGCATTAAGATCAAATAATGTTATTTATTTGTCCACCACTGTGATTCTTTGAGATACAACTCAAATCTAGGGTTTTATTTTCAAGCTGTAAATATTGACAGAGAACATTGTAATTTTGAAAAGAAATACACATATCTTTTTAAATGAATTTTAACTCTTCTTTTTGACTCTTTGGACAACTAAATAAGTTAGCATATTCATAATTGAGTGTTTAAAAATGTGATATGCTTGCAGAAAGATGTTAAAAATTAAAGCCCTACATATATGTGACTTTGAAACATTATAATTGAAGATTGTGTGAATTAATTATAAATATTAAGCATAAAATTAATATGAATATAAATTAATAATAAGTTTCAAGCAACAAAAGCTAAGACTATAATGGCAAGTAGCCCAGCAAAGCATGAACCACGCCCCCCCAGCTGAGCCGTCCTGTATCGAGTGATCCCAAGCCTACTTGAGATTCATGAGTGAGAACATATGATTGGCGTTTTAAGCAATGGTGAGGTCAGAAATTAGTGCCAGGAATGAAGTCCTCTTTTTGTTTCCTTTGAAACCAATGCAAAAAGAAAAATACAAAAAATAAAAATATTATGATTAATAGAAAAATTAAGGAGCCAAGGAAAATTTTCTGCAGGTGGGGAGAAAGATTGAATATTTCCCAGCAATATCATATTTTGCTATTTCAGGAGTACATCTGGTTCTTTCCAGGGAATTTTTAGATATTTTGTGTTTAGGAGAAATGAGGGCAAACTTTTCTTTCCCCCTCTAGGAGGTATCAAAGAAGAACAGAAATGTTGAGGAAGAGTAGTAGATAATGGCTGAAATTAGATTATGGTATAGTATGCAACATACTGGAGAAGGACTGCTTCAGTATTTAGATATCTAGTAATATCTTTTCTCTGAATGTAAGCATATAAGGATGTTTAGCACCATATATATATTCCAAAGCAAATGGATGACTGCATTATATGTTATGGCCATATGTTATGGCCATGTTATAATGACCAAATAGATATATCAGATAAGGTCACAGGGCTAATTTGAAGAGTATCAACTTTCCTCTACTGTTCGTTGATGGCTCTAATTACCTTACTCAGGAAAAAATATATTAGTTTCTGTTTTAGTTTGCCAGGATCACTATAACAACATACCACAGAGTGAGTGGCTTAAACAACAGACATTTATTTTCTCACAGTTATGGGAGCTGAAGTCCAAACTCAAGGAATAAATAAATTTGGTTTCTCCTGAAGCCTCTCCCCTTGCCTTGAAGATGGCCACCTTCTCACTGGTGACCATGGTCACCATCACCTGGTCATCCCAAGGTCTCTTGTCTGTGTCTTAATCTACTTTTTTTATAAGCACACCAGCAGATTGGATTAGGGTCTATCCACATGACTTCATTTTGTCTTAAATACTCCTTTAAGAATCCATCTCTAAATACAGTCACATTCTAAGGAACTGGGGTTAGAACTTCAACATACGAATTGGGGGTGGAAAAAATTTAGCTCAGAAATGCTCTTTTTAAAAATACTGTGAAAATGTAAATATTAATGAGAAAAGTAACTGACTTACATTCACCTTAGAATATCAATGATTGTAGAAAACTGTAGTGAGTATGAATCAGAGAGCATCTCAGAGTCACAGGTAGTGTGAGAGCGACTGTGAAAGTAACACAGGCAAACCCTAACCACTACTTTCACTGCCATACACCGGGACCTTTTTAAATTTAAAAAGAAAAAAAAACAGTTGAAGTTAACTATTAAGTAGTCAGGGATACTGTGTAAAAGTGATATTTATTAGGCTTAAAACTAAGCCGTCCCAAACTTTCCTATACCAAGAATCGCTGAGAAAGCTTATCAAAGGCTCAGATTCCTGCTCTCATCTCAGAGCATCTCATTGCCATGCTGGGATGGACCCAAGGATCTGTACTGTAAGAAGCATCCAAGAACATTCTGATACAGTTAATTATGGAGCACATTTTGAGAAACTGTAGCATAAGCAAAATGCTAATTTTGGTTTATCCATTAAAAGTGTTAATGCTCACTCTCAGAAAAGGAATACTGTCTGTCTACTTTGCTTTTATTTGTCTGAAGGACTCTTTAGTGATGTCCTGACTTATGTCATTGCTCTCTCTCCCTGAATTTTCCTTTTGTAAAATGGGGATGTTAACAATACCTGCATTATAGATTGTTAAACCACTTAAAAATATATGTCCTAAGATAATGCTTCACACATAATTGCTCAATTAATCTTAGCTACTGTTATATGGGGAAAGGTAGGATAAGGTCTTACAGTAAAAGAAAACATAGGATATAGCATGTGTTCATTCCCAGGAGTAAATAGCCACAGTGTTAAACAATTTTGAATTAGTAAACCAGAATTCTGAATAAAGATATTAAGAAAAAGTAAAAACAAAACAAAACAAACAAAAAACAAACAAACAAACAAAAAAACCAGACCTTGAGTGAGGCAGAAGAAAGAAAGGGTATGTGGGAGTTAAGAGATAAAGGGAACTAGCCTTCGTTGAGAATTCTCCAGGTGCCAAAATCCTTGGTATAGAATTCTTTTAAAGAAATAGAAAAACACAAATAGGTTTTATACTCCCTATTTTACATACCAGAGTACTAAATCTCAAAAAGATGAATTTGTAAATTAAAAAAATAAATAAAACAGGTAAGCATTAAGTAAAAGAAGAACTCAAAATTTTGTCTGATGGACGCAAGAACCAACATCACCGCAATAAATTTCTAGGCAACAACCATGCCCCGAAGGGTCCCCTTTTTCCTATAGAACCAATAAAATCCAACTAATTCATCAGCAGTGGGTTAAGTGACTTTTGAGTAATCTCTGGTCAAAAATCCCCTTGCCAAAGTCTCTGGGCTACCCACTGCTTCAACCTTCTCCAACAGTCAAAATGCATAAAGAGAGGAAATAAAAATAAACACTTTTTTTGGTGATATATAAGGAACTTTATTTTAAAAATGGTGCACAGTGCATATACTTTTTTGCTCATTAGGAAGGGACAGTGGGACTCAGTCATTGCATAGTTTTGATGTATTTGAGTACTGCAGTCTGAGTAATACTTATAAATCTCGCACTGCAAATAGTCCCATGGTATGAAAATAAACATAGCAATGTAACTATTAAAAGTTAAACAATCCCTGTAAGTCATTGCTTGACCTTTGAATGGGTTTCTCGACCTCACTTAGCAATGGCCAATCCCCTTACACAATGAACTGAAGAGGTAAAATTAGGGTATCAAGGAAGTGGAGAGTGCACGTAATTCATGGCTTTTGTTATTTAATATTACATTAATAAGCAATCACACATAGGTATCTTAAAATGGCAATAAAGTATCCTCTCTCACAGGCCTTTGTGTAGGCTGGTTTCAGATAGAAGTTTTGCTCCAAATGTCACTTACGGTCGTTAAGTGGTCAGTTGGGTCTGGTATGATCTGAGTTCTGAATGGGCTGGATTAATTCTAATTCTAATGTCTGGGGTGATAAAGTTAATTTGAATAGAGGCCCCACAGAATGGAGGCAACCCAAGTGGTCTGGCCTACATCACAAATCTAAACCTGTCAGCCTACAGTTATGGGACATGCCTTACTGTCAAGGAAACTTAATACACACCAATCACAACTGTGCATCGCAGCTTTACCCTAGAAAATAGGACCAGCTAGGCTTATAAAAGCCTAACCAATTATGCCTTGTTTCCACGTTCCCTCTTGTTGCCTGTAACATTCTAGAAAACTCACTCTTGCCTCAAATCCCTTGGGCACAGTGTTCCAATTCTTGTGAGGCACCATACTCCCCAAATCCATGGACTGTTTTCCGTTGAATAAAGGATATCAAATAAGCTACTAAATTGTTTCAAGTTTGTTTGTTTGTTTGTTTTCATCTGACAGGGGCCTCGGCTTGTCTCAGGATGGGTTGATTATCTCTTACTATCAACACTGCATCTTTTTGTATATTAAGTTGGCCTAATGTACAACATGAAGATTTCGGGGTGGTCAGAATTTTTATACGTAGATTGGCTTCTCTAGGGAATGTATTCCAAAATGGAGGGTGGGGACCAGAAGCCAATTAAGCCTTAGGCTTGGAAATGGCACATCACTTGGGCCATATTCTATTGGTAAACAATCACAGACCCCCTACTCCCTGGCCCTGATTCAAGAGAGTATAGAAATTATCTTCAACTCGTGATGAACCAATAGCAATTCATACTGCAAAAGAGCGTGCGGAACTGGAGATATCATTGTGACCATCTTTGGCTGGATAAAATCAGTGAAGGAGAACC
Source organism: Lynx rufus (assembly GCF_022079265.1). NCBI lineage: Eukaryota > Metazoa > Chordata > Mammalia > Carnivora > Felidae > Lynx > Lynx rufus. Next base: position 24,088,086 of record NW_025814845.1, on the reverse strand, counting down.
ACCATTAGAATTACAGGTTTAGGGGCGCCTGGGTGGCTTGGTCGGTTGAGCGTCCGACTTCGGCTCAGGTCATGATCTCACGGTCCGTGAGTTCAAGCCCCGCATCGGGCTCTGTGCTGACAGGTCAGAGCCTGGAGCCTGTTTCGGATTCTGTGTCTCCCTCTCTCTCTGCCCCTCCCCTGTTCATGCTCTGTCTCTCTCTGTCTCAAAAATAAATAAACGTTAAAAAAAAAAAAAGAATTACAGGTTTAGAAGTTTACTAACGGAATTGGATATTATTACATGATTGTGGATCCAAGGCAATAATGATACAAACATAAGAGTTGAAGAATAGGAAAACGTGTGTAGAATTTCCAGGAAAATATTGAAGTTAGTTACAGCTAGCTTCTAGAGTAGCGGTGCAAAGGGGCCTGGCATGGTAAACTGGGAAAGGGTTTTGTTCCTTTGCTCTTTGTGCTTACCTCGTCTCTGAGTTTTGCAACAAAGCATCTGGGGGTGGACTTTGGGTTGCTGTTGTTTAACATGACTGGCAGTCATGGGAGGCAGGGTTGGGTGCAGGGCAGGCAGGAACAGGGACAAATTGGAAAACAACTGTACCCCTTGGTCTCTCCAAAGACAATACACCTACCTCAAGTCTGAAGGCTGAGGCTGTATTTCTTCCCTCTGCCTCCCACTCATCCTTTCTAATTTGGAATCGCATAGGTAACAAGTTCCTGGGATATATATTTCCTGATATAATTAAGTTGGCCATCGAACAGTACAACATATATATCCAGTGACTGAGCAGGGTTTACAAACATGTTTGCAAGTGCCAAGTATTTAAATAATCTTACCTGGCCGGAAGAAAAATATTGAATGAGTTGTTTTTGTCTTTGAGATGGATAACCATGTATCGTAAAGCATCACAATAACTATGTAGGTCCATCAGGTGTAATCGGGCATATGGCCCGCGACACTGATATGTTTTTATCAAGTGGCTTTGTATTGCTTTAGTATTAGTCACCTAACTACCTCTTCATTCATTTGTTCAACCCACATTTATTGAGAACTACTGCGTGCCAGATATTATGCACCTCCGATGGCTTTATTTGCAAAGTTGAAATATTTTCCTTTCTTATTTTATGTAAATTTCATACTGTTGAAAGCCATTTTTAATCAAGAATTCGTATATCTGCATTGAATCATAACTTTGGGAAGCACTGTGGAAGGTTATTGAGGCAAAACTACTCCTAAATCACTGGTTCCCTCCACTTTTCCCCAGTGTAGCTGTCACAATCAGTAGCAGTAAAATGAAGCGACTTGAATGATGACACATCAACTCCCATTAATAGCTGAATGGATATACAAAGGTTCTGGGGAATGTCTACGTTAGCAATGGAAGTGGATTCAAATATGCTAGAAAATTGTTTCCCATTTCAATCTGATTTTTTTTAAGTATGTGATTTAACATCTTGTAAATGCATTAGTGCTGCGAATACCACCGAGAAAAAAAGAACACATTTGTAAAGACTTCCTTGCCTTACTTTGTCGTGATGTGTGAGTTGAAAGTTATTTTAGCTTTTAGGAATATAAATGGTTTCAAATTTCTGCTTGCTTTTCCCCCCCACTTTTAATTTCCCACTAGCAAACCCCCTCCATGATCAAGACAGAAAGGCCGTGTCATTGTCCTGTACAAATACTTTCAGCAAACTGAGAAATTGCTTAGGAATGATATTATGTATTTTCTCTTTCTCTATATCATTGATTATCCATAACATCCTCAATCAGACAACAATGTATTTCAACTTCACACAAAGGAACTAAATTTAGTTGAAGGGTAAAACTGAAAGCAAAAGTGTATGAAAGAGAACAAGGAGGAGGTTAAAGAGACAGTTTTTTTTTCATTATTATCTGTCAATTAGACATTAAATTATTGGGTTTTGGATCTGACCTCAAGAAGTTATCTTTTTCACACACTTTCTATAAGTGTGACATTCTAAATTTGTGTAAAATTCAGTTACTGAGACAATAGGCCAGTCAATGAGGAAAAGAATACATATATCCTTTGATTTTAATCGCAAACATGTATTTTTTAAAGTTGCAAGATGACTGTAATATTAAATAAATTTCAGCCTTCAGCTCAGCAGTTCTGAGTTGAAATGAACACAGCCTTAACTGACTATATTGTCAGCACAACTTATTCCAAGGACGGCCTTAGTAGACATTTAAATATTAACTCTTTTTCATGAAATATTTTCCTTATTTCCTGTTTACAATTAATCAATACACCTAAAGTCTTATTTCCTGTGATATTAACCCTCTCATATTTTTCTTCTAGCTTTCAAAATCTGACTCCAAGAAATGGCAGATATTACTTCCACAGTATGTAACATAAGCATTACTTTTTTTTTCACATTACCAGCTGACACATTTGAAAACTTCATTTCTATCTATATTTATCACAGAATCAAAAATACCATTTGAATTCTGTCTCTATTCATACCCAATGTCACAAAAAGGTCATTCTCTTAGTTTAGTTCATGAACTTCGGAATGTAGATGACTTTCACATCAACCTCTTACTGGTTTTATCACCAAGTTTCAGTTTAACTGTGCTAAGCCTTTAAATACATGATCCCTTCTAACACAAACATATCTCCGTGCACACAAAGACACATACACACACGTTCCAGATCATTGGCAAGCACGTAGCAGAATTTGGACTTGAATCCAGGAGTTTCTAATTCCCTCCTTTATCTATTCTCTTAAGCAGTACATTTACTCACTTTTGTCTTCCCATAAGACCATGAAGTCGTTGAGGACAAGAACTGTATCTTAATCTCCTTCAAATACCCAGGGCTTACCCTAGAGCCTAGAGCAGCGTTATAACCCAATAAGTATTTAATAAATGAATCTATTTAAATAGGAAAATCACATTGGGTGTTTCCTGTAGAATTGAGACTATTAAAATACTAGATTACCTGCCCAGAGTATATTAGGCAAATGCATTTACTATGTACATGACTGGTTTATGTAATTTTCCCAGGTGACATCTTTTGGGGTCAAAGAACAAACCTATATGTAGAATATTTGAACACTTATGGGAAATAGTTTCGTGGTTAGAACTGCCAGTGATGGCTGTGAATTCCACGTCAGTGAAGTTATTTAGACAAAATGTGAACCAGACACTGGACCTAGCCAGTAGAGAATAAACAATAATGGAAAGGATTAGTAGTCTGTATACTAATTAAGGCCATTTCATACCCAGTTTTGTATCCATTTTCTTTTATAACTAAGCCCAGAAAATAACTCTTTCTACCACAGTTTCCACAAAGAGATGACAACAGAGAACACACTCATTGGAGGGCACATCAACAATTTCTTTCTCTTTCAGGCATTCATTTATTTTTTTTAAACTAACTTTATCCGAATAAAAACATTTAAAAGGTTTAGCATGCAGATTACAAAATAGCAAACCTCTGGGGATGACTATATATATTTGTGTCACAGCTGTCAATGTTAAGAGGTCCTAAAACATGGTCCAATAACATAACAAATCAAAAGTGACACCGTTAATTCAAGGAAAGGGACCAGCCTACACGATGTAATCCTTTTTTTTTTTTTTTTGCTGACTTGCACAAGAGCAAACATCAGTATGTAATGATGCATTATGACACCAAATAGCAGGGGTTAGGGGCAAGCACAGACCAAAATCTTTTCTGCAGCATTTATGAAAGATTCAGAGCCACTTACTGTTCTTTTTTGCTGGCCTAAGCATGAATCAGTTTAACAGCTCAATTTACAATGTTATTGCTCATAGAGGGAATAAAAAATATATCAGATGTTCTAAGAAATCTATGTAAGTGAGAAATTAGTAATTTTCGATTGTGCAGTGAGAACACATGTGTTTTTTCGAAAGCAATTTAGTATTCGTAGAGAAAATGAATAAAAATTTATTCTTTTCTAAAAGGACTAAGCTTTTGGTAGGTGAATGTGTTTGAACATAAAATATGAAGTGATTTCACATGGTCCTGAATTAGCTTCTGCAGAGCTGAGTAATTTTAGCTTATTTCCCTATGTTCAATTGAAAACTCCTTCTGTCCATTCTACTAGAATTGGGCATTTTACAATGAGATTGATAAGTCAAGTGGCAATAATTAAATATCAAATGACTGAAGCGAATATTGCCTAAATGGATCACATTGAAATCAACTGAAGTCAAGTTTCAGCCTGGTGAAAACAATAAGACTTCTAGAACAATCAGGTTACTTTAATTGAGAATACACAAGCACACAGAGCCCAATTCAGCGCTCTGGTTTAAATTCCCAAGTTAGAAACAAGTTAAATTTGGCTTATTATTTTAAGGAGTGCTATAACTTAATTAAATAGAGCAGATATTTTAAAACTGGCTCAGGAATATAAAGACATTGGTAAACTAATTCTTCACTTGTAGGATTATTCATAATACAGTGAAAAAAAAAAGCACCAAGTGCTAGGGGACGTGGGTTTTAATTCTGGTTTTTATACTAATTAGCTCTGTGACTAGATTAAGACCTACTGTGAAGGAGTTATTTCTCTTCAGTGAGGCTCAGCTTCCAATTTCCTCACATGCAGATTTAGTGTTTCAGATCCAACAATCTCCAAGGTCTCTTTCAACTCAAACATTCTGGAATTTTGTGATACTACTTTTGGATACACTTATTATTCCAAAGATTGCAGAGAACATTCTTATTGGTCATCGCCTCAAAATAGATGGAAGAAAAAACCAGGAGAGAAATTTTACATTCTGAGTTTGCAAACTTATTAAGCTTTAAAGCCTCCAGCAGAATGATATGAAAAACACACTCCTTCTTGGGTGAATTTTTACAAATTCAAGTCAAGATATTTTATCTTGAAAATGCAGACTACAGCAGGAAAACATTTAGCCCCTAGAAAGAGTGGAACCAACAAGATGGCACAGAAATGTCTGCTGAGTAAGGTCTCTGTCATCTGAAGGGTAGTTTTGGGTTCTGAGGTGGTCACTGTCCAACTGGGTGATGATGGGGGAAGTTACTTAACATCTGTGGGGCTTTATTTTCCTTATTTTAAAAATAGAGACACTTAAATCTAACTTACATAGTCATTTTCAGACTCACATGAGATAGAAACGAAGTGGAATTTAAAGTAAAAAGGAAAAGAAACTAAGTACCTAAGTGGCACTGTTCGTTAAATGCTCATTAAACGTTTGTTAAATGTTAACATTCTCTTGCAGGTAGTCTTTACCTACACCACTGCATTTCTTTGTCTTTGTTTTTGTTTCTTTTGTTTTTGTTTTTGTTCTTTCCACTTACGTTTTTAGAAGCTGTTTGATGGGAATGTTTCAATGTCCCAGAAAGTAGTAACAGCTTTTTCGCATGTCAGTTCACCTAGCCATTTCTTTAAAAGTAGATCCAGGAAAACCTGCATTGAAAAACTCAGAGATGAGTGCTCTGTGGACAGTATGGTATTTTAGAGGAAAAAAAACAAAAAACAAAAAACCCAGCCTCTTGTCCTTCAAAGAGCTCCTAACACAGTGTTTTGGTGCCTGAAGTGAAATTCAAATAAACACTGTTAGTAAAAACAGTAAATGCTCATCATACTGAGAATTTTTCGACATTGGAACAATAAAGCATAATTTTGGAAGCTAGAGACACTTAATTCTATTGCTCTTGTCAGACTGAAACGCTGCAAAAGCTATAGCACTAGGCCAAGTGGAAAATAATGGTTGTGGTTAAATACATTGTATATTTTTATACAATTTTAATGAAGTGTTAGTGTTTATATCTTGATGGATGGAAAAAATGCCTCCCCCAAGATTTCCAACATCTTCATCTCTTCTTCCATTTCCATATCAAGTTTTCCTACTCTTCATGTAATATAAGAAATCAATTGCACAGCAAAGATACATTAGGGTATCAAAATATTTAATCATGTTATAGATAGCATTTACAACTTCGTGTGTTTAGTGATAAAATTTATTTTTTTGGCATTACTTTTTCATGTTTTGATATTTGGATACATTTTCTTTCCACATTTTGCATTTTCCTTGTGAGTTAGCTTCCATCTGACAAAATGATTAGCTAGTAATGTTTGTGGCTAAGCATTGTACTGAAAGGAACAAAACTCAGCACGTTCATGTAACTGACGGGAGTAAAGAAGGTGCGGAAGCTTAGTGGAACTCTGGTCAGCATTATGATCATTTTAATTCGTGTCATGTTGCTATCTTCTACTCATTGGAGAAGACATGCGTCAAGGTTGTTTAACAAATAACTGTTGAGGACAAAATAATACATTAATCCTAGGTCTTGTACACTTCTAAAATGGTGCTTGTGCTACATGACCAGCTCTCTTAACCCAGCCTCAACCTGAAGACTCTGTCTCTGACCTCAAGAAAGTTACTCTTGCGGACATACGCGACTTAGCGAGAGAACATTTGAGGAAGCGCGAATAATAGAAAATAAATTCTTCTTAAGTGCTAATGGGATGATGGATCATAATATATAACAAATTGTGAAGATAGACCTAGGGACTAAGTACAACCTCTTAACAGTGAATCAATACAGGAACCAAAGTCAGGCAGGAAAATGCAGCCTGCCATGATCCACAATTTACTCAGACCACCAAGTTCGAAGGTGTATATTACCTAAGAACTCAAGAATGGAGGTTATAAAGTAGCTTCAGTCAGCTTCAGTCACCATTTCCTAGTAGGCGCTTCTTTAGAGAATGAAATGGTGCCCCTTAAAAATTTGATTCTACAATTAATTCTGCATAGCCCAATTTGTTTCCTATTGTAAAGACAGGCATCTCATCAGTAACTATGCTCGATGTTTCTAAATTTCATCTGCCCTGGCATTTAAAGATCCACCCTCCTTCCAAATAAGGATTTTTGTTGCTGTTAGTTTTATTTTCTTGTTGTTTTGTTTTGTTTTATTTGGTTGTTTTTTTTGTGTTTTAACGCTGATGAGGACGGCTGATTCCTGACGGGGGAGGAGAGAAGGAATTTGTGTTCAGGAAGGAATGGTAAAGAAACAACATAAATAATTTTGAGGACATGCATCTGAGGAAAGTGATGCAAGCACATTTTTTCTGTGTCTATCAACAGAAATCAGGAGGACCTCACCACACATCAAACCACGGGGTCTTCTGTAACTGGAAGCTGAATACAAAGCTGTTTCAAGGATCCGCTATGTGAAAGGATCTGTGCAGCAACGAGAATGGCTCTAGTAAGCGACCGCGACAATGGTGGGTGCACATTTAAGTCTCCCTGCATGCCCAGGTGTATGCTAACTGTTTTTCGGACATCATCTCATAGCATTCTGTCACAGCATCTCCAAGGTTGAGGCACTATTATGATCAACTCATCTTCAGAGAGGAGGGATCAGGGACATTGAGCAACGGTCAATGGGTCTCAGTCTTGGAGACACATTAGAAGCACCTGAAGATGCTTTAAAAATACCTCCAGGGCTTGAATTTAGACTCTCTTGCAGGTGGGGACAGACACTGGTATTTTTTTAAGGCCCCTTTCGGGGTGCTAATATGAAACCAATGTCGATAAACACCAAATCATGTAACTTCCCCCAGTTAACACAATGAAGGTGAAGTCGGGATCGGCCCTCAGCAAGGTAGACTCTTCATGGTCCATTCAGCTGTCCTGTATTTGGGGAAGCAACAGCAGGCTGGAATTAGGAGTGTAGTATATCTCTGTTCCAAAATTATGAGTGTATATTATGGCAGGTCTTCAGCATCATCTTCTTGGACACCCCTTCCTTAAAAAGCCTCCTGTGGTTTCTCATTACTTTTGCAGTAAAGAAAAAAAAAATATTTTACTTGCTCTACAAAGACCAAAGCCCTCAGAACGTGGCTTTGTCCTAGCCCTTGAAGATGCTCCTCAAGCACTGGTTTTCCCATCCCCTCTGTCCCTGGGTTTTCCCAGAGCCTATGGCCTCTGCTTGGATTATGCTCTTTTCTTCTTCTCCAAATTAATCCCCGCCCCACCTTTTAATTTTATCCCAAGGCTCACTTCTCAGGGAAAACATGATTTTCATGACTAGGTCGAAGCCTTCACTTTACCCAGTCTCCCCATTCACCTTATGGATTCTCCAAGCTTCAAGTTCCTTTGTCTCCATTTACAATTTCACTTGGTAACCCCATGCACAAGATTGCTGGATGGAAGTCTCTCACTGCCATCACTCTCCCTGGCCCCAAAGCAGTCAATTAGTGGGCATACCTCTATTTCACTTTCCTCATGCCATCTTTAACTCTAGCTGTCGTACATCAAAATTTATCTCCCTGCTCTGCAATGTAGTTCTCTTTAAGTTTTTATTTGCATTAAAAATGACAACATTCCCTTCACTGCCAGGGCTTCTGTTGTTAGAACTCCTTGTGAGTACTTACCCTTACATAGACAACCTTGACAGTGGAACGCTCAACATATCTTCTTGGTTTGTGTTCTTCTTTTCATTTTTACTGCCATCTTCAAGTTCAAGGTCTCATCACTTCCACTTTAGACTACTACAGCACTGCTCCACATGTGTTAGGCCATACACATCCGAATCATTAGATTCATGGGTTCAGCTCATTACAATACCAGTGCCTTATCCCAGTTCAAAAGAATCTGGATCCCTGGGGCTAAAGCTTTAGGATCTGCATTTGAGGAAGTTCTTGGATCATTCCTCTGCACACAGAAGTTTGAGAATCATTAAACTGAAATAACTTTAACTCTGTAAGCGTTATCCAATCCTAATCTTTCCTGCTTCAAGTGAACCTAGATATTCCTTCCACATTAATATCCAAGGAATTATCCCAAGAGCAAAACACTCAAACAAAAACACATATATTCTGAAACTCCATTGTAGGCCTATAGAATTAAGAATCCATTTAAAGTTTAGAAAGGAGGCACTTGTTGGGATGGCACTGGGTGTTGTATGTAAGCGATGAATCACGGAATCTACCCCCGAAACCAAAAGCACACTGTATATACTCTATGTTACCTAACTTGACAATAAATTATATTTTAAAAATAATAAAGTGTAGAAAGGATGTTTTCCCTTCTCTATTTTATTCCAACTTATTTTTCTACATATACTTCATTCTTTTTTAAAGACAAATTACAAGACATATTTCTGGAGATTTTTCTCTGTATCAGGTTAACACTTCTATGCCTGGTTACAAATAAGTTGCTTTTTTCCACTTAAAATGGGCTCGCTCCAACATATGCCTCAAATTTCAAACTTTTGTGCTCACTGCAAATGAAATCTTTTAATTATTCTTTGGTGATCACTTGAGTGGTGACAGCCAAAAATTTTATTAGGTGTCTAGAATTTCAATGACAGCTTTTCCATGTTTTCCCAACCTAGTTTCATCATGCTTTTCAAAATATCATAAAGACTGCTGAAGCGACTCTCATCTCTCCTTTTATCTCATGTGGCCTATGCTTCCCAGTTCGAAAGAGATGTGTCTTCATATATTTAGGTATTTGGTACATCTGCTGCTTCCACCTAATCCAGGTGGCACCTTTGATGTTGGGACAATTCAGAGGCCGCTGCCTTGAGAACTCAATGCAAGTATTGTATCCATAGAACCCAAATGTCTGTAATTAATGAGTTGGCAATGATGCCCTCTTCTGGAGAGTTTTCCTATTGGAGGAGAAGCACTTCTTTCTTGTCTCTTCCAAATGACACCTTCTGCCCCCAACTACTTTTGGAGTTTCCCACCCCCAACTTCTTTTGATCACTGATGCTTTCATTTTGTTCAGGTTTCAATAATTAACGACTAATACCCCATCTTAATTTACAAGCAACTGAGAAATGAGAAGTCAGATTAATGTAGATTAAGCAGCCATGACTGTTTAAAACTGGCCTCAAAGATGGAGTTTAGGTATGGCCAAATGGCCACATAGCACTCACTTGAATTAGAATGACTAACTCAACTGAATAACCAACAGGATAGGCTCCATTTTGTGAGGCAGAAGAATGGACAAGAGTGGACCTGCTGGATAGAAAGATTTCTTCCTGATCTTGATATTCTGTTCTATTTTGGAGAGCTCCCCACAGAACACTTCAGATGATCTATGCCCCTCGTTCACTTCTTTCATCTGATTAGAAAGTTTGGAAAGAAACAGCTTCACAAGAGACCGCCTCCTCATTCCCATGCTTTCCTTTTCTCTTCTTTTCTTTTCTCATTTTTCTTTATAATCTGGGTGTCCAGTCTCCCAGAAAGAACATGAATCCTATCTGCTTCCTCACGGCACAGGTATAAGGGGCAAACTTCCTTTGGAAAACACTCTGTAGTCCAGTTTGACCAGGGTTATGCTAGGTAAATCTTTAATTATGAGCCACATTCTCCAATATTTTATCAGGAATCAAGGTGCTATCACCGAAAAATGTTTGTCTGTGAAAATAGACCATTTCCCTAGTATAAAAAACAACAACAACAACAACAACAAAAACCTCCTTTTACTCTCTATTCCTCTTGGAATAAAAACCAAAGTACACATACTGGCTGGCCTCAAGTCCTTTTCAAGATGGGTCCCTAACAGCTATCTATTCTAATCTCCTTCTCCTGCTTACCTCAATTCTCTTTCCTGTAGTCATTTTGGCCTTCTTGTTTGTCTGTAAATACATAAGACATTTACTTGACCTATTCCTCCACCTGGGTTCTCTTTCTCTAGATAACTCCCTCAAGCACTTACCTTTGCTGAAGGCTCACCTTCTCAGTAAGGCCTCCCCTGAAACCTTATTACCCTGTTCAACACCGCAACCCAGTCCCACCTCCTGCACCCCCATGTTTACTTCATGTTGTACACTTTACTTTTTTTTTTACATCATCTCCAAATATACCCTGCACTTTACTTATTTATTTTATTATTCGTTAAATCTTTCTCCCAAGTGAAAGTTACACTAGGGTGGCACTTTTTGTATTTTTGTTCCATGACCTATCCTAAGCACACAGAATAGTTCCAAGCAAGTAGGGGGCAATCAACATGGGGGAGAAGTAAGCCTGGGACAGAGGTCATGACCAAGGCCGAGGTCATCACACTAGTACCTATATAGACGATATCCCTGGAGTATAAGAGCAAAACAAATGGTAATTATTCAAAAATTATAATTTGTTTTCCCATTTTGTACCACTTGAGTGCTTTGCTGCTAAATATGTTTGTAACTTCAACCAATATATAGTGTTACTTACTTTTCTAAACATTAGATCAAATTATTTAAACAATGCCTAGTACTACAAGTCATTTAATATGTGACAGTTTTGTGTACGAGAAATTGACAATGTATTTGCTATAATTAGATCTATATATTTTTTTTTAATTTATTTTTTTAATGTTTATTTATTATTGAGACAGAGAGAGACAGAGCATGAACGGGGAAGGGGCAGAGAGAGAGGGAGATACAGACTCTGAAGCAGGCTCCAGGCTCCCAACTGTCAGCACAGAGCCGGACGCGGGGCTTGAACTCACAGACCTTGAGATCATGACCTGAGCCGAAGTCGGACGCTCAACCGACGGACCCACGCAGGCGCCCCTAGTTCTATATATTTTTATGCGACAGAATGAATAATTAAAGCTTAGAAACCCTCCCTGCTGACTATTATGTGTTTGACGGAAATTTGTTGTTGATGTTATCATTATTGTTGGAATGTACAAGTGTGGACGAAGGGTTTTTAGAGAGAAATAATCAAAAGTGGGGCCGTCATATATTTGTGGATTGGTCTGTGGTATCCATTCAACTTTCTTGCAGTCTGCTTACCTGTGATACATAGGCTGGAAAGTTAAACCCCATGGACCTAATTCTTAGTATGTAGAGTTTTGGTTGGAGACGAGGGACTGCCAATTGGGTATGTTTACTGAGATTTGAAGGTTGAAGGTAATAAAGAGTACCATTCTACAGTTAATGTCAATGCTGAAGATATTAGGTTCTCTACTGAAGTGTTCAGATGTCCATTCACTGTCTTCATGGGTGACAGACAGCTGTTATAGTTCTATAGCTTCCAGATTTTTGATTTACAACTAGAGTGGTATGTTCTTTTTTTTTTTTTTTTTTTTTAAATTTTTTTCAACGTTTATTTATTTTTGGGACAGAGAGAGACAGAGCATGAACGGGGGAGGGGCAGAGAGAGAGGGAGACACAGAATCGGAAACAGGCTCCAGGCTCTGAGCCATCAGCCCAGAGCCCGACGCGGGGCTCGAACTCACGGACCGCGGGATCGTGACCTGGCTGAAGTCGGACGCTTAACCGACTGCGCCACCCAGGCGCCCCAAAGAGTGGTATGTTCTTGAATTCAACAATTCTTCCTAGTTCCTGCCATTCCTGTTTAGTGCAGATATGGAAGCTCCCATGTTGCTCTAGTCTGTATGTAGTATCGTTTAGCAATTGTTCTTGAGGACAAGCCTAGACTCTGCTTCTCTAGCTGTTTCAAAGGTTTTTCAATTACCTAATTACTTGTAACAAAAAAGAATGTGTTATGTTTAAAATAGTTGGAGAAATTTCTTTTCCTTCCTCTTATCTGGGATTTATTATCACATACTGTAAGAATTCTCAAATGATACCTCCAACTGTATTATTCATATATTGTGCCCTTGGCCCAAATGCAAGTTTCTCCTACATTAAAACTAAATCATTTCACTTGCATCTGTATGAATTCTTGATCATTATGAATAATAATGGGTGCATAGTAAGCACTTACTTATTTCAATGAATGCATTTTCATATTCTTACTATAATTGTATTTAGAGAATAAATATTTATTAGATACCTTTTATGTTCTAGATACTATTCCATGTACAGAAGTAATGAAGTGGGTTTTATTTTTCTTACTTTTTTTAAACTATGTTACCTATTATTATTTTGCAATATATTTCAAAAAAAATGCAGTTGCTGTTGCCTTAACTGCTATAAGACCCTCATAAGCAAAGCAAGTCCACCTGTAGCATTTGTCCTTTTTACCACTGATTGGGGGAAAATGTCCAATAAAGTGTAAAATGCAGCATATGCAATCATGGAATCTAAAAACTTTTCATGATAACGTGTTGCAGATTGCACTTGACAGTTCACCACTACAACGGAAACCTGGACCCTTCTTGATTCACGCAGTCTTTGAGACCCAAACTAGAGTCATCAGGAAAATGACCTGTATGCAAAGTTTGCAGCTGTGCTCAGTTAATTGGCTCCATCCTCCAGGAGTAAGCCCACCCGGGACACTGAGCTGTTCTGCTCCTTTGTGGGACTCTATTTCCACAGGCTTATCTCAGATTGGGACCAGCATCTCTTCTCCAATCTCACTTTTCACCCAACTCGCTGAGCCTTCATATCCTTGGTTGATACTATTGTTGATGCCAAAGCGTCGGCTTTCAAATCTGAATGGACCTGCAACATGCATCTTTGAACAGCCATTTGAAAAGTAAAGCTTAATAACACCTTTCATTTGTAACAAAGTCTCTTCACAGAGATTTCTCCAAGACTTATTACCAAGACCATCTATGTGCAAAACCACTGCTTTGGAGCATTTGCTTGTAGTTCCCAGAAAAACAAAACAAAACAAAACAAAACAAAAACTGAGCTTTCCTTCTACATGAATTCATTTATTTTAAACCAACACCATCTGCTGTCTTGAAAGACCTCATAAAGAATGTCATACATTTCAGAAGCCAGCAGTTTTGTATCTCCTGGAATTGTAGTCTTCTGTATAATGTTTTGCAAGCTTAGCATCATCCCCAGTTCTCCGTCCATCTTTTCTCTGTTAGCGTGGCATTCTGCCAAGTACTGAAGAGCGAGCAAAGCCAAATGGACAACAGAGGGGTTGGGAAGGTCTATAAGTAAAATAAGGTCAGGCAGACATCCATGACATCGTAGACAATGGTTCTTCTACTTAATAGATCTTTTGGTGGATCTCGTAACTGGTTAACTAATGTGAGAGAACATTAGGTTCTTTATTCATAGTAGAAGAGGAAGAATTCATCCTCTATGCCATACACAAACAAAATCTTCTTAAATTCACACCAGAGCTTCAGGAGTCCAGAGCCTGTTGCACTATCAAGGTCACACCAACACATGAGGTAGAGGGACCCAGGAGTCACAGAGCGGGTCCCTCTATTTAGAGCCATGATCTCAGCAATGGCAAATGACCAGGCTAACTCTGGGAACCAAGGAGTGAGAAAGCTGGTGACAAAAGGTTCTACAGACTCACCCATGACCCTGCAACATCCGTCAGCTCTTGATTTTTATCTTATGGGGCATATAGATTAGTGGAAGTTTTCAAGTAGCAAGGCATAGCAGAAAATGTCTTTATTTGTTCCTGTTGATACAAGGTTGTCTTAATTTTACTCTGAAACAATATGTTTTTGAGCATTTTTTTTTGGTAGCTAGACACATTTCTTTCTCTAAGTAGTTTTTATGACATTCTTTTTAAAATGGTGATGATGTTGGTAAATTCCAATTTTCTTATCAGTCCCCCAAATCATGTAAGATCATACACAAATATCTAACTGGTTTTCGCGCTCTGTTTTAAGTATCTGTGGATTCATAACGAAATAAGCATTGATGTTTTAATACTAGAATCAAATTCAAAGAGCAATAATTACTGTTTTATATATTAAATGTTCTATTATAAATTATATTTCATTGTATCAAATAAAATAATTTATATATTAAAGAATTCCATTGAAAATGGGAGAATTTAGTATAAAGATGTAGTCAAAAACTGGTTTGTCTGATCCCCAGAATTCCACCACTGTATTTCTTCTTTGCATCTATGTATCTATCTATAGAGAGAGAGATCAAAGTTGAAGACATCCTAATACCTTCATTATGAATCATCATTATAATACTAAAAAACTCTTCCCTGCTGTTTGCAGATGATTGAATATGTCCTGTATGACTTAACAAGACACATTATTTAATATCTTTGCAGAACTGAGGGAACGCTCGGAACACTCGGAACACTTCTAATACCATTAAATCTAAGATTATTCTTACATAACTTGTCTTCATGGTCATGACATCTTGACACTATGATCTTCCTCAAGCTTTCGAGTAACAAACAAACCAAACTGTTAACTCTTTAGTTTTGAACCAGATTATCTCCTTCATCTATCATTGAGAGAATCAAGAGAATCACTGGTTTTTCTGACTAATGTTGTCAACAATTAATTTCCATACCTACATTGCTGTAGATTTTTTCAAGGAAACTCCAGTACGATGAACTTGGTGATTCTAACGTCAAAACTCACTTGAAGGTTTGTTGTTGGTTTTGTTTATGTATAATGTGTGTGTGTATAGATATACACACACACACAGATATTTAGATAGGTATTTATATAGACAGATGATAGATTATAGATGATAGATAGATAGATAGATAGATAGACAGATAGACATATCCCAGATATCTTAGTGTAAATATGGCCTTTCACATTCTTTCATTTGGTGACATCACCAAAGTTTCCCTAAGAAATAAATTTTTATTTTTCTTTCATGATTTTAAATATTCCTGCTGACTTTTAGAGCACTAGGAAGAAACTCCCATTGCTTCAAACATATCTGAGTGTAAGCAGGACCACCAATGACCTCAGAGATTAGGGAACAATTAATCCTTTTAAGCTGACACCAACTGTTTCTACTCTTACTATTAATGTTACCACCACTGCACCTTTAAATTCCTACTGTCTTTTTTACACACTCTGCCTCAGTCCTTTGGGGAATTATTATTGTCAGCAATATATATATTTTTTTCATTCTCGCTTCAGTGCTTCACAGATGAGTGCAAATTTCTGCAATTTCCACTTCTCCCTCCAAGTCTTTTCTTCCTCACCCCTGCCTGGCTCCTTTTTTTCAATCCTCTGACTCCTCTCATGTAGCTAAAAAGGACCCTGTGTTTACACTGATAAATTTAAAAAGACTCATGCCCTTAAGGAACTCATCGCCTACCAGGGAAAACCCAGTGATAAACAAGCAAACGTAATATGTGTTGCCCACTGATGTCACCCAAAGGGGAAGTTGTCACCTATCCCAGAAACCTGATTGTTTCCAGGAGCAAGAATGTGACAACCGGTTTTCTCTGGGCTCTCTGCCTTGATGTCATGCCTGACATTTTCAGCATTCTGGGAAATGGAAGAAGTATACAAATATTGTCCAGAGTACAGAGAATGGAAAAACCTAACAGGGCCATATTTGAGAAAAATTGACCAAACCACAGCAGAGAAGTACCTAATAATTGTTCAAACTAAAAGCTAATAGTCGTAGAGTGCAAATCATACACCAACCAAAGGTCTAACTGTACTAATACTTTATGTGTGTATTAATTAAATCATTAATGAAAATGGTTTACATGTGAGGGAATGAAGGCCCTAAGAAGATAAACGTGTCCAAGATTAGAAAGGGAGTAAGTGGCAGAGATATGACCTGAGCCCAGGATGTCTGGCTACAGATACAGGCCTCTTAAACCCCATAGTATATAATTTCCTCGTAGAATCTGGAAATTTTTCTGGGATGCCGTAAAATCTAATTGTGCCACACACATATACATAGCACACATGTGTTCACACACATATACATGTAATATTCATATAGCAGCTAACAGATCACAAAGTATTCTCACATGTAAGCCTCAATCACATCCACAACCCTCGATGTTAACTAGGATCAAAATGCATAAAAAAAAAATCCTAAAGCTTCTAAGTCTGAAGAGAGTTATCCAAATTTACATTGATTATAAGATTTGCCTCTAAGTCTTCCAACTGCATGGCCAGACGTTCCCCATAGCTATATCAATATTGCTTTTAAAACCTGATATAAAACCCAAATAAGAAAATAATGGATAGATACAGCTGGGACTGATCTCCTTTACGGATGGTTTTTATGTGTTATGATTGAAGACACTTGTTAGTCCTTCTCAGTTTCATCTAAGCAGTGGAAACGGCATATAGTAATTTATCCTCATGGAAACCAATTATATTTTCAAAGATACTGTGGTTGAAATTATAGTTATATATTATATATACCTATACATGATATTCGCGTTATAATTATAATGTGAAATATTTTATTAAGATTTCTTGGAACATACAAGATATCACTCTACCTCAGGGCCTTTGCACGGACAGTTTCTTATGTCTGAAGGGCCCTCTTCCTTATCCACATGGCTTGCTCCTCACCCCCTTGTCTTTGACCAAATGTTTCTTCTTCAAAGACTTTTTGCTGATCAATCTTTAAAACTGTAGTCTTCCTTCCCACTCTCCTACTGCTGGTTCCTCATTTTCTTTCTTTCCTGCTATATCCGTTAACATTTATGATCATCTGGAATACATTGGAGGTATTTATTTGCTTATCTTTTGTATACATTTCCATGGCAATATAAGCTCAAAAAGAGGAAGAGTTTTTAATTGTTTTTTTTTCAACGTTTATTTATTTTTGTGACAGAGAGAGACAGAGCATGAACGGGGGAGGGGCAGAGAGAGAGGGAGACACAGAATCAGAAACAGGCTCCAGGCTCCGAGCCATCAGCCTAGAGCCTGACGCGGGGCTCGAACTCACGGACCGCGAGATCGTGACCTGGCTGAAGTCGGACGCTTAACCGACTGCGCCACCCAGGCGCCCCTTTAATTGTTTTTTATACACTACTCTATCACAACAATTTTCCGGGGTATGTTAGGCCTTCTATCTATTTTTCATCTATCTATCATCTATCTATCTATCATCTATCTATCTATCTATCTATCATCATTATGTGTTGAATAAAATATATGTATTTTTTACTCTCTAAGTTAACCATACAACAAGTTGTACCTGTATCAGCATGTACCATTTTGATGTGTTACATCATTTTCATGGCTAATATGTCTGAATGCACATTTGCACCAAATGACACAATTGTATTTTCCTTACCATAATTATACAGCTAGAAAGGGTAAAAATAATAATGGATGATACCTATATCACCTTACATGTGCCAGGCACTTTTTAAACACTCTACTTACAGTAACTCATTTATTCCTTACAACAATACTTTGAGATAGCTATTATTATATTATCCTCACTTTATTGGATGTTAAAAATAAGGTACAAATGGTACATGGTCAAACTGCATAGTCAATTATTTCTCGGAATTCTATTTTCATCTACTTTTGGTGAAATCTTTTATTGTTGGTATAATGTTGCAGATATGCAACATCCAACAAAAACACATTTTTACCAAATTGTTATTAACTGTAAATACTCCTCAATGCTTTCTTGTGTTTCATAACTTATTTGGAACTTTTGTAT
The DNA here is from genome assembly GCF_022079265.1 of Lynx rufus. Classification (NCBI taxonomy): domain Eukaryota; kingdom Metazoa; phylum Chordata; class Mammalia; order Carnivora; family Felidae; genus Lynx; species Lynx rufus. The sequence continues at coordinate 24,069,827 of NW_025814845.1, read as the reverse complement.
ATAACACTGCCACTGATTAGAACAATTTTGCAGTTTAGATTACCAAACAAAGCACCATCGTATGCTTGGAAATATTTGTAGTATTGCTATGAAAATGACTTTCAGATAAATTTTGAACAAAGAGTTATGCTAAATAAGTGAGAATAGGAAAATTAGTCAGCATTCATTCTAAAGAAATAACACAAATTTCTATTAAGTATTTTCAGCTAGATTGCAAATGCTTCTTATGAGAAAATTAATCTTATTCATAGCATACATTAAAAAATGTAAGCATAAGACTTCAAATACATGGAGAGTTATTGATGTGCTGTATGCTTCATAAAGTTTATTCCTCATATCTGTTCTGTTATTAATATAAAAGAATTATATATTAAAAATACAGAAAAGGTTTTTAGATCATTTAAAATCCATTAAAAGCTGAGATATTCTTATAATTAATTTTCCACTGAGATGAGAATTCAGAACCTTGAAATAACTTGCAGATGGGCATTGTCATAGTGAAGAGAACCTTTGTCATCTTCCAAGAATTATTTTACTCCCTAGTAAAAATTCAAGGAACATTTGTGTTCCACAATCAAGGTTGGCGGGCTGGTTCTTGGAAGGAAGATTGGGTGGCTTTCAATGCAATTTAATTTTAATGATATTTATTGAACTTAAAATGTTTTTCCTGTTAGCTTCTTCTTATTTTTTTTATATTTTAAATTTTTTTAACGTTTATTTATTTTTGAGACAGAGAGAGACAGAACATGAATGGGGGAGGGTCAGAGAGAGGGAGACACGGAATCTGAAGGGGGCTCCAGTCTCTGAGCTGTCAGCACAGAGCCCGACGTGGGGCTCGAACTCACGGACTGTGAGATCATGACCTGAGCCAAAGCTGGACGCCCAACCAACTGAGCCACCCAGGCGCCCCTAGCTTCTTCTTTTTAAATGGAAATACCCCTTGGAAAGAAGGTATTTGTCAACTCAGTTTTTTATGCCTTCATTCCTTTCCTGATTCTTGAAAGAGTGACATAGACCAAGGCAACTGATTCTGTGCTAATAATAATAGGGAAAAAAAGGTTTTCATCACGGCACGTCATGATGAACATTGTCACTAGCATAAGTTTTTCATTAGAACAATTTATTAGTTGTTTATTATTGTGAAACATATTACCCCTAAAATTACCGATAGAATACAACACACATTTAAAACCTCATAGTTTCTGTGAGCCATGAATCTGTGAACTGCAGTCATCACAAGGCTAGATTGGATCCTCTTTCTGGCTTAGTCTCTTGATGATGGGCAGGGTTTAGCTCCTCCGATGTGGTCAGTCCCTCACAAGCTGTTGTCTCGAAACCTCCCTCAATTCCCTGTCACATGGACCACTCTATAGAGCAATTTACAACATGGCCCCTTGCTTCATTAGAGTATGGAAAGGGCAAGACACATTGCCTCCAGAAAGAGAAAGCTAGCAAGCAGAAGTCACAGAGCTTTGTAGTGTAATTACGGAAGTGATATTATGTCTCACTTGGCTTATTTTATTCATTAGAAACAAGTCACTAGGTCCAGTATACGCTAACAAAGCTAATAATCATCTTTAGCTTGTAAAATAAGTTATTTATTCATTTAAAAACATGTGAGAGAACTTCATTTTTTATGGTAAATCACAGAATATCAGTTTAATTTCCTACAATCAACTGGAGTGTTTCCTTTGCAATTTAAATATGTTCTCATGTCCAAAATGAAAACAACAACAACAACAACACATTTTATGGTTTCACCCTATCAATAGAGAGAGCATTCTTGACAGAGCATTCTACACTCAAGAGGTCAGTTTTCTCACTACCAAGTCTCCTCCAAGCCCCAATACAAATAGACTCTCCTCCACCACGCCATTGAATCGCCCTTTTTGTTGTTTTCCATGTCAACAAATCCAAAGGACATTGGTTGGCCTTTATTGGCTGACCTAGTGTCATTGTTTTACATAGTTGTTCCTCCCTCTCTTGAAACAGAACTTTCTTTATCCATGCACTGTGCAGTCACACTATACAGTCACAATATGGTCACAAGGGATCCACTGAGACAGACAAATCTCCATTTTCTTCTGTGTTAATTTGGGAACCTAAGTACTGTGGCTACAGAGAGATGGGTCTTTGCATCAGGGACACATTTTTGAGAGGGGCCTTCTTTTCCTCAAAGAAAAATCAATAGTGATGAAAGCTCTCCCAAGAAGGAAAAGGCCCTTGGGGGCAGAAAGATCCATCTGGCTCTAAAGCTGCCTTCCTGGAAACAGAATTAGTACACATGGTTCCCTTCTGCCATTTTCTCTTTCCCCAAGGGAAATGAATGACTTCAGGAGTTGAACACTTAGGAACAATGTATTTAATCAAGAGTGAGAAGAATTAATTATTAGCACCATATATAAAAGTGCCTACCATAGTCTTACATATTTTCTGTCCCAATCCATGGCTTATAAGAAATTCTTCAGACATAATAAAGGTATTGTTTTTGATAAAAATAACACATATTTCTAGAAATAACTTTATTGCCAAATGTTGATTTTAGTATTACTGCCAAGCACACTAGTTATAAAATTACACATATTCTACTAACTGCTATTTTGGGACCATGTTATTTGAAACAGGTGATTACTGAAGGTGTTGCAATTTTTCTAGCATATTGCTTATTCAATATTTGATAAGTGTTGCTAGCAAACTATTTGGAATGGAAACATTGAAGACAGGTATGAGATATTTGGCCAAGGTTTTGTGATTACATGTGAAATATTTTGACAGGAGCTATGTATAGGGAAAACCTTTAGAGACAAAAAACAGGATTTTCTAGTAGGTAGCTAATGTGATGTATTTCTTTAAACAACTAGATAATCTGAATACATTTTCAAGTTCTAGTGCCTTCTTGATCTCTATTAACACCAAAGACATCACTTTGGGTGCTAAAGTAATAATTTCAAAACAATGTAGAAGTGACTTTTGAATTACTTTACATGAAAAAAATTTTATTCATACATAGCATTATTAGTATTTTCTTATAATATATAACACATTATCCCTTGTATCATAGTTTCTTTTCTACTTATTTTTATTTTTACTATTTTTTAATACATGTTTTTTCTTCTGCTATAGCAAGGGTTCAGGATTTGGAGATTCTGACATTTGTTCTCTCATGAATTCTCTGGTCTTTAGTTTCCTGGTCTCTAAATGTGGATATTGGACTCAATGCTGTATAACATCTCATCTAGATGTATCCTATGAGTTAATGAGCATCAGTTCCTTCAGAGAAAGATTTGTACCATTCTTTCACTTATTTTCTAATGGGATTTAGTATGTGGTAGGCACTTCATAAATATTTGGGAAAAGATTAAGTTAATGCATATTAATATTATTTTACATTAACTTTATTTAATATTTGTTAAATATTTGTGTGTTAGATAGGATCTTAGAAAAGAAAAAAAAGACATCAGGTAAAACCTAAGTTACTCTGAAAAGGCAATACATATTTAATTAATAATGCATCAATATTTGTTCCTTAATTGTGATGAATGCACCGTATTTTATAAAATGTTAATAATAGGGGATACGGGGTGAAGGGTATACAGAAACATTCTGTAATAGCTTCTGAATTTTTCTATAAATCAAAAACTATTCTACAAATGAAAGTTTGTTGAAAAGCAAACAAAATATTTCTTTTGTTCATTGGGTATGGAGGTTGTCCTTTTCTTAATGTTTATTTTCCAAATAATCCTTAAAGTTTTATCAATTAATTTTTCCTGAGAACTTGTTAGGAAATATTTAAACAATAGAAAATTAGCTACTTTTTTTGTTTATAATTAGCACATCTGGGAGGTATAAGTTTATCCTTTAAAACTTCAGCCTCTTTTCTTTTCCTCAGATCAAAAACAAACATTGAAAAAAAAAACTTGTTTTTGTATATCTCTCCACATCAGCACATTTTTTTTTTACTTTTAATCACAAATATGTCAAGATACTAAAATATCAAATGATATAAAAGGCAAATCAGCAATCAAGACAAGTTCTTATTCCCTGCAGAAACAACGATGAGTCACTTTATACAACTGCCTTAAGAATTCAAGGTCAAAATATAGTCTCTTTAATTGTTAAGTGCTGTCAAATACAATAAAACAAAAGTTTTAAGTAAAATGAAACCAGAAAGCAAATAAATCTGTAAGGCAGTGTGAGTCTTGTTTGTGGATTATTAAACAATCTAATTTAAAAAACTGAAATCATTAAACACTGAATACAATGAAAATAATTGGAAAAACTTGCTTCTAAACCTCAGCTGAAATTAATCAGTTTCAAACATCAGGGAGGATATAGTAAGTAGACTTAATGTCTAGGGTCCCAATAAAAAGCATGTGTTTATGTTAAATGATTATCATGTAAATAGATACTTTGTTAAATCTAGCTTTTTTAAATTACACTACATATTTAATGATATTTATAAGTAAAGAAGCATAAGGTAGGTAAGACAATTTTTTTTCAGGGAACTGAATACATTAAAAGTGTATTGAAAAAAAAGTGTATTGAAATACATGCAAATATTGGATATATTGACTACATTTATAAAATAAATGTATTTCTACTATGTGTGCTGTATATATGTTGTTATATGTTCTTCAGTGTAAATCTAGCTTTATATATTATTGCACCGACTTTTCTAGGATGTGATTTTTAAGTCTGAAATAATCATTTGGATATTTGTAAGGTATTGACTTTTGTGTAACGCTTGCAAATTGTGTCGGTATTATAATTTTGCTTGCATGCTCCAGTTTACAATACTTTAAAAGTGCTGTGCACTGATAGGTCAATGAATATGCATTGCATGAACGAATGAATGGATGAATGATTGGCTTCATGAGGTACTAAAGATGCTTTCTCTGTCTACAATACACTTCCTCCTACTCACTAGTGATCAAATCCTCGTGCAGTTATTAAGGCCCATTTTAACTGGTAATATTTCCGTTGAATACTTTTCTCCGCTTTCATATACTCCTTCACTTTTTTGAAGCTCCACAATACTTTGTAGCTTCCTTGCATCACTCATATATCTCTGCTTCATATTTTTCAGTCCAGTGTGTACTGGCCAGTCACCTTGAAAGAACGCGTCTTACTCAGGTAAATGCACGCCAGGAACTTGAAGGAAAGTAACCCTCTAAAAGTATCCACGCATAAACAACTATCAACACTGTCCTCAAGTCTTGCAGCTCCTTTTTAGCTATATCCTTTTTTTTTTTTTTTAATGTTTACTCACTTTTTTGAGACAGAGACAGAGTATGAGCAGGGCAGGGGCAGAGAGAGAGAGGAAGATACAGAATCTGAAGCATTTTCCAGGCTCTGAGCTGTCAGCACAGAGCCCGATGCAGGGCTCGAACGTAGGAACCATGAGATTATGACCTGAGCCGAAGTTGGACGCTGGCTCCAACTGAGCCACTGAGCCACCCAAGCACCCCTAGCTATATATATCCTTTCTTATCTCTCCACTCCTATTCCCATTACAATTCAAAGTACCGTCTTTATATTGATCATTCTAGAATCTTTTCTTCTTGCTTGGCTATGGCACCTTCAATTTACTTCATGGTGCAGATTTTAAGATGTGTCCTTCAGTCTCATGTCCCTCTACAATTGGTCAGATGCACTTCTCTGCACCTCATTCTGACCCCCTCAATCCTTTGGATTTAATAAATAGATACTCTCTCCATCTTTTCTTATTTGTGTTCTTGTCTCAGATTATAAACTGTTTCTACTCTCAGTTCTGCCACATAAACTTGAGTGTCTCCAATTTCTATATTTCAATTTCTTTCTCAGCAAAACAGCGAACAGTAAACATAACACTGGTAAGAGGACCTGCCTATTTGCAGTAGTATCCGGCAGACATTAAGGGCTCTGTAGAAGTTTGCTATTCATACTTTTAAACCCGCTTATATACTCACCTCTACCTTATAGAAAGCTTCTATTCAGTGTCACATTCCAAAGAAATACATTTAATTTTCAAAAGACATCTAACACAACCTGTTACATCCTTGGTAACTCTTCCAAACTATATCCATCTCACAACAGTGTTTCTAAAAAGATATGTTTATAATCCATGTTTGCAGTTTACTTTTTCCTCTTCTGTCTTTAACTCAACTCCAAGCAGGATTTCTTCCACAAAGTTTTGCTGAAAAAGGTTGCAGGTGGCCACCTTCATGCTGAGGCTAAAAGTCAATGTATCGTGTTCATTTCTTAATAGGCGTTTTTAAAGAGTATATTTGGGGGGGGGTGCCTGGATGGCTCAGTCTCTCTCTCTCTCTCTCTCTCTCTCTCTCTCTCTCTCTCAAAAATAAATAAATAAATAAAATAGTAGATTTAGGTTTACAGCAATATAGATCAGAAGTTACAGAGATTTGGGGATGTCTGTGTGGCTCAGTCAGTTAAGTGTCCAACTGTTGACCTCGGCTCAGATCATGATTTCATGGTTCATGACTTTGAGCCCTGCATTTGGCTTTGTGCTGACAACCTGGAACCCGCTTGGAATTCTGTCTCTCCCTCTCTCTGCCCCTACCCTTTCATTCTTTCTCTCAAAATAAATAAATAAACTTTAAAAAATTCTTAAAAAAAAAAAGAAGTTACAGAGATTTCCCATATACTCTCTGCTCCTGTGCATGCATAGCCTCCCCCATTATCAACACCATCCCCCCACCAGAGTGGTCCATTTGTTAAAACTGATCAGTCTACATTGCCACAGCCTTATCACCCACAGTGCAGAGTTCACTCTTAGTGTTGTTCAACCTAGGGGATTGGACAAATGTATAATGACATGTATCAACCATTATATTATCATACAGAATAGTTTCATTGTCCTGAAATCTCCCTCTTCCTTTTTGTAAATATTGAGCAATATTTTAGAGGATTACCATCCCCATCCTTCCTTCCATGATCACTGTTTTCTTTGTCTTCTGGGATACTATATTCTTGATTTTTTTTTTTTTATTTCACTATCCCTTCTCAGTCTTCTTTGCTGGCATTCACTCCTCCAGTAGTTACCAAAATTCTTCCCCATATTCTTTTCATTGTATTTATCACTAATAGGTATCGTCAAATTACCATGTCCAAAAAGTACTGTTTATCTCTACTAAAAAAGCGGCCATCAAAATGCAGTCTACCAATGTCTTCTCCAACTCAACTGATTCTCAACTGTTCACTCTCTATCCAGTTGTATGGCTAAAAAACTGGTATCATCTGTGATTCCTCTATATCTTCTCTAGCTTCTCTAATCTGACTGGTTCTCACTGCTAATATTCGACACATCCATTTTCCCATTGCCTATTTTTGTCTCCAACTCACCAAATTTTATATCTAGCCTTTGCTTTGCCTGTACATTGTGGGGACTCCCAGATAGATTTATTCTCTGTTTTCTTTTATTCATATGAGATATACTTTCATGGATGAAACTAAAACATCCCTAGGTCTAAACTCTCAGTCTTAAATCTTTGTTTCTTATCTCACCAAGATACTGCATCCCAAGAGGATATCTCTTCTTGGATTGATAAATATCAGAGTAAACATTCAAAATGCCCCACTCAATTTCTCTGTTGTTCCACTTTCTTTTTATCTATTAATTTTCTTTTGAAATCTTTAAAAAATGACTTCAGTGTTTACTTTCTCAAGAAAAATAGCTATATTCAATAAATTTTATTGTAATACCTAATTGCAAATCGTATATGATTTAAGCATTAATCATACTCATGACTGAAAGGCTTGAAGGAATTTGCAGATACTGAAGACTATTTCAACCGCAATTAGTTTCCAAAATCATGGCTTGCCATAAGCCACTGGGGAGTGAATTTCCTGAAGTGGAACATGCCTAATCATTTCTGCTATATCCTTGGTATCCATTAAATTTTCCCCCAATGAAGTCGATCAATGCTACACAACTTAAGCATTTTAGATAATATCTAGATAATAACAATAGATTCCTCTAATGATTAGGACCAGAAAAAATGAGACATGAATTAATGTTACACTAAAATAATATCTCAAGTTAATACAATGAGTTTTTAAAAGTGTTTTCAGGATAATATATTTCAGGTCTGATTGTTAATGAAATCAAGGTCTCAAAGTATTTGTTAATATTTTGAATCATGATCGGAAACTTATCTGACTTTTTATTTTATTTTATTTCATTATATATATATTTTTTATGTTTATTCATTTTTGAAAGACAGAGAGAGACAGAGCACAAGCAGGGCTGCGGAGGAGAGAGAGGGAGACACAGCTCTATGCTTTCAGCACAGAGCCCAACGCAGGGCTCGAACTCACGACAGCGAGATAATGACCTGAGCCGAAGTCGGACACTCAACCTACTGAGCCACCCAGGTGCCCCATAAACTTATCTGAGTTTAAATTGCTGTCTTTAACATATAATATGTGGAATTTTTTTTATCTTTAGCATAGGTTGCTGTTTATTAGGGTAATACATAAAACATAATCAATTTATAATAGATGAAAGTAGAGAAAAAGAAGAACCCTATGTAACTATCACTACACACTTTCACTTCTTCTACTGTTCCATACTGTACCTGATCTTTTCCTGCAGAGATGAATCACATTTAGTTTTGATTACAGTAAAAATTTCACTGGGCTTATATTAAAAATCAGTCCCACGCTAGGGAAAAGGAAAGAGTTTTTTGGAAGTAGAGTTAACTCCTTCACATGATTGACTTGGTAATGAGACTTTTCAGTGATAACATTTTGAGCTATTTTGTTTTACAAGTTCAATATGCTTTGATCTCCTTGCCTTTCTTTAGGACATTTTTTACACTAATAATGTTGAGACAAAAAGACAGCTTCTTATTCAAAAGTAAATTTAAAAGTTTGCATTGTAAGTTGGAGCATTAAGGATATGCTTCAAAATATTCATGTACAGGAATCAGTCTATCAATAATTGACAGACAACTACCTCAAGGTAGAGACATACTTCCTTCAAAATGTATGTGATCATTTATTCATTTATCACTTTTTTTTTATTATTATTAACTGGAGATGCTCATTGATTTTGCCTCTGGGTAAATATACAGAAAGAAACAGCTTTAATCACTCCTCTACCTGATTGATCCTTTCATGTCATTTAGATAAAAGACTGAATAAATAGGACGACTTTATGCTTTGATTCACAGGTCAAGGCTCACACTCTTGTGTCTCTGGAAAGCAATTACAGAGCTATGAAATCATCAGGAGAAACAACTTTGCCTCCCTCTGGTATACACTTAAAGTTTTTGGGTGTTATTAGTTTAGCAATAAAAAATATCTTGATACTATTAGACAAACTTTAATTTCAAATGATAGGTATTTTTTGGATGTAGAAAATCAGGAGAAGGTGGTATTATTAAATAATAATAGCAATAGCAATAATAATAATGCAGTAAAACTATTATCACTATCCACTGAAGATTTACTATGTGCTAAATATTTTTTAAGTTTTTTTAAGGTTTTTAAACTTAGATACCTTATGAAACACTGTTATTGTCATCTTACAGATGAGGAAACTAAGGCACAGAAAGGCCATTGAACTTTCCCAAAGTTACTCAATTAATAAGTGAAAAGACGGGGATATGTACTCAGGTAAGCTGGTTCCAGATTTTACAATAACCGATAGCAACAACTTCTTCTTCTTCTTCTTCTTCTTCTTCTTCTTCTTCTTCTTCTTCTTTTAAGTTTGTTTATCTATTTTGACAGGGACAGAGAATGTGGGCAGGGGAGAGGCAGAGGGAGAGACTCTCAAGCAGGCTCTGAGCCACCAGTGCGGAGCCCGACCTGAGCTGAAATCAAAAGTCGGACAACCAACAGACTGAACCATCCAGGTTTCCCCAAAGCAACTTCTAGTTTCAAATGTCCATGAAGTATGACCAGGCACTCTGCATGTACTTCCATGGAACCTAGACCCAGTGCCTTAAACTCAGTCTATTTACTTTCTATGCTTGATTATTGGATTCAATCATTGACTTTAGTGCCTGCCTGTAGATCCAGTAGAGAAATATTCTGACATCTCAACTCAAAGGTCTTTTATCCTAAATTTTGTTTTTCTTCAACTTTACTGGATAGGGAATATTACATCATGTTATCAAGGATTATTCAAGCAACTACTGCCTTGTTATATTCATATTACAATATAAACTTCATAAATTATTTTAAGAAACATGATGATACTTATATTTAGCTATACATTGAGTAAGTTTTCCTCATTATGCTCATGAAGACTCATAAGACTACAGAGGTATTAAAAAGATTTAAAGTATATTTTAATTTTCAAATATGTAGAAGATATATATGAAAACTTTAGTTTCGTTGGAGATAAAATTCAAGTTAGATCTTCACTTTCAAATGTGGACAGATTAAGTGTATTTCTAATTTAAAAACAGGAAATTTAAAGATATTATTTACAGTTAACATATTAATTATACTTGACAATGCATATGTGTAATGTATACTTTTTTTTAAGTTTTTATTTATTTTGAGAGAGAGAGAGAGAGCATAAACAGGGGAGGGGCAGAGAGAGAGAGGAAGAAAGAGGATCCCAAGCAGGCTCTGAGCTACCAACAGAGAACCTGATGCGGGGCTTGAACCCACAAATCAGGAGATCATGACCTGAACCAAAATCAAGAGTCAGACACTTAACCAACTGTGCAGCCAGGCACCCCAGAAGCCTTAAATTTACACAAATAGATTTATTAATCAAATATATTTACTTATTAATTGTAAAGATGAATTTTGAGTAATGGTTTCTGTTTTAGACTTGGCTGAATATCACACAATAGGTAAGTATTTCTTTATCTTGCCTAATTCCTAGGGTTAGGACTTCCAGTACCCCACTGGATAAGAAAGGTGAGAGTGGGCACCCTTGTCTTGCTCCTGATCTTAGAGAAAAAGCTTATAATCTTTTACCGTTGAGTATGATGTTAGCTGTGGATTTGTCATATGTGGCCTTTATTATGTTGATGTATGTTCCTTCTGTATCCAATTTGTTGAAGGTTTTTACCATGAGAAGATGTGATATTTTGTCAGTTATATTTTCTGTACCAACTGAGATGATCATATGATTTCTATTGTTCATTCTATTAGTGTACTATGTCATGTTTATTGTTCTGTTAAGATTGAAACATCCTTACATCCCAGGGATAAATCCCACTTGATCATGGTGTATGATACGCTCCACACACAGTAGAAGGTATCTGAATCAGAAATGGAGTACTAAAATTGTCTTTATGTGAAGAGTGTGTGATCTTACATATAGAAAATCTTAAAGACTCCACCAAAAAAAAAAGTTGGAATTAATAAATTCACTAATGTTGCAGTATATAAAGTCAGCATACATAAATCAGTTGTGTTTCTGTACATCAGCAAAATATCTGAAAAGGAAATAAAGTTAGCCCATTTAAAAATTCAAAATCAAAACACAATAAAATAATTAGAAATAAATTTAACCAAGGAAATCAAAGATCTCTACCACAAAGACATTGATGGAATAAACTACAGCTATTAGAATAACTATCACTAAGAAGACAAGAGATAAGTGTTGGTGAGGCTGTAGAGAAAAGGGAATCTTTGTACACTGTTGTTGGGAATGTAAATTCGTTCAGCTACTGTGAAAACACTATGAAATAGTTTCCTCAAAAAATGAAACATGAAAATAGCCCATGATCCAGGAATCCCACTCCTGGATACATATTCACAAGCAACAAAGACAGCATATTGAAGAAAATATCTGCACTCCCATGTTTATTGCAGCATTATTCACAATAACCCACATATGGAAACAGCCTAATGCCCATCAACAGATAAATGAATAAAAAAAGATATGGTGTAGACATATACAAATATATAATGGGATATTTTTCCAGCCCTGAGAAAAAAGGAAATCCTGCCATTTGCAATAACATGGATGGACCTTGAGGGCATTACACTAAGTGAAATAAATCAAAGAAAGAAAAAGTCTACGCGGAATCTTAAAAAGCTGAATGCATAGAGTCAGAGAATAGAATGGTGGGTACCAGGGGCTGGGGGATAAGGAAACTTAGGAAATGTTGGTGAAAGAAAAAAATTCACAGAAGGTGAGTAAGTTCTGGAGATCTAATAGATAGCATTGTGATTATAATCCCCAATACTATATTATTCAAAGTTGCTAAATAACTAGATCTTAAATGTTCTTACCACAAAAAGTAAATGATAACTATTTGATGTGATGGCAATATTAGCTAATGCCATGGTGGCTATCATATTGCAATATATAAATGTGTTAACCTAAAACACCATGTTATATGTCAATTATATTGCAATAAAAGATATGTAGTTGATATATTAATCTACGCAAAGGAAGGAAAATCAGAAGGATTTTGAAATCAGAAGGAAAATCAGAAGAAAACACAAACATCCCATTACTATTTTTTAAGCTTGTTTATTTATTTTGGAAAAGAGAGAGACAGTGCAAGTCGGGGAGGGGCAGAGAGAGGGGGAGAGAGAGAATCCCAAGCATGCTCCCTACTGTCAGCACAGAACCCAACGCGGGGCTCAAACTCATGAACTGTGAGAACATGACCCGAGCTGAAAACTGGAGTCGGACATTAACTGACTGAACCACCCAAGCACCCCATTACTTAATTACTGTCAGTCAATTTAAATTTAAATTTTGTTACTGGATTTTAAATTTTCTTTCAGTTCAAAGGCTACATATTTATGTAATCTCATGATTACTTTAGGAACCACTAACAGACTTTATATCAACAAGTAACTTCTAAAATTTCCAGATTAGTTACAAGGATAGAATTTGTTGTAATCTTAATTCTCTCTGATTTAACAGTACGCGAAAAATATTAATATTCCTTAAATTCATAACGCCCACCTTGGTATGCTCTTATGCTTTGTAACTGAATGTCCTATGCCTCTCATTAATTGTCCTCCACTTTATTTAAATAAATGCCTGACATTAGATGTCCTAAATTTCTGATGAGACAGTTGCATTAAAAATATTCTAACTGATGTTTATATCTCCCGTTCCCACTTTGTAAATCACTTTCCTACAAATTTATTACAATGCATTTTAAAGCAAAACTTGGTGACTCTTCTTTATTCTAATACATTTGGTCTGTAAATCTAGGAATTAACATACAGGATGGTGTCTATTAATAGGAATACAAAATTTATACATATATACATGTAATTATACATATATACCTATATATATACATATATGCATACATTTATACATATTTATACATATATGTGTATATATGTGTGTATATATACATATATACATGTATATGAAATTTATAAATATATACATATATTCATATATTAGGCTCTGTTATAAAAATATCCAGGCTTAGATAACTAAGTGAATACATAAATAAGAATATTTATGCCTTTTTTTTCCCCAAACATACTTGCTTGCGGGCACCTGGGTGGCTCAGTCAGTTAAGTGCCCAACTTTAGCTCAGGTCATGGTCTCACAGTTTGTGAGCTCAAACCCCACGTCGGGCTCTGTGCTGACAGCATGGAGCCTGGAACCTGCTTAAGATTCTGTGTCTCACTCTCTCTCTGCCCCTCCCTTGCTCACTCTTTTTTTCTCTGTCTCTCAAAAATAAATAAACATTAAAAAAGAAAAAAAAACTTGTTTGTACAGTCTTGGGCATAATAAGTACACTGTAAAAAGCATATCATCATCAATACGTTCCCAAAATATAATGTCTAAATACTGGACAATGTTTTTTTTTTCTAAGTTCAGTTGTTTACATATATTTGTTCGTTTTTACAAATACAGCGGCCTTTACATGCCAGCCATTCCACTATTTTACAAAAAAATGGAATCTATGTTAATCACTTCTGACACTCACCTTCAGTTTCTATAAGCTACCCACTGAGCAATCCCCAAAAATGAACATTATGAATCAGTGTTGACATGAAAACATCACAGACAGAAGATAGAATATATTGGCTACACAGAAGCATAGGGCACTGTATCTTGTAAATTAAAACACACTAACCCTGAAACAAGAGTGATTGTGGCAAGGATTTCATACCCCAAGCCCAGTTTTTACCTTATCTTTTTCTCTGACGTTAAGCTCAACTCACTGTTTCCTTTTCAGTCTTATCCAGAAACTAGCTCAGTTTTTGTTGTTGTTATTGTTGTTTTCATGACCCTGTATTTCAATGTATTAAAGCCCTACTAACCTCTGATTCCAGATAAATTGGATTATTCAAAACACTTTTATTAAGACAAATTTTCTAGCGCAGTTTTAGGTTCACAGCAGTATTGAGGGAAAAGTTCAGATCTTTCCTGAATCGATACTCACTGCCTCCCCCCGCAACATAGCCTCCCTGATTAGTAATATCTCTCACCCGAGCGGTACATTTATACAAATGATGAGCCTACATTGACACCTCATAATCATCCAAAATCCACAGTTTGCATTACAGTTCAGTCTTGGTGGTATACATTCGATGGGTTTTAAAAAGTATATAATGGCATGTATCTATCATTACGTTATTATTCAAAGCACTTTCACTGCCTTAAAAATCTGGGCTCTGCCTCTTCATTGTTCTGCCACCCTTAATCCCTGACAACCACTCATCATTTTACCGTCTCCGTAGTTTTGCCTCTTCCATAATGTCATATAATTGAAATCATACAGTATACAGACTTTTCAGATTAACTACATGTACATGGGAATATGCATGTCAAGGTTTCTCCTTGACTCTTCCTGGCTTAAAAACTCATACCTTTTGGGGCGCCTGGGTGGCGCAGTCGGTTGGGCGTCCGACTTCAGCCAGGTCACGATCTCGCGGTCCGTGAGTTCGAGCCCCGCGTCAGGCTCTGGGCTGATGGCTCGGAGCCTGGAGCCTGTTTCCGATTCTGTGTCTCCCTCTCTCTCTGCCCCTCCCCCGTTCATGCTCTGTCTCTCTCTGTCCCAAAAAAATAAATAAACGTTGAAAAAAAAAAAAAAACTCATACCTTTTTCTCAAAGAGTAATATGTCAATGTCTGGTTGTACCACACTGTATTTATCCATTCATGATCTGAAAGACATGTTGATTTCACTTCCAAGTTATGACAATTGTGAATACAGCTGCTATAAACATGAGTGTGCAGGCCTTTGCATGGACAAAGTTTTCAACTTCTTTGGTAAATACCAAGGAGGACAATTGCTGGGTCATGTGGAAAGAGTATGTTTAGTTTTGTAAGGAACTGCCAAATTGGCTTCCAAAATGGCTTTACCATTTTTCATTTCCACTATCAATGGAAGTTCCACTACAATGGAACCAAAGTTTGGTTCCTTTGCTCCTTACCCTCACCAGCATTTGGCGGTGTGAGTGTTCCATATTATGGCCATTCTAGCAAGCGTGTAGTGGGATCTCACTGTTGGTTTAATTTGCATTTCCCTGTGGACATATATGTGGAGCATCTTTTCATATGGTCATTTGCCATCTATATTACCTGGTTTACTAAGTTCTATGAAGGTCTTTTACCTGTATTTTAATCAAGTGGTTTTCCTATTGTTTAGTTTTAAGAATTTTTTGTTTATTCTGGATAGCCATTTTTATTAGATATATCTTTTGTAAATATTTTCCCCAGTCTGTGGCAGATCTTCCGGTTCTCTTGACATTATCTTTCTCAGAGCAGGTTTTTTTTTGTTTGTTTGTTGCTTTTTGTTTGTTTTGTTTTGTTTAACGAAATCCAATGTATTAATTATTTCTTACATGGATTGTGCCTTTGGTGTTGTATCAAAAAGTCATTGCCATACCCAAGGTCATCTAGAATTTCCTCTATGTTATCTTCTAGTTTTATAGTTTTACACTTTACATTTAGGACTGCTATCCCTTCTGAGTTCATTTGTCTGTAAGGTATAAAATCTGTGTCTAAATTCATTTTTTTTGCATATGAATGTCCAGTTATTCCAGCATCATTTGTTGAAGACAATATCTTTGCTCCATTGTGTTGCCTTTGCTCCTTTATCAATGATCAGTTGAGTATATTTAAGGGGCTCTATCTATGGTTTCTCTATTTTATCTCTATTCAAATATTACATTGAAATATTTGTCTATTCTTTTGCTAAAATCACACTATCTTGATTTCTCTAGCTTGTTAGTAAACCTTGAACTTGGGTAGTGCCAGTTCTCTGACTTGTTCTTCTCCTTCAATATTGTGCTGGTATTCTGAGTATTTTGCCTTTCCACATAAACTTTAGAATCAGTTTGTAAATCTCCACAAAATAACTTTCTGGGATTTTGACTGGGATTGCATCAAATCTACAAATTGAGTGAGGAAAAACTGACATCTTGACAATATGGAGTCTTCCTTTTCATAAACAACATGGAAAATCTCTAAGTTTATTTAGTTCTCTGATTTTATTGATTAGCATTTTATAGTTTTTATCGTTTACATATCGAACATATTTTGTTAGGTTTATGCCTAAGTATGTAATTTTTGTGCACTAACATAAATGGTAGTTTGCTTTTAATTTTAAATTACATCTGTTCTTTACTGGAATATAGAAAGGTGATGGACTTTCATATCTTAACTTCAGATCCTGCAGCTTTGCTATAATTACCTATTAATTTCAGAAATGTTTCTCTCTTTTCTTTTGGATTTTATACTTCCCAATTAGTATGCCTTTTGTTTCTTTCCTTTGTTTTATTGCATTAGCTGAAGCTTCCAGTACTATACTGAAAAGAAGTGATGAGAGGGGACATCTCGCTTTGTACTTGATCTTTGTGGGAAAGCTTTGACTTTGTCACTATTAATTATGATGTTATCTGTAGATGTTTTGTAAATACTCTTTATCAAGATGAGGAAGTTTGTCATCTATTCCTAGTGCACTGA
This sequence comes from Lynx rufus, assembly GCF_022079265.1. Lineage (NCBI taxonomy): Eukaryota > Metazoa > Chordata > Mammalia > Carnivora > Felidae > Lynx > Lynx rufus. The sequence goes on along the minus strand of NW_025814845.1, from coordinate 24,052,958 downwards.
GAGGTTTTTAAATAATGAATCGTTTTTGGATTTTATCAAGTGCTTTCTCTGCCTCTGTTGGTATGATCATGTGATTTTTCTTTTGTAGCCTGTTGATGTAATGGGTTACATTAATTGATTTTCAAATGTTGAAACAGCCCTGTATACCTGAGAAAAATCCCTTTTGATTATGGTGTATAACTTTTTTTATCGTACTACCGTCAGAACTCATCTGAGCCTAGTGCTTTCTGTTTTGGAAGGTTAATACGAATTCCATTTCTTTAACAGATGTAACCCTATTCAGATCATCTATTCCTTCTTACATGAGTTTTTTCAGCTTTTGTCTTTCAATTTGTCCATTTCAACTAGGTTATCAAATTTGTGGACATAGAGTTGTTTGCAGTATTTATTTATTTATTATCTTTTTAGTGTCTATAGAATTTGCAGTGATGTTTCGTCTTTCATTCCTACTATTAGTAATTTGTGTCCTCATTCTGTTTTTTGTTGGTTATCCTGGCTGAAAACTTATTGATTTTATTTATCTTGTCAAAGAACCAGATTTTTTTTTTATTATCTCTATTGATATCCTATTCTCAGTTTCATAATAATAATTTGTTTCTTCTGCTTATTTTGTTTCTTTTTTTTACAGAAAAGGCATGTATGTATGTATGTATGTATGTATTTACTTATTTATTTATTTATAAATCCAAGTTGGTTAACAGATAGTGTAATAATGATTTCAGGAGTAGTTCTTTTCTTCTGCATACTTTGTATCTGATTCAGTCTATTTTTGCTGGTTTCCTAAGGTGGAAACTTCGATGATTGATTTTAGATCTTTCATATTTTATAATATATACTTTCAATGCTATAAATTTCCCTCTAAGCACTAATTTTACTGCATCCACATTTTGTGGGGTTTTTTTCAGTTTAAAATATTTTAAAATTTCTCTTGAGATTTCTTATCATCTAATATTTGGAAGTTCGTTTACTCTAAGAATTTTAAGATTTTTCACCTATATATCTTTCATTAATTTCTTATTTAATTCCACTGAGGTCTGAAAGCAGAAATTATTTTTCTTCTATTCTTTACAATTTGTTATTTTATGTTTTATTTTATCTTGCTGAATATTCCATGTAAGTTGAAAAAAGTGTGTAGTCTGATGTTACTGAATAAAATCATCTATAGATATCAATTATAGCCAATTGATTGTTGGTGTTGTATTCTACTATTGTTGTATGAAGTAGTGTGTAGATGTTAGTCATATCCAGTTGATTGATGATGTTGTTGAATTCAACTGTGTGCTTGCTGATTTTCTACCTCCTGGACCTGTCCATTTCTCATAGAGAGGCTTTGAAGCATTCAACTCTTATTGTGCATTTATCTACTTTTTTTTTGTAATTCTACCAGTTTTTGCCTCACAGAGTTTGATGTTCTATTGTTAAATACATACACATTAATGGTTGTTATGGCTCATTGGAGAATTGACCTCTTTATCCTTATGTAATGTCCTTCTTTATCCTTGATAACTTCCCTTGCTGAAAAGTCTGCTCTGTCAGAAATTAATATAATTACTGTTTTCTTTTGATTAATGTCAGCATGGTGTATTTTCTCTATCCACTTAATCTCTGTGTCCCTATAGTTAAAGTGAGGTTCTGTACAGTTTATAGTTGGCTCCTGTTTTTGTTTTTTTGTATCTAGTTTCACAATTTCTGTCTTTTATTGGTGCATTTAGATAACTACCATTCAACCCGATTATTGATATAGTTGTATTGATATCCACCATATTTGCTACTGTTTTCCATTTGATGGCCCGGGTCTTTGTTTATTTTCCTTTCGTCTTTCACTCTTTCTCTGCCTATTGTAGCTTTAAGTAAGGATTTTATATGGCTCTATTTTCTCTTCCTTCTGAGCAGTATACACATACAGCTAGCTAATCCAAATCAAATTTCAAATAACACTCTACTACTCCATGAGTGTTGTATCTTTTAATAACAAAATAACCTTCATCTCTCCCTTCCTTGTCTTGTATAATTACTGTCATTCATTTCACTTATGCATAAACATACATAAGCTTCTCTCTATATATAAGCATCAAATAAATTGTTGCTATTTTGATTCTGAACAAAGTATTATTTCTTAGTTCAATTAAGAATAAGAAATAAAAGTTTTTAGGTTACCTTGACTTATTCCCTCTTTTATGCTCTTCCTTACTATAGTAAGTTCAAGTTTCTGACCCAAATTATCTTTCTTCTCTCTAAAGAACTTCTTTTAACAGTACTGGTAAGGAAGATCTACCGGCAACAAATCCTTTGAATTTTTGCTGTTCTGAGAAAGTCTTTATTTCTGCCTCACTTTTTAAAGATAATTTCTCATGTTACAGAGTTCTAGTTTTAAGATCAAATTAAGATAAAATTAAGATAATTTTCCTCTGGTGTCCTTTAGGATTTTTTTACCTTTGATTTTCTATAATTTAAAAATAATATGGTTAGATGTAGGGGTTTTTGGATATTTATTTTGCTTAGTGTTTTCTGAGCTTACTATATCTGTCTGACATAAGATTGGAGGAAATTGTCAGTTGTTGTTATTTAAAACATTTCTTCTGTTCCTTTCTCCTGCTTCTTCTCCTGGTATTCCCATCATATGTATGTTACATCTTTTGTAACATTCTTTCCTTAATTATTGGATATTCTCTTCTGTTTCTTTTTTCAGTCTTTTTTTTTTCCTTTGCTTTTCAGTTTTGGATGTTGCTATTGTCATGTCCTCAAATGTAGAGATTCCTTCCTCAGCCATATCCAGTCTATTTTATCCAGTAGAACTCTTAAAACATTACATCTCTTCCAGTCCCAGTCTGATAATTCAAACATCTTCGCCAAGTCTTCTCTGTCTCTTCTGCATTGTTTGCCTTTTGGTATGCCTTTTAATTGCTTCTTGATAGCTGGACATAATGTACCTAGTAAAATGAATTGCTATAAACAGTCTTTTAGTAATGTGGTGGTAAGGTATAAGGGGAGAGAAATTGTTCTTTAATCCTAGGATTAGAAGCTTTGCTAGTATTTTTAATGCTTTCGCCCCCACTTGAATGGGACAGAATCACTAGGGTGGGCTGGAGTTCGTTATTTTTTTTCCCCAGGTCAGTTAGTCCCTGATAATACCCCAGCATGTTGGGCTCTGATTAACTAGTTTCCTCTGAGTGCAAGTCTTGCTAAGAACAGAATTCTCTGGCATATTACAACATGGTTTCTTTTTCTCTCCTCCTGCTGGAAGCATTCAGAGATTTGTCTTCAATATTTAGTGCGGGAACCTAACCGAGACGCTGTAGATAAATCTCACAGTATTGTAGGTGCTCTCCTGTGACTGGGTCCCCCTAGAGTTTTTAACTCTCAGAGTTGTCCATACTGATTTTCCAGCAATTCGTCATTTACAGTTCAGATTTTCCTATCCTGCCACTGGCTCCTGTTGTGTTTCCCCTTATGAATCTCTGCTCCAGTAAGCCGTGACTCCCTGTATTTGCCTGTCTTTCTCTTCAATCTTGGTGACAATGCTTTGCCCTGTGTCTGCCCTCTCTTACAGACCCAAGAAGACTTGTTGATTTTTCAGTCTGTTTAGCTTTTTAGTTGTCTTTAGAACAGAGTAGTGACTTCCAAGCTCCTTCTAAGGGGGATTAGAAACCATGAGTCTCCCTAATTTTGTTGCTGATAAGTGAAATTTGACCCATAGAAGTTAAATAACTTCCTCTGTATCACCAAATTTAGAGAAGATAGAAATAATTTTTTCGAAAAAGACTCTTCAGAAAAGGGCAAAGAGAAATGTATACAGAAAGCTTCCTGATGAAGAGGTTGCATTTGAACTAGTGTCTAAGAGATATAGATTTTGATCAGGTGGTGACTGATAGATTTTTGGCCAAGGAACTGAAATATATCATAAAATATCCCATGGTTTCTCAGGATGAAAGTGAAGAATACAAATGAAAGAAGAGTTTTTAAATCCTTACATGTGGAACAGGAAACCAGAAGTCTTCCCCCCTTTCAATCTTTGCACACAGATCTTTTGCTACCTTGACACTATGCTACTTTCATAGCCATTTTTGTTTATCTAATTATTATTTATGTTACTATTAACTAGACTCTAAGTGTAATTCTGCTCATATTTGTACACACTATGCAGCCCTAGACCTGACCCCATAAATTGATGCCTGACACCAGTCTTTCCACCATGTTATATCCATTCCTTAATTCTGGGTCTGATTATAGCAACTTGCTTTTCAGCTCTCAAGAAAATATTCTTAATTTTTTTTGGTGTGCAATTTTTGTTTCCATTATCAAGACACTAAGCATGAATCTAAAACTTGTTGAGGACTGTTTCAGGTTGAACATTAAACTTTTGCTAGTATAGCATTAAAATCTTCCCCTGCTACTTATATTAAATGGTGATCATTGGTTTCTTTGCCTTTAATAGATCTTCATCAAACATTAAACAACTATTCCTAAAGAAGCTCTCAAACCGCTTTGTTTTGAGTCATTTATTTGTTGATCTTCATTCTTCCAGGTCAAATATGAAATAGAAGAATGCCAGGATACTTTTTTTTTCTTCTTTTCCCAGTGTCTTGCAGTATATTTGTCTAACTTAGAGTTAGACCTTGAAGTTGCATGTTTTGGAGTTAAATTATCATCTATTTCCTCATTTTTGAAGATAGTACAAATGTCCATGATTGGATTGCTGAGAATATTGAAGAAGGTAAGGCCTATAAAATGCCTAGAAATGTCATACACATCAGCTAGAGGATGATATGTAAAATGGAAAACTGTAGAGTGCAAGGAACTAATATATCAAGAATTTTTTTTTTTACTTTTATTTATTTTTCTTATTTTTTAGAGAGAGAGCACAAGCAGAAATAAGGGTAGAAGGAGAATTTCAAGAAGACTCCACATTCAGCATGGAGCCTGATGCAGGGCCCAATCACACATCCCTGAGATCATGACCTGAGCTGAAATCAAGAGCCAGACATTCAACTGACTGAGCCACCTACGTGTCCCTACCAAGAATTGTTAATGGGAGTTCTGAAATAGTAGTGTGGAAATGATGTGTAGGGAAACACTTTTAAAAATGGTCTCAAGTTCATTTCATTTCTGTGGCTTCAAGATTTTCTTTTACCATTCAGATGAATCAACATAATGTAATTCTACCAAGAGATCTTAAAGAGTAACAAAATGTCTTTCACTTTCATGATTCAGAATTCTTCAATGTCATCCTATTATTTTTGTGATAAACATTCTGCTGGAGTGCCATTAATCCTTTCTTTTTTTTTAATTTTTTTAAGTTTATTTATTTATTTTGAGAGAGACAGAGACAGCATGAATCAGGGAGGGACAGAGAGAGAAGGGGATAGAGAATCCCAAGCAGCTTCCACACTGTCAGCGCAGAGCCTGATGTGGGGCTCGAACTCATGAAACTGTGAGATCATGATCTGAGTCGAAACCAAATGTCACTGACTGAGCCACCCAGCTGCCCCGCCATTAATCCTTTCTAACATTAAATTCCACTAAGACATCCAGAAACACCCTCTTTTATTCCTTTTTTTTTTTTTTCCCTCACCCAAATTGAGGACATTTGTGATGATTAATTTTATGTGTCATGACTGGGCCACAGGCTATTCACATATCTGTCAAACATTCCCTGGGTATTTCTTTGAGGGTGTTTTTGGATGGAACTAACATTTAATGACTAGAAGAAAGCATATTTCCCTCCATACTATACTGGGCCATACCCACCAATCAGTTGAAGGTTAGAATAGAACAAAAAGACTGACCCACCTCCATGTTAAAAAAAAAAAAAAAAAATCTCCAGCAGACTTCCTTTGGCCTTCATCTGTACCACTGACTGTCCCAGGTCCCCAGGCTTTCACTCTTTGTGGTGAAATTATACCACTGCTTGTCTTTAGTCTTGAGCTTTCTGGATCACAGTGTGGATTTAGACTTGCCAAATACCATAATTATTAAAAACAATCATTTAGCAAAATTTTATCTATGCTTATACATATCTGAATGTTGTGGTCTTTTTTTTGTCTCTGGAAAGACATGACTAATATAACCTCTTTAATTGCTATAGTGCAAAATAAATGTTCTTACAATAATTGCCATGTCTTGGCAACATTTGAACTGGTCAGTAGTCTTGAATTAGTCTAATTTAAACTTTACTGTCATTCTGTTCTTGGACATAAACCCTGATATTTTATCTTACTGTCTACTAGAATTTATATAAACACCATGCTTCCTAAATGTAGCAGATATGTTCTCAAAAAACAATGCACACTTAGAGAAACTTATTTCATCATACTTTATATTGGATTTCCATTGCTTAATTTATAAACATTATGCATTTACCTGAGCATTCTTTTTTCCTCTACAGTGGTCCCTTCTTCATGTGGGACATTCAAGACTCCCAGGGGATGCCTGAAACTACAGACAGATCTAGGCCTATACATATATGTATATATGTACCTATACATATGTACCTATATGTACCTATATATGTATATATACTATGTTTTTTTTCCAAAATAAACATACCTATGGTAAGTTTAATTTATAAAATGGGCACCTAGTAAGAGATTAACAATAACTACTAATAAAATAGAGCCATCACAATAGCAATATACTGTAATAAAAGTTATGTGAATGTGGTCTCTCTCCCTCTCAATATATCTTATTATACTATAGTCACCTTTCTTGTACTTGTGATGTTGTGAGATGATAAAATGCCTACATAATGAGATGAAATAAGATGAATGACGTAGGCATTGTGAAGAGCGTTAGGCTACTTATGGCCTTCCAACCACATATCGGGAGAATAATCTGTGTCCAGACTGTGGTTGACTGCAAGTAACTGTAGCTCCAGGAAGCAAAATGAGTAAAGGGCGTTACCGTATGTGGTTTGTGGTTTCTGATACAACAATATATCCCTCACTCCCTCAATTTTCCTTTTATATTTTGGATTATGCTTCCTATTTATATTCTTTTAATGGTTGCCTGTGATTTTTAAAACTTGTTAGACTTAACAAATGAAATGTTAATCAATATCACTCATCCAAGAAAATAAAACATTCTGGAAATGTTTGCTTCTTATTACTGCCTTTTATCCTTGAACTTGCGCTTGGCACTTTTTTCATAGTTTCTCCACCTTCAAATCTCATAGGAAATTGGATATAATGAAGATAATGAATTAGAATCAACAATAATGCTAGTTATCACATTAGAGCACCAATTAGAGACACTTGAAATATTTCTTGAATCTTCATAAATTCCCATTGTGAGCAACATTATTAACCTAATTTAATAGACCAGGAAGAACTCGAAGAAATTCAATTGTTTCAAATCTTAGAAACAAAGAAGGGGCAAAGAACGAACTTGAATACTGGGCTCTATCACTAAATAGTACATATTCTTTCTTTAACACCAGGTTAATTATGCCTAAGTTTTGTGATCAAGTTGAATGTAAAGTCTGAATATTTTCTAGCATGAGCATCACCCTGAATGTTGGTGCAAATATCCAGAAACTGGATACGTGCAGATTTTTGTACTAATTTATGCTTAAATGGCTGTTTTTCTGTAACTTTAAGCATATATTTACGTTCAGTCAAATTTTTAAAGAATCTGAATTGGTAAATATCAAGCAGACACCAAGGCAAAATATTAATAAAGAAAGAAATCTATGAAATGATTAATTAACAACAAAAGTATGCATGTGAATAGAACTTATTTTCCCTACTAGAGAAAATATAATCCTTTTTCTGACAAGTATACATTAGCTAAAGCATTTCAATTACAAATATCAAGTTGAGGTCTATTTAGTGTGGGTAATGATGTACATTGCACAAGTTTGATATTCATGTTTCTATCTGCACTACTGAATAGTAAAATCACAGAACTTAGAGAATCCAAAAATCTCTGTGTATTAAATAAAGCATACTCCATGCAATTAGATAGCATAAAACCAATTTAATAGAGCAAAATTTACTTCAGCAACATGAAAAAAATTTTTGAGAAGGTAAGTTCTTGTAACCTGGGACAAATAATTTTTTTTTATTTGTTTCTCCTGCTTAGCTTTTTCAAGGCCTTTAATAACCAGAGGCCATGTTTTAGAAATTTATTATTAACTAAAGGAATGCATTGCATGAGACAGGATATTGCTTAAAGAACCTTACAGCTTTTAAAGCTCACAAATAAAACTAGCTTGAGTTTTGTTTTTTCTCTCCAACTCCCTGAAAACCCAATGTTCTTACATATAAAGAGATGATAAAAAAAGGAAAAACACAAAAAGAGAAAAAAAAAAAAAAACAGACCTCTTTCTCTTCATGCTCTCTCCCAGGAGAGGAAAGCATTTGTCAAAGCCACAGTTTTAAAGGCTCTTTATACTCATCAAAATTTTGATAACCATGGTAAAAGAAAAATAAAGTTACACATGTGACTGTTCTGAATCACAGAGTGCTCTGCAGATACCTGTGTAGAATTTTAGAAATATTTGGTTCAAGGAAGGGCAGGCCCACAGGCAAATTGATATTCAATAAACACAATTTGATTTTATTTGTTTTGTTAACAAACTTTTTTAGTTATTCTGACAAATGCTGGCCTTTGCTTATTTTCAACACCAAATTAGAATACTCTCCAATTTTCTATAGGTATTGTAGAAAATCGTACCTAAGTTAATGATTGCATAAATTTTATGTATTCTCCTGCCTATAATTAGCATTTCCAATAGAGTTTCAAAATGTATAAGCAATATATTACTAAGATATAATATTCATTTTAGCTCTGACTTTTGCTTCTTTGTATAATTTTGCATTTAATCCTAAATTATGCCATGATTCTGGATTTGAATATTACCAATAATTTACATAATTAATTAAAAAATGTTTTTCCAGACAGACATGTTTTGCCAGATTACCAATTTATATAGAACTTAGGTTAAGCGTTTTTTGTTTGTTTGTTTGTTTGTTTTTATCATAGACACATTGAACTCAATCCATCCTTAGTTATGTGTGCGTAACTAAGAAGCTTCCACTTAAACATATACCAGTAAAGATAATGACGATAGGAACAATTTATTAGGTGTAAAAAATGGATTTAGAAATTGTCTCTTCATTATATATCTTACTAAACATTCTTCTTATGCTACAGGTTTCCTACATTATATATATGAACATCTACAACCACTGACTGAAAAACCACATTGTGACTGTGGTTGTGATGTCCATTGGCATCCCCTTGTGAGGTTAACTAGTCAGCTGAATGTCAAGCCTTACCAATTATCAGCCCTAAGAGTAAGTATAATGACATATCAGCACATAGCCTTTCATCACAAGTGACACAATGATTTGAATGGCTCCAAGGTACACCTTACTTTTTAAAATATTCTGTATATATTTTTAAAGAAGTCACCAGTATAAATCCCTGTGGTGCATCCTTTGGCAACAGACCAAGAAACAACTTTAAGTGTTGAAACACTGAGAGATGTTGACAGGGTCACTTCAAAGAAGCTCAAGGGATTAAAAAAAATGATATGGTAACTTTTCTTCTAGGTTCTAAAAACATGTTAAAAATAAAATGTACTGGCCTATTTTGTAATGCTTATTTTGTAGATAGAACCCAATGGCACAAAGTAGAATCTAAATAACTTCACATTACTCATCGCATGAAGTCCTTACTGTAGACTGAAACATGATCTTACAAGACTTTTGTAAGACTGTCTTAATAGGAAAATCAACTTATAAAGAAATGTTTTTTTAAGCACATCCTGCAAGCATTCTAGAATTATTCAATGGATACTTCGTAAATCACAGACATTATTTGGATTCTGGAAGCATGACCATAGAAATAGATCTCTTATTGTCATGGAACTTGTAGAGCTAGTAGAAATATATATATATATATATATATATATAGTAAATGTCAAACCAAATATACAATTACAAACTGTGCCAAGTGGAACTGAGGATTCTGTGGAGGTGAAGGATACCAAGTAGAAAGCTGGTATATGAGATGAGTTGTGAAGGTCCTTTGGGATATGAAAGTTAGGATGCAACATTACAAAGAGGATGAGCCAGAGCACACGTGTGTGCTTGTGTGTGGCGTGCGGATGTCGTACCTCCGGGCAGGAGGAACATCCTCCTCAAGCCTAAAAGTAGGAAATTCTTGGTGTGTTTGAGGAGCTGAATGGAGGCCGACAAGCATGCAAAGTGAAGGAATAAGAGAGGCAAGATAATGTTATTATTTTTGCATAAAGAAGCCAATTATCTTTACAAAATATCTTTAAAATCATAAAAAGGAGAGATACTAGGAAGATGGCGGCGTAGGAGGACGCTGGGCTCACCGCGCGTCCTGTTGATCACTTAGATTCCACCTACACCTGCCTAAATAACCCAGAAAACCGCCAGAGGATTAGCAGAACAGAGTCACCGGACCCAAGTGCAGACGAGAGGCCCACGGAAGAGGGTAGGAAGGGCGGCGAGGCGGTGCGCGCTCCACGGACTGGCGGGAGGGAGCCGGGGCGGAGGGGCGGCTCGCCGGCCAAGCAGAGCCCCCGAGTCCGGCTTGCAAAAGCGGAGGGGCCTGACGGACTGTGTTCCGACAGCAAGCGCGACTTAGCGTCTGGGAGGTCATAAGTTAACAGCTCTGCTCAGAAAGCGGGAAGGCTGGAGGACAAAGGGAGGGTGAGCTGCGGAGCCCCCGGACGACAGAGCTCAGTTTGGCGGGGAACAAAGGCGCTCTCCAGCGCCATCTCCCCCGCCCATCCCCCAGCCAAAATCCCAAAGGGAACCGGCTCCGGCCAGGGAAATTGCTCGCTCCGCGCGAACACCCAACTCTGTGCTTCTGCGGAGCCAAACCTCCGGCAGCGATCTGACTCCCTCCGGCTGCACAGGGCCCCTCCTGAAGTGGATCACCTAAGGAGAAGCGAGCTAAGCCTGCCCCCCCTGCCGCCGTGCACCTTGCCTTCCCACCCCAGCTAATACGCCAGATCCCCAGCATCACAAGCCTGGCAGTGTGCAAGTAGCCCAGACGGGCCACGCCACCCCACAGTGAATCCCGCCCCTAGAAGAGGGGAAGAGAAGGCACACGCCAGTCTGACTGTGGCCCCAGCGGTGGGCTGGGGGCAGACATCAGGACTGACTGCGGCCCCGCCCACCAACTCCAGTTATACACCACAGCACAGGGGAAGTGCCCTGCAGGCCCTCACCACACCAGGGACTATCCAAAATGACCAAGCGGAAGAATTCCCCCCAGAAGAATCTCCAGGAAATAACAACAGCTAATGAGCTGATCAAAAAGGATTTAAATAATATAACAGAAAGTGAATTTAGAATAATAGTCATAAAATTAATCGCTGGGCTGGAAAACAGCATACAGGACAGCAGAGAATCTCTTGCTACAGACATCAGGGGACTAATGAACAGGCACGAGGAGCTGAAAAACGCTTTAAAGGAAATGGAAAACAAAATGCAAACCACCACAGCTCGGATGGAAGAGGCAGAGGAGAGAATAGGTGAACTAGAAGATAAAGTTATGGAAAAAGAGGAAGCTGAGAAAAAGAGAGATAAAAAAATCCAGGAGTATGAGGGGAAAATTAGAGAACTAAGTGATACACTAAAAAGAAATAATTTACGCATAATTGGTATCCCAGAGGAGGAAGAGAGAGGGAAAGGTGCTGAAGGGGTACTTGAAGAAATCATAGCTGAGAACTTCCCTGAACTGGGGAAGGAAAAAGGCATTGAAATCCAAGAGGCACAGAGAACTCCCTTCAGACGTAACTTGAATCGATCTTCTGCACGACATATCATAGTGAAACTGGCAAAATACAAGGATAAAGAGAAAATTCTGAAAGCAGCAAGGGGTAAACGTGCCCTCACATATAAAGGGAGACCTATAAGACTCGTGACTGATCTCTCTTTTGAAACTTGGCAGGCCAGAAAGAATTGGCACGAGATTTTCAGGGTGCTAGACAGCAAAAATATGCAGCCAAGAATCCTTTATCCAGCAAGTCTGTCATTTAGAATAGAAGGAGAGATAAAGGTCTTCCCAAACAAACAAAAACTGAAGGAATTTGTCACCACTAAACCAGCCCTACAAGAGATCCTAAGGGGGACCCTGTGAGACAAAGTACCAGAGACATCACTACAAGCATAAAACATACAGACATCACAATGACTCTAAACCCGTATCTTTCTATAATAACACTGAATGTAAATGGATTAAATGCGCCAACCAAAAGACATAGGGTATCAGAATGGATAAAAAAACAAGACCCATCTATTTGCTGTCTACAAGAGACTCATTTTAGACCTGAGGACACCTTTAGATTCAGAGTGAGGGGATGGAGAACTATTTATCATGCTACTGGAAGCCAGAAGAAAGCTGGAGTAGCCATACTTATATCAGACAAACTAGACTTTAAATTAAAGGCTGTAACAAGAGATGAAGAAGGACATTATATAATAGTTACAGGGTCTATCCATCAGGAAGAGCTAACAATTATAAATGTCTATGCGCCGAATACCGGAGCCCCCAAATATATAAAACAATTACTCATAAACATAAGCAACCTTATTGATAAGAATGTGGTAATTGCTGGGGACTTTAACACCCCACTTACAGAAATGGATAGATCATCTAGACACACGGTCAATAAAGAAACAAGGGCCCTGAATGAGACACTGGATCAGATGGACTTGACAGATATATTTAGAACTCTGCATCCCAAAGCAACAGAATATACTTTCTTCTCGAGTGCACATGGAACATTCTCCAAGATAGATCATATACTGGGTCACAAATCAGCCCTTCATAAGTTTACAAGAATTGAAATTATACCATGCATACTTTCAGACCACAATGCTATGAAGCTTGAAGTCAACCACAGGAAAAAGTCTGGAAAACCTCCAAAAGCATGGAGGTTAAAGAACACCCTACTCACGAATGAGTGGGTCAACCAGGCAATTAGAGAAGAAATCAAAAAATATATGGAAACAAACGAAAATGAAAATACAACAATCCAAACGCTTTGGGACGCAGCGAAGGCAGTCCTGAGAGGAAAATACATCGCAATCCAGGCCTATCTCAAGAAACAAGAAAAATCCCAAATACAAAATCTAACAGCACACCTAAAGGAAATAGAAGCAGAACAGCAAAGGCAGCCTAAACCCAGCAGAAGAAGAGAAATAATAAAGATCAGAGCAGAAATAAACAATATAGAATCTAAAAAAACTGTAGAGCAGATCAACGAAACCAAGAGTTGGTTTTTTGAAAAAATAAACAAAATTGACAAACCTCTAGCCAGGCTTCTCAAAAAGAAAAGGGAGATGACCCAAATAGATAAAATCATGAATGAAAATGGAATTATTACAACCAATCCCTCAGAGATACAAACAATTATCAGGGAATACTATGAAAAATTATATGCCAACAAATTGGACAACCTGGAAGAAATGGACAAATTCCTGAACACCCACACTCTTCCAAAACTCAATCAGGAGGAAATAGAAAGCTTGAACAGACCCATAACCAGCGAAGAAATTGAATCGGTTATCAAAAATCTCCCAACAAATAAGAGTCCAGGACCAGATGGCTTCCCAGGGGAGTTCTACCAGACGTTTAAAGCAGAGATAATACCTATCCTTCTCAAGCTATTCCAAGAAATAGAAAGGGAAGGAAAACTTCCAGACTCATTCTATGAAGCCAGTATTACTTTGATTCCTAAACCAGACAGAGACCCAGTAAAAAAAGAGAACTACAGGCCAATATCCCTGATGAATATGGATGCCAAAATTCTCAATAAGATACTAGCAAATCGAATTCAACAGCATATAAAAAGAATTATTCACCATGATCAAGTGGGATTCATTCCTGGGATGCAGGGCTGGTTCAACATTCGCAAATCAATCAACGTGATACATCACATTAACAAAAAAAAAGAGAAGAACCATATGATCCTGTCAATCGATGCAGAAAAGGCCTTTGATAAAATCCAGCACCCTTTCTTAATAAAAACCCTTGAGAAAGTCGGGATAGAAGGAACATACTTAAAGATCATAAAAGCCATTTATGAAAAGCCCACAGCTAACATCATCCTCAACGGGGAAAAACTGAGAGCTTTTTCCCTGAGATCAGGAACACGACAGGGATGCCCACTCTCACCGTTGTTATTTAACATAGTGCTGGAAGTTCTAGCATCAGCAATCAGACAACAAAAGGAAATCAAAGGCATCAAAATTGGCAAAGATGAAGTCAAGCTTTCGCTTTTTGCAGATGACATGATATTATACATGGAAAATCCGATAGACTCCACCAAAAGTCTGCTAGAACTGATACATGAATTCAGCAAAGTTGCAGGATACAAAATCAATGTACAGAAATCAGTTGCATTCTTATACACTAACAATGAAGCAACAGAAAGACAAATAAAGAAACTGATCCCATTCACAATTGCACCAAGAAGCATAAAATACCTAGGAATAAACCTAACCAAGGATGTAAAGGATCTGTATGCTGAAAACTATAGAAAGCTTATGAAGGCAATTGAAGAAGATTTAAAGAAATGGAAAGACATTCCCTGCTCATGGATTGGAAAAATAAATATTGTCAAAATGTCAATACTACCCAAAGCTATCTACACATTCAATGCAATCCCAATCAAAATTGCACCAGCATTCTTCTCGAAACTAGAACAAGCAATCCTAAAATTCATATGGAACCACAAAAGGCCCCGAATAGCCAAAGGAATTTTGAAGAAGAAGACCAAAGCAGGAGGCATCACAATCCCAGACTTCAGCCTCTACTACAAAGCTGTCATCATCAAGACAGCATGGTATTGGCACAAAAACAGACACACAGACCAATGGAATAGAATAGAAACCCCAGAACTAGACCCACAAACATATGGCCAACTCATCTTTGACAAAGCAGGAAAGAACATCCAATGGAAAAAAGACAGCCTCTTTAACAAATGGTGCTGGGAGAACTGGACAGCAACATGCAGAAGGTTGAAACTAGACCACTTTCTCACACCATTTACAAAAATAAACTCAAAATGGATAAAGGACCTAAATGTGAGACAGGAAACCATCAGAACCTTAGAGGAGAAAGCAGGAAAAGACCTCTCTGACCTCAGCCGTAGCAATCTCTTACTCGACACATCCCCAAAGGCAAGGGAATTAAAAGCAAAAGTGAATTACTGGGACCTTATGAAGATAAAAAGCTTCTGCACAGCAAAGGAAACAACCAACAAAACTAAAAGGCAACCAACGGAATGGGAAAAGATATTTGCAAATGACATATCGGACAAAGGGCTAGTATCTAAAATCTATAAAGAGCTCACCAAACTCCACACCCGAAAAACAAATAACCCAGTGAAGAAATGGGCAGAAAACATGAATAGACACTTCTCTAAAGAAGACATCCAGATGGCCAACAGGCACATGAAAAGATGTTCAGCGTCGCTCCTTATCAGGGAAATACAAATCAAAACCACACTCAGGTATCACCTCACGCCAGTCAGAGTGGCCAAAATGAACAAATCAGGAGACTATAGATGCTGGAGAGGATGTGGAGAAACGGGAACCCTCTTGCACTGTTGGTGGGAATGCAAATTGGTGCAGCCGCTCTGGAAAGCAGTGTGGAGGTTCCTCAGAAAATTAAAAATAGACCTACCCTATGACCCAGCAATAGCACTGCTAGGAATCTACCCAAGGGATACAGGAGTACTGATGCATAGGGGCACTTGTACCCCAATGTTCATAGCAGCACTCTCAACAATAGCCAAATTATGGAAAGAGCCTAAATGTCCATCAACTGATGAATGGATAAAGAAATTGTGGTTTATATACACAATGGAATACTACGTGGCAATGAGAAAAAATGAAATATGGCCTTTTGTAGCAAAGTGGATGGAACTGGAGAGTGTGATGCTAAGTGAAATAAGCCATACAGAGAAAGACAGATACCATATGGTTTCACTCTTATGTGGATCCTGAGAAACTCAACAGGAACCCATGGGGGAGGGGAAGGGAGAAAAAAAAAAAGACGTTAGAGTGGGAGAGAGCCAAAGCATAAGAGACTGTTAAAAACTGAGAACAAACTGAGGGTTGATGGGGGGTGGGAGGGAGGGGCGGGTGGGTGATGGGTAGTGAGGAGGGCACCTTTTGGGATGAGCACTGGGTGTTGTATGGAAACCAATTTGTCAATAAACTTCATAAAAAAAAAAAAAAAATCATAAAAAAAAATATTTTGAAATTTACCACGCCCGGTGCTCTTTATTTCTTTGTGTAGATCCAGATTTCTACCTGGAGTTATTTTCCTTCTTCCTAAAGGACTTCCTTTAACAACAGCACATAAGTGAGAAGAAGACAAGTAGAAATACAGTACTGTCAGATTCAAACATTATACCTGAAGCGGTGTAATATTACTTAAAGAAAGATAGTGATAAGTGAAAAACGTACACTAGAAAATCTAAGGCAATTACAGATTTAGAATGCATATTAATATAGCTAATAAACAAGGATATGCAATGGAATCATAAAAATTACTCAGTTAATTGGAAAGAAGGTATGATGCGAAGGACAAAATAATGCAGGGTATCAGTCTTAATAATTTGGATTTTATTCTAAGTGAGATAGAAAGGCCCCAAATACTTTTCAGCAAAAAGGTAATAAAATGATTTACTCTACCAAAAATAATGCAGTAAGAAAGTAGAAAGAAAGGAAAGAAAAAAAGCACTGGTGCCTGCCTGAAAAAAAAATACAGTCTTTGGTGGCTGCCCAGAGACTAGATTATTAGAGGCAATTTGAATTGGGGAGCTATGTTAGCAGGCTGCTATTGTAATAAATAGAGTAGGGGAGAATGTCTCCACTAACAACTCGGCTAACATAATAAATGTAACAGGCTCTTTCTGTGTCTGCACATTTTCCTGCAAAATTAAAGAATAATTTGATTCAGAATATTCTCAGACTAGTAGAGCTGCTCCAGGGCATGTACAGACTTCTCTCCTACAGATTTGAGCTGAGAACATTTACTTTCCACACAAATTGCAGTAAAAATTCCTACCATATCGGTTGAGTATCTGAGGCTGAAGATCTTCTCCCCTCTGTTAAAAGAATCAGGTATTTTAGTATGTATAATATTTTCATTTTAATTAATGGAAAATAAAATGACAAACTTTAGTGAGCCATTATCTCAAGGTGACTTTCAACATACAGTCTGTTATAAATTTGAATTTGATCACAGTTTCAGACTTCTTTTTTCAGGGCTTGGCAAAGTAGTAAGGACTGAATTTAATCTCCTGCTTCACACATATCAACAAATGGGCAAAAATATGAAAAAGCAGATTCAGACATTGTATAATAGGCAATGACTGAAGGAATGGAAACAAACGAGGTGAGCCACATAGTTTCCCTGTTACTGCCTAGAGAGTTTCCAGGTGGCAGAACAGGGAGGGGTAATCCTAAAAGAACCCAGAAGTCTCCTTGAATTGAGAAGACAAAGGGAAATGATGGAAAGGAGACATTCAGGTGGCCAGGCACTCAGAATTCACAGAGCAGATCTCTGTCAGCTGTGAGAAGAGGAGAGCAGAGACTTGCACAGAGAGCAAGCTCAGGAGATCTACAGGGCATTCCCTTCTAGACTCCAGGTGACTACTGGGGAGCAAGATCTGTGAATACGCCTGCTCAAGGCAGGGGAGGGAGTGAGGAGAGTATACAATAGACACCAGCACTCACAGGGCTGGAAGCAGTCTGTTTCCCTCCTAACAGGGGTAGAAAAATCTTGTAATAAATGCATGGGATATTAGAGTATTCAGAAATCTATGGCCTCATTAACAGTCAAAACATTAATCCCAGACTAAAGATGTCTCTTGCCCTGCCTATGCAGGGAGCAAAAGTAAGTCCTTGAAAGGATTATGTTACTTCTACATAATTAATCTGTGTTCCAAAACAAAGTTCAAGCATACTTAAAAAAGAAAAAAAAACACACACACACACACTCAGATATCCAACATTCAAAATCATAAATTTTAGAATGTATTTGACATTTTTAGATGTCAAATGTTCACTTAAAATGTGGTGATCAACATCCTCAGCTATTTTTTAATTCATATATTATATATCCCTCTCTACTGTGACATACTATCATATGTTCTTTTCATGTTTCCTTAATTTATCAGTGAAACTTGCACTGTCTCAACAGTACAGGTATATCATATCTTTCTAATGTGAAGCTTCTTTATTTTGTTTATTTTGTTTTGTTTGGAGACTTTCTAAAATTTACTCAATTTTCCCTACAATTTCCTAACTATAGATTTTTTCTTCCAAGGTAATAGATTAAGTTCATACTAGATCAAATTTCCCATATATAACCATTATAAGTTCTGAACTAATCACAAAACAACAATAGCAACAACAAAAACCACAGTCACCTGGAAGCATTAGAGAGTGAACAAAAAGTGGGCAGGTGACAGAAATGGGAAGGCTAAAACTGTGATAGAACATCATTATTATAAAGATGCTAGAAAGTAGGTGGGTATCTTTGATATATGGAAGCCAAAAACATGGAGCCTGGCGTCTATGCATAAACTGTGCAATTTTCTGGCTCTCTCTGAGCCATACCTGTGCAGGACAGTTATAAAAAAAAATGCACTGAGGTTGGAGATGCACTCAAAAGAGAATATGCAGTGTGTGTTTAATCACATAAGTTGCCTGCTATTAAACAAAATGGTTAGGACTCTTCTAAGGAATATAACAGAATCTACTCTGTAACATTCAAAATGTTCAAGGTACAAGACAAAGGTACTCAGCTTATCAAGAATCAGGAATATTTAACCCATCCTCACAAGAAAAGCTGAAGAATGGGGTTAAAGCCAAAGATGACCCAGATATTGATATTAGGAAAAAAAAGATTTTATAGCAGCTCCTGTAACTACACTTAATGCGGTAAGGAAAAAAAAATAGAGACAAGAAGTTGATAAAAAGGTGATAAAAAGTTGATAAAAAGAAGCTATTTGTATACCCAAATGGTAAAATCTAGAATTAAAAAATGGAATCTCTCAAATTTCCTTCTTGTAAGTTAATAAAGAACTGTGAAAGCAAATATTGAATCAGCTTGTTTTATATCCATAGGTTACTTATACCTCAAGATATATCAAAGGAGTCTAAATATAAAGTTACTTTTAAGTAATCTTCTAAACAAGAAGAGATATAACTAAGTATATGTTATAGAAGTTCCATAGCAAGCTAGAAGAATTTTCATTACAAATACTTCACTTTTTGAAAGAACTATGTTATTTGGCAATAATAAGCACTGTATCTTCCTTTATTATAGTACTTTTTGAGTGCCGAATGTTGTCTTCTTTAGGTGTAAGTGGATAAATATTTTCAATCTGCCCAGAGTGATTTATAGGGTAATATTCATATGGTAATCACTCAATTAAAGATGAATGAATGAATTCATGAATGAATGAGTGAGTGAATAATTCTGTCTGCTACTAAGAGGAGTGTAAAATACAAAAATAAAATCTATGTTTTAAAATTGATAAAAGCATAAAATTGATAGAAGCATAAAAATTGAAAACAGAAATAAATGAATTGATTTTTCTGTCACTCTACTGGGAAACAGAAGTTATATAAATGAAATAACTTGTTAAGTATGTTATTAAACAAAATGAAAGGGAAATTCATAGTGACATAAAGCTATAATGTTCAGTATGTTAATAAATATTATTTTATAATGTCAAAGTAAGGTGCTTTAAAGTGCCAGATAAAATTTCTTAAAATCAGCTTCTCTCTACCTGTAGGAAAAGGTTTGTAAATTTAGACATAGAATGATAGTAAAGTAAATCTGAAATTAATGAAAATATTCTCATTTTCAAAAATTCATATATAAGGACATGAATCACAATAAAGTCTTTACTGAAAATACTGCAAATTATTAAAAGTGCTTTTTAAATGACAAGAAAATATCAAAATTCAGTGAAATATATTTGTTCATTTCTTTCAAAATTTAACTCTTTCTGTTCAACTGAGGCATTATTTTCTGAAAATCTCAATAACTTGTCATAAATATACTAAATGCAAGCCAGTTAATTTTGGGCTTTGGGTAGTTAAACTGCAATAGCTAATGAAATGCTAATCCCAAAGCTTTTATCAGGCCAATTTCCATGTAACTCCCTGGTTTGAAAAATTGGCATTTTAATGCCTCACCGTAGGAAAAAGTTATATAACCAGGATTAAAGAATGCTCATTTTAACTATTCAGTTTTGGACTTAATCTCTTTTTATAATACTTCTTTTTTTATTGATAGACATTTATTTGCTAAAGAATTTTTCAGCAATTACTACATGTTGAGCATTATTCTTGGGTTAGATGACAAAAATAGTCTTTGACCTCAAGTATTATACACTGTGATAAGAGAAGAGAATGATAAAGAGAAAACAAGATAGATGATGATAGATAGATGATAGATAGATAGATAGATAGATAATAGATAGATGATAGATAGATGATAGGTAGATATGCATAGAGATATACATAGATAGATACACATACATATATGTGTATATATATAGATACATAGATAGATCTCTCTCTCTCTCTCTCTATATATATATATATATAGAGAGAGAGAGAGAGAGAGATTATATATATGTCATCAGATGGTAACATATATTCTGGAGAAAAATCAAGCTTAGAAGGAAATAATTTATTTGTTGGAATGTGTATTGGGCACAACCTTGTATGCCTTCTTAGACACCATTCTATTTTCATTTTTCTTAGTCTATATCTTACCTGCTTTAGGTGGTCCTGACACTTTTGGGATTGCCTGAAATACCCACCATGAGATAAAGGATTTCTGAGAGGCCACTCAGGGGCCAGAGATGATATGCAAAAGTATGGTTGAGACAGCTGTCGTGGGGTGAAACCTGACCAACTTTGAAGATAATCCCTCTTCCTTTCTCTCTTTAAAAATGGATTTCTTCCTTGCAACTTTTCATGAAAAATGTCTTGTGAATACACTTCAGGGCAACTTGTTGTCTCTTAACTCCCTGCAGTGAATGTGGTAAAGAACAATATCTCATTACTTTCTTTCCCTTGTTCCTGTATTACCCATGATTTCTTACCCAAACTCCCCTAGGCTTAGAGCTCCCAAGTAAAGTGTTGGCATTTTAATCATTGCTGCAGGCTCTGCTTTGTAGAAATTGCTACTCCAAATATGAATAGGGAACAGCATCACCTAGGAATTTGTTACAAATGCAGAATCTTTGGCCTCACCACATGCCCCTATAATAGAATCTGCAGTTTTATGTGATCTTCAGCTAACATGTATGACAAGTTTGTGAGACACATGCTGCTCTACATAACTTTGTGGCACTAATCCCCAGTGAGATAAGTACAGATTGGAATTATAAGTATTTGGAAACTTTTTTTTAAGTAAGTTTCACACCCAGCACAGAGCCCAATGTGGAGCTTGAAGTCATGACCCTGAGATAATGACCCTGAGACCAAGAGTCTGGCGCTAACTGAGTCACCCAGGAGCCCCTACTTGGAAACGTTTTTAGCAATTTTATCGTACTATGAAATTTTTGTTGTGTTTTACAAATATATCATTCTGCAAAGGATGTAGATGATTCATGAAGCACTGTTGTAGAAGACCCAAGATAATAATCAATTTCAATGTTAAATAAGGTGTTTAAAAAAACCGCTCTGACTCACAGGATATATCCAGAGACTTAAGCCTGCTCAAATATTTGTAAAACTTTAACGTGAAACAGTAAAGACCAATGAATGTATTTGTTCTAGATATCTTCACTTCCCATGATGCCTCATGAGTTTAGTTATAAAAATCAGGAAACAGGCACAGTATAATAATCAATGTCTTAAAATAATTTTAGACAACATTTTTGAATTGAAGACATAATGCTTTGATATCACTTCACAATATATACATATATCAAGTCTTTATGTTGCACATCTTAAACGTATATAGTGTTATATGTCAATTATAGTTCAATGAAATAGGAAAATTAAAATGAGATAAAATTAAAGACAATGTCTTTAAAGAATTTCAGGTCATGATCTCACAGTGGTGAGATCCAACTCCAAGTTGGGCTCCCTGCTGGCAGCACGGAACCCGCTTAGGATTTTCTCTCTCCCTCTCTCTCTGTCCCTCCCTCATTCATGCTCTGTCTCTTTCAAAATAAAAATAAATAAATAAATAAAATAAAGTAAAAGCAGTGTACTACTTATAGCTGCATAGTGCCCAACTCAGAGATTAGCCAAATATTTCTTCTGATATTGTGGCCCTTATATAATTATAATAACAGAAAATGGAAAATAGGTTTCACTCATTGCATTCCACTGAGATTGATTCATTCAGCAAGTTTTATATTTGGAGCACTAAAAGAATTACAAGTGTCTGATAAGTAGATAGAATAAGTGTTGGTAACATTCTATCATTGATTATTCTTCTTACAGGAAAATACATCATGAGAAAGCATGTTTTTCATAAATGTGCATATTCAGCATCTATGTATTCAGAACATTCAGGGTATAGGAAATTGAATATGAAGGCATTTTCTGACTAATGATGAAATCATGCATATCATCCATGTGTAATTAATTTCAAAAAATTAGAGACAACACAGTATACGTTGTCTTAAGATCTACCTAAAATCTGAAAGTAAAGTGTATATAGTCTCAGATGAGTCGGAAGGCATTTTAAATCCTTCTCATGCCTTATCATAACCAACCTTCTTGTCCATTATCAATGAATGATAGTGTGCGGAAAATGTCTGGCTAATAGGGATATATTGCTATTTAAAACAGAGAAAAATATGTTTAGCAGAATATCATTGAGTTCTATTTAGTTGACAGCCATGTGGCTAATCCCCTAAGGACCAACTCTCAGCATAATAGATGATAATCATTAATGTGCTTATTGTTTGAATGGTTCATATACCTTCATATCTGCATTGATGGTAGTTGTCCCGTAATCAGAGAATCCTCTACTTTTCAAAATTTCTTCCTTTCTTCTTATACCTCTTAAACAAAGAGAGTCAGTATTTAAACTAAAATTTCTTTGTAAAAGCTATAAGCCAAAATGAGGTCCTACATTACTACTTAGTTTTGGTTGTACATAGAAAGTAAAGAGTATAATGGCAGAAATCTGGTTCATTTCCAAAAAACGCAAACATGAGTCCTGGTAATAAAGTTATTTGTGATTTTGTTTCTCTGGAGTTTATTTTCAATTCAGGCATGCCTCTTGTTATCACGCTTTACTTTATTGCACTTCATTTTGGTAATTCTTGCAATATTTCAAACTTTTGAGTGTGATGGCTTTGATGGGTTTAAGGCTTCAGTGGAGGAAATGACTGCAGATGTGGAAACATCAAGAGAACTGGAATCAGAAGTGGAGCCAGAAGGATGATAAAGTTTCTATGGATGAGGAGCTGCTTCTCGAGGCTGAGCAAAGAGAGTGGGTTCTTGAGATGGGAACTACTCCTGGTGAAGATTCTGTGAAGATGGTTGAAATGACAACAAATGATTGAAAAGATTGCATAAGCTTAGTTGATGAAGTAGTAGCAGGTTTTGAGAGGATTGACTCCAAATTTGAAAGAAGATCTACTGTGAGTATAATGCTATCAAACAGCATCCCATGCTGTTTAAAAAAAAAAAAAATACACACACACACACACACACACATGTATATATATTAAAGAAGAGTCAATAGGTGTTGCAATAGGTGTTATTTTTTTTAAGAAATGGCTCCAGAAACCCCAGCCTTCAGCAATCATGACTCTGATCACGCAGGAGCCATCACCATGGAGGCAAAGCCCTTCATCAGCAAAAATGTTTAAACTCACTGAAAGCTCTGATGATGGTTAGCACACTTAACAATAAAGGAGTTTTCAGTTAAGGTATTTACATTGTTTTTTAGAGATAATGCTGTTGCACACTTAATAGGCCGCAGAATAATGTACATATAACTTTTGTATGCACGAAACCAAAAAATTCATCCGACTACCATTGTTGCAATATTTGGTTTGTTGAAGTGGTGTAGAACCCAATCCACAATATCTCTGAGGTTTGCCTATAAATATTAAATGGCAATTAGTTCTCAAGATATAAAATTTAAAAGGAAGTAAAATGTTTAAGAGCACTGAAAAATATATAAATTATTTTGTTGTTCAAACACAATGTCCTTAATATAACAACATATATGAATAGTAGCCAACTTCACCATAGGATTTATTATACAGCCCCACATTTCAGATTCATGATGTCATACATTACACAATTATTTTAATTTTGGAAGTTTAAGAAAATGTAATTTAGAGAAAAAAAGTATTTAAGGGTGATTGATAGGAGCATTGTCCTATAAAACACTGGAGAAATTGCATAAAATTCAAGGTAGATTCATTAGCCTATAAATATAAGGGACTAATATCATCACATAAAGTGAAAAATTGAAGAGAGGCTGGATAGTTGAATTTTTTAATTTTTATTTCTGTGCCTCTTATTTAGACCAACACGAGGAAAAGGGAATTCCTTGAAAATAAAATAATGTTTGTATATGCATTTATGAATATAAATATTATAAAATATATGATATAATGTATAGTTAAATATAACCCTTCATGTGTATGCATACGTGTGTGTGTGTGTGTGTGTGTGTGTGTGTGTGTGTTTGTGCACGCCTGATATTCAGGGGATAGTGCAGTCCAGTGAAGAGTGCTAAAGACTGGTGACTATAGGACTATAGTTTGATTAGGTAGAGCTTTGTCAACAAAGTAAAGAGTTTCATCAAGAAAGTAAAATAGATTTCTTTTGTAAGCTTTTTATAGCTTTCAGCATACAGATCTTTTGCCTCTTTGGTTAGGTTTATTCCTAGGTATCCTATGGTTTTTGGTACAATTGTAAATCAGACTGGTTCCTTGATTTCTCTTCCTGCTGCTTGATTATTGGTGATTTCTATACATTGATTTTATATCCTGTGACTGCTGAATTCATGTCTCAGTTCTCGCAGTTTTTTGGTGGAGACTACCAGGTTTTCCACATAGAGTACCATGTCATCTGCAAAGAGTAAATGTTTGAATTCTTCCTTGCTAATCTGTATGTCTCTTATTTTGTTATTGTTGTCTGATTGCTGACGTTAGGACTTCCAGTACTACGTTAAACAGTGGTGAGAGTGGACATCCGTGTTATCCTCCTGACCTTAGGGGGAAAGCTGTTTTTCCCTGTTGAGGATTACAGTAGCTGTGGGTCTTTTGTATATGGCCTTTATGATGTTGACACATGTTCCTTCTATCCCTACTTTGTTGAGGGTTTTTATCAATAAAGGATGCTGTATTTTGTCAAATGTTTTTCCTGCGTCTATTGAGAGGATCATATGGCTCGTATCCTTTCTTTTATTAACGTGGTGTATCACATTGATTGACTTGCAAATATTGAACCAGCCCTGCAGGCCAGAAATAAATCCCACTTGATCATGGTGAAGAGTTCTTTTAGTGTACTGCTGAATTCGACTTGCTAATATCTTGTTGAGAATTTTTGCATCCAGGTTAATCAGGGATACTGGCCTGTAATCCTCCTTTTTAGGAGGGGTCTTTGTCTGGTTTTGGAATCAAGGTAATGCTTGTTTCATGCCCATAGATCATAAGAAATATCCTTTCAAGTGAAAAGAGTCACATAAAAAGTCACATCCTGTGTGATTCCCTTTATATGAAACATTCAGAACAAAAGAAGCCATAGACTGAAAGCAAATTGGTGGTTCAGGGGCTGAGTGTTGGGAAAATGGTGAGTAACAGCTTAATGAGTATGTGGTTTCCTTTTGATATGATCAAAATATTTTAGAACAATGTAGAGGGATAGTTGCACAATATTGTGAATTCACTAGATGCCACTGAGTTGTCCACTTCAAAATGGTTAATTTGGGTGGGTGAAGGGAGTCAAAGGTATAAACTTCCAGTTATAAAATAAATAAGTTATGGGCATATAAAGTACAATATCGTGGCTACGGTTAATAGCAATAATACTGTATTGTCCATTTGAAAGCTGGGTAAGAGATTATGTCTTAAAAGTTCTCATCATAAAAATAAATTCTGTAACTTATGTATGGTGACAGATTTTAACTAGACTTATTTTGGTGATCATTTTGCAATACAGTTGGCACTTGAACAATGCAAGGGGTAGGGGCATCGATCCCCTATGCAATTGAAAATCCACTATAACTTTGACTTCCCCCAAAGTAACTACTATTAGCTTACTGTAGACTGGAAACCTTACCAGTAATATAAACAGTTGATTAACACATATTTTATGTGTTATATGTATCATATACTGTATTCTTACAATAAATTAAGTAGATAAAATAAAATGTTATTGAAAAAATCATAAGGAAGAGAAAATACATTTATAGTACTGTACTGTATTTATTGAAAAAATCTGCATGTAAGTGGACTGACACAATTCAAATCCATGTTGCTCAAGGGTGAACTATGCTGAAACTAATTTAGTGTTGTATGTCAATTATATCTTAATAAATAAAATAGGGGCACCTGGGTGGCTCAGTTGGTTGAGCATCCAACTTCGGTTCAAGTCATGATATCACAGTTTGTGAGTTCGAGCCCCGCATCGGGCTCTGTGCTGACAGCTCGGAGCCTGGAACCTACTTCGGATTCTGTGTCTCCCCTCTCTCTACCCCTCCCCTGCTCATGCTCTGTATCTCTCTGTCTCTCAATAATAAATCAACATTTAAAAAAAATTAAAAAAAAGAAATAAAATAAAGTCATTAATTTTATGTTTGGTGAATTCAATCTCATTTAAAACTGATTATTTTTTGAGATACTTAGTGTAATTGCTATAAACAAAATCGCAGTGGATGGTCAACATGCACATGAAAAGATGTTCAAAATCATGAATCACCAGAGAATGCAAATCAAAACCACAATGAGATGTTGCCTCACACTTGCCAGATTGGCTATTATCAAAAAGACAAAAAAAAAAAAATAGCGAGTGTTGGCAAGGATGTGGAGAAAAGGAAACACTTTTACCCTGTTGCTAGAAATGTAAATTGATGAAACCACTATGAAAAATAGTATGGAAGTTCCTCAAAAAATTAAAAATTGAAATACCATATGATCCAGCAATTTCACTCGTAAGTATTTATCTGAAGAACATGAGAAAACACCAGTTTGAAGATATATATGTACTTGTATGTTAATTGCAGCATTATTCACAATAGTCAAGATACAGAAACAACTTAAATGTCCATAGATAGATATAAATGGATAAAGAGCATGTGATGTGTGTGTAAACACACACACACACACACACACACACACACACGCTAGAATATTACTTACCCATAAAAAATGAAATCTTGCCTTTTCTGACAACATGGACTGAGAGAGTATTATGTTAAGTGAAATAAGTATTAGAAAAAAGACAAATATGGCATGATTTCACTTATATGTGGAATCTAAAAAACAAAGGAAAAAAAAAAAAACAAAGCAGAAACAGGCTCATAGATGCAGTAACCTTGGTTACCAGAGGGATGGGATTGGGGCCTAGAGAAATAGGAGAAGGGAATTAAGAAGTACAAACATCTCTTTATAAACTACATAAGTCATGGGATGTAATTAACATACAGCATAGGGAATATGGTCAATAATATTGTAGTAACTTTGTATGGTGACAAATGGTAACTAGACTTGTCGTGGGGATTATTTCACAATATATAAAAATATTGAATCATTATTTGTATACTTGAAACTAAAAAGATATTGTATGCCAATTATACTTCAAAATATAGCAGTGGAGTGACATTCTAACACATCTCTCAATTTTTGACAGACTGTTTAGACAAAATACATTAATTTAATATACTTGATTGGATCAAAAGTAGTTGATGTAAATTCTTCCTTAAAAATTGGAAAATGTTGGGGTGCCTGGATGGCGCAGTCGGTTAAGCATCCGACTTCAGCCAGGTCACAATCTCGAGGTCCGTGAGTTCGAGCCCCGCGTCAGGCTCTGGGCTGATGGCTCAGAGCCTGGAGCCTGTTTCCGATTCTTTGTCTCCCTCTCTCTCTGCCCCTCCCCCGTTCATGCTCTGTCTCTCTCTGTCCCAAAAATAAATAAACGTTGAAAAAAAAATTTAAAAAAAAAATTGGAAAATGTGGTGCACCTGGCTGGTTCAGTCAGAAGAGCATGTGACTCTTGATCTCAGAGTCATGAGTTCAAGCCTCATGCTGGGTATAGAGATTACTTAAATAAATAAAACTTTAAAAAAATTGGAAAATGAGCCTCTTATTCAAGGTTTCACTGTAGCTTAGGTAGATAGCTAGGTAGATGTTAGATAGATAGATGATGGATGGATAGATAGATGATAGATGGATAGATATGATAGACAAATAGATATAGATTCAGAGAGGTTTTCAACAAATTCTTCATAATAGTTTGCGTAGTAAAACAACTACCAACTGAAAAAAAAAGACTTAAAGTAAAAACTCATATTCCTGTGGGGCCAAAGAGAAAATCAAAACTTCAGTTGAAGAATAGTTAAGAAAATAAAGTGACGAAAGTGGCATATGTTAATCGACATTCATGTTTTGAACTTCTAAAATAAAGCCGTCTATTCTAATTTTTACCTTTTGCCAGAAATATCACAAGTAAAACTCACTGCACTCTATTAGGTGAATAATTCATTGTTGGGTTTTTAGTATCCATGCTGTTAATTAACATCATGATTGAAACATTTTTTAGAACTTGAGATATCTCCACTGGACCCAAATTACTATACTGAGCAGAGTGATGCTTATGATCAAAACCATAAGCATGAAGAAATGTGTACAGTAAAAATGTATAGAATGAGGAAAAAAACAAAAGAATATCAACAACTTAAAGAACGGACGGAGGAGGAGCCTGAGAAGTAGATTCAGAAGAGTCAGAGCAGATGACAATCACAGTCTAATTTCTGCCATATTAAATACAGATCATACCTCGTGAATACTGAACTGTGCAGGTAAAGCCAAGTACATTAATTAAAATGACTACCTGTCTGTAAATCAAGAGAGAATTGGTGACTCTTGGCAGCAAAGTTTCACTGCTATGGCAGAGAAAGGGGCAAAATTGCAGTGGATTAAGAATGAAAAAAAAAAACACAATAAAGAGAGAGTGGCTTTAAGTTACATTTCAAGAGGATCGCCTTCAAAAAGGAAGGAAAGAGATAGCATATAAATTAGACAAGATACAGGTTCAAGGAAGGATTTTTGTTAGACTTCTTATTGTTTATTGGTTGTTTGGGTTTGTTTTTAATTAAGTTCACTTAAGCATTTGTAGTGATTTAGAAGATCTGGTAGAGATAAAGACATTCTTTAGCAGCCCAGAGAAGGCATAATGGATGGGAATATTGATCTGTGTCTATAGCAGGAAGAAAAACTGCACTTGAAAGGGGGGAAATTTGCATTGGAAAGATCAAAAGAATGCTGTCATATTATTTACCTGACTTGTCAAGGGGCTACAGTAAATTTGTAATTAATGTATAAATATTTTCTTTAATGTAATGCCAAGCTCAACAAAAGCAAACTATAGTGTCTCTGTTTTAGGGACAGTAAACAAACGCTAAGTACACATTTTTTTTTCCCAGAAAATTTCTGGAATTCCCAAATTTGGGAAGTGTTGTCATGAATCAACACTCTTCCTTCACAGATTCCATAAACATAAGATTAAAATAGTGGTTTAGGGGAGAGCGTAGTATTTAGCAGCTAGAGGGTTCAGCCAATAAAAACCTGAGTTTTGTTCTTTTAACTAGAATTTACTATTTCTGTTGACACGGACTGTTTATGAACTATGTCTCTGTCTCTCATTTTTCCAACTCCACAGTGTGTATTTGAACGTAAGCACAGGAACCACCTTTATTTGCTTGCTCACTACATGTCATGCCCTAGCATCACTGACTTGAGTACCAAGTAATAGTCAATGTTGTTACTCTAAATGTTACAGCCTTTAGAGTATCTGCTACAATTGAATAGTCACCCAAAGAATAAAACAAGCATACAGTGCTTATATTATGGTATCTACAGTCTTACATGGGAGACCTTCCAAAGTCAGTGAGCAGAGTCTCGCCTTCATTACTGACTCACAGCTGTGATTCCTCCCAAAGAAAATAAAATTGATGGAATGATTTTTGTCTATTCCAATTTAAATGATTTTTTTTTTTTTTAGTCAGCACTGAGGAGGAGGAAAAAGGCATGTTAAAGAGAAAGCTGTTTTAGCAGATATTTTACTCTTGAATATTAGATAAATTTGAGATAGAAATTTAATTAAACTCTCCCTAACCTCATCAGATTAAGTGTTGAAAGCCGGCTTATTTATTGGGAGGGCCCAATAAATTAATAAATTAATCCTGCTTTTCTGGATTAATCTCAATCATTTTCATTAGTGAAATCTTTAATCTGTTCTTCATTACAAATGGACGGGGAGAGATTCACATCTATTGGATCTGAGATATAATCTTGGGTTTTAAACTGCTTGGTAAATTATTTAGGCACAAGCATATTAGAAAATTTAAAGACCCAGAGTCCTAGACAATAATAAATCTGCTTTGATTTAACAATTTTCATAGTATTCTACGTAATATCATAGCATCTGGAGGAAGAGTGGGTATATTTTCTGGTGCTGTGTCTTGCCAAGACTATAAATTTATACATATTTTATAAATCATATATAAGGATTACTTTTCCAAAATTAACTAAATTAGGGAAGTTTTTTATGTGTATATTTTTAAATTTTACTTTGAGTTCAGACATTATTGAGCTCTTTTAACTTTTCCACTGAGGAAATTATCTAATGTCCCTAATTTTTTTTTCAAATCCTAAATTGCAATAGACTATAGAATACATCTTGCATTGATCCCTCTTGAAAGAAGCATTTGTTACATAATAAATTTTCCAGAAGTTTATGCAGCCTACTGAAAGTGATTATTACAGCAGCTTCCATGGCTGAAGCCAGACACTTTTCCCTCAGAAGAGTTAAGTGTAAAAGATTCTGAATTAAGTATGGAATCAAGGATCTTGTATTTGGATCTTTTTATTGTTTGTTTTCTTTGTTTTGTTTTGTGTGATTTGGGGAAGGCACTTACCTTCTCTAAGTTCAGATTTATCATTTTCAAATGAATACAAAGATATGCTTTTTTTTTTATAGAAGTGTTGCAAAGGTTCAATAATTATGGAAGAAAATGGTTCAAAACTCTTAAAAATGAAGCCTTGTATGAATATCCCTGAGATAATTATCATAATTTTACTTGATGTATTTTGAACAGCACATATATTAACAGATGTCTGACCAGGAACATTACTTCAGTTTCTAAAAAGTGTCTGATGCATACAAACTGATAAGACACTACTACAAAAATCTTACATGGGGTGGGGCCCTGGGGCCTCAGTTGGTTGAGCATCGGACTTCAGCTCAGGTCATGATGTCGTGGTTCATGGGTTCAAGCCCTGGGTAGGGCTCTGTGCTGCCAGCTCAGAACCTGGAGCCTGCTTGAGATTCTGTGTCTCCCTCTCTCTCTCTGTCCCTCCCCTGCCTGTTCTCTCTCTCTCTCTGTCTCTCTCTCTCTTTCTCAAAAATAAACATTTTTTTAAAATCTTACAATAGTCATTAGTTGATTGACTTAACTCATTTTATAAATAAAAGACATGTAAAAACACAATCAACTACAAGATACTGAAAAACCTAATTTATTTATTTACGTAGACCTGAATTTTGCATGAATGTCTAAGAGAGCTTAAAAAAAGAATCCTATTTTCCCTTTAATTTCATTGTATCCCACCACACTGTATCAAATGTGTCCTCTTTTTCTTTCTTTTGTCACCCTCTCTCTGCTGTTCCACATGCTATCTGTGCAACTTCGGGCAAGTGAGTTTTTTGTGTGTGTTTCACTAACCTCATTTATGAAACAGGGATAGTAATTTTACTTCCTAGAGTTTTTTCAGCAATATGTTAGCATACAAAAGCAGTTAGGACAACATCTGGTGAGAATGAGTTCTTAATAATTTTTGGATAAATATCTGAAAACTTTTGTATTGCATTTGATATGTTTTAGCACCGTCATGCTAATTATATGAAAGAAATCACTTCATTTCTTAGAGATATAAGAGAAATGTTTTTCTTTTCAAAAAAATGTATATATGTGCCTTACTCTGGCAAGATGTTTTATTCTATTTCCTAAGGCAATTAACACATTTTTTATGTACCTTACTGTATATGCTACTCATTTGCCAATAATACATTATTCTGTGTCCAGAGCAGTACAAATAGCAGAATATTCATGTAGGATATGATTTATCCAAATTCTATCCCCATTTACCCTAGTTCTTAGTACAATTGTCTTCAACATAGTAGATTCTAAAATCTAAAAGCAATAAGCAACTTATAGAAGTTTACTTACATTTCTCTCTCTCTCTCTTTTAGTTACTAATAATATCAATTCTGGCTCTTCTGTATTACTATGACCTAATCCATGGTCAAAGGCTTAAGAAATCAAATATTTTGGCTCTCTCCTTTATCTGACTATCATGAGAATTTACAGTCCCCATAGCCTGGGTATGTACCAACTCTTTATATGATTTTGAG
Organism: Lynx rufus; assembly: GCF_022079265.1. Classification (NCBI taxonomy): domain Eukaryota; kingdom Metazoa; phylum Chordata; class Mammalia; order Carnivora; family Felidae; genus Lynx; species Lynx rufus. Next base: position 24,020,313 of record NW_025814845.1, on the reverse strand, counting down.
CAATATATCATGCAAAGATTGAGAACACCAACTTCCCAACACATTTTATATTATGAGCTATAAGAGACAACACCGCTGTAATCTTTTTGGATTTCCTCTTTGGAACACCCTTTTTGGATTTCCTGGAATTTTTCTGACAAAATTCAACATTTCAGAATAAGTTCAGGTTTCTCTTGTTCACAATGCCTTCCTCTGAGAAGGGTCTACAGGCCCTGAGATAGAAACAGGAATAAGGATTACATCAAGAAACATTTAGAACTGAGTCGGTCAGAATGATGGAGGAGCAGGGTTAACTCCTGGGACAAACTTAAATATACAAATATATCTAAAAGGGCTACAAGTCTTTCTAAAAAGGATGCATCCCTCAGTAAAATTAGCCTTATCTCGCATGAATCAAGTGGTACAGGGAAAGTGCAAGATTGCTGTGCAAGTCAACTTACTTCTTCAAACATTCTTCTTGAAATGATAAGATGGCATAGGTTTGTAACCAATTTTTCAGGTTCAATATTGTCATATTTAGTTAATCATCTTCCTTTGGCTTTTTTCCCTTCTGTCCATTATCATATAGGACAAGTAAGGCAATATAGATCCACAAATGTTCCATTTCTTTCTAATGAATATAAACCAAATCATTGGGAGAATGATCGATTTTGTAATTTTAGACCAAATTCATTATTCAAAACCTTTCTCATGGGACCTCATATTTTGCTGTACCCATATCTCTGAAACTCATATCTAGATTTGCCTCTAGGCTTCATAGGTAAACCACATGTTGCTTTCCTTGTAATTACAAATAATTATATATGCTTTTCTCTTTATGTAATCATGATCAGGAAGTGAGGAGGGCTTCTGTAACCTACATAATCAGGAACGGTTCTTAATGCAATGACTGTGCCCTTCATGTGCTCAAACTTGACCTGTGTTCTTGGCTCACCTCACTCTTGTACTTGCAAGACTGTAAATGCCCTATAGCCTTCTCCACAATGTTTTTTTCCCTCATTTCCCCTCATAGTCTGGCTTACCTATAGATATTTCCTAAATTTATTGACATAGTCCATTTTTGACTACTAACTAAAATTTTTCCTGCAATTAAATACATGTCCCTTTATGATCTTTACTGCCTATAGTGGAATGAATTGTAGTCCCTCAAAAGACACATCTTTGGGGAAACTACAGATGTGATTTTATTTGTAAAAATGATTTTGCAGGGGCGCCTGGGTGGCTCAGTTAGTTAAGCATCTGACTTCGGCTCAGGTCATGATCTCACGGTCCATGTTTTCAAGCCCCGCGTCGGGCTCTGTGCTGACAGCTCAGAGCCTGGAGCCTGTTCGGATTCTGTGTCTCCCTCTCTCTCTCTGCCCTTCCCCTGCTCATGCTCTGCCTCTCCCTGTCTCAAAAATAAAATAAACATTAAAAAATGGTTTTGCAGATGTAACTAAATTGAGGTACTTGATGTGATAGCACCCCAGACCTAGGGTGGACCTTAAATCCAATGACAGGTGTACTTATAAGAGAAGGGCAGAGGGAGATCTGAGATCCAGAGACATGGGGGAGAAGGCCATATGAAGACAGAAGTAGAGATTAGATTTATCTTGACACAAACCAAGGAACATATGAAGCTACTAGAAGCTGGAAGAGACAAGGAAGGATTTCCTCCCAGATACGTTGGAGAGAGGGTTGCTCTCACAACACCTTGATTTTGAATTTTCAGTCACCTTCAGAACTGCATAACTTTTTGGTAATTTTACAGAAGCCTTAGGACACTAATACACTGCCATTTGATGTAAAGAATCTTTTTTTTATTTTTTTAATGTTTATTTTTATTTTTGAGAGAGACGGAGACAGAATGCAAGTGGGTAGGGTCAGAGAGAAAGGGAGACACAGAATCTGAAGCAGGCTCCAGGCTCTGAGCTGTCAGCACAGAGCTGGATGCAGGGCTCAGACTCATGAGCTGCAAGATAATGACCTGAGCTGAAGTCAGATGCTCAACTGACTGAGCCACCCAGGCACCCCAAGAATCTTAAATGATTGTGATTGAATGTATATTGTAAATACAGTAAAGAAAATAATGACCAAATTCAGACCATGATTCTTGATGAATGACTTATTTGATTTAACATTTAATATTTGACAGTTATAACAGTAAAAACTACATATATTTAGATATTTATTGAAATATTATATGATATTAAATTTATATTATATACATATAATTATATATTTATATGTAAATTATTTATATATAATTATATATTTATATGTAAATTATTTATATATTTATTGATATACTATATAATATTAAAATTATATGAATTCTGGACTGAGCCAGAAAAAGTTAGGAAATTCAGAAAAGAAAAACGTAACACAATAGGTCTTATAGCTTATGGTATAAACCTGTTAAAAAATGCAGCTGCAAAAGTCTTTACTTGGTGATTTATTCAACAGTTATTCGTTGAGTAACTATGGTCCCGATCCATAGGTCTTTATGACCAAATTCTGATAGATGAAATGAGAAAGCCAATTCCGATTTTTGGGAAGAAGAATGGTTCCACAGAGCATGTATTGGTTTATCATCATTTCATCAGTGAGTTATGCGTGTGGAACAGAGATATCCCTTAAAAAAAAAAAAAAAAAAAAAACATGGTTTTTACAATGCAACAAAACATCCACCCTTGCAAATACAGACAAAGGTACATTAGCACTACACAGGTAGGTGAAAGAATAACTAATCGTGCCCTATTTCCTTTGAACATTTTCAAGTACATTTTCAAGCTTGCACTAAGTAGTCGAGTGCCTTCTGAAGAAACACCCTCCACCTCAGAACCATCCCAATTGGAGATTGAGATTTGGGTTTTTGCCTGTACGTATGTATATCACCGTTTACAATTTCAAATCATTTGGATCTACGACTTGTGTCCATCGCCTTGAATTCCATGAGAAATGCTTCGCCTCCTGCCAGGTTTGCGGCAGAAGCAAGGTCTTTTAGTTTATTATCCAAATGAGGGAAGAGTTTCTTTCGCTCGCACAAGAGAGTACTTGGAGTGTGAGTCACTGCCCTGTGTTTTGACTGTGAAATGTTAATCCATCTGCTGTTGATAGAGATTGCAGGAGGGAGAGCCAGGGCAGTTACGGTTAGGTCCTGACACCCTGGCATGGAGCCTGACTGGATATTGCAGAGCTCTAAATCTGCCTGTCAGGAAATGGGACACAAGGTAACAACTGCCAGTTAAATCGAATTGCTTAGAGTAAATTGGACAAATTTTGTTAGACCCTTGCCCCCCCTCGCCCAGAACCACATCAGCAAGGGCAATGATGTTAACTTTAGGGTTGAACTTGTGCCTGAGCGAAACTAATTCTGTAGATGCTTCCAGCAAGTGTGTTAGGCTGATTAAAAGCAGCTGCATGGTCAACTCAAATTGTTTTATATATTGATGTTTTGTGTCACCAAATGAGTTGTAGGGACAGAGGTTCAAATAGCGGTGTTTCATTCAGGGTGTTGAACAGAGTGTTAGGCACATAAAAATGCTCAATGTATATGGTTTGAATGGAATTGCATTAAATGTATTTTTTAATTCAAACAAGCTTTGTTGACGCAGACTTCCTCTTTAATTACAAAAACAAACTAAATAACGTGTTAAAGATGTGCTTTCCTCATTTACAGCCATGTAGAAACCTGGCATACTTCCTCTCGGTTAAACTGCCGCAATCATTAAAAACATAAGTTAGGACAGGAGATTCAACTCAATTAATAATCTTCTGACTTAGAAATCTATTCTTATTGTCATGACGAAATTTCTCCTGGTAAAAAGAGAAAAGGGCTAAAATGTGCTTGTTCTTTTCCATTGCTAGGTTACCAAGAGATGATATTCATGATACATATGTCAGCTTATACTAGTGATATATGGAACAAAGATCAGTTAATTGGTCAGTTATTAATGGAACTTGTAGATACAATGTCACATCTTCACATACTCTTTCTCTCCCTTTCTCTCCTTATCTTCCTCATTCTCTCTCTTCCTCTCTCTCTCTTTCAAATGTTCTTACCTGTATTTTGTTTACTTTTGCATGTTTACAAAATTATACTTGTTTGTAAATTTTTCAAATGATTATCATACTGATATTCTTTGAAAGTTGTTTTCTTTTTCTCCCCCCCCCCAATACAATATTATGTATCTAAGGTATATCCATGTTACTGTATCTATTTTGGTTCATTAATTTTACCACTCTAAAATATATGATGTGAATATAAAGTGATTTTTCCATATAGCTGATGGGAAATTAGGGGCTCTTTTGTTGTTATTAGAACAGTACTTTTACAGGTCCTCTTAGACATGTCTTTGAGCTCATATATTAAATTTTTTTCTTTGGAGTATACTCAGTTGCAGAATTCCTGGATATATGTTTCAAACTTTTCTAAGTTTTTTTTTTTAATGTTTATTTTTTTTTAGAGAGAGACAGAGACAGAATGCAAGTGGGTTAGGGCAGAGAGAGAGGGAGACACAGAAGCAGAAACAGGCTCCAGGCTCCAGGCTCCAAGCTGTCAGCACAGAGCCCTACACAGGGCTCGAACTCATGAGCTGTGAGATCATGACGTGAGCCGAACTCGGATGCTCAACCGACTGAGCCACCCAGGTGCCCCTGTTTAAAACTTAGTGCTGGGATAGCAAGAGATACAATAGAACAAATAGAAAACCCAGAAGTGGTCTCAAATATATATAGTACTTTGATATATGATATAGGTACCATTGCAGATCATTGAAAATATAAGAATCCTTCAGTAAATAAAATTGGAAAGATTGACCATCAATGTGCAATAAACTAAAAACAAACTTGTAGCTCACAACACAAATAAATCAAGTCCAGTAAAATGAAAGGTTTCAAAACAAATATTTAAACCACTAAAATGAATGAGAATATCTTTCCAATCTAAGGATAGGAAAAAAAAAATAAAACAAAGACACAAAATAAAGTGGCCAGTGAAGAAAATTAATAAACTTGACTACACTTAAAGCAAAACACACAAACAAACAAACAAAAAAAAAAAACCAAAAAAACAAAAAACAAAAAACTATAAGCTACCAAATTCAAGAAGATATTTTAATAACATTATAACCAATAGAAATTTAGGGTAGAGTAGAAAAATGCTTATACAAATAAAAAATTCATTTATTAAAGGGATAAAAAATTGGAGGCTATTATCACTCATAAGCATATATAGAGATGCCTAAAGATATTAGTAATCAGAGAAATTGGATTAAAGATCACAAGTTTGTTTTTTGTTTTCTTTTTTCATACTTAATCCACACCCTGTTGAATTTTATTTTGTTTAACTTAGCTGTGTGCACTGGGGTGTGTGTGAAGAGTAAAGTAAAATTTCTAAGCACATAACCCAAGTTATAGCATCATGCCTAAAAACAGTAAGATTTTTAAGCTAGAACACATGGCTGAATTGGGAGCTGGCCTATAAGAAGCACTTAGTTGGCATATAGACAGAACCTACTTTGACCTCCAATGATCTCCTGCCTCCCAATGTCCACAGTTTCGATTAATCTCCTCCCCCTTGAGTGGTGAAGGTACTTGTAACTGGCTTTTAGCTGACAGAATATGGAAAATATGATGGGATGTCATTTTCATGATTAACGCATGTTAAATGGCTAAGGTCATGGGATGCCACTCCCTTGATTAAGCTACCTTTGTGACAATGCAAAAGGATAGTGCACATGTAATTAAGGTCTCAAATCAGTTAATTTTGAATTAAGTGAAAGGGCTATTATGTGGGGTAGGCCTGACAATGTAAGGTGAAAGCACACTAGACAGGGACTAGGCCTTTCTGAAGTGAGAGACGTTATCCTACCTGGCCTTGAAGAGGCACACTACCAAGTTAAGAACGTGCTATTTCCAGGGGCGCCTGGGTGGCTCAGTCAGTTAAGCGGCCGACTTTGGCTCAGGTCATGATCTCGGGGTCCGTGAGTTCGAGCCTCCCGTCGGGCTCTGTGCTGACAGCTCAGAGCCTGGAGCCTGTTTCAGATTCTGTGTCTCCCTCTCTCTGACCCTCCCCCATTCATGCTCTGTCTCTGTCTCAAAAATAAATAAATGTAAAAAAAAAAAATTTATAATAAAAAAGAACGAGCTATTTCCAAAGGTCATCTGGTTGATGACTGTGGGTGGCCTGTAGGACAGGAAGGAAGATTTCAACCAAACAAGCAACAAATGGGAACCCTCCGTCATACTACTGCAAGGAAATTAATATTGCCACCACTCTGCATGAAGGTAGAAGCAGATCCTTTCCTAGTCAATCCTCCCACTGAGAACTCAGCCTAGCCTTGAGTCCCTGAGCAGAGGATAGAACTAAATTGTGCACAGAGTCATTACCCAAGGCAATCGTAACATGTATGTTGTCTTAATCCACAAAATTTGATGTTATTTGTTATGAAACATAGAAAATGAATATAGTTAGCCTTTCAATCAGAAGGAAACTGTTTAGGTTTTGTTATTAGAACATCTTGATCCAGAACTCAGATATCTTTCATTCACTTAACAAATGTTTTTTGAACACCTTCTAATGTGCCAAGGACTGTTCTACGCACTTGGAATATATCAGTAATATGGAACTTATATCTTGGATGGGTTGACATCTTAATGAAGATGATAATTAGATGAGAAAGAAGAGAGACATAAGAATAACTAGTAAGTTACATAATATATTGGAAGATAGTAAGTACCATGATCCCAAGGAAATGTTGAATAGAAAGATCACGAATATGGGAAGATACAGGCAGCATTATTAAGGGCTGTGTTTAGGATAACCTCCTTTGGGCATATACTTTAAGAATATCGGCTAACATTTCCAGCAGAAGCAATAGCTTAATGCAGTGACTTCAGGAAACAGTCTGTCTTACATATCCAGGGAACAGCAAGACAGCCAATAAAGTTGGAGCAGCTGAGCTGGGGGGAAGGTTGTAGATGAATGAGACAGAGTGGGGTTCATGGGTGGCTCACTTGGTTAAGCCTCTGACTTGATTTTGGCTCAGTTTATGAACTCACAGTTCATGAGTTTGAGCCCCACATTTGGCTCTCTGCTGACAGTGCGTAGCCAGCTTGGGATTCTCTTTCTCTCCCTCTCTTTCTGCTCCTCCCCCTTACTCTCCCCAAAATAAATAAATAAACTTTTAATTTTTTATGTTTTATTTTATATCTGAGAGAGAGAGAGCAGCGGAAGGACATTCTGAGGGAGACACAGAATCTGAAGCAGGCTCCAAGCTCCTAGCAGTCAGCACAGAGCCTGATGCAGGGCTCGAACCCATGAGCAGTGAGATCATGACCTCAGCCAAAGTCAGACACCCAACCAATTGAGCCACCCAGGTGGTCCTAAATAAATAAACTTAAAAAAAAAAAAAGAATGGGACAGAGGGTATGCAAGGTGTGAGAGAAAGTGCGGATCACAATGGATCAAAGTGTTCAGCCGTAGAGTATGGAAAACTAAAGTCACCATTAATCGATATATGCAAAATGGTGAGCACCTAGGTTTTTGTGGGAAGACCAGAAGTTCATTTTTGGAATTGCTGTGTACTGAATTGGCAACCCCCCCCCACCCCCCAATCCACATGCTGAAACCCTAGCCCCCAAGGCAACTGTATTTGGGGGTAGAGATTATGGGAGATAATTAAGTTTAAATGAGGTCATAAAAGTGGGGTCTTAATCTGATAGGTCAGATTGCATTATAAGAAGATAAAGCAAGAGAAAGATCTCACTCCATGCTCATACACCAAAGAGAGGCCACGTGAGGCCATAGAGAGGAGGCTTCCATCTGAAAGCCAAGAAGAGAGGCCTCACCAGAAACAAATGTGCCCCACCTTGATCTTGGACTTCCAGTCTTCAGCACTGTGGCAGATAAATTTACTTTAAGTTACCTGGTCTTTGCCATTGTGTTGAAATGAACCAAGCAAATTAATACAAACATTTTAAAGTTTACGTGGTTATTAACTAAGTGAAGATGTTGACTAAGCTGTTGTTCGTAATGATTCTCTGCCATGAAAAAAAAAAAGTGTGTGTATCTGAATTATCTAAAGAGGAATTCCTCCATCCTTCATCCTCTTCAGTGCCTGTTTGGCTTAGCTTCATATTGGCGGCTGGAGAATCAATACTACACGTAGGGGAGGCACTACTTTCAATGCATTTCTATTTAATTTCCAAATGTATGTCCGTGTGTGGAATATGTGCCGTGTGTACACGTACATCTATGTAGTAGGAAATGAAAGAGAGGGAGTGGCTACTGTGAATCTTCCAGAAAGCAGATTTTAATACTCACCAAAAAATGAAATTCACCTGGATTACATCCCAGGCCGTGTAAATGGAAGGAAACGGTTAATGGACACTTAGGCTCTTTCCATAATTTGGCTATCGTTGAAAGTGCTGCTCTAAACACTGGGGTACAAGTGCCCCTATGCATCAGCACTCCTGTCTCCCTTGGGTAAATTCCTAGGAGTGCTGAACTGATGAATGGATAAAGAAATTTTGGTTTATATACACAATGGAATACTACATGGCAATGAGAAAGAATGAAATATGGCCCTTTGTAGCAACGTGGATGGAACTGGAGAGTGTGATGCTAAGTGAAATAAGTCACACAGAGAAAGACAGATACCATATGGTCACTCTTATGTGGATCCTGAGAAACTTAACAGAAGACCGTGCGGGAGGGGAAGGGGAAAAAAAAGTTAGAGAGGGAGGGAGGAAAATCATAAGAGGCTCTTAAAAGGTGAGAATAAACTGAGGGATGATGGGGGTGGGAGGGAGGGGAAAGTGGGTAATGGGCATTGAGGAGGGCACCTGTTGGGATGAGCACTGGGTGTTGTATGGAAACCAATTTGACAATAAATTTCATATTTAAAAAAAAAGGAAACGGTTAAATTCAAGTACATACATTTCTTTTGTATTGCCCTAATTTGCCTTGATAAAAACTCAGAGGAGTGAACAGAAAAGCAAAATTAAGGTATTCAGGAATAAGGGCAACAATCTTGCTATTAACAAAAACAGCTACGTAGTGAGGACATTTGGGGGACAACGGGGAGTACACAGACTTGTGGACAGAGTCCTTATGGTATGAACTCAAGAGAGTTTAACTTCATTTTCAGGTTTAATAGTCAATCTTGTAAGAATAACCTTATTGTTCCTCTGGCTCCTTTGGGTGCTATGCTTGAAGTAATTTTGTTAGAAGGCACAGTGACTGAACACAGTTTTACTGATTCTTAATCAGCAAGCCAAAAGACAGAGGTATTAACAGACTTGAAGGGACTTGTTAGCTGGATGTCAGTCTCCAGTGAGATTTTCTTCTGTTTTGTTTTCCGACCTATACAGACCTTTTTCTTTGTTCTCGTCCTGTTTTTATTATGATAGCATATGTCAAATTCTTATGAGAAAAAAATCTGGTAGATAATTTTATGCAAATTGTTTCTATTTTTAAAGCTCAGAAGTGGTTACATTACATCGAATAGCATATACATTTAGACAATCAGGAGCTAAAGGGAAGATTATATCATTATTTACATTAAAGTTATAATCAAATAGGTAAGACAGTCAATTAAGACCAACTGGGACAATGTAAGAGTTTAAAGTTTTTTAAGCGACTGACATCTGGGAAAATCATTCCTGAATGTGATGGGAGTTTCCTAGTTTTTGAAGGGTTGGTTAGACCGAGAACACCTGCCAAGTAGGAGATCTGAACATTGTCAAATGTGCAGAGTGTTGAGACTTATATGCAAAGAACATTTGAAATATGATACAGGAAATAACTCAGAGACAGATACAAATGTAGATGACAATTATAAATGTCAAAATGAAAATAAAAATTCAAATTCCTATGAATATACACAGTTTTCAGCCCTGAATTATTGTGAAAATAAATATGACTTTATCATATTCCATGCCCTGAAATACTAAAATGAGAGGAATGAAAGACACAGGACCATGGGAGGCTCTTGCTTTTTTTTTTTTTTTTTTTTTAAGAGATACAAGTCACACACAACTTAGTATATTCACTGAGTTGTGTTTATTCACCATTAGCAGTCATTCCTCATTTCTCCCCAAGCTTCCCCAGCCCTAGGCAACCACTTATCGTTCTGAATCTATTGATTTGCCTGTTCTGCACATTTAATATAAATGGAATCATACAACATGTGGCCATTTGTGTCTACCTTCTTTCACTTACCATGATGTTATCAACCTTCATTCATGTGATAGCCAGTATCAAATACTTCATTTGTTTTTACTGTTGAAAATATTCTATTGTATAGACACACTACACTTTGTTTATTTATTAACCCATCGATGGACATTTGAGTTGTTTCTACCTTTTGGCAATGATGAATAATGCTGCTAAGTAGGGTCATGTATAAATTTTGTGTAGGCATGCATGTTTGTTTCTCTTAGGTTTTATATCTACAAGTGGAATTGTTTGGCCATATTGTGGTAGGTAGTTAGATAGTTTTGTGAGGCCTGGGTTCCACAGGAGAGAGGGTAGGGGGCAGGTGATATGTGGGAGGCATGGGAGACCTGCAATTAGGCATATCCTGTCCAGATGGCCAAGGGGAATTCCAATACAGAGGCCACAAGACACATATGTGCAGAAAGAAAAAAAAACAAACTGCAATTAACATTGTGGTATGGCCTTCCCTCCACCTTGGACTTCCTTAGGGGATGCTAGGTAAGAAGTAAGACAAAAGTAAGAACATGATCAGGTCATGGATCGTGAGTTCAAGCCCCATGATCTCACAGTTTGTGAGTTCAAGCCCCATGTTGGGCTCTGTACTGACAGCTCAGAGCCTGGAGCCTGCTTCAGATTCTGTGTCTCCCTTGCTCTCTGCCCCTCCTCCACTCATGCTCTGTCTCTCTCTCAAAAATAAATAATAATTAAAAAAAAAACAACAACAAACAGAAGACTAAAGAACTAAATGCAGGCACACCATAACAAGGAAGGAGTCTTCCTTCAACAGCCAACTATTAGAAAGGTCAGAGGCCCATCCTAGCAGCACTTGCAAAAAGCCAGATCAAACCAGACCAGACACACCAAAGATGGCAGTTGCCATGTTTGGAAACACCTGACCAAATTACAAACAAGAGGTGGAAACCATGCTTCCTGCCCCCAATAAGGAATATTCTACCTCCTGGTTAACAACAAAAATCCTGGGACCAATTCTGTTCAGGGCACTTGAGTCTCTCTCAAGCTCCTTGCTCATCCCTCTTGTGAGTGCACTCAGTCAACTCTGCTTGTTCCTGCTTTCTGGTCTCTTGTTTGAATTCTTCCCCTCGAGAAGACCAAGGACCGAGGGCTGCACTGCTCCAGGCGGGAACAATATGGCAATCTGTGTTTAACCATCTGAAGAACTACCGAATTGTTTTCCAGTATTTTATATCTTCGAAAGCAATCTGTGAGGGTTTCAGTGTTTCCACCTCCCATTTATTATTTATCATTACGCTTGTGGGTTAAAAGTAGTATTTCATTTTTTTATTTGAATTTCCTTCATGACTAATGATGTTGAATATCGTATGCATTTTTTATATATTAGCGCATTCCCTCCATTTTTAAAAAAGAATACCCCCTTTCTTTAAAGCAATTTCAGTTTCATAGCAAAATTGAGAGGAAGATACAGAGATTTCTCACATACTCCCTTCCCCCCAACATGCATAGCATCTTCCATGATCAACACCCTCCACGAGAGTGGTACATTTGTTACAGCTGATGAACCTATATCAACACATCACAAATACCCAAAGTCCATAGTTTACATTAGGGTTCACCCTTGGTGGCATTATTGTATGGATTTAGACAAATGTATATTGATACATATCTATCATTATAACATCATACACAGCATTTTCACTATCCTAAAAATCCTCTGTGTAAAGCCTTGATTTTGACTTTTGGTAATCACTGGGTGAGACACCATTAAAAGAGGGAAAAATAAAAGAGCTGAGAGAGAATCAAACAACACATTATCTATCACAGTGATTAGTTTTAGCAAGAGCCTTGAATTGCAATATTTAAACAATATTTTGACATTTAAATTGTGCCAATCAAACTATATTAAAGTGAATTCTAAAACAATCCTTCTTCTAATATTTTAGAAGATTAGGAGTTATTTTACAAAATACAGTCCTGGTTTATCTTTTCTGAGAAGAGCTAGATTTGCATATTTCTGTTTTGCTTAAAGCACTTGCATGTATTTTTAGATGGAGAGAAATGATAAATACTTAAATGTATGCCTAAAAAGCAGGAAATTGTATGCTATTTACACATCATCTTTCTAGAGAGAGTGTTAGGAAATAATTCTATAAAGTATAATAAATCTTCTATCCAAGATATTATATTATAATTACTTTAATTTTACTCTACATTGGCTAAAATAATTTTGTAGGAGATCTTTCTTAAAAATAAAAAGTCAAGGGGCGCCTGGGTGGCTCAGTCGGTTAAGCGACCAACTTCGGCTCAGGTCATGATCTCGCGGTCCGTGAGTTCGAGCCCCGCGTCGGGCTCTGTGCTGACAGCTCAGAGCCTGGAGCCTGTTTCGGATTCTGTGTCTCCCTCTCTCTGACCCTCCCCTGTTCATGCTCTGTCTCTCCCTGTCTCAAAAATAAATAAAAAAAACGTTAAAAAATTTAAAAAAAAGTCACAAGTAATTTTTCTGAGTTCCATATGTGTCGTTACACATACAGGTACATTTCTATTTTAATAAATGCCATCATAATTTCAAGACCTGTGTTAATAAGGCTATTTCTGTGAGCAGCAACTAGTCAAGCAACATCATATAACAAGTTCCAATATTTAAAAAAAAATAATTTATGAGGTGTAAAATGCAAGTATTAGCTTTCATAAAATGTTTAATTTTTTATAATCAAGTATTCCTAAATAGATTCAACTCATTTATAGTGTGCATTTTAGTATCTATTGTATATTAACAATAACTTTTTAGATACTTTTACAAGGCATGAAATTGATAGTATTTAAGAGACATTTTGTTTGTAAAATGCGCACTCTGGATGTGGAGCTAGAAAAACAAGTCTTATATCATCTGTGGATCTCCTGGAGAGGCTCAGGTTTTAAGTTTCTTCAAATCATACGAATCATTACTTGGTTTAGCTTATCAGCAGTTTGTTTTAGCTTCATATGTATTAGCTAACAAATCAAATATTGCTTTACACTTTGGGGGAAGTAAGAGCTAGAGATATATAATAAGACATGTACCTTAATCAAAAACTGTTTATAATCTAGTGGAGAGTATTGAGATTGCTAGCTAAACATTAGATTTTAATAAAATGTGAAGAGACAAATGCTTTACTTTTTCACACTACTGAACCATTACCCAATCTGAGAGGTATGTGGAAAACTCTCAAGTAAGATGATATCAGAACTGAATCTTGAAGAATGTAGGTTAGTTCAGTAGGTTAAGCAGGGTTTTCTTGGAGCAAGGAATCAAAAAAACAATGGGACAGCATAGAATTCCATGATGAGTATGCAATAAGTCTCATTACTGTGAAGTATGACGCAGAAGAATAATTAGTGTGTCCAAGGGGAAGGATAAAGTTGAGGAGGCCAATACCGCAGAAAAGGAAAAGGTGATAGCAACAATCCAGAGATCTCAGAGAAAAATATAGGCCAATTTTAATATTGATGGTTGGAAAGGGATAAACTCAAGAAATATTTGGGAACTAGAATTAATATAGGATGTAGGGTGGCAAGAGAGAGTGTGAATGAATGTAAGAGTTGAAAGAAAAGTATCTAGAATGATACTACGTTTCTTAATTTGTCCTGTAAGTATATTATTCCCCAAGAAAGGAAAATCAGGTAGAGGAGCATATCTGGTAGGAAGATGGAAAGTGTTGTTTTGGAGACAATATGGGTATGATTTCTAGAGTACAAACAGGAAAATATATTCAACAAACTGGATGCAAAAAACTGAAACTCACGAGACATATAAAGGATGTAGACATGATTTGGAACTCCTGGTTACAAAACAAGGGAACCCTAATAATTTCTTAAATCTTATTCTCAAGGTAGATCAATGAATTTTTATCAGTTGAACCATCTGAAGTCTATGCTGGATCTCTGAATATAATGTAAAAATAGAGATCATGCCTTGCTAGGAAGGAGATGATATTCTCCATTATACCTAGAAAAAAAAGTTCAAAATGTTGTGTTCAAAAGTTGTTAGCTTTCGGGGGAAAAAAAGTCGTTAGCTTTGTAGATTTGTGAGTGATTAATGGCAAAACTCACATTTGATGGCTTCTATTTTCTCAGTGGTATAAAAAAGATCACCAGATTGTTGTGTGCAGAGTGAAAAAAGAATATTAGCTTTAATGAAACAGAAGAAAACATACAAATTTACTTCAGAAACTAAACAAAAGTCAACTTACTACCATGCTAGAATTATCTGCCATGTCATAAATGAATGCATGCTGTAATTAGAGTTATAAGCCTTTGGATGGAGAGTTATCTTAATGGAATCAATAATCACATAAGTCCTTAAGAACAGAACTTTCTCAGCTGTGGTTAGAGAGAAATATGAGCCTACAAAAAAAAAAAAGAGTCAGAAAGATGTGATATGAGAAGAATTGGACCATTGCTGGCATTAAAAGTGGAAGAACAAAACCATGAGTCATGGGATAACCCTCAATTTACAGCTAGAAAGAAAATGGGGTTCTTAAAGGGAAAAACCCAGTCTCCCCCTCCCCCCCCAGCCATGAGTCTTTCTTCTCTGTGTCTCATTTACTATTCACACAAAACTCTTCACTTCTGGTCACTATATGTGTGGAGGTTGGTCCCCCACACCAAGCAATGCCGTGTCCCACCAGCTTGGTATCCTACAATTTGACTCAATTCTAGTACTACCTATTTGGGGATGGTGTCGGATCCCACAGGTCAAAAATTCAGTCCCGCAAGAATGCCCCCACCCTGCTACTTCAGATGCCAATAGCAAGTAGTAGGTTCCCAGGTTACCTACAACTTTTTCCAACTTGGCTATGAATTGAAGTTTCCCACAACCCTATCTTCAGTTCCGCTGATTTGCTGATGCAGCTAACAGAACTCAGAGAAACATTTCTTTAATGTTTACCAGTTTATTAAAGAATGTGATAAACGATACAGATGAACAGCCAGATGAAGAGATATATAGGGAGAGGTAAGAGCATTCTAAGGATGCGAGTTTTTGTCCCCATGGAAGCAGGATGTGTCACCTTCTGGTATGGATGTATTTCCAACCTGGAAGCTCCCCAAACTCCATAGTATTGGGATTTTATGGAGGCTTCTTCACATAGGCATGATCGATTATTATAATATCAATAATATCATAAAATTAATACCCTTCTCTTGAGAGGTTGGGAGTGGGAAGCTGAAAATTCCAAGCTTCTAATTATGGTTTGATTTTTCTGGTGACCAGTGCCCATCCAGAGCCATCCAGGAAGCACCTAGTGTTGCCTCATTAGAACATATGAGGGTCCTACTGAGAAATATAAATATTTCTTAATATTTCACAGGAATCTTAGTCCGAGAACTACAAGGAACCAAATTGTGCCAGCAACCAGAATGAACAGAAGCGGATTCTCCTCTAGAACCTCCAGAAAGAAACACAAGATGCTAACACCTTGATTTTAAGCCCAGTGAAATTCATACAGTCTTCTTACCTGCAGACAGTAAGGTAACAAAGCTCAGGCTTTAAGTCACTAAGTTTATGACAATTTTCAATAGCAGTAATAGACAGCCAATACATACTTCTTCCAGAAGCTCCCTCCATGGACTCATGGAATGCTTTTTCCACTGTTACGGCATCTGTGCAACATTGTTTCTGGCCAGTAATTTATTCCACAACAACAACAAAAAAAGTGCAATGATAGGATCACATCCATGGGATTAACAAATTCTTCTTTGAATCACATAATCCAGAATCTGCTGGATTAACGCAAAGGTTTATTGGTTTATTAAAAACTCAGTGGTGAAATTGTTGGGAGATAAGAACTTGAAAAATAGCAATGGCATTCTGTCTAGGAATGCATTGGCTACTTTGAATCAGAAACATAGGACTGTCCCACGTATAGCCAAATAAACAAGTCTGGAAATCAAAAAATCAAAGTGGAAGTGGCGTCTCTAGTTACTAAATGTAATAACTCCCTCATACACTTAAAAACAAAAAAAAATCCCAGGGGCATCTGGGTGGCTCAGATGGTTAAGCATCCAAGTTCAGCTCAGGTCATGATCTCGCGGTTTGTGAGTTCAACCCCTGCGTGGGGCTCTGTGCTGACAGCTCGGAGCCTGGAGCCTGCTTCAGATTCTGTGTCTCCTTCTCTCTCTCTGCCCCTCCGCAACTTGTGCTCTGTCTCTCTCTGTCTAACAAAAATAAATAACTGTAAAAAATATTAATAAAAAATAAATGAAAAATAATCCTATCCTGGTAACTCTTCATTTTGTTGACTTGGATATCTTAGTTCCCAATGGTGGTGGTGGTAGGGAGATTCTTCCAATATGACTCTCAGAACAATTCCATTTAATTAAAAATGAGACTGCCACCTAGCTTTTTGGGGATCCTTACATTACTATAACAACAGGCAAAAAATAGCCTACCGTACTGGATGGATCTACAACAATTACCAAGTAAAATTGAGTTGTTTGCTAAAAAAACAAAGGCAAAGAGGACAACATCTGGCACCCAGGGAATTCTATGGACTTCCTCTTAGTGCTTCCATGTCCAATAATTACAATTAATGAAACACTAAAGAATCTCAAATTCAGGATCATGAAGGACTCAGACTCTTTGGGAAATAAAGTTTGGGTTCAACCCAGCTGAGGTCCTGACTAGGCAAGGGAAACATGGAATGGATAGCAGAAAAGTCTAATTAGCCTAAAAGACTAATAGTTTTGTTTATTTTCTCTTTTCTTGTTATGTGTACCTATTTGCAAATTGATTATTTTTTTTAATTTTATTTTTCTTCCTTCCCCTTTCTACTTTATAAAACACATTGTTGAAGGTTAGCTTTAGACCAATGAAACTATGACTGGATTTGAAGAGCTATTAATATAATCAGAGACAGATTCAATGACTGTTGGGACTGTATTTCCACATTTTGGGGGATGAAGTACGAGAGAGTCTTCACTCTATGAAGGACAGCATTTAAATTCAAGTTAAATGAATATGAAAGAGTGTGTACAGTAACTTAGCAGCCAATGGAATTATCTGTGCCAATTTTCAATTACTTTCCACACAGTTTCCAATCCACTTCTCTTTGCCCTACTTGTGAAATGTTAGCCTTTGTCAATAGGGTGCGAGAAGGACACTCCTCTGAGGCCAGAGCAACTCAGTGGGTTTGTGCCCCTTCTCCTGTGGAACAGCTGTCAGCAGAAGGATGTACCAGAGGCTAAATGGTACTTAATACAGCAACGACATAGTGAAAAGACTGCCCTGCCAGCCACCTCCAATTAATTTCTCTGCCACCAGTGAAACACGTACTGTGGGCCCTCTGACCACACCCTCTAGGATATTGGTTACTGGTAGGCGGCATGTTTCTGGGTCAGCTGTGCCCTCTAAAATGAAATCTGAACCTCAGATCTTCGTTCCTTCCATGCTTGTACTTAGCTTTTGAGGCAGTAGCTACTATGTGTATTTGTTATTTACCTATTTCTAGGAGTCCTCTTTTGTCTTTTCAATAATTTGCCACCTTTTATGGTTAAGCAGTCCTTATATTAAATGTTATATGTTTAAATTACTCGCATAGCTTTATCTCCCGGCTGGACACACTGACTGACACACACATGTGGATTAGTTAAGAAAGAACAATTTTGGTAAGATATTCTAGATGAGTACTTGCAAAGATAATTAATTGCTTAAAATTCTCTAATCAAGACTAAGAATTGTTGCAATAATAGTTAATAATTTCAAATTTGATAATCAAGCCTGATAATATATAAATTAGACATGGAAATTTACATAACAAAACAGGCATGGAATTATCACGCAGATAAAGATCAAAAATCCTAATTATTCTGTTATTCCCTAACAAAATTTGAGAATTTGGAGAAGTCACAAAGCACTTTGGAAAGAAACAAATGTACTAGAAATTACAAAATGCATTTTTGTATTCAATTACTCTTCATTTGTTTTGTTTTGTTTTCATCTGGGGTTTCAAATATCTCCAAGTATTATTTGGCTAAAATGAGTGCATGCTGTGCACATTGTCAATCAAACTATGTCAGATAGGATGATCAAAAGATTTAAAATGATAAAAGTTTGTGAGAGATGACACGGTATTAAGACTTCAAAGAGCAACATGACTTTCTCTTGACGGCATCGAGGACAAAGTACTTTTACTTATGATTTTCATTACGGCTTGTTTGTATACTTCTTTCTTTTATAAGCTCTTCTTTTTTTTTTATTAAGGATACATATAATTATCAGTAGGACAAGGGCTTCCTATTTTTCCCTCTCTTCAGATAATAAAATGAGCTGAGATACCATTAGAAATACCACACAAAGATCTGAGTCAATAACACGACGGTGCACACCATCCAAATCAGTCAGAATAAAGAGGAATCATTGAGGATTCATAACATTTTACTGGATAGTTGGACCATCTATTAATATGGAAATGTATTTCTTTGCCTAAAGGAGATTATGGTCTAATTAAGAATACAAGAGAGCTTAGTAATCAACACAAACATGTGCAGGTAAAACAAGTTATGACAAGGGTTAGTTGAAGGGGATTTAGGGATTATGCTGGCAGTCTGAAGAAGGAGCAGAAAATGTCAAGAATGAATAGGATACTGTGGAATATATTTTCATAGTTGATCAGATGTGTATGTTTAAGTGTCATTTAAAGGTATTGAGTATGCAAAAATTCTCTAAAAGCAAAAACAATGATGGACATGGTTCAAATATTGATCCTGCAAGTATTTATTCCAAGTACATCTCCTTGCTAAACTTTACGGTCTAGAACCAAAGAATAAAAGAAACACACAAAGATGGGAGGATATTAAAGTTTTCATGATTTTCACAAAAATGGATCTTGCAAGTTTATGACTTCACATTTTCAAGAGCTACCTTAGATCCCTTCAATTGGGCAAACATCCACCAGCCACACCCCACTCTTCCCATATCAAGATATTATATGTTCTCCAATCAATGACCAACCTTAAATTCCCTAATTACAATTCACCTATTTTTGTTGGATGTTTTGTTGGCTGTTTTTGTTGGCAGAAATTTCTTCATCTTAGCTTGTTCTATTCTGAAAGGTACAGTTTGATTTATTTAAAGCCTTGGTCACTTTTTTTCTGAAAAATCCTAATTCTCCTAATAGATTGGGTACATTAACTCCATGGAGTCATAACCACAAGCATTATGTCCTAATAGACGTAAATATAGGAATACTACTCAACACTTCTTTATAACACCGATAATTAGCAATGGCATTGCTAACTAAACTTTGGCAGTCTAACACCAATCACATATGTATTATTATTATTATTATTATTATTGCAATTATATAAATCATTATGTGGTAGAAATTTTTCAGCAGTTTATGATGTCCTTCTCTTCCTGGGCACAGAGTAAGTCTATATTTCTCAGCCTCTTTGCAGTGTCAATGGGATGGGAGTAGAAGTCATCTCTACCACTGACTGGAATGGATCCTATAAGCTCCCCATATGTGCTCTTCCATTCTTTGTTTACCTTTATCACCAAGAGATAGAGATGAACTCTAGGGAAATCACAAAAGCCATGTATTGAAGATGGTCAGTCAGCCCAGGTCCTGAGTTGGCTACATGGAATAAATGGCCCTGTTCCACTAACTTCACCTTCTAAGAACACACAAGTTCTAGAGCCTATGTTTTTTATAGAGAGTAGCAATTGTTCCAACCATCTTTGCTTATTACTAAGCACACAGACATACACAAACACATACTCATTATTCAACTTCTGTATTTTGATATATCGTGTTTTATGTAAAATATTAGTATGAATTCTAATTTTTGTGGATCTCAGGTTGATCTGAATCTGTCCTGTATTTTAAGCACATATCATTGAACCTCACTTTTCACTTCAGACCTAGCATATTCCATCACATTTCAGATCTCTGTCCTCAGACTGAATTTTCTCATTCCTTTTTTTTTAAGTATTTTTTTAGAGTAACATTGCTTTCTGGAAATAGGATGTCCCAGGCACATCCTCTTCCCTGTCCTGAAATCCAGGACTTGCTACTCCTTAGGAGGCCCAGAGCTTCTTTGGTGAGGAATAGTATAAAGACCTGAATTATAGGCACAGGGGAAATAAAGCAAAGAGAAGGTCTTAAGCTTATGTCATTCTAGATGCTACTGGTTAAACACCTGACTTTCAGAGTACATGTAAGGCAAAATTTCCCCTCATTCCAATTTATCCATATTAAACAGGACTATTTCCAGGCCATTAGTTAGGAAATATTGTTGTTTCAGGGCAGGGAAAATTCTTCAAGTTCTTATACTGTTAACGACTAATTTTCCCCCAAACCTTACTTTCATTAAGATTTTCTGTTTATATGCCACTTTTTTTTGCTTAAAGAAAAACATGTTTGCATTTATGAAAGCTTTGATTTGGACAACGCTTCTGAAGTACAGAAAACCTGTTTTGTTACACATAGGTACTGAGACCCAGAAAAGCAAATAACAATTTAAGCAGTTGGGTTTGAACTCAGAGCATCAGACTCCAAATCCAGTCCTGTTTTTATCTGTGTTATTTCTTAAATTGTCCAGTTCCTATCAGAAAGATGCTCCCCTTTTATTTATAGAGGTACACATGAGCTTAGCTGATGTACTTTTACCCTTGTAATAACTCCAGGGCAGGAGCCCTTTTTATGTCATGGTGGCTTTGACTGCTAGATTTTCACCAACAATCCAGTTGTCTTCTTGAACTTTAGATTGCATTTTCCAGGCTCTCTTCCAGTTAGGGGTTATCATATACTGAATTCTGCCAAAGGAATCTGAAAGCAATGGTGTGCTTTTTTACTGGCCAAAACTTTTCAGAAACAGGTATGCCTCCTTCACACATTCTTTCCCCTTCCATCGACTGGATATAAATAATAACAAAGCTGTAAAGAATGATAGCCATTTGAGATGAAGGAATCTGTTGTTCTTGCATCACCCATAGAGGAGAACCAAGTGACAACAAAAAATGATGTGTTTGGGACCATCATATGAATAACACAGTATTTGAGACATTATGCAATTTTGAACATATTTGCTACCATTTTCCCATACATATTGAATATTTCATGACGGAGTTTCCTATTTTCCACATTTTGCCATCAGTTTTTTTAAGTCTAAGATTGTCTTTCCACCTGTTTTATATACTTTTTATCATCTATTTCTTCAAAGGTCTCTTTCTTTACTTTTCCTTTGTCTTCTTAGCTTTCAGCCTTACTTCTCTTTCAAATGACATACCGCATAATATCACATACAACATACAATTTCCATCATATTTTTCAACAATAAAAATATTGATTATCTTCAACAATCATAAAAGCACTATTCTAATTAACTATAATACATACAAGAGTCAATCAAGGACACAATTGTTTCCAAATGTTTGTTAATGTGACCATAGTGTTGACTCTATAGCTGGAAATAAAGTAGTATAAAGCTGTGTCCCAATGGACAACCTTCATATGGAATATATCAAAGTGCATGCTCCATTTCTCCAACAATATGATGACCCGCAGCTTCAGAAATTCAAGCTACAGAACATTTACTCAACCATGATTTACCTACTCAAACTTCATATTAATATCACAACTCATGTGGTCACAATATTGTCCCAATGGGGTAAAACCAATTAGTTATATAATTGTTCATATCTAAATCCAAAAGCAGATTTGTATAGGTCAATTGATCTTGAGTGCAAAAGTCCAAATTTCTCATTCATGATGTATTTTGTATCCACTTTTCCCAACTTCCATTACATGGTGACTGCACACTCCAAGTCAACATAGGTAAAGCTCTAGCAATTGAAATGTAACCCCTTGGAGTGCCTGGGTGGCTCAGTCGGTTAAGCCTCCAACTTCAACTCAGGTCACAATCTCGTGGTCCGCGAGTTGGAGCCCCGTGTCGGGCTCTGGGCTGATGGCTCGGAGCCTGGAGCCTGCTTCCGATTCTGTGTCTCCCTCTCTCTCTGCCCTTCCCCCGTTCACGCTCTGTCTCTCTCTGTCTCAAAAATAAATAAACGTCAAAAAAATTTTTTTAAATAATAAAATATAACCCCTTTGAGGGGTGCCTGGGTGGCTCAGTCAGTTAAGTGTTCAACTTTTGATTTCAGGTCAAGTCATGATCTCACAGTGAGTGAGATCAAGCCCTGTGTTGGGCTCCATGCTGAGAGCATGGACCAGCTTGGGATTCTCTCTCCCTCTCTCTCACCCCCTCCCTCCCTCATTCTCTCTCTAAAATAAATACAAAAACTTTTTTTATTTAAATCTAACCCCTTTGAGTAGTTGTATTAGTCTTCCTTTGGGGCAGTTCATAATAATCCAATTAACTACAGATAAATTTATTGATCCCCATGTAATAAATAATGGTAAAGGCAGAGATTTTTTAAAAGTTATTTGAATCACATTTTCGATTTCTTACACCATTTTCGTTAATTTACTATAAGTTGCACTAAGATAGTAAACCTTTCTAACTTGCCAATGTTATGCAAAACAACTTCTTTTCTTTTTTTCCATCTTTTTTTTTTTGTTATCTTTTAAGCCACAATTTGTCTATCTCTAGCAATTTCCTCTTGAGTCACAATTTACTGGGTCACTCAGAAGTACAAAATTAATTAGGAAGCACTGTATTGGTACAGGGGAATCTTAGATATTGACTTTTTTCTCCCTTTTCAAGTTAGCTCTTTTGTACCTTTGAATTTAAACTCACATACCAATAATTAAGTTATGCCTTAATTGTAAGATGCATATTTCTTTTTACCTAAACAAGTTGTATCAAGTTATCCTTTACAGGACTACATGAATAGAAAATTGTTCTTTTGGATATATGTTTTGATTGGTAGATAATTTAGTAGATGTTGCTTGTTCTCCAGAAATTTTATGTGAAGAGTTATCCCCCCATCATTCTAAATGTTCATTCTCTTCCTATCCTTGAATTCTTCAATTATATATTTGTTTTCAAGTAGACTTATCCTTCTTTGAAGTCAGTGCTCCACTCTCCTTATTACCCACCACCCCGCATGTCTAACCAACACTATATAAACCTCGACTTTTCACTTCTGATCTTTCAGTAACATCAGTTTCCCGGGTACTGGATCCCACTTTCCAAGGAACATAATAATATGAGGAAGAGTCTGAAAAGGGCCTCTATTTTTTTATGCATGTATAATGTCCAAGTCACCATACCATCTACACCCTCACACACAAAGCAGGCTTGCATTTACCCCTAGCACTCAGAATCAGCCTCTTCAAGTATGTCCATTTAGACCTCTCCACCAGAGCATATGAATCCTTTGTGTTATATTTTGTTCCTGCCTGACCATAATGTAAAAGAATGTGGATGAACATATGCAGGAAGGGCATATTTGTTAGATTTTACTGGCTACTGGAATTCCTTAAATTCCTATATTTGTAATTTAAACTGGAGGCAGTGGTGATGGAGACACTGAAAAGCCCCACCAGCACTGACAAAAATACTTTGCTAGCTTGAGTTAATAATTATATTAGTTCCCCCATATGCCAGTCCATGAAATAACATACATTTTTCTAAAACTACAACAATCCATTTTTGTAAGAATATTTTAAACAACGTGGATTTCATTTATGAAGGACCCTTTTCCTATTAAAAACCTATTTCATCCTGAGTATCTATGGATAGATTGAACAGGCATTTCATTTTTCCTTAATCTAAACAACCTGTATAATCCCTTTCAAACATTGACACTATAGTTGCTGTTTTCCCTAAAACCTTAAGGCAAGAATGCTATTTTAAGCACATATTCAATATACATATATCTTTGTGCATTCAAATAATGATCTTTACTTTTGTCAATTTTATGGTATTCTCATATTATTCTTTTAAAAAGTATTTTTACTGGGGCGCCTGGGTGGCGCAGTCGGTTAAGCGTCCGACTTCAGCCAGGTCACGATCTCGCACTCCGTGAGTTCGAGCCCCGCGTCAGGCTCTGGGCTGATGGCTCAGAGCCTGTTTCTGATTCTGTGTCTCCCTCTCTCTCTGCCCCTCCCCGGTTCATGCTCTGTCTCTCTCTGTCCCAAAAATAAATAAACGTTGAAAAAAAAATTAAAAAAAAAATAAAAAGTATTTTTACTAACAAATACTTATTCCTGAAATTTCTGTTAACTTAATAATAAAAATAACTGAAAGTTTCTGAGGACCTACATGCACATATTTGGCATATATAATATCTCATTCTCACATAACTCTGAAAGGTAGGTATTATGCATTAGTCCTAGTTAAGGAAATTTCAAGAATTGAAATATTTCACCCATGATGACACGGCTAATACATGGCAGAAACAGAGATGCAATCCACATTATTTGTCTGACTCCAAAGGTCATTTCCAAGTCTAAATATTTTAACTCTTATTTACAAACAAAACAAAACAAAACAAAACCTTGTAACCACATGTAATTCTATGCATTATCTTGTCCCCTTGCTATTAGTGTACTTATATATCATTAAGACCTAAATATCAGTTAGTATATTTTAAGTCACCACATGCTGATATACTGCAAAATGTTTAGAAACAAATTGCTCTGAAGCTTAACACTTTATCCCTGTATCATTTTTCTCCAAGCACAAGGTTATTCTGACGTTTACTATCCATTTTATAGGAAAAGAATTTAAAAAGGAAATTTGCATATTTTCTGATATACCTGAGAGTTAGAAGTTCCCTACTGTTAGTCATTTAGAAAGTAGGTGTACCTATTTGAAATGACACTTTTTCCTTCGTAATACTTTCTGGTATACATTTTCTGGCATTTCATTATGGGCGAATTACCTTCTCATTATACATTTTAGGAGATAAAATGAAGATCTGGATTAAGGGGTATTCACAGGCATAGATTCAGGGAAAGTTGATAAAGCTGTATTCTAAAGAGAGTCATTCTTGCCACTACTGAGGAAAAATACTTAAAAATTTTCACTCAATTTAATTGAGAAGTTTAACTTAATACATATGTATTATTTCATATACATCACAATTATTATAATATTCTCTAAAATAATTAAGAATATGTAAACATTAGAAAAGGTAAGTTTCTAAATCCCAAATGATTTAAATTTTACTTCATTTTTCACTTACTAATCTGGAAGAGGATAACTGGGGCCAGTTCAGGAAGCAAGAACATGAGTTAGTCGATGACTTGCTATGATTACCATCAACTTCTCTTCGATCATCATCACCAAATAGTGTCTCATGGTTTAACCAGATATAATGCACAGTATACTCAATCATGGTGCTGTCTCATCACTTGAAGCTTATAATTGCAAAATGGTAACAAATCATATGAAATTATAGTCAAAAATATTTGATTTTATAACCCTATTAAAATCAAGAACCTGTCCATGAAGAGATCACATTTTCAGTGAATATTTGAGGAGGAGTCTTTTTTACAGTCTCTGGGAGAAAGAGCAATAAAGGAAAAAATATATATATATATATAAAGCACTAGTTAAATAACATATTCATCACTCTAATTAATTATTAAACAAAATAATTCCCATGAAATTACAAGCGTGTTTTTATAGGTGACTGAAGTAAGTAAATGCATTTTAGGAAAAAGAGCCAAGGAGAGTGCAGAAAGAATTAGATTGTAGAAATAATAAATTAGAGAAATTTTGCATGTTTGAACTAATACGAATGGCTATAAGAGTAAAAAGTCACCCAGGGATAAGACAACAGTTGGAATTAAAATAAAAATATTTGCGAATAGTAATATTAGACAGAGACTACAAAGTAGCAGACAAATTGAAGAAATGGAAGACCAGTGATGCACTAGTCAAAAGAGCTTTAAGAATAAGTCTGGCTAAATAGGTCAATGTTTGAGAAAATGCTTGTCAAATGTAGAGAATGCATTAAATTTGATAATAAGATGTGACTGACAATGTTGTAAAGCAAACTATAATGATGATAAGAAAA
This sequence comes from Lynx rufus, assembly GCF_022079265.1. NCBI lineage: Eukaryota > Metazoa > Chordata > Mammalia > Carnivora > Felidae > Lynx > Lynx rufus. The sequence goes on along the minus strand of NW_025814845.1, from coordinate 23,994,166 downwards.
CATATTCAGAGAGGAAAAACAAATAGATGGGAGAAATTCTAGATAGTGTTAAGACTGCTAGCTATTTCAAGGAGTATAGTATTGAAGAGAAAGAAAGAAAGAAAAAGGAATAGTAGCTACATGTTAAAGAAAAATCAAGAGTAGATTTTTTTTTTCAAATAGGTGAAATCAGTGCATTTTTAAGTGGAAAGGAATGGATCAAATAACAGGAAGTGTGGAGGCCCTGAGAAAGATGAGAGAAAGGGTGTACTGGATTAGAGGAGGCACAGAAGAGGGTGAGAGGGAATGGCATCAAAAGCACAGGTTGGTGGGAGGCCTGGGTGGCTCAGTAGGTTAAGCGTGGAACTTTGGCTCAGGTCATGATCTCATATCTCATGGTTCATGAGTTCAACCCCCACATTGGGCTCTCTGCTATCAGCATGGAGTCTGCTTCAGATCCTCTGTCCCCCTGTCTCTCTTCCCCTCTTGTCTCTCTCTGACTTTCTCTCTCTCTCTTTCTCTTTCTCTCTCTCTCTCTCAAAAATAAACACTTAGAAAAAAAAAACACAGGTGGTGAAGAAGACTGGATGCCTGTGACAAAAAGTGTCAGTTGTGATAAGGGTACTCTCAACACCTATGTGGATAGTTAACAGGAAGCTGGAAGGAGCAGATGAGCATAATCAGATTTATTTTAGGAAATAGCTTCAGTTGAAGAAACATAACACTTTGGCACTGTGTAGGTGGGCTGGAAGGAGAAAACTTCTTGCAAATGGTAGATCTGGCAGAAGGCTATTAGCTAGACGTGGTCTCTGACACCTCTTAAAGAGCTAACATCTCTCTCACTATTCCACACAGCAGTAAGAAGACAAGTATTTGTACTTCTTCTAAGAAATCATTTTGCTTTTTTCAGAGTGTGATAAATGTTATATGTTCTATAAATATCTGAGATTTTTAGTTGGTAAACAGTAGGATCCTTTATATCAATTATATAGAGGAGGCTAGATGAGTCATTTGTCACAGAAAATTACTCTAAATCATCATTTAAGGATAAATGTATCCTTAAGTTATTTAAATAGGTCTCTGAAAAGCTGAATTCTCTACTTTCTTCTTAATGCCTCATTAATTTTTACTTTCTCTTCAAATATATTATTGTGTTAGATTTTCTCTAAAAATGGTAATTTTTATAGAGATACCTACATGTAATATGTCATAATTCCTTTCATTTTTGCTGTATAGGACATTGAATTCATATTTCACATTTTTTCAGAGATGTTTATATCCTTAAAAAAACAAAGATATTTTGGTATAGTTTTCAATAATATTGAAGAGAGAGATGTCTGGGTGGCTCAGTTGTTTAAGTGTCTGACTCATGGTTTCACCACAGGTCACGGTTCTTGGGATTGTGTCCCATGAGTTGGGCTCTTCACTGAAAGCAGGGAGCCTGCTTGGGGTTCTCTCTCTCTCTGCCCCTACCCGCTTGTGTGCTCTCTCTCTCAATAAATAAATAAACATTAAAAAATAATATTGAAGAGTAGGAAAAAAAAAGTCCCTAAAGAGTTTGATATACCTCTATAACATAGATCAAATTCCTATCAAGTCCTTGTATTTGGCAATGCTTTGCTGGGTACATGAGTTTATATTAAATATTAAGATGTGAATAGAAATGTACTCTTTAAAAGAAAAATGGACACATTATTTTTTTTTCCAATTGGATCCTCACTACAGGAAATGGAACAGAGAATTTTATTTCATAGGTTTGTATAGTTCATAGCAGTAGTTGCATTCTAGAATCAGACTCAAACTCTTTACTTGTAACGAAAAGTAACAAAGTCATTGCTATAAGGCAAATTTTGCTCACAATCTCTATTGAACATTGAGTGAACAAGATTTACACTCAGGAAAATTGTTTTAAAGACATATTAATATATATAGTTAGGTGTAAAGAATGAGATTTTAAGATTATTACGTAGAAATACAGAAAATAAATTGAAAATTATGATCCGAGTGTTTGGATTGCCAGAGAAAGCCTTCGCTAAGTGGCTCAAATTGAACTGAGATCCATAAAGCCTGGGATTTGATGAGATGGAAATTGGGAGTTAGAAAAAGAGGAGTACGAGAAAGAGAAAGAGAGAGAACATAAGCACAGAAGCCAGAAGCGTGGAGGGTGACCTAACTCATGTATGTGAACGTGTACTATTAGCAGATGACATCTGAGGGTGATGCTAAGCTGCATTTGCCTGGTGAAAATCTAAAACTGTGTTCCATCTTTATGCTTCTTACTGGAAAAGGCTTGACTTCTCGTTGTTTCTATCTCTAAGTCCGTATCTATGTGAGATCTTTCCAGCTAAAGATCAACTAACTACTTCCAGCAAAAGAGAATTCACAAGACTCCTTCCCATGGAGACCCAGGAAGCTTCAAGAGTAGTACTTCAACAAATAATTTCCTTTTATAAACAGTATAAACGTGCAAAGAATTAACTGGTAAACTTTTTTGTGTAGGAAAAATGAGAATTTGTGTATTTTAATAAAATCTTTCAAGATACCATTTTGTTTTTTCTCCAATCTAGCATAGTCTGCATTAAATCTTCGTAGGATAAAACAGAGTATACATAAAGAAATAAATAAAAACACTAATAAAGTTGGTCACATGGAAGATAATTTTGCCATTAAAATAGTCAATTTCACAAAACTCACTCCTACTGATGATTGATTGAGGGTATTGAATTCTGTCATTTAAATCCCAAAAACTTAGATGGCCTAAGTATTTTGCTGTGTATTTGCAATCATAATTGTAAATATTAATTAGAAACATTTGTGAGTATGGGCAGTATGTATGTATATACGTATGTCTGCATTGATCATTATCTACCTATGTATCCTCTTTTCATTAGAGAAAGAAAGACTAGGATAAGTAGGGTTAATGCCACCTTTTCTCCTTTGACCCTCCTTGCTTCTTAATCTGAGATTTTGGTAATTCATTCAATTGGGTTTCAATCCATTTTTTTTTCCTTCGGATGAATGAATGATCATAGCTGTCATCCAGTTCTCACAAGGATTTTCCAAGAAGGCTAAAAATTACTGTTTCGGTGTTATTAAAGACATCAAAACCAGTGATATTATCTAGGAGAAAATATGGCATTCTGTTTCTGATGACTCAATTAAAATGATGATTAGAAAATACGGTATGTATTCTCATCACATAATAGAGACTCAGGGTAGTTATTTATAAATTTTAAATGAATTATTCTCCTAAATTAAGAGAATGCATCAGAATAAGCATCATTTTTCTTTCTTTTTTAAAAAAAAATTTTAATGTTTATTTTTATTCTTGGCAGATAGAGAGAGAGAGAGAGAGCGCGAGCGAGCATGAGCGGGGGAGGGGCAGAGAAAGGGAGACCCAGAATCCGAAGCAGGCTCCAGGCTCTGAGCTGTCAGCACAGAGCCCGACGCGGGGTTCGACCCACATTGCAAGATCATGACCTGAGCCGAATTTGGAGGCTCAACTGACTGAGCCACCCAGGTGCCCTGCATCATTTTTCTTTCTTAACCAAAAATGAAAGCGGAGGGAAAAAAAGAAAAGAAGTAAACTTTCCCTATGATGACAAAATGGCTCCACATTCCTGTTAGATGTTATCTTTGTGGTTGTTCTTTGGAGCTGAAGCTAAAGGACAGCAAAATCCAGCTATTTACAGAAATGCAGCTGTCCTGGGTACATTATTCAGAGTCATTTTTAAAGAGATAATTTCCATCAGGTTTGGCTCTTACTAGGTCTCCCTCTATTCTCAAATCAGATTGACTCTCCCCTTAGAAAGCAAAGCTTTTTAACCTCGCAGATCTCATCCCTGGAGCTAAAGATCAACCAGTAAGTACCAATAAAAGAGGATTCACAGGAGTACTTCCCCATGGAGATCCAGGCAGCTTCAAGAGTAGTACTTCAAACAAGTAATTTACTTTTATAAACAGTATAAATAAAACAGAAATAGGAAGAAGTTCACTGACTTACATCATTTTGCTTTTTTACAGCACTCTGGGTATTTTTTTTTTTTAATGCAGGTGGTCTGCAAGCTGTTATAGTTGCTTAACTATGGGAGGTCTCAAAGCTGTTCAGGTGTAATTCGGATAAATCAAGTGTTACTTCCCATTGGAAGCTTTCTTTAAGATATAGCCACAAGGTGGTACGTCGCTATCTGAATAATTATAAATTGGTAGGTGTTTATGGGACATCTACTTTAAAAAGGTTCGAATACTAATGATTGCTTAATAAATATAAGTTCATCTTGACCAAAAAACTGCATTCTTTGTGTAATCAGTACTTTCCAAGCGCATTTCAACAATTTATTGAACGACTTCAGTGAGCCCTTAATATGCTAATGTGTATTTAAATCTTCAAGTAGGATAGCATATAGTGTCTCCTAAACTCATTGAGGACAAATATATATTATATATATTATATAGACTGCATAGGGCATCTCCCAGGATTTACATTAACGTGCTAAATCTTTAGGAAACACTCCGTCACAATATTTGAGAATTCATGCAACACAATTTCTTTCAAGTAAAACCAAAGATAGAGCCAAAGACAAGTCCACTCACCCACCCCACTCTGACGTATTGTTGCTAGAACTCTAACTCAAACAGGATCCAAGTTCTGCGCATCCTTCTTTTGGGAATTACTGCAGCTCCCAAGAATGCTGTCTAGAGTGAAAGATAGCACTAAAGTTTCTAATCACTACTAACTCCCCCAACAGAAATGATCATTGATTTTTATCTCCTTTTTTTTTTAAATTCCAGAGCCTCATGTTATATAAATGCCTAATTATGCTTTATACCATTATATCCACATGATGTTAAACATACAAATCCAAACTAAAAAGTTCAGTAAAATAAACAGCTATTTACAAAAGCATGTATTTTTATACCAAGTAATGAAAAATTCTGATAAATTAACTGAGCTTTGCATTATTACTCAGAATAAGCAGGATCTTTGTCATCACATGGACATCTTTATAACTGTATTAGAGGTCAGTTTGCCTCATTCCTTTATTTAGCACAAATTACTTAAATATCTGCTACCTGATACATGACAGATCCTGTCCACAGTGAGCTTTCATAGGATTTAGTACAACCGACATATATGCTATTTTCTAGCAGTCTAACATAAAACCAACATTTTAACAGTGTGCTTTTAATGAATGCATGAATATCAAATTATATCTCATATGAACCTGTAACTTCCAGTAATCTGCTCCCTTCTATAAGAACTTCCATTGAAAGTATCAAGCTAAAACAAAATTTTGCATTTTTACTATGCAGTAATTCAATGAGAATAAAAATGTACAGACTGAGACTGAAAAGAAGCTTCGGTCGTATGAAAGAAGTAGGTGATTGGTTGGCTTAAATGAATTAACCTGCACATTGAATTAGCACATATATCACATATGTATCAAATGCCACCACAGATGGAGAAAAGCTAGGTGAACTTAGGAAAAAATGGTAACAGACATGGCCCAGATGGCAAACCTCAGCCTTGAACACTAGTTTACATTCAAAGTGACTTTAACAAACTTCTTTGAGCAAAGGTTTGGATTAGTTCTTTGTGACTTGCCACACGATTAAATCTTTGCCATAATTTGATAAGCCTTTAATTACCTCTGTGGAATCATTATCACCACACCATCACCACACGTAGATAGTTATTCTTTCTCAACATCAAGTAGATAGTTTAAGGCATTTGAACCTTTCAACTCACAATATCAAATTTATTTGATGCCTATAATTTTATGATGAATCTAGGTACAGAATACAATTTCATTGCCCTTAATAAATCATTTCTTTTTGCTTGTTTAAAAATGATAGGGAGTTTAATTTTACAAAGAAACTGATGCCAGGTGCCAAAAACAGGTGTGATTCGGGGCGCCTGGGTGGCGCAGTCGGTTAAGCGTCCGACTTCAGCCAGGTCACGATCTCGCGGTCCTTGAGTTCGAGCCCCGCGTCAGGCTCTGGGCTGATGGCTCAGAGCCTGGAGCCTGTTTCGGATTCTGTGTCTCCCTCTCTCTCTGCCCCTCCCCCGTTCATGCTCTGTCTCTCTCTGTCAAAAATAAATAAACGTTGAAAAAAAAATTAAAAAAAAAAAACAGGTGTGATGCAGTGGTTTAAATGCAAGGTAAGAGATAAATAAATGTGAAATGCCCGTCTTTCACAAATTCGTTTTTAAGTGTAAGTGCCTTCATTTTATCTAAAAACATCAATTCCAAAATCAAGGCACCCTTAATGTTATATGTTCCTAAAATAATTGCAATGGATAATAATTCATTGTATTTTCATATATGTTATCCACCATATACATATTAATATATTGTAGTATAATAGACAATATGTAGCACATTACAGTTTGTGTTCAGAATACATCCTATTTTTATAGAGATGTGGTTACATATTGAACCTCTGTCAATAAAATTAAAATCAAAGTCAGACTGATTTCTGCCTAATCTCATCAGTTTCAATCAATATAAATAGGCAATCTAGGTGAAATAATTCACCTACATAATTTCACATTTCAGAATTTGACAACTTAGTGAAGATAATAGAGTCTTACAAAAACTCAACATTTGTAAACCCCTTTAAAATTGTTTCTGAGGGGTGCCTGGCTGCCTCAACTGGTAGAGCATACAACTCTTGATCTCTGGGTCATGAGTTCGAGCGCCATGTTGGTAGAGATTACTTTTTAAAAAGAAAGAAAATCACTTCTGATTTAAAATATATAGATATAGATATAGATAAGTATATAATAATCATGTTGTGATAAGAGCTATGATGATTTTCACATCCTTCAGAACTATCCTCTGGCAAAAATGCTGTGATAGAGTTAATGGTTTACTTTAAACTTGCTAAAAATACCATTTATTCCATCTTGAAGTTCAATATGGTGAAATGAATTAAAGTAAAGCATAAATTGCTTATCAATTTTCTTTCTTGCTTTTTTTTTCTTATTCATGACAGCACATATTCTCTCATGAATCTATTTTAATTTGAAACAATTTTATTTTTAAAATTTTACAATATGTATTTAACCTTTTGTCTACTGTATGTCACATATAATGGTTGCCCTGTATAAAACTAACAGTTTTCTTAACAATATTGTGTAATGAGATTGATCTCAGTTGCCCCGAAGCCAACATCTTTGGATTCTTTATTCATCAACATCCATTCAGTGTAGTCAGGAGAAGAGTACATGCTGAACTATAAAGGAAACTTCTTGTAAATAAGAATGACATATATAACATGTCTTTATGAAATGGAAGCTGAAATCTAAAACACCTCTGTTTTTGAAGTGAAGGCATTCATAATCAAGGAAAGGAATTATTTTCTTCTAAAATACACACAGATAAATATCCAGGCTTATATTTGGGGATTCTTATGTAGTCAACTCTTGAGTTCCTACAATTGTTGAGGAAATTATTCCCATGGGGAGGTCTAAAACATAGGTTTGTTTTCCCAAATTATGTAAGAAATGACAGAACGGTTGACAAAATAGAATAATGTTATCAAGGGATACAATTCTAATAGTTAACTTGGGGCCACAATAGTGCCTTCTTAATGCTGCCCCTCATTCCAGGCAAACTACAGAGCTTCAGGCTCATGAATGATGGAATGACTTTATAAATAATCATCCCATGGGTGTCGGGTGGCTCAGTCAGTTAAGTGTTCCACTCTTATTTAAAGCTCAGGTCATGATCTCCTGGTTTGTGAGTTTGTGAGCCCCCTGGGATTCTATCCCTCCTTCGCTCTCTCTGACCTTCCCCTGTTCACTCTCTGTCTCTCAAAAAAATAAGTAAACTAAAAAAAAAATAAATAAATAAATAATAATCATTCCAGAGAGTGGACTCCTTATGTAAATACTTTTATAATTTGTAGAGTTAGAAATGTAACATATCAGCTAAAGGCATTATGTTAAAATGAAATACATCTATCTGCTAGGATATTTTTGTAAAAGTCTGTGAGCTTAATCAAACCCATCTATTTAGGATACATGCTTATATTTCAAGAAGTCTTTAGGGAAAAAATATATTCCTTAAGGTTGGTTTTGCACCTACTCCTTTAAATTCAAGAGACTATTACATTTATTAGTTTAAGTCAGTTTAATGGAATTAATGAAATTTAGCAACCACTCTGTACAGAGTTCTAGGAGTCAAGGAACAGGATGTGACCTTCTGAACTACCAAAGTGTCTTGATTGTCCCTCATGTGTTCCTGATACCACTTCAGTCTCTCAGTATGATTTTCTCTCCTGAGCAGAGCAGCTTTGGTTGATTTCCACCTTAAGTAAATGTTGTTTTCATAAGTATGGAAGTATTCACCAGCTGTCATCAAAGTTTACTGGAACAGTTACCAACGTACTCGGTTACTTCTAAGGCAGCGGAAAAATAATGTGTCATTGAAGGAAGTTTGAGAATTTTTGATGAAAGAAAATTCAGGGGATGCCTGGGTGGCTCAGTTGGTTAAGTGTCCAACCTCGGCTCAGGTCATGATCTCATGTCTCATGAGTTCCAGCCCCCCATCCGGCTCTGTGCTGACAGCTCGGAGCCTGGAGCCTGCTTCAGATCTTCAGATTCTGTGTCTCCCTCTCTCTCTGCCTCTCCCCTGCTCTATATGTCTCTCAAACATAAACAGTAAAAAAGAAAGAAAGAAAGAAAGAAAGAAAGAAAGAAAGAAAGAAAGAAATTAAAAAGGAGAAAATGCAGGAGATTTGCTCACTATAAGTCATGCATATAACAATAATTATTCATATATACAGACTAGATATATAGTTATAATTATACCTAGAAATAATTATACCTGTAGGTTAACGTATGTATATGTGTACATGTGTGCACGTGTGCTTAGATTTCCAAAAGGAAGGTGGAATATGAATATGTCACACATTCTTAGGAAATATTTTATTTTTTTTATTTTTATGGAGTATTGTAAAAAACATGTTGGAGAATACTGGCTGGGGTAAATGATTTTGATAAGACAGCATAGACTGTACAACTCTTCTGCATGTTGGTTCATGAAGCCCCGAGCTGGGGTATAGTATATATTTCACAGGCAACTTAAAAAGATGTGTTTCTGTTGCCGGAAGAAAGATTCCAAAAATATATATATATATAATTGTCACTTCTTGTGTAACAATGACTGCTATCATCTCCAAAATACTTTATGTTCATTGCTTACATGTCAATGCCATTGAGAAAACAGACCATTCACACCTGACATCTGGTTAATGTATTTACATGATTGTTCCAACTACACATATTCTGTTTCCTCCCATGGAAAATCTTCCACAACGACAAAACTAGAAAATTCTCAGTGTTGAGCATTATTACCCCTTTACTTCTTGTGTGGTAAAATATGTATTTTGTCCCTGAGTTAATGCTTATGATAATATTCTGCTACTAAATACATATGAAATATTTAACCAGGGATCTAATTTACTTCACTGTTTTACATAGTGGTCTCATATTTGCATATCTTTTGCCTGTACAAGCAAAGTGAAACAAACTACCAGGCACTTATCTGATTTGCTCATTCATTCAAAACAGAAAGGGAAGCGACATAATTTCTATAAAATAAATCGTGCATATTCAATTACATAACAAGATGGTTTTGATTATCCAACGGGATTATTGCTTTTGCCTGTTAGATGCAGCGCTTATCCCAAAATGTCTTCTTTCATATTTTCCACAAATATATATTTTTAATCTCTTTAATAATTTCATATGTTTAATCTCTATCGCTATTTATATAATATTTCCTAACCTTATCTGTTATAATCACATAAATACTGACTGTAAAATAGATGGTATTATTTTACCAGAGCAAATTGTGGCACTCAGACTACAATTTGCTCTATTTTGTATATACCTATGGTGCAAATGTACACGCATATACATTACTATGTGTGTGTATATATATATCCGTGTGTGTGTGTATATATACATATACACACATATATATATGTGTGTGTATATATATATATATATATATCCAATACCTATGATATATATCCATATATCCAATCTTCAATATGCATTTCTTTTATGCTAGGTTTATTACATAAGAAATTACAAATTCACAGATAATGATAGTTATATGCTTTCTTGAAATTAAGAATGAACTGCAACTTTTGGAATTATTTCCATACATTTCTACATTTTTTTTTACAGCCACGGTTGCATAATTTTATACTAATCTTTATAAAGTTAGATACGCCTCTTTTTACTTACCTTGTGGACACATGAAACGAATGTTGTACAAAAAGCAGCAAATCTTAAAAGACATTCAGTTTAAGCACTTGCTCTCTGAGTATACCTCCAGCCCCATCTGCTACTCCACCCGCTTCCCAGCGCCTCCTTTTTCACTGTCAAGAAATGTCATAGTTTTGGAACCAAAGTACCCATAGCTACCAAGCAACACTTAAGAGGTTTTGTTTCCTTAATTCCTCTTGTATCCTTTCATCTTTTTGGTTTTTTTTTTAATTTTTTTAAAAACTTTTTTTTTATTTTTGAGACAGAGAGAGACAGAGTGTGAGCAGGGGAGGTGCAGAGAGAGAAGGAGACACAGAATCCGAATCAGGCTCCAGGCTCTGAGCTGTCAGCACAGAGACGGACGCGGGGCTCGAACCCACGGACCGCGAGATCATGACCTGAGCCGAAGTTGGCCGCTTAACTGACTGAGCCACCCAGGCACCCCAACCTTTCATCTTTTTGTTGTACATTGACACTTTTCCAACTTAAGCACCTTCTTCAAAATTCAAAGTTGTTTTTAAAATATAATAAAGTTCTTTATAATCCTCTTTTTAAAAAATAAGCTATTTTTTTTTTCAATGAACCCAACGTTGGGTTGGGTGAATTAAGTAATCTGCATGAAGAGGTCACCTTGACCTGAGATTGAGTAAGCAAGTCAAATGAACTCCCGGATACAGTATGACTCCCAAATCACTCTGCATTCTTCAAGGGACAGCATATTTTTTTTCCCCCTTCCAGGAAGCTACTTTCTAAAAATCTCCAGTTATGGCCAGAACATAGTCATTTCCTCACTATCTTGATGGAATTGACAATCTCGTTTATTTTGTTTTATGATCTTGAACTCAGATGGCATTACACTTAGTAGTCAGGGATGACTGAGCAACTATATTAATTATAGATCCTATTTTACATCTGGGGATAAATTTGCTAATATTCGTTCCATCTTCCTTTTCTCCTTCTCCACTTATCTAGTCAGCTATGAAGTTCTATCGATATGGACCCTCTAACAAACTAGTCTTTTAAATCCCATTTATATATTCTTCACCTCCATAAAGCTATATATTGTATTTATATGAAAACATAAACTGTACAGGGTGTGTGTGTGATATACTGCCCCATTTGATGCTAAAATAAAGAGCTACAAAGATAATCTCAATACAAAAGGTAGTTCACGTAATTTGACTGAAAGTACCTTGACTGATCAGTCTCCAACCACAGGCCTTCAGATTCCAATTAAAGTGTTTTTGTTTTTAATTCTCTAAGTTTCTAACTATTGTCACTTAACATGTTTGCTTCTGACCAATTTATCATTGAACTAAATTTCAAGTTTCACTTTGATCATGCCCTAGACATGGTCAAATCCTTCAACAGAAACTCATTGAACTTAGTTTAAAAGAAAAATTCCCCAGGCATTAAGATTGTTTTTATAATTTGGCCCAAACTTGCTTTAATATGTATCCCTTCAACACTACTCTACACAAACCAAAATAATATCTTTAAATAGCACTTCGACTACTTCAAAAATAACTTGAGACTTAAAGGACTAGTTAAAGATAAATCTCCTAATACCTTTGAAATTATCTCTTCAAACATGATTTAAATAGTTTGATTTTGACACGCATCTAAATCTTTCCTCATGCTGGACTCCCTTTTATTCTCCCTTTCCAAATAGTAGATTTAAATCCTATGCATATATTTTAATTTATTTTATTTTATGTGATTTGATTTTTTTTTTAATTCTGCCCATTGGCCAAAAGTTTTCTTCTGCAATAATGATTTATTTTACCATCTGTTCATCTTTTAAGAGAAAGGCATTTTCCTAATTCTTTTATGATATATCTATTCTCTCTACTGTACATTTTATCCCTCCATATATCTCATAATTGTATTATTAATTGTAGGATTTATAGCATGTCTCACCAAAAATATCACATGCTATACATTCAGCAAAAATATCTTGAATAATATTCACTTTTGTGAGTTCACATCTATAAGAAGTTTTGAGTTATGGCACTTTCCGTGAATATCTCACTCCGAGAAAAACATAGTCCGTGACTCCATTCAGTAGAGAGACTGCATCCTAACCTGTTCAGATGCTGTCTGTGATGTGTCTTCCAGGTTTCTGATCTGAGGTTACTTTAGCTTTTCCAGAAAGTTGATAATTAAATGAAGTGTTAGCTTCCAGACTTCACCCCTTCAAATTTCTTGTCTCTTGAAAGTTTATTGAAAATTCACAACCTTGAATTTCAGAGCAAACTATGGGTAAAAACCAAGTTATTTTCTAAATTCTGAGAGACATAAGCAACAGTTCTTTTCAACATATATTTTCCTCATAAATCTATGACCTTAAGAAATAGGGATGTTATGATGAAATTTTTGATGATTTCACTGGGGATTATTATGAACGTCTTATTGGTGTTTTTATATACAAGTTATTATGCTAATGCCCTTTGACATTTTGGGGCCAAGTTCATCTGCTGGGGTGACTGCTGCTTCAACGACAGTGCCTTGAGTCACTTTATGTTTGTGAAAAGTTGTCTAATTGTTTCAAAATGTTTAAACCTCCATATATGTAGCTGACTAGAGGGTTAGATTTTAATAGTGTGTTTATTAATACATTATATGGTTTGTAATTTTGCATTAAAACTCGATTTTCACAGAATACGAATTAAATAGAGATAAGTGTCATCAGGACTAAGCACAGAGTAGTTGATATAGCCTTATAAGACATTTTAAGGCATCATAATTCTCATAACATTTTTCAGTTTGGCCATTTAAGAATACATAATTCTTGGGGCGCCTGGGTGGCGCAGTCGGTTAAGCGTCCGACTTCAGCCAGGTCACGATCTCGCGGTCCGTGAGTTCGAGCCCCGCGTCAGGCTCTGGGCTGATGGCTCGGAGCCTGGAGCCTGTTTCCGATTCTGTGTCTCCCTCTCTCTCTGCCCCTCCCCCGTTCATGCTCTGTCTCTCTCTGTCCCCAAAATAAATAAACGTTGAAAAAAAAAATTTAAAAAAAAAAAAAGAATACATAATTCTTAGGGGTGCCTGGATGGCTCAGTCAGTTAAGGGTATGGCTTCAGCTCAGATCATGATCTCATGTCTCATGAGTTCGAGCCCCACATCAGGCTCTGTGCTGACAGCTCAGAGCTTGGAGCCTGCTTCGGATTCTGTGTCTCCCTCTCTCTCTGCCCCTCCCCCACTCATGCACACTATCTCTCTCCCTCTCTCTCTCTCTCAAAAATAAATAAATATTAAAAAAAGAATACATAATTCTTATCAAAATTTTTATTTGGACTATTACGATTCTCTAGATGCAAAACCAAGAAAGTGAAGGTAATCATAAAACATGAAATATGGTATCATATCAGCTGAGTAAAAGCTACCATATTACAATAGATCAGCAAATAGGTAAGTTTATTGTTGAAAATTCTATATAATTAGACACTTGACACATCCTGAATCTTTTTAAGGTAAAAACGTAAATAATAAGAATTTTATAACATACATAAATAGGCCAGTGAAGTGTTTCCATTATTTTGGTAATGCTTCCACATTTCACAGATTACTCCCTGTCAAAATCATCTTAAAATAAACTAAAAATAGATCGTTGATTTTATCACTTTGGGTTTACATTCAATAAATATTTGAAGCACTTATTTGTGCAAAGTATTACTGAATATATAGCTTCAGCAAGTTCAACATTTTTTGAATGAATCAAGGTAAATCTCTGGCACATAGGCATGACATGAATTTGAAGACTCATCGGCCAGTCCCATTTTCTTGAAAAGGAGCATTTAATTAATATTCCAACATTCTTAATAATTCTGTCAAAATTATCAGTGGGCATATTCTAAGAAGACAAAATAAAATACAGGGTATTTTCAATCTTAAATTAGTTAAACTTAGTCTTAAATTAGCTAAATGAGTAAGCACATTTTGTACAAACCGTTTGATTTTGAAGTTGTTTCTATTAAATTTTTCTTGTCTTAAATAAAGAAATCAAAATGATTTTAAAAACAACAACATTTAAGTATAATTATTTTGGAAATATAAAAAAAAAAGCAGGGCAAACTGAAGCCATTAATTAATTTATAAATTCTATAATCAGGAGAGATTCAACAACTCGTTTTATCTGGTGCTACACAATATGTATCTTTTTAGCTGAAAAATAAGCTGAATAGGAGCTTACTGATTTCTGGAACAAATATAGAAAGTAAATGCTGTATGTTGGCAATACATGATACTAACCAGTCGTTACCAGTTTGTCAGGAAGATACAGCTTTTTACTAAAACTGACCTCTGAGAGAAACACCCTCCCCAAATTTTCCAAACCAGAATATGCCTATATTGGACAATATCGTAAATAACATTAAAAGCAGATGTAGTTTTAATTTTGTGAATATTTTAATGGCTCTGTATCAAAAAAAGGATGCCTATTATTATTATTATTATTATTTTAAAGAGAGAGACAGAGCACTAGCCAGGGAGAGGGGCAGAGGGAGAGAGAGAGAGAGAGAATCTTAAGCAGGTTACACACTCCATGCAGAGCTCAATGAGGGGCTCCATTCAATGACCCTGGGATCGCGAGCTGAGCTGAAATCAAGAGTTGGACATTCAACCGACTCAGTCACCCAAGTACCCTTATTATTATTATTATTATTATTTTAAAGAATTTTATTTAAAATTATTCAGATTTGGGGCACCTGCGTGGCTCATTTGGTTAAGCATCTGCCTACGGCTTGGGTCATGATCTCATGGTTCATAAGTTTGAGTCCTTCATCGGGCTCTTCACTAACTGGAGCCTACTTCGGATCCTCTGTCTCCTTCTCTCTCCACCCCTCCCCAGCTTGTGCTCTCTCTCTCAAAAATAAATAAACATTAAATTTTTTTCATGAAAATAAATAAATAAATAAAATGATTCAGATTTGGGGAAGATGAAAAAAATAACATAGACAATATAATTCTCTGGTGCAACTAGGTTTTGCAATAAAAATAGACAATTACAGAATGAATGCATTATATACTCCTCGTTTTATCCCTTAAGGGTATTACTTATCATACCTAAAATTAAATGATGATTCATGGAGTTCTAGGGTATATTCCGTTGAAAGAACCCAGAGTAAGGCATACTCATTATATGAGTAGTTTGGAGAATATCCACATATATCAAAGATCAATTGGAGTAAGGTAAATTCTCGTGAAAATTAAGGGGTGTACTAAATTCAATTAGAATAGATTGATTGCTGTATAATATGTGCTAGATTAAAAACATGTATAGTTGGTTTCTAAATTTCAGTAGGACCTGGTGGAAAGTAGTCTAAAGATAATATTTAGGCTATTTTATGTTGAATATTATTTAACCCATGAGACTATTCAAATGATTTATATCTGGGAAGAGAATAGCATACAATTTTAATGCCAAGCAATTTGGTTGTTAGAGTAAGGCTGACAGGAGATCAAGTGTTTTTCGTCAACCATAAAAGTTCATCATCTCTGGAAAGCAGGTATCTCATTTTCTGTTGTCTGTTTTTTAAGAAGATGGAATAAAAAAAGAACAAAGTATTTCTCCTTTTCTAAAAGATACTATTTTCTTATTCTTTTAATAAGCCCAAGTTATTTCACTTAAAAGATTATTATGTACCTAAATATACTCTTACCGTACAATTTAGCAATTATACTCCTTGGCACTTGCCCAGAGGAGTTGAAAATTTATGTTCACACAAAAAGCTGCACACAGATATTGAGAGCAGCTTTATTAATAATTGCCACAACTTGGGAACAACCAAGATGCCTTCAGTAGATGAATGAATAAGGAAACTGTAGCATGTCCAAGTAATGTAATAGGATTCAGTGCTAAAAAGACATGAGCTATCAAGTCATGGGAAGAAATAGAGGAAACTCATATATAACTAAGTGAAAGATGCCAAATTGAAAAGTCTACATACTGTATGATTCCAACTATGTGACATTCTGAAAAAGGCAAAATAATGAAGACAGTATAAAGATCAATGGTTGTCAAATTGGGAGGGAAGGAAGAGAGGGGTACAGAGGATTTTTAGGACCCTGGAAATTTTTGCATGATCCTATCATGGTAGATACATTTGCTCAAAAGCATAGAATAACAACACCCTAATGTAAAGTCTGGACTTTAGGTAATCATGATGTATCAGTGTAGTTTCATCAATTTAAAAAAAAAAAGTGTTATCACTCTGGTGGAGGATGTTGATAATGGAGGAGGCCATGCTTGCCTAGGGGAAGGATGTATATGGGAAATCTCTGTGCCTTCTCATTTTTTTTAAGTTTATTTATTATTTTGAGAGAGAGAGAGAGCATGTGCACGCACACACAAGCACAAGAGGGCCAGAGAGAGAGAGAGAGAGAGAGAGAGAGAGAGAATCCCAAGCAGACTCTGTGTTGTGTGGTGAGCCGAACATGGGGCTCTATTTCACGACCCTGAGATCACGACCTGAGCTGAATCAAGAGTCAGACGCTTAACCGACTGAGCCACCCAGGCGTCCCTCTTCCGCTCAATTTTGCTATAAAACTAACACTGCTCCACAATTAAAACTACAAATTAAATCTAGTGATATTTTTAAAAGAATTTCATATCAAATACACACAAATGTCTTAAAAACCACTTTCTAACCAATAAAATTATACTGATTTCATGTCCCATTATAATTAATTATGAACAAATATGATAAAAGGGGACTTTTTCAAGTTAAACTTAGGTATTATTTTTAATTGAATAAGAATATGAACTTCACTCATTACCATAGATCATTTATAACAGATATTCAGTATCATGTTTAGGAATTTTGAACAGAGCAACTCTTTAACAAAGTTGTCCCAGATTTCTATGTTGTAGTTTAATTACAAATATGGTATACATGTGTGGCAAATCATTATTTTAAGGCTGTTACAAACAGACTATCACTAGCAATTCTGACATTTTGTCAATAGGGGATTACGGTTCCTTGATGACACATTAAGCATAAATAATTTCAATTACCAAATAAATGGCCTCCAAAATATTACATTCATCAATGAGTAAATAACTCTTAAAAATAGAATGGTCTTAGTCAAATAATTAGGATGAATGTTATCTAAATTCCCTCTGGGAAGAATAGTAAAGATAAACAGAGAAAGATGCAGTTTATAATTACCTGTATTTACCTGTAAGTCCTTTTGAAGATTCTTGTTTCTGCTTTTTTAACATTCCTACTCTTTTTTTTTTTTTCTTTTTCTTTTCTGACTTAAGTTGCGTACCTATGAGTGTGTGGCTTTTCAAAGGGAAGTGGTTTGTTTTCTTGTAAGAGGTCTTGGCAGACTGAGGAAAATTGTACGTCTTCAACTGTCTCACTACGTTGACTGTAGCAATTAATCGAAGAGCTCTTGACCGCGGGTTCCTCAGCTGTAAAATAAGAACCCGTTTTATATCATCTATAAAGTCATTTCTTTACAATTCTATGGCTTCCATGTATTTGTATTTCATTCTTTAAGTAGTAAGAAAGTTGTTGAGAATCCCTGGAGAAAATCTTACTTTTTTTTCCCCTCTCCTCTATCTGAACTACTTTATATCATTGTTTTTACCCTAGTTCTCTTCCACACTCAAATAGTGAGTAATCATCAGTACAGTTCGATTAGATTTTGGAAGTATTATCTGTTTTTCTTCTTCCTATCTTTTTCTCTACTTTAAGTTCTACCTAGCTGTCTACGAATTTTAACAACAGGCACCTGTTACTATATAATGTCAGAGAAGTATTTGCCTATTTGGAGTGCCAGCTGTCTTCCAAGCACCGTGCATGGCACCCTGAGAGAATGACATTTATTTACACTTTAAAAATAAAAAAAAAAAAACCCAAAAACTGGAAGAGGTTAAAATCTTGCTCAGAGACAGACATCAAGTTGCAGACACTGATTTAAACTCATATCTGCCAAATTCAGAAGTTATTTTTCTTTCTTCTGCATCACACTGAATTTGAGTCACTATTAAAATGGAATGCACAGTCTCAAAGCACTGCCAAATAAGGGAGTTTAAGGCAAATCATTTACTTTGTATTGAACATAGCTAGTATATTTTAATTTTTTTTTAATTTTTTTTTCAACGTTTATTTATTTTTGGGACAGAGAGAGACAGAGCATGAACGGGGGAGGGGCAGAGAGAGAGGGAGACACAGAATCGGAAACAGGCTCCAGGCTCTGAGCCATCAGCCCAGAGCCTGACGCGGGGCTCGAACTCCCGCACTGCGAGATCGTGACCTGGCTGAAGTCGGACGCTTAACCGACTGCGCTACCCAGGCGCCCCTAGTATATTTTAATTTTTAAAGTCACTGGCTAATTGCAAGTGTGTCTTTCTTCCAGGCCAAAACGGGTTATAACTTAGCGTGTTAACTTTCACACAGAATGCCTCTCTAAATACCAGTTTAATTGTATTGAAATATAAATCAAAACCACACTGAGATATCACCTCACGCCAGTCAGAGTGGCCAAAATGAACAAATCAGGAGACTATAGATGCTGGAAAGGATGCGGAGAAAGGGGAACCCTCTTGCACTGTTGGTGGGAATGCAAACTGGTGCAGCCACTCTGGAAAGCAGTGTGGAGGTTCCTCAAAAAATTAAAAATCGATCTACCCTATGACCCAGCAATAGCACTGCTAGGAATGTACCCAAGGATACAGGAGTGCTGATGCATAGGGGAACCTGTACCCCAATGTTTATAGCAGCACTTTCAACAATAGCCAAATTATGGAAAGAGCCTAAATGTCCATCAACTGACAAATGGATAAAGAAGATGTGGTTTATATATACAATGGAATACTACCGGGCAATAAGAATGAAATCTGGCCATTTGCAACAACGTGGATGGAACTGGAGGGTATTATGCTAAGTGAAATAAGCCAGGCCGAAAAAGACAGATACCATATGTTTTCACTCATAGGTGGATCTTGAGAAACTTAACAGAAGACAATGGGAGAGGGGAAGGGGAAAAAAAAATTACAGAGAGGGAGGGAGGCAAACCACAAGAGACTCTTAAGGACTGAGAACAAACTGAGGGTCGATGGGGGTGGGGGAGAGGGGAAAGTGGGTGATGGGCATTGAGGAGGGCACTTGTTGGGATGAGCACTGGGTGTTGTATGGAAACCAATCTGTCAATAAATTATATTTAAAAAAATAAAAATAAATAAAAAATAAAAAATATGCTAACACCTTTTTGTTCTTAGGCATATGTGTTTTAAAAGAAAGCTATTTAGGGGCACCTGGGTGGCTCAGTCAGTTAAGCGTCAGACTTCTCCTCGGTCATGATCTTGTGGTTCGTGAGTTGGAGCCCCAAGTCAAGCTCTGTGCTGACAGCTCAGAGTATGGAGCCTGCTTTGGATTCTATGTCTCCCTCTCTCTCTCTGTCCCTCCCCCATTCTCTCTCTCTCTCTCTCTTTCTCTCCCTCTCTCTCTTTCTCTCTCTCTCAAAATGAGTACACATTAAAAAAAATTAAAAAGAAAGCTATTCAGAGAATTTAAAAAAATACTCGATTAATGAAAAACTCTGTTACAGCAAATTGTGAGTGAAAAAGATTGGTTTGAGTTTATGGGATGTAATACCCAGCAGTACTTGTGATAGTTAATGAGCAAAATTTTGGACCCACAGGGGGGCAGTTTCCATATGTGTTGTATGGCACACAAAATAACATTAAAGCTATGTTTCCTATCTAAAATCATGTGCTTTTAAAACACCTTTAAAATAATCAATGTCAAACTTTCAATAAATGCAACTATATATATATAATACTTCAATGAAACAATAATGAAAATATAATTTTTTAATGTTTGAAAATTCTTAAATTGAGTTATTCAAAGACTTTGACTTTTAATTAATAAAGCTCATTATGAACCATGTGGCAATAAGGCAGTCATATTTACCTCTTAGTGGTGGAAATAGCGTGAAAATTATATGTTAATAAAGGAGATTTTTTTAGGGGCGCCTGGGTGGCTCGGTTAAGCGTCCGACTTCGGCTTAGGTCGTGATCTCACAGTTCATGGGTTCGAGCCCCATGTCGGGCTCTGTGCTGACAGCTCAGAGCCTGGAGTCTGTTTCAGATTCTGTGTCTCCCTCTCTCTCTGCCCCTCCCCTGTTCACACTCTGTCTGTGTCTCAAGAATAAATAAACATTAAAAAAATAAATAAAGGAGATTTTTTAAAGTTCTATTTCATCAAAGGAAAACAAAATCAAAGATGTATAAGTTAAATGTTTCTTTGAAAAAGTGAAACCCTTGAGTGAGTAATTATATAAAAACCTATTCATGGAATTCATAAAGTTGAAGTCAATTCATGAAAATGGTAAGCTCAGTCAATGAAATACATATTTGTGTGAGACAATTATTTAAACAATAATACAAAAGGTACACTTACTTCATACATCCCTTTTTGTACAAAAGGTTTTGCAGTTTTCAATTAGTGATAGCTTTCTATTAGTGGCAACTTCTCCATTTGTGACTTAAAATAAACAAGTAGGGGCACCTGGGGTCTCCCCGTTCCTGGGATTGAGCCCCGCATCTGATGGTGCTGGCAGCGTGGAGCCTGCTTGGGATTCTCTCTCCCTCTCTCTCTGTCCCTTCCCTGCTCATGCACGTTCTCTCACACACTCTCACTTTCTCTACCAAAATAAATAAATAAACTTTAGCAATAAAATAAAATATAAAATAAAATAAATAAAAGATAGTTGGAAGACAAAACAACTCTTGAAAACAAAATCAAGTAGAAATGATAATGTACTGTTTTGCAAATTAATACAACGGGGGGTTGTTTGGTGAGATAGGGAGGGAAGAATGGAAACCCTAGGTTGTTTGTTCCATTCTCTGGTGTGTTTATCAAATATTTGCACACTTGTTATTTGACAACTTCTCTACTAGTACCTTAAGATACGTCATGTCAAAAATATATGGTTCCCGTCTTCTGGGTGTTTGTCACAAAAGCTCTAGACATGGCAGTGGAGGCTTTGCTTTTGCTCTCCTCAATGCTATTGAAAAATAAATAAATAAATAAATAAATAAATAAAAAATGGTGCCTAACAGGAGAGTGATGTTAATGATTTATCATGAACTTTAAGCTGCATAAGGCAGGAAGAAATAAAGCTAGTAGCTGTAAAATGATGGAAAGATCGATAGTTCTAATTTCCACTGTGTTGAATGGCTGTAGATGTTGGGGCATTGGAGGGAGAAACTGTAACAAAGGAAGAAGGTGGTCCTAGAGCAGAACGTATGAAACCAATTGCAGGGCAAGAGTAATGAAACTATTTCAGGGGAAAAGTGTGAGCTATCGCTAAGACAGTGAGTGACTGATGTGAGGGTAGAGGACAAGATCATTGGAGGAGAAGGGCAAAAGTATCTAAGAAGCCAGGTTTTAGAAGAAAATGCTTCATAGATTTTGGAATCATCAATATTTCTATAAAACTTTTCACTTAAACTGAAATACTAAAAATCTTTGTTTCTAGTTTTGGTTGTATCTACTATTTGCACAATATATACATTATTGAAATAGAATGCTGCCTGCATATTTTCTTATAAGGAACTTCAAAATAATTTCTTATGCAAATTATTGTCCCTATGTTTTGTTATATTATTAAAGATTTCCAAACTTCAGATTAGATCTATGCCCTGAATTTCATCTAATGCACTGTAGAATAAAAAACTTTTTTTTTTCATTTCTCCTGATATATCTTAAATTTTCTTTAATGTTTATTAATTTTAGAGAGAGAGAGCGAGACATAGAATGTGAGCAGGGGAGGAGTAGAGAGAGAAAGAGAGGGAGACACAGAATCCAAAGCAGGCTGAGCTTTCAGCACAGAGTCCGATGTGAAGCCCAAACTCATGAACCACAAGATCATGACCTGGGCTGAAGTCAGACGTTTAACTGACTGAGCCACCAGGCGCCCCAACTTGTAACATATCTTAAATAGCATCCTGGTACTATAAAGTAGTGACATCCAGTAGAAATAGAATGTGAGCCACATAATATAATTTAGAATTTTCTACATTGTATATAGGCTTGATTATTTCCTGATTGAAATAAAAGCTGTGCAGACTGAAAAAAATAAAATAGAATATTCTCATAGCCACATTTAAAGATGTAAAAAGAAATAGACAATACTGATCTAATAATGTGTCTAACATAATATGGCCAAAATATTATTCTTTCTACATGTATTCAAAATAGTTATATTCTTTTTTTCATCTTTGATATCTTGTATGTAGTTTATACTTCTAACATATAATTTGTACTAATCCTATTTATTTTTTTTTAATTTTTTTTAACGTTTATTTATTTTTGAGACAGAGAGAGACAGAGCACGAATGGGGGAGGGTCAGAGAGAGAGGGAGACACAGAATCTGAAACAGGCTCCAGGCTCTGAGCTGTCAGCACAGAGCCTGACGCGGGGCTTGAACTCACAGACCGCGAGATCATGACCTGAGCCGAAGTCGGATGCTTAACCAACTGAGCCACCCAGGCGCCCCTGTACTAATCCTATTTAAAGGGCTCAACAGCCACATGTGATTATTGGCTATAGTAGTGAATAGCACAGGTCTAAATATCATATTTAATATTATTTTAAGTATAAAATGTAGCAGTAAGGCATCATATAGTCTTTTTTTTTTCATTTATACTTTTTTTAATGTATATTTATTTTGTGAGAGAGAGAGAGAGCATGAGCAGGAGAGGGGCAGGGAAAGAGAAAGAATCCCAAGCAGTCACCACGCTCAGTGCAGAACTGGACATGGGCTCTGTCTCAGAAACTTGAGGTCAGGATGTGAGCCGATAACAAGAGTCAAACCCTTAACCAACTGAGCCACACGAGCACCCCACATTTCTAATTTTTAAATTAATATTGCAAGATTTTATTTTTCCAAGAAAAGTAAAGAAATAACATTTTGAAATTTTGTTTGTTTGTTTGTTTTGAGAGAGAGAGAGTGCGAGTGTGAGAGGGGCAGAGACAGAGAGAGAGAGAGAGAGACAGAGTCTGAAGAAGCTTCAGGCTCCGAGCTGTCAGCACATAGTCCTACGCGGGGTGGGAACTCATGAACATTGAGATCAGGATATGAGCTGAAGTTGGATGCTTAACCAACTGAGCCACCCATGGGCCCCAGAAAGAAAGAACATTCTATGGTGCAAACTGTTCACAGGTGAATTAAGAGAACAGGTGTAGTCATACCTTGATTGTATCCATTTTTCAGACATTCATAGTATCAATAGTACATCCTACTAGAGCTCTATTTTCTTGGCTCAATTATTTTGGACTCCTATTGGTGAAATAATGATGGCTTTGTTTCTCTGCATCTTTTCATTCACAGCTTTGGCTTTCTTAATTCTGTGAGTCAATTTAGAATAGAAAATACTATAAAGAGTGTAATTCAATAGAAAATAACTAAGTCACCTAGATGTGTTCCATTTTAGTAATCAAATGTAGATTTTTCTCTTTAAAAGCTGTCCCTTGTTTTGAAATCATTAAACATTAATTTGGTGTGATTATTTTTAGGACACATCAGTACCATACATTTTAATTTGTTTGTGAATTGAATAAATGTTCGCTCAGCTTTTGCCCCAGGGTTTTGTTTTTTGGGGAGGGGAGATTGTTCTTTTAAACGAAATTATTTAATCATAGTTCTTTGTCCTTTTAAAGTTTGGAGATATTTTGGTATATTCCCTTTTTTCCAATGTTTTATTTATGTAGTTGACACATAATGTTACATTAATTTCAGATGTACAGCCTAGTTTCTCTGTACGTTGCTATGCTCATCACAAGGGTCGTGTCAACCATACAATGCTATTACAGTGTCATTGACTGTGCTGTGTCTTTTATTCCTGTGACTTATTCATTCCATAAGTGGCAACATGTATCTCCCACTTGCCTTCGCCCATTTTGCTGACCTCCCCAGTTCCCCCCGCTCTGGTGACTAATGTAGAAAATGTTAAGGTTCAGAGACAGCCAAGATGAAGTCTCTGATATGTCTTCAATGCAAAACGGTGGTTGTGACAGGTGACGGGTTACATACCTTCAAGTTGGGAGAGGATTAGGGATAACATAAGTCTCTAAGGACTTTTGGAACCAAGGTTTCCAGGACCTTGAGGGGTCTAACTAGTGTTAGGAAAAGGTCATTTACTTCTGTCTAGTAAACCCTCAGTCATGAGAGCCTTTAGATGTATATCAGTAAGCCATTATCTTGGAGTATGATTCCCAACATATATCCTGGGGTGGAGGGAGGTAGAGATAAAGGAAGTTTCAAGGCCTATTTCAAGGATGTGTCAATGGACTGTAAGTTGTAAGGAAATGTCTTTTTTTAATTTTGCTTTTGTTTTCCACATCAGCAACCATCAGTTTGTTCTCTGTATTTATAGATCTGATTCTTTTTGTTTACATATTTATTCATTTGTTTATTTTTTTAGATTCCACATATGAGTGAGATCACATGCTGTTTGTCTTTCTCAGTCTGACTTACTTCATTTAGCATAATACCCTCTAGGTCCATCCATTTTGTCGTAAATTTTTGCCCCTGTGTTAATCTGAGAGACAAATAAGTGGTAAAAGCCACTTTCTTTCCAATCATATTATATTATTAAAATTACATATGATAATTGTATTTCTTCAATGTATTTATTTCTGATATTTCAGATCCTATTTTTGAGGCAAATTATTAATGAAAAAGTAGAGTTCACTACTACTTTTATTATTGAATATTTTTCAAATATTTTCTTCCTGAACCCACAACATGGTTCTCTTCCTCTTTAAACTCCATTGCTTACAAGATAGGTATCTATATAGAGGCATACTGGATTTTTCAGCGTAGGTAGCATTATTTACTAAAGCCTTGTATCACTTCAATATTTTCTTGGGTAATCTAAGTATGAGTCCTGCTATCAACCAAATGTACCTTGGGTCTGAGCATTTTCGTCATGCCTGCTACTCTCCATTATCTGCCACTGCTCCCAAGGAAGCTGACTGTATCTTTGTGGGGCATGGGGACATAGATGTGTGGGTTTGCAGTGACTGAAGAAGTATGTGCCACACTGAGAACCAGCCAGCTATTTTTTTTTAGATAAAGTCCTTTATTATTTTTTTCTTTTATCTTTTTTAAAATCTGAAAGGCTTAGAGCACATGCCTATTAGATAGGTTTTAAGATGTTTAGTATTAATAAGTAGAAGATAGAAGGCAGCCAAAGCCATCTAGCAGGAGAAGAAAGACTGAGTAGGGTACAGCAGTAAGATCTGAGATCCGGAGACACATATAGAATGCTAATTCTGTGGACCTCTCTGCTTGCTGCATGCTATTTCTTTCACACTTTTTCTTTTAAATTTTTATCAAAGTCTTCAAACCCTTTACATATAAACACTGCTTTTAAAAATTGTTTCAAATATACCATTCTACAGCTCCTGCTAAAAATGAACGACTGTTCAACCTGTTTACCAAAGCTCCGATGCTTTTCCAAATTTTTTTTTTCGATATTTTTGGATGCTTTCTTTACATGGGAGAAAGAAAATGGATGGACTTAGAAATAAACATAACAAAACTGATTATTCACATATGGCTCTTCATCGTACTTATTTGTGTAAATGTTTAGCTTCTTTAATAGCACTTTCCAGACTTTGCACAAAGCACAAGACCTTGAATAAAATAGGCACCCAGGAAATACTTCACATTGACTGGTATAAAATTACCATGAGCTTCAGATTCCCCAGCCATTCTGTTGATATTGTTTAGTGTAGATAACAAAGCCAAGTTTATATCTAGCACTTTTCATTGGGAAATTACCAAGTCGATTGTCTTTGGCTCCTTCTTATGTTTGGTTCACACGGTCTCTCTCTTAAATCTTGGCACAATCTTTCTCCTAACATCAGGTTTGCTCACAGGACCTTCGAGTTCAACAGTTATTCTTTTCAGACAAAAATAAAAATAAATGTGTACAAACTTCACAATTTCTTGTTTTTAACTGTTCGACAAATAAATCTGTGTGAACTAATTCATACCAAAGGTGGAGAGACTGAAAGGAGACTCAATGTCTAAAATATGTTTTAATTTTTTAAGTTTATTTATTTTGAGAGAGAGAGGGTGCATGTGCATGGGGAAGGGTCAGAGAGAAGGAGTGAGAATCCCCAGCAGGCTCTGTGCCATTAGCGCAGAGCCTGGTATTAGTTAAATACATTAAATTTCTGAGATTTTAGTAAAAAATTTGTTGTTGTTGGTTTTATATTTGACATATTCAAAACTGTCATATTGTACCACTCTTATTTTCAGTACCTGATATGTTCATAGCTTTGACGTACCTCTGAAAACCCAGCGAAGTAATTTTAGTAGCATTGCAATTTAATGATGTTTAGATACAATTAAAATTAAGTAACAAGTTATTTCTTCAAACTTATCCAATATTAAAAGCTAAGTTAAGCATATTAGATTTCAAAAAATTGGTTTTCTTTTAAAAGAGTCAATTTGATTCCTAATTAAAATAGAAAGCACTTTATAAATATACAAAAGACATAGAGTGCAATAGCCTTATAAGTAAACCTAAAGAAATAGTTAATATTTTTTCATGCATATAATAAAACTATCATTTTAAACCATGGGTGAAAAAGTAGATATCTAAAATGAACTTATGCATTAGTCAGGATTTTTTAAATTATTCTAAATTTGAATATGTTGACGTAGCTTATACTCTGATTAGCTGTTGTATCCTAGACTCCCATCATTTATAACAAAGACTTCACACATTTAATCCGCCTGAATTTTGAAGACTTAAGAGTATGTAACATCTGCCTTGAAGTTAGGGAGGATTCACTTTTTTTTCAACACTGAAACAAGGTTGGGGAATCCTACAGCATCAACAGTAGAGTCCGCCATCTACACTGCTGCCATTCAGCAATCAAATATTCATGCTTAAAATATTTAATCTCAGAATATAGTGTGAAATGGAGTACACGTTGGTGGCATCATATCACAATGTAATCTCGATACTACCCCTGGATTAATTGTAGTGGGATGACTTCACTCAGTCATTCATGGTCTGAACTTGATCCACCGACTCTGGCCACCTTAGCAACATACTAAAGTGGTAAGGGTAGGTTTTCTGCAGTAATAGTATTGCAACAGGGAATAAAATCCAGCTGAACTGAACTCAAATTTGTAAAACAAAAGACTGGAGACTTCTTAAGACTGGCATGTACCAAACGGAAGGTACTGAAGGATGTCAAGGAGAATTAGTCCATAGGACTATGCCACCTGCATTTGTTAATGGGCACTTACCCAGAGGAAAACACATTTTTACCTTTAAGACGGAGCAAAGGTAAGCAAGGCACCCACTGACGTCAGGACCTGATTCTTCCACAAGGATTGGGAGAGCGGGGCTGAAAATTATCTCCTTGCATATTTGCATTTCAAAGAACCAGATCTCAGGTCCTGGAGGAAACAGTTTTGGGTGGTAGATTTACATCTCAATGGGCAGAGAAAGAATTTAAAACTACAAGATTTCTAAAGTAACTTGCTCTAAGAGAGGCTGGAACAAACAGCTAATTTACCTGGTGGTACTGAACTTTCTCAGGCAGGCATTTTAAGGGGACTTAGGGTCATCTTAGGCTCAGATTCTTAGGCTACTGGAAGCCAGGCTAGACTTAAGTCTTTAGTGCTAACGTTTGAATACAATCATTTTCCCTTAGAGTTCTGCAGTTCTCAATATTGGCATTTGTTAGATTTTTTTTTCTTTCATTGCATTTTATTGCACTTATATCTGTTGATTTAAGTTAGAGATCACAACTGCAAAACACAAAGTTAAGGTGGTAGTGGATGAAAAATAAGGTTATATATTTGCTAATACATACACAACAAAATCTGGTAATTCCGCACCAGACATTATTGTTTTAAACATTTTTTCTGGTTTGTTTGCTGTATTAAACACTGTGTTCCTTAAGTTACGTTTTTAATCAAACTGTTTAAAGTTTATACATTTTTATCCTGCCAATGTGTATTCATGTGTCCTTAAGGAAGCCGAGATAGTCCAGGATGTTAAGGTATGGCTCCAATGTTAAGTCATTGTGTGAACTGGGGAGATACTTGCAGGATTTATGTCCCCTCAATAAATGAAGGGTAGTTGATTAAATGATCTCTTAAAAACATTTATGGTCTCCAAATTGTATGTTTGTAAGTCTAATTTAATGACTTTATCAATTCTATCTATATGCTATAAAATACGCTAAAAGCTGTGTGGCATGCCTAAAGATACAGGATTTTCCCAAACTTTAAGAAGTAAAGCATGATGGCTTTACCTAGATGCCTTCTGTGGATGTCGGAGGGGCATGCCTCACTTCGGAATAACTGACATCAGTCACAAGGATACCGCTAAATTCATGCAGTCATTTGGAAAATTTCTTTCTGCACTACCCATACAGGACGTATTTATTTTCAAGTCAACTTGAATATTCACAACTAGAATACATTATTCCTGCATTTGTCAGTCACTTAGTTATTCATTGCATCCGTTTTTTTCCACATCTCCTTAAGAATTTGTGACCAGTCCATATATTTTACTGAATAAAGATATAGAACTTGTCAACAGTGGTAACAGTCCATATTTATTGTGACTTTTCATGTTCAGGCATACGGAGAAAAAAATAATATTTGGGACACAAAATACGGACAATCACCAAATGAACTATGCTTTGCACGAGTCATTTTTTAAAATACCCAAATAAGGTTATTTTAATGCTTTCATTTTCAGTATCTGCTTCATCTATCAGGTTTAAACATAACTATATATTAGCTATTTTTTAGTAGTATGTATTTTTCCTGACAAAAAAAGTCATGCATATCACTGAAGAACATTAGGAAAATATGGTAAACATGTAATGAGTATATTTCCAATGGAAATATTAATAAAAAGAGATAGCATAATATTAAACATGTAAATCTTCATATAATCTCCATTTCCAATGTAATGTTTTTAACTAAAACTCTCTATAGAACACTATTATGTATCATTAGCCCAACAATGGGAACTATAGTCATTCTAGTAAGCAATGTCAAAGAAACAACCCACCCTCTCTGTCACACATTGGATGTGCCAATCCATTCTGTATAGATAGGCCCGGAATTTTATGCAGCTGTAATTTTTTTTTTTTTTTTTTTTACTTACATGAATTTCTTAGTGTCTGTTTTTTTCCCAACATCTAATATCCACAATTAAGCCCAGAAAGTTGTAATTCGCTCTCTTGGATAATTCTCTCATCTTGGCCCTATCTCTACGAGTTTGATGTTACTTGTCAATTACTATTCAGCTTTGCTTGAATCAATATTGCTTCTTCCTGGGGCGCCTGGGTGGCGCAGTCGGTTGAGCGTCCGACTTCAGCCAGGTCACGATCTCGCGGTCCGTGAGTTCAAGCCCCGCGTCAGGCTCTGGGCTGATGGCTCAGAGCCTGGAGCCTGTTTCCGATTCTGTGTCTCCCTCTCTCTCTGCCCCTCCCCGTTCATGCTCTGTCTCCCTCTGTCCCAAAAATAAATAAACATTGAAAAAAAATTAAAAAAAAAAAAATTAAATATTGCTTCTTCCTTATAAACCAGGCCTTCTTATCATGATTCTCAGACTTGGACCATGGACAAGATGCTTCATAAATGTTGTATTTATTTTTAAAGGTCTGACAAAGAATCCCTAAGTCTTCTCTAATGATGAATGGGGCCATGAGACAAAGAAGAACAACAAAGTCCCTTTTACTTCCTAGGACAAGATGTAATTTCACCCGAAACTGAGTTCAAGAAGCTTTAGATAACTACGCAAAGTGGAAAATACCAGTTCCACTGGAACATCTTTTTAACAAAAGTTTGGAGATGATGCAGGGGTTGTCTGAGATGACGCTGCACATTTTATACACACAGATTTAAAGTAATCAGAACAATGCATATATCCTATTTTGTCAATATGTTTAAATACGCTTTTTTTCTTAAAAAATCTTTAGATGTTCTCTGAGGATCCAAGTGGGCCTTTAGAGAGAAAATAATTACAATGTGATACATGTGAGGAGATAAAATGCCAAAGAAATACTCAGACATGAAAATCCCTTAAAATAATAAAGAAGGACATGGTCTAGATTATATATTTTCACTTAGAACTATTAGTGATTCATAGTAATTCAAATCAAAAGACAATATAAATGCCATATTAACTTTGAGTTATTTTTTTAATTTTTTTTTTAAACTTTGAGTATAGTTGACACACGAAGTTACAATAGTTTCAGGGCTACAACATAGTGACTTCACTTCTCTATACATTATTATATGCTCATAACAAGTGTAGTTAACCATCTGTCACCGTACATTGCTATTACAATGTTATGGTCCATATTGTCTATGATGTCCCTTTTCTTCTCTTGACCTATTCATTCCATAATTGGAAGTTTGGATCTCCCACTGCCCTTCACCCATTTGGCCCATCCCTGCATCCCCCTTCCCTTTGGCAACCATCAGTTTGTTCTCAGTTTATAAGTCTGATTCTGCTTTTTGCTTGTGTATTCATTTGTGGGTGCTTTTTAGATTTCACATGTTAACTTTTAGTTTTTTAGTTTGTTTTTTGCTGAGAGAGTCAAACTCTGTTCTCCTATAACATTTGATGCCTATACATTATAATACTGAGATTATATTATATAATAATATGGCTGTGTTTCCAGTAACTTTATTAGAATGAGAGATTGAATGCAGGTCCCCTGTACTTAAAATGATATATAGGCCATGGCTATCATGAGCTAGGACCATATTCCATTCTGGCTGCAGCCACAGCAGTGACTGGTATTATTTCCTGAGACATCAGGGAAATGGGAAGTCATTATTAAATAATGGTAATGGGTGTGGGTTCTGCTGTTTACTACCTTCCCCACTGAGGAACAATAATAATTATATCACATAATGACTGTATCACAGGATTATTAATGTTCTGTAGTCAGTGCAAATTTTTGACAGGATGCATTGAGTAACATACGGCTGTTTTCATTGAGAGAGCTTTTTCTAGATTATAAGTATTCTGGAAATTTCTCTTTCCCCCCCAAACTAAGAAGAGTGAACCCTCCAGCTGCAGCAGTTTTAAGGATACAGATTAGATACAGAGGAACTATTTTCTGGGAAATTGACAGCAATGGCAAGCATTTGCAGAGCGAATTAAAGGGACCCAGACCTTTGCTAGTCTAGTACAACTAGGAAGATAGATAGTGTTGGGGGCGCCTGGGTGGCTCAGTCGGGTGAGGTGTACTGACAGCTCAGAGCCTGGAGCCTGCTTGGAATTCTGTATCTCCCTCTCTCTCTGCCCCTCCCCCGCTCACACACACACACACACACACACACACACACACACTCTCTCTCTCTCTCTCTCTCTCTCTCTCTCTCAAAAATAAACATTAAAAAAAAAAAAAGAAGAAGATAGATAGTTTTGGAAACTGAAACATTTAATGAACATAAATCTGAACTCTATCTCCAATATGATTATGATTTTATGATATTCTAGGCAAAAACAACAAACTGTATTTGCTCCTGCTAAATTCCTAAAAGAAGTAAGTGTCCATTCTGATGTAGGGCTTTGTGAGCCATGAAGAACCCCAGGCATTAAATGAATACATAGATGGAGATGTTACTAACTCTGGGAGACAAAGAATAACAAGTCAGATCATGTCAGACAGATAACTGACTAATCCTATCACCATCCCCCTACTGATATAGAAATGCATGTTAATGATTCTTTATTGGTATTTTTTTTTCTCTCTACATGTAGGTTTGTTAAAGTTTTTGTTTTTGTGAAAGTTGGCATGATTGAGTAACCCTTAGATATTTAAATGCCTGCATAAAATTCCAAGTTAAAGAACCTTCCAGAGATTGTACAAGATAATTATCTAAACATAATGATGGAATGTTACTAACAATTTGCAACCTATATTCAGATGTTCAATTTTAGACCAGCTAATAATCTACCCTTTTTGTTTGTTTTTGCAGCCATTTCAAAGCTCACCTCTCTGCATGGGCCAACTTTAATCCAACATATTCTGTTAATGATTATGTTAGGAGAATTGTAGAGAATGACCACTCTTAGAGAAATTATTGTCATGTTAAACAAAATTATATATATATGAAAAAAGCGTCCTAGGATAACACCATCCAGGACCCCCTACAATGATCGTAGTCTTGTTGAGAGAGATGTCAAAAAAAAGATAGAAAGAAAGAAAAATGACCCTGCCTGGACCAATTTGAGCTCATTAGTCTGAGGTTTTTGTATTCCCACATTTAACTAACATTTAATAATAGGTTTTTAATATTTTTAATCAGAGTTTATGTTTTTTCTTTTTTTAATAAGTGTTTTTTCAACTAAGATTCAACTTGCTAATTAAGAGTTTTATCTAATGTTCATTTAGGCATTGTTATATTGATAACATTTTATTTTATTTTTTTTTTTTTTTAAATTTTTTTTTTTTCAACGTTTATTTATTTTTGGGACAGAGAGAGACAGAGCATGAACGGGGGAGGGGCAGAGAGAGAGGGAGACACAGAATCGGAAACAGGCTCCAGGCTCTGAGCCATCAGCCCAGAGCCTGATGCGGGGCTCGAACTCACGGACCGCGAGATCGTGACCTGGCTGAAGTCGGACGCCTAACCGACTGCGCCACCCAGGCGCCCCTATATTGATAACATTTTAAATTGTTTTTGCTTTAGTCTTTCTACCTTCCACATTTAGCTATTTATTTTATTTTATTCTTTAAAATATGGAATAGTGGGGCGCCTGGGTGGCGCAGTCGGTTAAGCGTCCGACTTCAGCCAGGTCACGATCTCGCGGTCCGGGAGTTCGAGCCCCGCGTCAGGCTCTGGGCTGATGGCTCAGAGCCTGGAGCCTGTTTCCCTCTGTGTCTCCCTCTCTCTCTCTGCCCCTCCCCCGTTCATGCTCTGTCTCTCTCTGTCCCAAAAATAAATAAACGTTGAAAAAAAAAATTTTAAAATATGGAATAGAAAAAAATTATAATAATAAAGTTATGAGACAAACCTATGGGCAAAGCAAATGTAGGTATATGACTAAGCCAAATTTGTACTCGATGAAGTCCAACAGGTAAGGAGGACTTTATATAAGGCTACTAAAATAGGAGAGAGAGAATCTGAACTCAGCTCCTTTGAAACAAAGGATGGGGCAGGTGGGTGAAGTCACAGACCTTCTGTGTTTGCTTAATTGGCCTTACGCAAAAGGAAATTAAGGCAGTTTCACAATTTGGAACAAGATGCTCTACGAAGTTAAGCTCCTACCCTCCCACAGGGACTGGGAGATAGGGTGTTATCTTCCAGATGATTTCACTGAAAAGGGATCTCTCCCAAGTCCTTGGGAAAGAGTCCTGGGCTATAAAACTGACAAGATTATTCTAAAACGAATTACAATCAAAGTTACAAAGAAAGAATTTACAATGACAAGTTTGTGAAGTAAATGCTCCAATTAAGGAAAGTAAGCAGAACATTGTCTAAAGTTAAGTCCATCTTGGTCATAGGTTTCCTGCAGTAGAGAGTGTCTTCCTTGAGGGCAGAGAGAGAACAAAGGGATAAAGTCCAGATCATATATAAACATAGTACTCTGACCCCCACAATCTGTGGAGCAGCCGGGTCGGGACTTGTTCAGTCACTGACAGCTTAGAGCCAACCAGAGAAACCTAATCATGCTCCCCTAACCCATCACACAGGATGCCCAGCTTCTTGTAAGCCAGTTCCAGTATCCCCACGCCAATAAGCTCCAACAAGAACAGACTCAAGGCCTTCCCTTTTTTCACCCTAAAATTTTCCCACTCTGTCTACCTTTGAGTCTCTGCCACACACAAGTGATGGTGGCTGACTCCTTTGTTACAGCGAGCTTTAATAAATAGTCTTCGCTTGTTCTCATTTGTTTGCTCTTCATTTATTTCCACAGAAGCGTTTATTTCCATAGAAGCATCTAGGACTGTGGGTGATTAATAGTACTAACTTAATCTATTGAAGAGAGAGTTCCTGTGTAAAGACTTCTGTGCTAGCAGCATGCTGGAGACAGAATATTGTAAGAAATTAATAATGTAGTAGCACTGAGCCTGAAACACTTATTTTGTGACCTTAGACAATTTAACGAGCTGCGTCCTCTAGTCTCACCTCTGTTTTTGGAGTAATAATTCAACTTAGTAGTTGTTTGAATATCAAATTAGATGATGTTCGTGAACAGTGTTTCTTCTTCCATGTGCACTATTTCTCTATCCCAGTGTTTGGAGGGAGCCGCTGTCCTTCAGGTTTAATGCTAAAAAGATATAAATTAACCTTAAAATGCTGCTCAAAAAAAAAAAATGGTTAACAATTTTTTTGTTTCTATCTATAGTGACTGTGACTGAAGAAGTTTAAATTCTTGTACATTAGTTGAAAAAAAAGGCTCTGGGGAAAAATGGTCTAGAAAGGAAAAGACAAAAACACCCTCAGGCCAGCCATTGTTATGCAACTGAACCAGGCAAGGTGGGAAAAATAGTCCTGGGCAACCACCAAAGCCTCTGGGTTGTTCTACAACTAATGACTTCCAGCAAATGAAATCAGCTATCCAGTTTTGCTTTGTTTTCAACAGTTTTTCTTTTCTAGAAATTCTACATTAAGTACATAGTACAACCGCATGAGTCAAATAAAGGAAACAGGTAAAAAGTATAAAGGGTTTTTGCTTTCACACCTGTTCTCCATTCTCCTGGATCCTTACCTTCCAATGGAGAATCCCACGAAACACAAACACTTGTATTAGTTTCTTGTTCAAACTTCCAGCAGCATTTTTTTTAAATAACAGAAGTACATATTTATGCTTTTAATGTTTTATGTAAAATATAGGATGCTCTATACCCTTTGTTGGTCACCTTGCTTAACTTAACAGCACATGTTGGTGGTCTTTACCTATCTGGACATAAAGAGCATCCTCCGTCTTCATTAATTTGTGTATTTGTGTGTATATGTGATGTTTTAAAGACTACTGGACTTTAAAGATGTGCTACAATGTGTTTACCAGGTACCCACTGGTGTGTATTTAAGTTGATTCTCTGCTTTCGTTATTGTGAACAATACTGGGATGAATAAACTTGAACACTGGTCATTTCAATTTTTATGCACCTATCTCTATCCTTTTATGTGAAATGTGTATCTGGTATATCTAGAATAAATTCCCAATAGTGGAATTTCTGAGTTAAAAGGTATCCATAGCCATGGATGTAGACATACACTTAGACACAGACCTAAATCTATATAGATAGAGATGTAAAACTATCAATGTAGAGATGGGTAGATAAATAGACACATATACACATATGTAACAAAATTACTCTCTATACGGAAAGATACCAAGTTTCTGTTGTTGATTTCCAATTTATGTTCCTATCAGCCTGTTTCTTCACAAATACAAGGTGTTATTGAACATGTGGCTTTTACAAAGCTGATAGGTGAAGACCAGTACCACAATGTACTTTTAAAGTGTATTTGTCTTATTCTTAGGAATATACTATGCTTTGTTCTAAGTTTAATGGGTCTCTCCTTATTTGAAGCCCATCTTTCCATACTCTTTGTTTCCTACTGTTTTTTTTAAACAATTTGTAAAGATCGTTATACTTTTGGGATCTTACTCTTTTGCATATGGTAAGTGTAGTAACATTTTTCTGCCAATGTCTGCATCTGTATCTCTACCTATAGATACTGAAAGAACATTTCAAACTTGTCTTTATGGCTTTGGGATTTTTTTCCTCTCTCCAAGAGTGTAAATGAGTCCCTTGAACTTTTTTCTAGTCTATTATATTCATCATTTTTTTTTTAAATACTTGACTAGTTTCAGAGTTTTGCTGCATAAGTTACGGATTTGCTTAATTTTTTTTCCCCACAATGTCAATTATTAATCTCTGGCTCACTTACTCTACATATTGGGTTATACCTTAAGTGTATCTTAAATTGGCAAATGATTTTCAGTGCATTTTAAAAGTGATTCTCCTTTCACATAATCTGTCTACTTATGTGCCAGTAATAAACAGCTTTATTGATTAGTACTTATTGTATGTATTTAATTGTGGCATATTGTAAGAATTCAATTTTTTTGACATTGACAGAACTTTTTGTACAGATTATTTATTAGGCTTATATTTACATTTGTATTGACTCTGCATAATTGTATACGGTCAAATATTTATACAGGTCATATATTTTTATCTAATAGATATAAATTTTAAGGTGGTGGGTATAGATGGAGAATAAAGAGGGGACATTTATCAGACTTGCTTTCTGATTTAGGAAAAGAAAGCATAATTCTTTGTGGTGGTTGTTATTGTAGCAATTATTTTTGGCAAAGCATGCAGACATTTATGTTTAAGGATTGCAAGAATAAGTTGTATTTCAAGTGGCATAAAATATTTCAAATGTAAGCCTGTTGATTCTGGTAAAAGTATTAGGATGATCTGTGGTTGCTTTATAATCTCAGGTCAGTGTACCTATGGGCTCACTATGCTTTTTAGTTCAAAAGTGGGACAGGCTCTCTTCAGACTATTTCTCAAAAACGTTTTGGAAAGGGATGAAATTGACAATCAGTGAATAAAGCTTAATGAAATGTATTTATCAAAACTAAGGATTCTGTCAAAGAAAAACGCCCAAATAATCTCTCAGGTGATACAATCTTCTTTTCTGATTGGATAGTAACTCTAAGAGTAGTTTATTAAAAAGTCATTTTTATATTTATACAGATGCTGACAGAAAGTCAACTAATATTAATTAATGCTCGTAGAGTGCATAGTGTGATGATAAGCACTTCTATATTTACCATACATTTAAATCTGACTGTGATTCTGTGACAAAAGTAATATTTTTAATATGGTATAAATTATTAAAGTAAGCTGGAGAAGTTAATCAGCACTTCCCACATGGTGAAGCTAAGATTTTAATCATGGTTTTGGAATTTCTGTACTATATTTCTCCCTCCACAAATGCTCCTTATGTGCTGCATTATTACAGTGATAATAGGCATCATGGTTTATCCTTCTTTTATTTAATAACATTTCAAGTAATTATTAACATTGACAAGAAAGTATTCTTTGTCAATTTTCTTTATAACCTAGACATTCTAAAATTTAAGTACATCATTTATTATTCACCAGTCAAATAAGCTGGGCATTATTGTCCCAGAATATAGACTAAAAACTTGTTCTTTATGTTATTGTCATGGCCAATTAATGGAATAAAACCTGTCTTCCTTTATCAGTTCCATTTATAAAGTTAGGCTTTGGGGGAGAATGTAGGAGCTCATTTTTTTTTTTTTTTTTTTTTTTTTAGATATCTGTTTGCTACATAGCAATGTATGGGAAAATTTCCAGTACAGTGGAATTTGTAATTGTGCCATTCAACAATTATAATCTACTAACATCTAAATTTCTTTATTTGTTAACATCAGTGTCTGAAATATGATGTTAGGGGTGCCTGGGTGGCTCAGTTGGTTAAGCATCTGACTTCGGCTCAAGTCATGGTCTCGCGTCTTGTGGGTTCTAGCCGCGCATCGGGCCCTGTGCTGACAGCTTGGAGCCTGGAGACTACTTCAGATTCTATATCTCCCTCTCTCTCCGCCCCTCCCCTGCTCGCACTTATGTCTCTCTCTCAAAAGATGAATAAATAAATAAATAAATAAATACACATAAAAAATTTAAGATATGATTTTAGACACATGTGAATAATTAACTTTATATGTTGGTGAATTGTATATGTGTATATATATATGTACTTTATTATTATTTTTTTCAACGTTTATTTTTGGGACAGAGAGAGAGCATGAACGGGGGAGGGGCAGAGAGAGAGGGAGACACAGAATCGGAAACAGGCTCCAGGCTCTGAGCCATCAGCCCAGAGCCTGACGCGGGGCTCGAACTCCCAGACCGCGAGATCGTGACCTGGCTGAAGTCGGACGCTTAACCGACTGCGCCACCCAGGCGCCCCTATATGTACTTTATTTTTAATTAAATATTTGAGTCAATTACATGTTTACGTTATTTAAATTCAATACATGTTAAAATTTAATCTGTGAAAAATAATGTCTCCCTCTCACCCTTGATTTCCAACCTGTAATTTGATTTCAATAAAAATTAAAAGGTAATCAGTGAAGAGTAATACCTTCCTCTCACCCTTAATCCTTCAATTACTGCCTATTATCAATTATATGTCTCTTTAGAAACTTAAAAAAAATATGTCTTTATAGGGGCGCCTTGATGGCTCAGTCAGTTAAGCGTCCGACTTCAGCTCAGGTCATGATCTCACAGTTCAGGGGTTCGAGCTCCACGTCAGGCTGTGTGCTGACGGCTCAGAGCCTGGAGCCTGCTTTGGATTATGTGTCTTCCTCTCTCTCTCTGCTCCTCCCCTGCCCATACTCTGTCCTTCTGTCTCTCAAAAGTAAATAAATGTTTAAAAAATTAAAAAAATATATATATACATAATATTTTTCTTTATTTAAGAAGAATTATATTCTATTTTTTAAGAAAAGTCATATTGTCTACACACTGTTCTTGATCTTTGAAATTACTCCTTACTCTTTGAAATTAACTACGTATTCCAAATCTATCCATATCAATGAATAGGAAGCTTTTATAGTTTTTAAGATGATTGTATTCTACTGTATTGATATAGCATAATTTATGGTATATATTTCATTGCGAAACTTTTGCTACTATTGAGAAAAAAATAGCAAAAAAACACTACACAAATTTTCAACTATAGTACATACATTATTTTACACATATCTACTGTATCGCTGAGCTAAATTCTTAGAGCTGTAATTGGTAGACATTCCCAACTGCCCCTAACAGTTTTGTGCCTGTTTATTTATTTATTTAGTTAGTTTGTTTATTTATTTATTTGTGTGTGTGTGTGTGTGTGTGTGAGAGAGAGAGAGAGAGACAGAGACAGAGACAGAGAGACAGAGAGACATAGAGAGAGTGAGAATGTGATCAGGGTCGGGGCAGAAAGTAAGCGAGAGAGAATCCCAAATGGGCTCCATGTTGTCAGTGCAGAGACCTATGACAGGCTCAATCCCATGAACTGTGAGATCATGATCTGAGCTGAGGTCAAGGGTATGATGCTCCACCCACTGAGCCACCCAGCTGCCCTATGCCAATTTATTTTTGAATCATCAATAAATCAAAGTGCTTACTTGTCCGTAGCCTGGCTTATGGCTTTTAGCATCTTGTAAGACTGACTGAATCTAAATAGTATGTATGGATCTATCTATATATTATATGTATAGATATACATGTATTTTTAGCTTAAACAAATAAACTGATACACACTATTAAACTGGTGATTTGACAAAGTAAAATCTTACAGTGAATGAAATGAATGTTTCTCATATATTTTACAGCAACATTGTTTTCATTTTTGTGAAACATCTGTTGGTAGGATCTGTTGACTTTTCTACTGAATAGATCTTTTGCTTTTTTTTGTATCTATGCTTTAATTATTAAAGCAATTGCTAATTTGTGCTGTGTGTTTTAAACTTATTTTTTTTTAATGTTTTCTTTGCCTTTGATTATGTTCATGGCATTTCTGGAACTTGTAGTTATTTCTTTCCCACTATCCATTACATAGTCTACTTTTCTAAGCTTTTCTTTTTTTTGGTTTGTGTGTGTGTGTGTGTGTGTGTGTGTGTGTGTATGTGTGTTTTGGTTTTGTTTTTGCTTTTGTTTTTGTTTTTGTTTTCCATTAAGTATATGTTTAGAAGTGGGGGGCGCCTGGGTGGCGCAGTCGGTTAAGCGTCCGACTTCAGCCAGGTCACGATCTCGCGGTCCGTGAGTTCGAGCCCCGCGTCAGGCTCTGGGCTGATGGCTCAGAGCCTGGAGCCTGTTTCCGATTCTGTGTCTCCCTCTCTCTCTGCCCCTCCCCCATTCATGCTCTGTCTCTCTCTGTCCCAAAAATAAATAAACGTTGAAAAAAAAAATAAAAAAAAAAGAAGTGGGAAGTAGGTGTCATAATTCTCAACAGCTTTTTTCCATAGAGAGCAATTACCAAATTACGCCCCATGGGACAAGTCTGATTCACTTGTATTTTATAAATACACTTCCATAGGAACATAACCATACCTATTTGTGCATTATTGTGCTATAATGGCAGAGCTGAGTAATTGCAATAGTAACTTTATGGCTTGTAAAGCTCCAAATACTTACTCTCTGGCCCTTTACAGAAAAATTTTTACTAGTCCTTTCTCTTTATATTTCTATCAGGCATTATCTTTATCTTTTACAAAACATAAAATCTTAGATGAAGTGGGGTTAAGAAATATTTTCAAAATTTTTGAAAATTTTGAAATGTTGGCAAAGAAAAATTTTCAAATGGCAGATCTTGGATTTTACTCAGGTCTGTCTGACGCAAGAACTGAGGTACCCCCATGATCTAAAAATGTGTTTGTATGCTCAAAGTACAACTGTACTTCATTGGGACACACTAAACTCAAATTTGTCCACAGACAATGAAGTCTTTGTGGAGGACATACTTAATTTTATAAAAGTATTTAAGCAACTTGGAAGTTATGGATGTCCTCATGAGGGCAGAGAATTTCTCATGTCCAAAGATACCTAAAAGCCCATATGTATCATTCACAAATCAATATTATGATAACTATTATAACTACAGCATGTCAAAAAAATCTCAAAGCCATTTAAACACTTGAAATAATAATCTGTGGCATAACTCTATATCTATATCTATATCTATACCTATATCTATATCTATCTATATCTATATCATCTATCTATCTATGTATATTAGGAATATGACCTTGATAATGGGAGGGAGAGTGAAAAGAAATTGAGGGTTTTTTTTATGCACAATGCATAATGATAAGCAAAAGGAAGCTGTTCAATAAATTCTTAGAAAAATTGTGCTTGACTTTCATTATTTTCTAAGAAATGTACTTTGCAATTGAGAAACCTTTCTGACCTTCCTAGAAAAACACAATAAAATAGATCAACAAAACAACCACAAAAACTGTTATTTTCCCTTACACTCTGATTTAGTGGTAGCTTCTAATTAACTGTGAGGCAAATAAAAATGTGACTGGAAATTCTCAATCTGTCAAATATTTTTTATCATCCATGAAACTAAGTAAGAGAATCAAACAGTGCCTATTATTCAGTGTTTCTGCTGAATGCAGAGAGTAGGTATTTTTCAATATACTGTATGGTCATACTTCTCAGCCTGATCGGTTTGTGTTTTCATCTTCCTTAATGAATGGAAAACGTTCTTTTCGATGAACTGAAAATGAAAAATATTAATGCTCACTGTAAAACATTAAAATAAAAGCATTTCAAACACTTATTGGTTTTGACTGCCAGGTTCCACATTGTTTATATGGAAGATGGGTACCTGGATATGTTAGCAAAAAGCAACATTAAGATGGAAATGCAGGTTGAAATACCTCTGTAATGTTACAGCCTTTGTACATTTGACAGTGTTGAAATTGAATATTCTTATTTTTTTTATTTCTATCCATTATATTACTACACTGATGATGGAGACATTATAAAATATAAAGTACTGAATAATTTTATGCACATGCCATTCCAAAATGATTTGGCATAACTCTTGTATCACAATACATTAAAATGGAATGATGCATTGCTTACATCTGCCAAGTATTCTTCAATATGTTAAATATAAAAAACAAAATAATAAACAAATGTAGTGATTGGGTTTTTGTTAGGGATGTAGTAATCCCCACATATTTTCCCCTCATTTTAATTTTGTCCCACATTTCTAGAAAGTGTTCCACATTTCAAATAATTTCCAAGATCACAAAATGTTTCCTTTAAAGTCAATTGCATGTGGCTTTCATGTGTATTTGTGTGTATATATGTGTAGATGTGCATGTTTTGCCTTTTATCATGACTTGTGATTTTTTTTTTAAGTGAAAGCTGTACATGATGTATCAAATAATAGGGACTGAGACAGATAGTCTTTTAATGTGAAGTTTTATGCTCGTCTGACTCGGAATTGGGCTATGGTTACTGTTTCCGGGACCTGTAGATGTCAGAGGCTTCAATTTCCTTCCATGTCCTTTCTTGTCTTCCAGTTGTCTTTGGTTTTCCCTAGGTACTCTTTCTTTGTTAAACAGAGTGTGAGCCCTGAAACACTTTTCAGCTGTGTGCCCCTATTATTATGCAGGAGCCCTGTTGATGTACTGCTAAGATATTAAGGGAGGGAAATTATTCAGTAAACTCATGATTAGGTTTCAGCCTTTTAGTGGATCTGTGTCCCTATCTTAAGACCTTCACAAGTGCTTCTTGGCTTAGGTGACATAGGCAGGCCAGAGGGGGCTAGAGTTGGGTAATTTCCCTGCCCCCAAGTGGGATAAAGCTTCGGTGAGGTCTTTTCTCTTTCTGGGTAAGCCTTTGTTATGGAGAACACTTGGAGTTTGTTTAAAAATGATTATTTCTTCCCCTTCCCTGACAATACAAAAGAGGACTTTGCGCTTCATCTGGAGAACTTGGTAGAGTTCTTGGAGTAAAATTCAAGTATTGAGTACCATCTTAGGCTAGGCAAGCAAGAATTTTTAACGTTTAAGCTAGTCTACATTCAGCTTCTGGCAGTTTATTAAAGTCACTGTTCAGAGGCTCCAGTGACTTGTGCTTCAGGTAAGCTGATCTGTATTCCCTGATTTCGCCTGTATCTCCAGTTTAGAAGGTGGCAGTTTGCAGCATGACCTCAATTCTCTGATGGATCTAAAGAAAGTTATTGTATTTCAACTTGTTCAGTTTTCTTTTTCTTGTGAGTGGAAATAATGACTTGCAAGCTCTTTACTTGTTGGAAGGGAAACTGGAATCCAACAGTGGTGTTTTTAAATAACTTGCAAATTTAAATGCTTACTGAAAAAAAAATTCAGAGTAAAATATGTATCTCAGTAAGATATGCCAAGTGTGTTCTCCAGATTTAGTATCTCTTGGCATTCCTCTTATTATCCTGAAGGTATCTGTATCCAAAGTATTCAGGGTTAAATTTAAGTGAATATCATAATAAATAACAACCATTGAAACATTCCATATGTATCAGTTACTTGCGACCACTTTAGGGCAAGAAGAAGTTTCCACGTTGGTTCTAGAGACTTCTTCTATCTTTGAATCTTTCAGTTTTCTGGATACCCTTTGGGTTATATATTGACTTACTGAAAAGAAGAAAAGGAATATAGTGTTTTATAAAGGAAGATGTTTTAATTCTTAGTGGAAACTCAAAGCGATCCCCAAAGGGGATAGTAAAAACAAAATGTTTTGTGACTTTAAAAATATGTGATTATAATAAATACTAATGCTTTGCTGTGCTTAGGACCATTTTATTCAAAAGCATAGAAACATCTACGTAGTTCTAGACAACGATAAATTTCTTCATGAATACCGGAAGTACAAATGTTTAGTAAGACAGAAGAAAACATGAATATTACAATGTTGTTTACTGTACAAAATACAATTAGAGCTCTCAGGTATCTCTCCTTAAAATGCAAACTCATAAATTTTCCTTGAGAGTTCGGAATTAATGAGGTCTTACAAGATGTTATTAACCACTTTCATAAATGACTTCCTGTGAAAAAACTGAATATTTCTGAGACCTACTAATAGTAACTAGCCAGTAAATTATTTCAGCTAAATGATACCTTCCTTAGGCTAGGTCATGAGCCAAAGTAACATGTATAAGGTATTGTAAAATATACCACAAGGCCTACTTTTATAAATAATATTCTGTTTTGTTAATAATTAGGAATTTATACTTAAACTATGGTTTTTAACTTCCACATCTAATATCAAAATACAGAAATTCTACTTTATTTCTTGTAAGTATATTCTCCTTAGGAAATTTGCATTTACCTGGCAAATTAATGTTTTAAGGTAATATTTAATAGCTAAAAGATTCAGCTTTCTTGTAAGAGTAACAAATGTCAAAAACAGTTTATTCATTTTCTTAACAAATAAGAACCAATAGGCTTATCAAAGGTGTTTTAAAACCACCGTGATTCTGTAGCAAGTAGGCAAAAACATTGAAAAATTATTACTTTCCTAATTCTAAGGCATTCTATTAGCATTGCAATAAATGTTAAGGTCAAAGGTCAAAATTTTTAAAATTTGAAAAAAAGTTTTGCTTTATGGTACAGAA
Organism: Lynx rufus; assembly: GCF_022079265.1. NCBI lineage: Eukaryota > Metazoa > Chordata > Mammalia > Carnivora > Felidae > Lynx > Lynx rufus. Next base: position 23,949,725 of record NW_025814845.1, on the reverse strand, counting down.
CACAGAAATGAATATTAATTTGTAGATAAATATATCTCAAGTGTAAATTATAAGTGTCTTAACAAATTTATATTTTATTTTATTTTTTTTTTATTTTTTTTTCAACATTTTTAATTTATTTTTGGGACAGAGACAGAGCATGAACAGGGGAGGGGCAGAGAGAGAGAGAGACACAGAATCCGAAACAGGCTCCAGGCTCCGAGCCATCAGCCCAGAGCCTGACACGGGCTCGAACTCACGGAGCGCGAGATCGTGACCTGGCTGAAGTCGGACGCTTAACCGACTGCGCCACCCAGGCGCCCCAACAAATTTATATTTTAAACAAATTCTTCACAAATTTATATTTTAAACAAGTTCAAAAAATAGTCTATTTTCACTTTTTTCTTTCTTTCTTTTTTTTTTTTTGTTTCTCCATGATTTATAGAAATAGGATCAAGAAGAATATACGAGACATTTAGATCTTTAGAGTTCTACTTGTATATTGTGAATACGATGCCTTATTCCAAATTTCCATTTTGAATTCTCTCTCTCATTGGTTTTTAAGTCCAAAGACATCCTCATTGTCTTGAACTTCCACCAGACTGAGCTGATGGAAACTCTTAGGAAAAATATATAAATAAAGGTAAAAGTTACAGATAAGAGATACATAGAGAAACAAACAAACAAAAACAAAAAACAAACAAAAAAAGAAACTTTGACACCAACCTTAAAGAAACAAGATCCTCAATGGTGGGTGATATCTTTGATAAGATCAGAGTTCTTGACCTCAAATTGTAATACACTGTGCCATTTTAGCTTAATCTAAAGTGAATAACGTTTTTGTTTGTTTGTTTTGGTTTTTATTCAAATTCCCGTTAGTTCACACACAATGCAATATTAGTTTCAAGTGTAGAATTTAGTGATTCAACACTTCGCCATACAACACCCTGTGCTCATCGTGACAAGTGCCCTCCTTCATGCCTATCACCTGCTCCACCCATGCCCCCTCCCACCTCCCCTCTGGTAACCCTCAGTTTGTTCTCTGTAGTCAAGAGTCTGTTTCTTGGTTTGCCTCTCTCTCTCTCTTTTTCCCTTTTGCTTGTTCATTTTGTTTCTTAAATGGAGCTAGAGAGTATTAGGCCAAGTGAAATAAGTCAGTCAGAGAAAGGCAAATACCACATGATTTCACTCATATATGGAATTTAAGACTTTAAGAAATAAACAGTTTTAACGTGTATCTTTCACTTAGCTTTTTAGCACTACAAAAACGTACAAACAAAAAGGACCTCTTTAAACTTAAAAATATAGCAATAAACTTTTATAACCCCCCAAATATAATCATGATACTGTTTTAACATAGGTTTTATTATTATTCAGTCATGATAAGGTCAACAGATCAGGATGTGAGTGTCATTGAAAATACAGTTTATTACGTTCACAGATCCCAAGAGCAAGAGGCCCTCTACAGCTCACGGGGTCACATGGGAAGCACCAGGTCAGTCAGGAGTCCGGGGGGAGGAGAATAATTGTGGTGAGAGCCTACATTGTAGCTTCCATGGGAAGGAATGAGTGAGGCAGGGAAAGCAGGTTTAGTATTGGCTAGTTTGAGTAATTTCAGTGGACAGTGAAGTATAGGGACTGTCCTCTGGCTAGTTGGGGGCGATTAGGGCTGGTGGACTGTGCCCAGAGTATGAGAGCTTGATAAAGGAGTTAGCTGGGCAAGGAACTCTGGGCTGGTTGGTTTGTATTTGAAAAGTGCTCTCATGGGTGGGTTGTTTACTATCTCTGGGAATTGACTAACCCTGGGAGGGGCTATTACTACAACTATCACTGGAGTCATTAAGACTCCAGATGTCAGTCTCAATGAAGAAAATAAAGGACATGGCTAATACAGATACTTTCTACAATGTAGACACGTCTTCTTTGAAAATGAAGTAATTTACCTTCTTAAAGTTTTACAATTTATGTTCTGCCTCATTTCAAGCAATCATTTGGGTTTAGTGAGTCCTCCCACTGGATGATATGTTGATAACAAATGCACCAACCAACATTTCCAAGTGTTTTCATTAAGTCAAATCTCTTTGTAAGGTTAATGAATAGAGTGTAAATGCATGTTCTGCATGCAGTAAAAATCAATAAACTGTGCTACATTGTTGCCTTAAGCCACAATAAAATTCCATGAGTCCATTGATGAAAATAACATGTCCTAGATGATTTTGAAAATAATTAGACTATAGCAAAAAAATAAACAAAAAAATAAAAAAAAAAACTAAACAAAAACATTGAATATGATTTGACGGGAAAAATATATTATTCAGATAGCAAGTCTAATTTTCGAAAAGCACTATTGAATTCTCTATCTGGGTCCTAACCCCTCATAGTAAAATCCAAAATTAGGAATATTATTAATTTTTTTTCATTGAGAATTCCATGAAAAAGAAAACATGATTACAGAATTCTATAAATTATACATGATGTATATATTTTGTCTGTACTGAATCCCCTCAGCCTGGCATAATTTCACTGTTAACAGTTCATAGGTATCCTGGTATATAAGTCTCTCTTCCAGAGCATACTTCTCTCATTCTCCTCACATTTCCAGAGTAGACATTTTCTTTCTTTTCCGTGGTAAAAAATTATATTTAATTTTTTGTGGTTCTCCTTTAATATATAATGAGCAATTATCTGAAATTAATGGTGCCTTCTTAGTCCTTCCTACATTACAGTGTGACATTGCAAAAGAAAATTGCAAGATAAGTATTTAAAAATGTTGACACAGGGGCGCCTGGGTGGCGCAGTCGGTTAAGCGTCCGACTTCAGCCAGGTCACGATCTCGCGGTCCGTGAGTTCGAGCCCCGCGTCGGGCTCTGGGCTGATGGCTCAGAGCCTGGAGCCTGCTTCCGATTCTGTGTCTCCCTCTCTCTCTGCCCCTCCCCTGTTCATGCTCTGTCTCTCTCTGTCCCAAAAATAAATAAACGTTGAAAAAAAATTTAAAAAAAAAATGTTGACACAAAATATTGAGGCTTAGAAGCAAATATATGTTGTTGTTGTTGTTGTTGTTGTTGTTAATTTCTTTAATCATAATATTAAAGAATTTTATTGAGTGTAGCTAAATGATTTGATCCTTAAAGGCAAACAGATGTCCAATAATCATTTACAGACCTTGAGATCCATAGTACTGTTGACTGATACATACATATAAGTGACATCTTTTAATCAATCTTCTTAAAGTAAAGAAAGTGGACTAGATAGTCTTTTCCATCTCTTCCAAGCATATAAAGATGGTTTAACAATTCACTAAGAATCCCATAGAGTCCTTTTGGGCATCTTGCAATTGTGAATTAATAAAAATGGTGGGCAGGCATGTGTTTATGAAGATTGCTGCTACATGGAGTCACAACTTAGCTATAGGACTAAGTCTCTTCTGTCTTCTCTATCTATATAGAAATAAATGTATTTTAGGATGCTACATATCTTTCTTTTTTTTTTCATAATGTGTATTGAATATTTGGCGATATCAATCTCAAAACTACAGCCGAATTTATAAATATCATTACATTGTTTGTAGACATTCTGTTCACTCTGCTGGCATTGGCTCACCTACATAGGATCTTCAGATATGTATATTTTAGAACAGAGGGCATGCCACTTTGTGTGTGTCCTCATGATTAAGTGACAATCATATGTTTTTTAAATCAATAAATGCTGAGAAGTTAGTTGGCAATTTTTTCATATGTAAAGCGATGTATAATCAATACCACAGTTTCAAATATAACAGGGAATTGGCATAGAGAAAATACAATGATGTTTAATACTTAGTCTGATATATAGTTTCCTATTTATAATTTTTAAAGCTAAAGGAGAAATGTTTTACAAATACTTTTATTGATTTAGAGAAATATTCGGATGTATGGGATTAAACTGTCTTCCTTGCATTCTCCCATAGCACTCACAATTTATGATGCATAAATGAAGGTTGTTTGGTAACAGAAAGAGAGGCTTTTGGTAATTAGACAGATCTAGGATCAATGGTCAGCTAAATCATTTATTTGCATAAGATCATATAGTTATTGAAATTCTCTTAACTCTGTTTTCTCATCTCTGAAATTGTCACATGGAAATAATAAATACACCTCTAAAGGTTGTTTTTTTTTAACCTTAATTTTTTTTTTAATTTTTTATTTTTGAGAGAGAGACAGAGACAGAGAGACAGAGCGAGAGCACGAGCAGGGGAGGGGCAGAGAGAGAGGGAGACACCGAATCCTAAGCAGGTTCTAGGCTCTGAGCTGTCAGCACAGAGCCCGACTCAGGGCTGGAACTCATGGACCGAAGTGTGAGATCATAACCTGAGCCAAAGTCAGATGCTTTATCTACTGAGCCACCCAGGTGCTCCTTAGTGTTATTTAAAAATAAGAGATAAACTTATAAGTAAAAACTGATTACCTGACACTCAATAAATGATACCTAATGCGTGTGTCTGCGTGTGTCATAATCTTCACAGCTCTGAAAAGCGTTATCTTATGTACCTTGGATATGGTTTCCTGGTTCTTCCAGTGATTCATACCTTGTCATTTTTTACTTCCGCTCAAACATTATCTCTTCAGAAATGGCTTTCATATGTAAATAGTTTTTAATAATCTCTATCTCTCTTTATCACTTTATTTTCATTTAATTTCTTCACAGCACTCTTTACTAGATGATAACATGTAGTTTGCTTGTTAGCACCCCATTAAACTGCCCACCCTCCATTAAAGTGAAGATTTTCTTTGTTGTGTTCACTCAATAAACATTTTTGTGAGAAAGTAGGAAAGAAGAAAAGAAATGATTTTATCCTCATTTGAAAATGAGACATGAGAGTCTCACTCCATTTCCCAATGTTCCAAACTCAACAGGGGAAAGCTAACATTGTAGAATGATTTATGATACATCAGTGTTTTTCTTTACTTCTTTTTAAAATTTTTTAAATGTTTTTATTTATTTTGAGAGAGTGCAAACACAAGGACAGAGAGAGAGAGAGAGAGAGAGAAAATCCCAAGTAGGCTCCTTGCATCAGCTCTGAGGCTTGAAGTCACAAACTGAGAGATCATGACCTGATCTGCAACCAAGAGTTGGATGCTTAACCGACTGAGCCAGCGAGGTGCCGTCCACACTGTTTTTCTTTTGAAGCATGTGTCTCATGATGCAATTCTTCTTAAACCCCCTTTAAAGTTATGCACCAGTTACTTTTTAGACTATTGTTTGGGGGCTGACCATTTCAACATTAGGCCACTAAAGGCTGGCGACAGAGGGCTCAGAACTTTTCTCTTTTGACATGTTGTGTTCTGTTTGAGAACGTAATTTTCAGTAGAGATTTAGTACAAACTATCAATATCAAGGATGGATGAGACTCCAAGGGGCAGAGGAATCTTTAGTATGAACTTGTAGCCAAACTAGGAGCTTCTTATTCATACGTTCAGACATTTAAGACCTCTGATTGGTTCTTTTTCTTCACCCAAATGGAATAAAAGGAATCTTTTATTCACCCTCTACAGGATTCAGCAATTTGTTTGAGTTTAGACAGAGAATTTCTCTGTTTTCTTTACTTTATACATTTTAGGTCTCATTTGGGAAAACTATAGGTAGTACAGGGCAACTTCAGCTCAACTACATGTTTCTATATCTATTTATATTTTCTTACATAAAATATTCTTCCGAGATGTTATACCATATTGACGTACGTTAAGGATCAGCATGGGAAAGAACAAATAGTCAACGTAAGTGACAAAAATAAATAGATCAAAAACAACAACAACAACAACAACAACAACAAACCCTCCAAAGCCTCATAAATGGCTTTGCACTTTGGTGTATTCTGTCTTTGGTAAAACACACAAAATTCTAATGCAATCTGGCAATCATGTGCATTACAGTTTCTAATGCATGTTATAGAATGATATTCTCTGATACCCTTTCATTTCCATGTTTTTACTTAATTGTCACAATTAGCAAATTCTCTTCAAACAAATATAATCACTTGCTAGGCACTGTGATGACAGAAAGGAAGGAAGCTGCATTCAGCGTCTGTAAGAGTTCACATAAACATAATTCTAGACTTGGTTTTATATACTCAATTCATCAAAACACTGAACCTTAATTTTTCCCTGCATTATATTTTATCGTTCATTCTTAAGCCCCTTATTCCACCCCAAAACGGCTTTCTTTGTAAAACAAGTAACATAAACACTCCCAAATAATTTTTTCTCACCAGACTGTATGTGTGCAGATTTGCATTTTAACCCTCAGTCTCTGCTATTTCTAGAAATGTCACAGCATTTTATATAATATCTAATAAGTTGATGTAATGGTAAGCATGATACAATATGAAGATAATTAGCCCAGCTCTTCTCAAATGTTATATTCTACATGGCTATTTATTACCTTAGAAACGTGTTTAAAGGCAGATTTTGATTCTATGTGTCTAAGGTCTGAGATTCTGCATGTCCTATAAGGTCCCAGATAATGCTGATGCCACTATGCAAGGAATATACTTCAAGAAGGCTGTAGTATTTTCTTGGTTCAAGTTTCTGTACCATCTTGTGGAAGTCCCTTATATTTTGGGGAATTACTTTCTTTAACTACAAATTAGGTATAACAAATCAAACTATTTTTGCGATTTTCTGAGCATCAAAAAAAATCATCCCCAAATATATTTCATAAACCATAAAGTCCTTTATAGATTAGAGAAAGTGATAGTTGTTTTTTGTTTGTTAGATTTTTATCTTTTTGTAACCTACGTAATGCTATTCCTGATCAAATACCTGAGAATCTATTTTTGGATTTTGGTCAGACTAATTCCCCTGTGAGTAAGCCACTTGGCTTCCGAAGCTTATTATGTCATGCTGATAAGGATTTTCAGATATCCCAGTATTATCAGTAGAAAGTATTATCAGACAGTATTATTGAACCAGGATATTTTGTTTATCACTGTGTATACGTCTCATAGAACAATTCTGTTCTCAATACATTTGCTGAATAAAATAAATATCAGTTATGACTTCACTCATGTATTCATTTAGCAAATATTTGTAGGCCATATTCTAAATAAAATAGGAGCTAAAAAACAGTTGCTTCTTTGGAAAAATGTGTATTCATATCTTCCGCCAATTTCTTAACTGGATTATTTGATTTTTGGTATTGGAGGTTGATAGGTTCTTTACAGACTTTGGATACTAACCCTTTATCCGATATGTCATTTGCAAATACCTTCTCCCATTCAGTAGGTTGTAGGTTTCCTTTTAGTTTTGTTGATTGTTTCCTTCACTGTGTAGAAGCTTTTAATCTTGAGGATGTCCCAATAGTTCATTTTTGATTTTTTTTTTTTCCCTTGCCTCCGGAGACATGTTTAGTAACAAGTTGCTGTGGCCAGTGTCAGAGAGATTGCTATGTTCTCTTCTAGGATTTTGATGGTTTTCTGTCTCACATTTAGGTCTTTCATCCATTTGCAATTTATTTTTGTGTATGGTGTAAGAAAGTGGTCCACTTCCAGTCTTTTGCATGTTGCTGTCTAGTTTTCCCAACACCATTTGTTGAAGACACTGAGTATTGAATATTCTTTGGATATTGGATATTTTTTTAGATATTCTTTCCTTTCGTGCTTTATTACAGATTACTGACCATAGGGGCGGCTGGGTGGCTCAGTTGGTTGAGTGTCTGACTTCAGCTCAGGTCATGGTCTTGCAGTTCGTGAGTTCGAGTCCCACATTGGGCTCTGTGCTAACAACAGCTCAGAGCCTGGAGCCTGCTTCAGATTCTGTATCTCTCTCTCTGCCCCTCCCCTGCTCATGCTCTGCCTCTATCGGTCTCTCAAAATAGATGTTAAAAAAAAAAATTAAAAAAAAAAGATTATTGACCATATAGTTATGGGTCCATGTCTCAGTTTTGTATTCTATTCTATTTATCTATGTGTCTGTTTTTGTGCCAGTATCATACTGTATTGATGACTACAGCTTTGTGCTATATGATTTTACTCATATGTGGAATTTAAGAAACAGAACAGATAAACATAGGGGAAGGGGAAAAACAAGGGAGGGAGGCAAACCATGAGAGACTCTTAATTATAGAGAATAAACTGCGGGTTGCTGGAGGGGAGGTAGGTAGGGGAATGGGCTAAATGGGTGATGGGTATTAAGGAGGACATGTTGTGATGACCACTGGGTGTTATATATAAGTGATGAATCAATAAATTCTACTCCTGAAACTACACTTTATGTTAACTAACTGGAATTCAAATAAAAACCTCAGACAACAAAAAATAAATAAAAACAATTACTATTACTAAGTACTCCTAATGGGATACAGAATGATTCCTAGATGTTTTTACAATGCAATGTGGAAAGGCAAAATAAAAACATACATAGGGTGATGGTGGCGCAAAAAGGTGGCAAATTCTTGTCATTAAATTGTTCAGTAAGATCAAGACAGACAACAAATTGCCATGTGAAAGTATAATCACAAAATTTCCCCAAAATGTTTTTAGACGGTCACTTATATAATGAATAAACCCAATGTCCTTCAAGTTTTTTCCACTTACATAGTTTTATGAATTTTTAAGGTCTCTTTCTTTCTTTCTTATTTTATTTATTATTATTATTATTATTATTATTTTAATTTTAATTTTTGGTCAAGATACATAAGAAACCTAGAGCAATAACAATTCATGATGTAAGAAACCTTTGTATGAACCCAGATAAAGAATTTGATTAATGGAAAAAGAATAATTAGTCATGATGGAGATACACTGTAAAAGATTAAGTAATGAGATTGGACAACATTTTGGGATATAAATGAAGACTAGAAAGGAGGTTAAGACATTGCCCAAATAGACCCACTGAGACTGCCTGTAGGTATAACTGCCTACAAATCAAATAAATATACACATAAATATAACAAATGCAACCACTGTAAAACCATTGCCATCCAATTCATTGGCTTGATTCCAAGGGCTGCAAAGAACAGAATGGTATGAAATCTTAAGTCTTTCAGGGAAGAGTATAAATACTAACAGAGAGTGATTTTTTTTTTTTTTTGAAGAACATAGTGGTGTTTTCTTTCACCTCATCCAAGGGATTATAAATAAGTCAAGAACATTTCTATATAATACCTACTGAGAACCTTTGCTGGAAAAGACTGGCAGTTGCTTGGTTTCTTTTTAACTCCGCGATTTAGTCGGATGAGATTGATCCTGGTTTGTTATGTTACTGCATTTGAAATGAAACATATCTCCTTGGTTCTTGAACTCTTTCAAACCAGTCAAATGCCTTTGTCTACCAGCCATGTCTCCCTCCACTGTGGGTAACTGAAGTCCCAAAGATAGATTTAAAATATGAGAAAATATATCTAATTTCTGCATAAGTTGAAGTTTTTGTTTCCCTTTACCTGTCGCTATGTTCTTCTCTCAAGAATAATAAAGGACTCTTCTTTGTCTTCCTAAATCAACGTTGAATATATATTTTCACATTTAAGTTCTGCACCTTCTTCTTAAAGGGATCATCTCAAAGTTTTCCATCAAAGCATTTTAAAAGGCTATGTCCTGATAAACATAATTTTTTCCTCAAGGGAATTAGCTTTTATAGTTGACCTAGCAACAAGACACCAAATTAATTGTTTTTCATAAGGGCTGTTAATCATAATGGTGACAATTCCACACAATGAACCCACTGGTAATTGAATATTGCTGCTCGCTTTAAGTATAATTTAAATCACCCAGCATGTTTAAATGGGGCAGACGGAAGAGGTTCTAAGTGGTTGGAGATGATCCATAAGCTAATTGCTAAGCGGTGGTGGCATTTTCATTTATTATAGACCTCTCAACCATTAATTGTGTATGGTGATACAGTTCACTGGAGTTTCTCATTGAACAAGTTGCAAAGGTTAACCAGAGCCAAGTTGAAAAGAAGTCAAAAATAAGGAAGAAACCTGAATCCTATCTATTGCCATGCATATGAGCAATCACGGTCTTTAAAGGTACAGATGCCAAGCAAGGTTTTTTTTATGCTAAAAGTAAAATCTTTATTTTTTGAGGAGGGATATAATGTACCCAAATTCCTTGGAATTAAGACTTATATTGCCAGTGGTTATTTTTATATATCTTTCCATTTAAGAGAGAGTTTGAAACACTCTAACAAAGTTATCTCTTTAAATAAAAATGTGTCATTTAATATTCAGGTATTTCAGAACCAAATACATTAAATAATTAATCATCATATTAGAAGGAGCTGTGTATCATTCTTAAGTATTTTGACATTCTTTCTTGTTATGTTGGTTGTCTTGGGTACATAATACATGTCCTTTGCTTCAAAGCCTTTGTCTGATTGCTTTCATTGTGATTAATTAGATTGACTTGAAAGGAAAAATATCACCACTGTTTCTTAGGATCTCATGTATATAAATCATTAGGAGTCCTCTAGCTTTAAGAAGATAGCATTTTAGATGAACTTTGCTCAGCAGCAATATTATTGGCGTAAAAATCTGTTACGATTATTTCTTATCGAACAGAATGCACACACAGAGACATGCCATAGACATTAAAAAAAAAGAACTTCAAAGTAATTAGTCCTATTTTTCAAATCTTTTTAATTGTTTGTTTTTGCCTGCTTCTTGTCTCCACTACTGAGAGTGCTAGGTTAAAATTTGCAATTATGTCTGTCTGCTTCTCCCTATGATTATTCAGTTATTGCCTGATATATTTAGAGGGTATCTTATTTGGTACATTTATTTTCATGGTGATTATGCCTTCTTGTTTTTCCTGTTGTTGGTGAATGGGGTCCCTCTTTGCCCATTTTGAGAGCTTTTTTTTTTTTTATAGTCTAGATTTTTTAAATTTAAAATTCCACCACAGCATTTCTTTGGCATAACATTTACCTGACACATTTTCTATCATTTATGGGTCCTTTGTTTTTAAATTTGTCTCTTATAGAAATCCTATGATCAGATCTTGTTTGATAGCTCCCAAACTTTGAGTCTTTCCTTTCTTAACAGTGAGTTTAAAACATTGATATTCATTATATTGAATACTTTAGTCTAGTATTTCATCCATCTGTAGTCATGTTTTCTATGGCTATTATTATTAAAAGTATTTCTGTAATTTATTTTTATATCTTAGTTTTTTATTTGCTTGTTTCATATCTGTATATTTAAATTTTTTTCTTGAGGTGATTCTTAAGTTGACATTATATATTTATTTATATATACATAATGATTTTTAATTTCTTTCCCAGTTTATTAATTACAAATAACGTTTATAATTTATAATTACATAAAGTTTAAAATTTATAATTATCCTATATTAATTTATATTTGTTCCATAGTCACTTTATGTGATCACATTCTTACCTCTCTATAAATACCATCTCTAACCTTGCTATGAACTAAATGCTTGTGACCCACCCAACAGTCATGTTGAACCCCTCATCTTCAGTGATGGTATTTGGAGGTGGGCTCCTTGGGTGGTTTAGATGAGGTTATAAGAGTAGAGACCTCATGATGGGATAGTTTATAAGAAGAAGAAGAGACCAGAGTCCCCCCTTTCTGTCATAAGAGGATATAGCAAGAAGGTGGCTGTCTTGGGGTGCCTGGGTGGCTCAGTCGGTTGAGCGTCCGACTTCGGCTCAGGTCATGATCTCGCGGTCCGTGAGTTCGAGCCCCGCGTCGGGCTCTGTGCTGACAGCTCAGAGCCTGGAACCTGTTTCCGATTCTGTGTCTCCCTTTCTCTCTGCCCCTCCCCCATTCATGCTCTGTCTCTCTCTCTCTTTCTGTCAAAAATAAATAAATGTTAAAAAAAATTTAAAGAAAAAAAGAAGGTGGCTGTCTGCAAACCAGGAACAGGGTTTTTCAAGCAGACACTAAATCTTGGACTTCTCAGCTTCCAACATTGGGAGTAATAACTTGTTTAAGCCACCAAGACTATGGCATTTTATTATAGCAACTCACATGGACTAAGACAAACCCCAAACCCATTATGTTGTTATCATCACGTAGAATCTATCTTTAGTGTTTTCATGCCCATTATGATAGTGAATTGTATATGTCAAGTTGACTGGATCATGGAATGCCAGAAATTTGTTTAAATATATTTGTTGATGTGTCTATGAACAAGGCTATTTCCAGAACAGAATTAACATTTGGGGTAGAGGGGATTTGCACCCCTCAGTGTTGGGTGGGCATCATCCGATTCACTGAGGACCTGACAGAACAAAAGGATGAAGAAAGGGACAATTTACCTGCTCTGCCTTGTCACTTGAGCTGGACATCAGTTTCTAATAATTGTGTGAGTCAGTCCCTTACTTTATATGTTATATAAAGTGTATATTCTATTTAATATATACTTAAATGTAGGGTTGTGGGAAACAAATACGTGAATATAATATAAATTTAAAATAGTACCTGCCCCAAAGTTTGTGTCTTAAAGGTGTTATCTATATATATTAAATCAGAAACCGGAAGTTATTGTTTGAAAATCTAGAAAAAATATCTTCGTAGTGTTTGCTCTTATATGGAGCACAAAATTATTAATCCCATCTTAGTGAAAACATAACTTGCCAACTTTGTCAGAAGCCACTATCAAAGTCAATTTGGGCCCGAAAAATAATTGTGGCGATCTGCTAACAGGCAATAAAAAAGGAGGTACATACACTCTTCGCTGCATTAATAGGTATGAGGAAATAAAAATTTCCTGGATTTCTCAGTGTTTTCCGTAAAAAGCCCCAGCCTCCTAAGATTCTTCGCAAACCATGGGAATTCTGTCTGTAGCCATTTGTCTCGTTAATTGCTTTTATCCAAAAGGATTATAAAACTTCTCTTATCTCTTGGAGAGGGGCAATGGTTACATCTCAAAGGAGGCACCTAGGTTAAACTCCCAAACTACCAGGAAGACTCGATCGTCTCTCTTTCTGGGTATTTGCATTTTAGGGAGCAATGGAGTCAGGAAGTTGGAGACAACTCTAGGTGATGAAGCAGAAAAACTATTGACTATCTGGCTCCTGGCGAGACTTTATTTTTATACCGAAGAGCTGGAGTAAGGAATAGACTCTCGGGAAAAGAGAGAGAGATAGCTGCTTCTTTTTCTTTATAAACACAAGAAAATAATTTGTCTCCTTCCTCATCTATAAGTTGTCCAGTGATTTGCTTAGGATGACTGATCTGACTCTCATTAAGTGGTTTAAGAGCCAGGACGAGGGCTGCAGAAGGGCAGGACTGGGGAGACTTAATTGACTGTGATGTTTTTAATAAACATCAGAACACCTCTGATACAGAGCACCTTATGCACATTCAAGATAAAATTAGTAATGACAAATATTAAAAACTCCAAAATACACCTAGGGTGAGGGGCACCTGGGTGGCTCAGTCTGTTAAGTGTCGAACTCTTGATTTTGGCTCAGGTCATAATCCTGCCGTTTATGGGTTCGAGCCCAATGTCAGGCTCTGCACTCATGGCACAGAGTCTGCTTGGGATTCTCCCTCTCCTCTTTCTCTCTGCCCCTCCACCTGCTCGTGTGCATGCATTAGCTCTCTGTTTCAAAATTAAAAATCTATATATACAAACTTAAAAAAAATCAGCTTATGGTGAAACATTCTGTACCTCACACTCATGCAATTGATTTTGACTTCTATAAAAGTCAAAATACTAGAGTTAAGCTTCAATAAGAGACAAGCTCAAAATCTCAGTAGCTTAACATTATAAATGCTTATTTTCCTTTCATATAAAGTCAGATGCTGTTCCAAAATTTCTTGAAAGAAAATGTCCTTCACGCAGAGACAAAATGATGTCGTTGACAGAGGCTCCACCCTCCTGCAGCTGCACTGTCTGGAACATTTTACTTCCCTGTTGATGAGGGGGATGAGAACAGTTGGAGGGCTGTTTGCTTGCAATTTTGTACTCTCTCCCACAAGTTACATGTTACTAATGCTCACAGCCCAGAGCCAAATTAAGTCACAGGATCCTACCTACCCCACTGAAAGGACGCTGAGGGGTAAACATTTCCAGGACAATCAGTTCTTTCCCCCAAATATAAAATCATGGGGGCGCCTGGTTGGCTCACTCAGTTAAGCATCCGACTCTTCATTTCAGCTCAAGTTATGATCTCATGGTTTGTGGATCAAGCCCCACGTTGGGCTCCGTGCTGACAGAGAAGAGCCTGCTTGGGATTCTCTTTCTGCCTCTCTTGCTACCCCTCCCTGGCTCATATTTTTTCTTTGTCTCTCTCTCAAAATAAAATAAACATTAAGCAATCATGAATAAAAACCACAGACCTTATACAAAGAGATGAGGTTAGGGGAACAGCATTCAAAAACGTCATTGATGACACATAATTAAAAAACAACAACAACAACATACCTTAGGAACTGAATAAAAATAGTAGTAAAGTTATATAAATACTACAAGAAACAGTGGCACTCTACCTTTGAAACAGATCTGAGGTTTACATGTGGAAGTGAGAGTCAGAATGATCACATTTTGGGGGTTATTGCAAAGCAGTGGAAAGAGAGTTACTGCAAGTAGGATGGAAAGTTCTAATACGCACAGTGAACTGAGGCAGCTGGCAGGGATGTGCAGTTTGTACAATCCCTGCGTGGCTCAATGGGTACAGTTTTCTCTGTTCACCTAGTGTTTCTCATGATGAGTTTGCACATAAGCAGATACAATATTCTCATGTTGCTCAAACAGTTCCCTAGTATATCAGTCATCAGACCCATTTGCATGTTCAGAACAAACATTTTTGCACAACTGATTGTACCTAGAAGGAGGACTGGCCATGATTACTACCACTAAAACCTACGGCACCATTCTGGAAGTATTGGTTGATTTAAATCTTGTCAAAATATGGATATGTTTTTATTACTATCTAATTACCATACAATATTTCATCATCCCAATTAGTAAAGATCAATTAGCACAAATGTTAATTAAAGTCCTGGCTGTATATCCGTGATATGAGTCCCTTATTTATCTGAACCATAGTTGTCTCTCCTTTGGACTATGATAGCAGTTAGTGAATTTAAGAAGAATATTAGAGGGGCGCCTGGGTGGCTCAGTTGGTTAAGCGTCTGACTTCTGCTCAGGTCATGATCTCACAGTTCATAGGTTCGAGTCCCTTGTCAGGCTCAGCACTGACAGCTCAGAACCTGGAGCCTGCTTCAGATACTGTGTCTCCCTCTCTCTCTGCCCCTCCCCCACTCATGCTCTATCTCTCTCTCTCTCTCTCTGTCAAAAATAAATAAACATTAAAAAAAATTTTTTTAAAGAAGAATATTACAATTTCCTAGGTTTAAATTACTGTGAGGAACCCTTAGTATTTCCAAATACTGATGATTATAATCACAAGAAAAGCACTCGCTTGATTTTAGGTAATAATTTATTTTCCTTCAAATAAGACCATTGACAAAAACAAAAATACACACAAAAGATCCTCTAATACTTACATAAATTAGCTTCTTCCCTTTGGTTATCAAAATATTTTAGCCTTAATGATGCATTTGACATTTTTATTGATTTATGTCTGGCCTTTCAAGTATTATACATGCAATTTATATCCCAGGGCATATTTCCTTTGTTTGCGTGTAAGTATGTGTCTATGTGTGTAGCTTTGTGAGGTTAAACCACCATCTAACCAGAGGGATTGTGCTCCAGGGATCGTTGGGAAAAGATGTAAACTAACAGTCAACTGATTAAAGTTACCGGAATTAATTACTACCCTAATATCATCCCTCATTGACAAGATTCTCCTCCTGAAATAACTCGGCAAATCCCCTCATCTGACCCAATTTAACTTTTCTGGACAATAATGAATCTTCTATTTGTCCATTGAAATTCATGCTTTTTCATCCACAAAATTCCTTATTTACAGGTTTCCTTTACCATCTTGAAAAGAAAATTGTTACTCTGCCCTGAGATTTGGCTTTCCTTGCGGTGCCCTGCTGGTGTTATTTTACCTCTCAAACATATCACTGCTTCAAAGCAGAATAGGCATCTTCCTCACCCCTTTTTGTCAGTCCCAGATGACGCTTTCTAGTGTATAAAACACCAAGCTCCTTTGAAAATCAGGGTTATCTGGGGCGCCTGGGTGGCGCAGTCGGTTAAGCGTCCGACTTCAGCCAAGTCACAATCTCACGCTCCGCGAGTTCGAGCCCCGCGTCAGGCTCTGGGCTGATGGCTCAGAGCCTGGAGCCTGCTTCCGATTCTGTGTTTCCCTCTCTCTCTGCCCCTCCCCCGTTCATGCTCTGTCTCTCTCTGTCCCAAAAATAAATAAACGTTGAAAAAAAAAATTTAGAAAATCAGGGTTATCTGCAGTTCCTAGTCTATTCCTCTTCATAACTTCATAACCACTCTACCTCTCCTGTCATAATTCATACTTATTTTAATATTCCTGTAGAGAAACTTCCAGTATCTTCGCTTCCAAAGATTCTTTCCTTGAGTCCCCACTCATTGTCCAATTATAAGCCACTCAATGCTGGACCACACAATTCCTACATCTCTATCTCATTACCTCTGATCTCTGACTCAACATTTTTTTTTATTGTTGTTGTTAAATCACAATGGTACCATAAATCTGTTAACTCTATGATATTTTTATTGTTACTCACACAGTTCTATTCCTACATTCTTCCCTTGGATTCTATGATCTCTTTTATTATCACTCCTTTACTTATTCCTTCAACTCTTTTGCTTTGTTTCCTTTATTAGAAACTTCCAGGCAAAACTGTAATATGGTCAATCCAACTCTCTTTCAATTCCCCACAAGCAGACACATTACAATCATACTGCTATTCTGCCTTTAAAACCATGACCATAATTTTAAGAACTAACATCAAACCATGTTAATAATCGAACTGTAAAACTATGAATCTCAAGGGAGACTTTCATTCTGCTCAACAGTTTTTCTGTATCTAGTAATTTTTATTTTCCTAAAGACATAAAATAATATGCTATCCATTTTTTTTTCTCCTCAACTCTTCAATATTGCCTTAGCAGAGATAAGTTAGAGCCTCACAAAAGCCATTTCCTCTGCCTGGTTGGTTATAGACCTAAACAATATTGCTTGGCCTTGTCACAGTTGAGTGGAGACAAGTGACTCATTCTTGACAATGAAATGCGATTGGGATTATGAATCACTTGAGGATTAAGGCAGTTAAGAACTTAAGTTCCTTTTCTACACTCTGTACAACTCTTTCTGCAATCTTAGATGAAGCCGTGTGTTGAAGTCTGTGAAGCCAAATATTGGGCAACTAGCTCCAAGAGCCATTTGGAAGAGATTCACCCAATAGATTAGTTTAGACAAGATTATTCAGATAACTGGTAAGAAAAAAATGGTCTTTCCCTGTGCTAAGCCTCTGAGATTAGAGTTTGATCATTAAAATTGCTTGCATTAAATATCCTCATTTTCACCACCTCCTTCCCAGTAGTCTTGGTTGATAATCTTGTTTTCTTTTTTCACTGTGAAAAATAAAAGCTAACAGAAGAGAATTGCTATGTTCATGTTACCAAAACTATTATTTACTGACATTCTCGGGTCTGTACGCTTAAACACAACCTTTTCTTCTTTTACAATAATCAAACATCCTACTTTTATTCTGTATAAATAAGATCAAATACCACATCCAAGGACCTCTTTATCACAATTAACAATCCTTTCCTGAACCATCAGTATTTCCCTGTGTACCTGATATAGATATAGATATAGATATAGATATAGATATAGATATAGATACCTACAGGTCATCAACACAAGGACAAGAGTGGAAACAACTAGCAACACTCGTATAGTTTGCAGTTTTTATTTATTTATTTATTTTTTTATTTTTTTTTATATGAAGTTTATTGACAAATTGGTTTCCATACAACACCCAGTGCTCATCCCAAAAGGTGCCCTCCTCAATACCCATCACCCACCCGCCCCTCCCTCCCACCCCCCATCAACCCTCAGTTTGTTCTCAGTTTTTAACAGTCTCTTATGCTTTGGCTCTCTCCCACTCTAACGTCCTTTTTTTTTTTTTTTTTTCCTTCCCCTCCCCCATGGGTTCCTGTTAAGTTTCTCAGGATCCACATAAGAGTGAAACCATATGGTATCTGTCTTTCTCTGTATGGCTTATTTCACTTAGCATCACACTCTCCAGTTCCATCCACGTTGCTACAAAAGGCCATATTTCATTTTTTCTCATTGCCACGTAGTATTCCATTGTGTCTATAAACCACAATTTCTTTATCCATTCATCAGTTGATGGACATTTAGGCTCTTTCCATAATTTGGCTATTGTTGAGAGTGCTGCTATGAACATTGGGGTACAAGTGCCCCTATGCATCAGTACTCCTGTAGCCCTTGGGTAGATTCCTAGCAGTGCTATTGCTGGGTCATAGGGTAGGTCTATTTTTAATTTTCTGAGGAACCTCCACACTGCTTTCCAGAGCGGCTGCACCAATTAGTTTGCAGTTTTTAAATAGTATTGTAATGATATTAATTTCCTACTTTTTTTTTTTTAATTTTTTTTTCAACGTTTATTTATTTTTGGGACAGAGAGAGACAGAGCATGAACGGGGGAGGGGCAGAGAGAGAGGGAGACACAGAATCGGAAACAGGCTCCAGGCTCTGAGCCATCAGCCCAGAGCCCGACGCGGGGCTCGAACTCACGGACCGCGAGATCCTGACCTGGCTGAAGTCGGACGCTTAACCGACTGCGCCACCCAGGCGCCCCTAATTTCCTACTTTTGATAATTGTACTGTGGCTAATTAAAATATTAAGACTGGAAAAAATAAAAAAAAGATACAAAGGAGGTGTTTTTTTCTTTTAGTATTTTTGCAACTTTTGTATAAATCTAAAATTAGTTTAAAATAATAGTTAAAAATTAAAAATAAACCAATAAAAATGGAAGAGATGAGGAAATGCTTCATGAAATTGGTGGCCTTTGTGGTGACCTAGAAAAATTGGGGAAAATGCTATGGAAGATATGGGGAGGCCATTTCAACTGTATAAAAAGCTATGCAAAGGCACACACACACAGAAAGACAAAATTGACTATGCTTAAGAGGCGGCAATTTTTTTTTTTTTTTTGTAGAGCTCTGAGTACACACATGGGGCATGTTTAGGATGAAAGTGATGTGTTAGGTTGAAATTGCAATGAATTGAAATGAGGAACAGCAAAATCCCTGCTTCTCAAAATATCCCAAACTAGAGAAGACTAAGAATGAGAACCATCCATCATTCTTGCTCTAAACAAGCTTTCACTGGCTATGAGATGAACTTGATGGCTTTAATAAGTCTTTTGTGTTTTCAATTTTTGTGACTCTATGAACTTGCCTAGTGCTGTGATTCCTATAAATGCCCATGATATAAGCAAAATTAATTTCTGTCACTACCACTTTGGGTTTTTACATTCACTTGCAGTATATACTTCATCACCAAGAAGGAGTTTTGCCACTATGTGCTTCTAACTTTAATTGCCAGGTGTGTGTGTGTGTGTGTGTGTGTGTGTGTGTGTGTTTTCTAACCTACTGTGCCTTGACCTTTAGTTCAGTTTTCATCATTGTTTTGGGTATAATATAAACACTGAATAACAATGGCACTTTAGTTATGAACTTTTGACAATAGCACTAATTTCATCTCTGAAATAATAGAGAGAAAATACTTGGGCAAAAGAGTGGGAGTGCATTAGTGAAAGTCATAATGTTCAAATCCCAGAAAGCATCTTTTTCTGAATAGCTTCCATTCTAAGTGAATGTCAGAAATTGTTCTGACATTATTAGAGGACCAATAAATCCCTGAGCTGGTCAACCTCCTAGAAGTCAGAGCCTTCTAAGAAAATATTACTGGTGATGTACAGTCTTCTATGAATTATGCAGGCTCCTGTGGCATTCAATTAATCCTGATTTTGAAAATATATAAGACACAACATTTCCACTTTGTATGTAAATAAAACTTATCACACATTTCAGGTATACATGTAGAGTTGCAATCTAACTAAAACATTAAATTAATGGATGAAATATTGCCATAAAAATTTTTTAATGTTTACTTATTTATTTTTTTTTTGTGAGAGGGAGGGAGGCAGTGTGAGCAGAGGAGGGGAAGAGAGAGAGGGAGACACAGAATCAAGCAGGCTCCAGGCTCTGAGCTGTCAGCACAGAGCCCGACACGGGGCATGAACTCACAGACATGAGTTCATGACCTGAGCCGAAGTCAGACACTTAACTAACTGAGCCACCCAGGCCCCCTTCAAATGTTGCCATTTTAAAGAATTTTTTAACGTTATTTTTTTTTTTAATTTACATCCAAATTAGTTAGCATATAGTGCAAGAATGATTTCAGGAGTAGGTTCCTTAATGTCCCTTACCCATTTAGCTCATTCCCCCTCCCACAAACCCTCCAGTAACCCTCTGTTTATTCTCCATATTTAAGAGTCTCTTATGTTTTGTCCCCCTCCCCATTTTTATATTATTTTTTTTCACTTCCCTTATGTTCACCTGTTCTGTGTCTTAAAGTCCTCATATGAGTGAAGTCATATGATATTTGTCTTTCTCTGAGTGACTAATTTCACTTAGCATAATACCCTCCAGTTTCATCTTTGTAGTTGCAAATGGCAAGATTTCATTCGTTTTGATTGCCAAGTAACACTCCATTCTATATATATACTACATCTTCTTTATCCATTCATCCATCGATGGACATTTGGGCTCTTTCCATACTTTGGCTATTGTCGATACTGCTGCTATAAACATGGGGGTGCATGTGTCCCTTTGAAACAACACACCTGTATCCCTTGAATAAATACCTAGTAGTGCACTGCTGGGTCGTAGGGTAGTTCTATTTTTAGTTTTTTGAGGGACATCCATACTGTTTTCCAGAGTGGCTGCACCAGCTTGCATTCCCACCAGCAGTGCAAAAGAGATCATCTTTCTCCACATCCTTGCCAACATCTATTGCCTAAATTTTTAATGTTAGCCATTCTGACAGGTTAAGGGGGTACCTCATGGTGGTTTTGATTTGTACTTCCCTGATGATGAGTGAAGTTGAGCATTTTTTCATGTGTTGGTTGGCCATCTGGATGTCTTCTTTGGAGAAGTGTCTATCCATGTCTATTGCCCATTTCTTCACGGATTTTTTTTGTTTGTTTTTTGGGTGTTGAGTCTGATAAGTTCTTTATAGAGTTTGGATACTTACCCTTTATCTGATATGTCCTTTGAAAATATCTTCTCTCATTTTGTTGGTTGCCTTTTAGTTTTGCTGATTGTTTCCTTCTCTGTGCAGAAGCTTTTTATTTTGATGAGGTCCCAGTAGTTCATTTTTGTGATATAAGATTGAAGACATACACACACTGTTGTTTCCCCACACAGGCCACTTAACCTCCCAGAAGGAAAATATACATGTTGTTTTAGAGGAAAGTTTTCAAATGATCAACATTGACGCACATTAGCCCACTAAATGTGATATAAATTACATCACTGGGTACTCATAAATGTTAATAACTGAAATAAAATCTATCATTTTTAAAACTATTTTTTTTAAATAACTCTGAGAAATGACAAGATTTGTAGCTTTTCACCTTAGCACAAATGACTCATTCCATGGTAAATAGCTTAAGCTGTAAATCAGGTTACATATATACCAACAGGTAAGTTTTTCTTATTCTTTATTTGGGATAAATTAAAAATTCCCATCAAAGAATTATAAAAATCCTCAAATAGCAACAACTATCTCATATTGGAGGTGAAACATGCAATGAGGAATTATGGATTTAATTCTTCCTAAGGATTAAGGTTAAATTATACAATAGTACCAGAGGCATAACACTTTCCAAGGTCGTACATTTGCCAATTATTGTCCTTAAAGACTTATTATCTTGTACTAAATATTCAAATTTATTTTGGAAAATTTCTCATTCTAAGTGTAAATATGATAAGTTATGATTTAATTAAAGGCTATTAAAGACATTTAAACATTTGTCCATGGTGTTCACTTGATAAATATTTTATAGTCACAGATGTAGTCTTTTCTGGCATTATCAGTTTCATGAAGAAATATTTTCCATATCTGTACCTAAAACAAATAAAATCATAGCCCTTTATCTCATTTGCCTTAATATACAGTTAAATTTAGAATGGAAATGCCAAATCTTATAGTTCCTGCCCATTTTTTTCTCTTTGTTTAAAAATTATATGAAGCTGGTAATTCATATTAAGGTTTTCAAAATTTACTACAATACTGAATCAAAACTGCATACTTATTTTTAATTTCCACTATTCCCTTTGAATGCATCGAATGTGGATTGGCATGCAGGTACTATTTATCTCTTCTAGTCATCATCAAAACTCACAAAACTATTTTTAGTTTAGCAAAAAATAAATCTTGTTTGAATACATAATATATTTAGGCTAACTATTGGTTCGTACACTAATTCAATATTTCTACCCTGTTGTAAAACGGGCATCTATTATTTGCAGAAAGGCCATGATATTGTTTTTCAATATTAAGAGCCATTGATGTGTTTTGTTTAATTAGAAAAATTTCCTATTGTTACACCTGACTTTTTTTTTGAATAAAGGTGACACGTAATGTTACATTAGTTTCAGGTATACAACATAGTGATTTATTAACTCTGTATGTCATGCTATGCTCACCCCAACTGTAGCTACCATCTGTCACCATACAACACTATTAAAATACCATTGACTATATTCCCTATGCTGTACCTTCTATTCCTTGTGATTTATTCATTTCTTAACTGGAAGCCTGTATCTCCACTCCCCTTCACCCATTTTGCTCATCTCTCTACCCCTCTTCCCTCTGGCAACCATCAGGTGGTTCTCAGTATTTATAGTTTCCGCTTCCTTTGTGGGCATATTGTTATCAATATTTCAACTCGATTTATGAGAATCCCAGTAACAAGATAGAGCATTTTTCCCACACATATTACACCTCTTAATTATGTCTTTGTGGTCTGAGCTCTTTTATCTTTATGGACAACATTTATAAATTTCGCAAAGTACTTGTTTCGGAACATCCTTATTGGTTTTTCATAGTGGTTACTGTGCTTTTGTTGAACATAATGTGATGCAATCAATAACTAAATAATACCATTTGATGATACTTCATAATGGAAACCAAACTAAGACTCATTGGGTCACTGGTTCAATCATTAGATATTCATTATCATACTCCATTTAAGTCGCTTGTGCAAAGCCTCATACCTGTGAATTGTCTTGTCTTTGTACATATAGATTCATATTCTGCAATCAAATCAGCATTTTGGGTTTATTTAATGCTTTAGGGAATCAACTTAGAAAACTTCCCCCAGACTTAGGCATTAAGATTTTAATGGAAAAATAGTATCTATAAAAACATAAAATACATAAATTACATTCAACACACTGAAACAATAATGGGCATATCACTTGAAAAATATATAAACCATGGCACATTATCCTGCTAACAGAGTGTTTAGCTAACATTCTAATCAGCGCAGTCCTTGTGGCATACCACCATAACTTTGAAAATCAGCCATAGTCATGACATGACAATTAATATACTTCAGACTAAGAAAGTTATTTAGAAGAAAAAATTTCATTACTTTTTCCTCTGAAAAAGCCATTCAATATGAAAATCTTTAATTTATCGCTATGAATTTATTGCTAGGAGAGAAAGAATGTGCTAGATGTACTGAGAGAAATTCAATGGAGCTAAAGTGAAAGCATCATATGGAATTAGACAAGAATGGAGAGAGAACATAGGTCATGTTATACTACGATCTAAATTATGTAATCCTGAGACATTTCTTATGCCAAATGCTGATTGCCATCTTGATTTATGTATAATAATATGATATTAATTTTCCATGCATGCATTCTATTTATTGCCCACCATTGTGAGCTGGATTATTCTTAACATTAAGTTATTTATTCAAACTTACACCTTTCATATATTTCCAAAAGGTGAAACTTTTCAGCTATCCTCAACATCTTTTGTTACAACTTATTTTAGCCTACATTTGGCCACTACTTTATAGGACTGCATATTTCCAATATATTTTCTTCTTTGTGAATACAATTGTATACTCATTCAGCACAATCATGGAACAATGCCATATTTCCTTGTATTAAAACATATTTTGTATAAGAGTGACTGACACTCTGCCATGCGAGTTTTCTCTTTCAGCATTTGTTCAAAGATCAAACTTCCAAGTATAAAGTCTTTATGTCAACTATAAGTAGTTCTAAATAATTCTATTCATTTTTTTCTGCTGAAAAAAATCCAGGAATATCTAAAAGTATGCTTTTCTTTTAGTTTGTATCATGTCTGTGCATCCGCACAGGAGTTATTTGTTGTTTTCTGCAGTGATGTAGAAGGGGCAGCCTTTAAAAACATCTTTTTTCTCAGGCTGCATGAATTCTTTTTAAAAGTCACTTACATGTATATTTCAAATGGAGCTTAGCATGTGTGAAATTTCCGATCTTACCGAATGTAAACTGGTCTTGAAGAGAGGGGACTTGGTGAGTAACCGGATTTCTCAATTCAGAGAACACGAAAAGAATAAAAACCTCAATCGAGGTATTTTGTTGAACTTCTTATCGTCATAAAAGATACATAGCATAAAATATACCATTTTAATTACTTTAACTTTAATTTTTAAGTGTATAATTCAGTGTCACTAAATATATTCATATTGTTTTGCAATTATCATGGTTATCTACCTCCAGAACATTTTCATTATTCCAAACTGAAACTCCATATCCATTAAATGAGAACCCCCCATTCTCCTTTTCTCCATCCCATTGTAACTACTGTTCTACTTTCTGCCCCTGTGAATTGTGCTATTCTAGGTTCCTCATATAAAGGAAGTCAGACAGTATCTGTCCTTTGTGTCTGGTTTATTTCACTCAGGATAATAGTTTTCAAGGTTCAGTCATATTTTAGCATGTATCAGAATTCCAGTCATTCTTAAGGTTAAATATTTCATTCTATCTATTTATCTGTCTATCTGTCTACCTATCTATCATCTATCTATCTATCTGTATATATCACATTTTGTTTGCCCATTTCTGCTTTTGGCTCTTGTGAACAATACTGATACGCACCTTGCTGTAAAAATACCTGTGTGAATCCCTGCTTTCAGTTCTCTTGAGTATATACTCAGAAGTGTAACTGATGGGTTACATAGTTATTCTGTATTTAATTTTTTTGAGTAACTGAACCATTTATAGTCCCAGGAGCAATGATTAAGAGTTCCAGTTTTTCCACATCTCCATCAATATGCTATTTTTTTTCCTTTTTAAAAAAATAATATCCATCCTAATGTGTGTGGTATGGTATCTCATGATAATTTTGATTTTCATTTTCTGATGATGTGTGATGTTGAGCTCTTTTCATATATGTGTTGGCTATTTGTATATTTTCTTTGAAGAAATGTCTATTCAAGTCCCATTTTTTAAAATATCTTTTTCTTCTTGAGTTCTAGGAGTTCTTTATGCATGCTACTTATTAATCCCATATCAATTATATGGTTTACATCTATTTTCTTCCACTTTATGAGTTACCTTTTTATTCTCTTGATAGTTTTTTTTTTTTTTGATACACAGGAGTTACTGACTTTGATCAAGTCCAGTTCATCTATCTTTTCATTAGTTGTCTGAGGCTTTGGTGTCATATCAAGAAATCATTGCCAAATATCATAAGGTTTTTCTGCTATGTTTTTTTTTCCTAAGAGTTTTATAGCTTAAGCTTTTACATTTAGGGTTTTTTGATTCATTTGAGTTACTTTTTGCAGAAGGTGTAAGGTATCATTGTTTTACATGTGGATGTCTAGTTTTCAAGCAACACTTGCTTTGCATAAATAGAAACAGTCATGCAAAAATTCATATGCACTCTAAAGACTCCAAATTGCAAAAGCAATCTTGAAAAAGAAAAACAAATCTGGGCGTTGCACATTTCCTGATTTCAAACTAACTGCAAAGTACAGTATTCAAAACAAAAGTGGTACTGGTATAAAGACAGACATAGACCAATAGAATAGATAGCCCAGAAATAAACTCTCACATTTATATTCAGATGTTTTTTTACAAAAATGCCAAGGCCACTCAATGGGGAAAGGATAGTCTTTTGGGGTATTTAATAATTAGAAAATGATTAACAATTAAGTGGATCCCTAGATGAAATATTAAACATAATCACAGCACATTGAGTAAAATATATACAGATTCCCTCTTTTGACATAATTATTTACTTTTCATTCACTTGGAAGTCCATCTTCTTGATCAACACTTCTCTATCACCTTCCAATATCAGCCATTCAGTTTTATGTTTTTTTAATATTAGCATTATTATTTGAAAATTTACTTATTTTGAGAGAGAGAGAGAGATATATAGAGAGAGAGAATCAACTTTTAGCAAGCAGGGGAGGGGCAAAGATAAGGGACAGAGAGAATCCCAGGCAGGCTCTGTGCTGTTGGCGAGGAGCCTGATGCGGGGCTTGATCCCACAACCCTGGGATCATGACCTGAGCCGAAATCAAGAGTTGAAGACTTAATCACCTTGAGCCACACAGGCACCCCTGCTTCTTTTTATATTATTAAAAAGTCCTTTATAAGTACCCTTATCAAAATATTATAATAATATCTATAGCACCTATTTTTCCTTCTTATCTGAAGTTTTCATGAAAATAGCAACTCCAATTTCTTTTCATTGAGACCTTTGAATCAGTCATATAAATTTTTCAATTAATGTCTGTCAGTGAATCACGTGCACACTTACACATGTACACATATTTTTTGCATGTTACCTACTGATCCTTCCCTTATAAGAGCTATGTCTGAACTACTGTGGCATTATCAAGAAATCAGGATTCTTGGGGCGCCTGGGTGACGCAGTCGGTTAAGCGTCCGACTTCAGCCAGGTCACGATCTTGCGGTCCGGGAGTTCGAGCCCCGCGTCAGGCTCTGGGCTGATGGCTCAGAGCCTGGAGCCTGTTTCCGGTTCTGTGTCTCCCTCTCTCTCTGCCCCTCCCCCGTTCATGCTCTGTCTCTCTCTGTCCCAAAAATAAATAAACGTTGAAAAAAAAAAAGAAAAAAAAAAAAAGAAATCAGGATTCTTTTGTCCAGTCTACGTTTTTTTCCAAACATCAGCTTTATTCTATGGTGTGGCGGGATAGCTTCCTCTGCCTCTCTAGTCCTCGTGACCAAGAAGCCACGTACCATCTCTATGCCTCAGCTTCAGTCCCATGTGGAAGCCATCTTTTCATTTCATCATCAAAACTGCATATTGTCAAGACAGAATAATTGGTCTTTTAATACTTGTTCTGATGTTCATCTCCTCTTTCATGCATTCATTGAGGGTATATCAATATCATACAATATAAATAAAAATTTCTGAGACAGGCTAGCATGGTTATGGGGGAGTTAACAGAACAAAAACATAAGTTTTAAAGCATAGTTTTAAATATAATTAAAGAATTTCTACCATGAGGCATTTGGCTTCGAATTGTGGGTAGCGGGAGAAACTGGTGAAATGTTTGTGAACATCAGATTCTATTTTAAAATTGAATTGAAATTTTCATTGATGTCACTTTTATTTTTTTTTTATTTTTCTTCAGGTTTATTTATTTTTGAGAGAGGGATAGAGAGACTGAAAGAGAGTGTGTGAGCAGGAGAGGAGCACAGAGAGCAGGAAACACAGAATCTGAGGCAGGCTTCAGGCTCTGAACTATCAGAACAGAGCCTGATGGGGGGCTCAAACTCACAAACCACGAGACCATGACCTGAGGTGAAGTCAGATGCTTAACCGACTGAGCCACGCAGGTGCTCTGATATCACTTTTATTTTTGATAGATTCCTGAGAAATAGACAATTTTAGACTGATTTTTATGTTACTGTAATCAATTAGTAAGAAATATAATGTATACTGAGAAATAGCTTAATATCAAGGAATTACGCAGAAACTGGTCTGAAGATCTTGATATTTTAATTATTAAATGAATGTGGTCAAAGCACACAGTGAATGATTACACTTAATATGGTTTGACTTTGCTCATATCTAGCTAAACAAGTCCCAAGTTCCCAACAAGGGAAATTGAAGGGACCCCATGAAAAAAAGAATTTTTTTTCTTGGCAGTTTTTCCTGCTTCTGTGCTTGCTAGGACCTGTACCCTCGCCTTACACATGCCTTAATGTATGGCTTCCTTGTCAAGGTCAAGAAGCTAATGATAGCTTTGGAGTCTTCCGGCATGATGACATCTAAGGAATGACTGGAGATGGTCTTCATGTACGTTTTCCAAGACGACTGACTCCAGACATGTTGACGACAAGACCTCTATCTCCAGGGCATAAGTGACTTATGGAAGACACCCAAGCACTCATCCTTGTTTTGACTGCTTCCTGGATGCCTAAGAGGACACGTGTACACCAGACCATGGTCCTTAATAAAAATCCCAGACCCTAATCAAGAATGAGACTCACTCTCCTTTTCCTTTCTGAGTCTCCCAGATAATTCTGTCTGTATCTGATCTCTGTATCTTCAACAAATTCTGCTCTCACTTCCTGCTGGCCAAGGACACTCTTGGCTGATCCTGCAAGACCCCATCTGGGTCCTTGCTGCCTGCATCACCAGCATTTTATTCATAAAAGAAGCAAAACGTTAAACACCTACTTTGGACTAGAGTATTATAGTTTGTAATATTTTATGTCAGTGAATTTAGGTAGGATAGTTGTTTGGAATGTGATGGGGGTTAGGTATTAAGATTTATGCAATTGAGAAAGAAGATTATTATTATTATTTTTTATCTTTCATGCGACCTCACGAGGAAAAGAAAGTATTGAGAAACCAGTCTTGTGAAAATGATAATTGATGTCATGGAAAATAAATAGGTTGAAAACAGCTTGATAGTTAAAAGCTTTAAGTGATTCCTCAGCTCAGCCCTCAGTGGGATGCTTTCCTCATTCAATGACTAGATGAACTTATCTGATGTGCACTACTTAATGCAATTTGAATTAGAAAATGCTTTGATTAGACAGGAGGCAAGATATAAGGGATGAGAAGACATTCTTATTCCTTTCTGCAAACCTTGAACATATACGCGCATTAAGAGGTAAATTGACTGCTTTTTAGACTTGGTAAAAATTGTAAGAGTGGATAAATTACAGAATCTCTGATAAAATCTATCTCATTAAGGATGACACTTTAGGTCATCATGTTTTTCTGCAGGCAAACTAACATTTTAAATAGACACAGACTAGTTTAGTTTATTGATGCATTTCAGCAAACTGTATTGTTGTACCACTGGCATGAAGGGACTTCTAACCAAACATTTAGTAGTAATGAAAAATGCTGACACTATCCTGAGATAGATGTTCCACTTGATTTTCCTTATGGAAAAACTTAAAGAAAATTCATATCCCACTTTATACTATTCCATGATGCTCTTGAACTATTGAGCTACACAGATTTAAGATTATAATAACTTCATGGTGAACCATCCATCCACTCATTCTCTCATCAATCTGACCAATATTCATGGAGCAGCCACCACTTACCAAATAAGATCTAGTATTTTGAGGTCTTGGTAAGAATCTGTCTCATTACATGACTTCTACTGTGACAGAGAACTTGAGAAGTCAATTTTATGCCCATTTTTCTTGTATTTCCCTCATCACTTTATTATTATTATTATTATTATTATTATTATTAATTAGTGGGGTAAAAATAAGTTTTTTGACTTATCTACAGATTTTGTTGCTAAATTATTAAGTAAGGGGTAATTACAAAAAAATAAACTAAAGAAACAAGAACAGAAGCAAGAATACATGATGATATGTAAAAGTTGAGAATGCTAATAGACGAAGCACAGAAATGAAGAGGAAGAATTTGAGGAAAAATATTTTTATATCTTCTGTAAAAGTAAGGAGAATTATGAGTAAGGAAAACATTTTTTTTCTTGCTGAAAAAATCATACTATGTTAATAAAGTGTTTTCTAGCACTAACATTATATAAATTGGCTCAGAAATTTTGTACTGTAGCAGAGTAGGAACTATAATATTAAGCCTCATGGTTCTTGCTTCAGTGTGCCTTCTCATGTTCAAAATTATGACATATTTTGGGGCACCTGGGTGGCTCAGTCGGTTGAGGGCTGACAGCTCAGAGCCTGGAACTTGCTTCGGATCTGTGTCTCCTCTCTCTCTGTCTCTCCCCTATTTGTGCCTGTTTCTCTCTCTCTCAAAAATAAATAAACACTAAAAATTAAAAAAAAATAAAGTTACGATATATTTCAACTGTATGGAAAAGTATAGGAAATAACATAATTAAAACCTACCTATCCCCAGGCTTAGTTATATTTTAATATCTTGTCATAATTCTTTTAGATTGTTTTTATAAGAGTAAAATATTGTAGATACAATTCAAAATATTTATGTGTATTTCCCCATCCTGTTTTTTTTTTGTTTTGTTTTGTTTTTTGGTTTTTTTTGGATCTCACCAGAGATACAATGATCTATAATGTATTTATTCCTTTTTTTCTTGTTTTCTTTTCTTTTTTGAGATGGAGAGAGAGGGTGAACATGAGCACAGGAGAGGGGCAGAGGGTGTGAGAGAGAGAATCTTAAGTGTGCTTCATGTTCAATGTGAAGTTTTTATGTGGGGCTTCATCTCCGGACCCTGGGATTATGACTTGAGACCAAATCAAGGGTCGGAAGCTTAAACGATTGTACCACCCAGGCAACCCTATTTATACCTTTTTCCATGTTTCTTTATTTTCAATTTTTTGCCATTACAACAATGTTGCAATGAATATCATAGTCCTAGTCTCTTTGAGCATATTATTCTGGGTGTCCTTCAGGAATTCACAGAGGATCTGAATTTCTAGATAAGAAATATGTAACTTTAATTTAATTAGATATTTTCAAATTGCTTACATTTATTTTAGATTATTCAATAAATACGTATTGAATATTTACTATGTGCTAGGCAGGAATGTATCATTGTTCTAGGCATATAGCTATAAACAAAACGAAGATTGTCTCTGACTTCATGAAACTTACATATCATGGTTGAATCCGTTTATACCCACTAATAGTGTAGAAAAGTTTTCTTTTATCTATACCCTTACTAATGCTTGGCATTATCAGGTTTTTTTTAAAAATCTATCATTTTTAAACTGATATGTGTGAAATGGTATGGTGTTATTTTAATTTATGTTAACTCAAGTTCTCAGAGTCAGAATATTTATGTTACAGGCAACATGAGTTTCTTTTCTTTTTTTTTTATGATTTTATTTTTTAAGTAATCTTTATACCCAATATGGGTCTGGAAGTCACAACCCTGAGATTAAGACTTGTATGCTCTATCAACTGAGCCAGCCGGGTACCCCAACATGAATCTATTTTTAATAAATTTGTTAACTACAAATGACATGAAAATGAATCATTTCATTTAGGAGGAAAAATAGATTAAGAGACAGTTTGGAACCAAATTCTGAGACTTTTCATTATTTCAAAGTCAAAAGAGGGGTGCTTGGGTGGCTCAGTCGATTAATCGTCTCACTCTTGACTTTGACTCATGTCATGATATCACGGTTTGATAGTTTGAGCTCCACTTTGGGCTCCATGTTGACAGAGCTGAGCCTATCTGCAATCCTCTCTCTCTCTCTCTCTCTGCCCTTTCCCTGCTCACACTCTCTTTCTGTCTCCCTCTCAAAGTGAATAAACATTAAAAAAATTAAAAAAATAAAAGTCAAAGAGATGGCAATAGCAAAGAGAAGTAACATGAAACGCCCCATAGAGAAAGAGAAAACAGAGGAGAATAGCATCCTGGAAGCCTAGAATTGTGGGTTTCCAAAAAGGAAGGATTAATAGCTAATAGCTATAATGAATATTACTGAGATGCTGAAAAGACCGCGGACTACAATATATTTAGTGGATTACACACCCAAGGGGTTGCTGAATACTATTGCTACTATTTCCTTACATGTTTACCTTTATTATCACCCCTTCTTACATGGTTTTATTAATTTTCTATTATCACTTCTCTTGCTTGCATTCAATTTTTTCTCAGTATACACATCATAAAATGAAAAATTCTTTAAGTGGTATATAAAAATCCCCATGATTTGTTATCCAACGTGTCTATCATCGTTTAGACTCCTTAGGCTCTAACTCTACTAAACCACTTCTAATTCTTCCTTTATGTCACATAGCCATACATATGATTTTTTTTTTTTTTTTTACTTGGAGGATCTTTTCCAACAAGGTGTCCACCGATTATGAATTCCTCTGAGGAACGTGCAGAAATACCTGAAAATCAGCCACTTCTGGCTGTGGATTTGAGCTGGCGGGGCTTACTGACAATCATTGCCTCTTATTCACTGCATATTGTATGTTCCAGGCTTTCCGCAAAGCATACACACATATTATTTCTATATCAATCTTATCACCATGAGGAGCAGTGATGAGGAAACATTTTAGCAAGGTTGACTGACTGCTGCAGGTCACACTGCCAAGAAGCCCTGGATTCAAACCCAGACCTCCGTGTCTACAAAACTCATGTCCATTATTGGCAGATATGTAGATGCAACAATGTGTTACTTGCTTGTTCCTTGATAGCTATCTCCCACCAGCTAGTTGTGAAATCAGGTCATTAAAAAAATTAAAATTGTGTTACTAAAACTTAGGGGGGAAAGGTACCCTTGTGCTTAAATCACGCCATGTTGCTAAGTTATTTTATAGATCGTCCATATCAATAATCTATTTAGGCCAGATCCCCTTTTTCTCCCCACAATCCACAAACTCATGAAATTGAGGGAAAATAAGGAAAGAAAAGAAAAAGAAAAAAATACTCAAGACAAACAAGCAAAAATCCCTAGAAGCCACCATATTAACCCTACTGGTAACTGTTTGGCTTAAGTCTAGGCCATACTGGGACTTTGGAAAATTACTAGATCATTAATGAATGCACACACAAACATACACACACATACACACACACACACACACACACACTCACACACACAGAAAAATATATACTCAAGTGTTTCTAAGTTCTCCAGTCAGGCTTTTGCGTTTCACCAATCATGTCTATAAACACTAGTTTACTAGAGTCACAACTGGGAGTTTCTACCACTGTAACACATCCTTCATAAGGCAGCCAGCTTAAACACTGCTTTCAAGTTGCCATTTCCTTCCCATAAGGATTCTTCCTGTGGTGAAATAAACTCTTTAACTTGGATTAATGACCTTTCAAAACTGTGCTCGAGCCTTGTCTCCCTTCTCTCTGTGCTTCCGTGCTGAAAAAACATGGACTTGTTAACTTTCTTTAGAAAGAATCTTGAACTTTTCCACCTTCATTCAGACAATTGTCACTCCTTAAAAAATATTTCCAAATTATGCCTTCACATAAGTCCAAACCTTCCTCATCTCTAAAACATTTATTTTTCAACCCTGACCACAGTGATGGCTCTCTCACATAAACTTGCATATGTATTAATGTCGCATCAAAATATCAGGTAAATTAACATAAAATAAACTAAGTCTGTTCTTATCATAACTGCTATTGAAATGGTTATTAATTTAAATTATTTATTTATGTAGATATCTACTTATTGAGTGAGAGCCTATTCCGTGCCAGATATTGACTTCTAAGAAAAAAATATGCAATATATGCACATTAATAATTGCACACTGCCTCATCTTTATAATTCTCTCTGCCTCTGTCTCTCTCTTTAGATAGGTAAATAGATACAGAGAGTACTCACACAAATGTATATGTAAATACATAATATATAATTGCTTATATATTATAAATATGTATTTTTATACATATTCTTATAGCTCCATAAGCCAATTGCTCTTGAAATAAATACAGCAAAATTTTGTCCAGTGAAAATAGTTCCAGACTGGGAGGAAGAAAGCAGAAACACAATTAAATATATTCACGACAATCAACCAACCATTTTTTGGGCTTTAGGTTGCTCTCTGTAAAATGGAATGAACATTCTATGTGTGCCCTTGTGACAAATTTATGATATATGTGCATTGGCTTTGAAAACTTTAAAGCATAGTGCAATAAACTAATAAAAATTGTATTATTGAATGCATTCTCTCTCTCTGTCACACACGCACACACACACACACCCACACACACACACACTAAGCCAATGTTATTACAATGAAAAATCTTTCCATTTTCAACCTTTTTGTGTTACTGTCAAAAACACTCATTTTGCCATCTCAAATCCATTTCTTTCAATATTGCTGTGTTGAAAGGAGTGCTTTTACTCCCCTTATTTTTTTCTGCTACAGTTTACTAACCTTACTATTATAGTACTAAAGTGCTTGGCAGTATTAATTTAGTACTAACCATTTCAGCATAGAAAAGTAAAATGTATTTAAATGCCCCAAATTGATGACCTTCTTCCAATGATGCAATGAAACACAGGAAAAACACCTGCTTTTAATGGGCTTAAATCTCAGTCTATTCCAGTTTAACATTACTGTTACTCAAGTTGAAATATTTTTTTAATGAGGGGAGATGTTTCCGTATGATTTCAATATATTTTAAAATATGCCTTTTACATGTTATACTACATGGTGGAGTATACTAAACTTACTATTTATGTATAATGAAAAATTTATTCAAAGAATATTCAGGTACAGAAACATTATCAATATGAAGAAGTAATATTTACTTATTTAGATGAGATAAAGTAGTAAGCATAATTTTAAAAATTTTTAAGTGAAGCCCTTAATTTCTGCCAATGGAAAATGTTTATTAAGCAATATTAGGTTTCTTACAGAAAGATTGGGTGAATTAGGGTCACTGGATCTTAGCTAAATTTGTAAGAATATGTCACTGGATTGTCAAGATGAGAAAGCAGTACTTGAATGACCTAGCTCAGCTCTCGGTGACAGATATACACACATATGGTGTCTGTCTCCTATTCTCAATCCATGGTGTAGAATTAGACAGATTCATTTGATTAACTATATAGGTCCTTTGAAGAAAGTCAGCATGTAATTTTGTTACTCTTTCAAAGGAGGTGGAAGGTTTTTCTTTGTTTGTTTTTGTTTTTGTTTTGTTTTTAATTGGGTGTCCTAAGCGACTTGATTACTTTCCACAAGGATCTATTGAAAAGCACATTTTTTTTTTCCATTCCAGGTGAATAACATATTAAGACAGTGTTGGAGGAGAAAGGTCATTAAGTTTATCTAACAAGCAGGTCACTAACTGGTGGATCACTGGCCACAGCAAATATATTTTTTCTTTCACATTTAGGGTTAGTGATCAATGTTAAAAATGAGGACATTTTATATAAAACCTGTCATCCTAATAAATTGTCCTTGGTAATGTGAAACTATGGCAATACTGGATTCATGTCCCTTCCTCCCCTTCCTCATTCTAACTATCACTTGTAGGGTACTTCTCTTTCTTACCCTTAGTGCCAAGGCCACTGCAGATATGGTTTCTTTTAATCTTTACAGCAGTTATATCAGGTGGGATAATTTCTATCACCTGAAGATCGAAAGGAACTAACTTGCCCAAGAATATACAAGTGCATGGAGTCGGATGGCAGACTGATACGAGAATTACCCATCAATCCTTCTAGCACAGTAGCATCTGGCCTATTTAAAGGAATCTGCTTGGGCCCGAGTAGTTTGATCCAGTTTTCCTCTGTTTGCACATGCGCAGTTTTCCTCATTGTTGTTATTGGTTGGCAAGCCAGACCTTTGAACTGATGAACACTTAGGCTTATGAAATTGTTTGTTTTACAAAAACCAAAACTGCAGTTGTGGGAAGTTAACTATGTCAGGCTGGAGGAACACCAAGGATGTGTGCTTCTTTCTGTTCTTATATTTCAATGACATATCCAGAGTGCGTCGCAGAGATGTTTCTCAATCAATAAGATGGACTGATTAAATTAAAGAATAATAGGTGGCTATAGGGCATAGTTAATACTGGGTTTGAGTTTGGGTCATCTATATTTTTGGACTCCATATTTGTCAAATAATATTAACTATAGTAAATCGTTAAGAAATAGCATTTTTGGGGGGGCACCTGCATGACTCCGTTGGTTAAGCATCAGACTTTGGCTCAGGACATGATTTCATGGTCCATGAGTTCAAACCCCACATGGGGCTCTGTGCTGACAGCTCAGAGCCTGGAGTCTGCTTCAGATTCTGTGGTTTCCTCTCTCTCTGCTCCTCCCCCACTCATGCTCTGTCTCTCTTTCTCTCAAAAAATAAATAAAGTTTAAAGAAAAAGAAAAAGAAATAACATTTTTATCAATACACAGGTTTAGTCATTTTTCTAAGTGCTTTATTTTATGATCTCATAATACTTCAATGCCACAACCACATTCTGAGCTAAATATTAACCCATGTGACAGATAAGTAAACTAGTGTACTGATAGAATGAGGAACTTGTCTAAAATCATATGTCGGGTAATTGACTTGATCAGGACTGAGTTTAAACCTCATTACTATGGCTCCCAATTCCAAAAACATGTATTTTACTTCTCATTATCAGGTTTTATTATTCAAAGTTTTCTATTTGTATCATGTCATTAATAGTGGATTCCATGCTTAATTCTTACAGTTTAGTTCATAAATGTTTTCTTTTAAACTTTTGTGTGAAAATGTGTTTCATTTATGAAGAAGTTATGTAGAGAGAGTTTTACAAATGTGGTAGAGAAAGAAAAGTCACAATTACTTGAACAAAACAGTACAATATGCTTTTAAAAAAAATAACATTTGGAAATTCAGCAGTTGTTAAACTACTTGGAAGTAAACTTTATATACACGCATTTTAGTATATGAAATGTTTTAAATCTTCCTATTTGCATTATTTTTAATGCAAATTATATATTGGTTTTATTTAAGTTTTCATAAATGAAAAATAAGTACATATAATTTTTTAAATTTTTTTTAAGTTTACTTATTTATTTTGAGAAAAAGACAGTGCCAGTGGGGGTAGGAACAGAGAGAGACAAACAGGGGAGAATCCCAAGCAGGCTCCCAACCTAATGTGGGACTTGAACTCATGAAACCGTGAGATCATGACCTGAGCCGATACCAATAGTCAGACACTTAACCTACTGAGCCAACCAGGTGCCCCTTAAAAATTACCTTTTGACATTATTCTGTGTTTCAGTTGTTTAGAGAAAAATATATGCTTAGACAGTTACTCAAATAATGTTCACAGTACTTAAAACATCTTGAAAATATATTTATTGCAGAATGGATAATATGGTCTTTTTATATGAAGTCAGTAACAGAAAAAAAAAACAAACAAATTAAGGACCTTGGGTATATAATGAAAGATTAATTCAATTCAGGAAAAGAGAAAGTAAATGGAATTTAAACATATAAACCATTTGTAATTACATCATTAATTTCTGCACATTGGATGAAAAATATAACTTAACATCAAGGAAGATCACTATTTGCACCAAAACAACAACAAAAAAACCCCATGTTGGGGCGCCTGGGTGGCGCAGTCGGTTAAGCGTCCGACTTCAGCCAGGTCACGATCTCGCGGTCCGGGAGTTCGAGCCCCGCGTCAGGCTCTGGGCTGATGGTTCAGAGCCTGGAGCCTGTTTCTGATTCTGTGTCTCCCTCTCTCTCTGCCCCTCCCCCGTTCATGCCCTGTCTCTCTCTGTCCCAAAAATAAATAAACGTTGGAAAAAAAAAAATTTAAAAAAAAAAAAAAAAAAAAAAAAAAAAAAAAAAAAAACCATGTAAAATGCTGTAAATAATATTCATATTTTAAGATTGTTGATGGCATTCTTTACACTGAAATTTTAATAAATGTTCAAAATAAATTTTTGGCATTTTAAATAACTCAAGTTCATATCCTATGTAGACATGTGATGTTTGATATGTAGGCTCTTCACATGACGTACACTGTCTAACTTCTAGTTCCTACACTTATTTGCTTAATATGTTTGTCTAATATCTACTTTTCTGATTCTTAACTTCCTCCTTTGAAAATTAGAGTTAATTATATCAACATTACAGATTTTTGTAAGGATTTAGTGACAAAATATGTCAAGGGCATGTCAAGTGCATA
This sequence comes from Lynx rufus, assembly GCF_022079265.1. Lineage (NCBI taxonomy): Eukaryota > Metazoa > Chordata > Mammalia > Carnivora > Felidae > Lynx > Lynx rufus. Next base: position 23,911,681 of record NW_025814845.1, on the reverse strand, counting down.
AATGCTAAGCAAGTGTAAAATATCTATGTGTACAACGATAGACAACAGCTGCCATGGAAAATAATGAGTATATATATATGTAGTGAGCCATTTATTTTAATATGCAAGCAATAAGTTGTTTTTGGTTGATCTGATATTTATGGAAATCATATAATTTGTGCCAAAATAGCAATTATCTTAGTCTTTAAGTGCTGATCTCCAAAGACCATCTTTTCCCCTAGAATAGGTTCGTGCTTACAATAGACAAAGTTTTAGTAGACATTTTCACATATTGTTCATTAAAATTTTAATTTTGACTAGACATTTTCATATGTTCTTCATCAAAATTTAGATATAGGCCCCACATTTACTTGGAGTTGTTTTGAATACTAGTAAGATAAAAAAAAGAGTAAGATTTATTTTTTTATATTTTATTTATTTATTTTTTAATGTTTATTTATTTTTGAGAGAGAGACAGAGACAGAACACGAGTGCGGTAGGGACAAAGAGAGACGGAGACACAGAATCCGAAGAAGGCTCCAGGCTCTGAGCTGTCAGCACAGAGCTTGACTCTGGGCTCGAACTCACAAACTGCTAGATCATGACCTGAGCTGAAGCAGCTGAAGTCTGCTTCCAGTTGCATTATTCCCACAGATATCCCTTTTGGACCTGTGATAAAGGCCATAGGCCCATATGCCTTCGCTTCCACTGTCCTTTTATACAGAGATTTCTTTATTTAAATCAAGTCAGGTATACAGATATGGATAGATGTATATCTATATATAGATAAAGGTATCTGGGTGATGCCTAAGTGTCAGCTGAGAGCCAGTAGCCTCACACAAAAACAGGACTGCAATGTTAGAACACTATGACTCCTTCATCAAACTGTTTTCTACACTTTCACCTTCTTTTCTCCTTTCAACCTTTTGATCTGTCCTCCTGTCTCATTTCTCCTCTTCTGATTACTCCTCCTAATTTTCATTCTTCTTTTTTTTTATTATTTATTTATTTATTTATTGAGATAGAGAGTGCGTGAGCACGAGTGGGGGGAAGGGCAGAGAGAGGGAGACACAGAACCCTAAGTGGGTTCCAGGCTCTGAACTGTCTGCACAGAGCCCCACACGGGGTTCGAACCCACGAAGCGTGGGATCATGACCTGAGCCAAAGTTGGACGCTTAACCGACTGAGCCACCCAGGCCCCCTAACTTCTTTTTTAAAGTATATAATTTACTTATCGAAAAATTATGTCACGGAACCAAGTTCTATCCTGCATTTTTAGCTCACCCTGAAGTGATGGTGACTGAGTTATGATTATAGACCATTTATTAAGTAACAAGGGTCAAGATTGAGTTTGGTTCATGGCTGCAAATAATGGACCAAGTAAGAAATCATTAAACCTAGCAAGTAGTCTAAGAGCTAATAATTTCCAACTTGCAAATTGCAAGTAATGACAGAAATGACCATATGAGTATTAACATGTTAATTAAAATATTAGTGATACTTAGCAATAAAAAAAATGTAACAAAGTAGATTCTGAACAGTCTGAATAGCCTACAGACAGCTCATGTAAGTTTTTCCAAGTTCATTTCCATATTTCAAGGCATTCAGGACCCTTAATAACAAATACTTAAAAGAAATAAAGAGACAAATTCATTTTCATATTTTGGACAAAGAATAAAATGGCAATATGCGCGTACTTTTTCCTGTTCACAAAGTAGAAGATGCTTTTATTGTCCTGGCATTTGTTGATCCCAAGAGTACATACAATAAACATTAGAAATATCAATCTCTATCTGAGAGACTAGCTCTTGGGAATATAAGTTTTAGCAAATTCCTTTTCACTTGTTTTTTTTTTATCCTTTTGCTGCATGATTTTTTAAAATCCAAGCTATTAAATCATCTCACACACTAATTTCTGCAAGGATCTTTAACATACTAAGCTTCCTCTGTTATTTATTTACATTAAAATATTACATTATCATTGTTAACACAATTAATAATAATTCTTTATTAGGACTTCATATAACTGTATTTCAAACATGCATTTTTAACTTTATTTTATTTGTGATTTTGATACACAATTGGTCTAGAGCCTTGTTTAGAAAATATTTATAGTTTGAGCTGATTTTACATGGTGCAAGAAAATTATATTTCTTTCTAGGAACCCAAAGATATGCTATCAGTTCTTATTCTAGTCTTCTCCTGATACTAAGTGTCCCTCAAAATCCAATTCTACTTAACCTTCTAAAAATATGTGGCATTATCTGTTCTCTTTGAAAATCGCTTCCCAATTTTTTTATGAAAAATATTATTTTTAATTGTCACAGTAAGATTACAATGCTGATTCCTGGAATTCTATCATGGCATTTATAGGTAATATCAAAGAAGTTCTACATCTAAATAGATATATAGAAAGTTTAGGATTGCCACTGACAAGTTTAATTTCAGGAAGACCTATTTTTGAGCGACTGCTTAGAAGATATATTAGATTTTTCCAAATTGTTTACTACATCATTTTTTACAGATGAGTATATGCAAAGAACATTAATCGCAAATATTTGAACTTAAATTTCAATACATTTAAAAGCTTACTAAATACAATGGCAGTTATGTTTAATAGTAAAGTATAAATTAATAGATGGCAGGTATGAGTGTAAGATGAACAGAGTAATAACCTGAACTTTTTACGTTTCCAAATTGTTAAAACAGACTCTTCATATACTGTTCATGGTTATTTATCTGAGTCAACTATAAACAAAGTGGCTCATTTGCTTCTTCTTTTGCTAACAGAATTCATATTTAAATTTTCCAATGGATTTCCATTCTTGTGAAGGGATTTGTCATCTTTAATACTGCAATGACATAATTTGACCATGACCATGCTTTATTTTACATTATATATGAATTCAAATTAATATATTTTCCACAATTCACTACTGTCAAATTCTTGTCCAAGGCCATAATCTCATAAGAAGGCATACATTTGGAAGGATATGCATAGCAAGCCAAATAATTGGAGAATATAAACATTTAGAAAAAAAAAACCACCTATAAAACAAATACATTCACATGGATTAATAGTGCTTTTTTTTGTACAAGCTAAGGAACTTAACAATTTTAATTTGATATATTTTAATGATCATAAAGAGACACACAGAATTTTAATATTCATTTTATTTCAAATGTCACTTCCTGTGAAAGCACCTTTGGAAAGAAATTTATTTGAAATTTAAAGCTAAGCAAGTAGATACTAAGAAAAATGCTAAAATATTAATTAAAATACTAATACAAAAATTAGATTTGACACTGTTAGGACATTTCATTAACAAATGAATCTCTCAATTATGCTTATTATTCAATAGCTTTAAATTGGAAGAGATAATCTCAGATTATGGAATTAAACTAAAGTGCTTCAACAAAGGCTGAAACATTCAAAAGGTCGTTACATAAATCCAAATGTGTGCCATCAAATTTTTTTGAAATATCTGGAATTGTGATTGCCTCACAAAGAAGCATTAATACAGCCATATGATATATAATTAAATTCAAAACTATGTTTCAAATTGTAAAATTGAAAAAATGTAAAAAAATCTGCTTATAACACAATATAAAGTGCTGTAAAATAAGGTGGATACTATGGATTCCCAACATATCTTTTAACCATATGCAAATATAAACTGAGGGTTGATGGAGGGATGTGGGTGGGGGATGGGCTAGATGTGTGATGGGTATTAAGGAAGGCACTTGTTTTGATGAGTACTGGGTGTTGTATGTTAAGTGATGAATCACTGAATTCTGCTCCTGAAACCAATATTGCACTGTATGTTAACTCACTAGAATTTAAACAAAAATCTGAATAGAAAAAGTATGCAAATGTGTTGTGCTTAGAAAATTTATAATACAATTTATGATCCCATTAATAAATCAAAATAGAAAGTATGATGATATAAGGAAATGGTCTGTCATTATTAGTGTCATTTTATCATTTTTATTTTTACCAAAACCTCTGAATGGCACGAAAAATAAATATGTAAATTTAAAAACCACCATAACGCTATATATGTTGATTTAACAATAGTAGCAATTGATTTTGATTTGAGAGAAATAAAAATGCCATAATATTTCCAGTCCATTAATTATATTACAATGCTTTTCTTTTTTAAAAAGGGAATAAATAAGCTAATACATATATTCTAAAAAATTAAAAAGGGTTTTGAATATATAAATTGCTGAAAATTCTCTTTAGCTGCATAGAATCTGTTTCTTAGTACCTGTTTCAGAAAAACATGGAAGACTGGAACAAGGTCACTATTTGCAGTCCATCGTAAGGAGTAGCAAGTTAAGCTCTCCGTCTTCTGGAGGTTGCAGTATCTTCATACATTTTTAGGATTCTTTACAGGGGATTTGCTTTTTGTCCATAATTTGTTTACTTACTCAACCATTTGTGTAGTAATATAGGCTCAGGAATATTTATTTTATGTTTTGAGGTATCATCCAATGTCATAGTTGCTCCAATTTTATCAGCTTTGCCCGTGTGTGTGTGTGTGTGTGTGTGTGTGTGTGTGTGTGTGTGTGTTGTGTGTGTGTGTCTGTGTGTGTGTTAACAGTTCTTTGGTTTGGAGCACAGCATAATGTTCTAGGCTCCTTTTTTTTTTTTTAATGTTTATTTGTTTTTGAGACAGAGAGAGACAGAGCATGAGCATGGGAGGGGCAGAGAGAGGGGGACACAGAATCTGAAGCAGGCTCCAGGCTCTGAGCAGTCAGCAGAGAGCCCGACGCGAGGCTCGAACTCACTAACCGCGAGATCATGACCTGAGTCGAAGTTGGACGCTCAACAGACTGAGCCACCCAGATGACCCTAGGCTCCTTTTATATATTATCTACCTAGCCTTAAGATTAGCCATTCATTGAAAACCTTCTGTTCCTTTTACTGGAAAATGGTATTAGATCAAGATTTTCCTCTTACTGTTTTTGTAAATTCAGATTATTGGAGTCCAGCCAGCTCTCTTGTTTATGTAATGGCTATTGTTGCTTTCATGTTTGTTTCTTGCACAGCCTGCAAACCCCAAATATTTACAATGTGACCCTTTGCAGGAAAAGTTTGCTAACCCTGCTGGATAACAACACAATCACTAGTTTAAAATAAAAACCTCAATCAATTAACCATTTGTCTGGTCTTTATAAAATCAACATTTATTGGAAATTGTCTAAGTATTGAGTGTCTGAAAAACTAGTTCTTAGCACTGTGTGTATCATATTTAACATGCTATCACACGTTTAATGCTCATTCCTTTCTGACATTACGTTTTGAAATTGTGAGAGATTTTGCAAATACCCAAGAGACATATTTGAATTTAATAGGTAAATCTTTATTTGACTAATTTCATAATTGTGGTGAAAAACTTACTCGTTGAATTAGAAAAGAAAAAAAAAAGACCCAAGTGGTGCCTAGCTGACTCAGTTGGTAAAGCATCTGACTTTTGATCCCAGCGTCATGAGTTCAAGCTCCATGTTGGGTGTGGAGCCTACTTAAATAAATAAATAAATAAGAAAAAAAAAAGCTCAAGAGCAAGTAATGAGTGCTTCTAATTTAGATAGTAATTTAACTTTTTAGAATTTAGTCCTTAATTCTCTGCTTAGATGGTAATTACATTTCTTACCCCATTTCTGTCTACCTACTGTATACTTTCACATGCACACAGTCATTCATCGTTTGCAAACTGACAAGCCCCCCTCCACAAATTAAAAAAAAGAAAAAAAAAAACCTCCTGAATTATGCTATCGTTGGTTCTATCAAGCAAGCCAGTATTATTACTTCTGATATTTCTGAAATTGCTGCTAAGAATGTTCTTAATAACTGCATGCAGCCAATTAATCTTCCATGCTAGAACTTTTCCCTGGTCGTTTTGTTGAAGGAGATATATATTGGATTATATTTTCAACATTTCTTTTTTTTTTTAATGTTTATTTATTTATCCTTGTGACAGAGAGGGAGACTTAGAATCTGAAGCAGGCACCAGGCTCTGAGCTGTCAGCACAGAGCCAGACTCCAGGCTTGAACCCATAAACTGTGGGATCATGACCTGAGCTGATGTACGAGGCTTAGCCGACCTAGCCACCCAGGAGCCCCTTTTCTAACATTTCTAAATAATGAAAAAGATTTGTTATAATATACACATGATTTTCTTTTTATGAGGTTCAGAACATGTTAGAGGCATAATTTACCGTGTAAAGGGAAATTGCTTACAAATAATTATAGAATTATTGTTTACTATATACTGGAATCCTAATAGTTAATTGATAGGATATTTGAAAAAAATAGCCTTATGAAAAAAATATGTTAGTAAAATAATCAGGGTGATTGTTTTGTCTCACATAACTTAATAGATTATAGAAAAGGTTATTTTAGTGTATATATGTTTGAAAGAATGATGAAAAGAAAGAAACCATTGTTTTAGTACTTTAAAAAAAGCTTTTAACCCCCCCTCAAAAAAAAAAAAAAAGAACTAGTCAGTTTTATTTTCACTAGGCACAATTTTAGGCTATGCAACTAAAGCAATAAGTATTATAGTGTGTCATCCTCTTGGGGGATTGCATTGTAAGGGAGTAATATATGATGCAAAAATAAAATGAATACATATTATACAGTCTGGTGGTGATACATGCTATGATAAAAATTAAGGCAGGATAAAATAAAACCCATTGTAGTAATGACAAACTTATTTGAAAGAAAACATTGGAATGACACTATATGATGTTGGGTAGTGGACACTGTGATGTATCTCCCAGATATCCCTTCAGAACTGGTGGACTTATTTCCCCAGATCCTGGGTGTGCTGGCTGTTGTGTCTCTTCAGATGTAACTCAACTGAAGTGAATGGCCTCACCCAAGTTCACATCCCCATCAAAGGGAGTTTTTAGTCAACGAATGGCCAACATGGGGGCCACATGATCCTTCTGGTCTCTGAACTCTCCATGTAAGACTATGGCAGTCTCAACCTCTCTCTCTCTCTCTCTCTCTGCCCCATCTTGCATCTTTCCTTCCATTCCACAAGTGCTGATCTCACATATTATTTATTGTGTCCCAAAGCCTGCTTCTCAGAGAATAAAAATTGCAACATGAAATAAGTTACACAAAATTGTTAGAGGAATAACTTTCTAGTTAGCATAAATAGCAATTTCTAAAGGTTTGAGTAGAGAAAGAACTATGTATGTAAGAGAGAAGAGCAATAACTTAAGTAGACTGGTGGGTAGTTCATGAGCAGGAGACTAAAATACCTTCAGACAGCGAACCAGAGACCGGATCATGAAATAACCTGTACACACTAGTGAAGGCATTTCTTTGTAAACTTACAGAAGGACTTTTAAGAGTTTTGAGCATGGAGGAGTTTAGCATGATTTGCCTTTTCCAAAGATCACCTAACTTAGGGTATTGATTTTGCAAAATGAATTAGTACACTGACTACTGATCAGAAATCACTCAGTTTTCCCCCAATTATTGTCCATATTTCTCTAAGAATCATTAACTTAAATTCAACTGGATACAAGAGGACTTATGGTCTACTCTTCATTCATTTAACCAACCACTTATCCAATAAATCACTCATCCATTCAAATCTTATTGATTTAGTGTACCCTCAGACAGGACAATGTGATAGGTATAGTAAGCATACCACAGCTATTTCATTTTATAATGTGACTTAATTCTAGAACAAAGGGAAGATAACAAAGAACAAATTACATAATTATTCAGGCGTAATTGTGCTAAGTGTCAAGAACAAGAAGCTTAAGGTACTGGGAGTTTGTTTAATCAAAGCCATGATCTCACCACATAAGGATCATGAAAGACATTAACATTTTTAAGAGTTTAAAACTACTACTAAGAACGGGTTGGCATTACACAGGCAAATGGCCAGAGAAGAAATGGCAGATAAAAGAGCATGGGATGAAGATACTAAATCAGCACAGGAGGAAATAAGTGGCACTTAAATTATAATTTGGAGAGAAGACCTATTTCTAACGTGTTGTCAGGGTTTAAGGAAATCACTAGCACATTGGATCTGTTACTATCCTTAGTCTCTTCCATGAAGGATGAAATATAGAGAGAAGTTACTGAAGAAGCCAGGAGAAATTTTTGTAGGGCTCATTTGAGAGGAATTCTGACCTTAGGGCAAGAATTCAACCAAAAGTAATTCTCGAAGAAGGCAGGAGAATCAAATGCTTTGATTTTACCTTCCTACATCATTCTACTTTCTTGCAGGAGACCCCATTGGCCAAATCCAGTTGTGTTCTAGTTGGCCAGTGTTATCTACTGGCAGTAGCCTAAACATGACTCCTCCTAGGGCAGAGAGCTTAGGTAGAGGGCTTTATGTCCTTAAAGCTATCAGGCATGGTCCGCGGATTTGATTCCTTAGCAAACACTATCTGGAGGAAAACTTTTCTCTAACGTGGAGCGTGCATAAAGCTCAGTCAATGAACTACTGTTGTTGATTGATATTAGTTCAGATTTATTTCTACCTACAACCTGAAATGATTGTTAGGATCACCGTTCTTACATTAAAGTAAAAAAGAATTGGTAAGATTAAGTATCATAAGCTATAAGAGCTACAGTCACATCTGTTTTAGTGGATCAAGTAGCTTGTGGTTGGAGTTACCAGTACCCCATTCCCCCACTCCTTCCATGGTCTCCTTACCCTGGCTGAGGTTTTTTATTCAATGAATTGATACAAATCTTCATCTGTGGAGGACCTGAATTCTTGGTGTAGGTACCTGTTAATGTATAAGACTGAACATTTTCTTCTCAAGTATTAAGTTTAGTTTAAATTATAGAGAAGTGTTTAAACAGAAACACTTTTTAGATGCAAGGCTTAATATATTGCTGTCGTTCCAGAATATAGGCTTTCTGTGAACATTTTTTTTCTCAATGTAATTTATTGTGACTTGAGTACACCAGATGGTATGGTTACAATCTGCTTAAATTGAAACTGGTTAAAAGATATTCTTTTTTTCACATACTAGTTTTGGGGAATCATGAGTTAGGCTTACATTACTCTAATCATTTTTGTTTTACTATCAGAAGTTTGGGGTTCCACAATATGTTTTATTTTTCATATTCACCTAATTCGTAATGCTTTGTATTATTTAGAAGAGATTAATAAGAAAACAGTAGATAAAAATGGATGATTTGTAGAAAAATACATGTTAAAATTTTCTTCGTGTGCACATATATATACACATTCACATACACACATATACATACATATACCATTTATTAACTATATGTATATGTTTAAGTTTATATGGAACATATATATTACATTATTTCACTTTAAATGTCACATAACTATGTGCATAGATAAAATTGGGATAATATTGATTGATTGCTAAGTATATGCTACTACTTTTCCAAGTATTTGATAAGTATTAATTCTACAACTGTGTGAAGTAGATACTATTAGCAGCTTCATTTAAAGGTGAGAAAACAAGGGATAAAGTAAGAGTGAAGCTACTTTTTAAAAAGGTTTAAGATTTGAAATGAAAGAGTTGTACTTAAAACTATTTGGCTGTGCTGTTTACCTAAAGGATCCCACTCTGAAGGATTTCCATCTCTCCAGTAGATTAACAGGTGTTCTTTATGTTCTTTTGCTTGCTTTATTATTGTTTTTTTCTATAATGACTGGGTGTTGTTTTGTAATACATATAAATAAGGCAACAGATAATCTTAGAAAATAACTCATACACTTTGAATTTGAGATGACTTTTACCATTTCTAATTAGAGTTCAACCAAATATTCCTGTTCTACATTTTTGACAGTTTTTAAACAAATTGCATAGTTTTCAGGTTTGTCAAAAATGAGCTGCCTACCCCAAATTCGTACCTTGATCATGTTTATGAACATAAAATATATTGTTTAAAAATCTGCTTTACATATGGTATCTGTCTTTCTCTGTATGACTTTCACTCTTATGTGGATCCTGAGAAACTTAACAGAAGACCATGGGGGAGGGGAAGGAAAAAAAAAGTTAGAGAGGGAGGAAGCCAAATCATAAGAGACTCTTAAAAACTGAGAATAAACTGAGGGTTGATGGGGGGTGGGAGGGAGGGGAGGGTGGGTGATGGGCATTGAGGAGGGCACCTGTTGGGATGAGCACTAAGTGTTGTATGGAAACCAATTTGACAATATATTTCATAAGAAAATAAAATCTGCTTTACAAATTAAACTAAGATAAAATTCTAATAAAAATAATAATATAATATAGTCATCTTTTACACTCTCCAAACTCTTTAGGGGCATTGCTGGTTTGATGGATTAGCATAGTTTTTTCAATTTTTTATGTTTGTCACCCTAAAACAAATTTTAAATACTCTGTAAACCTCTATTTTTTTAAAAGTTGACAAAATTTTTCATCATAAATTTAAAGATTTGCAGAAGTAGTCATTTCTGTAGCATTATATTTCCATTCCGCTTTCCCCATAAGTTTTCAACCTAATATAATATTTCACCCATGAAAGTATTTGCTGAATTACATATCATACTCTCCATATAAAGATAAGATAAAAAAATATTAAAAAAATTCTTGAGACTGTAAGGCTATAATGGTTAAAGATGCATTCTCAACTTTAATTAGTAAAAGTACTAGTATATGCTTGTTTAAGAAAATATTTGCACATTTTGATGAACAACTATTGAACATAAAAAGTTGAAGTTTTGGAATTGAGTGTTAAATTGGATAAGGCTTTTTATCTGTCATATAGATCGAAAAAGCACAAAGCTTTACCAACAGTCGTTGCCCAGGAGATATTAGTTGCCAAATCCATTAATTTTCACCAATTCTTTCACGTAAATTTCAACAGATTTTCTCTCAGAAGCAGTGAACTTTTTACAACTGTCATGAGATGAGAAAGTGAGGTCATTACATAAAATATTGTATCACTCCTACCTCACTCTAGAACTTACCAAAATTCAGAAACCATCTGAAAAGAGTCGATGCCAGTTCCTAATGTCAAGTACAACGTTTAAAAGTGTTGGGCATGAACATGGAAAAAACATCCTGCTGAATGAATGGAATTAAGATGATCGCTTGTAGGGGTGCCTGGATGGCTCACTCGGTTAAGTGTCCAACTCTTGATTTTGGCTCAGGTCATGATCTCATGGTTCTTGAGGTTGGGCTGCGTGCTGTCAGCTTGGGATTCTCTCTCTCTCTCTCTCTGTCTTCCCCTCCCCCACTTTCTCTTTCTCTCTCAAAATAAATAAACTTAAAAAAAATGCAAAAACAATAAATGCTTACATTGAGAATTTCAATTGTCCAAAAGAACATTCTAGGGATATATTTGTCATCATAAGATTTAAAATACGTGAGTCTCATATAATTGATCATTTCTTCCTGCCCACTCCCCCACTTTTTTCCTTTTCTTTCCTTCATTTCTATGAAGGTGAAGGGAAAATTAGGACCTGAGAACCAGAACAATTCCTAGGTATTATCTGCATTTACAACTCCTAGGTATTATCTCCTAGGTGAGATCTCCTAGGTACATCTTTTAGCAAAGACACTGAGGATCTGGATTTTGATTCCTTAAACCTATCCATTTCTATGTAGCCCTTGTAAAGTGTTTATCTCCTTCCAGTCATACTGTTTACAAAATTTGAAACCAACTGTTGTACCAACCACAAATTATCCTAGGATGTTTTCAAAATTCAGCAAAATATCAATAATAAACTGAACAGGTTGGTTATTAAATAATCCCATGGATAGCCTAGTTTTGAGCATAATAATGTTTATTCTTAAAACATTTTATTTACTTTATTTTGTGGTTTTGAAAAGACTAAGCCTGACAAAGAAAATTTTAAAAGGTGAGGTTTAATTGAAAGCCTACTGCAACACCCAATACTTAAATATAGCTGCCTAGTATTTCAAAATTAGAGACAGCAATTACATAGCTACAAAGCTAAACGTTTTAAATAAGGAAAACAGGAAACAAAAAGTCATATTCAGTAATCCAACTCAAAAACATTTCACCACAAAGTAAAAAAAGAAGTATAAAAATTTATTATACCCTAATAAGTAATATAATTAGTACAGCCATGTTTTTAATATTTCCTTTTATCCAAAAGTGATTAATTAGGATCAATATTATATTTATACAACATTCACATTATATATATATACATATATATGAACACACATATATATATATACATATACACAAATATATATATATATACATATTTAGTTAAACATGAGTTATTAGATGGAAAGATAATGCTATTTTATTTTAGTTTCATGTAGCTTCAGAAAAAACTTAGTGCTAATTTATTCTACTTAATATTATTCTGCTGACATGTCTGGAGTTATCTACACCTTAATCTAACTTATCTGATGCACATAATAAAATAAATATAGCATCATATTTCATATCTCTATAAAGTCTAGAGGATTAAGACATGAAAACATATTGAACAATTAAGGACAAAAATTTTAAGACATTTTATTACAGTAAAAATACAGAAGCATATTTCACAGTACATATTATAAAACAAAAGTGACAAATTGAGCTAAATTATCCAAATATAATGAAATGTCTACCTTCTTACTCCAGTATTGTGAACTATGAAAAGAACGACTTTAATTCAAGTGGTGATCTATCACTGGAAAAACAAGCACAACACACTTGATGGTCATATATAGACATTTAAGTAAACATATAAACAAACATTTCAATATAACACTGACTTATGCAACTCAGTACCTTTTAATTTGTGGAAACATATTTGTTTCAACTTTCTATGCTAGTGCGTTACACTATTAACAAGGATAATCATGGACTTGTTTAAAGAGATTTCACAAATAACAGTGACAAATAAGAGAGTAATTCATTTTTCCACAATGGGCGGGGGGAAGGGAGGGAAAGAATTCATCCTGGGATGCAATTCCCTTCCATCAATTGTTATACCGTCCACACCCTGTATTGTACGCATAGCCTAGGGGGGCTTCTTTAGTCCGGTCATAACCTTAACATTCCTGTCAGTGAGTGAGCGAAAAGACCAGAGCATGCACTCTTGTCTCCTTACTGAAAAGTAATGAAATAAAGGGGTCTTTGGGTGGCTCACGTGGGTTGAGCCCACTCTGACTTCAGCTTAGGTCATGATCTCCCAGATCCTGAGTTTCAGCCCCCAAAGGGCTCTGCACTGACAGCTCGGAACCTGGAGCCTGCTTTGGATTCTGTGTCTTCCTTTCTCTCTGCCCCTACCCTGCTCACGCTTTGTCTGTGTCTCTTAAAAAATAAATAAATGTTAATTTTTTTTTTAAATAAAAGTAATGAAATAGACATTTTATGTACTTTGGCCATGCCTACCTGAATCAGAGGCTGATAAATGCATACCTGAGTTGAACAGCCATGCCCTCGGTTAAAACTTCCGAAGGAAAAATGAATATGAATGTGGACAGAATTTGGTCTTCTCATGAAAACTATTTTAAATGGAAAATCATCAAAACTTACTTCAAAATTCTTATTTTCTAAAAAAAAATGTCCGAATATTCCTATAGATACAGATTTGTTTAGATGAGACAGAAACACCATAGGTCTCAAAGTAAATGTTTTGAATGTGTATGTATGTGGGAGGGGAGTGGTGGTTAGAGAGAAATAGAAAATGGGGGAGGGGTGGGGACTCATATATTAAACTCCTAAAGGATTGAAGGGTCCCAAGGCACAAGAACTAAGGTTGATTTTTTTTTTTTTTATAGGCTACCTCTTTGAATTTGGGTATTCTGTTAACTTTAAAAACAAATCGTAAAATTAATTGGAAACGATTTTAATGATTGTATATGTGTGTGTGTGTATATATATGTTGAGAGAGAGGCATAATGCAAATGGGGGAGGGGAAGAGAGAACGAGAGACAGAATCCGAAGCAGGCTCCAGGCTCTGAGCTGTCAGCACAAGCCTGACCTGGCCGGAGCTCACAGACCTTGACGTCCTTACCTGAGCCGAAGTCGGAAGCTTAACCAACTGAGCCACGCAAGCGCAGCTTTATTTGTATATTCTTATTTTGAAATCATGGTAGTTGCATAGAAGGGCAGCAAAAATAGAAGAGAGTGTTCGCGTATGACCTTCAGCCCACCCTCACCCGGCAAATGATCACAACTGATGTATCACGGTACTGTTGGTTGAGCTCTGAATACAGAGGTCAAGGAGAGGACACAGAAGCAAGCCGCTCCTGGTTGCCAGGAGCCGATTTAAGAAACAAGGAAACTTACATCCGAGGCTTGTCTTGGGCTGCCGCCAGGAGTCAAAGACCTCCCCACAGCTCTCCAGAATCTTTCAAGTTTATACGGAGGTCTCAGCTGGGTTCAGTCAAGTGTATGATTCAGACCCTCTCAACGTTGCTCTCCGGAGAAAGTGAACTTAAAAACTGGCTCCCACGGTGGAAACAGCTGACGGAGCCCTTCTTTTCCAAGCACGGGGGAGGGAGGGGTGAGGAGCCTCTGATTGCCCGGGGGGCCAACTCAATGGTTAACTAGAGGTCACACCCTTTGGATGACCTCCTTCCACAGGTATGTTTATCCAAACTTAAAAACTTAACGGTATAATACGGTAATACAGAGGCTTCTACTCTTCCGAACTTTGGATTCCATTCATGTTTCATTAGTCTCTCCCCTGACGCTGTTTATTCTGTTCCAGCATCCGGTTACCAATCCAGGTAGCGTGTTGCATTTATTTGTCATGTCCTGTTAAGTCTCCTCCAACCTGGACTCATTTCTCCGCCTTATTTTGTCTCTCATGTTTGTCTCTCATGACCTTTACCAGTTTGAAGAGAGGGGATCAAATATTTTGCAGAAGGTTACTCAGTTTGTCTGATATTTTTCCATGATTATACTGAGGTCGTGTATTTGGGGGAAGAATACCACAGAAGTGATGTTCCTGTCTCATCACATCAGGACAGGGATACAAAGCACTTACTGGTGATAATTTTTGTTCTTATAAGGTGCTGGTTGCTAGGTTTATCAAATGTAAAAAAAATCATTGTTTTCATATTCTATGTGTTAAAAAGTCACTAACTTGAGTTCACATTACAGGTAAAGGGAGTTTTACTCCTTCCCTTAAAATGTAGTGAAATGAGAACTAAATATATTGAAAATGTGTTTATGAATATTTTAAGTAAACTATTTTTCAACAGATAAAATAGTATGGATAAATCTAAAATAAGAGATCATGTTAAAAGAAACAAAAATTGTTGTTTTACATCATTGAAACAGATTTTTATGTATTACTGATCTTTTCCTTAATTTTACTGTTGAGCATTGAAAAATAACCATATTTCCCACTTCTGCAGTTAGATTTGTCTTCCTCTTGCAATACATTCTAGAACTGATTGTTTCTAAAACTGTAAGTGGTAATTGAGAACAATAATAGGTGCTTTAAGTCACTTTTCCTTTTTTCTTACTATTGAGATAAAATATCATGACACCAGATAATAGACTGTATGAGAAGTATTTAGAATTTTTATAAAATAATTTGGAATATATTATTTTATCTATCTGGACTTATTTTTGTGGGGAGTTAAGGTTCTCAAATACCTTTTTCCTTTTTAAAATTTTCAATTCTGTTGCTATTTTTTCTAAATTTCCTATTTTTTTCTCACAGACATTTATAAAACTATATAGTTTGAGTATTAAATGTCAAAATTTAATTTACATTTTCTAGGCACATGCATATTTAAACAGAAAAAAAAATCATGTGTTCACAGTATACTTTATCTGATACAAACTATTCTTCTGTAGCTACAGAAGTGAGCTGAAGTAAAGGTACAATGCAATTTGACCTTACATTGCCAACCAGGAGGTTGGCCCAAAGATCCATATCATTTTCATCATGTTTGTGGGAATTTGAAAACTTTATTCTTCTAGTTTCAACATTGAACATTGTACAGCAGGCAAGCAGCCATCCACACCAAACTGTGTTTTATTGTTTCGATACGATGTGTATTAACCATGGGTATTATATAACCACGGCAACTTTGTAACTTCAACCAAGTCAAAGCGTTGGAAAGAAGCATGAGAGCACCTGATAAAGAGGCCCAGGTGTTTAAATCTCTGTGATGTAAGCCGTCGCTTTCTGGAATCAAGTTGGAGAATTTCAACCTGTTATCTCAATGCCATTTGATTTCCCACCATTTCCCCCTATTTCAAATATGATTAGTTTCTCTAATATCTCTGATGAGTCTTTATGATGAACATGGAACTGTGCATCTAATGCCCTTTTCTCAGAGCTTCTGAGCATGCTGTCTGGCGGAGAACTTCCAGCTTATCAGCTACTCCGGGAAGTGCCTTCTGCTGCCCAGAGCCAGTTTGCCAAAGAACCTATGCTCCCAGGGCAGACTGATTAAAGCGGGGGTGCAAAGGCCTATTTTATTGTATTATTTTATTTTAGCCAAACACAAGGCAATTTTTTAGGTCCACATCTCTTTGGGGGATCAGCTGAGGTCACCATGGGTATGCTCCACAACCTGAGAGCGACTAGGGCGAATCCTGCTTCCTTACCGTGACTGGGCTGACTTCCGGTAAATCTCGTGCACACCAGACCTCACCCAAGTCTGCCTTTCGGAGAACACCACCTGCCACGTTCTTCTTTGTTGACAGCTGAATTGAGTCATATGGTTCTCTCTTCTAACCCTTTGTGAGTCCTGTTCTGCTTTGAAGTTGGCCTTTGGAAACCTACCGATTACCTCTCACTTCCTCTCTGAAATCCACTCTTGCCTCACAGATATGAATGAAAAATGCTCCGTGGGGCACCTGGGTGTCTCAGTAGGATGAGTGTTTGACTCTTGATTTCGGCTCAGGTCGTGATCTCATGGTTCATGTGTTTGGGCCTCATGGTGGGCTGTGTGCTGGTGGTGGGAAGCCTGCTTGAGATTCTCTCTCTCTCTCTCTCTCTGCCTAGTCCCTGTTCGTGTTCTCTCTCAAAATAAATGTAAATAAACTGAAAAAAAAAAGTTTCCACTTTTCTGTGGACACATTTGTCCAAATTTAGCCTTCAGTTAGTATATGAAAAGTCTATAACTAATTTAAATAGATGTTGTATAAATTATGCACATATATTCTACAGCATAGGGAACAAGAGTTTAGTATGTTATTTAAGAAATATGGGGATAAACTTTGAGGATGCATCAGACTGCAATGTGTATGAATATATTTTGATGGTTATGCACTCCTCTCATTATTTCAGGCATGCAGATGTACACATATGCATCTCATATCAACTTTATATGTTTTGATGGTTTCAAATTGAATTATGCAACAACTTTGTCTCTGTAAAGTGTTTTTGTTTGTATTACACATAACCACACTAACATACCACCTTGATTTTGTCATTAACATTTTTCCATATTATAAAATGAGAGACAGAATATACAAAGTAATTAATACAAAATGTATTTGAAATGAGTCTCTTCAGAATTTTATAAAAGAAGTTAGTATTGGGGAAATGTATTTTGGTGTTTACTCACTGATAATTAAATAAGTATAAATTAAACAAATTTAGATTTGCCATTTGTTATTTATGAAATTTGAGAGATGGAAATGATAATGTTGTATAGTGTTTAGGGAAATCTCACCTTTATTTATTTATTTATTTATTTATTTATTTATTTATTTATTTTTGCACTACCTATATTGGTACAATTTGGGATTTATTTATGGAAATGAATGTGGCAAATCTTTTGAAGAGTGTCTACATAATTATATACTTTATACCAGTATTCCCATGCATGTGGACAGAAATTAAGATAATCATTTCAGACTAGCAACTTAATTCTAAGCAATAGATATATTGAATATTTTGTAGAAATTAAAGTAAGTTTAGGAAGAATTTATGTTGGAGAGAAGTTTACTATTGGAGTATTATAAGAGCAGTCAGTTATAAAATTTGCTATTCCTTTTGAAGATAACACACAGATATTTACTATATATTAAGTGTTGTTTATTGCTAGGTTTTTGAGTTTGTGGGCAATGCTTTTATCCTTTGATGTATTTCTGTTTTCTAAATATATTATATGTATATTTTAATAGTTAAAAAATAAACAAATGCACAAAGCAACTTGATATGAATACCATAAATTTATAAAAAATGAAAATAATTGTTATAGTTGTTGCATTACTAATTTTCTATGCATTACTAATTTCCTGACTAATTTTCTAGTGACTAAGGGCTGTTATAATTAAAAAGGAGAAGAAGGATTTTCTACAAAACCACTATTTCCACTCAAAGGAACACACCTCTTTGGGAGGATACTTATACACAGTTATGTTTTTTTTCTACTAAAATAGCTGACACAAATTAGTTCACTAAACACTATTGAATGCCTTTTATGTTTCAGGCAATTTGCTGCAGTGATCTACATCTTAGTTCCGGTAACTACAAAGCACATAGGAAGGAAAGCAGCAAAGAATGTGAGTAATTAGAAAAATACTATATTGGAGGTTAGGGAATATGTATTCTAGTACAAATGCCTGTAATTAGCATTTAACCCTTCAGAAAAGTCACCCACTTTCTGGCCACATTTTTCTCACATATATAAGGATGAGGTTTGGGTGGAAAATCTCTAAAATCTTCAGTTATGACAGTACGTGGTTTCAAAAGAGCATTTAGAATGAAAGGGTAAAGTTACATATTCTTAACTTGTAGAATATATATACAAGTTTCTTAGCAGTTGTACTTACACTCCATCATCTATTTGTTGTTGCTAGTGACTGGAAGTTCAGGTTAGGTTTACTTCAAACCTAAGGGCAAAAAGAAAAAAACAAAAATAGTGAAGGAAATCTCCACTTCTTTTTTTTTCTTTTTTTTTTTTTAACAATCATGGTTTTTTATTGAACATAAGATGTATATTTTTTTTCTTTTTTTTAATTAATCTTTTATTTACATACAAATTAGTTAGCATATAGTGCAACGATGATTTCAGGAGTAGATTCCTTAATGCACCTTACCCATTTATCTCAACACCCCCCCACACCCCTTCCAGTAACCCTCTGTTTATTCTCCATATTTATGAGTCACTTATGTTTTGTCCCCCTCCCTGTTTTTGTATTATTTTTTGTGTCCCTTCCCTTATGTTCATCTCTTTTGTATCTTAAAGTCCTCATATGAGTGAAGTCATATGATTTTTGTCTTTCTCTGACTGACTAATTTCACTTAGCATAATATCCTCCAGTTCCATCCACATAGTAGCAAATGGCAAGATTTCATTCCTTTTGATTGTCTTGTAATGCTCCGTTGTTTGTGTATATATATATATATACATACATATACACCACATCTTCTTTATCCATTCATCCATCGATGGACATTTGGGCTCTTTCCATACTTTGGCTATTGTTGATAGTGCTGCCATAATCATTGGGGTGCATGTGTTCCTTCGAAACAGCATACCTGTATCCCTTGGATGAATGCCTAGTAGCGCAATTGCTGGGTCGAAGGGTAGTTCTATTTTTTGTTTTTTTGAAGGATCTCCACACTGTTTTGCAGACTGGCTGCACCAGCTTGCATTCCCACCAAAAATGCAAAAGAGCTCTTCTTTCTCCACATCCTCACCAACATCTATTGTTGCCTGAGTTGTTAATGTTAGCCATTCTGACAGGTGTAAGGTAATATCTCATTGTGGTTTTTACTTGTATTTCCCTGATGATGAGTGAAGTTGAGCAGTTTTTCATGTGCCGGTTGGCCATCTGGATGTCCTCTTTGGAGAAGCGTCTATCCATGTCTTTTGCCCATTTCTTCACTGGATTATTTATTTTTTGGTGTTGAGTTTGATAAGTTCTTTACAGATTTTGGATACTAACCCTTTGTCTGATATATCCTTTGCAAATATCTTCTCCCATTCTGTTGGTTGCCTTTTAGTTTTGCTGATTTTTTCTTTGCTGTGCAGAAGCTTTTTATTTTGATGAGTTCCCGTAGTTCATTTTTGCTGTGTTTCCTTTGCCTCTGGAGACGTGTTGAGTAAGAAGTTGCTGCGGGCAAGATCAAAGAGGTTTTTGCCTGCTTTCTCCTTGAAGATTTTGATGGCTTCCTGTCTTACATTGAGGTCTTTCATCCATTTTGAGTTTATTTTTGTGTATGGTGTAAGAAAGTGGTTCAGGTTCATTCTTCTGCATGTCGCTATCCAGTTTTCCCATCATCACTTGCTGAAGAGACTTTCTTTATTCCATTGGATATTCTTTACTTCTTTGTCAAAGATTAGTTGGCCATACATTTGTGGGTCCATTGCTGGGTTCTCTATTCTGTTCCGTTGATCTGAGTGTCTGTTCTTGTGCCAGTACCATACTGTCTTGATGATTACAGCTTTGTAGTATAGCTTGAAGTCTGGG
Organism: Lynx rufus; assembly: GCF_022079265.1. Taxonomy (NCBI): domain Eukaryota; kingdom Metazoa; phylum Chordata; class Mammalia; order Carnivora; family Felidae; genus Lynx; species Lynx rufus. Next base: position 23,891,343 of record NW_025814845.1, on the reverse strand, counting down.
ATTGTGATGCCTCCTGGTTTGTTTTTTTGTTTTGTTTTGTTTTTTTTCAAGATTGCTTTGGCTATTTGGGGTCTTTTCTGGTTCCATACAAATTTTAGGATTGTTTGTTCTAGCTCTGTGAAGAATGCTGGTGTTATTTTGATAGGGATTGCATTGAATATGTAGATTGCTTTGGGTAGTATTGACATTTTAACAATATTTGTTCTTCCTGTTCTGGAGCATTGACTATTTTTCCCTTTGTGTGTGTGTGTGTGTGTGTGTGTGTGTGTGTGTGTCTACAGATCAATGAAACCAGAAGCTGGTTCTTTGAAAGAAGTAACAAAATTGATAAACCACTAGCCAGTTTGAGGAAAAAGAAAAAGGAAAGGACCCAAATAAATAAAACCAATAATGAAAGAGGAGAGATCACAACCAACACAGCGGATATAAAACAATAATAAGAGAATATTATGAGCAATTATATGCCAATAAAATGGGCAACCTGGAAGAAATGGACAAATTCCTAGAAACATACACTATCAAAAATGAAACAGGGAGAAACAGAAAATTTGAACAGACTTATAACCCATAAAGAAATCAAATTAGTAATCAAAAATCTCCCAAAATACAAGAGTCCAGGGCCAGATGGCTTTCCAGGGGAATTCTACCAAACATTTAAGGAAGAGTTAACACCTATTCTCTTGAAGCTGTTCCAGAAAATAGAAATGAAAGGAAAACTTCCAAACTCTTTCTATGAAGCCAGCATTACCTTGATTCCAAAACCAGAGACCTCACTAAAAAGGAGAACTATAGACCAATTTCCCTGATGAACATGGATGCAAAAATCCTCAACAAGATATTAGCCAACCGGATCCAGTGATACATTAAAAAAATTATTCACCATGACCAAGTGGTAATTATACCTGGGATGCAGGGCTGGTTCAATATCTGCAAAACACTTAATGTGATTCATCACATCAATAAAAGAAAGGACAAGAACCATATGATCCTCTCAATAGATGCAGAGAATGCATTTGACAAAATACAACATCCTTTCTTGATAAAAACCCTCAAGAAAGTAGGGATAGAAGGATCATACCTCGAGATCATAAAAGCCTTATATGAATGACCCAATGCTAATATCATCCTCAATGGGGAAAAACTGACAGCTTCCCCCCCTAAGGTCAGGAACAAGACAGGGATGTCCACTCTCGCCACTGTTATTCAACATAGTATTGGAATTCTTAGCCTCTGCAATCAGACAACACAAAGAAATGAGAGACATCCAAATTGGCCAGGAGGATGCCAACTTTCACTCTCCACAAATGACATGATACTCTATATGGAAAACCCTAAAGATTCCCCTAAAAAACTGACAGAACTGATTCACAAATTCAGCAAAGTTGTGGGATATAAAATCAAGGCACAGAAATCGGTTGCATTCCTATACACCAACAATAAAGCAACAGAAAGAGAAATCAAGGAAGTGACCCCATTTACAATTGCACCAAAAACCATAAAATACCTAGGAATAAATCTAACCAAAGAGGTGAAAAATCTGTACGCTGAAAACTATAGAAAGCTTGTGAAAGAAATTGAGGAAATCTCCACTTCTAAGGTAAGTGTTTTGTTTTGTTTCTGGTTTGGTTTTGTTTTGAGAATGTTAACAGTAGAAACAGAATATCTTGATTACCCAAGACATTTATTTTTGTAAAGTACTGCAATTTCTAAGAATTTGAGGAGGTTTACAAAGAAAAATGATTTTTAAAAAGCCATTTTGTTGTCTATATTGTGAGGTCTTTTCAGGATTCAATGATGTAAAATTATTTCTGTCATAAATAAGTACATACTAAGATATGTTTCCCCTGAAATAGGTAATTTTGTTTAAGGAAATCATTTGAACCAAAAAATTATATTTTGCTTTGAAATCTATTTTGAAATCTTAGCCGACAGGTTATGGGTAGAAATAGCTAAGTCCCTGGATAAAAATCAACTCCATTTAAATGGAAATGATGTGGAATGATGTAAGTGTACAACCTCCTACTCCTATTATGGAAATAGTACAAAAAAAAAGTTTCTCAGGCTGAACAACCTAAGAAGTTGTTTGAAAAAGCCAGATTATTCCAATTTTTAAAGTAAATTTCTGAACGAATAATTTTATTCATATTGTACAGGCCAATGGAATTCTGCCATTTTAAGTATAGTGCTTGGGAAATTTCTGAAATATGTTCACAGCAGAGGCAACCCATTTTCAAAATAAGATAGATGACTGGAGATATATGCCTTATGTTTTGAAATAATGTGAAATCCATGGACTACCTTTGAACCACTTTTGTCCTCTAAACTGAATCTAAATCCAAACAGGCCATTGTACTTCCCGTTTAAAGAAAATATTGTGCATACAGGAATAAGAAATGCCCTACCTTCAGGAAGTAATCAGTCAAATCCGAATACCAGATATTTTAGGAAAACTGACCTCATTTCTGAGCTGTCAGTGTGAAAAAGAGGAATGGGGGACAGACAGGAGTATTCTAAATTAAAAGAGAAAGAGTATAAAACAACTAAATAAAAGCAGTGTGTTTTATTTAGGTTCTGATTTGAATAATTCAGCCAATTTGATAACACAATTAGGAAATTTGTGTGAAATGATAGTGAAGTATTTTTGTTAATTGCGTTAAATATGATAATGGTATTGAGATTATGAAAAATTGTCTCCTATTAGAGGCACATTGCAGTGTTTGATAATGAGATGATATGATGTCCTGGAATTGCTTTAAAATCATGAACCAAAAAGGGAAATGAAAAGGATGGATGAAATATTGTAATAGAATGTGTATCATTATTGATGGTGGGTGATGGGACAAGGGGGTATGTTGATTTCTCCACTTTTTGTACATTCAGATGCGTATTCTATAAAACTCAAAATCAGAGTAAATAGATACAAATACTTATCTTCTAACTACAAAATCCCAAAATAATTATACAAAAGGAATAAAAGAAATACAAATTCATAAGCTAGAAGAGAACTAGAAAGCGAGCACCAGAGGAAAAGGAATTCCAACAAAAAATCTGAAAGATAGAATGTGCATGTGTATATTTGTGTGTTTAGATGTGAATATATCTATCTATGAATGAAGAAAACCTCGGTTTAGAGTGTTGTTGTTTTCCTTTTGGCTTCTATACTATCCAGGAAATAAAGGGAGACATTATTAAGTGTGAGAGAATAGATAGGGTCCTAGTTGGAAATTTGAAGAAAGTAGATAATATTTTCAATTAGTTCCATGAAAAAATGAACTGGAAAAAAGTGTTTTGTAGGGAAACATTGTTCCATTGGTCTACATATTTGTAAGCTACAACTGTAGCCAACGGCCCTGAAAGTGTAGTGGTGTTAACAAAAATAGACATGTGATTTTTTTTTCCTTTGAGGTATTCAGGCTTCCTGGAGCTGTGAAATTTTTGTGTTTGATTTGATTGGGATTGGGTTTTAGCCAAAGGGGCACATTGGAAATTTAAAGAGGCAAGGATAGTTAGTATACTGGCAGGAAAGGTGATAGAAATGGTGGACTATGGAACCTAAACTCTGTAGAGAATAACATGAAGATATAAATGAGCTGGTGAATAGGAAGAAACTTCAAGGCTCTTTGAACTGGAGGCACATATGAGGTCAAGATTTGCGGTGTTTGGAGTAAAAAGAATAAATTGTGTAGATGTGGCACAAGACTGTGTGAGGAGTCAGACTCCTTGTTCTGGAGGTCTTGTTCTGGATAATGACAGTTGGATTAAAATGTTGTATTTAGAAAAGTATCTCTAGTTTTTTCTGGGTTAGGTGTTATTATTTATCCATGGGGCTATGTTGGTTATTTGACTCGCTATCAGTTTCTTTATTATACATCTCCCCAAACTTTTAATTTCAAAAAAATTACTTTGAGGGCACCTGGGTTGCTCAGTTGGTTGAATATCTGACTTGATTTCAGCTAAAGTCATGATCCCATGTTGGGCTCCATGCTGAGTATGGGGTCTGCTTGAGATTCTCTCTCTCTCTCCCTCTGCCCTTCTACCCTACTCACACACTCTCTTTCTCTCTCCAAAATAAAATAAAGTTAAAAAAAATAAAATAAAGTTACTTTTTATAGATGTATTAGTTATGATCTGATAGAAAATGGGAAAATACAGAGAAATTTAAAGAAAAAATATACGTGAATATCCTATAGACAATATGCCAAAAAGAAAATTGTGTTCATTAATTAGTTGCATTTACTTTGAGTCCTTTTATGCTCTTTTGCAAGCATTTTTTTTTAATTTTTTTTCAACGTTTTTTTATTTATTTTTGGGACAGAGAGAGACAGAGCATGAACGGGGGAGGGGCAGAGAGAGAGGGAGACACAGAATCGGAAACAGGCTCCAGGCTCCGAGCCGTCAGCCCAGAGCCTGACGCGGGGCTCGAACTCCCGGACCGCGAGATCGTGACCTGGCTGAAGTCGGCCGCTTAACCGACTGCGCCACCCAGGCGCCCCTTGCAAGCATTTTTAAACAAACTAAACAGAATTAAAATATTAAACAAAAGATTAGTGTCTTTAATTTTCAGGCGACCTTAGATTATGAAATATTATTCAATATTCTTCAAAAACCTGATCATTAAGAGCTACATAATCTTCTGTGATGAATGCTGTTGTCAACATTTCCAACCATCTCCTTAGCTTCAAAACATACAGTTATTAAACTTAGGGACATTCTGATATCTCTCCCAAAGATTTTCTGCTTTTCTCTCTCATCCTCAAGTAAAGTCTTTAAAAGAAACTGAGTTTCCTCATCAATGCATTTAATTGTTTAAGAGGTAGGATATTGGCAAGGATAAACTTCACAAATATGAAATTGTATGTAATGTTAAATTAATGGCGTTTAAAAGACACAGCCACTAAACTCAAATCAAGAACTAAAGGCAGAGTTCATCAAACATTCACTTTCTTCATAAGGAAAAATAAACTAGAAAAGTTAAATCTTTTGTATTTGGCCATCATACTAGTCAGTCAATGAGAAACGGCTACATTGATGACCATGATACGTGATGAAGGGTAGCTGTAGTAAGTAGAATAAATATGCCCCTTCAGCAATATCCACATTTTAACGTCTGGAGGCTGTGAATGGGTTACTTCCCATGACAAGATGTAGTGGGTGGGAGACTGAATTTGCAGACGGAATTAAGGTTGCTAATCAGCTGACCTTAAAGTAGATTATCCTGGATTATGTGGGTGAGTTCCACATAATCAAGGGTCCTTAAATATGGAAGATGGAGATAGAGGAGAATCACAGAAATGGCATTATGAGAAGGACTCAACTCAAGATTGTTGGCTTTTAAAATGGAGGACGGAGCCACGAGTCAAAGAAAGTGGGAGACTGCTAGAATGTATCAAAGGCAAGGAAGCAGATTCTCTTCTAAAGCCTTAGAAAAGAATATAACTCTGCAGACATTTTGATGTTACCCCTGCAGGATCCATGCCAGACTTCTCATCTACAAGAGCTAATGCATTTGTGTAGTTTTAAGCCCCTAAACTGGCAGTAATTTGCCACAACAATAGAAATCAAATACAGTATCTTTCAATTTTATTTTATTTTATTTATTTTATTTTATTATTTTATTTTTGTTATTTTATATTTTATTTTATTTTTTTTAGAGAGAGTGAGCAGGGGAGAGGCAGAGACAGAGAGAGAAGGAGAGAGACTGAATCTCAAGCAGGTTCCACACCCAGCACCGAGCCTGACAAGGGACTAGAACTCCCAACCTGAGATCATGACCTGAGCCAAAACCAAGAGTTTGGTCACTCAACCAACTGAGCTACGCAGGCACCAGTCAATTGGTATGGTGATGGTTGTACAATTAGATATTTTTCAAGCAATAATTATGTTTTAAAATAAAATTAAAAATGGTTTTTCATCAATTCTTCAAAAACTTTGACAGATGGAAAGTAACTATAATGTAAGAGTATTTTGTTTTATTACTAGCAGAAGTAGTTTCCTTATCAATTGATTATGAGTTTTTTTCCTTATCATTGGTTATGGGTTTTTTGCTTTGAAGATGTGTTGAACCTTAATATGCCTGCTTTCTCTTCCTGTAAATCACCACAGAGTAAAAAGGACTTTTGAATAAAATACAGAAAAAAAATTGTTGATAACATTTAAAATTAGATGCCAGGCAAAAACAAAGGTTTGCTTAGAAAGAAAGTATTACATTAACATTTACAATGGAAATGGGAAAAGAAAATGGGAGGGGGAGTAAAGTGTCTCACCTCCTGAAGGATATTAGAGTTAATCAAGGAAATAAATGATATAAAATACTATTTTTATAAATATAAACACCAAGAATAATAATATGATTTACACTAAATAGTGAAGGAAATTGACAGATATGGAGGAAGAAGGAACATAAACATCTACATTAGTAAATAAAACTTTAACAAGTAGATTTGGAGTTTCAAATATAAAGTTATATAGTTAATTACTAGAGCAAAATATACTAATATAAACATATCACACTCAAAGCAAAAATGCATACATAATAAAAGTTACTTTAAAAATATAGAGAAAGCAAAACAAATATGGCATAAAAAAAACAATACCTACCTACTGTACCAGTAAATGCAATTGGGTAAAACACACACACACACACACACACACACACACACACACACACACAAAAGTAATCTGCTATCATAATTCAATCGAATTAAAAGTAAATTTGTGACTATGGGGGTGCCTAGGTGGCTCAGTCGGTTGAACGTCTGACTTCAGCTCAAGTCATAATCTCACAGTTCGTGGGTTTGAGCCCCATATCGGGCTCTGTGCTGATTCCTCAGAGTCTGGAGCCTGCTTTGGATTCTGTGTCTCCTTCTCTCTCTGCCACTCCCCCATTAGCACTCTGTCTCTCTCTATCTCTCAAAAATAAATAAATGTTAAAAAATTAAATAAAAACTATGGGACTATGCTCTATATAAAGACACAGGCAAACAAAATGAATAGGACTATTTGAAAATAAAATTAAGACTAAAATTATACCTGAAGATATAAGTTTTCTAAAAATAAAGCCAATAATAAAAAAGAAAAACTGACCCCAAATTATTAGGTGATATAGAAGACCACTTAAAAATTATTATTTTTTATAATAGAATTAAGATGTTACTTATACCTATGCACCATATAATGTAGCATCAGTATTTGTATGTCTGCAACTACAAAATAAAATTTACTGTAACTGATTATACATAAGAAAAAAGTTCAGACAACTTCATTATCCTAGAATAATTGTTTTATTTTTAACATTTTTGTTTACTCATTTTTGGGGGGAGCAGGGGAAGGATGGTTTTGTTCAATCCAAGAATGCAAGGATAGTGCAATATTACAAAATATATCAAAATAATTCATCATATTAATTTAAGAAAATAATATTTACATTTTCAGAAAAGCTTAAAATGCACTTTTAAACCATCATTTTAAAGAACGACAAATGTATATATGAGATATTTTCGAACCCTCCCCCCCCCCCCAAAAAAAAAAATCCACCCAAGCAAATAGTATAGTGTCAATGGATGGTCAGGAAAGTGAAAAGAATATTTATTGTACATTGTCATTTAACTTTGTTTCAGAGATTCTATCCAGTTGTTATTGGAAGTAAAAATTGGGGCATCTGTGTGGCTCAGTTGGTTGTGTCAGACTTTGGCTCAGGTGATGATCTCACAGTTCATGAGTTCGAGCCCAACGTGGTGCTCTGTTCTGACAGTTCTGAGCTTGGACCCTGCTTCAGATTCTGTCTCCCTCTCTCTCTCTGACCCTCCTCCACTTGTGCTCTCTCTCTCTCTCTCTCTCTCAAATAAAGAAACATTTAAAAATTTAAAAGAAATTTTAAAAAGAAGTGATAAATGAATTATAGCTATAAAAATAGTAATCTGAAAACAAATTTCCACTATTTGCAGATCTGGATTGGTACAACTTCATGAAAGGCAATTTTGTAATCTCTACTGAAATTACAATTACATTTATAATTTGACCTTTTGATTCAGAAATTTCACTTCTCGGAATTTAGTTTTTAGAAATACGTGATTAGGTTCACTTATGCAGGTTACACATTGCAAAATGGCTTGTAATAGTGAAAGACTGGGAATAAAACAACCATAGATGTTCACTGATAATGGATACAGTTAATAAAATGGGACGTAATGAAATGGAATAAAACTTACCCATCAAAAGGCATTAAAATAAATATTTTCAATGAAAAATTTTCAGTAGTGGGAACAATGTGTATAATGCTGCAACATTTTCTTAAGAGTTTAAAAGAACGTGTGAGTACAGGGGTGCGAGGCTGTAGATGTATGTGTATATCAGGAAAGATACAAAAATGTTACTACATTTATTAAGCTTGAAGTGAACATAATGGCTAGAAGTTCAGTGTTTAAAATACATTTTAACATTAAAATCTATTTTAGGAGTGCCTGGGTGGCTCAGTCCCTTAAACGTCTGACTTTGGCTCAGGTCATGATCTCACAGTTTGTGAGTTTGAGCCCCCCCCCCCCCCACACACACATGGGGCTCTGTGCTGACATCTAGGAGCCTGGAGCCTGCTTTGTATTCTGTCTCCCTTGCTCTCTGCCTCTCCCCAACTCGTGGTCTCTCTCTCTCTCTTTCTCTCTCTCTGTCTCCCTTTCTCAAAAAAAAAATACACATAAAAAAATAAAAATAAAATAAAATAATAAAATCTATTTTAATTTTTCATCTTGAAACTATCTGAACACTGTTGCTAGTTCATATATTAATGGGGCCAATTCTGTTATCCAAACCTCCATGAATTTTAAAACAAAATATAAAATGTAAATAATATCTTTCAAAGACTCTTGTATGTCTAATGTTACAATGCTCTTCCAGCCTGAGTGAAGGGTAATTTGGCCCATTCTGGGTAAGACGACTATTCTCTCTGCGATCCCTCCTCTGTTCAGAGGACTCAGGGATTTTCCTGCCCCAAAACTTTTCCAGATTGCCTCAAATTCTTCCTTTGTACCCTCTGTAAATAGTCATCCAGGAACAAAAACATACTCTCAACTTAAAAAAAAAATGTCATTTACCTTCTTTCTTTCCTGAAATATGACTCTCCCCTAAGGGCTGTGTATTACATCCAGTCTTCTCAAGTGGGGGCATGTTTCCCTACCATTTTTGTACCAGTGGAAGTAAAGTGGTGACCCTTTGGCTCTTCAGTGCTAATTCCAGACCATTCTCCTTCCTGTAAAACTTCTCCACTTTGACTCCCATGCCATGAAGCTATTCCACCATTTCTGCATCATAGTCATACTCAGGAAGATTCTAGCTCCTCACTCACTGTCCCCCTGACTCTACTCATAACTGAATGCTTTCACAATTTCAGTATCTGCAAATAGGATCCAGTTCTCTCCAATTCTCTCATCACGAAATGTATCAATACATCCTCCTAAATGATCTCACTGTGTCCCCCTTCTCCATCCTTCACTCCCCAGAGTCATGCTCTGGATCTTTGTATGTACTTTCACCACAAAGCTCTGTTTTTCTCAGTTTCCAGCATTGTATCTCTGGCCCCTCAGTCCTTCTAATATTTTGAATGCAATAATTCTTTAATCCTGCTTGACTCTAAAAACATGTTTTGTCTCTATTGGAGAAGGGCTCCCCCCCCCCCGCCAAACGGGAAAAAATGGCCAGTGGCAAACCCTGGCTTAAATCATGCAGACAATACTTTCATTTGAAGAACAGACGCGGTTCTTCGATATCTACACAACAATCAAATAAAAAGCATATAAGTGAATGTGTTTGTGTCATTTTCCAACCTTTAGATCAGTTACAGTACATGCGGACTCTACTTCTGGAGGCCTGAGTCACTTTCTGTATCTGTGGGGATATGCCTATATCTGTGGGGATGCTAAGGTAGATATTGTGCCCGACAGACCCACCAGGAACATGTGGAGTAGGGTAAAGGTAACACAGAGGGACGAACTCTCCAAAGGAGAGGAGAGGACTTCTGGCAATATAATTAAACACATTTTCAATATACTAATCTGTATAAAACGATAATATTACCAAGTATTACCAAGTAATTGAGGTGCTCAGTGAGTGCGGGGATTATGTAAAGGATTTTATGTGCAATACTGTAATCTATACTGTAATAGCCTTGTGAGGCAAGATTTATACCTCCATTAAGTCAGCAAGTAGGCAAAAATATCCGTTGTTGCCATTGTCATGTAACATTGTACCAGAGATACTAGCAAATTATTATTACAAGAGACAAGATATATAATTAACTCTAAAGTAAGTGCAGGAACACATTGTATTTAAAAGCTTAGCATTGATTCAGCTAAAGCGTATACATGTAAATATACTTACATTTTCCCAGAACTCTTGAAATTTTGCATTTGTATACAGGTAGGGGAGTTAACTGCCACCAACAAATGCAGAGTTCTAGTCAGCACTATAATTTATTTTTAGCCTTGGTTTTATAACCAGGTTATACACAGGACAGTTCTAAGGTATTACTTTTTGGCTTATCCTAACTGATCTAGCATTTAAACTCATTTCAAAAACTTGATCACTTAATATGAAATGTTGGAAATAACTGTATTTCTGTCCTAATGAAATAAATGATTGCTTTATATGAAAGACTGATAGACACTTGGAATGGTGTGGAAATACTACTGCAGTTGGCCACGGAAAATATGCTTTTTAGATACTAAATGCAGGATATTATCACATAATACATCTACAGAGAAAATTACTCATATTTTTACCTAGCACCTTTTTATTACAAAAGGGAGACATGTCAAATTATTCTATCTGGAGATTAAGATGTTTATAAGGCCATTCCAAACTCTACATATTATAACTATATTTCAGGTATAACCATCTTTAAGTTTTGTTTAATGACTCTTAAGACTTCATTACGGTCACTGAATATGTCATAATTGTGATTTCTTAAGGTAGGTATTCTTATTTAGTTTTTCCAAGAAAAATCTTGAAGTGAATGGAGAGGGTAGTAAAACGAGAAGTTCAGCTAAAGAAGAAAGTCAACATGGTAATTGGAGGAGATTACCAATGTGTGTCCTGTTTCTTGGTTACCTAGTCATTTTACTACTTACCCATTTTATTTCTTAGTTCTCTAATGCTGCTGTCACCTTCCATTTATCTTAAGCTCCTTCCTCTTCCTCAAATTTTAATGAAACATGAAGTTGGGATGGCTGATATATAAATGTTATGACTTTTGGTTCCTTCTTCATGTTGGAGTCTATTATTAAGATCTGAGATAAAATATAATGAAGGTCATTCAGATGGCAGACTAACAAATGAAAAAAAATTTGTTTTGTTTAAAATTTTTTTAATGTTTATTCATTTTTAAGACACAGAGAGAGACAGAGCGTGAGTGGGGGAGGGGCAGAGAGAGAGGCAGACACAGAATCTGAAGCAGGCTCCAGGCTCTGAGCTGTTAGCACAGAGCCCAACATGGGGCTGGAGCCCACGAACCATGTGATCATGACGTGAGCTGAAGTCAGACACTTAACCAATTAAGCCACCCAGGGGCTCCAAAAAAAAAAAAAAAAACAAACGTGTTTTCAAGCCATGAAAATGGTTTTGTAGTAGGTTTTAACCTGAAGGCTTGCTTGTGACAAAAAATAAGATGCTTTATTTGGATTGTACAGATAGTTCATGCATCCTCACTGAAACATCTGGCTTTATTTTGATTCTTGTGAAATTTTTGCATATACACAGCACAAAAAGATCTGTGGACCGTATGTTGTTCTTTGAGGTCATGCTCACTCATCAACGCTAAAACTTGTCAATAGTAGCATCCTTGAGTTACCAGAACATGTATTTTGTGGTGAAAAGATAAAATACTGTATGCTTTTTATCAAAAGTGTGTTAGTAAATTAAAACTTTCAAAGTAGTTTTGTATTTCATCGCAGCTGTCACATTTATAATCAAAATATTAGATTTGAGAGATTTTTAGAGGCACCCAATCACCCATCCAAAACAATTTGACCTTTCCTGTAATAGCATTAATTAAAGGTATTAACCTGGAGATTATCATGCCTACGGTTTCTATCTGTTACATTGCCTCTTCCTGAGAAACATAGCTAAAATTATTTTTCCCATTTATTATGATCAACGTTTGGGACCATTTCTGTTACGTTGAACAAGTCAACATTCCCAACCTAGACAGATTTCATAAGAAGCTTATGCTGAATCCAGAGACAACTATATACAGGGTGAACCCAAACACCGCAACATATGTCACATGGGTTGACATAGGACACTGCCCAGTTAAAGGAGAACCACTTATGTTTGAGATAGGCAGTGGCAACATCTGGGCTGAATTAAGAACTTCAGTAATTTTAAGCCTTGGAAAAAATGATACGTATCCTACAGGTAATTTAAAATGAAGACAACACTATATCATAAAGCAAAATTTGAAATGGATCCAGAACATACACGGACACACACATTAATATTTAACATATTTCTAGTTTTACATTTCCCATTTTATTTTACTGAGGTATTTGGTTACCCGTATATGTATATCCTGCCTACTGGGTAATTCAGTTTTTGCACATCACCTTTATCATTATCTTTGGACTAAAATGAGAGCCCTGTCAATAGAAAGCTGACAACTTACTATATAGTGTAGATAGATGATAGATAGATAGATAGATAGATAGATAATAGATAGATACAAGTCTAAGTCTACATAATATATATCTTAAATCCTAGATTTCAGTTGTGTGGGGGCATAATTAAGGTACGATTTAAGAAGTATGTTACAGATGGAGAGGTTTTAGAATGAGAGATTTCCAAAATCTTTGTTGCTAGTGTAGGACTACTTAGTTCCAGTCTTGCCCACAGCTGTCTAGCACTTGCCCAGGAAGCAGGTGCTTTTTTTAGGCTATGTAACTGACATCCATAATCAGGTTTGCTGATTGGTGGTGATTCATTATAATTTCTCATTCTGAAAAGAAATCAACTGAAATCAACGAAGCAATGGCTGGCAATTCTCCTCTAAGAGCTAGTCATTCTCAGAAACATTTGTGATTATTTCCTCACTTTCTAAAACAGTGTGAGCTCTGTAATATTGCTAAGACCATTCAGAATAAGCTCTAAAATATTTTAATGTGAGAAGTTTCTTTTTTATAGGTAAAATTTTTACTTTGTGGCCATCAGCAGGCACTTGTTTCCCACTGTCTACAGATTCCTACTGATTCAAAACACATTTATGGCATATAGATGAGATTATATATACAAAGAAGTGAAAACTGGAAAATGTGAAAATATAAAAATTGACATTAGAATACACAAGTGACACATGTGGGGGTGTTTATATTTTTGGACTTGAGGAGTACTGATACGGCTGTCCTTCCATCTCTAAAATGCCCTACTCCTTAGCCTGCTCAGTTGAGATAAACACTGTTGGATTAATCCTTTCACATTTATAAGCCACATTTGCCTGTTTACATCGATTTCTCCATGATAAAATTTTTGAGGGAAGAGATTATCTTGCTCACATTCTCGTCTGTAGCATTTAACTGCATTTCTGACTGATACACTTCTCAATAAATACTTGTTGAATGTTAAATAAACTGTAATATTCCAAAGACCTGTTAAACAGCTTTGAGATTCTTTGCAACTTTCTTTGCAATCAGTGATTTATTTCTAGCTGTAAGTTTATTCTATTGTTGCTTATTTCCTGAGAAATCCTGCCCACATTGGGACGCTAGTTTTCCATTAACTTAAAAAAAAATAATTCTAGTATCATTTACATACAGTGTTATATTAGCTTCAGGTGTACAACATAGTGATTCAAAAATTGTACGCAGGGGCGCCTGGGTGGCGCAGTCGGTTAAGCGTCTGACTTCAGCCAGGTCACGATCTCACGGTCCGTGGGTTTGAGCCCCGCGTCGGGCTCTGGGCTGATGGCTCAGAGCCTGGAGCCTGTTTCCGATTCTGTGTCTCCCTCTCTCTCTGCCCCTCCCCCGTTCATGCTCTGTCTCTCTGTCCCAAAAATTAAAAAAAAAAAAATATTGTACGCATTACTCAGGCTCATAATGATGAACACACACTTAAACCTCTTCACTTGCTTCACCCATACCCACCCCCCACCTCCCCTCTGGTAACTATCAGTTTGTACTCTATAGTGAAGAGTCTGTTTCTTGGTTTGCCTCTGTTTTTCTTTGTTAGTTTGTTTTATTTCTTAAATTACACATATGAAGGAAATAATTATGCTATTTGTCTTTCTCTGACTGGCTTATTTCACTTAGTACTATACACTCTAGTTCTATCCATGTTGTTGCAAATGGCAAGATTTCATTCTTTTTTATGGCTGAGTAATATTCCATTGCATAGAAACACCACAGCTTATTTCTCCATTCATCTACTGATGTACACTGGGGCTATTTCCAAAGTTTGGCTGCCATAAACATAGGGGTGCATGTATCCCTTTGAATTAATGTTTTTGTATTTTTTGGGGCAAATACCCAGTAGTGTGATTACTGAATCATAGGGTAGTTCTATTTTTAACTCATTAAAAAAAAAATTAATGTTTAGTTATTTTTGAGACAGAGAGAGACAGAGCATGGACGAGGGAGGGTCAGAAAGAGGGAGACACAGAATCTGAAAGTGGCTCCAGGCTCTGAGCTGTCAGCACAGAGCCCGACGTGGGGCTCGAACTCATGGTCTGCGAGATCATGACCTGAGCCAAAGTCGGCCACTTAACTGACTGAGCCACCCAGGCGCCCCCTCATTTTTTTAAAAGAAATATAGAGAAAGAGTTGAAGACAGGGGCAGAGGGAAAGAGAGAGAATCTTAAACAGGCTCCATGCTCAGCGTGGAGCCTGATGCAGGGCTCGATCTCACACCCCTAGGATCATGACCTGAGCTGAAATCAAGAGTCAGAAGCTCAACCAACTGAGCCATCCTGGTACCCCTCTTTTTAACTTTCTGAGGAACCTCCATACTGTCTTCCACAGTGTCTCTACCAGGTTATATTCCAACCAACAGTGCATGAGGATTCTTTGTTCTTCACATCCTTACCCAACACTTTCTTCTTGTGTTGTTGATTTTAGCCAGTCAGACAGGTGTGAGGTGACATCTCATTGTGGTTCTGATTTGCATTTCCCTGATGATGAGTGATGTTGAGCATTTTTTTTTATGTAACTGTCGACATTCTGGATGTCTTTTTTTGGGAAATGTCTATTTATGTCTTCTGGCCATTTTTTTTTATTAGATTATTGGGGGGAGGCTTGTGTTGAGTAGTAAGTTCTTCATATATATTTTATATTAACCCTTTATCAGATTTGTCATTTGCAAATATTTTCTCCCATTCAGTAGGTGGTCTTTTAGTTTTGCTGATTGTTTCCTTTGCTGTCTGGAAGCTTTTTATTTTAATGTAATATCAATAGATTGTTTTTGCTTTTGTTTCCCTTGCTTCAGGAGATCTATCTAGAAAACCATTGCTATGGCTGTGTCAGAGAAATTACTGCCTGTGCTCTCTTCTAGGATTTTTATGGCTTCAGGTCTCACATTTAGGTCTTTTATCCCTTTTGAGTTTATTTTTGTGTATGGTATAAGAATATTGTCTAGTTTCATTCTTTTGCATGTAGCTGTTCAGTTTTCCCAACACTATTTGTTGAAGAGATCGTCTTTTTCATATTGCATATTTTTGCCTCCTTTGTCAAAGATTATTTGACCATGTAACTGTAGGTTTATTTCTGGGGTCTCTATTCTATTCTCCTGTTCCGTGTGTCAGTTTTGTGCCAGTACCATACTGTATAGATAACTACAGTTTTATAGTATATCTTAAAATCTGGGATTGTGGGGCGCCTGGGTGGCTCAGTCGGTTGAGCATCCGACTTTGGCTCAGGTCATGATCTCATAGTCTGTGGGTTTGAGCCCCATGTCGGACTCTGTGCTGACAGCTCAGAGCCTGGAGCCTCTTTCAGATTCTGTGTCTCCCTCTCTCTCTGACCCTCCCCCATTCATGTCTCTGTCTCTCTCTCAAAAATAAATAAATGTTAAAAAAAAATCTAGGATTGTGATACCTCCAGTTCTGCTTTTGTTTTTCAAGATTGATTTGGGTATTCAGGGTCTTTTGTGGTTCCATACAAATTTTAAGATTGTTCTAGTTCTGTGAAAAATGCTGTTGATATTTTGATATGGAATTCTGTTAAGTCTAATTGCATTGTGTAGTATAAATATTTTAAGAATGTTTGTTCTTCCAGTCCAGGAGCATGGGATAGCTTCCCATTTGTTTGTGTCATCCCCAGTTTCTTTCATCAATCTTTTATAGTTCTCAGAGTAAAGGTTTTTCACCTCTTTGGTTAAGCTTATCCCTGGCATTTTATTATTTTTCATGCAATTATAAATGGGATTGTTTTCTTAATTTCTCTTTCTGCTACTTGATTATTAGGGTATAAAAATGCAATGGATTTCTATATATTGATCTGATATCCTGTGACCTTTCTGAATTCATTTCTCAGTTCCAATAGGCCTTTGGTGGAATCTTTGGTGTTTTCTATGCATAGTATCATGTCTACTGCCAATGGTAAATAATTTACTGCTTCCTTACCAATTTGGATGCATTTTATTTCTTTCTCTTGTCTGATTGCTGTGGCTAGGACTTCTAGTACTATGTTTGAATAAAAGTGGTGAGAATGGTCATCCTTGTTTTGTTCCTGATCTTAGGGAAACTGTTCTCAGTTTTTCACCTTTGAGTATGATGTTAGCTGTGGGTTTTTCATGTATGGACTTTATTATGTTAAGATATGTTCCCTCTAAACCTATTTTGTTGAGGGTTTCTATCATGAATGGATGTTATACTTAGTCAAGTGCTTTTTCTGCATCTTTTGAAATGATCATATGACTTTCATCTTCTCTCTTGTTGATGTTTGTATCATGTTGATTGATTTGTGAATATTGAACCACCCTTGCATCCCAGGAATAAATCCCGCGTAATTGTGATGAATGATTTTTTTTAATGTATTGTTGGATTTGGTTTGCTAATACTTTGTTGAGGATTTTTGCATCTATGTGCATCAGAGACATTGGCCTGTAGTTCTCTTTATTTTGTGATGTTTTTATCTGGCTTTGGTATCAGAGTAATGCTGATAGAATGAATGAATTTATAAATTTCCTCCCTCACTTACTTTTTAAAATAGTTTGAGAAGAATAAATATTAACTCTTCTTTAAAAGCTTGGTGTCAGGGGCGTTTCCTATGTGCTATATGAACCATACTATTAGAGGTGAGCTGCTTTTGCCTTGAGCCCAGTCCTTTGCAATGGGTCACTGTGCCTGTTGGGGGGCAGGATTAGGTCCCTGTGTTGTTAGCAGGCCACTCTGTGGTCATCTTGGGTTTGAATGGAGTCAGACCAGACATTTGCCAAGGATGCAATAGCACCAGTTTGCAGGGCACTTTCCCCATACTGTCCCCCTTAGAGGCTTTTGTTGGTGGGCGGGACCTCCAGGCAGACCAGATGCCTGCCCCCAGCCCACTTCTGGGGCCTCAACCAGACTGGTGTATGTGGTTATCTTCCTTTCTCTCTGGGGCAGGAGTCACTTAGGAGTGGGCCTGGCCCCTGTCAGGCCTGTTTGCACACAACCAGATTTGTGGCACCACTTTTGATGGGCTCAGGCCAAGTGTGTGTTGGAGGGGGCAGGTCTGCAGGAGAATCAAGGGGGAGGTGGGGCATATGGTACCAGCAAGGACCCACTGGTCTGCTGCAAGAGGGGACCTGTAACCACCAGGGACCAAGACAGGCCAAATTGGAGGGCGCAGATCTGCAGAAGCACGTGTGGGTGGAGCGCTGGTATTAGCTACTTAGATGGGGAGTGTTGCTGCTGTGTTGGATCTGACAGCTGTCCTTGTATCTAGGCTGGGGAGTCCGGGAAAGAAATGGTGCCTGCCACCTCCCTTTTTCCTGGAGAAGTCTCTCAACAATCTCTGCTCCTCTAGCACGCACTCCGAGATTAGTGAGTAAATCTCCCTCCATACACACCATATGTCGTTCAAACTGCTGCTTCTATGCTGTATCTCCATGAGGCTGTTTCTTGTGTTGTCTTTTTATTTTTTTTAATGTTTTTTAATGTTTATTTATTATTGAGAGAAAGAGAAAGATAGTGTGAATGGGGGAGGGTCAGAAAGAGAGGGAGACACAGAATCTGAGTCAGGCTCCAGGCTCTGAGCTGTCAACACAGAGCTCGACACGGGGCTTGAACTTACGGACCCCTAGATCGTGACCTGAGCTGAAGTTGGACTGACTGAGCCACCCAGCCACCCCTTGTGTGGTCTCTTTAGTGGCAGGGATTCCATCCTCCTGGCTCTCCCAGAGCTGAGCCTGCTGATTTTTAAAGTTCCAAATGTTGGGGTCCTGAGTGGATCTGACTCTTGATTTCAGCTCTGGTCATGATCTCACAGTTCATGGGATCCAGCCCTGCAACCAGCTCCACGCTGACAGCACAGAGCATGCTTGGGATCCTCTCTCTCCTTCTCTCTCTGCACCCCCCCCAATTGTGCTCTCTCTACTTTTCTCCCTCAAAA
This sequence comes from Lynx rufus, assembly GCF_022079265.1. Lineage (NCBI taxonomy): Eukaryota > Metazoa > Chordata > Mammalia > Carnivora > Felidae > Lynx > Lynx rufus. Next base: position 23,872,783 of record NW_025814845.1, on the reverse strand, counting down.
TAAATAAATAAGCTTTTAAAAAAGTGTTTAAAGCTCCAAATGTTAAGCCCCTCTGACTATCAGAACTCGTGTAAGTCAGCCCCTCTGGTTTTCAAAGCCAAATGTTACGGGCTGTGCAGGTTCCCCATCCCTGGGCTGCCTGGAGTGTCTGTTTCTTTCCCCTCTCCCTGCCCATGGTGTCCTCCCCTCCCATGGACAGTCCTGAAGGTCCATTCAGTTCTCCGCCACACCTTCTCCCTTCCTACCCTCTTCCATGTGGCCCCTTTCTGCATTTACCAGTGGAGAATTTGTTCTGTGAGTCTCCAGGTCATTTTTCTGGGTTATTTACACTGACAATGGTGTTATTTAACTATATTTGTAGGAGGCAGTGAACTTGCAATCCTCCTACTCTTCTATCATCTTCCCCAGAGGTTCTCTGCAACCAGTGATCTTATATTAGATTTACTTGCTTTGTGGGGAGACATAAGCCTCTAGTGAAAAGGTTTTCAAGGGGTAATCCAGGAAGCTAGGAAAGCTCAAAATATGTGGGGGTGCAAAAGGATTAGTTATGAGCTGCTAATCAAGTTGTAACCACCACAGAAAAAGTGACAGATAGGGAGCAAGGGCAATGTGTCTCCATGACATCCATGTCCTGAAAATGCTTGATAGCAGTTTGATATGTGTTATGCTGTCCAGAAAAATCAGTACTAACAAGGTTTTATAAACCCATGTCCTTTGGATTAATGATACTGTTGAGGAAACTTTTGTTAATGATCAAATGTTTGCTAGGCCTATTGCTGCCAGTTTTTTTTTTAAATCTATCAATATTCCCATGATAATTTATATGAATAGTTCAGCATAGGTATTTGGTGCTATTTCAGTCCTTAGGTGCTACATCATTGAGGTCAGTTCCCTTGGCATTTGAACTGATTGCCTTTTTTTGCTTTTGTTTTGTTTTGTTTGTTTATTAATTCTGAGAGACAGGGAGAGGGGGGGGGAGAGAGAGAGAGAGAGAGAGAGAGAGAGAGAGAGAGAGAGAAAGAGAAAGCTTGAGCAGGGAAGGAGCAGAGATGGAGAGAAAGAGAGAGAATCCGAAGCAGGCTCTGCTGTAAGCAGCTTAGGGTTCAATCCCACAAACCAGGAGATCATGACCTGAGCTGAAACCAAGAGTTGGACGCTTACCCAATTGACCCATCCAGGCACCGCTGAACTGGTTTTCTTGACAATTTCCTTAGGTCTACTTCCTTCTACTTGGAAAGGTTTCTAGATTGATACATATCTGTCTGTATGTTTATCCCTCTAGTCTACCTTTCCAACTTATTCCTGCCCTCCAAGTTGGCTATTATTTAACCCCTAGCCTGAGCTGAAACTACAGAAAGCAGAAATTCATGCGCTGACCATTTATTAAGTGGGCTGAGATACTTCCAGTTTACCTGTGTTCACTTTGACCTCTGGTTCACACCATAGTTTTTGGAAGAAGAAATTGAATGCTAGTAACTCAGTGTCTTAAGGATAAAATAATGGAGTTTTAGCATAAAAAGGTCCTGTTTCGAAGGAAGATCTTTCCTAAGTGACTTTTCTCTCTCTAGTGATTTTTTTCTTGGACAGATTTTTCTTTTTCTGTGTGTGTGTGTGTGTGTGTGTGTGTGTGTGTGTGTTTGTGTTTGTGTTTGTCTTGCCTTCTTTTCTGATATCTTCTGATATTTTCTTCCTCATTAAGTTACCTGGTAAGTTTGCTTCTTCGATGCTACCAGTCTTCTGAGTGAAGCTCTTTTTTTAATTCTTAAAATAACTGGCAATTCCAGCCGGTGGCACTTTGGCCAAGGTTTACTTAATTTTATTTAACTAGACTACAATGCTGAAATCTTTAATTCTGTTGATATAATTAACCCAATATAACTACTTTCAATGAACAATTAACAAACACATAAATCGCCAAGACAGGAGACAATCACAGTACAAGATGCAAGATAGAATTGTCATTTAGAGCCTAATCTATGAATATGAATTCCAAAAATGAGCATTATTTTAAAACATCAAAAATATTGTGTGCATTTTTAGAAGTTTTATTTTCTTTTTTTTTAATTTTAGAGAGAGAGCGAGAGAGAGATTGCTGGGGAGAGGGGCAGAGGGAGAGAGAGAAAGAATCTCAATCAGCATCCATGCTCAGTGTGGAGTCCAATGGGGGGCTCAATCCCATGACCCTAGGATCATGACCTGAGTGAAAGTAAGAGTCAGATGCTCAACCAACTGAGCCACTCAGGTTCCCCTGTGTGCATTTTTTAAAACAAGATGTGTTTCAGAATTCTCTTTGGGCTTTTATACATATAGAAATAATCCACTCAATGTGAGGAAAGCATTTTCTTTCCATTGAAGCTGAGCAAAAAATCTAAAAATGTAATATTTCACATTCCCATTCCAGGGAGAAAAATAGTCTAAAACAAGATAATAAGTTATTGCCAATTATTCTTATCAAAGTTTCCCTTAAAATAGTGCTTCCTAGTAATTCAGAGGTTTTCCAAACTTTATTATTTGCAGTCTTTGAGAGATGTCTTTATCTTCCTTTAATCTCTTTCCTTTTAAGATGTTATTTCTCTTTTGTGATTTTACCTTCATGCTTTACCTTGAATTGTATGGAGTTGGCAATTTTTACATGTAAGGGTGGTAAGAGAGCAGTTAAAAATTCAAAGAATTGAGGAAAGATAGTGCAAGGAACTTTGGGCATGTCTTATTGGCTTGAAATTTAAGACCAAATAGTTAAAAATATTAAAGACCTCTAGAGTAATTTTATAATCATATATATTTCCATGTTTAAATGGTTAACCGACTTGCATGGCATCCACTTTTCCCCCTAAATTTATTGAGATATAATTGGCATGTAACATTGTTTAAATTTAAGGTGTATAATGAGATTATTTGATACATGTATTTATTATGAAATGATAACTATAAGGTTAGTTAACACATCCATCACTTGCCATAATTACAATTTGTGTGTGTGTGTGTGTGTGTGTGTGTGTGTGTGTGGTGTGTGGTGAGTACATTAAAGATCTATTTCTGTAGAAACTTTCAGGCATATTATACAGTATTTTTACTGCAATCATCACACTGAGTATTAGATCCCCAGAACTTATTCACTTTATAACTGGCAGCTTGCATGCTTGACAAATACCTATTTCCCTCAACCCCAGCCATTGGAAACCAGCATTTTACTCTGTCTTTCTATATGTTTGGCTCTCCCCCGCCCCCAGATTCTACCTAAAAATTGAAACCATATAATATGTTCCTTTTCTTATCTGATTTATTTAACTTAACATAATTCCCCCAAGGTTTATCCATATTGTTGCCAGTATTACGACTTCCTCATTTTTAAGACTAAGTAATATTCCACTGTCGATATATACCATATTTTCTTTACCCATTCATCCATTAATGGACACTAACATGGTTTCCACATCTTGTTTATTGTGAATAATGCAATGGACATGCGGGTATAGATATATCTTTGAGACAGTGATTTCATTTCTGTCAGATGCATATCCAGCCATGGGGTTACTAAATTATATGGCAGCTGTAATTTTAATTTTTTAGAAAACTTTATTCTGTCTTTTCTAGTGGTTTGTGCCAGTTTACAGTTGCACCAACAGTGTGCTAGGGTTCTAATTTCTCCACATGTCACAACACATACCTCTTGTCTTTTGGATAATAGTTATTCTAACAGGTGTGAGGTGATATCTCATTGTGGTTTTGATTTCCATTTCCTTGATGATTAATGATGAACATCTTTTCATGTACCTGTTGGGCATTTGTGTATGTTCTTTGGAAAAAGTTGATTCAGTTCCTTTGCCCATTTTTAATTGGAATTTTATTGTTGCTGTTATTGAATTGTATGAGTTTCATATATATTTTGGAAATTAGCCCTTGATCAGATATATGGTTTGCTAATAATTTCTCCCATTCTGTAGGTTACCTGTTCATTCTGTTGATTGTTTCTCTTGCTATGGAGAAGTCCTTTAGTTTGATGTAGTCCCACCTGTTTATTTTTACTTTTGCTTTTGGTTGCTTATCCAAAAAACTATTAAGACCAATTCCAAAGAGCCTTTTCCCTATGTTTTCCTCTAGGAGGTTTAGGTATTCAAGTTTTAGATTTTAAGTCTTTAATTTGTTCCTACTTAATATTGTCAGTGGCATAAGATAGGGATCCAATTTCAGTATTTTTCATGTGAATATTCATGGCATCCAATTTTTTTTAAGTTTATTTATTTTGAGAGAGAGAAAGAAAGAGAGAGAGAGGGGAAGGGGGAGAGAGAGAAGGAAAGAAAGAATGAATCTCAAGCAGGCTCCACACTACCAGCACGGAGCGCAATGCAGGGCTCAAACCCACAAACCATGAGATCGGGACCTGAGTGAAAACCAAGAGATGGACGCTTAACGGCCTGAGCCACCCAGGCACCCCTCAAGAGCATCCACTTTCAAGGCCTGCTTTAATAACTTATTTTTTTTCAGTTCTGCATGGTTTTCTTTGAGTATTTGAAGTTAATATATAACTATTCATGATTTAATTCTTAGATTAAATGAGATAAAAAAATGGTATTCACCAGGATTTCTATTTTTTTGTTTACTGAAACAGCTTAGCCTACCTTTATGTGTATAGGATGGATGGAAACAAGTGTAGGAATTTTATTTTAGAGATGAAGAAGGAGAATTAAGGAGAGAAAAAGAAGAGAAGGAGGCTGAAAATAGTTCTTGGTATTAAGTTGGCTAGTTGAGAAAACTAAGATGGCAAGAGAACCAAAGGGAATTTGGAGAAGGAAAATGAAATAATTTTTAAAGTTGTTTGATAATAAGTCAAGAGATGTTTATATTGGAAAAGTCTTCTTTGTGGGGAGCCTGAGTGGCTCAGTTGGATAAGTGTCTGACTATTCATTTGTTTTAATTTTTTTAACGTTTATTTGTTTGTTTTGAGAAAGAGCGGAGGGCAGGGGCAGACAGGGATGGAGAGAATCCCAAGTAAGCTCCGCACTGCCAGCAGAGAACCGTGAGATCATGACCTGAGCTGAAATCAAGAGTCAGACATTTAATGACTGAGCAAGCCAGGCACCCTTAGCTTCTGGATCTTGATTTTAGCTCAGGTCATGATCTCAAGGTCATGACATTGAGCCCAGTTCTGCACTGGGTGTGGACCCTGCTTGAGATTCTCTCTCTCTCTCTCTCTCTCTCTCTCTCTCTCTGCCTCTGCCCCTCCCCAGCAATCTCTCTCAAAAAAAGAAAAAGAAGAAGAAAAAAAAATGTTCGCGTTGCCCACCCATACCTTTGTTCTTTTCTCAGTAGGTTCTTTGAAGTTAAGGGCAAATCAAAGAAGAATTTATCACCAATGGGAGGTAGTGTGCTGAGAAAAGGAATGGAACACACACAGTTGCAGAGGCGTGTGGATTGCAAGATGGCAATTGTATTTGGTCTCCATCTATACCCTAAATTTTAATAATTTTATTTACTGCACACCCGCCTCTATATTTGCATATTGTTACCATATTTATTTTCCCATCAAAAGGAAGAAGAAATGGTCACTTTACTTTTGATGTTGTTGTAATTCTTCACCTTAATTTTGGACACTTTGAGAGAAAGAGACAAAGAGAAAGACACTTTAACAATTACATGAAATCTGTCGTGTGCCGGTCATTGCTCTGAGCAATTAATGCTAACTTATTGAATATTCATAATAACAGCATAAGATATATGATATTATCATCATTTATATGGTACTGAAGCATACAGATGTTGGATAACCCAAGGCTAGATAACCTTACCCAGGGCATACGAATAGTGAATGGCAGAGCCATGAGTCAAATCCTAGCTAGTTTGGCTCCAGAACATGGGCTATTATCCACCATTCCAGTTTCTCTAATTTTTCTTACTTATCTTTCTCCATTGTTTCCATATAGCATTTAGCCTAGTTGTAAGCATAAAAGTCAGTTACATTAGAATTTTCCTAAAAAAAACCACTGAAATAGAACAATTTTGGAAATGAATAAACATTAACAATATGGTAAATTTTCCACTTGAAATTTAATGGATTATTTTTAAGTTAAAAAATTGATACAAAAAGTCAAATATTGCAGCAAATCCTCATGAAATTCAAAGGTAAGGGGCACCTGGGTGGCGCAGTCGGTTAAGCGTCTGACTTCAGCCAGGTCACGATCTCGCGGTCCGTGAGTTCGAGCCCCGCGTCAGGCTCTGGGCTCAGAGCCTGGAGCCTGTTTCCGTTTCTGTGTCTCCCTCTCTCTCTGCCCCTCCCCCGTTCATGCTCTGTCTCTCTCTGTCCCAAAAATAAATAAACATTGAAAAAAAAATTAAAAAAAAAAAAAGGTAAAAAAGGCTCTGATTTTTATGGAGTACCAATTAGCTTTGTTATTATATTTGCTGTTATTGTTAATACACATTACTTATTTTTGATAATGTTTCTCTTCATAATTTAACTTATTCTTTATCATAATACTGTGTGGCATTAACTATACCTAAAAGTAAATATGGTTGCTGCCCAACCCATCTCTGTTTTTAACTGGCGAAGGTCTACCTGATGTCTAGTTCCATCTTTCGCTATTTTCCATATGTTCTTAACAATTATTCATTAAACAAAAAAATATCTTTTCTGAAATTAAATGTAAGGGAAGGGAATAATCAATATGTTAACAAATTATATTAATATTTAATACATTATTCTAGCATAAGAACCATTCAAATATTTTCAATAATATGCATATGGATTCATATGATACTATTCTGCATTACTTCAGTTTCACACATTAAAGTCTGCAAATATTACATTTATATTTTTTTTAAGTCTGCTAATACTACATTTTCACAAGGATGGTGAAGTTGAAACAACTATAACTACTAAATTATAGTGAAACAAAGTCAATATATTTACTTTAGAACTTGCCATCGAGGAATTGAAAACATAAAAGCTTGACTAGAGTTAGCCAACATTTGTGGAACCCTGAGTAAGGGACTGAACCTCGTATCAATCCACCTTCCGTATAACAGAGACAAGAAGAACAAAGAGGTAAGGTCAGACAGTGAAATCCATTTGATAATTGGGAAAGTGGTATATCAATAAGCAATAGAATCTCCTTCTAGGTGAGATGATGTGTCTGAAATGTTTCTTCAACTTCATTTCAGGTAGACACTGTTATTACTATGATGCGTACTAGTAGTCTATTGCCATGACAGTCCTGCATAACCAAACCACAAAATGTGATGCACTAAAGGTGACTTCTTGGTTTTGGTTTTGGCAAATTGCTGTAGACTTGACTGGGTGGTTCTGTGGCCTCAAGTATGTTTATCTAGTAGGTGTCCTGATGAAAGGAAGGAGTATGATGGGCCACATGTCTCCTATAATCCCACAGGTTAGCCTGGACACATTCTCATGGCAAAGGCAGAGAAGCAAGCAAGAGTGTGTGGAAACCTGAGTTATCTTGAGGCATAGACAGGTTCAGGTACTGACAAGATCCCATTTGCAGCATTCTGCTTATCAAAGCCAGTCGCCAGGCCTGCCAGGATTCATAGAGTGAAGAAATGGACTCCACATTTTGGTTAAGTGGAGCTGCAAAGACACAATGCAATGGGGGTGGATTCAGAGAGGAAACAATCAGGACTTTTTTGCAGTTCAACTGACAGTGGGAAGAATACTTATCACCATTGTCAAGTTTCCTAGATGGAGATGTTGTCTGGAATGACTCCATTAGGTTTCTACTAAGCCCTCACTCGGGGAAGGCAAGATGATCAGGTTTGACTATAGCAGCAGAATAATGGTAGCTCAAAGATACCCACATTTTGATCTCTGTAATCTGGGAATATGACACCTCACATACCCAGGAGAATTAAGGCAGCAAGTGGAATTACATTTGCCAAACAGCTATCCTTAAGATAGGGATATTATCGGGGCACCTGGGTGGCTCAGTTGGTTAAGCCTCCAACTCTTGGTTTCAGCTCAGGTCGTGATCTCATGGTTTTGTGAGTTTGAGCCCCACGTCGGGCTCTGCACTGGCACCCCAGAGCCTGCTTGGGTTCTCTCTTTCCCGCTCTCTGATCCTCTGTCGCTCACGCTGTCTCCGTCTCTCTTAAAAATAAATAAACTTAAAAAAAAGGGAGATTATCCTGGGTTGTTTGGGTGGGGGAAATGAATCCTTCAAAATGAAAGAGGAACACTGAAAGAAGAGGTTTGAGATAATTTAATATGAGGAAGACTCAACCTGCTATTGCTGGTTTGGAGAGAGGACAAGACCCAAGAGCTAGTGAACGCAGGCAGCTTCTAGAAGCTGGAAAAGGCAAAGGTGTTAATCCTCTCTAGACCCTTAAGAAGGGAATAGAGGGCTGCCACTAGCTTGATTTTTAGCTCAGTATGCGTTTGTAAGATGCTTGACATACTAATTGGTAAGATTATAAATGTATGTGGTTTTTTTTTTTTTATGCTATTAAGTTTGTGGTAATGTTTTCTAGTGGTGTTGGGAAACTAATACAGTTTCTTTGAGGGAAGATATTAAGTTCAGCCTTCCCTCCTCCCTCTTCCTGCCTGCAAAAGGGTTCTTCATGGTTTGCTCATTGTTATTTTCTTTTTAGACCTCTCTGCTTAAGATTGGGTAAGCCTCTTTAACTCTGTGTCAGAAAGTTAGGAAGTCATTTTGCCTGATAGTTAAAGCTACCTTCAATAAACAGTATATCAACAGTAAAGCTAATAAATGTTTGAAAATACTAATTTTTCTGAGAGAGTAAGATGTAAGAGATGGCATTTGTTAATACCCTAAATAAGAAAATGTCCTTTTTTTAAAGAATTCACACACGTAGGGTTTTACCCTGAAATTCGGTCTGCTAGTGCGTATTTGAAACCCCTGTTTTAAATTTTTAAATTTTTTTAGTGTTTCATTGATTTTTGAGACAGAAAGAGAGTGAGCGAGAGAGCGTGTGCATGAGTCGGGGAGGGGCATAGAGAGGGGGAGACCCAGACTCCAGATCAGGCTCCATGCTCTGAGCTGTCAATGCAGAGTCAGACGCAAGGCGCGAACCCATAAACCGCGAGATCATGACCTGAGCTGAATTTGGACATTTAACCAACTGAGCCAATTAGGTGCCCCTTAATAATTTTTTTAATGTGTATTTAGTTTTGAGAGAAAGAGAGAGACACACACAGAGTGAGCAGGGGAGGGATAGAGAGCAAGAGGGAGACACCGAATCTGAAGCAGGCTCCAGGAGCCAGGCTGGGAGCATAGAGCCCGATGCAGGGCCGGAACTCAAACGTGAGATCATGACCTGAGCAAAAGTTGGACGCTTAACAGGCTGAGCCATCCAGGCGCCCCCTGAACCACCTGTTTTAGAGATGAGGCAAGTGATAGTAAAAGATGCAGTTCTTTTTTTTTTTTAATTTTTTTAACTTTTATTTATTTTCTTGAGACAGAGAGAGACAGAGCATGAATGGTGGAGGGTCAGAGAGAGAGGGAGACACAGAATCCCAAGCAGGCTCCAGGCTCTGAGCTGTCAGCACAGAGCCTGACGCGGGGCTCGAACTCACAGACTGTGAGATCATGACCTGAGCTGAAGTCGGAGGCTCAACGACTGAGCCACCCAGGTGCCCCAGAGATGCAGTTCTGCAGTGAGGACTGAATAAAAGCTAGAGAGGTGGAGGTAATGAATTTAGACAGGTTTCTACAAAGTTTGCTTATGCTGTGAAGCAGAGTTTTCCTTAAAGACCAGAAACGTTTACATGAATGAATCAGGGTAAGTAAAAGAATAAAGTAAAATTCATGATGAAATATGTAAATGAACCATACAAAATTTTTTTACAAGCATTAGAAGTTTAAAAAAGTTAATGTTGGAAATGAATTGTAATCTAATTATAAATGTTTCATGATATTAACAAGTTGTTGTTTTATACTTGGGGGTCATTAGTCCCAGGTACTTAATGCTGTTTATGGATTGACCTGAACTAAAAGGTTACAATCTAAATTATTTTCTTACTGGAGGTTTCCTTATGGCAATTCCTATATTGAAGTCCATGGTCTATATTCTCCAATAATACATTAAATTAGCACCTCCTTTATCATAATAACCTACTAGTGTGACATGCAATGGTGCAGGTCCTTGAACAATACTCTGGAGGAGAAGTAATTAACTGGTGAAATGTCTGTGTGTGTAGAATCCAGGCAAGGGCAGACTAGTCTGACCTAGAAACAGCAGGATGGGAATTAGCCTACTACAATCACAGCACGCAGGACTGAATCCAGCAGTGCAAGAGAAGCTGGCGAGAAAGGACACTGCTTTGCTTTTCAGATGCAATGTTGTGCATTCCCTATAGTGTCTTGCTTGTGGTAACCCAAGCTAAAGAGTGCTGTCTGCCGATTCTGGAAATATTCATCCACCTCAGGGCCATTTTTACCAAGTGTAGCCAACTGAGAAAATTACTAATTTTATATATTTAGACATTAAGGAAAATAATATTATTATTATTCTCCTCGAGCATGGAAATGTATAGTCAAAGTGTTTTGTTTGTTTTGCTTTTTTTTTTAAGTATGAATGCGATGGGGAAATGAAATGAAACATACATGTTATTGTAATGTTTACATAACGAGTTATGGCTCACCTGAACAACTTTACAATGAATCAGATTACTTCATATGGTCAGAAAGCTGGACTAATTTTATATAATTGTTCAAATAACCACTACCCTCTGTTGAATAATGCTTGAGGCAAAGTAGTAGAGAATGTCTGATTTCATGTATTTAATTACCTCTGTACTTCTTGGTAGGAGAAGGGGTGATAAATTATTTTTATCAGATGGTAAATTTTGGGTATTTTATTTACAAGGTTGTTTCCAATCATGTGGATAGTATAATAGGATAAAGTAATCCAAAGTGGGAAATGAGATCTTATTCTCAGCATACAGAAAGAAAGTCCTTCCCTTTGGTCTTCTCTATATTTCAATGCAAATGAGATATCTCATTTGCTCTTGACTTGACGAGCCTTTCTCTCCTTTTCTGAGTAAAGTCATGTGAGGCATGGTCTAAAGAGGACATCAGTATAACTTTACAGCTGTGTGAGCTCAGGGCGTTAATCAATGCAGAGGCACAGAGAAAAGAACATGTGTTTAATAGCTTGAATTTATTCTTCTTGTCTTCAGGGGCATTATGTTTCTTAAGTATGAAAGGAAAGGCACTGAGATATACAATTGTGATATCCAAATGTGAACAGATTTCATTTCATTCAGTTTCATTTCAAACGTTTTTAAAGTACATACTGTTCTTCCTTCTCCTTATTTATGTGACTGGATGGAAATATACTTAAAAGATTTTTTCCTATGATTGATTATTTGACCTTTAGGAATGGGTGGGAAATATAATTTATGTCTGAAATAGACTCAGAAATAGGCTAATGCTTCATATTCAGGGTTGAGCTTTTCTATTTCTTTTCTTTTATTTTTTTTAAGAACAGCTACATAGGTGACCATCCAACGATCTCTTAAAATATGCATGTTCATCTATCAGCCATTGAAACAGAAAGACAAGAAATTTTAGTAAGTTTCCAGTGTAATAAGTGCATCTTCTCTTGGTCCCTCCCCCTTTTCCACATGTATAAGACATGACACAATATTGATAAAGTATAGATAACTGTAAACTCCTTAGCTATTTTTATGTGATGGATGTTGCCAACTTTTAGCAGCAGGTAACAGGGTGTGAGCTACAATAAAACAATTCACAGCATCTACAACTGTTGGTGACTATTGTATAAACCTCTTTGCAGAAGGAAATAAAAAAGACCATAACTGTCATAGTTAGCCAACTACCTACCAGTAATTATTAATAAGAGGGCTTCTCATTTGCTCAAAGTTAGAAATAAAACCTTGCATTGTGAGGAACTTGTTCTGCGAGTGTTTTGCAAGATGAGAGAACATTTCTAATAAATTTTAACTTGATAAAGACGCAGTGTCTTGCAACATTGAGTAGTACATGATGCTGAATGTCACGTGATCACAACTGAGCCAATGGTTCCTGACATTCGCTTTGGGTTGTGAGCTTTGGGTTATGAGCATGTTTCTGGAAGGAATTATGTTCACAAACCAAGGTTTTACTGTACTGCCTTTCTCAGTCTTCCTTGAGGTAGGGATGCTCATGTCATTGAGTTTTATTCACTGATATTTAAGGGGAAAGCTGCAGTAAGAGTTCTTGGGCAAGTTTTTCCTTACTTTATAAAAGGGATAGATGCAATCTGTGCCAATTTAGATCTTAACCCTCATACATGCTAGGAATGTTTGTGTGACGCCTGCAAGTTCAACAGCACCTTGTAGTTACAGAGCAACAATTATGAGAAGGAATATGATACTCAGAGGTTGATAAAGACACTTACCACTTGTGGAAAAAATAATACATTAGTGTAATAAAGAGTCTGACTCAGATTTTAATATTTGGCTACTAAGAGCTTTCAAGTCCCTCTATTCTCTCTTCGTCTTCAGCCCATATCTGAGAGAGTTGATAAGAAATTTCATGTGCTCTGCATTTCAATACCAAAAGGTTATTTCAGACACATGAACCACAGCCCACTTGTGCACAGAAAATTTCACCCAGCCCACTCTCCATGCATAAGAAAAGCCAGTTTGTCTAACCCTGTTCATGCAAGTCATTTTCCAGCCCACCTGGGAGCTCGCCTTGCTATCCCCAGGAAACTTCATAAAGCCTTTTTATACCCTCCTGGCATGTGTGTGGTGTCACCTGTCTCAATATCCAATCCAAATTTTCAATGGGATGTCCATTTCACTTCTATGAGCTAACCTCAACCATTAGCATTCTGAGCAAGATACCTAGGTGATGATCACAACCACCAGGGGTCTTTCTTCTTTTAATATCTCCCTAATTTGCTCTGCTCCCTGCTGGCTAGCACATTCTTTGAACTATGTTGCTGCCTGCTGCCTAACTTGAGCTTTGAGCTGCTACCTGTTGGAAATCTTGTGCTGGCTGCTTTATGCCACATTTGCCGAATTGTACTGAGTTCTGTTACAGATTTAACTAAGTCAGGAGTTCCAAGAGCTAATGTTTAGAAATGGGGTGTCAGTTTGTCACCCTCGTTAAAGTGGCTTTGGGTCATGTGTTTCTGCCTGAACATATCTGTGTATCTCAGATTGAAGGATATGACTTGATTCCAGCAAAAGCCATGATGGGAATTCAGGGCGACAACTATTACCCTGTGACTTTGAATGGATTCTGTGTCTCCATCAGGTGTCAGCTCCAATCTATAAGCATGCTCAGGAGAAAGCCTAATAGTCTGTATGATATGAGGACGGCTTGCATGGTCAGTAAAAGCAGGTGACTCACTGGGATCCTACAAAATACTTTTGCTGCTGCTGCCTGTACCTTTATCATGAAAGAGATTGTGATCCTTAAAGTTTTAGGGAAAATACCCCATGCACTCTTAGTGCACATGGTTCATTTAAACCCAACTCAAGCCTGGGGTACTTAAATCCTATAAATCCATCATTTTCATGGAAGAGGCCCCAAGTCTTAATGATATTGAATTGAGATGCTCTAGAGGAAAAGACATTATAAATACAAGTAGGGTAGAGAGAAACCCTTTGAAGTATATCCAGAAATCACCAAAACAAAACAAAAAAAATGGTTGGACACAAGGAAGGAAACAAAGCCTGAAAATAGAGGTCCACAATTTGGACCAATTTGAGAACCCAAAATTCCACAATTCGGTAATCCAAATATTTGCAAATAGAATTTGTTACAAGATAAAAGGGGATGATTGGCTTTTGTGCTTCTAGACCGTAAGTTCTGAATTAACTAACATCTGCTGAAAAGCACCAATTAGAAAACTTTCATGGACTTAGTCCATACTAGGTCTCAAATTAGAGTTAAATTTGTGAATTCCATCACATTTAAGTGAGGTACCTCTATGCTTTTAGGCAGGTTACCAAGCATAAAACATAGGGCAATATCAGGTATGCTTTACCTAAGCCATGAGAACTACTGCCCTACCTAAGTTCTCCATAGCCATAACAGCTTTTGCCCTAAAAATAGCCAATAATAGGCATGAATGAGTTTGATTAACCCTTTGCTTTTGCAATGGGGGTGAATTGGGTATTTTTCCTTAAACTTTAAAGATCAAGATCTTTTTTAATGACAGAAGTCTAGGCAGCATCAGCAAAGGCATTTGTAGCATCTTAGTAACCCAATGAATAATAAATTAAAATTATGTTTTTGGCTCTTAAAACTAGTCTGACAACAAAAGGCTTCCATGAATCTCCATCCTTGATTAGGATAGTTAGTATAGCTTAATATAATATAAAACAGCATCTTCAAGAATTGAAATCCATTATACAAGACCTGTTTAAAGAAGAGGTAATTATGTACTCTGCTTCTCCACTTAATAATCAAATTTAGCTAATTCTTAAATTTGGAAAGAAAGAATGTCACCTCATGGTAGATTCCACAACCTCAATGCTATGACCTTGACCATTAAGGACCCATACCCAATATTATTGAAATGACTGATTTTCATCTGATCAACAGATGATAAATACTCCACAGTCATAGAATTGACTAATATGTTTTGTTCAGTGCCTCTTTCAGTGGCCTCTCAGCTGCAGTTTGCCTTTACCTTCTCAAAAGGCACAACACATCTTTACCCTGCTGAGTTCTCCCAACTGCCTTGCCATCACTTGCATGTAATCTTAATTATGTTTAATTTTCCCTTGCAACAAAGGTATAATATTACATTGATGACATCCTCCTCTAAGGAGATTCATTTGACACACTCACATACAGATAATCACAAAGGAGTTCATGCAAAGGAGATGGGCCATTGTCCCACACATAGTACACACAGTAAAAGACCTCACCACCTTGGTTAAATTGTTGAAAATCTTTTATTCAACCAAGGGACGCTGTATCCTCAACACCATAAAGGCATAGCTATTGACCTTCTCAGTACCCATTCAACATTAAAGCAACAATATTAACATTAAAGCAAGACTAACACATTGTAGATCTTTATGGCTTCTAAAGACAACATGTTTTTTACGTTTATTTATTTATTTTCGGAGAGAGAAAACAAGAGGGGGAAGGGGCAGAGAGAGGGAGAGAGAGAATCCCTAGCAGGCTCTGTGTGGTCAGCACAGAAACCAATGTGGGGCTCCATCTCATGAACTGTGAGATAATGACCTGAGCTGAAATCAAGAGTCAGTCACTTAACCAACTGAGCCACCCAGGCACCCTAAAGACAACATATTTTTGTTTGCAAATTTTACTTAAGCCTGTTACGGTGTTACTTGCAAATTAGCGCTCATTATAGGACTCCCAACAAAAAGAATCACTAGAATCTGTCCAAATTACAATACAACAAACACACCCATTAATACCCTTGAAAGGCTCCTTCACAACAGAGACTTTAGCACACTTCTGGAGTCACTCAACTAGCCGTGATGGTGACAAATGCCCCTGGACTTCTGGTACAAGAAACTGTCTTCCTCAGCACCACTCTGGATGCCATTGTACTGATTGCTTGCTGAACACTGGGCTCTTCTGGAAATAAAGACTCTCATATGTTCTGAACCCAAGACCCTTGGTACACAGTTTCCCATTAGAAGCAGCATCCTCAAGCTTGGCACAGTCACTATGCCCTCCTTGCTAAGATGGAAACGGTACCTATAGAATAGAGTCAAACACAGACCCTTTGGCAAATCCCACCTGCAAGAGTGGTTGACCTCCTCTGTCTTCAGTCTCTTGCCAGATGCCATAATGTTGGAGGAGGTTTCCCGTTTCCTGAGCTCCTTGACTATGTGAGTAGCTTCTGGGGAACAACGGAGTGAGCAGCAAAAGTTACTATGATTTACAGGCAGTAGTTGCAACACTGCATATGATGGAATGTGCTGGAGAGTTGCTGCTTTTCATCCCTTAACAAAGATGCCCCTGATTAGTGACAGGACTCAAGAGTAAACAAGGTGGGCCCAACCTCAGGCAGTCATTTTAGCAATGGCTATCCTGGCACACAGTCAGCCCCTTCTGCACATTTTTAGATTCAGGGTATTGCCAATGGTCTATTGACAATTGACCATCTGATCTGGTCAATAGGGGTGAAAATGACTTATCCAATGTTACCCCTTTGTGATAAAGAACTGTTGTAAATCTTTTACCTCATAGTATACCCACAATATAAATTAAGGTTATACATAATCTCCACACATACTAAAGACACAACATAAAGTCTCACCAAGATATTCCTTATCCACATGCAGGTCTCTCAAGAGGATTTTCACCCCTTTTAGTGGACTCAAGCTACCTACCTCAAAGAGTGCCATAATGGCTTACTTAAATACATTTAAATTCAAATAAATGGCGCATGGCCCATTGCAGTCATCAAACTTGAGGCATGAATGGCAATAAAGAATCTGCATTTGTTTGCGATGTTTGGTGACAACATGTGACCTCTACCACTGCCTCTGTTCCTTCTGCCTCACCTCTTGGGAAACTTGGTAAGAAAGCCAGGTGTTCCTTCCTTTGGGGCTGACAGGAAATTCAAAACATGCAAGCCACTGCTTGTTTGTGCATAGGAACTCTGACCCCGGTCCCACCCCCTATTTACAAATAAATCCAAGCCATCTATCTCCTTTTCCTGTTCTCTCAAACCCTTTATGGATCTGCTTTGGAGACTTCCCTGCTCTCCTAGGAAGCATCATTATGTGAAGATAAGCATATATATACTCTTCCGTATGTGTTTTATCATCAGTCTTGATATCAGAAACAAATTTGGGGTGAAGGAGTCCATCCTTGTAGTGTGTCCATAACAGATTGTATTCTAGTTCTCACCAAACTCCTGTAACTTAGGTACTGTCGTTGTATGTAACATTAAGAGGAGGGAAATAAAGCAAAAAGAGATTAAGTAAGTCACCCGAGGTCCTGTAACAATTTTGTGATAGAGGTGGGAAATGAACCCAAGAGCTCTGCTCCCACCCCCGCCCCCGAGCTGTATTCTCATGCTCTGACTAAACTGCTTCTCAAAGTTATAAATAAGCAGAAGATGCTGATAGCACTGTTGGACTTTGCCCTGGCATTAGACCATCTAACTCTAAACTTACTTTTGCTTAAAAAAAAATCCTCTACCTTGAGTTGCTTTATTTGAAGTATACGTTACTTTTTCCTGAAGGAAATTCTAATTACATGGTATAGATTTGAATCCATGTTCAACCACTGGTTAGATGTGAGAAACAGAGGAGGTTTAGTTTCTCTATGCCTCGCTGTCCATGAAGGTAAAATGCGAAGAATAATATTTCCATCATATAATTATTGTAACTGAATAAAATAACATATGCTAATTACCTCACATAATGCCTCTTACATACAAAAAGCTCAAACAATGAAAGTCAAAATAATGTATTAGCCCTTACAAATTAATCACAAGTATTTTGTGAGAGATTTGATTACTTATGACCAACAATTGTGGTACCTGCAGAACATCTCCTGTTTTGTTTGTTTGTTTGTTTGTTTGTTTGTTTTTGTTTTTGTTTTTGTAATCACTGTGGAAAGTTTTAGAAATACTACAATCACTATGAATTGCTTTTTTTTTTAATTTTTTTTTAACGTTTATTTATTTTTGAGAGAGACAGAGACAGAGCATGAACAGGGGAGGGGCAGAGAGAGAGGGAGACACAGTATCTGAAACAGGCTGCAGGCTCTGAGCTGTCAGCACAGAGCCCGATGCAGGGCTCGAACTCACGGACCGTGAGATCATGACCTGAGCCGAAGTCGGACGCTTAACCGACCAAGCCACCCAGAAGCCCCTATGAATTGCTTTTGAATCATCTTAAAAAAATTTCTCTGAAGAGATAGTGAAGCAAGAACATGTTCATCCTGGCATGTTTTCCTGGATGTGTGTACCCTCACAATGGCAACTACTCCTGGTTAATCCCTAAGATATTAACAGAGTCATAGTGTCATAAACTTCAGAGTAGAAATCACTGGGACCGAAAAGTGGGTGAAAGCAAATTAGTTTTGGCTGCATATTAGTACACTGAGTGATAAATATACACTGGAAGATCAATATATCTGTGTACCAAATGAATGGAGCACATTGTTCTACGAGGGTATGGGACACAGACCTGAAATCTTAGCTAGTATTGGACTTACTATCTGATTACAGTTAGGGTGATCATTCCCCCATCAATCTTCAGGACCCATCAGTGTTTTGGCACTATTAATGATTGCTTGGGAATATTGTTTGGAATTAACATGTCTACCAAGTTCATGCCTTTTATGATGGCTTAAGATTTTTTAGCTTCTGCTACAGACTTTAAGGGGAATACCTTCTAATACATGCAAATAGTAACCTTACCCAAGAATTGGGGATCCAAAGAACAGAATCTATCAGTTGCCCAGTATATCCACTTCAGCATTTATTTGTTTTCACATGGAAGATTTCTCAAGTTTGTCTAAATAGAGGAAATGAAAAAGAAAAAGGAGATGGGTAAGTGTAGGAGAAATTATTAAAATAATGCCGAGTTGTCTCTTGGCATACAACAGGGAGTCTGACAAATTAAGTGTTGGATTCTTACATTAAGCATTGGATTCTTTTTTGGGAGTATTGTCATTTACATGATTCAGCTCCCAAATATCAGATCCACACTCACCATGGATAATACTTTCATAGAACCAGTTTGCATCAAAAACCCTGAGCAGTGGTCATGTTGTTCCAACATGGCAGCTGCCATTATAACCATGTGGGGGGTGGATGTGTGGATAGTTTGGAATGATGGGCATGAGAAGTGCAGTTTCTAGATGTGTAGGGGGTAAATAAAACAATAAGTGTGCCCTGCAAATGCTGAAACTTTTGGGTCTTTAATATATTATCTTTAAATTAAAAATTATGGAAGTATTAAAGAGTAAGTGACAAGAGCTAATTTTTCCCAGGTTTCCCTGTGGTAAGGTTTCAGATATAATAACTAACATTTGTAGAGCTTTTACGTAAGTTAAATTTGATTAATTAAGCTGGTATCATCCAATTAACAGATAAATTCAAACCCCCAACAGGTAAACAATTCATCTTGATTTTATACATATACTTTTTTCCATAGAATCGCTTCATATTTTCTCCCTTTAGAATATCAAAAATAATTTAAATTAAACTTACAGTATGTTTATTTGATCTTTCTATAGATAAATTTGCCAATCAACATTTGTTTCTGAAAATGAGAAAAGTCTGCAATTTTCAGTAGGAAAAAAGCTGTACATTAAATATTTTCTATGGCATATGATCAATGCCCTCTATTTTATTTTATATTTTAAATTTAAGTTTTATAATACAGGTACCATATAACTTTAAGGCTAATAATAGTAGCAGTAACAGTGTTCAAATAAAAATATTATATTAAAGCCATATAGTTATCAATCATTTATCAGAAGCCAGAAAGTATTTTAAGATTTTTAAAAAATTATTACAATGTAATCTTCATAATACTTTTATGAAGTACACAATGCCCGATTTTATGCATGAAGAGACCCACATCATAACAGTAACTTTTCCACATCGTAGTTTAATGAGTGTCAAAACTGAGATTCAGATTTATATTTGTTTGACTTCAGACCTGTTTTTCTTTCACCATGTATTGAACATATCCACATTTTTACCATGATAATTTTAAGTGCCTCAGAATTTTTCAGGAGTGCTAAAATAACATGGATGTTTTCTTAAATCTGACTTAAACATTAAATTAACCCTATCTATTAAAAAATCATTAAGAAAAAACAGATGCAACATTTTTATTACAACATAACAGGTTGAAAGCAAAAAAAAATTATCAGAACACATTTTCTACTTATCCCAAAGCTTACCAAATTACATAATATATTATAAAATGTAATGGATAGTTAGGATAAATACTCACTGAAAAGCGAAATTCAACAAAAGCATTAAATAATGATAAAAATCACCCAATGCCATCACTGACTTAAACAATAAAAATGTAAAGGGCACAAATCAACCAACTCTTTTCTTCTTGCTTAATTTGAGCCATCAGTGAGGTGTAGTTAACAAAGGTAATACAATCTTAAGATGCATAATAGAAGTTAATTGCCTAGATAATGGGAAATAATATCTCCATTGGACTGTGTTGGTCAGGACACATATGGAATGATGGAATCAATTTTGTGTTCTCTCGGACTTTACTTACACCCATATTATGGCAATTAACAACTTGGCTTATGAGTAGTTTTTTTTTATGTATCTTTCTTCCATCATAGACTGAATTACATGCATGCTGGCACCATGACTTATCTAATTTTATGTCATTGGCACCTAGCAGACAATGTGGCTATTACTCTTTGCTTAATAAAGCATTACATTCATTAAGGCACCCATCTTATCTTCTTGGACTCTTGCCATAATATCATAACTGATTTCTTTGCCTCTCTCTTCATCTTTCTGAGTTCCATTTTTCCAAATAATTGTTCAAGCAGTAAAGTCATCTCTCCGAGATCATAGAACTGCTAAATGGCAAACATCGGATTGAACCTAGGTAGACTGACTTCAAAGTCTCATTTTCAGAATATGATTCTCTACTAAAATCTTCTCTCCTCAAACATAAGCAACACAAAACAAATAAACAAAAACAAAATTTTTTGTAAAGGATTTAGTTTTCCTGACTTAGTGGAATTCTCTACAAATTAAGGTGTGATGGGTACATTTTAAGAAGACTTTAATAAACAGGAATAAAGAAACAGATAAGTAGGATCATGAGCTGTCTGAAGACAGCCTTGTTTAAAGAAAAGCTCAAAGAATGAGAAGATTTTTTGCTTCAAAAAGAAATCTATTTGGGGATATATGTGTTTGCCATCTTTAAAGTATTAAGGCCTGTCGTGAGGTAAAAAATATTCTGTATTTTCTTATAATTTCTCTGGAATAAAAGTTAATTAATAGCTGTTTGTTTACTTAACTAATGACAAGTAGGCACAAGTAACACAGAAATCAAGTAAAAGATAATAAAACAAATCTTTTAAAGTAGCAGGAAGTACTAAAAACCAAGGCTATGCAGAAAATCACAGGGAATTTAGCAGAGGTATCGTCCAACTTCCAGTAGAGAAAGTTGGGCTGTTTACCTGTCTAACATTTGTTTATATTTCTATCAAAATTCACTGCTGTTTAGTAGATAAATTATATAAATATGACACAGATTATAGCAATGTAACCGATTTTTGTTAAAAGCAAATATACTGCTATTATTAAAAGTGTCTATCAAATGATATGGTGGTTTTTCACAATTGTAGGAATCACACATTATGCAACTTATAATACCCCAAATTAAACTATCATGATCTTGTCACTAGTGAACGTTTTATCAAATTACAGCCTCTTGAGTTACCAAATGATATCAGATCTTTACAAATTTAATTTAACATAAAGAATGAACTATATAGAATTCTCCTCATACTTCACTAATAGGTATGAGTATTGTTTTCACATAATTTTCATAGTAGAAATGAAGGGTAACAAATCATCATCATCCTTTTTTCTTTTTCAGTTTTCTTTAGCATTGTGTTTTACAGAGTAACTTGTCTTGGAAAGAAGGTAACTAAGTACTCATGAGTTAGTGCTGCTGCTTTGCTCTTGCTAGATGTATGTCTTTGAACAAATAACTCATATCACTTTGAGTCTAAATTCTCTCATCTCTAAAATGGGGGTAATGGCTACCTTGTATATTTGTTTAGAGTCTAATAATGTTAAATATGAAGCACTAAAGCATAGTACCTAACACATGGTACATAATATAATCAGTTTTTGTTTTATTATGGCATGACATGTATTTGTTTTATCCTCACAGTTTTGTTGAAAAAATGTAATATGTGCTATAATTCTAATTTTATGTACATTGATTTTCAGAATTTTATGTGAAACTGTAAGGTCATATAAAGTATAAGTGGCGTAGGGAGAAGCACATCTGAAATGTCAGAATAAGGCCTTTTGAAAATCTGTTCATCATGAAAGCAATGACAAAGGCAAAAATTGTCAAAACAGACTTTTTTCAGAATTTTGGAAATTAGCCATAGTCTTACAATAATCCTTTGAGAATTCATAAAGAAAGATGGGGAAAGTTTAGAAAGAATAATTACCTTATGGTGTTTGGTGGTGTTTCTTTGCTCCTATTCCTCTCTCCTTAGTTTTGTGATAGCCATGAAAATCCACAGTCTTGGAACCACCATAGCTGACAAAACCAGCAGCACAGCACTAAGGGGTAGAACAATTTTGAAACACCCTATAAGTCTTATTCTCAGAATATTGTCCCGAATTTAACATGAAAAAAACATTATTTATATAGCCCTGTTTTAACTTGGTTTGATTTAGATGTTTTCTGACTAAGCTAGCTCTATCCCAAGGCACATGTTAAAAACAACCAACAGAAATTGTTTAACACTATGGCTAGCTGAGACAGTGATACAAGTTGGGGCAAAAAAAAGGCTAGCCAATAATTTTGAAAGAAAACTGGAGAGAATGAAATGTCTATGGGTGCTTTGGAGAGCTCCCCCACATACCTGTGGATATGGAAGGATGTGTATGTGCATGGATATGCACATACCCCCTAAAGACCTTAAAAGGTCCTAATCTCAACTCTTGCTGAACCTGAGACTCATTGCAAGCAGGAATGAGGGCTAAGAAAGCTTGTAAAGAACCCCAACAAACACAGAGAGCCACCTTGGGAAATATTGGGGGACTACTGGTTCATAGCAATTAAGGAAATGCATTTTGAATCTGGGCGAACATTAAGCTAACCAAGCAGGCATACTTTACTGGTCATACATAACAAAGAATACAGACTACAGAATTGGTCCAGGAAAGTCACTAAGTTAAAGCAGCAGCAACAATGACAACAGTAAGAATAAACAATAGGCAGCAACAAATCCTGGGGGAAGAGGGATGACGAATTTCATTTCCACGGTTGCATATGACGTTATTTAAAATGTATGGAAACACCCCAAGGAAAAGGAAAGAATGACCCATTAGCCTGGGAAAAAACCAGTTAATAGAAACTTCTATTCAGAAAGCTCAAATATAAACTTAGAAGGCAAAACTTAACATCACCTATTATAGATATGTTCACAGAAGTAAAAGAAACTACGTTCATAAAAAAAGGAAGTTGATCAACAATGAAATAGAGAACATCAATATAGTAAAAACTAAAAAGAACTGATAAGAAATTCTGGGGTTAAAATGAAAAGTAACCGAAATGAAAAATTTACTTGAGAGGCTCAATAGCATATTTGAATAGTCTGAAGTCAGAAAAAAATCATGTAACTTGAATATAGGTCAGTTGTTATTTTCCTCTTTTCTGAGCGGAAAATAAAAAGAATGAAGAAACATTAACAGATCCTAGTAGAATCATGTGACATGAGCAAGCATATCAACCTGTACATAATGGGACTCATACAAAGAGAAGAGAAAGAGAAAGGGGCAGAAAGAATATTTCAATAATTAATGGCTAAAAACACCTCAAATTTGATGAGAAACATTACACATCCAAAAAGCACAAAAAACTTCCAAATAGAATAAACCATAAAAACTCACACCTAGACATATAGTAAAACTGTTAAAATCCAAAGAATAAAAGACTCACTTGAAAGTAGCAATAAAATAATAACTCATCACATATAAGAAATCCTCGGTAAGATTAACAACTGACTTATAATCAGAAACTGTGGGAGCCAAAGGCAGTAGATAAAATATTCAAACACTGGAAAGGAAAAGACTGTTAACCAAGAAAATTCTACATCCAGCAAAATTATTCTAAAATGACCAGAACATTAAAACATTATCAGAAAATGAAAAACAGAATTCATTGCTAGCACCCTGTTCTACAGAAATACAATTGTCAAGATAAATCCTTCAGGCTGAATTGAAAGGACATTAGACAGTAACTTGAATTCACATAAAGAAATTAAAGCGACTACATATGTAAATATAAAAAACAGTAAAGTGTATTTTTGGATGTAACCTTTTATTTTTGTATCTGAATTGAAAAGAACAATGGCATAAGTTAACAATTATAAACTATATTAACATGCTTATAATGTATGAAGATATGACAATAATAGCATAAAGGAGGAAGTACTGAACAGAGCTATATTGAAGTAATGTTTGTGCTAACGCAAATTACATTGTTTTAAGTTAAGGTGTTAATACTAATCTCTGAGGAAACCAATAAGGAAAAAAAAACCTGAAAATTTTAAAGAAATAAATGGCAAAGGAAATTGTGCACCAGAATATTTCTGTGTAATACAAAAAAGAAAGTAATAAAGCCGTAAGAAATAATCAATATATTGAAAACAAATAGTAAAATGGCAGACATCAGTCCTATATTATCAGTAATAACATTAATATACATGATTTAAACACAACTTCAAAAGATAGAGATTGGCAGAATGCATTAGAATGACATAAGTCAACCATATACTGTGGTTGAGGCATTCTTTATACACAAAGTATCAAGAAGGTTGAAAGTAAAAGAATGTAAAGAGATATGTCATGCATACAGTAACCAAAAAGAGGTGGAGTGCTTATACTAACATCAAAAAGAATAAAGAGTAAGAGAAAAAGTGGCTAGAGGCAAAGAAGGACATTTAATAATAGTAAACAGGTAAAAACCATCAGGAAGACATGACAATTATACATGCATTTAACAAAAGAGTCTATAACACATTAAATGAAACTGAGTAAAAAGGTCAAATGGGCAATTCAACAATAAATAGTGAGAGACTTCACTACTCCACTTTTGAAAATGGACAGAATATAGAGGCCAAAGTTCAATAGGAAATAGAAGACTTAAATAACACAACAAATCAAGATGATCTAATAGTCATTTGTAGAATACTGCAATACATGATAGAATATATATTTGACCACAACAAAGTCTCAGTAAATTCGAAGTTGTAAAAGGACTGTTCTTTGAAAATAATGGAATGAAATCACAAATCAGTGGCAGAGGGAAATTTAGGTTGTTCATAAATATGTGAAAATTTGACATTCTTAAATGACAAATGGGTCACAGAAGATATCACAAAGAAACTAGAAGGTTCAAAGAACTTGAGAAAGAAAACCAAACACAACGTGCCAAAATTTATGGAATGCAGCTAGAACAATGCTTAGATGGAAGTTGATATTTCTTAAATGCCTACATTAAAAAGAAAACAAAGTCTTAACAAACCAGTTCTCTGTGCTAAGAAACCAAAATATAAGTGCAAATTGAACACAAAGAATGCAGAAAGAAGAAAATTAAAAAAAATATATTATCAGGGAAGTAAATAAAATAGAAATAAAATAATCAAGATAAATCAATGAAAAAAATTGGTTCTTTGAAAATATTGACAAATCATATTGGCAAATGTTTAGCTACACTGACTTTTTAAAAGAAAAAAATATAATATTTGCTATAACCAGGAAAGAAAGAATAGATATCACTATTAACCTTACAAAAATAAAGGAATATTATAAAAGGATACTATGATAAAATCTATGCCGATAAGTAATATAAACTAAAGGAAATGGACACATTTCTATAAGAACAAAAAGTAGCAAAACTTATTAAAGAGAAACAGAAAATACAAACAGACCTACAAACACAGACCGAATAACTGATAAAAATTTCTCACAAATTTTTGTGAGAAGACCCCAGGGCCAGATGGCTTCATTCATGAATTATACCAAATAAGTAGAGAATTAACACCAATCTTTTCTAAACTATTCTAAAAAGTAGAAGAAGAATAAGCTATTTCCAACTAACTCAATGGGGCCAGTATACCCTAACAACAAAATCATACATAGACCTCACAGGTAAAGAAAACTACAGACCATATCTTTTGAGTATAGATGCCACAATCCTCAACATAATACAAGCAAACTGAACCAAGCAACATATACAAAGGATTATCAAGTGGGATTCATCCCCCAAACATAAGTTGTTTCATTATATGAAATCCATCAATGTACTACATCATATTAAGCGAATAATGGAGAAAAAATGCATATAATCATCTCAATAGTGGCAGAAAAGCACTTGAAAAAATTCAGTACCTTTACGTGATAAATATATTCAACTAACTAGAAATATATGGGAAATTATTCAAGCTGATAGAGGACATTCAACAAAAACATATAACTAACATCACACTGAATGATAAAAGACTGAAAACTTTCCCGCTAAGATCAGGAAAAGAATAAGTCTGTCCACTGTCACCACTTTTATTCAACATTGTCTTATAGGTTCTAGCCAGGGCAATTAGTCAGGGGATATACATAACATATATCCAAACTGGAAAGATGTAAAAGTATCTATATTTAGGTGACCTGATTAAAAAAAATCTAAAACAATTCATATATAAAAAAAAGAAATAATGAAAAAGCCCAGGAAAATTATAGGACAAAAAAGTCAAAATACAATGCTCAGTTGTATTCTATATACCAGCAATGTACAATTTGAAATTAAGTTGATTTCTTAAAAATAAGAAAAAACTTAGGAATATATTTTACAAAAGAAGTGAAAAACTTGTACTCTGAAGACTATAACATTGTTAAAGAAATTTAGAAGATCTAAATAAATGGAAAGATCATGTACATAGATTGGAATGACTTAATTTGATAACAACGATAGTATTCCTCAAGTTGATCTACACAATTAATATAATCTCTATCAGAAATCCAGCTATCATTTTTCCCCCAGAAATTGGGAAGCTAATCCTAAAATACATATGCAAATTAAAGGGACTCAGTATATCCAAACCAATTTTGTAAAAGAACAAATTTGGAGGTTTCATACTCCTTGACTTCACTATTTACTATAAAGATAAACTAAACAAGATTGTGTGGAACTCTTATAAGGATTTACATATAAATCAATGGAAGAAAATTTTTAAAAAGTCCAGAAATAAAGTCTTACACTTTCCACAAGCGTGCTAAGACAATTCAAGTGGACAAAGAATAGTATTTTCAAAAAATGTTGCTAGGACAACTAGATATGCCCATACAAATGGAAGATGCTGAAACGTTACCTCATAACACACAAATAATTAATTCAAAATCATTCATAGATCTAAATTTAAGTGTTAAAATTATAGTTTTTTTGGGGGGGGTGGGAAACAGAAGTAGATCATTGGGACCTTGAATTAGGCAATGACTTCAAATATACTACACCAAAACCACAAGTGGCAAGGAAAAAAAAAAAAAAGAAGAAGAGAAAAAACCAGGCAAATTGGATTTCTTCAAAATTAAACATTTTTTTTGTTAAAAATAATAAAGTAGAAAGACAACCTATGAAATGAGAGAAAATATTTTATTTATTTATTTATTTATTTATTAGACTACATGCCCAATGTGGGGCTTGAACTTATGACCCTGAGATCAAGAGTCACATGCTTTACCAACTGAACTAGCCAGGAGCCCAGGGAGAAAATAGTTTTAAATCATATATCTGACAAAGGACTTACATATACATATATATATATTTAAAAAGAAAACTTTCACATCTCAGTAATACAAGAGAAATAATCCATTTAGGGGTGCCTGCATGGCTCAGTCAGTTAAGCATCCAAATGTTGTGTTTTTTTTTTAACTTTTTAAATGTTTATTTATTTTTGAGAGAGAGACAGACAGAGTGTGAGCAGGGGAGGTGCAGAGAGAGAAGGAGACATAGAATCCAAAGCAGGCTCCAGGCTCTGAGCTATTGGCACAGAGCCCAACGCGGTGCCCCTTAAGCATCCAACTCTCGATTTCGGCTCAGGTCATGATCTCACATTTTTTGAGATTGATTCCTGCCTCTGGCTTTGCACTGACAGCATGGACCCTGCTTGGGATTCTCTCTCTCTCTCCCTCTTCCTCTCTCTCTCTCTCTCTCTCTCTTTCTGCTCCCCTCTCCCATTCTCACTCACTCTCTCTGTCTCAAATAAATAAAAAAAATGAATAGATATTTCATCAAATAACATATACACAAATGCACATTAAAAGATACTTAACATTAGTAGCTGTTAGAGAAATACTAATTAATCCCACAATGAGATCTCACCTCACCCTACTATGATGAGTGTAATTATAAAAAAATGAACAATAAGAACTGTTTACAAGGATGTAGAGAAATGGGAATCCTTATTCACTGCAAGTGAGTTGTAAAATGATGCAGCTTTCCTACAAACCAGTCATTCCCCAAAATATTAAGCATATTATTATCTGTGATGGAGTAATTTCAATTCTAGATATACACCCAAAGGAAATTAAAATATATGTCAATCCAAAAACCTTTACACAAATGTGTACAGCCACATTATTCCTAATATCTAAAAAGTAGAAATGGTGCAAATGTCCATTTGTGTTGAATGGATAATGGATATATGTGATCAAATGGATGCGCAGCAGAACAAAACTTGGTGTTGACATAACATAGAACATCATTTGGTAACTAAAATGGGTGATGTGCTGACATATGTGACAACAGAGATAAGCCTTAAAAACATTATGCTGAGTGAAAGAAGTTAGTAAAAAGCCATTACATATTATATGATCCCATTTTTATGAAATATCCTGAATTGCCAATTAAATATATATAGTGGCGGTTGCCAGGAGATGAGGGAGGGGTTGGAGAGTGACCTCTAATGGATATGTGGTTTCTTTCTGGAGTGATGAAAATATTCTCAAATTCATAGTAATAATTGCACAACCCTGAATATAATAGAAACCAATGAATTTACATTTTAAAAGGGCAAATTTCATGGCATGTACATTATATCTCAATAAAGCTGTCATAACGATAATAGTAGGTGGCGGAAACAAAATATGAATGCTGACTTTACTCTTGTTTCAGTCTGCATTCCAGTGTGATTTTCATAAGAACTACAGTGATTTTACCAGCTTTTAGACTTACGCTAAGAAAATCACTGTGGTGAACTGAATGTTTGTCACCCCAAATTCACGTGTTGAAATCTAATGGCCAGTGCGATAATATTTGGTGATGTGCCTTTGGGAGGTGTTGAGTCACTAATGTGGAGCCTAGTGTCTAGCTCTGTT
The DNA here is from genome assembly GCF_022079265.1 of Lynx rufus. NCBI lineage: Eukaryota > Metazoa > Chordata > Mammalia > Carnivora > Felidae > Lynx > Lynx rufus. Next base: position 23,843,731 of record NW_025814845.1, on the reverse strand, counting down.
GCCCATTCCACCAGGTGAGGGCACAATATGAAAGGTACAATCTATAAACCAGATGTGGGCACTCACCAGATAACAAATCTACCAGTGCCTTTATCTTGTACTTCCCAGGCTCCAAGAACTATGAGACACTTATGTTGTTCATGAGCCATTCAGTTTATGGTATTTTATTATAGTAGCCTTAATGGACTAAGGGAATCACCATACACCTCTTTACAGATGGTGTTTCCATTCTACCTTAGGGCTTTCTGGACTCTAGAGATGTCCACATGTATCATCTCATTTTTATTCTTTCCAAAGTCTTGTGAAATTAAGTCATGTGATCTCTATTACTGTCTCTGTGTAATAGGTGAGGTATCCTGGGGTCAGGGAGCACAATGTATGTGACCAAACTCATAGATTTAAGAACTGTCAGATTTTTTCACAAAAGTTCAGGTTCTCTGTGCCACATTTACTTGACTCACCTATACTTCTGCAACTGTGGTTGACATAACCCATGTAGAGAAATAGTGTCCCTTCTCAATAGCACCCTTCATGCTTTCATCTTTCAGCTTTTGTACCCGGGGATTTCATCAGAGCTGTTCAGTCTCTGCAAGTTACTACTGGGTATTCATACCTTTATAACACCTCATCTGAAAGACAAAAAGTCGTGGATAAATGCCTTAGTTGCCCATCCTTCGAAAAAGAGTTCTGGGGCATAGGTTTACATGGTTTGTCAGAACATGCTAGAACTGACTCAGGTGTTCCTAATAGTAATCAGTTTAATAATTAAGCTTCATTTTGCGTTCCTTTTTAGCTTTAATCTCAGGTATTCAACATAATGGTTGTATATTAGTATATATTGCAAAATCATCACCACAGAAATCTAGTTAACATCCATCACCAGACAGTTACATTTTTTTTCCTCGTGATGAAAACGCTTAAGTTTTGCTGGTTTAATAACTTTCAAATATACAATAGAGTATTAAGCATAGTCACTGTACTATGTATTATATCCCCATGACTTACTTGTTTAAAACGAAGTTTTTATTTTTTGACCACCCTCACCCATTTCTTCCACCCTCTACCCTGTGCCTCTGTAACCAAATCTGTTCTATGTATTTGCAAGTTCATTTTTTTTTTCTAGATTCCACATATCAGTGAGACCGTTTGGGTTTTTTCTTTCTATATCTGATTTATTTCATTTTGCATAATGCCCTCAGTGTCCATCCATGTTGTTGCAAATGGCAATATTTGCTTCATTTCATGGCTGAATAATATTCCATTGTATCTATATACATCTTTATCCATCAATCCATTGAGGAGCAGTTGCATTTTCTTCTATGTCTTGGTCATTGCAGGTAATGCTGCAATGAACATGCAGGTGTATACGTCTTTTTGAGTTTGTGTTTTCATTCCGTTCAGATAAATATCCAGAGGTGGAATTCCTGGATCATATGGTAGTTCTATTTTAGTGTAGGTTTAGTCTATTTTTAGTATATTTTCAGGAAACTCCAAACTGTTTCTTTTTCTCACCAAGAGTGCATGAGGGTTCCCTTTTCTCCACTTTTCTCCTTATCAACACATGAAATTTTTTGTATTTTTTTATATTAGTCATTCTGACAGGTGTAGTGGGATATGTCATTGTGGTTTTTGATTTGCATTTCCCTGATGATTAGTGAGGTTGAGCACCTTTTCATGTGTCCATTGGCCAGCTGTATGTAGTCATTGAAAACATGTCTATTTAGATACTCTGGCCATCATTTCATTGGGTGGTTTGCTTTTTTTTTTTGTTTGTTTTTTTGTTTTGTCTTTCTTTCTTTCTTTCTTTCTTTCTTTCTTTCTTTCTTTCTTTCTTTCTTTCTCCTTCCTTCCTTCCTTCCTTCCTTCCTTCCTTCCTTCCTTCCTTTTTTTTTCTATTGAGTTGTATCAGTTTTATACATTTTGGTTAACTCCTTATCAGGTATATGGCTTGCAAATATTTTCTCCTATCCATAGGTTGTCTTTTCATTTTTTTTTTGATGGTTTCCTCTTCTGTGCAGAAGGTTTCTAATTTGATGTAGTCCCACTTGTTTATTTTTACTTTTATTATCTACTTTTATTTAAAGGTCATTGCCAAAACTGATGTCAAGGAGGCTACCTCCTATGTTTTGTTATAAAATTTTCATTATCTCAGGTCTTACAGTCAAGCCTTTAATCCATTTTGAGTTAATTTTTGTGTATGGTATAAGACAGGGGTACAGTTTCATTCTTTTGCATGTGAGCTGTCCAGTTTTCCCAACACAATTTATTAAAGAGACTATCCATTTCTGTGGGATATACTTGACTCCTTGACCATAAATCAATTTACCATATATGTATGGGTTTATTCTGAACTCTATATTCGTTCCAATGATCTATGTGTCTGTTTTTATGCCAGTACCATACTTTTTTTTTGTTACTGTAGCTTTGTAATATAGTTTAAATTTGAGATACATGATGTCTCTAGCTGTTTTTCTTTTCAAGATTGCTTTGATTATTTGGTGTCTTTTGTGGTTCCATACATATTTTAGAATTGTTAAATGTCATTGGGATTTTGATAGAGATTGCATTGAATCTATAGATGGATTTGAATAGGATGGACATTTTAACAATATTCTTATCCATGAGTATGGGATATCCATTTTTATGTCTTCTTCAGTTTCTTCCATCAATGTCTTATAGGTTTCAGTGTACAGCTGTTTCACCTCCTTGGTTAAAGTTATTCCTATTCTCTTTAATGCAAATGTAAATAAGATCTGTTTTCAAATTCTCTTTCTGATCGATCATTATTAGTGTATGGATACACAACAGATTTCTGTGTGTTGATTTTGTATCCTGCCTCTACTGAATTTGTTTATCAGTGCTAACAGCTTCTTTGGTGGAATATTTAGGGTTTTTTTATATGTAATATCATGTCACCTGCAAAGATTGTTAGTTTTACTTCTTTCTTTTTGATTTGGATCACACTTACTCTGCTTTCTTGCCTAATTCTCTGTCAAGGACCCCCAGTACTGTGCTGAATAAGAGTGGTGAGAGTGGGCATCTTTGTGTGTATGTGTGTGTATGTGTGTGTGTGTGTGTGTGTGTGTGTGTGTGTGTGTGTGTTTTGGGTTTTTGTTTGTTTGTTTGCTGATCTTAGAGGAAAAGCTTTCAGTTGTTCGTCTTTTAGTATGATGTTAACTGTGAGTGTGTCATATATGGTTTTTGTTATATTTAGGTATGATCCCTCTACACCACTTTGCTGATTCTTTATATTGCATATGGATATTAAGTTTTATCAAATGCTTTTTCTGCATTCACTGAAATGATCATATGACTTTTGTCCTTTATTTTTTAAATATGATCTAAAACATTGATTGATTTGAGGATGTTGAGTATATTGCTTTTTCTTCATTCCGTGTTTCATTCTTCCTGCTCCATTATCTCCACTATAGTTTTCTAGAACAAACTGAAAATGGTTCTATGTATTCAAGTCACTTTTTCAAGGTCTGCTTTCTTCTGTGAAACACAAACTAAGGCAGGCACAAATATGGATAATTTGGTAATTTGGCCCAGTCAAGCTGCCGTCTTGAAATACAAATGGGTAACATTATAAAAACAAAAATTCTTGCTTTGTGTTTAGCGCCATCTCCTTTCCCATACCTATCTTTCTAGTGTTTGTGTGGCCTGAATTATTGTTTCACTTATCTTCACATTTATATTACTTTGGTAGCAGCTAAAACCAGATTTCTGATATTTTCCTCAAAAACTTCTCCTCTTAAGAAATAGTCCCTGCACACAGTAATAGAACTTTTATTGCCCTTTAAATTCATCATATATATACTATCACTATAAGTTGAAGAAGGCATTCCTAATTAGGAAGCCCATCTGGTTACTTATCCAAGTATCTATGAGTATGTCTGGATTGACCACAAATAGAAAAACAGAAGAGAAGAAAAACACATTTTTGTTTTAGAAAACTGTTTTTGTTTTGAGAACTCATAAATTTTTAAGTGATGCGTTTATATTCAAGATAAATCAAGATAACCATATAATAATTATCTGTTTTGACTTCAGAAATTGACTACATTATGAGCACTTTCATTGAAAGGTGAATACAAGAGTACCCAGAGGCCTTTTCAATGGAGCCACAGTTAGATGAAACTATATTATTCTTTAGCATGCTGTGTTTCCCATTAGTTGGTGATCAAAAGAAAAACTCCAAAGAAGATCAGTAGGATGCAAGGTTGATTACAGACTGATTCAGCAGTGTAATCACTAGCTAGTGCAATCTCAGCATGAATGGAGTCCCCAGAGAGCTAGTTGCTATCTGATAGCTCTACAGAGAGGAGAAATCAAATGACTTCTAGAATGTAGATTGGTTTGGATTGCATTAAACAGGAAAGGATTATATCTCACAGTGTCATCCATCCTGGCATCCAGGAACAGTGCATCTAAAACATCTCATTTCCACGGAAGGTATACATCAACTCTGCTGCATAGGCTGATTCAGCAACTCCTGGGAAGAAAAGGAAACTGCACAATTGCTGTGTGAAAACAGCTGCAATTAATTATGGTGTGTTTTTGGTGCTTCTTGCCAAGGACAGAGGACTAATTTTTCATTATTATTCAATTTACATCCCTTATGTTGATCATTCTCCCTTAACATTATAAATCCACGACATAGCATTTCCTGTCTATAATAATTATCACAATCACTACTGACGTGCAGTGGGAATAAGGGAAGAAACAACAAAAGGGAATAGTAAATTATTGGGATCTAGTTCTAGTTTTGCTAAAAATTTGTGTATATAGTTTTAATTAAATTATTTAATTTTTAAATAATTTAACTTTTATTAAATTATTTCAGTAGTCCCATCTACAAATAGAATAATCATATTTGGAATTCCTGTGAGCAAGAGGTCTAAATTTTTTATTTTAAAATTTTAGCTATTCTGTGAATCGCTGTACATAACTTTCAAATAGAATGTAGACCTTGTAAAAACACTGCTGAGACAAAATAACTGTAATGAATAATTCACATTTGTATTCTAAATCGCTCTTGTCCATTGATTAAATAACTTAAGCAGTTTAGTATAAAGGAAAGATTAACAAAACAGTTCTGGAAAATAATCACATAGAAAGTATACCACTGAAACATCAAATTTGTGTTGGTCGATCTCAGGGAAGAATGAGGTAGGATATATCTAGCCCTTTCTTACAAAATGACCCATGGTAAAGTGCAATGCATAGAAAACTCCTAGTATTTCTTCTTTCTCCTGGGCATCATCCCAGATCAAAAAGAGAACCAGAAGCGGGGGTTGGGGGGGCTGGTAAGAGCATATTGACAACGTATCAGAAGGTCTTTCTTGGATACAATGGCAACAAATTGAACCTGGCAAATTGTCTGGCAGGGGGATGGTTTCAGTCTCACTAAGAAAGACCCTTTATGGCAACTAACAAATGGCAATCAGTGTTATTCTAGAAAATCTTCCATTGAACTACTGTCTCGAAAGAGAAATTTAGAAACTGTTTACATGGTTTTTATATCCGGGCTCCACATTTATCCTCGTTCTGTAATACATCTTCAGTGGCTTATATTTGAAATTCAAATTTTTATTTTCCCCTTGTTCCTCTTTTCATTAACATTCATCAGCATTCTCAGGACTACTTGGGATTAGGACTTCAAAGCAATTTTTGATGTCTTTGTCCTTTCTGAGGTCATACTGAGATCTAATATATTTCTTTAGTTGTATGTTTCTGTTGTATTCCTCTAGTTCTTCATCACCATATTTGACTTGAAGCACCGTAATAGCTTTCTAACTGATGTTTTGTTTTAAACTGCAATTCCTGCCCATCCATCCAGTACAGCACTGCCAAATTCATCTTGCTAAAATGTAGATTTCGTTTTGCCATTCTACTCTTCAACATTTTTCAAAGAGTCTCCATTGAGTACAGGCTAAAACCACACCCCCCCAGATTGGGGATTAAAATCAATGTAAAATCTAGTCTTGATGCCCTTTGCTAACCTTACACTCATTTCCTATTTGTAATAACTGGTCACCTGAGATTGTCTTGCTTTTGCCGCTTCTCAGAGAAGTGGGTTAGGATTTCATTTCAAACTGGATCATACAAACATGTATTCAGTGTATCATAGGATTTTGTTGATAGTGCCTAAACTAAACAACATTAACTACTAAGTATAAACCTGCATGCATTTCCCACTCTTTCTTCAAGGGTGACTCTACAGATGTAGAAATTTTGCTTGCAGAATCTGTTTGTTAGCTTAAGCGAAAGATATTTTGTACTGTAAATTGTTTAGATAACATTTAAAACAGTAGCACACAAGTAGTTGCCATTAACCAGACTTCCGTTGATATGTACAGTGAATTTCATATGTATTAGGCATCAAAAGATACAGCCCCATTAGAATACACACAAGTGGGCACATGTGCGCACGCACGCGCGCACACACACACACACACGCACACACACACACTTGTCCTCTAGCAGAAGCAAATAATTAAAAACTCGTAGATGTTGAAATAATTATTTTAGCAATACAGATCAATGGAAGAAAATAATGTCCCATTCAACAAATTGATATGCTTTGGAAAAATTTGAGAATTAAACCAAATTTTAATTATGTTTACAGAAATATAAAAATGCCTGCGATTAGCAGCTCTGAACTCTGCATGTTTCATGGGTTTCATTTTGGAAAATTACAGTTTTTCCCTAGTTAACATTTGATTAGGAGTTTCTAACCTCTAGAGCTGATATTTCTCAAAGTGAATCATATTGTTGTCCAGGCTAAATCTCTAGAGGTTCTGATAATCAGCAAACCAATGTTTATTTATTTTTTATTTTGTAATATAATTTATTGTCAAATTGGCTTACACACAACACCCAGTGCTGGTCCCAAGTGCCCTCCTCAATGCCTGTCACTCATTTTCCCTCTCCTCCCTTCCCCCTGTCCACCCTCAGTTTGTTCTGTGTATTTAAGAGTCTCTTATGGAGCAAACCAATGTTTAAAAAAAAAACTCAGATGGTTTAAATGAACAATCAGTGTTGAGAAGTCTTTTCCTTTTTTTTCAATATATGAAGTTTATTGTCAAATTAGTTTCCATACAACACCCAGTGCTCATCCCAAAAGGTGCCCTCCTCAATACCCATCACCCACCATCCCCTCCCTCCCACCCCCCATCAACCCTCAGTTTGTTCTCAGTTTTTAAGAGTCTCTTATGTGAGAAGCCTTTTCTATGAGTCAGTTGCCTGCCTACCTACCTTCCTTATTCCCTTCCTTCCTTCCTTTCTTCCTTCCTTCCTTTATTTTTTACAATATTGTTTTTCTGTCTTGAATCCCATACTTATTTTACCTGGCACTTATTTTTTTCCCAATTTTGTTGAGATAAAATTGACAAATAGCACTATGAGAGTTTTAGATGTACTACATGCTAATTTGATACACTTATATATTGCTAAATAATTGCCATGCTAATGTTAGCTAACATCTTTGTTATGTCACATAATTAGCATTTCTTTTTCTGTTGTAAGAATATTTAGGATCTACTTTCTTAACAGCTTTCAAATATATAATACTTTATTGCTAACTATAATTACAATACTGTGCGTTAAATCCCCACAGGCTTATTTATCTTCTAACTGGAAATTTCTACCCTTTGGCCAACATCTCTCCCCAGTTTTCCTACCTCACATCCCCTGGCAACCACCATTCTACTCTCTGTTACTATGAGTTTGGCTTTTTTAGATTCCACTTGTAAATGATACCATGCAGTATATATTATTCTCTGACGTATTTCATTTAGCATAATGCCCTCAAGCTCCATCCATGTTATCATTAATGGTAGGATTTCTTTCTTTCTCATGGCTAAATAACATTCCAGCGCGCGCGCGCGCGCGTGTGTGTGTGTGTGTGTGTGTGTATCTCCCACATCTTTATTTATTTATTAGCTGATGGAAAGTTAGGTAGTTTCCATAGCTTAGCTACTATGAGAATACTGAAAAAAACATGGGAGTGAATATACAGTTGACCCTTGAAAAATGTGAGGGTTAGGACACCAACCCCCATACAGTCACAAATCTGTGTATAACTTAGGAGTCCCCAAGAGCTTAACAACAAATAGTCTTTACCAATAACATAGCTTTGCCAATAACATAAACAGTTGATTAGCACAATTTTGTGTGTTATATATACTATGCACTTTAGTACAATAAACTAGAGAAAAGAAAAAAGAAAGTCATAAGGAACACAGAATACATTATAGTACTGTCCTGTCTTCATATATATAAAGAAAATCTATGTATAAGAGGGACCCACACAGTTCAAACCTGTGTTGTTCAAGGGTCAAGTGTATTTCTTCAATATACTGTTCGTATTTCCCTTGAGTATATAACCAGAAGTGGGATTGATGGATCATATAGTAGTTCTGTTTTTAATATTTTGGTGAACATTGTATTGTTTTCCACAGTGGTTGCATCAATTTACATTCCCACTGACGATGCACAAAGATTCCCTTCTTCTTGTGGATACGTTCTCCACATCTTTGACAACACTTATTTTTTTTGTCTTTTTGATGATAGCCATTCTAACAGATATGAGGTGATATCTCATTGTAGTTCTCATTTGCATTTCTATGATGCATTTAATGCATTTAATGATGTTGAGAATCTTTTCATGTACCTCTTGGCCATTTATAGATCTTTGGAAAATGTCTATTCAGTTCCTCAGGCCATTTTTTAAACTAGATTATTTGGTTTTGTTGTTGTTGAGTTTTATGAGCTCTTCATATATTTTGTATATTAATCTCTTAGAAGATACATGGCTTGCATATATTTTCTCCCATACTGTAGTTTGCTTTTTCATTTTGTTGATTGCTTCTTCTGCTGTCCCGAAACTTTTTAGTTTGATGTAGTTCCAGTTACTGATATTTTGCTTTTATTGCTTGTGCTTTTGAAGCCATATTCAAAATATTGTTGCCAAGACCAACATCAAGGAGATTTCTCCCTATATTTTCTTCTGGTAGTTTTATGTTTCAAATTTTACATTGAACTGTTTAATTCATTTTGAGTTAGTATTTTCTGAGTGGTGTAAGACAGGGGCTCAGTTTTGTTTTGTTTTGTTTTGTTTTGTTTTGTTTTGTTTTTCTTTAGTGGTTTTCCCATCAGCCCAGTTTTCCCATCACCATTTACTGTAAAGACTATCCTTTCCGCATTGAAGATACTTGGCTTTCTTGTCAAATATTAGTTAACAGTATATATAAGGGTTTATTTCTGGGCTCTCTATTCTCTGTCTATGTCTGTTTTTATGCCAATATTTCACCATCTTAATTACTATAACTTTACAGTAGAGTTTGAAATCAGAAAGTGTGGTGGGTCAAGTTTGTTTGTTTTTTCATTTTCAAGATTGCTTTGGCTATTTTGGGTCTTTTGTGATTCATACAAATTCTAGCATTTTTTTTTCTTTTTCTGTGGAAATGACATTGGAATTTTTATGGGGCTTGCATTGAATCTATAGGTGGCTTTGAGTAGTATGGACATTTTATCAATAGTAATTCTAATCCATGAACACGTTTTTTTTTTTTTTCCATTTGTATTGTCTTCAATTTATTTTATCAAAATCTTATAGATTAGTGTATACAGACTTTTACCTCCTTGGTTAAATGTATTCTTAAGTATTTTATTTATTTATTTATTATTTATTTATTTACTTATTTATTTATTTAGCTTTTTTAATGAAAATGTTTCTCTTTTAGATGTTTTTTGTTAACGTATAGAATGAAATTGACTTCTCTGTTGATTGTGTATCCTGCAACTTTATTAAAATCATTGATTAGCTCTAGGAGTGTTTTGGTGGAGTGTTTAGGATTTTCTACATATAATATCATATGATCTGCAAAGACAATTTTTCTGTGTCCTTTCCTATTTGAATGCCTTTTACTTATTGCCTGATTGCTCTGGCTAGGACTTTTAGTACTACGTTGAATTAGAGTGGTGAGTGAGATTGGGCACTCTTATCTTGTTTCTAATCTTAAAGGAAAATTTTTTAACTTTTCACTGTTGAGTTTCATGTTACCTGTGCAGTTGTCCTATACGGCCTTTACTGTGTTGAGGTATGACCTTTTTATACTCAATTTATTGACAATATTTATCATGAAAATATGTTTCATTTTGTCACATGCTTTTTCTACATCAAGATGATCATATGATTTTTATCCTTCATTTTTGTTAGTGTGATGTATCACATTTGTTGCTTTGCATATATTAGACTATCCTTGCATTTTGGAGATAAATCTGATTTGATCATAGTAAATGATCTTCAATATGGTGTTCAGTTCTGTTTGCTAATATTGCATTGGGAATTTTTGCATCTATATTTCTCAGGGGTAATTTCTTATAATTTTCTTCTTTTGTAGTGTCTATCTGAATTGGATATCATGGTAATGCTAGCCTCATAAACTGTGTCTTCACCTTTAATTTTCAGGAAAAAGTTTGTGAAGGAGTGTAATTAATCTTTTTTTTTTTATGTGTTTTGAAGAATTCATCATTGTAACCATCTAGTGTTGGGCTTATGGGCTTATCTTTGTTGAAAGGCCCTTGATTACTAATTAAATCCCTTATTTATTATTGATTGGTTTGTATGTTTTGTTTATCATTCAGTCTTAGTATGTAGAGTGTTTATAATAGTTTTTCCATATTTTCTAGTTTATCCAATTTATTAGTGCATAATTGTTCTTAGTAGTCTCTTATTACCTTATATATTTCTGTGGTATCACTTATAATGTTTCCTTTTTCATTTGATTTTATTTATTTGAGTTATCTCTTTTTCTTAGCCTAGCTAAAGATTTATCAATTTTGTTTATCTTTTCAGAATGTCAACTCAATTTTGTTTATATTTTCTATTGTTTTCATGTTTCTTACTTCAGTTATTTCTGCTCTGATCTTTATTTCCTTCCTTCTCCAGTATTTAGGCTTAATTTGTTTCTCTTCTTCTGGTTAGGTTGCTTACTTGAGATTTTTCTTTTTTCTTAATATAGTTATTTATCACTATAACCTTTCTTCTTAGACCTGCTTTTGCAGCTTCACCTAGGTTTTGCATATTGTGTTTCCATTTTCACTTGTTTCAATGTTTTTTTTTTTAATTTCCCTTTTGATTTATTATTTGACCTATTTGACTCAAGGATATGTTGTTTAATTTGTATGTATTTGTCAAGTTTTTAGCTTTCTTCCTACTACTGATTTCTAGTTTTATAACACTGTGATCAGGAAAAGATACTTAGTATGGTTTCAATTTTCTTAAATTTGTCAAGTTTGGTTTTATGGCTTATCATGTGATTTGTCCTAGAGAATATTCTGTGCGCATTTGAGGAGAAGGTATATCTTGCTTCTGTTGGGCAGAATGTTCTATATATATCTGTTAGGTCCATTTTGTCTAAAGTATGGTTCAAGTTCAACACTTCCTCATTTATCTTCTGTGTGGATTATCTATCCATTGCTGAGAGTAGGGTATTGAATTACCGTATTATTGTGTCATTAATTTCTCTCTTTAGATCTCTTGGTATTTGTTTAATATATTTAGTTGCTCCAACCAAATATATTGAGAGTGTATATATTTATGATTGTTATTTCTTCTTGAAATTGACCACTTTATCAATATAAAATGACCTTCATTATCTCTCATTACTGGTTTTGGCTTAAAGTCTATTTTGTGTGATATAAGTGTAGGTACTCCAGCACTCCTTTGGTTTCTACTTGCATGGAATATATTTTCCACCCTTACACTTTGCACCTGTGTGTGTCTTCAAAGATGAAGTGAGTCCCTGGTAGGTAGCCTATTAGCATATAGTTGGATTTTTTTTTTTTTCTTGTATCCATTTAGCTACTTTGCCTTTAACATGGAGAATTCTATCATTTATATTTAAGATAGTTATTGATAGGTAAGGATTTACTAATGCCACTTTGTAATTGTTTTCCTGCTTATTGTAATTCCATTGTTTCTTTTTCACTCTCCTCATGCCTTCCTTTCTGAATCGAAGACTTTCTTAGTGATATACTTTCTTTCTCTTTTCTTTATCTTTTGTGAATCTCTTATAGGTTTTTGCTTTGTGGTTACCATGATGTAACACATAAAACTGTGTTGGAATTCATTTAAGCTGCAATGGGCCTTGGACATAATGAATACTCAATATAGTTTCTATTTTATTCACCAATTAGCTTTTGTTTCTTATTAAGTTGATAGATAAATCATTTTGAGAATAATTTTTAAGTGAATAATCTTTATCCAATTGGAATATGATAGGCATCATATAAGGTAATATCTTAAAGGAGAAATGACTCTAAGAAAATGCATTAATGTATCCATCAAATCTTACTTCAGTAAGGATTGTGTTTATATGCATTTTATCAAACACCTGATAGAATGTCTTAACTAAATGGTTGTTTATTTTTCTCATGGTCTGTAATGAGATATCCAGAGATAAGCATTTTATTAATGGTGAGGCAGAAACACAATGACATTAAGAACCAAACATTTTAAATTATCACTTGGATATCTTACCATCTTAAGGATATATTCTATCCTTTTGGTTTTAAGATGGCTGCTGTGTCCATCAGTCACTGTATCTGTTTTCCAACCTGAATGAAAATGGCATACCAAGGGAAAAATGTATGGTTTAAAATAAGTAAAGCCCAACTTAACTTCTGCTATGAGTCATTTAATTGATCATCACTGGCTACAAAGGAATAGAACTGTTAACGGGGTCCAATTCAAAATAATGCCACGTCAAGTGTTCTAATGGTAATGAAGGAGGGAAGTATAATTTTTGAAGAAGCAAATAGCAGAATCTTGCACAAATATATAATTAGTTTCGACTATTTAAAAGTCATGGCTGTGATTTCTTGGATAAGTATTATTTAATATTCACGCTAAGTAGCAGGTGAATAATTTCATATTATTTTGTTCTTTTAGAAAACTTATGGATGGAGTAGCATAAGTAACTGGCAATGGGCATTTAGTTAGTAAATAGTAAACTTTGGATTTGAAATCTAGTCTTCTGAATCTAAAACCTTGGTTATTATACAAAAAAATGTATCTATTTTATTTTGTCACCTCATGAGAAAAATAAAAGTGAAAGAGAAATAAAACAGAAAGTTGAATTGTGAAGAAATTCTTTGGTGTCAGTTAACAGAATGTTTTTGAACAGCACAAACTTTTGCAAACAACCTTGACATTAATTTGATACAAATGTGAGATATCAAATGATGCCTCCAAAGAATAGTATCCCAAAGGCAATATAAAATCTTTATCCATTAGGTTCAACTCCAGTGTTCTGCAAAAATTTTGCCCCTAAAGTAGATTCCAATAAACAAGAATGATTTAGTCAGCAAGGACAATGTAACACTGATGCTGCCACCATCCTTCAAAACTATGCACAATTGCACATTATTATTTTCCTGTATCCAGCTTTCAACATAAGTCTTAAGAGCCTGTATGTCAGCATAATGTAAGTACTGCATCACTAGTCTAGTTGCAAATTTTCTTCATAGGGAAATAAATGGTGTTTATCTTTCCTGTTATTTCTGACCCTTCTGTGCTTGACCTGTGTATTCCATTCTGTTCTAAAGAAGATTCAAACCTTGAAAGTGTGTGTATATTTGATAATAGTGGACCAAGTTACTGCTTTCCTTTTCCCCCTTAATCATAATTATAAATCTAATGAACACAGCATTTTATTTCATGACTATACTTTGGGCTATATCTTATATTTTGTGGTCTATATAAATTTAATTTTAAGGAATTATTTTAAATTCTTCATCTTTTCATAGAATACAAGTGGAGTTTTATTCCATATTATAACTTTGTTATATTTGGCACCTTTAACATTTACCCAGGGGTGCCTGGGTGGCTCAGTTTGTTAAGCGCCTGACTCTTGATTTCTACTCTAGTCACTATCTCACAGGTTCATGAGATCAAGCCCTATGTCAGGCTCTGTTTTGAGCCTGCTTGGGATTCTCTCTTTCTTTCTCTCTCACTTTCTGCCCCTCCCTCCCTTGTGCTCTCTCTCGCTCTATCGCTCTCTCTGTCTCTCTCTCAAAATAAATAAGTAAACATTTAAAATTCATTCATTCATTCATTCTCCTTAGAGATTATCTTTCTGTTATTTTTTAAAAAAAATTAATGTTTATTTATTTTTGAGAGAGATAGGGAGACAGAGTGCAAGCAGGGGAGGGGTGGAGAGAGAGAGGGAGACACAGAATCTGAAGCAGGCTGCAGGCTCTGAGCTGTCAGTACAGAACCCTGCATGGGTCCTGAACCCACGAACTGTGAGATCATTACCTGAGCCGAAGTCTGGTGCTTAACTGACTGAGCCACCCAGATGCCCCTATCTTTCTGTTATTTTATCCATACTCCTAATATATAATTTCTACATTTATTCTCCAGTTTTCCTGCTTTATTACAAATATTTTTCATTGTCTAGCTCTTGCCTGTCAAACTTATGTTATGCTTTAGTGAAAAGAAAACAAACCAGGAGCCAGGAAATCTAGGTTAATATTCCAGTGCCATTTAGTAGTTGAGTCTTCTGAGGAAAAATAACTTAAGGTTTCAGTGTTTTAGTTTTCTTCTCTGAAACATGAGGAAAATAATGCCAATGCTACCTGCTACCTGATGTTTCGAGAATCAAATGCCTATCAAATTCATATATACTAAAAAAAAGTAAACTTTACAAATACATCATTATTTTAGAATTTATATCTTTATCTTATCTAATACAATATTTGCCCTAAAATCCAAAATCTCTCATGAAGATTATACCCCATATTGACAGAGGAAATTTTTGCACTTTTTCCAGAAGTATTTTAGATGTAACCCATGGTTATAGATTTTTTTGACTACTATTTCAATTTAGGCAACATAGCATCCTAGAAAATCAATGTGCCTTTTTTGTCCTTGATGAAAATATTATTCAAATAACATATATTTAAATCTTATTAAATATAGTTACTGGAATAAAAAAAAATCCTTCTCCTTGAGTACCTTCTTGGAGGAGATAGAATAATCACAACAATGAGACAATTGCCATAGTGAAGGGATAGAGAAAACACAATAGGAATACAGATGGGGAATGATTGATGGTGAAGTTAAGGTCAAGATAGTGTGAAATTAAAAGTAAATAAGGAACCACAATCAGAATTGACTAAGTAGAAACTTTCTCTCATCCTGGTAATTGAGCTTATTTTGGGAAAATTTTTAAGAAAATAGCAGAATTTTGTCATTTGAGAAGTTACTGGAAGTGACTGCATTAATCATCCCTCAGAATTGTAGAGAACATGGCCAAAAGTTGAGGCATCACAAATAAGCTGGTATAGTAATTTTGGAGCATTTTCAAAGTAGCACCATTATAATTTTAAAGATAAGTGTTAAGGTGAAGCATCAAAAGCTTAAATATGACCATACCGAAATATTTTTGTGTATGTAGCTTGAATGAATCCCTTTAATGAGTAAGAGAAAAATCCCAAGAACACTTTGAAGACTGATACATATTGGAATGGTTATTCTATACAATGTTTTCCTCATGTTATGTGGCTACTCTTGTCTTATAGCTTCATAAAATAATCTCTTCCTTTTTTTCAAATTGTTGACATCCCTGTTTCCTTCACAAAAATTTTGAGAACAATTGTTCTTTTTAGGTCTATGGACCAAACAGATCAACAACTAAATTTCAATAAGCCCTTGGCAGGACTGGCAAGAGTTGGTAATTGAAACTGTGATGTTAGCATACCTCTTTTGAAGATTAAAAAGCACTGCACAAATTACTGTGATCACTCCACAGGACAAGTAAACGAGTTGAATCTATAGACGTTTGTAAGATTTGCAGACTCTGATACTTTTTACAATAAAATTGAAATTGTATTTGTCATTGGTGATATCATCTTCCTAGATGGGAGATGTATTATTGCCTTGTTTTGCTTAACAGAACCATGTTTCCTTTAGGATGAAATCCAAGTCCTAAACAAGGAAAACAAAAAAAAAATAGAAATTTGGAACTTGCCAAACATTTCATTGGTTCCTTTTGCTTTATTTTTCAACATTGCCTATATTTCTGAAACACCTGATAACCTATCACATCCAAAAATAATTCCCTCCACTTAGAATGCCTTCTCATAATTGATCTCCCAAAATTCTGTTTATCATCTGAAACACTTATGAGAATATTATTTCCTTTCTTCATCCTTCCCTGTTATTCTTCAGATGGAATTAACCAATTTTCCTTCAGGGATACCTCTGGAATTTGTTCAAGCTTAACAGTAAGAATAACTGTTTTTTTAGAGATGCTCAACACTTGAATAATTGACCCTCTATCATCCATGTTAGAATAAATTCATCTTGACATGCCTGTCTTGAGAGCAGTGGATACAATTTCAGGTATGCTGTCATTCCTTAGTCATGCTCTGCATGGTTTCACCTCTTGGCTAACTTTGGTATTTACCCCATATTCACAAGCATGGGGTAAGTAGCCATGAGTTTTGTCCACACAATTTTCCAAGAAGCTGAGAAATTTGTCTTATCATCTATGAACATTTCTTCCATTCATTATCTCTTTATTATGTTTTCAATCATGCATTTCACTTATCCTATCATCTTTTGCTACAAAAATACAATATGAATCAACTCAAAACTATCACCTTCATATCATTTACCTTTGAAACTACCATTCTACTTCTTACTAGTAAGAAGTTCAGTAAACACCTAAAAGTAAACACCTAAAAGATAAGCTTCAGTTAAATTATTAAAAAAAAAAACATATCCATGGCTCATTGTATCAGTCAAGATAATGGAATCCTATTACTTAAAGTCACTCTGAGACGATAGCTAATATACCTGCAATCTTTGGAGCACATGGCTTTGCCTGTCCACAGAAGTAGGAAAAGTAGGAGAAGTCATACAGTAGCTTTCAGTAGTAATTAAATATGTTAGGCAAAGTATGATGTCTTATTTTTTTTTTCACATTTCATTATTCAACATTAGTCACTTGATCTCACCCATCTGTAAGTTACAGAGAAAGGGAGGCTTTTGTGTGCCTGGAAGAAGAGAGTATATTTGTGAGCAATAGTAGCATCTAAGATATTCTTTCTTCTATTGTTTATAGACTTTTATATTTGTCTCACTACTAAGTTGTTTATTATATTATTATTATTATTATTATTATTATTATTATTATTATTTTACTTCATAACCATTTCGGTCCTCATCTCCTTCACTTTCTATTCAGTATTCAACAGGTTTGATTATTTCTTAAATGTTCTTTCTTCTATGGTTTTGGATTTTTCTGCTCAAGTATTCCTCTATGATCCTTTTCAACTTCTTAACTGGTACTTCCTTTATATTCAACTATTTAATATGTATGATTCTCAAGGTTCTGTTCTTACTCTTCTTTTCTTCTTCCCTATGAAATAGCATCTACTTACATGATTTTACTATTTCTGTATACCACTTGTTTTTACATATTCAATTCTATTCTCTTGACCCTTACGTTAAGTAATTTTAACATGGATGCATACCAGGGACTCGGCTATTCCCAAAATCAACTCAATTAATTCATGCAAACTCATTTCCCTTTCAGAGTTTCCTTCACTCTCATTAACATCTTACTGAAGATCTAAAGATGTATCTAGGCCATTCTGTAATCCTTTCTTTCACCTTTTCATGTCCAGTAACCAAATCTAATATTCATCTAACAAGCAGTTATTTATTTCCTTCTGTGAGGTATAAAACGATGCTAGATACGTTAAATACATAAATGAGTAAGACATGAGTTTTGTTCTTGAGTGCTTTCTAAACTACTTGGAAAGGTAGGTTAAATAATTAAAGCATTGGAAAATACAATATTATGTTCTACAAATATGAAACATAGTTTCTGATCAGAATTTAGTGGTGAGAAAGTCTATTGATTCTAATCCCCAAACCATTTTAGAAACTAGTATACTTTTGTGTTGCTTCCTAAAACATCATGGGATACTTGGCTTAAACAACAGAAATTAATTTTTCTCAGCACTGGAGGCTAGAAGTACAAGGTGAAGGTATCAGCTGGTTTGGTTTCTTATGAAGCTTCTCTCTTTGGCTTGTTGATGGTCACCTTACCCTGTGTCCTCACATGGTTTTTCTTCTTGTACCACATTCCCTTGATGTCTCTTTGTGTATCCAAATAACCTCTTCTTAAAAGGACACCAATCCAGGGGCACCTGGGTGGCTCAGTCGGTTGAGCTTCCAACTTCGGCTCAGGTCATGATCTCACAGTTTGTGAGTTCGAGCCCTGCGGCAGGCTCTGTGCTGACAGCTCAGGGCCTGGAGCCTGCTTCGGATTCTGTGTCTTCCTGTCTCTCAGCCCCTCCCCTGCTAATGCTCTGTCTCTCTCTCTGTCTCTCAATAATAAATAAACCTTAAAAATTTTTTAGAAATAAAAAGGACACCAATCTGATTGGATTAAGGCTCACCCTGGTGGCTTCATTTCAACTGAATCACTTCTTAAAGCCTCTCTTTCCAGATATGGTCATATTCTGAGATACTGGGGTCTAAGCGTCAACATACTGATTTTGGAGGGACAATTCAACCCATAGTACATTCCAGGCTATTACAAATTTTAGAACTTTTAAGTGATCTTTATATGCTCATACTTCACCTTCCAGAGTGGTCTGCTCATAGTCATACTAAGTAATTGATTGAATGTTTACATATCAGGTATTTAAAAATAATTTTTATGGTGGGGGGAAGAGGGAGCATAAACAGGGGACGGAGAGAGAGAGAATCTTAAGCTGGCTCCACGCCTAGGACAAGGCTGGACATGAGACTCCATCTCATGATTGAGATCATGACCTGAGCTGAAATCAAGAGTTGGACACTCAGTTGACTGAGCCACTCAGGGCCCCAAAAGGAAATAATCTTTACAGCTGTCTACATTGGTAACATTAACTTTATATAACCTATATTTTATTTAATTATCTTTTTATTTTTTTAAATTTTTTTATTTAATTATCTTAAAATAAAAATTTCACTTGTTTCACTATAAATACTATCCAATTGTTGTGATTTGAAATCACAATTATAAATGATGTTAAGTTATAGAGCTGCATTGAAAATTTGTTTTGTCATCTAGTTAGAGAAGCAGAAAATATGTATCAAATAGCCCCAAGGGCATATCAGTGGAATTAGCGTTTAATGAATAATTAATATGTGCAAAATACTGTTCCAAGTTCTTTACAAATATTATACATTTAATTTTCCAGCAACAACATGAAACAGATGGTGTTATTATTATGACCATTATTATTTATTATATTTTTCATGTGAGAACTAAGATTCTTACTGGTCAAGACTTCTGTCTCAGAGTTCATAGTTTGTAAGCTGAAAAACTAAGATCCAGTTCTAGAGTTTACTCTCTTAAGCACTGTGTACTCTGTTGCTACAAATACACTTCTGTTTTCAACAAGCTCACAACCTTATTCACAAGACAGGGTATGGAAAAGAATTTAACTTAAGGGCAAGTTTTAGAACTTTATGATGTGGCCTTATGTTCGACATGTCACAGTTTGAACACGGAATCCATAAACTCCGGGCCAACATTTTCTGGCAAAACTGATGAAATATATAGATTCTAAAAAGTAATGCTGATTAGAACCCATCATAACCCAGGGCATGTATGGCCTATATGATTTCTTTCTTTCTTTCTTTCTTTCTTTCTTTCTTTCTTTCTTTCTTTCTTTCTTTTGTATTCTCTTCCTCAAAGTAGTAAGCACAATGCTTTTGTGGCCAATTAAAAAATAAAAGAAAAGAAAAAAAGAAAAAAAAAGACTCTTTTGCTCATATAAAACCCTCCAAACTCTTAATTCTGTAAGGTAAGAGATGAAAAGGAGGAAAGGATGGGATCTCTATTGCTATTAAAACAATATTTCTTGGGGCACCTGAGCAGCTCCATTGGTTAAGCGTCCAACTTCAGCTAGGGTCATGATATCGCAGTTCATGAGTTTGAGCCCTGCATCCAGCTGTCTGATGTCAGCACAGAGCCTGCTTTGAACTCTGTGTCTCTCTCTGTCTCTCTCTCTCTCAAAAATAAATAAACATTAAAAAATTTGAAAAATGCGTTTCTCTGGATTTGTCATCTTTTGTTATAGACCAAATATTTCTGTTCCTCCCAAATTCATATGATAAAACCTAATCCCCATGTGATATTAGGAAGATCAACCCTTGGGAAGTGATTAGGTCATCAGGATAACGTCTCAATGAATGGGCTTAGTGTCCTTATAAAAATACACAAGAAACCTCTTCTGCCATGTGAAGACACAGGGGAAACATGATGATATGAACCACGAGGTGGGCAAGCTCTCACTAGACACTGAATTTGTTAGCATCATGATCTTGGATTTTCCAGCCTCCAGAACTGTGAAAATAAATTTCTGTTGTTTATTAGCCACTCAGCTTATAGTATTTTGTTATAGCAGCCTGAGTGGACTAACACGTCTACCAATACGTTATTTCCATGCCCCTATCTTTCAACATTCACCTCAAAATTATTTCTGAGATTATTCAGAAGTAGTTACCTATGTGTATGTACATTTCCAAACTTAGTAGTTTCAACTGTGGTATGCCATTCACCTTTTCTTTCCTTAGCTAATTAAGCTCTGATTCCTTGCCTTCTTGTATCCAGTGCCTGCAGGTACTGTGTAGGTACACAAAGTCACTGCAGCTGCGTGCTGCCACTACCACAGGGGCTGATCCTACACACTCACAGCCATGGCGCTGGTCCCATCTCTTGCTAATACTGGTTCCATGCTGTGTAGGAACTGTTCCCCTGCAATGTCCACACTGCAGACATAAACTAGGTTGTGGATTTAATTAATGCTCTGTTTTCCCTGACGAAGCAAGAGAGGATCACCTATTCATGCCCTCTGGGGTGGCTCACACTGCTATGCCTCAGCCCAAATAGTGCTGCTTTGTATTCCCCATGCATCACACAGCTTTTGTGATGACAGACTTCCCTCTTTGCAGAGAGATCTGTCCTCCTTCTGAAGTACGAATCCATGGTGTCTAGGTGGGAGGTCAGCCACATTCAAAATTTTTCTTCCTTCATGTTACAGTATTCCTTTCAGAACAGCCACAGCCACCTTGTGGTTTTCACTGTGGAATGAGTTCCTTCTAAAGGAATTCCCCCTTCTCCTTCAAAGTGCATCCTTTGCAACTTATTCCACCAATCCTGCAGACGCTATGTGAAATGATGACAATGTAGGTAAATACAGCTTAGAGTAAAAATTGGAATTTTTATAATCACCCCTTGGCTCCTCAGATGATCTGCATGTTTTATGAAAGCATTCATGACAAAGCTGCTTAACATTGTTCTTTCTCTTTCTAATTACACCAAAATCCTAAAAAGAAGTTCCCTGTTGGCCTATATTGTATGCTGGCTTCCTTTGTTTATCATTTGTTTCCTGCATCGAAATTTAAGATTTGAACAGTACTTTAAAGATTTTTGTTTTGCTTCAAAACTTTGTATTTGCTTATTAAAAACTTGTGCATTTCAATAATTAAAATCCTTTGAACAACAACAACAACAACAACAACAACAACAAAATGACACTGAACTGCATTTTACAGCCTGCAGAATACCTTGGGCTAGCTTGGTTGTGAAAGTATATCTTATTCTTGTTCTTGTTTTGTTTTTGTTTTGTTTTTTACAGCAGCCACCGCTGTAGAGATTGCATACAATACATTGTGTAAATGTTTGATTGTTTACGCATTCAAATTTTAGAAACTCTATGATTGTCTTATAGTGTTTTTCTAAATGCTAGCAAAATATGGTACTGCATTATTATTTAGCAGAGAAATAAAGACAACATTTACAGATTTTTATATCTCACTTCATATTTTATTAAAAACAATATATTGGGCACTGTTTCAGCAAAAATCAAAATTTCAGGAAATCCAAGAACAGAGCACAAAGAGAATTTCCTCTCAGGCTAGTGTAAGTGTTAACCAGATAGTGGCTTATATTTAAAACCATGATCCAAACAATTTAGCATGACATTCCATAAAATCTCACAAAATTAAAATTGTGCACTTCTACCCCGCAGGATAAACTGGCTGGTGTTTTGGAGAATGGCTTTAAATCTGTCATTTTTCAGTCCCTCTCCGCTTATATCACATCTTCTTTCCTTCTTACTTGCTGTGCTCCCATTCATCACAGACACCACAGCTGTAACAACAGCACTATCCTTCACTCTTAAATCAGGGGCTGTCTCTGCCACTGTCATGGTCAGTCTTTGAAACAAGAAAAAGAAAACCCAGAACAGCAGTTGCAATAGCACAAGCATCATAAATGTTCCCCAGGACTCCCATCTCACAATCCATTTGTGCCACGTCTAGGTACAGATGCCCTCACACTGCTGACTAGCAAATCGTACAGGCACTGTAATTGTGGGGTAGGTGACAGTCACCCAGCAAACCTTCCAGTTCAAGAGGGAGAGAGACTTAGAGCTCATGGCCTTCTGAATGTAAGTAAATTAGCAACATCCTTTCTAAAATAGTTCGTCCAAACAAGACCATTTGGGTAAAAATGGTTAGAAAAGGCTTTACTTATTTCAAGTCTAAGTTAATATGACATATCACGATGGTTTTTGCAGAAAGAAAAATGTTCTTTCCAGGTCACCGTTCCATCACTTATCATATGTGTCATTGGTGTCTGGAAGAATTAAGCAAAAGAAGACAAATGATGGAGCCCATCTCTCACTAATAACCTAAGTATTAATTTGCTTACGATTTCTTTCATTTATTCATCAAATATTGATTATACGATAGTCCTAAACATAAGAGCATTTATTGAGAATTTGATAAATGAATGAAAAAATCCATAAGCATATAAATGAAAGATACAAAAACTGATGTAATTTTTTAGACTTCTGGAAGCTTAAACTTTATTAGAGGAAATGAGACATTTTTATAAACAGTTTTAGGATAAGATAGAAGTATCCAAATGTATCCAAAATGTCTGGTAACAATCAAATGAGCAATGTTATTTATTTATATATGTAAAAAGATACAGATAGAGATCTTTGTGATATATATATATGATATATATTTATATATTTATATATCTATATGTCATTTATCTGATATCTATATGGCATGTATCTATATGATATCTATATGGCATATATGTATATGATATCCCTATGATTTCTGTGTATATGGCATTGGCAATATATATTGTCAATGACTTTTATGATCTGTAATTGAACAAAGTTGTACTGTTTTGTTTTGTTTTTATTTATTACAATAAAGAAGAAAGAGTACCATGGAAAGCTGGAGTATCGTAGCAACAGGGTATTAGAGAGGACTTACAGGATTTGTCTGTGATAAGCGATTTGGGGGAGGTTTCAAGGAAGTGAGCTTTGCTCTAAATTGTAAGCTCTCAGAATATGAAGACAATTCTATCATTTGGCATTTTAATAGATCTTATCTGGAAGACAGGAGAAACGAAACAAGTCTATAGCTATAATAAGTAAAGACAGCACGTCACACATATTAGCCAGAATAGAGAGATTGTTTGATCATTTTGTGGTTTGGTAAATATTCCTTTTTATTTTTTTTTGACCTTCATAAATCATTAAGGGATGGACATGTTTTTTTTTTATTTTTTTAACGTTTTACTTATTTTTGAGACAGTGAGAGACAGAGCATGAACAGGGGAGGGGCAGAGAGAAAGGGAGACACAGAATCTGAAACAGGCTCTAGGCTCTGAGCTGTCAGCACAGAGCCCGACGCGGGGCTCGAACTCATGGACCGAGAGATCGTGCCCTGAGCCGAAGTCAGCCGCTTAACCGAGTGAGCCACCCAGGCACCCCTGGACGTGGTTTTAGTTCTGATACATCTTGTTCATCGAAAGACCCTGCCCAATGGGGTTCTATGAAATTGTTTAGGTTCCCTAGGAGAATACCCTGGCTTAGCGGTAGTGACTAGCTAACACCTAGCGATACCTAACCAACAATACCAGAACAGTTCTTGGCTGTCAGAAATTGCTTTTCCCTTTTTTCAAAATGTATCGATGTCCTGGCAACTTAAGGGCTATTCATAGAAATAGAAAAAACTAAGTAAAACGAACAAATGGTGCATGAAGAAAAGCAGAAACGAACAAAAAGAAAAGAATTCCTACTATGTGACTACACACATATAAAGTTAAGAAACAGACACATCAAATACAGGGTGTTAAAAGTCAGGCAAGTGATTACTTTTGGGGAAAAATTGTGACCTGGGAAGAGAACAGGGATGACTTCTTGTGTGCTGATAATGGCTCAGGTTTTGAGCTGAGTCCTAGGTAGGCAGGTACATTTGTTTTGTGACCATTGTTCTGTCTCTTTTCTGTATATATACTAACCTTCAAGGAAAGTTCATTAACGAAAATTAGAACTAAAAATTCAAAAAATAAGCTCAAATGAATCTGACAACTCACCAGTGGAAGCTAAACATTTAAGATGCTGATGTGCATGAAATTAATTTAATTTTCGGTTCAGTTGGGGTATTCAGGAGATATAACCAGGACCCACTATCAAAGGGAACAATTAGAAGCCCCCCATCTCTGTGCACACAGATGTTTGAAATGAAAAGATCACATGATCCATTGTGTTGTTCATTATGCTACTCATTAAAGAGGGCTCTGTCTCTTGAGGGAAAGGAAGAAAACAGCAGAAAAGGAGAACGGGGATGCCACATGCTTTCTACTTTGGAATGAGGTGAGACCTCAAAGCATGTGACTGACCACATCTTCCAAGTCATGTGTCTGGGGAGATGGATTGGTGAAAGACTAAAGCACACCTGTGACAGAAAGAACCAGCCACTCAAATCATGGTTGAGCGTGGTTGAGCTGACTATGCTATGACTGCTAAGTCAGAGATCTTTTTCCTCTTGGACAATCCACCGTCTGCCCCAAGAGTAGAATGATGGACCAATAAGTTAGTCACGACACCTATGGCCATAGAGCAAGATGTTGGGGATCCAGCAGAAGGTGGCAGTGAAAAAAATAAGAGGACATATACGAAATACAGGCATCAATGATGGCAACTTAACAAAATAGAAAGGGAGAAAAATGTTTGCAATTTTCCTAAATTTACTGTATCCATCGGGGTTCCTCAGGGTCTGAGTGGCACTATAATAATTTTGGTTAAATGTGGACTTTGTATCCAGACAACTGAGTTCAAATAATTGCTACGTTCTAAGTTTCATAATCTGTAAATGAGTATAATGAGGAAAATATCAGGACATTTGTCAGAAACCTCTTACGAGAGTTAAAAATGGATATACTAGTAATTGTTTATCCCTTCTAGGATTTTTATAAATGTTATAAGTGTTAATACACATAAAACATGTAGAACTTGGCCTTGCAATTTCAGAACTATATGATAGTTACGATTATTTTACTGTTATCAAAATCATCATTTTAATGATCTTCTGAATTATCATTTTACTAACTCCAGTCTTGGTTTTATGTCATCAGTTTTTCCTTTGGACTGACACCAAAGTAATCATTTAGAAAGGAAATGTGGGTCACATTATATGCCAGTTTACAATTGTTCAGGGAACCTTAAGTGACTTCATCAAAATAAAAATGTGTTTATGTGGTTTATTAGGCTATTCATGATTTATCTTCTGAATATCTCTTCATATTCAGATCCTATCTCTTCCAACATGCATCTTCTAAGTTAGCCATAGTAAGTTCATCGCTGTCCCTGCACCCTCTTTGTTTCATCTTCCCTTTCTGCCCAAGACAATGCTGCACTCTGCCTGCAAAGATCTCCCTGAGCTTCTGAACCTTCACTCCTCAACAAAGATGCTCCCGGAGTATCACTCCTCAGGAAGCCTTCTTATTCCTTTGCTATTTTGGCATAAGTTCATATACCCCAGACTTATATGGCATCATTTGCATAAAATTTTGATGCAGCTCTTAAAATACAACACTGCATTGTCTTTTTCCTTCATCTGTACATAATAGATGATTAAGGTATATTTAGAGATAAAGAATAAGAGGCCAGAAGAATATGGAATACAAAAATTACTATCTGATAACTTTGAAGAAGTCAAGTTTTCCAGAACTTCAAAATGTCTTTGAAATTCCCCAAATTCAGTGTGGAGGAAAAAAAAGAGTACAATTATGTAATTATGGTATTTTTTTTATATCAATTCAGAGTTTTTTGGTCCTTTGGGAGAAAGAATATCATATATTGAATAACTTTGGGTGCCAGGAGCTCTTCATACATTTACATACACATAAGCTTACAACAATTCCCTCCTATAATGTTATCTTTATTTACAAGTGAGAAAACTCAGGTTGACAAAATTAAACATGGGGCTGGAATCAAACATAAGGCTTCTGGAGGCCAAAGCTTTTGCTTATTTTGTGACAACTGTCCCATCTCACAAGAATCCCTGAGTATTGTGAAACATACGATAATATTTTCTCAGTTAATCCCAATGCAAACATTATTTAGATCAAATTAACTAAAGTTTATTGCCTTGCTTATTTGTTTTAGCATATTATTCCAAGGAAAATGGAAGAATTTACCTGTATATAGTAGGAAAAATTAAATACTTTTACGTAATTTTTAAAGTTTATTTATTTATTTTGAGAGAGAGAGAGAGCATTCACACACATGCGTATGAGTTGGGGAGAGGAAGAGAGAGGGAATCAGAGAGAATCCCAAGAAGGCTCTGCAGTATCAGCATAGAGCCCTATGCAGGGCTCGATCTCATGAACCATGAGATCATG
The DNA here is from genome assembly GCF_022079265.1 of Lynx rufus. Classification (NCBI taxonomy): domain Eukaryota; kingdom Metazoa; phylum Chordata; class Mammalia; order Carnivora; family Felidae; genus Lynx; species Lynx rufus. The sequence continues at coordinate 23,816,933 of NW_025814845.1, read as the reverse complement.
ACCTGAGCCAAAATCAAGAATTGGACACTCATCTGACTGAGCCACCGAGGCACCCTAAATGTATTTTTAAAAATTAGTGAGAATTTTAAAGAGTAAGAACATTTAATAAAATCAATGTTTTCTGAACCAGAAATTCTCTAAACCAATTCTTTAATTTGCTACCAAGTGGTTGTATAAGTGTGGGAAAGCCACCTAGCTCTCTGGGCTACAGTTTTCTTGTTACCAGAAGGATAAGAATAAATAAAAGATATCACAGTGTTTTGTAGCCGTTAGGGTCTATCTGCTCTGATTTATCACCCAATGTCTCCCACTTTGTAAATATTAAAATATTACATGATCATGTCCATTTTTGCAGAATTAAATTACCACTTACTCTCTACATTACAGCATTCTAAAATTCCTTTTGAATCCCTAACAGAGAAATAAAACATAATTTGTATGTAGCATTTTAATTTATGTGGTCATCTGGGACATATTTCCAAATGCTAAGATAAATGACTATCCAATTAGTTTTTTTCATATTTTGCATAAAAAGAAATGTGGTTTATAAAGAAAAAAAGTCTTCAAACACAAGTTGAATTTCATAACTGTGAAAGGGAATTTTATTTATGCATGCAATAGACAGACCAGAAGATGTATTTAATTTTCTGATTCCATATCAATTCCCTAAGTATAAGTTGGTATTTGTTGGAAAAAAAAAAATTAAATACACAAAATAAAAATTTGAATGAAATAATTCACTTGCATTTCAAGTTGGTGAACTGTATTTTGTAACTTCACTAATAATTAAGACTTTAATAAACAAGATATAAAATCATGTACATTTAAAGAGAAATGGAAGCACTGATTCAAAAAAATTTTGCACCTATTCAAAGTTTTAACTGAATATAGGTAACTAGATTATGCTATACTCCAAATTAATTGTCCTTTTAAGTCTTATTAAAATATTATTACATTCTTTTGCCCTTTGAACATAACTTTCATACACAGGACAGATTTTTTCACTTTTTTTTTGTTTGTCTGTTTTAAGTTTATTTATTTATTTTGAGAGTTAAGGGAAGGGGCAGAGAGAGAGAGGAGGGAGAGAATGCCAAACAGACTCCATGCTCAGCTTGAAGCCCGACGCAGGACTCCATCCCATGCCCTGTGAGATCAAGACCTGAGCCCAAGTCAAGAGTAGGTTGCCCAACCAACTGAGCCATCCAGGCACCCCTCCACTTTCTTATGAATAATGTTTTTATGATGTGACAGCATCAAACTCATGCATTTATTTGCGTTTGTAAAAACAACTATGAAGTTTTGTTTCAAAGAGTAGGTGTGTGCAAATATACACGCACATAAATATATACACACATATATGTATGTATATATGTATAAAATTTATTTTCCATGTAGAAGGACCTGTTTCTTTGATCTATGTGACACTTGACGCCTCAGATATATCTTTAAGCATATCTTATATCCGGTTGATATCATAAACCTGCATCCATTTGTACATAAGTGAATCTGCCATTCATTGTCTGAGGTTCTGTTTTATGGGATTTCAGACTATACAGTGAAATGAGGAGTGAAACGAACAGTAGGGTGAACCACAAATGAGATTATAGCTATGAGCAAGGTCTCGTGAGTCAATTGGGGTGGTTGCTTTCCTGCTTTCCACAATCACATCAGAGCCTTTTAAAGCTCTGTTGTCACATGAAAGTTAGAAAGATTTTACTTAGAAACAGAACTTTTAAAGGAGAGGAAGAAACCAGTAGAATACCTTCTGGAATTCTTTGTTTTACTGAAACAAGTCATTTTTAACCATTATATGTTAGCATTTACCTTAAAATCTCATCATGAGTATCAGATATGAGGACTGATGTGAACACATCCAGATTGTTTACATCTTTTGAAAGGAGAATAAAGCTTCCACTTGGGATATCATAAATTTCTTAATTTTCTTTCTTAATTAGCTTTATGACTACTTACTAGGGCATTTTTGCCAGGGAGGTTTTTTGTTTTTGCTTTTGTTTTTGTGTTTTGTATAGTTGACATGCAATATTACATCAGTTTCAGGTGTACAACATAGCGATTCAGCAAGTTTATACATTATGCTATACTCACCATAAGCATAGCTACCATCTGTCACCATACAACGCTAAACAATATCATTGACCATATCCCTTATGCTGTGCCTTTTACTTTATCATAGAACTTTCTTATAAGTTCTCTCTGCCTCAATATCTGTATCTACAAAATGGGGAGACAAGTCATTACTGCAGTGGTGCGATAGGAGGATGACATGAAAAAATCATGGAAATAACTAAAATGGTGGGCTCCTTAAAAACAATGAGAATAATGGAATCCTAAAAGATTCGTGATCAAATGTCAGTTTTTCACCATTATAAGCAAGAGGTTTAGGGATTACCATGATGAGTGGATAAGTAGGAGTGACAGCTAAGAAGGTTGATCACAGAGAGGCATGGATATTGTTAATAAAAAGTGGTATTCTTAGGTCAATAAAAATATTACTCCATGTATACAATAAAAATAAATTGAGAATGTATCTTTAAAAATCAATTGACTGAAAGGGAGGCCAGGTTCCCAGGTTCCCCATCTATTGGGAGTGTTGCCTGCTGACTGATCAATAAATTTATTCCTAGTCATGTTCCTCAGCTGAAGGTAGGTTTCTTGCCCAAAATAATAGCCTCTCCTTAGGGGCAGCCTGCATCAGGTTATTCTTATAGCACAAAATCCAAACCTCTTGTCTCAAATCTGGAACTTTTCCAAAAGGCTATCCCAGTTCATAGCTTTCCCAGGGGACCAGTTTAGGCTTTGGCTAAAGTGCTAATGCATCTTAACTACTACCCAATTCTACTTCTTTTCCTTAAGTTTTTCTTGTCTTCTTGTTTTTTTTTGTTTTTGTTTTTGTTTTTTTGTTTTGTTTTGTTTTGTTGTTTGTTGTTGTTGTTTTCCCTATAAACACTCTCTACTAAATTTCCTGCTTGCAATTTCCTGGGGAATCTGTCTCAAGATATCTACTACTGAGTGACTTAACATTTTACTGGAGAAGGTGGACAAACAAACATTTCACCAAAATGTAAATTGGAAAAATACAGTGTATGGAGCTCTAGAACAGTAATCTGAGCATATCCCTAGAGGACCAAAGAGTCCTGGGGAGCAAGTACATTACCTCCTCTGCCTGGGAATTGGGGAGGGAGGTCATTAAAAGCTTTCCACTTGGTATTGCTAATATAGCTCCTATTTACAAAATGGATGCCAGCATCTGGAGGTCTAAAAAGAGCCCTCTTCTGTGGGACTTCATACACGGAGACATACACGGACCAGTTGTTTTTTTAGGGGGAGATTTAAATAAACTTTTAGTCAAACCTAATTTCTCTGATACACATCATCAGTAAGGCTGAAGACCCAACTGTCTCTGCCTTTAACGATTCTAGGTATTTAAAGCATTGGTATAGTTAATCTGGGAATAGCGTGTTCTTCATCACTTGGTTTTGAAATGGGGAACCTTTCTTCCTCCATCACACATTTTGGACAGCAATTTGGATGGTAATTCTTTATTTTTTAGAGACAGAATCCTAGACTCTAGATTCATGTTTTCATTATAATGCTAAACACACCTCTGCATTTACGCTTTTAAGTTATTATTACAGTGCTTCTTTCTCATAACTTAACTCGGTGGAAAAGATAAATGTGTGTGATTTTGAATGTGTCTTATTTGCATATCAGTCTTAAATTATGGATGGAAGGACAGCTAGAAAGCCCTGAAATACTCTTCCAAGATTTCAGAGGTATCATTTACTCTGATCCTAAGGTGCAGGACATATTCCTTTGAATTAGTAACTGATGTGCAATAGAAACAAAGAAACTGGATTTGAGGAGGTCAAAGAGTTTTGTGGAAGTGAATAATACAGATGTGTATTGCCCAATAATAAAACCACTAGCCACATGGTGACTTAATTTAAAACAAGTAAAATTAACTACATTTAAAAATTCACTTCCACCTCACAAATGTTTAATGGCCACACATGGCTCATGGCTACTGTATTGGAAAGTGCATTTTCATCATCACAGAATATTCTAGTGAACAACTTGAAACAGACTTTGTTTTTGAGATAAATATATAATTTAAGGTGGAGAGGTAGTCAGCTATGTACTATCTTCAATGAATTAATGAAAAATGGAAGGGATAATTACTTTCTTTTCAGGAGAGAGTTAGTCTTCTATAGGACAAAAATGTTTGGAAAGAAGATGTGTTCCATGGAAGCCCTGAGTTTGAGAGCTTAAGGCAATCAATCTTGGTAGACAACTGAGACGGCAAGTCAAACCCTGAAGTCACAGGTCTGCCACATTAAACAGCAACAAATGCAAACACATCACACATTGACAGTTTTTACATGCACACACACACACACACACACAGAGTTTAGATTTTTTTCTATGTTGGTATAAAAAGAATTCAATAACAATGAAAGATGAGGCTTACATATCTATTTTTTTAGTGAATAAATAATGTTCCATTTGGGCCATTAAAAGGCATGCATTTCATGAGATTATTTGGATGTGATGATCAGTTAGAGAAAGTACAGTTTATCAGAGTCACTTGGAATTGTATCTTTAATGTGGTATAGCTCTAATAACCAATTCAATTTGGAACATAACTTTTCTTTCTAAAAAACTATTTAATTAATACTAATAAGTTCATGAAATTTATGGTTCATTTATTATAAGGATGTATTGTTAACATTTATCTCAAAAAGTAACATCTGTTTACTTAGTGAACTATGCTTTGGGGGAAGAATTGATTTAAGTATTTTCAGATAACACATTTTTATTTTAAGTGTATGACATCATTTTGTTCAGAATATAGCAATTACAGAAAGCCTGAACATTATTTTAACCTATTGGGCATTTACTGAAAAATTACCTTAGAAATTATCTTTTGTGTCCCTTTCACAAACAAACAAGCAGCCAAAGAGATTATGTGTGAGTGAAAAACATGGGATGGAAAAATAATCTTTGCTAAATATGTTTTGGGTTAGAAGCCTCTTTTACAATGGAGTCCCTTGTCTAGAAAAAGCTATAAAATGAAGAAGCAAACCTTCAGTGACTATTTCCACAGTCCATCTGATAATAGATTGTTTCAGTCTATCTGATAATAGATTGTGATTCTGACATCAAAAACTGATCCAAAATGGACTCTCATCCGAGGTGGAGTCCCTCTTCCAAGAACTTTAAAATCTAGAAGTAGAGGGACAGAAAAGTTGTCAGAGTCAAAGCACATAAATGTCTATTGCCTTGTTGCTAAATAGTATCCTGATGCTAAAATCTTAGCATAAACCTAGTTTCTTCTTTCAGGAGCCTATGTGTTCAACTGTTTCTGTAATTTCCAGGAAATGCCTGAGATTATATGTAGACACATAGATATGTCTGTCTATCTACTATCTGTCATCTGTCACTACCTATGATATACATTATTATATTCTTGAGCAAGTGAATCTTGGTTTCAATTACTAATTCCAAATGAAACCTAATTAACAAGAACCTCAGAAAAATAAACTGGTTGTTCAGCAATAGAAGGAAATAAAAGTTGTTTGCAAATTTTTAATTAAACTTTTAGTTTCTAATGATATTTCTGTTGCCTTCTAGATATATAATGTGATTTTATTTATTTTTAATTAATTCCAAACTTTACACAGATTTGTGAACATGAGCAATTTCTACAAGCATGGGTAGTTCTGAAAAGTTTAATGTGCTATCAGTTTATAAATAATTCAGACAGCAACAGGCTATTTTTATTACAGTGTCTGATAACAATGGGAGTTTAATAAATATTTTTAATGAATATATTGACTATACTTCTATTTCCAGGGTCTGCTATCATATGTGGTTTGCCATATCCACTTTTTGTGCTTTTTTGCATTTTCTAGAAAAAGGCTGAAAAACCCCTGCTGAGTTTTCTTCTTAGATCTTTAAGAATCACAATGTCTTTGAAATCACATTATTAGTCTAGTATTACCAAACTCTGAGCCTCTCTGCACCAACAGGTTTTGTAAATAAGTGAATCAGATCTGGTAGAAACAAATGGAAGAGAACTTGTCCTGTGTGATAGGGCAACCACCACTCAGCTTCAAATTGTCTCCTATAGTAATGCAATTTCTCTGTGTTGACATTACTGAATTTAATGTTTTATTATTATTATTGTTATTATTATTATTATTATTATTATTATTATTATTACTATTTTTACATGACATACTATCAAACTTCTTCACTCTTGAAACATTGTCATTTGGGTGGCTTCCAGTATTCAACAACCAAAGAGTAAACCGAAGAGACTTTCAAAATAGTAAACTAGTTTCATGGTCTCTTATCTCTAATAGTTATGTGATAAATATTATTTCACAGAAGTATTTTATGTAGAGTAATGATTCTATTTATTACTATTGGGTGATTCCACCGAGTGCTACTGATTATTTCAAATTTTGTTCTAGGGGATGTATACCCTTCCTAATGACACGTGTTATTTTGTTTAGATCAAAGTTCACTTAACTTCTACTCTCTTCCCCTGTTCCCACTGCTTGTCCTGATAGAATCAGTAACTATTCACAAACTGATTGACACCAGCTTTATTACAGAAGAAGTTTCTTCCATAATTATGGAAATTAAAAAGGAAAGGGCATAGAGATACTTGGGTAAATTGGGGAAGCAAAATATAATTACATGTTTAAATGTTTCATTAGTAATTTCACTTGCAGTCAACAAAATTAGGACACATTAAGTACCTACATATTTTAGATGACTTTCAAGTGGAAAGACTAGTCCAAAAGAAATCAATGTTTATAATTTTTGAGGCACTTTAATAGTACCAATGGAGAAAGTATTCCTTTATGACACTTTTTTTAATGTTTATTTATTTTTTGAGAGAGAGAGAGTGTGTAAGTAGGGAGAGGGACAGAGAGAGAGAGAGAGAGAGAGAGAGACAGAATTTGAAACAGGTTCCAGGATCTGAGCCATCAACACAGAGCCCTAAGCAAGGCTTGAACCCATGAACCACAAGATCATGACCTGACCCAAAGTTGAACACTTAACTGACTGAGCCACCCAGTTGCCCCTCCTATATGACATTTCTATAAATAACCCAAGATAACCCAATTACTTCCAGCACATGTACTGTTATTTTCATGTGCTAATATGCTGTGATCATTGTGATTAAAACATATAAAGGATAGAAAGAAGGGTTGAGTTATATAAAATATACACATTTAATTTATAATTAAGAATTAATACCATGAAACTGAAAAATGACTTTTGCTATTGGAGCAACGTTTAATGCTAAATATCAGTGCATTATATATTGTTTTTCATTTCCTTTAATTGAATTTTTATGTTTTTTTTTCAAGTTTATTTATTTTGAGAGAGAGACAAAGAGGTGAGTCAGGGAGAGCAGAGAGGGAGAGGAAGAGAGAGAGAATCCCAAGTAGGCTCCACACTGTCAGCACAGAGCCCAACACAGGGCTTGAACTCAGGAACTGTGAGAGCCAAATGCTTAGCTGACTGAGCCACCCGGGTACACTATACAGAGAACAAACTAAGGGTGGATGGGAGGTGGGAGAGAAGGAAAATGGGTGATGGACATTGAGGAGGGCACTTGTTGGGATGAGCACTGGGTGTTTTATGTAAGCTAATTTGACAACAAATTATATTCATAAAAATTAATAATAAAAAATAAAATTTGTGGAAATGTTAATTATAACTTCATAAGTGAGTTGTACTAATCTTTATGTGTTTTTCAAAATTCCTTGAACCATCTGATATTGTCTTTAAGATTGTATTTATAAAGGCCAACACAAATTATTAATCAGCTGAAAATATTCAACTATATGTAAGTTTGTATGATGTAAAATAACTCATTGCATTGACCTATTTCACTGAATTAAGTTGATTAACAACCATTTTCTTGCTATAGGTATTTAATTAGATCTAAGGCAGGCTGTAGCCAATATGAAAATTAAGCAAAAATCATTTCCTTTTCTTTCTTCCCTCTCTTTTTGTGGCACAGGAACATGTTTCGATTCCCATCTCACTTCTAAAATTGGTGTTCTTAAGTTCGTTTTGCATTGCTTTCTTTTGTTCAGTAGAACACATACACCACAGTAGGTCAGATACGTAGTACCAATATATATGCAATATACTAAACTGTTTGAGAGTATAAGTCTGCATTTCAGGCTTTAAATATGCTCTCTCCTGTTTTAAGGATTTCGTCTCTACGTTTCCATGTTAACAAACCACATCACACCAAAGCAGACTGCAGCTGGGACCGTCAGAGCCATCCTTAGCTGTCAGTTACAAACTCACTGACCAGATACTCTTTATTCAACAGCTAGGATTTATAGTAAGTTTTGTGAATTTTGTGTTACATTATTATAAATTCAGCAGCGTTTTCAGAACCAGGTTCAAAAACAGGAAGCATGTCTGACCCCATTTAACAATGTTTCTGACACTGAAATGTGATGAACTGACAGCCCAGGAAGGAGAACTATATTTTGGCGTTGGAGGAGAACAACATTTGGGGAAAAGGCACTCTAGTTGCATTTAACATCCTTTATTTTCTTTTAACTTTGAACATTCTGAATGGTACATAATCTCATGAGAGGAAAGTTACCAAAATTCTCAGCAAATTTTGGATTTATTTCAAACTGTAGAGACTAGTATAAAGAAATGCAGAGAGAGGAAACTCTAACTAATTATTCCAGAATTATATTCGCAGTGCTTTATTCGATGCACTTTAAAATAGCAGGCAGACATCTGATTGAGAGGAAAATAAATTTTGCCTTGTAAACTTCAGCATTTGATGTCCAGTGAAAAGACAAAGTAGGTTAACAGCTCGGGCTTCTCCGAATGACTAATGACAATGTCAGATCTATTTTAGAAGGAGTTATCATTGTTGCTAAAGTATCTTCAGGCTCATGAGCCCTTTTATTGAAAATATACAAAGAGAAGCAATGATCAAGGTCACCATTCACTGTGAACACTAGACAAGCTAATGACATGGACTATTGGAAATTTCAAACATTTTATCAAGCAGGAAAAATTGAATTACTGAGAACAAGAATACCGTGAAGCATCAAAAACCAAGAATAATTTTAAAATGCTCGACTAGCATATTTTGGACATCCAAGTTCTTCACTCTTTTGGCCAGGCAGACATGTGGGAGTGGGGAGTTAATCACAAATATGCTGTGCACTTTTTGCTTTTAGGACTAGTTAGTGTTTGATATTGCCAAGTAACATTTTACTTGGTTAGACTCCTCAAATGTGTGATTTCCTACAAGTTACCTGCTATTTACATTATGTGTTCACTGGGCATTGAAGCCTCGACGTGTTGAAGATGATGATCTAATACACTGAAGAAGGGAAAATACACATATAAGGGAAAGAACACAAATTATATTAACCAGCATAAGAACCAAATATGGTAGAAGAGAATCTTTGCAAAAAGCTGATGAATACTAAAAGGGAAGACATAGCCTCCTATTGTATTAGTCCTTTTAAGGTGTGGATACTTTTCAAATTAACGAAATATTCCATATTATTCCACTTAAGGCCTATACTTATGAATAGTCTTAACTGTTTTACAGATTAACAATTTTGAGAAATTTGTTTTAAAAAGCTTTACTGAAATTTAATTAGTTATTTTTTACATAGATATTGTCTAAATAAGAAACCCATAAATATTAAAGAATAAACAGGAGTCCTTTCCATTTTCATATTATAAATTGTAATATTTTTATCTCACTTAATCACTTGGTATTTGTTTTGTTAGAGATTTTTTTTTTAATTTGTAGAATAAACAAATTATGACAGTTTATAGTTTTCCACTTCTTTAGCTTTACTGTGACTCAACTTTAGAATTTATTATTTTTTCTTTTTTAGCTTTCATTTTATTTTATGTTTCACCATGGTAAGTGTACTCTTTAATGCCCATACCCTATTTCCTGCATCCCTTCCCTGCCCATTTCCCCTCTGGTAACCATCAGATTTTTTTAATTTTTTTTTTTTTAATTTTTTAACCTTTTTTAAAATTTATTTTTGAGACAGAGAGACAGAGCATGAACGGGGGAGGGTCAGAGAGAGGGAGACACAGAATCTGAAACAGGCTCCAGGCTCTGAGCTGTTAGCACAGAGCCCGACGCGGGGCTCGAACTCAGGGACCGCGAGATCGTGACCTGAGCCGAAGTCGGCCGCTTAACCGACTGAGCCACCCAGGCGCCGCCAGATTTTTTTTAAAGTTAGGAGTTGATTTATGGGGTTTGTCTCTTTCTTTGTTTTTTGTTTGTTTGTTTGTTTTGTTTTTGCTTGTTTTGTTTCTTAAATTCCATATATGAGATCATATGGTATTTATCTATGACTTAATTCTCAGCTTTATAATTTCTTTATGGAGAAATATTGTACTCTGTCTTTTTATTTCTTTTCATCTTCCCCACTATTCCTTCAAAAAACATTTTCTAATAATATCATCATATAGTGTGTATCTTCATGAAGTCTAATGTGATATTTAGCTTACATTTGTACTGTTATGTTTTATTTAATTTATCTTAATATCTGTATTTCATACTCACCATTTTGGGTAAATTCACAATGCATATAGACTTGGACTTCATATTTCTTCAAAATTCCTAACTTTTTCCTCAGTATTTTAATCACCCCTTTAAAAAAATCATTTTGAAAAAAAATCTTTCAGAAAGGTACATCTAGGTTAAAACTGTGAAAAGTGGGACATGTGGTGGCTCAATCTATTAAACATTTGAGTTTGGCTCAGGTCATGATATCACAGTCATGATTTTACAGTTGTGAGATGGAGTCAGTCCCTGCACTGAGTTGGAGCCTCTGTAAGATTCTCTCTCTTCCTCTGGCTCTCCCCAGCTCATGCTGTGAGACAAACAAACAAACAAACAAACAAACAAAAACCCAAAACTGTAAAAGAAAAAACTGAGGTCTCGTATTTGTAGATGGATGGATTTGACCCAGTAATGCACATAAACAATTAACGTATACACATAGCTGAAAATTTACACTACTGTTATTTCTATTTCTTTAGGATATAGCAAAACGTTAGAAGTTCTTCAGTCTTATATTCTAGTGTTTTGATGTCATATGTTCCTGAGATTTTACTCTTATTAAAAGTGTACATGTATCGGGGCGCCTGGGTGGCGCAGTCGGTTAAGCGTCCGACTTCAGCCAGGTCACGATCTCGCGGTCCGTGAGTTCGAGCCCCGCGTCAGGCTCTGGGCTGATGGCTCAGAGCCTGGAGCCTGTTTCTGATTCTGTGTCTCCCTCTCTCTCTGCCCCTCCCCCGTTCATGCTCTGTCTCTCTCTGTCCCAAAAAAATAAATAAACGTTGAAAAAAAAATTAAAAAAAAAAAGTGTACATGTATCAACTATGAATTCTATAATATAAATTATTGTAATCGGCAAATAAGGTAAATAATCATATGATTCTAACAGCGTCGTCATTAATTTCTCTGCAACAAAGTGACCTGAGTTTCTCTTGGTTAGACTAAGCTAGGATATGCCATGCTAACAAACAAATAATGTTTAGCAAATCAAGTGATTATTGATTTCTCTTATAAATTCTTCTCTGGAGCCAGTCAATTCTCCAGAGAAATTCCTCCAAGCAGAGACACTGCGATCCAAGATAAGCAACTCTATCATTTTCTCCTTGGATATCCTGAACAGTATCCTGGTCAGGAAAAACAAAAACCTGTTAATTGAGCTTTTTACTGACTCACCACAGAGGAATCTACATTTCTGCTCATTTTATTGGTCAGTATCTGCCATAATTTCATACAACTGTAAGTAGGGCTTAAAATATAGATGCTTTTCTCCTTCATTTATTCTGAAAAACTGCCTTTTAATTAGAATGTGGAGTCTAATAACATTAATGTAACTATATAAATCACTAGATTTAGAGTTATCAGCTTAGTTTTTTTTTTTTCTTCCCTTTTTTGAATTATTTGAGTATTTTGGGAAAGTGCAGTTCTATTTATTGGTGATTTAGCCATACCTCTTTAAATTACTTTTCACTGGTAATCTAGGAATTTCAATGTATACCTTCAACTTCGTTCAGTCTTAAATATAAGCAAATTTTAAATCATATAATCCAATTTAGTGTCCCCTTCCCCACCTCATTTTATGCATTATGCCTTACATTCAATGTAAATACACTTAACAAAAATATTTTTTTTGTTTTATATCATTATAGGTATTACAAAGGAGTTCAGAGAAAAAAATTATATATATATATATATATATATATATATATATATATATATATATATATTTCTTTAATTTAGCAAACATTTTCCAGACTGGATACTATTTATTCCTTCATTAATGTCAACGTTTCCCATTGGTGTCATTTCCTTTCAACCTAAAATATCCACCCTTAGTATTTCTAGAATTGCAGGTCTCTTGGCCACAAATTCTCTTATTTTTGTTTACTTGAAAAGGCATTTATTTATTTTCATTCTTGAAGGACATTTTTTTTCTGCCAGATATAAAATTCTGAATTTATAGTTTTATTTCTTTCAGTGTTTTCTAGATGTTGCTTAGTTTCTGGTCTGTATTGTTATTGATGAGAAATCAATGGTCATTAGAATAATGGTCATTTTTCTCTGGATAATTTCAAGACATTTATTTGTCTTTGGTTTCCAGTATTTTGTGGGCATGGTTTTCTTCACATTTATCTTTCTTCTGTTTTTTGAAAACTTTATTTAATTTTGCGAGAGAGCAAGAGAGCACATGCACACGAGCTCAGGAGGGTCAGAAAGAGAGGGAGACTGAGAATCCCATGCAGGCTCTGTGCTGTCAGCCTGACTTGAGCCATCCTGGGTTCAAGAGTCAGACACTCAACCGACTGAGCCACACTGACACCCCCACATTTATCTTTCTTGAAGTCTGCTGAGCTAATTGAATCTTTAGATTTATGCCTCTCACAAAATTGTAAAAATTTGGGGTCATCAGTTCTGACATTCTCTCCCATTTCTCTCTACACAACTCTAATTACACACACTTGGACTTTTTAATATTGTCCCACAGATTTCTGGGTCTTTTTTTTTTTTTTTACATTTTTTTTCAATATTCTGGTTTCACATTAGATAATTTCTATTGAACTATTTCAAGTTTGCTGATTCTTTTTATAAGCATGGTTCTGCTATTAAGCTGTCTAATAATGTTTATGGGGTGCCTGGGTGGCTCCGTTGGTTAAGTGTCCAACTCGTGATTTCTGCTCAGGCCATGATCTTACACTTTTGTGAGTTTGAGCCCCACATTGGGCTCTGCACTGACTCTTCAGAGTCTGCTTGGGATTCTCTCTCTTTCTCTCTCTCTCTCTCTCTTTCTCTCTGCCCTTCCCTGCTTGAGCTTGCTCTCTCAAAATAAATAAGCTTCAAAAAGTAATTTTAAGCTGTCTACTAATGTTTAAGTTTCAGATATTATGTTATGCCGTGCTAGAATTTCCATCTTGTTTATTTTTTTAATGTGATTTCTGTGCTGATTTTTTCTATCTTCTTGTTCCACACAAGCAAGTTTCCTCTATCGCATCATGGATAATTATTATACCTATTTTTTTCTGATAATTCTAAAATATCAGGACTGATTTCCATTGATTTTATTTTCTTTTTTTTTAAATTTTTTTTTAACGTTTATTTATTTTTGAGACAGAGAGAGACAGAGCATGAACAGGGGAGGGGCAGAGAGAGAGGGAGACACAGAATCTGAAACAGGCTCCAGGCTCTGAGCTGTCAGCACAGAGCCCGACGCAGGGCTCGAACTCACGGACCGTGAGATCATGACCTGAGCCGAAGTCGGACGCTTAACCGACCAAGCCACCCAGGCGCCCCTGATTTTATTTTCTTTTAAGAGCAGGCTACATTTTCCTGTTTCTTCTTATGTGAAGCAATCTTGGATTTTATCCTATATGTTAACTAAACTTTAAGTTGTACTCAGTTTCTGCCATAAGTGTTAGTATTATTGCTTTTAATGGCAATTAACTTGGTTGTACACAAACTAAAATTTCCGTGTCTTTTATAGGAAATCAAATGTCAAGTTTAGTCCTTTCCTTTCCTTTCCTTTCCTTTCCTTTCCTTTCCTTTCCTCTCTCCCTTTTTTCTTTCTCCTTACTCGGATGTTTATAGTCTGCCCGTGCATGATGGCACTGGGGCCAGCCAGAGATTTGCACATATTTGTACATAGAAACTTGGATTCTCTTCCTGACTTTCTGTTTTCTACTATTCTCATCTACTATTTTCACCTCATTCTATCATTTTAGTGGCTGTAGGTGCCCTGATCTCCGCCCTCTTGCCCTTCAAACACAGAAGACTGTGAGTCATGAAAGTTTTGGCCAGCCAACATGTGGATGACTACAGCGTGCCCACAGGCATAGCAAATAAAAAAGGGAGGAAGTGGTGGTGGGGATGGTCGAGTATATCACATGCTAGTCTCTTCATCCAAGTTTCCACTTCATTCTAGAATCTACTTTATTCACATTCCAGATCTCTAGGCAGTCTGTTGTACATTGTACAGAGTTTACAGCTCTAATCTGCAACAGTGTTGGCCTGTTAGAAACGTAGACATTTATACTGGAAGTGGAAACCAGAGTAGCCTTGCTATTGGTACATAGAAAGGAAAAAAAAAACAAATAAAATAAAAGCTTGAATACTGGCGTATAATGGTGACACTGTCTTCCAAACTTGGTTCAGGGTACCCCAAACAATTCTGGTAGAAGTATTATAGTAGAAGTTCTTGTTTAAGATAAATTGCATAATAGAATAGTTTAAGATAAATTGCATATAGAATAGTTTTTTCCACTTAACTAACATTTGGCGAAGTGCACAGAAATAGATATTAAATAAACCCTTGTTACGTTAGCACTCTATAAAGACTGAATAAAACATAATAACTTTTATGTAAAAAGTGACAGATATTTCTGGAATTTTCTAACTGAATTCACTAAGTATAAGTATCTAAAATATTAGATCGATACCACATTTTAATATGGCAATTAATGTACTAAAATGTGAGATAATTTTAATATATAATTTCTTGAGAGCTCATTTTGACGTCTTTAGCTACAGATTTAGCACTGAAAGAATAGGAATAGATTCCTTCTGGTAGTAAGCCAGAAGCTTAAAGGAAGCCTGCTACCTTCTTATAATGAAATAGTAAGAATGGTTTACTGAGGACACACTAATTTTCAGACACAAGGAATTTTATTTAGTTAAGTGTATTGATGGAATGGACAACCACAATTCTATTTTGTTTGTCATATATAAATATATGTATATAATTTGTTTTATGAAAATTAATTTTGTCATGAAGTAACATCCCATGAGATAATATACAATGGGTATTAAATTGTTATTAAAAATGAAATAAATATGGTATAATGATTACTTTCAAATGGCCTTCCTTTGCCTCATCTGACTGCTTGTACTAACAACTGAATAGCTTTAATCTTAAATCCAATTCACTCAAAACAACTAAAACAAATCAAACTAGTAGGCAAAGTACAGTGACATGTTACCAATACAAAATTATTGAATTTAAGCTCAGTTTTTGAATATTATAAACATATTCATGTGGCAAAGAACATTTCATTATAGAGATCAAATCTGCATTTTAAAAATTAATCTAAATTTTATTTTTTAAGCACATTTTGATTTTTCCCCCAACATTTCTCAAGGCCGTGTATATTGATTAACTGCTTTGAAGTATAATTTTATTGTAGCTATAAACTATTCACAAAAGAGAGTTTTATAGTAAAGAGTCGTGAACCTATGAACTAAATGTAGTCATAAAGAAATACCTTTACCTCTGTGGTTTTACATCCACCAATACATTATATTTCTAAAAGTAGCTTAATAAATCTTACAGTCTTTATCTCTACTACTTGGTCTCAATTTATATATTTCAGTTTATAGGATATGAAGTAAGTCAGTCATCCTAAGAAATTTGTGACACCCACCAAAGACAACTAGAACACTGTGTAACTAATACTCACACATATATACAGACACATACATGGTGGTAGAAAAATTCTAAGATGGTTCAATGATCCCCACCTTGTATTCAAAAAAAAAAAAAGCAATGAGAGTCCAGATCATACCAGATAATTGCTCTTATTGTTCATATCCTAAAAGCCTTCACAACCATTTGGAACTAAAATTTATGGCTCCTTTTCATCTATTCTTCATCATTGTGGTTGTGTGTCCTAATTCCCAGGACCTCCTATATTATATTTTTGACAAATGGGACCCTGCATATATGATTAAATTAAGGGCTTTGAGATAGGGAGATTATCTTAGATTATCTGAGTAGACCCACGGTAATCACAAAAGTCTTTATAAGATGAAGGCAGGGAAGGTCAAATTAAAGTAGAGGGCATAACGATGGGAGTAAAAAGTTGGGAGTGATATGAAGTAGGGGCCATGAGTTAAGAAATGCAGACAGTCTCTACAAGCTGGAAAAGGCAAGGGGATAATGTTTTCTTGAAACCTTTAGATGTAATGCAGGCTTGTAACACCTTGACTGTAGACTGTTGTCAACAACATAGCTGAATCTTACAATTAAGATTAAGCAAATTAAGCAAAAGATATTAGGTCAAAACAGGTAAATAATGTGTGATTATATTTCTTTAAAAAAAAGAACTTTAGAAACAGAAAATAATCTATAGTGTTAGAGGTAAGGACAGTGGTTTCCTTAATGAGTTGTTAGTGACTGGAAATGCCCTAAGAAAACTTCTTGAGTGGTGAGAATTGTCAGTTTCCTAATTTTGGTGGTGGTAACATAGGTTGGTTCAATTTGTACAACTTTATCAAGCTGCAAACATCTGATTCATGTACTTTTCTTTATAGATTTACACCTTCAATAAGGAGTTTACTTAGAATAAAATGTCAGGCTACTTATGCAAAACAACATTTTCTAATCCTCAGTTGGAGGAGTTGAAGGAGAAATCAGTTAAACCAGATCGTCTCTGTTTTTGCTTAGCCTTACGTGGCAAGGCCATGCCACAGCTACAGGTTAGCCTATGTTCCATGATACTTGGTTCAGGTGCTCTGTTCTGCTGTCATCAACTGTGAAGTTAGAGAGTGGAGAAAGGACACAGTGCGCTCATGGAAGAACCGTGGATAGGAAAATTTATCTTAAAAAGGACCTGCAGGATGTCTGATTGGAAATGGTTTTATGATGTTTCACTACAAGACCTTATATAATCACAGTATATGAAGGCAATCTAATTTAATGATCTGAGCTGTTTGAAAGGAACTTTTTAAAGCTTCTGCAACCCTAATTAAGGTGATTTGGAAGCAATAACTTTAATGTTGATCATTAAGCATGACACTAGATGGTAAACAAGAGATGCTGAGAAGCCCAGAAGTCCCTGCTGTTATTTCAAAACCAATATATTTGAAATAAAGTCATTGGGACTGAGATTCTTCTGACAGAACAAACTGATCTGGGAGGTAGGTAATACTGCCTGTCAGCATAAATTGTCTTGTTTCCTCTGGTGTACCTTAATTATTAATTAGGGCTCAACATTTAATGTCCGTTCTATGTTTTCCTAGATCTCTGTAATCATGACACACAAAGTTTACTAGAGTAAAATACAATTAATTCAAGAAATAGAGAAAGAGATTAATATCAAATAGCATCATTAAACCCATTGCTCATAAAATCACTGAATTATGTCTTATTTACAAAAAAATGGCAGTTTTAATTAGTTGAACGACAATTATTGTGGTTTAAGATGACAAACTGAAAGCTTATTATTTTTAACAAATGGAGTACAAAATTAAATTATTTTCATACTGTTTTACTTAAAGAATAGATTATTGAAAACTTTAAAATGACTAGAAAGCATAGTGGCTATTGTTTACTTCCAATATACTTCTTATGAAAAAAATCTAGGAGGACGTGAATAGGTTCTTTTTTTTGGCTTTTTATTTTTATAATATTTAAAAAGCAAAATCCATATTTTGGTATGTATTCTAGAAAGAATTGGCTTTAAAATTATGATTCTGGGTTGGAAATTATTATATAACTACCAAATTCAATAGTTTATTTTGGAGATCAATGTGACTATGTGAATCTTTTGGGAAATGAGTATTCTGTAGGAAAAATAGCCAAGTTGTGGAGCAGAAGTCCATAAAATTAATGGCTTCAGGATCTTTGTACACTATTTTAGCAATAGATCACACCTGTCTAGAGTACTATGTTTATTCATTCATCCATTTGTAATCCTAAATTTCATTAATTTATTCATTCAAAAAGAAATATTTTGAGCACTATTTAAACTGTGGCAAAATAACGGATATTGAACCAGCCTTCCACCATCAACAATTATATATCTGATCAAAACATAAGAGACAACAGGAGTGCTTGGGTGGCTCAGTCAGATGAGCGTCCGACTTCGGCTCAGGTCATGATCTACAGCTTGTGAGTTCTAGCCCCGCGTAGGGCTCTGTGCTGATAGCTCAGAGCCTGGAGCCTGCTTGGGATTCTGTGTCTCCCTCTCTCTCTACCCCTCCCCTGCTCATGCTCTGTCTCTCTCTCTCTCTCAAAAATAAACATTCAAAAAAATTTAAATTTAAAATATAAGAGACAACTATTTTCAAGTATTTTCTGGTATTCAGCAACATACCATGAAGAACTACAATCCTTGACAGAAGGGAAATACAAAATATGAGTTCTACATTTCCCCTGGCTTCCCGCCTTGAGTCCTACTCCAGAATGTGGCACATGAAAGTAGGGTGCAAGCAAAAGAAGGTAGTGTGAGTAGAGAAGGTAGAAATCAGAATTCTGTGTTGCTTATGCAGCTTGAATTTCTGGGGCCCCAAAGAAAAATCGAAGCAGAAGAAAGGATGTAGAAGTCTACACGGCTTGTTGCAAGGCTGTTCTGTGCCTATGCAAGGTGAATTTCCCTAAAACCCGGTGGAAGGTAGCCACAGTGGCACCTAATGCAGAAAAGATACTATACATTAGCAGAATTGAAGAGTGTTGGAATTCTGCCTCAACCAGGGTGAGCATACATCACTGGAGAATTCGGTCACTTAGTTCAGAACCCTGAACAGGAAGAACAAACAGTAAGGTCCGTAGCCTATAGTGTATAATATACTCTGAGTCTCAGGGAAAGTTGAGAATCTATCAGTTCTAAGAAATAATAAATCAAGTGTGAAAGGGCCAACATGATCTGCCATTAATTTAGCTATCTGCCAGAACAAAACTGTTAAATATCTCTTCAAGGTACACAAATGTATAGCATAAAACAAAAATTATGTCACGCGAAGCAGAAAAATATGACATAAAAGCGAGGATTTTTAAAAGTTCAATTGATGCAGACCCCACAATGACCTATGGGTGGGAATCAGTGGTTAAAGACTTTCAAATAGGTATTTTAAATATGTTGTAAACACTTAAGGAAAACATCGATATCATAAGTGGACAGAGAAGGAATTTCAGGAAAGAAAATGAAACAAATATAAATAAATAAGAAAAAGACATAAATTGAAGAAGTAAGTGCGATATCTGAAAAGGAGTAATTATTTGAATAGGTTTTAATAGCAGAGTGCAGATTGAAGAAATAAGTCAATGAAGAATGGCCCGCACTAACACTGGGAAAACTGATAGATGAACATTGTGTAAATTGGTGAAAAACATCAATGCAGTTTTATGGAGCTCAATAAGATCCAAGAAGGACACAAACAAAACCACACATCACGGATAACCTTAGTAACAAACAATAAAGAGAAAGTTTAAAGGAGTCAGAAGGAAGAACGTCATATTACATGGAGAAGGACATAAAATGATGGCTGACCTCAGAAACAGAGGCCAATAGACAAAGAAATGGCATCTTTAAAGTGATAAAAGAAACAAACAAAAAATAAAACAAAGATCACTGTCAATTAAAAATTTTTTTAATGTTTTATTTATTTTTGAGACAGAGAGAGACAGAACATGAGCAGGGGAGGGGCAAAGAAAGACGAGACACAGAATCTGAAGCAGGCTCCAGGCTCTGAGTTGTCAGCACAGAGCCCAATGAGGGGCTGGAACTCAGGAACCACGAGATCATGCCTAAGCCGAAGTCGGAGGCTCAACTGACTGAGCCACCCAGGCACCCCAATCACCGTCAATTTAGAAGTCAATATTCAGGAAGAACGTTATTTAAGAGCAGGAAAAAACAAGCACATTTTCTGATAATTCTGATAATTCAAAGTGGAATTTGTCTTCAGAAAATCTGCAAAAACAAACAAACAAGCAAACCCCAAATGAAGCCTTCAGCCTGAAGGAAATATTTTAATGTTCTTAAATTTACATGAAGTGAGCAATATTCATATTAAGCATACAATGATAATTTAAAGGTACATGTTACCCAGAATTAATCTGTGTGACCATATGGTAGAGGAGGTATGTATCACTACCAAGAATGGATTACAAAACAGTGCAGATTATATCTCTTGAGATCACCCTATCCCTCTCCTTGTCCTTCCTGGAGAGATCATCTGTCACACTTAGACAGTGTTTGGAAAGGCATAAGATAAGAGACAGAACCTTTTGACCAACAGAGATTACTGACCAATGAGAAACTGAGGTCTGCTAACAGTCCTGTTAGGGAGCAGATTCTTCAGCCTATTTGAGCCTTGATATGATTTGCATCCTCATCTGACAGCTTGATTGAAACCTCATGGGATGAGCACTGGGTGTTGTATGGAAACCAATTTGACAATAAACTTCATATATTGAAAAAAAAAGTAAATAAAAAAATAAAAAAATAAAATCTTGCCAATTCTAATAGGGAAAAAAAAAAAAAAAAAAAGAAACCTCATGAAGGACCCTGAGCCACAATGGTTCAGTTATGCTCCTCCTGGATTCCTGACCTAAGAAATTCTGAGATAACGAAAGTTTGTTGCTTTTAAGGTGCTAAGTTTAAAGTAGTTGCTAAATTTAAAAATACATTTTACAACAGATAGACAATTTCCTTGAAAGTTACAGATTACCAAAGTTCACCCAACAAAAAATAAACTGCATAAATTTATATATACTAAACAATTAAAACATCAAAAGCAAAGCTAAAAAATACTGTATTTTAAACTGTATGGCACTTCTGGACTGCCAGTAAAGCAGTGTTAAAAGGAAACTTCATAGCCTTCCACACTTTTGTTGGAAAAGAGTAAAGGCCTTAAATCAATGACTAAGGCTTCCTTCTTGAAAGAAAAAAAATAATAAAGCCTAAAATAAACAGAAGAAAGGAAACAATAACAAAACAGAAATTATCACATAGAAAATTTTAAAAAAATAATGAAACCAGAAGTTGTAACTTTCAGATCAATAAACCACATATATAAATTCCTACCTGACGGATCAAAGAAAAAAGATACAAATTTTAAATATCAGGAAATTTTAAATAGAGGGAATGTCACTACAGATTCTAGATACATTTAAAGGAGTAATATATTATTATCAATAAAATATTTTTATATGTTTATAAGTATTTCCCATCATTAAATAATTTAAAGATATAAGTAGGCACAGCGTATACTCATTACTGTATATGTTGGTACTGAATTACTGATACTTCCTTAATAACTGATGGTGGCTAGTCATTCGCATTATTTTAGCCATATTTTTTATATGAAGAACAGTGTACTGATTCTTCATTTTTATTAGTCATTTATGTTAAAGAAAATTAAAAGAACATGACTTAATTCGATTAATAAACTGAAAACATTTTACTATTAATGAACTAATTAATCATGATAATTATAACAATAACAAAATGTTTATTTTTTCATATCAGTGGATCATAAGGCTAAGAAAATCTGCTTCATTTAGTGATTATATTATAGAGATTATTACCCTGCATATATGATATATAGGAGCTCAATCAAGTTGTGCCGCATAAATAGATTTAAATCTTGCTCATAGTCTGAATTTTTATACAGAATATTTCTAATGTATTCAAAGACAAATATTTCTTTTGATGGTGCTTTAGAGTTTTAGAAAACAGTGTTAGATTTCAGCTAACAATATAGATGAAAATTCTGTGTACGTTAAGGTTATATGAGACCATTGTTATCATTTTTACAAGGATGACAGTGTAATTAGCTTTATGGAAATTACATTTGTATGAGAAACACATGCTTTCTTCTTTTAAGTATTCTTGAGTACTCCCAAGAAACTTTTATGGCCAAATATATGAACAGTACTTTCATTCCTATTCCTTGACATGGAATCATGTTTTCAAATATTGATATTCCAACGCCTATGGAGTACCATACACTCCATATGGAATTTGAAGGATATACCTGGATACTTCCCTTTTATGGGTCAGCCAGTTTGATTCTCATAGGAAGAAACCAATGCTTCTTAGTAATCGTACCAAATACACGGTAATCTGTTGACTTTATTTCTTTATCTTTGACTGTACTTTTTGATGCCAAGACATAAATATCACTTACATCTTTCTATGGGTCACATACCTTTTCATCCAATCATTAGACATCTTTCTTTAGAGCACTACTGCTAACCGCAGTAGCATTTGGTATATAAATAGGTTGTATTTCATGGTTGGGAAATACCATTCAATCTAAAACTGTGACAATATCAGTGTCCAAGACAATGATTCATAATTACTTGGTGT
Organism: Lynx rufus; assembly: GCF_022079265.1. Lineage (NCBI taxonomy): Eukaryota > Metazoa > Chordata > Mammalia > Carnivora > Felidae > Lynx > Lynx rufus. The sequence goes on along the minus strand of NW_025814845.1, from coordinate 23,794,235 downwards.
TATATGGCAAGAGAGATATTTCAGTCGTTTTAATGGCTATTTTGTTTTATTTTGGTAATAAAAAATATTATGAAGGGTAAGCTTAGCAGAAATTCAACATTGAGTGGTCTATATTAAAATAGATATAGATGAATATCTGCGATCATTCTTTTTTTTAATGTTTATTTACTTTTGAGAGAGAGAGAGAGAGCAGGAGCAGGTTAGGGGTAGAGAGAGGAAGACCCAGAATCGAAAGCAGGCTCCAGGCTCCAAGTGTCAGCCAAGAGCCCGATGTGGGGCTCGAAGTCACCAATTGCGAGACCGTGATCTAAGCCAAACTTGAGCGCTTAACCGACTGAGCCACCCAGGCACCCCTGTGATCATTTTCAATTAGCTATTAAAGGTCTATCAAAAACTATTGTATAATATTTTAAATTATCACACTGCCATAAATCTTCGGGATAGACTTCTGCAGAGTTTCAGGCTTATGAGGCAGATTTAAGCAACTCTTTTGGTCTCTATCACAAGATGTCTTTGGTTCTGCAGTAGAGATAGGTTACAGGGAAGCAAGAAGGAAAGAAAGAAAATCAGTTCCTCAGTTTTCTTAGTACTCCACCAATAAAATATTGATTGATGTGTGCTAGGACAGTGGTCCTTAAAGTATGGTCCAAGGCTTTTTGAGGAATATGATAAACTTCAGTGGGCCTGCTAGATCAAGACTTTTTTCACAACACGAGCAGGATGGGATTCATCTTTTTCATTTTCGTTATCTCGCCAAGTGACCAGTAGTTTGCCAGAGGTTACATAACATGTGAGAGTCTAAGGGATTAAATGTAGAAGCAGAAACAAGAATGCAGTTATTTTCTGTTAAATCAGACCAAGGAGATACATGAATATTTAAAACAGTACCATTCTCCTCACCTAGTTTTTGTTTTGGTAAGAGCAATTATTTTCCCATAATACACAAAGCAAGAAATGGGTATATGGTCGCTATTTATAAACTAATAAATGCATCTTTTTTAATTCGTAGTTGGACAGTCCAATACAGTAAATGTCAATAGATATAATCAAATAACTGAAATTTATTTGGGGGTCCTTAATAATTTTTAACAGTGTATAGTGATCTTGTGACAATGTTTGAGAACCAGTGGACTTAGGATTCTGGAAGCTATAACATTACCTTAAAAATTTTAACCTGTTAGGTGATTAGACTTTGTCTTATTTCCTGAGCTCCCTCGGCCTTTGAATACAATTTGCTCCATAATTCCTATTGATTCTAGTCCTAACTTCTAGACATAGTCCCAATGTAAATATCTAATTTTTACCGTTTCCACTCCCAGAGAATGTGTAGGTCAGATATTTTGTTTGGCACTCTCAAATTCCATTTCCAGCCTCCTCTATGGAAACATTGGAAGGCTAACTTCTCAAATTCTCACAATGGGGGGGGGGATTAATTTGTCTAACCAGATCCAGTTTTCCTTTTATTACAGAAAGATGAGCTTTTGTAAGGTGATGAGTAGTCTTGGGGTTCTCACTGGTTTAATATGATAGTAAGTGACCTGAGTTTCATTCATTTAAAGGATACTTGTCCTATATTCTCACACCTTACCTCTTCTTCACGCTAGTTGTAAATGAGGACAATCACCCTTGGCCGCCATGTCTTATAAGTAGCAGAACAATCTACTATGTTGACCAGAGACCCAAAACTCATCGGGGATTACTACATGTGATGGAAATAAACTTCCTTAGCAATTGCATTTCTGGGTTGTACTGTTTCAGCAGCTCTATCTGTGTCCTGTTATAATAAATGTGCTTAAGGAATAAAGATACTTCAAATAGTTACTTAAAGTAGGTCTCAATATATAAGTAGAAGTTGTACCGAAACTGTGCAAACATGCTGAAACTGAGAGGACTCTTCAAGATTATGTTAATGCAAAAAAGGAAAGTGAATGGAGCCAAGTCCAGTATTCAAAGAATGTACCAAATGGTGTATTAGCAGATTCAGTTGGAATGGAACTCTTATTCAGGATTAAGTCTGAACTATAAAAAGAAAGCAGGAGATGTGTATGGAGCACATGGCCCCTTTTCTCAAAAAAGTTCTCTGACAACCTGACTCCTTAGCTGTTTTATTCTGCCTATTGTCTTCTATATCACTCACCAATGTATGTGTAGTATATTTTTATGGTCTCATTTGTTTATTGTCTCTCCACCACTAGAATAGAAACTCCATGAGGGCAGAGAACGAAAGTCTATGGCTGGCTGATAATACCTAGTGATCAACATAGTGTCATATAAAGGCGCTCAATGAATATTTTATTGCACGAATAAATATCTTAATTTCCTGCAGCACAGTATGCCTTTCTTGTTGTTTCCTTGCCACACTTCTATTTGTCATTTTAGCACGTGTGTGATAGTGTGATTGTTTTAACAAGTCATATCACACTCAGTATATCGGAAAGCTCCAAGGGGCATGAACCCCTCCTGTTGTGTTCAACATTATACATATGCCCAGCACCTTACACAATAACTGGTATATATGAGAGGCTCAATACAGATTTGTTGAATGAATGGAAGGACTCTTATGACTCTCTGAGGTGGGAATAAGTAGATGATTTCTTTTCCAAATGTCTAAAGGCATGTGACTTGGTGGATATTAGGTCTAAAGACATCTCTTTAATACAAAAACTCAGAAGTAGGGAGAAGCTAAAAAAACATTTTTTGTTTTTTACTAAATTTTCCCTTTTAAAATGAGTTGCTCAGTAGATCAATTATACACTGACTTTGGTGTAAACTAAGCAGTAGGCAGTTGTCTATTGTGAAGTGTTTTCAGTGACAGATTTTTTTTTTTTTTTGAGAGAGAGGGAGAGAGAACATGAGTGGTAGATGGAGGCAGAGGGAGAGACAGAAAAAGAGAGAGAGCATATCTCAAGCAGGCTCCATGCTGAGGCTCAATCCCATTAGACTGGGATCATAACCTAAGCTGAAATCAAGAGGCAGACACTCAGGTGACTGAGCCACCCAGTCACCCCATTAGTGACCTTTAAAATAAAATTTTTTTAATGTTTATTTATTCTTGAGACAGAGAGAGACAGAACATGAACGGGGGAGGGTCAGAGAGAGAGGGAGACACAAAATCTGAAACAGGCTCCAGGTTCTGAGCAGTCAGCACAGAGCCCGACGCGGGGCTCGAACTCACGGATCGCGAGATCATGACCTGAGCCGAAGCCGGACGCTTAACCGACTGAGCCACCCAGGCGCCCCAACAGATTTTTGACCGGCAAAGTTTGATGCAATCATTAGCTGAACTATAATGAGAAAACTGCAAAATCCTTGAAAAACAGTTAGTTTGTTGTTAGATTTAAAATTCCTTACATAGTTTCTTGAGTTTACAAGAATAACAGACACTTCCATTTCAATTGCCTCAGATAAAAATGGGAGGGAAATAGGACGTGTTGACAGAAAATTGTGAAATAAAATTGAGTGATGGTAGATTACATGCTTTTCTTGTGTTGTGTTGGCAGCTATATGCTGCTGTTATTCAACTGGAAGGTTTGACTAGATAGTGGTAATCCTACTGACTTCCTGATGTCTTGCCAAACCAAGATGTAGGTTGGAAATGGTTTGATTACCTTTACCTTTCCTGGATTCTTATTTGGTATGGTCATTATGGAGAAAGCATGTGAAAATACTTCCCAGATGGCATATACTTCATAAAAAACATACATTTCATGAAATAAATTCTCCTAAATTCTCCAATATTTATTTATTTATTTATTTATTTATTTATTTATTTATTTATTCATTCATTCATTCATTTACCATTAGAGGTATGAAAAGAAGAGTTACAGTTTTATTAGGGATTGTTAATAAACATGGCAGATAAAAATTATAGAGTTTTTGTTTCTGAGTATAACTGTCAAGGCATTTTTTAAAGAATATACTACACTCTACAAGATAATACATGCATGTGGGAAATATGAGACATGTTGCTTAGATCTTCCTTCAAGAACATTTTGTTCAAACGCATTGGGTTGGCAGAGACTTAGATCTACATCATGATCTGAAGCAACCGCAACCCCGCTCTATACAAAAAGAGTTCATCAGTTCACCATTGTAACTTGATAATTACCCCTGTTTATCCTTTTATCTTTCAAAAGTATTATAAACTCAACCAAACCATTGTCCTGTAGACTCCTAAGTGTCTGCCTCTTGGACAACCCAACACATTCACTATGACTGTGATTTTTTTTTTTAATAAATACACTTTATTTTTACAGTAGTTTTAGGGACACCTGGGTCGCTCAGTTGGTTAAGTGACCAGCTCTTGATTTCAGCACAGGTCCTGATCTCACAGTTCGTGAGTTCAAGCCCCACATCAGGCTCTGCAGTGACAGTGTGGAGCCTAGTTGGGATTCTCTCCCTCTCCCTCTTTCTACCCTTCTCGTTCTCTCTCTCTCTCTCTCTCTCAAAATAAATACATAAAGATAAAAAGTAGTAAAAACAATTTTAGATTCATAGGAAAAACAAGAAGAAGCTACAGTAATTTCCCATATATTTAGTAATTTCACACATTCATAGACTCCATCAATATCAAATCCCTTACCAGAATGATACATTTGTAACAACTAATGAACCTATATTGTCACAATATTATTACCCTGAGTCCATAGCTTATTAGGGTTAACTGTTCTTGTTGTACATTCTGTGGGTTTGTACAAATGGGAAACAGTGTATATCTATTATTGTAGTATCATTTGTAGTAATTTCCCTGTCTAAAAAAAAAAAAATTTGTTCTCTGCTTATTTATCCCTCCCTTTACCATTTACCTACCTAACTCCTGGAAACCACTTCTCTTTTTATTGTCTCCATAGTGTGCTTTGTATCATGAATGGATTTTGGATTTTGTCAAATGCTTTTCTTGTATCTGTTGATTTGTCATTTGTTTGTTTGTTTGTTTAGTATGTTGGTATGATGCATTACATTAATTGATTTTCAAGTGTTGAAGCATTCTTGCATGCCTGGGATAAAGTCAGCTTGGCCATGGTATATAATTCTTTTTATATATTGCTGGGTTTGATGTGCTAATACTTTATTAAGGATTTTTACATCCATGTTCAAGAAAGATAGTGATTTGGATTTTTTTTTTCTCTTATGATGTCTTCGTTTTGCTACTGGTTTTGTCTGGTTTTGTTACCAGCGTAATTCTGGACCCATAGAATGAGTTAGGAAGTTTTTCCTGTGGTCTGTTTTCTGAAAGAGAATTGGTATAATTTCTTTCTGAAATGTTTGGCTAAATTCATCTGTGATCCCATCTGGTCCTGGTGCTTTGTGTTTTGGAAGGTTATTAACTTATGGTTCAACTTATTTAATAGAGATAGGCCTATTCAAATTGCCTATTTCTTCTTGTATGGCTTTTAACAAATTGTGCATTTTAAGTACTTGTTTCTTTTTCCAATAATAGGTATTCAAATTTGAGATGCTAGAGTTCATATTATTCCTTGTTTATTCTTTTAATATCATGGGCTCTGTAGTGATGTCCTTTCTTTTTTCTGATATTAGTAATTTGTGTGCTATCTTTCTCCTAGCCTGACTAGAGGCTTAAAGACTTTATTGCTCTTCCAAAAGAATGAACTTTATAGTTGTGTTGATTTTCTCTATTAATTTCTCATTTTCAACGTGTATTTATTTTGGGACAGAGAGAGACAGAGCATGAACAGGGGAGCGGCAGAGAGAGAGGGAGACACAGTATCAGAAACAGGCTCCAGGCCCTGAGCCATCAGCCCAGAGCCTGACGCGGGGCTCGAACTCACGGACCGCGAGATCGTGACCTGGCTGAAGTCGGACGCTTAACCGACTGCGCCACCCAGGCGCCCCAATTTCTCATTTTCAATTTCATTGCTTTCTGCTCTAATTTTTATTATTTATTTTATTCTGCTTACTTTGGATTTAATTTGCTCTATTTTTTTCTAGTTTCCTAAGATGGAAACATAGATAAGATTCTTCTTTTCAAATATATGCATTAAATGCTATAATTTCCTTCTAAGCACTGCTTATGCCACATCCTGCATTGCACATTCTAAATTTTGATAAGCTGGGCTTTTATTTTTATTTACTTCAAAATATTTTTAATTGTTTTGAGATTTTCTTCTTTGACTCATGTGTCATTTAGAAATGTGTAGTTTTGGGGTGCCTGGGTAGCTTGGTCGGTTGGGCATCCAACTCTTGATTTCGGCTCAGTTCATCGTCTAACAACCATGGGATCAAGCCCTGTGTCAGGGTCTATGCTGGCATGGAGCCTGCTTGGGATTCTCTAACTCTCCCTCTTTCTGTGCCCCTCCTCCACTCATACTTGCTCTCTCTCTCTCTCTCAAAATAAATAAACATTTTTTAAAATGTGTAGTTTTATCTCCAAGTATTTTATAATATTGTAGCTGTCTTTCTGGTATTGATTTCTGAGTAATCACACTGTGGCCTTGGAGGAAACCCCTCCCCACCATGAATGCTAATCCTTTCAATTTGTTAGGATATGTTTTATGTCCTAGAAGGTAGTTTATCTTGTCGAATGTGTTATATAAACTTGAAAAGAATATGCATCTGCTGTTGTTGGATGCAGACATGTGTAAAATGTCAGTTATATCCAAACTGATGTGGGTGTTGTTGAGTTCCACTGTATCCTTCCTGATTTTATGTCTGTTGAATATATCCATTTTGGTAGAAAGAGATTGGAATTTCCAATTATTATAATGAATTTACTATTTCTCCTTACAATTCTCAGTTTTTGCTTTGCATATTTTGGTTATTTGTCTTAAGAACATGCACATTGAGAATTATTATGTCTTCTTGGAGAATCGACCCCTTTGTCATAACGTAATGCCCCACTTTATCCATGATAGCTTTCCTTGCTTTGAAGTATGCTCAAATAGCTACTTCACTTTCTTTTGAATGTTCACATGGTATATCTTTCCCCACCCATTTACTTTTAATTTCTATGTGTCTTTATATTTAAGTGAATTTCTTATACACAATATATATTTGGATCTTGTTTTGTGATCCACTCTGAAAATCCATGTACAGTATAACCTTGTTTTGTAAGAATAATTCATTCTGGAAACATGCTTGTAATCCAAAGCACTTGTATATCAAAGCAAATTTCAAGAACCATTGGCTTAGTTGTTATCATGTGACATTTGACATCATATACTACTCGTATTACAAGTCATTGCTCGTTTATTAATTTAAAATTTATTAGAAATGTTTGCTCATCTTGAGCAACACTCACAGAACATGTTATTTACAATCCAAAGTTTTACTGTATTTCAATTTGTGGTTTTGGACTATTGATCTTCAGAGTGATTATAGGTATTGTTAATATTTATCATATTAACTACCGTTTCCCAATTATTGCTTTTGTTGTTTGTTCTTATTTTGGTCTTTTAATCTTTTTATGTCTTTATTTTTTTTTTACTTTTTTAATACATACTTATTTTTGAGAGAGGGGGAGACAGTGTGAACAGGGGAGGGGCAAAGAAAGAGGGAGACACAGAATCTGAAACAGGCTGATACGGGGCTAAAACCCACAAAGTTGAGATCATGACCTGAGCCGAAGTTGAATGCTTAACTGACTGAGCCACCCAGGTGCCCCTTTTTGTGTCTTTAATACTTTTAATTGAACATTTTACATGAATTTCTATCTTCTCTTAACATATCAGTTTTACATTGTTTTTATAACTTTTTTGATTGATTGCCAGCATTTGCGATATACAACTAATTCAAATCACCTTCAAATAAGACTCTATCACTTCACAGGTAGTATGACTACCTTATAATAACAAAATAATCCTAATTTCCCTATCCTGTCCCTCGTATCATTGCCATTCACTTTACCTATATATAAATATAGGTATATATGAATACATAATTTAATACACTGTTGCTATTATTAATAGCAGTAACAATACATACATAACAGTAATACATAACAGATGTAACTGTTATCTGTTACATCAAATAAGAATAAGAAAACTCGGTATATATTTTACCTTCACTTATTTCTTCTCCAATGCTCTTCCTTTCTTATATGTAGATTTGAGTTTTTGACCTTTATATTCTTCTCCGTTAAGAACGTCTTGTAACATTTCTTGCAAGGCAGGACTACTGCCAATAAATTCTCTCAATTTTTGTTTATCTTATGAAATCTTTCTTTGTCTTTCAATTTTGAAGAATCATTTCACAAGGTACAGAATTCTAGGTTGGTGGGTTTTTTTTTTCTCTTAAAACAGTTTAAAGTGACTTCTGTTTATTTATTTTTTTCTTTTTTCATTGCTTTTCAGTTTTGAAGGTTTCTACTGAGTTGTCATTAAACTCAGAAATTCTTTTTTCAGCCATGTTAAGTCTACTTAAAAGTCCATCAAAAGCACTCTTCATATATGTTACAGTGTTATACAAATTTTAGTATTTATTTTTTCATTCTTTGTTAGGTTCCATCTCTCTGCTTACACTGCCTATCTGTTCTTGCTTGTGGTCTATTTTATCCATTAGAACCCTTAGAATATAAATCGTAGTTCTTTTAAACTTCCAGTCTGATCATTCCAATAGTCTTGCCATATCTGGATTTGGTTCTGATCCCTGCTCTGTCTCTTCAAACTGTGCTTTTGCCTTTTAGTTTATAATAAAATATTTTTCTTGATAGCCATGTATGGTATATTAGGTAAAGGTAACTGCTTGGTAATAGGCCTTTGGTAATGTGTTCATAAAGGGGGTTGGAGCATTCTATAGTCTTATAATTAGGTTTCAGTCTTTTAGTGAGTCTTTGCCCTGGACTGTGAACTTCACACATGCTACTCTATTTTTTGCTGTTGTTTTCTTCTTGTTATATGAGACAGGATGGCTAGAGTGGGCCAGTGCTGGATAGTTCCCACTTCCATGGGGAAAGCTGCATCTGTCTGAGGTTGGGCATTTCCTTTTCCCAGGATTGTTGGGATCTGAAAAACACAAACACAAAAACAAACAAACAAAAACAAAACCAGCAAGTTAGATTTTGCTCCTGAGGACATACATTGTTTAGAAAAACAGAATGGGCTGATATATTTCAAAAATTTTTTCCTACCCCCTGAGCGAGTTTTGAGGGAATTTTGCTCCAATATTCACTGTTAGAACCTGGTAGGGCTCCAGGAAGAAAATGTTATAAAAGCATGGATGCCCCTGATAACTATGTGCCTTATAGTTTTTTATATGTCAGGCGTATCCACGTTGGGCCATTAGCAATTTGTCAATTACAATTCAAGTTTCTTAATTGGCACTGGTTCCCATGCAGATTTCAACTCAGGTTTGTCCTCCAGTAAGTTGTGGCTCTCTGTATTTGTCTGTAGTTTTCTCAAATTTGGGGGAAAACAATTTGTCCTGTAATGTTACTTCTCTTGTGGATCTTTGAAGAGTTGTTAATGTTTTCAATTTGCATCACTTTGTACTTGTTAGGACAGAATGGTGACTAAAAGTTTCTGGTATATGGGACCAGACACCAGACATCATGTAACTTTTTTTTTTCACTTTAGAACCTTAATTAGTGCTTACTCATCTTTTTAAAAGTGTGGTCTCGGGGCACCTGGGTGGCGCAGTCGGTTAAGCGTCCGACTTCAGCCAGGTCACGATCTCGTGGTCTGGGAGTTCGAGCCCCGCGTCGGGCTCTGGGCTGATGGCTCAGAGCCTGGAGCCTGTTTCTGATTCTGTGTCTCCCTCTCTCTCTGCCCCTCCCCCGTTCATGCTCTGTCTCTTTCTGTCCCAAAAATAAATAAACGTTGAAAAAAAAAAAAGATTTAAAAAAGTGTGGTCTCATTTTACTTAAGTGCAACTTTTGTTTTATTTTCATATTTACACATTTGTTTAGCCGATAATTTTTGATCCCCAAATGTAGCTGGAATGGTACCAAATACGGCATTAAAGTGCTCAAAAGACATATCCATGTGTAGGAATCACTTTCACAAAAATTACAATACAGAGTAATAAATTTTATAAATTAAGCCAGCAGCATGCTGCTGATGTTAATGAGACGAGATATCAACTCTGTGTAGAGTCGTTAATTTCATATGAAGACAGTATGTTGGGTAAAGGGTAGAAATTTGGGGTTTGAGTCAGAGGTTCTGGAAGCTATTCTTTGGTCTGCTATTAGCAGTCTTGCCATTGGCAGAAAAACAGCCCTCGTGGCATTAACTTTCAAACTCTATGGATGATGGACCCATTTGAAAATTTGATGACGCTATCCCCCTCTCAAAATATTTGGCCGTACATATATGTTCAGTGGAAGAAACACTGTTACATGAAAATCTGTTTTTGCATCTACAAAGAGCAAATAGCGTATGAGACAATAAGATTTCTCCATTTAAAAACCACAGATGTTTTCCCACTGTTACTCATTTTCATTTGCACTTAAAATTTCTTTAGGATTTTTTTTTATAATTTATTTATTTATTTTGACAGAGAAACAGAGAGGAGAGAGAGAATCCCAAGCAAGCTCCACATTATCAGCACAGAGCCCAATGAGGGGCTGGAACTCACAAACTGTGAGATCATGACCTGAGATGAAGTCAAAAGTCAGATGCTTAACCAACTGAGCCACATAGGCTCCCCTGCACTTAAAATTTTTTAAATGAACCCTGAAAAATGTATTCAGTCAACACGTTATGGAGTATTCACTATACATCATCCATTGTACTACAAGCAGGAATAAAGTAATTAGCAAGCTGACATAAATATATCCACTCACGGATGAGTAAAAAATGGTAAATCATGGTCAATATTTACCTTTTTGCAATATATTTTTTCCTTACGGATTAAACTCTCAACATATCAAACCCTGAAAAAGTATGTAGTTGAAGAAAATATGGATACCATATATTATTTTCTGGAAACAAGAAAACTGTTTTAACATCAGTTAGAATTTGGCCTAATTTATCAAGCAGGAAAACAAAAAACACACAAATTCTATTAGCAAACACTATTTATTATGGAGGATTGTTTTCATAGATTTCAGTGAAGCGAAAGCCAAAACCGAGGTTACAGGACAAGAAGCAGCTACCATCTTTGTTCATGTGACATTGTTGCCAGTATCATCAGTGAATTCAGCATGTTTCTTTGAAATGAAGCAAACTTCCGGGGCGCCTGGGTGGTGCAGTTGGTTAAGCGTCCGACTTCAGCCAGGTCACGATCTCGCGGTCCGTGAGTTCGAGCCCCGTGTCAGGCTCTGGGCTGATGGCTCAGAGCCTGGAGCCTGTTTCCGATTCTGTGTCTCCCTCTCTCTCTGCCCCTCCCCCGTTCATGCTCTGTCTCTCTCTGTCCCAAAAATAAATAAACGTTGGAAAAAAAAAAAAAGAAATAAAGCAAACTTCCTAGGACACATCTTAGTATCGCACATTTTGTTTTCACGTTTTCAAGTATCAGTTACGAAATTTCCATAGAGATATTGAAAATTTTTAGTTCAGGATTTGTGTTTGAAATATCTTAATTTGGTTCTATTCAATTAATTCTTTTTTCTTCATTGGAAATTTCAAAAATGAGTATGTTGGCTTTCCCTTCGTTATCTTCCAGGCCACTATTAAATCTCCGAATCTCTTGTTTATGCCCATGTTTCTTTTCTCATGTGTCACAATTCAGCTCTTCATATCTTTTACTTTCCTATGACCTCTTTAAATGTCATCAAAAAGGATACTAACGTAGGAAGCACTCCATGAGAACAAGCAAAAGGACAGTGGAAGAAGATGAATCAGGGAGCTAGTCTCAGGGAGGAGACTCAATGATAATCCCTCACCCTAAGGTAGAGAATGTTCACCATGTCTTCCTAGTAAGATTTCTGAATTTTCCTAGATTAGTATCAGCTGTGGAACTCTCATTCTTCCTCATCCCATGTTGGGGCATTTATTGTCATCATCTCATCCCAGTTCCACCTAATACACTGTTGGAGAGTTCCTGTTCCTGTCTTCTTACTTCATTGTTATCTAGATCAAGAATATACACCTTTAAACCTGACATAGGAATGACCATGAGATCCTAGTCTTTGATTATGATGTCTTGATTGGACAGGCCTTTGGTTTGTCTCATTGAGGGTATAATTGAGCATATTTCAAACAAAAAAATGGGTAAAGGTCACGTGTAAGCAAAAGAGATTATACCGTGTATCTATTATTTGTAATCTAATTCCTGTTCATTTTGGTGGAAGGATTGCACTTCCCCTCCTCATTGACATTAGGATTATCCTTGTACATTTTAGCCAATAGAATATGAGTGGAAGGGACTTTTTATTTCTAAGCAGAAGTTTTAAGAGCCAGCATGTAACCTGTGCATGTTCCTTTCATGTGCTTGGCAATGGTTACTACCCTGAGGTTGGCTCTATGTGAGTATAGTGAGAGAGAAATTATACATTTTGTTTTTGTTGTTGAAAGCTAATGAGATTTGGGTGTTGTTTGCTACAGTTCTCCCATCCTTTTCTGTTTTACTCCTCATTATATTTTGTATCCACTGCTTCCTTTGTTGCCAAACTATATCCAGTCAAATCATTGTCCCCAGCCCATGTATCCTATATCCGTGGTTTCAAATTTTTGAGTTTTTTATAGTATTCCTGTTATTGTGGTGAAGCATATACTGCCGGCATTGTCTCAGATCTGGTACAGATAATATTTCTTTTTAGCATTTCCATGGATGGGAGATTTCTAAGAAGATAAGTATGGAAGGACAAATCAACTCCATTATTTTTGTCACCACCCTTTAATTCAGGGCCACGTTTAAAGTTTAATGTGTATATTGAATATCCAATATTCTTACCTATTAAAAACTAAAATAATGGTCCATTATCTGTAATTTAGAGACCCAGCTTGTTTAAGAACTTAGAAAACTATGAAAGACTCTCACTAAAAACTCCAGGTTTTTTTTTCAATCCTTTGAAAACCCTTTACATTGTCTCATGAACCATAGACTCCATTTTTCAAGTGAACCATTTTTATCTAATAATTCCAAAGCTTTTAGCTGTATTTCCATAGTGAAACAAATATTTCACATTTACATTAATTCCTTTATAAAATACTTCAACAGAATAAATTTGATTATATTGAGGCAAACAAAACTGATTTTGGTATACTTTCTGTTCAATTAATGGCAGTAGAAGAATGCCAGATACTGGAAAAAATAGTCCATTAGTCACAACAATTTGTCTTTCCGTGCACATCAGTTTGTATCTTTTATGAAAAAAATGGAAAACTACAGTTAAGTTTGCTCAAGGGATGGGCATGTAAGAGAGCTTTTAACAAAGCATGGAAGTATATATGTTAAAGATTTAGAAGGCTTATCACTGAGTGCAGGAGTTTTATACCCAAACTTTACATCCTGCTTTTCTGTTTTTCTATGTTTCTGTTTGATTTCTACAAATAGCGTGTTATTCTTGCCATCATGGTTTGATTATAACAGAATATTACCGTTGATATCTTTTATGTTTATAGCCAAAGATTTTAATCTTACACCCAGTTTTTTAATCCAGAAATTAAGTTAAGGACGTGAAACCATTTTTAAATATTTATTTATTTGAGTTATTTTACAATAAGAACAAATGACTCCTTTTATTAAACATTTCGATTCATTTTATATCTTCAGGGAAATATTTCAGAGGCTTATGACATAATAGACACACAAAAATATTTTCTTAAATAGTTACAATAATGTCTCTTGATGTTAAATGTCAGTAAAAAGTTTGTTGAACTGTAAAGAGTTTTTATGACATTGTTTAAGAAGACAGAAATACCAGGAATATTAGATTTCATATATCAGCTAAAATATTCCTTTTTACATCTGGTAGCTGTGGGTTATTTTCACAGTCCACAGATCTGTGAGTATCACAGTAAGCATATGCTTGAGCCCTAAGCATCTCAAATAGAAATAGTCTTATTTTGAAACAAATAATTTCCAACACTGATCAAAAATTGTTTTCCTTATCTATTCACAGGCCGTCTGTTACTAATATAATTACATTGTATATTTATAATGATTCTTGGCACTTATTTAAGGCAGAGGGGGAAGGAATTTAAAAGGAGACTGTTAAACTAATAGAAAAAAATGAGGAAAAGGCACACACCCAAAATGCCAAAAATGCACACAGGAAAGGGAAACAAAAATTTTCATAAACATCATAGCTCAATGTATCAGTGTTATTAATTTCTATTACTTCAAAATCTTTATTTCATGCATAAAACGAATTAAAATTTATAATTTTCCTTAAATGTGTGTTTCTTCTCCTGGGATATAAAAACTCCGTGAGGATATTGGCTCTGGCTCTGTGTTGTGTTTTTATCATTTAACTGAATGACTGGCACAAAATAGGTACTCAAATATTTGTCAAATGGATGGAAGAATACATAAGTGAGTCTGTAGCTGCTTCTACCTGAGGGATGCTGGAAAATCTTCAAGAATAAATTGGAGCCGGTTCTAGGGAGTGAATAAGAAAGCAGGCATTGCAATGTGTGAGATATAACGGTCTTTTAATGCCAGGGGCACTAATATTCAAAATGGGTTAAGGTATAATATAAACTATTGGTGGCAGAAGAACAAGACGTGGACAGGGCCACTGTATCAGGAGATTATACTCTGTAAAGCAAAACAGAGGAAGAGCAGAGCTTCATGGTTTCTTTCTTCCATCTTTTTGTAGAGTAGGTAAAGGAGAAGAAATTGTAAGATATTCATAATATTGTAAGGTATTCATAATAAAAACATAACAGTAATATCACTTTCAACTTAAGTTATCTAAAAATATTTTTATTTTTGCCTGACTGAAGCATTTATTGCTTCTGTTTGGGAGACACAAATGGTTACCTGCCTGCCTTTATCCTATGTCCTCTGCTTTCCTTTCTTTTTTTTTTTTTTTTTACTTGAGTATAGTTGACACACAGTGTTACATTAATTTCAGATATATAACATAGTCATTGGATGAGCTTATATAGTATATTATATTTACCACAGCTGTAGCTACCACCTATCCCCATACAACACTATTACAATATCATTGACTATATTTTCTATGCTGTGCCTTTTATTCCTATGACTTATTCATTCTGTAACTGGAAGCCTATATACATCTCCCATTCTCCTTCACCCATTTATCCAACTCTCCATGCCCTTCCCTCCCGTCAGTTTGTGTTCTGCGTTTATAGATCTGATTGTGATTTTTTGTTTATGCACTTTTTCTTTTTTAGATTCCCCAAGTGAGTGAAATCATCTGGCATTTGTCTTTCTCACTATGACTTATTTCGTTTAGCATAATACCCTCTAGGTCCATCCATCCATGTTGTTTTAAACGGCATGATATCATCCTTCTTTATGGCCACACAATATTCCTGTCCCCTTCCTGTGTGTGTGTGTGTGTGTGTGTGTGTGTGTGTGTGTGTTTGCGTGTACCTACACACACCACATCTTCCTTATCCATTTGTCTATAGGTAGACACTTAGGTTGCTTCCATATTTTGGCTGTTGTAAATAATGCTGCAATAAACAAAGAAGTGCATATATCTTTTCAAAGTAATGTCTTTATTTTCTTTGGATAAATACCCAATAGTGGAATTTTTGGATCATAAAATGAGAACAATAATAAAATTTGTATGTAACCACAAAAGACCCCTGATACACAAAGTAATCTTAAGAAAGAAAAAAAAAAAGCTAGAAGTATCACGATTCCAGATTTTAAGGTATACTACAAAGCTGTAGCAATCAAAACAGTATGGTAGTGGCACAAAAATAGACGCATGGATCAATAGAACAGAATAGAGCCCAGAAATAAACCCATGTTAATTATATGGTAAACTAATCTGTGACAAAGGAAGCAAGAATATATAATAGGGAAAAGACAATCTTTTCAAGGAATGGTGCTGGAAAACCACCTGCATGTAAAATAAGAAAACTGGACCACTTTTAACACCATAAATAAACTCAAAATAGATGAAAGCCTAAACATGAGACCTGAAACCATAAAAATCCTATAAGAGAACACAGCTAGTAATTTCTTCTCTGCTTTCTTACTAACCTAGAATTTATTTAGAGCAGCAAAGTACTTGATTGAAACTCACAGATAACAGTGGAGATCTCCAAAGACAGAAAAACGGCAAATCATTTCATATGGTTATTTATTTTGATATGGAGGAAAACATTGCTTTAAAAAACCAATGGCTCTGATGGTTGATAATATCTGGAAATTTCTAACAGCATTATTTACCACTGTCAACATTAATGTTAACATTTAACCATATTTAACACCATTATTTAGTTTGAAACATATGGAGTTAATTATTGCTGGGATTCCTTAAACGGTTCATTAAGAACAAGTTATTTAATGCAACTTATTATGTGTGTATTTGCAAGGCAATGAGCAAGATGCTGAAGACTATATAAAGATTCCAGCATCTCATATTCAATATGTCCAAAACAATTCCCAGTTCTCCAGTTTTATGCCTACAACACTCCAATATTAAATTAAGGCTTTATAGTTCTACATTCTCAGCAAAAGGCACCAGAATCTATCCATTTCAAGTCATATTCCTGGGATTCGTTCTTTACTTTGTCTTCTCTCTTTCTCTTCCTCCCCTCCCTTTTCTCAATTTTCTCATCAATCCATCTCAATTATCAATATTTCTTCACTGTGAAGCAATGTATTTCTTATTCATCCTTTACTTGTTAAAAAATAAGTTAACAAATACTTATGACTGTATATTTATTGATTGGCACTATGTTGATCCATAGTGAAATAGTGGGGGATAGTCTAGTGCTTCTGGACTTTTACATTCTAGAAAATAATACACATAATAAAATGAGTAGAAACAAAGTTTAAGTGCTATGATAAATCCTATCTCAACAATAGATTTGCATATAAATTTGTATTTTTTTATTTTTAAAATTATTTTCGGTTCTCTACACTGAGAAATTATGCATTTTATAATATATGCCTTTTACTTTGATGATAAATATAATGCATAATTATACACACCTCAAATAATTAAAGATACATGACTAGGAAATTGAAAGTAATCAGAAAAAATTAAGTATAACTTAGAAAATTACTAATTGTTACCTTCCCACTAAAAGTCTCCTACTGATGTGAGAGTTTATTTATGATAGGTTGACATTAATAGAGCCATGAAGAAACATAAACTCATGATTCACAAGAAAGTTGTCAGCCTCAAAAGAGGAAGACAGATGACTTTCTGAAGTGTTCTGTAATTTCATTGGGCAGTTTTGCAACAGCTCTAAAACAGCACAATTAAACAAAACAAATATAGCTTCTTTTATAAAAGGTGTGTATTTGCTGAAAGGCATTCAAATTAAGGCCACAAGAGTAAAGAACAGCTAAGAGCTTAGAGATTTTTTATTTTTTATATCAATGTATAATCATTCCCATCCTGATAATTTATGCAATATATGTTTCATATTTTTTTATCTTTTGCAAATAAAAATATTCTAACATATATTTTCTGTATAACAAGGCAACAAAAATTTATATTGCATAAAGTGTGGTATCACTTGATGTCATCTAAAATAAAATAAATTTTGAAATGAAAATAAATTTAAATAAATTAAATAGATTCACTTTCTTTTAGCTTGCAATATACAACCAAAAGCAATGTGTTGTCAGTTACATCCCTGGGAAATTGATTGGGAGATAAAGATTTGCCTCCATGTGAATTACTCAGGAAAAGTATTCTTCAATGAGCAAGAGAAGCAGGGCTTGGTAGAAGCAAAAATTAACTGCAACGCAATTGCAACAAAATCTTCCAAGCCTATGAGAAGACCTGAAGCCAGAATGACCTTTCCAAGATGTCTCAAGCAAAAACAAGAAACCCAAGCCTTATATTCCCATGTTGACCAGGCATTAAATGCAGGCTGCTTTCAGGAGAGAGAATACTTGGGGAGTTAGCTGTCTTCAGTTGAGCACAGTGGTTAGGAGGACTCAGCAATGAGCCATCAGCAGATGACACTCCCAGCAGCAAAGAGAATGACAGGTTTGTACCTGCTGGGGTTTTGAGTGACACAGCACAGTATCCACTTCAAGGCAAAATCAGTAGGATGTAAAAGTAGCACCTCAATGTTTATTGATTGCAATGTATCTCATTCAATTTACCTCAGCACATTCATTAATAGAAAATGTTGAAACAAATACTTGTTCAATATGATAAAGCTTTTGAGCTTGGCTTTTAACAAAAATGGTGCATTATAAGATTGTGAAATCTTGCTTTTTTTTTTTTAACGTTTATTTATTTTTGAGACAGGGAGAGACAGCATGAATGGGGGAGGGTCAGAGAGAGAGGGAGACACAGAATCTGAAACAGGCTCCAGGCTCTGAGCTGTCAGCACAGAGCCTGACGTGGGGCTCAAACTCACGGAGTGTGAGATCATGACCTGAGCTGAAGTCGGCCACCTAACCGACTGAGCCACCCAGGCGCCCCATGAAATCTTGCTCTTAAGTCATCTTTTCGCAGGTTTTTTTTGTTTTTGTTTTTTTTGTTTTTTTTTGTTTTTTAAGCATTTGGTTAAAATTCAATCAAACTTTAAAGAATCGTATTGAGGATAATTTCAACCTCTTTACACATTTTTAAGTTGTTAAGTTTAAACCAAGTTGTTGTTTTTTTTACAGAACTATGTCAAATATTGTGACATGTATCATATAGGCTACCCAGAGCTGGAGCTAAGCAGGTTGCCAACACCATGAGCTTGGCCACTGTAGCTATCACTAAGGTGAGCCATCAGCCAAGAGAGGTGAAAGCCACATGATGGAATCCTAGCATTATCTTTAGAGAATGCTGAGTGTTACCATGATCGATCAAAGAAAAAAAAAATCAATTGCTCAAATCCAGGGGTGCAGCAGTGGTCTGAGATACAAGACAAACTCAATAATCTAGGGTACTTTGACATGGCAAAAGAGACTATAGTGAAAGCAAATTAGAAGTTGTTAAGAAAACCGGAACAAATAAGCTTGAAGTGACTACTGGTAATTTTCATTGATCTCTTGTTGATTATTATTCATTCTTATCTCTTGGCAACTGCTCAAGACAAACACACTGGTAGGATGTATTTCAGTGGCTGCATTTAGGGAAATATAAAATCATCTTAAGCTACCTTTAATGCCACATATGTAATAATGCTGCCTACTCGATTTTGAAATTTTGATTTGTTCAGATACCACCCCATGCCTTCCCAAACATCTGGACAAATTTTGACATTTGGGATAGAAAATCACCAAATGGAACCAGCTTCTCAGGGTCTGCCTAAAGGTTAATATAGTAGGGGTAGGGAAGAACTATTTTATAATAATTATCTGCTAATAATAAGAAAATGGAAATATTTTGAAGCCACAATTTGAGTCATGAAATATGAAACAAATAAGATAGATGGTCTTCACCGAGGTATATATCTTATGGATAAATAATTTAAGAAACCTAAATATGGTTAATTAAGTGCCAGAATAAGTGTTACTTGTTCAAAGTAAAGTCAAATAAGCTTCAATGGTCTAATATTAACAAAAATATTTCATGTCATTGCTTTTGTAGTACTGATGACTAATTTCTATATAAATGAAAGATAATTATTGCAAATGCTTTAGATTTAATATGTAACTTTTAGAGTAGTTCATAAACAATATATTAATTTTTGATATACCTTCAATTGAAATACAGGGACAAATATGTCTCCCCATTTGTCTCTCTTACAGATAATGCATGAAGATTTCCTTACAGAGATTAATTCTATATTCAGGATAATTTGTATGCATTAATTTTATTCTATATGTTCATCTTTAAAGGAAGTCACATAAAGGCAGAGATTATAGCAGAGATTGTGGGCATATGTTTCTTGTTTTATTTGCTTCAAAGCTCATCTGTTTTATATGATTGCTACTTGAATTGTCACAGGACAAAAGTTTGTACAATGAAGGCACTCTGTGACTTTGGCTAGGAGTGATTGCTCTGAGGTTAGGCATTTGATCCATACTAATGATGAGGTTCATATCAGGAGTTCTATTAGCATTAACAGGAAAAAGCCCCATTATTTTATTGGGTATGTAAACCTGGTGTATCAGGAGAAACCACTTTAGGAAAATGATATTGAGAGCTTCTTAGTAATGTTTCACAAGATGAACCTAAAATCTCTTTGTTTGGAATTCTCAGTTGCTGAGCTAACGTGTTCCTTTTTGATTTGGTTGGATTATTTGAACTTGAAAGCTTCCGTGAAATTAGTCCTTTATTATTCTATGAAACTCTATGGTCAAGAGAGAGGAAACAAGAAAGAGATACAACTTCAAAAACAAAACTTTTTATATATGACTTAAAATCCAGTTGTGCACAGAGCAGATAGTGATGGATCCCAGTAATCATATAAAGTCACACACAGATAATTGAATATTGATTTTACTTTGATTAATTTCTGTCTTCAAAGTTCATAGGGCCTGTTCAGCAAATATGATAGTCATATGTTTTGTGTTTTCTTTGGAGTCTCTTAAAGTTCTCCAGGTCTTTAATTTTATGGTGAAATTATATTACCTTTAAAATTACCACCAAAAAATACATTACCTTTTGCCTAGAACTAAGTGGTAATTAACATGGAAAGTAAGTTGCAAACAACACTATATTTAATAAAACATGTTGTAAAAGCTGTAAGATATTAAATGTTCTGAACATTTCAGCATTTGTATTTTTTAATTGAAGTAGAGTTGACATACAATGTTATCTTAGTTTCAGGTATACAACCTAGTGAATCAAGAATTCTATAAAGTACACAGTGTTCACCACAGAAACGTAGTTACTATTTTTCACCATACACGCTTATTACAGCATTATCGACTATTTTCCCTGTGCTACAGCTTTCATCCCCGTGAATTATTTATTTTATAACTGGAAGGTTGTACTTCACAATCCCCTTCACCTATGTCACCCATTCCCCACCCTCTCTGGCAACCACCAGTGTGTTCTCGATTTTTGTGATTCTGTTTCTGTTCTTTTTTTGTTGTTGGTGGTGGTGGTGGTGGTTGGTTGGCATTTTTAGCATTGTTTGCCATATTATACATTCTATTCTGACATATATATGTACAAATAGGAAAATGATTGAAAGTGTCCACATCTTTCAAAGGGATGTGTAAAAAGGTAAATAGAAATGTGTTACTATTGATGTTTTTGTTCAACACAGGAATATCATTTTCTTCTTTGAATTCCAAAAAAAACATTCGGAGAAAAAAAGTCACCTTCCAGGATAACTTGTCTGGGATGAACCTTCCAAAATTATTTCAACAAGTATTCTTATATATTTGAACATATCTCTATTTAATTTTTGCACAGTAATTATATTTTAGCTTCCCATTGAAACATATATTTTAAATTAGTTTCCTCATTATTATTATTGCACTATCTTCTAAAAATTCCTCTAAAGTTGTAATAATATAAATTATATAGATATATACATAATAACATATGTATATCACTTTTATCATTGTCTCTCTGTAGACTGACTGTAATTCCCCCCCCCCCCATGAGGATATATGGGATTTTCTCTTTTTCTAAGGGTTAAAAATTATCAGTAAAATATCTAGGGGCTTAGGTTTTTTTTGTTTGTTTTTTTTTTTTCCTCTCTTCTGGGCCATTGTCACCTCATTGTCTTGAGTATTGATTTAACACCCTACCTTCTCTGCTGTCTATTTTTCTATTAGGCAAATGTTGCATCTCCTGGGAGTTCTCTTCTGATTTGTAACTTGTTTTTCATAAATTCTATCTCCATATGCCTTTGTGATATGCTCTCAGAATATTCCTCAGCTTTATATTCAAGCTTGCAACATGTTCCTTAACTATGTCCATTATATATTCATCCTATCTACTGAGTTATTTCCCCATGATCATTTTGTACTTTCATGGCATTTTAATGCGTGCAGTATATTTTGAATCACTCTGTTGATATTAGTTATACTTGCTATAGCATCCTGCTCAGCTTATCTATTAACTCTATTTCCTGAAACTTTTCTATTTTTACTCTGTTATGATGCTGGCTTTCTTCCAATATCTGGTAATTCTCAGTTATATGCGTATTATGTAACTGAGTTACCCCAGTTAATTTTTTTTTTATTGGAGCTGCACAGCCAGTCTGCAGTTGTGCTGAATGCAAGTAAATGCTAGCTGCTTGCTGTGTAAATGGGGGAGAGTGGTGGCATATAACTGAGTGGAATACTTCAGTCTGTGTATAAGCACTGCCAGTAGCCCAGACAGTTTTGGCCCTCTACCCCAAGGTTCCACATCTTCTCTCCCAATGGGAAGCAAACTCCCATCCCGTCACATTCCTGCTGCCTGTCTCAAGGAACATGAGGAAGGGTATGCATAAATCAACTACTCAATGCTTCTCCTGCTATAGTATGTAGCAGGCCTGGAAATATAAAAAAGAAAAAGTCTGAAAGTGGAATATAACTAGAAGTCAAAGACATATAAATTAAGGGTCTCGAATTTCACAACAGACAAAGGGTTACAACTGTCAACATTTTGGAGAAATAATCAAAAAATAAAGGCCAGAAACCACTCCCTGGATTTCAATCTGGAGATATCGTAGTGACTGCTTCCATGTTATTTTGATTGCTGTGGTGAGAGAAGTCAGAATGGAGTGGGTCAAGACGATGATTTTAAAGATTACTGAGGACATCAAGTAAGCAAGTTCAAATGGTGTTTTCAAGAGTTTGACTGAATAAGAATGAGTGATTTAAACAAAGAGCCAGAGATTATGGTGAATATTGTTTGTTCCTTATCTAGGATCCATTCTCTCCTTCGTTCTTATAATGAAGCCCTGATTTTGTGCAAGGCAGCTGTGGTACACAAAATTTTAAGAATGACCTCACACCCTCAAACTTGTATAATTTCCTTCCCTTTCAGTGTGGATGGAACCTATGAATATGATGAGATATCTCCCCCTTGATTGTAATTATGTTACGTGGAGTAGTCAACCTTCAAATAGAGATTATCCAGATGGGCCTAAAGTAATCACATGAGCCCTATAATAGCAGAGAATAATCTCCAGCTGGTAGCAGTAAACTAAAAGAGTTTCCGAGTGTGAGAAGGACTTGATGGTCCTTTGCTGGTTTTAAGATGGAGGGAGCCTTGGGGCACCTGGGAATTCTGGGAGAACCCAGAATTCTGACCTACAGAACTATGAGCTAATAAATGGATATTGTTTTAAGCCTATGAATTTATGATAATCTGTTAATCAGTCTTAGAAATTAGTGGTTATCAGTAATGTTGCCAGATAAAATTTCTACCCTTCCCAGAATCTTTTATATAGAGGTGGTCAGGGGAAAATCTGATCATTTTTGATATGTAAGTAGATGACTTCCTCAGAGTTCTGGAAAAGATTTTTCTTAATTACCATAGGCTTCATCACTTTCCGCCTACCTTTTCATCATTAGCATGCAAAGGTAGAAATGGGTTGTATGGGAGCCATCTTGTGATGGGTATGAGACAACAAACATGGGGGTAAAGTCCAACAGAATAGGGATGCTGACATTAAATTTTTTTTAATGTTTATTTATTCTTGAGAGAGAGAGACAGAGACAGAGCATTAATGGGGGAGGGTCAGAGAGGGAGAGACAGACACAGAATCTGAAGCAGGCTCCAGGCTCTGAGGTGTCAGCACAGATCCCGACGCAGGGCTCAAACTCATGAACCGTGAGATCATGACCTGAGCCAAAGTCGGACAGTTAAGTTCATAGGTGTTGGCTAGGGCTGTGGGTGGGAAGGAGATGCCTAATCACTTCAATTATTATATTAAACATTTTTCTGAAAGTGACGAAGATGAGAATTTAAGGAACTAGTAGAATTTTTCTATTATTACTTGATGAAATATGAAAGAAAGGATGTTTAAGGAAAAGTAAAGTGATATTAAATGACTTCAGGTTCATAAATGTTAGAGGGAATATTTTTTGGAAATATTGGTGGCCTATGGTAAAGTTGTTTTTTTGCCAGCAATCCTGTAGAGTCAAGAAAGAAGCAAAGCCTGAGAATCGGAAGAATGGTCCACTATTGAGATTTTTCTGGAAAAAGTCCACCAATAGGGGACAAATTTGACATAATACCATAAATAACCAATGCACCTTAAGTAACCAGCAGAGTATCTAGAATCCTGCAATTCAGAGTGGTCCGCAGACCAGCAACGTAGACATCATCTGGATGTTGTCAGACATGGAGAATCCCTGGCCCCACTCAAGTCCTGGTGAATCAGAATCTGCATGTTAGCAGAATACGCAGGTGATTCACAAGCACAGTAAAATTTGGGAAACAATGGTCTAGTGAATGGCATATTTCAGAAGTAGAGGTCCTTTATTTCTCTTTGGCTGTGTAAGGCATTCGGTAGAAGGTCTCCATGTAAATTTCATTTTTTAGTACATCTGTTCAGGAAATGTTCAATGGTTATCTACAGTTTGTTGGCTCCCGTAAATGTGATCAAACTCAGCTAATTTCTGTCACACTGAATTTGAAACTGGCACATCACTTTAAGTCTTGCTTTCTTAGTTCTTTTATCAAAAACTATTTATTGAAACCTTTTTAGGTAAGATCACTTCTAAATGCTTTATCTAAATCATTTAACTTTTTAAAGTAACTTTTTAAGGTGAGTATTTTGACTAAGGAATTTATCCTGTGTTTTACAATTTTGCTAAATTTTATTTTCTTATTCGATATCATAATGTTGAGTTTTTCTAATTATAAGAGTACTATAAATTGACTACAAAGAATTTGGAAAATGAAAAAAATGTATGAGGCAGGAGATAAAAATCATGCATTTTCTCACATTTCATAGTTAATATTTTAAGCTGATATTTTATATTCAATATTATGAACTGCTCATTTTCCATATCACAAGCACCAAAACAAAAGAAACCAGGAAAATATTTTATTATGTGACATGTTAATAAAACAGATAATGGCAAAGATTAATATTCTTCATTTGTGCTTTTATAGTTAGAATGATACCAATGAATGATACTTCTTGGATTGAGCTAAGCTTAGTTGAATTTTTATTACATAAGATGAAGTCATTATTAATTACATCTTTCATACAAAAATGATTCACACAGAAGACTTTTATCATATATTGATATATAAAACTGGTGTCCTAGAATTAAATACATTTACACATACACATATACACAGACACATACACAGTCATGTAGAACTTTATAAGCAAAATAAATGTGCCAGAAATTATTAATTAATAAAGTGTAGATGATTTTTGTCTTTATATATATTTTTCATATTTTTTTTCAAATTGAACATAAATTATTATGGCCAGAAATTCCAAGTTATATTATTTTCTTTTACGTTCATCTTTATGAAAAAAGAATTTTAAGGCAAAATTGACAAATATACATAAATATTCTTAGAAGAAATTCCTTTTGTACTTGCAGAAATTCCTTCATTACAGAGAATAACATTCAAAAGACACTTTCCTGTCTTTCTAAACCAGTATGCATTTTTTGTAATGTGTCACTGAAGTAAAATTCTGTGAAAAAAAAATCAAGTCTCACAGGATTATTACTTAATTATAAGTCTTTTTAAATGTTGTGATGTGGTGGGATGTGGCTATATTTGTACTTTAAAAAAACAGTAAGAAAATACATGGGCTTTTGTTGTTTTGTTGTTGTTGTTTTATTTATTTTGAGAGAGAGAGTAGAGAGAGGAAGGAGAGTGTAGAGAGAGAGGGAGAGAGAGAATCCGAAGCAGGCTCCATTCTGTCAGCACAGAGCACGACCTGAAGCTCAAACCCACAAACCATGAGATCATGAGTCCTACGATTAGCCAACTGAGCCACCCAGATGCCCCTGTGCTTTTGTTTTGTAAGTGAAATTTTGATTCCATGCAAGTAAAAAAATGGTAATATTTTTATTTTGGAATAACTTCAAAGTATGTTTATGTAATATACTTAGCTTTACAAATTTCCTACTTGCATTTTCAAAATCCATATTTTCATATCTAATCTATCATTATCATCTATTTATATCAGTCACCATCTGTTATCTCCACACACACACACACACACACACACACACACACACACACAATAGTTATGGAGGCAATTAAATGCTGAACTAGGAGAGATCAGGAGAGTCAGAAGTTGTCATTCACTGAACTGCTTAGCTACACTGAGGAAGTAAAATCCTCTTTTTGAATTTCAGCTGCATTATTTGAAACAGAAAGTGAGATGAGGCTCCTCATTTCTATATCAGTCAAGTGAAGATATTACTATTCATCCTGCATTGTAAGAATTACAATTAAATAATGAATGTGAAGTATTTAGCAAAATGCTTGACAAAGAAAGTGTCCCAATTTGATTGAAAATCACTTCCAGTTCTTATATTCTACTGTTAAGTAACCAAGTTTCTTTTTATTATTTTTTTCTGTCTGTGTTTAATGGGAATACAGTACAACACTTCCAACAAATTATTCATTTGTGCTCTTTCCCTTCCCCTTTCAGGTCACTGGAGGTACCACACTTAATCTAGCTGTTAACCATTTTAACCTGAGGGGTGGTTGAAAATAAATCCTCTTTAGAAGGCTTTCTAAGGTCTACTGATGATTTCAAAATAGCTAGAGAATCAATCAGATTAGCTAAAACATTTTCTACTCAGGCATCTATTAGAAAACTGATGTCTGTATAATGCATCTTTGACATTGTGAACCTCTATCCTAGCTCTACAAAATGAGTAGTAAAAATTAATACTTAAAGGCAGATTTTTCCCGAAGTTTTTTTTTCCCCCCTAAAAATTCTCATTTTCTAACCAACATTAGGTTAACATGAGTGTGACTTGTTCTTTGAAAATTACTGGTTCAATTTTTTTAGCCAGTATGTGTGTGTGTGTGTGTGTGTGTGGTCTCTCATATCTATCTATATCTATATATAATATTAGACAAAAACAAAACCTTCAAAGAAAAAAATTATGTCAGACCTTTATCTTTAGGAACTGCAGTAGAAGTGAATCAAAATTGGAAATTTAAGGTATAGTTAAATTATGACACATTGGACATAACTAGAAGACGAGTTTTAGATCATTCATAGTGATTAACTTATTAACTTTGAAAAGCCATTCAATGTCTCTGGACTGCACTTTATTCATCAGATAATCAGTGATTTGTATTGTGCTACCTCTGAAATACTATAAAATGTATTTCTAATAAATATTACTATTTGTATAACCAATATTGTGGACTTTTCTAAAGCAGGAATTATGTTTATCTCTTCCACACCTATATCAACCAATACCTAGAAATTGTACATCACAAGTATTAATACACAAATGATAGATGGATGATTGTATTAATACACAATTTTCTTTTATTAGTTTGATGTAGTTTTGAATAGAAATTTTCAAACTCAGGAGACACAGCAATATATTCTAAATAGTGCACAACACTATGCACTAAGCCCATGCAACCAAATTATTTTGTAAGATACTTCTAAATAGTGCACAACACTATGCACTAAGCCCATGCAACCAAATTATTTTGTAAGATACTTCTAAATAAAAATTAAAATTTCAGAAAATTTAATACAATTAACTTTCCATGACCTTATTCTTATCATGTATAAATATGTCCTCTTTCATAAAACAAGACAGAGCTTAGTTGCCCAAACAAACCGTGACCTTGAAATCTCTATCGTATTCATCAGTATCCACTCCCGATAATGTGTTTTTACTTAGACTCCCAATAAAAATCCATTCATTTAAAGCAAGAAATAAAAATGTGAATCTCCAAAGTCAACTACCACAGATATTCCATATGTCATTTTCTGAAGGCACTTGGCATTGCATAATTTGGAAAACATATAAGGGGACTAATTCTGCTGAACAATTTGAAGCTAATGGCATCTCTTGTCATGGATGGCAGTGTGAGAGTACAGCTGACTTCATTTCAAAGGTACTACACTGCTTTGAAGTAGTCCTTATTATAGAAAATCGAGAACATCCTTGAAATGGTTTCAAAAATAGACATTTTAGGGGAAATTACCACCTGAATCATTCCAAGATAAAAGAACGTGCCAATAATACAAATGTCAAATGCCAGCTTTCATAAATATGTCCCAAATCCTAATTGGAACGGAGTAATATAATCACTAACACATAAATTATATCTTACATTCATGTGTAACATCTTATATGTATTATATAGGCATAATATTATAATTGCCTTATGATGCTAACATGAGAATGTTTTTTTTTTTTATTTCTTTCATGAAAAAAAAAAATGGACCAGAGTTGGAAAGTTGAATTGTCTGATCAAGATTTAAGTACTGCTGTTAAATTACATTGTCAGTCTTGTAATAAATTCTGATTAAGAATTTACACCTTTGTGAACAGATTAGCAGACCTAATTGATTTTGATCCGTTAACTTCAATTTGCAGCTTTAAAAAGGTGTAACCTCACCCAGATTTATGGTTTGAAGCTCTTGTGTTTGAATTAATGAATTTTACATCTGATCTCATTAAGAAGAATTTTGGTTAAGTACATATATTTCTCGGAGTGGAAGCTCTTTGCCTTAACTCCTGGGCATTGCATATATTTTCATAAATGTCCCCATTTATTAATCTCCAAACATATGAAGCGATAATTTTACATCTCATTCATTATCTGTCAACCATCAGTTTCTACTTCCATATAATTATGAGGAGAACTTATCCTGTATTTTTATCTTCTTACCATCCTCCTGGACTTTGCCTGCAGTGATAGACATATGGTCAAGATGTTCTAACTCAGTTGTTAACATGCCATATTGCAGATAACAATCATTTATCATAGAAGCAGTTAGAGACGCTGGGAAAAGCCAGGCACAATAATTATAAATTATCACTTGTAATTATATTTTAAGGTTTGATAAAAGATGGTTTATAGAAATTCATTATGTGAAGATGAGTTCCTGTTCAAAATAAACATGGAACCTGAGCGTGGGTTCTGTTTTCTGATTCCTATTCCATACATGTTATTAAATTTGGCATCAAAATCCATCAAAATATTTTAACCAGTTAATAAACAATGCAATTCTACATTATATATTCTACAATATATTAAGTGAGTACTTAAACTCACTCAAAATATTTCTGTATCATACAAGTAAAGATTTTTTTTTTTTTGGCTTAAATAGACAACCATAAAATTCATTGGGGCAGCTAATTAGCTTCAAGCACAATTGGTAGCAAAGTTTAAAAAAAAATTTTAATGTTTATTTATTTTTGACAGAGAGAGAGAGAGACACAGCATGAGAGGGGGAGGGGCAGAGATAGGGAGACACAGAATCTTAAGCAGGCTCCAGGCTCTGAGCTGTCAGCACAGAGCCCAATGCAGGGCTGGAAGTCACAGACCAGGATATGAAGACCTGAGCCGAAGTCGGATGCTCAACCAACCGAGCCACCCAGGCGCCCCGGTAGCAACGTTTTAAAAGAGATTTTCTATTTTAATTGGCATCATAATCACTAAACAGTATTTTAAGGCAATATTTTTATAAAATTTAGCACAAAAAATCCACCTTGAGCAAAACATCAAGTTATAAATAAAAGCAGGATCAGTATTTTTCTTTTTGTCTCATTTTCCAGTGAGTCTCAGCAAGGAACTATTACTAATCCTGCCTGCTTATGTCATATATCTTCCAGTTAGCTAAGAATTGACTTACTTCTACCTCAATTCCCTATACTTTCTCTTTTTCATATGATAAGCTGGGTATAATATAGGAAAGAACAGAAACTAAAGTCAATATAAAGGAGTTTTTAAGTATATCTTTTTCTCCCCCTTTTGGTGAATTTACGTAAATACTTATGAGTCTTAATTAACTTGTCTGTAAAATGGGATATTGATAAGGAATAATCAATTGTAATGGAATAAGTATACAGCACAGCATCCTGTTTTCTAAAATATATCCTTTCCATTCCTAGGTTGAGTATGCTTTTTAAAGAGGCTTAACTATGCCAGGCTTCTTTTGAGCTTTGTGCATGTTGTATCAAAGTTCCTTCCCTTTCTTCTCATGCCTCGTCTCTTATAAAATTGCTACTTATCCTTCAGAACCCAGCCAGGTTGTCACTTTCTCAGAAAATTGTTTTCTAACCCCTAAACCAGATCGCATTCCCCGTTGTAAGCATTCATATCAACATGCACTTTATAGCATTTGTCAAATTTGAAATGATTCATGTATGCAATTAATCGTTTAATGCCTGTCTCCTATACTAAATTGCAAGTAAAAGTTCAGTTTCTGTCTCCTCCCCCACTTCCACCCCACACCCCGCCCGTAGGTGTTTTATTCCCAACATAGAGCACAGTCTTTGGTACTTGGTAGGCACTCAAGGCAAACAAACAAATAAACAAACATTTTTTTTTTTAAATGAGTGATGTTTGAAATAATGGTATCAACCTTGCATTACTTGATTTTCTTTCCTTCAGCATTCTAAAAAAATATTTAGGAAGACAAAGGCAAAAAAAATATTCAAATCAAATAATTTAGTCTAAGATTTTACAGGATATCTAGCAGGGTGAGATTCATGCCAGGAATTTCAAGATGTTTTACAGTTACAGAACTTATTATTATATTAGGTTAATAGATCAGCCATAAATTCTTATGGTAATCTCCTGTTATACTGAAAATACATATTATATAATTCAACATTGACTTCTGTTATCTTCGAACACTCTAAATGAAAAAGCTACATCGTTAAAATGACCAAAAAAAAAAAAAAAAAGCTTTCCTAAAAAGAAACACGTAATAGCAGGCCATTAAACTTATTTGCATGTTATATGAAACATTACAGCTACACAAAAATAAAAATATAACTATTGGAACCAGAATCTGACTTATTGTTGTTTGTCTAGAAAATCACTCAGTTGTGTGACTTTGAAGG
The DNA here is from genome assembly GCF_022079265.1 of Lynx rufus. NCBI lineage: Eukaryota > Metazoa > Chordata > Mammalia > Carnivora > Felidae > Lynx > Lynx rufus. The sequence goes on along the minus strand of NW_025814845.1, from coordinate 23,763,350 downwards.
GCTTCACAATTTTTACCTGTATAATTTTATAAAAATACATTGTTTATTGAAAAAAAAAAGAAAAACTCATGTGATAAGTGACATTTTTTAAACCGCAAAACACAATACAAATATTTATGTTTACTTACAAAATTATAGATATAAGGTGATTTTCTAGTCTAAAGGAATATTTGGAATTTACAAAAGATGACTTTGACCTGTACTAAATAATGTGCTTAATATTGCAATTAGGCAAGTTTATTAATACTGAAATCTCTAAACATTTTTAGCATTTGTCTTTTGGGAAATGATTCTTCTTTCTCTTTAAAGCAAGCATCAACTGGTCCTTTAGTAAATCCGGGGGTTATGGTTTTCTGTCCCCAGAGATTACAGAATGCTACAGAAAGTCTATCAAAATTCAGCTCAGGTGTCTGCAATCCAGTATATGCTTCTCATCTTTAGTCATGATGTCATGCTTCAAAGGACAGCATGATAAGAATATAGTTACTCCATGACAGCTCACAGTCCTGCTAAGAAAATCTTAGCCCTAGAAAAACATAAAAATCTGAACTCAAAGATGTGATCAAGTTAAGCTCTCTTCATACCCACCTGAAACACAAAAAGCAGAGGCTGAGGTTACTGGGCTGTGAAGTTAACAACGCTGTTGCAAAGTGATCACTGAGCTCCCTTCTTGTTTCCCTTTGAAATGCATTTTGCCAAATCTAGTGGATTCGGTTACAAAGCAGAGAGAGGAGAGGGTGCCTTGGACAAAGTGTTCCCACACAAAGCCAACTATAACAGCGTGGGTTGTCCATGAAGGAAGCAACAGTAACTACTTTTTATAAGCCTAGTTTTAATAAAGTCATCGTAAGAAGGGTTCATACAAATTACAAAGTTCCTAAGGTGCCTTTTAAATATTCACACCTGGATGGCTCAGCTGGTAAAGAAAGCATCCAACTTCGGCTCAGGTCATGATCTTGTGGTTTGTGAGTTCGAGTCCACGTGGGGTGTGTCCGGCGATGTGGGGGCTCTGTGGTGACAGCTCAGAGCCTGGAGCCTGCTTCAGATTCTGTGTCTCCCTCTCCCTCTGCCCCTTCCCTTCTTGCACTCTATCTCCCTCTTTCAAAAATAACTAAATCTTAGAAAATTTTAAAGTATTCATGCATATGGAAACAGTTACGATTCCCCTATAAAAATATTTTATAGAAAGTAGACAATACTGTAATTATTAAATAAAAAAAAAACTTTCAAAAGTTTTCAATTCCTGCATTTCACTATGATGAATTTTATTCTGTGTTAATGAACACTTTCTTGGAGTAATCTTTCTATAAATCCAAAATGTAGCTTAATTCATAAAAACACTACAAACATTTTATAAGTTTGCATTATCATCAATTTTGCATCCCATATTTACTTTTCAAATTTTTGCTAATTTTGTGTACTTGTGGAAAGAGCAGAGTTCAGGTTCTTTGCAGGGTTTTTGCAAAGCCTAGTAAGCTCATGTGTTGGCGGTCCTACTTGTATCCAAAATTACATTTGTGAAAATAGTAAAATCAACTTTCATTCTATGTATACAGACAACTGAGTTACTTAAAATCAAAGAGATTTAGAGTCAGAATTTGCTATAAAAAGTACTAAGTTAAGCACATTTTCTACAGATGCCATATTTAGAAACAGAGCAGTTTGGGTTTCTGCATGGAATCACCCTACTGGTTATTGATAGATCAATATCTGAAGGCCATTATCCTGAATGCCAGTACCCTCCACAAAGATGAATTTTACCAAAGTTATCTTGAAACCTACCTAAACCTAAGACAATAGATTTAATGTACATGATTAAACTTTTGAATTTATTATTAGGAAGGTATTTTATCACTCTAAGTTTATATTTAATCATCTGTCAATATAATAGCCATTCCCTTCTACTAGTGTGGGAAAAATTTCTTTGTATGTCAGAAAAAGGAAACCTTCAACATTAATATGAAAGAATCTATTCAGATATTTAAATATTTGGTTTGTTGTAGGTAAAGCAATTCCAGGGAGATACCGATTTCTATACAACATACAACCCGTGACCTACATTTTATATATAGTTGTATATAACATATTCAATTCCACATTTTTGTTTTAATTTACCATTTATTAATAATCACGTTGTATAAATACAAATGTAGTAATATGTTTATAGCAGAAGGAAATATAAAACATGAGACTTGGGCTTAAAATGCAATTTTAACTTGTTAAACCAGCCAAACTTACTATGAAATGTAAAGAAAGTCAAGCCTTAGAAAAGCTGTAGTAATACAAATAGAAGTTACATTCTGAATGTAAATTTAAACATGCAGATAAGAATTCATACATTCATGTTCTGAACTTCATTTGACCATTTTTGACCCCAAATATCAAACTGCCAAAACTTGTCCTTCTGGTTGATTTTTATCAGTGATTAGATGAAATAATAAAAAAAAATGTATGCTGAAAAGTATAGTTAAAGCTGCCATGTTGCTTTGCCACTTGATCATTCACATGGAAAGTATCAGCTTTCCTAGCCGACTGTGGTTAAATACAATGTGATTCTTTACTTTGTTATGAATTATTCAAATTATTTTTAATTAAAGACTGAACAGAACAAAAGGCATATTTTCTAAGTGCATACATGAATTAGGCAAGAGAGAAGTAATATTAAATTACAATTTTAATATTCAAGGCCATTTTAATAGCTTAAAAATTTTGAGCCATCAAAATGAAATTTAACACATTTAAAATTCTATAACCCCGATTTTACTCAGTTCTTCATACAGTATAGTTAATAATTGGCTTTTTTACAGTTCTATCTATGTGTCATTTAGTTAAAGATGAATGGAAATGTCCTGTTCTCAAAAGTTGCTAACTTTTTGTATCTTACATTGTAAGACACAGAATTTTTCTAAAATAATTTATTTCACCTCTGGAATATTAGGTTTGAGTCTAGGGTAGAAAAAGTATAGGAATTAGCACTAACCATATAGCATTCAATGATGAATGAGAAATACCATCACTAACATTATGTTTCTGATTGTTCTTATAAGATGATAAAATTAAATATTTATAGTAATTCAGTTATTTTGAAAATGTATTTTTCTATGTGACTTCAAAGAGTGAAATAAAACCTTTTTTTGTGAGATAAAGCACATGAATAAACTGACAGACGAGGATGTTTTGGTACACATGCCACATGACTTTGTAACAAAGTGCAACTTTAATAGATAGCTCATTGTGATAATGGCATTCGATTTACAGATACCAATATTACGAGACTGAGTGACAGTATGTCCCGTGATGATGGAGAAGGGATTGTACATTGTGCTAATGTGATTTTATGATCATGTGGAAGTTTACCATGCAATTTCAATATTTATATTTATTACAAATATGTTAAACGACAATTACAGAGAGCATGGGAGGATTAGGGGACTGGATAATAATCATCTTTGGAAGTTATGAAACATAATAATTAACACCTGTGAATAAGCTATACAGTTTGTAAAATAGAACATTATCAGTTGCTATAGGTTGAATGTATGAAATGAGTATGTTGAAATTTAAGCCCCAGTGTGATGGTATTCGGGGGTGGGTTATGTGGCAGTTGATTAGATCATAAAGAGGGAAACTTCTTGAATGGGAAGAGTGCCCATTTTATAAAAGAGACTCTGAGGCGCCTGGATGGCTCAGTTGGTTAAGTGTCAGACTCTTGATTTCAGCTCAGTTCATGATCTCCACCTCCCTGAGTCGATCGCCTTGTCAGGCTCTGTGCTTATGGGGGCGGAGCCTGCTTGGGATTCTTTCTCTCTGACCTGCATTCATGCTCTCACACACTCCTTCTCTCTCTCTCCACCCCCCTCTCTCAAAATAAATAAATAATCTTTAAAAGAGACAGAGACAGAGAAAGAGAGACAGAAAGAGAGACTCTGGACAGCTCCCTGACCCCCTTCTGTCATGAACAGTTATGGTGTGAAAACAGCAATACAGATGAAGCACACACTCCTTTCCTACTAGAAATAAACTTGATCTTAATTTTTATACACTCTTTATTGTTCTTTCATTTGCACTTTGTACCACGTTAGACCAGTCGTGAATGGCTTTTGCCCTTGGCACTACATTTTCACAACTATAAAAACAATACATTCTTGAAGAATGAATATCTTTTTCTCTCAGGACCTTGTCTGCAGTTGGCACAGTTTGAACCATGAATCTAGACATCCACTCTTGTGACAAGCTCTGAGCAAGTCCCAGGAAGATCATTTCCACATCTTTTGCTTAAATCCTTGAGGAAAAAGAAATTACCTGCTTTGAATGTCACGTGCTTATCGCTCAACTAGAATGCAGACTTTACTTCCCAGGGTAGGAACTTGAAAGATGGAAACACTTAGGTGAGGGAAACACGGTTTAATAAATTGTCATCCAGCATGAATATCATAGGTTCTTCTACAAGGAAGTATCATTTTCCACAATGCTGAACATTCTTTTTTTCTTTGAGTTTCCTGGTTCAGTATGTGGAGGGATTACTGTTGTGTTCACAACAGATGCACATTTCGCAATAGTAAACAATAAATGTCCATCTTTTTTTACAGATACAGAAAAACACACTGGCAAAGAGAGAGTAATGTAGAAGCACCATGAATAACATTTGATACTGATTACTCAATAGTACTGAAGGGATCTCAATATTGTTTTACGAGAGCATTTTGATGTAAATCAGCATCTCCCTTCAGTATTTTCTCTAGCTCAGTATCTCTCTTTGAGTTTCTGGAAATCAGACCAACTATATATTGCACTTCTAATTCTCTTCTCCATTTCTCATAGTCCCTGTTTCTTATTTCCATTTTCTCGTGTCTCTAAGCTGAATTCGGCATAATTTCTTTAGTTATGTTTTTCAGTTTAGTAATTCTCCAGTTTTTCCTAATATGCTATGAAACATGTCTATTAAGTTATTAATATCAATAATCATATTTATTTTTCATTTCTAAAAGCACTTGTTGGTACTTTTAAAATCTACCTTCTTCCTTTTGTTGATGTTTCATTCCCTGCTTATTTTATTCCTTTTTTTAAAAATAATATATGCGAATTTCTTATATCTGTATATGACAAATCCAAGAATTAAGTTTATTGGGACCTCTTATTACTAGTTTTTGTTTCTTTTCTGGGTTTTACTCATAATGCACTCTTTCCTCATTTGTTGCTAAATCCTTTAAAGATAAATTTTTCTGGGGCGCCTGGGTGGCTCAGTCGGTTAGGCGCCTGACTTCGGCTCAGGTCATGATCTCATCGTCCGTGAGTTCGAGCCCCGCAGCGGGCTCTGTGCTAACAGCTCAGAGCCTGGAGCCTGCTTTGGATTCTGTGTCTCCCTCTCTCTCTGACCCTCCCCCATTCATGCTCTGTCTCTCTCTGTCTCAAAAATAAATAAACATTAAAAAAATTTTTTAAAGATAAATTTTTCTTTGAATTTTACCTGTGGAACACTGAAGATATAATTGGGCAGTGCTTTTTTTTTTTTTCGTTTTATTTTCATGGAGATATCATCAACATATAATACTGTGTAAGTTTAAGGTGAACAGCAGAATGACTTTATTTACATGAGTTGTGAAATCATTACCTAAGTAAGATTAGTTAACATTCATTATCTCTTACAGACACAAGAAGAAAAAGGAAAAAATAATTCCCTTGTATGAGAACTTTTAGTATCTACTATCTTAGCACCTTTTCAAAAAATTTATTTATTTTGAGAGAGAGAAACAGGGGAGGGGCAGAGAGAGGGAGAGAGAGAGGGAGAGAGAGAATCCCAAGAGGCTACATGCTGTTAGCACAGAGCCTGACATGGAGCCTTATCCTGAGAACCATGAGTTCAAGACCTAAGCCTAAATCGAGTTGGACACTTAACCAACTAAACCACCCTAGTGCCCATCTTGGCAACTTTTAAATAAACCATACCGTAGTATAAACTGTAGGTATCATGTTGTACATTATATTCCTAATACTTATTTATCTAATGAGTGAAAGTTTGTACCCTTTGACCACCTTCATCCAATTCCCCCACCCCCAACAAATAACCTCCCTGCTGTGACCATACATCTGATCTCTTTTTTTCTATGAGTTTGGGTTTCTTTGTTTTTGACATTCCACATATAAGTGAGATCATACAGTCTTAGGCTTTCTCTGTGTGTCTTCTTTTATTTAACATAATGTCTTCAAGGTCCATCCTGTTGTCACAAATAGTAGGTAACACTTTTCATTAAAGAACCTCTGAGCTTGTTTCTATCAAGCCTGAGGTAGAGTTATCAATCTAGTACCACATTAAATTAATTCTTAGTTTGCAATTCACACTCTTACAAAGTTCTATAAATTTAAACTCTGCATCTATGTGATAGCAGGTTCACCCTTGTTTGCAATTTATCAGAAGAGACTCTTTTTTCCTTCCTGCATCTTCAGTGTGTTAAGGAACTTTCTACAAGGTGACAGAATGTCGTGAGATTTGACATCTTGCAAAGGATAAAAATTAAAAATACTGATTATAAATAAACACTTAATGATTCTCTATAAACATAATCTGCAGTTACAGCCTAACTCCTTAAACTTTAAACTACTCTGATACCAGGTAGATAGCATACTGGGGACAGAAAGTTACATTCTAACAGTGGTCGCTGCTATTAATAATGAATTATTTACCCTATATGAAAAACACATTAATAGTAGTACATTAACCGTTTTGAGGATTTTCAGTTTTTTTATTTTAATACAAGAAAATTTATGGCTCACCAAAAACATTCAAAAAGGTTTTAAACAAATTAAAATTTGGGAAAGAATTTATTTTTCTATTACCATATATCATAGCCAAATATTAGTGTTTCCTATTTTTAATTATCCGTAATGACCTGTTAAATTATAAATTTCTTACTTGCTGGGTTTACACCCATAATTTTTCTCTATTCACTGCTGCTGAGGATTAAGACACCTAGAAAATCAATCCACCACTTGCAATTTATTGAAGGTAGTGACAGAAGCAAATATATATAATTGTACACCTATTATATGGGTTAACATTGCAAGTAATGGAGTTAGAAGTATGAGAGATACAGGATGCCTGGGTGGCTCAGTCAGTTGAGCATCCAACTTCGATTTGGGTCATGATCTCAAGGTAGGTGAGTTCGAGCCCCACATCAGGCTATCTGCTGTCAGTACAGAGCCTGCTTCAGATCCTCTGTCCTCTGTTCTCCTCTCTCTCTGCTCCTCCCCACCCCGTCTCTCGCGTGTGTGCAAACACAAATAAACATCTTAAAAAAGAAGAAATATGAGAGATAATTATCTGAACTTTCCTTTTGGTTTTAGTGTTCCATAGAAATTATTGTTTCTGATTTTTCTTTTTACATATGGAGAGAAGATATTATGGATTGCATATAGCTAGTGATTAGTGATACCTATATGCAGAACGTACTGTATTTACTGCTGTTGATTTGTGAACTCCTAGAATCTGTCATTACAAATAACTTATATTCATTTATTATTCAGTTGCCTGAATTATATTTCTAACCTTTGATTTTTTTTTTCTATTGTACCTTGTCATCAGTATATTCATTGAGGTTGTCTATGGCCCTAGGTAGTTCTGGACACATTTTTACATAACTTTCAATAAAGCAGACATTTCTTTAAATATAAAGTTAATCATATTGATAAAAAGAGGCACTATCACTTTTTGATTACAGGGAATGAACTTTGGAATTTAAGACATGTGATTCTAACTCAGGCATTATCACTAATAAGTTTGTGATTTTATTCCTCCAAAACTCCTAGCACTGGTTTCTTTCTTTATTGAAAGGTAATACTAATGTTACTTCGTGGAGAAGTTATAAAGATTCTATGACTATTCTTGGAAAATACTCAGCACGGTGCTTAGCCAAGAAGGAGCTGCTCTGTATGTAACTATTCTCACATTATAGGTATTCTGCATTTTGAAGTGACTGTTTTGCTGTGTATTCAAGGGAATGATGCTCTCCAAATACCAAAGGACCCCTTTATAACTAATATTATGATATAAAATAAGAGATCAGCATTGCATTAAGGTAAAAAGAGTTTCAGTACTTGTCCCTTTGTCATTGGATACACTGGTGTACATAACTACACATTGGATTTCAGGGGTTACAGTGGGATGAAGGCCATCACATAAGTAGGTGTGAGGGATCAAAGACAAGTGACTGCAGAGCTGAATCCTGCTGTCACCATGAATTCAGAAGACCTTTCAGAACAAAAGGTAACTAGCAACTTTTTTTTTTTTTCAGTGCACTCCAAGTTGTCTGGTCTCTTTCAGATTGGCAATATCCACTCCACATCTGGACGGTTCACATATAACCAGTGATGCGCTCTCCCTCCTGGAGAGCTGCCATTCTCTCTGAGCCTTTTTCCCTGTTTCCTGACTCAGTGCTTATTTGTCTTTTAGAAGGCATCCTTGAATTGGTTTTTGCAACACAAAAGTGAAACCCTGTGGGAGTCCCGCTGAGCCTGGCTTCGTGTAAAGCAGGAAGTAGGCAGGGTACTTTTTGTATCCTCAAGTAAATAGCAAGTTCTTAAACAGAGCTACCAAACCATGTTGGTACTTTGTTACTGCAGGGAGATAAAGACAGGCACCTATCTATGTATGCATTGTATGGCTAGTACCCCTGCCTGAATATGCCTTTTGCTTTACAGAATTGAAGACGAATTGAAGTGGACCATGCCTAATCTGGCTTCCCCTTCTGTTAGGCAGTGAGAGTTAGAAGCCTATGGTTAATTATGTATAGTATGTGGTAAGATAAATCTGTTGATAAATGGCAAACATGTTTTCTTTAGTAAAAATGGTACTGTTTCTTTGCTGATTTACATTTGTAATTGAAGAAAGGTACTTTAGATCTTTTTGGATCATAAATCATTAAAGAGCTCTTAAACCACACTGAATTTTAACTTTGACTTTGAGAGATCCCTAGAGAATCCCAAGGACTTTACAGGAGGCTGATTAGGCAGTTTTGTCATCTTAGGCATCATAGTTACATGTTGTAGGAGGTCTTTTGTGCATTATAAGATGTTTACCAGCATCTCGGACCTCTACTTCCTAGATTCCAGAATTTATGCTGACCTCCTGTATGAGCTGTGCCAACCAAAAACATCTCTAGACATCGTCAGATCATCTCTAGTAGAGAATCATTATACTAAGATCTTACCCATCTTTCTAACTCTTATTCTATCATGAATGTACAGGGATTTTCCAGAGGCTACCTGATTTGTGATCATAAGAGATTATTTTGTGTATCTGACAATGTTTCTATTTTGCCTTCTTTTAAAAAAAAGTAGCAAAAATACATATATCACAACACTTATCATTTTAATAATCTTAAGTGCACAATTCAGTGGCATAAATCACTCTTGCAATATGTACAACCATCACCACTATCTATTTCAATTATTTTCACCTCAAATAGAATAGCTATAAAAGTTAAGTGATAACTCCACATTCCTCCCTCTTTTGGCCCCTGGTGACCTATAATCTACCTTGTGCCTCTGTGTTAGATATTCCATATGAGTGAAACCAGACAATGTGCCCTCTGAGTGTGCTTTATCTCAGCCTAAAATTTTCAAGGCTTATCAGAACTTCATTCTTTGTAATGGCTGAAAAATATGCCATGTTTTGTATGAACTGCATTTTGTTTATTCATTCATCTGTTAAAGGGCACTTAAGTTTCTAACTAAAAAAAATTAATGTTTATTTTTGAGAGAAAGAGAGAGAGAGTGTGTGTGAGCAGGGGTGAGACAGAGTGGGGGGGCAGTGGATACAAAGTGGGCTCTGCACGGACAGCAGTGAGTCCAATGCAGGGCTTGAACTCATGAACCACAAGACCATGACCTTGACCTGAGCTGAAGTTAGATGCTCAATGGACTGAGCCACCCAGGTGCTTCTTAAGTTTCTACCTTTTGACCATCATGGATAATGCGGTAACGAACATTGGTATACAAGTATCTTTTTGAGTCTCTGTTTTCAGGTCTTTTGAGTATATACCTAGGGGTAGTATTGCTGGGTCCTGCGGTAGGTATCTGTTCAATTTTTTGAGCCATAACCAAATTGTTTTTCATTGTAACTACAACATTTTGCTATCCTATACACAAGCAGTCTAGTTCTTCCACATCCTCTCAAATACTTGTTTTCTGTATTTTGGACCAGCAACATCCTAGTAGATGTGAAGTGGTATATCGTTATGGTTTGGATTTATGTTTACTTAATAACTAATGATGTTGAACATATTTTCATGTGTTTATTGGCCAATTTATTGGTAAATTTCTATTCATATACTTTTCCCAACTTTTAATTAGGTTGTCTTTTTGATGTTGAGTTTTAAGAGTTTTAAAAATGCATACATATTCTGGTTTTTCTTCCCTTCCCAGATATATGATTTGCAGATTTTTTTTCCCCTGCTGTAGGTTGTCTTTTTACTTTCTGGAAATGTCTTATGATGTACTATTTTAAGATGATGATGTGCAATTTATCTGTCTTTTCTGTTTTCTCTTGTAGTTTTGGAGTCATATTTAAAAACCCATTACAGGGGTGCCTGGGTAGGTCAGTTGGTTGAGCACCTGACTTTTGATTTTGGCTCAGGTCATGATCCCAGGGTCATGGGATTGAACCTCATGTTGGGCTCCATGCTGTGCTTGGAGCCTGCTTGGAATTCTTGCTCTCTTTCCCTCTGCTCCTCTCCCCCACTTGCTCCCTTTCTTTCTTTGTCTCAAGTAAAACAAATAAAAAATAAATTATAAATTTATATAATAAATGTATAAATTATACATTACAAATTTAAGTTCATGAGGATTTACCCTTATGTTTTCTCTTATGAGTTTTAACACTTACATTTAGGTGTTTGACTCTCTATGAGTTAGTTTTTGTTTATAGAGTGAGATAGGATGTGAAAAATCAGTGTATCAGCACCATTTGTTGGAGACATTTTTCCCTACTAAATGGCCTTCACACTCCTGTGAAAAATCGACTGGCTATAGATGTACTTTGTTGTTGGACTTTCAATTCCATCTCAAGGATCTATGTATCTGTTTCTGTGCCAATAGGACACTTTTGTTATTACTGTAGCATTGTAGTAACTTTGGAAATTGAAATGAGGGTCTTATAAATATGTTCTTTTGCAAAGTTATTTTGGCTATTCCGGGAACTATTTTAACGTTTCTGAGTAAGTAAGTGTGTGTGTGTGTGTGTGTGTGTGTGTGTGCATGCGTGTGTGTCTTTAATCACGGAAGGGTATTGGCTTTTGTTAAATAATTGTTCTACATCAATTGAGATTATATATTTTCTTCATTTTTTTCCTACATTTTTCTCTCCCTCTCCATTAATGCATACTATTTTATTGATTGATTTTCTAATGCTAAATCAAATTTTCATTCCTGTGATAAATACCTTTTGGTTATATGCTGTTGGATTCAACTTGCTGGTATTTTGTTAAGGATTTTTGCATCAATATTTAGGGGTGCCTGGGTGGCTCAGTGGATTAAGTGTCCAATTTCAGCTCAGGTCATGATCTTAAGGTTCATGAGTTTGAGCCTCGCGTCGGGTTCTGTGCTGACAGCTCGAAGCCTGGAGCCTGCTTCAGATTCTGTGTCTCCCTCTCTCTCTGCCCCTCTGCCACTCATCCTCTGTCTCTCAAAATAAATAAACATTAAAAAATTAAAAATATATATTTATAAGGGATGCTGATCCGGAATTTTTTACTTGTGATTCTTTATCTGGCTTTGGTATCAGGGTAATGCTGAACTCATCTTGAAATGAGTTAGGAAGTATTTTTGCATAAATCTGAGAAAGATTGGTGTTAATTTATATAAATGTTTAGTAGACCTCACCAATGACCCCATCTGGATTTTTCATTTGGGTAAAAGTTTTTCATTACTGATTTACTCTTACTACTCCTATAGGTATATTGAGATTTTTCTTTATTCTTAGATTAGGTAACTTATATGTTACTAGAAATTGTCCATTTTATCTAGATCATTTAATAAGTTGGAGTACAGTTGTTTGTATATTTTCCTATTGTCCTTTTTCTTTTTGTAATGTCAGTAGCAATATCCCCACCTTAACTTTGATTTTAGCTATTGTGTCTTGTCTCTTGTTTCCTTGTCATTCCAGCTAAATGTTTTTCAATTTTGTTGATCACTTAAAAAAACAACATTTGTTTTGTGATTCTCCCCAGTGCTTTTCTATTCTCTATTTTATTTATTGACACTAGTATTTCCTCCCTTCTACTAACTTTGGGCTTAATTTGCTGTTATGTCCCTAGTTACTTGGGGTATAAAATTAGCTTGTTGATTGAATCTTTACTCTTTTTCAATGTGGGTATTTGCAAGTGTAAATTTCCATCAGCCAATTGCCTTTGTGCATCTCATAACTTTTGATGTGTTGTGTTACATTTTTATTTCTCCATAAGGATTTTCTAATTTTCCATCTTGAGTTCTTTTTTGATCTTTTAGTGGTTCAAGAGTTCCTATTTCCACACATTTGTGAATTTTCCAGTTTCCTGTTGTTAACGACTTGTAGCTTCATTGCATTTTTTTTTTGTCTTGGGAAATGATACTTTCTGTAATTTCAAACTTTTCATATTTACTGAAACTTGTCTTAGGGCCTGATGTGATCTAGCTTGGAAAATGTTCTATGTGTCTTCCAAATTGTGGGTTTTTTGTCTTTTGTTATGCCTGGATTTTTTTTTCTTAATTGCTAGACTTGATGTAACAGGTAAAAAGATGTATTGTAAATAATCTGTTAGTAATGTGGTGAAGTGTGGGGCAAAGAGAATGTTCTATAGTTCTGTGATCAAGTCTCAGTCCTATGCCTTGAACTATAAACTTAGCAAATGTTTCTCAGATTTTTTCTCTCTCCTTTTGTGAGACATGGTGGCTAGCTAGAGACTACTGTTCAGTTAGGCCCTGATTAACTAGTGTCTTCTGAGGGAAGACCATTTCAAAAAGAACAGAGTGTTATAATATATACCCAGAGGGTTTCTGTCCCCTTCCCCTGCTGAAAGCAAACAGGATTTTCTCCCACTATTTACTATGGGAAACTAGTGAGGCTTCTGGAGGTGAGTCTCACAATATTATGGAGACTCCCCTGTGATTTGAGCCCCCTGGAGATTTTAACTTTCAGAGTTGTCCAACACTAAGCGTCTAGCAATTCATCAATTACAGTTCCAGTTTTCCTACCCCAGTTTGTTTCCTGAGGCGGTTTATGCCTGAGTCCCTGCACCAGTAAACTGAGAGTCCCTGCAATCACCTGTCTTGTCAATATTAGGGTAGTTGTTTGTTCTGTGTTTTCACCTCTCTTATGCATCTAAGAACAGTTGTTGATTTTACCTTCCGTTAAGACAGAATAGCCCTTTCTAAGCTCATTACCTATGTAACTGTCTCTGCTTTTTTTTTGATAATTGTTTTGAGGATGAAAACTGGGAGCTATTTATGCCACCATTTTGCTCTGGCCTTCAGTTTTAAAGTTACTTTTAGAAGATATAGAATTCTATGTTGCTATGCTTTGCACCCCCCATTCATCCAGTATTTAAAGATGTTTTTCTTATGTATTCTACTTTCTTCATTTTTTTGATGATGATATTATGCTTACTTTTATCATGATTCTTTTGTATGTAATAAATATTCCCTACCATCACCCCCATTTGCTCTTAACTTTTTTGCATTATGTATGGTTTTCATCAGGATGAATGCTCAGTCTGCATATGATTTTCTTTGTACTTCATTGAGCAGGGTATTTGTGGACATCCTCGATCAAATGTAATCACACTTGTTTTGGTTTTTATTTTGGTGTTGATTTTGTCCAACATTTCTCTCTCTTACTGTCTTTCTCTCTACCCCCCATATCTATCTCTCTGTCTCTCTCTGTCTCTGTCTGTCTCTCTCTCTCTCTCTCTCTCTCTATATATATATATATATATGTATATATTTATATTCTGTTTTGTCTTGTATTTTCTAGTCTTCAGGAAATCCAATTATACTCCAATTATTCCTCAGTTAGACCACATGATAGTGTCTCGCAAATCACTGAGATTTGTTTACTTTTCTCAGTATTGCTGTCTCTCAGTGCTTCCGTTTGGATAATTATATTTTAAGTATGCTTATTCTTTTTCATTTGTGTTTGGCCAATTGTATCTAATGTTCTTTTTTGAAAAACTTCAGATATTGAGTTATTTAATTCTAGGATTTTCATATAGCTGTTTTTCAGAGTTTACTATACCTTCTAAAATTCTTCATTCCTTTAAACACTATTGCCAACTTTTTTCACTAGATTCATTAAATATGCATTATGGTAATTTAAAGAACTCGTGTATGCATTACAATATCTGTACAATTTTTCCTTCTGTTCACATTGACATTTCTTCTTTATACTATGAATCATATTCTTCATATATGCCTTTTAAAATTTTGGACTACATTCTCAAAAGCTCTCTTCTCAGTAGTCTTCCTCAGTGATTATTATCAGGCATTTAAAAGTATGTCTCTTAATCTAACAATATTTGCTGCATGCCACTAGGATACTTTATTCATTCATTGCCAAGACCATGGCACCTGAAACCATACTAGATGAAAAGACGATACCAGTAAGTCTTTGTTCAGTAAGTGAATTTATTTATTCATGACTACAATTTACACATTTAAAAAATAGCTTGAAATTATTTCCAGTGAATACTTACCTCAGTGAAAGTTCATTTGTGGTTTTCAAATAAAGTCAAAGCTCAAAACATTCCATATTAAAGCTCCTCCATGCTTAGTGAGATAAGTTTAATTTAAAAAAAAAATTTAGGAAGAAATATTTGCATGAATAGTTGACAGCAACTTCTGAATGTTTTCTAAGCCAAATAACTGAATGGGAGTACTCAGGGAGCATTTTAACTATTAAAATTACTCAAGGGAGTGAATGAATGACAATAGATCATGAAAGATTCTCAGGGGGAGCCATGATGAAGTAAGTCACATGTCTTAGGCCTTTCCTCTAAGGAAAGAAAGAGGCGGAAGAGTGTGACTATAAACTATCTAAGTGTTTGATAAACATTATTAATAATTATGAGTGAAGTTCACATATTAGGACAGCGTGTCAAAAACATTTAAAATTAAGCTTATATTCTGAAGCTACCATGAAGGAAAGTACAAGTAGGAGTAACAGGAAATGGAAATGTCTCAGTGAAGAAATTTCACCTTGTGACAGTCAAGAAATTAGTGTGGTGGTTTTCTTAGTTGGAAAAAAAAATATTTAACAATGAATAAAAAGTAGGAGTAGATATGTTTTTAGATGATAATGAGAAAATTCATTTTAAACAAACAGAAAACAATGATTCATTTGCACATTATCTAAAATTATAGAGCCTTTCTAAAGTAGAGTTCGTTCTTTTTCTTTTTTTATTGAGTGTTATTTACATCTAATTTATTACTAACCTACTTTGCCTAAATGTGTAGTTCTGTACATTCACTACACATTTTGGGTTTTGAATATCTTCTCACTAGGCTCAGTCATCAGCTTTTGACTTTAGTCATCAGATGATATTACGCAGCTTCATTCCTACCAAGTAATTTCTCAGTCGCTATAGTGCAACTGTATCTCTATAGAGATATATCAGTAGATATAGGATAACATTTCCTCTCTTTTCACATGTTCTTATATTCCAGAGCAAACTTTACCATCATATACATAATTTTTAACAAAATATTTACTAGTGCATTGGAAGTTTGAGTACATTTAATTAATATATGAAAGGATTTTTAAACTCCCATGAAATATCCAGCTAAAAATGATGTACATACCTTTGATTTAGTTCTTAACTTTGAAGCCAATTTTCCTAGAGGCATTTGTTATGCATTTTGGTATGCATTATTAATAATACATATTATTTAATATCCTCTAGAAAGATACCTGCCTGTAAGCAATATATGAGAGAATCCTTTATTTCCAAAATATGGACACAGCAGAGCTCTATTTATATATATGTCTCATCAATATGCCATTTTTATATATCCAGCATTTATCAGTGTACGACACAAAATAGTCATTCAACTAAAAAAATGGTAAAATTATAAAATGATAAGAAAATAAATAAGGGGCGCCTGGGTGGCTCAGTCACTTAAGCGTCCGACTTTGGCTCAGGTCATGATCTCGCAGTCCGTGAGTTTGAGCCCCGCATCGGGCTCTGTGCTGACAGCTCAGAGCCTGGAGCCTGCTTGGGATTCTGTGTCTCCCTCTCTCTCTGACCCTCCCCCGTTCATGCTCTGTCTCTCTCTGTCTCAAAAACAAAATAAAACATTAAAAAATATATATTAAAAAAAGAAAATAAATAGAAATAACTTAACTTGTGGATGCTGTTTGGGCTGGGAAAAGTATATATTGTATATGAAATAATCACACCAAAATGTTAGAATGAAAAAAAATCTATGAATGTCTCTATTTTGTGTTTCTTTTTCTCCCCCCCCAATAAATTTAATATAATCAATTCACTATAATTCGATATTATTTATACTGGGGGTGGAGACTTACACTACTCTATATTTGTGTGTTATTGGTCCATCATAAGGTCAATACATAAACTGAAAGTAAACAGCAATAATTGTTCGAGCTTCAAACTAAAACCAGTTGAATTGAACACTAGCCAAAGAATAAATTAGTAAATTTGGGTATATTCATGTCATCAAATTCTATGCCACAGCAAAAATAAATGAGGTAAAGCAATACAATGAATATGTGTGAATTTCAGGAACACAATGGTGAATGAAAATGCAAGCAGATGAAAATATCAACCAGGTGATTTCATTCATATAAAGTTTGAAAACATAGAAAACTGAAGAATACTTTGATTAAGGGTATAAACTTGTTAAAATTATAAAGACAAGCAAAGAAAAGCTAAATAAAAATTTCAAGATAGTGGTTGCTTTTGAGGTAAGAAAAGAATCTGTAATTATAAGGTCTCTTTGGTTTATAAATATCTTTTTTAATCTATTAAGTTCTTTTATAGGTGATTTCTAATTGAAAAAAAAACACATATTTTAAACAAAAAGCAGTTACTGAGTAGTTGGTAATCTAGATCACCGCTTCCAAAGGGTTATTCAGAAAATACATGACTCACTGGGGTGCCTGGGTGGCTCAGTCAGTTGAGCAACTGAGTTTTGATTCTGGCTTGGGTGATGATCCTGGGGTTGTGGGATAGAACCCTGTCCATCTCCTTGCTAAGTGTGGGGCCTGCTTGAGATTCTCTCTCTCTCTCTCTCTCTCTCAATCTCTCTCTCTTTCTCTCTCTCTCGCTCTGGCTCTCACTGTCTCCCTTTCTCTGCCCCTTTGCCCGGCTTGCCCATTCTTTCTCACTCTTTCTCTTAAGAAGAAGAAGAAGAAGAAGAAGAAGAAGAAGAAGAAGAAGAAGAAAGAAAATACATGTCCTGACCATCTTGTTAAAATTGGTTTGGCTTCATAGGTTCTGTGTGGGATCTAGTATTCTGAATTTCTAATAAATTCCCAAGTAAAGCCCATGCTTTCAGTCTGCAGTTTACACATTGAGTAACAACAATCTAGATCTAGAGGGGGGCGCTTGGGTGGCTCAGTTGTTTAAGCATCCAACTCTTGATTTCAGCTCAGGTCATAATCTCACGGTTGTGAGATTGAGCCCCACTCTGCACTGAGTGTGGAGCCTGCTTAATTTGATTCTTTCCCTCCCTCTCCCTCTGAGCCTCTCGCACTTGCATGTTCTCTCTCTCGCTCTCAAAATAAATTTTTTTAAAAATATAAAAAGTGTCAAAGACAGGGGAGGGAGAGATTAAGAAATTAGTAAATAGGGGCACTTGGGTGACTCAGTTGGCTAAGCATCCAATTTCAGCTTAGGTCATGATCTCATAGCCCATGAGTTCAAGCCCCACATTGGGTTCTGTGCTGACAGCTCAGAGCCTGGAGCCTGCTTCAGATCCTGTGCCCCCCTCTCTCTCTGCCCCTCCCCTGCTCACCCTCTGTCTCTCTCTCTCAAAAATAAGTAAACATTAAAAAAATTAATTAGTAAATACAAGAAATCAAACAAAAATACAAATAATGGTTATAAATATATAGCTTCAATTAAATATTAGTTCATTATTTGTATCAAATTTGGTGACCAACAATTATGGGGTTTTGAATTAGAACAAAATAATTTCATATTGTGATCCCAAATTTTTAGCGGTGGGATTTTTATAACATTACTTTAAATTATGGTTGCCTCAACCATATGATGGGGAAAATAACACCCACCTTTTAGAAGAGTTTTGAAGACTAGGCGTGATCATTTTATATAAGTGTTTAACATAATTCCTGTCACATAGTATTAGACTTTGAAAAATTACATTAATTATAGTCAGCATTTGTAATACTATGGTTACATGTACTTTTAAAATTATTTTATACTTTATAAAATAATAATACTTTTCTTCACCTATTTTATATTTTCTTTATAAGAAAATAAGAGACAGTTCAATTATGTTGAATAAATTTACTTTTCAATCCTATATGCTGGAATTTTCCAGAGAGTTTTAGGAATTGATCCTTAATTTCTATTTTGTCTCACAATAAAATCCCCAATCAAACACTCAACAAAATAGGAAACTATATTTATAATAACTATATAAATGAATTTCCTGAAGCCATCCCAAAGCTTCCAAGTGGTTTCTTTAGAATACCACCCATCCTCAATTGCAACATTCTGGTATATGAAGGTTTCAGTTACCATGGTTTAGTTAAGTAACCCTGGCTCCTCAGTAACATGCTTCATATCCCATTTGCCATGACATATTGTCAGTAATTACACAAGGCACAAAGTTTGCTGTTTCAGTCTAAGAGTGAATCACTAACTACATTAATAATAGATATGCATCATGATCAGTAACAAATCACTTCTTTCAAAGTCTGTCAAAGATTGTTCCATGTGTAGCTGTTATTCAGTTCACGCACAGACAAAAATAATAATGTGCAGTTTTCCTGATTTCTTGCCTTCTTAGTAAATCCATCCTAATCATGTTACAAAATGCATAATTCAGGTGGTAATTGACAAAGCTGAAAGTACAGCAAAGAAGTGAGAAGTGGGAACACTGGAAGAGAAATCAGAATTGAAACAGAAATGGGGTCATAAAGACATTACCTGCTGCTGGAAATGTTGACATCACTGCTTTTCTAGACTCTAGAGAAACATAGTGAAAGTGAACTGACTGACATAAATGAGAAAAATGATTTAACAAACAAAAAAAAAAGAGATGAATTTGTTCTAGAGAAAGTGACACCAGCAAAACATTTCACAGTAAAGTAACTGTCAGAGATATTTCACAACATTTAAAGTGTGGAGGATTAAGTGAGGGATCCAAATTTGGAAAGGATTAAGACAATCTGCTAAATCATTGAAAAGATGGACACCCCATGTTAACAGTTACATTATAAACAAAAGGCCAGCATTGTTCGAACTATTCCTGATAAGTATTTTTTAAAGAAATAAAAACATCTTAATGTTTTAAATAACAGTGCATCAAATAAATATTAGTTCTGTTTTTCATTTCCCTTTACATTTATAGCAGATATTAAAAGATATTTTGATATTTTGACAATTCTTCTGGGTTATGGAAGTCATAATTTTTCACTTTGATTAATATCTCTTTTCATAATTTTATCTGTCACATTTTTAGAGTCCCACCCTACTGTGCAAAGCAACTACCTGTAGATTAACTCTGAAGATTATCCTTAGCCCCAAACTTCCTGTTTCCACTTCTGTAAGTTTTATTATATATAGATATTTTAATTGACTATGACATCACATACTTATATATATATATATATATATATATATAGACATATTTTAATACTTCAAATAACGCAATGGGTACATTTCTAAATTTCTGGTTTTGTTTATTTTTGTTCCTGCTCATTTATTTTGTTCTAGCCTTTAATTCTTTTTTTTTTTAATTTTTTTAACGTTTATTTATTTTTGAGACAGAGAGAGACAGAGCATGAACAGGGGAGGGGCAGAGAGAGAGGGAGACACAGAATCGGAAGCAGGCTCCAGGCTCTGAGCCATCAGCCCAGAGCCCGACGCGGGGCTCGAACTCACGACCACAAGATCGTGACCTGAGCTGAAGTCGGACGCTTAACCGAATGAGCCACCCAGGCGCCCCTAGCCTTTAATTCTAAGAGGCAAATTCTAAGAGAATTGATACAGGCTTCTAGTATAATTTGTGTGGCATAAATAATGTCCACAAATGTTTAATTAGCTTCTGTAGAATCACATACTTATTAAAAAATGTTAGAAATTTGCTTACAAAAACCTTAGAACATGCAACTAATAAGTAAAAAAGAAGTTGATGTAATCTGAAAAAAAAATAAAATCCAAATAAAAAAAAACAAAGCTGCAAAAAATGAACATATGTTTAAAGCATATTGCACTTATCTAATTGTGAGAATTTGTTAATCTAAGATGTTTTACAGCGGATGCTGCATTTTGTAAGAAACCTTCCCTACAAATTCTTGTATGGACATTTCAGACAATAATAAAACATAACTTGAGATCTGAGGTAATGAAACATACATGGTCGTAAAAATAAGAATTGCTCTTGGAGTTCCTGGGTGGCTCAGTTGGTCAAGCACCAGACTCTTGATTTCAGCTCAGGTCATGATCTTACAGTTCATGGGATTGAGCCCCAAGTTGGGATCTGTGCTGAAAGTGTAGAGCCTGCTTGGGATTCTCTCTCCCTCTCCTCTCTCTGCTCTTTCTCTCCCTCTCTCTCTCTCAAAATAAATGAAGAAACTTAGCCGTAATGAGATATAATTCACATGCCATACAATCCATCCATTTAAAATACATCATCTTTAATTGCTTTTTCATTATTGTCATTACAATTTTAGACCATGTTCATTGCTCCATAAAGAAAACACGTATCCATTAAGTTACTCCTCATTTACTGCCACCTCCCCAAGGCATAAGTAATCACTATTCTACTCTCTATATCTATGAATTTTCTTATCCTGGATACTTACTGTAAAATGAATTCTATAATATGTGGTGTTTTGTGGTTGGCTTCTTTCACTTAATGTTTCAAAAGTTTACTAATGTTGTAAATGTATCAGCACTTCATTGCTTTTTATAGCTAAATAATATTCAATTGTATCAAATATACCACATGTTGTTGATCAATTCATCAGTTAATAGATATATAAGTGTATTCTACTTTGGAGCTATATGAATAATGTTATAAATATTAATGTTGGAGTTATTATGTGGATTTAAGTCTTCATTACTCTTGGGTATATATTTAGGATAGAATTTCTGGGACATATCGTAACTATATTTTTAAACTTTGCAGGGAATGCCACACTACTTTCCAAGGGAGTAACTCTGTTTTATGTGCAGCAGTATATTAGGGTTCCAAATTCTCCATAACCTCACAAACATGTGTAAATAGTTGGGTTTTTTTGGCTTTCTTTCTTTCTTTCTTTCTTTCTTTCTTTCTTTCTTTCTTTCTGTTTTTTTTTTTTTTTGATCTTTATTTTTGAGGGAGAGAGACAGAGTGTGAGCGGGGGAGGGGGAAGAGAGAGACACACACACAGAATCAGGCTCCAGGCTCTGAGCTGTCAGCAGAGATCCCAATGCGGGGCTCGAAATCACGTACTGTGAGATCACGAGCTGAGCCCAAGTAGGATGGATGCTTAACCATCTGAGCCACCCAGGTGCCCTGGTTTTGTTCTGTTTTTATTATAGCCATCCCAGGGAGTGTGAGGTGGGAGTTCATTGCGTTCATGATATACACTCCCATATTGACCAACAATGTTGGCCATCTTCAAATATGTTTATTGTTCACTTGTATATTGTTTTTGAAGAAATATTTATTCAGATGATTTGCTCAATTTTGGGGGGGCCCTTTGCCTTTTTATTATTGAATTTTAAGTGTTGTTCTATATCTTAAATATAATCCCCTTATCAGATATATGAGTTGTAAATATTTTATCCCATTCTGTGAGTTGACTTCTAACTTTTTTTGATAGTATGTTTTGAATTGCAATGACTTTTCTTTTGTAACTTGTGCTTTTGGTATTATATTTATGAAATCATTGCGTAACACAAGGCCAGAAAAATGTACCTATGTTTTCTTCTAATAGTTTTATGGCTTAAGCTCATTTAAAACATTTTTTAAATGTTTTATTTATTTTTTGAAACAGAGAGAGAGACAGAGACAGAGCGTGAACAAGGGAGGGGCAGCGAGAGAGGGAGACACAGAATCCGAAGCAGGCTCCAGGCTCCGAGCTGTCAGCACAGAGCCCCATGGGGGCTTGAACTCACAAACTGCGAGATCATGACCTGAGCCAAAGTCGGACACTTAACCGACTGAGCCTCCCAGGTGCCCCAGGACTATGACTCATTTTTATTTAGATTTTGAATATGGTATGGGAAAGACATCCAGTTTCCTGGATTTAATTAATGATTTAATGTGGATATCCAGTTGTCCTGGCATCATCTGTTGGAAAAGCTATTAACCCCCCTCCCTCCCTTGTGTAATTGTCTTGCCACCATTGTCAAAAGTCAGTTAACCATATACAGAAATTTACATCTGGATAATCAATTTTATTCTACTAATCCATATGACTCTACTTGAACTGACATCACACTTCTTTTATTGTAGCGTGGAGTGAATTTTGAAGCTGGGAAGTTAAAAGTATCCTAACTTTGTTCTTTTTTACAAAATTGCTTTGGCTAATTTGTGGCCCAATAATTTCTATATTAATTTAAGGATTAGCTTTTCATGTTTGCAAAGAATCCAAGAGATATCTTTATATGGATTGGTTTAACTTTAAAGATCAATTTGGGAAATATTGTCTTCTTTTTTTTTTTTTTAATTTTTTTTTCAACGTTTATTTATTTTTGGGACAGAGAGAGACAGAGCATGAACGGGGGAGGGGTAGAGAGAGAGGGAGACACAGAATCGGAAACAGGCTCCAGGCTCTGAGCCATCAGCCCAGAGCCTGACGCGGGGTTCGAACTCCCGGACCGCGAGATCGTGACCTGGCTGAAGTCGGACGCTTAACCGACTGTGCCACCCAGGCGCCCCAATATTGTCTTCTTAATGTCATAAGTCTTCTGATCCATGAACATGGGGTGTCTCTCCATTTCTTTAGATCTTTACTTTCTTTCAACAACATTTTATAAATTTCAGAATATAAGTTTTGCATTTCTTTCATTAAATATGTTCCTAAGTGGTTTATTCTTTTTGATGCCATAGAAAATGGAATTGTTCTTTTAATTTAACTTTTAGATTTTCATTTCTAGTGTGAAAATAAAATTCCACGTTTTCTATTTATCTTGTGATCTGTCATCTTACAGAACTAGTTCATTAGTACTAATAACTGTAAGTGGTCTCATTCAAATTTTCTATATATAAATCATGTCATATGCAAATAGAGATAGTTTTACCTCTTCCTTTCCAATCTGGTTGCCTTTAATTTTTTTTTTCTTGTCTAATTTCTCTGGCTAGAAGCTCCAGTAAAATGTTGAATGAAAGTAACTGGAATATGCATTCTTCTCTTGTTTCTGCTTATAATAGGAAAGAATTCAATCTTTACCATTAAATATGTTAGCTGTAGACTTTTCATAGATGCCCTTTATCAGTTGGGGAAATTTCCTTCTATTCCCAGCTTGCTGAGTGTCTTTACCATGAAAGGGTGTTAGATGTGTTTTATGTTTTTTCTGTGCCTTATTTGATGACTGGACAGCTTTATCTTTTATCTATTGATGTGGTGTATTATATCAACTGATACTCAGATTTTAAACCAACCTGACACTCCTGGAATAAATCCTTTTTAGCCTTGATGTGTAACAACACTTTTAAACTGCTGGATTTGCCTTACTAGTGTGTTGCAGAGCATTTTGCATCTATATTAATAACAACTATTGTTCTTTAGTGTTATTTTTTTGTGATGTCTTTGTGTAGTGTTGGTATCAGAATAATACAGGATGAGTAAGAAAATGTTTCTTTTTTTCAACGTTTTATTTTTATTTTTGGGACAGAGAGAGACAGAGCATGAACGGGGGAGGGGCAGAGAGAGAGGGAGACACAGAATCGGAAACAGGCTCCAGGCTCTGAGCCATCAGCCCAGAGCCCGACGCGGGGCTCGAACTCACGGACCGTGAGATCGTGACCTGGCTGAAGTCGGACGCCCAACCGACTGCGCCACCCAGGCTCCCTGTAGGAAATTTTTCATTAATTATTCCATCTCTTTGATTGTTCTGAGTCTACTCAGACATTCTATTTCTTCTTGAGTAATTTTTGGTATCTCGTTTCTTTCTAGGAACGTGTCCATGTTGTCTAAGTTACTTAATTTGGGAATAGAGTCATTAATAGTATTCCCTTAAAGTATTTTTTCTCCCTTAAGATTGGTAACAAGGCACCCTTTTTTATTCCTGATTTTGGCAATTTCAATATTTTATCTTTTCTTCTTGGGAACCCTAGCGTTAATGCTATGCATTTGATGGAGCAGTCACTTTGTCCAGATTTTAGAGACTGATACTGATGGAGATAGACTTGACCTGCAGCTGAGCATGAGGGTGCCCGTGGGTTGGGGTGTGGCAGTTTCAGCTTCTGGAAGGACCAGCTGTGTAGTCCATGAGCATTTTTGGCAGCTGAGAGGTCAGTGTTGGCGAAGAGAGTAGAGATCCTCAGGGGCAAAGGCTGCGGTGTCTGGTGAGTGCCCTTGGGGTCTTGGTGTCACGGGCCACCAGAGACCACTTGACCTCTTTTTCTCTCACGGAGGATAGCATGGCCAAAGGGATCCCTGTGACCACCACATCCAGCTTGTAGGCACCCCACAGTGACGGCGGAACAGAAATCTGATGGGTGATTATCGCTAGAGCAGCCATGGAGCCAAAGCCTGGAATGTGGGCCCCTGTGCAGTAAGAACAACTCTGGGTCTGTGGCACTGGCCGTCATCAGGGATGACTTTTGGGCTTCAGGCATTGACTGACACTGGCACGTCATAAAGCCCGGACCTGGAGCACAGGTACACGTGGATCAACAGTGGGTCTGGTGTCCAAGGCAGTGGCTCCTCCACAGACAGGGCTCCATCATCTGAGACTCAGGTGGCGCTAGGGTCTGGGGCGTGTGCAGAGTGGCCTCAGAGCTGGGATCTGAAGTCCAGGTGCATACAAGTCAGTCATGGCTTCCGGCTGCGGGTGTTTGGAGTGCCAGAGGGAGCTCTCAGCCAGTGTCCAGAGTGGCTCAACAGCAGCTCCTTCTGGGACAGTGCAGGTATGGCAGCATCTCCCTCTCCAAAGGCTGTGCAGTGGGCATGGCTGTTGGTTCCCACAGTGGCAAAAGCTGCCAGTTTTCTTTGCAGAGCAGGCTCCTGCGGTCTGTGCCAGGAAACACTATGGCGTCCTCCGCTGTGACAGTTGTGGTGAGACTGCAGCTCTCCTGTGGACTGTGGACATCCTCAGCAGCAAAGGCTTCCAGAGTCTTCCATACAGTTATGCCCCTGGGAACCATGATGACACCCACTGTGTGGTTGCTGCTAACCCTAACCCTTCTGTCCTCCTAGCTGTCTCTAGACTTCCCTGCTAACCTGAGCTTTCCCGTGACTCTTACTGTGTCATTATTCTGCACCCCAAGCTCCCCCTTTTTTTATCTCCACTGTTGCTGTAGGTTCTTAATTGGACTCAAGCCCTCCCAGGGCTAGTTTTGTTCATGGATAGCTCTCTAATTTTGACCTGGGGGTCCAGAGTTGGGGGAGGAGGCTTGCATCAATTACTGTACCTACCATCTTACTAATGTCACTCCTCTGCACCTTTTCTAAATGGCCCCCTTTGATGCCTTTTTTTAATCTGACATTCTGATGGACTCTCAGGCAGTTTTTGCTTCTTGCTTTTTCCCCCATCTGTGGGTTATGCTTTCCTGTTTCGTTACATGCCTTATAACTTTTCTTCCTTAAAAGTACATATTTTAGATAATACAGACCAACATATTTGGATGATTTCCCCCCGGTCTTGTTGTCGTTTGCTTGCTTATTTGTTGAATAACTGGGCAGAACTCTTGCAGTGAAGTCGACTTCTGTAGTATTAAAGCTCTGACACTGTTCCTTGGACATCACCTCCTTGGGCATGAGCCCAGTCACACTGAAAGGACATTGATTTTTGCTTGGCTCTTCTTGGCCTGCTGCACTTTTTCTTATCTTTCTGTTAAGCTCTTTGCCTCCGTTGGTATCACACTCAGCTGAATTGCTTCATTAATTGCTGCATGATTGCTCTATTGTTTTTGACAATTCCCTGAGGTACAGAATGTTCTATCCCATTTAGGTAAATTTGGGCCCGTTTGCAGTAATTTTTGAGGTCGGCCTTTGAGGTTTTTTCCTCACCCCACGTGGGCTTCTCTTAGCTGTCTGTTTTCCTGGCTGTCTCTGGTAAATTAGCAGGCTTATGGTTTAGTTTGTTGTTCTCATGGTATTACCAGCCTCACCTTAATCGTTTACCACCAGAATCTCTATTGGTTTTTGTTGTTGTTGTTGTTGTTTTCATTGTAACTGTTTATTGATCACTCATATTATGCCAGAAGCTTTATGTTTACCCCTCTGTATAATACCGTAGTAATCTCTATTGTTTTGAAGAGTGCCCATAGTCTTGAAATTTCCCACATTCTATTTGAAATAAAGTCAGTTATTCTGGGGAGAATTCGCAGCTCTCTGTAGTTATGGCCCCCTGCAACCGGCCAGAACCTCTGAGACACTTCACTGGAGAAAAATGGAGGCAGTTATTGCAGGTGATTATTTGAAACTACCAAATTGGTAGGATTTGATGATAGATTATTTGTGTTTCCTCAGTAAATGGTGTCCCGTTCGTCATGGAACATGCGTTTGGTGGGAGGATAGAAACAGGCGATAAAAAAGTATATAAATATATATTTAATATACAATATTTTATGCGCAGATATGTGAAGGAAAATAAAATGTGGTTAATTTTCACTTTGTGATTGGTGTGGAGCAGGGATAGTTGTGGTTTAGGCAGCATAAAGGAAAGATTTTCTCAGAAGATGCCATTTGAGCAAAGATATACATAAACCATGTGACGATGTGAGGGGATGTGTTCTCAGCAAAAGGAGATGCAGATGTAAAAATCTTGAACAGGAAAATTGATGGAAGAGTTTAGAATGTTCTGAGAACAGCAAAACAGTCATTATCATTTGAAAAGAGTATGTGAGGAGAGGTTGTTTAGACTAGACAGCTAAAGGGGATGCTAAGAAGTCTGGATGTTCTGGAAAATGTCATGAAGAAGCCACTGGCAGGTTAAGAGCAAAGGGATGATGCTATCTGGTTTACAGATATGGCATAGACGTATTTAGATTGTTGAATATCTCTTTGAATTTTAAGAGGAATGCAATTCTGATGAAGTGCAGGCTAAGTAACAAAGAAAACAACCCCTGCTTAAAGGACATTGTAAGAAAAAGAGAATTCCCAGCAGGCAAACTCTTGGAAAAATTTGTTACTAGGCTTAGGGAATACCGTATCCAGTTTTTCCAAGCTTTGCTACTAGAAGATTTTCTTATTTCCTACTTTTTCCTATGTTCCCCCTCCCCTTATTTTTGAGCATTTTGAATTTCTGCCACTTATGATAATTGTTTCAGTCTTTACTTGATGCAATATCTCTTTCTATTATTGACAATATACAAAAAAGAGTGACTGACCCTTTTCCCCAGCATCTTTCTCACTTCCCTCCATTCCCCTCACAGGCCTCATTCCCCTATAATAAATGTCTCTCCAGTTTTTTTTTTTTTACATTGAAAGACATATGACAATGTCTTGAATATACATAGCAATAAATTTAAACTACCACCTGCTTTGAAATGGAATATTCTCCCTTTACTTTTTAACACCACATACAGTGTATTCCAGAAGTTTTATGAACAATGAGTCCCAGAAAATGTCAGAGATCACAGTATAAAAAGAGAAAGAAACAGAGTCAAACTAAAACACGCAACTGTAGGGTCTGACATTTTAAAGAGAAAATCTACTTCTAATATGGAAATTCAACCTCAGTATTATCCTGTGGCTGAGTTTTGATGCTCAGTTAAATAGACTTTTGTTCAGGTCAACCGATATTAAAATAATGAAACCAATTAATGCATACTATGTGTGAATCAGTATATTTATTTATTTTTTTAATAAGTTGACTCATTTAAAGACATAAAAGACAAGATATAAAATCCACAGAGTAGAACTGGAATTTCAAAGGCATAGTCTTCTATTAATTGTGACAGCTTGCCTTTCCTTACTGTCTACCACATCCTAAAATCAACATATTAAGGTCAGGAAATGAAATTTTAAAAGGCGAGCCACATTAGTCAAAAATGTATATTGAGCCAAATATTCCCGAAAGAGCAGAGGTTTGGCAAATTTTGAAAATCTATTAACTCACTCAAGCTGTGGGCAACAAATTACTGCTGCATAGAAATGTATTGGTATAAATGTGCTAGCATATGCTTCAGAAATGTCTAATTACCTTCAGGAATGGATTAAGTTTTTGGTATCTCAGATCAACTGTTTTTTGCAATGTGAAATTAATAATTTCCAGAAATATGAAAAAATAAGCATAATTACTTCTATCTTGTAGATGTTTAGAGGAGGTGAAGGATTTTTCAGAAAAACAATGCTAATAAAAGTGCTTATAACCACTATAGCGTCGTACTTCGAACATAATAGTTTAAGTTTAGCCAATTACAGGGTTGAATGAAATGAAGAAGCAGATCATTGCTTATAGGTTGTTTGGGATATGAATTTTTTTCCCCTAAAAATACATAAAAAGGCCATTATATAGAATATATTTGTTGAAATTTGAGGGAGTTTGTGGATTTACCCAAACACATAAAAGGGCCCCAATTTTCTGGATAAGATTCAAGAAAAGCTAACAGAGATCTGAAAACTGAATTGCAGAGCCTATCGGATTGTTCTTTGGCCTTAATTCACCAAGTTACATACCAAGATGATGTAGCAAATAAAATTCCCTAATTGTTTATTGAATTGAGCAGCTAAATTTGTTTGCTCAGTGGTGCCCACTATTAGAAGACCGAACGTGTGTTGACTCATCTAATGTTCTCAAAGCCTACGAACTAGGTTGTTTTCCTAACCCAAATTTTGCAGAGGAGGAAACTGAAGCTCCAATAGGTGAAGTAATCTGACTGTATTACTCAGCTAGGAAAGGAAATGCTGAGTTTGAAAACAGCTAGTCTGCTGCCAGAGTCCTTGCTTTGAATCATTGTCTTGGTAGGAATGATATTGGACATACTTTTCACCTCTTAGGAAGACAGTCGCTCTCAATTTTATTTTGTTAGTATCCCTTCATAAAATTACTTTATTACATGAAAAGGTTGAGGGGTGCCTGGGTGGCTCAGTTGTTTAAGAGTCCAACTTCGACTCAGGTCATGATCTCACTGTTTGTGAGTTTGAGCCCTGCATTGGACTCTGTGCTGACAGCTCAGAGCCTGGACCCTGCTTTGGATTCTGTGTCTCCCTCTATCTCTGTCCTTCCTCTGCTCATCTCTCTCTCTCTCTCTATCTCCCTCAAAAATAAATGAACATTAAAAATGAGGTAAGAAAAGGTTGATAGCAAAATGTTAACTATATAAAATTTAAATAGTGGATTATGGGTACTCTTTGCAGACATAAGGTCCTTATAATTGCTTCAAATTATTGAACAAATCTCTGTTTTTCCTTTTTTTATGATTACTTTATTGAGCCAATACTTTTTTTTTATAAAAATGGATTTTTCATGCTTTAATAAGAATTATTTAGGTCCCAGATGAAGACGTCTGAAGTTGTGAGGACTTTAGGGAATGTGTTATCTTTCCAGCCACCAGTAAAGGGTTGGGTAGAGGAACAAGGAAGCCCTTATCTCATTTTTTGAGAAGGTGGCCTGAATGCTTTCGGCTTTCCTAGAGATTATTGGTCTATACCTCCCTGCCATGTTGGTATTCTGGAATTACACATTGCATCATTAGATAGAAGCTATAATCTATGTATCTAGCATCCAGATTCTCTCTCTTCCACAGGATTGATGTGACTGGGAAGCATTTAGGTTATTATGTAATCTTATAGCCAGAATCCAATGGTACAAGTGTGATGAATGAAACATATGTTTTGATCTTTCAATAATAGCTTTTGTAAACTACCCTACCTCATGGTAGGTGTAAATGTTAACAGTGGCCATATCAATTTGCAACTATTTTTGCCCATAGTTGTTTGCATAGGGTTGAGGTATTTTGGGATATTTGTTTTAGACTGTCCATTAGTATTTTTTTTTAATCTAACTACACCTCCCATTAACTTTTTTTCAATTTGTATTGTGATCAAATATATTTAAAATGTATCATCTTAACCATTTTTAAGTGTATAGCTCAGAGGTATTAATGTATAATATTGTGCTTCAATTACCAACAACCATCTCCATAACCCTTTTCATCTTGTAAAACTGAAACTATATATTCATTAAACAATAACGTCTTATTCCCCCTTCTCACCATTTCCTGGCAACTACCATCCTATTTTGATCACCCTAAGTACCTCCTATAAGTAGAATCATACAGTATATATGTCTTTTCATGACTGGCTTATTTCACATAGCATAATGTCCTGAAGTATCATCCATGTGGTAATGCGTGTCACAATTTCCTTCCCATTTTAGGCTGCGTAAAATTCCATTGTGTGTGTGTGTGTGTGTGTGTGTGTGTGTATAGTCATTCATCGATTTTGTTTTGTTCATTCATCTATCAATGGACACTTAAGTAACTTCCACATTTTAGTTATAGTGGTTACCCTGCTATGAATACGTTATATAAATATCTCTTTGAGATTCTGTTTTCAGTTCTTTTGATTATATACTCAGAAGTGGAATTGCAGACTTATTCAGTAATTTATTAATTTTATTAGGCAGTGTAATAGTGTTTTTATAATGGTGGTACCATTTTACAATCCCACCACCAGTGCACAAATTTCAAATTGCAATTTCTCTACATTCTTGCCAACACTTGTTATTTTCTTTCTTTCTTTCTTTTTTATCGTAACCACTATGTTGGACATGAGGCAGCATGCCACTTCGAGTTTTAATTAGCATTTCTCAAAGGATTAGTGAGCTTGAGCATCTTTCATGTGTTTTTTTGGTCATTTGTATATTTTCTTTGGAGAAATGTTTATTCGAGTCCTTTGCTCAATTTTGAATCAGGTTGTTTGGAGGGTTTTGTTGTTGTTGTTATTGTTGTTTTGTTTTTGAGTTTTGAGAGTTCTCTACGTATTCTGGATATTAATCCTTTACATGGTTTGAAATACTTCCCCCCATTCAGTGGGTGGCCATTTCACTCTGTTGATTTTGTCTTTATGATGCATAATTTGTTTTTAATTTTCATGAAGTTCAGGTTATCTATACTTTTTCTTTTTCATGCCTAAACCTTTGTATCATATCCCAAAATTGTTGCTACGTTCAGTGTTGTAAAGATTTTGTCCTACGTTTTCTTCTAAGAGTTTTATAGTTGTATAAATCTTACATTTAGGTTTATAATTCACTCTGAGTTAATTTTTTTTGTATGTGGTATTAGGTAGGGGTCCAAATTCATTCTTTTTTATGTAGGTACCCAGTTTTTCCAGCACTATTTGTTGAAAAAACTATCCTTTCTCCATTGAATGGCCTTGGCATCCTTGTCAAAATCATTTGAGGTTGTATGAGAGGATTTATGTTTGGGCTTCTCTATCGTATTCCATTGGTGTCAATGCCTGCCTTTATGCCAGTACCACACTGTTTTGGTTATTATAGTTTTGTGGTAAGTTTTTAATTCAGAAAGTGTGAATCCTCCAGCTTTTTTCTCCTTTTTTCAAGATTTGTTGGTTACTCAGGTTACTGTGCAATCCCATATGACTTTTAGAATGGGCTCTCTACTTATGTAAAAAATGTCATTGGGATTTTGATAGTGATTGCATTGAATTTGTAGACTACTTTGAGTAGCATTGATATATGAACAATATTAAGTCTTCCAATCCATAAACATGAGATGTGTTTCTATTTATTTATGTCTTATTTAATTTCTTTCAGTAATGCTTTGTAGTTCTCATCAAACAAGTCTTTCATTTCTTTGGTTACTTCCTTTTTTAAAAGCATTTTATTATTTTTGATGGCATTGCAAATGGAATTGTTTTTATAATTTCCTTTTCAGATTGCTCGTTGTTAGTATATAGAAATAAAACACTTGTGGTTTTGTTTTTGTTTTTGTTTTTTTAATATGTCTGAGAGACAGAGACAGAGTGAGAGCAGGGGAGGGGCAGAGAGAGAGAGGGAGACACAGAATTCGAAGCAGGCTCCAGGCTCTGAGCTGTCAGCACAGAGCCTGACACAGGGCTCAAACCCTTAAAGTGTGAGGTCATGACCTGAGCCAAAGTTGGATGTTTAACCAACCAAGCCACCCAGACGCCCCAAAAGCACAACAGTTTTTTGAGTGTTGACTTTGTATCCTGATGTTTTGTTGAATTCATTTATTAGTTCTACAGTTTTGTTTTTGTTTTTGTAGAATCTTCAGGGTTTTCTATGGGTTTTGATTTCATAAGATCAAATCAGTGATGAACAGAGATAATTTTACTTCTTTCCAATTTAAATGACTCCTGTTTTTCTTGCCTTATTCCTCTGAGTAGAACTTCAAATACTGTGTTGAATTGAAGTGGTGAAAGCCAGCATACTTGCTTTGTTACTGATTACGGAAGAAAAGCTTTCAGTCTTTTGCCACTGAATATGATATTCATTCTGAGTTTTATTATGTTGAGATAGTTTTTTTTTCAATGCTTACTTTTTTGAGTGTTTTCATATGAAAACTTTTTATTTTGAACTTTTTATTTTTTAATGTTTCTTTTTGAGAGAGAAGAGAGAGACAGAGCATGAATGGGGGAGGGGCAGAGTCAGAGAGGAAGACACAGAATCTGAAACAGGCTCCAGGCACTGACCTGTCAGTACCCAGCCCGATGCCAGTCTTGAACTTGGGAACAGGAAACAGTGAGATCATGACTTGAGCCAAGGTTGGACTGTTAACCAGCAGAGCTACCCAGGTGCCTGTGGTGTTGAACTTTTTAAATTTTGTCTCTGCATAAGTTGAAATGATCATGCATTTTTTCCTTCATCTTGTTAACATGATATATTACATTATCTATTTTCATATGTTTAAACAGTCTTGCATTGCAGAAATAAATCCCACTTGTTCATGGTGTATAATCATTTTAATATGCTTCTGAATTTAGTTTGCTGTTATTTTGTTGAATATTTTTGCATCAGTGTTTATTAGGAATACTGATTTTATAGCATCTTTGTTTGGCTTCATCGGGGTAATGCTGGCCTCGTAGAATGAGTTAGTGAGTGTTCCCTTGAGAATATTGTTGTTGGTTCTTCTTTAAGTGTTTGGTTGAAGACATCAGTGAAGGCAGGTCTAGGACTTCTCTTTGTTGGACTAATTTACTAATTTTTATTCATATTGAATGAATTAGTAGTTATAAGTCTGTTCATATTTTCTTAATGATTTAGACTTGATAGGTTTCAAGTTCGTAGAATTGGTTCATTTTATCTAGATTATTCCATTTGTTGCTGTCAGTCCATTCTGGCTGCTAGGATGAGTTACTTAAAGAGCAAACATCGATTTCTCACAATTCTGGAGGCTGGGAAGACCAACGTCAAGTCACTAGCAAATTCAGTATCTGGTGAGAACCCACTTCCTGGTTCACAGAGAGCCACGTCCTTGCTATGTCTACACATGGTGGAAGGGGTCAGAGAACTCCCTGGTGTTTCTTTTATAAAGGCACTAATTCCATTTACGAGGGCTCCAAAATCATGACCCAGTTGCTTCTTGAAATTCCTAACTTAGTATTTCACATGTGACTTTAGGAAGGTACGCAAACATTCAGTTTATAGCATTGGCATACAGTTAGTTGTTCCTAGTACTTTGTAATAATCTTCTTCTTCTTCTTCTTCTTATTATTATTATTTCTGTATAATCAATGGTAATGCCCCATATTTCATTCTTGATGTGATTTCTAATTACAATCTAATTTAAATCTTTCTTTCTCTTTTTTTTTTAATTCCACCTAAGTAAAAGTCTAGCAATTTTGACAAACTTTTCAAAAATCTAACTTTTGGTTTCATTGGATATCTCTATTAATTTTATATTCTTTATTTTGTTGCCTTTTATTTTGTTTTTCTAGTTCCTTAATATTTAAAGCTCAGTTGCTGATTTGAGATCTTTCTTTTTAACATAAGTATTTAGAGCTATAAATTTCTCCCTTAGCTCTGCTTTTGTTATTCTGTCAGGTTTGGTAGGTTATGTTTTCATTTTCATTTATCTGTATTTTCTAACTTTTCCTGTGATGTTTGCTGTGATCCATTGCTTATTTAAGAGTGTGTTACTTAAATTCCACAAATGTGTGAGTTTTCCAGTTTTCCTGCTGTTAATTATTGCTTTCCAACTTCATACACTGAGGTTAGAAAAGACAGTTTGTATGATATATAAATATAAGTAATATAGATTAAGTATAAGTATATGTATAAGTAAATATAAACATAAATATAAATATAAATATAATCTTGGGATTTAATTTGTGGACCACTATCTTTGCTCCATCCTGGAAAATGTTTCATGTGCCCTTGAGAAGGATGTACTTGCTGCTGTCTTTGGGTGTAGTGTTTTATATATGTCTTTTAGATCTAGTTGGTTTATTGTGTTAAGTCCTCTGTTTCCTTATGTATCCTCAATCTGCTGGTTCTATCCCTACTGTCAAGAGTGGAGTATTGATATTTACAACTATTATTGTAGGATTGTGTATTTCTTCCTTCAACTCTGTCAGTTTTTTGCATCATATATTTTGGTGGTATGTAAACATTTGAAGTTGTTATATATTCTTGCTCTATTGAAACATATATTATCCTTTTTTATGTCTTTTAAACTTCTTAGATTTCCAGTCTATTTTGCCTGATATTAGTATAGCCACCCCTGTTATCTCTTTGTTACTATTTGCATGGAACAGATTTTTCATCCTTTCACTTTTGCTGTTTTTTTTTAATGTTTATTTATCCATTCATTTGTTTTGACGGAGAGAGACTAAGAGAGAGAGAGGGTGGGAGAGACAGAAAGTGGTGTGAGCTGGGTAGGTGTAAAGAGAGAAGGAGAAGGAAAATCCCAAGCAGGCCCCATGCTCAGCAAGGAGCCAGATGCGGGCTCAATCCCTTGACCCTGGGATCATGACATGAGTTAGAATCAATAGACGCTTAACTGACTGAGCCACCTAGGTTTCCTACATCCTTACTTTCAATCTATTTGTGCCTTTGGATCTAAAGTGAGTCTCTTGTAGATAGCATAGAGTAGGATCATTTCTATATCCATTCTGCCAATTCTGGTTTTTGAGTAGAGAGTTCAGTCTGCTTACATTTAAGGTAATTACCAATAAGAAGGGACTTCTGTCATTTTGCTCTTTGTTTGCCAATGACGTATAGCCTTTGTCCCTCATTTCCTGCATTATGGTCTTATTTTATGTGTAGTAATTTTTTGTACTAAGATGTTTAAATACCTTTCTCATTTCCTTCTCTGTATATTCCGTAGCTACTTTTTTTGTGATTAACATGGGAAATTACATTTAACATTGTAAAGTTATAACAATCTAACTTGAATTTATACCAGCTCAACTTCAATAATATACAAAAACTTTGTTCCTTTATGTCTCTATCCCTCCCCCTTTTAGTTGTTGATGTCACAAAATTACATCTTTATACACTGTGTGCCCCAAAATATAAACAATCATTTAAATACATCAATCTCTTAAATTATATAGAAAACAAAAGTAGAGTTACAAACCAAAGTTACATGATATTAGCTCTTAATAATTGGTTTTTATATGTTTTAGTCTCTTAAATCATGTAGAAAACAAAACCATTGGTACAATAATATAAGCTATGATTGTTACTTTCATGTATCAACTTGACTGGCCTAATTGATGCCCAGTGGTCTGTGAAGATGTTAGTGAAAGAGATTAACATTTGATTCAGTAGATTGACTAGAGAGATCTATCCTTACCAATATGGGTGAGTATTATCCAATCTGTAGGGGGGCTTAATGGAATAAAAAGTTGAAGGAAGGGTGAATACTTTCTCTCTTTTTGAGCAGGTACATCCATCTCCTGACCTTGGACATTGGAATTTAAAATTCCCATGCCTTTGGACTCTGGGACTATACCAGGGGCCCCTGGTTCTCATGTCTTTGGATTCATACTGAATTATACCACTGGCTTTCCTGGTTCTCCAATTTCAGATGGTAGATTGTGGAATTTCTTGTCCTCTAATAACAACACAAACTTACTCCTTTAATAAATATCTCTTTATATACCTATATCTATTATCTATCTGTATCTATATATCTGTATCTGTCTATTCTATTATTTCTGTTTCTTTGGAGAACTCTAACACATCAACTTTCATGATTGCCCATGTATTTACCTTTATTGAGATCGTTCCTTATTTCTTTATACAGCTTTGACTTACTCTCAGTGGGCTTTTATTTCACTCTATATGGGTAGAATTGATCATATCTTGCTGTTTCTTTTTATGCCTTTTGATTATTTTTGTTCAAAATGACATTTGAGGAGCACCTGGGTGGCTCAGTGGTTAAGCATCTGACCTTAGTTCTGGTCATGATCTGATGGTTCGTGGGTTTGAACCCCACATCTGGCTCTGTGTTGACAGCTGGCAGCCTGAAGCCTGCTTCGGATTGTGTGTCTCCCTCTCCCTCTGTCTTTTCCCCACTTGTGCTCTGTCTCTCTTTCTCTCTCAAAAATAAATAAATATTTAGAAAATTAAAGAAAAACAACATTTGAATTAAATGATGGGGTAACTCTGGAAATCAGATTCTATCCCCTTCCTCAAAGTTTGCTGTAATTTGTTTTTGTTTTTGTTTTTGTTTTCTTTTGGTTTTGTTTTGCTTTGTTGTGTTGTGATTGGTTTTTGCTTATTTGATTTATTTTTATTGTAGGCTGCCTCTGTGCCAAAGATCAGACTCTAGTCTTAAAGAGTCTCAAGCTCTTTAAAGTCTTTTGTGAGCCTGTGCCTGAAATGTGTGGTGACTTTCTTTCTAATTTTACCTGTAAAAGCTATTGCTTTTTAATGTTCTAGTCTTTATTGTCCGGCTCCCAAAAGGGAGAAAAATAGAAGAACAATGAAGGTAGGAAAAAAAAAAAATAAACAAAACAGTACCAGATCTTTAAATCCCCCGGCAGTCACTCAGCCTAGGGGGAAGGGCTTGAAAAGATGGGAGGACATACAACAGTGGCCACACCCCTATTTGTGCCTCGATGATCAGGAGAGGCAATCAGCTGTCAGAGCGCATATCATTGATATTTAGATATCTTTTTTGCACACCTCTGGCTCCTCAGAGATGTGTGCAGGCTCTAGGAACATGTACACAGCTGCCTTCCATGGAGCTTGGAGTGGGGAATGGGTAGCTGCTACTGTGTGAGAGCTGAAATAGACTAAAATTTATTGTGGGAGCCTTCTTCTGGAAGACTAGAGCCTTCAAAGATTCTAGAGTTACAAAATAGTTATATCACATGGATTCTGACAGTGCCCTTGTCTAGGTGGGGACATAGATTCCTGGTACTTATTATCCTGCCATCTTTCCATAGCTCTCCTCTCATTAATTTTGTTTGCTGTCCTGTGTGACTGACACAGTCCTCAGTTATAGAGGAGGACATCTGACTTAGATCAGGCCAGTCAACTACTCCATACTCACAGCTACAGGGTGAGATGCATGGTAAGTAGGTGGTCTAGGTGAATAAAGCAGGGCCCTCCATAGAAATGGTGTTCTATAAATTGGGAAAGAGGCACAGGTTCCCTTAAGATCATTAGCTTAGAACATTACATTTCTCTAGAAACATTAGTAGCCGTATACAACACGACACAGGGCAGCTGACTTGATATATAGTCATTTCCATCATTTAACCTTTAGGTCCTATCTTGATTGAAGCTTTATAAGCCTCCATTAACTTCCCATTTAAAAACGATCAATTTATTTTTATTTTGTTTAAGCAATTTTGAGAATAGTTTCTGTCCTATGAAACGGAAATGGATCTAATTATTACTGGCAGGTACCTGACACCTTTAGAGCATTTAGGAAGTGAGGACAGAGACAACTTGAGATAAGACCACCTCTGGAACCTGAAGCTGAGAATAGCAAGTCAGTCTTCGAAAAAAAAAAAAAAAAAAAAAAAAGGTGGTAACTGCCTGCTTCCATTTGTTCTCCAAGCTGAGATGCAGAATTGCTTCTCCCATTACCTAATTTTTCTACACACTCCTGAATTCCACCAGTCAGAACTCTTTCCTTTATTTTTCTTTATGATCCTTCCCTTTCGATTATGAAGGCTAATAATTATGAATTGGAATATGAGTGTGGAGAAAGGACTTAGGGCAGCTAAGAAAGAGGTAGTAAGACATTTGAAAGATTATTTTACACTCTAGATATACACTATGCTCCCTCAGCCATGCCACGTATCAAATAATGATGGTGTGTACATTTGAAATATCCTCATTTTTATATTGTTCTCATAATACTCACAGGACCAGGGCAACATAGGAAGGGATTTCCAGTAATGATCATATATCTTTTATGCTATACAGATTCCAAGCTTTTCTAAAAGTACTCAAAAATTTAATTATAAAAGAATAGTTGAAGAGATGCCTTCTGAATTATAGCTGCTACTTGATACCTGTGACAGAAGAAGTGCTTTGTATTCTTCTTTCTTCTATGCTACAGCTAATGAAACTCTTGATGAGGTCTTGCAATGACTATCCACCTGACTGGATCACACACAGAGAAATGGACATAAGAATAAAACAGCAAAGCTTTAAAATTTAGTATGAAATCCTTAATTGTAGAAATTGTTCTCATTTTTTCCTTACTATCTCTTCATAAAATTCTATGTAATGACTAAAAGGTGAATAAGAATGTCTTAATAATTCAAAATAATTCTTTTTTTTTTAATTTTTTTTTCAACGTTTATTTATTTTTGCGACAGAGAGAGACAGAGCATGAACGGGGGAGGGGCAGAGAGAGAGGGAGACACAGAATCGGAAACAGGCTCCAGGCTCTGAGCCATCAGCCCAGAGCCCGACGCGGGGCTCGAACTCACGGACCGCGAGATTGTGACCTGGCTGAAGTCGGACGCTTAACCGACTGCGCCACCCAGGCGCCCCAAAATAATTCTTGTAGTATGGGTACCCTTATAATTAGCTCTAATTATCTGATGGATCTCCCTAAATGGGGGAAAAACAACTTGGGTATTGTAGCAACATTGCTTTCAAAAAATAGGACTGTGCATACTTATTGACATTTTGATATCCTCAATATTGGGGCAAAGAAATGGATTTCTTTGGAAAGTATGATAACGTATTTCTTACTCTCAAAGAGTTCAAACACTGCCAGATATAGGGCACATTGTTTATTTGACTGGCAGTATGTTGGTTTATATGTTGTTCTCACGTCAGCGTATTCCAAAATAAGTTTTCCGATATTTTGCACCTGTTGAAACACTTGAGTTTTGGTAAAACAAGGCTCTCAATCCTACAACATCTGCTTAAGAGAAATGAAGTAGTTACTGACAATATTGGGTGAGATACAATCTTAGGACTGAGTTGAGCAGAGGGAGAGTATGTGTGTGGGCTGAGTTGCCAGGTGTTGGAGTAGTTGGTTAATGCAACAAGCCAAAAATGATGAAGTTTTAAGCCTTTAATCACTTAACGGCAATGGTATAAGCAAGAGGATAAAACTGCAAAAGTCACTAACTCCCCTGTTTATTTTCTTCCAAAGAACAGTATGCCAGGGGAGAGTCAGGTAGATCAGCACAGACGTGGGTGTCATGTCCCTGTTGAAGAAGCACAAAAGAAAAGCCTCTGGCAGTTTTATGGGAGCTGGGATTGGAGAGAAGGCAGGGGAGAAGGGCTAGGAGTGGAAAAATACTGGCCACTGAATCAAATGACAAAAAAAATATCTTCAACGTTTTTCTTCCTCTCTCTCCCCATAAAGAGCTCTCAGCAGAGGCACCTGTAAAGAACTCTGGCCAAAGTCTGAAATAAAGGACACTAGGCATGAAGGTGCATGCACCAGGAATGCAAATACTGGAAAAGTGTGACCAGCTAGGTTTCATCCTTTCCTGCAACTCCCCTCAGAAACTGGAATGCCCTGCTGTGTGCCTCTTTGGCTTACTCTCCGGCCTGAAAAATCACCCATTGGTTTTTAACCAAGAGCTGGATTTCCCAAAGACACTGATCCATAAATTCGTTGTGTGAAGATTTGAATAATCTTGGGTAGGATCTAGCAAAGCTCCTGGCACTTAATCGCTATATAGTGGGTTATTTTTATAAATATTTTTTTTTATTTTAATAAAATCTTTAACATTTTTTTTCTCATGGGTAGCTTAAAAAATATTAACCCAGCAGTAGGGTATAGTAAATATCAGGAATTCAATTTTAAGTTTGCCTTTAGAGAATGCTACTATTCTCCCTAATAGTTTAGTTTACTTAAATAATACTTTTAGTGTATAAAAACAACAGTTGTTCTTTTTAACTCTGTGGTCAACAATGATTAGTCTTTCATTTTTCAGTAATGTTGAGTCATACGGTAAATTAGTACATTGAGATGCTCAAAGACCTGTCTTACTGTTCACAAGTACCATACAATCTTAATGTAATGTGAAATAGGGAAATCCATTATTAAGTAATATTACTAAAATCAGAATAACAAAATTTCATATAAAGTTTAGTACTTGCCTAACATGACATTAATTTATATAATATATTCTGTATCTTTCTTCTATTTAAAATATTTTATTTGTTAAATCATTGACTTCTTAGACATTGTATATTATAGTAGTATATATTGATTACCTTAACATTAAGAGTTTATCATTTTATGAGTCAAGGTTACAGCAGGTGAAGCCTAGAGAAATAAATACATCGGCCTCTCTGATCTCCTTCACCCTGTTATCCTAGAGGTGAACCCTCCCCCTTCCCCATTGGTCAATAGGGAATGGTTGGGCAAACATTTACCATAAAGCATAGCTCTAATTGTCACTTCCTTAGGTAATTATGGAGACTAA
Source organism: Lynx rufus (assembly GCF_022079265.1). Classification (NCBI taxonomy): domain Eukaryota; kingdom Metazoa; phylum Chordata; class Mammalia; order Carnivora; family Felidae; genus Lynx; species Lynx rufus. The sequence goes on along the minus strand of NW_025814845.1, from coordinate 23,722,159 downwards.
ACTGATAACCATAGATTTCTTTATATATATGTATATATACATATATATGCTAAATATAATATATATATGCTATATATATTATATATACACATGTATACACATATATATGTGTATATATATGGAATATATATACACATGTATACACATATATACGTGCATATATATGTAATATATATACACATGTATACACATACATACGTGTATATCTATCTACCTATATAATATATATACGTACACAAAATGTATTCTACAGGCATATATGCTCTAAGGTCATATACATGTATTTTTAGAGAGAAATACAGGTTATTTTTTCAGCTTTATTGAGGTATAATTGACAAAATTACAGGATTTAATCAAGGCATATATCATGACAATTTTATATATGTATACTTTGTGAAAAGATTTCACATACCTAGTTAATCAACACATCCAGCACTATATCTATATATTTATATCTATCTATATCTATCTATCTGTCTATATATATTGGTGACAATATTCAAGTTCTAATCCCTTAACAAATTTCAATAGTACATCAACTGTAGTCACACCATCAACTATAATGTATGTTATACATTAGATCCTCATTTATCTTATAACTGAAGATTTGTACACTTTGATTAACCTCTCCCTATTTCCCTTACCCCACAACCCCTAGCAACCACTTTTCTACTCTCTGTTTCTCTAAGTTTGACTTCTTTTTTTTTTCTCAGATTCCACATATAAATGCAGTATTAGTCATTCCTTAGCATATTTCACTTAGTTTGTTTCCATATCTTGGCTAGTGTGAAAAAAGGGTGCAATAAATATGGGAAAGAAAATCTCTTCAATAACCTGTTTATATTTTCGTGTAATACATACCAAGAAGATTGGTTAACGGATCATACAGTAGTTCAATTTTTATTTATTTATTTATTTTTTTTAGTAATCTCAATACTGTTTTCCATAGTAGCCAAACAAATTTACATTCTCATTAGCAGTGTGCAGGGACTCCACATCTTTTCAAAGACATAATATCTCTTGTCTTTTTTATAATAGCCATTCTAACATGTATGTCATGGCGTCTCATTGTGATTGTGATTTGCATCTCCCTGATGATGAGCGATGTTGAGCATCTTTTCATGTACCTGCTGGCCATTTGTATGTCTTCTTTAGAAAGTGTCTATTCAGGTCCTTTGACCATTTTTTTTTATCAAATTTTTTTTTCATTTTTTTTTTGCTATTAAGTGGTTTGAATTCATTTCATATAGTGAATATTAACTCTGTGTCAGATATATTATTTACAACGTTTTCTCCCATTCCATAAGTTGCCTTTTCAATTTTTTGATGGTTTCCTGTGCTGTGCAGAAACTTTATAGTTTGATGTAGCCCCACTTCCTCATTCTTTCTTTTGTTACCTTAGTTTTGTGTCATCCAAAAAATTGCCAAGAGCATTTCCCAGAGCTTACCTGCTATCTTCTAGGAGTTTTATGGTTCCAGGTCTTACATTCAAGTCTGTAACCTATAATTGAATTTATTTTTGTGTGTGATATAAGATACTGGTCGAGTTTCATGCTTTTGTATGTGGCTATCCATTTGATCCAACACTATTTCTTTAATAGGCTACTATTTTTCATTTTATGTTTTTGGCTCCTATTCAAAAATTAATTGACTGTATAAATAGGGGTTTATTCCTGGATTATATACTACTCAATGCATATTCCCCTTATTCTGAGTCAAAACTTCAGCTAGAAAGTTTTCTTGGTAACAAAAAAAAAATGCTTTCTTCCTTCAGGATCTGAATCCTTAGAAAGCTGTTTCCACTATTGAAAATGATTATACAGGGGGTACTAAAAGATGCCCCAGTGAATTCCTTAGGGTCTAAACATAGACCTACTTGAACCCATTGAGTAGCAACAACCAAATATCCCCTTGACCAGCAGAATATATCACATTAGCTACTCTAGTGCTTTCTTCCATTGTTTATTGGTTTAGTACCATTAAGAGCCCAATATGACAAACGGTAGTTTCAGCTTTCATATTTGTGAAAGTATAGCTGTGTTTCCTTGTGGAAGCATTCCTCTCTTGGGCTCTATGATCTCCATAAACACTGAACCTGGGATCACGGGGAAGAGAAGTAAAAATTTATTCTATTACATGCAATCATGAGAGGTATCTTTCTCAACTTAACCTAGGTCCTGAACTCTTTATTACTGGTTATGAAGGCAAAGCCTTGTATATTGGCTGCTGGTTTCAGATTTATATTGCCTGCTATAGAAATGCATCCCTACCTCACAAAATGATATTTCCATGATTTATTCTTTGCTAACTCATACAACAGTTTTAGGGATCTAACCAATTCTGGGTGATAGAACTAAATATTGCCTGTGATTTCATGGGATTTATTTTAGAGTGTAGGATTTGTGAATTATTCCTGTGTACAGAAGTGATATTGACCATACAATGGACATTCTACAAGTACTTATATAATGGTTCTGGGCAAGGAAAACAAATCTATACCTGGAATATGTATCTATTCTTACAGGGAGAAATTGTGCCCCACTAACTCACAATGAAAAGTATAGACTTTAATAAATCTGCTACTTGCCTGCAGATCTCCTAGGGTATTAGGCCATTTTAGGGCTCTACATTGGCCTTTGGTATCAGCATCTAATCTTCTCAGTAGTGACTGTAGCTAAATAGCCTTGGTGAAATAATTTCATGTTTTTGAATCCATGCTTAGTCACATCTCTGCCACAGTGAACATTTTGTAAATGAATCTATTAAGCAAGAACTGGGATGACTAAGAAAAACTAACATCTGAAAGATTGTATCCAACAGTTTAATATATCCCCAATAGAGTGATACCTTCTAGTGTTCATTTGTGAGAGATATAAATATCTTCACACTCTGACCCATTCTGAGATACATTCATGTATATTTCCTTTGTCACTGATGCTCTATTGTTGTTCTGAGTACCTGATTAGGAGTCAACCAGTTATCCATGACTTATGAATCTATAGATTTTAACCAAAATACTCAGTTTGTGTTCCAAAGGGGATATATATATATATATATATATATATATACATCCCAAGCTCTAGCCTACTAAGAAAATCTAATCTCATTGAAAGATATTGGAAGATAGTGTACAAATCCTGGTGGAGTAAGGAATATTCAGTAGAGTAAAATTCATTGTTTCAATAATTACATAAGCAAGGAATAGATATGAATGTCTAGACTCCAAATTAAGAAATGTGTAAAAGGGCAGCAAAAGAAACACAAATAAAGAGGAGATAATAAATAGAAAAGTAAACAGATTTGAAATATAGATATTTTATATAGGAAATATTTGCAAATAATAAATTTTCTATAAAATTTATCAATTAAATAAAACCTATAGATCTTGGGGCACTGGGGTGCCTCAGTTGGTTGAATGCGGTCAAGTCCCACATTGGGCTCTGAGCTCACAGCACAGAGCCTGTTTGAAATTCTCTCTCTCCCTCTCTCTCTGCCCCATCCCCCACTCATTCTCTCTCTCTCTCTCTCTCTCTCTCTCTCTCTCTCTCTGTCTCTTTCTGTCTCAAAATAAATAAATAACTATTTAAAAAAGAAAAGAAAAACCTATAGATCTGATGAGAGAACTCATTGATCAAGCTTGGTAAAAAATAAATATCCATGAATATATAGGGCACCCACACAAATACACACACAGAAGCAAAGTTCCTTTATACATTAACAATTTAGCTTGCTGTTTAAATGCATGACTTTTGCGGTTGGAAAGCCTGTATTTATTCTCATTACTGCCACTTTATAGTATTTGGTACTTTATTATAAAAGAGAGGATAATAAAGGTAGTACAAATTTCCAAATATTTATGATGAAATACATGGAAAAATCATTTTATTTTTACATATATTAATTACTTATTTAGTATAAATTTATTAAGAACAAAAAAGATAATATGAAGAAATAAAAATATTTCAAATATATCCTTAATATCATGTTAATATTGTAATATGTCAATTATTTTAAGAAAAATTTAATGTTTATTTATTTTTGAGAGAGGGAGAGAGACAGAGAGTGAGTGGGGGAAGGGCAGAGAGAGAGAGGGAGACACAGAATCTGAAGCCGCCTCCAGGCTCTGAGCTGTCAGCTCAGAGCCCGATATGGGGCTCGAACTCACAGACTGAAAAACCATGATGTGTACTGAAGCCAGACATTTAACCAACTGAGCCACCCAGGCACCCCAATTATTTAAAAATATTTGTGTGTTTAGTACAACTTCACTCAAAATCGTCTTTTTTTCCCCCTTAGTTTCCTTCAAAGTTAGACAAGTAAATGGTTTATTTATATCTTGGGAAAACAAAACCATATTTCCATCTTCTACAATTAAATACATTAATCCATAGATACATACTATTAAAAGCTTAAAATTATATACATATGAATATATACTGTATACTGTAAAATGTTTGATACTATAAAGTATTGCTGTGAAAAATATATTTCAAGTTAAATTTCATAATATATGTATAGATTTTACCACGTAAAATAAAAATATTTTCTTATAGTAAAACACTAATATCTGATAAAAGAAATATAAAAGTAAACATACCCTGGAAAAATATTTGAATCATATAAACCTCCTAAACTAAGAATGTAATTCACCTGGAAACAGCATTTCACCACAGGAAAAGTGTGGTTGGACAAATAAAATAGGACAAACAATAAAAAAGAGGAAACTCTGGAGAGAAAAAAATATGACTGAACTAAAAACTTACACAAAATTGTTGATGTCGTTAATAAGCAAATAAATGCAAATAAATATAAGTGAAAATTTAGCTAGTATTTATTGACCAATTAATTGATGCAGATTTAAAACATTAAATTTCTAATCTTTAAGATATACATATTCATATGTTATACTTATAAACTGGCAGGTTTCCAAAAGGGAATCTTGTCATTATGAGTCAGTTTTAAAAATGTGTTACAAAGCAATTTCATATCTGGGAATTTACTCTAAGGAGATTATAAAGGATATGAACACAGATTTAGCTAATAGAATATTCAGTGCATAGATTTTAACATATTACAAAACAGGAATCACCAATAGCTGTAAAGGTCATACATTTTAGATAAGGAAAGATTTCTGTAGGAAAGCATGTGGAGAGATATATACATATTCAATACCCACATTCATGTGTATCATTTGTATTTACTATGAAATTCAAATTCTTTGTGTGTGTGTGTGTGTGTGTGTGTGTGTATAATCTAATTAGAAAGATATGCATATATTTGCAAAGATATATATGCACTCAAATACAAATATATATAAATATATATGTATATACACAAATGTATGCACACAAAAGTAATTATAAATACATACAACTACCACATGTGAATGAAATCATATAGCATTTGTCTTTCTCTGACTGACTTATTTTGCTCAGCATAATACTCTAGCTCCAAAAAGTGAAACAAACAATCATAAAGGGAAAAAAGAGAGAGGCAAACGAAACAACAGAGCCTCAATTATAGAGAACAAAGCAATCGTTGCCAGAGGAGAGGTGAATGGGGGGATGGGTTAAATAGGTGATAGGGATGCACTTGTGATCAACACTGGGGTGACGTATGGCAGTGCTGAATTATAAATTGTGTACCTGAAATTAATATTACACTGTATATGGTAAATAATGGAATTTAAATACAAATTTAAAAAATAAAAGAACAAAACAAAGAAACAAAACTTTGCAAGAAAAAATACATTAATAAACTGCATATCAATTAGTAAAATTAAACTGAATTTATAATTTAAATACTGTAAAAAAGGAACCTAGAAAACACTTAAATTGTTCCTACATAAAGACAAAATTAAAAGAAAACTATTTAGAGAAAATCTAAAACCTTAAAAAATCCAGAGAATAAAATCAGTAGTATCTAGGCATTGAAAAAGCAATGCAAATATATTAATTTAATGCATATTGGTGGGAAATTGATTTAAAGTTTCTGTATTTTTGAAATATTCTTCAATGAATCTAAAATCCTTTAATCAAGGAAACATAGCAGAATATAGGATATTACAAAGAAATCTTCCAGCTGTGCCAAAAACTGTCACTTGGAGCAATGCTCATTGGATCGGATGTCTGTATTCTTTAACAAGAAAAGATAAATTCCTTAAGGCTTTTACTCAAGAACCTGAAAAAGACTGAAAAAGAATTTTATATGTATACAAATATTTATTTACATGTAATCTTAAGTTTCTCTTTTAGATCACTATTTACATACTAAAAAATTTGGACAATAGAAGATAATTTTTATTTAGATAATTATAAACATAAATAGAATAGAAAACTAAAAGTCCATTGTAATAACGATATTAAAATATTGAATGATCTTGGGATGTTGTTGCTATTGTAGCGTTAAAGCAATAAATAATATGAGATATTTAAAATATATACATATGTATATATACTTATATAGGTCGTGTTTGTGTATGTTTTAGTATCGTTAGAAAGAAATCTATTAAATTGTATCATGAGCTTTCTGTTGTCAGAATACAGATAATTATGACTTTCAATATAATGTTAAAATCACTTTACAGATTTAACTTTTCACCATTGTATGAAATATTATGACAAGATAACTGAACAGTGGCCAAAGAGATTTAGTTAAATCAATAAATAAAATCACCAAATGCAATGGAAGCCCACATTATGACTAGAATTTATATGGTATATATATACATAGAGATTCAGATTTTTACTGAAAAAGTGCTATATTTGCAATGAGAGAAGGTTTATAAGATAGAAATTTTGTCAAACGAACATTGTTTTGACTACAAGAAGGGCAATGATGACAGAGAGGTGACTTTGTCTAAGGATTGCTTTTAGCTCATTCATTGGAGTAAATTTTCCCAGTAACATCACTGAGCCCAGATGTAATATGGATTATATAGAGCTGTAGAACTGTAAAATAGAAAATGCCCTTGGCAATTGTTAAATAAGACAAAACAGTTTTTTATAAGTAAGAAATATGTTAACTATACTCAATAATATACATAATAAATAGATAATAAATTTAAAGTAAATAAGAAATATCATAACAAAAATTTGACTTTACAAAGGGAGTTTAATTAAAGAAAGCAACATTCTTTGCAACTGATAGACTTTGGGGGTGAAAGTAGCCTAGAAACACTAGTAGCAGCTAAGAGCTAACAATTAGTGTGTACTCAGTGAGCGATTGATTAAGTCATTCTTCAAAATTACTCTCAGATGAATACGACTTCTACCCATTACTTCTACCCTTATATAAGATAGAGGAGAAAGAGGCACAGAAAACCTAAGTCATTTGCTCACATTTTCACAAATAGGAAATGGTGGGATACAGGATTTGACCTAGAGCTTCTGCTTCTGAAGTAATATTTTTCTTTATAAAATAAGATTTTGTAATAAGTGAAAGCGTATGCACAAATTAAGTTTATAATATACTGATTAACATAGAGCAAGACATGTTTTTAGAATCTACAATTGTGGAATTTTGATTTGATTTGCAAAGCTCCTAATGTAAAATTTTAAGAGGTCCCATAGTGTTTCTATATAAAATCTTGTCATTAAAATTTACACCATGTCATTTTTACTTTTGTCCCTTTTTTCTAAATTGAAGTTAAATAGGAGTTAACTTTAAGGTCTACTTTCTGATTAAACACCAACTTTAAAACAAGGACACTACCTAAAATGTTTTAAAACTTTTTTTTTTTTTTCATTCAGACACTTCTGGGCTTCCACCAAAATATAAAGAAAAGAAATCCCCTTAAAACCATTTCATCACATAAAACAAGTTTTAGAGAAGAAACACTGACTGGTTGCAGAGAGACATTAAATGTGCCTCTCAAAGTACATCACACTCACACACACACACACACACACACACACACACACACACCACCATATTCTCTAAGTTCAGAATAAGTTCAGATAAATGAATGCCTGTTATTGAAAGAGCTTCCTAGTATCAGGCCTGGCTGTTTTGGGGACTATGAAGGAGAATCAAGCTGTGCTACACATTGGGATCGCTGCCAAATGAATGACATTTCCTGAGAACATAGGCAGAATTTTAAGAAGTTGCCTTGTCCTTCCTAAACAGTTGGGTTAAAGGGTATTAAAAAAAATAAAAAGAAAGAAAAAAAAAGAAGAAGAAAAAGACACAGTCAACCTGCTGGGGAGACAAAAGAAAAAAAGCCAACATATCTTTAAACTTAACTGAGCGGAGAAGAAGCTATATGGCAAGAAGCGATTTATTACACAGATTTAATGTTTTGACTTTTTTTGGTCATTTTTCAGTTGGAAGAAAGCTAAGTATTTTCTGTATTTTGGCTCTTTACAATTTAGAAAAACACATGAATAAATATATGGCCAAAGGAATTGACTGGATTTGGTCTTATTCTCACTAAAATTATGTAGAAGTACAGTGGAGACTAAAATATTTTTAATTTTTAAAATTGAGTACTATCAGAAAAAAAAATGAAGTGACAACAGGACATTAGAGCTTTGACATCTGAATTGAAAGCTGAAATCTCACAGTGACCAGGGCAGGAAAAGTTTTACACATTCAAGGCACAGTCCCCACTGAACTTCTTGCATAAAGTTGAGAGCCCATAAGGAATTCATTTACTGAGTGCCCGAAGGGTAGCATAGAGAAAAGGCATTCCTAGAAGTTATAAAGTTTTATAATTGTCTATATTTGAAGAAAGACATGAGTCTTTATACAGACATGCATGCTGAGTCTAAAGTAAGATATTAAAAAATAAAATTCATATTTTCAAAGAGATATTAGCAGTGACTAGAGATAATAAATGGATTATGTATAAATGTGTTAATAAGGTTGGCCAAAGAATTCTCATCAAAAACTTAAAGAAAGTATTCATTAAACTAGAATTCTATACCCAGATCAGTTATCTTTCAGGAATGAAGAGTTATATACAGATATTTTAGAATAAAAAGTGAGTATCACTCATGGGTCCACCAGATAAATTGCTAAAGTACATAAATCCAGCAGGAAAAATTGAAATGCATGTAGCATGTATAAAAAAATTGGTAAATCTTTGGTGAATATAATTAATCATTGACTGAATAAAAATAGAAGGTTTTATTTAAAGTTGAAAACTTAAAGGGCTTCAAATTCCAGATAGCATAGCTGGAAGGGAGGAAATTGTCAAAGCATCCTAAAATTCCTTTATTTTTTCATAGGGAGATAAGAGATATTGATTACATTAAGACTTGGTAAAATCAAGTTCACAAGTTAAAAATTAAGAGGTTGCTGCTATGATTATTAAAGGAGTGCATACCTTTCAAAAAGTAGATAACAGAGCTTATCAATAAAATTCAAGGAAGAAAGGGGTAAGAAATTGAAAATATACAAAAATAAAAATTATAAAAACTTTAAAAATAATTTGCCAATAAATTATATTAAAAAAAGCTTTAAAGTTTTGTCTGAAATAGGTGATAACAAAATAAACAATTAAAAAAAAACCAAAAACATTTGAAACCAAGCCCAGAAACCAAAAGATCACTAGAAATAACAAATGAAGTGTGTGTAAAACTTTTCTGGGAAAAGTATGACATTTTCTTGAAAGAAATAAAAGTGGATCTAAATACATGGAGACCGGCACATTTTCAAGCCATCAGTATCCTCTAGTAATCCAAATAATTTCATACAGAAATTGACAGAATATCCTGAAATTTGTGAGTATGAATAAATCATCAAGGACAGCTACAGTGATTTTGAAAAAAGCAAGAGAACATTTGGGGATTGAACTCTCAATTACTTTTTCAAAAAATGTATATAGAAAATAGCAAAAGTGTTCTCAAAATGGATGGTAGCTTAATCTTCGTATTTGACATTAAAATCTTTGTACTGAACTCTATTATAGGAACAGTTCACAATTTAAACTGAAAAGATTTCAATATTGTTAGTTTTAAATTGTTTTTACTCCTTTGTAGATAATTACAGTAACTATACATTAGGAAAAGAACACACAAAAATAGAACTATTAAAATAATCCCTCATTTCAAATTGTACCTATTCAACTGTGGTTGCTTACCTACACCATTTAATTTCAGTAAGCTTATTTAATAACAAACAAACAAACAAACAAACACATGAAACAAGTAAATTCATTCCCAAATACTTCATTTGAGTAGACAACTGGTGATTATGTTTGAGAAAGCCAATTTAAAGGTTTCAAAAGCATCACATTCTTACAATAGTTTATATTTTCTTCCCTTTTATAGAGAATCTTGAAGAGGCAGTATTTTACCAAATCAGGAATTAAAGACCTATTCCATGCTCCTAAATTCAATGAAAATTTTAAATATTGGAGGAGCACATCCCACTCTTGATTTTAGCTCAGGTCATGACCTCACAGTTCTTGAGCTCAAGCCCCACATCAGGCTCTGCACTGACGACACAGAGCCTGCTTGGGATTCTCTGTCTCTGTCTCTGTGTCCCTCTCTCTTGCTATCTGCCCTTTGCCCACTCACACTCGCTCTGTCTCTCTCTGTGTCTCTCAAAATAAATAAATAAACAGAAAAATCTTTCTTTAAAAAAATGGATATTTTGCTGAAAACTTTAAAGGGAAAGGTGTCTTTGATATCCAAAGCTTTCAGAAGCCACTTCCTGAATCTATGTGTATTTTTACATGATTTCTAGTCTCAGGGTTATATCTCTGTTTGTATTCTTCAGTCCTTGAGTGTTACCTCTGTCCAGCAATGTGAAACCAGCTCTTCAGGAGTTACAGAAGAAAGTCATTTATACCAATCATGAGTGGATGTGTTAAATTCTAGTAAAATCACTACTGTTTTTATTGTGGAGCTTGTGTGAGGGATAAACCATCGGGTTTATCATGCAGTGTGGAAGCCACCACCCTCACAAAACTTCTGCTCTCTTTCCTCCTCTTCCTTTTATTCTCACAGATAATTCTGGATCTCTGAGTTTATTTTCTATGTTATGTAGCACAGTCTTCTCCTTTAACAAGGCCCTCTTGTTTTCTACCTTTTTGACTGAACATTTCTTGTAGTTGCCTCCCCTAAAAATATAAATATATAAATTATGGAGTATACAAAGCTGATAAGCCCTGAGGAGAGAAAAAAAAAAAAAAAAACGATAGAAAAGGAGAAGGATGAGCCTGGAAGAGGGGTGGTTGTGGTTTACAAGAAGGAGACAGACCTCAATGAGTTTTCTGTTCAATTTACAGATAGACACAAGTAATTTCTAAGCAGCTTAAACCAGGACTCTATCTTCAAATTGTTTGTTTTATGATTCTAACATCAATCACCAGCCTTGTTCTCTAAGACTTTGTTGTTTACTAACCTTTGTCATAGTCATTTTGAAATTTAGGTTTCTGGTACAACTATTTTCTTGGCTCAAGATCTTGGTTGCTGGCATTCTTCATAGCCTTTGTCACAGCTCTCAATCTGAACCTTTACTCTTCAGTACCCCGTTCCTCAATGAGTCACTCAAATAGTGTCTATTTAGCCCAACTCCCAGGGAGTGAATCACACACATCCAAATATGTGATGTAGACTCTTTCAAAGTCATCACTCTGAGTTGAAATGATAATTTTAATGATGCAATAATGTTCAAGATGTTTGGGAACTCTTCTTTGAGACTGTCTTCAGAAATCTGGTATAGTCTCTTGATTATATGCAGTGATGATGAGGCTCTTAACATTCATATATATATATATATATAATGACAGATATGTATTAATTTGTAGGGATATATCTATAACATTGAGCATATCCTTTGAAAAGATGTTCAGTTTTAGAGAATTAAAAAATGTATTCTGACCTGCATTTGATAAAATGAAAAACACTGGGGAGGACAGGGTATATGAAATTTTAAGTTTTTGGAAGAAACAGAGCATAAACTGAGATTGTATCATTGTATTGTTCTGCATACTATTTTAAGACCACCAAAAATATTTTATTGATGTTTTAATTAATTGATATCATGATTAAGTACTATAAAGAAGTGAACAAAAACTAGGGTTAGAAATATAAAATTCTTTTAATAACCTAATATATATGAAAGCTTACTATTGGTGAGGTACTTGCTTTAGGAAATGTATATATATATTTACTCTTAACTTTAATTCTTTCATCTTTCAGTGAGGCAAACAGCAAAATCCATTGGTCATTTAGAAAATATAAAATACAGAAATTTTCATTAACATATAGAAAGCTATATAAAATACTTATATTTGCAAATACATGCAGAAATGAAACGACTTTTTAAATCCTTGAAGTAGTTTTCAATACCAAGCCTTGAATTTAGAATCAACTTTTAATGGACATCCAACTCAACATAATAATTCTCATTTTGAAAATAACTTGTCAATTATTTTGTCATTCCTGTGGTTACACTGTGTTTATGTCAACTACATCACATTAAAGAATTATGTATATGAGCAATCATTCTGTCATTCATAAGTTGTTTCTTCGGAACTACATTATTGAAGCAGTAACTATAATTAGGTTTTACAGTTTAGGGAGAGGCCAACTTAAGAGCGTGTTCACAGATTGTTATGGCTTCAGAACATATCTTGCCACAGGATCATAGCTAAGCAAGATACAAGAGTTTCAACTTCAAATATGAATATGTACTGCTTACCTCCTGGGGCACTCTTCACATCATATTCGAGAGAGAAAGCATACTGTAAGGGAAAGATGGTAAGGAGATCTTCTCCAAATTAATTATATAATTCAAGAAAAAGAAAGAAACAATGCACACACACACACACACACACACACACACACAGAATCCTTATGTCTCCTTAGGAAATCTCTTAACCACCAATTCTTGTCCCTCCAATGTTGCTTTTCTGGATCGATGTGCCCCTTGCAATTTCCTTAGTTGACAGTCCTCTAATCCAACTGTTTATGAAATTTAGAGCACTGCTTCTGCTAGCAAACACATTTTAAATCCATTATATACCTATTGAATTCTGTTGCCCAACCCTTATCACCATTATCCTCCCCCACGCCCCCTCTCAACATTATGGGCAGTGAATTGGGTGATTTGTTGCTTTTCCTCACAACCTTGTTTGTCAGGGAACAGGAGTAGTTACTTTATATTTTCTAGACTTTTTTTTTTTTTCTTGAGACAGAACTGGTGGTAGATATGCAGATGAGGGTATTTGGAGGAATATTGATAAGACTGGTAGCAGCACCGGGAAACAATAGGAGCATTGCATTGATTTATGTGGGTGGGGTAGTGGAGGTAGGTCTTGTTTTGTTTTGTTTTGTTTTGTTTTGTTTTGTTTAATAGTCATAGGGGAACTAAAAAAGAAAGTATGTGAGATATTTATGCAGGCCAAATATTTTTGGACAATCAGTAAGAAACTTATTGTTGCTACTGTATCCACAGTAGCTTGTTTCCTAGACCTTTACTTTTTTTTTTCAGATTACCTCCTTTTATTCAAAATGGGAAGGAAATGGTCCCTAACATGTTTCACAAATTGTTATTGCCTTTTATTCTTCTAGTTTACTGATGTGGCATCCAGCGACACTTAACACATTTTAAGTGTCTAAAAAAAAAAAGACTTTAACTTAGAAGTGATAGAGTGGATTCTCCAACACCATTTGCTAAATGCATCTCTTGAAAGGTCTTGCAAAAGTTAAATCCTATGTCAGGTACACGGAATACATTTGTAAACAACTTACCTTTACTTCCTTTAGGTAGGTAGACTTCCAGCTTCATCTAGTGGCTTCAGAAGCATTTTCTTTTCTTTTTTTTAAGGTTTTATTTATATTTGAGAGAGAGAGAGAGAGAGAGAGAGAGAGCAAGTGGAGGGGGGATGCTGAGAGACGGAGACAGAATCTGAAGCGGGCTCCAGGCTCTGAGCTGAGAGCTGTCAGAACAGAGCCTGATGTGCGGCTGGAACTCACGAACTGTGAGACGATGACCTGAGCTGCAGTTGGAAGCTGAACCAACTGAGCCACCCAAGTGCCCCGTCTCAGAAGCATTTTCATTTGCAGAGTTGCACCTTATAGCTCTTACTATTAATCAGTCCCACAGCTTCACCGAACAAAAATAGATTTATTACTTCCAGACATCTCCATCCTGTGCATGTCACTATCTTCCTTTTTAAATCAGAATTTTCAGTTGAAGACAAAAAATATCCTAACATAGTGACTAATGTCGCATATAGAATTAGAAGGAAAAATCTATGTGCCAAAAACTATACCCGTGAACTATTATGATATAAAGAACTGTCTACTAGTGAGTGTAAGTACATATATTTCTGTAAATCTATGCTTGTGTGTGTGCCTACACGAGTGTAAATATATATATATATATATATATATATATATATATATATTTGCATGTAAACATGCTGATATGCTTGAAAATAAGTAGTCTCAGAGAAGAAAGAGATACAATGTGCGAGCTATTCAGTTTGTCCATTACATGCCTATATGTATATGAAAGGAAGCACTATTAATAGTTATACCAAGACAGTAACTGTAAACCAATACTGCCCCTGGAAAAACACGATACATGTTTAGGTGCACACACACATCACAGATTGCGCATATTAATGTGGATTTGTGCTAAGCCTATTTTCAGTTAGTTCTTTCGAGACCAATGGTATGTATATGCTGTTTCCCATTTAGTGATTGTACTGACAGCCCATGAAAGTATATATACCTCGTGACTTCCCATAGCTGAGCTCATGTTGTTATAAACCTGGCAGTTCCACTACCTCATTCAATATACCTCAAATAGTAATAGCTCAATAAAGCCAGAGATTCGGAAGTGTTTATATCTATAGATTATATAGATGAATTTTACACGGTTGTTTGGGCTTTTATTAAGTATGGTTTGATATATGCTTCAAATAAACCCCTGCCTTTAAACCTCTGGCAGTAAACTAAAAACACATTTACTAAATAGAATCAACTGTGTGTTTCTTTTTATGCAATATTTTCCTCCAAGCCTCTTTCTTTTTCATAATGTTAGTTTACAAAGGGGTAAATTGACATTAGCTGTTTTGCAAGTTCAAGGGCTAAGAGGATGTGTTTGAACCTGTCTTTCTAAGAAGGACTAAGTGGAATAGATTGGACTTGAACAGCTGGTCCTGAAAGATGAAGATCACTAGGGTCACTAAGAAGAAAAAGAGAGGGCATGTGTGATCAATATTACCAGTTGTTAAAATCTTTCTCACTCACATTGTTTACTTGCTTTGAGTGATGAAAGGTAAGAGGTGTAAAAGCAAATAATTCTATGACTATATATATATGTGTATATATATATATATATATATATATATATATATATCTTTATATATTAAAGTTGTGATCAGCTTTGCCGAGTCTCAAATACTTTGTCAGCTGAAAATCATCTATATATGATGATGTGTGTATGGACAATTCTATTGCTGAATCTAAGAATAAATATATTTCACCTCTATCTCACACATATATGCACACATATACAATATATATTACACATATAGACTTATATTTTTGCTTCATTTATATGCATGTTAACATATACACAGAAGTGTATATGTGTGTTATACACATATATATAAAATATATGATCTAAGGAAGTAGAAAGTACAGTTGCTCTCATTTTACTCTTTTAGATACTTAGCAGGTATATTAGATAAGTAGAGTTTGCTTTTATGCATTTAAATAAAGAATGACTGAGATCCAATGTTTCAAATCTGATAAAGAGCTCTTATTTGAAATTAATTATCATTTTATTATATCTGTTTGCCCTCTAAAATACTCTCAATATATTGTGTCTCTGGCTATAATTAGAATAGGATCTCAATTATTTGCAGATGGATGGATAGAGAATGGATAGTCGAGTTAATGACTGATTGATAGATACGAGAACCACACTTGTTCCACCATCTTGTGAAGAATTTATCAACACACTCTGACTTGTGTGAACACTTGTACACTTTGTAAATGGTCCTCCCTTGAGGTCTCTGCAGCTAGTTGTCCTCTTTGCCTCCAAGTGTCTTTCTGACCTGGCGTAATGCTATGCACTGAGTAGGAAAGCAATAACTTGTCTATTCAACCAATGTACTTCCAAATTTGAGAGCTATGACCTGGAGATTTGCATCAGTTTGATAGGAAGACTAAGCCAACTCTGTAGAAGTGCTTTTTCAGTCCTTATTTTTTTTCCATTTTATTTGATTTCTATTTTGCAAATGATCCTGATTTGCTTCAGCGTTCCTTCTTCCCCTTTCTGGGAAGTGTACATCTGCTTCTGACATCTGTCTTCTATCTTCCTTTGTAAATTATGAAGTGATGCCAACTCCTTTTATCAACAAATTACCCTTAGAAGCATTTAGAGGCTATAATGATTCTTTGATTTTCTTTGATTCTTTATGAATTTGCAAAATGACTTGATGCTTATATTAGCTTTGTTTGTCCTTTCTTTTTCCATATTTAATATTTATAGTTGGCAGGCCCAGATGGTGTACTTTGTTATGTCCTGAAATGTTGCTATTTTTTTCATTCCTTAATTACAGGAATGTCAGTCTGTAATATCCCCAGCCTCCGTCTCTCGTTGACATTGTAGATTTCACATTTGTTGTATTATTTATTGAACTGACTGAATGTTTGACACTGGGAAATATACAGTAATCTTTCCCTAACCTTGCTGCTTTTCCTTGTTTGTCTACATTGACCATTTGCCTCTGCTGTTAGATGATACCCTCAATTTGTTGCATTTTTAAAAGTTTTGCAGATATTTTAGACACTGATAACTCCTCATAAACAAGACACTGAGAAATGAGAAAAATAAAACAATTTGAGTTGCGGGGTAGCAGCCAGAGACATTGTAGAAAAGTATACAAACAGTTTTTTTGGAGCTCTAGAAGTGCCCTTATAATTTGGTAGAGAAAAAGTACACGTATTTATTTCACATTTTACAAAGTCTGTATCTTTTAGGAATGTAGTTCATAAAACCATATAGTGATAGGCCTCATTCATATAATTAAAAGTACCAGTAATTTCTTCTCAGAAATGTATTTAATTTTGTTTATTAAAATTTTGAGCAACATCATCTTTCTGCTCAATCAGTGGCGAATTCTTACAACTCATTTTCCTAAGAAGCTTCAATAAAATGTACAAGGACTTCGCATATTAACATCTTAAGGTCTTGCTTCTAGTTACATAACAGACTTCCACAATAACTTTTCATTCCCCAACTCTGCTTACATTTTCTGAATGCTAACAGGAACTATAATGCAAAGTATTTCCTTGGAATTAATTTAATTTAGCATATCAAGAACTACTAAAAATATCTTCTTAAAAATGAGGTATATTTTTTGATATGCTCGCATTCTTTCAAAAATTTCCTGAGAGACAGACCTAGAAATAGAAGTATCCTATTCATATAACAGTCCCACTTTGGGCAGCGAAGTCAGTACTTTGTCCTTGCATTCAACAGCACATGACATTACATGGATTTCTCAACTACAACACCTGACAGTGTCAGCCACCTTTTAAAAAGACATTTGTAGGGGCACCTGGGTGGCTCAGTCGGTTGAGCCTCCGACTTGGGCTCAGGTCATGATCTCGCAGTCTGTGAGTTCGAGCCCCGTTTCGGGCTCTGTGCTGACAGCTCAGAGACTGGAGCCTGTTTCGGATTCTGTGTCTCCCTCTCTCTCTGCCCCTCCCTGCTCATGCCCTGTCTCTCTCTCTCTCTGTCAAAAATAAATAAACATTAAAAAAATTAAAAAATAAATAAATAAAAAGACATTTGTAGCATCACTAAAGACTGTTTTTCTCCTATCCCACGCATCTCAGAGGGTGCTACCTGACCTTTTGTCTTTTATGTCCATTTCATTATATTTCTTTCTAATTTCAATTCAGAACAAAGGATATACTGCATTCTAAAACTATTGGATTCAAGGAATGGCTGGATTGATGACCTATTTCCAAATTGGCATTTGACCTTATTATGTAATTTGGAATATGTGAAGGCAAATCATATTTTTATTAACAGTGCCCATACAAGCAGCACATCGCATTGAACACTGACCCAATGGCAGACAAAGCATTGCAAACAGCTGCCTTGTGTCCATGTTCTATCATACGTGCATATCCATGTGCACATTCATATGCTATTGCCTATGTTGTATTTACACACACACACACACACACGCACACACACACACACACACATTTAAGATATTCCACATGAAAGAAAGGACTTGGGGCTAATTATAAAATAGATCTAACAAAACCGGAACACCTTTTCTTATTAATTTTGTTTAAATGTTTATTTATTTTTGAGAGAGAGAGAAAGGCAGAGCATGAGCTGGGGAGGGGCAGAGAGAGAGGGAGACACAAAATCCGAAGCAGGCTCCAGACTCTGAGCTGTCAGCATACAACCTGAGGTGGGGCTTGAACTCACGAACCACAAGATCATAACCCGAGCGGATGTAGGATGCCCAAGTGACTGAGCCACCTAGGTGTCCCCAGAACACCTTAAAAATATATATATATATATATATATGTATATATATATAACTAGTAACAAGTAACAAGTGGCTACCTGTAAGTAGCTCTGACCTTCTTGTGCTACTTTCATTGTTTAAATGTTTCTTAGCACTAGTTACAATGTTTTTTCTTCCAAACCAGTCAGTTCCATAACCTGAGCACTGGTGACATTCTGTTCTCACAAATAAATATCATATGTCTTCATTGCTATGTGTTTACTCTGCAAAATGTGTCTTACTCTGAAATATAGCGCCCTTCCCATGAAATCTGAAACTTACATAATGGGTGGTTTATGAGTTAAATAGGTTAGGACAGAGAATGCTTTTGGAGTAAGGAAAGGAGGTCAGAAAATGTAAAGAAACCAGGTCAGATCATGAAGACACAATTTCTGATATAAAGTCTATTACTTACATTTTCATCCTTATCGTCCACCACAAAGTACTAACATATAATCAGGGACTTCTTTCATAGACTCCCAGTGTCTCCTAGTTTACTAACTTCTTTGTTAGTAAACTTTCATATTAAAGTTTGTAAACTTTCATATTAAAATGTCTTTTATTGAAACCCTATTTTTTCACAGCCATTAATATTTTTACTGTTTTTCCACCATTTGCGTGGGTACCATCAGATCTGTATAACTTTGCATTCACACAGGAATTCTCAATTTTGATAAACCACTCCCAGTTCTTTGAAAATCATGATCAGGGGAGATGTGGCCATATAATAGCTTCATGATGATGACTTTATTCTCTCTCTTAGGATAAACCACTGCATACTATTTTCTTCTCCCCATCTTACCTAATATTTTTGTACAGACTTTCAGGTAGTCCAGTGTTCATAAGTTTCAGAATCTATGCATGTGGAAAATATAGTTGTGCATAAAGTGTCCATATTGTTTTTTATGATGATACTAAACAAAATCATTTGTCATATGCAATGGGAAAAAAAAGTCTTTTATTTCAAATGGTCATAATATTAGGCTGGAAAAGGAGAAAAAGGGAAGAAGAAGGACTGAAACTTACTGAGAACCAAGTGCTGTGCATGGGTGTTCCAGGGCTTTATGTGTTTGAGATCATTTAATCCAACAGGAACTCTATTTGACTGTTTTAATATATGGACCATGGGTGGTACATATCCATTGTTAACTAAATCTGAGGTTCTTTGCTCTCCCTCGGATTGAAAGATTTAACTTATTCTTGCTTTCTTACATATTGAGGAAAAAAAAATATCAATGTAACTTTACACCAGTTAAAATTGTTTACATTGGAGCCCAGAGCCCCAGAGCCCCAGCAGGTTGCTACTGGAGTCCCAGCCGTCACTCATCTCTTCTTTCCTTTCAACCTGACAGATGGCGCTGCACTCTGTCCTTCACTAAGGAGTTCTTGGTGGGTAGAGGGGCTGCAGTAGTGCCCACCGAGGGAGTCAAGCTGCTGCTGCAGGTGCAGTATGCAAGCAAGCAAATCGTCACAGATAAGCAATACAAGTGTATTATAGGCTGTGTGGTTCACATCCTCAGGGAGCAGCTGGTGTCCTTCTGGCCTGGTAACCTGGCCAATGTCATCAGCTACTTCTCCACCCAGCCTCTCAATTTTGCCCCCAAAGGTAAAATAAGCAGATCTTCCTGGGTGGTGTGGACAAGAAAACCCAGTTTTGGTGCTACTTTGCAGGGAATCTGGCATCAGGTGCTGCCCCTGGGACCGCTTCCTGGTGTTTTGTGTACCCTCTTGATTTTGCCCATACCCGATGTGGGCAAACTTGGAGCTGAAAGGGAATTCAGAGGTCTTGATGACTGCCTGGTTAGGATCTACAAATCTGATGAGATTGAGGGACTGTACCAAGGCTTTAATGTGCTTGTGTAGGGGTATTATCATCTACTCAGCTGCCTACTTTGGTATCTATGACACTGCTTCCCGATCCCAAGAGTACTCATGTCTTCATCAGCTGGATTAATGCACAATCTGTTACAGTGGTTTCTGGGTTGACTTTCTATCCATTCGACACTGTTCACGGCCACATGATGACGCAGTCAGGGCGCAAAGGAACTGGCATCATGTACACAGGCATGCTTGACTGTTGAGGGAAGATTGTTCATGATGAAGGAGTGAAAACTTTTTCCAAGGGTGCACAGTCCAGTGCTTTCAGAGGAATGGGTGGTGGTTTTGTACTTGTCCTGTATGATGAAATCATGACGTTCACCTAAGATATTTTCCAGTTTTTTTTTTTTCCCCCGTGAACATGCGTGTTGAATTATCTAACATTTCTTGAGCATTCTTGACATACTGGTGGCAGTCCATTTATCAATGGCCACTGTTTACTGGTTGAAAATGGAAAGCAATAATATTCATCTGACCAGTTTTCTCTTAAAGCCATTTCCATGATGATGGGACTCAATTATATTTTTTTGATTTCAGTCACTCCTAGTAAGTAACTATGAAGAAATAAAAAAAAAATATCTGAAATATAAAAACAAATAAATAAAATTGCTTACATTGGACATATTTTTTCAACCTCTTTATTACTTTCTATAATTCCTTAGATTTGTTTTAAATTGTCTGTACTCTTAATTCTCCCATATGCTTGGTTAAAAGCGCTTATTCTGAAATATAGAAAAGCACAAGAATATATACATTGATTTAAACTGTATGGCTTCCTTTCACTTTTAACTCTACAGTAGTGTTGAGCAGAGCAGCAGTGTGATTTTTTAGTGGCCTATTCCATCTGTAAGTCATTTAGCAGGCTTGAGAAACCATATTAATTCTGTAACTATTCCTGTAAAACAGTAATATCTACTCTATTTTCATTGAATTAATTTCATTAAAATAAACTCTACTTGCCTAAAGTCAGGAAAAATTTTAGTTGAGTCTCAATACTTTTTCATCTCTTCTACCTCTGAGTTTTTAATAGGCTACTGAAATTAAGTGTAATATATAAAGAAATTAAACTCCAAGATGAACACTGTTATTCAGGATTTATAAGGACTTCAATTTTAACACTATATTTGATGCATTTAACATACGGTTAAATCAAAGGTGACTATTTCAAATATGTTCCCATTTTTTTATATTAAGCCATACATTTTACATGTCATATTCTGTAAACTTGCCAATAACTTTAGAGGAATGCCAGATACACCAAAGTGGTTAAATTGACATTTTTTTAGAAAGGTAGCTACAGAATAGTTTATATTTTAATAGGTAGGAAATTAAGCCTACAATACATTTTTAAACGTTGTCATTTTGGGGCGCCTGGGTGGCTCAGTCGTTGAGCGTCCGACTTCAGCTCAGGTCACGATCTCGCGGTCCGTGAGTTCGAGTCCCGCGTTGGGCTCTGGGCTGATGGCTCGGAGCCTGGAGCCTGCTTCCGATTCTGTGTCTCCCTCTCTCTCTGCCCCTCCCCCGTTCATGCTCTGTCTCTCTCTGTCTCAAAAATAAGTAAACGTAAAAAAAAAAAAAAAACAAAACACATTGTCATTTCTATATTTTATGTAAACCTCATATATTACCTATCATTAAGTATATAAGTACATGTCATAGCAAATGTTGATATTACATTAAATATTATAATTCATCCCTTTTTTGACATGTAAAATATTTTTCTACATCCGCTTATTATTTGGTAACTTTTAAAGCAAAATGCATTTCCTGGATGATCAAGTAGGAAGACTTTATTGTAATATTATTTAAATATGTATACATATTTAGAGATAAACTTTTAATGCTTATACCATTTATGCACCAACAAAACCAATTTTCAAATTAAAAGGGAGAAATACTGCAAAACCAATAAATTTATAAACTATTTTTATTGATGTGCTGTTTTGCTGAAATGGGCCACTACTAAAAATACAGGGATGGTAGTGACCTCTGTAGCACAGGTTCATGTAACCTGGTCACGCTCACATTTCTGTGTGTTAGGGGCTGGGTCAATTATTGCTCAGTTTTCTGTATTTATACTATGAAAAAAAATAAAAAAAAAACCTTAATGTTTCCAAAGTGTCAAAACAATATTCAGCCTTCACCTAGCAGGAATCCCTTGGTGCAGTATAAAGTTAATAACTTTTTCACATTATCTCATGATAATTTAAGTGCTACTCTTTGGTTATTAAAAACAAAAAGAATACACACAGAGACACACAAAGGAAGGAAAAACTCATGGTAGTCAGCCAGATATTCAGATATATATAGATAAGTTTAGATATAGTTACAGATATAGATATAGATATAGATATAGATTAGATATAGATGACATAGATATAGATATCTAGATAGAGATAGAGATTAGAGATAGAGATAGATATGTGTAAGAAGCACATATGCTTATCATTAAAATTTTAGAAACTTAAAAATAAATATTCAAAAATTCCTAGACTCAGGGCGACTTCTGTGGACTTCCAGGTGCCCATGAACTTTGAGAAACATGCATATCATCATCTTGCTACTTCTAATATTTGTCAACCATGGTGAATAGAAAGGCAAAAAAGAGGTATTGGAACTTCATGAATATTTAATGAAATGGTGACCAAATAAAATGTACTCTAAATGTATATTTCACAAAAGTGTTTCTCATGGTGTTTGAATTGAGAGGATATATAAATATCTGAGTCAGAAAACAAATATTGATTAATAAACTCCTTTTTTAAGTTTATTTATTTTGACAGAGAGAGAGAGACAGAGAGTTCATGAGCGGGGAGGGTCAGAGAGAGAGAATCCCAAGCAGACTCCATGCTGTCAGCACAGAGCCTGTTGCAGGGCTTGAACTCATGAGACCTTGAGATCATTTCCTGAGCCGAAATCAAAAGTGGAAGATGAACTAAGCCACCTGAGCTCCCAGATTAATCAACTCCTGAAACACATTATTACAGGGGCACCTGGGTGGCTCAGTCGGTTGGGCATCCAACTTCGGCTCAGGTCATGATTTCACAGTCCGTGAGTTCGAACCCCGTGGCAGGCTCTGTGCTGACAGCTCAGAGCCTGGAGCCTGCTTCGGATTCTGTGTCTCCCTCTCTCTCTGCCCCTCCCCTGCTCATGCTCTGTCTCTCTCTGTCTCAAAAATGAATAAAAACATTTCAAAAATTAAAAAAGAAATAAATTACTATAATAGAACTGTTGAAAGATATAGCACTGAGACAAAAGGATGCAAGAAACTGTGTGCGTGTGTTATGAGCATCTCTGCTTTATATTGGTTTCACTTTTGTGTCTCCATTATCCTTAGTTTGTTGACTGCATATCTTGAATTTTCTGACCCAGTCCCAATTTCAAAAAATACATTTCCAAACATGCCCCAGTTGTAGTTCTTGCTGTGGGATGTTTCAAATATTTTTTTTTTTTTTTTACCACAGCATCATTAAAAAAAACAAAAACAGAGACAAAAAAAAAAAACCACATAAATTCCAGCAAAGCACTTTAAATTTCTCTTCATTCAAATACATAGCAAATGATCTCTCTAAATCCTTAGGAAACATTTAACCCAACAGTTAAAAAAAAAGTTTCAACTTGAATATGAAACCTTGCTCAGGTTCAAACAATTCAGGAAGTCCCTGGGTTGTGGACAGAAGACAGAAATGCATGAGGCAAACAGCTGGGAAAAAGAAGGCATGTCTGCCAAAAAATGCCATCAAATAAGTGAATGATACTCTAAATCTTCCAGTATGCAAAGTGTTTTGTTATTTTAAATGCTAACACTGGTCATTAAATATCAAATTTGAAACAGGCACATTAACAAAGAGTAAAAGTAACTTATGTATAGGTATATTGGCAAGTTTTATGCCGTCATTTATATATACTGTACGCATACTGGTAGTTAATTTTGTAATGGAAGTTAATCATATTAAGTAAATAAATGTTTGTATATCTTAAAGATATTTTGTGTCATTGATATTGATATAGCAGATATATTCATAATAACTAATGTAAATAATAAAACTTTTCTGTAAAGCAGTAAAATTGATATGCTCAATTAAATGTTAGGTTATCATTTGACGACATATTTTTCTTTTATAATTTTTCTCACTTACTGACTCCAGAGAGGAAGATGAAGGAGATTTTATATCTGATGGGAGTCACTGAGAAAGTTATTCAAAAATATTTGTCAACTAGCAGCACTTTACATACTGGAAAATTCAGCGATGCTTCTGTAACAATATTGTGGGACTGTCCTTTGGGTACAGACTAATATGAACTCTGTCTAACATTGGACATATAGCAAAAAATGCTTATTTTGCCATGGAAATAGATGACATTGAGAGGCTATGCTAAGTAGGTCTCAAGCTGAATAAAGAGAATAAAATTCACTATCTATTTATGTACCATGGCCATTGCTGGCCAAGAATTGACTAGGTGAGCAGAAAGAATGGAAAGTTATAGCACAGGCCACGCAGAGAGGTAGTCAAGTACAAATACTCCAATATGTAAGCCTGCCTTATCACATAGTAGTGAACTTGAACAAGTTACTCAGCCTTTCTTCTTCCTCGTATACAAGTTGGGGAAAATAAGTTCTCACCTAAGAAGTTATTTGAAAGACTTAATTAATACATTCTAAAAAAATACTCTAAACTATACCTGACACATAATGCATGCTGGATATTATTTCTGGTGACAAGCAATCATAATTCTATGAACTATGTTTGATAACTTTCCATTAATTATAGGCCTTGCATTGAAAAATAATCAACTTTTAAATGAAGTCTTTTCCTTAATGAGCCTTTTACTATGCAACCTGGATTTGATTTGAACATAGCTCAGAGTAAACTTACTTTGTAAATATAACTATATTATATTTATTTTGCATAATGATTTTAAAGATATGCATGCTAAATTAAGCTGTTACATTATAAAAAACAGCAATCTTTACCATAGATATACTTGCTGCCCACTTGTATCATAAATGTAATATATTCTACTTTCATAACTCTTCTGAAATGTGGTATCAGAGAATAAGCATTGAAGGTGACAAAATAAACCTGGTATCTTTGTGTCTGCTTAATTCTATAATTTACTATAATTTTTTCTAAAGGAAACAATTAGGGGGCTATTTATTTTTTATATAAAATTCCATGACTGGCTATGGATAATTTGTATTGTATTTATTCTATATACAATGTAAATCTTCTGCTGTGAAAGTGTATACTCTTTCAGAAATGAAACCCATGCACTTACCAGGCTTTCATTGACCTTGACTTCATTTTTTTTTTTTGTAAGAAAATAATCACCTGCATGTTTCTGAGAAGAGTTAATACAATGAGACAGAAGCAGTACTATCCAGGAGGAATTATATTCCAGATTATATTAATCACTGTCTACATCCTCTCAACTTTGTGACACAGAAATCAAGGACAAAAAGGCCAAGGATTAAAACAGAAACATTGTTGCAAAAGTGGCTGGCGACCTATATTTTCTGAAAACTGTGATCATAACTCATTTGAAATCAATTTGTGATTTAAACATGTTTTAACAATGGAGTATTTAGCTCTTAAAAAGAAATTAGTTTAGGGAGAAATTTAAGGCTACATGGCCATTATTTGCAATTAAATTTCAAAACTAGCATGTTTTTTTTTCAAGAACATTCTTCTAAAACAGTATATTTTCTGAAAAAAATCAATAAAGTTAAATAGCATTTTTCATTTACATTTGTTTTTGACAGTATAACAAGCATGGGATAGTTGCTATTGCATAGTATTGTTTAGTGGAAAATGTTAAGAAGCATCATGGTTATAGTCAGCATAGGAAGCTCATTTTGTGACTTAGAAGTCACAAAACATCACTAACGTTTGTTATCTTATAATGCAATAAAAATTACAGAATAATTTTCATTGTTAATATGTGAGCAAATTTTGAAAATAAACTTTTTACAATTTCCAAAATATTATTTCCCAAACTATTGGTATTACTTTTTCTTCTTTTTTAATGTTTACTTATTTTTTGAATAGAGACAGACTGAGCAGAGGAGGGGCAGAGAGAGAGAGAGAGAGAGAGAGAGAGAGAGAGAGAGAGTCTGAAGCAGGCTCCAGGTCAACACAGATGCTGAAGCGGGGCTCAAACTCACAAACCATGAGATCATGACCTGGGCCAAAGTCAGATGCTCAACCAACTGAGCCACCAGGTGCCCCTAGTATTACTTTTTCTAGGAGAACACATTTGAGAGTTAGTACATCTGAATGTAGAAATAAAACTATCCCATACTAAGCACACCTCACACCTTTACTCCATGGGGGAAACTCGCTCCAATTGTATATTTCAGGTGCAGATAATAAATATTTAAGTATTAAAATAACGCTTGATTTTAGTATGAAAGAAAATATAAATGCTAACTACTTAGTGCAGTCTTATATTGAAATAATGGTGGTTTTGTTTTTCTATTATATGCTATATTCCACAGAAGTTCTTGTATTACTTTCCCTTGCTGTAAAAACTATGAGGGGCACCTGGGTGGCTCAGTCAGTTAAGCCCCCCATCTGGGCTCAGGTCATGATCTCACGGTTCGCATGTTCAAGTCCCGCATCTGGCTCTGTGCTAAAACCTCAGAGCCTGGAGCCTGCTTCGGATTCTGTGACTCCCTCTCTCTGGCCCTCCCGGCTCACATTCTCTCTCTCTCTCTCTCTCTCTCTCTCTCTCTCTCTCTCTCTCTCCCCCCCAAATATAAATAAATATTAATAAATTTAAAAACTATGAGAGAAATTATATTGATCATTTTTTTTACCTCAGTACAAAACAAACCCCAAAATCTTCAATGAAAAATTAAGAATTCATTTCAAGTATAGTGCATTTCTACTGCATTAACCCTCATTTCATTTTAGTGTTTAATTCCCTTCCTTTTTCCGTGTTTTCCATTCTTTGATTCTCTCTCAATTGCATTTTGTTACCAGGAGATTGGTATTCCTTCTGTGGTCTTGATTCTCAAATTAAAATGACAACTTTAACTCTTTAAGCTTTAGTTATATTGGCTTAGGGACTTCATTATTGCTATTATAGTCTCTGTAAGTGAAAATGTAACATTTGTTATTATCACAAAAGTTGTAAGCACAATAGAAAAGGGTGTTTCTGAAAAAAGAAAAGTGTAAATCATTACCCTACTTCACATGTTTTCTTCTTCATAAAAGGACACAGGAGTATATGACTTGAATCACAAAAACACCGTTTGCTAGGTTTCAGTTAGTGTCTGGAGAAATAATAACGGATTGTCTTTTCCAAGGAGGAAACTTGCAATGCTGAGCATTTCTTTCAACAAGTTGTAAATAGCTGTGATTTTTTTCTTGGATCAGAAACGCAGGAATGGCCACACATGCACACAGAAACACACAGACACACATGTCAACAATATGCCACAATGGTTTCTTTTAAATAATGCAGCTGATTATTCTTTTTTGTGTGTGCAACTGAGAATGTAGAGAAAGAAAGACTCTAAAATCTAATGTGCATTCCTTATGTATAACTTACAAGTTTGTTCCCCAGGTGACAGTGTCATCTATACTTGGTAAAGCAATTTAGATTTGCTGTAATTTGTATAGCTGTGTCAATTTATTTGTTTGATATTCAAATGTGATGCTATGCTCAGCTTGAAATACTATTTTTATATTTTCCCATCAGCCATTTTTGGATGTGACTTCATATGCTTGTACATAAGATTTAATTCTCCATTATTTAGTTTTAAATGAATAATTCATGTAATTCAAAATTCTACTCACAAAAAAGCATAACCATGTATGCATGTAACTATGTATATGTGGTTATAAATATGTTATGTGGTTTATACATGTATTTATAAAATATGAAAATAAAGGGGAAAAAAGTCATCCATTATCTCTGACATGTAAAATATCTAAAAATACCATCAACAATAAAATGATCCTCAGTATATAAACCCTGAAAGCAATAACCTCTTTTTGCCCTTTTCCCTGCCTTTACAAGTTTGGAACATCTGGGGATTCAACTGAAGTGCTAGGAAGGCTTTGAAAAACTCTGTTCTTATTAACACCTGATTTTTGACCTTGAGGTTTTCCTCTCTTCTCTTTCTATGAATTCTGTCACACACCCAGAGTATATTTCTAATATAACACTGTCTTTGAAATATACTAATAAAAATATCAGAAAATTAGTCTTTTAAAAATTAAATTCCATGCTTCCAAGGTTGCTAACAATGAAATGATGGAAGCCACTAAAATGATAGGTTTAACAAGTTATGTTTTTGAATTAATTCCTAGCAATGAAGTGTCATTTGTTTGTAAATTATTCTAAGGAAATCTAAGAAATTTATATGAGGATGATTCAAAGAAGAATTTCTATAAATAAAAAAAAATAAAAATTTGATAAAGTTCAGAGTCCAGAGGGCTAACCATTACACGATGGGACCCGCCTAAAATTTGGTAAATTTCAAAAACATCTGTACCTAAGGGTTTAATCATTGGTTTTGATGGTATTTTCTTCCCAAAATGGCTAATCTCCCCAAATAAAAAGCAAAATAAAACATGTAGTGATGTAAGAAAAAAATGTCAATTATGCTTTTTTTAGATCAATTGAATAAGTTTTTATGACATTTAACATTAGAAAAAAGATAAAAAAAATAGTTCCACCATGAATATACCTTATTTCCTAATGTGGTCACACATTTTTTTTCTGTTTACTTCAATTTATTTAATTTACTGGTATATATATTTTTATTAAATCCGTTAAATATAATCTTAATTTAACAGAAGCAATCCCAATAAATTCTCCTCCTGAACCATCTTCTTAGTTTCCATCTGTTTCCTTCATAATATTGCAGTTTAAATCTCCTTGAGGACCAAATTCCAGTCTCAGTCCTTAGATATTTAGATATTTAATGGTTGACTTGCGAATGAATGAATATTATGTAATTATTTACTGTGACCGACTCATAAAAAATATATTTAAGCTGAGGTTCTTTGCCTTTTACACTCAGGCTTCTCTGACGAGTAGGTATCGAGAGGGATCATTAATCGACCAGTGGTTGCCTGGATACACGTTGCACACTGTCAAAAAAATACTTTTAAACATATTCCTTTTCAATTCCTCTGCTTTTAGCCACTTTAGTGAAAGTGGCTTAACTAAAAAGCAAGCTTTTCAAATATTTATTTGAGTACACGAGAAACCATATAAAGTTCAAGAGTATCCCTGTGTTCTCATAGATTCTATTTTGAAGACAAAATTCTCAACTAGGTATTTTCTTTGATTCTGTAACTTCAACCCTTGCTATCAGGAAAAGTTTCCCATTCTCAATTATCTACGTGTATGTGTTTTCTACATAGAGAAGTTTATCTTCCTAATAGAGAATAGGTATACCAAAATTAATTTTGAGTGTATCAGAGCTACTTCAAACTCTCCCCCAAATTCTCTCTCTCTCTCTCACTCTTGCTTTTTTTTTTCTTTTTGAGTATAGTTATAGGTGATGTTACATTAACTTCAGTGTGCAACATAATGATTCAACTACTATATACAATATTCTATGCTTACCACAAGCGTAGATACTGTCTTTCACCATGTAACAGTACTACAACACCATTGACTATATTCTCTATGCTGTACCTTTTCTTCCTGTGACTTATTCATTTAATAACTGGAAGCCCACTCTCTCTTCATTTACAACTGGAACATTCAAGCCAACATTTCCAGAAACCTTATAAGGAGATTGACCTTTATCCTGATAAAATTCTCCAAAATCTAGAACATTGTGTTACAAATTAACTAACATTAATAAAGTAATGAACAGAAGCAAGCTTTAAGAAGTAACACGATGTATTCATTTGGGGACAACTTGAGATATCCTCAAGTTTTCAAATTGGAAATATCCAACAGACTTTTAGAAATACATTTTTTTTCCATAACTGTGTTTAGTGACTGCTCTCTGGTGGATACTACTGTGCAGTAAAAAAGATTCTCGTACTTTGCTCCTCACCTGGTATGTCCATTGACATACTCTTCTCCATGTTTTAATTTTGCTTTTCTCAGTCTGCTATAAAGTAAGCCAAGACATTTCCCCCTGCCTATAAGGCCAAGTTTATCCCTACCTTGAGTGATTTCTCTTTCCAAACAGAGTAGATAATCAGCAGCTATACCCAAAGGTGTACCCAAATGGAAGATTTCCCTGTACTACCCTCATTCAGGATCCCCCTTAGCTGGGGCTGTAGTGTGTACAGTAAATTTTCAGCTTGCACCCACATACTTTTCCAAACCAGTTAGGTCTCTGCCCTAAATTAATAAGACCATGGATATCTGCTTTTTGTTTGTTTTTCAAGTCCTCAGAGAATCAGAAGAACACATACATTCACCTGTCACCAAGGGCTGATAATTTCAGAAGGACATCTGGGTTTTGATGTTCAGATATAACTATTTCGATGGTTCTCAGGAATAAATTTGAACATAAAACCCCTGTTCACAACATCATTGTGAACTAATATGAGTTTAATCTACAACATGTGTCAAAAAGAAAAAAGGAAATTGGAATTCTGGGACAAAATTTTTGCTATATTTAATTGGATTATGGAAGTAAAACATTTCCAGAAACAATTGAATTGTTCATGTGATTGCTGTACTTAAATATTTCTTTATATAATAATATCTTTTTCATGGTAGTAAAGTATACAGATTTAATATATTGAATTTATGTTTTTTCACCAACTTGACATACTGTAACAGTTCATTCTCATAAAAAATGAATTCATAAAAAGAAAATATTTATTATGAAAATAAGATTTTAAGTCTAAGGGGTGTTTTCTTGCTGGTACTTCAACATCAATCCAACGTCCACCATAGTGATATAGTATTCTGATAAATCATTTCAGAGATACCATTGTGATGATATATTTTGACTCACATATACATCATCATGGTCATCAAGATGCTTTATTAGTATCATATATCACCAAAATGATGGGGCATTGATGATGTAGAATTTCTCAGTCAAATACTGATGACAAAAGTAATCTTTCCTGGAGAAATGTTCTGAACTTCATTCCTGAAAAGTTTATAAATATGCCATCTACCTTTCCTACCCTGTCTCAGTAATATGCTTTCAAAAATAGAAACCATATGTAATTTTTTTTTTTTTGAGGAACAAAGCTGAATTTTGCAATGAAACATGCATGGGGTTTTCTTATTATTACATTCTCCCACATTGACTAATCTGAACTTTTTTCATTCATTCTAAATTCACATAGTTTTATGATATTTTCACCCATCAACAGGCTTACTTGTCTCCTTATATCAATAAATTGAAAGGAATCTGTCACAGGTTATGTTACTGTAAAGAGGAAATGCAGTGGTTCAAAAAATATAGAAATGTATTTCTTCTGTGTATGGTGTAGGATACCTGAATATTCTAGGATGGATATGTGTGTTCTACTATATAATGTAATTTTGCATCCAGATTACTTCTAACTTTCCCTGTTATCCTCTAGGGCATATTCTTTATTTACATGATTAAAACTGTCTTACCACCTACATGTACACTCCGCAGCCCCAGGGAAGGAGAAAAGACAGAATGGAGGGCAAGGTACTTTCCTTGAAAAAGCGATGCAGAATTTCACATCACTGAAGAATAGCCTACATGAAGAAATATAAATGCATGGGGCATAATAATTTCTTGAAATTTTATAAATTTATATTACCTATATTAAGTAATTTATGTATCATATACCTTAGATAAACATCAATTAAGTAAAACTATCAACTACACCTAGAATAATATATAAAAGTATCAATAGACTTTAGGATGTGCATTTGTTACCAAGTTAGCAAATATCATGTTAATTTTAAAGTTGTTCAAAGCCACCTCATCATATTCATAAATTACATAACATACTATAAAAAATAAAATATCATGTATGAATATAATTAATTCACTATAGCAGTAATATTGCTATAATCAGTGTGGCATTACTATTCCTTCTCTTGTCTTGTTTGTCATAACACCTTTAAATAATTTATTAATATACTTAGTCCATATTCATAAATGTTTACCCTATCTCCAGCTAGAATGTAATGTAAGTTTTCAGGGTAAGAATTTTGTTTTCAGTGTTGTTATGACTTTTTCACAGTCTAGTGGTTGTCATAGGGCAGATTCTCAATATTTGTTTCAAATGGCATACTTTTCAGAATATTGTCAATATCTAGATTTTAAAATAAAAATGTTAAATCATTCTTTCACCATAGTGATGTGACATAAAACATTATCCATTTAAAATATATGCAAACAGATTTTTTAACAGTAGGCAATTTTATGTTATTCTTTTTGAGTATATATTTCCATTTCGCTTATGCCTCAGAATTTTTTTCTAGTTTCATGTATCTTAGTGTAAGAAGACTTATTCATGGTGACCAAAGTTTGGCAATGGAAATAGGCAAATTAATATTTTGGTATTTTCAACAATCTTGTGACTTTAAAGTTATATATAAATAGGAAAAAAATCAGTTGTATTGGATTATTAATATTTAGAAATAATTTAATAAAATGAAAAGTGTTAAATACTAATATTTATTAGTGTAACTAAGAATTTATTGTAACTCAATTTCTTAATGAGATCAGTGAGATAATTTTTAAAAATCCATGCATTAGGGGTGCCTGGATGGCTCAGTCATCTAAGCTTCTGACTCTGGATGTTGGCTAAGGTCAAGATCTCTCAGTTTGTGAATTATAGCCCCACATTTGGACTCTGCATATATATATATATATATATATATATATATATATATATATATATAACAGAATATTACTTAGCCATAAAAAAGAATGAAATCCTGACATTTGCACATGAATGGATCTACAGAGTATAATGCTAAATGAAATAAGTCAATTAGAGAAAGACAAATATCATATGATTTCACTCATATGTGGAATTTGAGAAACAAAACAAATGAACAAAGCAGAAATAGAGACAGACCAAAAAACAGACTCAACTATAGAGAACAAACAGTTACCAGAGGCAAGGAGGGCGGGGGAATAGGGATTAAAGAGTACACTTACCATGATGAGCACTGTGTAATCTATAGAATTGTTGAATCACTATATTGTATACCTGAACTAATATAGCACTGTATGTTAATATTGGAATTAAAAAAAAAGAATCTTAATAAAGAATAAAATGAACAACAACCCCCCCCCAAAAAAAGAGACAAACAAAAAACCATACTCTTAAGTATAGGGAACAAATGATGGCTAGGAGAGGAGCGGTGTGTGAGGGGGATGAGTGAAAGGTGAAGGGGATTGAGTATCCTTATCATGATGAGTACTGAGTAACATATAGCATTATTGAATCATTATATTTTACACCTGAAACTAACATAGTATATGCTAATGACACTAAAATTTTTAAAAATTAGATTGAGTTTGTAATCAATTTTGTTACTGATTTTCACTTTTATAAAGAGGCGGGTTGTTAAAGAAAAGCCTCTGAATTCTTTAAACTTATCCCAGATTATGATTGAGACATAAAATAGTGACATATCGCAATAATATAAAAACTGAAATCTCTTAGTTTTTAGTTTTTTCTCATTCTTCGTTAAAGATAAAAATTAAAAATTATTGTGTCTATAAAGCATTTGTACCCACTCAGAACTATGAACTTTGTTAATTTCATGTCTTAAAAGGTTCTAACAAGAGTAATAAAAATTTCTGTAATGATTTTTATTTCAACCCATGGCAACTTCATTGCCCAATTTAGTTAGAAAGAGTTATGGATATAATTTTTAGAAGTTAATATACCTATGACAACACTATGTTTTTGGACAAAATATTTTTATATTCTTTGAACTTTACATATTTTTGTCAAAATATTGTATGTACTTATTTATCTTATCCAGTGTACAGAATGAATATGTCTACCACATTATATTAGCAAAGTCAGTGATCAATCTTGTACCAATCAGCCAAATCTGATATATTTTTGCCAGACAAAAAGGAACATCATTTATGAAATAGATAAAGCTGTTTATATTATAGCATGAAATGACACAAATACAATGAAAATATTACTGATAGGAATTAAATCATAATTAACTCAAATTTAACAGTAGTTTTATTAACATAAATACATATTGTTTGTCACTACTAAATAGCCAAAAACTTATAATGCATAACTAATATTATAAGATATTTATAAAATAGTAATTAGGATATAAGGCATGTTATTACTTTAGTAGTAATTACTTTAGACATGAGTATGTTGATGTCTGGTATTCTGATTTAAAAATACTTACAGATCAGTGATAAATCAGATCAGTGATAAAAATTCAGTTATAATTCCATTAATTTCATGAGACATCATGAAATTCTTTACAGCAATTAAGGAAAGATGAAGGTCTATACTATTTTAAATTAACATCTTTAACTGTTAATTTGTAGTTTTGTTATTAGAAGTTAAAATACAGTAAAAATTTAGAAATAAAATGAGATTAGACTGTAATTGGAATAAATATTTCAGAATTTGATTTGGGTAAATAGATTATAAGATTAGATATTAATAGATTTAATACAATAGATTAATACAATAGATTGTAAATATTGAGCATATTACATGTAATAGAAAGTATATAAAATCATAACCTTGACTCATAGCCAATATAGCAAAAAACTGTAGTTTTGAAAACATTCAGTTACATTCAGTTGTGTCAGTGTCACTGCATCGAATTTCTTCTGCTGTTTGTAGATACTTTTATTTCAGCAGTTATAGCTGAGGAGAGAATTTCTTATGTTTAAATTTCTTATGTTTGTGGAAGAAATAGCACTTTTAAAAAAAGTCAGTGCTGTCTTTACTTTGTTCTCAATCTTTCATAAGGGAAATATGTTACTTGACAATATTTAGGAAATGGAACATGTAAAATCCCCCACTGTCCATATTCTGTACAAGATTGAATTTAGCAGTGTAGAAGGTGAAGTACCCCATTTCTAACACCATGCTTATATAGAAAAGTTTCAGAGTTGTTTACTGTGCCTTGATTAACCATAAAAGGAGTCTTCTCTGAAAATAATATTTCCTGTTGCGCTTTTTGTTTGATTCCCTGGAAGTTTTTATATACGGAGTAATGTACCACACTAAGATTGATGCCAGGTGAGAAGTATGCTTTTGTTTTGTAAAGTGGGAGACAGTTTGCAAAAGTGGATATGGCAAAGGACCGCTAATATACGGTAAATATAGGCAGATAATCTGGACCGATTTCTTTAAGATTATTAGTACACTGTTATTTTTGGAAAACTTGTGTAGCCCCCACGAGTAGGGCTACCTGTTTGAAGATCAATGTCTTCAGTAAACCTGTATTTAACTTGACAGTGGTCAGGCTTGTTTGTTTCCCTTCTTGGTTAATAATTCCTTAACTATTTAATGAGTCAACTTACATTGATTATCTTATTAGTTTCACAAATTCTATTTATTTTCAGAAAGTAGGAAATAAGCTTGATCTGGATTTGAGCCTAGGACAAGGTAAACTGACCTTGAAAAGAGAATGGCTAGACCTTGGGGCAAATAAGAGGAAACAGCAGTCAGTATCTATCACAGCTGAGGTTAGCTATTTCCCATTTAACAGTTTATCAAATTACTCTTGGTTTTCTTAAATTCTCTAAAGGCTGGTCGTCTTTTCTCTAAGTGTGATAGAGAAGCAATAGAAAGTGCAAAATGGGTATGAAATGAATAAAAAAGGTGTGCTGGGAGAGTAAATTTTCCCAATTCCTACAGTTTCAAATATTTTGAAAGTTCTTCACAAAATGAACAAATATTAGAGCACCTGAAGATACAATCTTGAAAAAGGCCTTTCTTTATTGAAATGCAGATATTTTAAATAATTTTCTTAATTCATAGCTTAATTTTTTCACCATTCAGGGATCAAATTGAATTATAGGAAGCAAATCCTCAAATATAGATTTAGTAACAATTACCATCAAAGTAAAAAAAAAATCTGCTGTCTTCTCTAAATGGCATACAATCTAGAAAAAGATCTATTTTAAATAGCAACTTTTAAAAAAATATTCATTTGAATTCAAGTTATTTAACACCTGAAAGACTCTACCAAAAACTGATAGAACTGATACATGAATTCAGCAAAGTCACAGGGTATAAAATCAATGTACAGAAATCAACTGCATTCTTATACACCAATAGTGAAGAAGCAGAAAAAGAAATCAAGGAATTTATCCCACTTACAATTGCACCAACACCATAAGATACCTAGGAATAAACTTAACCAAACAGTTAAAATAGCTGAATGCTAAACACTATAGAAATCTTATAAAAGAAATTGAAGAAGACACAAAGAAATGAGAAGACATTCCATGCTCATGGATTGGAAGGAAAATATTGTTAAAATGACTATACTATCCGAAGCAACCTACATATTCAATGCAATCCTTATCAACATAACACTAGCATTCTTCACAGAGCTAGAACAAACAATTTTAAAATTTGTATGGAACCAGGAAAGACCCCAAATAGCCTAAGCAATCTTGAAGAAGAAAAGCAAAGCTGGAGGCATCACAATTCAGGACTTCAATCTGTATTCTAAAGCTGTAATCATTAAGACAGTATGGTACTGGCATAAAAACAGACACATAGATTGATAGAACAGAATTGAGAACCCAGAAATGGACCCCAAATGTATGACCAGTTAATCTTTGGCTAACCAGGGAAAAATATCCAATGGGAAAAAGACAGTCCCTTCAGCCAGTGGTGCAAGGAAAACTGGACAATGACATGTAGAAGAATGAAAATGGACCACTTTCTTACACTATACACAAGAATAAATTCAAAATGGATGAGACTTAAATGTGAGATGAGATATAAACAACTTTTGAAAGAGTATATGATGAGGTATGAAATAGTTTGCTAAACATTGTCATGTTTATATTCTATTATATATATATATATATATATATATATATATATATATATAAAGTAGAAAGTATCAGTTAACAGAGAAGATAGTTCCTATGAATCAAGACAGTTCTTATTCATAAGAAATTATGAATCATGGTCTTCTTAATAAAATGCACAGGTATTATCCCATGTTTTATCTTTAAAACTTGTTCAATCACGGGGCACCTGGGTGTCTCAGTCTTTTAAGTGTCTGACTTCAGTTGAAGTCATGATCTTGTAGTTCGTGAGTTCGAGCTCCACGTCTGGAGACTGCTTTAGATTCTGTGTCTCCCTCTCTCTCTGCCCCTCCCCCACTCATGCTCTATCTCTCTCTCTCAAAAATAAACACTATTTTTTAATTGAGCTATCATGCCATTCAATTATTCATTTAAATATTTTTTCTTAAATATATTAGACTTTTATGATGTGCCAGCAACTGTTCAAATTTCAAGGAACATAATTAGTGCAAATTTGTAAGTTTCCTAGCTTTTTTTTTATTCTGAATACCTTCAACTTTCTTCCCCTGATATCTTTAATTCAACTATTGATATTAATTCACCATTATAGACATATCCTATTTATATGTATACTACTGTTATTATTTTCTTTACCTTAGATCAAAAATGTCAATGAATAGAGATTAAGTTAGCAATGTCTTACTAGTCTTACACTAAATACTGATAATAAAATTAGAATAAACAAAAACTCCCCATATTTTACACTTTATTCATCAGTGCTTGCCTTATCCTTAGTGTTGTGTACATAAAATGTATGACTATACTGTTGATAAAATGACTCTTGCTTTCTAGAGTTCAAAGTTTCTGATGAAATGTGCAATATCATTACCATATTACAATGGATTTAGAAAACTGAAATTCCAGAACTTAGAACTTTGAGAAAACATTATATCAATGACAAGACTGATGTAATTTATGACATTATTGATATGCTTTATGAGAATTCTAGTTTTTGAGAATAAGGTAGTAAGAGGGGCTACTGAATCAATGACAATAGAAATAAAATGACCCAAATGGCACCATACAGTGGGTCAATCTCAAGGGGACATGGTCCTCTCAGTTATACAGCAAGAATGTCTAGTTGGAATATTAGAAGAAAATGTTGGTAATATTGGAATATTACCCAGCCATCAAAAAGAATGAAATTTTGCCATTTGCAGCAATGTGGATGGAGCTAGAATGCATTATGCTAAGTTAAATAAGTTAATCATAGAAAGAGAAATACCATATGATTTCACTCATATGTGAAATTTAAGAAACAAAACAGATGAATATATGGGAAGGGGGGAAGAGGAGAGAGAGAAACAAACCACAAGAGGCTCTTAATGATAGCAAACTGGGGATAGGTGGAGATAGGTGGGTGGGAGATGGGCTAGGTGGGTGATGGCTATTAACGAGGGCACTTGTGATGAGCACTAGGTGTTGTATGGAAGTGATAAATCACTGAATTCTGCTGGAACCAATATTGCACTGTATGTTTACTAACTAAAATTGAAAACAAAACAAAACGAACAAACAAAAAACCATGGACTTTTTCTGAAAGAAGGCAGAGAAAAGGCTTTGTCTGAGCTTACATTTAAAAGATAAGCTAGCCTGGGAAAAGATCTAGTTTTCTTGACATATTTTTTAAATTTTGACCATGATTACTTAATATTCATATTAAGAGATTATATCATTTGCCTTCCGATAAACAGTTAAGGTGTCTATGTTTAAAAAGCACTATTTATGGTTAAGTAATACATGTGAATAATTGTACATTTTTTATTAAATACTTAAATTATGAGTAGTTTTTTTTTACATTTTGTGAGTTTTTTGTTTTTTTACATTTTTTTTTTACATTTACATGCATTTCTGAAATGGAAAAGAGCCTGCCAGTGGAAGAAGAAAATTCAGGTCCACGGAGACTGTGGACAAAGAACATACTTTGCCAATTTATTGAAATTTCACATGAATGTCTTGCAATAATGCTAAGCAGAGGTGCCCTTGAAAATTCAGGATGTGTATATGGAAGACATTGCACAATATACTAATGGCATACGAACTCTGTCTTTAGGTTAGTTTAGGTATATCTTTATAGAATCATTAGCCACATTTTCAAACATTAATTGCACAACAGTTATTTGTTACACAATATAAAGTTAATTCAAAAAGTCATCTTAAAAATGTTTAATAAAATCTATTAATCTGTTCTATACTCACGGCATTAATTTTATAACTTAAAAGTCACGAATATGTATTTATTTCTTGGACCTGAAAAGCTGATATATATTTTAGGCAAAGTACAGATTCACTGAGCAAATGTAGAACAAGTTTTGAATGTCTTGACTATGTGTTCTATTTGTTATGAGTACTATGTTAGAGTTAAAATGACAGAAATAAGGGGTTCTGTGCAGTGTTTTTCAATATCACTGATAAAAATTTTTAAAAAATACACGATGCTGGTGATATTTTTTTACCTTGACTTTTTGTTACAACTTTGAAGATAGGATATTTTATGTGTTGGAAGCTAAGATCACTGATTTGAGAAAATTTCTTTCTTTTTAGTGTAAGTATTTAATTGTCTCAATTTCCTTCTAAACATCTTTAGGCGCACCTCACAAATCTGGATGTTGTGTTTGGTTGTCATTTATTTTTACTTTCTTCTAATATCTATTGTGACTTCTTTTTTGGCCCATTTGATATTTAGAAGTATGGTATGTAGTCTCCAATTATTTTGAGATAAGATAGTCTAGACCTTTTTCTGTTATTGATGTTTAACTGAATTCTATTGTGGCCTGGGGAACACTTTGTAAGAGGGTAATTCTTCAATACTGGTTAAGACTAACACCTTTTGTATTACGGTGCAGGAAATGGTCTATTTTAGTGATGTCCCACGTGAACTTGAAAGAATATGTTTTGTGTTAAGTCAGTACATTCAATCAGTGTCATTTCACTCGTTAGTTGTTAGTGTGCTTCAATGCTTCAGTATCCTTACAGATTCTCTGCCTACTTTTATTCCCCTTCAAATAATGAGAGATCTAGTGAACTATCTACCATAATTATGAATTTGTCCACATTTCCTTTTAGTTATTTCCTGTTCTTATACTTGTGTTACTGGGTTCTGCGTTAAGTGCATTTTTAGATTTTTACTCTCCTTTGTGAATGTTTTCTGTATTAACATGTAATATCATTCTGTATCTTTGGTAATATTCCTTTGTCAGAAGTCTGTTTTTCTAAGGCTTATTTATATAGTTACTTTCACTTTGTGTTGATTAGGGTTAGTGTGTTATATATTTTCACATTTTGTTAATCTTATATGTAAATACATCATGACCAGATAAAATTTCCTAGGATTACAAGGTTCGTATAGCATTCAAAACCCAACCATTAACTGACCATATCAAGAGACTAAAGAATACCATATCATCATTCCAGTAGATACATAAAAGAGTTTAACAAAATACAACAATATCGAATCATATAAAATCTCTCATCAAACTAAGAAAATTCATCATAGATCCTACAACTAGCATCCCACTTAGTTGTGAAAGACTGAATTATTTCCCTCCAAAATGGGGAGAAACTGGAGAAATAACCCTTATCACCCCTTCTAAACAACATGATACCTTTTATTTTATCACTTCAAGTCTCAATGGAATGAACTTAGATTTAATTTAATTTAATTTAATTTTACCTTTTCCTCTCTGTCATGATTACCTTCAAACAAAAACAATGTTATTCTTTTTTCTGTAATTTTTTTTCCTGGATTCTCATTTTTATTTTCTTTCTGGAAACAAAATGTACATTCTCAAATAAGAATGAATTTGAATTTAAATTTAATAATTTATAGCTAATAATTTAATTTAGCTTGAATTTAGCTTAAATTTCCATTCTATTATTTGATGCAGGCTATTTGTGAGGACTTTTTCCATTCTAGAAACATTATCATAGAGGCTTCTTTTTAGAGGGACTGTAGTCATCTTGCAAGGATGTCCTCAAGGAAAACCTCTATCGATGACTGTTTTAGTTCTCTATCTTGGGGAGAGGAGAAAGATGGTATAGTGCGAAGAATGTTTATTAGAGAAACAAACTTGTGGAAGGAAGGCAAAAGAAACAAGATTGGCCAGCGGGAGAAATTGAGTTCCGAGTCTCCTTTGGTTCACCCCATGGGGAGCTCTGGAGCTAAAATTGCCAGTTGAAGTTGCACTGCATTGACCCCAAACTTGTGGGCTGTTAACCCCCTTATATTATCCCATTTATGCAATATTCTTAAAAAGCAAGACAACTGGGGCAGAAAACATATCAGTGGTTGCCAGGTGATTCAGGTAGGAGTGAGATAGGAGATTGACTACATAGGAGACTGACTACAAAGACATACCTCATAACATTTTATAATGATGAAAATCTTCCGTAGCTTGACTGTGTGATGTTACAGGACTGCATAGGTCTGCAAAAGTCATCAAATCATGTATCTAAATAGGCTTCATTTTGTGGTATCTAAATTATCCCTTCAACATGAGAAAAGATAAAATAGAGCAGAATTTTAGTGACAAGCTTAAAATTAATAAACAGCTGGCATGCCTAACAAATATTAAAGATGAGAAATTCATATATATGAATTAATAATCAATAAATGTATATGAAATCAGTTTTTTAACATGAACCACATATATATGAAAATTATTTAAAATATGTTGTCAAAGTATGTAGGTATGTTTTTGTGTGTGTATGTGTGTGTAATACCACAAAAATATTACACACTGAAAAGGGGAGAGGCAGGAAAAATATAAGTAATAATAATAGATTTAATAAAATATGTCAAAGAAAATTTTTCCCTCAAGACTTTACTGATGATTTATTTTTAAGTAAGAAATATCGTCTATGATCCTGTTTCTCAGACTTCAATGTTACATCCATATCCCCCGGGCATCTTGAAAGTGCAGATGTTAAATGAATATATCTTTCAGTGGGGTCTGAGATCTGCATTTTTATGAGCTCCCACGAAACTCCAGTGTTGTTTGCCACTGATCTCTTTTAAGCAGAGCCCTATGATATTTAAACTGTTTCACTGGTAGAGAATAGTTTTTTTTAAATAAAACTATAATTTGAAATAAAAAGCTGGGAAAATTAACTCAATTATAAGTTGCCAAAAATTGTGTGTGCATGTGTGCATACACATACAAAACATGGGAGAGTATTTATTAAATT
This sequence comes from Lynx rufus, assembly GCF_022079265.1. Taxonomy (NCBI): domain Eukaryota; kingdom Metazoa; phylum Chordata; class Mammalia; order Carnivora; family Felidae; genus Lynx; species Lynx rufus. The sequence continues at coordinate 23,679,596 of NW_025814845.1, read as the reverse complement.
TCAAAGACAGTCATATGGGGCACCTGTGTGGATCAGTCGATTAAGCGCCAGACTTTGGCTTAGGTCATGATCTCATAGTTCGTGAGTTCAAGCCCCATGTCGTGCTCTGTGCTGTCAGTTCAGAGCTTAGAGTGTGCTTCTGATTGTGTGTCTCCCTCTCTCTCAAAAATAAATAAACATTTTTTTAAAAATTAAAAAAAAACAGTTATATGGGGCACTTTGGTGGCTCTGTCATTTAAGCATGAGACTTCAGTTCAGGTCATGATCTCGAGGTCCTGGTCTGTGTATTTGAGCCTCGTGTCAGTCTCTGTGCTGACAGTTCAGAGCCTGCTTCAGATTCTGTGTCTCCCTCTCTCTCTGCTCCTCCCCCACTCATGCTCTGTCTCTGTCTCTCTTCCTCAAAAATAAATAAACATTAAAAAAATAAAATAACGGGGCGCCTGGGTGGCGCAGTTGGTTAAGCGTCCGACTTCAGCCAGGTCACGATCTCGTGGTCTGTGAGTTCGAGCCCCGCGTCGGGCTCTGGGCTGATGGCTCAGAGCCTGGAGCCTGTTTCCGATTCTGTGTCTCCCTCTCTCTCTGCCCCTCCCCTGTTCATGCTCTGTCTCTCTCTGTCCCAAAAATAAATAAACGTTGAAAAAATAATTAAAAAAAAAAATAAATAAATAAAATTAAAAAACAGTTATAAAAACTAACAATAAAAAGTGTGACCTGCTTGAAGAAAACCAGTAAAACTTATGATAGATTATTCAAAGTGATAAGTAAAATATGAAAAGTTTCTTTTCTTTATGTGGTAAACTCAATATCATTACATGGTCTCTTTTTGTCACCAATATATATTTTATTCAAGTCAAATAGAAATCCTATGATTTCTCTTTCAGTTGGTAAAGTCTCCCAAAAGTCATCAGAAGGATAGACAGTAATGATGAATCACTGAATTCTATATCTGAAACCAATTTTACCATCTATGTTAACTGAGACTTCGGCTCAGGTCATGATCTCACAGTTCATGAGTTCAAGCCCCGTGTCGAGCTTTGTGCTGACAGCTCAGAGCCTGGAACCTGCTTTGGACTCTGTGTCTCCTCTCTCTGTCCCTCCCCCTCTCTCTCTCTCTCTCTCTCTCTCAAAATTAAATAAACATAAAAAATTAAATAAAATAAATAAATAAAACTTGAATGAAAACCTGAAATCAAAACAAGAAAAGGAAACCTGCGTAACTTCAGCTACGAAGCTGAAATTTTGAACAGCACAGAATGACAAAAACAGAAGTCAAAAATCACCACACTGAGAAGAAAATCTAGAAACAGAACTGTAGACGTAGAAATTTTGAAAGTGTCGTTTCATCTCAGACACTGGGATGTTCGAGTTATATTCAAGCCATTGGTTTGTAATAAGTGGCCAACTGGATTTAAAGAAAAAGTGTCTCACGAGGGCTGCTGTATACAAACTTGCACCAGTTGCTCGCTGGGTACCTCCAGAACTGCCATTCCCATCACCATCTGTGTGAACAGTTTTCCCCCTGGGTGTGCAGTGTCCGGGGTGACTTTGCCTACCTTGTCATTTACTTCAAAGTAAACTCCAAGTTGTTAACAGAGTAAAGCTTTATTTTTGATAAGTAAAATCATAAAAGTACTGAGAACATTTGTTGGAGCAAATTCTCCACGTCTGTCCCGTCCTGGAAAATGGAATAACAACTTAAAAAAGAAAAAAAAAAAAGGAGGAAGCTGAAGCCAAGAAAAACTAATAACAACACAACCATACATGGAGTAGACAAAGTCAAATCATGTTAATTTCAAAATCCTTTCTCTGCAAGCTTCAGTGTATTGCATAGAACCATACACATTATATGGAGTTGAAGTGTGTGCACATTAGTAAACAGACTACATTTTAGCTCATGTGTTTTCCAGTCTATGATGTCTGTGGGGTGATTATGTTAATTACTCTCCCCACATTACTTGCATACCAAAACTTATCTCTTATAGAAAAAAATGTTGGGGTACTTGGGTGGCTCAGTCGGTTAAGTGGCCGACTTCGACTCAGGTCAGGATCTTACAGTTCATGAGTTCGAGTCCTGCTTCGGGCTCTGTGCAGACAACTCGGAGCCTGGAGCCTGCTTCAGATTCTGTGTCTCCCTCTTTCTCTGCCCCTCTCCCCCTCACGCTCTGTCTCTATTTCTCTCAAAAATAAATCATAGACATTAAAAGAATGTTATGTGAATGTGTATAGGTACCTATTTATTGTCTGTGAATCTTTCAAAGTTTATCAAACCACTCTCCAAATTTGAGTCTTCTACAAAACACAGATTTGTTTTTTTTTAAATTGTCTTCATCCTTTCAAAATTCCAATCTGTATATCTTAAGTAACCCTACCTATCTGTGTCCATGGCCCTAGAAAATCATATATAATGGTTTACACCAAAAACATCTTCCATGTCTAACTGAGTTCGTTAATTTCATGTTTTTGAATTTCACATATTATCTTATTTGTAACATTCCAAATATAAGCTAACATTTAACAACAAGAGGAAAGAAAGAACAAGGTAATGATGATTTTTTGTTTTCATCAGAAAAGAAGATGAAGCAATCTGTTCTTATTTCTTAAGAGTAGGGACACCTGGGTGGCTCAGTCCGTTGGGCATCTGGCTTTGGCTCAGGTCATGATCTCACAGTCTGTGAGTTCAAGCCCCATGTCAGGCTCTGTGCTGACAGCTCAGAGCCTGGAGCCTGCTTCGGATTCTGTCTCTCTCTCTCTCTGCCCCTCCCCCGCTCATGCTCTGTCTCTCTCTCTCTCTCTCTCTCTCTCTCTCTCTCTCTCTGTCAAGGATAAACATTAAAGAAAAAAGAGTAGTTAGGATAATGTATCAGTAATTTATTGGTGCTTAACAGGTTACCTAGGAACCAAGGATCTTAAAGCAATATGCATTTATTATCTCACACAATTACCATGGGTCTTGGCGTGTTTGGTTCACTGTTTCTGAGATTTCAGTGAATACATTGGCCAGAGCTGTGTTCTTCGTCAGGCTTTCCTAGGGCCAGATTCTGCTTCCTAAGATGCTTCCTCAGATGTCTGTAGAGTTAGTGCTGGTTGTTGGCAGGAGGCCAATAGTTTCCTGACATGTGACCTCTTCCATAGGCTGCTAGAGTGTGCTTATGGCATGACATTTAGTTCCCCCAGAGCTAGTGAACCAAGAGAGAGCAAGGTGGAAACAATAATGCCTTTTGCCATCCTGCCTTGGAAGGAATAGTCCATCATTTCTATGGATCCTATTTGATACAAAAGTGATCCTTATTCAATTTGAAGGAGGGCTCAAACTGATACCAAGAGAAAGGAAGCTGTTGAGGGCCTTTAGAGACGGGCTATTCCACATAATATTTTCACTGACTTTGAAAAGCTTTAATCACAATCCTGATCTTACCCCTTTAAAAAAATGAACTTCATGAACAAAGCAGATATTGGAAATACCCATTACTGTAAAAACAAAGTGAATACAAAACTGATTTGACCTGTTATTTGTGAAGCTCTTACACTATTACCAATATTTCATGACAAAATATTTCAGATTATCTCAGTACCATGATGCTATTAACCATTTTCTCCACAAATCTTTTTATTTGCTAATGTAATGTTTTCTAAAGGTTGACAAAAGTGGCATAGTAAAAAGACAAAAGAAGATATTAGCAAAAAAAAAGTCTACACTAAGTGGGAATATTTACACTTAGGATATCTGATAAGTAATGCAAAGCCATAAGTTTAGGGGATACATCTTTGCCACTTTTTTCTGATGATAGCTTATGAATTTGAATAATACAGATGAAAACAATAGTGTGAGAATTAGAGAGTGAAAAATTAAATATTTGAAAGCTTCCTGCTCTAATTGCAAATTATTTCAATACGTGAAAAGTATTTCTATTTCAAAATTCCACCTGTTAAAGACTATAAAGTCTTTACAAACTTTCAGAATATGCTGAGTTACTTGAGACATTTAGTTTAGGAAATAGAAGGCAAAGATGATTTAAGTGTTACCTTTAAAAGATGTTTTACAATTTGTCTTTTTCTTCCATTCAGTATTAAATAAGACATTGTCAGTCAACAAATATTGAGATACCCTAGGCTATATAGCACTACCTTAAATGCTCAGATATCCAACTGTGTTAAAGTTATTAGTACTGAAAACATATCTCTGAAAATAGAGTTAAAATTTACTTTGATAGGGGTGTCCTAGAGTAGAATTTCATCTGTTTGGAGTCATCTAGATGAATCCAACTTTAAAGTTAGATGATGGAGTTATATGATCTTTCAAAGTTTCTGCTAACCTATGATTTCATGAGAAAATAAGGATTTTCAGCTTTCTAGCTTTCCCACTGACTGTAAATCTTATTCATAGCAAACTGACAGATCTGGATATTATCTAGGATGATAAAATATTCTCATGGTTAACTTTAAGTCTCAACACTTTTTAATCTTTTCACTAATGATTCTCACCGGGAAATAGAAATTCTGCTCGTTAAAGTTATGGAAGATAATAATTAAATATTTTTATTATTATTATTCTGTAGTTCTTGTATTTAAGGTTCAGGAACTTCATGAATTCACAAAATGTACAGAGTTTTAAGGCTCTGCTTTTCAAATTGTGTTTGAAAATCTCTAGTTTTAAGCTATGAGGAATGTAAATTGCCAAGGAAAGAACAACTAAACTAATCTTTAATAAAGTCCTTTCCAATGTATAGAGCATATTCTTTTAATAATATATAAAGTGAAATCTGTTTTAATGTGTAATAATAATAAAGTATTAGTTGATCTTTATGGTGAGAATGAGAATTAAGTTTTTAGGACAGTGATATAATATCTTCTTTGAAAAGTGTTTATAGATTACAAAGTGAATCAATTTGTATAAAATATTAAATAATAATTGGAATAGTGAATACGGTATATAAAAAAGCTTAAGTTCACAAACACAGCTGTAAGACTTAGCTATTGTAGTGCAGAAGTTTTCCTCTGAACATTTAATGACGTGCTTACCAAACATGGAACCATAGAAACTCTAGGAAAAATAAATAAGTTGATGCCATTAAATCAATCCTGTTTTTTTTTTTTTTTTTTTCAATACAAGATCTAAGCCAGGCATTTTAGTGAATCTCTTCAGTACCCACTTTCAGATGACAACACATTCCTCTCTTCCTCAGGTCATTCTTGGAACCTCATCAGTGATTTTATGATGGTTAAATTCTGAAATTAGGATGGGGTTTGGGTGGAGTAACCTAGCTGTTGGAGTAGGTTCCCATAGCTGGTTTGCATGGAATATGTGCCTTGAGGTAGCCCAATTTTAATAGTGGTAAAAATTCTTGAAGAGAGACTTACAAATTCAAAAGTTAAATACAGCAGTATACAAACACCAAGTTAATTATAGAATCAAAAAGAAGTGATGGAGGGGAGCCTGGGTGGTTCAATCCATTAAGCAGCTGACTCTTGATTCTGGCTCAGGTCCTGATCTCATGGTTGTGAGATCAAGTCCCATGCTGAGGTTGGAGCCTGCTTAAGGTTTTCTCTCTCCCTCTCCCTCTGCCCCTGCCCTGCTCGCAAGGTTCTCTCTCTCTCTCTCTCTCTCTCTCTCTCTCTCTCTCTCTCAAAACAAAATAAGAAGTGATGAAGAGAGTGAGAAACTGGGTGAAAGTGATTCTCCTTCTAGGAAACAAGAGAACAAGAGTACAGTTAGACCATTCTAACAGAATTTTGTGCCTCAAGTCCATTTGTGAGGCTGTAATCTTGTACTTCTTAAATTTGTAAGTTTCATTATTTATAGGCAAGCCATGTGGGGGCTTCAAGAGGAAAGTTTCCACTACTTGTTTAGAGTCTGACATGCAGCAATTCTCATTCATTCAAAAACAAATTTGGTGGATTTGATGCTATATTCCTGGCATTTTGCTGGACCAAAGATTTAATTGAGGGAGCGCGTGTCCTCATGGAACTCTGGAGAATAATGACTAGTATATAACTAAATAGAAAATTACAGTCAGGTTGGCAAATACCACAATCTGGATAAATATGGTATAATATCAGAGGCATAAAAAAGTAACTAGTATCATCTGTTTTTTTTAAACTATTTTAAACTACAGAAAAAATCACTGAATAATATAACAAGCACTCCCCATAATCCTAAATGAATAAATCCTGGAATTGTATGATATTTTTTCTTTTTTTTTTAAATTTTTTTTTCAACGTTTATTTATTTTTTTGGGACAGAGAGAGACAGAGCATGAACGGGGGAGGGGCAGAGAGAGAGGGAGACACAGAATCGGAAACAGGCTCCAGGCTCTGAGCCATCAGCCCAGAGCCCGACGCGGGGCTCGAACTCACGGACCGCGAGATCGTGACCTGGCTGAAGTCGGACGCTTAACCGACTGCGCCACCCAGGCGCCCCTATGATATTTTTTCCAAAGTCCTTTAGATACATAATATCTAAAATAATATTTTTTTAAATTAGTTAAATGCATAGATAAAGCAAAAGTCCCCTTTGAATTGGATAGGCTTACACAAAGCACTTGCACTAATTCAGCTTTTAATGGCTGTGGTAAAAACCATCCAGCTCTACAAGTAAGGACATCACTTGCCAAGGTGATCGCCTGCCATTTTCACCTGCTTCAGGATTTACCTTACTTTGGGGCAGACACATGATTTTATCCAAGGTCAGCCTTCCCTTAGGGTGTCCCATATCCAGTGACCGACGGAAGTGGGCATGTAAGTCGGAGACATTTTGCACCAACCCAGTGCAGCTCTGATGGACTATTCCATAGTTTCCTGCATGATAGCTGAGGCAGTCATTAAACCGGCACTGTAGATCAACTCCCTCCCCCCCCCCCCCCCGCCTTGGTCCAGTCATGCTTCCTTCCCTTTCTTCTAAAGAATTGTCCCCAAATAATCCCTTAAATAACATTCAGCCCACTAAATTCCATCTCAGTTTCTGAATCTTCCAAGAAAAACCTATGGCAATGGCCAACAAAGCTTTTCCTATGACATGGTGACACCCAAGTGGAGACCCGAAGGAGGACCAAGTGTTTGTCACAAAGAAACATGTAGAATTCTATTTCCAGGAGTACATCCCATTTTCTAAACACTCTTTAGCTCAAAAGAAAATAAGCACGTAAGTTGCAGCTGTATATTTTCTTACGTGTGTATATAGATATGAATTTTGTGGTTTCAGGGAGGAAGAAAGACATGAGAATCCAAGAGAAATTAGGAATGAAGAAATAAAATGATTTCACAAATAAAATGATGGGGAAGAACAAATAAAATTAAGCACGACGCTAGTTTTGTCAAATGTACAGTTGAGGGAGTAGCCTCATTCAGGCAGAATGAATGTAGTTTCTGATGAGTTTGGGGAGGTGCCTGTATCTAAATAAATCCCTCCCCCAAGTTGGAAATATAACTTAGTTTATAAGTAACAAAACATTTGATGGGTCTATTGGATTAACACATGTTTACTAAGTCTCTCTGTATTTCTCAGTATAGTGGGATGATTTTTTTCTGGTATGGTCCCTGTCCTCAGCATGGAAGATAGGATAGGATCAATGACAGATATCACACACACAATCATATAAAGAAATATACAGCTGCAAAGTCTGATATAGTCCTTAAGGATAAAAAAGTTTCTGTTATGAAACAGAAGGGAGGAGAGTTGATTCACACTGTGGATTTCAAAGAAGGCCTCTCAATGTCTTGACATGAAGTTAAAATTTGAAGGATAAATAGAATTTAGCTTAGCAAAAGATCAAGAGAAGAATAGTGTCGCAAGAGGAAGCGGCATCTGCCAAGTGTTTAAACTGTGACTATAAGACTAGATTTTTGTAGGACTTGCTTAACACTGGAATGTTATGCTAAGTGCTGATGGAGAGCCACTGAAAACGTGAAGGCAGGGAAGTTAGCAGAGACATGAAAATTCGAGAGTTATTTATGTCCAGTTTGTACTCAAAGCCGTGGAAGTAGATGCTTTTGGGGGGAAAGAGTAGGTGAGGGAGAGAAAATAGGGCAAAGTACAAAGACTCCTAGAATCTGAGAGATAGAGATCAAAAAGTGGAAAAGGAATGAATAAACCCCAGAGGAAAATAGTCAAAAACATCAGAAACCAGAAGAGACACTATTGTGTCAAATAATACAAGAAAGATTGATACAGACTTTTTAAATGATCATCAGATTATGAATTTCAATTTTAAAATAAAGCCACAGTGGTATAATCATACATTAGGAGGAGTATTATAAAATTGAATTTCAGGGTTTCTATTCCTGTAAGATTTCCTGAACATCTCTCTGTTGTAAACTATTCATTATACATATCTATTCTTGCTCTCCTAAGGGGGGGAGGGGGAAGTGTTCTTTGCGTTTTGTTTTGTTTTGTTTTGTTTTGTTTTGTTTGTAACGTAATTGACCAATCAAGGTGGTTGGGTTTCAAACTAGTTTTTAAAGAGAGGTTTAAACTGGTTATTATAGGGGCACCTGGGTGGCCCAGTTGGTTGAGCCTCCAGCTTCAGCTCAGGTCATGATTTCATGGTTCCTGGGTTCAAGCCCTGAGTCCGGCTCTGTGCTGACAGCTGACAGCTCACAGCTCGCAGCTCGCAGAGCTCGGAGCCTGGAGCCTGCTTCGGGGATTCTGTGTCTCCCTCTCTCTCTGCCCCTCCCCTGCTTGCTCTGTCTCTCTCTGTCTCTAAAAATAAATAATTGTAAAAAAAATAAACTAGTTTTTGTAAAGTATTTTAGAATGCAGTTTCAGAAAATTTGATGATGTTTTTACAAGATTGTTCAGGTTTTGTCCCAGTTTATCACCTTCATTTAATGAATTGCATTTAACTAATTGATCTCAATAAATAATTAGAATTCAGGATTATTCTAATATTGTGAGGAATGTATATATATATATATATATATATACACACACATACACATATATGTACATATATGTACATATATATACATAAACATATTACACATACATATGTATATACAATTTAAAAATCTATAATGTTACCCCTATCATATAGCTACCTTAGACATACAAAACCTGAATCAGTATTATTAAGTATGACATTATACATGTACTCTTTCCTATTTCTGACTTTCTGAAAAGTGGTAATCTGGGCACTTCTTTTTGTACGTTTGTTCAAAGCCAGTTATAAAACCAACTTCTCACTCCACCGTTAGATATGGCTTATCTTCTTGTGTTATGTAATGAGGGGAAAAATGAAAGAAACCTAAAGTCCTTACCATTGTTTTTATCTTAGTTACAAAACTCATATCATAAAATCAATAACAGCACTCATGGGCATGTGCTAAACTTAAACAACACCAATTCTTCTCCTTTAGGCCTCCCAGTGCCACTGAGTCTTGCTATCAAACTGCAGTTTATATCTCCTGGCTCACAATATTTAGCCAGTAATTTAAATTCCATCAGGATCCCCAGGGATATTTTGAAAACATGGATCTTTGTAAAAGCTATTATTATGTGACATGTAGCTGTGCTGCATCAAATTATTAAATTGTTTGTATTCTTCTATCAGTTTGAATAAGCCATCAATTTGATGATATGCTCATATAAGTCTTAAATAAAAATGACAAATTGTGTGGGTAACAACATTCTGTACAAATTAAATACACTAGCCAAGACAAATGTTCCCTACCTCCACACCAGATACAGTTCTTTCAAGAAGCTCTACATGACAAGTCCACAGATCTCTTTCCTGTGTATCTATCTGTCTATCTATCTATCATCTATCATCTTCGTCTGTTAGGCTCCCCCTAATATGGTCAATTTCTATCCTAATGCAAATCCACTTCTTCCAATCTTAAAACTCCCCTTGGTGCATTTTAACTTCTTTACTTTCAGAAAATGTATCTTATATGAAAACTCTAACTATAGGCTTAAGAATTTTTCTAATAGTACCATTTTTCCTCTTCTTCTTCTTCCTCTTCTTCCTTTCCTTCTCCTTCTCCTTCCCTATTTGTTCATCTTTCAAATTAAATTCTCCTTCTGTTTCATCATTAACTACATCACATCTTTTGTTTTTCAGAACAAAACAAAATCCAAACAACTATTCATTCTATTTCGGAATCCAAACAACTGTTTCATTAAACATTTCAAATCTGGGGCACCTGGGTGTCTCATTCACTTAAGCACCTGACTTGGGCTCAGGTCATGATCTCACAGTCTCTAAGTTTGAGCCCCATTTCAGGCTCTGGCCTGACAGTACAGAGCCTGCTTGGGATTCTTTCTCTTTCCCTCTCTTTCTCACCTCCCTGGTTTGGATGTGTACACACAGGCACATACTTTTTCTCTCAAAATAAATGAACATATAAATAATATTTTAAATCTCCCCCCCACCAGCTCTTGATCTTTGCAAATCTGGTCCAGAATCCCTTTTGTTAAGTGGAGTGGGGGCACAAATCAATCAAATATTATCCACCTTTAAACCATCATGTTTATTCCTGTCATAGCTAAATGTCTCAGAATAATAAATTGCACATGCTATTCCCATTTCTCCACAATTATTCCCTTTTAATCTCTCTACATGATGTTTTGAAATCCAATGAAATTAAACGCTTAAAGGAAAGAATCATCTTTTCATTTCCAAATTCACTGTCATCATCATCTAAATGTTTATTATGCATATTAATTGCACTTCATTTGGTTTATATCTCTCTGCCCTTGATTTTCATATTTGGCTTCCTCTTCATGAGCTTTTCTTAATTTTCTATCACACCAATCACATTTCCAGCGTATGATTTAGTCTTTAAATTTTCCCTCAACTCAAGCATTGAATGTAGTATTGAAATAATTCAATTTATATTAATCGCCACTCATAAAACTGCTTTTATACCTCAAGCATTATCTATGTCATCCAAAGTTCAGTTGTTGGACCTCTTCTCCTACACTCTACCTGAGAAGTTAAGAAGACCTTGGTAATATCACCGTACATCTCTTTTCCTCATTTTCTAGTTCTAGGCTTTTAGATGTCTCTTGCATACTATCATATGGGCTTTTATCTTAACCTACCCTTACCTACCTGCTGTATATATGATTAGTTTTCATTTCACCCTGAATCTCTTAGGTACTGAGATGAAATTATCAGTTGTATTTGACAGCATTATCTTTTTGATCAAATGTTGCCACAAACCTCTTTATCTCTAACAAGGTTCCAGTCAGATTCAACATCCTGATCATTCTCCATTTCAATTCATGGATTTTATTCTTACTTCCTATTTCAGCTTAAAAACATCAATTATTAAAAATGACATTTAGAAATATATAAAAACAGAATTATGGAATATATTACTCTATATCCATCAGCAGCTCATATCTGGTTGTGAGTTTTTGATTTTGTATTTTTTCTGAAGTTAAAAAAAATAATGTTTATTTATTTATTTTGAAAGACAAATAGAGCATAAGAAGGGAAGAGGCAGAGAGAAAGGGAGACAAAGAATCCCAAGCAGGTTCCATGTGGTCAGCACAGAGCCTGATGCAGGTCTGGAATTCACAAACCATGAAATCAAGACCTGAGCCCAAATCAAGAGTCAGATGCTTCACTGACTGAGCCACCCAGGTGCCCTTTTTTTTCTGAAATATTTTAATAAAAATCCTAGACACCGTGTCATTAAACATATTGTTACTTCAGTAAGTATCTAATAAGAGGTTTGATTTTTTAATATTCACACCAACTTATATTTGTTGTGTTCTATATCATTCATGTATCTCATTATTTTAAATATATATATACAATTGAATTTTCTTTTTATGAGCCTATTTTTCTTATTTTATAATCTTCTTTTTAATGTATTGCAATTTTATATCTACTTTTTTTTATTTAAAATAAAACACACAGCTATTTTAGTAAACCGGTCAGTTTTATTTTCCACTTAAAAAAATAATTTTATATGTATTCAAATGACATTATGTGCCAGCTTATTCTCAATAACTATACCAAAAATATTTAGACACTTGTATAGATCCATCGAGGACTTCTGATTGCAAGCAAAATGGAGTAACAGGGACCAGAATTACCCTGTTCCCTGAAACAATAAAAAGTCTGGGCAGAGGATATTAAACAATGGAATTCAGCCACTAGATATCAGAAAACACAAAGTAAGGGAATCCTAAGACTGCTGAAACTTACAGGCTGAATGACAAGAGAGGAGCTTATATAGAGTTTGCCAATATGCCTAAGTTGAAGCATATTTTGCTTCATGGTTTGGGAGTCTGGCAAGGTGAAAGAGGCTAGAGATTGGAGGGGGCGGACTGCTAGAGAGGGAGGGCATACATAGCTCCGGAGATCTTCAGGGGTTCCCCTAGAGTCTTTATGGCCTCTAATTTCCTCTCACTAATGTGGTTGGAAATTAGAAATACCAATAGGAAAATAGTGAGAGGAAACTATCTGAGGGCAGGAAAAACAACAATAGTAACAACAATGACAACACCACCACTGCAAAGATTACAAGAAATAATCCTATGAGTTTATACAGAGCTGGCAATAATCTGTGTTCCCCAAAGTATGACCAATAGTCTTACTTTGTCTGGGATTATTCTGGTTTTAGAAATGAAATCTTCATGGAAAACTATCCATTCCAGACAAATTGGGACAGCTGGTCAACGGGGGGAGGGGGGAGGAACATAATTTGAAGTATGCTGTGTTAGGATATCAGATGTGTATCGTTTTAGTGGTAAAATGTTAGTCCTAGATTAAAGACTGTTCTGATCTTACCTAATACAGCTGAAAAGGTAGTTTCAAGCTGTTTCAAGTAACTTAGAAAGTCAAGTGTACTTAAAAAGAATACAAAACTTTCAGCTGTTAACTAGGGATAATCCACAATGTCTGCGATCCAATAAACAATTGCATGCATGCAAAGGAGCAGGAAAATATGATAATACAACAAAAGGGGAAAAATCAATAGAAATGGACATGGAAATGATGCAGATGATCATATCAGAAGACAGGAGCATCAAAACGTCATTGTATCCATATTCAATCCAAGAGGGAGGAGGAAGGGCAGCCTGAGAAGTAGACACATAAAAGATATAAAGAAGACCAAAATTAAACTTCTACAAATACAAACTAGAATGTCAGAAATGAAAATTCACAGACAGATCAGATTCTGTAGACCAAAAAAAAAAAAAAAAAAAAGAGCCTATAACATAGCAATCAAAATTATTCAAAGTGAAACAGAAAACAGGCTGATAAAAAACGAACCTAGCACCAGTGAGATGTAGGACAATTTTAGGAAACCTAACATTTGTATAATTGGAGTAGCTTCAGGAAAAGAGAGAGGGAAAAACAAAAACATGCTGGAAGAGATAATGGCTAACATTTGTCCAAATAAAAAGTATAAACCCAGAACTCCAAGAAGCTCAACTAGATCCAAACATAATAAACTAAAGAAAAACACAGCAGTCACATCAAAATTATATTTCTTAAAATCAGAGATACAGAGAAGTTTTAAAATTATTTTCAAAATGATATATTACACACAGGGGAACAAAGATAAGATTGGTACCAAGTTTCTCATTGGAAACAATGTGAGGTAGAAGATGGAAAGGCTGTTTTTAAGAAATTAACCAAAGAAACCAAACTTGTTAACCTACAATTCTATACCCATGGAAAAGTCTTAAAATGATGATGAGGTAAACTTTTTCAAACACAAAAAGATAAAAGAATCTTCACTGATACACCATGAAATACAGAGATATTAAAAAAAAGTGTTTTAGGGAGTGGAAAAATGATAGTAGAAAAAATTTCGAGCTACAGAAAATGGAGAGCATTAAACTAGGTGATGTGGACTACTTTTAAATAAGTAGTTTACTACAAGTCAACACCAAAGAAACCAAATAACTAGATTACAAAATGGGAAGATGACCTGAATAGACATTTTTTTCTAAGAAGACAGCCAGATAGCCAACAGCAAAAGAAAAGATCAACATCACTAATCATCAGGGAAATGCAAATTGAAACCACAATGAGGTATCACTTTACTCTATCTGTCAGAATGGCTATAAGGAAAAACACAAGGAACAAGTGCTTGCAGGAGGTGGAGAAAAAGGAACCCTTGTACACTGTTGGTAGGAATGCAAAACTGATGCAGCCACCATGGAAAACAGTATGGAGACTCCTTGAAAAATTAAAAATAGAATTACTATCAGATCCAGTAAGTCCACTACTAGGTATTTGCTGAAAGAAAATGAAAACACTAATTCAAAAAGATATATGCATATATACCTTTAGTGTGCTTATTGCCAACACTATTTATAATAGCCAAGATAAGGAAGCAACTCAAGTGTCCATCCATAAATGAATGGACAAAGAAGATATAGACATAGACAATACATAGATGATATAGATATAGATATAGATATATAGATATATAGATATATAGATATAAATAGATATATAATCAAATATTACTCAACCATAAAAAGAATGAGATCTTAACATTTGCAACAACATTAATGGACCTAGTGGTTATAACGGTAAGTGAAATAAGTCAGTCAGAGAAAGGCAAATACCATATGATTTCAGACATATATGATATTTAAGAAGCAAAACAAATAAACAGAAACAAATGACAAAAACAAACAAACAAACCCAGACTCTTAATTACAGAGTACAGAGAACAAACTGGTGGTCGCCAGATGAGAGGTGGGTTGGAGAGGGGTGAAATAGATAAAGGAGATCAGGGTACACTTATCTTGATGAACACTCAGTAACACATAGAATCGTTGAATCGTTATATTGTACACCTGAAACTAATATAACGCTATGTTAATTACACTTCAATGAAAAAAAAAAGATGGTTTATTGTTTGAAGCAAAAAAAAATGCATTATGTGGCTTTAGCATATTAAAGGTAGTGTATATGCTAACATTAACGCAAAGGATAGGAAGGCAAAAGCAATTGCTGTTGTACAGTGATTAGTTTAAACAACGCAGTGTTTGCTATTTAAAGGTAGACTGAGATTAGTTGAAGCTCTGTACAATTAACACTAAAGCCAGTACTTTTTAAAGAGTTTTGTGGTCGAGCCCCTCCCTAAGGAATGTGGTGGAAACTTCAAGACAAGGGAAGGCAACCTGGCTCTGTGAGCTCACAAGACATTCCTTGGGACACTAACACGGACCACCCATTCAGACTGTATGTTACCATATATGGCAGACAAATGAGCAAAAATTGTACAAAAGTTTACTGCCCCTGCCCCTCCCCCCCCCCCGCTATACTTGGGGCTAAGCCTTTTGGGTCTTAGCCTGCTGAGCCCATGCTGGCACCAATAAAGTTGCTTCCTGGAAAGAAAAGCCTCAGGGTCCCGACAGGCTGTGTGTGACTCATTGCTGCAGTTTCACGCAAAATAAACCAACAAAGGGGGTAAAATGAAGTCCTAAAAAATACTCAACACAAAAGTCAACAGAAATGAGGGGGGAAAGAACAAAGTAGAAAATAGAAAACAGACAGCACGGTGGTACATTTAAATCTAATCGCATAAATAATTACATTAAAGTGAGTTGTCTAAACATCTTAATTGAGAGTCGTAATATTTGACAAGAAAATCAAAATATAACTATATGCTGCCTATGGGAAACTAATTTTATTTTACTTTTTAAAAATTTTTTTAATGTTTACTTATTTTTAAGAGAGAGAGAGAGAGAGAGAGAGAGAGAGAGACAAAGCATGAGCAGGGGACGGAAAGAGAGAAAGGGAGACACAGAACGTGAAGCAGGCTCCAGGCTCAGAGCTGTCGGTACAGAGCCCGACATCGGGCTTCAACTCATGAGCCGTGAGATCATGACATGAGCTGAAGTCGGCCACTTACCGACAGCCACCCAGGCGCCCCAGGAAACTCATTTTAACATAAACACACAAATAGATTAACACTAAATAAATGAATAAATATATGCTGCTGTAAAACTAAATAAAGAAAACCAAACGAGCCATGTTAATGTCAGGCAAAGTAGATTTGAGAACAAATAATATTACTAGAGAAAAAGGAAGTCATTTATATTGATAAAAAAATTAAATTTGGGGCTCCTGGGTGGCTCAGTCGGTTAAGTGTCCGCCTTTACCTCAGGTCATGATCTCGCAGTTCGTGGGTTTGAGCTTGGCGTGGGGGTCTGTGCTGACAGCTCAAAAGCTCAGAGCCTGGAGCCTGCTTCACATTCTGTCTCCCCCTCTCTCTACTCCTCTCCCACTCGCACTCTGGCTCTCCCTCAAAAGTGAATAAACATTGGGGTGCCTGTGTGGTTCAGTTGGTTAAGCGTTGAACTTCAGCTCAGGTGTTGATCTCACGGTTCGTGGGTTCGAGCCCCGCATCGCAATCTATGCTGACAGCTCAGAGCCTGGAGCCTGCTTCGGGTTCAGTGTCTCATTCTCTCTCTGCCCCTCCCTGCTCACACTCTCTCTCCCTTTCTCAAAAAATAAAAATTAAAAACATTAAAAAGTAGTAAATTCATGAAGGGGATACAAATACACAATATTTATGTTTTTATATCCCAATGCTTTAAATATGTGAAGCAAACCCAGTAGAAATTAAATAGGAAATAGACAAATCCACACGAACAGTCTAAGATTTCAACACTAACCCCTCAGTAAATGATAGAAAAAAATAAAAAAAAATTAGTAAGAATATAGGTGTTTTGAAGGATGCTATCAGGCAGACATACCTGACATTTATAGAGTATCTAATAAAATAGTTATAAATCATTTTAAAACTATTCAAACCATACAATGTATTTTCTCTGTAAAAGTGGAATTAAATTAAAATCAATATCAGAAATGCATTTTTAAAATCCCCAAATATTTGAAAGCCAAGTAACTTCTAAATTATACATACATGAGAGCACAGTTCAAAAAATCTGGGAAGTATTTTTATGTGAATGAAAATGAAAACTCAGTGTATTAAAAGTTGTGCAATGCAGCAAATGCAATACTTAAATTAAAATTTGGGGCACTTATATTAAACACTTATAAAAAAAAGAATGTTTCCAAATCAAACATCTTAGCTTCCACTTTAAGAAACTAGAAAAAGATGAGAAAATAAAAAATGAAGTAGGCTGAGGAAAATAATAAAGGTCAGAGAAAAAAATCAATCAAATTAAAAAAAAAAGAATAGAGAAAATCAATAAAAACAAAATATGGTTCTTTGAGAGGATATATAAAATTGATTAACCTCTAACTAGATAAATCAGGGGAAAAAATGAGGAGGCACAAACTATCAATTAAGAATCAGAAAAGTTAAATCACTACAAATTGCAATACATAAAAGGGATGATAAGGGGGTATTATGGAAAACTTTAAGCTAATAAATTTAACAAATTACATAAAATGAACAAATTATCTAAAAGCCATAAATTACCAAAAGTCACCCAAGAAGAAACTCAATAGTCCTTATCTGTTATAAAAATAAAAATTGTACTTAGAAATCTTCTCACAAAGAAAACCCTAGTCCCAGAATACTAAAATGGTGAATGCTACAAAATATTTAAGGTTGATATAAGATCAAAAACTCTTCTAGTGAATAGAAAAGTAACTACTACTTCCCTATCAATGTAGTCAGCATTACCCTGATGCCCAAAGCAAATAATGACATTACAACAAAAGAAATCTTTTACATCTCAGCAAATTGAATCCAACAATATATAAAAAGGATGGTATGTTAAGGCCACACAGGGTTTAATCCAGAAATACAAGTTGGTGTTTACATTTGAAAACAAATCAATTTAATTCACAATATTAACAAAGTTAAAAAAGAAAAACTGGTATATTCATTTCAATAGACTTGGAAAAGCTTTTACCACAATTCAACATCCTTTCCTTATAAAAACTCTCATCCTGTCCTTATAAGAAGTTTCTTTCTTCTTCAAGAAAACTTCTTCAATCTGCTAATAGGAACCTATAGGAAACCTACTGAGGAAGCAAACTTTGTGATCTTGAAATAGGCAAATATTTTATGGATACAGTCTCTAAGGCATGATCCATTTAAAAAAATTGATGAAGTAGACTTTATGAAAATTGAAAGCAAAACAAAACTTCTGTGCTCTGAACAGCCACTGTTTAGAGAATAAGATAATACATAGAGTGGGAGAAAATCTTTGCAAACCATTCATCTCATAAAGGACTTGTATAGAGAATGTTCAAAGCATCACAACCCAATGGTAAGAACACAAAAAATTTCCAACTAAAAAAGGCAAATGTTTTTAGTATTTTATCAAAAAAGATATAGAGATGGTAAAAAAAGAACACATGAAAAGATGTTCAGCATCATGATTCATCAGAGAAATGCAAATTGAAAGGATTAAAATTAAAACAATTGTTAAAATTATGGAGAAGGTATTGTGGAACTTGGGCCGTGAAATGTTGCTGGTAGAAATGCAAAATGGTACAACCACTTTAGAAAGCAGTTTGGTCATTTCTGAAAGAGTGAACCGTATACCTACCATAAGACTCAGCCATTGGTTCTTAAATTTAATGGAGAGAATAAAACATATGGAATACCAAAATTTGTATATGACAGTTTTCTTTGTTAAATCCCCACATGATGAAAACTCAAATATTCATCAGCTGGTGAATGGAATAATTAATGATGGTACACTCCATACAATGGAATACTACTCTACTAAATAAAGGAAAGGCCTGGATGAATCTCAAAATAATTATATTGAATGAAAAAGTCAGAAAAATATTAAATTCTAGGAAATGCAATGTAACTTTTAGTAAAAGTAGATGTGTGGTTGACAAGTGGGAAGAAGTGCTTTAGAGAAGCTATTGAGTGTGACAGATACTGTGGAAAATGTTGGGATTCAAAGCCAATGGCCAAGAAAGAATTCCTGAGACATCTTCAGTACAAAAAGGTGGTTTTATTGAAGCACTGGAGCAAGGACCCATGGGCAGACAGAGCTGCACTTGGGTTGTGAAGAGTGACTGATTACATATGATTTTCTATTCTTTGCGGGGGAAGGGTGACATCAGGGTCCCGGGATATTGAATATATAGGCTCCTGGACACCTGGCTATTTATAAGATCACTTTTTTCTTATATATCATTACGGCAGTTTTAATCTGATGGGAACTCATGTCCTGCAAGACTGTGATCTCTATAGTTAACTATTTATTTTTCCCTTTTTTGGTTTTGCTTTGTTTTGTTTTGTTTTGTTTGTTTTTGGGCAGTCAAGACTGTCTGAGGAACGTCACATATAATCCCACCTGAGGATAGAGGGGGGTGTTCATTGTGTTTTGCCCACAGCTTGCTTTTGTTTCCTACATCAGTAGATATATTCATTATTTTGATTGTTTTGTTGGCTTCATATATACATTAGTTAAAACTTGTCAAACTGTGTATGTTACATAATGCAGTTTATTGTACCTTAAGTGCACTACAAAAAGCCTAAAAAATTAAAACAAACCACACTTTGTATATCCTGTAGTTGGTGTAGCAGTTTTTTAAAAACTTCCACAAATTGTATGGCATTTCATCCTTTAAGAGGAGTTGTCTATATCCATTTCCCTTGGCTCTAAACACATTGCTGACTGCTTCAACCAAGAATACAGCCCAAGTAACATTTTGTGACTTCCAGAGATAGATCATAAAAAACGATGCAGCTTCTACCTGGTTCTCTTGGGATAAATGACTGTTCTTGAGGTTTTCAAATTCAGAAGCTAGCTGCCTTCCTGTGGAAAGTCCAAGGAACATGGGGTGCCTACAGAAAAATTCATAGTCTCAGCTGAGCTAAGTCTCCAAGCTCTCCCAACCCTGGCGTGATATTAAGCAAAGGAACTTCCAGATGATCCAAGCACCAGCCATTTGTAGCTTAAACTCCAAATACTGGAGAGCAGAGACAAACCATTCTGCACCGCCCTTTTTTAATTTGTGACTGCCACAGAGACTATGAATACAATGAAAGGTGGTTGTTTTGAAGCACTGACTTTGCTTCAATAGAAGTCGCAAGAGTTGCCTATCACTGTCACCATCTCAGATTTGAAAGCTGAGTTACGGATAAATTGTACTGCATTTGATCACAAAAAGGCAGGGGAGAAAGTAGGCTGGAAACATAAGCCTGGAAAGGAGCAATAAAATAATAAAGATTAACCAGTGACCGTGTAGCCATATAATGGAATGCTATGCAACTATGAAAAACAACTAAATGGATCTCTCAAAATAAAAAATGGAAAGTTGAGGAACGCCTGGGTGGCACCGTCTGTTAAGCATCCGACCTTGGCCCAGGCCGTGATCTCATGGTTAGTGAGTTGCATTGGGCTCTGTGCTGAGTCCCAAACATACTTTTATTAAATAATAACAATGCATAACGCATAATGAATAAAATATATGATGACAATGAATTATAATATATAAAAATAATATAACCATGTATATGATTCTTTTCTTTCTGTCACCTGATTGAGTTCTAATTCATCTTTCTTATAAAACGACACCAATAATGCAGACTTAGATTTCAGCTTGTTTCCTTTTATTTGAAATACATTTGCAAAGCAATCTGACACAAAATCCTTCCAGCTTTTAAAATTTTCCCCAGTAGTTACATTTCTGCTATAAGTAATTTAACAGAATATTGTAAATGAATTTATTCTTAATTGCCCCTTGCAAATGTTCAACTTATTTTCCATAGGCAACTCATCCGCTTTATATCAGCATTTAACAATTTAGATAAGAGTAAGTAAAACAGCTACGATGTGAATACAAATTTTGGGGCATAAATACTGATCAATATTGGTGAGTTTACACCACATGTTGACAGCAGGCATGTCTTAAGTAACTGGAAGATCAGCCAGTACTAGCTTTAAGTATTCAGCAAGTCGAAGTCTTTTTGAGAGTATTTCCTAAGAAAATAGATGGGATTTGTTTACTATGTATGTAATTGATGATTGCTTAAGACAGTTTTTAATGTATTATTATTGATGATATTAAAATATAAAATACATGGTTGTACCAAATATCCTCTAAGTTTCTTTTTAATGACGTAGTTTATACATCTACTCAATCAAAATTCAATTCATTGCTGATGAATGCATTCCTATATTGTTTTTCTGTAGTAAGCTGATATGAAGCTAGACAATAATGTCTTTTTATTATAAAATATGATAATGTTGCTAATGTTTAATTGATCAGAATTAAAGATAAAACAGAAGAAGGCAATGAATAATTGCATTTAATACATTAATTTCAGTAGTTTGTGAATTTTAAAACTGTTTGGTTTCAAGGATATGACTATTAAATGCATGTTCAACTTCCATAAAGAGGTATTTTTCTCCAGGAGAATAAATCATTTTTGTACTTCTGGCAATATCCTCATTCATTTTTTTTCTTGCAAAACATGAAATAATAGAGTAAAATTTTTTGATAAATGGTCCATTTTTTTTTAGTTTGGAAATCATATTTTCTATGGAACAGTTTAAAGCGAATGGTCACTTTTCAAATATATCTACTCAATAAAATAGGGGATTGTCAAAAAATGGAACAATTTTGCTTCCTAAACAAAGAAGAGAATTATGGTACTAATTTCAAAAACAATCACATAGTCTAAATTATTTACTTTTCCTGAAATGGACACATTTCTAAAGTAGGTTTATGGGGCGCCTGGGGGCTCAGTCGGTTAAGCGTCCGACTTCAGCTCAGGTCACGATCTCGCGGTCCGTGGGTTCGTGCCCCACGTCGGGCTCTGGGCTGATGGCTCCGAGCCTGGAGCCTGTTTCCGATTCTGTGTCTTCCTCTCTCTCTGCCCCTCCCCCATTCATGCTCTGTCTCTCTCTGTCTCAAAAATAAATATGGGGCGCCTGGGTGGCGCAGTCGGTTAAGCATCCGACTTCAGCCAGGTCACGATCTCGCGGTCCGTGGGTTCGAGCCCCGCGTGGGCTCTGGGCTGATGGCTCAGAGCCTGGAGCCTGTTTCCGATTCTGTGTCTCCCTCTCTCTCTGCCCCTCCCCCGTTCATGCTCTGTCTCTCTCTGTCCCAAAAATAAATAAAAAACGTTGAAAAAAAAAAAATAAAGGTTAAAAAAAATTAAAAAAAAAATAAAGTAGGTTTATACGTGTGTATGTGTGTGTATGTGTGAGAGAGAGAGAGAGCAACAGTGAGACAGGGAGAGAGAGATTAATTCTGTATATAAAGATAACACAATGGTTGCAAATATATAATATTTTAATGTCAATTATTTATAATCACACAATTTTTAGATTTGAAAAATGAATTTATAATCTAATTTCTGCTAAATAAAAAAAGCTGGGTCTGTGTATGATACGTAAACAAAATCAGAACATGCGTCATAAGTAACAAGGTGGGATTTTGAAGGTTGGTGCATTCTTTGTTCAAAAAGGACACAAGTTTCAAAGAATGAATCACTCAAGAGTTTGGAATGGAGAATTGCTACTGGCTTTGAAGAGAGAAGAGAACTTTTCTTCCATCTTACCCCAGATGCTCATTGCCAATCCTCTTTAGTTCAAGTTTTGGGCAGTTTTTGCTTTTTTATTCTTTGTATTCTTAAAGATTAAAAAAAAAAAACAGAGAGGCAAACAAACAAACATAAATAACAAAACAAAACAAAAACCAACTCTCTACAAAGTAAATTAAGAATCTCTGGCCAATTATTTCGATTCAATTATCTGAACATTAGACTTTAAAGGTACTTAATCAAAAATAATAGATTACTAATATCTGAAAATAAGTCCAGCTTAGAATATTCAAAACCAGAATAAAATTGTGCTAAATGCCTCAAGACTAGTATGTTCTTAGCTTCAATATGTGTCCAATTATTATTATTATTTTTTTATTTCTGAGTTTGTTCTCCTATGCCTTTTGAAAGAAAAATAATTCCTGGTGAATCTTTCTTTCCCCCTTCATGTAAATCAATAAGAGAATGTTTCTTTCCCCCTTCATGTAAATCAATAAGAGAATGAACCACCTGAACTGTTCATAAAATCTACAATTTGAAACGACTTTTCTGGAAACTGTTTTGACATGAATCATTTGCACCAGTCCATAACTTAGCTTCGTACAAACTTTCTAGACTTTTCAGGTGACTGACATCATTATGCAGTCTCATGGTTATCTCTATTATTCCTAAAATTCTGTGAATATATTTGTTGATGTATTTTCAAATTGTATGCTCCCCTTATAAGATTCTACCGTGCCTTAAATTTTAAAAATTAAACTAACTTAAGCACAAAATCTAATACCAATTAAATATTAGTGATTTTTTATATAGTAGGCACTGTAACAACGTTTATATCACTAACATTATTTGTTTTAAACTTCACAACAGAATTATGAAGTTTTTTTACCATTTGGAGATACAGAAATTTTGTCCTACAGTAGTAGGTCAATAGTCTGATCCCAGACACATGCTGTTAAATGCTAGGCTAAATTATAGCAGTAGATCAATTCTGTTAATATCTCTCAATGAAATCCAGTATTTTCTCCTTTATTAATATTAGTCACTATCATAATTATATATAAGAAATATGTATGTACATATAAATATTCCCTGAACTTTGGGGCAAGAGAAATATAACCATAATTGCATATAACTATATATTGATATGTTAATAAATTGAATTTGGTTTCATAAAAAAATTTGCAGTAAAGCGCTGAGTATGCAGTTTAGTAAACAGAGATCTCCCTGTTTATTCTATAATCTATATAACATAGTATAATTTCCATCTAGAGATACACTGTGAATCCTAACAAAGAGCTAAAAATCTGATGCACACCTTGTCCTCCTTATCTGCTAGTGCAAACTCTGTATTGAGAAACCTATTTCCTTAACTCACATTCCAGTGGTGAAGAGTTTTATTTTAATGACATCTTGTAATAATCTCATAGTTTTCCTTGTAGGTTATATCTTGCTTTTGCTATTTGCAGTTTATGCAATCATTATGAAGTCTTTTCTACTTTGTTTATTATATCTCTTTATTGCAAGGCCTAAAATATAGAATGCAGTCAGGGTTTCTTGACAGAGTAACTTACTGACTCTACCCCCTTTTGAAATAATTTCATGTTCTTCTCCTTTATTTTCCCAAGCTGGAAAAGATATGACTTGTCCTTATGCCCTCAAATAATTTATATAAATGAATTCTGTGTGCATTCATATATATATATATGAATTCTATATTTATACTCATAAATATTATATACAGTTGACCCTCAAACAACATGTTTTTGAATGTGTGGGTTCACTTATATAGAGAAATTTTTGATAAATACAGTACAGTACTATAAATGTATTTTATACTCTGTATGATTTTCTTAATCACATTTTCTTTTCTCTAGCTTACCTTATGGTAAGAATGCACTATAATATATACATATATGTATTAATTTTTTAAGTTTATTTACTTATTTTGAAAGAAAGATCAAGCGGGTAGAGACAGAGAATGAAGGGAGAGAGAGAATCCCAAGCAGTCTGTGTACTGTCAGCACAGAGCCTGATTCGGGGCTCAAATTCACAAACTGTGAGATCATTAACTGGGCTGAAATTAAGAGTCAGACACTTAACCAACTGAGCCACCTAGTCGCCCCTACAAAACATATGTTGAGTGTTTATGTTGTCTGTAAGCCTTCCTGTCAGCAGTAGGCTATTAGTAGATGGAGTCAAAACAAGAATCAAAAGCTATACATGGATTTTTGACTGTGCAGGTGATCAGTGCCCCCAACTTCTGTGTTGTTCAAGTATCCGCTGTATTTGAAATCAGGGTACACAGGTCCAAGGATGCTAACTGCTACAATACTGCATGTTGAGTCAGTGGCAAAGCCAGTAACATAATCCAGTTAGGTAACACATTCCACATAATATTGTTTTAGGTGTCCTATGCCTTACGATTTTCTTTTCCATTATGTTTGTGCATAAGAAAACCAAAAAAATCATAACAAAACCAATGATAAAGATCCATATTAAGCCAATTCTATGTCTATAACTTGACATACTCACATACACACACTACAGGATATCTATCTATCCATTTATTTAACAAATATACACTGTGTTTACATTTGTCAAACCCTATTTCCAGTTTATGAGTGTATGAATCAGGATGGATACAGAATGTTTATTGGAGCTTGCTTTTCGCAAAAACAAAAACAAAAACAAAAACACAATAGTGGCATCAAACACGTTTAAAATACTATAGTATATGAAGAAAGTTAAACAATAATGAGTGTTTTTTGAGAAAGAATATTGACTGGCAGTTTTGTCAGCAACTGCTTTATATAAGGCAGTAAAACTGTCATTCTCAGGAAATGAAATTTAAACAGAAATGTAAAGATGAAGAGTTAGCCATTAATGATGAAATGTGGAAAAAAAACACAAAACATAGGAAAGAAAGAGACAATGTAAATTTTTGTGGTATTCTGAGACTATAATATTCTGGAAAATGTCAGAAGGTTAGTGTTTTCAGTATGCATCAGTAAGTTATAGTGTTGCAAAAAAATTCTGTTTGGGTATACATTTGGAAATATGTTCAAAGTCATTAGCAATCAGAGAAAGGTAAGTTAAAAGGAAAGTAAATTATTAAGTTGCATTCAGCCACTTGGTGACATTTTTAAAGTTATATAATACCAGGTTTCCAGGAGATGTGCAGCAATATTATATACTGTTCCTTTGAACAGATATGCTTACAATCTTTTTGGTAAACTACATGTGCATATGCCAACATTGCAATTCCACTAATGGGTATATATCCTAGAGAAATACCTGATAGAAAAGCCCTAAAACATATCAAAGAATTTTCAACACTAATGTACCCTAAACACATCCAAAACTGTTATATGGCAAAATGCTGTAAAGAGCACAAATTCTCATCCACAGGAAGGTGGATAAATATATCTTCATACTTTAAGACAATGGATATTACAAAGTTTAGTAAACAATCATCAACATTTTAGGTTAAAAATTGAGTTTCAGAAAATATCCAAACCAGGAATAAATCTATGAAAAGATGTACCAGAATGGTACACTGCCAACTATAAAACACTTCTACGATAAATTAGGTGACATAAATATTGAAATGTTTTCCAGTTTCATAGATGGAAAGATCAAACATTGTACAATGCCAGCTCTCCACAAACTGATTGTGGACTGAATGGAATCTGAATCAAACTCTCACAGATCCCAAAATTCAAAGGACAATGAAACTAAAATTCTGCAGAATGACAAAGTTGAAGAAGTTATCTTACACTTTTAATTTTTATATAAATTGACACCAAATAATTCGCAGAACTATTGACACAAACATAAATAAGGAGTGCAGAGTAATGCCCAGAAATAAACTCATCCATATTTATATGGCCACTTGATTAAATTCCCTGCATTTTAGTGGAGAAAATATTTTTTTAAAAATGATAAATTTTACTGAAGTATCTGGATATCTATATGGAAAACCAGTTACTTTGACCCCACCTCACACCATATGCATAAATAATATGTCACTTATAAAAATAGAGTCAGTTAGAAGATGCAATGGGGAAAGACAGCATCACGTATAATAACACATTTAAAAAAAACATGTGTTAGTAAATGCAACTGGAAATGTACAGGACTATTATTAAAAATTGGAAGGGTAAAAATAGAATTGAGCAAATGGGAAAATGTACTCCATTCTTGGATTTGAGGACTTACTGTCTTAGAGATTTCAATTCTTCTTATAAGTTAAAGCAATTTTGACATATATATATATATATATATGTGTGTGTGTGTGTGTGTGTGTATGTATTTAATCCAAGATTTTTTTTGAATGAGGTAAAATAATTCTAAAGCTAAAGAAAAGTAACAGTGAGAATAGTTGGAAAACTCTAAAAGAGAAGAGCAATGAGAAGATGATAAAGCTACTATATTTTAAAAGGTATAAAATAATACTTAAAATAAAATAAATTAACTAATTAAACCAATTAATTATTATAGTAATGGGATACATGTATAGGGAAAAAAGAAAAATGGGAATGGAAAATTCAGAAATGGAAACAAATACATATGAGTAATTAGAGTTAAATAAGTGTGGCACTTTAAATCAGTAGGGAAAAAGTTGGACTATTTAATACATTTGGTGGAAACACCTGGATAGCTAGTTGTAAAACAGGAAAAAGAATTAAGAGAAGGAGAGAGGGAAGAAAGATGCTCTACCTTACCCTATTATCTAGAATAAATTTTGAATGATATGAAAATGAAATTGTTAAAAATCAGTAAAATGTATAAAAACATACGAGATAAAGAATTGTAATAATATTTTATAATCATAAGAACTTTTTTTAATCATGAGAAAATTTTTAACATTTTTAAAAATATTTATTTTTGAGAGACAGAGCGCTAGGGGGGGACGGGCAGAGACAGGGGTAGACAGAATTCGAGGCAAGCTCCAGGCTTTGAGCTGTCAGTACGGAGCCATATGTGGGGCTTGAACTCCCGAACCACTAGATCATGACCTGAGCCGAGGTCAGATGCTTACCCGACTGAGCCACTGAGGCTCCCCAAATCATGATAACTTTCTATGAATCAAAATACAGAAGATGAGACCAAAGAGATACATAAAACAACATACAATCACAAGTATATGCACGATGAATGACAACTGAATTTCAATAAATTATTTAAAGCTAGTCTTCTTAAGTTACCCTGAAAATAAATTAGAACAATAACAATAAAAAATCCAATCCAATTAATAATACATGAGTAGATAAAAGTTAATAGATAAAATATATAAACAGATAATTCAAGGAACACTACTCTTATAAATGAAAATATATGATTGGCACCATACTAATCTAATAGTTAATTTAGCATCATCAATGGAGGAAAACAGAGCCTTTGGAGGTGTCCCTCTATCAATGTTGAAGACATATAAAATACTATTCTTGCAAGCATTTGATAAAAATCAATTTAAAAAACCAACAATCCAAAAAAGAAAAAAAAAACATTTGCAAAGATTATAAACAGATATTCAAGGTTCAAGGAAAACACTAAAGTTTTTTTTCAAATCTTCTTGTCAGAAAATGTTCTCAACTTTATTCAGAGTAAAAAATATGTAAATTAAAGTTAGAGTGCAATACTATTTTTCACCTATAATATTGGCAAAAATTCAAAGCTTTAAAACTCCAGAAGTAGCCAAGTTAGCAATCTCTATCAATATTTCAAATATAGGGAAACTTGGACTCAGTGAATCCAGTTACACAGCTATTATATTGAAATACTCACATAGGAAAAATACTTGACATGTGCACAAATTATATTTATATCATTGTATACATTATACAATTATATTTATATCACCAATTATATTTATATCATTATAAATCTGGAAACAACTTCATTGTCCATTAGTAGATTAATTGTTAAACAATTATGCTTATTTATTTAGAAAGATAGAATGGAATAAAATGTGCATTTCTAATATTCAGTAAGAATGGGGATTGTAAATATTAGATATTAATTAATATAATTTCCGTACAAATACAGTGAGGGAGAAAATATGATCAATCCTCATAGATGACCCAGGTCCTGCAAAACAATGCAAAACCTCTTCTTAATTAAAAATATTTGGATAAATTTAAATAAATGCACAAACCATAACATACACCAGAGTAGTTCCAAATATTTAAGAGATCTAAATTTTAAAACAAACAAAACCAAAGAAAACACAAGTCGATTCTTAAATAACGGAATTGATAAGCCCTTAGAGGTATCGCTCACAATGGAAAGGCAATTAAAGACTGATAATTTCCACTACATTTTAAAAAATAGAAATATTTTCATCACAAAATCTCCATTAAAAAATAGAAAATAATTTAAAAGCTGTATATCAAAGAAATAGGACTAATCATAAAATATGAAGAACTTTTCAAATTAAGAGAGAAAAAGAAAGAAAAATTCAAAATAAACAAAAAGCAGCATAAATATTTTTTTAATAAAAAGATAGATATCAGCTAAAATATATTTAATCATGCTCATAGGAAGATTGTAAATTTTCCTGCACTGAGATACAGTTTTTAAATTAAAATGAAAAAAAAAATCCCAATTTTAAAATTCTGTGTATTTAACCTGAATAAAAATAAGTAAAACTCACACTCTGACTTTGAAATTAAACTGAAACGGTTCAACATAATTGTATATTAAAATTATTATAAAAAACACACAGAATAACATTAATGGAAGTTATTTTTTTATTAATTTGACTTATTAAAAATAACCTGTGTAACAAATAAAATATCAATTAGGTAAAACCATCAAGACAGCCCAGGAAACGATATTCCAGCCATTGATGGTCACAAATCAACTGTATGTAAAAATAGTGAGAAAAGCAGTAAGTAAAAAAGTAACTCTGAAAAACAAGCATATGGAAAAAAAAAATTCAAGTTAGTCAAGAATAACAAACTTTAAACACATATGGTTTATCCATCATCATATTGGCAAAAACCGAAAGTTCTAAAATATAAAGTACCCACAGCAAGAAATCTTCTATAATAACAGTGGGCGTGTGAAATAGGGAAAATTTTTAGAGGGGAATGGGAAAGTGTTTAGTCAATGTTAAGGCGCATGCCAAGGTAGATTTATGAGTATAAACACATGAGGTCATATAGAGTAGAATGATTTATTAAGAGTATAAGAGTAGCAAAAGCTTAGTACCTATCAGTGAAGACATAAATAAATAAATTTAGGGTACTGGAGTATTAGGATACTATACATAATGCATTAACAAACTAAACATATATGTGTATTTACACAAAAGTATCTTAAGATATGATATTGTATAAAAAAGGAAGATAAATGATACAGGGACTATAATGCATTTGTGTAAATTTAAAAGTGAAAACAAAAATTATTTATAGATATGGAACTATAATAACCATCACCATGGGCACCAAAAATAACTACTAACTTCCAGTGAGGAAAATAAAACAATTAGATAATGGAGTCTGGTAGGGATATAATGAGGATAAAAGTCTATCTTTAATCTTTAATTTATTTTTTAAAATTAAGGAACTACGGCAACATAAAAATTTTAGTGCCTGGTTGGTGTGCACACATGTGTTTGGTGGATAACCTTATCCTAATTTTAAAATTGTAATTAAAAATATAAAAAAAAATAGTCTGAAGTCTCAAATGCATTTCTGGGAAGATTACAGAGTTTTAAAGTACTTTATGGATTTGTCTCTATAGTGCAGATCCCACAAAACCTAACGGGTGAATGTCTGGTTAATTATTAAAGAAAAAAAGAAAAGAAAAACCTGGCAAACGAAAATGAATTTTAAATATTTTATGGTATCCTGCAACTTTGTTACCTTGTGGTTCAAAGCTCTTTGATGAGTTTTAAAAGCTGTTTCGTGTACTGATATCAAAGATTTAGTTATTTTTAAATGATGGTATTCCTGATCTGTAAACTTTTCTTATCCTCTCTAAGTACTTTTAGGCCTAAAGTATCTTTGTGAAAATTAGTGCAGATTGTCACTGTTAATCTTTACAAAGACTTTAGTCGGCTTCTTGCCCATCCTTTCAATTCAATAATCTTCATTTGATTATTTTTAATGGACATTTCTCAGGCATACTAAATGAAAGATTAAGGCTCTTTGGGTAATATGTGCGATTGGATTAGATACATTTGAAACGAATTTTAATATTAACTACTCATATTCTCTAGTTAAAAGATAATACTCTAATCTGTGATTCTAGGATTATTTATCTTTAATTTAGGGGACTAAATATTTTCTTCTATACTCTGATAATCAGTTTTATGTAGAAGATAATTTATATCATAGAAATAGTAATGACATTCATTATGTAGAAAATTACAGCAAAGCACTGGACAAAATAGTCTCAAGTTACGATTTAAACACCAACTATTCAAGTAATAGAATGTTGGGTAGATATTTTGAGGAGTGTACAAAGCACAATTCCATTCATTGTCTGGTAATTATCAGCAACTTAAAGATACCTTTCTAACATTGTAGTTTATTTATTTATTTTTTAATTTTTTTTTTAACGTTTATTTATTTTTGGGACAGAGAGAGACAGAGCATGAACGGGGGAGGGGCAGAGAGAGAGGGAGACACAGAATCGGAAACAGGCTCCAGGCTCTGAGCCATCAGCCCAGAGCCCGACGCGGGGCTCGAACTCACAGACTGCGAGATTGTGACCTGGCTGAAGTTGGACGCTTAACCGACTGCGCCACCCAGGCGCCCCTAGTTTATTTTTTACATAAAGTATTTTATTGTGTTCCAATCAAGTTTTAGAAAATTGATTAGGTGTTTATATTTGCATATGATGTATTACATTTTTTTGTTCTCACTTAAGATTAAAAGCTCTTCCAACTGCATATTTTTGTGTGGAACACCTAATATTTCAAGATAGGATTTAAGGTCCTCCCAGGTGGCTTGATCAATCGGTTAAGCGTCTGACTCTGGTTTCAGCTCAGGTCATGGTCTCACGGTTGGAGAGTTCAAGCCTTACTGAGCCCCGCATTTGGCTCTGTGCTGACAGAACATGGTAAGTAAATAAATAAGTAATAACACCATAAGTAAATATCTTTTTTAAAAAGATAGGATTTGAGATGCCTGTTTACTTTTTTAGGGTCATTTTTCAGGATCCACTATAATTTTCATTTCACCTAGATTCAATTCATGTGTTAATAACTGATTTTGGAGGCAGTTTTTGTTAATGTTAATTTTTTAGCTAGCTATGCAGAGACTTCTACAGAGGCTGTCTGAAGTCTATATTCTTGTTTTTTTGGGGGGAGGGGTTTGTTTGTTTTTACATTCTTTTCTTTATGTAGCTGTGTTACACTTCTCTTTCTGCTATTTGTTGCTAAATTCTAGCCAATGGCTTGTGAGTGGAGGTAATTGGCACTATTTCCATAAAAACTTTCTGTACCCATTCCACCATGCTTTTTTCCCGACTTGTCAATGGCTGAAACTATAAGGACACCCAGAATAACCCCATTTAAACTTATTTATTTTTAATTTTTTTAATGTTTATTTATTTTTTGTGCTCGCTTCGGCAGCACATACACTAAAATTGGAATGTTTATTTATTTTTAAGAGAGAAAGAGAGAGTGCGAGCAGGGGAGGAGCCGAGAGAGGGAGATTCAGAATCTGAAGCAGGCTCCAGGCTCTGAGCTGTCAGCACAGAGCCCGATGAGGGGCTCGAACCCATGGACTGCGAGAACATGACCTCAGCTGAAGTTGAATACTTAACTGACTGAGCCACCCAAGCCCCCCGCCCCCCCCTGCTCATTTAAACTTTAAAAGTTTTGTATTACAGAAAATGTAACTAACTAATACATGTGTTTGGTAACAATCTGAAGGTTCTTGGTGGGAGGTATTTAGAAGTAAGACACACACACACAAAATTTCAATCATTGTTTATGAAAGATTTGAGGAGTGCTTGCTTCTATTTACTATGAAAAAAGTCCTTCAGAAACATTGGGGTATGGCAAATATAATCACTTAGATGTTTGAAGGCCTAGTATAGGACCTGATTGGGAAGGGTATGCTGATCTATTTAAATCCTATCATAAGGCCTCTGCAATATGTATTTCTTATATATATATATACACATATATATGTATATATATAATACAGATACTTTATACTTATAAAATAAACATATATGTATAATATATTATAAAAGTACATGTACGTATAAAATTTTTTACAGGCATTGCATCTTCCAACTCGTTTCCATGTGTCTTTTACTGGGTGGTGATTCAGGCTTCATTGTTTTAATTGACTCAGGCCACATCTAACCATTGTCAATCTATAGTGGATGTCCAGGTCATGTCTTATTTCTTATAAACCTAAAATCTCAAAAACCATAGCTTCGACACCTCTTACTGTTATGTATCATTTGTTCTAAGAATGGTTTTGTGTGTGACAAAATGTTTTAATATTAACTTCCAAGAGTTATTTTATCCACCATTGCTACGGTTTTGTCATAGTGGGTACAACAGAGGTCCCAGGTCATAATTTCTCATGCCCTCTGCATCAGAAATAAAACAAATTTATTATAATTAAGAATTTACATGACTCGTTTTTCTTCTTCCTATTAAATATGATAATTAAGAGCAATAATGAAACCCAGTAGCACTACGGAATAAATCCAATTGCTGTATTCAAAGAAAATATTTAACTTCTTTCTTTTGCTTATATTTTTCACTAATTAAATCAAAAGCAATACAGCATAGATGTTCTGTTACAAAATACCATATTGTTTAGCAGATGTAAAAAACCCTTCTTTTCAAGGCCCTTAAAAAGTACAATCAAGGCATCATTTGGATAATGACTTAAGAGTGACAGGGCTGTTATTCATATCTATTTTATATGTATCCAAATCATCATAATAATAACTGTATAATTGTACAGTAATTGTATAACTGTATAAATGTATAACCCAAATAGCAGTTCCTGGTATGGTAATAGTCATTTTAATTTTTGATGTTTAATCAGTTGTTTATAGGAATATAGTCATTTAATGTTTTTATTGTTTATACTGATATGTAATTTCTCCTCATTTTTACTCATTCCCTGATCTGCAGTTGGCATACTTAATAGTCACCACTGAAATTCCTGTTCCTTGTATGGATTACATTATATGCTTAGGCACAAAGCAAGAGAAAATAATGGAGCTTTCAAATAGTTATGCTTCTTGTCTCCAATGAATGTAAGATAATTGCATTAAGAAAGAAAAGCAAAATGTTGTGCTTTTACCAACAGGAAATGGTTATCATTGTCCAACAAAGAATAAAATAAACTATGTAGATTAAGACTTTGGCCTGATTCACCATGAATCATGCACAACTAACACACTTATCCTAAATGTCTTTGAAATAGAAGAAAAGAGTCCTTATTTGAATGAAGAGCCGGAAATAGGTTATGTTGTATTGCTGTATTGCAGTAAAAGTAGCAAAAATAAGAATCTTTTGTCAAGAATACAAGTTGTTCTTAACTTCTTTGAGACCAAAAAACAGTAATGGCCATGGCCATGTAATTGATCTAAGAAAAATAATCACATACAGATAAAACATGCATTAATTAGGTGGTGATTTCACACACACAAATGCACACACACTTACTTATATTTACATGTGTATACATAGAAAGAGCCTATAGAAAAAAGCTTATTTATCTAAACAGATGTTTCCATATGCATATAAGCTAATTTATGTGTATGTATTACTTTCAATTCTTAGTACAGTTCCATAAATAAAGACCAGCATAATTTTTTAAATGGACATCCCATGATTTAGATAGTTTAAGCAACTTACCCAAACTGACCAGCTAATATACGTCAAAGTAGGAATCAATTCAAGTTTGATCATTCAACCAATACTTTGAACCCCTTGGTGCAGTGTAGAATTTGAAGAGAAGTAAACTTATACACATGCTCATTAGATGAAGAAAGTTTTACCCTCTTAAAATTTATCATGGTACAGTAGAAAATTGCTGTGAAAAATGATATGATTTTCTTTAGAATATATACATATTGTCAAATAAAAACATGTATATATTTGATATAAATTTTTTCATTCACGAACGCAACTTCTAACGTTTCTTAAGCCGGCATTTTATACGTAATATTGAGACTCAAAAAATGTTTTCATATAGAATCACATATTTTCTTATATTCGTACTTAATGTTTGTTTTAATTCTTCACAACAAGATTCTCAACAACACTAGTATATCTACTACTATTTTTTCCTATAATGGACATTCACTCTATTACAATATTGCCATAAAAGATACATTAATAATCTTTCAGAAAAGTGAGCAACAAGTTGATATGGATTCCACACTATTTGGTATAATTATTCACGCACTTGTTTTATTCAGCAGATATTTATCTTCTACATGTGTCACAAAATTCTACATGTCAAGTATATAGTCATGAACAAAACAAAAGTTTATGTTCTCATGGAGTATTCATTTGGGGCTGGAGTTGGGAGAGAGAAAAGTACAGTTGCTTGAGAAATAGACAAAATAATGTTTCATGTGCTTCTAAGTATGTTAGAAAAAAATATGCCATGGTAAGGAGGAAAGATGACAATGAGGAATTCTATTTTACATATGGTGTTCAGAAAAGAAAAAAAATTGCTATAAGGTGATATTTGAGAAGACTCTAGTACGATGTAGTAAAGTAAATTCTGGAAGACTTAATGCACATTCAAGTAAAAAGAGGGTAAGAAAAAATTGGAGACAATTTTCTATTGCTAAAGTTTTCCTTAATTTTTGAAGGAAAATGGCACATACAACTTAAAATAGTCATATATTTGTTCCATTTATAATATATGATTTGATAGTGATCAGATCAAAGTAGCCATACTGCCTCTTTTACTGTCTGTCTTACTGCAGGGAAGATCTTTGTCAATTAAGTTAAAAAAATGTACATATGGTAAAATAAGGAATGATTTCCCAAAAGGAATATCTTTTTAAATGAAAAATAGTGTAATGATATTTCTAGGATATTCCCCACTTAAATATATTGTACTATCTGTTCAAAGGTATAACAAAAACTGAAAAATGTTTAAAATTTTTATTAATAGGTATCTTTGGGATTTGGTGCAGTAATTTGTAACACAGCCTATAATACATGATTCCATTACTTCCAAGACCAGATTTAGTTATCAATTCGAAGGGCCAAAGGAACATTGTTAAGCTTTCTTTCCACTAGATAAACTAAATATAACAAGCAGTCTAAAATCTTGATAGTGTAAAATAAAGTCAGCGTTGCAAAGTTACAGTGACCTGCATATAGAAATCTCTTAGGATGAAAAAATAATGTTTTTAATTATTTTTTACTCAATTTGACCTATTATGCAACAATTCTCTGAAATAAAAATAAAACTATTGTGTAGTAAATATAATATTCAAATATGTATGACAGTTTTTTCTATCTTGAAAAACAAAATACGTATATTTTGAATTTGCTTTTTGGTTATTTGCTGGCAAATAAAGTTGCTTTTCAGAAAATGATTTTTCCACTCCACCATTATCTTTGAACTACAAAAATACAGATGTGAGCGATTTCGACACCGAACATAATTCTGTGAGAAAAGCTGTAGTTTGATGGCTCATAGCATAGATTTTGAGGCCAGACTAAACTGCCATGGCCCTCAGAGAATATATTTAACTTCAGTTCATTTTAATTTCCTTGTTTGGAAAGGTGAATTATACTGACTCACTGATACGGTTGTTGTGAAGTTTTTAATGAATAACATTTTGTCAAGGCTTAGCATGTTATGGGGTACAAAGAGTAGCAATCTAGTGGACCATTGAAAATCATCTGTTTGGAAATCAGAAAGATAGGATGCAAATCCATGTTACATACATGACTACTTTGTTGAATGACTACGGGTAGCCTAATCACTGGAGCATTCAGTTTCCACATCAATAAAACTGGGATTTTTAAAATTCTCCTGCATGATCAGTGCTCATTAACTAGGATATTCTAAGTAGAGTTCTCAGCACAATTAGGGCTTCATCCTTGTAAATTATTGTCACCTGACACATCATTAGTCGTAGCAGGAGTGGAGAGTGAAGGAATAGTAAATGCCTAACGTGATCTAATGTTAGTGATGGTAATGATTATTTCTGAGAAAAATAGTGTCCCAATACTGGAAATTTTACTTCAAAAAATGTTTTTTGGGGGGCTCGGTTGGATAAGCGTCTGACTCTTGATTTTGGCTCGGGTCACGATCTCACAATTTGTGGGATCAAGCCCTGTGTAAGCTCCATGCTGATAGCATGCATCTTGGTTGGGATTCTCTCTCTCCCTCTCTCTCTATCTGCCCCTACCTGCCTCAAAATAACTAAATAAACCTAAAAAAAGTATTTTTGTGCTTTCTGAGTAATCTTCTAAGGAGACAAATGTCTATTATGTGGTCTAAACAGAAATAATTAAGGTTTCGTTTTAATCTTCATATAAATAAAATTGATAGAAACGAAAGCTCATTCTATTTAAATAAAATTGCGTCTCGTGTGGG
Organism: Lynx rufus; assembly: GCF_022079265.1. Classification (NCBI taxonomy): domain Eukaryota; kingdom Metazoa; phylum Chordata; class Mammalia; order Carnivora; family Felidae; genus Lynx; species Lynx rufus. The sequence continues at coordinate 23,642,613 of NW_025814845.1, read as the reverse complement.
TGGCACTGCTTTGAATACACACACACACACACACACACACACATATATATGGCATATATCATAATATGAATGTATTTGTGTTTATAACAACTTTATATATAATGCCAGCAAAGATGGCAAATTATCCTTAATGGTATGATTAAAAAAATACAGAACAAGCATTCTGTCTTCTTTTCCTGTGTATATTGGGTGCTACAAGTAAAGATTTGAATCCTCATATCATGCTGCTTTTGGCCATATCATTTGTACCTAGAATTCCTTTAGTTTCCTACTTTCAAGGACACATGATTAAATATTAAGCCAAATTTTTTTTTAGGAATTGCAAGTTCTTAGAACAAATATACCATTAGATCAGGGAATTTGTCCCTTTTGGTTATTGCCATATGCTCGCTACGGAGACTAGTTTCTGGTAAATAATGCATATGAGTCTATAATTACTTGCCTCATGTAAATGGTGCTCTGATTTTATTCACTTGTTCAGTTTTCATCCTACCTTTTACTTCACACTCACCCTAGGTCTAAATTCGTGGTCTATGTGTTCACTGCTAACGTGTGTCCTTTGGAGGATTTCCTCAATCATGGTATTTTGAAGTCAAAGACTATCCCTCCGCTAAAATGGAAACCCCCACAGCTGTCTCAGTCATTGAAGATTCTTTCCCCACTCTCTGTGGTGCTTATAATAAACAAATATTTTTTTAAAGTAGGATGTCTCCAGAAAAACTTTCATAAACAATACAAATCCAACCAGAATTTTGTGAGTCGGTTCTGATGGTTTATGGAAAGATCAGTGAGTGGTAATATCTGAAAATGTGTGAAGAGTTGCATAAGCATAATTAGTAATGCTGCTAAGATCTAAGAAACTTAAGCCATCTGTCTGTTACTGAGGGCTTTGATGCACTGTCATTGTGCTTGATGGGAGCACGAGGAAAGGCTGGCTCAATTGGATCAGACATTTTACAATATGCTTGTTTTACTGGAGATGTTAGAAACGTAACGCTCATATTTATTCAATGAATCTGACATGTATTTTGTGAGCAATTACTGGACAGGTGGTAATGTACATAGTAAGATATTCCCCAAGAAATATGATATAAGGTCACTAACAAACAGGTCCTTACAGCTGAATTATATATTCTGGATATTTTGAGTATATTTTGGGATATACTTGAGTATATATATTGAGTATATTAGTATATCCAAACTTCAGAAGCAGTACTTTCAAATGTTTGTTCCCATTTGCCACAATTTTATCCCAAATAATAGCAAAATTAAAAATAATTTTATATCTTTAAGTGCTATCTAAACGTCAGACCCTGTTCTATATGCTTAGAGTATTTCAGTGAACAAAAGAAAGATCCCCAAATCTGTGGTGCTTACATTTTGGTGGAAGAGTCAGAGAATAAGTTATGGATATAATTAAGTAAATTTCATAGAAAAATAAGAAGAAACCATAAAAACAATCATATATTATGTATATGTTTAACTTTTTAATATATGTTTATATGTATGTAACATATTTTTATTAAAAGGTATCTTTGGGGTATGTTTTGGGATTTGGTGCAGTAACACCAGCCTATAATATAACACAGCCTATAATATATGAGTTGGTATATGGGAAAGTGACAAGAAATTTAATATTGAGTAATTGGGATATGTCTCACTGAGAGCATATTATTTGGAAAAATGCTTGAATGAGGTGAAGCAGTTCTTAGAGAACAGTGTTCTAGAAAGGGAGAACACCTGATGCAAAGGCTGCGAGGCTCGAGAATATCTCTCATGC